>NC_132881.1:8664525-11619525 GCF_030463535.1 Salminus brasiliensis | reverse complement strand
TATTCTACCTCAAAGCTCAGTAATATCAGACCATTATCTAATCTCCTTTGAGCTACATCTAAGGCAAAATGTTAATTCGCCCCCCCAACACTGTCTAAAGCGCACAATAACCACAATGACAGCTGTACAGTTTACTAAAAACCTCCCACCCCTATCCACCTTAGCTTACACTCCGTCAGACCAAACGGAGCTCGTTAAATTAACAAACGATCTAGAAAATACCCTTCGATCAACCTTAGACAAAGTAGCACCGTTTAAAAATAAAATGATGAGGCAAAAAAGGCTCGCACCGAGGTACAGTGATCATACTCGTACCTTAAAACAAACAGTGCGGAAACTAGAGCGTAAATGGCGGACGACCAAACTAGAGGTGTTCCACTCTGCGTGGAAGGACAGCCTTAGTCAATATAGAAAGGCACTCATTAAAGCTCGCTCAGTGTATTTGGCATTGCTGATCGAGAAAAACAAAAACAATCCCAGAATTCTTTTTACTGAGATCTCTAAACTTAGTAAAAGCCAGGCAGATTCTCAACCCCAGATCCCAACATCTTTAACCAGTAATGTTTTTATGGACTATTTTAAAAATAAAATAGAAAATATTAGACAACAAATCCAACCCTGCTTATTAAATCAAACATGGCCGTCACCTGATGTAGTTGCTTTAGAACATAACTTAGTTGTAGAACAAAGGCTGGAAGCCTTCTACCCACTTCCACAAAAATTATTTCCTCAGCTAATTGTACAACCTGTACACTCGACCCAATTCCCTCTAAATTGCTAAAAGAAATACTCCCAATTATAATCACACCTCTTTTAACTATTGTAAATTCATCCCTTTGCCTTGGGCATGTACCCCAAACCCTTAAAATAGCAGTTATAAAACCTTTAATCAAGAAACCAAATCTTGATCCTAGCGTATTATCTAATTATAGACCCATCTCAAACTTAACATTCGTATTTAAGATATTAGAAAAAGCTGTGGCCCAACAACTCTGCTTATACCTGAGTAAAAATTACATGTATGAGAAATTCCAATCTGGATTTAGACCAAATCACAGCACAGAGACAGCCCTAGTGAAGATTACAAATGATCTCCTTCTTGCCTCTGATCAAGGCTACGTATCTTTATTAGTCCTACTAGACCTTAGTGCAGCCTTTGATACAATAGATCATACTATATTACTAGAAAGATTAGAGAAAATGGTTGGAATCACAGGGACAGCCCTATCATGGTTCCAATCATATGTAACGGGACGCTATCAATTCGTAAAGATAAAATATTTATCTTCAAATTACACAGAAGTAAGATATGGAGTTCTGCAAGGCTCAATTTTAGGACCGCTATTATTTACATTATACATGTTACCACTGGGCTCAGTTATAAGCAGACATGGCGTTAATTTCCATTTCTATGCAGATGACACACAGCTCTATATATCAGCCAAACCTGACGATAATTTAGACTACAGAAAATGGAGGACTGTGTAAAGGATATAAAACTCTGGATGTCACATAACTTCCTTCTTCTTAACAGTGACAAAACCGAGGTTCTCCTTTTAGGTCCAAAGGACACTAGACATAAAATATCTGACTTAATGTTAGACTTGGCCGATGCTTCCATCATTCCTGGTTTAGCAGCAAAAAATCTTGGTGTCACATTTGACTCAGATTTATCATTTGAGCAACATATAGCTAATATTAGTAGAACAGCCTTTATGCAGCTTAGGAACATCTCCAAACTAAGAAACTCCTTATCACTAGATTAGACGCAGAAAAGCTAGTACATGCTTTTATTACCTCAAGGCTAGATTACTGTAATGCATTACTGTCAGGTTGTTCCAGCAGGAACCTCAATAAACTTCAGCTGGTGCAAAATGCTGCAGCCAGGGTCCTTACTAAAACTAGAAAATTTGACCATATCAGTCCAGTTCTATCAGCACTTTATTGGCTCCCAGTTAAATTCCGTATCGAATACAAAATTCTTCTATTAACATGTAAGGCCCTCGCTCCTGAATACCTGCGGGATCTTATTGTATATTACGAACCATCAAGACTACTTAGATCTCAGGGTGCTGGCCTCTTACTCGTGCCCAAAATTCAGAAAACCTCAGAAGGGGGAAGAGCCTTTTCTTATAAAGCCCCCCAACTCTGGAATAACCTTCCAGATAATGTTCGGGACTCAGACACAGTCTCAATCTTTAAATCTAAGCTGAAAACGTTTAGTTTAGCTTTTGGTAATTAATGTTTCTTAGATAAGGGTTGCAGGTCCAGGGAATTGTAGGGAATTGTAGGGAATTGTAGTACACTGAGATGCTGGAGCTGTCGTCTCGCTGCTTACACACGATCACTCAGGTTTGTTGGAGCAGATAGATGCTGGTGTTTTCAGGGTGCTCCCGTGTCCATGTTACCTTCTGGCTCTCTCCTTTTAAGTAGGCTGTTATAATCAGTCCTGCCGGAGTCGTCAGACATACTCTGATGCGGATGCTCAACATTCTCCGCCCTCCATAAAATTCCTCTCAGAACTAACTTTCTCTTTCTCTTTTTACCTTCTCAGAGTAAATGGCCACCCAGCCCGACCTGCTGGAAGATTGCCCGCTGAGGTCCCCTGCGTCAAACCAGCTGCCACCTACCAGTCCGGCCAGCGACCCATGGCGGACCGGTGGCTCTCCCGCCTGCCGCTGCTGCCTGTTTGGTGGCCGTATTGAAACCTAGATGGACTCGTGTCTGTCTGCCACTATTAATATCACCACTATTAACTTTCTGTTGTATCTGGTTTGGTAATTTTTATCATTAATGTTTAAATAGTTCTGACCAAAGGAGGATTTGTGAGTCTTGGTTCCTCCCAAGGTTTCCTTCTCCAGCTCTGAGGGAGTTTTTCCTTGCCACTGTCGCCATTGGCTTGCTCACAGGGGTCTTTGATCCTTCATGTTATTTCTTCTTTCTTCTCTGTCTCTGTCCTTTATTAAGTACTAATTATGTAAAGCTGCTTTGTGACAACAACAGTTGTAAAAAGCGCTATACAAATAAATCTGACTTGACTTGACAGTGACTGAATGTGTGTAATTTAGCTTCATTACACCACCTCAGGGGATCTGAAATCAAGTAGTCACACAAATGAGCGGGGCCTTGGCATCGCCTTCCACACTTTCAGCTTCCTCTGGTTTTTCTGTTCTTTCTGTCATTAGCAGTGCAAGCTGTTGTAGGAACCCGTGTGATGAGTATCACAGATCTGCTCCTCAAGGGTTGTTTTAACAACAGCAAGATTTATTTCCTACAGAAATGGTACATTTATCTTCTGAGATGTATTTTTATTAAATTAGACTAATTATTGTAACTGTGCATAATTATTAAATATACATATTTTAGTTTCAGGATTCGAGGAATCGTTCCTCTGCCGGTCAGTACAGCCTCAGGAGGAAACTAGTACCTACTAGACGGCTGAGAGAGTACTTGGAGGAAGCGTCTGCAGCTAAAAGTAGACCTTCTAAGCCCAAAGCTCCAGACATCTCAATACAGGTGTTGACATGTCCCTGGCAATGAACCACATGATAATTGGAGCAAACAATTAGAAAGGTGTACTTGCTCTTCTCCTACTGTAATACCCTTAGTATGGGTCACACTAGCTTTACCTGTTAGTATCAGTTTTAAATGCCAGAGCAGCAACAACAGTATTACATCAGTTTAACATGCTAGTGTTTAACATTTGATTAATAAAGATACATTTATATTAAGATAAAAGCAAAACTTTATTCAGAGAAAAACGTCTCAGTAATGATCAATAAATATCTTTCCATAAATTTGAATCTGGCATATAAGTATGACAGCTGTGTGAAGATGGGCAATTAATCATGTGTGGGGGGGGGATAATGGTGTCACGGCACCGGCCCGTCTCACCTACTTACACCTAGAGTCTTTATACAAGGAAGCTGTTACTGACATAATAATCGCTACATGGCGCTTCTTCCACCTGTCATTCAGTTGGGTGTAGAGACTCTCGATATGTCAGGTAAGTATAGACTGTGCTTATAAAAATAATATTATAATTATGTTATATTACATAATGAAAATATATATTACAATAATCCATTGATAATATAATACCAAACGTATATTTAAATAATTGTTTACTGTTGACTACAGAATATTGGTTCCTCAAAATACCACTTCCCTTCTATTACCATAAAGGTAACACTAACAAGTGATTGTCATTTTAGTTCATTTAGACTTTAATTTATTGTATTTATTCATTATTATTGTATTTGGTGTATTAGAATGTATTGCTTGTTTTCTAGAAAGAATTCATAATCCTGTGTGAATAATTCATAAGAGTATTTTATGGACAATCAATTCTTTAACAGGCTTATTTACTATTTAAGTGGTGAAAAATGCACACAGACACATCAGTGGAATGCACCTCGCACCAGCAGGTGTTACAGTATAAGAGCATCACAAAGACTATAAACCTTTGAGAAACTGCCCTTCTAGAAAAAAACAGCATACCCCAGCAAACCAGACCAGCATAAACCAGTTTAAACCATTTAGATGAAGATGTAATCCTCAGTTTGGAAAAGTAGAGATTTTTTAACAGGTTTTGGGAGGCATCGTTGGCAGCTGATGATTAATAGCCTTTTATTAAAGATGAATGAAGATGACCTAGGCCTAAATATGTGATGTCCTCATACTTTATTAAAACTACTGTAATAAAAGAAGTGGGAATGTTACTTTTTACCTCTGGAAATAGATGAAAACAGACCACTTTACACAGTAAGCCCCAAATCTCAAAATCTCTTTATTTAACCAACTATGTTACAATTTTACTTGGTGAGAGCAACACAACTATGACATGTAACAAAAAAACAGGCCGTTAACAAGTATTATACTAAAAGAGAAAAATACACGAAACAATAAATAGAATAAATAATAAGTTAAAAAAGTAACAAAGAGCTGTAAAAATCTGTAGTCAGAAATCTGTACTTGTACAGGTATGAATACTGTACATAAATATGTAGCCCGAGTAGACATCTATATACAAACTATTATGTACAGATATGATAAACATCTACAGAAACTTAACATCTGTGCAAATAATCATAGTGCAAATGGTAAGCATGTTATGTATCCGTACTTTGTTGAAGTTAAATCCAGTTTGGTTCAGTGAAATTTAGAAGCTCAGTTCTAAAGAACTTTTCTTTAGAATAGGTTTATAGATTAGAGTGTGAACCCTAATGTAAAATTTGCAGTTCTATTATTAAGCTTATATTTCACAATTGCACATTTCTGTTCCAAAGTTCATGACAGTACATCAGTTATGAGAGAAAAAAAAGTACATTTTAATAACAATAATAATAATAATAATAAGAAGAAGAAGAAGAAGAAGAAAAAGAAGATGAAGAAAAGTAGTTAAAATAGTAAAAAAGAGTTAAAAGTCATGTTTGCTGCTTTTCCTGATCTCAGTGTCTTCGCCTCCTCCTTTTCCTCTTGGGTTGCTTAGGCAGTGGCTCTCTGCTTGTGTCCAGTTCAAAGTGAGGGGCGAAGCTTGTCCCAGTTGGTGAGCTGAAGACCTCTGCGATCTGGACCTCCATACTCCGAGCAGGACAGAGGCACTCCTCCCACAGGCGCTGCTTAATTTCTCGGCCTAGCTGCAGGCTGTAGGGATGTAGATGTCCTGATGGAGTTCTGAGCAGAGGGTCCACCACAGAACCAGAAGTGAGGTCTCTCTACCAGTGGAGCTCATCACTGGGACTGAGTCAGGAGCAGTGGGTGGACTGACAACAGTCTGAATCAAGAAGAAGATTCAGATGGACAGAACCTTGTTGCCCGGGGGGCGTCCTATGAACCTGTAAGACAAAACAAATGACAATACATATATAGAAACTTTATGATCACCTATGTGTTACACAGAAGCAGACCAATTTAAAGCAAAAAACACACAGTTGCAGAAGGACAGACCCTCGTTGGCCACATCTACCATCACAAGTTTTGAAATGGAATGGTCACTAACCTTTCACACTTGCAGAAAGATAGATAGCAAGTCACACACACAGTTGCACATGGACAGACCCTTGTCCACCAGATCCACCATCAGAACCTGTAGGACAAAAAAAGAAAGTCAATACATGTATAGAAACTGAATGATCACCTACCTGTTAGACAGTTGCAGACAGATAGACAGTGAGCCATACACAGATGCAGATGGAGGGAGGGGATAATGACATCCTCAGAACCTGTAAGACAACAAATAAAGTCAATACAGGTTTTAAAACTGAAAGATCACTTACCTTTAACACAGTTGCAGAACATTAGACAGCGAGCAAGACAGCTACAGATGGACAGACTGTGGTGGCTGGATGCATGGTCAGGGAGGGAGGGGCTCATGGGGTCATGAACCTATAAGACAAAAAAAGAAAATACATGTATAGAAACTGAATGATCACCTACCTGTTACACACTTGCAGACAGATAGATAGCGAGCCACACACAGGTGACTTGAAGGAAAGATCCACCATCAGGAATGGGGGGAGCATTGGGTCCTGAAAGCATGTAAGACAACAGAAAGGCAATACATGTATAGAAACTGAACGATCACTTACCTGTTACAGAGTTGCAGAATGATGGACAGCGAACCACACACAGTTGCAGATGAAAATATATTTGTTAAAAGGATACACCTTCAGGGAGAAGAAGAGGTTGATGAACTTCTTGAGAATCTGTCACACAAAAAAGAAAGTCAATACATGTATAGAAACTGAATGATCATCCACCTGTTACACACTTCCACATGGATAGTAGAGAGTCACACACAGTTGCAGATGCACAGACCCTTGAAGGACAGATCCACCATCAGGAAGGGGGGAGCCATTGATCTTGAAAGCCTGTAAGACAACAAAAAGTCAATACATGTATAGAAACTGAATGATCGCCTACCTGTTACACACTTACAGACAGATAGATAGCGAGCCACACACACAGTTGTAATGGACAGACCCTTGTTGGCTGTATGCACCATCAGGAAGGGGGGAGCCATTGGTCCTGAAAGCCTGTAAGACAACAAAAAGAAAGTCAATACATGTATAGAAACTGAATGATCACTTACCTGTTACACACTTGCAGACAGATAGTAGCGAGTCACGCACAGTTGCAGATGCACAGACCCTTGGTTCATGCGGTCCGAAAAACCTGTAAGACAAAAAAAGAAAGTCAATACATGTATAGAAACTGAATGATCACCTACCTGTTACACACTTGCAGTCAGATAGATAGCGAGCCACACACACAGTTGCAATGGACAGACCCTTGTTGGCTGTATGCACCATCAGAAAGGCGGGAGCCATTGTTCCTGAAAGCCTGTAAGACAACAAAAAGTCAATACATGTATAGAAACTGAATGATCACCTACCTGTTACACACTTGCAGACAGATAGATAGCGAGCCACACACACAGTTGCAATGGACAGACCCTTGTTGGTTGTATGCACCATCAGGAAGGGGGGAGCCATTGGTCCTGAAAGCCTGTAAGACAACAAAAAGGTGTAGTGTATTTATTGGCTATACAGATGTCCATAGGCCTGAAGGAATGGTATGGAGTTGAGGAATGATATGGTAAGCCACACGGGGTAGATGTGGAAAAGAAAGGGGGTCCTGTTTCCTGACCAAATGTGAAAACTATACATGAATCAACGAACATAAGATGCTGTTTAGATTTGGACATCACTTTGGGTGTACATGACATAGATTTAAACGTGGTCCAGATGTGTCTGTGGACAACGTATGTAATGGTGGGGGCTGATGAGTGTTCCTTATGGATGAAATGCAAACATTCTGCATATGGGAACAATCCAACAGAATATAACGTGTAGTAGGGTATAAAAACTCAAGGTATTCCTATGTTGAGGAGAGAGATCGAGGGGCACTCAGAATTGGCAGACTCTCACCACACTGTACTTTTGATTGGAATAAAATATTTCATTGTTACAACTAAAGACGGTGGTTACAGACTCTCCTTTTTAAATAAGAAGTCCATCTCCAGAGGAAGACGAACCGAGACGACAATTTTTGGCGCCCGAACAGGGACTTCAGCTGTGACTTCTGGCGGCACCAGACGGTTCGTCGTGGAAAAATTCTGCTCGTGAGCCAACATTACACGGTGAGCACTTTTCTCATTATTCGAGCTTGGGTTTCCGCGTTATACTGAGGTGTGTGAGTGAAATTGTAACATATGAGGTTGTGACATTATTTTTGGAGGAGACTCTGGTCTAAATTTGGGTCGTTTGTGGGTTGTGCCACCACAATACGGGGGTGTAAGAAATGAGAAATATATGTAGGGACAATGAGTAGTGACAAGGTATAAGGAAAATAAAGGGGTGTTGTTGAAAAAGCAGTGAGTAACGTTGATAAGGCCATGTTAATCTGCACCACGCAGACTTTGAGAGCTAGGGCCCTTTTCTCTCTTAGGATTGTAAGACGTGAGCAGGTTCGGGTTACAGCGTGAAAGTTAGCTTAACAGGGTGACATAAGAGAAATATGGGGTGTTACAGAAAAACAAAGAGAAATATGGGGTGTTATAGAAGAAAAAGAGAAATATGGGAAGTTTAAGAGAAGGAAAGAAGGGGTGTTATAAGAGAAAAGAAGGGGTTTTTAGAGTAAAAAGGGTATTACTAGAGAAAACTAGGTGTTAAAAGAGGGGTGAGTACTTATCTAAGTGTCAGAAGTAAAGAGAAAAGGGTATAGTGCACAGAAGAGAAGACAGGGCTAGCTTAAAACAGTCGACTTGTGGTGTGTGTGTGTGTGTGTGTGTGCGTGCGCAGGGATTTATATGTGTGTGTGTCAGTCTGCGTGTGGAGGCTGAGGGGCTGGTACCCTCCTCTCTTCCTTTGTCCTGTTCTGTCTGGGTTAAAGGGGATATGTTTGGTTAGAGGAGAGTAATTCTTAACCTCTCTATACTGTTGGCTTTTATTGACAAAAAAATAAAATGCACATGGCCAAATACCCGACCTCGTTGGCTCTGTGAGATCTTGTGCCTTGCAGGGGGACTTCTTCTGGCAAGAGTACGGGGCCTGAGAGTCACTCCTTACGGGGAGGAGGAGCTGTATTTGAGTTTGTGCACCAGAAGCAATAAAAGCCAGATTAATTGAGGTTGTGAAAAGATTTAAAGGGGACATGCAATTTAAATTAATTCTGATATTGTTTCAGACCATGTGTATCTTGTGGGAGGTTGTAAATTTAAGGGAAAATATGGGGGCCATAGAGAGAGGAAAAAGGAGTAAATGTTATGTGTTGTATGTCTAGTCTGTGTTGTTGTTTAATGGCAAATAATAGATAATGGGATCCCATAAACATAGTTAAGTGATAATGATTATAGAACAGTGGTGTTAAATAAATAGGTTTCTCAGATATGTGGGTTGGAATGAGGTATAGGAAAATTAATGAGCCCTGTCTGGACGTCAGAGAGGGAGATAGGTAAGGGTAAATCTTCATAAACCACCAAAGCAGCTCATACTGGCACCAGGTCACATACAGTACAAGAATACTGTTAATAAGTCCTGTGATTGTCGTATGGATCCTGGGATGTGGGTTTTTATAGTGTAATTTCAACCTACCATCTGAGAGACAGATTTTACTCGGTTCAAACACTTACACATATATATATGTGTGTGTGTGTGTGTGTATAGAAGGTGTGTTACTAGTAGTATGCCTAATTTGAAGGAAAGTCTATATATGGTTGAGATAAGTGGTATTGTTCAGCAATGTAGGAGAATAGTCTCTGGTATGTTATGTATGGTATGTCTCTGGTATGTATGTTGAGATGGAATAAATGAAATTAATAATGATTGTAGATAATAAGAGTCATAATGTGAGATAAGTAGAGGAGTGTATTTAATATACACTTTGTGTTTGCATATAATTATATAATGGCGAGCGGTTAATGAAGGAATTTTAGTAGTAGGTGTGTGTGTGTGGGGGGGGAGGGGCTCTGTTTTGCAATGGCTAAGGCGTGGCTGAGCGCCAGATGTGTAATGCAGTGTTAATGACAAGATATGCAGGAGCACAGGGGCCTGGTGGAGTGAGATTTTTCCCCATGAGGAGAAATGATGATTCATGGTTAAGAGTTTGGTTGTAGTGTCATATGAGATAATATATATTATAATAATAATATTAGTATTGTTAAATATATGTTCATAAGAAGTATGACTAGAAGATAGTAATAGCAGAATGCTTGGTTGCTTTGCATGGGGGAAAAGATGTCTAAGGTTGTTGTTTTTTCCTGTGTTGAAGTGTGTCCAGTGGTGTTCTTGGTATGGCTTGTGTTGAAGAATAGACTATTATAGTGCTTCTTGCCAACTGTCTTTGGGATTAATATAACGGATGTGGTGATTTTCTTGGTGTCCTGTGTCAGTGAGTGCAGTGAGTGTGTGGCTTGGAGTGCTGATTGTGCTTTGCGAGTGCATTAAATCTAAACAATCATTAGACCCAGTGCAAACTGTAAATTGTTCAGGGTGTATAACAGACCATTATGATGATAATGTTGTTTTTACTAGTATCACTCATGTTTGGCATTTACCTTACACAGGGTTCATTTATGAGAGGAACTAGTGAGCCTCGATGGGTTAAATTAGTTTTTCTGTTTTGCTGGTATCTCTCTCCCTTTCTGCTCAGCGGGAGAAAGGGGTCTATCCAACGTACATACTAGCATGAAAATAGGCTTGGCACACATATGCTTGTAGTTGACCTGTGACCCCTGGCTAAGGGAGAGTCAGGCATGTCAGCATACATATACACTTAGGCTTAAGAAGTTGTAGAGTGTTAAATTGTCTGTAAAACAAATAGTTAAAGATCCCTTTGTGTTTTAAGTGTAAGATTAGCTTAAATTATGAGTGGAGTATGGAATTAATGAAAAGTAATCAACATGTGTAAAGAGTATAAAGAGAAAAATTAAACACACTGAGAATTACCTTATTCTTTTCTATCTTTCTTCCATGCTAAGAAAAGGAGTGTAGAGAGCCCTCTATGGGGATATCCTATTTCATTAGTAGATCGGAATAGTCTATGTTATTATAACAGTTGAGAAACTATGTTGGCAGTAGGCCAAGAGTCCCTTGGGGATATGAAGAATGGAGTTCAAGATGGTATTATAGTATGTAGGAACAGAAGATGGAAAACGTATGTTTACAGTGAATTGTTATGGACCTTGAGAGTTTATGACAATATTAACTCTGGCGTGATTCTCCTTTTCTCTTTTATGGGATGCGAGAGGAGGCAGAAAAAGGAAATAAGGAGGGGCTGCTGGTGAGCGACGGGCCAGAAGCGTCACGTGGACTGAGTGGAAGAAGCTGTGCTGACTGCAGATCAGGCCAGTGTGCTTATCCACAAATTACTTCCCTGTACACACCTGCACTTAAACACATGTGTAGTCATATTTATAGTACTATTAATTGCATAATACTTACAGTTTAAAGGACTCTGTATGAAGCTTGGCAACAGACTGATTGGATAGTGAATTTGATTACTTAGAAGAAAACATTTGGGGATTAAACATTTTGTTAAGGTATGTAGTCTGAACAGAGATACATTGGAGCATTTACTATTGTAATATCTTGTGTTTTTGGGGAGATTAGATTCAAAAGTATTTGGTGGCATCAGTCTTACTTTAGGAGAACATTTTTAAGGTCTGGGCTGTTCCTGAGTTGGCAAACCTTAGTATAATTTCAATAACCCATCCACTTAATTTCAATAACCCATTCAAGTAACTTATAAATAAATAAACAATAACTTCAATTATTTTAAGTTGGAGCTTGGCATTCTTCAGTTGTTTGAACAAGAGGGACAGAAATTGGTCAAAGCAGCGAAGGATAAGAGAGAGAGGAGTGCGGAAGAAATAGAGAGACAGGTAAGGGGAATAGAAAAGCAGATGGCAGAAATTAGTGCACAATTTTCACATGTTGACCCAGTAAAGAATCCCCCACCATATGATTAGGAGGTGACTAAGGAGATCTATCCCCAGTTTTCAGTGATCACTCAAGAGGGCGACTATCATATCAGAGATGAGGAAGACCGAATAGTGGAAGCAGGAAAAGCGGAAACAATTATAAAGATGTATCCAATTTCCAAAAGTAAGAAGAAAACAACATGTTTGCATATTGAAGGTGACATGAAGACCAGGAGGACAAAAGTTGGAGATGATGTGGATCAGAGTACTTAGGAAGAAGCCAGAGGAGGATATGATCCAGCAGTCAGACGGATCCTGGTGAGGGCAGAAAGGAGAGGAGGCAAGACGAGACAGTATGAGGACTCCACTGATGAGAGTTCTGATGAAAGTGAAAATGAAGATGACGGCCAAGACAAGGGACCAATGAGTCTTTGCACCTCAAGAGGATTCTTCCCAACCACAGCCAGTTCAAGAATAGAAGACAGACAGGGCTATGAGAAATGTAGAGAGGCGTATAGACCAATGCCTCTCATGTGGACACTGCTATGAGTTTAGAGAAGCAGAAAAGACTGGAAAAACAACTGAAGGAGCTACACATGCAGAAGAAGGAATTGAGGATGGAAGGCTCTCAGAAGGTGGACAAGGGATATGCATTGCGCCCAAGAAAAGGAACATCATGTGACAAGATGTGTCCAGTGATCATCAGAGGACAGACATTAGAATACAAGTTTTGGCAGAATACAGACATGTCTGATGTCCTGGAAAAATTGCCAACTCTTCAAGACGGAGCACATCCTTGGATCGCAAAGTTGGAGGAGATCATGGTGGGAACACAACCTGCTGTAGGAGATATTAAGAGACTTCTTGCTAGTCTCCTGGGAGTGCCGGCCATGGAAGAAATTCAGCAAAAAGCTGGATTCGATCGCTACGTGGGAACAGTGGTGAATGATCCAGAACTGTTTGCTGCAATTAGAGGTTGGGTGTGGACAGCATTGAGAGACACATTTCCAACAAATATACATCCTGATAACATTCTCATTGAACCATTGGGAGAGGAAGAAAATCCTAGAGCATATGTGTCATGAGCCCATCAAGTGTGGAGAAATGTCACAGGACATGATCCGGAAGCGAACCAAATGGAACAGTCCATCCTTCAAGCTAAAATACAGAAAGGATTGCCTTTACCAGTGAGAAGCAAACTGGCAGAGGTCGTCGGGTTAGGAAGTTTAGCAAAAGGAGTTTACACTGACCATATTGCTCATCAAGTAAAGTTGTACAGGAAGAAAGAACGGGACCAAAAAGAGCAAGACCAAGAGACCCTCAGAAAGCTGACTCACATACAACTGGTGGAGAACAAGAAAAAAGACAAGAAGCAAGCCCTGGTTATACCAAGCCAGCCTCCGCAAAATCAGCAAGATCAGCCCTCACAACAGCTGCAGCCAAATCAGGTTCATCCTCAAGTGACACAACCATCATTAATGGGTCCAGGTGTCTCCTGGTCACAGCCAGTCTTTGGTCAAGTACAGGTCTGGAGAGGAAGGGGTCGAGGAATCACAGGAAGAGGAAGAGGAGGAAGATTTGATCCAACTTTTCAACAGTCTCTTGAAGCATGCTACAACTGTGGAATGATAGGTCACTTTGCTCGAGAGTGCAACAGACCAAGAGAAAGTTTCAGGGGAAACTTCAGAGGAGGATTCAGAGGCCAGCCAAGGCCGCTCAGGGGACCGGTGAACCCTTATAGGGGCCCGGAACCAGGATTCTAGAGGTGCCCAAAGAACTCGAAAGGGAGGAGTCAGCTGGTAGCATCAGGGCCGGAGAGTGATCCAACCATTGAGGTGAAAGTAAATGATCGACCATTAAAGATGGTGGAGCAGCTTTCACCTGTATCCAGCCTGAAGATGCTATACACCTCCCCATGTCTGGCCAATGGATTCGGACAATCGGGTTTGAGGGAGTGAAACAGCTGATTCCTCTCACAGAACCAATAGAGCTCTGCTATAAAGATACTAAGATTACAATACCTATTTTGGTGTCAGAACATACACCGATAGCACTGTTGGGAAGAGACGCTTTGTGTAGACTAAATTGCATAATAAAATGTACACCAGATGGATGCTTGGTAGAGATGCCAAGTGATGTCATCCGCCAACTAATGATGACAACAGAAGCGGAAGCTTCATCAGTTTTTTGGATTGGAAATCTTATTACAGACTTCTTGGAACCAGCCAAGTTGTGGGAGAAGTTTATTGTGGCAAACCTGCCTGATGCAAAACCACCAGAGTATCCATTGCATTGTACACTCAAGTACTTCAAGGATGCTACTAAATCAAATGCAGAAGAATGGTTAAGTCACCAACCAAAGCAAGTTCAACTTTGTTCAAGCTGTATAATCATGGGACCACAAGGAGCAGCTATGAAGGTGGACAGCAATGACTATCTGCTCAAGGAGTTTGCCATTGGGAAAAGTGTGCCACATGTGACTCTGTTGGTAGCTAGAGATTATGAACAGAAACACGTTGGAGAGATGATGGCAGAAGCAGAAAAAGTTGTGTTTGTACCAATGAAGGAGAATGTTGCAATTTGGAGAAGTGAGGATCAGCGATTCATCAAGATCATGATCACTGCGCAAGGACAAGGACAACCACAAGCTGTGCGAACAACACATGAATCACTCAACAATCCAACAAGGAATTCCTTGAAAGAGCAAAAGTTAAGATTAGTGCCGGAATGCCTGTGGTCTCAACATAGTACTGACATTGGTCGTGTAAAATCAGCTCAACCAGTGACCAGTTGAACTCAAACCAAAAGTGTTAATGTTACAGGTCAGGTTACTACTGTAATCATAAATAATACAGAACCTGTAAAAACCACAATGATGACAAGAACGCCTGTAGGTGTCACTTTAGGGAATAGAACTAGTGAGAATATGACAAGCTCAACTGCAGTGAATGGTACAGGGATAACAACACCAGTAATGGAAGTAGCAAAAGTGACCCATCCATCTAATATGACATTAGTAACACTGCAAGATGAAGTAAATACAACTGAGAAATTGTTAGTAACCATAGAACGGAGTGAGAGCAATAATGATGAGAGTGTTGGAGAACACTGTTGGAGAGTGAAGTAAGTAGAGATGTAATGATGCATGAGCCTTCTACCAAGGTGACAAATGTATTACAGGATTTAGACTGGATTCCAGGAGATGTAATAGATCATAATCAAGCACTGAAAAAGAGAGGCTAAGTGGAAGGCATATAGATTTGATTCATCTGTGTTGCAAATATCAGACCCTTGGGCAGCCAGGAACTTATGGTTTCAGCAGATAACACATTCTGTAAGAACAAGCAAACAAATTAGTGGTCCATGTGTGGTGAAAGTCCCGACACCAGGCACTTGGCCTTCTATTTTGGAAACAGTTCCTGAACCTTTAAGTACAGAATGTCAGTATTATGCATTATCATGGCTGTTCTACAAACAGCAAGCAGCATATGATATGTGGATGGCTACATCAGTGGGTTTGTTTAGACCTGGAGAGAAGTGTAGTTGGATGAGGCGATTACCATATGTAAACATAATTGATCAACATGAACATGTACAGACAGCAGTCCCTGATTCAATGGAAGTAAAGGCAGTAAAGGCTAAAGGTTGTTTTTGTTCTAATAATACTCATGGTGGGTCTGGAACGTTTATGGGAATTTCAGATTGTGACAGCTATATGATACATTTGGATGATAAACATAAAAATAGGGATGGTTTGTTTGAAGTGATTTTCCGGCTACCACGTGGCCAGAATAAAATAGTGATGGTGCATCATGAAACATTGCCAGGTAATGTGACCCTAGGAAATTTTAAAGATCTTTGGTGGGTTTGTGATGATAAGGCATATATATTTTTGCCATATGGGTGGACAGGATGTTGTTACTTGGCAACATTAAAATTGCCATATGAGGTGTACACCATTAAGAAAGGTGAAGCACCTGATGACACCCAAGCCAAGGTAATTCCTGGATATAGACAGAAAAGTGAAATGGCACAATTTCAAATTTAGAGGCCTATCACTGGAGGATAAGTATAGAAAAAAAATGGGGAATAGGCTTATTTCCATGGTATGGTGTGACCTTCCTAGCAGACCATATTGATAACATCACTTACACCTTACAGGGATTTGCTAATGAGACTATTAGAGGGTTTGAATATTTATTAAATACTCAGAAGAGTCACAGATTGACGTTGTTGAAACATGATATGGCTCTTGATTACATTCTGGCTAAGCAAGGGGGATTATGTGTAGCTCTGAATTTAACAGGAGATGCTTGTTATACTTTAATTCCTGATAATTCTGATATGACTGATGTAATAGGGGCACTAAAAAAAGAAAAGAGAGGCATTTGGCCCATCCCAAGGAGCAGGATGGTCTGTGAATGCATGGTTGCTGGAGAGATTAGGACCAATGGGAACATTTTTGGCTCAGTTGTTTGGTGCTGCGCTTTTGTCGCTATGTGTGATGTTCTGTTGCTGCACATTCATATTGACTTTTGCTAAGGCGATGATTTTAAGATGGGTTGGAGTTGTAATGCCGGGGGAACAAGTTGTAGTATGGCTAAAAAGGGTGGCTTAAAATATGATATAATGAGTAGTAATAGTTTGACAGTATAATACTGTTGTTGTGTAATGTGCATTTGATGTTTTGAAGAAAAGATATAGGCTGTTGTTTTTTATCTTTCCCTTCAGACTAGCGGTGGGGAGTACCACTGTGGGGTGACTGGTATTCTGAGATCCCGAGAGGCAGAAAAGGGGTCAGACGTTGATGGACATTACTAATCGGGAGATCTGAAGGCCTTTTGAACAAGGACATTGTAAAAAAGGCATCTATCCAGATTCACCATCAAGGAACACCGATGTTGATGAATTGCAATGTGCCACATTTAAACTTGTCATTTATTACATTATTATCTCTACTCTAAATACACTACATGTACAAATAGTAGTTCTGATATGTAGCACAGTGTGAACTCCAGGGTTTTGATCTTTTCTCGATACTAGGGACAGTAATGGTAGGCAGGGACAGGTGTATTGGAAGTTCTGATGGGTCGACCAGCCTGAAAGTACACATTATTTTTGGTTTAAAGGGGTTCCACATGTATTTACTCACACTTGCAGGATTCCATATTCAATATCTATATTTGCAAGACATTCCTTCTTTTTTACATTGGCCTGGAGTACAGTATGTGGTCGCCTGGGGCAGAGGGACTGTGAGAGAGTTTTTTCTGTCTTGGGTGATTGAGAGATATTAAAGGTGAGATAGCTGCCTGGCAGGTCTTCGCTCTCACACTCTGTGAAATTAGTGCTAAAGAAGGCACTCATAGAAGGAATAGCTCTTTAGAAGCACATGTAACCATGTGTGCCATACTCTTTTATTTTATTGAGCCGTTGATTAGGCTCAAAGGGGGGCAAATGTAGTGTATTTATTGGCTATACAGATGTCCATAGGCCTGAAGGAATGGTATGGAGTTGAGGAATGATATGGTAAGCCACATGGGGTAGATGTGGAAAAGAAAGGGGGTCCTGTTTCCTGACCAAATGTGAAACCTATACATGAATCAACGAACATAAGATGCTGTTTAGATTTGGACATCGCTTTGGGTGTACATGACAGATTTAAACGTGGTCCAGATGTGTCTGTGGACCATGTATGTAATGGTGGGGGCTGATGAGTGTTCCTTATGGATGAAATGCGAAGATTCTGCATATGGGAACAATCCAACAGAATATGACGTGTAGTAGGGTATAAAAACTCAAGGTATTCCTATGTCGAGGAGAGAGATCGAGGGGCACTCAGAATTGGCAGACTCTCTCCACACTGTACTTTTGATTGGAAAAAAATATTTCATTGTTACAACTAAAGACGGTGGTTACAGACTCTCCCCTTTTTAAATAAGGAGTCCATCTCCAGAGGAAGACAAACCGAGATGACAAAGGCAATACATGTATACAAACTGAATGATCACTTACCTGTTACAGAGTTGCAGAATGATGGACAGCGAAACACACACAGTTACAGATGAAAGAATATTTGTTAGAAGGATACAGCTTCAGGGAGAAGGAGAGGCTGATGGACTTCTTGAGAACCTGTTACATAAACAAGAAAGTCAATACATGTATAGAAACTGAATGAGCATCAACGTGTTGCACACTTGCAGACAGAAAGTAGCGAGTCACACACAGTTGCAGATGGACAGACCCTTGGTACATGCGGTCCGGAAAACCTGTAAGACAAAAAAAGAAAGTCTAAACATGTATAGAAACTGAATGATCACCTACCT
This sequence comes from Salminus brasiliensis, assembly GCF_030463535.1. Lineage (NCBI taxonomy): Eukaryota > Metazoa > Chordata > Actinopteri > Characiformes > Bryconidae > Salminus > Salminus brasiliensis. Next base: position 11,601,279 of record NC_132881.1, on the reverse strand, counting down.
GTTACATACTTGCAGAAAGATAGTAGCGAGTCACACACAGTTGCAGATGCACAGACCCTTGATACATGTGGTCCAAAAAACCTGTAAGACAAAAAAAGAAAGTCAATACATGTATAGAAACTGAATGATCACCTACCTGTTACACACTTGCATACAGATTGATAGCGAGCCACACACACAGTTGCAATGGACAGACCCTTGTTGGCTGTATGCACCAACAGGAAGGGGGGAGCCATTGGTCCTGAAAGCCTGTAAGACAACAAAAAGGCAATATATATAGAACCTGAATGATCACTTACCTGTTAAAGAGTTGTAGAATGATGGACAGCGAACCACACACAGTTGGAGATGAAAATATATATGTTAGAAGGATACACCTACAGGGAGAAGAAGAGGTTGATGGACTTCTTAAGAACCTGTAAAACAAAAAAGAAAGTCAATACATGTATAGAAAATGAATGATCACCTACCTGTAACATACTTGCAGACAGATAGTAGCGAGTCACACACAGTTGCAGATGCACAGACCCTTGGTTCATGTGGTCCGAAAGACGTTTAAGACAAAAAAAAAGAAAGTCAGTAAATGTATAGAAACTGAATGATCACCTACCTGTTACACTTTTGCAGACAGATAGTAGCGAGTGACACACAGTTGCAGATGCACAGACCCTTGGTTCATGAGCTCCGAAAAACCTGTAAGACAAAAAAAGAAAGTCAATAAATGTATAGAAACTGAATGATCACCTACCTGTTACACTTTTGCAGACAGATAGTAGCGAGTCACACACAGTTGCAGATGCACAGACCCTTGGTTCATGCGGTCCGAAAAACCTGTAAGACAAAAAACAGAAAGTCAATACATGTATAGAAACTGAATGATCACCTACCTGTTACACACTTGCAGACAGATTGATAGCGAGCCACACACAGTTGCAATGGACAGACCCTTGTTGGCTGTATGCATTATCAGGAAGGGGGGAGCCATTGGTCCTGAAAGCCTGTAAGACAACAAAAAGGCAATATATGTATAGAAACTGAATGATCACCAACCTGTTACACACTTGCAGAAAGATAGTAGCGAGTCACACACAGTTGCAGATGCACAGACCCTTGGTTCATGCGGTCCGAAAAACCTGTACGACAAAAAAAGAAAGTCAATACATGTATAGAAACTGAAGACATGTATAGAAACTGCAGACAGATAGTAGCGAGTCACACACAGTTGCAGATGCACAGACCCTTGGTTCATGCGGTCCGAAAAACCTGTACGACAAAAAAGGAAAGTCAATACATGTATAGAAACTGAATGATCACTTACCTGTTACACACTTGCAGACAGATAGTAGCGAGTCACACACAGTTGCAGATGCACAGACCCTTGTTCATGTGGTCCGAAAAACCTGTAAGACAAAAAAAGAAAGTCAATACATGTATAGAAACTGAATGATCACCTACCTGTTACACACTTGCAGACAGATGGTAACGAGTCACACACAGTTGCAGATATACAGACCCTTGGTTTATGTGGTCTGAAAAACCTATAAGACAAACAAAGAAAGTCAATACATGTATAGAAACTGAATGATCACTTACCTGTTACACACTTGCAGACAGATAGTAGCGAGTCAAACACAGTTGCAGATGCACAGACCCTTGGTTCATGCGGTCCGAAAGACCTTTAAGACAAAAAAAAAAAGAAAGTCAATACATGTATAGAAACTGAATGATCACCAACCTGTTACACACTTGCAGACAGATAGTAGCGAGTCACACACAGTTGCAGATGCACAGACCCTTGGTTCATGCGGTCCGAAAAACCTGTAAGACAAAAAAAGAAAGTCGATACATGTATAGAAACTGAATGATCACCTACCTGTTACACACTTGCAGACAGATAGTAGCGAGTCACACACATTTGCAGATGCACAGACCCTTGGTTCATGCGGTCTGAAAAACCTGTAAGACAAAAAAAGAAAGTCAATACACGTATAGAAACTGAATGATCACCTAACTGTTACACACTTGCAGAGAGATTGATAGCGCGCCAAACACACAGTGGCAATGGAAAGACCCTTGGTTTATGTGGTCCGAAAAACCTGTAAGACAAAAAAAGAAAGTCAATACATGTATAGAAACTGAATGATCACCTACCTGTTACACACTTGCAGACAGATATTAGCGAGTCAAACACAGTTGCAGATGCACAGACCCTTGGTTCATGCGGTCCGAATGACCTTTAAGACAAAAAAAAGAAAGTCAATACATGTATAGAAACTGAATGATCACTTATCTGTTACACACTTGCAGACAGACAGTAGCGAGTCAAACACAGTTGCAGATGCACAGACCCTTGGTTCATGATGTCCATAAAACCTGTAAGACAAAAAAAGAAAGTCAATACATGTATAGAAACTGAATGATCACCTACCTGTTACACACTTGCAGACAGATTGATAGCGAGCCACACACACAGTGGCAATGGAAAGACCCTTGGTTCATGCGGTCCGAAAAACCTGTAAGACAAAAAAAGAAAGTCAATACATGTATAGAAACTGAATGATCACTTATCTGTTACACACTTGCAGACAGATGGTAACGAGTCACACACAGTTGCAGATATACAGACCCTTGGTTTATGTGGTCTGAAAAACCTATAAGACAAACAAAGAAAGTCAATACATGTATAGAAACTTAATGATCCCCTACCTGTTACACACTTGCAGACAGATAGTAGCGAGTCACACACAGTTGGAGATGCACAGACCCTTGGTTCATGATGTCCGAAAAACCTGTAAGATAAAAAAAGAAAGTCAATACATGTATAGAATCTGAATGATAACCTACCTGTTACACACTTGCAGAAAGATTGATAGCTCGCCACACACACAGTGGCAATGGAAAGACCCTTGGTTCATGCGGTCCGAAAAACCTGTAAGACAAAAAAAGAAAGTCAATACACGTATAGAAACTGAATGATCACCTACCTGTTACACACTTGCAGACAGACAGTAGCGAGTCACACACAGTTGCAGATGCACAGACCCTTGGTTCATGTGGTCTGAAAAACGTGTAAGACAAAAAAAGAAAGTCAATACATGTATAGAATCTGAATGATAACCTACCTGTTACACACTTGCAGACAGATTGATAGCGAGCCACACACACAGTGGCAATGGAAAGACCCTTGGTTCATGCGGTCCGAAAAACCTGTAAGACAAAAAAAGAAAGTCAATACATGTATAGAAACTGAATGATCACCTACCTGTTACACACTTGCAGACAGATAGTAGCGAGTCAAACACAGTTGCAGATGCACAGACCCTTGGTTCATGCGGTCCGAAAAACCTGTAAGACAAAAAAAGAAAGTCAATACATGTATAGAAACTGCATGATCACTTATCTGTTACACACTTGCAGACAGATAGTAGCGAGTCACACACAGTTGTAGATGCACAGACCCTTGGTTCATGAGGTCCAAAAAACCTGTAAGACAAAAAAAGAAAGTCAATACATGTATAGAAACTGAATGATCACTTATCTGTTACACACTTGAAGACAGATGGTAACGAGTCACACACAGTTGCAGATATACAGACCCTTGGTTTATGTGGTCTGAAAAACCTATAAGACAAAAAAAGAAAGTCAATACATGTATAGAAACTGAATGATCACTTATCTGTTACACACTTGCAGACAGATAGTAGCGAGTCAAATACAGTTGCAGATGCACAGACCCCTGGTTCATGCGGTCCGAATGACCTTTAAGACAAAAAAAAGAAAGTCAATACATGTATAGAAACTGAATGATCACTTATCTGTTACACACTTGCAGACAGATGGTAACGAGTCACACACAGTTGCAGATATACAGACCCTTGGTTTATGTGGTCTGAAAAACCTATAAGACAAAAAAAGAAAGTCAATACACGTATAGAAACTGAATGATCACCTAACTGTTACACACTTGCAGAGAGATTGATAGCGCGCCAAACACACAGTGGCAATGGAAAGACCCTTGGTTTATGTGGTCCGAAAAACCTGTAAGACAAAAAAAGAAAGTCAATACATGTATAGAAACTGAATGATCACCTACCTGTTACACACTTGCAGACAGATATTAGCGAGTCAAACACAGTTGCAGATGCACAGACCCTTGGTTCATGCGGTCCGAATGACCTTTAAGACAAAAAAAAGAAAGTCAATACATGTTTAGAAACTGAATGATCACTTATCTGTTACACACTTGCAGACAGACAGTAGCGAGTCAAAAACAGTTGCAGATGCACAGACCCTTGGTTCATGATGTCCAAAAAACCTGTAAGACAAAAAAAGAAAGTCAATACATGTATAGAAACTGAATGATCACCTACCTGTTACACACTTGCAGACAGATTGATAGCGAGCCACACACACAGTGGCAATGGAAAGACCCTTGGTTCATGCGGTCCGAAAAACCTGTAAGACAAAAAAAGAAAGTCAATACATGTATAGAAACTGAATGATCACTTATCTGTTACACACTTGCAGACAGATAGTAGCGAGTCACACACAGTTGTAGATGCACAGACCCTTGGTTCATGAGGTCCAAAAAACCTGTAAGACAAAAAAAGAAAGTCAATACATGTATAGAAACTGAATGATCACTTATCTGTTACACACTTGAAGACAGATGGTAACGAGTCACACACAGTTGCAGATATACAGACCCTTGGTTTATGTGGTCTGAAAAACCTATAAGACAAAAAAAGAAAGTCAATACATGTATAGAAACTGAATGATCACTTATCTGTTACACACTTGCAGACAGATAGTAGCGAGTCAAATACAGTTGCAGATGCACAGACCCCTGGTTCATGCGGTCCGAATGACCTTTAAGACAAAAAAAAGAAAGTCAATACCTGTATAGAAACTGAATGATCACTTATCTGTTACACACTTGCAGACAGATGGTAACGAGTCACACACAGTTGCAGATATACAGACCCTTGGTTTATGTGGTCTGAAAAACCTATAAGACAAACAAAGAAAGTCAATACATGTATAGAAATTGAATGATCCCCTACCTGTTACACACTTGCAGACAGAGAGTAGCGAGTCACACACAGTTGGAGATGCACAGACCCTTGGTTCATGATGTCCGAAAAACCTGTAAGATAAAAAAAGAAAGTCAATACATGTATAGAATCTGAATGATAACCTACCTGTTACACACTTGCAGAAAGATTGATAGCTCGCCACACACACAGTGCCAATGGAAAGACCCTTGGTTCATGCGGTCCGAAAAACCTGTAAGACAAAAAAAGAAAGTCAATACACGTATAGAAAATGAATGATCACCTACCTGCTACACACTTGCAGACAGATAGTAGCGAGTCACACACAGTTGCAGATGCACAGACCCTTGGTTCATGCGGTCCGAAAAACCTGTAAGACAAAAAAAGAAAGTCAATACATGTATAGAAACTGAATGATCACCTACCTGTTACACACTTGCAGACAGATTGATAGCGAGCCACACACACAGTGGCACTGGAAAGACCCTTGGTTCATGCGGTCCGAAAAACTTGTCAGACAAAAAAAGAAACTCAATAAATGTATAGAAACTGAATGATCACCTACCTGTTACACACTTGCAGACAGATAGTAGCGAGTCAAACACAGTTGCGGATGCACAGACCCTTGGTTCATGCAGTCCGAAAGACCTTTAAGACAAAAAAAAAGAAAGTCAATATATGAATAGAAACTAAATGATCACCTACCTGTTACACACTTGCAGACAGATAGTAGCGAGTCACACAGTTGCAGATATACAGATCCTTGGTTCATGTGGTCCGAAAAATCTATATGACAAAAAAAGAAAGTCAAAACATGTATAGAAACTGAATGATCACCAACCTCTTGCACACTTGCAGACAGATAGTAGCGAGTCAAACACAGTTGCAGATGCACAGACCCTTGGTTCATGCAGTCCGAAAAACCTTTAAGACAAAAAAGGAAACTCAATACATGTATAGAAACTGAATTATCACTTACCTGTTACACACTTGCAGACAGATATTAGCGAGTCACACACAGTTGCAGATGCACAGAGCCTTGGTTCATGTGGTCCGAAAAATCTACATGACAAAAAAAGAAAGTCAAAACATGTATAGAAACTGAATGATCACCAACCTGTTACACACTTGCAGACAGATAGTAGCGAGTCACACACAGTTGCAGATGCACAGACCCTTAGTTCATGCGGTCCGAAAAATCTGTAAGAAAAAAAAGAAAGTCAATACATATATAGAAACTGAATAATCACTTACCTGTTACACACTTGCAGACAGATTGATAGCACGCCACACACAGTGGCAATGGAAAGACACTTGGTCCATGCGTTCCGAAAAACCTGTAAGACAAAAAAAGAAAGTCAATACATGTATAGAAACTGAATGATCACCTACCTGTTACACACTTGCAGACAGATAGTAGCGAGTCAAACACAGTTGCAGATGCAGAGACCCTTGGTTCATGCGGTCCGAAAAACCTTTAAGACAAAAAGAAGAAAGTCAATACATGTATAGAATCTGAATGATAACCTACCTGTTACACACTTGCAGAAAGATTGATAGCTCGCCACACACACAGTGCCAATGGAAAAACCCTTGGTTCATGCGGTCCGAAAAACCTGTAAGACAAAAAAAGAAAGTCAATACACGAATAGAAAATGAATGATCACCTACCTGCTACACACTTGCAGACAGATAGTAGCGAGTCACACACAGTTGCAGATGCACAGACCCTTGGTTCATGTGGTCCGAAAAACCTGTAAGACAAAAAAAGAAAGTCAATACATGTATAGAAACTAAATGATCACCTACCTGTTACACACTTGCAGACAGATAGTAGCGAGTCACACACAGTTGGAGATGCACAGACCCCTGGTTCATGAGGTCCGAAAAACCTGTTAGACAAAAAAAGAAAGTAAATACATGTATAGAAACTGAATGATCACTTACCTGTTACACACTTGCAGACAGATATTAGCGAGTCACATACAGTTGTAGATGCACAGACCCTTGGATCATGTGGTCGGAAAAACCTGTAAGACAAAAAAAGAAAGTCAATACATGTATAGAAACTGAATGATCACCAACCTGTTACACACTTGCAGACAGATAGTAGCGAGTTACACACAGTTGCAGATGCACAGACCCTTAGTTCATGCGGTCCGAAAAACCTGTAAGAAAAAAAAGAAAGTCAAAACATGTATAGAAACTGAATGATCACCTACCTGTTACACACTTGCAGACAGATTGATAGCGAGCCACACACACAGTGGCAATGGAAAGACCCTTGGTTCATGCGGTCCGAAAAACCTGTAAGACAAAAAAAGAAAGTCAATACATGTATAGAAACTGAATGATCACCTACCTGTTACACACTTGCAGACAGATTGATAGCGAGCCACACACACAGTGGCACTGGAAAGACCCTTGGTTCATGCGGTCCGAAAAACTTGTCAGACAAAAAAAGAAACTCAATAAATGTATAGAAACTGAATGATCACCTACCTGTTACACACTTGCAGACAGATAGTAGCGAGTCAAACACAGTTGCGGATGCACAGACCCTTGGTTCATGCAGTCCGAAAGACCTTTAAGACAAAAAAAAGAAAGTCAATACATGTATAGAAACTGAATGATCACTTATCTGTTACACACTTGCAGACAGACAGTAGCGAGTCAAACACAGTTGCAGATGCACAGACCCTTGGTTCATGATGTCCAAAAAACCTGTAAGACAAAAAAAGAAAGTCAATACATGTATAGAAACTGAATGATCACCTACCTGTTACACACTTGCAGACAGATTGATAGCGAGCCACACACACAGTGGCAATGGAAAGACCCTTGGTTCATGCGGTCCGAAAAACCTGTAAGACAAAAAAAGAAAGTCAATACATGTATAGAAACTGAATGATCACTTATCTGTTACACACTTGCAGACAGATGGTAACGAGTCACACACAGTTGCAGATATACAGACCCTTGGTTTATGTGGTCTGAAAAACCTATAAGACAAACAAAGAAAGTCAATACATGTATAGAAACTTAATGATCCCCTACCTGTTACACACTTGCAGACAGATAGTAGCGAGTCACACACAGTTGGAGATGCACAGACCCTTGGTTCATGATGTCCGAAAAACCTGTAAGATAAAAAAAGAAAGTCAATACATGTATAGAATCTGAATGATAACCTACCTGTTACACACTTGCAGAAAGATTGATAGCTCGCCACACACACAGTGCCAATGGAAAGACCCTTGGTTCATGCGGTCCGAAAAACCTGTAAGACAAAAAAAGAAAGTCAATACACGTATAGAAACTGAATGATCACCTACCTGTTACACACTTGCAGACAGATAGTAGCGAGTCACACACAGTTGCAGATGCACAGACCCTTGGTTCATGTGGTCAGAAAAACGTGTAAGATAAAAAAAGAAAGTCAATACATGTATAGAATCTGAATGATAACCTACCTGTTACACACTTGCAGACAGATTGATAGCGAGCCACACACACAGTGGCAATGGAAAGACCCTTGGTTCATGCGGTCCGAAAAACCTGAAAGACAAAAAAAGAAAGTCAATACATGTATAGAAACTGAATGATCACCTACCTGTTACACACTTGCAGACAGATAGTAGCGAGTCAAACACAGTTGCAGATGCACAGACCCTTGGTTCATGCGGTCCGAAAAACCTGTAAGACAAAAAAAGAAAGTCAATACATGTATAGAAACTGAATGATCACTTATCTGTTACACACTTGCAGACAGATAGTAGCGAGTCACACACAGTTGTAGATGCACAGACCCTTGGTTCATGAGGTCCAAAAAACCTGTAAGACAAAAAAAGAAAGTCAATACATGTATAGAAACTGAATGATCACTTATCTGTTACACACTTGAAGACAGATGGTAACGAGTCACACACAGTTGCAGATATACAGACCCTTGGTTTATGTGGTCTGAAAAACCTATAAGACAAAAAAAGAAAGTCAATACATGTATAGAAACTGAATGATCACCAACCTGTAACACACTTGCAGACAGATAGTAGCGAGTCACACACAGTTGCAGATGCACAGACCCTTGGTTCATGCAGTCTGAAAAACCTGTAAGACAAATAAAGGTAAATACATGTACAGAAACTGAATGATCACCTACCTGTTACACACTTGCAGACAGATAGATAGCGAGCCATTGGTCCTGAAAGCCTGTAAGACAACAAAAAGTCAATACATGTATAGAAAATGAATGATCACTTACCTGTTACAAAGTTGCAGAATGATGGAAAGCAAACCACACACAGTTGCAGATGAAAATATATTTGTTAGAAGGATACACCTTTAGGGAGAAGAAGAGGTTGATGGACACCTTGAGAACCTGTTACATAAACAAGAAAGTCAATACATGTATAGAAACTGAATGAGCATCAACCTGTTGCACACTTGCAGACAGAAAGTAGCGAGTCACACACAGTTGCAGATGGACAGACCCTTGGTACATGCGGTCCGGAAAACCTGTAAGACAAAAAAAGAAAGTCAATACATGTATAGAAACTGAATGATCACTTACCTGTTAAACACTTGCAGACAGATAGTAGAGAGTAACACACAGTTGCAGATGCACAGTCCCTTGGTTCATGTGGTCCGAAAAACCTGTAAGACAAAAAAAAAAGAAAGTCAATACATTTATAGAAACTGAATGATCACCTACCTGTTACATACTTGCAGAAAGATAGTAGCGAGTCACACACAGTTGCAGATGCACAGACCCTTGATACATGCGGTCCAAAAAACCTGTAAGACAAAAAAAGAAAGTCAATACATGTATAGAAACTGAATGATCACCTACCTGTTACACACTTGCATACAGATTGATAGCGAGCCACACACACAGTTGCAATGGACAGACCCTTGTTGGCTGTATGCACCAACAGGAAGGGGGGAGCCATTGGTCCTGAAAGCCTGTAAGACAACAAAAAGGCAATATATATAGAACCTGAATGATCACTTACCTGTTAAAGAGTTGTAGAATGATGGACAGCGAACCACACACAGTTGGAGATGAAAATATATATGTTAGAAGGATACACCTACAGGGAGAAGAAGAGGTTGATGGACTTCTTAAGAACCTGTAAAACAATAAAGAAAGTCAATACATGTATAGAAACTGAATGATCACCTACCTGTAACATACTTGCAGACAGATAGTAGCGAGTCACACACAGTTGCAGATGCACAGACCCTTGGTTCATGTGGTCCGAAAGACGTTTAAGACAAAAAAAAAGAAAGTCAGTAAATGTATAGAAACTGAATGATCACCTACCTGTTACACTTTTGCAGACAGATAGTAGCGAGTGACACACAGTTGCAGATGCACAGACCCTTGGTTCATGAGCTCCGAAAAACCTGTAAGACAAAAAAAGAAAGTCAATAAATGTATAGAAACTGAATGATCACCTACCTGTTACACTTTTGCAGACAGATAGTAGCGAGTCACACACAGATGGAGATGCACAGACCCTTGGTTCATGCGGTTCGAAAAACCTTTTAGACAAAAAAAGAAAGTCAATACATGTACAGAACCTGAATGATCACCAACCTGTTACAAACTTGCAGACAGATAGTAGCGAGTCACACACAGTTGCAGATGCACAGACCCTTGGTTCATGCGGTCCGAAAAACCTGTAAGACAAAAAACAGAAAGTCAATACATGTATAGAAACTGAATGATCACCTACCTGTTACACACTTGCAGACAGATTGATAGCGAGCCACACACAGTTGCAATGGACAGACCCTTGTTGGCTGTATGCATCATCAGGAAGGGGGGAGCCATTGGTCCTGAAAGCCTGTAAGACAACAAAAAGGCAATATATGTATAGAAACTGAATGATCACCAACCTGTTACACACTTGCAGAAAGATAGTAGCGAGTCACACACAGTTGCAGATGCACAGACCCTTGGTTCATGCGGTCCGAAAAACCTGTACGACAAAAAAGGAAAGTCAATACATGTATAGAAACTGAATGATCACTTACCTGTTACACACTTGCAGACAGATAGTAGCGAGTCACACACAGTTGCAGATGCACAGACCCTTGTTCATGTGGTCCGAAAAACCTGTAAGACAAAAAAAGAAAGTCAATACATGTATAGAAACTGAATGATCACCTACCTGTTACACACTTGCAGACAGATGGTAACGAGTCACACACAGTTGCAGATATACAGACCCTTGGTTTATGTGGTCTGAAAAACCTATAAGACAAACAAAGAAAGTCAATACATGTATAGAAACTGAATGATCACTTACCTGTTACACACTTGCAGACAGATAGTAGCGAGTCAAACACAGTTGCAGATGCACAGACCCTTGGTTCATGCGGTCCGAAAGACCTTTAAGACAAAAAAAAAAAGAAAGTCAATACATGTATAGAAACTGAATGATCACCAACCTGTTACACACTTGCAGACAGATAGTAGCGAGTCACACACAGTTGCAGATGCACAGACCCTTGGTTCATGCGGTCCGAAAAACCTGTAAGACAAAAAAAGAAAGTCGATACATGTATAGAAACTGAATGATCACCTACCTGTTACACACTTGCAGACAGATAGTAGCGAGTCACACACATTTGCAGATGCACAGACCCTTGGTTCATGCGGTCTGAAAAACCTGTAAGACAAAAAAAGAAAGTCAATACACGTATAGAAACTGAATGATCACCTAACTGTTACACACTTGCAGAGAGATTGATAGCGCGCCAAACACACAGTGGCAATGGAAAGACCCTTGGTTTATGTGGTCCGAAAAACCTGTAAGACAAAAAAAGAAAGTCAATACATGTATAGAAACTGAATGATCACCTACCTGTTACACACTTGCAGACAGATATTAGCGAGTCAAACACAGTTGCAGATGCACAGACCCTTGGTTCATGCGGTCCGAATGACCTTTAAGACAAAAAAAAGAAAGTCAATACATGTATAGAAACTGAATGATCACTTATCTGTTACACACTTGCAGACAGACAGTAGCGAGTCAAACACAGTTGCAGATGCACAGACCCTTGGTTCATGATGTCCAAAAAACCTGTAAGACAAAAAAAGAAAGTCAATACATGTATAGAAACTGAATGATCACCTACCTGTTACACACTTGCAGACAGATAGTAGCGAGTCAAACACAGTGGCAATGGAAAGACCCTTGGTTCATGCGGTCCGAAAAACCTGTAAGACAAAAAAAGAAAGTCAATACATGTATAGAAACTGAATGATCCCCTACCTGTTACACACTTGCAGACAGATAGTAGCGAGTCACACACAGTTGGAGATGCACAGACCCTTGGTTCATGATGTCTGAAAAACCTGTAAGATAAAAAAAGAAAGTCAATACATGTATAGAATCTGAATGATAACCTACCTGTTACACACTTGCAGAAAGATTGATAGCTCGCCACACACACAGTGCCAATGGAAAGACCCTTGGTTCATGCGGTCCGAAAAACCTGTAAGACAAAAAAAGAAAGTCAATACACGTATAGAAACTGAATGATCACCTACCTGTTACACACTTGCAGACAGATAGTAGCGAGTCAAACACAGTTGCAGATGCACAGACCCTTGGTTCATGCGGTCCGAAAAACCTGTAAGACAAAAAAAGAAAGTCAATACATGTATAGAATCTGAATGATAACCTACCTGTTACACACTTGCAGACAGATTGATAGCGAGCCACACACACAGTGGCAATGGAAAGACCCTTGGTTCATGCGGTCCGAAAAACCTGTAAGACAAAAAAAGAAAGTCAATACATGTATAGAAACTGAATGATCACCTACCTGTTACACACTTGCAGACAGATAGTAGCGAGTCAAACACAGTTGCAGATGCACAGACCCTTGGTTCATGCGGTCCGAAAAACCTGTAAGACAAAAAAAGAAAGTCAATACATGTATAGAAACTGAATGATCACTTATCTGTTACACACTTGCAGACAGATAGTAGCGAGTCACACACAGTTGTAGATGCACAGACCCTTGGTTCATGAGGTCCAAAAAACCTGTAAGACAAAAAAAGAAAGTCAATACATGTATAGAAACTGAATGATCACTTATCTGTTACACACTTGAAGACAGATGGTAACGAGTCACACACAGTTGCAGATATACAGACCCTTGGTTTATGTGGTCTGAAAAACCTATAAGACAAAAAAAGAAAGTCAATACATGTATAGAAACTGAATGATCACTTATCTGTTACACACTTGCAGACAGATAGTAGCGAGTCAAATACAGTTGCAGATGCACAGACCCCTGGTTCATGCGGTCCGAATGACCTTTAAGACAAAAAAAAGAAAGTCAATACATGTATAGAAACTGAATGATCACTTATCTGTTACACACTTGCAGACAGATGGTAACGAGTCACACACAGTTGCAGATATACAGACCCTTGGTTTATGTGGTCTGAAAAACCTATAAGACAAACAAAGAAAGTCAATACATGTATAGAAATTGAATGATCCCCTACCTGTTACACACTTGCAGACAGAGAGTAGCGAGTCACACACAGTTGGAGATGCACAGACCCTTGGTTCATGATGTCCGAAAGACCTGTAAGATAAAAAAAGAAAGTCAATACATGTATAGAATCTGAATGATAACCTACCTGTTACACACTTGCAGAAAGATTGATAGCGAGCCACACACACAGTGCCAATGGAAAGACCCTTGGTTCATGCGGTCCGAAAAACCTGTAAGACAAAAAAAGAAAGTCAATACACGTATAGAAAATGAATGATCACCTACCTGCTACACACTTGCAGACAGATAGTAGCGAGTCACACACAGTTGCAGATGCACAGACCCTTGGTTCATGCGGTCCGAAAAACCTGTAAGACAAAAAAAGAAAGTCAATACATGTATAGAAACTGAATGATCACCTACCTGTTACACACTTGCAGACAGATAGTAGCGAGTCAAACACAGTTGCAGATGCACAGACCCTTGGTTCATGCGGTCCGAAAAACCTGTAAGACAAAAAAAGAAAGTCAATACATGTATAGAAACTGAATGATCACTTATCTGTTACACACTTGCAGACAGATAGTAGCGAGTCAAATACAGTTGCAGATGCACAGACCCCTGGTTCATGCGGTCCGAATGACCTTTAAGACAAAAAAAAGAAAGTCAATACATGTATAGAAACTGAATGATCACTTATCTGTTACACACTTGCAGACAGATGGTAACGAGTCACACACAGTTGCAGATATACAGACCCTTGGTTTATGTGGTCTGAAAAACCTGTAAGATAAAAAAAGAAAGTCAATACATGTATAGAATCTGAATGATAACCTACCTGTTACACACTTGCAGAAAGATTGATAGCTCGCCACACACACAGTGCCAATGGAAAGACCCTTGGTTCATGCGGTCCGAAAAACCTGTAAGACAAAAAAAGAAAGTCAATACACGTATAGAAAATGAATGATCACCTACCTGTTACACACTTGCAGACAGATAGTAGCGAGTCACACACAGTTGCAGATGCACAGACCCTTGGTTCATGCGGTCCGAAAAACCTGTAAGACAAAAAAAGAAAGTCAATACATGTATAGAAACTGAATGATCACCTACCTGTTACACACTTGCAGACAGATTGATAGCGAGCCACACACACAGTGGCACTGGAAAGACCTTTGGTTCATGCGGTCCGAAAAACTTGTCAGACAAAAAAAGAAACTCAATAAATGTATAGAAACTGAATGATCACCTACCTGTTACACACTTGCAGACAGATAGTAGCGAGTCAAACACAGTTGCAGATGCACAGACCCTTGGTTCATGCAGTCCGAAAGACCTTTAAGACAAAAAAAAAGAAAGTCAATATATGAATAGAAACTAAATGATCACCTACCTGTTACACACTTGCAGACAGATAGTAGCGAGTCACACAGTTGCAGATATACAGATCCTTGGTTCATGTGGTCCGAAAAATCTATATGACAAAAAAAGAAAGTCAAAACATGTATAGAAACTGAATGATCACCAACCTCTTACACACTTGCAGACAGATAGTAGCGAGTCAAACACAATTGCAGATGCACAGACCCTTGGTTCATGCAGTCCGAAAAACCTTTAAGACAAAAAAGGAAACTCAATACATGTATAGAAACTGAATTATCACTTACCTGTTACACACTTGCAGACAGATATTAGCGAGTCACACACAGTTGCAGATGCACAGACCCTTGGTTCATGTGGTCCGAAAAATCTACATGACAAAAAAAGAAAGTCAAAACATGTATAGAAACTGAATGATCACCAACCTGTTACACACTTGCAGACAGATAGTAGCGAGTCACACACAGTTGCAGATGCACAGACCCTTAGTTCATGCGGTCCGAAAAATCTGTAAGAAAAAAAAGAAAGTCAATACATATATAGAAACTGAATAATCACTTACCTGTTACACACTTGCAGACAGATTGATAGCACGCCACACACAGTGGCAATGGAAAGACACTTGGTCCATGCGTTCCGAAAAACCTGTAAGACAAAAAAAGAAAGTCAATACATGTATAGAAACTGAATGATCACCTACCTGTTACACACTTGCAGACAGATAGTAGCGAGTCAAACACAGTTGCAGATGCAGAGACCCTTGGTTCATGCGGTCCGAAAAACCTTTAAGACAAAAAGAAGAAAGTCAATACATGTATAGAATCTGAATGATAACCTACCTGTTACACACTTGCAGAAAGATTGATAGCTCGCCACACACACAGTGCCAATGGAAAGACCCTTGGTTCATGCGGTCCGAAAAACCTGTAAGACAAAAAAAGAAAGTCAATACACGTATAGAAAATGAATGATCACCTACCTGCTACACACTTGCAGACAGATAGTAGCGAGTCACACACAGTTGCAGATGCACAGACCCTTGGTTCATGTGGTCCGAAAAACCTGTAAGACAAAAAAAGAAAGTCAATACATGTATAGAAACTAAATGATCACCTACCTGTTAAACACTTGCAGACAGATAGTAGCGAGTCACACACAGTTGGAGATGCACAGACCCTTGGTTCATGAGGTCCGAAAAACCTGTAAGACAAAAAAAGAAAGTCAATACATGTATAGAAACTGAATGATCACCTACCTGTTACACACTTGCAGACAGATTGATAGCGAGCCACACACACAGTGGCAATGGAAAGACCCTTGGTTCATGCGGTCCGAAAAACCTGAAAGACAAAAAAAGAAAGTCAATACATGTATAGAAACTGAATGATCACTTATCTGTTACACACTTGCAGACAGATGGTAACGAGTCACACACAGTTGCAGATATACAGACCCTTGGTTTATGAGGTCTGAAAAACCTATAAGACAAAAAGAAGAAAGTCAATACATGTATAGAATCTGAATGATAACCTACCTGTTACACACTTGCAGAAAGATTGATAGCTCGCCACACACACAGTGCCAATGGAAAGACCCTTGGTTCATGCGGTCCGAAAAACCTGTAAGACAAAAAAAGAAAGTCAATACACGTATAGAAAATGAATGATCACCTACCTGCTACACACTTGCAGACAGATAGTAGCGAGTCACACACAGTTGCAGATGCACAGACCCTTGGTTCATGTGGTCCGAAAAACCTGTAAGACAAAAAAAGAAAGTCAATACATGTATAGAAACTAAATGATCACCTACCTGTTAAACACTTGCAGACAGATAGTAGCGAGTCACACACAGTTGGAGATGCACAGACCCTTGGTTCATGAGGTCCGAAAAACCTGTAAGACAAAAAAAGAAAGTCAATACATGTATAGAAACTGAATGATCACCTACCTGTTACACACTTGCAGACAGATTGATAGCGAGCCACACACACAGTGGCAATGGAAAGACCCTTGGTTCATGCGGTCCGAAAAACCTGAAAGACAAAAAAAGAAAGTCAATACATGTATAGAAACTGAATGATCACTTATCTGTTACACACTTGCAGACAGATGGTAACGAGTCACACACAGTTGCAGATATACAGACCCTTGGTTTATGAGGTCTGAAAAACCTATAAGACAAACAAAGAAAGTCAATACATGTATAGAAATTGAATGATCCCCTACCTGTTACACACTTGCAGACAGAGAGTAGCGAGTCACACACAGTTGGAGATGCACAGACCCTTGGTTCATGATGTCCGAAAAACCTGTAAGATAAAAAAAGAAAGTCAATACATGTATAGAATCTGAATGATAACCTACCTGTTACACACTTGCAGAAAGATTGATAGCTCGCCACACACACAGTGCCAATGGAAAGACCCTTGGTTCATGCGGTCCGAAAAACCTGTAAGACAAAAAAAGAAAGTCAATACACGTATAGAAAATGAATGATCACCTACCTGCTACACACTTGCAGACAGATAGTAGCGAGTCACACACAGTTGCAGATGCACAGACCCTTGGTTCATGCGGTCCGAAAAACCTGTAAGACAAAAAAAGAAAGTCAATACATGTATAGAAACTGAATGATCACCTACCTGTTACACACTTGCAGACAGATAGTAGCGAGTCAAACACAGTTGCAGATGCACAGACCCTTGGTTCATGCAGTCCGAAAGACCTTTAAGACAAAAAAAAAGAAAGTCAATATATGAATAGAAACTAAATGATCACCTACCTGTTACACACTTGCAGACAGATAGTAGCGAGTCACACAGTTGCAGATATACAGATCCTTGGTTCATGTGGTCCGAAAAATCTATATGACAAAAAAAGAAAGTCAAAACATGTATAGAAACTGAATGATCACCAACCTCTTACACACTTGCAGACAGATAGTAGCGAGTCAAACACAATTGCAGATGCACAGACCCTTGGTTCATGCAGTCCGAAAAACCTTTAAGACAAAAAAGGAAACTCAATACATGTATAGAAACTGAATTATCACTTACCTGTTACACACTTGCAGACAGATATTAGCGAGTCACACACAGTTGCAGATGCACAGACCCTTGGTTCATGTGGTCCGAAAAATCTACATGACAAAAAAAGAAAGTCAAAACATGTATAGAAACTGAATGATCACCAACCTGTTACACACTTGCAGACAGATAGTAGCGAGTCACACACAGTTGCAGATGCACAGACCCTTAGTTCATGCGGTCCGAAAAATCTGTAAGAAAAAAAAGAAAGTCAATACATATATAGAAACTGAATAATCACTTACCTGTTACACACTTGCAGACAGATTGATAGCACGCCACACACAGTGGCAATGGAAAGACACTTGGTCCATGCGTTCCGAAAAACCTGTAAGACAAAAAAAGAAAGTCAATACATGTATAGAAACTGAATGATCACCTACCTGTTACACACTTGCAGACAGATAGTAGCGAGTCAAACACAGTTGCAGATGCAGAGACCCTTGGTTCATGCGGTCCGAAAAACCTTTAAGACAAAAAGAAGAAAGTCAATACATGTATAGAATCTGAATGATAACCTACCTGTTACACACTTGCAGAAAGATTGATAGCTCGCCACACACACAGTGCCAATGGAAAGACCCTTGGTTCATGCGGTCCGAAAAACCTGTAAGACAAAAAAAGAAAGTCAATACACGTATAGAAAATGAATGATCACCTACCTGCTACACACTTGCAGACAGATAGTAGCGAGTCACACACAGTTGCAGATGCACAGACCCTTGGTTCATGTGGTCCGAAAAACCTGTAAGACAAAAAAAGAAAGTCAATACATGTATAGAAACTAAATGATCACCTACCTGTTACACACTTGCAGACAGATAGTAGCGAGTCACACACAGTTGGAGATGCACAGACCCTTGGTTCATGAGGTCCGAAAAACCTGTAAGACAAAAAAAGAAAGTCAATACATGTATAGAAACTGAATGATCACCTACCTGTTACACACTTGCAGACAGATTGATAGCGAGCCACACACACAGTGGCAATGGAAAGACCCTTGGTTCATGCGGTCCGAAAAACCTGAAAGACAAAAAAAGAAAGTCAATACATGTATAGAAACTGAATGATCACCTACCTGTTACACACTTGCAGACAGATAGTAGCGAGTCAAACACAGTTGCAGATGCACAGACCCTTGGTTCATGCGGTCCGAAAAACCTGTAAGACAAAAAAAGAAAGTCAATACATGTATAGAAACTGAATGATCACTTATCTGTTACACACTTGCAGACAGATGGTAACGAGTCACACACAGTTGCAGATATACAGACCCTTGGGTTATGAGGTCTGAAAAACCTATAAGACAAACAAAGAAAGTCAATACATGTATAGAAATTGAATGATCCCCTACCTGTTACACACTTGCAGACAGAGAGTAGCGAGTCACACACAGTTGGAGATGCACAGACCCTTGGTTCATGATGTCCGAAAAACCTGTAAGATAAAAAAAGAAAGTCAATACATGTATAGAATCTGAATGATAACCTACCTGTTACACACTTGCAGAAAGATTGATAGCTCGCCACACACACAGTGCCAATGGAAAGACCCTTGGTTCATGCGGTCCGAAAAACCTGTAAGACAAAAAAAGAAAGTCAATACACGTATAGAAAATGAATGATCACCTACCTGCTACACACTTGCAGACAGATAGTAGCGAGTCACACACAGTTGCAGATGCACAGACCCTTGGTTCATGCGGTCCGAAAAACCTGTAAGACAAAAAAAGAAAGTCAATACATGTATAGAAACTGAATGATCACCTACCTGTTACACACTTGCAGACAGATTGATAGCGAGCCACACACACAGTGGCACTGGAAAGACCCTTGGTTCATGCGGTCCGAAAAACTTGTCAGACAAAAAAAGAATCTGAATAAATGTATAGAAACTGAATGATCACCTACCTGTTACACACTTGCAGACAGATAGTAGCGAGTCAAACACAGTTGCGGATGCACAGACCCTTGGTTCATGCGGTCCGAAAAATCTGTAAGAAAAAAAAGAAAGTCAATACATATATAGAAACTGAATAATCACTTACCTGTTACACACTTGCAGACAGATTGATAGCACGCCACACACAGTGGCAATGGAAAGACACTTGGTCCATGCGTTCCGAAAAACCTGTAAGACAAAAAAAGAAAGTCAATACATGTATAGAAACTGAATGATCACCTACCTGTTACACACTTGCAGACAGATAGTAGCGAGTCAAACACAGTTGCAGATGCAGAGACCCTTGGTTCATGCGGTCCGAAAAACCTTTAAGACAAAAAGAAGAAAGTCAATACATGTATAGAATCTGAATGATAACCTACCTGTTACACACTTGCAGAAAGATTGATAGCTCGCCACACACACAGTGCCAATGGAAAGACCCTTGGTTCATGCGGTCCGAAAAACCTGTAAGACAAAAAAAGAAAGTCAATACACGTATAGAAAATGAATGATCACCTACCTGCTACACACTTGCAGACAGATAGTAGCGAGTCACACACAGTTGCAGATGCACAGACCCTTGGTTCATGTGGTCCGAAAAACCTGTAAGACAAAAAAAGAAAGTCAATACATGTATAGAAACTAAATGATCACCTACCTGTTACACACTTGCAGACAGATAGTAGCGAGTCACACACAGTTGGAGATGCACAGACCCTTGGTTCATGAGGTCCGAAAAACCTGTAAGACAAAAAAAGAAAGTCAATACATGTATAGAAACTGAATGATCACCTACCTGTTACACACTTGCAGACAGATTGATAGCGAGCCACACACACAGTGGCAATGGAAAGACCCTTGGTTCATGCGGTCCGAAAAACCTGAAAGACAAAAAAAGAAAGTCAATACATGTATAGAAACTGAATGATCACCTACCTGTTACACACTTGCAGACAGATAGTAGCGAGTCAAACACAGTTGCAGATGCACAGACCCTTGGTTCATGCGGTCCGAAAAACCTGTAAGACAAAAAAAGAAAGTCAATACATGTATAGAAACTGAATGATCACTTATCTGTTACACACTTGCAGACAGATGGTAACGAGTCACACACAGTTGCAGATATACAGACCCTTGGGTTATGAGGTCTGAAAAACCTATAAGACAAACAAAGAAAGTCAATACATGTATAGAAATTGAATGATCCCCTACCTGTTACACACTTGCAGACAGAGAGTAGCGAGTCACACACAGTTGGAGATGCACAGACCCTTGGTTCATGATGTCCGAAAAACCTGTAAGATAAAAAAAGAAAGTCAATACATGTATAGAATCTGAATGATAACCTACCTGTTACACACTTGCAGAAAGATTGATAGCTCGCCACACACACAGTGCCAATGGAAAGACCCTTGGTTCATGCGGTCCGAAAAACCTGTAAGACAAAAAAAGAAAGTCAATACACGTATAGAAAATGAATGATCACCTACCTGCTACACACTTGCAGACAGATAGTAGCGAGTCACACACAGTTGCAGATGCACAGACCCTTGGTTCATGCGGTCCGAAAAACCTGTAAGACAAAAAAAGAAAGTCAATACATGTATAGAAACTGAATGATCACCTACCTGTTACACACTTGCAGACAGATTGATAGCGAGCCACACACACAGTGGCACTGGAAAGACCCTTGGTTCATGCGGTCCGAAAAACTTGTCAGACAAAAAAAGAATCTGAATAAATGTATAGAAACTGAATGATCACCTACCTGTTACACACTTGCAGACAGATAGTAGCGAGTCAAACACAGTTGCGGATGCACAGACCCTTGGTTCATGCGGTCCGAAAAATCTGTAAGAAAAAAAAGAAAGTCAATACATATATAGAAACTGAATAATCACTTACCTGTTACACACTTGCAGACAGATTGATAGCACGCCACACACAGTGGCAATGGAAAGACACTTGGTCCATGCGTTCCGAAAAACCTGTAAGACAAAAAAAGAAAGTCAATACATGTATAGAAACTGAATGATCACCTACCTGTTACACACTTGCAGACAGATAGTAGCGAGTCAAACACAGTTGCAGATGCAGAGACCCTTGGTTCATGCGGTCCGAAAAACCTTTAAGACAAAAAGAAGAAAGTCAATACATGTATAGAATCTGAATGATAACCTACCTGTTACACACTTGCAGAAAGATTGATAGCTCGCCACACACACAGTGCCAATGGAAAGACCCTTGGTTCATGCGGTCCGAAAAACCTGTAAGACAAAAAAAGAAAGTCAATACACGTATAGAAAATGAATGATCACCTACCTGCTACACACTTGCAGACAGATAGTAGCGAGTCACACACAGTTGCAGATGCACAGACCCTTGTTTCATGTGGTCCGAAAAACCTGTAAGACAAAAAAAGAAAGTCAATACATGTATAGAAACTAAATGATCACCTACCTGTTACACACTTGCAGACAGATAGTAGCGAGTCACACACAGTTGGAGATGCACAGACCCTTGGTTCATGAGGTCCGAAATACCTGTAAGACAAAAAAAGAAAGTAAATACATGTATAGAAACTGAATGATCACTTACCTGTTACACACTTGCAGACAGATATTAGCGAGTCACATACAGTTGTAGATGCACAGACCCTTGGATCATGTGGTCGGAAAAACCTGTAAGACAAAAAAAGAAAGTCAATACATGTATAGAAACTGAATGATCACCAACCTGTTACACACTTGCAGACAGATAGTAGCGAGTTACACACAGTTGCAGATGCACAGACCCTTAGTTCATGCGGTCCGAAAAACCTGTAAGAAAAAAAAGAAAGTCAAAACATGTATAGAAACTGAATGATCACCTACCTGTTACACACTTGCAGACAGATTGATAGCGAGCCACACACACAGTGGCAATGGAAAGACCCTTGGTTCATGCGGTCCGAAAAACCTGTAAGACAAAAAAAGAAAGTCAATACATGTATAGAAACTGAATGATCACCTACCTGTTACACACTTGCAGACAGATTGAAAGCGAGCCACACACACAGTGGCACTGGAAAGACCCTTGGTTCATGCGGTCCGAAAAACTTGTCAGACAAAAAAAGAAACTCAATAAATGTATAGAAACTGAATGATCACCTACCTGTTACACACTTGCAGACAGATAGTAGCGAGTCAAACACAGTTGCGGATGCACAGACCCTTGGTTCATGCAGTCCGAAAGACCTTTAAGACAAAAAAAAGAAAGTCAATACATGTATAGAAACTGAATGATCACTTATCTGTTACACACTTGCAGACAGACAGTAGCGAGTCAAACACAGTTGCAGATGCACAGACCCTTGGTTCATGATGTCCAAAAAACCTGTAAGACAAAAAAAGAAAGTCAATACATGTATAGAAACTGAATGATCACCTACCTGTTACACACTTGCAGAAAGATTGATAGCTCGCCACACACACAGTGGCAATGGAAAGACCCTTGGTTCATGCGGTCCGAAAAACCTGAAAGACAAAAAAAGAAAGTCAATACATGTATAGAAACTGAATGATCACCTACCTGTTACACACTTGCAGACAGATAGTAGCGAGTCAAACACAGTTGCAGATGCACAGACCCTTGGTTCATGCGGTCCGAAAAACCTGTAAGACAAAAAAAGAAAGTCAATACATGTATAGAAACTGAATGATCACTTATCTGTTACACACTTGCAGACAGATAGTAGCGAGTCACACACAGTTGTAGATGCACAGACCCTTGGTTCATGAGGTCCAAAAAACCTGTAAGACAAAAAAAGAAAGTCAATACATGTATAGAAACTGAATGATCACTTATCTGTTACACACTTGAAGACAGATGGTAACGAGTCACACACAGTTGCAGATATACAGACCCTTGGTTTATGTGGTCTGAAAAACCTATAAGACAAAAAAAGAAAGTCAATACATGTATAGAAACTGAATGATCACTTATCTGTTACACACTTGCAGACAGATAGTAGCGAGTCAAATACAGTTGCAGATGCACAGACCCCTGGTTCATGCGGTCCGAATGACCTTTAAGACAAAAAAAAGAAAGTCAATACATGTATAGAAACTGAATGATCACTTATCTGTTACACACTTGCAGACAGATGGTAACGAGTCACACACAGTTGCAGATATACAGACCCTTGGTTTATGAGGTCTGAAAAACCTATAAGACAAACAAAGAAAGTCAATACATGTATAGAAATTGAATGATCCCCTACCTGTTACACACTTGCAGACAGAGAGTAGCGAGTCACACACAGTTGGAGATGCACAGACCCTTGGTTCATGATGTCCGAAAAACCTGTAAGATAAAAAAAGAAAGTCAATACATGTATAGAATCTGAATGATAACCTACCTGTTACACACTTGCAGAAAGATTGATAGCTCGCCACACACACAGTGCCAATGGAAAGACCCTTGGTTCATGCGGTCCGAAAAACCTGTAAGACAAAAAAAGAAAGTCAATACACGTATAGAAAATGAATGATCACCTACCTGCTACACACTTGCAGACAGATAGTAGCGAGTCACACACAGTGGCAGATGCACAGACCCTTGGTTCATGCGGTCCGAAAAACCTGTAAGACAAAAAAAGAAAGTCAATACATGTATAGAAACTGAATGATCACCTACCTGTTACACACTTGCAGACAGATTGATAGCGAGCCACACACACAGTGGCACTGGAAAGACCCTTGGTTCATGCGGTCCGAAAAACTTGTCAGACAAAAAAAGAATCTGAATAAATGCATAGAAACTGAATGATCACCTACCTGTTACACACTTGCAGACAGATAGTAGCGAGTCAAACACAGTTGCGGATGCACAGACCCTTGGTTCATGCAGTCCGAAAGACCTTTAAGACAAAAAAAAAGAAAGTCAATATATGAATAGAAACTAAATGATCACCTACCTGTTACACACTTGCAGACAGATAGTAGCGAGTCACACAGTTGCAGATATACAGATCCTTGGTTCATGTGGTCCGAAAAACCTATATGACAAAAAAAGAAAGTCAAAACATGTATAGAAACTGAATGATCACCAACCTCTTACACACTTGCAGACAGATAGTAGCGAGTCAAACACAGTTGCAGATGCACAGACCCTTGGTTCATGCAGTCCGAAAAACCTTTAAGACAAAAAAGGAAACTCAATACATGTATAGAAACTGAATTATCACTTACCTGTTACACACTTGCAGACAGATATTAGCGAGTCACACACAGTTGCAGATGCACAGACCCTTGGTTCATGTGGTCCGAAAAATCTACATGACAAAAAAAGAAAGTCAAAACATGTATAGAAACTGAATGATCACCAACCTGTTACACACTTGCAGACAGATAGTAGCGAGTCACACACAGTTGCAGATGCACAGACCCTTAGTTCATGCGGTCCGAAAAATCTGTAAGAAAAAAAAGAAAGTCAATACATATATAGAAACTGAATAATCACTTACCTGGTACACACTTGCAGACAGATTGATAGCACGCCACACACAGTGGCAATGGAAAGACACTTGGTCCATGCGTTCCGAAAAACCTGTAAGACAAAAAAAGAAAGTCAATACATGTATAGAAACTGAATGATCACCTATCTGTTACACACTTGCAGACAGATAGTAGCGAGTCAAACACAGTTGCAGATGCAGAGACCCTTGGTTCATGCGGTCCGAAAAACCTTTAAGACAAAAAGATGAAAGTCAATACATGTATAGAATCTGAATGATAACCTACCTGTTACACACTTGCAGAAAGATTGATAGCTCGCCACACACACAGTGCCAATGGAAAGACCCTTGGTTCATGCGGTCCGAAAAACCTGTAAGACAAAAAAAGAAAGTCAATACACGTATAGAAAATGAATGATCACCTACCTGCTACACACTTGCAGACAGATAGTAGCGAGTCACACACAGACCCTTGGTTCATGTGGTCCGAAAAACCTGTAAGACAAAAAAAGAAAGTCAATACATGTATAGAAACTAAATGATCACCTACCTGTTACACACTTGCAGACAGATAGTAGCGAGTCACACACAGTTGGAGATGCACAGACCCTTGGTTCATGAGGTCCGAAAAACCTGTAAGACAAAAAAAGAAAGTAAATACATGTATAGAAACTGAATGATCACTTACCTGTTACACACTTGCAGACAGATATTAGCGAGTCACATACAGTTGCAGATGCACAGACCCTTAGTTCATGCGGTCCGAAAAACCTGTAAGAAAAAAAAAGAAAGTCAATACATGTATAGAAACTGAATGATCACCTACCTGTTACACACTTGCAGACAGATTGATAGCGAGCCACACACACAGTGGCAATGTAAAGACCCTTGGTTCATGCGGTCCGAAAAACCTGTAAGACAAAAAAATAAAGTCAATACATGTATAGAAACTGAATGATCACCTACCTGTTACACACTTGCAGACAGATTGAAAGCGAGCCACACACACAGTGGCACTGGAAAGACCCTTGGTTCATGCGGTCCGAAAAACCTGTAAGACAAAAAAAGAAACTCAATAAATGTATAGAAACTGAATGATCACCTACCTGTTACACACTTGCAGACAGATAGTAGCGAGTCAAACACAGTTGCGGATGCACAGACCCTTGGTTCATGCAGTCCGAAAGACCTTTAAGACAAAAAAAAGAAAGTCAATACATGTATAGAAACTGAATGATCACTTATCTGTTACACACTTGCAGACAGACAGTAGCGAGTCAAACACAGTTGCAGATGCACAGACCCTTGGTTCATGATGTCCAAAAAACCTGTAAGACAAAAAAAGAAAGTCAATACATGTATAGAAACTGAATGATCACCTACCTGTTACACACTTGCAGACAGATTGATAGCGAGCCACACACACAGTGGCAATGGAAAGACCCTTGGTTCATGCGGTCCGAAAAACCTGAAAGACAAAAAAAGAAAGTCAATACATGTAGAGAAACTGAATGATCACCTACCTGTTACACACTTGCAGACAGATAGTAGCGAGTCAAACACAGTTGCAGATGCACAGACCCTTGGTTCATGCGGTCCGAAAAACCTGTAAGACAAAAAAAGAAAGTCAATACATGTATAGAAACTGAATGATCACTTATCTGTTACACACTTGCAGACAGATAGTAGCGAGTCACACACAGTTGTAGATGCACAGACCCTTGGTTCATGAGGTCCAAAAAACCTGTAAGACAAAAAAAGAAAGTCAATACATGTATAGAAACTGAATGATCACTTATCTGTTACACACTTGTAGACAGATAGTAGCGAGTCAAATACAGTTGCAGATGCACAGACCCCTGGTTCATGCGGTCCGAATGACCTTTAAGACAAAAAAAAGAAAGTCAATACATGTATAGAAACTGAATGATCACTTATCTGTTACACACTTGCAGACAGATGGTAACGAGTCACACACAGTTGCAGATATACAGACCCTTGGTTTATGTGGTCTGAAAAACCTATAAGACAAAAAAAGAAAGTCAATACATGTATAGAAACTGAATGATCTCTCCATCCACCCTAAAACACTGCTGTGACCAACTAGCTCCAGTGTTTACAGACATTTTTAACAGATCACTGGAACTCTGCTCTGTTCCAGCCTGCTTCAAAACCTCCACCATCATTCCAGTTCCCAAGAAATCCACCATCACCGGACTGAATGACTACAGGCCTGTCGCCCTGACCTCTGTAGTCATGAAGGTCTTTGAACGCCTGATCCTAGCCCACCTGAAGTCCATCACAGATCCCCTGCTGGACCCCCTGCAGTTTGCGTACCGAGCAAACAGGTCTGTCGATGATGTGGTCAACCTGACCCTGCACTTTATCCTGCAACATCTCGACAGCCATGGAAACTATGCTAGGGTTTTGTTTGTGGACTTTAGCTCGGCCTTTAACACTGTTGTGCCGCAGCTTCTTCAGGCCAAGCTCTCCCAGCTGTCAGTGCCAGACTCCATGTGTCGGTGGATCGTAGATTTTCTGACAGACAGGAGACAGCAGGTGCGGCTGGGGAAGCACACTTCAGACCTCCGGACACTCAGTACTGGAGTCCCTCAGGGTTGTGTTCTTTCACCCCTTCTCTTTAGCCTCTACACTAATGACTGTGTCTCCAAAGATCCAGCTGTAAAGATCCTGAAATTTGCAGATGACTCCACTGTGGTGGGCCTCATAGCCAACGGTGATGAGTCTGCTTACAGAAAGGAAATTGAGCAGCTGGTGTCCTGGTGCAGCAACAACCACCTGCTGCTAAACACAGAAAAGACTGTAGAGATGGTGGTGGACTTCCGACGCAATCCACCCACCCTTCCCCCCCTCCACATCAACAACACTGCAGTATCAATGGTGGAGTCACTCAAGTTCCTGGGCACCACCATTTCCAGAGACTTGAAATGGGAGAAAAACACCATCTCCATCATCAAGAAAGCTCAACAAAGAATGTACTTCTTGAGACAGCTCAAGAAATTCAACCTGCCACAGACCCTGATGATCCAGTTCTACACAGCGATCATCGAGTCCATTATCACAGCCTCCATAACTATCTGGTTTGGTTCCTCCACCTCACAAGAAAGAACCAAACTCCAGCGCATCATCAGGACAGCAGAGAGGATCATAGGATGTAACCTGCCATCACTTCAGCAGATCTACTCCAGCAGGATGAGGAAGCGGGCTGGCAAGATTACATCTGACCCCTCACATCCTGGACACCTCCTCTTCCAGACACTCCCCTCGGGTAGAAGACTGCGGTCCATCAAAACCAGCACAACACGTCATGCTAACAGCTTCTTCCCCAGAGCTGTAGCGCTCCTCAATCACAGTGGTCACCTCCCACTGTAAACCTCTAAACTTACAACTGAACTGTACCAAACCGGACTGAACAGTTATTTGCACTCTGCCTATTTTGCACTATGACTATTTGCACACCTGTACAGATGTTCTTTTCTTTTCTGTAAATACATCTTTCAGCTCTTTATTACCTTTATTACCTTTAGTACTTTCTACTTTTTTTTTTAATTTATCCCCTACCCTATTTATTGTTTAGTGTAATTTTCCTTTAGTTTAAGACTGTGTTCTGTGTTTCTTTGTTACTTGTCATACGTGTTGCTCTCACCAAGACAAATTCCTTGTATGGGTAACATACTTGGTGAAATAAAGAGATTCTGATTCTGATTCTGATTCTGATCACTTATCTGTTACACACTTGTAGACAGATAGTAGCGAGTCAAATACAGTTGCAGATGCACAGACCCCTGGTTCATGCGGTCCGAATGACCTTTAAGACAAAAAAAAGAAAGTCAATACATGTATAGAAACTGAATGATCACTTATCTGTTACACACTTGCAGACAGATGGTAACGAGTCACACACAGTTGCAGATATACAGACCCTTGGTTTATGAGGTCTGAAAAACCTATAAGACAAACAAAGAAAGTCAATACATGTATAGAAATTGAATGATCCCCTACCTGTTACACACTTGCAGACAGAGAGTAGCGAGTCACACACAGTTGGAGATGCACAGACCCTTGGTTCATGATGTCCGAAAAACCTGTAAGATAAAAAAAGAAAGTCAATACATGTATAGAATCTGAATGATAACCTACCTGTTACACACTTGCAGAAAGATTGATAGCTCGCCACACACACAGTGCCAATGGAAAGACCCTTGGTTCATGCGGTCCGAAAAACCTGTAAGACAAAAAAAGAAAGTCAATACACGTATAGAAACTGAATGATCACCTAACTGTTACACACTTGCAGAGAGATTGATAGCGCGCCAAACACACAGTGGCAATGGAAAGACCCTTGGTTTATGTGGTCCGAAAAACCTGTAAGACAAAAAAAGAAAGTCAATACATGTATAGAAACTGAATGATCACCTACCTGTTACACACTTGCAGACAGATATTAGCGAGTCAAACACAGTTGCAGATGCACAGACCCTTGGTTCATGCGGTCCGAATGACCTTTAAGACAAAAAAAAGAAAGTCAATACATGTATAGAAACTGAATGATCACTTATCTGTTACACACTTGCAGACAGACAGTAGCGAGTCAAACACAGTTGCAGATGCACAGACCCTTGGTTCATGATGTCCAAAAAACCTGTAAGACAAAAAAAGAAAGTCAATACATGTATAGAAACTGAATGATCACCTACCTGTTACACACTTGCAGACAGATAGTAGCGAGTCAAACACAGTGGCAATGGAAAGACCCTTGGTTCATGCGGTCCGAAAAACCTGTAAGACAAAAAAAGAAAGTCAATACATGTATAGAAACTGAATGATCACTTATCTGTTACACACTTGCAGACAGATGGTAACGAGTCACACACAGTTGCAGATATACAGACCCTTGGTTTATGTGGTCTGAAAAACCTATAAGACAAACAAAGAAAGTCAATACATGTATAGAAACTTAATGATCCCCTACCTGTTACACACTTGCAGACAGATAGTAGCGAGTCACACACAGTTGGAGATGCACAGACCCTTGGTTCATGATGTCTGAAAAACCTGTAAGATAAAAAAAGAAAGTCAATACATGTATAGAATCTGAATGATAACCTACCTGTTACACACTTGCAGAAAGATTGATAGCTCGCCACACACACAGTGCCAATGGAAAGACCCTTGGTTCATGCGGTCCGAAAAACCTGTAAGACAAAAAAAGAAAGTCAATACACGTATAGAAACTGAATGATCACCTACCTGTTACACACTTGCAGACAGATAGTAGCGAGTCACACACAGTTGCAGATGCACAGACCCTTGGTTCATGTGGTCTGAAAAACGTGTAAGACAAAAAAAGAAAGTCAATACATGTATAGAATCTGAATGATAACCTACCTGTTACACACTTGCAGACAGATTGATAGCGAGCCACACACACAGTGGCAATGGAAAGACCCTTGGTTCATGCGGTCCGAAAAACCTGTAAGACAAAAAAAGAAAGTCAATACATGTATAGAAACTGAATGATCACCTACCTGTTACACACTTGCAGACAGATAGTAGCGAGTCAAACACAGTTGCAGATGCACAGACCCTTGGTTCATGCGGTCCGAAAAACCTGTAAGACAAAAAAAGAAAGTCAATACATGTATAGAAACTGAATGATCACTTATCTGTTACACACTTGCAGACAGATAGTAGCGAGTCACACACAGTTGTAGATGCACAGACCCTTGGTTCATGAGGTCCAAAAAACCTGTAAGACAAAAAAAGAAAGTCAATACATGTATAGAAACTGAATGATCACTTATCTGTTACACACTTGAAGACAGATGGTAACGAGTCACACACAGTTGCAGATATACAGACCCTTGGTTTATGTGGTCTGAAAAACCTATAAGACAAAAAAAGAAAGTCAATACATGTATAGAAACTGAATGATCACTTATCTGTTACACACTTGCAGACAGATAGTAGCGAGTCAAATACAGTTGCAGATGCACAGACCCCTGGTTCATGCGGTCCGAATGACCTTTAAGACAAAAAAAAGAAAGTCAATACATGTATAGAAACTGAATGATCACTTATCTGTTACACACTTGCAGACAGATGGTAACGAGTCACACACAGTTGCAGATATACAGACCCTTGGTTTATGTGGTCTGAAAAACCTATAAGACAAACAAAGAAAGTCAATACATGTATAGAAATTGAATGATCCCCTACCTGTTACACACTTGCAGACAGAGAGTAGCGAGTCACACACAGTTGCAGATGCACAGACCCTTGGTTCATGCGGTCCGAAAAACCTGTAAGACAAAAAAAGAAAGTCAATACATGTATAGAATCTGAATGATCACCTACCTGTTACACACTTGCAGAAAGATTGATAGCTCGCCACACACACAGTGCCAATGGAAAGACCCTTGGTTCATGCGGTCCGAAAAACCTGTAAGACAAAAAAAGAAAGTCAATACACGTATAGAAAATGAATGATCACCTACCTGCTACACACTTGCAGACAGATAGTAACGAGTCACACACAGTTGCAGATGCACAGACCCTTGGTTCATGCGGTCCGAAAAACCTGTAAGTCAAAAAAAGAAAGTCAATACATGTATAGAAACTGAATGATCACCTACCTGTTACACACTTGCAGACAGATAGTAGCGAGTCAAACACAGTTGCAGATGCACAGACCCTTGGTTCATGCGGTCCGAAAAACCTGTAAGACAAAAAAAGAAAGTCAATACATGTATAGAAACTGAATGATCACTTATCTGTTACACACTTGCAGACAGATAGTAGCGAGTCAAATACAGTTGCAGATGCACAGACCCCTGGTTCATGCGGTCCGAATGACCTTTAAGACAAAAAAAAGAAAGTCAATACATGTATAGAAACTGAATGATCACTTATCTGTTACACACTTGCAGACAGATGGTAACGAGTCACACACAGTTGCAGATATACAGACCCTTGGTTTATGTGGTCTGAAAAACCTGTAAGATAAAAAAAGAAAGTCAATACATGTATAGAATCTGAATGATAACCTACCTGTTACACACTTGCAGAAAGATTGATAGCTCGCCACACACACAGTGCCAATGGAAAGACCCTTGGTTCATGCGGTCCGAAAAACCTGTAAGACAAAAAAAGAAAGTCAATACACGTATAGAAAATGAATGATCACCTACCTGCTACACACTTGCAGACAGATAGTAGCGAGTCACACACAGTTGCAGATGCACAGACCCTTGGTTCATGTGGTCCAAAAAACCTGTAAGACAAAAAAAGAAAGTCAATACATGTATAGAAACTAAATGATCACCTACCTGTTACACACTTGCAGACAGATAGTAGCGAGTCACACACAGTTGGAGATGCACAGACCCTTGGTTCATGAGGTCCGAAAAACCTGTAAGACAAAAAAAGAAAGTCAATACATGTATAGAAACTGAATGATCACCTACCTGTTACACACTTGCAGACAGATTGATAGCGAGCCACACACACAGTGGCAATGGAAAGACCCTTGGTTCATGCGGTCCGAAAAACCTGAAAGACAAAAAAAGAAAGTCAATACATGTATAGAAACTGAATGATCACCTACCTGTTACACACTTGCAGACAGATAGTAGCGAGTCAAACACAGTTGCAGATGCACAGACCCTTGGTTCATGCGGTCCGAAAAACCTGTAAGACAAAAAAAGAAAGTCAATACATGTATAGAAACTGAATGATCACTTATCTGTTACACACTTGCAGACAGATGGTAACGAGTCACACACAGTTGCAGATATACAGACCCTTGGTTTATGAGGTCTGAAAAACCTATAAGACAAACAAAGAAAGTCAATACATGTATAGAAATTGAATGATCCCCTACCTGTTACACACTTGCAGACAGAGAGTAGCGAGTCACACACAGTTGGAGATGCACAGACCCTTGGTTCATGATGTCCGAAAAACCTGTAAGATAAAAAAAGAAAGTCAATACATGTATAGAATCTGAATGATAACCTACCTGTTACACACTTGCAGAAAGATTGATAGCTCGCCACACACACAGTGCCAATGGAAAGACCCTTGGTTCATGCGGTCCGAAAAACCTGTAAGACAAAAAAAGAAAGTCAATACACGTATAGAAAATGAATGATCACCTACCTGCTACACACTTGCAGACAGATAGTAGCGAGTCACACACAGTTGCAGATGCACAGACCCTTGGTTCATGCGGTCCGAAAAACCTGTAAGACAAAAAAAGAAAGTCAATACATGTATAGAAACTGAATGATCACCTACCTGTTACACACTTGCAGACAGATTGATAGCGAGCCACACACACAGTGGCACTGGAAAGACCCTTGGTTCATGCGGTCCGAAAAACTTGTCAGACAAAAAAAGAATCTGAATAAATGTATAGAAACTGAATGATCACCTACCTGTTACACACTTGCAGACAGATAGTAGCGAGTCAAACACAGTTGCGGATGCACAGACCCTTGGTTCATGCGGTCCGAAAAATCTGTAAGAAAAAAAAGAAAGTCAATACATATATAGAAACTGAATAATCACTTACCTGTTACACACTTGCAGACAGATTGATAGCACGCCACACACAGTGGCAATGGAAAGACACTTGGTCCATGCGTTCCGAAAAACCTGTAAGACAAAAAAAGAAAGTCAATACATGTATAGAAACTGAATGATCACCTACCTGTTAAACACTTGCAGACAGATAGTAGCGAGTCAAACACAGTTGCAGATGCAGAGACCCTTGGTTCATGCGGTCCGAAAAACCTTTAAGACAAAAAGAAGAAAGTCAATACATGTATAGAATCTGAATGATAACCTACCTGTTACACACTTGCAGAAAGATTGATAGCTCGCCACACACACAGTGCCAATGGAAAGACCCTTGGTTCATGCGGTCCGAAAAACCTGTAAGACAAAAAAAGAAAGTCAATACACGTATAGAAAATGAATGATCACCTACCTGCTACACACTTGCAGACAGATAGTAGCGAGTCACACACAGTTGCAGATGCACAGACCCTTGGTTCATGTGGTCCGAAAAACCTGTAAGACAAAAAAAGAAAGTCAATACATGTATAGAAACTAAATGATCACCTACCTGTTACACACTTGCAGACAGATAGTAGCGAGTCACACACAGTTGGAGATGCACAGACCCTTGGTTCATGAGGTCCGAAAAACCTGTAAGACAAAAAAAGAAAGTAAATACATGTATAGAAACTGAATGATCACTTACCTGTTACACACTTGCAGACAGATATTAGCGAGTCACATACAGTTGTAGATGCACAGACCCTTGGATCATGTGGTCGGAAAAACCTGTAAGACAAAAAAAGAAAGTCAATACATGTATAGAAACTGAATGATCACCAACCTGTTACACACTTGCAGACAGATAGTAGCGAGTTACACACAGTTGCAGATGCACAGACCCTTAGTTCATGCGGTCCGAAAAACCTGTAAGAAAAAAAAGAAAGTCAAAACATGTATAGAAACTGAATGATCACCTACCTGTTACACACTTGCAGACAGATTGATAGCGAGCCACACACACAGTGGCAATGGAAAGACCCTTGGTTCATGCGGTCCGAAAAACCTGTAAGACAAAAAAAGAAAGTCAATACATGTATAGAAACTGAATGATCACCTACCTGTTACACACTTGCAGACAGATTGATAGCGAGCCACACACACAGTGGCAATGGAAAGACCCTTGGTTCATGCGGTCCGAAAAACCTGAAAGACAAAAAAAGAAAGTCAATACATGTATAGAAACTGAATGATCACCTACCTGTTACACACTTGCAGACAGATAGTAGCGAGTCAAACACAGTTGCAGATGCACAGACCCTTGGTTCATGCGGTCCGAAAAACCTGTAAGACAAAAAAAGAAAGTCAATACATGTATAGAAACTGAATGATCACTTATCTGTTACACACTTGCAGACAGATAGTAGCGAGTCACACACAGTTGTAGATGCACAGACCCTTGGTTCATGAGGTCCAAAAAACCTGTAAGACAAAAAAAGAAAGTCAATACATGTATAGAAACTGAATGATCACTTATCTGTTACACACTTGAAGACAGATGGTAACGAGTCACACACAGTTGCAGATATACAGACCCTTGGTTTATGTGGTCTGAAAAACCTATAAGACAAAAAAAGAAAGTCAATACATGTATAGAAACTGAATGATCACTTATCTGTTACACACTTGCAGACAGATAGTAGCGAGTCAAATACAGTTGCAGATGCACAGACCCCTGGTTCATGCGGTCCGAATGACCTTTAAGACAAAAAAAAGAAAGTCAATACATGTATAGAAACTGAATGATCACTTATCTATTACACACTTGCAGACAGATGGTAACGAGTCACACACAGTTGCAGATATACAGACCCTTGGTTTATGAGGTCTGAAAAACCTATAAGACAAACAAAGAAAGTCAATACATGTATAGAAATTAAATGATCCCCTACCTGTTACACACTTGCAGACAGAGAGTAGCGAGTCACACACAGTTGGAGATGCACAGACCCTTGGTTCATGATGTCCGAAAAACCTGTAAGATAAAAAAAGAAAGTCAATACATGTATAGAATCTGAATGATAACCTACCTGTTACACACTTGCAGAAAGATTGATAGCTCGCCACACACACAGTGCCAATGGAAAGACCCTTGGTTCATGCGGTCCGAAAAACCTGTAAGACAAAAAAAGAAAGTCAATACACGTATAGAAAATGAATGATCACCTACCTGCTACACACTTGCAGACAGATAGTAGCGAGTCACACACAGTGGCAGATGCACAGACCCTTGGTTCATGCGGTCCGAAAAACCTGTAAGACAAAAAAAGAAAGTCAATACATGTATAGAAACTGAATGATCACCTACCTGTTACACACTTGCAGACAGTTTGATAGCGAGCCACACACACAGTGGCACTGGAAAGACCCTTGGTTCATGCGGTCCGAAAAACCTGAAAGACAAAAAAAGAAAGTCAATACATGTATAGAAACTGAATGATCACTTATCTGTTACACACTTGCAGACAGATAGTAGCGAGTCACACACAGTTGTAGATGCACAGACCCTTGGTTCATGAGGTCCAAAAAACCTGTAAGACAAAAAAAGAAAGTCAATACATGTATAGAAACTGAATGATCACTTATCTGTTACACACTTGTAGACAGATAGTAGCGAGTCAAATACAGTTGCAGATGCACAGACCCCTGGTTCATGCGGTCCGAATGACCTTTAAGACAAAAAAAAGAAAGTCAATACATGTATAGAAACTGAATGATCACTTATCTGTTACACACTTGCAGACAGATGGTAACGAGTCACACACAGTTGCAGATATACAGACCCTTGGTTTATGAGGTCTGAAAAACCTATAAGACAAACAAAGAAAGTCAATACATGTATAGAAATTGAATGATCCCCTACCTGTTACACACTTGCAGACAGAGAGTAGCGAGTCACACACAGTTGGAGATGCACAGACCCTTGGTTCATGATGTCCGAAAAACCTGTAAGATAAAAAAAGAAAGTCAATACATGTATAGAATCTGAATGATAACCTACCTGTTACACACTTGCAGAAAGATTGATAGCTCGCCACACACACAGTGCCAATGGAAAGACCCTTGGTTCATGCGGTCCGAAAAACCTGTAAGACAAAAAAAGAAAGTCAATACACGTATAGAAAATGAATGATCACCTACCTGCTACACACTTGCAGACAGATAGTAGCGAGTCACACACAGACCCTTGGTTCATGTGGTCCGAAAAACCTGTAAGACAAAAAAAGAAAGTCAATACATGTATAGAAACTAAATGATCACCTACCTGTTACACACTTGCAGACAGATAGTAGCGAGTCACACACAGTTGGAGATGCACAGACCCTTGGTTCATGAGGTCCGAAAAACCTGTAAGACAAAAAAAGAAAGTAAATACATGTATAGAAACTGAATGATCACTTACCTGTTACACACTTGCAGACAGATATTAGCGAGTCACATACAGTTGTAGATGCACAGACCCTTGGATCATGTGGTCGGAAAAACCTGTAAGACAAAAAAAGAAAGTCAATACATGTATAGAAACTGAATGATCACCAACCTGTTACACACTTGCAGACAGATAGTAGCGAGTCACACACAGTTGCAGATGCACAGACCCTTAGTTCATGCGGTCCGAAAAACCTGTAAGAAAAAAAAGAAAGTCAAAACATGTATAGAAACTGAATGATCACCTACCTGTTACACACTTGCAGACAGATTGATAGCGAGCCACACACACAGTGGCAATGGAAAGACCCTTGGTTCATGCGGTCCGAAAAACCTGTAAGACAAAAAAAGAAAGTCAATACATGTATAGAAACTGAATGATCACCTACCTGTTACACACTTGCAGACAGATTGAAAGCGAGCCACACACACAGTGGCACTGGAAAGACCCTTGGTTCATGCGGTCCGAAAAACTTGTCAGAAAAAAAAAAAAACTCAATAAATGTATAGAAACTGAATGATCACCTACCTGTTACACACTTGCAGACAGATAGTAGCGAGTCAAACACAGTTGCGGATGCACAGACCCTTGGTTCATGCAGTCCGAAAGACCTTTAAGACAAAAAAAAGAAAGTCAATACATGTATAGAAACTGAATGATCACTTATCTGTTACACACTTGCAGACAGACAGTAGCGAGTCAAACACAGTTGCAGATGCACAGACCCTTGGTTCATGATGTCCAAAAAACCTGTAAGACAAAAAAAGAAAGTCAATACATGTATAGAAACTGAATGATCACCTACCTGTTACACACTTGCAGACAGATTGATAGCGAGCCACACACACAGTGGCAATGGAAAGACCCTTGGTTCATGCGGTCCGAAAAACCTGAAAGACAAAAAAAGAAAGTCAATACATGTAGAGAAACTGAATGATCACCTACCTGTTACACACTTGCAGACAGATAGTAGCGAGTCAAACACAGTTGCAGATGCACAGACCCTTGGTTCATGCGGTCCGAAAAACCTGTAAGACAAAAAAAGAAAGTCAATACATGTATAGAAACTGAATGATCACTTATCTGTTACACACTTGCAGACAGATAGTAGCGAGTCACACACAGTTGTAGATGCACAGACCCTTGGTTCATGAGGTCCAAAAAACCTGTAAGACAAAAAAAGAAAGTCAATACATGTATAGAAACTGAATGATCACTTAACTGTTACACACTTGTAGACAGATAGTAGCGAGTCAAATACAGTTGCAGATGCACAGACCCCTGGTTCATGCGGTCCGAATGACCTTTAAGACAAAAAAAAGAAAGTCAATACATGTATAGAAACTGAATGATCACTTATCTGTTACACACTTGCAGACAGATGGTAACGAGTCACACACAGTTGCAGATATACAGACCCTTGGTTTATGTGGTCTGAAAAACCTATAAGACAAAAAAAGAAAGTCAATACATGTATAGAAACTGAATGATCACTTATCTGTTACACACTTGTAGACAGATAGTAGCGAGTCAAATACAGTTGCAGATGCACAGACCCCTGGTTCATGCGGTCCGAATGACCTTTAAGACAAAAAAAAGAAAGTCAATACATGTATAGAAACTGAATGATCACTTATCTGTTACACACTTGCAGACAGATGGTAACGAGTCACACACAGTTGCAGATATACAGACCCTTGGTTTATGAGGTCTGAAAAACCTATAAGACAAACAAAGAAAGTCAATACATGTATAGAAATTGAATGATCCCCTACCTGTTACACACTTGCAGACAGAGAGTAGCGAGTCACACACAGTTGGAGATGCACAGACCCTTGGTTCATGATGTCCGAAAAACCTGTAAGATAAAAAAAGAAAGTCAATACATGTATAGAATCTGAATGATAACCTACCTGTTACACACTTGCAGAAAGATTGATAGCTCGCCACACACACAGTGCCAATGGAAAGACCCTTGGTTCATGCGGTCCGAAAAACCTGTAAGACAAAAAAAGAAAGTCAATACACGTATAGAAAATGAATGATCACCTACCTGCTACACACTTGCAGACAGATAGTAGCGAGTCACACACAGTTGCAGATGCACAGACCCTTGGTTCATGCGGTCCGAAAAACTTGTCAGACAAAAAAAAGAATCTGAATAAATGTATAGAAACTGAATGATCACCTACCTGTTACACACTTGCAGACAGATAGTAGCGAGTCAAACACAGTTGCGGATGCACAGACCCTTGGTTCATGCAGTCCGAAAGACCTTTAAGACAAAAAAAAAGAAAGTCAATATATGAATAGAAACTAAATGATCACCTACCTGTTACACACTTGCAGACAGATAGTAGCGAGTCACACAGTTGCAGATATACAGATCCTTGGTTCATGTGGTCCGAAAAACCTATATGACAAAAGAAGAAAGTCAAAACATGTATAGAAACTGAATGATCACCAACCTCTTACACACTTGCAGACAGATAGTAGCGAGTCAAACACAGTTGCAGATGCACAGACCCTTGGTTCATGCAGTCCGAAAAACCTTTAAGACAAAAAAGGAAACTCAATACATGTATAGAAACTGAATTATCACTTACCTGTTACACACTTGCATACAGATATTAGCGAGTCACACACAGTTGCAGATGCACAGACCCTTGGTTCATGTGGTCCGAAAAATCTACATGACAAAAAAAGAAAGTCAAAACATGTATAGAAACTGAATGATCACCAACCTGTTACACACTTGCAGACAGATAGTAGCGAGTCACACACAGTTGCAGATGCACAGACCCTTAGTTCATGCGGTCCGAAAAATCTGTAAGAAAAAAAAAGAAAGTCAATACATATATAGAAACTGAATAATCACTTACCTGTTACACACTTGCAGACAGATTGATAGCACGCCACACACAGTGGCAATGGAAAGACACTTGGTCCATGCGTTCCGAAAAACCTGTAAGACAAAAAAAGAAAGTCAATACATGTATAGAAACTGAATGATCACCTACCTGTTACACACTTGCAGACAGATAGTAGCGAGTCAAACACAGTTGCAGATGCAGAGACCCTTGGTTCATGCGGTCCGAAAAACCTTTAAGACAAAAAGAAGAAAGTCAATACATGTATAGAATCTGAATGATAACCTACCTGTTACACACTTGCAGAAAGATTGATAGCTCGCCACACACACAGTGCCAATGGAAAGACCCTTGGTTCATGCGGTCCGAAAAACCTGTAAGACAAAAAAAGAAAGTCAATACACGTATAGAAACTGAATGATCACCTACCTGTTACACACTTGCAGACAGATAGTAGCGAGTCAAACACAGTTGCGGATGCACAGACCCTTGGTTCATGCAGTCCGAAAGACCTTTAAGACAAAAAAAAAGAAAGTCAATATATGAATAGAAACTAAATGATCACCTACCTGTTACACACTTGCAGACAGATATTAGCGAGTCACACACAGTTGCAGATGCACAGACCCTTGGTTCATGTGGTCCAAAAAATCTGTAAGACAGAAAAAGAAAGTCAATACATGTATAGAAACTGAATGATCACCTACCTGTTACACACTTGCATACAGATAGTAGCGAGTCACACAGTTGTAGATATACAGACCCTTGGTTCATGTGGTCCGAAAACCTATATGACAAAAAAAGAAAGTCAAAACATGTATAGAAACTGAATGATCACCTACCTGTTACACACTTGCAGACAGATTGATATCGAGCCACACACACAGTGGCACTCGAAAGACCCTTGGTTCATGCGGTCCGAAAAACTTGTCAGACAAAAAAAGAAACTCAATAAATGTATAGAAACTAAATGATCACCTACCTGTTACAAACTTGCAGACAGATAGTAGCGAGTCACACACAGTTGCAGATGCACAGACCCTTGGTTCATGCGGTCCGAAAAACCTGTAAGACAAAAAACAGAAAGTCAATACATGTATAGAAACTGAATGATCACCTACCTGTTACACACTTGCAGACAGATTGATAGCGAGCCACACACAGTTGCAATGGACAGACCCTTGTTGGCTGTATGCATCATCAAGAAGGGGGGAGCCATTGGTCCTGAAAGCCTGTAAGACAACAAAAAGGCAATATATGTATAGAAACTGAATGATCACCAACCTGTTACACACTTGCAGAAAGATAGTAGCGAGTCACACACAGTTGCAGATGCACAGACCCTTGGTTCATGCGGTCCGAAAAACCTGTACGACAAAAAAGGAAAGTCAATACATGTATAGAAACTGAATGATCACTTACCTGTTACACACTTGCAGACAGATAGTAGCGAGTCACACACAGTTGCAGATGCACAGACCCTTGTTCATGTGGTCCGAAAAACCTGTAAGACAAAAAAAGAAAGTCAATACATGTATAGAAACTGAATGATCACCTACCTGTTACACACTTGCAGACAGATGGTAACGAGTCACACACAGTTGCAGATATACAGACCCTTGGTTTATGTGGTCTAAAAAACCTATAAGACAAACAAAGAAAGTCAATACATGTATAGAAACTGAATGATCACCAACCTGTTACACACTTGCAGACAGATAGTAGCGAGTCACACACAGTTGCAGATGCACAGACCCTTAGTTCATGCGGTCCGAAAAATCTGTAAGAAAAAAAAGAAAGTCAATACATGTATAGAAACTGAATGATCACCTACCTGTTACACACTTGCAGACAGATAGTAGCGAGTCAAACACAGTTGCAGATGCAGAGACCCTTGGTTCATGCGGTCCGAAAAACCTTTAAGACAAAAAGAAGAAAGTCAATACATGTATAGAATCTGAATGATAACCTACCTGTTACACACTTGCAGAAAGATTGATAGCTCGCCACACACACAGTGCCAATGGAAAGACCCTTGGTTCATGCGGTCCGAAAAACCTGTAAGACAAAAAAAGAAAGTCAATACACGTATAGAAACTGAATGATCACCTACCTGTTACACACTTGCAGACAGATAGTAGCGAGTCAAACACAGTTGCGGATGCACAGACCCTTGGTTCATGCAGTCCGAAAGACCTTTAAGACAAAAAAAAAGAAAGTCAATATATGAATAGAAACTAAATGATCACCTACCTGTTACACACTTGCAGACAGATATTAGCGAGTCACACACAGTTGCAGATGCACAGACCCTTGGTTCATGTGGTCCAAAAAATCTGTAAGACAGAAAAAGAAAGTCAATACATGTATAGAAACTGAATGATCACCTACCTGTTACACACTTGCATACAGATAGTAGCGAGTCACACAGTTGTAGATATACAGACCCTTGGTTCATGTGGTCCGAAAACCTATATGACAAAAAAAGAAAGTCAAAACATGTATAGAAACTGAATGATCACCTACCTGTTACACACTTGCAGACAGATTGATATCGAGCCACACACACAGTGGCACTCGAAAGACCCTTGGTTCATGCGGTCCGAAAAACTTGTCAGACAAAAAAAGAAACTCAATAAATGTATAGAAACTAAATGATCACCTACCTGTTACAAACTTGCAGACAGATAGTAGCGAGTCACACACAGTTGCAGATGCACAGACCCTTGGTTCATGCGGTCCGAAAAACCTGTAAGACAAAAAACAGAAAGTCAATACATGTATAGAAACTGAATGATCACCTACCTGTTACACACTTGCAGACAGATTGATAGCGAGCCACACACAGTTGCAATGGACAGACCCTTGTTGGCTGTATGCATCATCAAGAAGGGGGGAGCCATTGGTCCTGAAAGCCTGTAAGACAACAAAAAGGCAATATATGTATAGAAACTGAATGATCACCAACCTGTTACACACTTGCAGAAAGATAGTAGCGAGTCACACACAGTTGCAGATGCACAGACCCTTGTTCATGTGGTCCGAAAAACCTGTACGACAAAAAAGGAAAGTCAATACATGTATAGAAACTGAATGATCACTTACCTGTTACACACTTGCAGACAGATAGTAGCGAGTCACACACAGTTGCAGATGCACAGACCCTTGTTCATGTGGTCCGAAAAACCTGTAAGACAAAAAAAGAAAGTCAATACATGTATAGAAACTGAATGATCACCTACCTGTTACACACTTGCAGACAGATGGTAACGAGTCACACACAGTTGCAGATATACAGACCCTTGGTTTATGTGGTCTGAAAAACCTATAAGACAAACAAAGAAAGTCAATACATGTATAGAAACTGAATGATCACTTACCTGTTACACACTTGCAGACAGATAGTAGCGAGTCAAACACAGTTGCAGATGCACAGACCCTTGGTTCATGCGGTCCGAAAGACCTTTAAGACAAAAAAAAAAAAGAAAGTCAATACATGTATAGAAACTGAATTATCACCAACCTGTTACACACTTGCAGACAGATAGTAGCGAGTCACACACAGTTGCAGATGCACAGACCCTTGGTTCATGCGGTCCGAAAAACCTGTAAGACAAAAAAAGAAAGTCGATACATGTATAGAAACTGAATGATCAACTACCTGTTACACACTTGCAGACAGATAGTAGCGAGTCACACACATTTGCAGATGCACAGACC
This sequence comes from Salminus brasiliensis, assembly GCF_030463535.1. Taxonomy (NCBI): domain Eukaryota; kingdom Metazoa; phylum Chordata; class Actinopteri; order Characiformes; family Bryconidae; genus Salminus; species Salminus brasiliensis. Next base: position 11,557,121 of record NC_132881.1, on the reverse strand, counting down.
CTTGGTTCATGCGGTCTGAAAAACCTGTAAGACAAAAAAAGAAAGTCAATACACGTATAGAAACTGAATGATCACCTAACTGTTACACACTTGCAGAGAGATTGATAGCGCGCCAAACACACAGTGGCAATGGAAAGACCCTTGGTTCATGTGGTCCGAAAAAACTGTAAGACAAAAAAAGAAAGTCAATACATGTATAGAAACTGAATGATCACTTACCTGTTACACACTTGCAGACAGATAGTAGCGAGTCAAACACAGTTGCAGATGCACAGACCCTTGGTTCATGCGGTCCGAATGACCTTTAAGACAAAAAAAAGAAAGTCAATACATGTATAGAAACTGAATGATCACTTATCTATTACACACTTGCAGACAGACAGTAGCGAGTCAAACACAGTTGCAGATGCACAGACCCTTGGTTCATGATGTCCAAAAAACCTGTAAGACAAAAAAAGAAAGTCAATACATGTATAGAAACTGAATGATCACCTACCTGTTACACACTTGCAGACAGATTGATAGCGAGCCACACACACAGTGGCAATGGAAAGACCCTTGGTTCATGCGGTCCGAAAAACCTGTAAGACAAAAAAAGAAAGTCAATACATGTATAGAAACTGAATGATCACCTACCTGTTACACACTTGCAGACAGATAGTAGCGAGTCAAACACAGTTGCAGATGCACAGACCCTTAGTTCATGCGGTCCGAAAAACCTGTAAGACAAAAAAAGAAAGTCAATACATGTATAGAAACTGAATGATCACTTATCTGTTACACACTTGCAGACAGATGGTAACGAGTCACACACAGTTGCAGATATACAGACCCTTGGTTTATGTGGTCTGAAAAACCTATAAGACAAACAAAGAAAGTCAATACATGTATAGAAACTTAATGATCCCCTACCTGTTACACACTTGCAGACAGATAGTAGCGAGTCACACACAGTTGGAGATGCACAGACCCTTGGTTCATGATGTCCGAAAAACCTGTAAGATAAAAAAAGAAAGTCAATACATGTATAGAATCTGAATGATAACCTACCTGTTACACACTTGCAGAAAGACTGATAGCTCGCCACACACACAGTGCCAATGGAAAGACCCTTGGTTCATGCGGTCCGAAAAACCTGTAAGACAAAAAAAGAAAGTCAATACACGTATAGAAACTGAATGATCACCTACCTGTTACACACTTGCAGACAGATAGTAGCGAGTCACACACAGTTGCAGATGCACAGACCCTTGGTTCATGTGTTCTGAAAAACGTGTAAGACAAAAAAAGAAAGTCAATACATGTATAGAATCTGAATGACAACCTACCTGTTACACACTTGCAGACAGATTGATAGCGAGCCACACACACAGTGGCAATGGAAAGACCCTTGGTTCATGCGGTCCGAAAAATCTGTAAGACAAAAAAAGAAAGTCAATACACGTATAGAAACTGAATGATCACCTACCTGTTACACACTTGCAGACAGATGGTAACGAGTCACACACAGTTGCAGATATACAGACCCTTGGTTTATGTGGTCTGAAAAACCTATAAGACAAACAAAGAAAGTCAATACATGTATAGAAACTGAATTATCACCAACCTGTTACACACTTGCAGACAGATAGTAGCGAGTCACACACAGTTGCAGATGCACAGACCCTTGGTTCATGCGGTCCGAAAAACCTGTAAGACAAAAAAAGAAAGTCGATACATGTATAGAAACTGAATGATCACCTACCTGTTACACACTTGCAGACAGATAGTAGCGAGTCACACACATTTGCAGATGCACAGACCCTTGGTTCATGCGGTCTGAAAAACCTGTAAGACAAAAAAAGAAAGTCAATACACGTATAGAAACTGAATGATCACCTAACTGTTACACACTTGCAGACAGATTGATAGCGAGCCACACACACAGTGGCAATGGAAAGACCCTTGGTTCATGCGGTCCGAAAAACCTGTAAGACAAAAAAAGAAAGTCAATACATGTATAGAAACTGAATGATCACTTATCTGTTACACACTTGCAGACAGATGGTAACGAGTCACACACAGTTGCAGATATACAGACCCTTGGTTTATGTGGTCTGAAAAACCTATAAGACAAACAAAGAAAGTCAATACATGTATAGAAACTGAATGATCACCTACCTGTTACACACTTGCAGACAGATTGATAGCGAGCCACACACACAGTGGCACTGGAAAGACCCTTGGTTCATGCGGTCCGAAAAACTTGTCAGACAAAAAAAGAAACTCAATAAATGTATAGAAACTGAATGATCACCTACCTGTTACACACTTGCAGACAGATAGTAGCGAGTCAAACACAGTTGCGGATGCACAGACCCTTGGTTCATGCAGTCCGAAAGACCTTTAAGACAAAAAAAAAAGAAAGTCAATATATGAATAGAAACTAAATGATCACCTACCTGTTACACACTTGCAGACAGATAGTAGCGAGTCACACAGTTGCAGATATACAGATCCTTGGTTCATGTGGTCCGAAAAACCTATATGACAAAAAAAGAAAGTCAAAACATGTATAGAAACTGAATGATCACCAACCTCTTACACACTTGCAGACAGATAGTAGCGAGTCAAACACAGTTGCAGATGCACAGACCCTTGGTTCATGCAGTCCGAAAAACCTTTAAGACAAAAAAGGAAACTCAATACATGTATAGAAACTGAATTATCACTTATCTGTTACACACTTGCAGACAGATATTAGCGAGTCAAACACAGTTGCAGATGCACAGACCCTTGGTTCATGTGGTCCGAAAAACCTTTAAGACAAAAAAGGAAACTCAATACATGTATAGAAACTGAATTATCACTTACCTGTTACACACTTGCAGACAGATATTAGCGAGTCACACACAGTTGCAGATGCACAGACCCTTGGTTCATGTGGTCCGAAAAATCTGTAAGAAAAAAAAGAAAGTCAATACATGTATAGAAACTGAATGATCACTTACCTGTTACACACTTGCAGACAGATTGATAGCAAGCCACACACACAGTGGCACTGGAAAGACCCTTGGTTCATGCGGTCCGAAAAACTTGTCAGACAAAAAAAGAAACTCAATAAATGTATAGAAACTGAATGATCACCTACCTGTTACACACTTGCAGACAGATAGTAGCGAGTCAAACACAGTTGCGGATGCACAGACCCTTGGTTCATGCAGTCCGAAAGACCTTTAAGACAAAAAAAAAGAAAGTCAATATATGAATAGAAACTAAATGATCACCTACCTGTTACACACTTGCAGACAGATAGTAGCGAGTCACACAGTTGCAGATATACAGATCCTTGGTTCATGTGGTCCGAAAAACCTATATGACAAAAAAAGAAAGTCAAAACATGTATAGAAACTGAATGATCACCAACCTCTTACACACTTGCAGACAGATAGTAGCGAGTCAAACACAGTTGCAGATGCACAGACCCTTGGTTCATGCAGTCCGAAAAACCTTTAAGACAAAAAAGGAAACTCAATACATGTATAGAAACTGAATTATCACTTACCTGTTACACACTTGCAGACAGATATTAGCGAGTCAAAAACAGTTGCAGATGCACAGACCCTTGGTTCATGTGGTCCGAAAAATCTACATGACAAAAAAAGAAAGTCAAAACATGTATAGAAACTGAATGATCACCAACCTGTTACACACTTGCAGACAGATAGTAGCGAGTCACACACAGTTGCAGATGCACAGACCCTTAGTTCATGCGGTCCGAAAAATCTGTAAGAAAAAAAAGAAAGTCAATACATATATAGAAACTGAATAATCACTTACCTGTTACACACTTGCAGACAGATTGATAGCACGCCACACACAGTGGCAATGGAAAGACACTTGGTCCATGCGTTCCGAAAAACCTGTAAGACAAAAAAAGAAAGTCAATACATGTATAGAAACTGAATGATCACCTACCTGTTACACACTTGCAGACAGATAGTAGCGAGTCAAACACAGTTGCAGATGCAGAGACCCTTGGTTCATGCGGTCCGAAAAACCTTTAAGACAAAAAGAAGAAAGTCAATACATGTATAGAAACTGAATGATCACTTACCTGTTACACACTTGCAGACAGATATTAGCGAGTCACACACAGTTGCAGATGCACAGACCCTTGGTTCATGTGGTCCAAAAAATCTGTAAGACAGAAAAAGAAAGTCAATACATGTATAGAAACTGAATGATCACCTACCTGTTACACACTTGCATACAGATAGTAGCGAGTCACACAGTTGTAGATATACAGACCCTTGGTTCATGTGGTCCGAAAACCTATATGACAAAAAAAGAAAGTCAAAACATGTATAGAAACTGAATGATCACCTACCTGTTACACACTTGCAGACAGATTGATATCGAGCCACACACACAGTGGCACTCGAAAGACCCTTGGTTCATGCGGTCCGAAAAACTTGTCAGACAAAAAAAGAAACTCAATAAATGTATAGAAACTAAATGATCACCTACCTGTTACAAACTTGCAGACAGATAGTAGCGAGTCACACACAGTTGCAGATGCACAGACCCTTGGTTCATGCGGTCCGAAAAACCTGTAAGACAAAAAACAGAAAGTCAATACATGTATAGAAACTGAATGATCACCTACCTGTTACACACTTGCAGACAGATTGATAGCGAGCCACACACAGTTGCAATGGACAGACCCTTGTTGGCTGTATGCATCATCAGGAAGGGGGGAGCCATTGGTCCTGAAAGCCTGTAAGACAACAAAAAGGCAATATATGTATAGAAACTGAATGATCACCAACCTGTTACACACTTGCAGAAAGATAGTAGCGAGTCACACACAGTTGCAGATGCACAGACCCTTGGTTCATGCGGTCCGAAAAACCTGTACGACAAAAAAGGAAAGTCAATACATGTATAGAAACTGAATGATCACTTACCTGTTACACACTTGCAGACAGATCGTAGCGAGTCACACACAGTTGCAGATGCACAGACCCTTGTTCATGTGGTCCGAAAAACCTGTAAGACAAAAAAAGAAAGTCAATACATGTATAGAAACTGAATGATCACCTACCTGTTACACACTTGCAGACAGATGGTAACGAGTCACACACAGTTGCAGATATACAGACCCTTGGTTTATGTGGTCTGAAAAACCTATAAGACAAACAAAGAAAGTCAATACATGTATAGAAACTGAATGATCACTTACCTGTTACACACTTGCAGACAGATAGTAGCGAGTCAAACACAGTTGCAGATGCACAGACCCTTGGTTCATGCGGTCCGAAAGACCTTTAAGACAAAAAAAAAAGAAAGTCAATACATGTATAGAAACTGAATTATCACCAACCTGTTACACACTTGCAGACAGATAGTAGCGAGTCACACACAGTTGCAGATGCACAGACCCTTGGTTCATGCGGTCTGAAAAACCTGTAAGACAAAAAAAGAAAGTCGATACATGTATAGAAACTGAATGATCAACTACCTGTTACACACTTGCAGACAGATAGTAGCGAGTCACACACATTTGCAGATGCACAGACCCTTGGTTCATGCGGTCTGAAAAACCTGTAAGACAAAAAAAGAAAGTCAATACACGTATAGAAACTGAATGATCACCTAACTGTTACACACTTGCAGAGAGATTGATAGCGCGCCAAACACACAGTGGCAATGGAAAGACCCTTGGTTCATGCGGTCCGAAAAACCTGTAAGACAAAAAAAGAAAGTCAATACATGTATAGAAACTGAATGATCACCTACCTGTTACACACTTGCAGACAGATAGTAGCGAGTCAAACACAGTTGCAGATGCACAGACCCTTAGTTCATGCGGTCCGAAAAACCTGTAAGACAAAAAAAGAAAGTCAATACATGTATAGAAACTGAATGATCACTTACCTGTTACACACTTGCAGACAGATAGTAGCGAGTCAAACACAGTTGCAGATGCACAGACCCTTGGTTCATGCGGTCCGAATGACCTTTAAGACAAAAAAAAGAAAGTCAATACATGTATAGAAACTGAATGATCACTTATCTGTTACACACTTGCAGACAGATAGTAGCGAGTCACACACAGTTGGAGATGCACAGACCCTTGGTTCATGAGGTCCAAAAAACCTGTAAGACAAAAAAAGAAAGTCAATACATGTATAGAAACTGAATGATCACTTATCTGTTACACACTTGAAGACAGATGGTAACGAGTCACACACAGTTGCAGATATACAGACCCTTGGTTTATGTGGTCTGAAAAACCTAAATCAAACGAAGAAAGTCAATACATGTATAGCAACTGAATGATCACTTACCTGTTACACACTTGCAGACAGATAGTAGCGAGTCAAACACAGTTGCAGATGCACAGACCGTTGGTTCATGCGGTCCGAAAGACCTTTAAGACAAAAAAAAAAGAAAGTCAATACATGTATAGAAACTGAATGATCACTTATCTGTTACACACTTGCAGACAGATAGTAGCGAGTCACACACAGTTGTAGATGCACAGACCCTTGGTTCATGAGGTCCAAAAAACCTGTAAGACAAAAAAAGAAAGTCAATACATGTATAGAAACTGAATGATCACTTATCTGTTACACACTTGAAGACAGATGGTAACGAGTCACACACAGTTGCAGATATACAGACCCTTGGTTTATGTGGTCTGAAAAACCTAAATCAAACGAAGAAAGTCAATACATGTATAGCAACTGAATGATCACTTACCTGTTACACACTTGCAGACAGATAGTAGCGAGTCAAACACAGTTGCAGATGCACAGACCCTTGGTTCATGCGGTCCGAAAGACCTTTAAGACAAAAAAAAAAGAAAGTCAATACATGTATAGAAACTGAATGATCACCAACCTGTTACACACTTGCAGACAGATAGTAGCGAGTCACACACAGTTGCAGATGCACAGACCCTTGGTTCATGCGGTCCGAAAAACCTGTAAGACAAAAAAAGAAAGTCGATACATGTATAGAAACTGAATGATCACCTACCTGTTACACACTTGCAGACAGATAGTAGCGAGTCACACACATTTGCAGATGCAGAGACCCTTGGTTCATGCGGTTTGAAAAACCTGTAAGACAAAAAAAGAAAGTCAATACACGTATAGAAACTGAATGATCACCTACCTGTTACACACTTGCAGACAGATTGATAGCGAGCCACACACACAGTGGCAATGGAAAGACCCTTGGTTCATGCGGTCCGAAAAACCTGTAAGACAAAAAAAGAAAGTCAATACATGTATAGAAACTGAATGATCACTTATCTGTTACACACTTGCAGACAGATGGTAACGAGTCACACACAGTTGCAGATATACAGACCCTTGGTTTATGTGGTCTGAAAAACCTATAAGACAAACAAAGAAAGTCAATACATGTATAGAAACTGAATGATCACCTACCTGTTACACACTTGCAGACAGATTGATAGCGAGCCACACACACAGTGGCAATGGAAAGACACTTGGTCCATGCGTTCCGAAAAACCTGTAAGACAAAAAAAGAAAGTCAATACATGTATAGAAACTGAATGATCACCTACCTGTTACACACTTGCAGACAGATAGTAGCGAGTCAAACACAGTTGCAGATGCAGAGACCCTTGGTTCATGCGGTCCGAAAAACCTTTAAGACAAAAAGAAGAAAGTCAATACATGTATAGAAACTGAATGATCACTTACCTGTTACACACTTGCAGACAGATATTAGCGAGTCACACACAGTTGCAGATGCACAGACCCTTGGTTCATGTGGTCCAAAAAATCTGTAAGACAGAAAAAGAAAGTCAATACATGTATAGAAACTGAATGATCACCTACCTGTTACACACTTGCATACAGATAGTAGCGAGTCACACAGTTGTAGATATACAGACCCTTGGTTCATGTGGTCCGAAAACCTATATGACAAAAAAAGAAAGTCAAAACATGTATAGAAACTGAATGATCACCTACCTGTTACACACTTGCAGACAGATTGATATCGAGCCACACACACAGTGGCACTCGAAAGACCCTTGGTTCATGCGGTCCGAAAAACTTGTCAGACAAAAAAAGAAACTCAATAAATGTATAGAAACTAAATGATCACCTACCTGTTACAAACTTGCAGACAGATAGTAGCGAGTCACACACAGTTGCAGATGCACAGACCCTTGGTTCATGCGGTCCGAAAAACCTGTAAGACAAAAAACAGAAAGTCAATACATGTATAGAAACTGAATGATCACCTACCTGTTACACACTTGCAGACAGATTGATAGCGAGCCACACACAGTTGCAATGGACAGACCCTTGTTGGCTGTATGCATCATCAGGAAGGGGGGAGCCATTGGTCCTGAAAGCCTGTAAGACAACAAAAAGGCAATATATGTATAGAAACTGAATGATCACCAACCTGTTACACACTTGCAGAAAGATAGTAGCGAGTCACACACAGTTGCAGATGCACAGACCCTTGGTTCATGTGGTCCGAAAAACCTGTACGACAAAAAAGGAAAGTCAATACATGTATAGAAACTGAATGATCACTTACCTGTTACACACTTGCAGACAGATCGTAGCGAGTCACACACAGTTGCAGATGCACAGACCCTTGTTCATGTGGTCCGAAAAACCTGTAAGACAAAAAAAGAAAGTCAATACATGTATAGAAACTGAATGATCACCTACCTGTTACACACTTGCAGACAGATGGTAACGAGTCACACACAGTTGCAGATATACAGACCCTTGGTTTATGTGGTCTGAAAAACCTATAAGACAAACAAAGAAAGTCAATACATGTATAGAAACTGAATGATCACTTACCTGTTACACACTTGCAGACAGATAGTAGCGAGTCAAACACAGTTGCAGATGCACAGACCCTTGGTTCATGCGGTCCGAAAGACCTTTAAGACAAAAAAAAAAAGAAAGTCAATACATGTATAGAAACTGAATTATCACCAACCTGTTACACACTTGCAGACAGATAGTAGCGAGTCACACACAGTTGCAGATGCACAGACCCTTGGTTCATGCGGTCTGAAAAACCTGTAAGACAAAAAAAGAAAGTCGATACATGTATAGAAACTGAATGATCAACTACCTGTTACACACTTGCAGACAGATAGTAGCGAGTCACACACATTTGCAGATGCACAGACCCTTGGTTCATGCGGTCTGAAAAACCTGTAAGACAAAAAAAGAAAGTCAATACACGTATAGAAACCGAATGATCACCTAACTGTTACACACTTGCAGAGAGATTGATAGCGCGCCAAACACACAGTGGCAATGGAAAGACCCTTGGTTCATGCGGTCCGAAAAACCTGTAAGACAAAAAAAGAAAGTTAATACATGTATAGAAACTTAATGATCACCTACCTGTTACACACTTGCAGACAGATAGTAGCGAGTCAAACACAGTTGCAGATGCACAGACCCTTAGTTCATGCGGTCCGAAAAACCTGTAAGACAAAAAAAGAAAGTCAATACATGTATAGAAACTGAATGATCACTTACCTGTTACACACTTGCAGACAGATAGTAGCGAGTCAAACACAGTTGCAGATGCACAGACCCTTGGTTCATGCGGTCCGAATGACCTTTAAGACAAAAAAAAGAAAGTCAATACATGTATAGAAACTGAATGATCACTTATCTGTTACACACTTGCAGACAGATGGTAACGAGTCACACACAGTTGCAGATATACAGACCCTTGGTTTATGTGGTCTGAAAAACCTATAAGACAAACAAAGAAAGTCAATACATGTATAGAAACTTAATGATCCCCTACCTGTTACACACTTGCAGACAGATAGTAGCGAGTCACACACAGTTGGAGATGCACAGACCCTTGGTTCATGATGTCCGAAAAACCTGTAAGATAAAAAAAAGAAAGTCAATACATGTATAGAATCTGAATGATAACCTACCTGTTACACACTTGCAGAAAGATTGATAGCTCGCCACACACACAGTGCCAATGGAAAGACCCTTGGTTCATGCGGTCCGAAAAACCTGTAAGACAAAAAAAGAAAGTCAATACACGTATAGAAACTGAATGATCACCTACCTGTTACACACTTGCAGACAGATAGTAGCGAGTCACACACAGTTGCAGATGCACAGACCCTTGGTTCATGTGGTCTGAAAAACGTGTAAGACAAAAAAAGAAAGTCAATACATGTATAGAATCTGAATGATAACCTACCTGTTACACACTTGCAGACAGATTGATAGCGAGCCACACACACAGTGGCAATGGAAAGACCCTTGGTTCATGCGGTCCGAAAAATCTGTAAGACAAAAAAAGAAAGTCAATACATGTATAGAAACTGAATGATCACTTATCTGTTACACACTTGCAGACAGATAGTAGCGAGTCACACACAGTTGTAGATGCACAGACCCTTGGTTCATGAGGTCCAAAAAACCTGTAAGACAAAAAAAGAAAGTCAATACATGTATAGAAACTGAATGATCACTTATCTGTTACACACTTGAAGACAGATGGTAACGAGTCACACACAGTTGCAGATATACAGACCCTTGGTTTATGTGGTCTGAAAAACCTAAATCAAACGAAGAAAGTCAATACATGTATAGCAACTGAATGATCACTTACCTGTTACACACTTGCAGACAGATAGTAGCGAGTCAAACACAGTTGCAGATGCACAGACCCTTGGTTCATGCGGTCCGAAAGACCTTTAAGACAAAAAAAAAAGAAAGTCAATACATGTATAGAAACTGAATGATCACCTACCTGTTACACACTTGCAGACAGATTGATAGCGAGCCACACACACAGTGGCAATGGAAAGACCCTTGGTTCATGCGGTCCGAAAAACCTGTAAGACAAAAAAAGAAAGTCAATACATGTATAGAAACTGAATGATCACTTATCTGTTACACACTTGCAGACAGATGGTAACGAGTCACACACAGTTGCAGATATACAGACCCTTGGTTTATGTGGTCTGAAAAACCTATAAGACAAACAAAGAAAGTCAATACATGTATAGAAACTGAATGATCACCTACCTGTTACACACTTGCAGACAGATTGATAGCGAGCCACACACACAGTGGCAATGGAAAGACACTTGGTCCATGCGTTCCGAAAAACCTGTAAGACAAAAAAAGAAAGTCAATACATGTATAGAAACTGAATGATCACCTACCTGTTACAAACTTGCAGACAGATAGTAGCGAGTCATACACAGTTGCAGATGCAGAGACCCTTGGTTCATGCGGTCCGAAAAACCTTTAAGACAAAAAGAAGAAAGTCAATACATGTATAGCAACTGAATGATCACTTATCTGTTACACACTTGAAGACAGATGGTAACGAGTCACACACAGTTGCAGATATACAGACCCTTGGTTTATGTGGTCTGAAAAACCTAAATCAAACGAAGAAAGTCAATACATGTATAGCAACTGAATGATCACTTACCTGTTACACACTTGCAGACAGATAGTAGCGAGTCAAACACAGTTGCAGATGCACAGACCCTTGGTTCATGCGGTCCGAAAAACCTGTAAGACAAAAAAAGAAAGTCGATACATGTATAGAAACTGAATGATCACCTACCTGTTACACACTTGCAGACAGATAGTAGCGAGTCACACACATTTGCAGATGCACAGACCCTTGGTTCATGCGGTCTGAAAAACCTGTAAGACAAAAAAAGAAAGTCAATACACGTATAGAAACTGAATGATCACCTAACTGTTACACACTTGCAGAGAGATTGATAGCGCGCCAAACACACAGTGGCAATGGAAAGACCATTGGTTTATGTGGTCCGAAAAACCTGTAAGACAAAAAAAGAAAGTCAATACATGTATAGAAACTGAATGATCACCTACCTGTTACACACTTGCAGACAGATATTAGCGAGTCAAACACAGTTGCAGATGCACAGACCCTTGGTTCATGCGGTCCGAATGACCTTTAAGACAAAAAAAAGAAAGTCAATACATGTATAGAAACTGAATGATCACTTATCTGTTACACACTTGCAGACAGACAATAGCGAGTCAAACACAGTTGCAGATGCACAGACCCTTGGTTCATGATGTCCAAAAAACCTGTAAGACAAAAAAAGAAAGTCAATACATGTATAGAAACTGAATGATCACCTACCTGTTACACACTTGCAGACAGATTGATAGCGAGCCACACACACAGTGGCAATGGAAAGACCCTTGGTTCATGCGGTCCGAAAAACCTGTAAGACAAAAAAAGAAAGTCAATACATGTATAGAAACTGAATGATCACTTATCTGTTACACACTTGCAGACAGATGGTAACGAGTCACACACAGTTGCAGATATACAGACCCTTGGTTTATGTGGTCTGAAAAACCTATAAGACAAACAAAGAAAGTCAATACATGTATAGAAACTGAATGATCACCTACCTGTTACACACTTGCAGACAGATTGATAGCGAGCCACACACACAGTGGCAATGGAAAGACACTTGGTCCATGCGTTCCGAAAAACCTGTAAGACAAAAAAAGAAAGTCAATACATGTATAGAAACTGAATGATCACCTACCTGTTACACACTTGCAGACAGATAGTAGCGAGTCAAACACAGTTGCAGATGCAGAGACCCTTGGTTCATGCGGTCCGAAAAACCTTTAAGACAAAAAGAAGAAAGTCAATACATGTATAGAAACTGAATGATCACTTACCTGTTACACACTTGCAGACAGATATTAGCGAGTCACACACAGTTGCAGATGCACAGACCCTTGGTTCATGTGGTCCAAAAAATCCGTAAGACAGAAAAAGAAAGTCAATACATGTATAGAAACTGAATGATCACCTACCTGTTACACTTTTGCAGACAGATAGTAGCGAGTCACACACAGTTGGAGATGCACAGACCCTTGGTTCATGCGGTTCGAAAAACCTTTTAGACAAAAAAAGAAAGTCAATACATGTACAGAACCTGAATGATCACCAACCTGTTACAAACTTGCAGACAGATAGTAGCGAGTCACACACAGTTGCAGATGCACAGACCCTTGGTTCATGCGGTCCGAAAAACCTGTAAGACAAAAAAAGAAAGTCAATACATGTATAGAAACTGAATGATCACCTACCTGTTACACACTTGCAGACAGATAGTAGCGAGTCAAACACAGTTGCAGATGCAGAGACCCTTGGTTCATGCGGTCCGAAAAACCTTTAAGACAAAAAGAAGAAAGTCAATACATGTATAGAAACTGAATGATCACTTACCTGTTACACACTTGCAGACAGATATTAGCGAGTCACACACAGTTGCAGATGCACAGACCCTTGGTTCATGTGGTCCAAAAAATCTGTAAGACAGAAAAAGAAAGTCAATACATGTATAGAAACTGAATGATCACCTACCTGTTACACACTTGCATACAGATAGTAGCGAGTCACACAGTTGTAGATATACAGACCCTTGGTTCATGTGGTCCGAAAACCTATATGACAAAAAAAGAAAGTCAAAACATGTATAGAAACTGAATGATCACCTACCTGTTACACACTTGCAGACAGATTGATATCGAGCCACACACACAGTGGCACTCGAAAGACCCTTGGTTCATGCGGTCCGAAAAACTTGTCAGACAAAAAAAGAAACTCAATAAATGTATAGAAACTAAATGATCACCTACCTGTTACACACTTGCAGACAGATAGTAGCGAGTCAAACACAGTTGCAGATGCACAGACCCTTGGTTCATGCAGTCCGAAAAACCTTTAAGACAAAAATGGAAACTCAATACATGTATAGAAACTGAATTATCACTTACCTGTTACACACTTGCAGACAGATTGATATCGAGCCACACACACAGTGGCACTCGAAAGACCCTTGGTTCAAGCGGTCCGAAAAACCTGTAAGAAAAAAAAGAAAGTCAAAACATGTATAGAAACTGAATGATCACCTACCTGTTACACACTTGCAGACAGATTGATAGCGAGCCACACACAGTTGCAATGGACAGACCCTTGTTGGCTGTATGCATCATCAGGAAGGGGGGAGCCATTGGTCCTGAAAGCCTGTAAGACAACAAAAAGGCAATATATGTATAGAAACTGAATGATCACCAACCTGTTACACACTTGCAGAAAGATAGTAGCGAGTCACACACAGTTGCAGATGCACAGACCCTTGGTTCATGTGGTCCGAAAAACCTGTACGACAAAAAAGGAAAGTCAATACATGTATAGAAACTGAATGATCACTTACCTGTTACACACTTGCAGACAGATCGTAGCGAGTCACACACAGTTGCAGATGCACAGACCCTTGTTCATGTGGTCCGAAAAACCTGTAAGACAAAAAAAGAAAGTCAATACATGTATAGAAACTGAATGATCACCTACCTGTTACACACTTGCAGACAGATGGTAACGAGTCACACACAGTTGCAGATATACAGACCCTTGGTTTATGTGGTCTGAAAAACCTATAAGACAAACAAAGAAAGTCAATACATGTATAGAAACTGAATGATCACTTACCTGTTACACACTTGCAGACAGATAGTAGCGAGTCAAACACAGTTGCAGATGCACAGACCCTTGGTTCATGCGGTCCGAAAGACCTTTAAGACAAAAAAAAAAGAAAGTCAATACATGTATAGAAACTGAATTATCACCAACCTGTTACACACTTGCAGACAGATAGTAGCGAGTCACACACAGTTGCAGATGCACAGACCCTTGGTTCATGCGGTCTGAAAAACCTGTAAGACAAAAAAAGAAAGTCGATACATGTATAGAAACTGAATGATCAACTACCTGTTACACACTTGCAGACAGATAGTAGCGAGTCACACACATTTGCAGATGCACAGACCCTTGGTTCATGCGGTCTGAAAAACCTGTAAGACAAAAAAAGAAAGTCAATACACGTATAGAAACTGAATGATCACCTAACTGTTACACACTTGCAGAGAGATTGATAGCGCGCCAAACACACAGTGGCAATGGAAAGACCCTTGGTTCATGCGGTCCGAAAAACCTGTAAGACAAAAAAAGAAAGTTAATACATGTATAGAAACTGAATGATCACCTACCTGTTACACACTTGCAGACAGATAGTAGCGAGTCAAACACAGTTGCAGATGCACAGACCCTTAGTTCATGCGGTCCGAAAAACCTGTAAGACAAAAAAAGAAAGTCAATACATGTATAGAAACTGAATGATCACTTACCTGTTACACACTTGCAGACAGATAGTAGCGAGTCAAACACAGTTGCAGATGCACAGACCCTTGGTTCATGCGGTCCGAATGACCTTTAAGACAAAAAAAAGAAAGTCAATACATGTATAGAAACTGAATGATCACTTATCTGTTACACACTTGCAGACAGATGGTAACGAGTCACACACAGTTGCAGATATACAGACCCTTGGTTTATGTGGTCTGAAAAACCTATAAGACAAACAAAGAAAGTCAATACATGTATAGAAACTTAATGATCCCCTACCTGTTACACACTTGCAGACAGATAGTAGCGAGTCACACACAGTTGGAGATGCACAGACCCTTGGTTCATGATGTCCGAAAAACCTGTAAGATAAAAAAAAGAAAGTCAATACATGTATAGAATCTGAATGATAACCTACCTGTTACACACTTGCAGACAGATTGATAGCGAGCCACACACACAGTGGCAATGGAAAGACCCTTGGTTCATGCGGTCCGAAAAATCTGTAAGACAAAAAAAGAAAGTCAATACATGTATAGAAACTGAATGATCACTTATCTGTTACACACTTGCAGACAGATAGTAGCGAGTCACACACAGTTGTAGATGCACAGACCCTTGGTTCATGAGGTCCAAAAAACCTGTAAGACAAAAAAAGAAAGTCAATACATGTATAGAAACTGAATGATCACTTATCTGTTACACACTTGAAGACAGATGGTAACGAGTCACACACAGTTGCAGATATACAGACCCTTGGTTTATGTGGTCTGAAAAACCTAAATCAAACGAAGAAAGTCAATACATGTATAGCAACTGAATGATCACTTACCTGTTACACACTTGCAGACAGATAGTAGCGAGTCAAACACAGTTGCAGATGCACAGACCCTTGGTTCATGCGGTCCGAAAGACCTTTAAGACAAAAAAAAAAGAAAGTCAATACATGTATAGAAACTGAATGATCACCTACCTGTTACACACTTGCAGACAGATTGATAGCGAGCCACACACACAGTGGCAATGGAAAGACCCTTGGTTCATGCGGTCCGAAAAACCTGTAAGACAAAAAAAGAAAGTCAATACATGTATAGAAACTGAATGATCACTTATCTGTTACACACTTGCAGACAGATGGTAACGAGTCACACACAGTTGCAGATATACAGACCCTTGGTTTATGTGGTCTGAAAAACCTATAAGACAAACAAAGAAAGTCAATACATGTATAGAAACTGAATGATCACCTACCTGTTACACACTTGCAGACAGATTGATAGCGAGCCACACACACAGTGGCAATGGAAAGACACTTGGTCCATGCGTTCCGAAAAACCTGTAAGACAAAAAAAGAAAGTCAATACATGTATAGAAACTGAATGATCACCTACCTGTTACAAACTTGCAGACAGATAGTAGCGAGTCATACACAGTTGCAGATGCAGAGACCCTTGGTTCATGCGGTCCGAAAAACCTTTAAGACAAAAAGAAGAAAGTCAATACATGTATAGCAACTGAATGATCACTTATCTGTTACACACTTGAAGACAGATGGTAACGAGTCACACACAGTTGCAGATATACAGACCCTTGGTTTATGTGGTCTGAAAAACCTAAATCAAACGAAGAAAGTCAATACATGTATAGCAACTGAATGATCACTTACCTGTTACACACTTGCAGACAGATAGTAGCGAGTCAAACACAGTTGCAGATGCACAGACCCTTGGTTCATGCGGTCCGAAAGACCTTTAAGACAAAAAAAAAAGAAAGTCAATACATGTATAGAAACTGAATGATCACCAACCTGTTACACACTTGCATACAGATAGTAGCGAGTCACACACAGTTGCAGATGCACAGACCCTTGGTTCATGCGGTCCGAAAAACCTGTAAGACAAAAAAAGAAAGTCGATACATGTATAGAAACTGAATGATCACCTACCTGTTACACACTTGCAGACAGATAGTAGCGAGTCACACACATTTGCAGATGCACAGACCCTTGGTTCATGCGGTCTGAAAAACCTGTAAGACAAAAAAAGAAAGTCAATACACGTATAGAAACTGAATGATCACCTAACTGTTACACACTTGCAGAGAGATTGATAGCGCGCCAAACACACAGTGGCAATGGAAAGACCATTGGTTTATGTGGTCCGAAAAACCTGTAAGACAAAAAAAGAAAGTCAATACATGTATAGAAACTGAATGATCACCTACCTGTTACACACTTGCAGACAGATATTAGCGAGTCAAACACAGTTGCAGATGCACAGACCCTTGGTTCATGCGGTCCGAATGACCTTTAAGACAAAAAAAAGAAAGTCAATACATGTATAGAAACTGCATGATCACTTATCTGTTACACACTTGCAGACAGACAATAGCGAGTCAAACACAGTTGCAGATGCACAGACCCTTGGTTCATGATGTCCAAAAAACCTGTAAGACAAAAAAAGAAAGTCAATACATGTATAGAAACTGAATGATCACCTACCTGTTACACACTTGCAGACAGATTGATAGCGAGCCACACACACAGTGGCAATGGAAAGACCCTTGGTTCATGCGGTCCGAAAAACCTGTAAGACAAAAAAAGAAAGTCAATACATGTATAGAAACTGAATGATCACTTATCTGTTACACACTTGCAGACAGATGGTAACGAGTCACACACAGTTGCAGATATACAGACCCTTGGTTTATGTGGTCTGAAAAACCTATAAGACAAACAAAGAAAGTCAATACATGTATAGAAACTGAATGATCACCTACCTGTTACACACTTGCAGACAGATTGATAGCGAGCCACACACACAGTGGCAATGGAAAGACACTTGGTCCATGCGTTCCGAAAAACCTGTAAGACAAAAAAAGAAAGTCAATACATGTATAGAAACTGAATGATCACCTACCTGTTACACACTTGCAGACAGATAGTAGCGAGTCAAACACAGTTGCAGATGCAGAGACCCTTGGTTCATGCGGTCCGAAAAACCTTTAAGACAAAAAGAAGAAAGTCAATACATGTATAGAAACTGAATGATCACTTACCTGTTACACACTTGCAGACAGATATTAGCGAGTCACACACAGTTGCAGATGCACAGACCCTTGGTTCATGTGGTCCAAAAAATCCGTAAGACAGAAAAAGAAAGTCAATACATGTATAGAAACTGAATGATCACCTACCTGTTACACTTTTGCAGACAGATAGTAGCGAGTCACACACAGTTGGAGATGCACAGACCCTTGGTTCATGCGGTTCGAAAAACCTTTTAGACAAAAAAAGAAAGTCAATACATGTACAGAACCTGAATGATCACCAACCTGTTACAAACTTGCAGACAGATGGTAGCGAGTCACACACAGTTGCAGATGCACAGACCCTTGGTTCATGCGGTCCGAAAAACCTGTAAGACAAAAAAAGAAAGTCAATACATGTATAGAAACTGAATGATCACCTACCTGTTACACACTTGCAGACAGATAGTAGCGAGTCAAACACAGTTGCAGATGCAGAGACCCTTGGTTCATGCGGTCCGAAAAACCTTTAAGACAAAAAGAAGAAAGTCAATACATGTATAGAAACTGAATGATCACTTACCTGTTACACACTTGCAGACAGATATTAGCGAGTCACACACAGTTGCAGATGCACAGACCCTTGGTTCATGTGGTCCAAAAAATCTGTAAGACAGAAAAAGAAAGTCAATACATGTATAGAAACTGAATGATCACCTACCTGTTACACACTTGCATACAGATAGTAGCGAGTCACACAGTTGTAGATATACAGACCCTTGGTTCATGTGGTCCGAAAACCTATATGACAAAAAAAGAAAGTCAAAACATGTATAGAAACTGAATGATCACCTACCTGTTACACACTTGCAGACAGATTGATATCGAGCCACACACACAGTGGCACTCGAAAGACCCTTGGTTCATGCGGTCCGAAAAACTTGTCAGACAAAAAAAGAAACTCAATAAATGTATAGAAACTAAATGATCACCTACCTGTTACACACTTGCAGACAGATAGTAGCGAGTCAAACACAGTTGCAGATGCACAGACCCTTGGTTCATGCAGTCCGAAAAACCTTTAAGACAAAAATGGAAACTCAATACATGTATAGAAACTGAATTATCACTTACCTGTTACACACTTGCAGACAGATTGATATCGAGCCACACACACAGTGGCACTCGAAAGACCCTTGGTTCAAGCGGTCCGAAAAACCTGTAAGAAAAAAAAGAAAGTCAAAACATGTATAGAAACTGAATGATCACCTACCTGTTACACACTTGCAGACAGATTGATAGCGAGCCACACACACAGTGGCAATGGAAAGACCCTTGGTTCATGCGGTCCGAAAGACCTGTAAAACAAAAAAACAAAGTCAAAACATGTATAGAAACTGAATGATCACCAACCTGTTACACACTTGCAGACAGATAGTAGCGAGTCAAACACAGTTGCAGATGCACAGACCCTTGGTTCATGCAGTCCGAAAAACCTTTAAGACAAAAAAGGAAACTCAATACATGTATAGAAACTGAATGATCACTTACCTGTTACACACTTGCAGACAGATATTAGCGAGTCAAACACAGTTGCAGATGCACAGACCCTTGGTTCATGAGGTCCGAAAATTCTGTAAGACAGAAAAAGAAAGTCAATACATGTATAGAAACTGAATGATCACCTACGTGTTACACACTTGCAGACAGATTGATAGCGCGCCACACACACAGTGGCAATGGAAAGACCCTTGGTTCATGCGATCCGACAAACCTGTAAGACAAAAAAAGAAAGTAAATACATGTATAGAAACTGAATGATCACTTACCTGTTACACACTTGCATACAGATAGTAGCGAGTCACACAGTTGCAGATATACAGACCCTTGGTTCATGTGGTCCGAAAAACCTATATGACAAAAAAAGAAAGTCAAAACATGTATAGAAACTGAATGATCACCAACCTGTTACACACTTGCAGACAAATAGTAGCGAGTCAAACACAGTTGCAGATGCACAGACCCTTGGTTCATGCAGTCCGAAAAACCTTTAAGACAAAAAAGGAAACTCAATACATGTATAGAAACTGAATTATCACTTACCTGTTACACACTTGCAGACAGATATTAGCGAGTCACACACAGTTGCAGATGCACAGACCCTTGGTTCATGTGGTCCGAAAAATCTGTAAGAAAAAAAAGAAAGTCAATACATGTATAGAAACTGAATGATCACTTACCTGTTACACACTTGCAGACAGATTGATAGCAAGCCACACACACAGTGGCACTGGAAAGACCCTTGGTACATGCGGTCCGAAAAACTTGTTAGACAAAAAAAGAAACTCAATAAATGTATAGAAACTGAATGATCACCTACCTGTTACACACTTGCAGACAGATAGTAGCGAGTCAAACACAGTTGCGGATGCACAGACCCTTGGTTCATGCAGTCCGAAAGACCTTTAAGACAAAAAAAAAGAAAGTCAATATATGAATAGAAACTAAATGATCACCTACCTGTTACACACTTGCAGTCAGATAGTAGCGAGTCACACAGTTGCAGATATACAGATCCTTGGTTCATGTGGTCCGAAAAACCTATATGACAAAAAAAGAAAGTCAATACATGTATAGAAACTGAATGATCACCAACCTCTTACACACTTGCAGACAGATAGTAGCGAGTCAAACACAGTTGCAGATGCACAGACCCTTGGTTCATGCAGTCCGAAAAACCTTTAAGACAAAAAAGGAAACTCAATACATGTATAGAAACTGAATTATCACTTACCTGTTACACACTTGCAGACAGATATTAGCGAGTCAAAAACAGTTGCAGATGCACAGACCCTTGGTTCATGTGGTCCGAAAAATCTACATGACAAAAAAAGAAAGTCAAAACATGTATAGAAACTGAATGATCACCAACCTGTTACACACTTGCAGACAGATAGTAGCGAGTCACACACAGTTGCAGATGCACAGACCCTTAGTTCATGCGGTCCGAAAAATCTGTAAGAAAAAAAAGAAAGTCAATACATATATAGAAACTGAATAATCACTTACCTGTTACACACTTGCAGACAGATAGTAGCGAGTCACACAGTTGCAGATATACAGACCCTTGGTTCATGCAGTCCGAAAAACCTGTAAGACAAAAAAAGAAAGTCAATACATGTATAGAAACTGAATGATCACCTACCTGTTACACACTTGCAGACAGATTGATAGTGCGCCACACACAGTGGCAATGGAAAGACCCTTGGTCCATGCCTGTCCGAAAAACCTGTAAGACAAAAAAAGAAAGTCAATACATGTATAGAAACTGAATGATCACCTACCTGTTACACACTTGCAGACAGATAGTAGCGAGTCAAACACAGTTGCAGATGCACAGACCCTTGGTTCATGCGGTCCAAAAAACCTTTAAGACAAAAAGAAGAAAGTCAATACATGTATAGAAACTGAATGATCACTTACCTGTTACACACTTGCAGACAGATATTAGCGAGTCAAACACAGTTGCAGATGCACAGACCCTTGGTTCATGTGGTCCAAAAAATCTGTAAGACAGAAAAAGAAAGTCAATACATGTATAGAAACTGAATGATCACCTACCTGTTACACACTTGCATACAGATAGTAGCGAGTCACACAGTTGTAGATATACAGACCCTTGGTTCATGTGGTCCGAAAACCTATATGACAAAAAAAGAAAGTCAAAACATGTATAGAAACTGAATGATCACCAACCTGTTACACACTTGCAGACAGATAGTAGCGAGTCAAACACAGTTGCAGATGCACAGACCCTTGTTTCATGCGGTCCGAAAAACCTGTAAGACAAAAAAAGAAAGTCAATACATGTATAGAAACTGAATGATCACTTACCTGTTACACACTTGCAGACAGATAGTAGCGAGTCACACAGTTGCAGATATACAGACCCTTGGTTCATGCGGTCCGAAAAACCTGTAAGACAAAAAAAGAAAGTCAATACATGTATAGAAACTGAATGATCACCTACCTGTTACACACTTGCAGACAGATTGATAGCGCGCCACACAGTGGCAATGGAAAGACCCTTGGTCCATGCGGTCCGAAAAACCTGTAAGACAATAAAAGAAAGTCAATACATGTATAGAAACTGAATGATCACCTACCTGTTACACACTTGCAGACAGATAGTAGCGAGTCAAACACAGTTGCAGATTCAGAGACCCTTGGTTCATGCGGTCCGAAAAACCTTTAAGACAAAAAGAAGAAAGTCAATACATGTATAGAAACTGAATGATCACTTACCTGTTACACACTTGCAGACAGATATTAGCGAGTCACACACAGTTGCAGATGCACAGACCCTTGGTTCATGTGGTCCAAAAAATCTGTAAGACAGAAAAAGAAAGTCAATACATGTTTAGAAACTGAATGATCACCTACCTGTTACACACTTGCATACAGATAGTAGCGAGTCACACAGTTGTAGATATACAGACCCTTGGTTCATGTGGTCCGAAAACTTATATGACAAAAAAAGAAAGTCAATACATGTATAGAAACTGAATGATCACCAACCTGTTACACACTTGCAGACAGATAGTAGCGAGTCAAACATAGTTGCAGATGCACAGACCCTTGTTTCTTGCGGTCCGAAAAACCTGTAAGACAAAAAAAGAAAGTCAATACATGTTTAGAAACTGAATGATCACTTACCTGTTACACACTTGCAGACAGATAGTAGCGAGTCAAACACAGTTGCAGATGCAGAGACCCTTGGTTCAAGTGGTCCGAAAAATCTATATGACAAAAAAAGAAAGTCAAAACATGTATAGAAACTGAATGATCACCTACCTGTTACACACTTGCAGACAGATTGATAGCGAGCCACACAATGGAAAGACCCTTGGTTCATGCGGTCCGAAAAACCTGTAAGATAAAAAAAGAAAGACAATACATGTATAGAAACTGACTGATCACCTACCTGTTACACACTTGCAGACAGATATTAGCGGGTCACACACAGTTGCAGATGCACAGACCCTTGGTTCATTTGGTCCGAAAAACCTGTAAGACAAAAAAAGAAAGTCAATACATGTATAGAAGCTGAATGATCACCTACCTGTTACACACTTGCAGACAGATAGTAGCGAGTCACACACAGTTGGAGATGCACAGACCCTTGGTTCATGCGGTCCGAAAAACCTGTAAGACAAAAAAAAGAAAGTCAATACATGTATAGAAACTGAATGATCACCTACCTGTTACACACTTGCAGACAGATTGATAGCGAGCCACACACACAGTGGCAATGGAAAGACCCTTGGTCCATGCGGTCCGAAAGACTTGTAAAACAAAAAAAGAAAGTCAATACATGTATAGAAACTGAATGATCACTTACCTGTTACACACTTGCAAACAGATAGTAGCGAGTCACACAAAGTTGCAGATGCACAGACCCTTGGTTCATGCGGTCCGAAAAACCTGTAAGACAAAAAAAATACATGTATAGAAACTGAATGATCACCTACCTGTTACACACTTGCAGACAGATTGATAGCGAGCCACACACCGTAGCAATGGACAGACCATTGTTGGCTGTATACACCATCAGGAAGGGGGGGAGCCATTGGTCCTGAAAGCGTGTAAGACAAAAAAAGGCAATACATGTATACAAACTGAACGATCACTTACCAGTTACAGAGTTGCAGAATGATGGACAGCGAACCACACACAGTTGCAGATGCACAGACCCTTCTCGGCTGGATCCACCATTAGGATGGAGGAGGGGGGTGGGGTCTTGGGGTCCAGAAAGCCTGTAAGACAATAAAGTCAATGCATCAATAGAAACTGAATGATCACTTACATGTTACAGAGTTGCAGAACACACAGTTCAGACAGTGAGCCACACAGTTGGTGATGAAAATACATTTGTTGGGTTGATGGGGTTCCTGAGAACCTGTAACACAAAAAAAAGTCAATACAGGTATGGAAACTGAATATAGTGAGGCCGATGGGGTATACTTGGAAAGGAGAGTGGGTTCCGTTCCCAGACCTAATGTGAGAAACTGTACATGAACTGAACAAACATAACGTAAAAGAGATGTTAAGGGGTCCAGCTGTGTCTGCAGCACGTAGACCATGTAAGTAATGGTGGGGGCTAATGATGATTCCTTATGGATGAAATGCAGACATCCTGCATATGAGAACAGTCCAACAACATATGACGTATAGTAGGGTATAAAACATAAGGTATTCCTTTGTCTGGGAGAGAGAGAAGAGGGGCACCCAGAATTGGCAGACTCTCTCCACACTGTACTTTTGTTTGGAATAAAATGTTTCATTGTTACAATTGAAAGACGGTGGTCACGAGTCTCCTTTCAAAAGAAGTCCTCCTCCGAAGAAGTAGAAGAACCATAACAAAGTTTATTGAGGTACCTGCTGGAACAGCCTGATAAAAGTGTGTTGCAATAATCTAACCGTGAGGTTAAGTGTGTACTAGCTTTTGAGTTTACTTCTAGTGTCTTTTGGACCTAAAAAGAGAACCTATGTTTTGTTACTGTTAAGGAGAACGAAGTCATGTGGCATCCAGAGTACATCCTTCACACAGTCCTCAATTTTCTTTAATCTAGAGTTACTATCAGGTTTGGCTGATATATAGAGCAGGGTCATGTGCATCTGTAAGTTAACATCCTGTCTGCTTATAACTGCCCTGTGGTAACATCTATAATGTAAATAATAGATGCCCTTAAATAGAGCATTGTGGAACTCCATATTGGACATCTGTGTAATTTAGAAATACGGACTGATAGGGTTCGTTTAGATATGATTTGAACCACAATAGGGCTGTTTCTGTGATTCCAACCATGTTCTCTAATCTTTCAAAGAGAATAGTGTTATCTATAGTGTCAAAGGTTATGAATTTACTATTGTTAAAAGAGGTCTTATTATAATTGGGAGTAATTCGGTCAGTATTTTAAAGGGAATCGGGTCGAGTGTACAGGTTGTAAAATTTACTGAAGAAATAGTTTTTTGTTAGTTCTGGCTGTGGAAGTGAGTAGAAGACTTCCAGCCTTTGTTCTACAACTAACATTTTAACTCATGTTCTAAATCAGCTACACCAGGTGACAACAAATCCAACACTCCTTAATAGCAAAATGGCTGTCAAATGTTTTCTATATTATTATTAAAATTTTATTATAAAAATATTACTGGTTAAGGTAGTAGGGATCTGGGGTTGAGAATCTGTCCGGCATACCTGACTTACGTTGTATATTTAACAGTCTAAATTTAAATTTATTTGTGGAAGTTACTGGTACTGGTAAGAATTGATACGTAGGTTTCCTTTTTTTCCCCTAAGATTGTTAAAACCAATTTTCTGTTCTCAATATATGCTCAATACTACAGGGTTTGTTTGAAATGTGAGCAAGTGATACTAATATTACGTTTTTAATACAAGCAGAGAAAGGGAAGAACAAATGGTTTGAATATAGTAAATCATCACTTACCTGACAGATCTCAGGCAGCACAGGTGTAGCCTTTCTCGGTGGTAGAGGACAGAACGTCACACCTGCAGTCAGCAGTGGAGCGTGAAGAGTCAGCTGAATGGCTTGCTTCCTCGATCCTGGCGTCTGTTTTCTTCCAAATGGTGTCTGGAATTTAGTGTACTAGAGGTCTTCCAGGCCACAGGTACCGCAGCATTACTTTTTGGGCCCCGATATTTAATAGGGTCTTACAATAAAAAACAATGAGAACACTGTCTGGAGTAGTTGCCCTCTCTGCTGGAGCATGCAGAGCCATAGACAAAGTTGATAAAGACCCAGTTGCTTCAGCGTTGAACAATATCTCTCTCAGCAAATCGCTCAAAGAAAAAAATAAATATACATCAGCCCACCTTAGGCCTTCCACTTTCTTTTGGCCCAGGGAGAAAAAGGAAATTGCGCAATATGCAGAGGTGGTCAGAGTTAGGGGACCTGTCAATAATAGGTGCCTTTCTCACACTTTTCTACATCTGTTGAAGAAAAAATTAAGAAAAATCTCATTAACTTGTTTACTGTAAATGCAGTGTCTTGTCTGCTAATGATACTGAACATGTATACATCACTCTGTATTTAAAAGTAAAAATTAATTAGAACATTTTTGTGTACGATGTAAGCTAATTACAAATAATGCTAATGGGTACAATACACACAGTGCAGCATACGGAATGCTGAAGCATCTGGTGCTAAGGTGGTATGGGGGCCCAAATGAAAATCTGCTTTTAAAGGTAAAAGGTAAAGGTGCACGTATTTGTCACTGTACAGTGAAATGTGTCCTCCGCATTTAACCCATCTGGTAGTGAACACACACTCACACACACATGTGTTAGGGGCAGTGAGTACACACACACACCCAGAGCGGTGGGCAGCCAACTCCAGCGCCCGGGGAGCAGAGAGGGTAAAGGGCCTTGCTCAAGGACCCAACAGTGGCAGCTTGCAGAGTCCGGGAATCGAACCCACAACTCTGTTATCGATATCCCGGTGCTCTAACCGCTGAGCCACCACTGCCCCACCTTAGGGCCCCATAAAGTCTTGGGCTGGCCCTGGTCACGCAGATGCTCCCAGTGCCTCTCCATGGCCACCATATTCCTTGAAAGTAAACACAGTATTTCATTATCAAACTTTCTACTGTTCGAAACCATTCATCCATAAGAACGTCTTTATCTTCAAAATATTTTAAGCCTTCATGAGGGAAGGGGCAGCTGCTACCGAACCAGGTGATGCTAGCCTGAAATGGGACAGAATGCTAATTTGGAACACATCCTTGCCGAAGTGAGTAGAATGAGCTTGTCGCTGCAAACAGTTGCTTATGATGTGTCAATGATTAAGGACACTACAGAATAAATGAAAAACGGCATGCAGGGGCGACTAGCAGAGGAGGAAGGGCAATCTCCAACTTTTATCAATCTCCAACTCACAAAATGGCAAATTTAGTTAAAGGGAAATTTATACAATATAAAATTCTGCACTGGTATTATTGGACACATTGGAGGCTCTTTAAAATAGGACTAACAAATAGTAGTTTATGTTGGAGGTGTAAAAAAATATGGGAATGCCACATAGTTAAACCATTTTGGCACGGTGTGTTGGAATTGTTGGACACATGGGCGGGAGTAGCCCTGCCAGTGTCTCCCCACTTATGTCTCTTGGGAGATAAAACAGAAACCCCAACTCTAACAAAAGGCGTATATTCAGTTTTGATGCTGGGGATAACCTCAGCCATCAGAGTTATATTAAGACACTGGAAACCACCCACATGTCCTACACTCCAAGAGTGGGAAATCCTAATGAGTGAGACCACATCACATGAGGTTATGTTAGCTAGAATGAGGGGCAAAGGGCCTGTGGAACTGGGGATTTGGGATTATTTCATGGATCATCTCACTTCTAACTAACAGCATGATTATAAGACTTAAACTAAGAGATGTTTGTATACCTTATTATTTCACTTTATAATTATTATTGAAGGATTGGTGTTGGTACAATGTGTATCAGTATGTATATCTGTACCACATGAGCTTTTGTTTACTGTGTTAAATTACAAAAAAGAAATGACTAGGAGTAGCAAGCAGATAGGCAAGTAAAGACTGGGATAGACAGAAAGAGCGTTGTGGATGGACGGATAGAAAAGAGCATTGTAGAGGGACAGACAGGAATGCAACCCACAGATTCTTACTAAACTCAGTTAACATGGCTGCGTAAATCTAACGCCCATACCCAATCTCACCATTTTTCCCGGTTGGTACCATTTCTACATATTTCTAAGACAAAGATGTTGCATTTGAAAGAACAAAAATCATACAAGATAACACTCATCACAGTATAACACTTCACCAAAGTGACATGGGTTGTCGAGCCAAAAAAAACAAAAACAAAACAAAAACAAACTAACAAACAAACAAACAAACCCCACAAACACACACCAGGCCGCAGACAGACAGGCTAACTCTGTGAGCTGCTTTGAGGGGTCACCCAGGTTTCATCGCATTGAGACTGTGTCTGTGCCCCAAATTAAACCCAAACACAGAACATTTAAATCAGCTTGTTTTATCAATTTAATTTGTGTTAAATGTTCGCATTCAAATGATAACCGCACCATCTTAGACCTAAAGCTCGGTCTACTTAAAATTAGATCATTAACTCTGAAAGCAGTCATTGTAAATGAAATGAAGTGATCAGAAATAAGATGTCTGAAACCTGTATTAGACCTGATCAATATTTAGCACTAAATGAAGCCACCCCCGCAGGTTATAAATATGTACATAGCCCTAGATTATCAGGCAGAGGAGGTGGAGTATGCGTAATCTAACAGAAAACACTTATATTCAAAAACACTGTATCAAATTCAGTGTGCAGCAACAAAGTTATAATAGTAGGAGACTTTAATATTAATTTTGAAAAAGCAGACGATCCATTAAAAAAGGCCCTTGCATCAATCTTAGATAACTGTAACTGGATCCACACATTACTGTAATCATACCCTAGATTTAGTCCTGAGCCTGGGTGTTAGCGATGATAATCTAAATATTCTACCTCAAGCTTAGTAACATCAGACCATTATTTAATCCCCTATGAGCTACATCTTAAGCAAAATGTTAATTTGGCCCCTTGCCACTTTCTAAAGCATGCAATAACCCAATGACCGCTGTACAGTTTACTGAAAACCTCCCAGACCTATCAACCTTAGCTTACACTCCGTCAGATTAAACATAGCTAGATAGATTAACAAACGGTCTATAAAATACCCTTCAATTAACCTTAGACAAAGTGGCTCTGCTCGCACAGTGGTACAGTGATCAAACTCGTACCTTAAAACAAACAGCGCAGAAACTAGAGCGAAAATGGCGGACGACCCAAGTGTCCCAAGATTCCAGCTTCTTTAACCAGTAGTGTTTTTAATTTTTTTAATAATAAAATAGAAAGCATTAAACAACAACTCCAACACTCCTTATTAAATCAAACATTTGACCTTAAATCAAAATTGCCTACTGGAAGCCTTCTACCCACTTCCACAGCCAGATTTAGAAAAAGATTTCCTCAGCAAATTTCACAACCTGTACACTTGACCCAATTCCCTCTAAAATACTATACGAAATACTCCCAATTATAATCAGACCTCTTTTAACAATAGTAAATTCATCCCTTTGCTTAGGGCATGTACCCAAAACCCTTAAATTAGCAGTCATGAAACCTTTAATTAAGAAACCAAATCTCCTAGTCCATCCATGAATAAGAAATTCCTATCTGGATTCAGACCCCATTGTAGCACAGAGACAGCCCTAGTGAAGATTACAAAGATCTCTTTCTTGCCTCTGATCAAGGCTACGTATTCTTTATTAGCCCTACTAGACCGCAGTGCAGCCTTTGATACAATAGTTCACACTATTCTACTAGAAAGATTAGAGAAAATGGTTGGAATCACAGGAACAGCCCTACCATGGTTTAAATCATATTTAACGGAACACTATCAGTTTATAAAGATAAAAGATTTATCATCAAATTACACAAGTAAGATATGGAGTTCCACAATACTCTATTTTAGGACTGCTATTATTTACATTATACATGTACCACTGGGCAATAATTTCCATTGCCATTGCAGATGACACACAGCTCTATATATCAGCCCAATATGTTGATAAATTTAGATTGAAGAAAATGGAGGACTGTGTAAAGGATATAAAACTCTGGATGTCACATAACTTCTTTCTTCTTAACAGTAACAAAACAGAAGTTCTCCTTTTAGGTCCAAAAGACACTAGAAATAAACTATTTTTATTTAGACTTAATGTTAGATCAGCTGATTTTTCCATTATCCCTGGTCCAGCAACTAAAAATCATTTGACTGAATAAAGATTTGAATAAAGTAAACCATCACTTACCTGACTGGCGTGACTGGGTAAGGTCTTGGTGTAGCACCTTCTCAGTGTTTCCGGAGAGCACAACAGATTCCAGGCAGCAGAGGTGAAGCCTTTCTCTGTGATAGAGGACTGGGCGTCATACCCAATTTTATCACTTTAACTGGTGGTACTATTTCCACATATTTCTCAGACTAGGAGAAGCTGCATTTGCAAACACTAGTAAATGAAACTTCACAGAAATTAATCAGGCTGTCTTACTAATGAGCTAAAAAACACAGTCACTTAAAATCCAAGCACATTTGAGTTTGAGAACCTTGAGTTTGGAAAGCTCAGTCAACTTAGTTTGATATTGGATCATTAGATATTCACTTTGCCCCTCCTCTCACTCACAAACAAATTCCCTAAAACCTCAAACATGACTTAAAAAAAACGATGGAGAACAGAGAAACTACACTCTTACACACTTATATTTCCTCAACATTTCCAGTCTTTCCAATTGGACAAGGATATTTAATCAGAATAACCAGAATTCCTGCAACAGGTGCTGTTGATGCTAAAAGACAAAAAAAATGCGGAAATCAAAAACTCTCAGAGATAAAGAGCTGCTGGTGTTACTTATAAAGACAAACAAACCTACTGAAGAACAGAGAAGAAATTAAAATCAATGACAAACCTTAACTTCTTAACAGTTTTTTTTTATCACTTTAGAGGTTCTAAACACGCATGTAGCGCATTTTCATAATAAATAAATCACTACTGTGACACTGTGGTACAATATGCCTGTTTTAACCATTTTTAATGTAATATTGTTCCAGTTAAACATCCATAAAGCATATAAATCCAAAATCAGCTGTAGTGTAGAGAGACATCTGAAATATACTACTACCCTTAGAATAGCCAGATTACAATATACAAAACAACTACTTAAGAGAGCCTGCAGATTTCTTGTGGACTGCTCACTAGTGCTTGAAGGTGGGTAAAATGTTGTCTGTACTCACCCTCTTATTAACGGTACTTACTTGAAGTCCATAGAACCAATCCAAAACATAGGAGTTGGTATTTCAGACATCTTTCTTTCTGATAACAGTTTATAATCCTGGATGTTTCCTTGTGAAAGGAAAGTCTGAACCATGGAAATCCCTGGTTTGAGTTGCTGAGAGTCAATTCAGGAGTGATACATTTGTCTTCTGTGTGTAATGTCTATCCCAATGTCCATAAGAAGAGCAAGTTAGTTGTAAGGACTGCAAATAGAGAAACAAACAAACAAACAGAAAACAAGACAAAAGTGAAGCTTTCTGCAAAAGCAGAACAGCACAAAACCTCATTAAGCCACATCTAAACCACCTTGCTGCTTCATAGTTCCCTCCCTTTTGGCTTGTAACCTGGCCTACTTCCAATATACTGCCACATAGTGGATGGAGTAGGAATTACCATTAAAAAAAAAGGTCACAACACTGGAGTCAACCGAGTGTCAGCTATAGCTTCAAGTAGGCCCAAGTTTTAGGATTTTTTTAATGCCAATATAGAAAATAGACAATAGGCAAGTGGTTTAAAGATCCAACCACAACAGGCCCAATGAGACCTAAAGAACCAGCACAACAGGCCCAATGATAATGATAATTACAAATCAATACACATAACCAATCATCAAAATTATTGCATTTTCAACTAAAAAAAAACATTCTGTTAATAGACATCTCATATGAAGACTTTTGTATCCTTTGAAAAGAACTAAATCTGGCATGTGTGACTGTCTCCTATAAATACTTATAAATAAATGAACACATTGTAAGGTGAATGCTGTGCCAAGCTCTCACAAAGTGGTTTGTATTCCAGACATCCTTCTTTCTGATAACAGTTTATAATCCTGGGTGTTTCCTTGTGAAAAGAAAGTCTAAACCATGGAAATCCCTGGTTTGAGTTGCTGAGAGTCAATTCAGGAGTGATACATTTGTCTTCTGTGTGTAAAGTTTATCCCAATGTCCATAAGAAGAGCAAGTTAGTTGTAAGGACTGCAAATAGAGAAACAAACAAACAGAAAACAAGACAAAAGTGAAGCTTTCTGCAAAAACAGAACAGCACAAAACCTCATGAATAAAACATACACAAAGCTTGACTGAATATAGAAAGAATTAAATGATAGCAAACTTACAGTGAGTGTTAGAACTTATAGTTCCACCAGTAAGGATCTTCATTACAGTGAGGCCTGACGTGAGCCACATCTAAACCACCTTGCTGCTTCATAGTTCCCTCCCTTTTGGCTTGTAACCTGGCCTCCTTCCAATATACTGCCACATAGTGGATGGAGTAGGAATTACCATGAAAAAAAACAGTCACAACACTGGAGTCACACGAGTGTCAGCTATGGCTTCAAGTAGGCCTAAGTTTTAGGATTTTTTTTATGCCAATATAGAAAATAGACAATAGGCAAGTGGCTTAAAGTTCCAACCACAACAGGCCCAATGAGACCTAAAGAACCAGCACAACAGGCCCAATGATAATGATAATTACAAATCAATACACATAACCAATCATCAAACTTATTGCATTTTCAACTAAAAAAACATTCTGTTAATAGTCATATCTCATATGAAGACTTTTGTATCCTTTGAAAAGAACTAAATCTGGCATGTGTGACTGTCTCCTATAAATACTTATAAATAAATGAACACATTGTAAGGCGAATGCTGTGCCAAGGTCCTGCACAATTGTTTCTTAAATTAGTGACAAATAAATAGCAATTTAATACATTTATAACTATTTTACAAAGTTAGTGAGATAATGTTTACATCAATCCTGATGCTTTAAATCTCTCCCACATGGTGAGGTATACGGTTTATTTATTTAACAATGGTATCGGATCGGTACTGTGTATCGATCAATAAGTTTATGTATTGGTATCGATTATGTATGGTGTATCTGTAAATGTAACATATAGGAAACAGCATATGACAGCATTATTGTAAGGCATTTCTGGCAACTTCACTGGTTAATAGAATATGCCTACATTGATAAATCCCCTTAAGTTGCACCCTGATTGGTGAATGTTTAGCATGTCAAATGTATGCTTGAATGTGATTGGCTAATACCAACCACAATAATTGACATATCAAGTCCTCTGGTCAGACTATTATAGAACAGGCTAAAGATGCAGCATGTAAAATTGCAGGTTGACTGGATGAATGGTTTCTAAGAGTTATGTACTATTGGCCTCGCTTTCTTGTGACAAATGTCCACCTAACTTGACATACCCCCTCAAAATAATGTGCTGAACAGATTTTGTTAAAACGGGCTTGTTCAAAGTCAAAGTGTTCAAAAGGTACAAGTTGACATTATTCATTATAATTATTATTAATTATAAATATTGCAGGTATTTTGCTACCAGATATGTGAGGATTGGTAAAAAAAAAAAAATCTTGAAGTAGGAAGGATCAAGAAATTACCAAAAAAAAAGAAGAATTTTGTGTGTAGGACACAGATGCTACAGACCAGATGCTTTTGAATAAAAACCCTTAATGCTTTCCTGTAACGCCACCATCAAACAAGTGAATGTCATTTTTCTTGAAGCTGCTGTAACTTGTTTGATGTTTCTGGGATTTACGGCTCTTTATGGCAGGAGTAAACAGACCCAAAGTGTCATTCACACTGCTGATGCATGACTTTCGTAATATGGTATGTGGCAGTGGATGGCATTTTCAGATGATGCAGTGGCCACTTCCTAGTGCCAGATGTTGATTAGGAACTGAACCCCCTTACAAAATGTGCCTCAGCTCTTTACGTATTGGATAGGCTTGACTCTGGGCTTAAGTTTTCTCGCTAATCGGAGGAATCCTGCTTTGCGAAATGCCCCCCATTAGATGAACAGAATTACTGGATACATTTGATTCATTTTGTTGCTCTTGATGTGCAGGTATCCCACCAATGCAGAGTATGTCCAAGTTACCAAAGCTTTAATGGCGAAGAGCTCTTTTCTGAGGGATGATGAGGAGAACAGTTATGGAAGTTTGTTTAAGAACGATTTTATTATGGTTGATCACAGAAGAGTAGTTGGTGTAATATTGGTATTGGAGAGATTTGAGTAATTCTCTTTTTATGGTTGGGACTGATATTTTGTGTCTTTGATGAGGGAATCATGCGTTGTTGGAGAGGATACTATGTCTGAGGCCCACAATAAGGTGTTGCCTGAAAAACCTGATTTGATGATCGTGAAGGACCTTATGAAAGCCTTTGCATTGGCAGCATGGAGAACTAGCTGAGGGAATGACTATTGAAAAGCTCTTGGAAGATTCTTGGGGGTAAGTGGAATAATGTAATGGGGAAAAACAGCAGAGCCATCAAATGTAATGTGATGAACCAACTTCATATGAATAGTTGTGTCTTTTATAGTCTATTATAAGATATTTCTGACTGTTCTAGGTTCTTTACTCTCCACTACTGCCTTCATCACTACACTTTTTTGCAACATCATAATGAAGCTTATGTGTATTTTAAGGTTAATGCCATCCATCCTGTGATGGTGTACATTGTCACCACTTCATCTGAAACAGTGCTTGGAGTTTTCCTCTGAAGGACTCCTAGGTGATCTTCAGGAGATGCTCAGCAAAAGTGTAAGCACACCACTTTCATTTCCACCAGCAGACCTACAGAAGACTCTTAAATTCAGTGCTGCTCTCAGAGGTGTACAGGGTCAAGGGGAGGTGCATCAGTGTGTATCTAATATTACACTAAATTATTAAGTATTCCCTTGATGCTATTGGTGTGTAGCAGATGAAGGTGGTGAGAAATTCCCAGCACCTATTTCTCATTTCTATCCAATAGAAATGAGAAATTTATTTCAGTGGACTTTGTTTACCTTACAATTCATAAAGTAATGTGAAGGAAAGGACACTCTCCCTCTCTATGGAGTTTACTTTTTCTGTACTCAAGAGTCTAATACAATGTCTTTAATATTCAGCCTCTAATTCACTCACTATTAAGGGCACAGAAGCCATTCACTTGAATAGAAAAGTGCACACCTTTACAGAGAGAAGGAATCCGTTTGGAAGAAACAGACATCTTCACCTCTGGTGTGTAAAGGAGTGATACAGGAGGTCATTCCTGCTGGTACTATTATATTTTTTAGTTCATCTGCTTTTGCCAGGCCTGCTGGCAACTGAACTGTCAGTCAGTGTCCCCACTCATCCATTCATGAGTTTTTCTGCTCATTCATCTGAGCCGCTGTACCTGTTGACATTTGTACATTAATGTATGTGGCTGCTATGATGATTTAAGTATAAATCAGTTTGTGAGTGCGGACCAAGCTAGCTAAGGCAAGGAGGCAACTCGAGAAATTTGGGCTGGAGTTCTGAGGGGCTTCAAGCAGATGGAATTCGAAACCAGACCACCCTTGCCAGGTAGAGGTTGAGTAAAATTGGATCAGGAGGAGCAGGGGTGGTGGTGGGATGCAAGTTTCGGCACGAGAACGAGAAGGGAGAGGAACGGTTTTATAGCGCGTAGTAATTGAGGGGAAGAGTTTGGGCGTGGTGCTTCTCCCGAACTTTCAGTTATTACATAACTCCATTTTGAGGATAAGGTGTGATTTCACTTCTCTGCAATTCTCTCCATAACAGTACATTTCATGTAAATGTGCCACATTCTAATCGGGGGGAGGAGTGCAGGCAATGGAAAACAGTTGGGGTCTACCTGGGGGGGGGGGGGGGGGGGGGGCTACTGGTCCTAAGCTTGAAAGGCATGAAGGCATATGCCTTCTTCTGCAGACATGGAAGGCCTGTCTGCTCACAACCATTGGAATGCTAATAAACCTGGCTTGAGACGATGGGTAGAATACAGAGATAGAAAATGTCATGACATGAATGTAATA
This sequence comes from Salminus brasiliensis, assembly GCF_030463535.1. NCBI lineage: Eukaryota > Metazoa > Chordata > Actinopteri > Characiformes > Bryconidae > Salminus > Salminus brasiliensis. The sequence goes on along the minus strand of NC_132881.1, from coordinate 11,521,086 downwards.
ATGGAAATAATGCCATGAAACAAATACCACTGAAATCCTTCACTCGGTAGGGGTCATATCAGTGTCTGTAAAAAACATACAAAGCATGACATCCTGCCCTTCTATTACACAGAAATGAGGACAAATTTAGTTCAAATGAGAGCTGTCTTATGTTCAAACTGGGGCCAGGTTCTCTGCAGTAACTGCATCCATACGTTTGCATCCATGAATTGACAGTCCTTCGTAGTGCTCATGTCAGTCATTTTTACACAAATAACACGTATGTGACAGAAGAGACTCAAAATAATCTTATTTGTTTAAATTAAAACCTATGTCTAGCTTAGACCTCAGCCTAGACAAGCCACTAACCATTGTAATAAATCGAATAAAATAGGACTATAATAAATGTAAAACAGAAGAGGCAGCGAGCTAGATGATGGGGGCTGTTAATGTTTTAATAGAACTAATTACACTCATTTATCCAGACATTACATGCTGCAAAATGCATTTTACATGAGACACCCACACATTGCTGGACCCCCTGACAGATATCTCCATTATGCGCACATGCACTCAGTCTCTAATGTTGTTGAACTGTGCAGGTTTAGTGTGAAGTGGTGTAAGGTGATTGAGTTTGGAAAAAAGTCGAGTCTACTGGCCTCCAAGTGGATTGTACTCACAACTGCACAACTATATGCTTTGACTTTGGCTATGTTTTATACTTTAGTTGGAGAAACGGGCAGGGAAGAGGAGGAGTACTCAGTACAGCTGGTTATTCTAGTGGTCTACAGCTTTGTCTGACGTTACCACACCAAGGACTGGTACAGAGATATTTAGTTTCCCTGAATGGCTTTGTTGCATATTTCTGTTATAGAGGACCCTAACCCTCATATATAGGTATTGCAGTTACAGTTATTGCCACAGTCATAGCCACAGTTACTGTCACAGTTAATGTTACTGTGTGATGGTAACAGTAATCCACGGATGAGGTTGTTTACAGTTGCAGTATTACTGCATAGTACTAAGTACTTAATGCAGAACTGCTGTAACACACAGTATTGTGCAAAAGATGACTAGAGCAGAACAGGCAGTGATGGAAATGCAGTGCAGGTGATATACAGATGTCCAATGATGCTGAGTAACAGATTAATTTGATGGATTGGAGTGTAGATTTGTACAATCCGATGGCTGTAGGAAGAAATTACCTGTCAAAGTGTTTTTCCTGCAGCGAGGTCTGCTGCCCATTGTGTGCTCTCTGTCCCTGTAGTGTTTTGTGGACTGGGTGAGAGTTCTTCATGATCACGGACACCTTTGCCAACATCCCATTACCCTCTCCAGCACCATCTCCACTGTGTCCAGTTTAGCCCCCAGGACTGAGTCGGTCAGTCTAATGATCTTGTTCAGTCTGTTTGGGTCTTTTGTTGTAGTACTGCTGTCCAGCACATAATGGCACAGAAAAATGTTACTTGGCACCACAGATTTGTAGAAAGTTCATAGCAGCTAGGTTGTCACACCAAAGAACCTCAGTCTTCAAAAAGTAGCGCTGGCTTTGGCCCTTCTTGTACAGCTTGTCCATGTTCACTTCCCATTCCAACTTGTCCCACAGATGAACACCCAAATATAATCCAAGACTAAGCTTAATCCCTGAGCAGGAAATCTGCCCCTGTAGTTTTATGGTTCTTTCATAAGAGTCTGGAATTTCATCTTCATACTGGGTTTATAATCACTGTATGCTTTTTATCATCTACATTTGTATAAAACTAATTATAACTATAATGATTCTGATCTGTTTTTTGGGGGGTATTTTCATCTTGGTAAATTTCTTAAGCTTTCTTAGAAGAGTATTAATTGGCACTGTTTTTCTCTTTGCATTTTGTTGTACCGTAGACTAAATGTTTGTGTTAGATTATCTGTCATTCAGTCTTCTGTTGTCACATTTTATATTAAATCATTTACAAAATTCAGGCAAGTGATTTGGCACAGTGGCACTCAGATTTATGTTGCCACTTCTGTAAATGTTGTAAAACACCTTTATATTAGATTGCTACATAATGATTACAGATTGTTTATTATTGTTTATATATGTTTTGTGAGAAGACCTGAATTGTGGGTGATTTTGGGTGAAACTAGAGAAAATGGAATCAGATAGAGTGGTCATCCAGAATACAGACGTTCAACAAAGAAGCCACTTATGAGCAGCACTAAGCCTCAGGCTTCACCTTTTGGAAGATCACTCAATGGTGTTGGTTGCTTTACTACGGACGACTCAACTGATGACTTGCCTAACTGTGCAGAGGCAAAGGAGGCCGGAGGTATATTAAGTATGTGTAAGCTTTTACCTGAGACACTGAAATGATTTACACTGGGAGACATGAACAGCAAGCAAGCTTTGAGCAGAAACTTAATTAATCCACATTATTTCCTGTTAATGAAGTTTTTCTAGAAAAGTCCAACTGTGTATCTAATACCAACATTTCTTTCTGTGTTATTTTTGCAGATTCTGCAGATGTATGTTTTAAAATGGTGGATATTCTACTATAACCAAATTACAGAGGAGTAAAGGAGGTCAGATGTTGAAACTGAGGATGTTCAGTAGTTCTGCATTTATCTGGGGTTGCTGAAATGACTAACACTCGTTTCTGTCTGTGTTTGTGTGTAGGGAAAAGGGAAAAAGGGAAGATGGCACTTCAGTCAGGTTTGGCTGTTTTGATATGTGCTTAATAACAACATTCACTTCCTTTCTCGCTAGTTTATTACCAGGCTTCTGCAAAACACACCCTAATTACTATTATTTTATGATATGATAATATTATTTTACCTCATTCACATCAAATCCTTTTTTTTTTTTTTGAATATGCAATGATATTACACTCATTTGCATCAATGTTGTTTTTTAAGTAGGAAAAGTAGTATTTAAATACCAAGTAGTTAACTTGGTATTTACAGTATCATGCATAAGCATTAGGCACTTGAAAATATAACATAATTTAAAAAACAATCAAGCACCTCACTAAAAACTATCTGATATTCTGGATGCATCATATATAAATCACCCTGTAAAACACAACTAGCACAAATAAATCCTAGTTAAGGGCTTTGAAAAGTAGGATCCAGTATAGAATCAGGTGAATATGTTATTCATTAAGTATGCATTATTATGGCCCTTTTAGGGAGGATCGTCTGTAGATCGGTTCAGGAATTGATCCTATATAAAGTGAAGCGCATTACAGAGTCTTAGGTTCTGGTCCCTCAAAGCCCTGCAGGTTCTTGTAAGATGTTTCCACTGTTGTCTCATTTCTTCCACAAGGAACAGGCCTCTTCCTTGATAAGTCTCTCCAGCTGCATCACCTTGTCAAAAACGTTCTTCTTCATGTCTAAGTGTTTCAGAGGATATAGGTAGGACTAGCTCGTATTGGGTTTCACAGTAAACAGGATGGTGCATCGGTAAGGACACAGGAATAAAGACGAGGGAACATAATTTCTTCTTATTAAACTGTATTGTAATCCAATAGTACTTCGCAGTACAACTTGACATTCAGCATTGCTCACAGTCTGAAATAACAAATAAAAAAAAAAACATCAAATCATATTCGAACAAATATTCTAAACTGCTGAATCAGACAAGAAATGATCACTTAATAAATAATAAGTATTAACATTCAGTTCTAGCAGGAATAGTATTTAAGGGACATTACGTTCTAGAGAATATGCACACGGTTACATATAGAGCTTCCCTATATGTTTGGCGAACATGAGAAGTGCACTACTATGTCCTCAGGTGGAAGCCATTACCCACACAGAACAAGAACTTTACTGCAGCTCGAACGACTTTCTTTCTCTCTTTATTCTTTAACATGGAGTTAATTCTCACAAGAAACAAACTTGAACAGCCAACTAGCTGGCACTTACTTGTCATCAACTCAGTGCATGGATATCCCCAGCTGAACGGAATTGGTTGGCAGGGGAGTGTAACTGAACTGAAAGGCGATGCACACAGCATCAGAGCTCCTGCTTCTCTCTCTCACTCCACACATCATTTCCAGTTCTCATGCAGTGTGAGTGTTAATAATTTGACATCTGATGTTAGTGCTGCAGCTTTCTGTCCTGACTACACAGGCAACGCGTGACTGGTTTTACATTGTGGAGGAAGGAAAGGAGAAGCACTGTGACAGTTAATCAGAGAAGTCGGGCATTCAGTCACTTCTCCTGACTCTGTGGAACATGGTCACTCTGTGAGGTTGAAAGCACAGTTTAGTGCAAGTGGGCAAAAAAGGGGGTAAAAATGTCCGGTCTAATGGTCTTCATGGTCAAAATCTGCACATTTCTATGGTCTGAAACAAATGAAAAGCACATAGACCTCTTTCCTTTGAAAGTCTGAGTTTAATGAGTTCAAATGAAGAGTCACGAAAATGGTCCATGTCAAAATTAACATACCAGAATCCCAAGTCATAACGTCAGCGAATACAAAAGTAATCGTAGCATACATCAGACACAGCAGTGCTGCTAAAGTTTTTAAACGTTGTGTCCACTCACTGTCCACTCGTTTAGACACTCCTTGGTTGGTAGGTGTGTACAATTACAAGCAAACGTTTCCAAAGCAGAATGACAAGCTCGGTTTGTCTACAGAGTGAACAGTGAAAACTCCAACAGCATTTCTGTGTCTGATTCAGTCACACCAGCGCAATAAACTGGTACTATCTGGGTGGTGGGTTATTCTCAGCACTGCAGTAACACTGACAGGGTGGTGGCATGTTAGTGTGTGTTGCACCAGTGCAAGTGAGTCAGACACACAGCAGTGCTGCTGGAGTTTTTAAACAGCTCAGTGTCACTGAGAATAGTCCACCAATCACAAATATCCAGCCAACAGCGTCCTGTGACCAACTATCACTCTTGGCTTACATTACAAATCAGACTTGCTCATGCTAGTTTCTTCACTACAACTTCTGGAAATTATAGTCTTGTGGAGGTCCTGAATACTAAAGAAAAAGGTAAAGGTGTGCTGGCAAAGTACACAGGGAAAAAGATGGATTACAGTATGTAACTGTACAACAACCAAGACCTATATGGTCAGTGGAACTAATCAAATGGAAAACATGCAGAAACAATGAGGTGGTTTTATTGAACATGCTCACTAGAGTATAAACACAGTATAAAAATTTTGTAAGGGTTTAAGTGTACGATGTGGAAGGGGCACTTTGCTCCATGTAAAAATGTATTTGAACTGGAAATTACCTAAATTACCTACAACTTAATGTTATTGTCACAGATTTCACATTAAAAAAAATAATTCCACAAGTTCATGATGTCTGGGAGGCAACCTGAACATGGCTACTTACCAGTTACTCGATATAGATTCCCCCCCTTTTCTGTTGCATGCCCAAGAATAGGCCTTCAATCACATGTTGCAACCCCACTGGATCATCTGATCTGGGTTCATGTGGAGCTGTAAAGAATATTTGTCAGGTTAAGGTGGTTGACATTAAAGTAAATCTAACATATTGAGATAAAGACAAAACAGTAAATGATTAAACAACATGGGATGTAAAATTAAAAGACGACACCCATAAATGTTTTGCCAAGTAAATCTGAGAATCTATCTATAGTTTGCTCTTTTTTAGTTTTATGGTGACTAATAAGTATCCCAACATTTTGACAGAGAAAGTCACATCACTTATGCAATGAGAACGCAATTATACAAATAATTTTAAAAAGTTTGTTTGCCATGGTCACTCTATCAGTTAAAAGGGCAGGTATTAAAATATACTAAAAAAACAGCAAGATTGTCCAACCTCCTGACATGCAATGTGATCATATCCACTCGAGCTGTAATGACAAAGGAACTGATAAAGGTGCTGTTTCACCAGGGCTTAGTCAACAAATATGATCAATGAAAAGTAGGGTAAAAAAGCACAATACATGAGCACTGTAAGTAAAGGTTCACTTCCCAGCCTTACTCATGTATTTTGTAGTTAGAGCCACTCGTGGCAAAAAGCTGTTAAATATGGTAGTGCCTACCCCTGTTTGGTTTCTGCCACCCTGCTGCACCTACAGCATTTATATCAGATGTCAAGAATACAAATGTGAAGTTTAAAAACACCACCAATATGGTACAATACTTAACTGTGTGTTCGACAATACACAATTACCTCACATTTTGTAGAACGCCCCTTTGCATGCAGAAAAGTCTAAGTCATCTAAGTCAAGTTTTGTATTCCTGGGAATGTCTGAGCGGGCTTCTGCAGATAGGGCCAATATCCACACATTACATCAGTGCAGAAGAACTTTCCATTTGTTTTTGTGGCCAGTTCTTCTTGCAAAAATGGAGGATTGGCAAATATCTCCCCAGTACATGTTCAGACCTTTAAGCAAACTGCCACCTCCAGGACCTCTTCATCACATATGATGTTTGTCTTTTTAGAAGTCTCTCTGTGTTCCATGTACCTGCAACACAATGTTACTATCAAATATATACAAAAAGTAAATCCTGCTTCACTATGTACAGTCTAAAGTGTTTTGACAAATATCTTACTGGCTTGGCCTTCTTACGAATGCACTCAACAAATGTTGCTATATCTTTATCACTGGCCAAAAAAAAATGCCATCAAAAATGTCTGTTCCTCTAAAGAAAACATAAAGATGACAGTTTACAGTTATCAATAATAACATAACTCTTTTTCTTTTTTTGCTAAAACGATGTAGTTTTCGGTTTCCATCGACAGACACAGCAACTGTATCTAGGGTGCAAACTGGGCAAGAGAAGTGGTCAATGCTACAGAATTTTTCTTTTTCATGATGACAATATGTTTATTCAAGGAAAGCTTTGTGGAAGATACACAAATCGCCACAAATGTTCCCATTCTGGAATTAGGAAAATACTGAATAACAGTGGCATGCTAATTACAGACCTGCACAAATAAGGACAAGTGGCTTTTCAACAGCCTCACCCTTCCAAATTGTATTGAACAACATTTTAGGTGTGAAAAATACATACCAATAACTTGGTGTGCATTTACATCCGCAAAGCATTGTTCACTAGCTGAAGCTTCAGATGTTCTTGCATTTTCTGGAATTATTATTTTTCTAATACATTTTCATACATACACAGAACATGCAAATCAACATGACATATATTTCCTCATAGAGGATTGGAAGCTGAACAATAACTGACAACAGACTGAACAAACTGATCCAAAAGGCCAGTGATGATGTGGGTGTGGAGGTGGACTCACTGAGGCAGTGTCAGAGGGGAGGATGCTGTATAAGCTGCATGCCATTACGGATAATGGCTCCAACCCACAAGAACACATTCAGTGCAAGACTCGTCAACAAAATGCACCACAGAGCACCACAGGTCATAAAAACTAACCAGAAAACCAGCTAACATAAACTCTACCATTAACTCACCTGTCCCCGTGTCTACCTGGTCCCTGCAAGAGGCAGAGAAAGATAATGAGAATCAATGATGAATAGATGTTCAAAGCTGTAAAAAAGAGAAAGATCATAATTACACACAATTAGATCCAGTATGAAATCAGTTAGTACAGCATACGAGATCTCAACCACAGTGAAAACACCAGCTGCTTTATCTAGCAAGCGCTCCTCATTAGCCACCTAGCACTAGCTAGCTAATGTACGAGCTCAGCTGACACCTCACTCTACGCTAATGAATGAGCAGACAGTGTCTCCCGTTCCCTTATCTTCGTATAAGCTTTTGGTCAGAGATATGTTAAAAGAACCTCTGATTTAACCACCAAACTATATGAGAATGGCCACAACTACAGCTCCCTGTGTACCTGATGCTATGTTAGAGGCTGCATTAGCCTAGCCACCAAGCTAGCTGTTCCCTACTAGCTAGATAAATCACCCTTAATCAGTAGAAAGTACCCAGTTCCCCTATATCTTAAACCTAAAAAGTGGTCAGAGGTACGTATATCCCATGAGACCAGGCTGATTATTTCACTAATCAATTAAAAACAATAAAGATGGATATATACAGGCAGATTGATATATACAGTGCCCTCCATAATTATCTAATAAATTGAGTTTTTTTCTAAATAATATAGGACCACGATGGAAAAAAGAGTAAAATCCAACCTTTAACTTTAAGTGAATTTATTCAGTAGGAAAAAAATCCCACATTAAGAAATAATTGTTTAACATCAAATCATGTGTGCCACAATTATTGGCACCCCTGATGTTAATACTTTGTACAACCCCCTTTTGCCAACAAAACAGCACCTAATCTTCTCTTATAATGTTTCACAAGATGGGAGAATACAGATAGAGGGATCTTTGACCATTCCTCTTTGCACAATCTCTCTAAATCATCCAGCGACCTGGGTCCTCTTCTCTGCACTCTCCTCTTCAGCTCACCCCACAGGTTTTCAATGGGGTTGAGGTCTGGGGACTGAGATGGCCATGGGAGGAGCTTGATTCTGTGTGTGGTGAACCATTTCTGTGTAGATTTGGCCATATGTTTTGATAGGAAGCTACACACACAGTTGCAATGGACAGACCCTTGTTGGCTGTATGCACCATCAAGAAGGGGGAGCCATTGGTCCTGAAAGCCTGTAAGACAACAAAAAGGCAATACATCTATAGAAACTGAATGATCACCTACCTTTTACACACTTGCAGACAGATAGTAGCGAGTCACACACATAGTTGCAATGGACAGACCCTTGTTGGCTGTATGCACCATCAGGAAGGGGGGAGCCATTGGTCCTGAAAGCCTGTAAGACAACAAAAAAAACAATACATGTATACAAACTTAATGTTAACCAACCTTTTACACACTTGCAGACAGATAGTACCGAACCACACACAGTTGCAGATGAAAATATATTTGTTAGAAGGATACACCTTCAGGGAGAAGAAAGGGTTGATGGACTTTTTGAGAACCTGTAACACAAAAAAGAAAGTCAATACATGTATAGAAACTGAATGATCACCTACCTGTTACACACTTGCAGACAGATTGATAGCGAGCCACACACACAGTTGCAATGGACAGACCCTTGGCTGTGTGCAACATCAGGAGGGGGAAGCCATTGGTCCTGAAAGCCTGTAAGACAACAAAAAGGCAATACATGTATACAAACTGAATGATCACCTACCTGTTACACACTTGCAAACAGATATTAGCGAGTCACACACAGTTGCAGATGCACAGACCCTTGAAGGACAGATCCACCATCAGGAAGGGAGGGAGGGGATCATGCTGTCCGAAAAACCTGTAAGACAAAAAAAGAAAGTCAATACATGTATAGAAACTGAATGATCACCTACCTGTTACACAATTGCAGACAGATAGATAGCGAGCCACACACAAAGTTGCAATGGACAGACCCTTGGTTCATGCGGTCCACAAAACCTGTAAGACAAAAAAAGAAAGTCAATACATATATAGAAACTGAATGATCACCAACCTGTTACACACTTGCAGACAGAGATAGCGAGCCACACACACAGTTGCAATGGACAGACTCTTGTTGGCTGTATGCACCATCAGGAAGGGGAGAGCCATTGGTCCTGAAAGCCTGTAAGACAACGAAAAGGCAATACATGTATAGAAACTGAATGATCACCTACCTGTTACACACTTGCAGACAGATTGATAGCGAGCCAAACACACAGTGGAAAAAGAAAGACCCTTGTTGGCTGTATACACTATCAGGAAGGGGGGAGCCATTGGTCCTGAAAGCCTGTAAGACAACAAAAAGGCATTACATGTATAGAAACTGAATGATCACCTACCTGTTACACACTTGCAAACAGATAGTAGCGAGTCACACACAGTTGGAGATGCACAGACCCTTAAAGGACAGATCCACCATCAGGAAGGGAGGGAGGGGATCATGCTGTCCGAAAAACCTGAAAGACAAAAAAAGAAAGTCAATACATGTATAGAAACTGAATGATCACCTACCTGTTACACACTTGCAGACAGATAGATAGCAAGCCACACACAAATTTGCAATGGAAAGACCCTTGTTGGCTGTATGCACCATCAGGAAGGGGTGAGCCATTGGTCCTGAAAGCCTGTAAGACAACGAAAAGACAATACATGTATAGAAACTGAATGATCACCTACCTGTTACACACTTGCAGACAGATAGTAGCGAGTCACACACAGTTGGAGATGCACAGACCCTTGGTTCATGTGGTCCGAAAGACCTTTAAGACAAAAAAAGAAAGTCAATATATGTATAGAAACTGAATGATCACCTACCTTTTATACACTTGCAGACAGATAGTAGCGAGTCACACACAGTTGCAGATGCACAAACCCTTGGTTCATGCGGTCCAAAAAACCTGTAAGACAAAAAAAGAAAGTCAAAACATGTATAGAAACTGAATGATCACCTACCTGTTACACACTTGCAGACAGATAGATAGCGAGCCACACACACAGTGGAAATAGAAAGATCCTTGTTGGATGAATACACTATCAGGAAGGGGGGAGCCATTGGTCCTGATAGCCTGTAAGACAACGAAAAGGCAATACATGTATAGAAACTGAATGATCACCTACCTGTTATACACTTGCAGACAGATTGATGGCGAGCCACACACACAGTGGAAATAGAAAGACCCTTGTTGGCTGTATACACTATCAGGAAGGGGGGAGCCATTGGTCCTGAAAGCCTGTAAGACAACGAAAAGGCAATACATGTATAGAAACTGAATGATCACCTACCTGTTATACACTTGCAGACAGATTAATGGCGAGCCACACACACAGTGGAAATAGAAAGACCATTTTTGGCTGTATACACTATCAGGAAGGGGGGAGCCATTAGTCCTGAAAGCCTGTAACACAACGAAAAGGCAATACATGTATAGAAACTGAATGATCACCTACCTGTTACACACTTGCAAACAGATAGTAGCGAGCCACACACCGTTGCAGATGCACAGACCCTTGGTTCATGCGGTCCGACAAACCTGTAAGACAAAAAAAGAAAAAGTCAATACCTGTATAGAAATTGAATGATCACCTACCTGTTACACACTTGCAAACAGATAGTAGCGAGACACACAGTTGCAGATGCACAGACCCTTGGTTCATGCGGTCCGACAAACCTGTAAGACAAAAAAAGAAAAAGTCAATACCTGTATAGAAACTGAATGATCACCTACCTGTTACACACTTGCAGACAGATTGATAGCGAGCCACACACACAGTGGCAATGGAAAGATGCTTGGTTCATGCGGTCCGAAAAACCTATAAGACAAAAAAAGAAAGTCAATACCTGTATAGAAACTGAATGATCACCTACCTGTTACACACTTGCAAACAGATAGTAGCGAACCACACACAGTTGCAGATGCACAGACCCTTGGTTCATGTGGTCCGAAAAACCTGTAAGACAAAAAAAGAAAGTCAATACATGTATAGAAACTGAATGATCACCTACCTGTTACACACTTGCAAACAGATAGTAGCGAGCCACACACCGTTGCAGATGCACAGATCCTTGGTTCATGCGGTCCGAAAAACCTGTAAGACGAAAAAAGAAAGTCACTACATGTATAGAAACTGAATGATCACCTGCCTGTTACACACTTGCAAACAGATAGTAGCGAGCCACACACCGTTGCAGATGCACAGACCCTTGGTTCATGCGGTCCGAAAAACCTGTAAGACAAAAAAAGAAAGTCAATACATGTATAGAAACTGAATGATCACCTACCTGTTACACACTTGCAAACAGAGAGTAGCGAGTCACACACAGTTGCAGATGCACAGACCCTTGGTTCATGCGGTCCGAAAAATCTGTAAGACAAAAAAAGAAAAAGTCAATACATGTATAGAAACTGAATGATCACCTACCTGTTACACACTTGCAAACAGATAGTAGCGAGCCACACACCGTTGCAGATGCACAGACCCTTGGTTCATGCGGTCCGAAAAACCTGTAAGACAAAAAAAGAAAAAGTCAATACATTTATAGAAACTGAATGATCACCTACCTGTTACACACTTGCAAACAGATAGTAGCGAGCCACACACCGCTGCAGATGCACAGACCCTTGGTTCATGCGGTCCGAAAAACCTGTAAGACAAAAAAAGAAAGTCAATACATGTATAGAAACTGAATGATCACCTACCTGTTACACACTTGCAGACAGATTGATAGCGAGCCACACACACAGTGGCAATGGAAAGATGCTTGGTTCATGCGGTCCGAAAAAACTATAAGACAAAAAAAGAAAGTCAATACCTGTATAGAAACTGAATGATCAACTACCTGTTACACACTTGCAAACAGATAGTAGCGAGCCACACACAGTTGCAGATGCACAGACCCTTGGTTCATGTGGTCCGAAAAACCTGTAAGACAAAAAAAGAAAGTCAATACATGTATAGAAACTGAATGATCACCTACCTGTTACACACTTGCAAACAGATAGTAGCGAGCCACACACCGTTGCAGATGCACAGACCCTTGGTTCATGCGGTCCGAAAAACCTGTAAGACGAAAAAAGAAAGTCACTACATGTATAGAAACTGAATGATCACCTGCCTGTTACACACTTGCAAACAGATAGTAGCGAGCCACACACCGTTGCAGATGCAAAGACCCTTGGTTCATGCGGTCCGAAAAACCTGTAAGACAAAAAAAGAAAGTCAATACATGTATAGAAACTGAATGATCACCTACCTGTTACACACTTGCAAACAGATAGTAGCGAGTCACACACAGTTGCAGATGCACAGACCCTTGGTTCATGCGGTCCGAAAAATCTGTAAGACAAAAAAAGAAAAAGTCAATACATGTATAGAAACTGAATGATCACCTACCTGTTACACACTTGCAAACAGATAGTAGCGAGCCACACACCGTTGCAGATGCACAGACCCTTGGTTCATGCGGTCCGAAAAACCTGTAAGACAAAAAAAGAAAAAGTCAATACATTTATAGAAACTGAATGATCACCTACCTGTTACACACTTGCAAACAGATAGTAGCGAGCCACACACCGCTGCAGATGCACAGACCCTTGGTTCATGCGGTCCGAAAAACCTGTAAGACAAAAAAAGAAAGTCAATACATGTATAGAAACTGAATGATCACCTACCTGTTACACACTTGCAGACAGATAGTAGCGAGTCACACACAGTTGCAGATGCACAGACCCTTGGTTCATGTGGTCCGAAAAACCTGTAAGAATAAAAAAGAAAGTCAATACATGTATAGAAACTGAATGATCACCTACCTGTTACACACTTGCAGACAGATTGATAGCAAGCCACACACATAGTGGCAATGGAAAGATGCTTGGTTCATGCGGTCCGAAAAACCTATAAGACAAAAAAAGAAAGTCAATACCTGTATAGAAACTGAATGATCACCTACCTGTTACACACTTGCAAACAGATAGTAGCGAACCACACACAGTTGCAGATGCACAGACCCTTGGTTCATGTGGTCCGAAAAACCTGTAAGACAAAAAAAGAAAGTCAATACATGTATAGAAACTGAATGATCACCTACCTGTTACACACTTGCAGACAGATTGATAGCAAGCCACACACATAGTGGCAATGGAAAGATGCTTGGTTCATGCGGTCCGAAAAACCTATAAGACAAAAAAAGAAAGTCAATACCTGTATAGAAACTGAATGATCACCTACCTGTTACACACTTGCAAACAGATAGTAGCGAACCACACACAGTTGCAGATGCACAGACCCTTGGTTCATGTGGTCCGAAAAACCTGTAAGACAAAAAAAGAAAGTCAATACATGTATAGAAACTGAATGATCACCTACCTGTTACACACTTGCAAACAGATAGTAGCGAGCCACACACCGTTGCAGATGCACAGACCCTTGGTTCATGCGGTCCGAAAAACCTGTAAGACGAAAAAAGAAAGTCACTACATGTATAGAAACTGAATGATCACCTGCCTGTTACACACTTGCAAACAGATAGTAGCGAGGCACACACCGTTGCAGATGCACAGACCCTTGGTTCATGCGGTCCGAAAAACCTGTAAGACAAAAAAAGAAAGTCAATACATGTATAGAAACTGAATGACCACCTACCTGTTACACACTTGCAAACAGATAGTAGCGAGTCACACACAGTTGCAGATGCACAGACCCTTGGTTCATGCGGTCCGAAAAATCTGTAAGACAAAAAAAGAAAAAGTCAATACATGTATAGAAACTGAATGATCACCTACCTGTTTAACACTTGCAAACAGATAGTAGCGAGCCACACACCGTTGCAGAAGCACAGACCCTTGGTTCATGCGGTCCGAAAAACCTGTAAGACAAAAAAAGAAAAAGTCAATACATGTATAGAAACTGAATGATCACCTACCTGTTACACACTTGCAGACAGATAGTAGCGAACCACACACAGTTGCAGATGCACAGACCCTTGGTTCATGTGGTCCGAAAAACCTGTAAGAATAAAAAAGAAAGTCAATAGATGTATAGAAACTGAATGATCACCTACCTGTTACACACTTGCAGACAGATAGTAGCGAGTCACACACAGTTGCAGATGCACAGACCCTTGGTTCATGCGGTCCGAAAAACCTGTAAAAATAAAAAAGAAAGTCAATACATGTATAGAAACTGAATGATCACCTACCTGTTACACACTTGCAGACAGATTAATAGCGAGCCACACACACAGTGGCAATGGAAAAATGCTTGGTTCATGCGGTCCGAAAAACCTATAAGACAAAAAAAGAAAGTCAATACCTGTATAGAAACTGAATGATCACCTACCTGTTACACACTTGTAAACAGATAGTAGCGAACCACACACAGTTGCAGATGCACAGACCCTTGGTTCATGTGGTCCGAAAAACCTGTAAGAATAAAAAAGAAAGTCAATACATGTATAGAAACTGAATGATCACCTACCTGTTACACACTTGCAGACAGATTGATAGCAAGCCACACACACAGTGGCAATGGAAAGATGCTTAGTTCATGCGGTCCGAAAAACCTATAAGACAAAAAAAGAAAGTCAAAACATGTATAGAAACTGAATGACCACCTACCTGTTACACACTTGCAGACAGATTTGTATCGAGCCACACCCACAGTGGAAATAGAAAGACCCTTGTTGGCTGTATACACTATCAGGAAGGGGGGAGCCATTGGTCCTGAAAGCCTGTAAGACAACGAAAAGGCAATGCATGTATAGAAACTGAATGATCACCTACCTGTTACACACTTGCAGACAGATTGATAGCGAGCCAAACACACACTGGAAATAGAAAGACCCATGTTAGCTGTATAAACTATCAGGAAGGGGGGAGCCATTGGTCCTGAAAGCCTGTAAGACAACAAAAGGGCATTAAATGTATAGAAACTGAATGCTCACCTACCTTTTACACACTTGCAGACAGATAGTAGCGAGACACACAGTTGCAGATGCACAGACCCTTGGTTCATGCGGTCCGACAAACCTGTAAGACAAAAAAAAGAAAGTTAATACATTTATAGAAACTGAATGATCACCTACCTATAGCGAGCCACACACACAGTGGAAATAGAAAGACCCTTGTTGGCTGTATACACTATCAGGAAGGGGGGAGCCATTGGTCCTGAAAGCCTGTAAGACAACGAAAAGGCAATACATGTATAGAAACTGAATGATCACCTACCTGTTATACACTTGCAGACAGATTGATGGCGAGCCACACACACAGTGGAAATAGAAAGACCCTTGTTGGCCTTATACACTATCAGGAAGGGGGGAGCCATTGGTCTTGAAAGCCTGTAAAACAACGAAAAGGCAACACATGTATAGAAACTGAATGATCACCTACCATTTATACACTTGCAGACAGATTGATGGCGAGCCACACACAGTGGAAATAGAAAGACCATTTTTGGCTGTATACACTATCAGGAAGGGGGGAGCCATTGGTCCTGAAAGCCTGTAAGACAACGAAAAGGCAATACATGTATAGAAACTGAATGATCACCTACCTGTTACACACTTGCAGACAGATAGTAGCGAGTCACACACAGTTGCAGATGCACAGACCCTTGGTTCATGCGGTCCGAAAAATCTGTAAGACAAAAAAAGAAAAAGTCAATACATGTATAGAAACTGAATGATCACCTACCTGTTACACACTTGCAGACAGATAGTAGCGAGTCACACACAGTTGCACATGCACAGACCCTTGGTTCATGCGGTCCGAAAAACCTGTAAAAATAAAAAAGAAAGTCAATACATGTATAGAAACTGAATGATCACCTACCTGTTACACACTTGCAGACAGATTGATAGCGAGCCACACACACAGTGCCAATGGAAAGATGCTTGGTTCATGCGGTCCGAAAAACCTGTAAAAATAAAAAAGAAAGTCAATACATGTAGAAACTGAATGATCACCTACCTGTTACACACTTGCAAACAGATAGTAGCGAACCACACACAGTTGAAGATGCACAGACCCTTGGTTCATGTGGTCCGAAAAACCTGTAAGACAAAAAAAGAAAGTCAATACATGTATAGAAACTGAATGATCACCTACCTGTTACACACTTGCAAACAGATAGTAGCGAACCACACACAGTTGAAGATGCACAGACCCTTGGTTCATGTGGTCCGAAAAACCTGTAAGACAAAAAAAGAAAGTCAATACATGTATAGAAACTGAATGATCACCTACCTGTTACACACTTGCAGACAGATTGATAGCGAGCCACACACACAGTGGAAATAGAAAGATCCTTGTTGGATGAATACACTATCAGGAAGGGGGGAGCCATTGGTCCTGAAAGCTTGTAAGACAACGAAAAGGCAATACATGTATAGAAACTGAATGATCACCTACCTGTTATACACTTGCAGACAGATTGATGGCGAGCCACACACACAGTGGAAATAGAAAGACCCTTGTTGGCTGTATACACTATCAGGAGGGGGGACCCATTGGTCCTGAAAGCCTGTAAGACAACAAAAAGGCAATACATGTATAGAAACTGAATGATCACCTACCTGTTACACACTTGCAAACAGATAGTAGCGAGCCACACACCGTTGCAGATGCACAGACCCTTGGTTCATGCGGTCGGAAAAACCTTTAAGACAAAAAAATAAATTCAATACATGTATAGAAACTGAATGATCACCTACCTGTTACACACTTGCAGACAGATTGATAGCGAGCCACACACACAGTGGCAATGGAAAGATGCTTGGTTCATGCGGTCCGAAAAACCTATAAGACAAAAAAAGAAAGTCAATACCTGTATAGAAACTGAATGATCACCAACCTGTTACACACTTGCAAACAGATAGTAGCGAGCCACACACCGTTGCAGATGCACAGACCCTTGGTTCATGCGGTCCGAAAAACCTGTAAGATAAAAAAAGAAAGTCACTACATGTATAGAAACTGAATGATCACCTACCTGTTACACACTTGCAGACAGATAGTAGCGAGTCACACACAGTTGCACATGCATAGACCCTTGGTTCATGCGGTCCGAAAAACCTGTAAAAATAAAAAAGAAAGTCAATACATGTATAGAAACTGAATGATCACCTACCTGTTACACACTTGCAGACAGATAGTAGCGAGTCACACACAGTTGCAGATGCACAGACCCTTGGTTCATGCAGTCCGAAAAACCTGTAAGACAAAAAAAGAAAGTCACTACATGTATAGAAACTGAATGATCACCTACCTGTTACACACTTGCAAGCAGATAGTAGCGAGCCACACACCGTTTCAGATGCACAGACCCTTGGTTCATGCGGTCCGAAAAACCTGTAAGACAAAAAAAGAAAGTCACTACATGTATAGAAAAAGTCAATACATGTATAGAAACTGAATGATCACCTACCTGTTACACACTTGCAGACAAATAGTAGCGAGTCACGCACAGTTGCACATGCACAGACCCTTGGTTCATGCGGTCCGAAAAACCTGTAAGACAAAAAAAGAAAGTCAATACATGTATAGAAACTGAATGATCACCTACCTGTTACACACTTGCAAACAGATAGTAGCGAACCACACACAGTTGCAGATGCACAGACCCTTGGTTCATGTGGTCCGAAAAACCTGTAAGAATAAAAAAGAAAGTCAATACATGTATAGAAACTGAATGATCACTTACCTGTTACACACTTGCAGACAGATTGATAGCAAGCCACACACACAGTGGCAATGGAAAGATGCTTAGTTCATGCGGTCCAAAAAACCTATAAGACAAAAAAAGAAAGCCAATACCTGTATAGAAACTGAATGATCACCTACCTGTTACAACACTTGCAGACAGATAGTAGCGAGTCACACACAGTTGCAGATGCACAGACCCTTGGTTCATGCAGTCCGAAAAACCTGTAAGACAAAAAAAGAAAGTCACTACATGTATAGAAACTGAATGATCACTTACCTGTTACACACTTGCAAACAGATAGTAGCGAACCACACACCCTTGGTTCATGTGGTCCGAAAAACCTGTAAGACAAAAAAAGAAAGTCAATACATGTATAGAAACTGAATGATCACCTACCTGTTACACACTTGCAGACAGATTGATAGTAGCGAACCACACACAGTTGCAGATGCACAGACCCTTGGTTCATGTGGTCCGAAAAACCTGTAAGACAAAAAAAGAAAGTCAATACATATATAGAAACTGAATGATCACCTACCTGTTACACACTTGCAGACAGATAGTAGCGAGTCACACACAGTTGCAGATGCACAGACCCTTGGTTCATGCAGTCCGAAAAACCTGTAAGACAAAAAAAGAAAGTCACTACATGTATAGAAACTGAATGATCACCTACCTGTTACACACTTGCAGACAGATAGTAGCGAGCCACACACCGTTGCAGATGCACAGACCCTTGGTTCATGCGGTCCGAAAAACCTGTAAGACAAAAAAAGAAAGTCACTACATGTATAGAAAAAGTCAATACATGTATAGAAACTGAATGATCACCTACCTGTTACACACTTGCAGACAGATAGTAGCGAGTCACGCACAGTTGCACATGCACAGACCCTTGGGTCATGCGGTCCGACAAACCTTTAAGACAAAAAAAGAAAGTCAATACATGTATAGAAACTGAATGATCACCTACCTGTTACACACTTGCAAACAGATAGTAGCGAACCACACACAGTTGCAGATGCACAGACCCTTGGTTCATGCAGTCCGAAAAACCTGTAAGACAAAAAAAGAAAGTCAATACATGTATAGAAACTGAATGATCACCTACCTGTTACACACTTGCAGACCTGTAAGACAAAAAAAGAAAGTCAAAACATGTATACAAACTGAATGATCACCTACCTGTTACACACTTGCAGACAGATTGATAGCAAGCCACACACACAGTGGCAATGGAAAGATGCTTAGTTCATGCGGTCCGAAAAACCTATAAGACAAAAAAAGAAAGTCAAAACATGTATAGAAACTGAATGACCACCTACCTGTTACACACTTGCAGACAGATAGTAGCGAGTCACACACAGTTGCAGATGCACAGACCCTTGGTTCATGCAGTCCGAAAAACCTGTAAGACAAAAAAAGAAAGTCAAAACATGTATACAAACTGAATGATCACCTACCTGTTACACACTTGCAGACAGATAGTAGCGAGTCACACACAGTTGCACATGCACAGACCCTTGGTTCATGCGGTCCGAAAAACCTGTAAAAATAAAAAAGAAAGTCAATACATGTATAGAAACTGAATGATCACCTACCTGTTACACACTTGCAGACAGATAGTAGCGAGTCACACACAGTTGCAGATGCACAGACCCTTGGTTCATGCAGTCCGAAAAACCTGTAAGAATAAAAAAGAAAGTCAATACATGTATAGAAACTGAATGATCACCTACCTGTTACACACTTGCAAACAGATAGTAGCGAACCACACACCCTTGGTTCATGTGGTCCGAAAAACCTGTAAGACAAAAAAAGAAAGTCAATACATGTATAGAAACTGAATGATCACCTACCTGTTACACACTTGCAAACAGATAGTAGCGAACCACACACCCTTGGTTCATGTGGTCCGAAAAACCTGTAAAAATAAAAAAGAAAGTCAATATATGTATAGAAACTGAATGATCACCTACCTGTTACACACTTGCAGACAGATTGATAGTAGCGAACCACACACAGTTGCAGATGCACAGACCCTTGGTTCATGTGGTCCGAAAAACCTGTAAGACAAAAAAAGAAAGTCAATACATGTATAGAAACTGAATGATCACCTACCTGTTACACACTTGCAGACAGATAGTAGCGAGTCACACACAGTTGCAGATGCACAGACCCTTGGTTCATGCAGTCCGAAAAACCTGTAAGACAAAAAAAGAAAGTCAAAACATGTATACAAACTGAATGATCACCTACCTGTTACACACTTGCAGACAGATTTGTATCGAGCCACACCCACAGTGGAAATAGAAAGACCCTTGTTGGCTGTATACACTATCAGGAAGGGGGGAGCCATTGGTCCTGAAAGCCTGTAAGACAACGAAAAGGCAATGCATGTATAGAAACTGAATGATCACCTACCTGTTACACACTTGCAGACAGATTGATAGCGAGCCAAACACACACTGGAAATAGAAAGACCCATGTTAGCTGTATACACTATCAGGAAGGGGGGAGCCATTGGTCCTGAAAGCCTGTAAGACAACAAAAAGGCATTACATGTATAGAAACTGAATGCTCACATACCTTTTACACACTTGCAGACAGATAGTAGCGAGACACACAGTTGCAGATGCACAGACCCTTGGTTCATGCGGTCCGACAAACCTGTAAGAATAAAAAAGAAAGTCAATACATGTATAGAAACTGAATGATCACCTACCTGTTACACACTTGCAGACAGATTGATAGCAAGCCACACACACAGTGGCAATGGAAAGATGCTTAGTTCATGCGGTCCAAAAAACCTATAAGACAAAAAAAGAAAGTCAATACCTGTATAGAAACTGAATGATCACCTACCTGTTACACACTTGCAAACAGATAGTAGCGAACCACACACCCTTGGTTCATGTGGTCCGAAAAACCTGTAAGACAAAAAAAGAAAGTCAATACATGTATAGAAACTGAATGATCACCTACCTGTTACACACGTGAAAACAGATAGTAACGAGCCACACATAGTTGCACAGACCCTTGGTTCATGAGGTCCGAAAAACCTGTAAGACAAAAAAAGAAAGTCAATACATGTATAGAAACTAAATGATCACCTACCTGTTACACACTTGCAGACAGATTGATAGCGACCCACACATTGGAAATAGAAAGACCCTTGTTGGCTGTATACACTATCAGGAAGGGGGGAGCCATTGGTCCTGATAGCCTGTAAGACAACGAAAAGGCAATACATGTGTAGAAACTGAATGATCACCTACCTGTTACACACTTGCAGACAGATAGCGAGTCACACACATTTGCAGATGAACAGACCCTTGAAGGACAGATCCACCATCAGGAAGGGAGGAAGGGGGTCATGCTGTCCAAAAAACCTGCAAGACAAAAAAAGAAAGTCAATACATGTATAGAAACTGAATGATCACCTACCTGTTACACACTTGCAGACAGATTGATAGTGCATACAGCCAACAAGGGTCTTTCCATTGCCACTGTGTGTGTGGCTCGCTATCAGGAAGGGGGGAGCCATTGGTCCTGAAAGCCTGTAAGATAATGAAAAGGCAATACATGAATACAAACTGAATGATCACTTACCTGTTACAGAGTTGCAGAATGATGGACAGCGAACCACAAACAGTTGCAGATGAAAATATATTTGTCAGAAGGATACACCTTCAGGGAGAAGAAGAGGTTGATGGACTTCTTGAGAACCTGTAACACAAAAAAAGAAAGTCAAGTCATGTATAGAAACTGAATGATCACCTACCTGTTACACACTTGCATACAGATTGATAGCGAGCCACACACACAGTGGCAATGGAAAGACGCTTGGTTCATGCGGTCCGAAAAACCTGTAAGACAAAAAAAGAAGGTCAATACATGTATAGAAACTGAATGATCACCTACCTGTTACACACTTGCAGACAGATAGTAGAGAGTCATAAACAGTTGCAGATGCACAGATGCTTGGTTCATGCGGTACGAAAAACCTGCAAGACAAAAAAAGAAAGTCAATACATGTATAGAAACTGAATGATCACCTACCTGTTACACACTTGCAAACAGATTGATAGTGCATACAGCCAACAAGGGTCTTTCCATTGCTACTGTGTGTGTGGCTCGCTATCAGGAAGGGGGGAGCCATTGGTCCTGAAAGCCTGTAAGACAATGAAAAGGCAATGCATGAATACAAACTGAATGATCACTTACCTGTTACACACTTGCAGACAGATAGTAGCGAGTCACACACAGTTGCAATGGACAGACCCTTGTTGGCTGTTTCACCACCAGGAAGGGGGGAGCCCTTGGTCCTGAAAGCCTGTAAGACAACAACAAGTCAATACATGTTTAGAAACTGAATGATCACCAACCTGTTACACACTCTCAGAGAGATCGCAGCAAGTCATACACAGTTGCAGATGCACAGACCCTTGGTTCATGCGGTCAGAAAAACCTGTAAGACAAAAAAAGAAAGTCAATACATGTATAGAATATGAAATGATCACAAAACCTGTTACACACTTGCAGACAGATAGTAGCGAGTCACACACAGTTGCAGATGAACAGACCCTTGAAGAACAGATCCACCATCAGGAAGGGAGGGAGGGGGTCATGCTGTCCAAAAAACCTGTAAGACAAAAAAAGAAAGTCAATACATGTATAGAATATGAAATGATCACAAAACCTGTTACACACTTGCAGACAGATAGATAGCAAGCCACACAAACAGTTGCAATGGACAGACCCTTGTTGGCTGTATGCACCATCAGGAAGGGGGGGGGGCATTGGTCCTGAAAGCCTGTAAGACAACAAAAAGGCAATACATGTATAGAAACTGAATGATCACTTACCTGTTACAGAGTTGCAGAAGGATGGACAGCGAACCACACACAGTTGCAGATGAAAATATATTTGTTCGAAGGATACACCTTCAGGGAGAAGAAGAGGTTGACGGACTTCTTGAGAACCTGTAACACAAAAAAGAAAATCAATACATGTATAGAAACTGAATGATCACTTACATGTTACAGAGTTGCAGAACACACAGTTCAGACAGTGAGCCACACAGTTGCCGATGAAAATACATTTGTTGGGTTGATTGGGTTCCTGAGAACCTGTAACACAAAAAAGAAAGTCAATACATGTATAGAAACTGAATATAGTGAGGCCCATGGGGTAGTCTTGGAAAGGAGATGGTGGGGGCTAATGATGATTCCTTATGGATGAAATGCAGACATCCTGCATATGAGAACAGTCCAACAACTTACACACAGTCCTAAATTTTCTTTAATCTAGAGTTACTATCAGGTTTGGCTGATATATAGAGCAGTGTCATCTGCATCTGTAAGTTAACATCCTGTCTGCTTATAACTGCCCTGTGGTAACATCTATAATGAAAATAATAGATACCCTTAAATAGAGCATTGTGGAACTCCATATCGGACTTCTGTGTAATTTAGAAATACGGACTGATAGGGTTCGTTTAGATATGATTTGAACCACAATAGGGCTGTTTCTGTGATTCCAACCATGTTCTCTAATCTTTCAAAGAGAATAGTGTTATCTATAGTGTCAAAGGCTAAACTGAGGGCGAGTAGGGCTACGTAGCCTTGATCAGAGGCAAGAAAGAGATCGTTTGTAATCTTTACTTGGGCTGTCTGAATCCAGATTGGAATTTCTCATACATTTCATTTTTACTCTGCTATAAGCAGAGTTGTTGAGGCACAGCATTTTCTAATATCTTGGACAGAAATGTCAGGCTTGAGATGGGTCTGTAATTGACAGTACACCAGGACCAAGATTTAGTTTCTTAATTAAAGGTTTTATAACTGCAAATTAAAGGGATTTGGGTACATGGCCTTAGGTAAGGGATGAATTTATTATTGTTAAAAAAGGTCTGATTATAATTGGAAGTAATTCTGTCAGTATTTTAAAGGGAATCGGGTCGAGTGTACAGGCTGTATTATAAAAAATGTATAAAAAAATATTACTGGTTAAGGTAGTAGGGATCTGGGGTTGAGAATCTGCCTGGCATACCTGACTTAGGTTGTATATTTAACAGTCTAAATTTAAATTTATTTGTGGAAGCTACTGGTACTGGTAAGAATTGATACGTAGGTTTCCTTTTTTCCCCTAAGACTGTTAAAACCAATTTTCTGTTCTCAATATATGCTCGATACTGCAGGGTTTGTTTAAATGTGAGCAAGTGATACTAATATTACTTTTTTAATACAAGCAGAGAAAGGGAAGAACAAATGGTTTGAATATAGTAAATCATCACTTACCTGACAGATCTCAGGCAGCACAGGTGTAGCCTTTCTCGGTGGTAGAGGACAGAATGTCAAACCTGCAGTCAGCAGTGGAGCGCGAAGAGTCAGCTGAATGGCTTGCTTCCTCGATCCTGCCGTCTGTTTTCTTCCAAACGGTGTCTGGAATTTAGTGTACTAGAGGTCTTCCAGGCCACAGGTACCGCAGTATTACTCTTTGGGCCCGATATTTAATAGGGTCTTACAATAAAATCTCCAACAATGAGAACACCATCTGGAGTAGTTGCCCTCTCTGCTGGAGCATGCAGAGCCATAGACAATGTTTTTCTTTTTTCTGTCCTAGGGAGAAAAAGGAAATTGCGCAATATGCAGAGGTGGTCAGAGTTAGGGGACCGGTCAATAATAGGTGCCTTTCTCACACTTTTCTACATCTGTTGAAGGAAAAATTAAGAAAAATCTCATTAACTTGTTTACTGTAAATGCAGTGTCTTGTCTGCTAATGATACTGAACATGTATACATCACTCTGTATTTAAAAGTAAAAATTAATTAGAACATTTTTGTGTACGATGTAAGCTAATTACAAAAAATGCTAATGGGTACAATACACACAGTGCAGCATACGGAATGATGAAGCATCTGGTGCTAAGGTAGTGGTATGGGGGCCCCAAATGAAAATCTGCTTAGGGCCCCATAAAGTCTTGGGCTGGCCCTGGTCATGCTGATGCTCCCAGTGCCTCTCCATGGCCACCATATTCCTCGAAAGTAAACACAGAAGTTAGTTAGTGAGATAATGTCTTAAAAGCTGTGAGGGAGAAAGGAGGTGTAGTGTGGAGTGGAAGCAACATTTCCTTGTTTCCATACATGTTGACGAAGCTGGTTGAGAGGAGGAAAACGTTCTGATTGGCGAAACAGCTGCTGCGTGACAAGAAAGTGAGGTTTCCTTTAGTCTTTCCTGCAGCGCTCCAGTTTGCGTGGAAGAGGAGAAACAAAGTTTGACGTCACAACAGAAGCTGTCAAGTTCATCAAGAAGCAAGTTACTGATGGAGAATAAACTATAAAACATCCACTAGCACAAGGAGACTGAGAGGTATGATTGGTCTGGATAGCTTTGTGTAGCTGTTTAGGCTATAACCTAGTAGACGTCTCAGACATTCCACTGACCCAAGTTAAGTTCTCTTCTTTTTTTTCTTCCTTTTTTCTCTTTGTTGTTAGTTTTGTGGACATGAATTTAACAAGAAGAGAATCCTCAGCTGGCTACTGGAGACATTTTTCTGTTTATGTTCTCTCCTCTGCTGTGGAGAAAAGATTTTTGTTGGCCTGTTTGGCTATGCTGGTTCTATTTAGAATTACAGGTATCCTAATAATGTTCACTGGTACAAAAGCAGTAGCCTATATTTTGAAATTAGGAAGGTCAGATGGCATGGAACGATTGCTATGCCAATCTTTTATTTCAGTTTTGTTATCTTATCATATGAATGGCAAATAGTGCTAATGTTAATGTTCCTGGAATATTAATGGTTCTTATGGAGTTCTTATTTTGGTCCATAGGAGGTTGAACTTTGCTGAGAGAGTATAAGGATAGTAATGGTAGAGTTATTTATATAGAAGCCAATATAAATTGGGAGGGGGGGGGGGGGGGTAAATAACACTGTGTAATATCTATGCTCCTAACATGGAGGACCCATCTTTCTTTCATGGAGTTAATAAATTGGGAAATGCCCAAGGACAAATGCTTTTGGCAGGAGACTTCAATTAGGTCTTAAATGGGATATTAGATAAAAGTAAATAATCAGGTACCTCAACGCCGAAGGATAGAGCTGCCATTCACATGCTGATGGTGGACAATGACCTGATTCAATCCTAGAAACCAGGAATGCACATTTTACTACCACTGCCATAATTCCTACCCAAGACTTGACCTTGATTTTAATCTCCCAGAGTCTAACCAATAATATCACTGATAGCACTATCAACGCTATTTCCCTGTCGGACCATGCACCTGTTTAGCTTTGTGTGAATATACATTCAGACAGGCTTAGAAGAGGTAGATGGAGAATGAATACATCTCTACTACAGATGTCTGAAAACCTGTATTAGACCTGATCAATATTTAGCACTAAATAAAGCCACCCCTGCAGGTTATAAATATGTACATAGCCCTAGATTATCAGGCAGAGGAGGTGGAGTATGCAAAATCTACCAGAAAACGCTTGATATTCAAAAACACTATCAAATTCACTTTGTTTGAGATTCTCTACGTTAATATATCAAATCCAGCCACAAATAAAAATGCATTCACACTATTATTTGTAGGCCTTCAGCACCACACTTCGAATTTTTAAAAGAATTGAGTGATTTTGCTGCAGACTTGGCAGTGTGCAACAACAAAGTTATAATAGTAGGAGACTTTAATATTCATTTTGAAAAAGCAGACAATCCATTAACAAAGGCCCTTGCATCGATATTAGATAACTGTAACTGGACCCACACATTACTGTAATCATACCCTAGATTTAGTCCTGACCCTGGGTGTTAGCATTAAGCTTAGTAACATCAGACCATTATCTAATCTCCTATGAGCTACATCTTAGGCAAAATGTTAATTTGGCCCCTTGCCACTTTTTAAAGCATGCAATAACCCAATGACCACTGTACAGTTTACTGAAAACCTCCCAGACCTACCAACCTTAG
The DNA here is from genome assembly GCF_030463535.1 of Salminus brasiliensis. NCBI lineage: Eukaryota > Metazoa > Chordata > Actinopteri > Characiformes > Bryconidae > Salminus > Salminus brasiliensis. The sequence continues at coordinate 11,494,012 of NC_132881.1, read as the reverse complement.
CTTATACTCCGTTAGATTAAACATAGCTAGATAGATTAACAAACAGTCTTTAAAATACCCTTCAATTAACCGTAGACAAGGTGGCTCCACCCGCACAGTGGTACAGTGATCAAACTCGTACCTTAAAACAAACAGCGCAGAAACTAGAGCAAAAATGGCGGACGACCCAAGTGTCCCAAGATTCCAGCTTCTTTAACCAGTAATGTTTTTATGGACTATTTTAATAATAAAATAGAAAGCATTAAACAACAAATCCAACACTCCTTATTAAATCAAACATTTGACCTTAAATCAAAATTGCCTGGTACAGCTGCTTTAGAACATAACTTGGTTGTAGAATAAAGGCTGAAAGCCTTCTACCCACTTCCACAGCCAGAACTAAAAAAAGATTTCCTCAGCAAATTGCACAACCTGTACACTTGACCCAATTCCCTCTAAAATACTATACGAAATACTCCCAATTATAATCAGACCTCTTTTAACAATAGTAAATTCATCCCTTAGCTTAGGGCATGTACCCAAAACCCTTAAATTAGCAGTCATGAAACCTTTCATTAAGAAACCAAATCTCCTAGTCCATCCATGAATAAGAAATTCCTATCTGGATTCAGACCCCATCATAGCACAGAGACAGCCCTAGTGAAGATTACAAAGATCTCTTTCTAGCCTCTGATCAAGGCTACGTATTCTTTATTAGCCCTACTAGACCGCAGTGCAGCCTTTGATACAATAGGTCACACTATTCTACTAGAAAGATTAGAGAAAATGGTTGGAATCACAGGAACAGCCCTACCGTGGTTCAAATCATATCTAACTGAACACCATCACATTTATAAAGATAAAAGATTTATCATCAAATTACACAAATAAGATATGGAGTTCCACAATACTCTATTTTAGGACTGCTATTATTTACATTATACATGTTACCACTGGGCAGTTATAATTTCCATTGCCATTGCAGATGACACACAGCTCTATATATCAGCCCAACATGTTGATAAATTAAGATTAAAGAAAATGGAGGACTGTGTAAAGGATATAAAACTCTGGATGTCACATAACTTCTTTCTTCTTAACAGTAACAAAACAAAAACTTCTCCTTTTAGGTCCAAAAGACACTAGAAATAAACTATTTTTATTTAGACTTAATGTTAGATCAGCTGATTTTTCCATTATCCCTGGTCCAGCAACTAAAAATCATTTGACTGAATAAAGATTTGAATAAAGTAAACCATCACTTACCTGACTGGTGTGACTGGGTAAGGTCTTGGTGTAGCACCTTCTCAATGTTTCCGGAGAGCACAACAGATTCCAGGCAGCAGAGGAGAAGCCTTTCTCTGTGATAGAGGACCGGACATCATACCCAATTTCATCACTTTAACTGGTGGTACTATTTCCACATATTTCTCAGACTAGGAGAAGCTGCATTTGCAAACACTAGTAAATGAAACTTCACAGAAATTAATCGGGCTTTCTTACTAATGAGCTAAAAAACAGTCACTTAAAATCCAAGCACATTTGAGTTTGAGAACCTTGAGTTTGGAAAGCTCAGTCAACTTAGTTTGATATTGGATCATTAGATATTCACTTTGCCCCTCCTCTCACTCACAAACAAATCCCTTAAAACCTCAAACATGACTTAAAGAAAACGATGGAGAATAGAGAAACTACACTCATTATATTTCCTCAACATTTCCAGTCTTTCCATTTGGACAAGGATATTTAATCAGAATAGCCAGAATTCCTGCAACAGGTGCTGTTGATGCTAAAAGACAAAATGTGCGAAAATCAAAAACTCTCAGAGATAAAGAGCTGCTGGTGTTACTTAAAGACAAACAAACCTACTGAAGAACAGAGAAGAAATTAAAATCAATGACAAACCTTAACTTCTTCAACAAACAGATTTTTTTTTGCACTTTAGAGGTTCTAAACATGCATGTAGCGCATTTTCATAATGAATAAATCACTACTGTGACACTGCCTATTTTAACCATTTTTATTGTAATATAGTTCAAGTTAAACATCCATAAAGCATATAAATCCAAAATCAGCTGTAGTGTAGAGAGTCATCTGAAATATACTACTACCCTTAGAATAGCCAGATCACAATTTACAAAACAAGTACTTAAGAGAGCCTGCAGATTTCTTGTGGACTGCTCACTAGTGCTTGAAGGTAGGTAAAATTTTGTCTGTACTCACCCTCTTATTAACGGTACTTACTTGAAGTCCATAGAACCAATCCAAAACATAGGAGTTGGAAAGCTCTCACAAAGTGGTTTGTATTTCAGACATCCTTCTTTCTGATAACAGTTTATAATCCTGGGTGTTTCCTTGTGAAAGGAAAGTCTGAAGCATGGAAATCCCTGGTTTGAGTTGCTGAGAGTCAATTCAGGAGTGATACATTTGTCTTCTGTGTGTAAAGTCTATCCCAGTGTCCATAAGAAGAGCAAGTTAGTTGTAAGGACTGCAAATAGAGAAACAAACAAACAGAAAACAAGACAAAAGTGAAGCTTTCTGCAAAAGCACAACAGAACAAAACCTCATGAAGCCACATCTAAACCACCTTGCTGCTTCATAGTTCCCTCCCTTTTGGCTTGTAACCTGGCCTACTTCCAATATACTGCCACATAGTGGATGGAGTAGGAATTACCATGAAAAAAGGTCACAACACTGGAGTCAAACGAGTTTCAGCTATGGCTTCAAGTAGGCCTAAGTTTTAGGATTTTTTTTATGCCAATATAGAAAATAGACAATAGGCAAGTGGTTTAAAGATCCAACCACAACAGGCCCAATGAGACCTAAAGAACCAGCACAACAGGCCCAATGATAATGATAATTACAAATCAATACACATAACCAATCATCAAAATTATTGCATTTTCAACTAACAAAAAAACATTCTGTTAATAGACATCTCATATGAAGACTTTTGTATCCTTTGAAAAGAACAAAATCTGGCATGTGTGACTGTCTCCTATAAATACTTATAAATAAATGAACACATTGTAAGGTGAATGCTGTGCCAAGCTCTCACAAAGTGGTTTGTATTCCAGACATCCTTCTTTCTGATAACAGTTTATAATCCTGGGTGTTTCCTTGTGAAAGGAAAGTCTAAACCATGGAAATCCCTGGTTTGAGTTGCTGAGAGTCAATTCAGGAGTGATACATTTGTCTTCTGTGTGTAAAGTTTATCCCAATGTCCATAAGAAGAGCAAGTTAGTTGTAAGGACTGCAAATAGAGAAACAAACAAACAGAAAACAAGTCAAAAGTGAAGCTTTCTGCAAAAACAGAACAGCACAAAACCTCATGAATAAAACATACACAAAGCTTGACTGAATATAGAAAGAATTAAATGATAGCAAACTTACAGTGAGTGTTAGAACCTGTAGTTCCACCAGTAAGGATCTTCATTACAGTGAGGCCTGAAGTGAGCCACACCTAAACCACCTTGCTGCTTCATAGTTCCCTCCCTTTTGGCTTGTAACCTGGCCTACTTCCAATATACTGCCACATAGTGGATGGAGTAGGAATTACAATGAAAAAAAACAGTCACACGAGTGTCAGCTATGGCTTCAAGTAGGCCTAAGTTTTAGGATTTTTTTTATGCCAATATAGAAAAAAGACAATAGGCCAGTGGCTTAAAGTTCCAACCACAACAGGCCCAATGAGACCTAAAGAACCAGCACAACAGGCCCAATGATAATGATAATTACAAATCAATACACATAACCAATCATCAAAATTATTGCATTTTCAACTAAAAAAACATTCTGTTAATAGTCATATCTCATATGAAGACTTTTGTATCCTTTGAAAAGAACTAAATCTGGCATGTGTGACTGTCTCCTATAAATACTTGATAAATAAATGAATACATTGTAAGGTGAATGCTGTGCCAAGGTCCTGCACAATTGTTTCTTATTTTAGTGACAAATAAATAGCAATTTAATACATTTATAACTATTTTACAAAGTTAGTGAGATAATGTTTACATCAATCCTGATGCTTTAAATCTCTCCCACATGGTGAGGTATACGGTTTATTTATTTAACAATGGTATCGGATCGGTACTGTGTATCGATCAATAAGTTTATGTATTGGTATCGATTATGTATGGTGTATCTGTAATTGTAACATATAAGAAACAGCATATGACAGCATTATTGTAAGGCATTTCTGGCAACTTCACTGGTTAATAGAATATGCCTACATTGATAAAAGTTGATAAAGTTGCACCCTGATTGGTGAATGTTTAGCATGTCAAATGTATGCTTGAATGTGATTGGCTAATACCAACCACAATAATTGACATATCAAGTCCTCTGGTCAGACTATTATAGAACAGGCTAAAGATGCAGCATGTACAATTGCAGGTTGACTGGATGAATGGTTTCTAAGAGTTATGTACTATTGGCCTCGCTTTCTTGTGACAAATGTCCACCAAACTTGACATACCCCCTCAAAATAATGTGCTGAACAGATTTTGTTAAAATGGGCTTGTTCAAAGTCAAAGTGTTCAAAAGGTACAAGTTGACATTATTCATTATAAATATTATTAATTATAAATATTGCAGGTATTTTGCTACCAGATATGTGAGGATTGGTGAAAAAAAAAAATCTTGAAGTAGGAAGGATTAAGAAATGACCAAAAAAAAAGAAGAATTTTGTGTGTAGGACACCGATGCTACAGACCAGATGCTATTGAATAAAAACGCTTAATGCTTTCCTGTAACGCCACCATCAAACCAGTGAATGTCATTTTTCTTGAAGCTGCTGTAACTTGTTTGATGTTTCTGGGATTTACGGCTCTTTATGGCAGGAGTAAACAGACCCAAAGTGCCATCACAGTGCTGAGGCAAGGCTTTCGTAATATGGTACGTGGCAGTGGATGGCATTTTCAGATGATGCAGTGGCCACTTCCTAGTGCCAGATGTTGATTAGGAACTGAACCCCCTTACAAAATGTGCCTCAGCTCTTTACGTATTGGATAGGCTTGACTCTGGGCTTAAGTTTTCTCGCTAATCGGAGGAATCCTGCTTTGTGAAATGCCCCCCATTAGATGAACAGAATTACTGGATACATTTGATTCATTTTGTTGCTCTTGATGTGCAGGTATCCCACCAATGCAGAGTATGTCCAAGTTACCAAAGCTTTAATGGCGAAGAGCTCTTTTCTGAGGGATGATGAGGAGAACAGTTATGGAAGTTTGTTTAAGAACGATTTTATTATGGTTGATCACAGAAGAGTAGTTGGTGTAATATTGGTATTGGAGAGATTTGAGTAATTCTCTTTTTATGGTTGGGACTGATATTTTGTGTCTTTGATGAGGAAATCATGCGTTGTTGGAGAGGATACTATGTCTGAGGCCCACAATAAGGTGTTGCCTGAAAAACCTGATTTGATGATCGTGAAGGACCTTATGAAAGCCTTTGCATTGGCAGCATGGAGAACTAGCTGAGGGAATGACTATTGAAAAGCTCTTGGAAGATTTTTGGGGGTAAGTGGAATAATGTAATGGGGAAAAACAGCAGAGCCATCAAATGTGATGTGATGAACCAACTTCATATGAATAGTTGTGTCTTTTATAGTCTATTATAAGATATTTCTGACTGTTCTAGGTTCTTTACTCTCCACTACTGCCTTCATCACTACACTTTTTTGCAACATCATAATGAAGCTTATGTGTATTTTAAGGTTAATGCCATCCATCCTGTGATGGTGTACATTGTCACCGCTTCATCTGAAACAGTGCTTGGAGTTTTCCTCTGAAGGACTCCTAGGTGATCTTCAGGAGATGCTCAGCAAAAGTGTAAGCACACCACTTTCATTTCCACCAGCAGACCTACAGAAGACTCTTAAATTCAGTGCTGCTCTCAGAGGTGTACAGGGTCAAGGGGAGGTGCATCAGTGTGTATCTAATATTACACTAAATTATTAAGTATTCCCTTGATGCTATTGGTGTGTGGCAGATGAAGGTGGTGAGAAATGCCCAGCACATATTTCTCATTTCTATCCAATAGAAATGAGAAATTTATTTCAGTGGACTTTGTTTACCTTATAATTCATAAAGTAATGTGAAGGAAAGGACACTCTCCCTCTCTATGGAGTTCACTTTTTCTGTACTCAAGAGTCTAATACAATGTCTTTAATATTCAGCCTCTAATTCACTCACTATTAAGGGCACAGAAGCCATTCACTTGAATAGAAAAGTGCACACCTATAAAGAGAGAAGGAATCCGTTTGGAAGAAACAGACATCTTCACCTCTGGTGTGTAAAGGAGTGATACAGGAGGTCATTCCTGCTGGTACTATTATATTTTTTAGTTCATCTGCTTTTGCCAGGCCTGCTGGCAACTGAACTGTCAGTCGGTGTCCCCACTCATCCATTCATGAGTCTTTCTGCTCATTCATCTCAGCCGCTGTACCTGTTGACATTTGTACATTAATGTATGTGGCTGCTATGATGATTTAAGTATAAATCAGTTTGCAAGTGCGGACCAAGCTAGCTAAGGCAAGGAGGCAACTCGAGAAATTTGGGCTGGAGTTCTGAGGGGCTTCAAGCAGATGGAATACGAAACCAGACCCCCCTTGCCAGGTAGAGGTTGAGTAAAATTGGATCAGGAGGAGCAGGGGTGGTGGTGGGATGCAAGTTTCGGCACGAGAACGAGAAGGGAGAGGAACGGTTTTATAGCGCGTAGTAATTGAGGGGAAGAGTTTGGGCGTGGTGCTTCTTCCGAACTTTCAGTTATTACATAACTCCATTTTGAGGATAAGGTGTGATTTCACTTCTCTGCAATTCTCTCCATAACAGTACATTTTATGTAAATGTGCCACAATCTAATCGGGGGGAGGAGTGCAGGCAATGGAAAACAGTTGGGGTCTACCTGGGGGGGGGCGGGGGGGGGGTACTGGTCCTAAGCTTGAAAGGCATGAAGGCATATGCCTTCTTCTGCAGACATGGAAGGCCTGGCTGCTCACAACCATTGGAATGCTAATAAACCTGGCATGAGACGATGGGGAGAATACAGAGATAGAAAATGTCATGACATGAATGTAATAATGGAAATAATGCCATGAAACAAATACCACTGAAATCCTTCACTCGGTAGGGGTCATATCAGTGTCTGTAAAAAACATACAAAGCATGACATCCTGCCATTCTATTACACAGAAATGAGGACAAATTTAGTTCAAATGAGAGCTGTCTTATGTTCAAACTGGGGCCAGGTTCTGTGCAGTAACTGCATCCATACGTTTGCATCCATGAATTGACAGTCCTTCGTAGTGCTCATGTCAGTCATTTTTACACAAATAACACGTATGTGACAGAAGAGACTCAAAATAATCTTATTAGTTTAAATTAAAACCTATGTCTAGCTTAGACCTCAGCCTAGACAAGCCACTGACCATTGTAATAAATCGAATAAAATAGGACTATAATAAATGTAAAACAGAAGAGGCAGTGAGCTAGATGATGGGGGCTGTTAATGTTTTAATAGAACTAATTACACTCATTTATCCAGACATTACATGCTGCAAAATGCATTTTACATGAGACACCCACACATTGCTGGACCTCCTGACAGATATCTCCATTATGCGCACATGCACTCAGTCTCTAATGTTGTTGAACTGTGCAGGTTTAGTGTGAAGTGGTGTAAGGTGATTGAGTTTGGAAAAAAGTCGAGTCTACTGGCCTCCAAGTGGGTTGTCCTCACAACTGCACAACTATACGCTTTGACTTTGGCTATGTTTTATACTTTAGTTGGAGAAGCGGGCAGGGAAGAGGAGGAGTACTCAGTACAGCTGGTTATTCTAGTGGTCTACAGCTTTGTCTAACGTTACCACACCAAGGACTGGTACAGAGATATTCAGTTTCCCTGAATGGCTTTGTAGCATATTTCTGTTATAGAGGACCCTAACCCTCATATATAGGTATTGCAGTTACAGTTATTGCCACAGTCATAGCCAGTTACTGTCACAGTTAATGTTACTGTGTGATAGTAACAGTAATCCACGGATGAGGTTGTTTACAGTTGCAGTATTACTGCATAGTACTAAGTACTTAATGCAGAACTGCTGTAACACACAGTATTGTGCAAAAGATGACTAGAGCAGAACAGGCAGTGATGGAAATGCAGTGCAGGTGATATACAGATGTACAATGATGCTGAGTAACAGATTAATTTGATGGATTGCAGTGTAGATTTGTACAATCTGATGGCTGTAGGAAGAAATGACCTGTCAAAGTGTTTTTCCTGCAGCGAGGTCTGCTGCCCATTGTGTGCTCTCTGTCCATGTAGTGTTTTGTGGACTGGGTGAGAGTTCTTCATGATCACGGACACCTTTGCCAACATCCCATTACCCTCTCCAGCACCATCTCCACTGTGTCCAGTTTAGCCCCCAGGACTGAGTCGGTCAGTCTAATGATCTTGTTCAGTCTGTTTGGGTCTTTTGTTGTAGTACTGCTGCCCAGCACACAATGGCACAGAAAAATTATACTTGGCACCACAGATTTGTAGAAAGTTCATAGCAACTAGGTTGTCACACCAAAGAACCTCAGCCTTCAAAAAGTAGCGCTGGCTTTGGCCTTTCTTGTACAGCTTGTCCATGTTCACTTCCCATTCCAACTTGTCCCATAATTGAACACCCAAAAATAGTCCAAGACTAAGCTTAATCCCTGTGCAGGAAATTGGCCCCTGTAGTTTCATGGTTCTTTCATAAGAGTCTGGAATTTCATCTTCATACTGGATTTATAATTACTGTATGCTTTTAATCATCACCTACATTTGTATAAAACTAATTCTAACTGAAAATTATTCTGATCTGCTTTTTTGGGGGTATTTTCATTTCACTTCTCACTCTGTGTGGCCAGGCCATCTGATAGCACACCAGCCTGGTCCCTCAAAGCCCTGCAGGTTCTTGTTAGATGGTTCCACTGTTGTCTCATTTCTTCCACAAGTAGAGCCTCTTCCTCGATAAGTCTCTCCAGCTGCATCACCTTGTCAAAAACGTTCTTCTTCATGTCTAAGTGTTTCAGAGGATATAGGTAGGGCTAGCTCGTATTGGGTTTCACAGTAAACAGGATGGTGCATCGGTAAGGACACAGGAATAAAGACGAGGGAACATCATTTCTTCTTATTAAACTGTATTGTAATCCAATAGTACTTCACAGTACAACTTGACATTCAGCATTGCTCACAGTCTGAAATAACAGATAAAAAAAAAAAACATCAAATCATATTCGAACAAATATTCTAAACTGCTGAATCAGATAAGAAATAATCACTTAATAAATAATAAGTATTAACATTCAGTTCTAGCAGGAATAGTATTTAAGGGACATTACGCTCTAGAGAATATGCACACGGTTACATATAGAGCTTCCCTATATTTTTGGCGAACATGAGAACTGCACTACTATGTCCTCAGGCGGAAGCCATTTTTCGCACAGAACAAGAACTTTACTGCAGCTCGAACGACTTTCTTTCTCTCTTTATTCTTTAACAATCTCTCTTAATTCTCACAAGGAACAAACTTGAACAGCCAACTAGCTGGCACTTACTTGTCGTCATCAACTCAATGCATGGATATCACCAGCTGAACTGAATTGGTTGGCAGGGGAGTGTAATTGAACTGAAAGGCGATGCACACAGCATCAGAGCTCCTGCTTCTCTCTCTCACTCCACACGTCATTTCCAGTTCTCCTGCAGTGTGAGTGTTAATAATTTGACATCTGATGTTAGTGCTGCAACTGTCTGTCCTGACTACACAGGCAATGCGTGACTGGTTTTACATTGTGGAGGAGGAAAAGCAGAAGCACTGTGACAGTTAATCAGAGGAGTCGGGCGTTCAGTCACTTCCTCCTGACTCTGGAACATGGTCACTCTGTGAGGTTGAAAGCACAGTTTAGTGCAAAAGGGCAAAAAAAGGGGGTAAAAATGTCAGGTCTAATGATCTTCATGGTCAGAATCTGCACATTTCTATGGTCTGAAATGAATGAAAAGTCTGAGTTTAATGAGTTCAAATGAAGAGTCACGAAAATGATTCATGTCAAAATTAACATACCAGAATCCCAAGTCATAACATCAGCGAATACAAAAGTAATCGTAGCATACATCAGAAACAGCAGTGCTGCTAGAGTTTTTAAACGTTGTGTCCACTCACTGTCCACTCGTTTAGACACTCCTACCAAGGTGGTAGGTGTGTACAATTACAAGCAAACGTCTCCAAAGCAGAATGACAAGCTTGGTTTGTCTACAGAGTGAACAGTGAAAACTCCAACAGCCCTTCTGTGTCTGATTCAGTCACACCAGTGCAATAAACTGGTACTATCTGGGTGGTGGATTATTCTCAGCACTGCAGTAACACTGACAGGGAGGTGGCGTGTTAGTGTGTGTTGCACCAGTGCGAGTGAGTCAGAGTTTTTAAACAGCTCAGTGTCACTGAGAATAGTCCACCAATCACAAATATCCAGCCAACAGCGTCCTGTGACCAACTGGAAATGATAGTCTTGTGGAGGTCCTGAATACTAAAGAAAAAGGTAAAGGTGTGCTGGCAAAGTACACAGGGAAAAAGATGGATTACAGTATGTAACTGTACAACAACCAAGACCTATATGGTCAGTGGAACTGATCAAATGGAAAATGTGCAGAAACAATGAGGTGGTTTTACTGAACATGCTCACTAGAGTATAAACACAGTATAAAGATTATGTAAGGGTTTAAGTGTACAATGTGGAAGGGGCACTTTGCTCCATGTAAAAATGTATTTGAACTGGAAATTACCTAAATTACCTACAACTTAATGTTATTGTCACAGATTTCACATTTAAAAATTAATTCCACAAGTTCATGATGTCTGGGAGGCAACCTGAACATGGCTACTTACCAGTTACTCGATATAGATCCCCCATTTTCTGTTGCATGCCCAAGAATAGGCCTTCAATCACATGTTGCAACCCCACTGGATCATCTGATCTGGGGTCATGTGGAGCTGTAAAGAATATTTGTCAGGTTAAGGTGGTTGACATTAAAAGTAAATCTAACATATTGAGATAAAGACAAAACAGTAAATGACTAAACAACATGGGATGCAAAATTAAAAGACGACACCCATAAATATTTTGCCAAGAAAATCTGAGAATCTATCTATAGTTTGCCTTATTTTTAGTTTTATGGTGACTAATAAGTATTCCAACATTTTGACAGAGAAAGTCACATCACTTATGCAATGAGAAAGCAATTATACAAATAATTTTGAAGTTTGTTTGCCATGGTCACTCTATCAGTTAAAAGGGCAGGTGTTAAAATATACTTGTAAAAAACAGTAAGATGATCCCCCCCTCCTGACATGCAATGTGATCATATCCACTCGAGCTGTAATGATGAAGGAACTGATAAAGGTGCTGTTTCACCAGGGCTTAGTCAACAAATATGATCAATAAAAAGTAGGTTAAAAAAAGCACAATACATGAGCACTGTAAGTAAAGGTACACTTCCCAGCTTTACTCATGTATTTTGTAGTTCGAGCCACTCGTGGCAAAAAGCTGTTAAATATGGTAGTGCCTACCCCTGTTTGGTTTCTGCCACCCTGCTGCACCTACAGCATTTATATCAGATGTCAAGAATACAAATGTGAAGTTTAAAAACACCACCAATATGGTAAAATACTTAACTGTGTGTTCGACAATACACAATTACCTCACATTTTGTATTACGCCCCTTTGCATGCAGAAAAGTCTAAGTCATCTAAGTCAAGTTTTGTATTTCTGGGAATGTCTGAGCCGGCTTCTGCAGATAGGGCCAATATCCACACATTACATCAGTGCAGAAGAACTTTCCGTTTGTTTTTGTGGCCAGTTCTTCTTGCAAAAATGGAGGATTGCCAAATATCTCCCCAATACATGTTCAGACCTTTAAGCAAACTGCCACCTCCAGGACCTCTTCATCACATATGATGTTTGTCTTTTTAGAGGTCTCTCTGGCTGCAGCCCATGTTGATGTCCCACAGATTCCTTTTCCATGTACCTGTAACACAATGTCACTGTCAAATATATACAAAAAGTAAATCCTGCTTCACTATGTACAGTCTAAAGTGTTTTGACAAATATCTTACTGGCTTGGCCTTCTTACGAATGCACTCAACAAAGGTTGCTATATCTTTATCACTGGCCAAAAAAATGCCATCAAAAAATGTCTGTTCCTCTAAAGAAAACATTAAAGATAATAGAGACACTCCCTAGAGATTCTGACAGTTTACAGTTATCAATAATAACATAACTCTTTGTTTTGCTGAAACAATGTAGTTTTCGGTTTCCATCGGCAGACACAGCAACTGTATCTAGGGTGCAAACTGGGCAAAAGAAGTGGTCAATGCTACAGAATGTTTCTTTTTCATGATGACAATATGTTTTTCCGGTTCCGGTCGGCAGCGCGTTAACACGCAGCGGCCACTCTTGGTCCGAGAAATGGTGCTTTTTGTGTCACTGTGGATATTTACGTCCATCTCTGCAAATATGTGCACCGGAACACCAGTGCACATATTCTACCACCGCCAGACCCTGCTTCAGTGGAGAAATCAGCCTAGAAACAATCCTCCGGACGAAGTTCTGCAGACGCTACAAGAGCTCAGCCTGCTACAAGACCCAGGCCTGCAGTCCGCGGCGTTTCCTGATGGCGGAGCCCGGCGGAAGTGTCATCGCAAGCGGTGCGAGCGAAAGCGGAAGCGCGGTAAGAGAGCCGGGGTTCGCGCGAGGCTAAAGGCTAGACCTAGCCGCCCGGCTATACCATCGCTATTCCTCGCAAACGTCTGCTCCCTCGACAATAAACTGGACTACATTCGACTTCAGCGAACGACCCAGCGTGAGTTCAGAGACTGCTGTGCTCTAGTCTTTGTGGAATCGTGGCTCAGCGACAGTATTCCAGACAGCGCCATTCAGCTAGACGGGCTAGCCTCGTTCAGAGCGGACAGGAGCGCGGCTCTGTCCGGGAAGACCCGCGGTGAAGGCGTGTGTTTACATCAACACAGAATGGTGTAACAACGCTGTGACTGTCGCCCAGCACTGCTCTCCGCTGGTGGAGTTCATCATAGTCAAGTGCAGACCTTTTTATTTAGTACGGGAATTCTCCGTCGTGCTGATAGCCGCCGTGTACATACCGCCTAGCGCTAATGCTAATGCTAAGGAGGCACTGTGGGAACTGCACGGGGGCATCAGCGATCTGCAGACCAGACATCCAGACGGACTGTTCATTGTCGTCGGAGATTTCAACCATGCAAATCTCAGGTCAGTCCTCCCTAAATTCCATCAGCATGTGGACTTTGCCACGAGAGGAGCGAACGTGCTGGACCTTGTTTACACAAACATCCCCAGCGCGTACCGGGCCGAGCCCCGCCCCCACCTCGCGTTCTCGGACCACATGTCTGTGTATCTGACTCCAGCTGTTTTGAGTGCACTACATGGGACATGTTTAGGGAGGCTGCGACTGAAGGCGACTCTGTTAACTTGGAGGAGTACACAGCATCAGTCACTGGCTACATCAGCAAGTGTATTGATGATGTCACTGTCTCCAAGACCATCACCACACGCCCAAATCAGAAGCCGTGGATGACTCCTGAGGTGCGTGCGCTACTGAGGACCCGCGACTCGGCCTTCAGAGTGGGTGACAAGGCGGCCCTAAGGAAAGCAAGAGCCAAATTGTCACAAGCCATCCGAGAGGCAAAGCGCGCACACGCCCAGAGAATCCACAACCACTTCAAGGACACGGGTGACACACGGCGCATGTGGCAGGGCATCCAGGAAATCACAAACTACAGGACAATGCCACCGTCCTGTGACAGTGATGCCTTCCTCCCCGATGCCCTGAACGACTTTATGCACGGTTTGAGGCACAGAACAACACGTTGGTGAGAAAGATCACACCCAAGCCGGACGAGCAGGTGTTGTGCCTGACTGCAGTGGACGTGAGGAAAACTCTGCGCAGAGTCAACCCACGGAAAGCTGCAGGACCAGACAACATCCCCGGCAGAGTGCTCAGAGAGTGTGCAGACCAGTTGACAGATGTTCTCACGGACATCTTCAACGTCTCCCTGCGCAGCTCCACTGTCCCAACGTGCCTCAAGACCACCACCATCGTCCCCATGCCGAAGAAGTCCACGGTGTCCTGCCTCAATGACTACCGTCCCGTAGCTCTCACGCCCATCATCATGAAGTGCTTCGAGAGGTTAGTCATGAGGAACATCAAGAACCAACCGCCCTCTTCATTAGACCCCCTGCAATTTGCATATCATCCAAACCGCTCCACGGACGATGCCATCACCACCACCCTTCATCTCTCCCTTGCCCACCTGGAGAAGAAGGACACCTACGTCAGAATGCTGTTCATAGACTTCAGTTCAGCATTCAACACCATCATCCCACAGAACCTCACCAGGAAGTTAAGCCTGCTGGGCCTCAACACCCCCCTCTGCAACTGGATCCTGGACTTCCTGACAGGGAGGCCCCAGTTAGTCCGGTTCGGGGACAGCAGCTCCAGCACCATCACCATGAACACTGGGGCACCCCAGGGCAGTGTACTGAGTCCTCTGTTGTTCACCCTGCTGACTCATGACTGTGTTGCGAAACACAGTTCTAACAGCATCATAAAGTTCGCCGATGATACAACTGTGCTGGGTCTCATCAGCAAAGGCGACGAGTCAGCATACAGAGAGGAGGTGCAGCAGCTGATAGACTGGTGTACAGTCAACAACCTTCACTGGAATGTAGAGAAGACCAAGGAAATGGTTGTTGACTTCAGGAAATCAAGACCAGACCACTCTCCGCTTAACATCAACGGCTCCTCTGTGGAGATCGTTAAGAGCACCAAGTTCCTTGGTGTCCACCTAGCGGAGAACCTCACCTGGTCCCTGAACACCAGCTCTACAGCCAAGAAAGCCCAGCAGCGTCTCTACTTCCTCCGGAAGCTGAGAAAGGCCCGTCTCCCTCCACCCATCCTCACCCTCTTCTATAGGGGAACCATAGAGAGCATCCTAAGCAGCTGCATCACTGCCTGGTTTGGGACCTGCACAGCCTCTGACCGCAAGTCCCTCCAACGCATTGTGAGGACAGCTGAGAGGATCATCGGAGTCTCTCTCCCCTCCGTCATGGACATTTACACCACCCGCTGCATCCGCAAAGCAACCAGCATTGTGGATGACTCCACCCACCCTTCACACAGACTGTTCTCCCTCCTGCCATCAGGAAGAAGGTACCACAGCATCCGGTCCAACACGACCAGACTCTGCAACAGCTTCTTCCCCCAAGCCATCAGACTCCTCAACACAACTCAACTTCTGAACTGATATCTTTCTGGTACATGTACACTCTCCCTCTCTCTCTCTCTCTCTCTCTCTCTCCAACCATTTACCCCAGGAAAAAAGGGGAGGCATTTTTGCACAAAGCATTGCACTAATAACTTTACTTTACTACCTCACTGGACTCTATTTATTACACATTGCACAATTTGCACGCTACCGTCAATTATTTATTATTCTCTGGTCTGTACTGTGTTGTGTTGTCTGTCCGCACTTGTTTGTTTGTGTTGCACTTGTGTCTTGTATGCACTGTCTATGTCGCACCATGGTCCTGGAGGAACGTTGTTTCGTTTCACTGTGTACTCTGTATGTAGTTGAAATGACAATAAAACCCACTTGACTTGACTTGACTTCTGACTTGAAGCTTTTTGGAAGATACACAAATCACCACAAATGTTCCCATTCTGGAATTAGGAAAATACTGAATAACAGTGGCATGCTAATTACAGACCTGCACAAATAAGGACAAGTGGCTTTTCAACAGCCTCACCCTTCCAAATTGTTGTGAACAACATTTTAGGTGTGAAAAATACATACCAATAACTTGGTGTGCAGTTACATCCTCATAGAGGATGGGAAACTAAACCATTTTTTGTTATTCTTCAGCGACTCATGAAAATTTATTTTACAAAATGACAAGGCACAAGGCACTGGTGACCCCTGTGTCCATCAGGGGGGGGTCAATGTGGACACTGTGGAGAACTACAAATATCTAGGAGTTTAAATTGACAACTAACTAGACTGGGCTAAGAACACTGACGCCCTCTACAGGAAGGACCAAAGTTGTCTCTATTTTCTAAGGTCCTTCAATAACTGCCAGACTATGCTCAGGATCTTCTATGAGTCTGTGGTGGCAAGTGCATGTGCATTCTGGGACAGGCTGAGAGTGGCAGACACCAACATACTGAACAAACTGATCCAAAAGGCCAGTGATGATGTGGGTATGGAGGTGGACTCACTTAGGCAGTGTCAGAGGGGAGGATACTGTATAAGCTGCATGCCATTACGGATAATGGCTCCCACCCACAGGAGCACATTCAGTGCAAAACTCATCACCAAAATGCACCACAGAGCACCACAGGTCATTCCTACCTGTGACCATCAAACTCTAACTCCTCCCTTAATGTGTGACACTGTGGTTCATCAGAAAAATACTCAAATTATACTGTTCATATGTGCAATAATACTGGTAATGCAATTCATTGAAATATGTGCAATAAATCAGTGGTACAATAATTTCAACACATTACACATTATTTCACACATGGTGATTTAGATCAGAAAGGGCTGATTACCCAGACATGGATTGATCATAATTCCAGACACTAACTAGCTTTTATCCAGTGGTGATCTTCACTGAAGTTCTCTTTTAGTCAAGCACTAGGTTTAATGCAAGTCTGGGAAACCAGCCCAGATAGTTCTAACATTCAGATGATTAACCTCAAATAATAAATAATCAAATTAACCCATTTTCACAAAACCCATCATGTAAAATTCTAAGGTCATATGGTGTGTGTTTCTGTACTGTGCTTACATTTGTTAACTGAGGGAGTATAAAAACTAACCAGAAAACCAGGTAACATAAACTCTACCATTAACTCACCTGTCCACGTGTCTACCTGGTCCCTGCAAGAGGCAGAGAAAGATAATGAGAATCAATGATGAATAGATGTTCAAAGCTGTAAAAAAAGAGAAAGATCATAATTACACACATTTAGATCCAGTATGAAATCAGTTAGTACAGCATACGAGATCTCTAGCCAGCACATCGTGACAACCACAAAAAAACACCAGCTGCTTTATCTAGCAAGCGCTCCTCATTAGCCACCTAGCGCTAGCTAGCTAATGTATGAGCTCAGCTTACACCTCACTCTACGCTAATGAATGAGCAGACAGTGTCTCCCGTTCCCTTATCTTCGTATAAGCTTTTGGTAAAAGATAAACCTAAAAAGTGGTCAGAGGTACGTATATCCCATGAGACCAGGCTGATTATTTCACTTATCAATTAAAAACAATAAAGAGTAGATATATACATGCAGACAGATATATAGATCTATAGATAGATATATTGGCATAACATAAAATCATGAAATGTAATATATAGTAACAGTAAATTACTATTAGGCCCATATTTGAAGACAGACTTTGGATTACTGAAAGAACCCTGTTGATGACAGGAGTGATTTTAATGTGTTCAGGTGTTGGTGCAGGTGTGTATACATGAGTAAACTCAGGTGAGCACCAGTTCACAAATGCATCCTTCAAAAGTCAGAGAAACAGCTGCTGCTGGAACTTTAGAACTGTGTCTTTATGATGTAAGAATGTTCTATTATCAATCATTCCATTAAACTCCCAGTCGCTCCTCTGATCCTCCAGCTGCAGACATGTAACCAGCACCCTCTCCACACATCAGGACAGCAAATGTAGGACAAACAGTCTTTTCATTATTCCTGCCCGCCGTGGCAGTGTGCTTTAGCCTTGAGGTTGCTGAACTGACTGGGTTTTTAAAGTCTGCTGCTGATGTGTGTTTTAATTTTAACTGGGTAAAAGTTGTAATGTTGAGAAGCTGATGATGTTTTTGGGATGGTGGACAGACTATTAAGGTTTGCAAGTGGTGAAGAATTTAATCTATTGATCTATGTAGGATTAGACAGGTAGAAAAATGGATAAGTAAGAAACAGTTACAAATAAAGATAAGACAGACAGAAGAAGTAAACATACAGACTAAAATGTACATAGATAGATATAGATAAAGAGAGAGAGAGAGAGAGAAAGCTGAACTACAGATGGACTAAAGATGCTTGAAATAAAAAAAAGAGAAACATCCTGACTGTTCTACAATTCATTTAATACAGTAATTTATCTAACTGTCCTACAAATTCTCCAAATGGATAAAAAACAATGACGGGTTAACAGATACATAGCTAGCTTCCTAGAAAAATAGACAGATAAATAGTTAGATAGATACATTTCTCTGAATTTTGTGCTCTCAGTATAAGAGGTAAGGGGTCATTTAATTATATTAATTCTTAATATTTTTCTATTTACATGATAAACAGCATTATCTGATTTCTTTTTTTCATTACAGGAACCTGTGTTTGAAATGAAACAAAGACAAACACCCTGAATGTCCTAGTATTTCACCAACTAGATAAAAACAATGACAGGTTAATTGAAACATAGCTAGCTAGCTTGATAAATACACAGATAAATAGTTAAAATAGATGAAATTCTCTGAGTTTTCTGCTCTCAGTATAAGAGGTAAGGGGTAATTTAATTAAAATAATTCTTAATATTTTTCTATTTACATGATAAACAGCATTATCTGATTTCTTTTTTTCATTACAGGAACCTGTGTTTGAAATGAAACAAAGACAAACACCCTGAATGTCCTAGTATTTCACCAACTAGATAAAAACAATGACAGGTTAATTGAAACATAGCTAGCTAGCTTGATAAATACACAGATAAATAGTTAAAATAGATGAAATTCTCTGAGTTTTCTGCTCTCAGTATAAGAGGTAAGGGGTAATTTAATTAAAATAATTCTTAATATTTTTCTATTTACATGACAAACAGCATTACCTGATTTCTTTTTTTAATTACAGGAACCTGTGTTTGAAATGAAACAAAGACAAACATAAATAGACAGATAAATAGATAGATAGATAGATAAAATTTTCCGTGCTTTGTGCCCTTAGTAAAAGAAGCAAGAGGTAATTGAAATAAATACATTCTTAAAATTTTTCTATTTACACATACCTAGCTACCCAGATAAATACAAAGATAGAAAAGAAAGATAGCTAGATAGATGGATTCCTTCGAGTATTCTTTTTTTCATTACAGGAACCTGTGTTTGAAATGAAATAAAGAGAAACACTCTGACTGTCCTACAATTTCACCAACATAAGCAGCAATATGGCCTAGAAGCAATAATACGGTAATACATGTCGTCCCGCTGCTAGAGGGAAAAGCTAGAGCTGCGTATGTTGCCACGGATAACTATCGTGAACTGTATAACAGATTGAAAACACTGTCTGAAAAGTGAATGACTCCCAGAGAAAAAAAAGAAAGAGGACATCGAGAACACCATAATTTTCAAATAGTACCTTAGAATTGTGAGTCCAGACCTCAGACGTTGGATAACTGAACGCAGCCCGGCGTCCATAACACAAGCAGTGGAAGCAGCTGAAGCTTTCGTGGCAGCAAGGCAAGCTGAGAAGGAGTTCCTGCTCTGTGATTCCAGCATCAGAGTGTACCAATACGCGCAGACAAGTAAGTCTGGGGGCGGAGTCAGTTGTGGTCCTAAGCCGCTAGTGAATTTATCACCACACAGGGGCGTACTAGCAAAAGAAGCAAAGATAGTCAGGCAACAGATAATCGCCAAACTGTTTAAACATAGCTAGCTAAAATCAGGTTGGCCAAAATATTTAAGATTGTCCTAAGCTTGTTACCAGCACAAATCATCTTTGATATGTTCCAAGAGCCGAAATAAGCTTTCAGGAACAGGACAGTAGTGAGATAACCATACCTGTAAAAATAGGACACAAAACATTTAAAGCCCTTATTGACACTGGAGCTAGTCACATCCTGATAACACCACAGTGTCTTCCAGAATCCCAGTTTGTGAGTACAGGTAAACTTGGGGTCAGGTGTATACATAGAGATGAACAGGTATACCCCACAACTAAACTCACGGTTAACATCAATAACCAAAGCTAGACATAATGCAAAAATCTGCTCATGCTGTTGTTTTAGGTAGAAATATCCCGATTCTGGTAGATCTTTTAAACACTGAGCAGAGAACTGCAGAGGTTATGGCTGTAACAAGGTTGTAGGCTAGAAAGGTTTAAACTGCAAACAAAACAGTGGAATTTTAAAAGAATTACCATATGCTGTCAAACCAAAATGCAAGAAAACAAAAAGGACAAGAAAAAATTAGAGGCACAAAAATAGTGGAACAATTGGATGCACCCATAAGTGAAACATTTGCCTTACCTGGTGACATAGCAACGTTGCAAAGGCAGGATGAAACACTCAAACCCTTGTTTTTAGACTGTGCTAAGGAAAGAGAATAAGCTCAGGGAAGTCAACTCATTCTGAAAGACAACAAGCTCTAGGTCAAAAATGGTGTTAAGCGATTAGTGGTTCCCAAATGTCTCAGAGATGAAGTTTTAAAGCTGGGTCATTCGGACCCGTGGCCAGGTCAATTGGGTCAGGCTAAAACACACAGCAGATTTGCAAGTTGATTTTACTGGCCAAGTCAGCTGCTAGATATAGCTGAATTTTGTAATGTCTGTCCAGAGTGTCAGTTAACAGCATCTGAGAAAAAGTCAGACAGGGTGCCATTAATAAGTCTGACAGTTATTGACATGCCATTTTCACGGATTGCCATGGATATAATACACCCTTTACCAAGAGGCCGGGGAGGAAATTGCCATATTTTAGTAATCTGGGTCTATGCTACCTGGAAGCATTTGCTCTGAGAAAGACTGAAAGGCTAAACATCCTGTCCTACGTTCTCAAGATGAGGGACAAGCTGAGGGAGCTGAAGGAAAGGATACCAGCTGGGCTGTTTAAAGAACAACCAGGACAGACAAGCCTCATGCAGCACATTATCTGATACTGGTATCTGGTATCTGTCACTGGTAGCTGACTCATTACCAGCCCATACACAGCAGAGACTTGTGACTATGTGACATGTTAACTACCTGGTGATTCTGGGGGAATGAGGGTGCTGCAATTTCACCAACTGGATAAAAACAATGACGGGTGGATAGACACATAGCTAGCTACATAAATAGATAGATAGTTGGATAGATGAATTCCTCTGAATTTTCTGCTCTTAGTATAAGAGGCAAGGGGTCATTTAATTCAAATAATTCTTTACATTTTTCTATTTAAACAATAAACAGCATTTTCTGCTTTTCTCTTTCATTACAGAAACCTGTTTCTGAAATAAAACAAAGAGAAATGTCCTGACTGTCCTACAATTTCTTCAATTGGATCAAATCTGTCTAGTTAGGTAGATAGACAGATACGTAGCACGCGTAAATGTAACACAGGAGCTACGTTAGCTAACTCAGTGTCTACACCAACCGTTACACCACAATAGGAATTTCTATTGAGGGACAGATCCACCATAGGTTGGGATTCTTCAGGGGTTTGGACCAGTGTTGATATCTCACTAGGTTCTCTAAGGAGAGCTTGGACAGAGATGTGACGGACCAGTGAGTACAGGGTTAAAGATACACTCATATATTTATTCACAGAAATGATGTGACCTTCTTCTTATGTGTGTGTGTGAATAGTTGTGAGTGGCTAATAGGAAAGAAAAAAAAACATAAAAATGGAGTAGGAGTTATAAATGAGTTATAAGAGGAAACTGTAGATCAATGAGGCTCTATATAAAAATAAAATATCGGTACTGGAAAAATGCATAAGTTCAGATTTAACAACAAAACCCAACACACATAAGGCCCTCAACAAAAGTTTAAATGGTAGTAAAATAATAAACTTCAGAGGCAAGAATTCGTGAGATATTTTACTCAACTTTAACAATATAACAGTCCTTTAAGTCTGAAATGTGAACCAACAGTTTTTTCCTTTTGTTATAATCAAAGTTCCTTTCTGGAGTAATATCGTCTCAAAGTGTCAGAAAAGTGTGTTTAAATCTTCACTACCCGGAGAGACTAAGACTGTGTGTGTGTGTGTGTGTGTGTGTGTGTGTGTGTGTGCGTGTGTTCCCGCTACTGACGTCACTCGCGCAGTACTCTGGGAAGTGTAGTCTCGGGTGGCTCGCCATCTTGGACAAATTCGCTCGCTTTTCCCGTCAACAAAACAACCTGTACGATACAGCACTAAGTTCAGCAAGACTGTACGACAAGCATATTCATCTCAGCATGTCTCTGAGTCCGTAAACAGCAGGATTTAACACTTAACATCGTAGATTTACACTTAAACAAGATGCTAATCCCGCTAGCCTCTGCCTGTTAGCCTACAGCTTAGCAGCTGAAACGAACTAGCCGAGGTCTGTCTCCCACATTTATACTCCGGCTGTTTAATAATCTTTTAACTCCCTTATCAACACTTTCAACATCTTATCACTTGGAAATCTACACTTACTAACTCATAATCCCTCCTTAAACAGCCCTGTCTGAACTCACCGGTGTTTCTCTTCACAACTGAACAGAAACTGATGAGAGTTTATCAAACTCAGGACTAAAGAACACTGAAAAAACGAGGAATGGGGGATTTTATATCCCCTCTGGAGCCTTAATCAGCTTTTAACTTCAATAACTGCTCACAAAAAATAGCACCACAGCATCAGCTCTGGACACAACACACACTCCCACTTGAAGAGAGCAAGAAGTGAAGAGGGGGAGAGAAGGTGGGCGGGGCAAATGAACAGCCTCTGTAGAAGAGCTCAGAAAGAGGCTCCTAATTTTAACAGGGTTACAGACAGACAGACAGACAGACAGATAGAGAGACAGACAGACAGAGAGACAGACAGATAGATAGATAGACAGACAGACAGACAGACAGATAGACAGACAGACAGACAGACAGACAGATTCATTTTTATCAGAGGTTTCTGCTCTCAGTATAAGAAGTAAGAGGTAATTTACTTATTTATATTTTTCTATTTACATGATAAACAGTAGTGTTGTCACGATACCAAACTTATGACTTTAGATACGATACCTGCCTAAATATCTCAATACCGATACTGAAACGATACCACAGCAAAACCTAAAACATTAGGAAAAGTAATGGAATAATAGATGATCGAAAATAGTTTTATTAATTAAAGGTCTCTCTCTCTCTCTCTCTCTCTCTCTCTCTCTCTCTGTGTGTGTGTGTGTGTGTGTGTGTGTGTGTGTGTGTGTGTGTGTGTGTGTGTCTGGTAGAGGGGAGAACAGAAAAGCTCGCCTGGTTAAAGGTCTTAAAAACACACAAATAAACAAAACTTCATTATCGATGTCCTCCAAAATGATGGAGGTCATAATCATTGATCATCTGATCAGTTTCTAACGTAATTACTGCGACAGGTCTGTTTATAACTGCTGCTGATCTACTTGTGAACGCCTGATATTTAGCAGCATGGAGGTTCAGGTAAACATAACGCTACCAGTTCTCCACATTGGTAGTTATCAATAAAGAAAAGCCAGTTCACTTCAACAGCTCTCACTGCCCTAAACTCCTCCTGAAAAACTCCCCCTCCTCTGACTGGAGCTTGGTGTGATTGTTAGAGCTGTATCACTCTTCACTGATCTGACCTTCTCTGACCTCTTTAAACTCTGCAGGTCTGTCAGAAAGAGGCTGTGCTCAGTTGGAGGTGTTGGCTCCTTTGGTCTGTACAGGTTTAAAGCATATAAACAGCATGATCTGATTTACCCTTTCATTACAGGAACCTCTGTGTGAAATACGAGTGTA
The DNA here is from genome assembly GCF_030463535.1 of Salminus brasiliensis. Classification (NCBI taxonomy): domain Eukaryota; kingdom Metazoa; phylum Chordata; class Actinopteri; order Characiformes; family Bryconidae; genus Salminus; species Salminus brasiliensis. Next base: position 11,470,221 of record NC_132881.1, on the reverse strand, counting down.
AATGCAAGCTATATTAATGTGACGTATCTCTTAAACATAGCAATCTGGCAGCTGGAGTGCGGGAATCCATGTACCCTAAAAGACCAAGGTAAGCATCATACTAACCTATTAACGCCAATCAGGCAATTGGTCACAGATGACACCTACCTGTGTCAGACCAGCTGCCACCTACCAGTCCGACCAGCAGGCCCCCCACCACCACCACCCATACCAGACCAGCTGCACACCCTCCTACCACTGCTACCTGTCTAATGACCATGTTAAAACCTAAATGGACTCTTAACTTATCTGCCACTATTAATATCACCACTATTTAGTCTAGACCCTTTTTCCTCCACTAGTGATGATGATAGTGTTTGTACTGAATGTGAGCTAGTAGCTCTGTGGAGGAGAAAGTGGAGCAGTTAGAGGTGGAGCATCATGGCTTTACTAAAGGATAGAGAGCAGGAGTCACTGGTAGCAGCCCCGGATGCCTTAGGGAGAGCCAGCACCCCCCACTCTGGCGTTAGAGCCCTCACAGCGGGGCGAATGGGGGACGTCTCGGCGGCATAGCCGGAAAGCTAAGGCTAATGCTAGCGCTAAGGCCGAAGCTAGTCCATCGGAACACCACGCTGACCCTGGGTGTTAGCATTGATCAGCTAAATATTCTACCTCAAAGCTCAGTAATATCAGACCATTATCTAATCTCCTTTGAGCTACATCTAAGGCAAAATGTTAATTCGCCCCCCAACACTGTCTAAAGCGCACAATAACCACAATGACAGCTGTACAGTTTACTAAAAACCTCCCACCCCTATCCACCTTAGCTTACACTCCGTCAGACCAAACGGAGCTCGTTAAATTAACAAACGATCTAGAAAATACCCTTCGATCAACCTTAGACAAAGTAGCACCGTTTAAAAATAAAATGATGAAGCAAAAAAGGCTCGCACCGAGGTACAGTGATCAAACTCGTACCTTAAAACAAACAGTGCGGGAACTAGAGCGTAAATGGCGGACGACCAAACTAGAGGTGTTCCACTCTGCGTGGAAGGACAGCCTTAGTCAATATAGAAAGGCACTCATTAAAGCTCGCTCAGTGTATTTGGCCTCGCTGATCGAGAAAAACAAAAACAATCCCAGAATTCTTTTTACTGAGATCTCTAAACTTAGTAAAAGCCAGGCAGATTCTCAACCCCAGATCCCAACATCTTTAACCAGTAATGTTTTTATGGACTATTTTAAAAATAAAATAGAAAATATTAGACAACAAATCCAACCCTGCTTATTAAATCAAACATGGCCGTCACCTGATGTAGTTGCTTTAGAACATAACTTAGTTGTAGAACAAAGGCTGGAAGCCTTCTACCCACTTCCACAAAAATTATTTCCTCAGCTAATTGTACAACCTGTACACTCGACCCAATTCCCTCTAAATTGCTAAAAGAAATACTCCCAATTATAATCACACCTCTTTTAACTATTGTAAATTCATCCCTTTGCCTTGGGCATGTACCCCAAACCCTTACAATAGCAGTTATAAAACCTTTAATCAAGAAACCAAATCTTGATCCTAGCGTATTATCTAATTATAGACCCATCTCAAACTTAACATTCGTATTTAAGATATTAGAAAAAGCTGTGGCCCAACAACTCTGCTTATACCTGAGTAAAAATTACATGTATGAGAAATTCCAATCTGGATTTAGACCAAATCACAGCACAGAGACAGCCCTAGTGAAGATTACAAATGATCTCCTTCTTGCCTCTGATCAAGGCTACATATCTTTATTAGTCCTACTAGACCTTAGTGCAGCCTTTGATATAATAGATCATACTATATTTCTAGAAAGATTAGAGAAAATGGTTGGAATCACAGGGACAGCCCTATCATGGTTCCAATCATATGTAACGGGACGCTATCAATTCGTAAAGATAAAATATTTATCTTCAAATTACACAGAAGTAAGATATGGAGTTCTGCAAGGCTCAATTTTAGGACCACTATTATTTACATTATACATGTTACCACTGGGCTCAGTTATAAGCAGACATGGCGTTAATTTCCATTTCTATGCAGATGACACACAGCTCTATATATCAGCCAAACCTGACGATAGATTTAGACTACAGAAAATGGAGGACTGTGTAAAGAATATAAAACTCTGGATGTCACATAACTTCCTTCTTCTTAACAGTGACAAAACCGAGGTTCTCCTTTTAGGTCCAAAGGACACTAGACATAAACTATCTGACTTAATGTTAGACTTGGCCGATGCTTCCATCATTCCTGGTTTAGCAGCTAAAAATCTTGGTGTCACATTTGACTCAGATTTATCATTTGAGCAACATATAGCTAATATTAGTAGAACAGCCTTTATGCAGCTTAGGAACATCTCCAAACTAAGAAACTCCTTATCACTAGATTAGACGCAGAAAAGCTAGTACATGCTTTTATTACCTCAAGGCTAGATTACTGTAATGCATTACTGTCAGGTTGTTCCAGCAGGAACCTCAATAAACTTCAGCTGGTGCAAAATGCTGCAGCCAGGGTCCTTACTAAAACTAGAAAATTTGACCTTATCAGTCCAGTTCTATCAGCACTTCATTGGCTCCCAGTTAAATTCCGTATCGAATACAAAATTCTTCTATTAACATGTAAGGCCCTACATGGCCTCGCTCCTGAATACCTGCGGGATCTTATTGTATATTACGAACCATCAAGACTACTTAGATCTCAGGGTGCTGGCCTCTTACCCGTGCCCAAAATTCAGAAAACCTCAGCAGGGGGAAGAGCCTTTTCTTATAAAGCCCCCCAACTCTGGAATAACCTTCCAGATAATGTTCGGGACTCAGACACAGTCTCAATCTTTAAATCTAAGCTGAAAACGTTTAGTTTAGCTTTTGGTAATTAATGTTTCTTAGATAAGGGTTGCAGGTCCAGGGAATTGTAGGGAATTGTAGGGAATTGTAGTACACTAAGATGCTGGAGCTGTCGTCTCGCTGCTTACACGCGATCACTCAGGTTTGTTGGAGCAGATAGATGCTGGTGTTTTCAGGGTGCTCCCGTGTCCATGTTACCTTCTGGCTCTCTCCTTTTAAGTAGGCTGTTATAATCAGTCCTGCCGGAGTCGTCAGACATACTCTGATGCGGATGCTCAACATTCTCCGCCCTCCATAAAATTCCTCTCAGAACTAACTTTCTCTTTCTCTTTTTACCTTCTCAGAGTAAATGGCCACCCAGCCCGACCTGCTGGAAGATTGCCCACTGAGGTCCCCTGCGTCAAACCAGCTGCCACCTACCAGTCCGGCCAGCGACCCATGGCGGACCGGTGGCTCTCCCGCCTGCCGCTGCTGCCTGTTTGGTGGCCGTATTGAAACCTAGATGGACTTGTGTCTGTCTGCCACTATTAATATCACCACTATTAACTTTCTGTTGTATCTGGTTTGGTAATTTTTATGATTAATGTTTAAATAGTTCTGACCAAAGGAGGATGGGTCCCCCTTGTGAGTCTTGGTTCCTCCCAAGGTTTCCTTCTCCAGCTCTGAGGGAGTTTTTCCTTGCCACTGTCGCCGTTGGCTTGCTCACAGGGGTCTTTGATCCTTCATGTTATTTCTTCTTTCTTCTCTGTCTCTGTCCTTTATTAAGTACTAATTATGTAAAGCTGCTTTGTGACAACAACAGTTGTAAAAAGCGCTATACAAATAAATCTGACTTGACTTGACAGTGACTGAATGTGTGTAATTTAGCTTCATTACACCACCTCAGGGGATCTGAAATCAAGTAGTCACACAAATGAGCGGGGCCTTGGCATCGCCTTCCACACTTTCAGCTTCCTCTGGTTTTTCTGTTCTTTCTGTCATTAGCAGTGCAAGCTGTTGTAGGAACCTGTGTGATGAGTATCACAGATCTGCTCCTCAAGGGTTGTTTTAACAACAGCAAGATTTATTTCCTACAGAAATGGTACATTTATCTTCTGAGGTGTATTTTTATTAAATTAGACTAATTATTGTAACTGTGCATAATTATTAAATATACATATTTTAGTTTCAGGATTCGAGGAATCGTTCCTCTGCCGGTCAGTACAGCCTCAGGAGGAAACTAGTACCTACTAGAAGGCTGAGAGAGTACTTGGAGGAAGCGTCTGCAGCTAAAAGTAGACCTTCTAAGCCCAAAGCTCCAGACATCTCAATACAGGTGTTGACATGTCCCTGGCAATGAACCACATGATAATTGGAGCAAACAATTAGAAAGGTGTACTTGCTCTTCTCCTACTGTAATACCCTTAGTATGGGTTACACTAGCTTTACCTGTTAGTATCAGTTAGTTAGTTTAAATGCCAGAGTAGCAACAGTATTACATCAGTTTAACATGCTAGTGTTTAACATTTAATTAATAAAGATACATTTATATTAAGATAAAAGCAAAACTTTATTCAGAGAAAAACGTCTCAGTAATGATCAATAAATATCTTTCCATAAATTTTAATCTGGCATATAAGTATGACAGCTGTGTGAAGATGGGCAATTAATCATGTGGGGGGGGGGGATAAAGGTGTCACGGCACCGGCCCGTCTCACCTACTTACACCTAGAGTCTTTATACAAGGAAGCTGTTACTGACATAATAATCGCTACATGGCGCTTCTTCCACCTGTCATTCAGTTGGGTGTAGAGACTCTCGATATGTCAGGTAAGTATAGACTGTGCTTATAAAAATAATATTATAATTATGTTATATTACATAATGAAAATATATATTACAATAATCCATTGATAATATAATATCAAACATATATTTAAATAATTGTTTACTGTTGACTACAGAATATTGGTTCCTCAAAATACCACTTCCCTTCTATTACCATAAAGTTAACACTAACAAGTGATTGTCATTTTAGTTCATTTAGACTTTAATTTATTGTATTTATTCATTATTATTGTATTTGGTGTATTAGAATGTATTGCTTGTTTTCTAGAAAGAATTCATAATCCTGTGTGAATAATTCATAAGAGTATTTTATGGACAATCAATTCTTTAACAGGCTTATTTACTATTTAAGTGGTGAAAAATGCACAGACACATCAGTGGAATGCACCTCGCACCAGCAGGTGTTACAGTATAAGAGCATCACAAAGACTATAAACCTTTGAGAAACTGCCCTTCTAGGAAGAAAAACAGCATACCCCAGCAAACCAGACCAGCATAAACCAGTTTAAACCATTTTAGATGAAGATGTAATCCTCAGTTTGGAAAAGTAGAGATTTTTTAACAGGTTTTGGGAGGCATCGTTGGCAGCTGATGATTAATAGCCTTTTATTAAAGATGAATGAAGATGACCTAGGCCCAAATATGTGATGTCCTCATACTTTATTAAAACTACTGTAATAAAAGAAGTGGGAATGTTACTTTTTACCTCTGGAAATAGATGAAAACAGACCACTTTACACAGTAAGCCCCAAATCTCAAAATCTCTTTATTTAACCAACTATGTTACAATTTTACTTGGTGAGAGCAACACAACTATGACATGTAACAAAAAAACAGGCCGTTAACAAGTATTATACTAAAAGAGAAAAATACACGAAACAATAAATAGAATAAATAATAAGTTAAAAAAGTAACAAAGAGCTGTAAAAATCTGTAGTCAGAAATCTGTACTTGTACAGGTATGAATACTGTACATAAATATGTAGCCCGAGTAGACATCTATATACAAACTATTATGTACAGATATGATAAACATCTACAGAAACTTAACATCTGTGCAAATAATCATAGTGCAAATGGTAAGCATGTTATGTATCCGTACTTTGTTGAAGTTAAATCCAGTTTGGTTCAGTGAAATTTAGAAGCTCAGTTCTAAAGAACTTTTCTTTAGAATAGGTTTATAGATTAGAGTGTGAACCCTAATGTAAAATTTGCAGTTCTATTATTAAGCTTATATTTCACAATTGCACATTTCTGTTCCAAAGTTCATGACAGTACATCAGTTATGAGAGAAAAAAAAGTACATTTTAATAACAATAATAATAATAATAATAAGAAGAAGAAGAAGAAGAAGAAGAAAAAGAAGAAGAAGAAAAGTAGTTAAAATAGTAAAAAAGATTTAAAAGTCATGTTTGCTGCTTTTCCTGATCTCAGTGTCTTCGCCTCCTCCTTTTCCTCTTGGGTTGCTTAGGCAGTGGCTCTCTGCTTGTGTCCAGTTCAAAGTGAGGGGCGAAGCTTGTCCCAGTTGGTGAGCTGAAGACCTCTGCGATCTGGACCTCCATACTCCGAGCAGGACAGCGGCACTCCTCCCACAGGCGCTGCTTAATTTCTCGGCCTAGCTGCAGGCTGTAGGGATGGAGATGTCCTGATGGAGTTCTGAGCAGAGGGTCCACCACAGAACCAGAAGTGAGGTCTCTCTACCAGTGGAGCTCATCACTGGGACTGAGTCAGGAGCAGTGGGTGGACTGACAACAGTCTGAATCAAGAAGCACAAAAAGAAGATTCAGATGGACAGAACCTTGTTGCCCGGGGGGGGTCCTAGGAACCTGTAAGACAAAACAAATGACAATACATATATAGAAACTTTATGATCACCTATGTGTTACACAGAAGCAGACCAATTTAAAGCAAAAAACACACAGTTGCAGAAGGACAGACCCTCGTTGGCCACATCTACCATCACAAGTTTTGAAATGGAATGGTCACTAACCTTTCACACTTGCAGAAAGATAGATAGCAAGTCACACACACAGTTGCACATGGACAGACCCTTGTCCACCAGATCCACCATCAGAACCTGTAGGACAAAAAAAGAAAGTCAATACATGTATAGAAACTGAATGATCACCTACCTGTTAGACAGTTGCAGACAGATAGACAGTGAGCCATACACAGATGCAGATGGAGGGAGGGGATAATGACATCCTCAGAACCTGTAAGACAACAAATAAAGTCAATACAGGTTTTAAAACTGAAAGATCACTTACCTTTAACACAGTTGCAGAACATTAGACAGCGAGCAAGACAGCTACAGATGGACAGACTGTGGTGGCTGGATGCATGGTCAGGGAGGGAGGGGCTCATGGGGTCATGAACCTATAAGACAAAAAAAGAAAATACATGTATAGAAACTGAATGATCACCTACCTCTTACACACTTGCAGACAGATAGATAGCGAGCCACACACAGGTGACTTGAAGGAAAGATCCACCATCAGGAATGGGGGGAGCATTGGGTCCTGAAAGCATGTAAGACAACAGAAAGGCAATACATGTATAGAAACTGAACGATCACTTACCTGTTACAGAGTTGCAGAATTTTGGACAGCGAACCACACACAGTTGCAGATGAAAATATATTTGTTAAAAGGATACACCTTCAGGAAGAAGAAGAGGTTGATGAACTTCTTGAGAATCTGTCACACAAAAAAGAAAGTCAATACATGTATAGAAACTGAATGATCATCCACCTGTTACACACTTCCACATGGATAGTAGAGAATCACACACAGTTGCAGATGCACAGACCCTTGAAGGACAGATCCACCATCAGGAAGGGGGTAGCCATTGATCTTGAAAGCCTGTAAGACAACAAAAAGAAAGTCAATACATGTATAGAAACTGAATGATCACTTACCTGTTACACACTTGCAGACAGATAGTAGCGAGTCACACACAGTTGCAGATGCACAGACCCTTGGTTCATGCGGTCCGAAAAACCTGTAAGACAAAAAAAGAAAGTCAATACATGTATAGAAACTGAATGATCACCTACCTGTTACACACTTGCAGTCAGATAGATAGCCACACACACAGTTGCAATGGACAGACCCTTGTTGGCTGTATGCACCATCAGAAAGGCGGGAGCCATTGTTCCTGAAAGCCTGTAAGACAACAAAAAGAAAGTCAATACATGTATAGAAACTGAATGATCACCTACCTGTTACACACTTACAGACAGATAGATAGCGAGCCACACACACAGTTGTAATGGACAGACCCTTGTTGGCTGTATGCACCATCAGGAAGGGGGGAGCCATTGGTCCTGAAAGCCTGTAAGACAACAAAAAGAAAGTCAATACATGTATAGAAACTGAATGATCACCTACCTGTTACACACTTGCAGACAGATAGTAGCGAGACACACACAGTTGCAATGGACAGACCCTTTTTGGCTGTATGCACCATCAGAATGGGGGGAGCATTGGGTCCTGAAAGCCTGTAAGACAACAAAAAGGCAATACATGTATATAAACTGAATGATCACTTACCTGTTACAGAGATGCAGAATGATGGACAGCGAACCACACACAGTTGCAGATGAAAATATATTTGTTAGAAGGATACACCTTCAGGGAGAAGAAGAGGTTGATGGACTTCTTGAGAACCTGTAACACAAAAAAGAAAGTCAAAACATGTATAGAAACTGAATGATCACCTACCTGTTACACACTTGCAGACAGATAGATAGCGAGCCACACACACAGTTGCAATGGACAGACCCTTGTTGGTTGTATGCACCATCAGGAAGGGGGGAGCCATTGGTCCTGAAAGCCTGTAAGACAACAAAAAGGTGTAGTGTATTTATTGGCTATACAGATGTCCATAGGCCTGAAGGAATGGTATGGAGTTGAGGAATGATATGGTAAGCCACACGGGGTAGATGTGGAAAAGAAAGGGGGTCCTGTTTCCTGACCAAATGTGAAAACTATACATGAATCAACGAACATAAGATGCTGTTTAGATTTGGACATCGCTTTGGGTGTACATGACATAGATTTAAACGTGGTCCAGATGTGTCTGTGGACAACGTATGTAATGGTGGGGGCTGATGAGTGTTCCTTATGGATGAAATGCAAACATTCTGCATATGGGAATAATCCAACAGAATATGACGTGTAGTAGGGTATAAAAACTCAAGGTATTCCTATGTTGAGGAGAGAGATCAAGGGGCACTCAGAATTGGCAGACTCTCTCCACACTTACTGTACTTTTGATTGGAATAAAATATTTCATTGTTACAACTAAAGACGGTTGTTACAGACTCTCCTTTTTAAATAAGAAGTCCATCTCCAGAGGAAGACGAACCGAGACGACAATTTTTGGCACCCGAACAGGGACTTCAGCTGTGACTTCCGGCAGCACCAGACGGTTCGTCGTGGAAAACTTCTGCTCGTGAGCCAACATTAAACGGTGAGCACTTTTCTCATTATTCGAGCTTGGGTTTCCGCGTTATACTGAGGTGTGTGAGTGAAATTGTAACATATGAGGTTGTGACATTATTTTTGGAGGAGACTCTGGTCTAAATTTGGGTCGTTTGTGGGTTGTGCCACCACAATACGGGGGTGTAAGAAATGAGAAATATATGTAGGGACAATGAGTAGTGACAAGGTATAAGGAAAATAAAGGGGTGTTGTTGAAAAAGCAGTGAGTAACGTTGATAAGGCCATGTTAATCTGCGCCACGCAGACTTTGAGAGCTAGGGCCCTTTTCTCTCTTAGGATTGTAAGACGTGAGCAGGTTCGGGTTACAGCGTGAAAGTTAGCTTAACAGGGTGACATAAGAGAAATATGGGGTGTTATAGAAGAAAAGTACTATGGGATGTTACAGAAAAACAAAGAGAAATATGGGGTGTTATAGAAGAAAAAGAGAAATATGGGGTGTTATAGAAGAAAAAGAGAAATATGGGAAGTTTAAGAGAAGGAAAGAAGGGGTGTTATAAGAGAAAAGAAGGGCTTTTTAGAGTAAAAAGGGTATTACTAGAGAAAACTAGGTGTTAAAAGAGGGGTGAGTACTTATCTAAGTGTCAGAAGTAAAGAGAAAAGGGTATAGTGCACAGAAGAGAAGACAGGGCTAGCTTAAAACAGTCGACTTGTGGTGTGTGTGTGTGTGTGTGCGTGCGCAGGGATTTATATGTGTGTGTGTCAGTCTGCGTGTGGAGGTTGAGGGGCTGGTACCCTCCTCTCTTCCTTTGTCCTGTTCTGTCTGGGTTAAAGGGGATATGTTTGGTTAGAGGAGAGTAATTCTTAACCTCTCCATACTGTTGGCTTTTATTGACAAAAAAATAAAATGCACATGGCCAAATATCCGACCTCGTTGGCTCTGTGAGATCTTGTGCCTTGCAGGGGGACTTCTTCTGGCAAGAGTACGGGGCCTGAGAGTCACTCCTTACGGGGAGGAGGAGCTGTATTTGAGTTTGTGCACCAGAAGCAATAAAAGCCAGATTAATTGAGGTTGTGAAAAGATTTAAAGGGGACATGCAATTTAAATTAATTCTGATATTGTTTCAGACCATGTGTATTTTGTGGGAGGTTGTAAATTTAAGGGAAAATATGGGGGCCCATAGAGAGAGGAAAAAGGAGTAAATGTTATGTGTTGTATGTCTAGTCTGTGTTGTTGTTTAATGGCAAATAATAGATAATGGGATCCCATAAACATAGTTAAGTGATAATGATTATAGAACAGTGGTATTAAATAAATAGGTTTCTCAGATATGTGGGTTGGAATGAGGTATAGGAAAATTAATGAGCCCTGTCTGGACGTCAGAGAGGGAGATAGGTAAGGGTAAATCTTCATAAACCACCAAAGCAGCTCATACTGGCACCAGGTCACGTACAGTACAAGAATACTGTTAATAAGTCCTGTGATTGTCGTATGGATCCTGGAATGTGGGTTTTTATAGTGTAATTTCAACCTACCATCAGAGAGACAGATTTTACTCGGTGCAAACAGTTACATATACATATATATACATATATATATATATATATATATATATATATATATATATATATATATATATATATATATATAGAAGGTGTGCTACTAGTAGTTTGCCTAATTTGAAGGAAAGTCTATATATGGTTGAGATAAGTGGTATTGTTCAGCAATGTAGGAGAATAGTCTCTGGTATGTTAATGTTGAGATGGAATAAATGAAATTAATAATGATTGTAGAATGTTGATATAATATGATAGTCATAATGTGAGATAAGTAGAGGAGTGTATTTAATATACACTTTGTGTTTGCATATAATTATGTAATGGTGAGCGGTTAATGAAGGAATTTTAGTAGTAGGTGTGTGTGTGTGTGTGGGGGGGGGCTCTGTTTTGCAATGGCTAAGGCGTGGCTGAGCGCCAGATGTGTAATGCAGTGTTAATGACAAGATATGCAGGAGCACAGGGGCTTGGTGGAGTGAGATTTTTCCCCATGAGGAGAAATGATGGTTCATGGTTAAGAGTTTGGTTGTAGTGTCATATGAGATAATATATATTATAATAATAATATTAGTATTGTTAAATATGTGTTCATAAGAAGTATGACTAGAAGATAGTAATAGCAGAATGCTTGGTTGCTTTGCATGGGGGAAAAGATGTCTAAGGTTGTTGTTTTTTCCTGTGTTGAAGTGGGTCCAGTGGTGTTCTTGGTATGGCTTGTGTTGAAGAATAGACTATTATAGTGCTTCTTGCCAACTGTCTTTGGGATTAATATAACGGATGTGGTGATTTTCTTGGTGTCCTGTGTCAGTGAGTGCAGTGAGTGTGTGGCTTGGAGTGCTGATTGTGCTTTGCGAGTGCATTAAATCTAAACAATCATTAGACCCAGTGCAAACTGTAAATTGTTCAGGGTGTATAACAGACCATTATGATGATAATGTTGTTTTTACTAGTATCACTCATGTTTGGCATTTACCTTACACAGGGTTCATTTATGAGAGGAACTAGTGAGCCTCGATGGGTTAAATTAGTTTTTCTGTTTTGCTGGTATCTCTCTCCCTTTCTGCTCAGCGGGAGAAAGGGGTCTATCCAACGTACATACTAGCATGAAAATAGGCTTGGCACACATATGCTTGTAGTTGACCTGTGACCCCTGGCTAAGGGAGAGTCAGGCATGTCAGCATACATATACACTTAGGCTTAAGAAGTTGTAGAGTGTTAAATTGTCTGTAAAACAAATAGTCCCTTTGTGTTTTAAGTGTAAGATTAGCTTAAATTATGAGTGGAGTATGGAATTAATGAATAGTAATTAACATGTGTAAAGAGTATAAAGAGAAAAATTAAACACACTGAGAATTACCTTATTCTTTTCTATCTTTCTTCCATGCTAAGAAAAGGAGTGTAGAGAGCCCTCTATGGGGATATCCTATTTCATTAGTAGATCGGAATAGTCTATGTTATTATAACAGTTGAGAAACTATGTTGGCAGTAGGCCAAGAGTCCCTTGGGGATATGAAGAATGGAGTTCAAGATGGTATTATAGTATGTAGGAACAGAAGATGGAAAACGTATGTTTACAGTGAATTGTTATGGACCTTGAGAGTTTATGACAATATTAACTCTGGCGTGATTCAACTTTTCTCTTTTATGGGATGCGAGAGGAGGCAGAAAAAAGGAAATAAGGAGGGGCTGCTGGTGAGCGGCGGGCCAGAAGCGTCACGTGGACTGAGTGGAAGAAGCTGTGCTGACTGCAGATCAGGCCAGTGTGCTTATCCACAAATTACTTCCCTGTACACACCTGCACTTAAAACACATGTGTAGTCATATTTATAGTACTATTAATTGCATAATACTTACTTACAGTTTAAAGGACTCTGCATGAAGCTTGGCAACAGACCGATTGGATAGTGAATTTGATTACTTAGGAGAAAACATTTGGGGGTTAAACATTTTGTTAAGATATGTAGTCTGAATAGAGATACATTGGAGCATTTACTATTGTAATATCTTGTGTTTTTGGGGAGATTAGATTCAAAAGTATTTGGTGGCATCAGTCTTACTTTAGGAGAACTTACTATTGCAGAGTGGTCATACATTTTTAAGGTCTGGGCTGTTCTGGAGTTGGCAAACCTTAGTATAATTTCAATAACCCATCCACTTAATTTCAATAACCCATTCAAGTAACTTATAAATAAATAAACATAGTATAATTGTAAGTAGACAGTGACAGGGTAGTAACTTCCATTATTTTAAGTTCATTTTTTTGCACACTTAAATAACAGAGAGGCTATTAGTATGCCAACTATGGGTACCAATGCTTCAAAAGGTATTACTCCTGTTGATGTGGTTAAGAAAAATAATTCATTAAAGGCATAACTAAAACATCAGAGAAATGGCATAAGCATTGGCCTGACATTGACCAACCATGGCCAGTGGAGGGGACTCTTAATCCAGATGTCATTAAGGTAATGCAGGTGCTTGTGGCTACATACAAGGCAAACCAAAAGAAAGGTAAGAAGGGGGAACAACATAAGGAGAAGAGACAGATGGAGCTTGGCATTCTTCAGTTGTTTGAACAAGAGGGACAGAAATTGGTCAAAGCAGCGAAGGATAAGAGAGAGAGGAGTGCAGAAGAAATAGAGAGACAGGTAAGGGGAATAGAAAGGCAGATGGCAGAAATTAGTGCACCATTTTCACATGTTGACCCAGTAAAGAATCCCCCACCATATGATTAGGAGGTGACTAAGGAGATCTATCCCCAGTTTTCAGTGATCACTCAAGAGGGCGACTATCATATCAGAGATGAGGAAGACCGAATAGTGGAAGCAGGAAAAGCGGAAACAATTATAAAGATGTATCCAATTTCCAAAAGTAAAAAGAAAACAACATGTTTGCAAATTGAAGGTGACATGAAGACCAGGAGGACAAAAGTTGGAGATGATGTGGATCAGAGTACTTAGGAAGAAGCCAGAGGAGGATATGATCCAGCAGTCAGACGGATCCTGGTGAGGGCAGAAAGAAGAGGAGGCAAGACGAGACAGTATGAGGACTCCACTGATGAGAGTTCTGATGAAAGTGAAAATGAAGATGACGGCCAAGACAAGGGACCAATGAGTCTTTGCACCTCAAGAGGATTCTTCCCAACCACAGCCAGTTCAAGAATAGAAGAAGACATAGACAGGGCTATGAGAAATGTAGAGAGGCGTATAGACCAATGCCTCTCATGTGGACACTGCTATGAGTTTAGAGAAGCAGAAAAGACTGGAAAAACAACTGAAGGAGCTACACATGCAGAAGAAGGAATTGAGGATGGAAGGCTCTCAGAAGGTGGACAAGGGATATGCATTGCGCCCAAGAAAAGGAACATCATGTGACAAGATGTGTCCAGTGATCATCAGAGGACAGACATTAGAATACAAGTTTTGGCAGAATACAGACATGTCTGATGTCCTGGAAAAATTGCCAACTCTTCAAGACGGAGCACATCCTTGGATCGCAAAGTTGGAGGAGATCATGGTGGGAACACAACCTGCTGTAGGAGATATTAAGAGACTTCTTGCTAGTCTCCTGGGAGTGCCGGCCATGGAAGAAATTCAGCAAAAAGCTGGATTCGATCGCTACGTGGGAACAGTGGTGAATGATCCAGAACTGTTTGCTGCAATTAGAGGTTGGGTGTGGACAGCATTGAGAGACACATTTCCAACAAATATACATCCTGATAACATTCTCATTGAACCATTGGGAGAGGAAGAAAATCCTAGAGCATATGTGTCATGAGCCCATCAAGTGTGAAGAAATGTCACAGGACATGATCCGGAAGCGAACGAAATGGAACAGTCCATCCTTCAAGCTAAAATACAGAAAGGATTGCCTTTACCAGTGAGAAGCAAACTGGCAGAGGTCGTCGGGTTAGGAAGTTTAGCAAAAGGAGTTTACACTGACCATATTGCTCATCAAGTAAAGTTGTACAGGAAGAAAGAACAGGACCAAAAAGAGCAAGACCAAGAGACCCTCAGAAAGCTGACTCACATACAACTGGTGGAGAACAAGAAAAAAGGCAAGAAGCAAGCCCTGGTTATACCAAGCCAGCCTCCGCAAAATCAGCAAGATCAGCCCTCACAACAGCTGCAGCCAAATCAGGTTCATCCTCAAGTGACACAACCATCATCAATGGGTCCAGGTGTCTCCTGGTCACAGCCAGTCTTTGGTCAAGTACAGGTCTGGAGAGGAAGGGGTCGAGGAATCACAGGAAGAGGAAGAGGAGGAAGATTTGATCCGACTTTTCAACAGTCTCTTGAAGCATGCTACAACTGAGGAATGATAGGTCACTTTGCTCGAGAGTGCAACAGACCAAGAGAAAGTTTCAGGGGAAACTTCAGAGGAGGATTCAGAGGCCAGCCAAGGCCGCTCAGGGGACCGGTGAACCCTTATAGGGGCCCGGAACCAGGATTCTAGAGGTGCCCAAAGAACTCGAAAGGGAGGTGTCAGCTGGTAGCATCAGGGCCGGAGAGTGATCCAACCATTGAGGTGAAAGTAAATGATCGACCATTAAAGATGGTGGAGCAGCTTTCACCTGTATCCAGCCTGAAGATGCTATACACCTCCCCATGTCTGGTCAATGGATTCGGACAATCGGGTTTGAGGGAGTGAAACAGCTGATTCCTCTCACAGAACCAATAGAGCTCTGCTATAAAGATACTAAGATTACAATACCTATTTTGGTGTCAGAACATACACAGATAGCACTGTTGGGAAGAGACGCTTTGTGTAGACTAAATTGCACAATAAAATGTACACCAGATGGATGCTTGGTAGAGATGCCAAGTGATGTCATCCGCCAACTAATGATGACAACAGAAGCGGAAGCTTCATCAGTTTTTTGGATTGGAAATCTTACTACAGACTTCTTGGAACCAGCCAAGTTGTGGGAGAAGTTTATTGTGGCAAACCTGCCTGATGCAAAACCACCAGAGAATCCATTGCATTGTACACTCAAGTACTTCAAGGATGCTACTAAATCAAATGCAGAAGAATGGTTAAGTCACCAACCAAAGCAAGTTCAACTTTGTTCAAGCTGTATAATCATGGGACCACAAGGAGCAGCTATGAAGGTGGACAGCAATGACTATCTGCTCAAGGAGTTTGCCATTGGGAAAAGTGTGCCACATGTGACTCTGTTGGTAGCTAGAGATTATGAACAGAAACACGTTGGAGAGATGATGGCAGAAGCAGAAAAAGTTGTGTTTGTACCAATGAAGGAGAATGTTGCAATTTGGAGAAGTGAGGATCAGCGATTCATCAAGATCATGATCACTGCGCAAGGACAAGGACAACCACAAGCTGTGCGAACAACACATGAATCACTCAACAATCCAACAAGGAATTCCTTGAAAGAGCAAATGTTAAGATTAGTGCCAGAATGCCTGTGGTCTCAACATAGTACTGACATTGGTCGTGTAAAATCAGCTCAACCAGTGACCAGTTGAACTCAAACCTGGAGTTAGACTTCCGTGGAAAAAACAGTATCCCTTGAAAGAAGGAGCCATCTTAGGGATCGGACCACAAATTGAAGGACTGTTGAAGGCAGATGTGTTGAAGTTAACCCAGAATCCTCAAAGCAACACACCTTTGTTGCCAGTGAAGAAGCCTGATAACTCCTATCGTTTGGTACATGATCTGAGAGCGGTGAATGAAGTACTAGCGGATTTTCCAGCAGAAGTCCCGGATCCCCATACTCTATTAGCTCAAATTCCTCCAGAGGCAACACATTTTACAGTGTTAGATTTATGTGGGGCTTATTTTAGTGTTCCACTGAGTGTAGAAAGTCAAAGGTTATTTGGGTTTACATATAATGGACAGTTCTATGAGTACACGAGATTGCCACAAGGGTTCAAGCATAGTCCTCACATCTTCAATAAAGTATTGAAGGATGATTTGGCAGGTATAGATCAGATATTAAACAGTACTGTAATTCAGTATGTTGATATAATTGTTACATCACAAAATGAGGAGACATGTCACAAAGACTCAATTAAATTGCTACAGATGTTGGCAGAAAAAGGGCATAAGGTCTCGCAGAAGAAGTTGCAGTATTGTCAGAAGAAAGTAGTCTATTTGGGTCAGACTATAACGCAGGGACACAGAAGTATTTCTGACAAACAGTTGGAAGCTATTCACTACGCTCCCAAGCCTAGAACAGTCAGGGAACTGATGACCTTTTTAGGTATTGCGGGTTATTCTTCGGCATAGATAGAGGACTATGCCAGTTTAATGGGGCCTTTGGGGGCTATGAGTAAAGATACTGGAAATGCCAAACTCCACTGTAATCTTTCCTGGACACAAGAGGGTCTTTTAGCATTTGAGACAGTGAAACAGAGGTTACAAGATGCTCCAGCATTGACGTTTACAGATTCCTCCAAGAATTTCTTACTGTATGTGTCTACTTCTACTGAAGGTAAATATGCATGTGCAGTCCTCTGTCAAGTGACAGGTACAGGAACAAGTCCACAGCCTGTTTTTATATTATTCCACAGCTTATTCAGAAGTTGAGTTGGGACTGCCATTGCGTTATAGAGCTATGGTAGGAGTTTATCTAATGTATGACAAAGCATCAGCAATCACGATGGGTTATCCAGTAACAATTCTTACCCATCATAGCCTTAGAAACCTACTGAACCATGGCAAATATACACTGACTATGCCAAGGCTTAGAGATTATTATAGGCTTTTAGAGCAGGAAGATGTCACCCTAGTAAGGTGTGCCACAGTGAATCCAGCTGAAACTTTGCCAACTCCAGAAGATGGTGAGCCACATGATTGTGTGCAAGAAGCTGAGAAATACTCAAGGCTTAGGTCAGATTTAAAAGCCCTCCCACTGGAGAAGGCAGACCTGGAATATTGGACTGATGGTTCCTGCTATAGGAGAGGAGACTAATTGTGTGCGGGTTATGCAGTAGTAAAAGCCCAAGGAGAAAACTTTGTGGTTGAGAAGGCTGCAGTCATACCACAGCCGGCTTCAGCACAACTTGCTGAACTTGTAGGGTTGACAGAAGCATGTTTATTGGCTGAAGGTAAGCGAGTGACTATCTACACTGATTCTGCCTATGCACATAGTGTGCGTCACCTGTTTGGGGCAGTATGGAAGAACCGAGGGTTTAAGAAAACAGATGGTTCCCCTATACAGCATCATGAGCAAATAATGAAATTGTTACATGCCATGATGAAACCCAAAGAAATTGCTATTGCTAAATGTGCAGCACATAAAAGGGATATGTCAAGGGTCACACAGGGGAATAAAGCGGCTGATGAAGCTGCAAAGGCAGTTACAGGAGCAGACAAATGGGGTGAAGTCTTTTTGGTTACACATGAGGTAGACATGGAAGACAGAATAACAATTAAGGATGTGACCTTAATGCAGGAAGCAGTTCCAGAGATAGATAAACAGTTGTGGCGAGATCGAGGAGCCACTCAAGACTACTGGCCTTTGGAGGAATCATGAGGGGCTGGTAGTAGCACCTCCTGACCTGTTGGGTCTGATGATTCATAAAGCGCATGGTTTAGCCCATGTGGCAAGGGGCGAGGTAAGGAGGAAGATTATTAAGGAGTATGGGTTTTGGGCACCATATTTGCTTGAGCAGATAGACTATGTCATTGGTAGATGCACAATTTGCTTGAAAAACAATGTTCAAAGGCGTGTAATGGTTCCACCTGGTCACATCCTAACTCCAAGGGGTCCTATGCGTGAGTTAGTAGTGGACTTTGTTGACATGATAAAACCAATAGGAGGGAAGAGATACATGTTCGTTGTAGTGGACCGCTTTTCAAGGTGGCCAGAGGCCTGTCCAACCAAATGGAAAAATGCACAGTCCGTTGCCAAGTTTCTGTGCAGAGAGGTCATAAGCAGGTGGGGACTTCCAGATCGGATATCCTCAGATAATGGGAAGGATTCGTGGATAAGACAATGAAATTAATTTGGCAAAAATTGGGGATAAAACAGCGTCTTGGGGCAGTATATCATCCTCAAAGTCAGGGAATTTGTGAGAAAATGAATGTTGTTTTGAAAAAACGCATTGTGAAAATCTGTCAGCACACAGGTTTGAATTGGGTTGATTGCTCTTCCATTGGCATTAATGGTGTGTCGCTCAAGTGAGCTGCGTGATTTACATATGACGCCACATGAGTTGGCGACAGGCAGACGAATGCCAACACCGTGCCTGCGTACAGGGGGAAAGGGTCCAAGTCTTGGCCTTTTGGAAGATGAAATGAAAGCGTATGTGACATACATGGCTAATCCACATAAGAGAATATCCATGTATGTGTCTGACAGGCAAAAGAAAGAAGAGGTACAGGAGAGGCTGGATGAGCAAAAGAGGAATGTGGTGCAACCTGGGGACAAGGTGTTTGTGAAGGTGTTTAGAAGAAAATGATATAACGAACGCCGTGAAGGTCCTGAGGTTGTGCGTAGTACTGGAACTGCAGTCCAGGTTAAAGGGTCTCCAACGTGGTATCATTTGTCACATTGTGTTAAAGCACCTAGGGAAGAGGCAGCCCATTTGCTTGGAGGAGATGTGGAAGGCTCAAGGGAACCAGGACATACAGAAGGAGAAAGGCAGGAAGATTTCCAGGGTCAAATTCCAGAAGAGGAGATTGTCCATGATGTGGACAATGGTGATGACTCTGTGGGCATTGCTGATGATGCCGGAAATGACTCTGCAATTAATCAACAGGAAAGAAGGTTTGAGAACATTGAGGTTAGGAATGTCCCAGAAACAGAAGGAATTATTTCAGGGGAGTGTGAAGCACCAAAAGCTGCTGAGGGCACTGATTCCTCTATAGGGGAAGTCAGAGAGTCAAATAAACATCCAAGACCAGTTCGAAAAAGGGTCAAACCTAAACGTTACGAAGATTGAGGTAAATGTATCAGTGGGAAATTCCACTTTATTAACATTAAATATTACTAAAAGCATAAATGTGTCACATCCACCAGAATCAGCTGTTTAGGTGATTCCAGTAACAGTAACTCCTGTGCAGTTGGTAATTACAGTCAAACCAGGCAGATCAGTTCTTCTTCCATGTAGGTGTGGAAGATTTAATACTGGAGGTAATGATCCCCCTGAGTGGAGAAATAGTCGTGGTGAAGAGATTGTGTTAGCAGGGCCTACAGTTGATATGGTGCCTTACAATCAAAGAAAGTATGTTTTGTCCAATGACATGAGGTGGTTCAGAGTTAAATATGATTGTTCAATTCTTATGCGTAATGTTACATGGGAAGATCAAGGGGAGTATACATGTACTTACTTTGAGCCAGAGTTCAGCTTTGTACCAGTGCAGAAAGTGTGGAAACGGGAGCATGTAACTCGTAAGATGATAGTTAACATTATCTCCACAGGAGATAAAAGGGGACCAGGAACAATTTCCTGTAATAACCATCTCAGGGGTAAAAACTGTGCCAAGGCAGGTTACAACTGTAGCTCCAGAAACAACTAAAAGTGTTAATGTTACAGGTCAGGTTACTACTGTAATCATAAATAATACAGAACCTGTAAAAACCACAATGATGACAAGAACGCCTGTAGGTGTCACTTTAGGGAATAGAACTAGTGAGAATATGACAAGCTCAACTGCAGTGAATGGTACAGGGATAACAACACCAGTAATGGAAGTAGCAAAAGTGACCCATCCATCTAATATGACATTAGTAACACTGCAAGATGAAGTAAATACAACTGAGAAATTGTTAGTAACCATAGAACGGAGTGAGAGCAATAATGATGAGAGTGTTGGAGAACACTGTTGGAGAGTGAAGTAAGTAGAGATGTAATGATGCATGAGCCTTCTACCAAGGTAACAAATGTATTACAGGATTTAGACTGGATTCCAGGAGATGTAATAGATCAGAATCAAGCACTGAAAAAGAGAGAGGCTAAGTGGAAGGCATATAGATTTGATTCATCTGTGTTGCAAATATCTGACCCTTGGGCAGCCAGGAACTTATGGTTTCAGCAGATAACACATTCTGTAAGAACAAGCAAACAAATTAGTGGTCCATGTGTGGTGAAAGTCCCGACACCAGGCACTTGGCCTTCTATTTTGGAAACAGTTCCTGAACCTTTAAGTACAGAATGTCAGTATTATGCATTATCATGGCTGTTCTACAAACAGCAAGCAGCATATGATATATGGATGGCTACATCAGTGGGTTTGTTTAGACCTGGAGAGAAGTGTAGTTGGATGAGGCAATTACCATATGTAAACATAATTGATCAACATGAACATGTACAGACAGCAGTCCCTGATTCAATGGAAGTAAAGGCAGTAAAGGCTAAAGGTTGTTTTTGTTCTAATAATACTCATGGTGGGTCTGGAACGTTTATGGGAATTTCAGATTGTGACAGCTATGATACATTTGGATGATAAACATAAAAATAGGGATGGTTTGTTTGAAGTGATTTTCCGGCTACCACGTGGCCAGAATAAAATAGTGATGGTGCATCATGAAACATTGCCAGGTAATGTGACCCTAGGAAATTTTAAAGATCTTTGGTGGGTTTGTGATGATAAGGCATATATATTTTTGCCATATGGGTGGACAGGATGTTGTTACTTGGCAACATTAAAATTGCCATATGAGGTGTACACCATTAAGAAAGGTGAAGCACCTGATGACACCCAAGCCAAGGTAATTCCTGGATATAGACAGAAAAGTGAAATGGCACAATTTCAAATTTAGAGGCCTATCACTGGAGGATAAGTATAGAAGAAAAATGGGGAATAGGCTTATTTCCATGGTATGGTGTGACCTTCCTAGCAGACCATATTGATAACATCACTTACACCTTACAGGGATTTGCTAATGAGACTATTAGAGGGTTTGAATATTTATCAAATACTCAGAAGAGTCACAGATTGACGTTGTTGAAACATGATATGGCTCTTGATTACATTCTGGCTAAGCAAGGGGGGTTATGTGTAGCTCTGAATTTAACAGGAGATGTTTGTTATACTTTAATTCCTGATAATTCTGACAATATGACTGATGTAATAGGGGCACTAAAAAAGATAAGAGAGGCATTTGGCCCATCCCAAGAAGCAGAATGGTCTGTGAATGCATGGTTGCTGGAGAGATTAGGACCAATGGGAACATTGTTGGCTCAGTTGTTCGGTGCTGCGCTTTTGTCGCTATGTGTGATGTTCTGTTGCTGCACATTCATATTAACTTTTGCTAAGGCGATGATTTTAAGATGGGTTGGAGTTGTAATGCCGGGGGAACAAGTTCAACTGCCATTATTACCTAGGACAGATTCGGAAGAAGATGAGGGATTAGTGTTAGAAGGTGATTTGGTGGATAAATATCCATTCTGAGTATCTACTCTGATTATTACTTCCATTTAAAGTATCAGGTCTTTTTATCATAAGTTATAACACCTATGTTACATTATCATATGTTATGTAAAGGTGATTGTAGTATTTTTTAGTATGGCTGAAAAGGGTGGCTTAAAATATGATTTAATGAGTAGTAATAGTTTGACAGTATAATACTGTTGTTGTGTAATGTGCATTTGATGTTTTGAAGAAAAGATATTGGCTGTTGTTTTTTATCTTTCCCTTCAGACTAGCGGTGGGGAGTACCACTGTGGGGTGACTGGTATTCTGAGATCCCAAGAGGCAGAAAAGGGGTCAGACGTTGATGGACATTACTAATCGGGAGATCTGAAGACCTTTTGAACAAGGACATTGTAAAGGCATCTATCCAGATTCACCATCAAGGAACACCGATGTTGATGAATTGCAATGTGCCACATTTAAACTTCTCATTTATTACTGTCTGTACTCTAAATACACTACATGTACAAATAGAAGTTCTGATATGTATAACCTATTGTTATTATATTGTAAACAAGTTGTAAGATGATGTATTTTGTTGTGAGTAAGCACAGTGTGAACTCAGGGGTTTTGATCTTTTCTCGATACTAGGGACAGTAATGGTAGGCAGGGACAGGTGTATTGGAAGGTCTGATGGGTCGACCAGCCTGAAAGTACACATTATTTTTGGTTTAATGGGGTTCCACATGTATTTACTCACACTTGCAGGATTCCATATTCAATATCTATATTGGCAAGACATTCCTTCTTTTTTACATTGGCAGAGGGACCGTAAGAGAGTTTTTCCTGTCTTGGGTGATTGAGAGATATTAAAGGTGAGATAGCTGCCTGGCAGGTTTTCGCTCTCACACTCTGTGAAATTAGTGCTAAAGAAGGCACTCCTAGAAGGAATAGCTCTTTAGAAGCACATGTAACCATGTGTGCCATGCTCTTTTATTTTATTGAGCCGTTGATAAGGCTCAAAGGGGGGCAAATGTAGTGTATTTATTGGCTATACAGATGTCCATAGGCCTGAAGGAATGGTATGGAGTTGAGGAATGATATGGTAAGCCACACGGGGTAGATGTGGAAAAGAAAGGGGGTCCTGTTTCCTGACCAAATGTGAAAACTATACATGAATCAACGAACATAAGATGCTGTTTAGATTTGGACATCCCTTTGGGTGTACATGACATAGATTTAAACGTGGTCCAGATGTGTCTGTGGACAATGTATGTAATGGTGGGGGCTGATGAGTGTTCCTTATGGATGAAATGCAAAGATTCTGCATATGGGAACAATCCAACAGAATATGACGTGTAGTAGGGTATACACACTCAAGGTATTCCTATGTCGAGGAGAGAGATCGAGGAGCACTCAGAATTGGCAGACTCTCTCCACACTTACTGTACTTTTGATTGGAATAAAATATTTCATTGTTACAACTAAAGACGGTGGTTACAGACTCTCCTTTTTAAATAAGAAGTCCATCTCCAGAGGAAGACGAACCGAGACGACAAAGGCAATACATGTATAGAAACTGAATGATCACCCACCTGTTACAAACTTGCAGACAGATAGATAGCGAGCCACACACAGTTGCAATGAACAGACCCTTGTTGGCGTTATGCACCATCAGGAAGGGGGGAGCCATTGGTCCTGAAAGCCTAAAAGACAACAAAAAGGCAATACATGTATAGAAACTGAATGATCACTTACCTGTTACAGAGTTGCAGAATGATGGACAGCGAACCAAACACAGTTGCAGATGAAAATATATTTCTTAGAAGGATACACCTTCAAGGACAAGAAGAGGTTGATGGACTTCTTGAGAACCTGTACGCAAAAAAGAAAGTCAATACAACCTGTTCACCAACCTGTTAAACACTTGCAGACAGATAGTAGCAAGTCACACACAGTTGCAGATGCACAGACCCTTGGTTCATGCGGTCCAAAAAACCTGTAAGACAAAAAAAAAAAAGTCAATACATGTATAGAAACTGAATGATCACCTACCTGTTACACACTTGCAGACAGATTGATAGCGAGCCACACACACAGTTGCAATGGACAGACCCTTGTTGGCTGTATGCACCATCAGGAAGGGGGGAGCCATTGGTCCTGAAAGCTTGTAAGACAACAAAAAGTCAATTCATGTATAGAAACTGAATTATCACCTATCTGTTACACACTTACAGACAGATAGATAGCGAGCCACACACACAGTTGCAATGGACAGACCCTTGCTGGCTGTATGCACCATCAGGAAGGGAGGGGGTCATTCGGTCCAAAAGACCTTTAAGACAAAAAAAGAAAGTCAATACATGTACAGACACTGAATGATTACCTACCTGTTACACACTTGCAGACACATAGATAGCGAGCCACACACAGTTGCAATGGACAGACACTTGTTGGCTGTATGCACCATCTGGAAGGGGGGAGCCATTGGTCCTCAAAGCCTGTAAGACAACAAAAAGCAATACATGTATACAAACTGAATGATCACTTACCTGTTACAGAGTTGCAGAATGATGGACAGCGAAACACACAGTTGCAGATGAAAATATATTTGTTAGAAGGATACACCTTAAGGGAGAAGAAGAGGTTGATGGACTTCTCGAGAACCTGTAACACAAATAAGAAAGTCAATACATGTATGGAAATGAATGATCACCAACCTGTTACACACTTGCAGACAGATAGTAGTGAGTCACACACAGTTGCACAAGCACAGACCCTTGAAGGACAGATACAACATCAGGAAGGGAGGGGTTTATGCGGTATGAAAAACCTGTAAGACAAAAAAAAGAAAGTAGTAGCGAGTCACACACATTTGCAGATGCACAGACCCTTGGTTCATGTGGTCCGAAAAACCTTTAAGACAAAAAGAAGAAAGTCAATACATGTATAGAAACTGAATGATTACCTACCTGTTACACACTTGCAGACAGTTAGTAGCGAGTCAAACACAGTTGCAGATGCACAGACCCTTGGTTCATGTGGTCCGAAAAACTTGTAAGACAAAAAAAGAAAGTCAATACATGTATAGAAACTGAATGATCACCTACCTGTTACACACTTGCAGACAGATAGTAGCGAGTCACACACAGTTGCAGATGCACAGACCCTTGGTTCATGTGGTCCGAAAAACCTGTAAGACAAAAAAAGAAAGTCAAAACATGTATAGAAACTTAAGACATGTATAGAAACTGCAGACAGATAGTAGCGAGTCACACACAGTCGCAGATGCACAGACCCTTGGTTCATGCGGTCCTAAAAACCTGTAAGACAAAAAAAGAAAGTCAATACATGTATAGAAACTGAATGATCACCTACCTGTTACACACTTGCAGACAGATTGATAGCGAGCCACACACACAGTGGCAATGGAAAGACCCTTGGTTCATGTGGTCCGATAGACCTTTAAGGCAAAAAACGAAAGTCAATACATGTATAGAAACTGAATGATCACTTACCTGTTACACACTTGCTGACAGATAGTAGCGAGTCACACACAGTCGCAGATGCACAGACCCTTGGTTCATGTGGTCCGAAAGACCTTTAAGACAAAAAAAAGAAAGTCAATACATGTATAGAAACTGAATGATCACCTACCTGTTACACACTTGCAGACAGATAGCAGCGAGTCACACAAAGTTTCAGTTGCACAGACCCTGGGTTCCTGAGGTCCGAAAAACCTTTAAGACAAAAAAAGATAGTCAATACATGTATAGAAACTGAATGATCACCTACCTGTTACACACTTGCAGACAGATTGATAGCAAGCCACACACACAGTGGCAATGGAAAGACCCTTGGTTCATGTGGTCCGAAAAACCTGTAAGACAAAAAAAGAAAGTCAATACATGTATAGAAACTGAAGACATGTATAGAAACTGCAGACAGATAGTAGCGAGTCACACACAGTTGCAGATGCACAGACCCTTGGTTCATGCGGTCCTAAAAACCTGTAAGACAAAAAAAGAAAGTCAATACATGTATAGAAACTGAATGACCACCTACCTGTTACACACTTGCAGACAGATAGATAGCGAGCCACACACAAAGTTGCAATAGATAGACCCTTGATGGCTGTATTCACCATCAGGAAGGGGGGAGCCATTGGTCCTGAAAGCCTGTAAGACAACAAAAAGGCAATACATGTATAAAACCTGAATGATCACTTACCTCTTACACACTTGCAAACAGATAGTAACGAGTCACACACAGTTGCAGATGCACAGACCCTTGGTTCATGTGGTCCGAAAAACCTGTAAGACAAAAAAAAGAAAGTCAATACATGTATAGAAACTGAATGATCACCTACCTGTTACACACTTGCAGACAGATAGTAGCGAGTCACACACAGTTGCAGATGCACAGACCCTTGGTTCATGTGGTCCAAAAAACCTGTAAGACAAAAAAAGAAAGTCAATACATGTAAAGAAACTGAATGATCACTTACCTGTTACACACTTGCAGACAGATTGATAGCAAGCCACACAAACAGTGGCAATGGAAAGACCCTTGGATCATGTGGTCCGAAAAACCTGTAAGACAAAAAAGAAAGTCAATACATGTATAGAAACTGAATGATCACCTACCTGTTACACACTTGCAGACAGATAGTAGCGAGTCACACACAGTTGCAGATGCACAGACCCTTGGTTCATGTGGCCCGAAAGACCTTTAAGACAAAAAAGAAAGTCAATACATGTATAGAAACTGAATGATCACCTACCTGTTACACACTTGCAGACAGATTGATACCGAGTCACACACAGTTGCAGATGCACAGACCCTTGGTTCATGTGGTCCGAAAGACCTTTAAGACAAAAAAGAAAGTCAATACATGTATAGAAACTGAATGATCACCAACCTGTTACACACTTGCAGACAGATAGTAGCGAGTCACACACAGTTGCAGATGCACAGACCCTTGGTTCATGTGGTCCGCCAAACCTGTAAGACAAAAAAAGAAAGTCAATGAATGTATAGAAACTGAATGATCACCTTCCTGTTACACACTTGCAGACAGATAGTAGCGAGTCACACACAGTTGCAGATGCACAGACCCTTGGTTCATGTGGTATAAAGGCCTTTAAGACAAAAAATGAAAGTCAATACATGTATAGAAACTGAATGATCACCTACCTGTTACACACTTGCAAACAGATAGTAGATTGTCACACACAGCTGCAGATGCACAGACCCTTGGTTCATGCGGTCCGAAAAACCTGTAAGACAAAAAAAGAAAGTCAAAACATGTATAGAAACTGAATGATCACCTACCTGTTACACACTTGCAGAAGGATAGTAGAGAGTCAAACACAGTTGCAGATGCACAGACCCTTGGTTCATGCGGTCCGAAAAACCTGTAACACAAAAAAAGAAAGTCAATACATGTATAGAAACTGAATGATAACCTACCTATTACACACTTGCAGACAGATAGTAGCAAGTCAAAACGAGTTGCAGATGCACAGACCCTTGGTTCATGTGGTCCGAAAGACCTTTAAGACAAAAAAAGAAAGTCAATACATGTATAGAAATAGAATGATCACCTACCTGTTACACACTTGCAGACAGATAGTAGTGAGTCACACACAGTCGCAGATGCACAGACACTTGGTTCATGAGGTCCGA
Source organism: Salminus brasiliensis (assembly GCF_030463535.1). Lineage (NCBI taxonomy): Eukaryota > Metazoa > Chordata > Actinopteri > Characiformes > Bryconidae > Salminus > Salminus brasiliensis. The sequence continues at coordinate 11,442,526 of NC_132881.1, read as the reverse complement.
AACACCTTCAAGACAAAAAAGGAAAGTCAGTACATGTATTGAAACTGAATGATCACCTACCTGTTACACACTTGCAGACAGATTGATAGCAAGCCACACACACAGTGGCAATGGAAAGACCCTTGGTTCATGCGGTCCGAAAAACCTGGAAGACAAAAAAATAAAGTCAATACATGTATAGAAACTGAATGATCACCTACCTGTTACACACTTGCAGACAGATAGTAGTGAGTCACACACAGTTGCAGATGCAAAAACCTTTGGTTCATGCGGTCCAAAAAACCTGTAAGACAAAAAAAGAAAGTCAATACATGTATAGAAAATGAATGATCACTTACCTGTTACACGCTTGCAGACAGATAGTAGTGAGTCACACACAGTTGCAGATGCACAAACCCTTGGTTCATGTGGTCCGAAAAACCTATAAAACAAAAAAAGAAAGTCAAAACATGTATAGAAACTTAATGATCACCTACCTGTTGCACAATTGCAGACAGATAGTAGCGAGTCACACACAGTTGCAGATGCACAGACCCTTGGTTCATGTGGTCCGAAAGACCTTTAAGACAAAAAAAAGAAAGTCAATACATGTATGGAAACTGAATGATGACCAACCTGTTACACACTTGCAGACAGATAGTAGCGAGTCAAACACAGGTACAGATGCACAGACCCTTGGTTCATGAGGTCCAAAAAACCTGCAAGACAAAAAAAGAAAGTCAATACATGTATAGAAACTGAATGATCACCTACCTGTTACGCACTTGCAGACAGATAGTAGCGAGTCACACACAGTTGCAGACGCACAGACCCTTGGTTCATGTGGTCCGAAAGACCATTAAGATAAAAAAAGAAAGTCAAAACATGTATAGAAACTGAATGATCACCTACCTGTTACACACTTGCAAACAGATTGATAGCGAGTCACACAAACAGTGGCAATGGAAAGACCCTTTGTTCATGCGGTCCAAAAAACCTTTAAGACAAAAAAAAGAAAGTTAATACATGTATAGAAACTGAATAATCACCTACCTGTTACACACTTGCAAACAGATAGTAGCGAGTCACACACAGTTTCAGATGCACAGACCCTTGGTTCATGTGGTCCGAAAAAACCTGCAAGACAAAAAAAGAAAGTCAATACATGTATAGAAACTGAATGATCACCTACCTGTTACACATTTGCAGACAGATAGTAGCGAGTCACACACAGTTGCAGATGCACAGACCCTTGGTTCATGTGGTCCGAAAGACCTTTAAGACAAAAAAAGAAAGTCAATACATGTATAGAAACTGAATGATCACCAACCTGTTACACACTTGCAGACAGATTGATAGCGAGTCACACACAGTTGCAGATGCACAGACCCTTGGTTCATGTGGTCCGAAAGACCTTTAAGACAAAAAGGAAAGTCAAAACATGTATAGAAACTGAATGATCACCTACCTATTACACACTTGCAGACAGAGAGTAGCGAGTCACACACAGTTGCAGATGCACAGACTCTTGGTTCATGCGGTCCGAAAAACCTGTAAGACAAAAAAAGAAAGTCAAAACATGTATAGAAACTGAATTATCACCTACCTATTACACACTTGCAGACAGATAGTAGCGAGTCAAACACAGTTGCAGATGCACAGACCCTTGGTTCATGTGGTCCGAAAGACCTTTAAGACAAAAAAGAAAGTCAAAACATGTATAGAAACTGAATGATCACCTACCTATTACACACTTGCAGACAGAGAGTAGCGAGTCACACACAGTTGCAGATGCACAGACCCTTGGTTCATGTGGTCCGAAAAACCTGTAAGACAAAAAAAGAAAGTCAAAACCTGTTACACACTTGCAAACAGATTGATAGCGAGTCACACAAACAGTGGCAATGGAAAGACCCTTGGTTCATGTGGTCCAAAAAACCTGTAAGACAAAAAAGAAAGTCAATACATGTATAGAAACTGAATGATAACCTACCTGTTACACACTTGCAGACAGAAAGTAGCGAGTCACACACAGTTGCAGATGCATAGATCCTTGGTTCATGCGGTCCAAAAAAACCTGCAAGACAAAAAAAGAAAGTCAATACATGTATAGAAACTGAATGATCACTTACCTGTTACACACTTGCAGACAGATTGATAGCAAGCCACACAAACAGTGGCAATGGAAAGACCCTTGGTTCATGCGGTCCGAAAAACCTGTAAGACAAAAAAGAAAGTCAACACATGTATAGAAACTGAATGATCACCTACCTGTTACACATTTGCAGACAGATAGTAGCGAGTCACACACAGTTGCAGATGCACAGACCCTTGGTTCATGTGGTCCGAAAGACCTTTAAGACAAAAAAAGAAAGTCAATACATGTATAGAAACTGAATGATCACCTACCTGTTACACACTTGCAGAAGGATAGTAGAGAGTCAAACACAGTTGCAGATGCACAGACCCTTGGTTCATGCGGTCCGAAAAACCTGTAACACAAAAAAAGAAAGTCAATACATGTATAGAAACTGAATGATAACCTACCTATTACACACTTGCAGACAGAGAGTAGCGAGTCACACACAGTTGCAGATGCACAGACTCTTGGTTCATGCGGTCCGAAAAACCTGTAAGACAAAAAAAGAAAGTCAAAACATGTATAGAAACTGAATGATCACCTACCTGTTACACACTTGCAGACAGATAGTAGCGAGTCACACACAGTTGCAGATGCACAGACCCTTGGTTCATGTGGCCCGAAAGACCTTTAAGACAAAAAAGAAAGTCAATACATGTATAGAAACTGAATGATCACCTACCTGTTACACACTTGCAGACAGATTGATAGCGAGTCACACACAGTTGCAGATGCACAGACCCTTGGTTCATGTGGTCCGAAAGACCTTTAAGACAAAAAAGAAAGTCAATACATGTATAGAAACTGAATGATCACCAACCTGTTACACACTTGCAGACAGATAGTAGCGAGTCACACACAGTTGCAGATGCACAGACCCTTGGTTCATGTGGTCCGCCAAACCTGTAAGACAAAAAAAGAAAGTCAATGAATGTATAGAAACTGAATGATCACCTTCCTGTTACACACTTGCAGACAGATAGTAGCGAGTCACACACAGTTGCGGATGCACAGACCCTTGGTTCATGTGGTATAAAGGCCTTTAAGACAAAAAATGAAAGTCAATACATGTATAGAAACTGAATGATCACCTACCTGTTACACACTTGCAAACAGATAGTAGATTGTCACACACAGCTGCAGATGCACAGACCCTTGGTTCATGCGGTCCGAAAAACCTGTAAGACAAAAAAAGAAAGTCAAAACATGTATAGAAACTGAATGATCACCTACCTGTTACACACTTGCAGAAGGATAGTAGAGAGTCAAACACAGTTGCAGATGCACAGACCCTTGGTTCATGCGGTCCGAAAAACCTGTAACACAAAAAAAGAAAGTCAATACATGTATAGAAACTGAATGATAACCTACCTATTACACACTTGCAGACAGATAGTAGCAAGTCAAAACGAGTTGCAGATGCACAGACCCTTGGTTCATGTGGTCCGAAAGACCTTTAAGACAAAAAAAGAAAGTCAATACATGTATAGAAATAGAATGATCACCTACCTGTTACACACTTGCAGACAGATAGTAGTGAGTCACACACAGTCGCAGATGCACAGACACTTGGTTCATGAGGTCCGAAACACCTTCAAGACAAAAAAGGAAAGTCAGTACATGTATTGAAACTGAATGATCACCTACCTGTTACACACTTGCAGACAGATTGATAGCAAGCCACACACACAGTGGCAATGGAAAGACCCTTGGTTCATGCGGTCCGAAAAACCTGGAAGACAAAAAAAGAAAGTCAATACATGTATAGAAACTGAATGATCACCTACCTGTTACACACTTGCAGACAGATTGATAGCGAGCCACACACACAGTGGCAATGGAAAGACCCTTGGTTCATGCGGTCCGAAAAACCTGTAAGACAAAAAAAAAAAGTCAATACATGTATAGAAAATGAATGATCACTTACCTGTTACACGCTTGCAGACAGATAGTAGTGAGTCACACACAGTTGCAGATGCACAAACCCTTGGTTCATGTGGTCCGAAAAACCTATAAAACAAAAAAAGAAAGTCAAAACATGTATAGAAACTTAATGATCACCTACCGGTTGCACAATTGCAGACAGATAGTAGCGAGTCACACACAGTTGCAGATGCACAGACCCTTGGTTCATGTGGTCCGAAAGACCTTTAAGACAAAAAAAAGAAAGTCAATACATGTATGGAAACTGAATGATCACCAACCTGTTACACACTTGCAGACAGATAGTAGCGAGTCAAACACAGGTACAGATGCACAGACCCTTGGTTCATGAGGTCCAAAAAACCTGCAAGACAAAAAAAGAAAGTCAATACATGTATAGAAACTGAATGATCACCTACCTGTTACGCACTTGCAGACAGATAGTAGCGAGTCACACACAGTTGCAGACGCACAGACCCTTGGTTCATGTGGTCCGAAAGACCATTAAGATAAAAAAAGAAAGTCAAAACATGTATAGAAACTGAATGACCACCAACCTGTTACACACTTGCAAACAGATTGATAGCGAGTCACACAAACAGTGGCAATGGAAAGACCCTTTGTTCATGCGGTCCAAAAAACCTTTAAGACAAAAAAAAGAAAGTTAATACATGTATAGAAACTGAATAATCACCTACCTGTTACACACTTGCAAACAGATAGTAGCGAGTCACACACAGTTTCAGATGCACAGACCCTTGGTTCATGTGGTCCGAAAGACCTTTAAGACAAAAAAAAGAAAGTCAATACATGTATAGAAACTGAATGATCACCAACCTGTTACACACTTGCAGACAGATAGTAGCGAGTCAAACACAGTTGCAGATGCACAGACCCTTGGTTCATGCGGTCCAAAAAAACCTGCAAGACAAAAAAAGAAAGTCAATACATGTATAGAAACTGAATGATCACCTACCTGTTACACATTTGCAGACAGATAGTAGCGAGTCACACACAGTTGCAGATGCACCGACCCTTGGTTCATGTGGTCCGAAAGACCTTTAAGACAAAAAAAGGAAGTCAATACATGTATAGAAACTGAATGATCACCAACCTGTTACACACTTGCAGACAGATTGATAGCGAGTCACACACAGTTGCAGATGCACAGACCCTTGGTTCATGTGGTCCAAAAGACCTTTAAGACAAAAAGGAAAGTCAAAACATGTATAGAAACTGAATGATCACCTACCTATTACACACTTGCAGACAGAGAGTAGCGAGTCACACACAGTTGCAGATGCACAGACTCTTGGTTCATGCGGTCCGAAAAACCTGTAAGACAAAAAAAGAAAGTCAAAACATGTATAGAAACTGAATTATCACCTACCTATTACACACTTGCAGACAGATAGTAGCGAGTCAAACACAGTTGCAGATGCACAGACCCTTGGTTCATGTGGTCCGAAAGACCTTTAAGACAAAAAAGAAAGTCAAAACATGTATAGAAACTGAATGATCACCTACCTATTACACACTTGCAGACAGAGAGTAGCGAGTCACACACAGTTGCAGATGCACAGACCCTTGGTTCATGTGGTCCGAAAAACCTGTAAGACAAAAAAAGAAAGTCAAAACCTGTTACACACTTGCAAACAGATTGATAGCGAGTCACACAAACAGTGGCAATGGAAAGACCCTTGGTTCATGTGGTCCAAAAAACCTGTAAGACAAAAAAAGAAAGTCAAAACATGTATAGAAACTGAATGATCACCTACCTGTTACACACTTGCAAACAGATAGTAACGAATCACACAGTTGCAGATGCACAGACCCTTGGTTCATGTGGTCCGAAAAACCTGTAAGACAAAAAAAGAAAGTCAAAACATGTATAGAAACTGAATGATCACCTACCTATTACACACATGCAGACAGATAGTAGCGAGTCAAACACAGTTGCAGATGCACAGACCCTTGGTTCATGTGGTATAAAGGCCTTTAAGACAAAAAATGAAAGTCAATACATGTATAGAAACTGAATGATCACCTACCTGTTACACACTTGCAAACAGATAGTAGATTGTCACACACAGTTGCAGATGCACAGACCCTTGGTTCATGCGGTCCGAAAAACCTGTAAGACAAAAAAAGAAAGTCAAAACATGTATAGAAACTGAATGATCACCTACCTGTTACACACTTGCAGAAGGATAGTAGAGAGTTAAACACAGTTGCAGATGCACAGACCCTTGGTTCATGCGGTCCGAAAAACCTGTAACACAAAAAAAGAAAGTCAATACATGTATAGAAACTGAATGATAACCTACCTATTACACACTTGCAGACAGATTGATAGCAAGCCACACACACAGTGGCAATGGAAAGACCCTTGGTTCATGCGGTACGAAAAACTTGTAAGACAAAAAAAGAAAGTCAATACATGTACAGAAACTGAAGACATGTATAGAAACTGCAGACAGATAGTAGCAAGTCAAACAGAGTTGCAGATGCACAGACCCTTGGTTCATGTGGTCCAAAAGACCTTTAAGACAAAAAAAGAAAGTCAATACATGTATAGAAACAGAATGATCACCTACCTGTTACACACTTGCAGACAGATAGTAGTGAGTTACACACAGTCGCAGATGCACAGACCCTTGGTTCATGAGGTCTGAAACACCTTCAAGACAAAAAAGGAAAGTCAGTACATGTATAGAAACTGAATGATCACCTACCTGTTACACACTTGCAGACAGATTGATAGCAAGCCACACACACAGTGGCAATGGAAAGACCCTTGGTTCATGCGGTACGAAAAACTTGTAAGACAAAAAAAGAAAGTCAATACATGTACAGAAACTGAAGACATGTATAGAAACTGCAGACAGATAGTAGCGAGTCACACACAGTTGCAGATGCACAGACCCTTGGTTCATGCGGTACTAAAAACCTGTAAGACAAAAAAAGAAAGTCAATACATGTATAGAAACTGAATGACCTCCTACCTGTTACACACTTGCAGACAGATAGATAGCGAGCCACATACAAAGTTGCAATAGATAGACCCTTGATGGCTGTATTCACCATCAGGAAGGGGGGGAGCCATTGGTCCTGAAAGCCTGTAAGACAACAAAAAGGCAATACATGTATAAAACCTGAATGATCACTTACCTCTTACACACTTGCAAACAGATAGTAGCGAGTCACACACAGTTACAGATGCTCAGACCCTTGGTTCATGTGGTCCGAAAAACCTGTAAGAAAAAAAAAGAAAGTCAATACATGTATAGAAACTGAATAATCACCTACCTGTTACACACTTGCAAACAGATAGTAGCGAGTCACACACAGTTTCAGATGCACAGACCCTTGGTTCATGTGGTCCGAAAAACCTGTAAGACAAAAAAAGAAAGTCAATACATGTATAGAAACTGAATAATCACCTACCTGTTACACACTTGCAAACAGATAGTAGCGAGTCAAACACAGGTACAGATGCACAGACCCTTGGTTCATGCGGTCCAAAAAACCTGCAAGACAAAAAAAGAAAGTCAATACATGTATAGAAACTGAATGATCACCTACCTGTTACGCACTTGCAGACAGATAGTAGCGAGTCACACACAGTTGCAGACGCACAGACCCTTGGTTCATGTGGTCCGAAAGACCATTAAGATAAAAAAAGAAAGTCAAAACATGTATAGAAACTGAATGATCACCTACCTATTACACACTTGCAGACAGATAGTAGCGAGTAACACACAGTTGCAGATGCACAGACCCTTGGTTCATGCGGTCCGAAAAACCTTTAAGACAAAAAAAGAAATTCAATACATGTATAGAAACAGAATGATCACCTACCTGTTACACACTTGCAGACAGATAGTAGTGATTTACACACAGTCGCAGATGCACAGACCCTTGGTTCATGAGGTCTGAAACACCTTCAAGACAAAAAAGGAAAGTCAGTACATGTATAGAAACTGAATGATCACCTACCTGTTACACACTTGCAGACAGATTGATAGCAAGCCACACACACAGTGGCAATGGAAAGACCCTTGGTTCATGCGGTACGAAAAACTTGTAAGACAAAAAAAGAAAGTCAATACATGTACAGAAACTGAAGACATGTATAGAAACTGCAGACAGATAGTAGCGAGTCACACACAGTTGCAGATGCACAGACCCTTGGTTCATGCGGTACTAAAAACCTGTAAGACAAAAAAAGAAAGTCAATACATGTATAGAAACTGAATGATCACTTACCTGTTACACACTTGCAGACAGATAGTAGCGAGTCACACACAGTCGCAGATGCACAGACCCTTGGTTCATGAGGTCCGAAAAATCTGTAAGACAAAAAAAGAAAGTCAATACATGTATAGAAACTGAATGACCTCCTACCTGTTACACACTTGCAGACAGATAGATAGCGAGCCACATACAAAGTTGCAATAGATAGACCCTTGATGGCTGTATTCACCATCAGGAAGGGGGGGAGCCATTGGTCCTGAAAGCCTGTAAGACAACAAAAAGGCAATACATGTATAAAACCTGAATGATCACTTACCTCTTACACACATGCAAACAGATAGTAGCGAGTCACACACAGTTGCAGATGCTCAGACCCTTGGTTCATGTGGTCCGAAAAACCTGTAAGAAAAAAAAAGAAAGTCAATACATGTATAGAAACTGAATGATCACCTACCTGTTACACACTTGCAGACAGATTGATAGCGAGTCACACACAGTTGCAGATGCACAGACCCTTGGTTCATGCGGTCCGAAAAACCTTTAAGACAAAAAAAAAGAAAGTCAATACATGTATAGAAACTGAATAATCACCTACCTGTTACACACTTGCAGACAGATAGTAGCGAGTCAAACACAGGTACAGATGCAAAGACCCTTGGTTCATGCGGTCCAAAAAACCTGCAAGACAAAAAAAGAAAGTCAATACATGTATAGAAACTGAATGATCACCTACCTGTTACGCACTTGCAGACAGATAGTAGCGAGTCACACACAGTTGCAGACGCACAGACCCTTGGTTCATGTGGTCCGAAAGACCATTAAGATAAAAAAAGAAAGTCAAAACATGTATAGAAACTGAATGATCACCTACCTATTACACACTTGCAGACAGATAGTAGCGAGTAACACACAGTTGCAGATGCACAGACCCTTGGTTCATGCGGTCCGAAAAACCTTTAAGACAAAAAAAGAAAGTCAATACATGTATAGAAACTGAATGATCACCAACCTGTTACACACTTGCAGACAGATAGTAGCGAGTCACACACAGTTGCAGATGCACAGACCCTTGGTTCATGTGGTCCGAAAGACCTTTAAGACAAAAAAGAAAGTCAAAACATGTATAGAAACTGAATGATCACCTACCTGTTACACACTTGAAGACAGATAGTAGCGAGTCAAACACAGTTGCAGATGCACAGACCCTTGGTTCATGTGGTCCGAAAGACCTTTAAGACAAAAAAAGAAAGTCAAAACAGGTATAGAAACTGAATGATCACCTACCTGTTACACACTTGCAGACAGATTGATAGCAAGCCACACAAACAGTGGCAATGGAAAGACCCTTGGTGCATGCGGTCCGAAAAACCTGTAAGACAAAAAAGAAAGTCAATACATGTATAGAAACTGAATGATCACCTACCTGTTACACACATGCAGACAGATAGTAGCGAGTCACACACAGTTGCAGATGCACAGACCCTTGGTTCATGTGGTCCGAAAAACCTGTAAGACAAAAAAAGAAAGTCAATACATGTATAGAAACTGAATGACCACCTACCTGTTACACACTTGCAAACAGATTGATAGCGAGCCACACACACAGTGGCAATGGAAAGACCCTTGGTAAATGCGGTCCGAAAAACCTGTAAGACAAAAAAAAAAAAAGTCAATACATGTATAGAAAATGAATGATCACTTACCTGTTACACACTTGCAGACAGATAGTAGTGAGTCACACACAGTTGCAGATGCACAAACCCTTGGTTCATGTGGTCCGAAAAACCTATAAAACAAAAAAAGAAAGTCAAAACATGTATAGAAACTTAATGATCACCTACCTGTTGCACAATTGCAGACAGATAGTAGCGAGTCACACACAGTTGCAGATGCACAGACCCTTGGTTCATGCGGTCCGAAAAACCTTTAAGACAAAAAAAAGAAAGTCAATACATGTATAGAAACTGAATAATCACCTACCTGTTACACACTTGCAAACAGATAGTAGCGAGTCAAACACAGGTAAAGATGCACAGACCCTTGGTTCATGCGGTCCAAAAAACCTGCAAGACAAAAAAAGAAAGTCAATACATGTATAGAAACTGAATGATCACCTACCTGTTACGCACTTGCAGACAGATAGTAGCGAGTCACACACAGTTGCAGACGCACAGACCCTTGGTTCATGTGGTCCGAAAGACCATTAAGATAAAAAAAGAAAGTCAAAACATGTATAGAAACTGAATGATCACCTACCTATTACACACTTGCAGACAGATAGTAGCGAGTAACACACAGTTGCAGATGCACAGACCCTTGGTTCATGCGGTCCGAAAAACCTTTAAGACAAAAAAAGAAATTCAATACATGTATAGAAACAGAATGATCACCTACCTGTTACACACTTGCAGACAGATAGTAGTGAGTTACACACAGTCGCAGATGCACAGACCCTTGGTTCATGAGGTCTGAAACACCTTCAAGACAAAAAAGGAAAGTCAGTACATGTATAGAAACTGAATGATCACCTACCTGTTACACACTTGCAGACAGATTGATAGCAAGCCACACACAAAGTGGCAATGGAAAGACCCTTGGTTCATGCGGTACGAAAAACTTGTAAGACAAAAAAAGAAAGTCAATACATGTACAGAAACTGAAGACATGTATAGAAACTGCAGACAGATAGTAGCGAGTCACACACAGTTGCAGATGCACAGACCCTTGGTTCATGCGGTACTAAAAACCTGTAAGACAAAAAAAGAAAGTCAATACATGTATAGAAACTGAATGATCACTTACCTGTTACACACTTGCAGACAGATAGTAGCGAGTCACACACAGTCGCAGATGCACAGACCCTTGGTTCATGAGGTCCGAAAAATCTGTAAGACAAAAAAAGAAAGTCAATACATGTATAGAAACTGAATGACCTCCTACCTGTTACACACTTGCAGACAGATAGATAGCGAGCCACATACAAAGTTGCAATAGATAGACCCTTGATGGCAGTATTCACCATCAGGAAGGGGGGGAGCCATTGGTCCTGAAAGCCTGTAAGACAACAAAAAGGCAATACATGTATAAAACCTGAATGATCACTTACCTCTTACACACTTGCAAACAGATAGTAGCGAGTCACACACAGTTGCAGATGCTCAGACCCTTGGTTCATGTGGTCCAAAAAACCTGTAAGAAAAAAAAAGAAAGTCAATACATGTATAGAAACTGAATGATCACCTACCTGTTACACACTTGCAGACAGATTGATAGCGAGTCACACACAGTTGCAGATGCACAGACCCTTGGTTCATGCGGTCCGAAAAACCTTTAAGACAAAAAAAAGAAAGTCAATACATGTATAGAAACTGAATAATCACCTACCTGTTACACACTTGCAAACAGATAGTAGCGAGTCACACACAGTTTCAGATGCACAGACCCTTGGTTCATGTGGTCCGAAAGACCTTTAAGACAAAAAAAAGAAAGTCAATACATGTATAGAAACTGAATGATCACCAACCTGTTACACACTTGCAGACAGATAGTAGCGAGTCAAACACAGGTACAGATGCAAAGACCCTTTGTTCATGCGGTCCGAAAGACCTTTAAGACAAAAAAAAGAAAGTCAATACATGTATAGAAACTGAATAATCACCTACCTGTTACACACTTGCAGACAGATTGATAGCAAGCCACACAAACAGTGGCAATGGAAAGACCCTTGGTGCATGCGGTCCGAAAAACCTGTAAGACAAAAAAGAAAGTCAATACATGTATAGAAACTGAATGATCACCTACCTGTTACACACATGCAGACAGATAGTAGCGAGTCACACACAGTTGCAGATGCACAGACCCTTGGTTCATGTGGTCCGAAAAACCTGTAAGACAAAAAAAGAAAGTCAATACATGTATAGAAACTGAATGACCACCTACCTGTTACACACTTGCAGACAGATTGATAGCGAGCCACACACAGTTGCAGATGCACAGACCCTTGGTTCATGTGGTCCGCAAAACCATTAAGATAAAAAAAGAAAGTCAAAACATGTATAGAAACTGAATGATCACCTACCTATTACACACTTGCAGACAGAGAGTAGCGAGTCACACACAGTTGCAGACGCACAGACCCTTGGTTCATGTGGTCCGAAAAACCTGTAAGACAAAAAAAGAACGTCAAAACCTGTTACACACTTGGAAACAGATTGATAGCGAGTCACACAAACAGTGGCAATGGAAAGACCATTGGTTCATGCGGTCCGAAAAACCTGTAAGACAAAAAAGAAAGTCAATACATGTATAGAAACTGAATGATCACCTACCTGTTACACACTTGCAGACAGAAAGTAGCGAGTCACACACAGTTGCAGATGCATAGACCCTTGGTTCATGCGGTCCGAAAAATCTGTAAGACAAAAAAAGAAAGTCAATACATGTATATAAACTGAATGATCACCAACCTGTTACACACTTGCAGACAGATAGTAGCGAGTCACACACAGTTGCAGATGCACAGACCCTTGGTTCATGTGGTCCGAAAGACCTTTAAGACAAAAAAGAAAGTCAATACATGTATAAAAACTGAATGATCACCTACCTGTTACACACTCACAGACAGATAGTAGCGAGTCACGCACAGTTTCAGATGCACAGACTCTTGGTTCATGCGGTCCGAAAGACCTTTAAGACAAAAAAAGAAAGTCAATACATGTATAGAAACTGAATGATCACCTACCTATTACACACTTGCAGACAGAGAGTAGCGAGTCACACACAGTTGCAGATGCACAGACCCTTGGTTCATGTGGTCCGAAAAACCTGTGAGACAAAAAAAGAACGTCAAAACCTGTTACACACTTGCAAACAGATTGATAGCGAGTCACACAAACAGTGGCAATGGAAAGACCATTGGTTCATGCGGTCCGAAAAACCTGTAAGACAAAAAAGAAAGTCAATACATGTATAGAAACTGAATGATCACCTACCTGTTACACACTTGCAGACAGAAAGTAGCGAGTCACACACAGTTGCAGATGCATAGACCCTTGGTTCATGCGGTCCGAAAAATCTGTAAGACAAAAAAAGAAAGTCAATACATGTATATAAACTGAATGATCACCAACCTGTTACACACTTGCAGACAGATAGTAGCGAGTCACACACAGTTGCAGATGCACAGACCCTTGGTTCATGTGGTCCGAAAGACCTTTAAGACAAAAAAGAAAGTCAATACATGTATAGAAACTGAATGATCACCTACCTGTTACACACTCACAGACAGATAGTAGCGAGTCACGCACAGTTTCAGATGCACAGACTCTTGGTTCATGCGGTCCGAAAGACCTTTAAGACAAAAAAAGAAAGTCAATACATGTATAGAAACTGAATGATCACCAACCTGTTACACACTTGCAGACAAATAGTAGCGAGTCACACACAGTTGCAGATGCACAGACCCTTGGTTCATGTGGTCCGAAAAACCTGTAAGAAAAAAAAAGAAAGTCAATACATGTATAGAAACTGAATGATCACCTACCTGTTACACACTTGCAGACAGATTGATAGCGAGTCACACACAGTTGCAGATGCACAGACCCTTGGTTCATGTGGTCCGAAAGACCTTTAAGACAAAAAAGAAAGTCGATACATGTATAGAAACTGAATGATCACCAACATGTTACACACTTGCAGACAGATTGATAGCGAGTCACACACAGTTGCAGATGCACAGACCCTTGGTTCATGTGATCCGAAAGACCTTTAAGACAAAAAAGAAAGTCAATACATGTATAGAAACTGAATGATCACCAACCTGTTACACACTTGCAGACAGATAGTAGCGAGTCACACACAGTTGCAGATGCACAGACCCTTGGTTCATGCGGTCCAAAAAACCTGTAAGACAAAAAAAGGAAAGTCAATACATGTATAGAAACTGAATGATCACCTACCTGTTACACACTTGCAGACAGATAGTAGCGAGTCACACACAGTTGCAGATGCACAGACCCTTGGTTCATGTGGTCCGAAAAACCTGTGAGACAAAAAAAGAAAGTCAAAACCTGTTACACACTTGCAAACAGATTGATAGCGAGTCACACAAACAGTGGCAATGGAAAGACCCTTGGTTCATGCGGTCCAAAAAACCTTTAAGACAAAAAAAAGAAAGTCAATACATGTATAGAAACTGAATAATCACCTACCTGTTACACACTTGCAAACAGATAGTAGCGAGTCACACACAGTTTCAGATGCACAGACCCTTGGTTCATGTGGTCCGAAAGACCTTTAAGACAAAAAAAAGAAAGTCAATACATGTATAGAAACTGAATGATCACCAACCTGTTACACACGTGCAGACAGATAGTAGCGAGTCATACACAGTTGCAGATGCACAGACCCTTGGTTCATGCAGTCCAAAAAACCTGCAAGACAAAAAAAAGAAAGTCAATACATGTATAGAAACTGAAGACATGTATAGAAACTGCAGACAGATAGTAGCGAGTCACACACAGTTGCAGATGCACAGACCCTTGGTTCATGCGGTCCTAAAATCCTGTAAGACAAAAAAAAGAAAGTCAATACATGTATAGAAACTGAATGATCACCTACCTGTTACACACTTGCAGACAGATTGATAGCGAGCCACACACACAGTGGCAATGGAAAGACCCTTGGTTCATGTGGTCCGATAGACCTTTAAGACAAAAAACAGAAAGTCAATACATGTATAGAAACTGAATGATCACTTACCTGTTACACACTTGCAGAGAGATAGTAGCGAGTCACACACAGTCGCAGATGCACAGACCCTTGGTTCATGTGATCCGAAAGACCTTTAAGACAAAAAAAAGAAAGTCAATAAATGTATAGAAACTGAATGATCACCTACCTGTTACACACTTGCAGACAGATAGTAGCGAGTCAAACACAGTTGCAGATGCACAGACCCTTGTTTCATGTGGTCCGATAGACCTTCAAGACAAAAAAAAGAAAGTCAATACATGTATAGAAACTGAATGATCACCTACCTGTTACACACTTGCAAACAGATTGATAGCGAGCCACACACACAGTGGCAATGGAAAGACCCTTGGTAAATGCGGTCCGAAAAACCTGTAAGACAAAAAAAAAAAAAAGTCAATACATGTATAGAAAATGAATGATCACTTACCTGTTACACACTTGCAGACAGATAGTAGTGAGTCACACACAGTTGCAGATGCACAAACCCTTGGTTCATGTGGTCCGAAAAACCTATAAAACAAAAAAAGAAAGTCAAAACATGTATAGAAACTTAATGATCACCTACCTGTTGCACAATTGCAGACAGATAGTAGCGAGTCACACACAGTTGCAGATGCACAGACCCTTGGTTCATGCGGTCCGAAAAACCTTTAAGACAAAAAAAAGAAAGTCAATACATGTATAGAAACTGAATAATCACCTACCTGTTACACACTTGCAAACAGATAGTAGCGAGTCAAACACAGGTAAAGATGCACAGACCCTTGGTTCATGCGGTCCAAAAAACCTGCAAGACAAAAAAAGAAAGTCAATACATGTATAGAAACTGAATGATCACCTACCTGTTACGCACTTGCAGACAGATAGTAGCGAGTCACACACAGTTGCAGACGCACAGACCCTTGGTTCATGTGGTCCGAAAGACCATTAAGATAAAAAAAGAAAGTCAAAACATGTATAGAAACTGAATGATCACCTACCTATTACACACTTGCAGACAGATAGTAGCGAGTAACACACAGTTGCAGATGCACAGACCCTTGGTTCATGCGGTCCGAAAAACCTTTAAGACAAAAAAAGAAATTCAATACATGTATAGAAACAGAATGATCACCTACCTGTTACACACTTGCAGACAGATAGTAGTGAGTTACACACAGTCGCAGATGCACAGACCCTTGGTTCATGAGGTCTGAAACACCTTCAAGACAAAAAAGGAAAGTCAGTACATGTATAGAAACTGAATGATCACCTACCTGTTACACACTTGCAGACAGATTGATAGCAAGCCACACACAAAGTGGCAATGGAAAGACCCTTGGTTCATGCGGTACGAAAAACTTGTAAGACAAAAAAAGAAAGTCAATACATGTACAGAAACTGAAGACATGTATAGAAACTGCAGACAGATAGTAGCGAGTCACACACAGTTGCAGATGCACAGACCCTTGGTTCATGCGGTACTAAAAACCTGTAAGACAAAAAAAGAAAGTCAATACATGTATAGAAACTGAATGATCACTTACCTGTTACACACTTGCAGACAGATAGTAGCGAGTCACACACAGTCGCAGATGCACAGACCCTTGGTTCATGAGGTCCGAAAAATCTGTAAGACAAAAAAAGAAAGTCAATACATGTATAGAAACTGAATGACCTCCTACCTGTTACACACTTGCAGACAGATAGATAGCGAGCCACATACAAAGTTGCAATAGATAGACCCTTGATGGCAGTATTCACCATCAGGAAGGGGGGGAGCCATTGGTCCTGAAAGCCTGTAAGACAACAAAAAGGCAATACATGTATAAAACCTGAATGATCACTTACCTCTTACACACTTGCAAACAGATAGTAGCGAGTCACACACAGTTGCAGATGCTCAGACCCTTGGTTCATGTGGTCCGAAAAACCTGTAAGAAAAAAAAAGAAAGTCAATACATGTATAGAAACTGAATGATCACCTACCTGTTACACACTTGCAGACAGATTGATAGCGAGTCACACACAGTTGCAGATGCACAGACCCTTGGTTCATGCGGTCCGAAAAACCTTTAAGACAAAAAAAAGAAAGTCAATACATGTATAGAAACTGAATAATCACCTACCTGTTACACACTTGCAAACAGATAGTAGCGAGTCACACACAGTTTCAGATGCACAGACCCTTGGTTCATGTGGTCCGAAAGACCTTTAAGACAAAAAAAAGAAAGTCAATACATGTATAGAAACTGAATGATCACCAACCTGTTACACACTTGCAGACAGATAGTAGCGAGTCAAACACAGGTACAGATGCAAAGACCCTTGGTTCATGCGGTCCGAAAGACCTTTAAGACAAAAAAAAGAAAGTCAATACATGTATAGAAACTGAATAATCACCTACCTGTTACACACTTGCAGACAGATTGATAGCAAGCCACACAAACAGTGGCAATGGAAAGACCCTTGGTGCATGCGGTCCGAAAAACCTGTAAGACAAAAAAGAAAGTCAATACATGTATAGAAACTGAATGATCACCTACCTGTTACACACATGCAGACAGATAGTAGCGAGTCACACACAGTTGCAGATGCACAGACCCTTGGTTCATGTGGTCCGAAAAACCTGTAAGACAAAAAAAGAAAGTCAATACATGTATAGAAACTGAATGACCACCTACCTGTTACACACTTGCAGACAGATTGATAGCGAGCCACACACAGTTGCAGATGCACAGACCCTTGGTTCATGTGGTCCGCAAAACCATTAAGATAAAAAAAGAAAGTCAAAACATGTATAGAAACTGAATGATCACCTACCTATTACACACTTGCAGACAGAGAGTAGCGAGTCACACACAGTTGCAGACGCACAGACCCTTGGTTCATGTGGTCCGAAAAACCTGTAAGACAAAAAAAGAACGTCAAAACCTGTTACACACTTGCAAACAGATTGATAGCGAGTCACACAAACAGTGGCAATGGAAAGACCATTGGTTCATGCGGTCCGAAAAACCTGTAAGACAAAAAAGAAAGTCAATACATGTATAGAAACTGAATGATCACCTACCTGTTACACACTTGCAGACAGAAAGTAGCGAGTCACACACAGTTGCAGATGCATAGACCCTTGGTTCATGCGGTCCGAAAAATCTGTAAGACAAAAAAAGAAAGTCAATACATGTATATAAACTGAATGATCACCAACCTGTTACACACTTGCAGACAGATAGTAGCGAGTCACACACAGTTGCAGATGCACAGACCCTTGGTTCATGTGGTCCGAAAGACCTTTAAGACAAAAAAGAAAGTCAATACATGTATAGAAACTGAATGATCACCTACCTGTTACACACTCACAGACAGATAGTAGCGAGTCACGCACAGTTTCAGATGCACAGACTCTTGGTTCATGCGGTCCGAAAGACCTTTAAGACAAAAAAAGAAAGTCAATACATGTATAGAAACTGAATGATCACCTACCTATTACACACTTGCAGACAGAGAGTAGCGAGTCACACACAGTTGCAGATGCACAGACCCTTGGTTCATGTGGTCCGAAAAACCTGTGAGACAAAAAAAGAACGTCAAAACCTGTTACACACTTGCAAACAGATTGATAGCGAGTCACACAAACAGTGGCAATGGAAAGACCATTGGTTCATGCGGTCCGAAAAACCTGTAAGACAAAAAAGAAAGTCAATACATGTATAGAAACTGAATGATCACCTACCTGTTACACACTTGCAGACAGAAAGTAGCGAGTCACACACAGTTGCAGATGCATAGACCCTTGGTTCATGCGGTCCGAAAAATCTGTAAGACAAAAAAAGAAAGTCAATACATGTATATAAACTGAATGATCACCAACCTGTTACACACTTGCAGACAGATAGTAGCGAGTCACACACAGTTGCAGATGCACAGACCCTTGGTTCATGTGGTCCGAAAGACCTTTAAGACAAAAAAGAAAGTCAATACATGTATAGAAACTGAATGATCACCTACCTGTTACACACTCACAGACAGATAGTAGCGAGTCACGCACAGTTTCAGATGCACAGACTCTTGGTTCATGCGGTCCGAAAGACCT
This sequence comes from Salminus brasiliensis, assembly GCF_030463535.1. Classification (NCBI taxonomy): domain Eukaryota; kingdom Metazoa; phylum Chordata; class Actinopteri; order Characiformes; family Bryconidae; genus Salminus; species Salminus brasiliensis. Next base: position 11,423,399 of record NC_132881.1, on the reverse strand, counting down.
TTAAGACAAAAAAAGAAAGTCAATACATGTATAGAAACTGAATGATCACCAACCTGTTACACACTTGCAGACAAATAGTAGCGAGTCACACACAGTTGCAGATGCACAGACCCTTGGTTCATGTGGTCCGAAAAACCTGTAAGAAAAAAAAAGAAAGTCAATACATGTATAGAAACTGAATGATCACCTACCTGTTACACACTTGCAGACAGATTGATAGCGAGTCACACACAGTTGCAGATGCACAGACCCTTGGTTCATGTGATCCGAAAGACCTTTAAGACAAAAAAGAAAGTCAATACATGTATAGAAACTGAATGATCACCAACCTGTTACACACTTGCAGACAGATAGTAGCGAGTCACACACAGTTGCAGATGCACAGACCCTTGGTTCATGCGGTCCAAAAAACCTGTAAGACAAAAAAAGGAAAGTCAATACATGTATAGAAACTGAATGATCACCTACCTGTTACACACTTGCAGACAGATAGTAGCGAGTCACACACAGTTGCAGATGCACAGACCCTTGGTTCATGTGGTCCGAAAAACCTGTGAGACAAAAAAAGAAAGTCAAAACCTGTTACACACTTGCAAACAGATTGATAGCGAGTCACACAAACAGTGGCAATGGAAAGACCCTTGGTTCATGCGGTCCAAAAAACCTTTAAGACAAAAAAAAGAAAGTCAATACATGTATAGAAACTGAATAATCACCTACCTGTTACACACTTGCAAACAGATAGTAGCGAGTCACACACAGTTTCAGATGCACAGACCCTTGGTTCATGTGGTCCGAAAGACCTTTAAGACAAAAAAAAGAAAGTCAATACATGTATAGAAACTGAATGATCACCAACCTGTTACACACGTGCAGACAGATAGTAGCGAGTCATACACAGTTGCAGATGCACAGACCCTTGGTTCATGCAGTCCAAAAAACCTGCAAGACAAAAAAAAGAAAGTCAATACATGTATAGAAACTGAAGACATGTATAGAAACTGCAGACAGATAGTAGCGAGTCACACACAGTTGCAGATGCACAGACCCTTGGTTCATGCGGTCCTAAAATCCTGTAAGACAAAAAAAAGAAAGTCAATACATGTATAGAAACTGAATGATCACCTACCTGTTACACACTTGCAGACAGATTGATAGCGAGCCACACACACAGTGGCAATGGAAAGACCCTTGGTTCATGTGGTCCGATAGACCTTTAAGACAAAAAACAGAAAGTCAATACATGTATAGAAACTGAATGATCACTTACCTGTTACACACTTGCAGAGAGATAGTAGCGAGTCACACACAGTCGCAGATGCACAGACCCTTGGTTCATGTGATCCGAAAGACCTTTAAGACAAAAAAAAGAAAGTCAATAAATGTATAGAAACTGAATGATCACCTACCTGTTACACACTTGCAGACAGATAGTAGCGAGTCAAACACAGTTGCAGATGCACAGACCCTTGTTTCATGTGGTCCGATAGACCTTCAAGACAAAAAAAAGAAAGTCAATACATGTATAGAAACTGAATGATCACCTACCTGTTACACACTTGAGGACAGATTGATAGCGAGCCACACACACAGTGGCAATGGAAAGACCCTTGGTTCATGCGGTCCGAAAAACCTGTAAGACAAAAAAAAAAAGTCAATACATGTATATAAACTGAATGATCACCAACCTGTTACACACTTGCAGACAGATAGTAGCGAGTCACACACAGTTGCAGATGCACAGACCCTTGGTTCATGTGGTCCGAAAGACCTTTAAGACAAAAAAGAAAGTCAATACATGTATAGAAACTGAATGATCACCTACCTGTTACACACTCACAGACAGATAGTAGCGAGTCACGCACAGTTTCAGATGCACAGACTCTTGGTTCATGCGGTCCGAAAGACCTTTAAGACAAAAAAAGAAAGTCAATACATGTATAGAAACTGAATGATCACCTACCTATTACACACTTGCAGACAGAGAGTAGCGAGTCACACACAGTTGCAGATGCACAGACCCTTGGTTCATGTGGTCCGAAAAACCTGTGAGACAAAAAAAGAACGTCAAAACCTGTTACACACTTGCAAACAGATTGATAGCGAGTCACACAAACAGTGGCAATGGAAAGACCATTGGTTCATGCGGTCCGAAAAACCTGTAAGACAAAAAAGAAAGTCAATACATGTATAGAAACTGAATGATCACCTACCTGTTACACACTTGCAGACAGAAAGTAGCGAGTCACACACAGTTGCAGATGCATAGACCCTTGGTTCATGCGGTCCGAAAAATCTGTAAGACAAAAAAAGAAAGTCAATACATGTATATAAACTGAATGATCACCAACCTGTTACACACTTGCAGACAGATAGTAGCGAGTCACACACAGTTGCAGATGCACAGACCCTTGGTTCATGTGGTCCGAAAGACCTTTAAGACAAAAAAGAAAGTCAATACATGTATAGAAACTGAATGATCACCTACCTGTTACACACTCACAGACAGATAGTAGCGAGTCACGCACAGTTTCAGATGCACAGACTCTTGGTTCATGCGGTCCGAAAGACCTTTAAGACAAAAAAAGAAAGTCAATACATGTATAGAAACTGAATGATCACCAACCTGTTACACACTTGCAGACAAATAGTAGCGAGTCACACACAGTTGCAGATGCACAGACCCTTGGTTCATGTGGTCCGAAAAACCTGTAAGAAAAAAAAAGAAAGTCAATACATGTATAGAAACTGAATGATCACCTACCTGTTACACACTTGCAGACAGATTGATAGCGAGTCACACACAGTTGCAGATGCACAGACCCTTGGTTCATGTGATCCGAAAGACCTTTAAGACAAAAAAGAAAGTCAATACATGTATAGAAACTGAATGATCACCAACCTGTTACACACTTGCAGACAGATAGTAGCGAGTCACACACAGTTGCAGATGCACAGACCCTTGGTTCATGCGGTCCAAAAAACCTGTAAGACAAAAAAAGGAAAGTCAATACATGTATAGAAACTGAATGATCACCTACCTGTTACACACTTGCAGACAGATAGTAGCGAGTCACACACAGTTGCAGATGCACAGACCCTTGGTTCATGTGGTCCGAAAAACCTGTGAGACAAAAAAAGAAAGTCAAAACCTGTTACACACTTGCAAACAGATTGATAGCGAGTCACACAAACAGTGGCAATGGAAAGACCCTTGGTTCATGCGGTCCAAAAAACCTTTAAGACAAAAAAAAGAAAGTCACTACATGTATAGAAACTGAATGATCACCTACCTGTTACACACTTGCAAACAGATAGTAGCGAGTCACACACAGTTTCAGATGCACAGACCCTTGGTTCATGTGGTCCGAAAGACCTTTAAGACAAAAAAAAGAAAGTCAATACATGTATAGAAACTGAATGATCACCAACCTGTTACACACGTGCAGACAGATAGTAGCGAGTCATACACAGTTGCAGATGCACAGACCCTTGGTTCATGCAGTCCAAAAAACCTGCAAGACAAAAAAAAGAAAGTCAATACATGTATAGAAACTGAAGACATGTATAGAAACTGCAGACAGATAGTAGCGAGTCACACACAGTTGCAGATGCACAGACCCTTGGTTCATGCGGTCCTAAAATCCTGTAAGACAAAAAAAAGAAAGTCAATACATGTATAGAAACTGAATGATCACCTACCTGTTACACACTTGCAGACAGATTGATAGCGAGCCACACACACAGTGGCAATGGAAAGACCCTTGGTTCATGTGGTCCGATAGACCTTTAAGACAAAAAACAGAAAGTCAATACATGTATAGAAACTGAATGATCACTTACCTGTTACACACTTGCAGAGAGATAGTAGCGAGTCACACACAGTCGCAGATGCACAGACCCTTGGTTCATGTGATCCGAAAGACCTTTAAGACAAAAAAAAGAAAGTCAATAAATGTATAGAAACTGAATGATCACCTACCTGTTACACACTTGCAGACAGATAGTAGCGAGTCAAACACAGTTGCAGATGCACAGACCCTTGTTTCATGTGGTCCGATAGACCTTCAAGACAAAAAAAAGAAAGTCAATACATGTATAGAAACTGAATGATCACCTACCTGTTACACACTTGAGGACAGATTGATAGCGAGCCACACACACAGTGGCAATGGAAAGACCCTTGGTTCATGCGGTCCGAAAAACCTGTAAGACAAAAAAAAAAAGTCAATACATGTATAGAAACTGAATGATCACCTACCTGTTACACACTTGCAGACAGATAGATAGCGAGCCACACACAAAGTTGCAATAGATAGACCCTTGTTGGCTGTATTCACCATCAGGAAGGGGGGAGCCATTGGTTCTGAAAGCCTGTAAGACAACAAAAAGGCAATACATGTATACAACCTCAATGATCACTTACCTCTTACACACTTGCAGACAGATAGTAGCGAGTCACACACAGTTGCAGATGCACAGACCCTTGGTTTATGTGGTCCAAAAAACCTGCAAGACAAAAAAAGAAAGTCAATACATGTATAGAAACTGAATGATCACCTACCTGTTACGCACTTGCAGACAGATAGTACCGAGTCACACACAGTTGCAGACGCACAGACCCTTGGTTCATGTGGTCCGAAAGACCATTAAGATAAAAAAAGAAAGTCAAAACATGTATAGAAACTGAATGATCACCTACCTAATACACACTTGCCGACAGATAGTAGCGAGTCACACACAGTTGCAGATGCACAGACCCTTGGTTCATGCGGTCCGAAAGACCTTTAAGACAAAAAAAGAAAGTCAAAACAGGTATAGAAACTGAATGATCACCTACCTGTTACACACTTGCAGACAGATTGATAGCGAGCCACACAAACAGTGGAAATGGAAAGACCCTTGGTTCATGCGGTCCGAAAAACGTGTAAGACAAAAAAGAAAGTCAATACATGTATAGAAACTGAATGATCACCTACCTGTTACACACTTGCAGACAGATAGTAGCGAGTCACACACAGTTGCAGATGCACAAACCCTTGGTTCATGCGGTCCAAAAAACCTGTACGACAAAAAAAGAAAGTCAATACATATATAGAAACTTAATGATCACCAACCTATTACACACAAACAGATAGTAGCGAGTCACACACAGTTGCAGATGCAAAGACCCTTGGTTTATGAGGTCCGAAAAACCTTTAAGACAAAAAAAGAAAGTCAATACATGTATAGAAAATGAATGATCACCTACCTGTTGCACAATTGCAGACAGATAGTAGCGAGTCACACACAGTTGCAGATGCACAGACCCTAGTTCATGTGGTCCGAAAAACCTGTAAGACAAAAAAAAAAAGAAAGTCAATACATGTCAAGAAACTGAATGACCACTCACCTGTTACACACTTGCAGACAGATAGTAGCGAGTCACACACAGTCGCAGATGCAAAGACCCTTGGTTTATGAGGTCTGAAAAACCTTTAAGACAAAAAAAGAAAGTCAATACATGTATAGAAAATGAATGATCACCTACCTGTTGCACAATTGCAGACAGATAGTAGCGAGTCACACACAGTTGCAGATGCACAGACCCTTGGTTCATGTGGTCCGAAAAACCTGTAAGACAAAAAAAGAAAGTCAATACATGTATAGAAACTGAATGATCACCTACCTGTTACACACTTGCAGACAGATTGATAACGAGCCACACACACAGTGGCAATGGAAAGACCCTTGGTTCATGCGGTCCGAAAAACCTGTAAGACAAAAAAAAAAAGTCAATACATGTATAGAAACTGAATGATCACCTACCTGTTACACACTTGCAGACAGATAGTAGCGAGTCACACACAGTTGCAGATGCACAAACCCTTGGTTCATGCGGTCCAAAAAACCTGTAAGACAAAAAAAGAAAGTCAATACATATATAGAAACTGAATGATCACCAACCTATTACACACAAACAGATAGTAGCGAGTCACACACAGTTGCAGATGCAAAGACCCTTGGTTTATGAGGTCCGAAAAACCTTTAAGACAAAAAAAGAAAGTCAATACATGTATAGAAACTGAATGATCACCAACCTGTTACACACTTGCAGACAGATAGTAGCGAGTCAAACACAGGTACAGATGCAAAGACCCTTGGTTCATGCGGTCCGAAAGACCTTTAAGACAAAAAAAAGAAAGTCAATACATGTATAGAAACTGAATAATCACCTACCTGTTACACACTTGCAGACAGATTGATAGCAAGCCACACAAACAGTGGCAATGGAAAGACCCTTGGTGCATGCGGTCCGAAAAACCTGTAAGACAAAAAAGAAAGTCAATACATGTATAGAAACTGAATGATCACCTACCTGTTACACACATGCAGACAGAGAGTAGCGAGTCACACACAGTTGCAGATGCACAGACCCTTGGTTCATGTGGTCCGAAAAACCTGTAAGACAAAAAAAGAAAGTCAATACATGTATAGAAACTGAATGACCACCTACCTGTTACACACTTGCAGACAGATTGATAGCGAGCCACACACAGTTGCAGATGCACAGACCCTTGGTTCATGTGGTCCGCAAAACCATTAAGATAAAAAAAGAAAGTCAAAACATGTATAGAAACTGAATGATCACCTACCTATTACACACTTGCAGACAGAGAGTAGCGAGTCACACACAGTTGCAGACGCACAGACCCTTGGTTCATGTGGTCCGAAAAACCTGTAAGACAAAAAAAGAACGTCAAAACCTGTTACACACTTGCAAACAGATTGATAGCGAGTCACACAAACAGTGGCAATGGAAAGACCATTGGTTCATGCGGTCCGAAAAACCTGTAAGACAAAAAAGAAAGTCAATACATGTATAGAAACTGAATGATCACCTACCTGTTACACACTTGCAGACAGAAAGTAGCGAGTCACACACAGTTGCAGATGCATAGACCCTTGGTTCATGCGGTCCGAAAAATCTGTAAGACAAAAAAAGAAAGTCAATACATGTATATAAACTGAATGATCACCAACCTGTTACACACTTGCAGACAGATAGTAGCGAGTCACACACAGTTGCAGATGCACAGACCCTTGGTTCATGTGGTCCGAAAGACCTTTAAGACAAAAAAGAAAGTCAATACATGTATAGAAACTGAATGATCACCTACCTGTTACACACTCACAGACAGATAGTAGCGAGTCACGCACAGTTTCAGATGCACAGACTCTTGGTTCATGCGGTCCGAAAGACCTTTAAGACAAAAAAAGAAAGTCAATACATGTATAGAAACTGAATGATCACCTACCTATTACACACTTGCAGACAGAGAGTAGCGAGTCACACACAGTTGCAGATGCACAGACCCTTGGTTCATGTGGTCCGAAAAACCTGTGAGACAAAAAAAGAACGTCAAAACCTGTTACACACTTGCAAACAGATTGATAGCGAGTCACACAAACAGTGGCAATGGAAAGACCATTGGTTCATGCGGTCCGAAAAACCTGTAAGACAAAAAAGAAAGTCAATACATGTATAGAAACTGAATGATCACCTACCTGTTACACACTTGCAGACAGAAAGTAGCGAGTCACACACAGTTGCAGATGCATAGACCCTTGGTTCATGCGGTCCGAAAAATCTGTAAGACAAAAAAAGAAAGTCAATACATGTATATAAACTGAATGATCACCAACCTGTTACACACTTGCAGACAGATAGTAGCGAGTCACACACAGTTGCAGATGCACAGACCCTTGGTTCATGTGGTCCGAAAGACCTTTAAGACAAAAAAGAAAGTCAATACATGTATAGAAACTGAATGATCACCTACCTGTTACACACTCACAGACAGATAGTAGCGAGTCACGCACAGTTTCAGATGCACAGACTCTTGGTTCATGCGGTCCGAAAGACCTTTAAGACAAAAAAAGAAAGTCAATACATGTATAGAAACTGAATGATCACCAACCTGTTACACACTTGCAGACAAATAGTAGCGAGTCACACACAGTTGCAGATGCACAGACCCTTGGTTCATGTGGTCCGAAAAACCTGTAAGAAAAAAAAAGAAAGTCAATACATGTATAGAAACTGAATGATCACCTACCTGTTACACACTTGCAGACAGATTGATAGCGAGTCACACACAGTTGCAGATGCACAGACCCTTGGTTCATGTGATCCGAAAGACCTTTAAGACAAAAAAGAAAGTCAATACATGTATAGAAACTGAATGATCACCAACCTGTTACACACTTGCAGACAGATAGTAGCGAGTCACACACAGTTGCAGATGCACAGACCCTTGGTTCATGCGGTCCAAAAAACCTGTAAGACAAAAAAAGGAAAGTCAATACATGTATAGAAACTGAATGATCACCTACCTGTTACACACTTGCAGACAGATAGTAGCGAGTCACACACAGTTGCAGATGCACAGACCCTTGGTTTATGTGGTCCGAAAAACCTGTGAGACAAAAAAAGAAAGTCAAAACCTGTTACACACTTGCAAACAGATTGATAGCGAGTCACACAAACAGTGGCAATGGAAAGACCCTTGGTTCATGCGGTCCAAAAAACCTTTAAGACAAAAAAAAGAAAGTCAATACATGTATAGAAACTGAATAATCACCTACCTGTTACACACTTGCAAACAGATAGTAGCGAGTCACACACAGTTTCAGATGCACAGACCCTTGGTTCATGTGGTCCGAAAGACCTTTAAGACAAAAAAAAGAAAGTCAATACATGTATAGAAACTGAATGATCACCAACCTGTTACACACGTGCAGACAGATAGTAGCGAGTCATACACAGTTGCAGATGCACAGACCCTTGGTTCATGCAGTCCAAAAAACCTGCAAGACAAAAAAAAGAAAGTCAATACATGTATAGAAACTGAAGACATGTATAGAAACTGCAGACAGATAGTAGCGAGTCACACACAGTTGCAGATGCACAGACCCTTGGTTCATGCGGTCCTAAAATCCTGTAAGACAAAAAAAAGAAAGTCAATACATGTATAGAAACTGAATGATCACCTACCTGTTACACACTTGCAGACAGATTGATAGCGAGCCACACACACAGTGGCAATGGAAAGACCCTTGGTTCATGTGGTCCGATAGACCTTTAAGACAAAAAACAGAAAGTCAATACATGTATAGAAACTGAATGATCACTTACCTGTTACACACTTGCAGAGAGATAGTAGCGAGTCACACACAGTCGCAGATGCACAGACCCTTGGTTCATGTGATCCGAAAGACCTTTAAGACAAAAAAAAGAAAGTCAATAAATGTATAGAAACTGAATGATCACCTACCTGTTACACACTTGCAGACAGATAGTAGCGAGTCAAACACAGTTGCAGATGCACAGACCCTTGTTTCATGTGGTCCGATAGACCTTCAAGACAAAAAAAAGAAAGTCAATACATGTATAGAAACTGAATGATCACCTACCTGTTACACACTTGAGGACAGATTGATAGCGAGCCACACACACAGTGGCCATGGAAAGACCCTTGGTTCATGCGGTCCGAAAAACCTGTAAGACAAAAAAAAAAAGTCAATACATGTATAGAAACTGAATGATCACCTACCTGTTACACACTTGCAGACAGATAGATAGCGAGCCACACACAAAGTTGCAATAGATAGACCCTTGTTGGCTGTATTCACCATCAGGAAGGGGGGAGCCATTGGTTCTGAAAGCCTGTAAGACAACAAAAAGGCAATACATGTATACAACCTCAATGATCACTTACCTCTTACACACTTGCAGACAGATAGTAGCGAGTCACACACAGTTGCAGATGCACAGACCCTTGGTTTATGTGGTCCAAAAAACCTGCAAGACAAAAAAAGAAAGTCAATACATGTATAGAAACTGAATGATCACCTACCTGTTACGCACTTGCAGACAGATAGTACCGAGTCACACACAGTTGCAGACGCACAGACCCTTGGTTCATGTGGTCCGAAAGACCATTAAGATAAAAAAAGAAAGTCAAAACATGTATAGAAACTGAATGATCACCTACCTAATACACACTTGCCGACAGATAGTAGCGAGTCACACACAGTTGCAGATGCACAGACCCTTGGTTCATGCGGTCCGAAAGACCTTTAAGACAAAAAAAGAAAGTCAAAACAGGTATAGAAACTGAATGATCACCTACCTGTTACACACTTGCAGACAGATTGATAGCGAGCCACACAAACAGTGGAAATGGAAAGACCCTTGGTTCATGCGGTCCGAAAAACGTGTAAGACAAAAAAGAAAGTCAATACATGTATAGAAACTGAATGATCACCTACCTGTTACACACTTGCAGACAGATAGTAGCGAGTCACACACAGTTGCAGATGCACAAACCCTTGGTTCATGCGGTCCAAAAAACCTGTACGACAAAAAAAGAAAGTCAATACATATATAGAAACTTAATGATCACCAACCTATTACACACAAACAGATAGTAGCGAGTCACACACAGTTGCAGATGCAAAGACCCTTGGTTTATGAGGTCCGAAAAACCTTTAAGACAAAAAAAGAAAGTCAATACATGTATAGAAAATGAATGATCACCTACCTGTTGCACAATTGCAGACAGATAGTAGCGAGTCACACACAGTTGCAGATGCACAGACCCTAGTTCATGTGGTCCGAAAAACCTGTAAGACAAAAAAAAAAAGAAAGTCAATACATGTCAAGAAACTGAATGACCACTCACCTGTTACACACTTGCAGACAGATAGTAGCGAGTCACACACAGTCGCAGATGCAAAGACCCTTGGTTTATGAGGTCTGAAAAACCTTTAAGACAAAAAAAGAAAGTCAATACATGTATAGAAAATGAATGATCACCTACCTGTTGCACAATTGCAGACAGATAGTAGCGAGTCACACACAGTTGCAGATGCACAGACCCTTGGTTCATGTGGTCCGAAAAACCTGTAAGACAAAAAAAGAAAGTCAATACATGTATAGAAACTGAATGATCACCTACCTGTTACACACTTGCAGACAGATTGATAACGAGCCACACACACAGTGGCAATGGAAAGACCCTTGGTTCATGCGGTCCGAAAAACCTGTAAGACAAAAAAAAAAAGTCAATACATGTATAGAAACTGAATGATCACCTACCTGTTACACACTTGCAGACAGATAGTAGCGAGTCACACACAGTTGCAGATGCACAAACCCTTGGTTCATGCGGTCCAAAAAACCTGTAAGACAAAAAAAGAAAGTCAATACATATATAGAAACTGAATGATCACCAACCTATTACACACAAACAGATAGTAGCGAGTCACACACAGTTGCAGATGCAAAGACCCTTGGTTTATGAGGTCCGAAAAACCTTTAAGACAAAAAAAGAAAGTCAATACATGTATAGAAAATGAATGATCACCTACCTGTTGCACAATTGCAGACAGATAGTATCGAGTCACACACAGTTGCAGATGCACAGACCCTAGTTCATGTGGTCCGAAAAACCTGTAAGACAAAAAAAAAAAGAAAGTCAATACATGTATAGAAACTGAATGACCACTCACCTGTTACACACTTGCAGACAGATAGTAGCGAGTCACACACAGTCGCAGATGCAAAGACCCTTGGTTTATGAGGTCCGAAAAACCTTTAAGACAAAAAAAGAAAGTCAATACATGTATAGAAAATGAATGATCACCTACCTGTTGCACAATTGCAGACAGATAGTAGCGAGTCACACACAGTTGCAGATGCACAGACCCTTGGTTCATGTGGTCCGAAAAACCTGTAAGACAAAAAAAGAAAGTCAATACATGTATAGAAACTGAATGATCACCTACCTGTTACACACTTGCAGACAGATTGATAACGAGCCACACACACAGTGGCAATGGAAAGACCCTTGGTTCATGCGGTCCGAAAATCCTGTAAGACAAAAAAAGAAAGTCACTACATGTATAGAAAATGAATGATCACCTACCTGTTACACACTTGCAGACAGATAGTAGATTGTCACACACAGTTGCAGATGCACAGACCCTTGGTTCATGCGGTCCGAAAATCCTGTAAGACAAAAAAAGAAAGTCACTACATGTATAGAAAATGAATGATCACTTACCTGTTACACACATGCAGACAGATAGTAGTGAGTCACACACAGTTGCAGATGCACAAACCCTTGTTTTCATATGGTCCGAAAAACCTGTAAAACAAAAAAAGAAAGTCAAAACATGTATAGAAACTGAATGATCACCTACCTGTTGCACAATTGCAGACAGATAGTAGCGAGTCACACACAGTTGCAGATGTCTAGACCCTTGGTTCATGCGGTCCAAAAAACCTTTAAGACAAAAAAAAGAAAGTCAATACATGTATAGAAACTGAATAATCACCTACCTGTTATACACTTGCAAACAGATAGTAGCGAGTCACACACAGTTGCAGATGTACAGACCCTTGGTTCATGCGGTCCAAAAAACCTTTAAGACAAAAAAAAGAAAGTCAATACATGTATAGAAACTGAATGATCACCTACCTGTTACACACTTGCAGACAGATAGTAGATTGTCACACACAGTTGCAGATGCACAGACCCTTGGTTCATGCGGTCCGAAAATCCTGTAAGACAAAAAAAAGTCAAAACATGTATAGAAACTGAATGATCACCTACCTGTTACACACTTGCAGAAGGATAGTAGAGAGTCAAACACAGTTACAGATGCACAGACCCTTGGTTCATGCGGTCCGAAAAACCTGTAACACAAAAAAAGAAAGTCAATACATGTATAGAAACAGAATGATCACCTACCTGTTACACACTTGCAGACAGATAGTAGTGAGTCACACACAGTCGCAGATGCACAGACCCTTGGTTCATGAGGTCCGAAACACCTTCAAGACAAAAAAGGAAAGTCAGTACATGTATAGAAACTGAATGATCACCTACCTGTTACACACTTGCAGACAGATTGATAGCAAGCCACACACACAGTGGCAATGGAAAGACCCTTGGTTCATGTGGTCCGAAAAACCTGTAAGACAAAAAAAGAAAGTCAATACATGTATAGAAACTGAAGACATGTATAGAAACTGCAGACAGATAGTAGCGAGTCACACACAGTTGCAGATGCACAGACCCTTGGTTCATGTGGTCCGAAAGACCTTTAAGATAAAAAAAAGAAAGTCAATACATGTATAGAAAATGAATGATCACTTACCTGTTACACACTTGCAGACAGATAGTAGCGAGTCACACACAGTTGCAGATGCACAAACCCTTGGTTCATGCGGTCCGAAAAACCTTTAAGACAAAAAAAAGAAAGTCAATACATGTATAGAAACTGAATAATCACCTACCTGTTACACACTTGCAAACAGATAGTAGCGAGTCACACACAGTTTCAGATGCACAGACCCTTGGTTCATGTGGTCCGAAAGACCTTTAAGACAAAAAAAAGAAAGTCAATACATGTATAGAAACTGAATGATCACCAACCTGTTACACACTTGCAGACAGATAGTAGCGAGTCAAACACAGGTACAGATGCACAGACCCTTGGTTCATGCGGTCCAAAAAACATGCAAGACAAAAAAAAGAAAGTCAATACATGTATAGAAACTGAATGATCACCTACCTGTTACACACTTGCAGACAGATAGTAGCGAGTCACACACAGTTGCAGATGCACAGACCCTTGGTCCATGCGGTCCAAAAAACCTGTAAGAAAAAAAAGAAAGTCAATACATGTATAGAAACTGAATGATCACCTACCTGTTACACACTTGCAAACAGATTGATAGCGAGTCACACAAACAGTGGCAATGGAAAGAGCCTTGGTTCATGCGGTCCAAAAAACCTTTAAGACAAAAAAAAGAAAGTCAATACATGTATAGAAACTGAATGATCACCTACCTGTTACACACTTGCAGACAGATAGATAGCAAGCCACACACACAGTTGCAATGGACAGACCCTTGTTGGCTGTATGCACCATCAGGAAGGGGGGAGCCATTGGTCCTGAAAGTCTGTAAGACAACAAAAAGGCAATACATGTATACAAACTGAATGATCACCTACCTGTTACACAATTGCAAACAGATAGAACAGAACCACACACAGTTGTAGATGAAAATATATTTGTTAGAAGGATACACCTTCAGGGAGAAGAAGAGGTTGATGGACGTCTTGAGAACCTGTAACACAAAAAGCAAACTCAAGACATGTATAGAAACTGAATGATCACCTACCTGTTACACACTTGCAGACAGATAGTAGCGAGTCACACACAGTTGCAGATGCATAGACCCTTGGTTCATGTGGTACGAAAAACCTGTTAGACAAAAAAAGAAAGTCAAAACATGTATAGAAACTGAATGATCACCTACCTGTTACACACTTGCAGACAGATAGATAGCGAGCCACACACACAGTGGAAATAGAAAAGATCCTTGTTGGATGAATACACTATCAGGAAGGGGGGAGCCATTGGTCCTGATAGCCTGTAAGACAACGAAAAGGCAATACATGTATAGAAACTGAATGATCACCTACCTGTTATACACTTGCAGACAGATTGATGGCGAGCCACACACACAGTGGAAATAGAAAGACCCTTGTTGGCTGTATACACTATCAGGAAGGGGGGAGCCATTGGTCCTGAAAGCCATTAAGACAACGAAAAGGCAATACATGTATAGAAACTGAATGATCACCTACCTTTTATACACTTGCAGACAGATTAATGGCGAGCCACACACACAGTGGAAATAGAAAGACCATTTTTGGCTGTATACACTATCAGGAAGGGGGGGAGCCATTAGTCCTGAAAGCCTGTAACACAACGAAAAGGCAATACATGTATAGAAACTGAATGATCACCTACCTGTTACACACTTGCAAACAGATAGTAGCGAGCCACACACCGTTGCAGATGCACAGACCCTTGGTTCATGCGGTCCGAAAAACCTGTAAGACAAAAAAATAAATTCAATACATGTATAGAAACTGAATGATCACCTACCTGTTACACACTTGCAGACAGATAGTAGCGAGTCACACACAGTTGCAGATGCACAGACCCTTGGTACATGCGGTCCGAAAAATCTGTAAGACAAAAAAAGAAAAAGTCAATACATGTATAGAAACTGAATGATCACCTACCTGTTACACACTTGCAGACAGATAGTAGCGAGTCACACACAGTTGCACATGCACAGACCCTTGGTTCATGCGGTCCAAAAAACCTGTAAAAATAAAAAAGAAAGTCAATACATGTATAGAAACTGAATGATCACCTACCTGTTACACACTTGCAGACAGATAGTAGCGAGTCACACACAGTTGCAGATGCACAGACCCTTGGTTCATGCGGTCCGAAAAATCTGTAAGACAAAAAAAGAAAAAGTCAATACATTTATAGAAACTGAATGATCACCTACCTGTTACACACTTGGAAACAGATAGTAGCGAGCCACACACCGTTGCAGATGCACAGACCCTTGGTTCATGCGGTCCGAAAAACTTGTAAGTCAAAAAAAGAAAGTCAATACATGTATAAAAACTGAATGATCACCTACCTGTTACACACTTGCAGACAGATAGTAGCGAGTCACACACAGTTGCAGATGCACAGACCCTTGGTTCATGCGGTCCGAAAAATCTGTAAGACAAAAAAAGAAAAAGTCAATACCTGTATAGAAATTGAATGATCACCTACCTGTTACACACTTGCAGACAGATTGATAGCGAGTCACACACAGTTGCAGATGCACAGACCCTTGGTTCATGTGGTCCGCAAAACCTGTAAGACAAAAAAAGAAAGTCAATACATGTATAGAAACTGAATGATCACCTACCTGTTACACACTTGCAGACAGATAGTAGCGAGTCACACACAGTTGCAGATGCACAGACCCTTGGTACATGCGGTCCGAAAAATCTGTAAGACAAAAAAAGAAAAAGTCAATACATGTATAGAAACTGAATGATCACCTACCTGTTACACACTTGCAGACAGATAGTAGCGAGTCACACACAGTTGCAGATGCACAGACCCTTGGTACATGCGGTCCGAAAAATCTGTAAGACAAAAAAAGAAAAAGTCAATACATGTATAGAAACTGAATGATCACCTACCTGTTACACACTTGCAGACAGATTGATAGCGAGCCACACACACAGTGGCAATGGAAAGATGCTTGGTTCATGCGGTCCGAAAAACCTATAAGACAAAAAAAGAAAGTCAATACATGTATAGAAACTGAATGATCACCTACCTGTTACACACTTGCAGACAGATAGTAGCGAGTCACACACAGTTGCAGATGCACAGACCCTTGGTCCATGCGGTCCAAAAAACCTGTAAGACAAAAAAAAGAAAGTCAATACATGTATAGAAACTGAATGATCACCTACCTGTTACACACTTGCAAACAGATTGATAGCGAGTCACACAAACAGTGGCAATGGAAAGACCCTTGGTTCATGCAGTCCAAAAAACCTTTAAGACAAAAAAAGAAAGTCAATACATGTATAGAAACTGAATGATCACCTAACTGTTACACACTTGCAGACAGATAGATAGCAAGCCACACACACAGTGGCAATGGAAAGATGCTTGGTTCATGCGGTCCGAAAAACCTATAAGACAAAAAAAGAAAGTCAATACATGTATAGAAACTGAATGATCACCTACCTGTTACACACTTGCAGACAGATAGTAGCGAGTCACACACAGTTGCAGATGCACAGACCCTTGGTTCATGTGGTCCGAAAAACCTGTAAGAATAAAAAAGAAAGTCAATACATGTATAGAAACTGAATGATCACCTACCTGTTACACACTTGCAGACAGATTGATAGCAAGCCACACACATAGTGGCAATGGAAAGATGCTTAGTTCATGTGGTCCGAAAAACCTATAAGACAAAAAAAGAAAGTCAATACCTGTATAGAAATTGAATGATCACCTACCTGTTACACACTTGCAAACAGATAGCAGCGAACCACACACAGTTGCAGATGCACAGACCCTTGGTTCATGTGGTCCGAAAAACCTGTAAGACAAAAAAAGAAAGTCAATACATGTATAGAAACTGAATGATCACCTACCTGTTACACACTTGCAGACAGATTGATAGCGAGCCACACACACAGTGGCAATGGAAAGATGCTTGGTTCATGCGGTCCGAAAAACCTATAAGACAAAAAAAGAAAGTCAATACCTGTATAGAAACTGAATGAACACCTACCTGTTACACACTTGCAAACAGATAGTAGCGAACCACACACAGTTGCAGATGTACAGACCCTTGGTTCATGTGGTCCGAAAAACCTGTAAGACAAAAAAAGAAAGTCAATACATGTATAGAAACTGAATGATCACCTACCTGTTACACACTTGCAAACAGATAGTAGCGAGCCACACACCGTTGCAGATGCACAGACCCTTGGTTCATGCGGTCCGAAAAACCTGTAAGACGAAAAACGAAAGTCACTACATGTATAGAAACTGAATGATCACCTGCCTGTTACACACTTGCAAACAGATAGTAGCGAGCCACACACCGTTGCAGATGCACAGACCCTTGGTTCATGTGGTCCGAAAAACCTGTAAGACAAAAAAAGAAAGTCAATACATGTATAGAAACTGAATGATCACCTACCTGTTACACACTTGCAAACAGATAGTAGCGAGCCACACACCGTTGCAGATGCACAGACCCTTGGTTCATGCGGTCCGACAAACCTGTAAGACAAAAAAAAGAAAGTTAATACATTTATAGAAACTGAATGATCACCTACCTATAGCGAGCCACACACACAGTGGAAATAGAAAGACCCTTGTTGGCTGTATACACTATCAGGAAGGGGGGAGCCATTGGTCCTGACAGCCTGTAAGACAACGAAAAGGCAATACATGTATAGAAACTGAATGATCACCTACCTGTTATACACTTGCAGACAGATTGATGGCGAGCCACACACACAGTGGAAATAGAAAGACCCTTGTTGGCCTTATACACTATCAGGAAGGGGGGAGCCATTGGTCTTGAAAGCCTGTAAAACAACGAAAAGGCAACACATGTATAGAAACTGAATGATCACCTACCATTTATACACTTGCAGACAGATTGATGGCGAGCCACACACAGTGGAAATAGAAAGACCATTTTTGGCTGTATACACTATCAGGAAGGGGGGAGCCATTGGTCCTGAAAGCCTGTAAGACAACGAAAAGGCAATACATGTATAGAAACTGAATGATCACCTACCTGTTACACACTTGCAGACAGATAGTAGCGAGTCACACACAGTTGCAGATGCACAGACCCTTGGTTCATGCGGTCCGAAAAACCTGTAAAAATAAAAAAGAAAGTCAATACATGTATAGAAACTGAATGATCACCTACCTGTTACACACTTGCAGACAGATTGATAGCGAGCCACACACACAGTGCCAATGGAAAGATGCTTGGTTCATGCGGTCCGAAAAACCTGTAAAAATAAAAAAGAAAGTCAATACATGTATAGAAACTGAATGATCACCTACCTGTTACACACTTGCAAACAGATAGTAGCGAGCCACACACCGTTGCAGACGCACAGACCCTTGGTTCATGCGGTCGGAAAAACCTTTAAGACAAAAAAATAAATTCAATACATGTATAGAAACTGAATGATCACCTACCTGTTACACACTTGCAGACAGATTGATAGCGAGCCACACACACAGTGGCAATGGAAAGATGCTTGGTTCATGCGGTCCGAAAAACCTATAAGACAAAAAAAGAAAGTCAATACCTGTATAGAAACTGAATGATCACCAACCTGTTACACACTTGCAAACAGATAGTAGCGAGCCACACACCGTTGCAGATGCACAGACCCTTGGTTCATGCGGTCCGAAAAACCTGTAAGACAAAAAAAGAAAGTCAATACATATATAGAAACTGAATGATCACCTACCTGTTACACACTTGCAGACAGATTAATAGCGAGCCACACACACAGTGGCAATGGAAAGACCCTTGGTTCATGCGGTCCGAAAGACCTTTAAGACAAAAAATGAAAGTCAATACCTGTACAGAAACTGAATGATTACCTACCTGTTACACACTTGCAAACAGATAGTAGCGAACCACACACAGCTGCAGATGCACAGACCCTTGGTTCATGCGGTCCGAAAAACCTGTAAAAATAAAAAATAAAGTCAATACATGTATAGAAACTGAATGATCACCTACCTGTTACACACTTGCAGACAGATAGTAGCGAGTCACACACAGTTGCAGATGCACAGACCCTTGGTTCATGCAGTCCGAAAAACCTGTAGGACAAAAAAAGAAAGTCACTACATGTATAGAAACTGAATGATCACCTACCTGTTACACACTTGCAAGCAGATAGTAGCGAGCCACACACCGTTGCAGATGCACAGACCCTTGGTTCATGCGGTCCGAAAAACCTGTAAGACAAAAAAAGAAAGTCACTACATGTATAGAAACTGAATGATCACCTACCTGTTACACACTTGCAGACAGATAGTAGCGAGTCACGCACAGTTGCAGATGCACAGACCCTTGGTTCATGTGGTCCGAAAAACCTGTAAGACAAAAAAAGAAAGTCAATACATGTATAGAAACTGAATGATCACCTACCTGTTACACACTTGCAGACAGATTGATAGCGAGCCACACACACAGTGGCAATGGAAAGATGCTTGGTTCATGCGGTCCGAAAAACCTATAAGACAAAAAAAGAAAGTCAATACCTGTATAGAAACTGAATGATCACCTACCTGTTACACACTTGCAAACAGATAGTAGCGAACCACACACAGTTGCAGATGTACAGACCCTTGGTTCATGTGGTCCGAAAAACCTGTAAGACAAAAAAAGAAAGTCAATACATGTATAGAAACTGAATGATCACCTACCTGTTACACACTTGCAAACAGATAGTAGCGAGCCACACACCGTTGCAGATGCACAGACCCTTGGTTCATGCGGTCCGAAAAACCTGTAAGACGAAAAAAGAAAGTCACTACATGTATAGAAACTGAATGATCACCTGCCTGTTACACACTTGCAAACAGATAGTAGCGAGCCACACACCGTTGCAGATGCACAGACCCTTGGTTCATGCGGTCCGAAAAACCTGTAAGACAAAAAAAGAAAGTCAATACATGTATAGAAACTGAATGATCACCTACCTGTTACACACTTGCAAACAGATAGTAGCGAGTCACACACAGTTGCAGATGCACAGACCCTTGGTTCATGCGGTCCGAAAAATCTGTAAGACAAAAAAAGAAAAAGTCAATACATGTATAGAAACTGAATGATCACCTACCTGTTACACACTTGCAAACAGATAGTAGCGAGCCACACACCGTTGCAGAAGCACAGACCCTTGGTTCATGCGGTCCGAAAAACCTGTAAGACAAAAAAAGAAAAAGTCAATACATGTATAGAAACTGAATGATCACCTACCTGTTACACACTTGCAGACAGATAGTAGCGAACCACACACAGTTGCAGATGCACAGACCCTTGGTTCATGTGGTCCGAAAAACCTGTAAGAATAAAAAAGAAAGTCAATAGATGTATAGAAACTGAATGATCACCTACCTGTTACACACTTGCAGACAGATAGTAGCGAGTCACACACAGTTGCAGATGCACAGACCCTTGGTTCATGCGGTCCGAAAAACCTGTAAGAATAAAAAAGAAAGTCAATACATGTATAGAAACGGAATGATCACCTACCTGTTACACACTTGCAGACAGATTGATAGCAAGCCACACACACAGTGGCAATGGAAAGATGCTTGGTTCATGCGGTCCGAAAAACCTATAAGACAAAAAAAGAAAGTCAATACCTGTATAGAAACTGAATGATCACCTACCTGTTACACACTTGTAAACAGATAGTAGCAAACCACACACAGTTGCAGATGCACAGAGCCTTGGTTCATGTGGTCCGAAAAACCTGTAAGAATAAAAAAGAAAGTCAATACATGTATAGAAACGGAATGATCACCTACCTGTTACACACTTGCAGACAGATTGATAGCAAGCCACACACACAGTGGCAATGGAAAGATGCTTAGTTCATGCGGTCCGAAAAACCTATAAGACAAAAAAAGAAAGTCAAAACATGTATAGAAACTGAATGACCACCTACCTGTTACACACTTGCAGACAGATTTGTATCGAGCCACACCCACAGTGGAAATAGAAAGACCCTTGTTGGCTGTATACACTATCAGGAAGGGGGGAGCCATTGGTCCTGAAAGCCTGTAAGACAACGAAAAGGCAATGCATGTATAGAAACTGAATGATCACCTACCTGTTACACACTTGCAGACAGATTGATAGCGAGCCAAACACACACTGGAAATAGAAAGACGCATGTTAGCTGTATAAACTATCAGGAAGGGGGGAGCCATTGGTCCTGAAAGCCTGTAAGACAACAAAAAGGCATTAAATGTATAGAAACTGAATGCTCACCTACCTGTTACACACTTGCAGACAGATAGTAGCGAGACACACAGTTGCAGATGCACAGACCCTTGGTTCATGCGGTCCGACAAACCTGTAAGACAAAAAAAACAAAGTTAATACATTTATAGAAACTGAATGATCACCTACCTATAGCGAGCCACACACACAGTGGGAATAGAAAGACCCTTGTTGGCTGTATACACTATCAGGAAGGGGGGAGCCATTGGTCCTGACAGCCTGTAAGACAACGAAAAGGCAATACATGTATAGAAACTGAATGATCACCTACCTGTTATACACTTGCAGACAGATTGATGGCGAGCCACACACACAGTGGAAATAGAAAGACCCTTGTTGGCCTTATACACTATCAGGAAGGGGGGAGCCATTGGTCTTGAAAGCCTGTAAAACAACGAAAAGGCAACACATGTATAGAAACTGAATGATCACCTACCATTTATACACTTGCAGACAGATTGATGGCGAGCCACACACAGTGGAAATAGAAAGACCATTTTTGGCTGTATACACTATCAGGAAGGGGGGAGCCATTGGTCCTGAAAGCCTGTAAGACAACGAAAAGGCAATACATGTATAGAAACTGAATGATCACCTACCTGTTACACACTTGCAGACAGATAGTAGCGAGTCACACACAGTTGCAGATGCACAGACCCTTGGTTCATGCGGTCCGAAAAACCTGTAAAAATAAAAAAGAAAGTCAATACATGTATAGAAACTGAATGATCACCTACCTGTTACACACTTGCAGACAGATTGATAGCGAGCCACACACACAGTGCCAATGGAAAGATGCTTGGTTCATGCGGTCCGAAAAACCTGTAAAAATAAAAAAGAAAGTCAATACATGTATAGAAACTGAATGATCACCTACCTGTTACACACTTGCAAACAGATAGTAGCGAACCACACACAGTTGAAGATGCACAGACCCTTGGTTCATGTGGTCCGAAAAACCTGTAAGACAAAAAAAGAAAGTCAATACATGTATAGAAACTGAATGATCACCTACCTGTTACACACTTGCAGACAGATTGATAGCGAGCCACACACACAGTGGAAATAGAAAGATCCTTGTTGGATGAATACACTATCAGGAAGGGGGGAGCCATTGGTCCTGAAAGCCTGTAAGACAACGAAAAGGCAATACATGTATAGAAACTGAATGATCACCTACCTGTTATACACTTGCAGACAGATTGATGGCGAGCCACACACACAGTGGAAATAGAAAGACCCTTGTTGGCTGTATACACTATCAGGAGGGGGGACCCATTGGTCCTGAAAGCCTGTAAGACAACAAAAAGGCAATACATGTATAGAAACTGAATGATCACCTACCTGTTACACACTTGCAAACAGATAGTAGCGAGCCACACACCGTTGCAGACGCACAGACCCTTGGTTCATGCGGTCGGAAAAACCTTTAAGACAAAAAAATAAATTCAATACATGTATAGAAACTGAATGATCACCTACCTGTTACACACTTGCAGACAGATTGATAGCGAGCCACACACACAGTGGCAATGGAAAGATGCTTGGTTCATGCGGTCCGAAAAACCTATAAGACAAAAAAAGAAAGTCAATACCTGTATAGAAACTGAATGATCACCAACCTGTTACACACTTGCAAACAGATAGTAGCGAGCCACACACCGTTGCAGATGCACAGACCCTTGGTTCATGCGGTCCGAAAAACCTGTAAGACAAAAAAAGAAAGTCAATACATGTATAGAAACTGAATGATCACCTACCTGTTACACACTTGCAGACAGATTAATAGCGAGCCACACACACAGTGGCAATGGAAAGACCCTTGGTTCATGCGGTCCGAAAGACCTTTAAGACAAAAAATGAAAGTCAATACCTGTACAGAAACTGAATGATTACCTACCTGTTACACACTTGCAAACAGATAGTAGCGAACCACACACAGCTGCAGATGCACAGACCCTTGGTTCATGTGGTCCGAAAAAGCTGTAAGACAAAAAAAGGAAAAGTCAATACATGTATAGAAACTGAATGATCACCTACCTGTTACACACTTGCAGACAGATAGTAGCGAGTCACACACAGTTGGACATGCACAGACCCTTGGTTCATGCGGTCCGAAAAACCTGTAAAAATAAAAAATAAAGTCAATACATGTATAGAAACTGAATGATCACCTACCTGTTACACACTTGCAGACAGATAGTAGCGAGTCACACACAGTTGCAGATGCACAGACCCTTGGTTCATGCAGTCCGAAAAACCTGTAGGACAAAAAAAGAAAGTCACTACATGTATAGAAACTGAATGATCACCTACCTGTTACACACTTGCAAGCAGATAGTAGCGAGCCACACACCGTTGCAGATGCACAGACCCTTGGTTCATGCGGTCCGAAAAACCTGTAAGACAAAAAAAGAAAGTCACTACATGTATAGAAACTGAATGATCACCTACCTGTTACACACTTGCAGACAGATAGTAGCGAGTCACGCACAGTTGCACATGCACAGACCCTTGGTTCATGCGGTCCGACAAACCTTTAAGACAAAAAAAGAAAGTCAATACATGTATAGAAACTGAATGATCACCTACCTGTTACACACTTGCAAACAGATAGTAGCGAACCACACACAGTTGCAGATGCACAGACCCTTGGTTCATGTGGTCCGAAAAACCTGTAAGAATAAAAAAGAAAGTCAATACATGTATAGAAACTGAATGATCACCTACCTGTTACACACTTGCAGACAGATTGATAGCAAGCCACACACACAGTGGCAATGGAAAGATGCTTAGTTCATGCGGTCCAAAAAACCTATAAGACAAAAAAAGAAAGTCAATACCTGTATAGAAACTGAATGATCACCTACCTGTTACACACTTGCAGACAGATAGTAGCGAGTCACACACAGTTGCAGATGCACAGACAATTGGTTCATGCAGTCCGAAAAACCTGTAAGACAAAAAAAGAAAGTCACTACATGTATAGAAACTGAATGATCACTTACCTGTTACACACTTGCAAACAGATAGTAGCGAACCACACACCCTTGGTTCATGTGGTCCGAAAAACATGTAAGACAAAAAAAGAAAGTCAATACATGTATAGAAACTGAATGATCACCTACCTGTTACACACTTGCAAACAGATAGTAGCGAACCACACACCCTTGGTTCATGTGGTCCGAAAAACCTGTAAAAATAAAAAAGAAAGTCAATATATGTATAGAAACTGAATGATCACCTACCTGTTACACACTTGCAGACAGATTGATAGTAGCGAACCACACACAGTTGCAGATGCACAGACCCTTGTTTCATGTGGTCCGAAAAACCTGTAAGACAAAAAAAGAAAGTCAATACATATATAGAAACTGAATGATCACCTACCTGTTACACACTTGCAGACAGATAGTAGCGAGTCACACACAGTTGCAGATGCACAGACCCTTGGTTCATGCAGTCCGAAAAACCTGTAAGACAAAAAAAGAAAGTCACTACATGTATAGAAACTGAATGATCACCTACCTGTTACACACTTGCAAACAGATAGTAGCGAGCCACACACCGTTGCAGATGCACAGACCCTTGGTTCATGCGGTCCGAAAAACCTGTAAGACAAAAAAAGAAAGTCACTACATGTATAGAAAAAGTCAATACATGTATAGAAACTGAATGATCACCTACCTGTTACACACTTGCAGACAGATAGTAGCGAGTCACGCACAGTTGCACATGCACAGACCCTTGGTTCATGCGGTCCGACAAACCTTTAAGACAAAAAAAGAAAGTCAATACATGTATAGAAACTGAATGATCACCTACCTGTTACACACTTGCAAACAGATAGTAGCGAACCACACACCCTTGGTTCATGTGGTCCGAAAATCTGTAAGACAAAAAAAGAAAGTCAATACATGTATAGAAACTGAATGATCACCTACCTGTTACACACTTGCAAACAGATAGTAGCGAACCACACACCCTTGGTTCATGTGGTCCGAAAAACCTGTAAAAATAAAAAAGAAAGTCAATATATGTATAGAAACTGAATGATCACCTACCTGTTACACACTTGCAGACAGATTGATAGTAGCGAACCACACACAGTTGCAGATGCACAGACCCTTGGTTCATGTGGTCCGAAAAACCTGTAAGACAAAAAAAGAAAGTCAATACATATATAGAAACTGAATGATCACCTACCTGTTACACACTTGCAGACAGATAGTAGCGAGTCACACACAGTTGCAGATGCACAGACCCTTGGTTCATGCAGTCCGAAAAACCTGTAAGACAAAAAAAGAAAGTCAAAACATGTATACAAACTGAATGATCACCTACCTGTTACACACTTGCAGACAGATTGATAGCAAGCCACACACACAGTGGCAATGGAAAGATGCTTAGTTCATGCGGTCCGAAAAACCTATAAGACAAAAAAAGAAAGTCAAAACATGTATAGAAACTGAATGATCACCTACCTGTTACACACTTGCAGACAGATAGTAGCGAGTCACGCACAGTTGCACATGCACAGACCCTTGGTTCATGCGGTCCGACAAACCTTTAAGACAAAAAAAGAAAGTCAATACATGTATAGAAACTGAATGATCACCTACCTGTTACACACTTGCAAACAGATAGTAGCGAACCACACACCCTTGGTTCATGTGGTCCGAAAATCTGTAAGACAAAAAAAGAAAGTCAATACATGTATAGAAACTGAATGATCACCTACCTGTTACACACTTGCAAACAGATAGTAGCGAACCACACACCCTTGGTTCATGTGGTCCGAAAAACCTGTAAAAATAAAAAAGAAAGTCAATATATGTATAGAAACTGAATGATCACCTACCTGTTACACACTTGCAGACAGATTGATAGTAGCGAACCACACACAGTTGCAGATGCACAGACCCTTGGTTCATGTGGTCCGAAAAACCTGTAAGACAAAAAAAGAAAGTCAATACATATATAGAAACTGAATGATCACCTACCTGTTACACACTTGCAGACAGATAGTAGCGAGTCACACACAGTTGCAGATGCACAGACCCTTGGTTCATGCAGTCCGAAAAACCTGTAAGACAAAAAAAGAAAGTCAAAACATGTATACAAACTGAATGATCACCTACCTGTTACACACTTGCAGACAGATTGATAGCAAGCCACACACACAGTGGCAATGGAAAGATGCTTAGTTCATGCGGTCCGAAAAACCTATAAGACAAAAAAAGAAAGTCAAAACATGTATAGAAACTGAATGATCACCTACCTGTTACACACTTGCAGACAGATAGTAGCGAGTCACACACAGTTGCAGATGCACAGACCCTTGGTTCATGCAGTCCGAAAAACCTGTAAGACAAAAAAAGAAAGTCACTACATGTATAGAAACTGAATGATCACCTACCTGTTACACACTTGCAAACAGATAGTAGCGAGCCACACACCGTTGCAGATGAACAGACCCTTGGTTCATGCGGTCCGAAAAACCTGTAAGACAAAAAAAGAAAGTCACTACATGTATAGAAAAAGTCAATACATGTATAGAAACTGAATGATCACCTACCTGTTAAACACTTGCAGACAGATAGTAGCGAGTCACGCACAGTTGCACATGCACAGACCCTTGGTTCATGCGGTCCGACAAACCTTTAAGACAAAAAAAGAAAGTCAATATATGTATAGAAACTGAATGATCACCTACCTGTTACACACTTGCAGACAGATTGATAGTAGCGAACCACACACAGTTGCAGATGCACAGACCCTTGGTTCATGTGGTCCGAAAAACCTGTAAGACAAAAAAAGAAAGTCAATACATATATAGAAACTGAATGATCACCTACCTGTTACACACTTGCAGACAGATAGTAGCGAGTCACACACAGTTGCAGATGCACAGACCCTTGGTTCATGCAGTCCGAAAAACCTGTAAGACAAAAAAAGAAAGTCAAAACATGTATACAAACTGAATGATCACCTACCTGTTACACACTTGCAGACAGATTGATAGCAAGCCACACACACAGTGGCAATGGAAAGATGCTTAGTTCATGCGGTCCGAAAAACCTATAAGACAAAAAAAGAAAGTCAAAACATGTATAGAAACTGAATGATCACCTACCTGTTACACACTTGCAGACAGATAGTAGCGAGTCACACACAGTTGCAGATGCACAGACCCTTGGTTCATGCAGTCCGAAAAACCTGTAAGACAAAAAAAGAAAGTCACTACATGTATAGAAACTGAATGATCACCTACCTGTTACACACTTGCAAACAGATAGTAGCGAGCCACACACCGTTGCAGATGAACAGACCCTTGGTTCATGCGGTCCGAAAAACCTGTAAGACAAAAAAAGAAAGTCACTACATGTATAGAAAAAGTCAATACATGTATAGAAACTGAATGATCACCTACCTGTTAAACACTTGCAGACAGATAGTAGCGAGTCACGCACAGTTGCACATGCACAGACCCTTGGTTCATGCGGTCCGACAAACCTTTAAGACAAAAAAAGAAAGTCAATACATGTATAGAAACTGAATGATCACCTACCTGTTACACACTTGCAAACAGATAGTAGCGAACCACACACAGTTGCAGATGCACAGACCCTTGGTTCATGTGGTCCGAAAAACCTGTAAGAATAAAAAAGAAAGTCAATACATGTATAGAAACTGAATGATCACCTACCTGTTACACACTTGCAGACAGATTGATAGCAAGCCACACACACAGTGGCAATGG
Organism: Salminus brasiliensis; assembly: GCF_030463535.1. Lineage (NCBI taxonomy): Eukaryota > Metazoa > Chordata > Actinopteri > Characiformes > Bryconidae > Salminus > Salminus brasiliensis. The sequence continues at coordinate 11,395,119 of NC_132881.1, read as the reverse complement.
AAAGATGCTTAGTTCATGCGGTCCAAAAAACCTATAAGACAAAAAAAGAAAGTCAATACCTGTATAGAAACTGAATGATCACCTACCTGTTACACACTTGAAAACAGATAGTAGCGAACCACACACCCTTGGTTCATGTGGTCCGAAAAACCTGTAAGACAAAAAAAGAAAGTCAATACATGTATAGAAACTGAATGATCACCTACCTGTTACACACTTGCAAACAGATAGTAGCGAACCACACACCCTTGGTTCTTGTGGTCCGAAAAACCTGTAAAAATAAAAAAGAAAGTCAATATATGTATAGAAACTGAATGATCACCTACCTGTTACACACTTGCAGACAGATTGATAGTAGCGAACCACACACAGTTGCAGATGCACAGACCCTTGGTTCATGTGGTCCGAAAAACCTGTAAGACAAAAAAAGAAAGTCAATACATATATAGAAACTGAATGATCACCTACCTGTTACACACTTGCAGACAGATAGTAGCGAGTCACACACAGTTGCAGATGCACAGACCCTTGGTTCATGCAGTCCGAAAAACCTGTAAGACAAAAAAAGAAAGTCAAAACATGTATACAAACTGAATGATCACCTACCTGTTACACACTTGCAGACAGATTTGTATCGAGCCACACCCACAGTGGAAATAGAAAGACCCTTGTTGGCTGTATACACTATCAGGAAGGGGGGAGCCATTGGTCCTGAAAGCCTGTAAGACAACAAAAAGGCATTACATGTATAGAAACTGAATGCTCACATACCTTTTACACACTTGCAGACAGATAGTAGCGAGACACACAGTTGCAGATGCACAGACCCTTGGTTCATGCGGTCCGACAAACCTGTAAGAATAAAAAAGAAAGTCAATACATGTATAGAAACTGAATGATCACCTACCTGTTACACACTTGCAGACAGATTGATAGCGAGCCACACACAGTTGCAGTTGCACAGACCCTTGGTTCATGCGGTCCGAAAAACCTGTAAGACAAAAAAAGAAAGTCAAAACATGTATAGAAACTGAATGATCACCTACCTATAGCGAGCCACACACACAGTGGAAATAGAAAGACCCTTGTTGGCTGTATACACTATCAGGAAGGGGGGAGCCATTGGTCCTGAAAGCCTGTAAGACAACGAAAAGGCAACACATGTATAGAAACTGAATGATCACCAACCATTTATACACTTGCAGACAGATTGATGGCGAGCCACACACACAGTGGAAATAGAAAGACCATTTTTGGCTGTATACACTATCAGGAAGGGGGGAGCCATTGGTCCTGAAAGCCTGTAAGACAACGAAAAGGCAATACATGTATAGAAACTGAATGATCACCTACCTGTTACACTCTTGCAGACAGATAGTAGCGAATCACACACCGTTGCAGATGCACAGACCCTTGGTTCATGCGGTCCGAAAAACCTGTAAGACAAAAAAAGAAAGTCACTACATGTATAGAAAAAGTCAATACATGTATAGAAACTGAATGATCACCTACCTGTTACACACTTGCAGACAGATAGTAGCGAGTCACACACAGTTGCACATGCACAGACCCTTGGTTCATGCGGTCCGACAAACCTTTAAGACAAAAAAAGAAAGTCAATACATGTATAGAAACTGAATGATCACCTACCTGTTACACACTTGCAGACAGATAGTAGCGAACCACACACCCTTGGTTCATGTGGTCCGAAAAACCTGTAAGACAAAAAAAGAAAGTCAATACATGTATAGAAACTGAATGATCACCTACCTGTTACACACGTGAAAACAGATAGTAATGAGCCACACATAGTTGCACAGACCCTTGGTTCATGAGGTCCGAAAAACCTGTAAGACAAAAAAAGAAAGTCAATACATGTATAGAAACTAAATGATCACCTACCTGTTACACACTTGCAGACAGATTGATAGCGACCCACACAGTGGAAATAGAAAGACCCTTGTTGGCTGTATACACTATCAGGTAGGGGGGAGCCATTGGTCCTGATAGCCTGTAAGACAACGAAAAGGCAATACATGTGTAGAAACTGAATGATCACCTACCTGTTACACACTTGCAGACAGATAGCGAGTCACACACATTTGCAGATGAACAGACCCTTGAAGGACAGATCCACCATCAGGAAGGGAGGAAGGGGGTCATGCTGTCCAAAAAACCTGCAAGACAAAAAAAGAAAGTCAATACATGTATAGAAACTGAATGATCACCTACCTGTTACACACTTGCAGACAGATTGATAGTGCATACAGCCAACAAGGGTCTTTCCATTGCCACTGTGTGTGTGGCTCGCTATCAGGAAGGGGGGAGCCATTGGTCCTGAAAGCCTGTAAGATAACGAAAAGGCAATACATGAATACAAACTGAATGATCACTTACCTGTTACAGAGTTGCAGAATGATGGACAGCGAACCACAAACAGTTGCAGATGAAAATATATTTGTCAGAAGGATACACCTTCAGGGAGAAGAAGAGGTTGATGGACTTCTTGAGAACCTGTAACACAAAAAAAGAAAGTCAAGTCATGTATAGAAACTGAATGATCACCTACCTGTTACACACTTGCATACAGATTGATAGCGAGCCACACACACAGTGGCAATGGAAAGACGCTTGGTTCATGCGGTCCGAAAAACCTGTAAGACAAAAAAAGAAGGTCAATACATGTATAGAAACTGAATGATCACCTACCTGTTACACACTTGCAGACAGATAGTAGAGAGTCATAAACAGTTGCAGATGCACAGATGCTTGGTTCATGCGGTACGAAAAACCTGCAAGACAAAAAAAGAAAGTCAATACATGTATAGAAACTGAATGATCACCTACCTGTTACACACTTGCAAACAGATTGATAGTGCATACAGCCAACAAGGGTCTTTCCATTGCTACTGTGTGTGTGGCTCGCTATCAGGAAGGGGGGAGCCATTGGTCCTGAAAGCCTGTAAGACAATGAAAAGGCAATGCATGAATACAAACTGAATGATCACTTACCTGTTACACACTTGCAGACAGATAGTAGCGAGTCACACACAGTTGCAATGGACAGACCCTTGTTGGCTGTTTCACCACCAGGAAGGGGGGAGCCCTTGGTCCTGAAAGCCTGTAAGACAACAACAAGTCAATACATGTTTAGAAACTGAATGATCACCAACCTGTTACACACTCTCAGAGAGATCGCAGCAAGTCATACACAGTTGCAGATGCACAGACCCTTGGTTCATGCGGTCAGAAAAACCTGTAAGACAAAAAAAGAAAGTCAATACATGTATAGAATATGAAATGATCACAAAACCTGTTACACACTTGCAGACAGATAGATAGCAAGCCACACAAACAGTTGCAATGGACAGACCCTTGTTGGCTGTATGCACCATCAGGAAGGGGGGGGGGCATTGGTCCTGAAAGCCTGTAAGACAACAAAAAGGCAATACATGTATAGAAACTGAATGATCACTTACCTGTTACAGAGTTGCAGAAGGATGGACAGCGAACCACACACAGTTGCAGATGAAAATATATTTGTTCGAAGGATACACCTTCAGGGAGAAGAAGAGGTTGACGGACTTCTTGAGAACCTGTAACACAAAAAAGAAAATCAATACATGTATAGAAACTGAATGATCACTTACATGTTACAGAGTTGCAGAACACACAGTTCAGACAGTGAGCCACACAGTTGCCGATGAAAATACATTTGTTGGGTTGATTGGGTTCCTGAGAACCTGTAACACAAAAAAGAAAGTCAATACATGTATAGAAACTGAATATAGTGAGGCCCATGGGGTAGTCTTGGAAAGGAGATGGTGGGGGCTAATGATGATTCCTTATGGATGAAATGCAGACATCCTGCATATGAGAACAGTCCAACAACATACACACAGTCCTAAATTTTCTTTAATCTAGAGTTACTATCAGGTTTGGCTGATATATAGAGCAGTGTCATCTGCATCTGTAAGTTAACATCCTGTCTGCTTATAACTGCCCTGTGGTAACATCTATAATGAAAATAATAGATACCCTTAAATAGAGCATTGTGGAACTCCATATCGGACTTCTGTGTAATTTAGAAATACGGACTGATAGGGTTCGTTTAGATATGATTTGAACCACAATAGGGCTGTTTCTGTGATTCCAACCATGTTCTCTAATCTTTCAAAGAGAATAGTGTTATCTATAGTGTCAAAGGCTAAACTGAGGGCGAGTAGGGCTACGTAGCCTTGATCAGAGGCAAGAAAGAGATCGTTTGTAATTTTTACTTGGGCTGTCTGAATCCAGATTGGAATTTCTCATACATTTCATTTTTACTCTGCTATAAGCAGAGTTGTTGAGGCACAGCATTTTCTAATATCTTGGACAGAAATGTCAGGCTTGAGATGGGTCTGTAATTGACAGTACACCAGGACCAAGATTTAGTTTCTTAAAGGTTTTATAACTGCAAATTAAAGGGATTTGGGTACATGGCCTTAGGTAAGGGATGAATTTATTATTGTTAAAAAAGGTCTGATTATAATTGGAAGTAATTCTGTCAGTATTTTAAAGGGAATCGGGTCGAGTGTACAGGCTGTATTATAAAAAATGTATAAAAAAATATTACTGGTTAAGGTAGTAGGGATCTGGGGTTGAGAATCTGCCTGGCATACCTGACTTAGGTTGTATATTTAACAGTCTAAATTTAAATTTATTTGTGGAAGCTACTGGTACTGGTAAGAATTGATACGTAGGTTTCCTTTTTTCCCCTAAGACTGTTAAAACCAATTTTCTGTTCTCAATATATGCTCGATACTGCAGGGTTTGTTTAAATGTGAGCAAGTGATACTAATATTACTTTTTTAATACAAGCAGAGAAAGGGAAGAACAAATGGTTTGAATATAGTAAATCATCACTTACCTGACAGATCTCAGGCAGCACAGGTGTAGCCTTTCTCGGTGGTAGAGGACAGAATGTCAAACCTGCAGTCAGCAGTGGAGCGCGAAGAGTCAGCTGAATGGCTTGCTTCCTCGATCCTGCCGTCTGTTTTCTTCCAAACGGTGTCTGGAATTTAGTGTACTAGAGGTCTTCCAGGCCACAGGTACCGCAGTATTACTCTTTGGGCCCGATATTTAATAGGGTCTTACAATAAAATCTCCAACAATGAGAACACCATCTGGAGTAGTTGCCCTCTCTGCTGGAGCATGCAGAGCCATAGACAATGTTTTTCTTTTTTCTGTCCTAGGGAGAAAAAGGAAATTGCGCAATATGCAGAGGTGGTCAGAGTTAGGGGACCGGTCAATAATAGGTGCCTTTCTCACACTTTTCTACATCTGTTGAAGGAAAAATTAAGAAAAATCTCATTAACTTGTTTACTGTAAATGCAGTGTCTTGTCTGCTAATGATACTGAACATGTATACATCACTCTGTATTTAAAAGTAAAAATTAATTAGAACATTTTTGTGTACGATGTAAGCTAATTACAAATAATGCTAATGGGTACAATACACACAGTGCAGCATACGGAATGATGAAGCATCTGGTGCTAAGGTAGTGGTATGGGGGCCCCAAATGAAAATCTGCTTAGGGCCCCATAAAGTCTTGGGCTGGCCCTGGTCATGCTGATGCTCCCAGTGCCTCTCCATGGCCACCATATTCCTCGAAAGTAAACACAGAAGTTAGTTAGTGAGATAATGTCTTAAAAGCTGTGAGGGAGAAAGAAGGTGTAGTGTGGAGTGGAAGCAACATTTCCTTGTTTCCATACATGTTGACGAAGCTGGTTGAGAGGAGGAAAACGTTCTGATTGGCGAAACAGCTGCTGCGTGACAAGAAAGTGAGGTTTCCTTTAGTCTTTCCTGCAGCGCTCCAGTTTGCGTGGAAGAGGAGAAACAAAGTTTGACGTCACAACAGAAGCTGTCAAGTTCATCAAGAAGCAAGTTACTGATGGAGAATAAACTATAAAACATCCACTAGCACAAGGAGACTAAGAGGTATGATTGGTCTGGATAGCTTTGTGTAGCTGTTTAGGCTATAACCTAGTAGACGTCTCAGACATTCCACTGACCCAAGTTAAGTTCTCTTCTTTTTTTTCTTCCTTTTTTCTCTTTGTTGTTAGTTTTGTGGACATGAATTTAACAAGAAGAGAATCCTCAGCTGGCTACTGGAGACATTTTTCTGTTTATGTTCTCTCCTCTGCTGTGGAGAAAAGATTTTTGTTGGCCTGTTTGGCTATGCTGGTTCTATTTAGAATTACAGGTATCCTAATAATGTTCACTGGTACAAAAGCAGTAGCCTATATTTTGAAATTAGGAAGGTCAGATGGCATGGAACGATTGCTATGCCAATCTTTTATTTCAGTTTTGTTATCTTATCATATGAATGGCAAATAGTGCTAATGTTAATGTTCCTGGAATATTAATGGTTCTTATGGAGTTCTTATTTTGGTCCATAGGAGGTTGAACTTTGCTGAGAGAGTATAAGGAGAGTAATGGTAGAGTTATTTATATAGAAGCCAATATAAATTGGGAGGGGGGGGGGGTAAATAACACTGTGTAATATCTATGCTCCTAACATGGAGGACCCATCTTTCTTTCATGGAGTTAATAAATTGGGAAATGCCCAAGGACAAATGCTTTTGGCAGGAGACTTCAATTAGGTCTTAAATGGGATATTAGATAAAAGTAAATAATCAGGTACCTCAACGCCGAAGGATAGAGCTGCCATTCACATGCTGATGGTGGACAATGACCTTTTTCAATCCTAGAAACCAGGAATGCACATTTTACTACCACTGCCATAATTCCTACCCAAGACTTGACCTTGATTTTAATCTCCCAGAGTCTAACCAATAATATCACTGATAGCACTATCAACGCTATTTCCCTGTCGGACCATGCACCTGTTTAGCTTTGTGTGAATATACATTCAGACAGGCTTAGAAGAGGTAGATGGAGAATGAATACATCTCTACTACAGATGTCTGAAAACCTGTATTAGACCTGATCAATATTTAGCACTAAATAAAGCCACCCCTGCAGGTTATAAATATGTACATAGCCCTAGATTATCAGGCAGAGGAGGTGGAGTATGCAAAATCTACCAGAAAACGCTTGATATTCAAAAACACTATCAAATTCACTTTGTTTGAGATTCTCTACGTTAATATATCAAATCCAGCCACAAATAAAAATGCATTCACACTATTATTTGTAGGCCTTCAGCACCACACTTCGAATTTTTAAAAGAATTGAGTGATTTTGCTGCAGACTTGGCAGTGTGCAACAACAAAGTTATAATAGTAGGAGACTTTAATATTCATTTTGAAAAAGCAGACAATCCATTAACAAAGGCCCTTGCATCGATATTAGATAACTGTAACTGGACCCACACATTACTGTAATCATACCCTAGATTTAGTCCTGACCCTGGGTGTTAGCATTAAGCTTAGTAACATCAGACCATTATCTAATCTCCTATGAGCTACATCTTAGGCAAAATGTTAATTTGGCCCCTTGCCACTTTTTAAAGCATGCAAAAACCCAATGACCACTGTACAGTTTACGGAAAACCTCCCAGACCTACCGACCTTAGCTTACACTCCGTTAGATTAAACATAGCTAGATAGATTAACAAACGGCCTTTAAAATACCCTTCAATTAACCTTAGACAAGGTGGCTCCGCCCGCACAGTGGTACAGTGATCAAACTCGTACCTTAAAACAAACAGCGCAGAAACTAGAGCAAAAATGGCGGACGACCCAAGTGTCCCAAGATTCCAGCTTCTTTAACCAGTAATGTTTTTATGGACTATTTTAATAATAAAATAGAAAACATTTAACAACAAATCCAACACTCCTTATTAAATCAAACATTTGACCTTAAATCAAAATTGCCTGGTACAGCTGCTTTAGAACATAACTTGGTTGTAGAATAAAGGCTGAAAGCCTTCTACCCACTTCCACAGCCAGAACTAAAAAAAGATTTCCTCAGCAAATTGCACAACCTGTACACTTGACCCAATTCCCTCTAAAATACTATACGAAATACTCCCAATTATAATCAGACCTCTTTTAACAATAGTAAATTCATCCCTTAGCTTAGGGCATGTACCCAAAACCCTTAAATTAGCAGTCATGAAACCTTTAATTAAGAAACCAAATCTCCTAGTCCATCCATGAATAAGAAATTCCTATCTGGATTCAGACCCCATCATAGCACAGAGACAGCCCTAGTGAAGATTACAAAGATCTCTTTCTTGCCTCTGATCAAGGCTACGTATTCTTTATTAGCCCTACTAGACCGCAGTGCAGCCTTTGATACAATAGTTCACACTATTCTACTAGAAAGATTAGAGAAAATGGTTGGAATCACAGGAACAGCCCTACCGTGGTTCAAATCATATCTAACTGAACACCATCACATTTATAAAGATAAAAGATTTATCATCAAATTACACAAATAAGATATGAAGTTCTACAATACTCTAGGACTGCTATTATTTACATTATACATGTTACCACTGGGCAGTTATAATTTCCATTGCCATTGCAGAGGACACACAGCTCTATATATCAGCCCAACATGTTGATAAATTTAGATTAAAGAAAATGGAGGACTGTGTAAAGGATATAAAACTCTGGATGTCACATAACTTCTTTCTTCTTAACAGTAACAAAACAAAACTTCTCCTTTTAGGTCCAAAAGACACTAGAAATAAACTATTTTTATTTAGACTTAATGTTAGATCAGCTGATTTTTCCATTATCCCTGGTCCAGCAACTAAAAATCATTTGACTGAATAAAGATTTGAATAAAGTAAACCATCACTTACCTGACTGGTGTGACTGGGTAAGGTCTTGGTGTAGCACCTTCTCAATGTTTCCGGAGAGCACAACAGATTCCAGGCAGCAGAGGAGAAGCCTTTCTCTGTGATAGAGGACCGGACATCATACCCAATTTCATCACTTTAACTGGTGGTACTATTTCCACATATTTCTCAGACTAGGAGAAGCTGCATTTGCAAACACTAGTAAATGAAACTTCACAGAAATTAATCGGGCTGTCTTACTAATGAGCTAAAAAACACAGTCACTTAAAATCCAAGCACATTTGAGTTTGAGAACCTTGAGTTTGGAAAGCTCAGTCAACTTAGTTTGATATTGGATCATTAGATATTCACTTTGCCCCTCCTCTCACTCACAAACAAATCCCTTAAAACCTCAAACATGGAGACGATGGAGAACAGAGAAACTACACTCATTATATTTCCTCAACATTTCCAGTTTGGACAAGGATATTTAATCAGAATAGCCAGAATTCCTGCAACAGGTGCTGTTGATGCTAAAAGACAAAATGTGCGGAAATCAAAAACTCTCAGAGATAAAGAGCTGCTGGTGTTACTTAAAGACAAACAAACCTACTGAAGAACAGAGAAGAAATTAAAATCAATGACAAACCTTAACTTCTTCAACAAACAGATTTTATTTGCACTTTAGAGGTTCTAAACATGCATGTAGCGCATTTTCATAATGAATAAATCACTACTGTGACACTGCCTATTTTAACCATTTTTAATGTAATATAGTTCCAGTTAAACATCCATAAAGCATATAAATCCAAAATCAGCTGTAGTGTAGAGAGACATCTGAAATATACTACTACCCTTAGAATAGCCAGATAACAAGTACTTAAGAGAGCCTGCAGATTTCTTGTGGACTGCTCACTAGTGCTTGAAGGTAAGTAAAATTTTGTCTGTACTCACCCTCTTATTAACGGTACTTACTTGAAGTACATAGAACCAACCCAAAACATAGGAGTTGGAAAGCTCTCACAAAGTGGTTTGTATTTCAGACATCCTTCTTTCTGATAACAGTTTATAATCCTGGGTGTTTCCTTGTGAAAGGAAAGTCTGAACCATGGAAATCCCTGGTTTGAGTTACTGAGAGTCAATTCAGGAGTGATACATTTGTCTTCTGTGTGTAAAGTCTATCCCAATGTCCATAAGAAGAGCAAGTTAGTTGTAAGGACTGCAAATAGAGAAACAAACAAACAGAAAACAAGACAAAAGTGAAGCTTTCTGCAAAAGCACAACAGAACAAAACCTCATGAAGCCACATCTAAACCACCTTGCTGCTTCATAGTTCCCTCCCTTTTGGCTTGTAACCTGGCCTACTTCCAATATACTGCCACATAGTGGATGGAGTAGGAATTACCATGAAAAAAGGTCACAACACTGGAGTCACACGAGTGTCAGCTATGGCTTCAAGTAGGCCTAAGTTTTAGGATTTTTTTTATGCCAATATAGAAAATAGACAATAGGCAAGTGGTTTAAAGATCCAACCACAACAGGCCCAATAAGACCTAAAGAACCAACACAACAGGCCCAATGATAATGATAATTACAAATCAATACACATAACCAATCATCAAAATTATTGCATTTTCAACTAAAAAAAAAAACATTCTGTTAATAGACATCTCATATGAAGACTTTTGTATCCTTTGAAAAGAACAAAATCTGGCATGTGTGACTGTCTCCTATTAATACTTATAAATAAATGAACACATTGTAAGGTGAATGCTGTGCCAAGCTCTCACAAAGTGGTTTGTATTCCAGACATCCTTCTTTCTGATAACAGTTTATAATCCTGGGTGTTTCCTTGTGAAAGTAAAGTCTAAACCATGGAAATCCCTGGTTTGAGTTGCTGAGAGTCAATTCAGGAGTGATACATTTGTCTTCTGTGTGTAAAGTTTATCCCAATGTCCATAAGAAGAGCAAGTTAGTTGTAAGGACTACAAATAGAGAAACAAACAAACAGAAAACAAGACAAAAGTGAAGCTTTCTGCAAAAACAGAACAGCACAAAACCTCATGAATAAAACATACACAAAGCTTGACTGAATATAGAAAGAATTAAATGATAGCAAACTTACAGTGAGTGTTAGAACCTGTAGTTCCACCAGTAAGGATCTTCATTACAGTGAGGCCTGAAGTGAGCCACATCTAAACCACCTTGCTGCTTCATAGTTCCCTCCCTTTTGGCTTGTAACCTGGCCTACTTCCAATATACTGCCACATAGTGGATGGAGTAGGAATTACCATGAAAAAAAACAGTCACAACACTGGAGTCACACGAGTGTCAGCTATGGCTTCAAGTAGGCCTAAGTTTTAGGATTTTTTTTATGCCAATATAGAAAAAAGACAATAGGCAAGTGGCTTAAAGTTCCAACCACAACAGGCCCAATGAGACCTAAAGAACCAGCACAACAGGCCCAATGATAATGATAATTACAAATCAATACACATAACCAATCATCAAAATTATTGCATTTTCAACTAAAAAAACATTCTGTTAATAGTCATATCTCATATGAAGACTTTTGTATCCTTTGAAAAGAACTAAATCTGGCATGTGTGACTGTCTCCTATAAATACTTATAAATAAATGAACACATTGTAAGGCGAATGCTGTGCCAAGGTCCTGCACAATTGTTTCTTATTTTAGTGACAAATAAATAGCAATTTAATACATTTATAACTATTTTACAAAGTTAGTGAGATAATGTTTACATCAACCCTGATGCTTTAAATCTCTCCCACATGGTGAGGTATACGGTTTATTTATTTAACAATGGTATCGGATCGGTACTGTGTATCGATCAATAAGTTTATGTATTGGTATCGATTATGTATGGTGTATCTGTAAATGTAACATATAGGAAACAGCATATGACAGCATTATTGTAAGGCATTTCTGGCAACTTCACTGGTTAATAGAATATGCCTACATTGATAAATCCCCTTAAGTTGCACCCTGATTGGTGAATGTTTAGCATGTCAAATGTATGCTTGAATGTGATTGGCTAATACCAACCACAATAATTGACATATCAAGTCCTCTGGTCAGACTATTATAGAACAGGCTAAAGATGCAGCATGTAAAATTGCAGGTTGACTGGATGAATGGTTTCTAAGAGTTATGTACTATTGGCCTCGCTTTCTTGTGACAAATGTCCACCAAACTTGACATACCCCCTCAAAATAATGTGCTGAACAGATTTTGTTAAAATGGGCTTGTTCAAAGTCAAAGTGTTCAAAAGGTACAAGTTGACATTATTCATTATAAATATTATTAATTATAAATATTGCAGGTATTTTGCTACCAGATATGTGAGGATTGGTAAAAAAAAAAAATCTTGAAGTAGGAAGGATCAAGAAATGACCAAAAAAAAAAGAAGAATTTTGTGTGTAGGACACAGATGCTACAGACCAGATGCTATTGAATAAAAACGCTTAATGCTTTCCTGTAACGCCACCATCAAACCAGTGAATGTCATTTTTATTGAAGCTGCTGTAACTTGTTTGATGTTTCTGGGATTTACGGCTCTTTATGGCAGGAGTAAACAGACCCAAAGTGCCATCACAGTGCTGAGGCAAGGCTTTCGTAATATGGTACGTGGCAGTGGATGGCATTTTCAGATGATGCAGTGGCCACTTCCTAGTGCCAGATGTTGATTAGGAACTGAACCCCCTTACAAAATGTGCCTCAGCTCTTTACGTATTGGATAGGCTTGACTCTGGGCTTAAGTTTTCTCGCTAATTGGAGGAATCCTGCTTTGTGAAATGCCCCCCATTAGATGAACAGAATTACTGGATACATTTGATTCATTTTGTTGCTCTTGATGTGCAGGGATCCCACCAATGCAGAGTATGTCCAAGTTACCAAAGCTTTAATGGCGAAGAGCTCTTTCCTGAGGGATGTTGAGGAGAACAGTTATGTAAGTTTGTTTAAGAACGATTTTATTATGGTTGATCACAGAAGAGTAGTTGGTGTAATATTGGTATTGGAGAGATTTGAGTAATTCTCTTTTTATGGTTGGGACTGATATTTTGTGTCTTTGATGAGGGAATCATGCGTTGTTGAAGAGGATACTATGTCTGAGGCCCACAATAAGGTGTTGCCTGAAAAACCTGATTTGATGATCGTGAAGGACCTTATGAAAGCCTTTGCATTGGCAGCATGGAGAACTAGCTGAGGGAATGACTATTGAAAAGCTCTTGGAAGATTCTTGGGGGTAAGTGGAATAATGTAATGGGGAAAAACAGCAGAGCCATCAAATGTGATGTGATGAACCAACTTCATATGAATAGTGCCTTCATCACTACACTTTTTTGCAACATCATAATGAAGCTTATGTGTATTTTAAGGTTAATGCCATCCATCCTGTGATGGTGTACATTGTCACCGCTTCATCTGAAACAGTGCTTGGAGTTTTCCTCTAAAGGACTCCTAGGTGATCTTCAGGAGATGCTTAGCAAAAGTGTAAGCACACCACTTTCATTTCCACCAGCAGACCTACAGAAGACTCTTAAATTCAGTGCTGCTCTCAGAGGTGTACAGGGTCAAGAGGAGGTGCATCAGTGTGTATCTAATATTACACTAAATTATGTAAGTATTCCCTTGATGCTGTTGGTGTGTGGCAGATGAAGGCCCTGCAATAGGTGGCGAGAAATGCCCAGCACCTATTTCTCATTTCTATCCAATAGAAATGAGAAATTTATTTCAGTGGACTTTGTTTACCTTACAATTCAGTAATGTGAAGGAAATGACACTCTCCCTCTCTATGGAGTTCACTTTTTCTGTACTCAAGAGTCTAATACAACGTCTTTAATATTCGGCCTCTAATTCACTCACTATTAAGTGCACAGAAGCCGTTCACTTGAATAGAAAAGTGCACTCCTATATAGAGAGAAGGAATCCGTTTGGAAGAAACAGACATCTTCACCTCTGGTGTGTAAAGGAGTGATACAGGAGGTCATTCCTGCTGGTACTATTATATTTTTTAGTTCATCTGCTTTTGCCAGGCCTGCTGGCAACTGAACTGTCAGTCAGTGTCCCCACTCATCCATTCATGAGTCTTTCTGCTCATTTATCTCAGCCGCTGTACCTGTTGACATTTGTACATTAATGTATGTGGCTGCTATGATGATTTAAGTATAAATCAGTTTGCGAGTGCGGACCAAGCTAGCTGAGGCAAGGAGGCAACTCGAGAAATTTGGGCTGGAGTTCTGGGGCTTCGAGCAGATGGAATTCGAGGCCAGGTCCTAAGCTTAAAAGGCATGAAGGCATATGCCTTCTTCTGCAGACATGGAAGGCCTGGCTGCTCACAACCATTGGAATGCTAATAAACCTGGCATGAGACGATGGGGAGAATACAGAGATAGAAAATGTCATGACATGAATGTAATAATGGAAATAATGCCATGAAATAAATACCACTGAAATCCTTCACTCGGTAGGGGTCATATCAGTGTCTGTAAAAAACATACAAAGCATGACATCCTGCCATTCTATTACACAGGATATAATGAGGACAAATTTAGTTCAAATGAGAGCTGTCTTATGTTCAAACTGGGGCCAGGTTCTGTGCAGTAACTGCATCCATACGTTTGCATCCATGAATTGACAGTCCTTCGTAGTGCTCATGTCAGTCATTTTTACACAAATAACACGTATGTGACAGAAGAGACTCAAAATAATCTTATTAGTTTAAATTAAAACCTATGTCTAGCTTAGACCTCAGCCTAGACAAGCCACTGACCATTGTAATAAATCGAATAAAATAGGACTATAATAAATGTATACAGAAGAGGCAGCGAGCTAGATGATGGGGGCTGTTAATGTTTTAATAGAACTAATTACACTCATTTATCCAGACATTACATGCTGCAAAATGCATTTTACATGAGACACCCACACATTGCTGGACCCCCTGACAGATATCTCCATTATGCGCACATGCACTCAGTCTCTAATGTTGTTGAACTGTGCAGGTCTAGTGTAAAGTGGTGTAAGGAGATTGAGTTTGGAAAAAAGTCGAGTCTACTGGCCTCCAAGTGGGTTGTCCTCACAACTGCACAACTATACGCTTTGACTTTGGCTATGTTTTATACTTTAGTTGGAGAAGCGGGCAGGGAAGAGGAGGAGTACTCAGTACAGCTGGTTATTCTAGTGGTCTACAGCTTTGTCTGACGTTACCACACCAAGGACTGGTACAGAGATATTCAGTTTCCCTGAATGGCTTTGTAGCATATTTCTGTTATAGAGGACCCTAACCCTCATATATAGGTATTGCAGTTACAGTTATTGCCACAGTCATAGCCACAGTTACTGTCACAGTTAATGTTACTGTGTGATAGAAACAGTAATCCACGGAAGAGGCCGTTTACAGTTGCACTATTACTGCATAGTACTAAGTACTTAATGCAGAACTGCTGTAGTATTGTGCAAAAGATGACTAGAGCAGAACAGGCAGTGATGGAAATGAAGTACAGGTGATATACAGATGTACAATGATGCTGAGTAACAGATTAATTTGATGGATTGGAGTGTAGATTTGTACAATCCGATGGCTGTAGGAAGAAATTACCTGTCAGTGTTTTTCCTGCAGCGAGGTCTGCTGCCCATTGTGTGCTCTCTGTCCATGTAGTGTTTTGTGGACTGGGTGAGAGTTCTTCATGATCACGGACACCTTTGCCAACATCCCATTACCCTCTCCAGCACCATCTCCACTGTGTCCAGTTTAGCCCCACTGGACTGAGTCGGTCAGTCTAATGATCTTGCTCAGTCTGTTTGGGTCTTTTGTTGTAGTATTGCTGCCCAGCACACAATGGCACAGAAAAATTATACTTGGCACCACAGATTTGTAGAAAGTTCATAGCAGCTAGGTTGTCACACCAAAGAACCTCAGCCTTCAAAAAGTAGCGCTGGCTTTGGCCTTTCTTGTACAGCTTGTCCATGTTTACTTCCCATTCCAACTTGTCCCACAATTGAACACCCAAAAATAGTCCAAGACTAAGCTTAATCCCTGTGCAGGAAATTGGCCCCTGTAGTTTCATGGTTCTTTCATAAGAGTCTGGAATTTCATCTTCATACTGGATTTATAATCACTGTATGCTTTTTATCATCACCTACATTTGTTTAAAACTAATTATAACTGAAAATGATTCTGATCTGCTTTTTTGGGGGTATTTTCATTTCACTTCTCACTCTGTGTGGCCAGGCCATCTGATAACACACCAGCCTGGTCCCTCAAAGCCCTGCAGGTTCTTGTTAGATGGTTCCACTGTTGTCTCATTTCTTCCACAAGTAGAGCCTCTTCCTCGATAAGTCTCTCCAGCTGCATCACCTTGTCAAAAACGTTCTTCTTCATGTCTTGTGTTTCAGAGGATATAGGTAGGACTAGCTCGTATTGGGTTTCACAGTAAACAGGATGGTGCATCGGTAAGGACACAGGAATAAAGACGAGGGAACATCATTTCTTCTTATTAAACTGTATTGTAATCCAAAAGTACAACTTGACATTCAGCATTGCTCACAGTCTGAAATAACAAATAAAAAAAAAAAACATCAAATCATATTCGAACAAATATTGTAAACTGCTGAATCAGATAAGAAATGATCACTTAATAAATAATAAGTATTAACATTCAGTTCTAGCAGGAATAGTATTTAAGGGACATTACGTTCTAGAGAATATGCACACGGTTACATATAGAGCTTCCCTATACGTTTGGCGAACATGAGAACTGCACTACTATGTCCTCAGGCGGAAGCCATTTTTCGCACAGAACAAGAACTTTACTGCAGCTCGAACGACTTTCTTTCTCTCTTTATTCTTTAACATGGAGTTAATTCTCACAAGGAACAAACTTGAACAGCCAACTAGCTGGCACTTACTTGTCGTCATCAACTCAATGCATGGATATCATCAGCTGAACTGAATTGGTTGGCAGGGGAGTGTAATTGAATTGAAAGGCGATGCACACAGCATCAGAGCTCCTGCTTCTCTCTCTCACTCCACACATCATTTCCAGTTCTCCTGCAGTGTGAGTGTTAATAATTTGACATCTGATGTTAGTGCTGCAACTGTCTGTCCTGACTACACAGGCAATGCGTGACTGGTTTTACATTGTGGAGGAAGAAAAGCAGAAGCACTGTGACAGTTAATCAGAGGAGTCGGGCGTTCAGTCATTTTCTCCTGACTCTGGAACATGGTCACTCTGTGAGGTTGAAAGCACAGTTTAGTGCAAATGGGCAAAAAAGGGGGTAAAAATGTCAGGTCTAATGATCTTCATGGTCAGAATCTGCACATTTCTATGGTCTGAAACAAATGAAAAGTCTGAGTTTAATGAGTTCAAATGAAGAATCACAAAAATGGTTCATGTCAAAATTAACATACCAGAATCCCAAGTCATAACGTCAGCGAGTACAAAAGTAGTCGTAGCATACATCAGAAACAGCAGTGCTGCTAGAGTTTTTAAACGTTGTGTCCACTCACTGTCCACTCACTGTCCACTCGTTTAGACACTCCTACCAAGGTGGTAGGTGTGTACAATTACAAGCCAACGTCTCCAAAGCAGAATGACAAGCTCGGTTTGTCTACAGAGTGAACAGTGAAAACTCCAACAGCCCTTCTGTGTCTGATTCAGTCACACCAGTGCAATAAACTGGTACTATCTGGGTGGTGGATTATTCTCAGCACTGCAGTAACACTGACAGGGAGGTGGCGTGTTTGTGTGTTGCACCAGTGCGAGTGAGTCAGACACACAGCAGTGCTGCTGGAGTTTTTAAACAGATCAGGGTCACTGAGAATAGTCCACCAATCACAAATATCCAGCCAACAGCGTCCTGTGACCAACTGGAAATGATAGTCTTGTGGAGGTCCTGAATACTAAAGAAAAAGGTAAAGGTGTGCTGGCAAAGTACACAGGGAAAAAGATGGATTACAGTATGTAACTGTACAACCAAGACCTATATGGTCAGTGGAACTGATCAAATGAAAAACGTGCAGAAACAATGAGGTGGTTTTATTGAACATGCTCACTAGAGTATAAACACAGTATAAAGATTATGTAAGGGTTTAAGTGTACGATGTGGAAGGGGCACTTTGCTCCATGTAAAAATGTATTTGAACTGGAAATTACCTAAATGACCTACAACTTAATGTTATTGTCACAGATTTCACATTTAAAAAATAATTCCACAAGTTCATGATGTCTGGGAGGCAACCTGAACATGGCTACTTACCAGTTACTCGATATAGATCCCCCCTTTTCTGCTGCATGCCCAAGAATAGGCCTTCAAATCACATGTTGCAACCCCACTGGATCATCTGATCTGGGGTCATGTGGAGCTGTAAAGAATATTTGTCAGGTTAAGGTGGTTGACATTAAAAGTAAATCTAACATATTGAGATAAAGACAAAACAGTAAATGACTAAACAACATGGGATTGTAAAATTAAAAGACGACACCCATAAATGTTTTGCCAAGAAAATCTGAGAATCTATCTATAGTTTGCCTTATTTTTAGTTTTATGGTGACTAATAAGTATTCCAACATTTTGACAGAGAAAGTCAAATCACTTATGCAATGAGAAAGCAATTATACAAATAATTTTGAAGTTTGTTTGCCATGGTCACTCTATCAGTTAAAAGGGCAGGTGTTAAAATATACTTGTAAAAAACAGTAAGATGATCCTCCCTCCTGACATGCAATGTGATCATATCCACTCGAGCTGTAATGATGAAGGAACTGATAAAGGTGCTGTTTCACCAGGGCTTAGTCAACAAATATGATCAATGAAAAGTAGGGTAAAAAAGCACAATACATGAGCACTGTAAGTAAAGGTTCACTTCCCAACCTTACTCGTGTATTTTGTAGTTAGAGCCACTCGTGGCAAAAAGCTGTTAACCTACAGCATTTATATCAGATGTCAAGAATACAAATTTGAAGTTTAAAAACACCACCAATATGGTAAAATACTTAACTGTGTGTTCGACAATACATAATTACCTCACATTTTGTAGAACGCCCCTTTGCATGCAGAAAAGTCTAAGTCATCTAAGTCAAGTTTTGTATTTCTGGAAATGTCTGAGCGGGCTTCTGCAGATAGGGCCAATATCCACACATTACATCAGTGCAGAAGAACTTTCCATTTGTTTTTGTGGCCAGTTCTTCTTGCAAAAATGGAGGATTGGCAAATATCTCCCCCAGTACATGTTCAGACCTTTAAGCAAACTGCCACCTCCAGGACCTCTTCATCACGAATGATGTTTGTCTTTTTAGAGGTCTCTCTGGCTGCAGCCCATGTTGATGTCCCACAGATTCCTTTTCCATGTACCTGCAGCACAATGTCACTGTCAAATATATACAAAAAGTAAATCCTGCTTCACTATGTACAGTCTAAAGTGTTTTGACAAATATCTTACTGGTACGAATGCACTCAACAAATGTTGCTATATCTTTATCACTGGCCAAAAAATGCCATCAAAAATGTTTGTTCCTCTAAAGAAAACATAAAGATGACAGTTTACACTTATCAATAATAACATAACTCTTTGTTTTGCTAAAATGATGTAGTTTTCGGTTTCCATCGACAGACACAGCAACTGTATCTAGGGTGCAAACTGGGCAAGAGAAGTGGTCAATGCTACAGAATTTTTCTTTTTCATGATGACAATATGTTCATTCATGGAAAGCTTTTTGGAAGATACACAAATCGCCACAAATGTTCCCATTCTGGAATTAGGAAAATACTGAATAACAGTGGCATGCTAATTACAGACCTGCACAAATAAGGACAAGTGGCTTTTCAACAGCCTCACCCTTCCAAATTGTTGTGAACAACATTTTAGGTGTGAAAAATACATACCAATAACTTGGTGTGCATTTACATCCGCAAAGCATTGTTCACTAGCTGAAGCTTCAGATGTTCTTGCATTTTCTGGAATTATTATTTTTTTAATACATTTTCATACATACACAGAACATGCAAATCAACATGACATATGTTTCCTCATAGAGGATTGGAAGCTGAACCATTTTTTGTTATTGTTCAGCAACTCATGAAAATGTATTTAACAAAATGACCTGTTAAGGAGGGACAAGGCACTGGTGACCCCTGTGTCCATCAGGGGGGTCAATGTGGACACTGTGGAGAACTACAAATATCTAAGAGTTTACATTGACAATTAACTACACTGGGCTAAGAACACTGACGCCCTCTACAGGAAGGACCAAAGTCGTCTCTATTTTCTAAGGTCCTTCAATAACTGCCAGACTATGCTCAGGATCTTCTATGAGTCTGTGGCAGCAAGTGCAAGTGCATTCTGGGACAGGCTGAGAGTGGCAGACACCAACAGACTGAACAAACTGATCCAAAAGGCCAGTGATGATGTGGGTGTGGAGGTGGACTCACTGAGGCAGTGTCAGAGGGGAGGATGCTGTATAAGCTGCATGCCATTACGGATAATGGCTCCCACCCACAGGAGCACATTCAGTGCAAGACTCATCACCAAAATGCACCACAGAGCACCACAGGTCATAAAAACTAACCAGAAAACCAGCTAACATAAACTCTACCGTTAACTCACCTGTCCCCGTGTCTACCTGGTCCCTGCAAGAGGCAGAGAAAGATAATGAGAATCAATGATGAATAGAAGTTCAAAGCTTTAAAAAAGAGAAAGATCATAATTACACACAATTAGATCCAGTATGAAATCAGTTAGTACAGCATACGAGATCTCAACCACAGTGAAAACACCAGCTGCTTTATCTAGCAAGCGCTCCTCATTAGCCACCTAGCACTAGCTAGCTAATGTACGAGCTCAGCTGACACCTCACTCTACACTAATGAATGAGCAGACAGTGTCTCCCGTTCCCTTATCTTCGTATAAGCTTTTGGTAAAAGATATGTTAAAAGAACCTCTGATTTAACCACCAAACTATATGAGAATGGCCACAACTACAGCTCGCTGTGTACCTGATGCTATGTTAGAGGCTGCATTAGCCTAGCCACCAAGCTAGCTGTTCCCTACTAGCTAAATAAATCACCCTTAATCAGTAGAAAGTACCCAGTTCCCCTATATCTTAAACCTAAAAAGTGGTCAGAGGTACGTATATCCCATGAGACCAGCCTGATTATTTCACTTATCAATTAAAAACAATAAAGAGTAGATATATATACAGGCAGATTGATATATACAGTGCCCTCCATAATTATCTAATAAAAACAGAGTTTTTTTCTAAATAATATAGGACCACGATGGAAAAAAAGAGTAAAATCCAACCTTTAACTTTAAGTGAATTTATTCAGTAGGAAAAAAATCCCACATTAAGAAATAATTGTTTAACATCAAATCATGTGTGCCACAATTATTGGCACCCCTGATGTTAATACTTTGTACAATCCCCTTTTGCCAACAAAACAGTACCTAATCTTCTCTTATAATGTTTCACAAGATGGGAGAATACAGATAGAGGGATCTTTGACCATTCCTCTTTGCACAATCTCTCTAAATCATCCAGTGACCTGGGTCCTCTTCTCTGCACTCTCCTCTTCAGCTCACCCCACAGGTTTTCAATGGGGTTGAGGTCTGGGGACTGAGATGGCCATGGGAGGAGCTTGATTCTGTGTGTGGTGAACCATTTCTGTGTAGATTTGGCCATATGTTTTGGGTCATTATCTTGCTGAAAGACCCAGTGATGACACATCTTCAGCTTTTGGGCAGAAGCCACCAGATTTTGCTTTAAAATGTCCTGGTATTTCAAAGCATTCATGATGCCATGCACCCTAACAAGGTTCCCAGGGCCTTTGGAAGAGAAACAGGCCCACAGCATCACTGATCCTCCCCCATATTTCACAGTGGGCATGAGGTGCTTTTCTGCATACTCAGCTCTTGTGTTACGCCAGACCCACTTAGAGCATTTGTTGCCAAAAAGCTCTTAGTTTCATCTGACCAAAGCACACAGTCCCAGTTGAAGTTCCAGTACTGCTTAGCAAACTCCAAACGTTTGCGTTTATGATTGAGAGTGAGAACTTTTTTTTCCGTGCATGCCTTCCAAACAGCTTGTTGGCATGCAGATAGCGCCTGATGGTTGTTTTGGAGACTTTGTGACCCCAAGAAGCTACCATTTGTTGCAATTCTGTAACAGTGAGCTTTGGAGACCTTTTATTTATACCCCAGGGAAACTGGAAGCTGTGAATTACTAATTAAATGTTCCTACATACTCATATCAACTTCGTAAACTACTGTAGAATTGACAGAAATACTTTAATTACATTTATTTCCTAAGAAATGTTAGGGGTGCCAATAATTGTGGAACAGGTGATTTTATAAAGAATAATTATTTCTTAGGGATTTTTTTCCCCCTTAAAATTCACTTGAGTTAAAGGTTGGATTTTACTCTTTTTTTCTATTGTGGTCCTATATTATTTAGAAAAAAACTCAATTTATTAGAAGCTAAACAACACATCTTAACCAGTGGTGCCAATAATTATGGAGGGCACTGTAGATAGCGAGCCACACACACAGCTGCAATGGAAAGACCCTTGTTGGCTGTATGCACCATCAGAAAGGGGGGAGCCATTGGTCCTGAAAGCCTGTAAGACAACAAAAAGTCAACCACACAAAGCGAACCACACACAGTTGCAGATAAAAATATATTTGTTAGAAGGATAAACCTTCAGGGAGAAGATGAGGTTGATGGACTTCTTGAGAACCTGTAACACAAAAAAGAATACATGTCAATACATGTATAGAAACTGAATGATCACCTACCTATTACACACTTACAAAAAGATAGATAGCGAGCCACACATACAATTGCAATGGACATACCCTTGTTGGCTGTATGCACCATCAGAAAGGGGGGAGCCATTGGTCCTGACAGCCTGTAAGACAACAAAAAGTCAATACATGTATAGAAACTGAATGATGATCTACCTGTTACACACGTGCAGACACAAAGACGGCGAGCCACACACACAGTTGCAATGGACAGACCCTTGGTTCATGCGGTCCGAAAAACCTGTAAGACAAAAAAAAGAAAGTCAATAAATGTATAAAAATTAATGATCACCATCCTGTTACACACTTGCAGACAGATAGTACCGAGTCACACACACAGTTGCAGATGCACAGACCCTTGGTTCATGCGGTCTGAAAAACCTGTAAGACAAAAAAAGAAAGTCAAGACATGTATACAAACTGAATGATCACCTACCTGTTACACACTTGCAGACAGATAGATAGCGAGCCACACACACAGTTGCAATGGACAGACCCTTGTTGGCTGTATGCACCATCAGGAAGGGGGGAGCCATTGGTCCTGAAAGCCTGTAAGACAACAAAAAGGCAATACATGTATACAAACTGAATGATCACTTACCTGTTACAGAGTTGCAGAATGATGGACAGCGAACCACACACAGTTGCAGACGAAAATATATTTGTTAGAAGGATACACCTTCAGGGAGAAGAGGTTGATGAGATCCTTGAGATCCTGTAACACAAAAAAGAAAGTCAATACATGTAAAGAAACTGAATGATCACCTACCTGTTACACACTTGCAGGCAGATTGATAGGAAGCAACACACACAGTTGCAATGGACAGACCCTTGTTGGCTGTATGCACCATCAAGAAGGGGGAGCCATTGGTCCTGAAAGCCTGTAAGACAACAAAAAGGCAATACATCTATATAAACTGAATGATCACCTACCTGTTACACACTTGCAGACAGATAGTAGCGAGTCACACACATAGTTGCAATGGACAGACCCTTGTTGGCTGTATGCACCATCAGGAAGGGGGGAGCCATTGGTCCTGAAAGCCTGTAAGACAACAAAAAAAACAATACATGTATACAAACTGAATGTTCACCAACCTGTTACACACTTGCAGACAGATAGTACCGAACCACACACAGTTGCAGATGAAAATATATTTGTTAGAAGGATACACCTTCAGGGAGAAGAAGAGGTTGATGGACTTTGAGAACCTGTAACACAAAAAAGAAAGTCAATACATGTATAGAAACTGAATGATCACCTACCTGTTACACACTTACAGACAGATTGATAGCGAGCCACACACACAGTTGCAATGGACAGACCCTTGGCTGTATGCAACATCAGGAGGGGGAAGCCATTGGTCCTGAAAGCCTGTAAGACAACAAAAAGGCAATACATGTATACAAACTGAATGATCACCTACCTGTTACACACTTGCAGACAGATATTAGCGAGTCACACACAGTTGCAGATGCACAGACCCTTGAAGGACAGATCCACCATCAGGAAGGGAGGGAGGGGATCATGCTGTCCGAAAAACCTGTAAGACAAAAAAAAGAAAGTCAACACATTTATAGAAACTGAATGATCACCTACCTGTTACACAATTGCAGACAGATAGATAGTCAGCCACACACAAAGTTGCAATGGACAGACCCTTGGTTCATGCGGTCCACAAAACCTGTACGACAAAAAAAGAAAGTCAATACATGTATAGAAACTGAATGATCACCTACCTGTTACACACTTGCAGACAGATAGTTGCGAGTCACACACAGTTGGAGATGCACAGACCCTTGGTTCATGTGGTCCGAAAGACCTTTAAGACAAAAAAAGAAAGTCAATATATGTATAGAAACTGAATGATCACCTACCTTTTATACACTTGCAGACAGATAGTAGCGAGTCACACACATTTGCAGATGCACAAACCCTTGGTTCATGCGGTCCAAAAAACCTGTAAGACAAAAAAAGAAAGTCAATACATGTATAGAAACTGAATGATCACCTACCTGTTACACACTTGCAGAAAGATAGATAGCAAGCCACACACACAGTTGCAATGGACAGACCCTTGTTGGCTGTATGCACCATCAGGAAGGGGTGAGCCATTGGTCCTGAAAGCCTGTAAGACAACGAAAAGACAATACATGTATAGAAACTGAATGATCACCTACCTGTTACACACTTGCAAACAGATAGTAGCGAGCCACACACCGTTGCAGATGCACAGACCCTTGGTTCATGCGGTCCGAAAAACCTGTAAGACAAAAAAAGAAAGTCAATACATGTATAGAAACTGAATGATCACCTACCTGTTACACACTTGCAGACAGATAGTAGCGAGTCACACACATTTGCAGATGCACAAACCCTTGGTTCATGTGGTCCAAAAAACCTGTAAGATAAAAAAAGAAAGTCAATACATGTATAGAAACTGAATGATCACCTACCTGTTACACACTTGCAGAAAGATAGATAGCAAGCCACACACACAATTGCAATGGACAGACCCTTGTTGGCTGTATGCACCATCAGGAAGGGGGGAGCCATTGGTCCTGAAAGTCTGTAAGACAACAAAAAGGCAATACATGTATACAAACTGAATGATTACTTACCTGTTACACAATTGCATACAGATAGAACAGAACCACACACAGTTGTAGATGAAAATATATTTGTTAGAAGGATACACCTTCAGGGAGAAGACGAGTTTGATGGACGTCTTGAGAACCTGTAACACAAAAAGCAAAGTCAAGACATGTATAGAAACTGAATGATCACCTACCTGTTAAACACTTGCAGACAGATAGTAGCGAGTCACACACAGTTGCAGATGCATAGACCCTTGGTTCATGCGGTACGAAAAACCTGTTAGACAAAAAAAGAAAGTCAAAACATGTATAGAAACTGAATGATCACCTACCTGTTACACACTTGCAGACAGATTGATAGCGAGCCACACACACAGTGGAAATAGAAAGATCCTTGTTGGATGAATACACTATCAGAAAGGGGGGAGCCATTGGTCCTGAAAGCCTGTAAGACAACGAAAAGGCAATACATGTATAGAAACTGAATGAACACCTACCTGTTATACACTTGCAGACAGATTGATGGCGAGCCACACACACAGTGGAAATAGAAAGACCCTTGTTGGCTGTATACACTATCAGGAAGGGGGGAGCCATTGGTCCTGAAAGCCTGTAAGACAACGAAAAGGCAATACATGTATAGAAACTGAATGATCACCTACCTGTTATACACTTGCAGACAGATTGATGGCGAGCCAAACACACAGTGGAAATAGAAAGACTATTTTTGGCTGTATACACTATCAGGAAGGGGGGAGCCATTATTCCTGAAAGCCTGTAAGACAACGAAAAGGCAATACATGTATAGAAACTGAATGATCACCTACCTGTTACACACTTGCAGACAGATAGTAGCGAGTCACAGACAGTTGCACATGCACAGACCCTTGGTTCATGCGGTCCGAAAAATCTGTAAGACAAAAAAAGAAAAAGTCAATACATGTATAGAAACTGAATGATCACCTACCTGTTACACACTTGCAGACAGATAGTAGCGAGTCACACACAGTTGCACATGCACAGACCCTTGGTTCATGCGGTCCGAAAAACCTGTAAAAATAAAAAAGAAAGTCAATACATGTATAGAAATTGAATGATCACCTACCTGTTACACACTCGCAGACAGATTGATAGCGAGCCACACACACAGTGGCAATGGAAAGATGCTTGGTTCATGCGGTCTGAAAAACCTGTAAAAATAAAAAAGAAAGTCAATACCTGTATAGAAACTGAATGATCACCTACTTGTTACACACTTGCAAACAGATAGTAGCGAACCACACACAGTTGCAGATGCACAGACCCTTGGTTCATGCGGTCCGAAAAACCTGTAAGACAAAAAGAGAAAGTCACTACATGTATAGAAACTGAATGATCACCTACCTGTTACACACTTGCAAACAGATAGTAGCGAGCCACACACCGTTGCAGATGCACAGACCCTTGGTTCATGCGATCTGAAAAACCTGTAAGACAAAAAAAGAAAGTCAATACATGTATAGAAACTGAATGATCACCTACCTGTTACACACTTGCAAACAGATAGTAGCGAACCACACACCGTTGCAGATGCACAGACCCTTGGTTCATGTGGTCCGAAAAACCTGTAAGAATAAAAAAGAAAGTCAATACATGTATAGAAACTGAATGATCACCTACCTGTTACACACTTGCAAACAGATAGTAGCGAACCACACACAGTTGCAGATGCACAGACCCTTGGTTCATGTGGTCCGAAAAACCTGTAAGACAAAAAAAGAAAAAGTCAATACATGTATAGAAACTGAATGATCACCTACCTGTTACACACTTGCAGACAGATTGATAGCAAGCCACACACACAGTGGCAATGGAAAGATGCTTAGTTCATGCAGTCCGAAAAACCTATAAGACAAAAAAAGAAAGTCAATACCTGTATAAAAACTGAATGATCACCTACCTGTTACACACTTGCAAACAGATAGTAGCGAACCACACACAGTTGTAGATGCACAGACCCTTGGTTCATGTGGTCCGAAAAACATGTAAGACAAAAAAAGAAAGTCAATACATGTATAGAAACTGAATGATCACCTACCTGTTACACACTTGCAGACAGATAGTAGCGAGTCACACACAGTTGCAGATGCACAGACCCTTGGTTCATGCAGTCCGAAAAACCTGTAAGACAAAAAAAGAAAGTCAAAACATGTATAGAAACTGAATGATCACCTACCTGTTACACACTTGCAGACAGATTTGTAGCGAGCCACACCCACAGTGGAAATAGAAAGACCCTTGTTGGCTGTATACACTATCAGGAAGGGGGGAGCCATTGGTCCTGAAAGCCTGTAAGACAACGAAAAGGCAATGCATGTATAGAAACTGAATGATCACCTACCTGTTACACACTTGCAGACAGATTGATAGCGAGCCAAACACACACTGGAAATAGAAAGACCCATGTTAGCTGTATACACTATCAGAAAGGGGGGAGCCATTGGTCCTGAAAGCCTGTAAGACAACCAAAAGGCATTACATGTATAGAAACTGAATGCAAACCTACCTTTTACACACTTGCAGACAGATAGTAGCGAGACACACAGTTGCAGATGCACAGACCCTTGGTTCATGCGGTCCGACAAACCTGTAAGACAAAAAAAGAAAGTTAATACATGTATAGAAACTGAATGATCACCTACCTGTTACACACTTGCAGACAGATTGATAGCGAGCCACACACAGTTGCAGTTGCACAGACCCTTGGTTCATGCGGTCCGAAAAACCTGTAAGACAAAAAAAGAAAGTCAAAACATGTATAGAAACTGAATGATCACCTACCTATAGCGAGCCACACACACAGTGGAAATAGAAAGACCCTTGTTGGCTGTATACACTATCAGGAAGGGGGGAGCCATTGGTCCTGAAAGCCTGTAAGACAACGAAAAGGCAATACATGTATAGAAACTGAATGATCACCTACCTGTTATACATTTGCAGACAGATTGATGGCGAGCCACACACACAGTGGAAATAGAAAGACCATTTTTGGCTGTATACACTATCAGGAAGGGGGGAACCATTGGTCCTGAAAGCCTGTAAGACAAAGAAAAGGCAATACATGTATAGAAACTGAATGATCACCTACCTGTTACACACTTGCAGACAGATAGTAGCGAGTCACACATAGTTGCAGATGCACAGACCCTTGGTTCATGCGGTCCGAAAAATCTGTAAGACAAAAAAAGAAAAAGTCAATACATGTATAGAAACTGAATGATCACCTACCTGTTACACACTTGCAGACAGATAGTAGCGAGTCACACACAGTTGCACATGCACAGACCCTTGGTTCATGCGGTCCGAAAAACCTGTAAAAATAAAAAAGAAAGTCAATACATGTATAGAAACTGAATGATCACCTACCTGTTACACACTTGCAGACAGATTGATAGCGAGCCACACACACACTGGCAATGGAAAGATGCTTGGTTCATGCGGTCCAAAAAACCTATAAGACAAAAAAAGAAAGTCAATACCTGTATAGAAACCGAATGATCACCTACCTGTTACACACTTGCAAACAGATAGTAGCGAACCACACACAGTTGCAGATGCACAGACCCTTGGTTCATGCGGTCCGAAAAACCTGTAAGACAAAAAAAGAAAGTCACTACATGCATAGAAACTGAATGATCACCTACCTGTTACACACTTGCAAACAGATAGTAGCGAGCCACACACCGTTGCAGATGCACAGACCCTTGGTTCATGCGGTCCGAAAAATCTGCAAGACAAAAAAAGAAAAAGTCAATATATGTATAGAAACTGAATGATCTCCTACCTGTTACACACTTGCAAACAGATAGTAGCGAACCACACACAGTTGCAGATGCACAGACCCTTGGTTCATGCAGTCCGAAAAACCTGTAAGACAAAAAAAAGAAAGTCAAAACATGTATAGAAACTGAATGATCACCTACCTGTTACACACTTGCAGACAGATTTGTAGCGAGCCACACCCACAGTGGAAATAGAAAGACCCTTGTTGGCTGTATACACTATCAGGAAGGGGGGAGCCATTGGTCCTGAAAGCCTGTAAGACAACGAAAAGGCAATGCATGTATAGAAACTGAATGATCACCTACCTGTTACACACTTGCAGACAGATTGATAGCGAGCCAAACACACACTGGAAATAGAAAGACCCATGTTAGCTGTATACACTATCAGGAAGCGGGGAGCCATTGGTCCTGAAAGCCTGTAAGACAACAAAAAGGCATTACATGTATAGAAACTGAATGCTCACCTACCTGTTACACACTTGCAGACAGATTGATAGCGAGCCACACACAGTTGCAGTTGCACAGACCCTTGGTTCATGCGGTCCGAAAAACCTGTAAGACAAAAAAAGAAAGTCAAAACATGTATAGAAACTGAATGATCACCTACCTATAGCGAGCCACACACACATTGGAAATAGAAAGACCCTTGTTGGCTGTATACACTATCAGGAAGGGGGGAGCCATTGGTCCTGAAAGCCTGTAAGACAACGAAAAGGCAATACATGTATAGAAACTGAATGATCACCTACCTGTTATACACTTGCAGACAGATTGATGGCAAGCCACACACACAGTGGAAATAGAAAGACCCTTGTTGGCTGTATACACTATCAGGAAGGGGGGAGCCATTGGTCATGAAAGCCTGTAAGACAACGAAAAGGCAACACATGTATAGAAACTGAATGATCACCTACCATTTATACACTTGCAGACAGATTGATGGCGAGCCACACACACAGTGGAAATAGAAAGACCATTTTTGGCTGTATACACTATCAGGAAGGGGGGAGCCATTGGTCCTGAAAGCCTGTAAGACAACGAAAAGGCAATACATGTATAGAAACTGAATGATCACCTACCTGTTACACTCTTGCAGACAGATAGTAGCGAATCACACACAGTTGCAGATGCACAGACCCTTGGTTCATGCGGTCAGAAAAACCTGTAAGACAAAACAGAAAAATTCAATACATGTATAGAAACTGAATGATCACCTACCTGTTACACACTTGCAGACAGATAGTAGTGAGTCACACACAGTTGCACATGCACAGACCCTTGGTTCATGTGGTCCGAAATGCCTGTAAGACAAAAAAAGAAAGTCAATACATGTATAGAAACTGAATGATCACCTACCTGTTACACACGTGAAAACAGATAGTAACAAGCCACACATAGTTGCACAGACCCTTGGTTCATGAGGTCCGAAAAACCTGTAAGACAAAAAAAGAAAGTCAATACATGTATGGAAACTAAATGATCACCTACCTGTTACACACTTGCAGACAGATAGTAGCGAGTGACACACAGTTGCAGATGCATAGACCCTTAGTTCATGCGGTCCGAAAAACCTGCAAGACAAAAAAGAAAGTCAATACATGTATAGAAACTGAATGATCACCTACCTGTTACACACTTGCAGACAGATTGATAGCGAGCCAAACACACACTGGAAATAGAAAGACCCATGTTAGCTGTATACACTATCAGGAAGGGGGGAGCCATTGGTCCTGAAAGCCTGTAAGACAACAAAAAGGCATTACATGTATAGAAACTGAATGCTCACCTACCTTTTACACACTTGCAGACAGATAGTAGCGAGACACAGTTGCAGATGCACAGACCCTTGGTTCATGCGGTCCGACAAACCTGTAAGACAAAAAAAGGTCAATACATGTATAGAAACTGAATGATCACCTACCTGTTACACTCTTGCAGACAGATAGTATCGAATCACACACAGTTGCAGATGCACAGACCCTTGGTTCATGCAGTCCGAAAAACCTGTAAGACAAAAAAGAAAAATTCAATACATGTATAGAAACTGAATGATCACCTACCTGTTACACACTTGCAGACAGATTGATAGCGAGCCACACAAACAGTGGCAATGGAAAGATGCTTGGTTCATGCGGTCCAAAAAACCTATAAGACAAAAAAAGAAAGTCAATACCTGTATAGAAACTGAATGATCACCTACCTGTTACACACTTGCAAACAGATAGTAGCGGACCACACACAGTTGCAGATGCACAGACCCTTGGTTCATGCGGTCCGAAAAATCTGTAAGAACAAAAAAGAAAGTCAATACGTGTATAGAAACTGAATGATCACCTACCTGTTACACACTTGCAGACAGATTGATAGCGAGCCACACACACAGTGGCAATGGAAAGATGCTTGGTTCATGCGGTCCAAAAAACCTATAAGACAAAAAAAGAAAGTCAATACCTGTATAGAAACTGAATTATCACCTACCTGTTACACACTTGCAAACAGATAGTAGCGGACCACACACAGTTGCAGATGCACAGACCCTTGGTTCATGCGGTCCGAAAAACCTGTAAGAATAAAAAAGAAAGTCAATACATGTATAGAAACTGAATGATCACCTACCTGTTACACACTTGCAGACAGATTGATAGCAAGCCACACACACAGTGGCAATGGAAAGATGCTTAGTTCATGCGGTCCGAAAAACCTATAAGACAAAAAAAGAAAGTCAATACCTGTATAGAGACTGAATGATCACCTACCTGTTACACTCTTGCAGACAGATAGTAGCGAGTTACACACAGTTGCAGATGCACAGACCCTTGGTTCATGCAGTCCGAAAAACCTGTAAAAAAAAAAAAGAAAGTCAAAACATGTATAGAAACTGAATGATCACCTACCTGTTACACACTTGCAGACAGATTTGTAGCGAGCCACACCCACAGTGGAAATAGAAAGACCCTTGTTGGCTGTATACACTATCAGGAAGGGGGGAGCCATTGGTCCTGAAAGCCTGTAAGACAACGAAAAGGCAATACATGTATAGAAACTGAATGATCACCTACCTATAGCGAGCCACACACACAGTGGAAATAGAAAGACCCTTGTTGGCTGTATACACTATCAGGAAGGGGGGAGCCATTGGTCCTGAAAGCCTGTAAGACAACGAAAAGGCAATACATGTATAGAAACTGAATGATCACCTACCTGTAATAAACTTGCAGACAGATTGATGGCAAGCCACACACACAGTGGAAATAGAAAGACCCTTGTTGGCTGTATACACTATCAGGAAGGGGGGAGCCATTGGTCATGAAAGCCTGTAAGACAACGAAAAGGCAACACATGTATAGAAACTGAATGATCACCTACCATTTATACACTTGCAGACAGATTGATAGCGAGCCAAACACATACTGGAAATAGAAAGACCCATGTTAGCTGTATACACTATCAGGAAGCGGGGAGCCATTGGTCCTGAAAGCCTGTAAGACAACGAAAAGGCAATACATGTATAGAAACTGAATGATCACCTACCTGTTACACACTTGCAAACAGATAGTAGCGAATCACACACAGTTGCAGATGCACAGACCCTTGGTTCATGTGGTCCGAAAAACGTGTAAGACAAAAAAAGAAAGTCAATACATGTATAGAAACTGAATGATCACCTACCTGTTACACTCTTGCAGACAGATAGTAGCGAATCACACACAGTTGCAGATGCACAGACCCTTGGTTCATGCGGTCCGAAAAACGTTTAAGACAAAAAAAGAAAGTCAATACATGTATAGAAACTGAATGATCACCTACCTGTTACACTCTTGCAGACAGATAGTAGCGAGCTACACACAGTTGCAGATGCACAGACTCTTAGTTCATGAGGTCCGAAAGACCTTTAAGACAAAAAAAGAAAGTAAAAACATGTATAGAAACTGAATGATCACCTACCTTTTACACACTTGCAGACAGATTGATAGCGAGCCACACACACAGTGGCAATGGGAAGACCCTTGGTTCATGTGGTCCGAAAAACCTGTAAGACAAAAAAGAAAAATTCAATACATGTATAGAAACTGAATGATCACCTACCTGTTACACACTTGCAGACAGATAGTAGTGAGTCACACACAGTTGCACATGCACAGACCCTTGGTTCATGTGGTCCGAAATACCTGTAAGACAAAAAAAGAAAGTCAATACATGTATAGAAACTGAATGATCACCTACCTGTTACACACGTGAAAACAGATAGTAACAAGCCACACATAGTTGAACAGACCCTTGGTTCATGAGGTCCGAAAAACCTGTAAGACAAAAAAAGAAAGTCAATACCTGTATAGAAACTGAATGATCACCTACCTGTTACACACTTGCAAACAGATAGTAGCGGACCACACACAGTTGCAGATGCACAGACCCTTGGTTCATGCGGTCCGAAAAATCTGTAAGACAAAAAAAGAAAGTCAATACATGTATAGAAACTGAATGATCACCTACCTGTTACACACTTGCAAACAGATAGTAGCGAACCACACACAGTTGCAGATGCACAGACCCTTGGTTCATGTGGTCCGAAAAACCTGTAAGAATAAAAAAGAAAGTCAATACATGTATAGAAACTGAATGATCACCTACCTGTTACACACTTGCAGACAGATAGTAGCGAGTTACACACAGTTGCAGATGCACAGACCCTTGGTTCATGCAGTCCGAAAAACCTGTAAAAAAAAAAAGAAAGTCAAAACATGTATAGAAACTGAATGATCACCTACCTGTTACACACTTGCAGACAGATTTGTAGCGAGCCACACCCACAGTGGAAATAGAAAGACCCTTGTTGGCTGTATACACTATCAGGAAGGGGGGAGCCATTGGTCCTGAAAGCCTGTAAGACAACGAAAAGGCAATGCATGTATAGAAACTGAATGATCACCTACCTGTTACACACTTGCAGACAGATTGATAGCGAGCCAAACACACACTGGAAATAGAAAGACCCATGTTAGCTGTATACACTATCAGGAAGCGGGGAGCCATTGGTCCTGAAAGCCTGTAAGACAACAAAAAGGCATTACATGTATAGAAACTGAATGATCACCTACCTGTTACACACTTGCAGACAGACTGATAGCGAGCCACACACAGTTGCAGTTGCACAGACCCTTGGTTCATGCGGTCCGAAAAACCTGTAAGACAAAAAAAGAAAGTCAAAACATGTATAGAAACTGAATGATCACCTACCTATAGCGAGCCACACACACAGTGGAAATAGAAAGACCCTTGTTGGCTGTATACACTATCAGGAAGGGGGGAGCCATTGGTCCTGAAAGCCTGTAAGACAACGAAAAGGCAATACATGTATAGAAACTGAATGATCACCTACCTGTTACACACTTGCAAACAGATAGTAGCGAGCCACACACCGTTGCAGATGCACAGACCCTTGGTTCATGCGGTCCGAAAAACATGTAAGACAAAAAAAGAAAGTCAATACATGTATAGAAACTGAATGATCACCTACCTGTTACACTCTTGCAGACAGATAGTAGCGAATCACACACAGTTGCAGATGCACAGACCCTTGGTTCATGCGGTCCGAAAAACGTTTAAGACAAAAAAAGAAAGTCAATACATGTATAGAAACTGAATGATCACCTACCTGTTACACTCTTGCAGACAGATAGTAGCGAGCTACACACAGTTGCAGATGCACAGACTCTTAGTTCATGAGGTCCGAAAGACCTTTAAGACAAAAAAAGAAAGTAAAAACATGTATAGAAACTGAATGATCACCTACCTGTTACACACTTGCAGACAGATTGATAGCGAGCCACACACACAGTGGCAATGGGAAGACCCTTGGTTCATGTGGTCCGAAAAACCTGTAAGACAAAAAAGAAAAATTCAATACATGTATAGAAACTGAATGATCACCTACCTGTTACACACTTGCAGACAGATAGTAGTGAGTCACACACAGTTGCACATGCACAGACCCTTGGTTCATGTGGTCCGAAATACCTGTAAGACAAAAAAAGAAAGTCAATACATGTATAGAAACTGAATGATCACCTACCTGTTACACACTTGCAAACAGATAGTAGCGAACCACACACCCTTGGTTCATGTGGTCCGAAAAACCTGTAAGACAAAAAAAGAAAGTCAATACATGTATAGAAACTGAATGATCACCTACCTGTTACACACTTGCAGACAGATAGTAGCGAGTTACACACAGTTGCAGATGCACAGACCCTTGGTTCATGCAGTCCGAAAAACCTGTAAAAAAAAAAAGAAAGTCAAAACATGTATAGAAACTGAATGATCACCTACCTGTTACACACTTGCAGACAGATTTGTAGCGAGCCACACCCACAGTGGAAATAGAAAGACCCTTGTTGGCTGTATACACTATCAGGAAGGGGGGAGCCATTGGTCCTGAAAGCCTGTAAGACAACAAAAAGGCAATGCATGTATAGAAACTGAATGATCACCTACCTGTTACACACTTGCAGACAGATTGATAGCGAGCCACACACAGTTGCAGTTGCACAGACCCTTGGTTCATGCGGTCCGAAAAACTTGTAAGACAAAAAAAGAAAGTCAAAACATGTATAGAAACTGAATGATCACCTACCTATAGCGAGCCACACACACAGTGGAAATAGAAAGACCCTTGTTGGCTGTATACACTATCAGGAAGGGGGGAGCCATTGGTCCTGAAAGCCTGTAAGACAACGAAAAGGCAATACATGTATAGAAACTGAATGATCACCTACCTGTAATAAACTTGCAGACAGATTGATGGCAAGCCACACACACAGTGGAAATAGAAAGACCCTTGTTGGCTGTATACACTATCAGGAAGGGGGGAGCCATTGGTCATGAAAGCCTGTAAGACAACGAAAAGGCAACACATGTATAGAAACTGAATGATCACCTACCATTTATACACTTGTAGACAGATTGATGGCGAGCCACACACACAGTGGAAATAGAAAGACCATTTTTGGCTGTATACACTATCAGGAAGGGGGGAGCCATTGGTCCTGAAAGCCTGTAAGACAACGAAAAGGCAATGCATGTATAGAAACTGAATGATCACCTACCTGTTACACACTTGCAGACAGATTGATAGCGAGCCAAACACATACTGGAAATAGAAAGACCCATGTTAGCTGTATACACTATCAGGAAGCGGGGAGCCATTGGTCCTGAAAGCCTGTAAGACAACGAAAAGGCAATACATGTATAGAAACTGAATGATCACCTACCTGTTACACACTTGCAAACAGATAGTAGCGAGCCACACACCGTTGCAGATGCACAGACCCTTGGTTCATGCGGTCCGAAAAACGTGTAAGACAAAAAAAAGAAAGTCAATACATGTATAGAAACTGAATGATCACCTACCTGTTACACTCTTGCAGACAGATAGTAGCGAATCACACACAGTTGCAAATGCACAGACCCTTGGTTCATGCGGTCCGAAAAACGTTTAAGACAAAAAAAGAAAGTCAATACATGTATAGAAACTGAATGATCACCTACCTGTTACACTCTTGCAGACAGATAGTAGCGAGCTACACACAGTTGCAGATGCACAGACTCTTAGTTCATGAGGTCCGAAAAACGTTTAAGACAAAAAAAGAAAGTCAATACATGTATAGAAACTGAATGATCACCTACCTGTTACACACTTGCAGACAGATTGATAGCGAGCCACACACACAGTGGCAATGGGAAGACCCTTGGTTCATGTGGTCCGAAAAACCTGTAAGACAAAAAAGAAAAATTCAATACATGTATAGAAACTGAATGATCACCTACCTGTTACACACTTGCAGACAGATAGTAGTGAGTCACACACAGTTGCACATGCACAGACCCTTGGTTCATGTGGTCCGAAATGCCTGTAAGACAAAAAAAGAAAGTCAATACATGTATAGAGACTGAATGATCACCTACCTGTTACACACTTGCAGACAGATTGATAGCGAAAGTCAATACATGTATAGAAACTGAATGATCACCTACCTGTTACACACGTGAAAACAGATAGTAACAAGCCACACATAGTTGAACAGACCCTTGGTTCAAGAGGTCCGAAAAACCTGTAAGACAAAAAAAGAAAGTCAATACCTGTATAGAAACTGAATGATCACCTACCTGTTACACACTTGCAAACAGATAGTAGCGGACCACACACAGTTGCAGATGCACAGACCCTTGGTTCATGCGGTCCGAAAAATCTGTAAGACAAAAAAAGAAAGTCAATACATGTATAGAGACTGAATGATCACCTACCTGTTACACACTTGCAGACAGATTGATAGCGACCCACACACAGTGGAAATAGAAAGACCCTTGTTGGCTGTATACACTATCAGGAAGGGGGGAGCCATTGGTCCTGAAAGCCTGTAAGACAACGAAAAGGCAATACATGTGTAGAAACTGAATGATCACCTACCTGTTACACACTTGCAGACAGATAGCGAGTTACACACAGTTGCAGATGAACAGACCCTTGAAGAACAGATCCACCATCAGGAAGGGAGGGAGGGGGTCATGCTGTCCAAAAAACCTGCAAGACAAAAAAAGAAAGTCAATACATGTATAGAAACTGAATGATCACCTACCTGTTACACACTTGCAGACAGATAGATAGCAAGCCACACAAACAGTTGCAATGGACAGACCCTTGTTGGCTGTATGCACCATCAGGAAGGGGGGGGGGGGGACATTGTTCCTGAAAGCCTGTAAGACAACAAAAAGGCAATACATGTATAGAAACTGAATGATCACTTACATGTTACAGAGTTGCAGAAGGATGGACAGCGAACCACACACAGTTGCAGATGAAAATATATTTTTTCGACGGATACACCTTCAGGGAGAAGAAGAGGTTGACTGATTTCTTGAGAACCTGTAACACAAAAAAGAAAATCAATACATGTATAGAAACTGAATGATCACTTACATGTTACAGAGTTGCAGAACACACAGTTCAGACAGTGAGCCACACAGTTGCCGATGAAAATACATTTGTTGGGTTGATTGGGTTCCTGAGAACCTGTAACACAAAAAAGAAAGTCAATACATGTATAGAAACTGAATATAGTGAGGCCCATGGGGTAGTCTTGGAAAGGAGATGGTGGGGGCTAATGATGATTCCTTATGGATGAAATGCAGACATCCTGCATATGAGAACAGTCCAACAACATACACACAGTCCTAAATTTTCTTTAATCTAGAGTTACTATCAGGTTTGGCTGATATATAGAGCAGTGTCATCTGCATCTGTAAGTTAACATACTGTCTGCTTATAACTGCCCTGTGGTAACATCTATAATGAAAATAATAGATACCCTTAAATAGAGCATTGTGGAACTCCATATCGGACTTCTGTGTAATTTAGAAATACGGACTGATAGGGTTCGTTTAGATATGATTTGAACCACAATAGGGCTGTTTCTGTGATTCCAACCATGTTCTCTAATCTTTCAAAGAGAATAGTGTTATCTATAGTGTCAAAGGCTAAACTGAGGGCGAGTAGGGCTACGTAGCCTTGATCAGAGGCAAGAAAGAGATCGTTTGTAATCTTTACTTGGGCTGTCTGAATCCAGATTGGAATTTCTCATACATTTCATTTTTACTCTGGTATAAGCAGAGTTGTTGAGGCACAGCATTTTCTAATATCTTGGACAGAAATGTCAGGCTTGAGATGGGTCTGTAATTGACAGTACACCAGGACCAAGATTTAGTTTCTTAATTAAAGGTTTTATAACTGCAAATTAAAGGGATTTGGGTACATGGCCTTAGGTAAGGGATGAATTTATTATTGTTAAAAAAGGTCTGATTATAATTGGGAGTAATTCTGTCAGTATTTTAAAGGGAATTGGGTCGAGTGTACAGGCTGTATTATAAAAAATGTATAAAAATATATTACTGGTTAAGGTAGTAGGGATCTGGGGTTGAGAATCTGCCTGGCATACCTGACTTAGGTTGTATATTTAACAGTCTAAATTTAAATTTATTTGTGGAAGTTACTGGTACTGGTAAGAATTGATACGTAGGTTTCCTTTTTTCCCCCAAGACTGTTAAAACCAATTTTCTGTTCTCAATATACGCTCGATACTGCAGGGTTTGTTTAAATGTGAGCAAGTGATACTAATATTACTTTTTTAATACAAGCAGAGAAAGGGAAGAACAAATGGTTTGAATATAGTAAATTATCACTTACCTGACAGATCTCAGGCAGCACAGGTGTAGCCTTTCTCGGTGGTAGAGGACAGAATGTCAAACCTGCAGTCAGCAGTGGAGCGCGAAGAGTCAGCTGAATGGCTTGCTTCCTCGATCCTGCCGTCTGTTTTCTTCCAAACGGTGTCTGGAATTTAGTGTACTAGAGGTCTTCCAGGCCACAGGTACCGCAGTATTACTCTTTGGGCCCGATATTTAATAGGGTCTTACAATAAAATCTCCAACAATGAGAACACCATCTGGAGTAGTTGCCTCTCTGCTGGAGCATGCAGAGCCATAGACAATGTTTTTCTTTTTTCTGTCCTAGGGAGAAAAAGGAAATTGCGCAATATGCAGAGGTGGTCAGAGTTAGGGGACCGGTCAATAATAGGTGCCTTTCTCACACTTTTCTACATCTGTTGAAGGAAAAATTAAGAAAAATCTCATTAACTTGTTTACTGTAAATGCAGTGTCTTGTCTGCTAATGATACTGAACATGTATACATCACTCTGTATTTAAAAGTAAAAAATAATTAGAACATTTTTGTGTACGATGTAAGCTAATTACAAAAAATGCTAATGGGTACAATACACACAGTGCAGCATACGGAATGATGAAGCATCTGGTGCTAAGGTAGTGGTATGGGGGCCCCAAATGAAAATCTGCTTAGGGCCCCATAAAGTCTTGGGCTGGCCCTGGTCACGCTAATGCTCCCAGTGCCTCTCCATGGCCACCATATTCCTCGAAAGTAAACACAGAAGTTAGTTAGTGAGATAATGTCTTAAAAGCTGTGAGGGAGAAAGGAGGTGTAGTGCGGAGTGGAAGCAACATTTCCTTGTTTCCATACATGTCGAAGAAGCTGGTTGAGAGGAGGAAAACGTTCTGATTGGCGAAACAGCTGCTGCGTGACAAGAAAGTGAGGTTTCCTTTAGTCTTTCCTGCAGCGCTCCAGTTTGCGTGGAA
This sequence comes from Salminus brasiliensis, assembly GCF_030463535.1. NCBI lineage: Eukaryota > Metazoa > Chordata > Actinopteri > Characiformes > Bryconidae > Salminus > Salminus brasiliensis. The sequence continues at coordinate 11,354,877 of NC_132881.1, read as the reverse complement.
GAGGAGAAACAAAGTTTGACGTCACAACAGAAGCTGTCAAGTTCATCAAGAAGCAAGTTACTGATGGAGAATAAACTATAAAACATCCACTAGCACAAGGAGACTGAGAGGTATGATTGGTCTGGATAGCTTTGTGTAGCTGTTTAGGCTATAACCTAGTAGACGTCTCAGACATTCCACTGACCTAAGTTAAGTTCTCTTCTTTTTTTTCTTCCTTTTTTCTCTTTGTTGTTAGTTTTGTGGACATGAATTTAACAAGAAGAGAATCCTCAGCTGGCTACTGGAGACATTTTTCTGTTCATGTTCTCTCCTCTGCTGTGGAGAAAAGAGTTTTGTTGGCCTGTTTGGCTATGCTGGTTCTATTTAGAATTACAGGTATCCTAATAATGTTCACTGGTACAAAAGCAGTAGCCTATATTTTGAAAGTAGGAAGGTCAGATGGCATGGAACGATTGCTATGCCAATCTTTTATTTCAGTTTTGTTATCTCATCATATGAATGGCAAATAGTGCTAATGTTAATGTTCCTGGAATATTAATGGTTCTTATGGAGTTCTTATTTTGGTCCATAGGAGGTTGAACTTTGCTGAGAGAGTATAAGGATAGTAATGGTAGAGTTATTTATATAGAAGCCAATAAAAATGGGGGGGGGGGGGGGGTAAATAACACTGTGTAATATCTATGCTCCTAACATGGAGGACCCATCTTTCTTTCATGGAGTTAATAAATTGGGAAATGCCCAAGGACAAATGCTTTTGGCAGGAGACTTCAATTAGGTCTTAAATGGGATATTAGATAAAAGTAAATAATCAGGTACCTCAACGCCGAAGGATAGAGCTGCCATTCACATGCTGATGGTGGACAATGACCTGATTCAATCCTAGAAACCAGGAATGCACATTTTACTACCACTGCCATAATTCCTACCCAAGACTTGACCTTGATTTTAATCTCCCAGAGTCTAACCAATAATATCACTGATAGCACTATCAACGCTATTTCCCTGTCGGACCATGCACCTGTTTAGCTTTGTGTGAATATACATTCAGACAGGCTTAGAAGAGGTAGATGGAGAATGAATACAACTCTACTACAGATGTCTGAAAACCTGTATTAGACCTGATCAATATTTAGCACTAAATAAAGCCACCCCTGCAGGTTATAAATATGTACATGCCCTAGATTATCAGGCAGAGGAGGTGGAGTATGCAAAATCTACCAGAAAACACTTGATATACAAAAACACTGTATCAAATTCACTTTGTTTGAGATTCTCTACGGTAATATATCAAATCCAGCCACAAATAAAAATGCATTCACACTATTATTTGTAGGCCTTCAGCACCACACTCTGAATTTTTAAAAGAATTGAGTGATTTTGCTGCAGACTTGGCAGTGTGCAACAACAAAGTTATAATAGTAGGAGACTTTAATATTCATTTTGAAAAAGCAGACAATCCATTAACAAAGGCCCTTGCATTGATATTAGACTGTAACTGGACCCACACATTACTGTAATCATACCCTAGATTTAGTCCTGACCCTGGGTGTTAGCATTAAGCTTAGTAACATCAGACCATTATCTAATCTCCTATGAGCTACATCTTAGGCAAAATGTTAATTTGGCCCCTTGCCACTTTTTAAAGCATGCAATAACCCAATGACCACTGAACAGTTTACTGAAAACCTCCCAGACCTACCAACCTTAGCTTACACTCCGTTAGATTAAACATAGCTAGATAGATTAACAAACAGTCTTTAAAATACCCTTCAATTAACCGTAGACAAGGTGGCTCCACCCGGACAGTGGTACAGTGATCAAACTCGTACCTTAAAACAAACAGCGCAGAAACTAGAGCAAAAATGGCGGACGACCCAAGTGTCCCAAGATTCCAGCTTCTTTAACCAGTAATGTTTTTATGGACTATTTTAATAATAAAATAGAAAGCATTAAACAACAAATCCAACACTCCTTATTAAATCAAACATTTGACCTTAAATCAAAATTGCCTGGTATAGCTGCTTTAGAACATAACTTGGTTGTAGAATAAAGGCTGGAAGCCTTCTACCCACTTCCACAGCCAGAACTAAAAAAAGATTTCCTCAGCAAATTGCACAACCTGTACACTTGACCCAATTCCCTCTAAAATACTATACGAAATACTCCCAATTTTAATCAGACCTCTTTTAACAATAGTAAATTCATCCCTTAGCTTAGGGCATGTACCCAAAACCCTTAAATTAGCAGTCATGAAACCTTTCATTAAGAAACCAAATCTCCTAGTCCATCCATGAATAAGAAATTCCTATCTGGATTCAGACCCCATAGCACAGAGACAGCCCTAGTGAAGATTACAAAGATCTCTTTCTTGCCTCTGATCAAGGCTACGTATTCTTTATTAGCCCTACTAGACCGCAGTGCAGCCTTTGATACAATAGTTCACACTATTCTACTAGAAAGATTAGAGAAAATGGTTGGAATCACAGGAACAGCCCTACCGTGGTTCAAATCATATCTAACTGAACACCATCAGTTTATAAAGATAAAAGATTTATCATCAAATTACACAAGTAAGATATGGAGTTCCACATTTCTTTATTTTAGGACTGCTATTATTTACATTATACATGTTACCACTGGGCAGTTATAATTTCCATTGCCATTGCAGATGACACACAGCTCTATATATCAGCCCAACATGTTGATAAATTTAGATTGAAAAAAATGGAGGACTGTGTATAGGATATAAAACTCTGGATGTCACATAACTTCTTTCTTCTTAACAGTAACAAAACAAAACTTCTCCTTTTAGGTCCAAAAGACACTAGAAATAAACTATTTTTATTTAGACTTAATGTTAGATCAGCTGATTTTTCCATTATCCCTGGTCCAGCAACTAAAATCATTTGACTGAATAAAGATTTGAATAAAGTAAACCATCACTTACCTAAATGGTATGACTGGGTAAGGTCTTGGTGTAGCACCTTCTCAATGTTTCCGGAGAGCACAACAGATTCCAGGCAGCAGAGGTGAAGCCTTTCTCTGTGATAGAGGACCGGACATCATACCCAATTTCATCAGTTTAACTGGTGGTACTATTTTCACATATTTCTCAGTCTAGGAGAAGCTGCATTTTCAAACACTAGTAAATGAAACTTCACAGAAATTAATCGGGCTTTCTTACTAATGAGCTAAAAAAACACAGTCACTTAAAATCCAAACACATTTGAGTTTGAGAACCTTGAGTTTGGAAAGCTCAGTCAACTTAGTTTGATATTGGATCATTAGATATTCACTTTGCCCCTCCTCTCACTCACAAACAAATCCCTTAAAACCTCAAACATGACTTAAAAAAAACGATGGAGAACAGAAAAACTACACTCATTATATTTCCTCAACATTTCCAGTCTTTCCATTTGGACAAGGATATTTAATCAGAATAGCCAGAATTCCTGCAACAGGTGCTGTTGATGGTAAAAGACAAAATGTGCGAAAATCAAAAACTCTCAGAGATGAAGAGCTGCTGGTGTTACTTAAAGACAAACAAACCTACTGAAGAACAGTAGAAATTAAAATCAATGACAAACCTTAACTTCTTCAACAAACAGATTTTTTTTGCACTTTAGAGGTTCTAAACATGCATGTAGCGCATTTTCATAATGAATAAATCACTACTGTGACACTGCCTATTTTAACCATTTTTAATGTAATATTGTTCCAGTTAAACATCCATAAAGCATATAAATCCAAAATCAGCTGTAGTGTAGAGAGACATCTGAAATATACTACTACCCTTAGAATAGCCAGATCACAATTTACAAAACAAGTACTTAAGAGAGCCTGCAGATTTCTTGTGGACTGCTCACTAGTGCTTGAAGGTAGGTAAAATTTTGTCTGTACTCACCCTCTTATTAACGGTACTTACTTGAAGTCCATAGAAACAATCCAAAGCATAGGAGTTGGAAAGCTCTCACAAAGTGGTTTGTATTTCAGACATCCTTCTTTCTGATAACAGTTTATAATCCTGGGTGTTTCCTTGTGAAAGGAAAGTCTGAACCATGGAAATCCCTGGTTTGAGTTGCTGAGAGTCAATTCAGGAGTGATACATTTGTCTTCTGTGTGTAAAGTCTATCCCAGTGTCCATAAGAAGAGCAAGTTAGTTGTAAGGACTGCAAATAGAGAAACAAACAAACAGAAAACAAGACAAAAGTGAAGCTTTCTGCAAAAGCAGAACAGCACAAAACCTCATGAAGCCACATCTAAACCACCTTGCTGCTTCATAGTTCCCTCCCTTTTGGCTTGTAACCTGGCCTACTTCCAATATACTGCCACATAGTGGATGGAGTAGGAATTACCATGAAAAAAAAACAGTCACAACACTGGAGTCACACGAGTGTCAGCTATGGCTTCAAGTAGGCCTAAGTTTTAGGATTTTTTTTATGCCAATATAGAAAAAAGACAATAGGCAAGTGGCTTAAAGTTCCAACCACAACAGGCCCAATGAGACCTAAAGAACCAGCACAACAGGCCCAATGATAATGATAATTACAAATCAATACACATAACCAATCATCAAAATTATTGCATTTTCAACTAAAAAAACATTCTGTTAATAGACATCTCATATGAAGACTTTTGTATCCTTTGAAAAGAACTAAATCTGGCATGTGTGACTGTCTCCTATAAATACTTATAAATAAATGAACACATTGTAAGGTGAATGCTGTGCCAAGGTCCTGCACAATTGTTTCTTATTTTAGTGACAAATAAATAGCAATTTAATACATTTATAACTATTTTACAAAGTTAGTGAGATAATGTTTACATCAATCCTGATGCTTTAAATCTCCCCCACATGGTGAGGTATACGGTTTATTTATTTAACAATGGTATCGGATCGGTACTGTGTATCGATCAATAAGTTTATGTATTGATATCGATTATGTATGGTGTATCTGTAAATGTAACATATAGGAAACAGCATATGACAGCATTATTGTAAGGCATTTCTGGCAACTTCACTGGTTAATAGAATATGCCTACATTGATAAATCCCCTTAAGTTGCACCCTGATTGGTGAATGTTTAGCATGTCAAATGTATGCTTGAATGTGATTGGCTAATACCAACCACAATAATTGACATATCAAGTCCTCTGGTCAGACTATTATAGAACAGGCTAAAGATGCAGCATGTAAAATTGCAGGTTGACTGGATGAATGGTTTCTAAGAGTTATGTACTATTGGCCTCGCTTTCTTGTGACAAATGTCCACCAAACTTGACATACCCCCTCAAAATAATGTGCTGAACAGATTTTGTTAAAATGGGCTTGTTCAAAGTCAAAGAGTTCAAAAGGTACAAGTTGACATTATTCATTATAATTATTATTAATTATAAATATTGCAGGTATTTTGCTACCAGATATGTGAGGATTGGTAAAAAAAAAATCTTGAAGTAGGAAGGATCAAGAACTTACCAAAAAAAGAATGAATGCTACAGACCAGATGCTATTGCATAAAAACGCTTAATGCTTTCCTGTAACGCCACCATCAAACCAGTGAATGTAATTTTTCTTGAAGCTGCTGTAACTTGTTTGATGTTTCTGGGATTTACGGCTTTTTATGGCAGGAGTAAACAGACCCAAAGTGTCATTCACAGTGCTGAGGCAAGACTTTCGTAATATGGTACGTGGCAGTGGATGGCATTTTCAGATGATGCAGTGGCCACTTCCTAGTGCCAGATGTTGATTAGGAACTGAACCCCCTTACAAAATGTGCCTCAGCTCTTTACGTATTGGATAGGCTTGACTCTGGGCTTAAGTTTTCTCGCTAATCGGAGGAATCCTGCTTTGTGAAATGCCCCCCATTAGATGAACAGAATTACTGGATACATTTGATTCATTTTGTTGCTCTTGATGTGCAGGGATCCCACCAATGCAGAGTATGTCCAAGTTACCAAAGTTTTAATGGCGAAGAGCTCTTTCCTGAGGGATGATGAGGAGAACAGTTATGGAAGTTTGTTTAAGAACGATTTTATTATGGTTGATCACAGAAGAGTAGTTGGTGTAATATTGGTATTGGAGAGATTTGAGTAATTCTCTTTTTATGGTTGGGACTGATATTTTGTGTCTTTGATGAGGGAATCATGCGTTGTTGAAGAGGATACTATGTCTGAGGCCCACAATAAGGTGTTGCCTGAAAAACCTGATTTGATGATCGTGAAGGACCTTATGAAAGCCTTTGCATTGGCAGCATGGAGAACTAGCTGAGGGAATGACTATTGAAAAGCTCTTGGAAGATTCTTGGGGGTAAGTGGAATAATGTAATGGGGAAAAACAGCAGAGCCATCAAGTGTGATGTGATGAACCAACTTCATATGAATAGTTGTGTCTTTTATAGTCTATTATAAGATATTTCTGACTGTTCTAGGTTCTTTACTCTCCATTACTGCCTTCATCACTACACTTTTTTGCAACATCATAATGAAGCTTATGTGTATTTTGAGGTTAATGCCATCCATCCATCCTGTGATGGTGTACATTGTCACCGCTTCATCTGAAACAGTGCTTGGAGTTTTCCTTTAAAGGACTCCTAGGTGATCTTCAGGAGATGCTTAGCAAAAGTGTAAGCACACCACTTTCATTTCCACCAGCAGACCTACAGAAGACTCTTAAATTCAGTGCTGCTCTCAGAGGTGTACAGGGTCAAGAGGAGGTGCATCAGTGTGTATCTAATATTACACTAAATTATGTAAGTATTCCCTTGATGCTGTTGGTGTGTGGCAGATGAAGGCCCTGCAATAGGTGGCGAGAAATGCCCAGCACCTATTTCTCATTTCTATCCAATAGAAATTAGAAATTTATTTCAGTGGACTTTGTTTACCTTACAATTCATAAAGTAATGTGAAAGAAAGGACACTCTCCCTCTCTATGGAGTTCACTTTTTCTGTACTCAAGAGTCTAATACAACGTCTTTAATATTCGGCCTCTAATTCACTCACTATTAAGTGCACAGAAGCCATTCACTTGAATAGAAAAGTGCACTCCTATATAGAGAGAAGGAATCCGTTTGGAAGAAACAGACATCTTCACCTCTGGTGTGTAAAGGAGTGATACAGGAGGTCATTCCTGCTGGTACTATTATATTTTTTAGTTCATCTGCTTTTGCCAGGCCTGCTGGCAACTGAACTGTCAGTCAGTGTCCCCACTCATCCATTCATGAGTCTTTCTGCTCATTCATCTCAGCCGCTGTACCTGTTGACATTTGTACATTAATGTATGTGGCTGCTATGATGATTTAAGTATAAATCAGTTTGCGAGTGCGGACCAAGCTAGCTGAGACAAGGAGGCAACTCGAGAAATTTGGGCTGGAGTTCTGGGGCTTCGAGCAGATGGAATTCGAGGCCAGGTCCTAAGCTTAAAAGGCATGAAGGCATATGCCTTCTTCTGCAGACATGGAAGGCCTGGCTGCTCACAACCATTGGAATGCTAATAAACCTGGCATGAGACGATGGGGAGAATACAGAGATAGAAAATGTCATGACATGAATGTAATAATGGAAATAATGCCATGAAATAAATACCACTGAAATCCTTCACTCGGTAGGGGTCATATCAGTGTCTGTAAAAAACATACAAAGCATGACATCCTGCCATTCTATTACACAGGATATAATGAGGACAAATTTAGTTCAAATGAGAGCTGTCTTATGTTCAAACTGGGGCCAGGTTCTGTGCAGTAACTGCATCCATACGTTTGCATCCATGAATTGACAGTCCTTCGTAGTGCTCATGTCAGTCATTTTTACACAAATAACACGTATGTGACAGAAGAGACTCAAAATAATCTTATTAGTTTAAATTAAAACCTATGTCTAGCTTAGACCTCAGCCTAGACAAGCCACTGACCATTGTAATAAATCGAATAAAATAGGACTATAATAAATGTATACAGAAGAGGCAGCGAGCTAGATGATGGGGGCTGTTAATGTTTTAATAGAACTAATTACACTCATTTATCCAGACATTACATGCTGCAAAATGCATTTTACATGAGACACCCACACATTGCTGGACCCCCTGACAGATATCTCCATTATGCGCACATGCACTCAGTCTCTAATGTTGTTGAACTGTGCAGGTCTAGTGTAAAGTGGTGTAAGGTGATTGAGTTTGGAAAAAAGTCGAGTCTACTGGCCTCCAAGTGGGTTGTCCTCACAACTGCACAACTATACGCTTTGACTTTGGCTATGTTTTATACTTTAGTTGGAGAAGCGGGCAGGGAAGAGGAGGAGTACTCAGTACAGCTGGTTATTCTAGTGGTCTACAGCTTTGTCTGACGTTACCACACCAAGGACTGGTACAGAGAGTTTCCCTGAATGGCTTTGTAGCATATTTCTGTAATAGAGGACCCTAACCCTCATATGTAGGTATTGCAGTTACAGTTATTGCCACAGTCATAGCCACAGTTACTGTCACAGTTAATGTTACTGTGTGATAGAAACAGTAATCCACGGATGAGGTCGTTTACAGTTGCAGTATTACTGCATAGTACTAAGTACTTAATGCAGAACTGCTGTAACACACAGTATTGTGCAAAAGATGACTAGAGCAGAACAGGCAGTGATGGAAATGAAGTGCAGGTGATATACAGATGTACAATGATGCTGAGTAACAGATTAATTTGATGGATTGGAGTGTAGATTTGTACAATCCGATGGCTGTAGGAAGAAATGACCTGTCAGTGTTTTTCCTGCAGCGAGGTCTGCTGCCCATTGTGTGCTCTCTGTCCATGTAGTGTTTTGTGGACTGGGTGAGAGTTCTTCATGATCACGGACACCTTTGCCAACATCCCATTACCCTCTCCAGCACCATCTCCACTGTGTCCAGTTTAGCCCCCAGGACTGAGTCGGTCAGTCTAATGATCTTGCTCAGTCTGTTTGTGTCTTTTGTTGTAGTATTGCTGCCCAGCACACAATGGCACAGAAAAATTATACTTGGCACCACAGATTTGTAGAAAGTTCATAGCAGCTAGGTTGTCACACCAAAGAACCTCAGCCTTCAAAAAGTAGCGCTGGCTTTGGCCTTTCTTGTACAGCTTGTCCATGTTTACTTCCCATTCCAACTTGTCCCACAATTGAACACCCAAAAATAGTCCAAGACTAAGCTTAATCCCTGTGCAGGAAATTGGCCCCTGTAGTTTCATGGTTCTTTCATAAGAGTCTGGAATTTCATCTTCATACTGGATTTATAATCACTGTATGCTTTTTATCATCACCTACATTTGTTTAAAACTAATTATAACTGAAAATGATTCTGATCTGCTTTTTTGGGGATATTTTCATTTCACTTCTCACTCTGTGTGGCCAGGCCATCTGATAACACACCAGCCTGGTCCCTCAAAGCCCTGCAGGTTCTTGTTAGATGGTTCCACTGTTGTCTCATTTCTTCCACAAGTAGAGCCTCTTCCTCGATAAGTCTCTCCAGCTGCATCACCTTGTCAAAAACGTTCTTCTTCATGTCTTGTGTTTCAGAGGATATAGGTAGGGCTAGCTCGTATTGGGTTTCACAGTAAACAGGATGGTGCATCGGTAAGGACACAGGAATAAAGACGAGGGAACATCATTTCTTCTTATTAAACTGTATTGTAATCCAATAGTACTTCGCAGTACAACTTGACATTCAGCATTGCTCACAGTCTGAAATAACAAATAAAAAAAAAAAACATCAAATCATATTCGAACAAATATTGTAAACTGCTGAATCAGATAAGAAATGATCACTTAATTAATAATAAGTATTAACATTCAGTTCTAGCAGGAATAGTATTTAAGGGACATTACGTTCTAGAGAATATGCACACGGTTACATATAGAGCTTCCCTATATGTTTGGCGAACATGAGAACTGCACTACTATGTCCTCAGGCGGAAGCCATTTTTCGCACAGAACTTTACTGCAGCTTGAACGACTTTCTTTCTCTCTTTATTCTTTAACATGGAGTAAATTCTCACAAGGAACAAACTTGAACAGCCAACTAGCTGGCACTTACTTGTCATCATCAACTCAATGCATAGATATCACCAGCTGAACTGAATTGGTTGGCAGGGGAGTGTAACTGAACTGAAAGGCAATGCACACAGCATCAGAGCTCCTGCTTCTCTCTCTCACTCCACACATCATTTCCAGTTCTCCTGCAGTGTGAGTGTTAATAATTTGACATCTGATGTTAGTGCTGCAACTGTCTGTCCTGACTACACAGGCAATGCGTGACTGGTTTTACATTGTGGAGGAAGAAAAGCAGAAGCACTGTGACAGTTAATCAGAGGAGTCGGGCGTTCAGTCATTTTCTCCTGACTCTGGAACATGGTCACTCTGTGAGGTTGAAAGCACAGTTTAGTGCAAATGGGCAAAAAAGGGGGTAAAAATGTCAGGTCTAATGATCTTCATGGTCAGAATCTGCACATTTCTATGGTCTGAAACAAATGAAAAGTCTGAGTTTAATGAGTTCAAATGAAGAATCACAAAAATGGTTCATGTCAAAATTAACATACCAGAATCCCAAGTCATAACGTCAGCGAATACAAAAGTAGTCGTAGCATACATCAGAAACAGCAGTGCTGCTAGAGTTTTTAAACGTTGTGTCCACTCACTGTCCACTCACTGTCCACTCGTTTAGACATTCCTACCAAGGTGGTAGGTGTGTACAATTACAAGCCAACGTCTCCAAAGCAGAATGACAAGCTCGGTTTGTCTACAGAGTGAACAGTGAAAACTCCAACAGCCCTTCTGTGTCTGATTCAGTCACACCAGTGCAATAAACTGGTACTATCTGGGTGGTGGATTATTCTCAGCACTGCAGTAACACTGACAGGGAGGTGGCGTGTTAGTGTGTGTTGCACCACTGCGAGTGAGTCAGACACACAGCAGTGCTGCTGGAGTTTTTAAACAGATCAGGGTCACTGAGAATAGTCCACCAATCACAAATATCCAGCCAACAGCGTCCTGTGACCAACTGGAAATGATAGTTTTGTGGAGGTCCTGAATACTAAAGAAAAAGGCAAAGGTGTGCTGGCAAAGTACACAGGGAAAAAGATGGATTACAGTATGTAACTGTACAACAACCAAGACCTATATGGTCAGTGGAACTGATCAAATGAAAAACGTGCAGAAACAATGAGGTGGTTTTATTGAACATGCTCACTAGAGTATAAACACAGTATAAAGATTATGTAAGGGTTTAAGTGTACGATGTGGAAGCGGCACTTTGCTCCATGTAAAAATGTATTTGAACTGGAAATTACCTAAATTACCTACAACTTAATGTTATTGTCACAGATTTCACATTTAAAAATTAATTCCACAAGTTCATGATGTCTGGGAGGCAACCTGAACATGGCTACTTACCAGTTACTCGATATAGATCCCCCCTTTTCTGCTGCATGCCCAAGAATAGGCCTTCAATCACATGTTGCAACCCCACTGGATCATCTGATCTGGGGTCATGTGGAGCTGTAAAGAATATTTGTCAGGTTAAGGTGGTTGACATTAAAAGTAAATCTAACATATTGAGATAAAGACAAAACAGTAAATGACTAAACAACATGGGATGTAAAATTAAAAGACGACACCCATAAATGTTTTGCCAAGAAAATCTGAGAATCTATCTATAGTTTGCCTTATTTTTAGTTTTAGGGTGACTAATAAGTATTCCAACATTTTGACAGAGAAAGTCACATCACTTATGCAATGAGAAAGCAATTATACAAATAATTTTGAAGTTTGTTTGCCATGGTCACTCTATCAGTTAAAAGGGCAGGTGTTAAAATATACTTGTAAAAAACAGTAAGATGATCCTCCCTCCTGACATGCAATGTGATCATATCCACTCGAGCTGTAATGATGAAGGAACTGATAAAGGTGCTGTTTCACCAGGGCTTAGTCAACAAATATGATCAATGAAAAGTAGGGTAAAAAAGCACAATACATGAGCACTGTAAGTAAAGGTACACTTCCCAGCCTTACTCATGTATTTTGTAGTTAGAGCCACTCGTGGCAAAAAGCTGTTAAATATGGTAGTGCCTACCCCTGTTTGGTTTCTGCCACCCTGTGGCACCTACAGCATTTATATCAGATGTCAAGAATACAAATTTGAAGTTTAAAAACACCCCCAATATGGTAAAATACTTAACTGTGTGTTCGACAATACACAATTACCTCACATTTTGTAGAACGCCCCTTTGCATGCAGAAAAGTCTAAGTCATCTAAGTCAAGTTTTGTATTTCTGGGAATGTCTGAGCCGGCTTCTGCAGATAGGGCCAATATCCACACATTATATCAGTGCAGAAGAACTTTCCGTTTGTTTTTGTGGCCAGTTCTTCTTGCAAAAATGGAGGATTGGCAAATATCTCCCTCAATACATGTTCAGACCTTTAAGCAAACTGCCACCTCCAGGACGACTTCATCACATATGATGTTTGTCTTTTTAGAGGTCTCTCTGGCTGCAGCCCATGTTGATGTCCCACAGATTCCTTTTCCATGTACCTGTAACACAATGTCACTATCAAATATATACAAAAAGTAAATCCTGCTTCACTATGTACAGCCTAAAGTGTTTTGATAAATATCTTACTGGCTTGGCCTTCTTACGAACGAATCTTTATCACTGGCAAAAAAATGCCATCAGAAAATGTCTGTTCCTCTAAAGAAAACATTAAAGATAATAAAGATACTCCCTAGAGATTCTGACAGTTTACAGTTATTAATAATAACATAACTCTTTGTTTTGCTGAAACGATGTAGTTTTCGGTTTCCATCGACAGACACAGCAACTGTATCTAGGGTGCAAACTGGGCAAGAGAAGTGGTCAATGCTACAGAATTTTTTTTTTCATGATGACAATATGTTCATTCAAGGAAAGCTTTTTGGAAGATACACAAATCCCCACAAATGTTCCCATTCTGGAATTAGGAAAATACTGAATAACAGTGGCATTCTAATTACAGACCTGCACAAATAAGGACAAGTGGCTTTTCAACAGCCTCACCCTTCCAAATTGTTGTGAACAACATTTTAGGTGTGAAAAATACATACCAATAACTTGGTGTGCATTTACATCCGCAAAGCATTGTTCACTTGCTGAAGCTTCAGATGTTCTTGCATTTTCTGGATTTTTTTTTTTTTGACATTTTCATACATGACGTATGTTTCCTCATAGAGGATGGGAAGCGGAACCATTTTTTGTTATTGTTCAGCGACTCATGAAAATGTATTTTACAAAATGACCTGTAAAGGAGGGACAAGGCACTGGTGACCTGTGTCCATCATGGGGGTCAATGTGGACACTGTGGAGAACTACAAATATCTAGGAGTTTACATTGACAATTAACTACACTGGGCTAAGAACACTGACGCCCTCTACAGGAAGGACCAAAGTCGTCTCTATTTTCTAAGGTCCTTCAATAACTGCCAGACTATGCTCAGGATCTTCTATGAGTCTGTGGTGGCAAGTGCAAGTGCATTCTGGGACAGGCTGAGAGTGGCAGACACCAACAGACTGAACAAACTGATCCAAAAGGCCAGTGATGATGTGGGTGTGGAGGTGGACTCACTGAGGCAGTGTCAGAGGGGAGGATACTGTATAAGCTGCATGCCATTACGGATAATGGCTCCCACCCACAGGAGCACATTCAGTGCAAGACTCATCACCAAAATGCACCACAGAGCACCACAGGTCATTCCTACCTGTGACCATCAAACTCCTCCCTCAATGTGTGACACTGTGGTTCATCAGAAAAATACTAAAATTATACTGTTCATATGTGCAATAATAACAGTAATGCAATTCATTATAATATATGCAATAAATCAGTGGTGCAATAATTTCAACACATTACACATTATTTCACACATGGTGATTTAGATCAGAAAGGGCTGATTACCCAGACATGGATTGATCATAATCCCAAACACTAACTAGCTTTTTTCCAGTGGTGATCTTCACTGAAGTTCTCTTTTAGTCAAGGACCAGATTTAATGCAAGTCTGGGAAACCAGCTCAGATAGTTCTAACATTCAGATGATTAACCTCAAATAATCAAATTTAGCCCATTTTCACAAAACCCATCATGTAAAATTCTAAGGTCATATGGTGTGTGTTTCTGTACTGTACTCTGAGGGAGTATAAAAACTAACCAGAAAACCAGCTAACATAAACTCTACCATTAACTCATCTGTCCCCGTGTCTACCTGGTCCCTGCAAGAGGCAGAGAAAGATAATGAGAATCAATGATGAATAGATGTTCAAAGCTGTAAAAAGAGAAAGATCATAATTACACACAATTAGATCCAGTATGAAATCAGTTAGTACAGCATACAAGATCTCTAGCCAGCACATCGTGACAACCACAAAAAAACACCAGCTGCTTTATCTAGCAAGCGCTCCTCATTAGCCACCTAGCGCTAGCTAGCTAATGTACGAGCTCAGCTGACACCTCACTCTACGCTAATGAACGAGCAGACAGTGTCTCCCGTTCCCTTATCTTCGTATAAGCTTTTGGTAAAAGATATGTCAGAAGAACCTCTGATTTAACCACCAAACTATATGAGAATGGCCATAACTACAGCTCGCTGTGTACCTGATGCTATGTTAGAGGCTGCATTTTGCCTAGCCACCAAGCTAGCTGTTACCTACTAGCTAGATAAATCACCCTTAATCAGTAGAAAGGACCCAGTTCCCCTATATCTTAAACCTAAAAAGTGGTCAGAGGTACGTATATCCCATGAGACCAGGCTGATTATTTCACTTATCAATTAAGAACAATAAAGAGTAGATATATATAGGCAGACAGATATATAGATCTATAGATAGATATATTGGCATAACATAAAATCATGAAATGTAATATATAGCAACAGTAAATTACTATTAGGCCCATATTTGAAGACAGATTTTGGATTACTGAAAGAACCCTGTTGATGACAGGAGTGATTTTAATGTGTTCAGGTGTTGGTGCAGGTGTGTATACATGAGTAAACTCAGGTGAGCACCAGTTCACAAATGCATCTTTCAAAAGTCAGAGAAACAGCTGCTGCTGGAACTTTAGAACTGTGTCTTTATGATGTAAGAATGTTCTATTATCAATCATTCCATTAAACTCCCAGTCGCTCCTCTGATCCTCCAGCTGCAGACATGTAACCAGCACCCTCTCCACACATCAGGACAGCAAATGTAGGACAAACAGTCTTTTCATTATTCCTGCCCGCCGTGGCAGTGTGCTTTAGCCTTGAGGTTGCTGAACTGACTGGGTTTTTAAAGTCTGCTGCTGAAGTGTGTTTTAATTTTAACTGGATAAAAGTTGTAATGTTGAGAAGCTGATGATGTTTTTGGGATGGTGGACAGACTATTAAGGTTTGCAAGTGGTGAAGAATTTAATCTATTGATCTATGTAGGATTAGACAGGTAGAAAAATGGATAAGTAAGAAACAGTTACAAATAAAGATAAGACAGACAGAAGAAGTAAACATACAGACTAAAATGTACATAGATAGATAAAGAGAGAGAGAGAGAGAGAGAGAGAGACAGCTGAACTACAGATGGACTAAAGATGCTTGAAATAAAAAAAGAGAAACATCCTGACTGTTCTACAATTCATTTAATACAGTCAGTTATCTAACTGTCCTAAACATTCTCCAAATGGATAAAACAAAAATGACGGGTTAACAGATACATAGCTAGCTAGAGAGATAAATAGACAGATAAATAGTTAGAAAGATGAATTTTTCAGAGTTTTCTACTCTCAGTATAAGAGGTAAGGGCTAATTTAATTTTAAAAGTTCTTGATATTTTTTTATTTACATGATAAACAGCATTATCTGATTTCTTTTTTTCATTACAGGAACCTGTGTTTGAAATGAAACAAAGACAAACACCCTGAATGTCCTAGTATTTCACCAACTGGATAAAAAAATTGAAAGGTTAAAATACACATAGCTAGCTATCTAGATAAATTAACAGATACATAGTTAGATAAATGAATTTCTCCGAATTTTGTGCTCTCAGTATAAGAGGTAAGGGGTCATTTAATTAAAGTTATTCTTTATATTTTTCTATTTACATGATAAACAGCATTGTGATTTTTTTTTTCATTACAGGAACCTGTGTTTGAAATGAAACAAAGACAAACACCCTGACTGTCCTACAAATTCTCCAAATGAATAAAAAAAAATGATGGGTTATAGACACATAGCTAGCTGGCTAAACAGACAGATAAATTTCAGAATTTCAGAATTTCTCAGAATTTTGTGCTCTCAGTATAAGAGGTAAGAGATCATTCAATTTAAATAATCCTTAATATTTTTCTATTTACATGATAAACAGCATTAACCGATTCCCTCTTTTTTATTACAGGACCCTGTGTTTGAAATGAAACAAAGACAAACACCCTAACTGTCCTACAATTTTACCAACTAGATAAAAAAATTGACAGGTTAAAAGACACATAGCTAGCTATCTAGATAAATAGACAGATAAAGAGTTAGATAGATGAATTTCTCCAAGTGTTCTGCTCTCAGTGTAAGAGGTAAGAGGTAATTCAATTAAAATCATTCTTAATATTTTTCTATTTACATGATTAACAGCATTAACCGATTCCCTCTTTTTTATTACAGGAACCTGTTTGAAATAAAACAAAGACAAACACCCTGACTGTCCTACAATTTTACCAACTGGATAAAAAAATTGAGAGGGTTAAAAGACACATAGCTAGCTATCTAGACAAATTGACAGATAAATAGTTAGATAGATGAATTTCTCTGAGTTTTCTACTCTCAGTATAAGAGGTAAGGGCTAATTTAATTTTAAAAATTCGTAATATTTTTCCATTTACATGATAAACAGCATTATCTGATTCCCTCTTTTTTATTACAGGAACCTGTGTTTGAAATGAAACAAACACCCTAACTGTCCTACAAATTCACCAACTGGATAAAAACAATGACGGGTTATTTGACACATAGCTAGCTACCTAGATAAATAGACAGATAAATAGTTAGATAGATGAATTTCTCAGAATTTTGTGCTCTCAGTATAAGAAGTAAGGGCTAATTTAATTTAAATAACCCTTAATATTTTTCTATTTACATGATAAACAGCATTAACTGATTCCCTCTTTTTTATTACAGGAACCTGTGTTTGAAATGAAACAAACACCCTAACTGTCCTACAATTTCACCAACTGGATAAAAACAACGACGGGTTATTTGACACATAGCTAGCTACCTAGATAAATAGACAGATAAATAGTTAGATAGATGAATTTCTCCGAATGTAGTGCTCTCAGTATAAGAGGTAAGGGGTCATTTAATTATATTCATTCTTTATATTTTTCTATTTCCATGATAAACAGCATTATCTGAATTCTGTTTTTCATTACAGGAACCTGTGTTTGAAATTAAACAAAGAAAAACACCCTGACTATCCGACTATTTCATCAATTGGATTAAAACACTGACGGGTTAAATGAGACCTTGCTAGCAAGCTAGAAAAATAGACAGATAAATAGTTAGATAGATGAATCTCAGAATTTTGTGCCCTCAATATAAGAGGTAAGAGGTAATTCAATTAAGATAATTCTTAATATTTTTCTATTTACATGATAAACAGCATTAACTGATTCCCTCTTTTTTATTACAGGAACCTGTGTTTGAAATGAAACAAAGACAAACACCCTAATTGTCCTACAAATTCTCCAACTGGATAAAAAAACTGACGGGTTAAAAGACACATAGCTAGCTAGCTAGATAAATTGACAGATAAATAGTTAGATAGATGAATTTCTCCAGATTTTGTGCTCTCAGTATAAGAGGTAAGGGGTCATTTAATTCAAGTTATTCTTTATATTTTTCAATTTGCATAATAAACAACATTATCTCATCTCCTTTTTTCATTACAGGAACCTGTGTTTGAAATGAAACAAAGAAAAACACCCTGACTATCCGACTATTTCATCAATTGGATTAAAACACTGACGGGTTAAATGAGACCTTGCTAGCAAGCTAGAAAATTAGACAGATAAATAGTTAGTTTTGTGCCCTCAATATAAGAGGTAAGAGGTAATTCAATTAAGATAATTCTTAATATTTTTTATTTTGCATAATAAAAAGCATTATCAGTTTTTTTTCATTACAGGAACCTGTGTTTGAAATGAAAGAAAGACAAACAACCTGACTGTTCTACAAATTCTCCAAATGGATAAAAAAAATAAAATGACAGGTTTATAGACACATAGCTAGCTAGCTAGATAAATTGACAGATAAATAGTTAGATAGATGAATTTCTCCAGATTTTGTGCTCTCAGTATAAGAGGTAAGGGGTCATTTAATTCAAGTTATTCTTTATATTTTTCAATTTGCATAATAAACAACATTATCTCATCTCCTTTTTTAATTACAGGAACCTGTGTTTGAAATGAAACAAAGACAAACATCCTAATTGTCCTACAAATTCTCCAACTGGATAAAAAAACTGACGGGTTAAAAGACAAATAGCTAGCTAGCTAGACAAATTATCAGATAAATAGTTCGATAGATTAATTTCTCAGAGTTTTGTGCCCTCAGTATAAGAGGTAATTCAATTAAGATAATTCTTAATATTTTTCTATTTACATGATAAACAGCATTATCTGATTTTTTTTCATTACAGGAACCTTTTGAAATGAAACAAAGACAAACAACCTGACTGTTCTACAAATTCTCCAAATGGATAAAAAAAAAAATAAATGATGGGTTAATAGACACATAGCTAGCTAGCTAGATAAATACACAGACAAATAGTTAGATAGATGAAATTCTCTGAATTCTGATTCCTGTATTCTGAATTCCCGAATTCTGATTCTGATCCCTGAATTTCTCTGAATTCTGATTGTCCAATATCTGATTACTTTATTTTTCATTACAGGAACCGGTGTTTGAAATTAAACAAAGATAAACACCCTGACTGCCCAATAATTTCACCAACTAGATAAAAACAATGACAGGTTAATTGAAACATAGCTAGCTAGCTTGATAAATACACAGATAAATAGTTAAAATAGATGAATTTTTTAGATGAGAGTTTTCTGCTCTCAGTATAAGAGGTAAGGGGTAACTGAATTAAATAAATTCTCATTTTTTTTCTATTTACATAATAAACAGCATTATCCGATTTCTTTTTTTCATTATAGGAACCTGTGTTTGAAATGAAACAAAGACAAACACCCTAATTGTCCTACAAATTCTCCAAATGGATAAACATTGACGTGTTAAAAGACACACAGCTAGCTAGCTTGATAAATACACAGATAAATAGTTAAAATAGATGAAATTCTCTGAGTTTTCTGCTCTCAGTATAAGAGGTAAGGGGTAATTTAATTAAAATAATTCTTAATATTTTTCTATTTACATGACAAACAGCATTACCTGATTTCTTTTTCATTACAGGAACCTGTGTTTGAAATTAAACAAAGACAAACACCCTGACTGTCCTACAAATTCTCCAACTGGATAAAAACAATGACCGGTTAACAGACATACACATACACATAACACATAGCTAGCTACCCAGATAAATAGAAAGATAGAAAGAAAGATAGCTAGATAGATGGATTCCTTCGAGTTTTCCGCTCTCAGTATAAGAGGTAAGAGGTATTCTTTTTTTCATTACAGAAACCTGTGTTTGAAATGAAATAAAAAGAAACACCCTGACTGACCTACAATTTTACCAACATAAGCAGCAATATGGCCTACAAGCGATAATACAGTAATACATGTAGTCCCGCTGCTAGAGGGAAAAGCTAGAGCTGCGTATGTTGCCACAGATAAAGGTAAAGGATAAAAGGATAAAGGTGCACGTATTCGTCACTGTACAGTGTGGACTGTACAGCGAAATGTGTCCTCCGCATTTAACCCATCTGGTAGTGAACACACACTCACACACACACACGTGTTAGGGGCAGTGAGTACACACACACACCCAGAGCGGTGGGCAGCCAACTCCAGCGCCCGGGGAGCAGAGAGGGTAAAGGGCCTTGCTCAAGGGCCCAACAGTGGCAGCTTGCCGAGCCCGGGAATCGAACCCACAACCCTGTTATCGATATCCCGGCGCTCTAACCGCTGAGCCACCACTGCCCCTACTAACTATCGTGAACTGTATAACAGATTGAAAACACTGTCTGAAAAGTGGATGACTCCCAGAGAAAAAAAAAGAAAGAGCACATCAGGAACACCATAATTTTCAAACAGTACCTTAGAATTGTAAATCCGGACCTCAGACGTTTGATAACTGAACACAGCCCGGCGTCCATAACACAAGCAGTGGAAGCAGCTGAAGCTTTCGTGGCAGCAAGGCAAGATGAGAAGGAGTTCCTGCTCTGTGATTCCAGCATCAGAGTGTACCAATACGCACAGACAAGTAAGTCTGGGGCCGGGGTCAGTTGTGGTCCTAAGCCGCTAGTGAATTTATCACCAAACAGGGGCGCTGGAGTACTAGCAAAAGAAGCAAAGATAGTCAGGCAACAGATAATCGCCAAACTGTTTAAACACAGCTAGCTAAAATCAGGTTGGCCAAAAGATTTAAGATTGTCCTAAGCTTGTTACCAGCACAAATCATCTTTGATATGTTCCAAGACCCGAAATAAGCTTTCAGGAACAGGACAGTAGTGAGATAACCATACCTGTAAAAAATAGGACACAAAACATTTAAAGCCCTTATTGACACTGGAGCTAGTCACATCCTGATAACACCACAGTGTCTTCCAGAATCCCAGTTTGTGAGTACAGGTAAACTTGGGGTCAGGTGTATACATAGAGATGAACAGGTATACCCCACAACTAAACTCACGGTTAACATCAATAACCAAAGCTACATATTAAAGCTAGACATAATGCAAAAATCTGCTCATGCTGTCGTTTTAGGCAAAAATATCCCGATTCTGGTAGATCTTTTAAACACTGAGCAGAGAACTGCAGAGGTTATGGCTGTAACAAGGTTGTAGGCTAGAAAGGTTTAAACTGCAAACAAAACAGCGGAGTTTTAAAAGAATTACCATATGCTGTCAAACCAAAATGCAAGAAAACAAAAAGGACAGGAAAAAATTAGAGGCACAACAATAGTGGAACAATTGGATACACCCATAAGTGAAACATTTGCCTTACCTGGTGACATAGCAACGTTGCAAAGGCAGGATGAAACACTCAAACCCTTGTTTTTAGACTGTGCTAAGGAAAGAGAGGAAGCTCAGGGAAGTCAACTCATTCTGAAAGACAACAAGCTCTAGGTCAAAAATGGTGTTGAGCGATTAGTGGTTCCCAAATGTCTCAGAGATGAAGTTTTAAAGCTGGGTCATTCGGACCCGTGGCCAGGTCAATTGGGTCAGGCTAAAACACACAGCAGATTTGCAAGTCGATTTTACAGGCCAAGTCAGCTGCTAGATATACAGTGGGGAGAACAAGTATTTGATACACTGCTGATTTTTCAGGTTTTCCCACTTGCAAAGCATGTAGAAGACTGTAATTTTTATCATAGGTACTCTTCAACTGTGAGTGATGGAATCTAAAACAAAAATCCAGAAAAATACATTGTATGATTTTTAAATAATTAATTTCCATTTTATTGTGGGAAATAAGTATTTGATCATCTATCAACCAGTAAGAATTTTGGCTCTCACAGACATGTTACTTCTTCTTTAAGAAGCCCTCCTGTTCTCCACTCATTACCTGTATTAACTGCACCTGTTTGAACTCGTTACCTGTATAAAAGACACCTGTCCACACACTCAATCAGTCAGACTCCAGCATCTCCACAATGCCCAAGACCAGAGAGCTTTGTAAGGACATCAGGGATAAAATTGTAGACCTGCACAAGGCTGGGATGGGCTACAGGACAATAGGCAAGCAGCTTGGTGAGAAGGCAACAACTGTTGGTGCAATTATTAGATGGAAGAAATGCAAAATAACGGATAATCTCCCTCGGTCTGGGGCGCCATGCAAGATCTCACCTCGTGGAGCATCAATGATCTTGAGGAAGGTGAGGAATGAGCCCAGAATTACACGGCAGGACCTGGTCAATGACCTGAATAGAGCTGGGACCACAGTCTCAAAGAAAACAATCAGTAACACTCTACGCCGTCAAGGATTAAAATCCTGCAGTGCACGCAAGGTGCCCTTCCTCAAGCCAACGCATGTCAAAGCCCGTCTGAAGTTTGCAAATGACCATCTGAATGATCCAGAGGAGGAATGGGAGAAGGTCATGTGGTCTGATGAGACAAAAATAGAACTTTTTGGTTTAAACTCCACTCGTCATGTTTGGAGGAAGAAGAATGATGAGTACAACCCCAAGAACACCATCCCAACCGTGAAGCATGGCGGTGGAAACATCATTCTTTGGGGATGCTTTTCTGCAAAGGGGACAGGACGACTGCACCGTATTGTGGGAAGGATGGATGAGGCCATGTATCGTGAGATTTTGGCCAACAACCTCCTTCCCTCAGTAAGAGCACTGAAGATGGGTCGTGGCTGGGTCTTCCAGCATGATAACGACCCAAAATACACAGCCAGGGCAACTAAAGAGTGGCTCCGTAGGAAACATCTTAAGGTCCTGGAGTGGCCTAGCCAGTCTCCAGACCTGAATCCAATAGAAAATCTTTGGAGGGAGCTTAAAGTCCGTGTGGCCCAGCGACAGCCACGAAACCTGAAGGCTCTGGAGGAGATCTGTATGGAGGAGTGGGCCAAAATCCCTGCTGCAGTGTGTGCAAACCTCGTCAAGAACTACAGGAAACGTCTCATCTCTGTAATTGCAAACAAAGGTTTCTGTACCAAATATTAAGTTTCTTTTTCTGGTGTATCAAATATTTATTTCCCACAATAAAATGGAAATTAATTATTTAAAAATCATACAATGTATTTTTCTGGATTTTTGTTTTAGATTCCATCACTCACAGTTGAAGAGTACCTATGATAAAAATTACAGTCTTCTACATGCTTTGCAAGTGGGAAAACCTGAAAAATCAGCAGTGTATCAAATACTTGTTCTCCCCACTGTAGCTGAATTTTGTAATGTCTGTCCAGAGTGTCAGTTAACAGCATCTGAGAAAAAGTCAGACAGGGTGCCATTAATAAGTCTGACAGTTATTGACATGCCATTTTCACGGATTGCCATGGATATAATACACCCTTTACCAAGAGGCCGGGCAGGAAATCGCCATATTTTAGTAATCTGGGTCTATGCTACCCGGAAGCATTTGCTCTGAGAAAGACTGAAAGGCTAAACATCCTGTCCTACGTTCTCAAGATAAGGGACAAGCTGAGGGAGCTGAAGGAAAGGATACCAGCTGGGCTGTTTAAAGAACAACCAGGACAGACAAGCCTCATGCAGCACATTATCTGGTACTGGTATCTGGTATCTGTCACTGGTAGTTGACTCATCACCAGCCCATACACAGTAGAGACTTGTGACTATGTGACATGTTAACTACCTGGTGATTCTGGGGGAATGAGGGCGCTGCAATTTCACCAACTGGATAAAAACAATGACGGGTGGATAGACACATAGCTAGCTAGCTAGATAAATAGATAGATAGTTGGATAGATGAATTCCTCTGAATTTTCTGCTCTTAGTATAAGAGGCAAGGGGTCATTTAATTCAAATAATTCTTTACATTTTTCTATTTAAACAATAAACAGCATTTTCTGCTTTTCTCTTTCATTACAGAAACCTGTTTCTGAAATAAAACAAAGAGAAATGTCCTGACTGTCCTACAACTTCTTCAAATGGATCAAATCTGTCTAGTTAGGTAGATAGACAGATACGTAGTACGCGTAAATGTAACACAGGAGCTACGTTAGCTAACTCAGTGTCTACACCAACCGTTACACCACAATAGAAATTTCTAACGAGAGACAGATCAACCATAGGTTGGGATTCTTCAGGGGTTTGGACCAGTGTCTACATCTCACTAGGTACTCTAAGGAGAGCTTGGACAGAGATGTGACGGACCAGTGAGTACAGGGTTAAAGATACACTCATATATTTATTCACAGAAATGATGTGACCTTCTTCTTATGTGTGTGTGTGAATAGTTGTGAGTGGCTAATAGGAAAGAAAAAAAAACATAAAAATGGAGTAGGAGTTATAAATGAGTTATAAGAGGAAACTGTAGATCAATGAGGCTCTATAAAAAAATAAATTAACAGTATTGGAAAAATGCAGAAGTTCAGATTTAACAACAAAACCCAATACACATAAGACCCTCAACAAAAGATTAAATGGTAGTAAAATAATAAACTTCAGAGGCAAGAATTCATGAGATATTTTACTCAACTTTAACAATATAACAGTCCTTTAAGTCTGAAATGTGAACCAACAGTTTTTTCCTTTTGTTATAATCAAAGTTCCTTTCTGGAGTAATATCGTCTCAAAGTGTCAGAAAAGTGTGTTTAAATCTTCACTACCCGGATAGACTAAGACTGTGTGTGTGTGTGTGTGTGTGTGTGTGTTCCCGCTTCTGACGTCACTCGCGCAGTACTCTGGGAAGTGTAGTCTCGCCATCTTGGACAAATTCGCTCGCTTTTCCCGTCAACAAAACAACCTGTACGATACAGCACTAAGTTCAGCAAGACTGTACGACAAGCATATTCATCTCAGCATGTCTCTGAGTCCGTAAACAGCAGGATTTAACACTTAACATCGTAGATTTACACTTAAACAAGATGCTAATCCCGCTAGCCTCTGCCTGTTAGCCTACAGCTTAGCAGCTGAAACGAACTAGCCGAGGTCTGTCTCCCACATTTATACTCCGGCTGTTTAATAATCTTTTAACTCCCTTATCAACACTTTCAACATCTTATCACTTGGAAATCTACACTTACTAACTCATAATCCCTCCTTAAACAGCCCTGTCTGAACTCACCGGTGTTTCTCTTCACAACTGAACACAAACTGATGAGAGTTTATCAAACTCAGGACTAAAGAACACTGAAAAAACGAGGAATGGGGGATTTTATATCCCCTCTGGACCCTTAATCAGCTTTTAACTTCAATAACTGCTCACAAAAAATAGCACCACAGCATCAGCTCTGGACACAACACACACTCACACTTGAAGAGAGCAAGAAGTGAAGAGGGGGAGAGAAGGTGGGCGGGGCAAATGAACAGCCTCTGTAGAAGAGCTCAGAAAGAGGCTCCTAATTTTAACAGGGTTACAGACAGACAGACAGACAGAGAGACAGACAGACAGACAGATAGAGAGACAGACAGACAGAGAGACAGACAGATAGATAGATAGATAGACAGACAGACAGACAGAGAGATAGATTCATTTTTATCAGAGGTTTCTGCTCTCAGTATAAGAAGTAAGAGGTAATTTACTTATTTATATTTTTCTATTTACCTGATAAACAGTAGTGTTGTCACGATACCAAACTTATGACTTTAGATACGATACCTGCCTAAATATCTCAATACCGATACTGAAACGATACCACAGCAAAAACTAAAACATTAGGAAAAGTAATGGAATAATAGATGATCGAAAATAGTTTTATTAATTAAAGGTCTCTCTCTCTCTCTGTGTGTGTGTGTGTGTGTGTGTGTGTGTGTGTCTGGTAGAGGGGAGAACAGAAAAGCTCGCCTGGTTAAAGGTCTTAAAAACACACAAATAAACAAAACTTCATTATCGATTCCTCTAAAATGATGGAGGTCATAATCATTGATCATACGATCAGTTTCTAACGTAATTACTGCGACAGGTCTGTTTATAACTGCTGCTGATCTACTTGTGAACGCCTGATATTTAGCAGCATGGAGGTTCAGGTAAACATAACGCTACCAGTTCTCCACATTGGTAGTTATCAATAAAGAAAAGCCAGTTCACTTCAACAGCTCTCACTGCCCTAAACTCCTCCTGAAAAACTCCCCCTCCTCTGACTGGAGCTTGGTGTGATTGTTAGAGCTGTATCACTCTTCACTGATCTGACCTTCTCTGACCTCTTTAAACTCTGCAGGTCTGTCAGAAAGAGGCTGTGCTCAGTTGGAGGTGTTGGCTCCTTTGGTCTGTACAGGTTTAAAGCATATAAACAGCATGATCTGATTTACCCTTTCATTACAGGAACCTCTGTTTGAAATATGAGTGTAAATGCAAGCTATATTAATGTGACGTATCTCTTATAGCAATCTGGCAGCTGGAGTGCGGGAATCCATGTACCCTAAAAGACCAAGGTAAGCATCATACTAACCTATTAACGCCAATCAGGCAATTGGTCACAGATGTTTTTTTTTCTTATTTTTCTCTGGAGCCTTTCCTGAATCATCACAAGGCAAGAATACTCCCTGGAAAGGGTGCTACTGCACCTAGAGACACACACCTACAGGCAAGTAAGCACAGCCAATTCACCTACCATGTGGAGGTGGGAGGAAGCTCACTTGGACACAGGATGAACACACCAAACTTCTCACAATGACCAGAGCCAGGGTTAAAGCCACAACCTGGAGCCCCTGGAGCTGTGCCACCCACACCCTGCGCCACTGCCATGCTGCACTAATGCTAAAGCACATTAGATTCAGATGAGTTAAACCAGACATCCAGGGAAAGGAAAACTGCCTCTCACAAAGATGAGTCTATCCCAGAACTTTCCAGTCGTCAGACACACTCTGATACTGCTCAACATTCTCTGCTCTCCATAAAATCCTCTCAGAACTAACTCTGTCTTTTTACCTTTTCAGAGTAAATGGCCACCCAGCCCGACCTGCTGGAAGATTCCCACTGAGGTCCCCTCTACCTGTGTCAGACCAGCTGCCACCTACCAGTCCGACCAGCAGGCCCCCCACCACCACCACCCACGGCGGACCGGCAGCTCTCCTGCCTGCCGCTGCTGCCTGTTTGGTGGCCGTGTTGAAACCTAGATGGACTCGTGGCTGTCTGCCACTATTAATATCACCACTATTAACTTTCTGTTATATCTGCTTTGGTAATTTTTATCATTAATGTTTAAATAGTTCTGACCAAAGGAGGATGGGTCCCCCTTGTGGGTCTTGGTTCCTCCCAAGGTTTCTTCCTCCAGCTCTGAGGGAGTTTTTCCTTGCAACTGTCGCCGTTGGCTTGCTCACGGGGGGTCTTTGATCCTTCATGTTATTTCTTCTTTCTTCTCTGTCTCTGTCCTTTATTAAGTACAAATTATGTAAAGCTGCTTTGTGATGACAACAGTTGTAAAAAGCGTTATACAAATAAATCTGACCTGACTTGACAGTGACTGAATGTGTGTAATTTAGCTTCAGTACACCACCTCAGGGGATCTGAAATCAAGTAGTCACACAAATGAGCTGGGCCTTGGCATCGCCTTCCACACCTTCAGCTTTCTCTGGGTTTTCTGTTCTTTCTGTCATTAGCAGTGCAAGCTGTTGTAGGAACCCGTGTGATGAGTATCACAGATCTGCTCCTCAAGGGTTGTTTTAACAACAGCAAGATTTATTTCCTACAGAAATGGTACATTTATCTATTGAGGTGTATTTTTATTAAATTTATTTTAGTTTCAGGATTCGAGGAATCCTTCCTCTGCAGCTGCATCTCCACGTCTGTCAGTACTCCTCAGCAGGTAAATCACACACCATCGCAACCTAGAAACCCTTCTACCATGATCCTCCCTCATTTAATAGACTCCTCCTTCAGATCAGAGGTAGTAAAGCTCCTCTGTAGATGAGGTGAAGAACATTCAACCACTGCACTTTAATGATCACTTCTCTTGTAAATAAATCTACGTTTTCTTTCAGAACAGATGTTTAATCATGAGCTGCATGAAGAATTGTTCAATAAACTGCAGATATTGTAACATTTTACTGTAAAAAAAATTTTTAAAATTTGGGTTGTCTAAAACTACTTGCAAACCCTTTCACTTAACCCACACTATATGCCCAAATGTTTGTGGACACCCCTTCTAATGAATGCATTCAGCTACTTTAAATTGCACCCATTGCACATATATGCAAATGCACACACTTTAGTCTTTGTAGAGAAGTAGTGCCAACAGAATAGGACTCTCTGGAGCATTCACCTATTGGCACCATGCTGCCTAATGCCAGTCGTGGGGCAGAGGGGTATAAAGCCCCCCAGTATTGAGCTGTGGCGCAGTGGAACTAAAGCTATGAAAATGAAAATGGAATGAAAGCTAGTCTGTGTGTGTGTACTCACATTTCACTGATCTGTTGACAGGGTCCTTGCACCTGCCCCACCACTGTGTGTACTGACAGACAGACAGACAGAGACATTATCAGGCTGACAAATGATCCTCATCTGCAGAATTATCACCATTAACAATATTATCATGATCCAGATTCAGTGGCTGCTTACCTAAATCAAGTCAAGTGACTTTTATTATATAGTATATGATACACACATTCAAATCCAGAATCTATACATATAAATACACACTATTTTTACACTATTCTGCAAAGTCTGGGTGCAACAACTAAGATTAGTTTTAAATTTAGTTAAATAAAAAAAAATAGTTGATGTCATCACTCATGTTTCTCGCATTAACCAGGAATGTTTTCTGTCAATGTAACCATAGTGTATATTTACAGGTAAAGCTGCCTAAATACACCAGTAAGTAGGAAATGATGATAGACTAAAATCATTATATGAGAGAACGCTCCCAGCAGGAGAGTTTAAATCACCATGTCAGTGTAAATATAAGCTAATAGAGGTAATAAGAAATTATTTTTATATATTTATATATATTAACACCCAAGTAAATCCTCAGATTCAGAGATATATAGTAATGAAGTAGAACTACTTCAGTACTGTACTTAAGTACTAAAATACTGTATCTGTATCTACTGGAGGATTATTTTATCTCCTACTTCCACTTTTACTTCACTACATATTTTGGATGAGTTTAATACTTTTACTCCGTTAGATGTTTATGTGCTGCAGCTGCAGTGAGGACACTAACGCTAGAGCTCTGTAGTTTATTCCGAGATGGAAGAACCACTAGAAGAAACACCACCTTCCCCACCTTCAAATACTCGTATGTGGCCGAATGGCCAGAGATCTTTTAGCTGTAGTCTAGTTTACAGAGAGTGAAGCTCAGGGTTTTAAGCTGCTCTCATCACTGCTTTTACAGATGAAACTCTTGATGTGGCAGGTTGAGTCAGTTCTGTTCAGCTTTCTCTCTTTTGGGCGAGTTTGTTTAGAGAGTTAACTGAAGACTCGTGTTCATAAACTCCATCTTCTACAGTTCTGTCCTTCTACTACAGCCAGAGGAACTGTGACAGTCCTTAAGTCTGAGCATTTGAAATAATAGAAACACTGATACTCAGACTTTTGACTGCTTTCTGTAAGAACTACAGAACACAGTACTGTACTTTTACTTTCAGTACTTAAGTAACTACATGCAATACTTAAGTACTTCCACTTAAGTCTGGAGCTTAAAGACACTTCTACTTCTACTCAAGTCACTTTTTTGATAGAGCACTTGTACTTTTACTCAAGTCTGGGTCTCTAGTACTTTCTACATGTCTGCTGAGATTGTATTTTGCACGTGAGAAAAACAGATTTATCATAAAAAAAAACACATGAAAGCATTTGTTGGTGGGTTGTGTGTCCGTGCTTGCGCAGACCACATTTGGATGGGTAGCACAAATCGGCAGAACACCAGTCTTCTGCGGCACGGCTGAGGAGAGGTGCGTACAGCTTGAGCTCTAGTTCTTTAACTGTTTAAAGAGTTAAAACTCATGATATGCTTAAAAGAAGAGAAAGCTTTAGTGAAAGCAGACTAGTTTAGCATTGATTACGAAGTGAGTATCGGTTGAATGCAGTGGATTAAGGTTTGGCCTCTATACAACCTTAACATCTTGTACAGAAATGGTAAATTTATATGTAAAAAATAATAATATTTTAAACTGTGCAAAATAATTAATAATAATAATTAAACATTCGAATTTTAGTTTCAGAATTCAAGGAATCATTCCTCTGCAGACCAGTACGGCTTCAGAAGGACACTAGTACCTACAAAACGGCTGACTTGGAGGAAATGTCTGCATTAGAGCTGCTACATCGAATCTATAAAATTGATAATAATCGATTATTAAAAGTGTTGGCAACGAATTTCATCATGGATTTGTTGTGTCGCACGATGTATGTGTTACTCGCCTTGTCATATCAGGTCATATCCGCTTACGTTACCTGCGGCGCTTTGTCTACTCTGGAAAAAATAAATAAATAAGAGAGAGATGAACGAAGCGAGCCAGAGCGGAGGCGTAATCTTTAAAATAAATTTAACATCAAGAAGTAAATATATTCCAAAAAATTAAACATGAATGATGCAGAAAAGAAGTTCAGCTTAAATCCTCACCAATGTGGGAGCACAGTCACTACAATAACCCCAGTTAGTTCTGTTTTGAAGTGAGGTGCACTCACACTATGTGAACCGGTGTAACACGGCACATGCTGTTTTTTTGCTTAACTGGACAATGACAGTGATAGAGTGTGTAAGTGTGTGTGTGTGTGTGTGTGTTACTTTTATTATCTGTGTAATTCGCTTAAGCAGTGTTTAAATGTGCTTTATAAAAACATGTAACTTGAACACAATGGTGGTAAATAATAATTAAGCTTCAAGTTTTACAAACTAAAGGCAATTCATCCTGTCTCACTCCTCACTCCAATACAGTGCAGTGTTTGCATCAGCAATGCACTTATTTTTCTTTATAATTTCATTTATTTTATTTTTAATTTATTTAATTAATTTTAATAATGTAATCTATTATTATTGAATTATTGTACACACTTATTTGCTCTGTTATTCAATGGTCTTTTTTTTTAATAAAGACATAGAAATTATTTTTTTTTGACAAATTAATTGATTATTAAAATAATCATTAGTTGCAGCCCTAGTCTGCATCTCCACGTCTGTCAGTACTCCTCAGCAGGTAAACCACACACCAGCTCAACCTCAACAATCATACATGACTCAACTGAAGATGTTCAGAAATCAGGTTCTGCATCTTCTTGTTGTGCTTCTTGATTCAGACTGCCTTCTGAACACCCACTGCTCCTGATTCAGTCCTAGAGAAGAGCTTCATTGGTGGAGTGCCTCCCTGCTGTTCCATGGCCTCAATATGGATCACTCTCCAGTCCTCCAGTCCTAGGCTGGTAAATCAAGCAGTGTCTAAGTCCAAATATTTGTGGACACCCCTTCTAAACAATGCTTTCAGCTACTTTATGTCCCGCCCTTCAACAAAAACAACCAATCAGGTTGCTGCTTACAGATTAAGTCCCGCTCTCCAGTAACGAGCTAAAGTCTCTGGACTACTTTGTGGCTCTGGCCAGACCCCACAAAATAAAAGTCACTAATACAAACGAATCTGTAACATAAAATACTTTTTGACTGAGATAATCTTACATTAATTCCCACTTCCACTTTTATTTTGTTGTTCATCCAAAAATGTATATGAAAACTGATTAAGGGAAAACTGATCTATTTTTGTTATATTTTATTGCTGCTACATTACAAATCCTTGGGTTTAAAATTTAAAAGAGAAAAGGTATTGGAGTTTTATTAATCTTTTATATTATATAACTTTTATATTAGCGGGGTAATTCATTAACACAGTGAATTTCTGACTAAGTTATTATTTTTTTATTAACTTAATTGTTACTTAGCAAATACCTTAAACTACCTCAAGCTAAATCAGTTATTTATTTCAATAATTGTCAGATTATTCAATTGTAAAAATAGTTGTTTGTTGCAGCCCTAATCTGCTGCAGCCTGAGAAGCTTAAAAGTGAATAAAGGTTTTATTTTAATTGAAGTGTTTGTCATTACTGAACAGTATGACTATTACTCCATTGAGTGTCATTTTAGTAAGAGAAGGACATTAATATTTAATGTTTAATATCTCAAGCAAGTTTGTTTATGACATTAAAGCATGTACATTTACTCATTTAACAAAACTAATAAATAGCCTTACAGGGCCAAATCATCTCCTTTCAGTCCAACTTGAGTGTCAAGTAAAATAATTAAAAACAAAGTTTTACTTTTACCACTGTTTACTTAAGTGTTTCAGATTCATGTCAATGTAAAATATATAAACAAATTCCTAAATAAAATAAAAAACTCAGATACAGACGAGCTCATTTGTGTTTATTTACATTTGTGTTTTAGGCTGTGGCCAATCTACTGTGGTGAGAAGCAGTTTGACCAATGGTTGCTGTAGACCCCTGTACATGTAGACCAATCATGTCGGTGAGAAGGCGGGGCTTCAACAGGCGTGTTTAAAGCTGTACACTGGAAATCAAAATTAGAGAACAATGTATGAACACTTTTTTTTTTTGCAGAAATAATGCAATCTTCATTGGTCGACATTTGAAGGATTTTTTGTTAGGGATATACCAAACCACTAGAACAGCGTTTAACAAAATAACCAAAGTATTCAACAACAAATCTTTATTTCACAAAAAACACAATAATCAAAATTAGAGAACAGCAATGACTATAGCACAGAGAAAGATTACAACTAAATTTTCTGAAGGTTACAACAGTCACCAGTCAGTAGGAAGTGTACAGGCATGTGCTTTGAATGACTTCAGCACATCTGCGGCCACAGGACATCACTAGTCTCTCACACTGCTCTGGTGTGATTTTGGTCCACTCTTCTTGCAGTTTCTTCCACAGTTCGGTGACTGTAGTGGGTTTCTTGGCCATAACTTTATTACCAAGGATTTTCCAGATGTTTTCTATTGGGTTTAGATCAGGATTCTGAGCTGGCCATTTCATTGTATCAATGTTTTCAGTTTCAAAGAACTGCTTTACCCATTTTGCTGTGTGACAGGGGGCATTGTCACGCATGAAAATTGCTGGCTGGCTGATTGAGTGACAAATGCAAGGAAGGAACCATGTGTTGTTGAAGAAGGTTCTGATACACACTTGCATTCACTCTGCCATGTAGCTGTATGAGAGGCCCAACTCCTGCTGCTGAAAACATTCCCCAACCCATGACATTTCCCCCTCCACCTATCACTGACTTCTTTACACACTTTGGGTTCAGTCTTTCCCGAGCTTGTCGACGAACATGTTTCCTATCAGACCCAAATAAATGAAACTTGCTTTCATCACTAAAGTGAAATCTGGAACACTTTTCCTCTGTCCACAACATGCTCCTCAGCAAAGGTTAATCTAGATTCTTTCTGCTAATGAGAGGTTTGGTCACTGCAGAGTGGGCTTTCAGTCCAAATGCTTGTAAACATTGAACTGGTGAGCAATTCCAGCTGCAGTGTTGAACCGATTGCCCATGGAGATTCTCCACATTATCCTGTCCTCTCTTGCATTTGTCTTTCGTGGACGACCAGCCTTCTTGGGGGACTTGAATGAGTTTGTGGTGTTGTAAAGATGCAGTATTCTAGAAATCACAGACTTGGAATGACCAACTTCTCTTGCTATGGCTGATAGGGTCACCCTTTTGGCCTTCATCTTGACAACCTGCTGACGGAGGGTTTCAGTCACTTTGGAACGGCTTTCCATCTCGCAAAGTCTGTGAAAACAGGAAAGTTATGCTGCCAGTTAAATAGGGTTTGTCAGATAATTAAGGAAATTAGTGCCAGATTAACACCAACAATTTGCAGGTGTCTGAGAGTGTTCTCTAATTTTGATCAGTGTTCTTTTTCAAATACCTCATTTACGTTTTTATACTGTGCATTAGAATATATGCAACTCATGAAATATGTTTAAAATACTGCTCTCTCCTGTTAGGATAAATTCACATAGGACTACATTGTGACCTTGACATTTAGGAAATTGTGTGTTGTTCTCTAATATTAAACTCCAGTGTATAAATCCACACAGACTGAGTAGTGACTGTAGAAAGAGACACAGATGTGAAATAAATGCTTACACATTTTTCACGTCCCAAAAAGAGAACATGTCCGGTAAAAAGAGGGCGTCTGGTCACCCTGCTTAACGAACCTCTTCGTCTGTCCTGATCATTTATATGATCATTAAATCAGGATTTCTACTGGAGCTTTCCAGCTGCTGGTCTTTCAACACAAAGTACAGCGTTCCTCCGGACCATACCCTTCCCAGTCCAGCAGATACTGCAGTCGGCCCCTGCGCCGTCGGGAGTCCAGTACTCGCCGGACCGTGTAAGCGGGAGTCCCTTCCACCTCCACAGGCTCCGGCTGCATGTCCGCAGGGGTGGCCTCGTCCAGGGGCCCAGACACCACAGGCTTGAGCTGCGACACATGAAACACAGGATGTATACGTGAGTGCAGGGGTAAACGAACCTTAACAGAAACCTCGTTGATGTGCTTGACAACCTCGAATGGACCCATGTACTTAGCTGCCAATTTCTGAGACGGAAGACCAGTCCGAATGTCCCGTGTGGAGACCCACACGCGATCTCCAGGCGCGTATGACGGGGTCTCGCCACGCTTCCGATCGGCCTGTGTCTTGTAGCGCCGCAGAAAGGGTCTGGATGTGCTGATGGGTCTCGGCCCAGACGGCTTCGCTGCAGCGCATCCATGCATCGACTGCTGGTACCTGGGTCTCCGCAGCAGTCCAAGGGGCCAACGGGGGTTGGTAGCCTAACATACACTGAACTCGCGCACCTCAGCGAGTTCTGGGCCATCTCGGCCCAAACCAGATACCGCGACCAGTCGCTGGGGTAGTCGTGACAGTAGATCCGCAGAAACTTCCCCAGCTCCTGGTTAGTGCGCTCGCACTGGCCATTGGTCTGAGGGTGGTATCCTGAGGAAAGACTTACACTCACCCCCAGGTGCTCGCAAAACGCACCCCATACCTGGGATGTGAACTGGGCCCCTCGGTCTGATACTATGTCCTCCGGGATTCCGAAATTCCGGAGGACGTAGTCTACCAGGGCTTGGGCTGCCTGCATGGCTGGGGGCAATGTAGGGAACGGGATGAACCTAACCCCCCTCGAGAAACGATCCACCACCGTCATCACCACCGTGTAACCCCCGGATTCGGGCAGATCCGTGACAAAGTCCACCGCCAGGTGAGACCACGGGCGGTCGGGGACGGGCAGAGGCATGAGCTTCCCCGAAGGGAGCGTCTTGGGGGTTTTGCACAGGGCGCTCCTGTAGAAGTTTGCAAAACCCCGCTGTTCGGAGGGTGTCGGCCGAGAATTCTGTCATGCTGGCTAGGCGAGACAAGGGAACACTCACAGGGACAGAGCAATGCAGGGGAATAGTCTTTAATGACCACACAAAACAACCAAAACGAGGCAGCAAAGTACAGGGTCCAATAAACAGAAACAGAAAACAAACAGGTGACAACTGAAATGGGGCTTAACCTGGAAAGCAGTCCGGGAGCAAAGCAAGAGGGGACAAATCAAACGGGGGGGAGGAAGGCTAGAACACCAAAGAACCAATGAAACTAACAAACAAAAGCCTCACCCCAAAACCGCGCTCGTCAGGCGCTGATGAACTTACTCGACTAGGGAGCAAGGGAACTGGACGCCAAATCTCCCTGGTGACCAACCGGTGAACCAGACAGTGAACTCCTGAACGTGAAACCGCTCCGATAGAGCATAGACTACTTGAACTCGTAGACCTCCCTAGAAGTCTCCAGAACGTGAAGCCAACCTTACAGCTTGGCATCGCAAGAGTAATTCTCGGCGCCGAGGCATCTGCGTTTGCTCCCTTTGTACCCCAGCACTCAGGTGAAACAAATCAGCAGGGCCGCGGTCCACAGGCTCCTTGGGACCTCAATTATTACAACCTCAAGTACCAATTATCCATTTAACTGGATATATAGGAAGTCAGGAGCACAACCATGAAACAAACACAATGAGATACAAGAACTTAAAGGGCGCAAAGAAAATAAAATAAATTAATTAATTCAATAAATAAGTGAACACTACAAACTTCACTACAAAACCACCAAATTATAAATACATGTGAATTATACATTCCACAATGACCCAAAGCTTGTTACTCACTTCGATGTACGATGTTACAGTAAAGAAAAAAAGGAGTTACTACTTTTCATTTACTAATTGTTGTACATTGAAACAACTAATCTATAGATATCACTGGTCTAAAATATTGTCTCTCAATAAAACAATGAGATTAAGACTCTTATTTATAAAAGCATGTAAAGGGGAAGGAAAGAGCAGTGATTCATTTAAACTAGCAGGGGATTCGACTCCTGTAAGGGGAAACACACTACATTAATGCTCTGCAGCTTCCACCAAAACCCCCAGTCAATTACATACATTTACACACCTGTAACCAAAGGTTTAGTGCATCTGCCTTAGAGCTCTGCTCTCTGCTCACTAACCCAGACTCAGTCCCAAACCCCAGGCACTGCTACACGCTGCAGTCAGTAAGAGTTTGCTTTAAAGACAAGTGCATTAGCGAGCAGACTCTACATTTGCTACATGCTAACTTGGACACAAACAGTAGGGACCTGTATCTAGGCCTCACTGTTGCAGACCGGGTTCAATGCCACAAACACCATCCATTTTAAATGAAGCCCTCAAAGCCTCACTAAAACTGCAGTCCAAGCTGCTGCACACTAGAACCAACAGACACCTGCTTTCACACAAGCTGAACAGCAGCAGATACTGTGACTCCGTTACAGCATCAACTACTAAAACCAACACACAGCAAATACCTGCATCTGGCTTCAATGCTGCATACCGGACTCCCTGACCTGTACAGCAGTTCACTCCTCCACATCCTCCAAACCGTCCGAATGAAGAATTCCAAGCTGTGATAAAGTTTAACGAGAGCTCTCCTCCTGCTACCTGCACATGTCCCTGGCAATGAACCAAACGAGAATTGGAGCAAACAATTAGAAAGGTGTACTTGCTCTTCTCCTACTGTAATACCCTTAGTATGGGTCACACTAGCTTTACCTGTTAGTATCAGTTTGAAATGCCAGAGTAGCAACAACAGTATTACATCAGTTTAACATGCTAGTGTTTAACATTTGATTAATAAAGATACATTTATATTAAGATAAAAGCAAAACTTTATTTAGAGAAAAACATCTCAGTAATGATCAATAAATATATTTCCATAAATTTTAATCTGGCATATAAGTATGACAGCTGTGTAAAGATGGGCAATTAATCATGTGGGGGGGGGATGGGGATAAAGGTGTCACGGCACCGGCCCATCTGACCTACTTACACCTAGAGTCTTTATACAAGGAAGCTGTTACTGACATAATAATCGCTACATGGCGCTTCTTCCACCTGTCATTCAGTTGGGTGTAGGGACTCTCGATATGTCAGGTAAGTATAGACTGTGCTTATAAAAATAATATTATAATTATGTTATATTACATAATGAAAATATATATTAGAATAATCCATTTATAATATAATACCAAAAGTATATTTAAATAATTGTTCACTGTTGTCTACAGAATATTGGTTCCTCAAAATACCACTTCCCTTCTATTACCATAAAGGTAACACTAACAAGTGATTGTCATTTTAGTTCATTTAGACTTTCATTTATTGTATTTATTAATTATTATTGTATTTGGTGTATTAGAATGTATTGCTTGTTTTCTAGAAAGAATTCAAAATCCTGTGTGAATAATTCATGAGTACTTTATGGACAATCAATTCTTTAACAGGCTTATTTACCATTAAAGTAGTGAAAAATCCACACAGACACATCAGTGGAATGCACCTCGCACCAGCAGGTGTTACAGTATAAGAGCATCACAAAGACTATAAACCTTTGAGAAACTGCCCTTCTAGAAAAAAAACAGAAAACACCAGCAAACCAGACCAGCATAAACCAGTTAAAACTATTTTAGATGAAGACGTAATCCTCAGTTTGGAAAAGTAGAGATTTTTTTAACAGGTTTTGGGAGGCATCGTTGGCAGCTGATGATTAATAGCCTTTTATTAAAGATGAATAAAGATGACCTAGGCCCAAATATGTGATGTCATACTTTATTAAAACTACTGTAATAAAAGAAGTGGGAATGTTACTTTTTACCTCTGGAAATAGATGAAAACAGACCACTTTACACAGTAAACCCCAAATCTCAGAATCTCTTTATTTTGCCAACTATTTTACAATTTTACTTGGTGAGAGCAACACAACTATGACATGTAACAAAAAACCAGACCGTTAACAAGTATTATACTAAAAGAGAAAAATACACGAAACAATAAATCGAATAAATAATAAGTTAAAAACAGTAACAAAGAGCTGTAAAAAAAATCTGTAATCAGAAATCTGTACTTGTACAGGTATGAATACTGTACATCAATATGTAGCCCGAGTAGACATCTATATACAAACTATTATGTACAGATATGAACCTTATGAAGACAAAACAAATGACAATACATATATAGAAACTTTATGATCACCTATGTGTTACACAGAATCAGACCGATATAAAGCAAAAAAAAAAAACACACAGTTGCAGAAGGACAGACCCTTGTTGGCCACATCTACCATCACGATGGGGTCCTGAAAACCTATAAGACAAAAAAAGGAAAGCCGACAAGTTTTGAAATGGTACGGTCACTAACCTTTCACACTTGCAGAAAGATAGATAGCGAGTCACACACACAGTTGCACATATACAGACCCTTGTCCACCAGATCCACCATCAGAACCTGTAGGACAAAAAAAAGAAAGTCAATACATGTATAGAAACTGAATGATCACCTACCTGTTAGACAGTTGCAGAA
Source organism: Salminus brasiliensis (assembly GCF_030463535.1). Taxonomy (NCBI): domain Eukaryota; kingdom Metazoa; phylum Chordata; class Actinopteri; order Characiformes; family Bryconidae; genus Salminus; species Salminus brasiliensis. The sequence goes on along the minus strand of NC_132881.1, from coordinate 11,316,174 downwards.
AGATAGACAGTGAGCCATACACAGATGCAGATGGACAGACTGTGGTGGCTGGATGCATGGTCAGGGAGGGAGGGGCTCATGGGGTCATGAACCTGTAAGACAAAAAAAGAAAATACATGTATAGAAACTGAATGATCACCTACCTCTTACACACTTGCAGACAGATAGATAGCGAGCCACACACAGGTGACTTGAAGGAAAGATCCACCATCAGGAAGGGGGGAGCATTGGGTCTTGAAAGCATGTAAGACAACAAAAAGGCAATACATGTGTAGAAACTGAACAATCACTTACCTGTCACAGAGTTGCAGAATGATGGACAGCGAACCACACACAGTTGCAGATGAAAATATATTTGTAAGAAGGATACACCTTCAGGGAGAAGAAGAGGTTGATTGACTTGTTGAGAACCTGTAACACAAAAAAGAAAGTCAATACATGTATAGAAACTGAATGATCATCCACCTGTTACACACTTGCAGACAGATAGTAGCGAGTCACACACAGTTGCCGATGCACAGACCCTTGAAGGACAGATCCACCATCAGGAAGGGTGGAGCCATTGATCTTGAAAGCCTGTAAGACAACAAAAAGTCAATACATGTATAGAAACTGAATGATCACCTACCTGTTACACACTTGCAAACAGATAGATAGCAAGCCACACACACAGTTGCAATGGACAGACCCTTGTTGGCTGTATGCACCATCAGAATGGAGGTAGCCATTGGTCCTGAAAGCCTGTAAGACAACAAAAAGGCAATACATTTAATGGGGCCTTTAAGGGCTATGATTAAAGATACTGGAAATGCCAAACTCCACTGTAATCTTTCCTGGACACAAGAGGGTCTTTTAGCATTTTAGACAGTGAAACAGAGGTTACAAGAAGCTCCAGCATTGGCGTTTCCAGATTACTCCAAGAATTTCTAACTGTATGTGTCTACTTCTACTGGAGGTAAATATGCATGTGCAGTCCTCTGTCAAGCGACAGGTACAGGAACAAGTCCACAGCCTGTTTTTATATTATTCCACAGCTTATTCAGAAGTTGAGTTGGGACTGCCATTGTGTTATAGAGCTATGGTAGGAGTTTATCTAATGTATGACAAAGCATCAGCAATCACGATGGGTTATCCAGTAACAATTCTTACCCATCATAGCCTTAGAAACCTACTGAACCATGGCAAATATACACTGACTATGCCAAGGCTTAGAGATTATTATAGGCTTTTAGAGCAGGAAGATGTCACCCTAGTAAGGTGTGCCACAGTGAATCCAGCTGAAACTTTGCCAACTCCAGAAGATGGTGAGCCACATGATTGTGTGCAAGAAGCTGAGAAATACTCAAGGCTTAGGTCAGATTTAAAAGCCCTCCCACTGGAGAAGGCAGACCTGGCATATTGGACTGATGGATCCTGCTATAGGAGAAGAGACAAATTGTGTGCGGGTTATGCAGTAGTAAAAGCCCAAGGAGAAAACTTTGTGGTTGAGAAGGCTGCAGTCATACCACAGCCGGCTTCAGCACAACTTGCTGAACTTGTAGGGTTGACAGAAGCATGTTTTTTGGCAGAAGGCAAGTGAGTGACTATCTACACTGATTCTGCCTGTGCACATAGTGTGCGTCACCTGTTTGGGGCAGTATGGAAGAACCGAGGGTTTAAGAAAACAGATAGTTCCCCTATACAGCATCATGACCAAATAATGAAATTGTTACATGCCATGATGAAACCCAAAGAAATTGCTATTGCTAAATGTGCAGCAAATAAAAGGGATATGTCAAGGGTCACACAGGGGAATAAAGCGGCTGATGAAGCTGCAAAGGCAGTTACAGGAGCAGACAAATGGGGTGAAGTCTTTTTGGTTACACATGAGGTAGACATGGAAGACAGAATAACAATTAAGGATGTGACCTTAATGCAGGAAGCAGTTCCGGCGAGATCGAGGAGCCACTCAAGACTCTACTGGCCTTTGGAGGAATCATGAGGGGCTGGTAGTAGCACCTCCTGACCTGTTGGGTCTGATGATTCAAGAAGCGCATGGTTTAGCCCATGTGGCAAGGGGCGAGGTAAGGAGGAAGATTATTAAGGAGTATGGGTTTTGGGCACCATATTTGCTTGAGCAGATAGACTGTCATTGGTAGATGCACAATTTGCTTAAAAAACAATGTTCGAAGGGGTGTAATGGTTCCACCTGGTCACATCCCAACTCCAAGGGGTCCTATGCGTGAGTTAGTAGTGGACTTTGTTGACATGATAAAACCAATAGGAGGGAAGAGATACATGTTCGTTGTAGTGGACCGCTTTTCAAGGTGGCCAGAGGTCTGTCCAACCAAACGGAAAGATGCACAGTCCGTTGCCAAGTTTCTGTGCAGAGAGGTCATAAGCAGGTGGGGACTTCCAGATCGAATATCCTCAGATAATGGGAAGGAGTTCGTGGATAAGACAGTGAAATTAATTTGGCAAAAACTGGGGATAAAACAGTGTCTTGGGGCAGTATATCATCCTCAAAGTCAGGGAATTTGTGAGAAAATGAATGGTGTTTTGAAAAAACGCATTGTGAAAATCTGTCACACAGGTTTGAATTGGGTTGACGCACTTCCATTGGCATTAATGGTGTGTCGCTCAAGTGAGCTGCGTGATTAGCATATGATGCCACATGAGTTGGCGACAGGCATATAAATGGTATATATTATACAATGGTATAACGAACGCTGTGAAGGTCCTTTTGAGGTTGTGCGTAGTACTGGAACTGCAGTCCAGGTTAAAGGGTCTCCAACGTGGTATCATTTGTCACATTGTGTTAAAGCACCTAGGGAAGAGGCAGCCCATTTGCTTGGAGGAGATGTGGAAGGCTCAAGGGAACCAGGACATACAGAAGGAGAAAGGTAGGAAGATCTCCAGGGTCAAATTCCAGAAGAGGAGATTGTCCATGATGTGGACAATGGTGATGACTCTGTGGGCATTGCTGATGATGCCGGAAATGACTCTGTAATTAATCAACAGGAAAGAAGGTTTGAGAACATTGAGGTTATGGATGTCCCAGAAACAGCAGGAATCATTTCAGGGGAGTGTGAAGCACCAAAGGCTGCTGAGGGCACTGATTCCTCTATAAGTCAGAGAGTCAAATAGACATCCAAGACCAGTTAGAAAAAGGGTCAAACCTAAACGTTATGAAGATTAAGGTAAATGTAACAGTGGGAAATTCCACTATTAACATTAAATATTACTAAAAGCATAAATGTGTCACATCCACCAGAATCAGCTGTTCAGGTGATTCCAGTAACAGTAACTCCTGTGCAGTTGGTAATTACAGTCAAACCAGGCAGATCAGTTCTTCTTCCATGTAGGTGTGGAAGATTTAATACTGGAGGTAATGATCCCCCAGAGTGGGGAAATAGTCGTGGTGAAGAGATTGTGTTAGCAGGGCCTACAGTTGATATGGTGCCTTACAATCAAAGAAAGTATGTTTTGTCCAATGACATGAGGTGGTTCAGTGTTAAATATGATTGTTCAATTCTTATGCGTAATGTTACATGGGAAGATCAATATACATCAAATATACATGTACTTACTTTGAGCCAGAGTTCAGCTTTGTACCAGTGCAAAAAGTGTGGAAACAGGAGTATGTAACTCGTAAGATGATAGTTAACAATAAAAACTCAAGCTTAACTGAGAGCTCCACAGGAGATAAAAGGGGACCAGGAACAATTTCCTGTAATAACCATCTCAGGGGTAAAAACTGTGCCAAGGCACGTTACAACTGTAGCTCCAGAAACAACTAAAAGTGTTAATGTTACAGGTCAGGTTACTACTGTAATCATAAATAATACAGAACCTGTAAAAACCACAATGATGACAAGAACGCCTGTAGGTGTCACTTTAGGGAATAGAACTAGTGAAAATACAACAAGCTCAACTGCAGTGAATGGTACAGGGATAACAACACCAGTAATGGAAGTAGCAAAAGTGACCCATCCATCTAATATGACATTAGTAACACTGCAAGATGAAGTAAATACAACTGAGAAATTGTTAGAAACCATAGAACGGGGTGAGAGCAATAATGTTGAGAGTGTTGGAGAGAGTGAAGTAAGTAGAGATGTAATGATGCATGAGCCTTCTACCAAGGTGACAAATGTATTACAGGATTTAGACTGGATTCCAGGAGATGTGATATATCAGAATCGAGCACTGAAAAAGAGAGAGGCTAAGTGGAAGGCATATGGATTGGATTCATTTGCGTTGCAAATATCAGACCCTTGGGCAGCCAGGAACTTATGGTTTCAGCAGATAACACATTCTGTAAGAACAAGCAAACAAATTAGTGGTCCATGTGTGGTGAAAGTCCCGACACCAGGCACTTGGCCTTCTATTTTGGAAACAGTTCCTGAACCTTTAAGTACAGAATGTCAGTATTATGCATTATCATGGCTGTTCTACAAACAGCAAGCAGTATATGATATATGGATGGCTACATCAGTGGGTTTGTTTAGACCTGGAGAGAAGTGTAGTTGGATGAGGCAATTACCATATGTAAACATAATTGATCAACATGAACAGACAGCAGTCCCTGATTCAATAGGTTGTTTTTGTTCTAATAATACTCATGGTGGGTCTGGAACATTTATGGGAATTTCAGATTGTGACAGCTATATGATACATTTGGATGATAAACATAAAAATGGGGATGGTTTGTTTGAAGTGATTTTCCGGCTACCACGTGGCCATCATATAAAAATATTGATGGTGCATCATGAAACATTGCCAGGTAATGTGACCCTAGGAAATTTTAAAGATCTTTGTGGGTTTGTGATAAGGCATATATATTTTTGCCATATGGGTGGACAGGATGTTGTTACTTGGCAACATTAAAATTGCCATATGAGGTGTACACCATTGAGAAAGGTGAAGCACCTGATGACACCCAAGCCAAGGTAATTCCTGGATATAGACAGAAAAGTGAAATGGCACAATTTCAAATTTAGAGGCCTATCACTGGAGGATAAGTATAGGAGAAAAATGGGGAATAGGCTTATTTCCATGGTATGGTGTGACCTTCCTAGCAGACCATATTGATAACATCACTTACACCTTACAGGGATTTGCTAATGAGACTATTAGAGGGTTTGAATATTTATCAAATACTCAGAAGAGTCACAGATTGATGTTGTTGAAACATGATATGGCTCTTGATTACATTCTGGCTAAGCAACAGGAGATGCTTGTTATACTTTAATTCCTGATAATTCTGATAATATGACTGATGTAATAGGGGCACTAAAAAAAAAAAAAAGAGAGGCAATTGGCCCATCCCAAGGAGCAGGATGGTCTGTGAATGCATGGTTGCTGGAGAGATTAAGACCAATGGGAACATTGTTGGCTCAGTTGTTCGGTGCTGCGCTTTTGTCGCTATGTGTGATGTTCTGTTGCTGCACATTCATATTGAGTTTGGCTAAGGCGATGATTTTAAGATGGGTTGGAGTTGTAATGCCGGGGTAACAAGTTCAACTGCCATTATTACCTAGGACAGATTCGGAAGAAGATGAGGGATTAGTGTTAGAAGGTGATTTGGTGGATAAATATCCATTCTGAGTATCTACTCTGATTATTACTTCCATTTAAAGTATCAGGTCTTTTTTATCATAAGTTATAACACCTATGTTACATTATCATATGTTATGTAAAGGGGATTGTAGTATTTTGTAGTATGGCTGAAAAGGTGAAAAATGATTTATTGAGTAGTAATAGTTTGACAGTATAATACTGTTGTTGTGTAATGTGCATTTGATGTTTTGAAGAAAAGATATTGGCTGTTGTTTTTTATCTTTCCCTTCAGACTAGCGGTGGGGAGTACCACTGTGGGGTGACTGGTATTCTGAGATCCCGAGAGGCAGAAAAGGGGTCAGACGTTGATGGATATTACTAATCGGGAGATCTGAAGACCTTTTGAACAAGGACATTGTAAAGGCATCTATCCAGATTCACCATCAAGGAACACCGATGTTGATGAATTGCAATGTGCCACATTTAAACTTGTCATTTATTACTATCTGTACTCTAAATACACTAAATACATGTACAAATAGTAGTTCTGATATGTATAACCTATTGTAATTATATTGTAAACAAGTTGTAAGATGATGTATTTTGTTGTGAGTAAGCACAGTGTGAACTCAGGGGTTTTGATCTTTTCTCGATACTAGGGACAGTAATGGTAGGCAGGGACAGGTGTATTGGAAGGTCCGATGGGTCGACCAGCCTGAAAGTACACATTATTTTTGGTTTAAAGGGGTTCCACATGTATTTACTCACACTTGCAGGATTCCATATTCAATATCTATATTGGCAAGACATTCCTTCTTTTTTTACATTGGCCTGGAGTACAGTATGTGGTCGCCTGGGGCAGAGGGACTGTGAGAGAGTTTTTTCTGTCTTGGGTGATTGAGAGATATTAAAGGTGAGATAGCTGCCTGGCATGTCTTCACTCTCACACTCTGTGAATTTAGTGCTAAAGAAGGCACTCATAGAAGGAATAGCTCTTTAGAAGCACATGTAACCATGTGTGCCATACTCTTTTATTTTATTGAGCCGTTGATTAGGCTCAAAGGGGGGCAAATGTAGTGTATTTATTGGCTATACAGATGTCCATAGGCCTGAAGGAATGGTATGGAGTTGAGGAATGATATGGTAAGCCACACGGGGTAGATGTGGAAAAGAAAGGGGGTCCTGTTTCCTGACCAAATGTGAAACCTATACATGAATCAACGAACATAACAAGGTAAAGGTAAAAAGGTAAAGGTGCACGTATTTGTCACTGTACAGTGTGGACTGTACAGCAAAATGTGTCCTCCGCATTTAACCCATCTGGTAGTGAACACACACTCACACACACACACACACACACATGTGTTAGGGGCAGTGAGTACACACACACCCAGAGCGGTGGGCAGCCAACTCCAGCGCCCGGGGAGCATTGAGGGTAAAGGGCCTTACTCAAGGGTGCTCTAACCGCTGAGCCACCACTGCCCCATGCTGTTTAGATTTGGACATCGCTTTGGGTGTACATGACATAGATTTAAACGTGGTCCAGATGTGTCTGTGGACCATGTATGTAATGGTGGGGGCTGATGAGTGTTCCTTATGGATGAAATGCAAAGATTCTGCATATGGGAACAATCCAACAGAATATGACGTGTAGTAGGGTATAAAAACTCAAGGTATTCCTATGTCGAGGAGAGAGATCGAGGGGCACTCAGAATTGGCAGACTCTCTCCACACTGTACTTTTGATTGGAATAAAATATTTCATTGTTACTACTAAAGACGGTGGTTACAGACTCTCCTTTTTAAATAAGAAGTCCATCTCCAGAGGAAGACAAACCGAGACGACAAAGGCAATACATGTATACAAACTGAATGATCACTTACCTGTTACAGAGTTGCAGAATGATGGACAGCGAACCACACACAGTTGCAGATGAAAGAATATTTGCTAGAAGGATACAGCTTCAGGGAGAAGAAGAGGTTGATGGACTTCTTGAGAACCGGTAACACAAAAAAGAAAGTCAATACATGTATAGAAACTGAATGATCACCAACCTGTAACACACTTGCAGACAGATAGTAGCGAGTTACACACAGTTGCAGATGCACAGACCCTTGGTTCATGCAGTCCGAAAAACCTGTAAGACAAAAAAAAGGTAAATACATGTACAGAAACTGAATGATCACCTACCTGTTACACACTTGCAAACAGATAGTAGTGAGTCACACACAGTTGCAGATGCACAGACCCTTGGTTCATGAGGTCTGAAAAACCTGTAAGAAAAAAAGAAGAAAGTCAATTCATGTATAGAAACTGAATGATAACCAACCTGTTACACACTTGCAGACAGATAGTAGCGAGTCACACACAGTTGCAGATGCACAGACCCTTGGTTCATGCGGTCCGAAAAACTTGTAAGACAAAAAAATAAAGTCAATACATGTATAGAAACTGAATGATCACCTACCTGTTACACACTTGCAGACAGATTGATAGCGAGCCACACACACAGTGGCAAACAGATAGTAGCGAGTCAGACACAGTTGCAGAAGCACAGACCCTTGGTTCATGTGGTCCGAAAAACCTGTAAGACAAAAAAAGAAAGTCAATACATGTATAGAAACTGAATGATCACTTACCTGTTACACACTTGCAGACAGATAGTAGCGAGTCACACACAGTTGCAGATGCACAGACCATTGGTTCATGTGGTCCGAAAAACCTGTAAGACAAAAAAAGAAAGTCAATACATGTATAGAAACTGAATGATCACTTACCTGTTACACACTTGCAGACAGATAGTAGCGAGTCACACACAGTTGCAGATGCACAGACCCTTGGTTCATATGGTCCGAAAAACCTGTAAGACAAAAAAAGAAAGTCAATACATGTATAGAAACTGAATGATCACTTACCTGTTACACACTTGCAGACAGATAGTAGCGAGTCACACACAGTTGAAGATGAATTCATGTATAAAACAGAATGATCACCAACCTGTTACACACTTGCAGACAGATAGTAGCGAGACACACACAGTTGCAGATGCACAGACCCTTGGTTCATGCGGTCCGAAAAACCTGTAAGACAAAAGAAAGTCAATACATGTATAGAAACTGAATTATTACCTACCTGTTACACTCTTGCAGACAGATTGATAGCAAGCCATACACAGTGGCAATGGAAAGACCCTTGGTTTATGTGGTCCGAAAAACCTGTAAGACAAAAAAAAGAAAGTCAATACATGTATAGAAACTGAATGATCACTTACCTGTTACACACTTGCAGACAGATTGATAGCGAGCCACACACAAAGTGGCAATGGAAAGACCCTTGGTTCATGCGGTCCGAAAAACCTGTAAGACAAAAAAAAGAAAGTCAATACATTTATAGAAACTGAATGATCACTTACCTGTTACACACTTGCAGACATATAGTAGCGAGTCACACACAGTTGCAGATGCACAGACCCTTGGTTCATGTGGTCCGAAAAACCTGTAAGACAAAAAAGAAAGTCAATACATGTATAGAAACTGAATGATCACTTACCTGTTACACACTTGCAGACAGATAGTAGCGAGTCACACACAGTTGCAGATGCACAGACCCTTGGTTCATGCGGTCCGTAAAACCTGTAAGACAAAAGAAAGTCAATACATGTATAGAAACTGAATTATCACCTACCTGTTACACACTTGCAGGCAGATAGTAGCGAGTCACACACAGTTGCAGATGCACAGACCCTTGGTTCATGCGGTCCGAAAAACTTGTAAGACAAAAAAATAAAGTCAATACATGTATAGAAACTGAATGATCACCTACCTGTTACACACTTGCAGACAGATTGATAGCGAGCCACACACACAGTGGCAAACAGATAGTAGCGAGTCAGACACAGTTGCAGAAGCACAGACCCTTGGTTCATGTGGTCCGAAAAACCTGTAAGACAAAAAAAGAAAGTCAATACATGTATAGAAACTGAATGATCACTTACCTGTTACACACTTGCAGACAGATAGTAGCGAGTCACACACAGTTGCAGATGCACAGACCATTGGTTCATGTGGTCCGAAAAACCTGTAAGACAAAAAAAGAAAGTCAATACATGTATAGAAACTGAATGATCACCTACCTGTTACACACTTGCAGACAGATAGTAGCGAGTCACACACAGTTGAAGATGAATTCATGTATAAAACAGAATGATCACCAACCTGTTACACACTTGCAGACAGATAGTAGCGAGTCACACACAGTTGCAGATGCACAGACCCTTGGTTCATGCGGTCCGAAAAACCTGTAAGACAAAAGAAAGTCAATACATGTATAGAAACTGAATTATCACCTACCTCTTACACACTTGCAGACAGATTGATAGCGAGCCACACACAAAGTGGCAATGGAAAGACCCTTGGTTCATGCGGTCCGAAAAACCTGTAAGACAAAAAAAAGAAAGTCAATACATTTATAGAAACTGAACGATCACTTACCTGTTACACACTTGCAGACATATAGTAGCGAGTCACACACAGTTGCAGATGCACAGACCCTTGGTTCATGTGGTCCGAAAAACCTGTAAGACAAAAAAAGAAAGTCAATACATGTATAGAAACTGAATGATCACTTACCTGTTACACACTTGCAGACAGATAGTAGCGAGTCACACACAGTTGCAGATGCACAGACCCTTGGTTCATATGGTCCGAAAAACCTGTAAGACAAAAAAAGAAAGTCAATACATGTATAGAAACTGAATGATCACTTACCTGTTACACACTTGCAGACAGATAGTAGCGAGTCACACACAGTTGAAGATGAATTCATGTATAAAACAGAATGATCACCAACCTGTTACACACTTGCAGACAGATAGTAGCGAGTCACAAACAGTTGCAGATATACAGACTCTTGGTTCATGTGGTCCGAAAAACCTGTAAGACAAAAAAAGAAAGTCAATACATGTATAGAAACTGAATGATCACTTACCTGTTACACACTTGCAGACAGATAGTAGCGAGTCACACACAGTTGCAGATGCACAGACCCTTGGTTCATGTGGTCCGAAAAACCTGTAAGACAAAAAAAAGAAAGTCAATAAATGTATAGAAACTGAATGATCACTTACCTGTTACACACTTGCAGACAGTTAGTGGCGAATCAAACACAGTTGCAGATGCACAGACCCTTGGTTCATGTGGTCTGAAAAACCTGTAAGACAAAAAAAGAAAGTCAATACATGTATAGAAACTGAATGATCACCTACCTGTTAAACACTTGCAGACAGATAGTAGCGAGTCACACACAGTTGCAGATGCACAGACCCTTGGTTCATGTGGTCCGTAAAACCTGTAAGACAAAAGAAAGTCAATACATGTATAGAAACTGAATTATCACCTACCTGTTACACACTTGCAGACAGATTGATAGCGAGCCATACACAGTGGCAATGGAAAGACCCTTGGTTTATGCGGTCCGAAAAACCTGTAAGACAAAAAAAAGAAAGTCAATACATGTATAGAAACTGAATGATCACTTACCTGTTACACACTTGCAGACAGATAGTAGCGAGTCACACACAGTTGCAGATATACAGACTCTTGGTTCATGTGGTCCGAAAAACCTGTAAGACAAAAAAAGAAAGTCAATAAATGTATAGAAACTGAATGATCACTTACCTGTTACACACTTGCAGACAGATAGTAGCGAGTCACACACAGTTGCAGATATACAGACTCTTGGTTCATGTGGTCCGAAAAACCTGTAAGACAAAAAAAGAAAGTCAATAAATGTATAGAAACTGAATGATCACTTACCTGTTACACACTTGCAGACAGATTGATAGCGAGTCACACACAGTTGCAGATGAATTCATTTATAAAACAGAATGATCACCAACCTGTTACACACTTGCAGACAGATAGTAGCGAGTCACACACAGTTGCAGATGCACAGACCCTTGGTTCATGCGGTCCGAAAAACCTGTAAGACAAAAAAAGAAAGTCAATACATGTATAGAAACTGAATGATCACTTACCTGTTACACATTTGCAGACAGATAGTAGCGAGTCACAAACAGTTGCAGATATACAGACTCTTAGTTCATGTGGTCCGAAAAACCTGTAAGACAAAAAAAGAAAGTCAATAAATGTATAGAAACTGAATGATCACTTACCTGTTACACACTTGCAGACAGTTAGTAGCGAGTCACACACAGTTGCAGATGCACAGACCCTTGGTTCATGCGGTCCGTAAAACCTGTAAGACAAAAGAAAGTCAATACATGTATAGAAACTGAATTATCACCTACCTGTTACACACTTGCAGACAGATTGATAGCGAGCCATACACAGTGGCAATGGAAAGACCCTTGGTTTATGCGGTCCGAAAAACCTGTAAGACAAAAAAAAGAAAGTCAATACATGTATAGAAACTGAATGATCACTTACCTGTTACACACTTGCAGACAGATAGTAGCGAGTCACACACAGTTGCAGATATACAGACTCTTGGTTCATGTGGTCCGAAAAACCTGTAAGACAAAAAAAGAAAGTCAATAAATGTATAGAAACTGAATGATCACTTACCTGTTACACACTTGCAGACAGATAGTAGCGAGTCACACACAGTTGCAGATGCACAGACCCTTGGTTCATGCGGTCCGAAAAACCTGTAAGACAAAAGAAAGTCAATACATGTATAGAAACTGAATTATCACCTACCTGTTACACACTTGCAGAAAGATTGATAGCGAGCCATACACAGTGGCAATGGAAAGACCCTTGGTTCATGCGGTCCGAAAAACCTGTAAGACAAAAAAAGAAAGTCAATACATGTATAGAAACTGAATGATCAAGTCAAGTCAAGTCAAGTCAAGTGGGTTTATTGTCATTTCAACTACATACAGAGTACACAGTGAAACGAAACAACGTTCCTCCCGGACCATGGTGCAACATAGACAGTGCATACAAGACACAAGTGCAACACAAACAAACAAGTGCGGACAGACAACACAGTACAGACAGAGGATAATAAATAATGACTGTAGTGTTACTATATGTTACTATATGTTACACACTTGCAGAAATATAGTAGTGAGTCACACACAGTTGCAGATGCACAGACCCTTGGTTCATGTGGTCCGAAAAACCTGTAAGAAACAAAAAGAAAGTCAGAACATGTATAGAAACTGAATGATCACCTACCTGTTACACAATTGCAAACAGATAGTAGCAAGTCACACACAGTTGCTGATGCACAGACCCTTGGTTCATGCGGTCTGAAAAACCTGTAAGACAAAAAACAGAAAGTCAATACATGTATAGAAACTGAATGATCACCTACCTGTTACACACTTGCAGACAGATTGATAGCGAGCCACACACACAGTGGCAAACAGATAGTAGCGAGTCACACACAGTTGCAGATGCACAGACCCTTGGTTCATGTGGTCTGAAAAACCTGTAAGACAAAAAAAGAAAGTCAATACATGTATTGAAACTGAATGATCACCTACCTGTTACACACTTGCAGACAGATAGTAGCGAGTCACACACAGTTGCAGATGCAAAGAGCCTTGGTTCATGTGGTCCGAAAAACCTGTAAGAAAAAAAAAAGAAAGTCAATACATGTATAGAAACTGAATGATCACCTACTTGTTAGACAGTTGCAGACAGATAGACAGTGAGCCATACACAGATGCAGATGGATGGATGGACCCTTGATGGACAGATCCAACATCAGAGAGGGAGGGGATAATAACATCCTCAGAACCTGTAAGACAACAAATAAAGTCAATACAGGTTTTGAAACTGAAATATCACTTACCTTTAACCCAGATGCAGAACATTAGACAGCGAGCAAGACAGCTACAGATGGACAGACTGTGGTGGCTGGATGCATGGTCAGGGAGGGAGGGGCTCATGGGGTCATGAACCTTTAAGACAAAAAAAGAAAGTCAATACATGTATAGTAACTGAATGATCACCTACCTGTTACACACTTGCAGACAGATAGTAGCAAGTCACACACAGTTGCAGATACACAGACCCTTGGTTCTTGTGGTCCGAAAAACCTGTAAGACAAAAAAAAGAAAGTCAATACATGTATAGAAACTGAATGATCACTTACCTGTTACACACTTGCAGACAGATAGTAGCGAGTCACACACAGTTGCAGATATACAGGCCCTTGGTTCATGCGGTCCGAAAAACCTGTAAGACAAAAAAAGAAAGTCAATAAATGTATAGAAACTGAATGATCACTTACCTGTTACACACTTGCAGACATATAGTAGCGAGTCACACACAGTTGCAGATGCACAGACCCTTGGTTCATGTGGTCCGAAAAACCTGTAAGACAAAAAAAGCAAATCAATAAATGTATAGAAACTGAATGATCACTTACCTGTTACACACTTGCAGACAGATAGTAGCGAGTCACACACAGTTGCAGATGCACAGACCCTTGGTTCATGTGGTCCGAAACACTTTTAAGACAAAAAAAGAAAGTCAATACATGTATAGAAACTCAATGATCACCTACCTCTTACACACTTGCAGACAGATTGATAGCGAGACACACACAGTGGCAAACAGTTAGTAGCGGGTCACACACAGTTGCAGATGCACCGACCCTTGGTTCATGTGGTCCGAAAAACCTGTAAGACAAAAAAAGAAAGTCAATACATGTATAGAAACTGAATGATCACCTACCTGTTACACACTTGCAGACAGATAGTAGCGAGTCACACACAGTTGCAGATGCACAGAACCTTGGTTCATGCGGTCCGAAAAACCTGTAAGAAACAAAAAGAAAGTCAAAACATATATAGAAACTGAATGATCACCTACCTGTTACACAATTGCAAACAGATAATAGCAAGTCACACACAGTTGCTGATGCACAGACCCTTGGTTCATGCGGTCCGAAAAAACCTGTAAGACAAAAAACAGAAAGTCAATACATTTATAGAAACTGAATGATCACCTACCTGTTACACACTTGCAGACAGAGAGTAGCGAGTCACACACAGTTGCAGATGCACAGAGCCTTGGTTCATGTGGTCCGAAAAACCTGTAAGACAAAAAAAGAAAGTCAATACATGTATAGAAACTGAATGATCACTTACCTGTTACACACTTGCAGACAGATAGTAGCGAGTCACACACAGTTGCAGATGCACAGACCCTTGGTTCATGTGGTCCGAAAAACCTGTAAGACAAAAAAAAGAAAGTCAATACATGTATAGAAACTGAATGATCACTTACCTGTTACACACTTGCAGACAGTTAGTAGCGAGTCAAACACAGTTGCAGATGCACAGACCCTTAGTTCATACGGTCCAAAAAACCTGTAAGACAAAAAAAAGCAAGTCAATACATGTATAGAAACTAAATGATCACCTACTTGTTATGATCACTTACCTGTTACACACTTGCAGACAGATAGTAGCGAGTCACACAAAGTGGCAGATGTACAGACCCTTGTTTCATGTGGTCCGAAAAACCTGTAAGACAAAAAAAGAAAGTAAAAACATGTATAGAAACTGAATGATCACCTACCTATAACACACTTGCAGACAGATAGTAGCGAGTCACACACAGTTGCAGATGCACAGACCCTTGGTTCATGTGGTCCGAAAGACCTGTAAGACAAAAAAAGAAAGTCAATACATGTATAGAAACTGAATGATCACCTACCTGTTACACACTTGCAGACAGAGAGTAGCGAGTCACACACAGTTGCAGATGCACAGAGCCTTGGTTCATGTGGTCCGAAAAACCTGTAAGACAAAAAAAAGAAAGTCAATACATGTATAGAAACTGAATGATCACTTACCTGTTACACACTTGCAGACAGTTAGTAGCGAGTCAAACAGTTGCAGATGCACAGAGCCTTGGTTCATGTGGTCCGAAAAACCTGTAAGACAAAAAAAGAAAGTCAATACATGTATAGAAACTGAATGATCACTTACCTGTTACACACTTGCAGACAGATAGTAGCGAGTCACACACAGTTGCAGATGCACAGACCCTTGGTTCATGTGGTCTGAAAAACCTGTAAGACAAAAAAAAGAAAGTCAATACATGTATAGAAACTGAATGATCACTTACCTGTTACGCACTTGCAGACAGATAGTAGCGAGTTACACACAGTTGCAGATGCACAGACCCTTGGTTCATGTGGTCCGAAAGACCTTTAAGACAAAAAAAGAAAGTCAATACATGTATAGAAACTGAATGATCACTTACCTGTTACACACTTGCAGACAGTTAGTAGCGAGTCAAACACATTTGCAGATGCACAGACCCTTGGTTCATACGGTCCAAAAAACCTGTAGGACAAAAAAAGCAAGTCAATACATGTATAGAAACTGAATGATCACCTACTTGTTATGATCACTTACCTGTTACACACTTGCAGACAGATAGTAGCGAGTCACACAAAGTGGCAGATGCACAGAGCCTTGGTTCATGTGGTCCGAAAAACCTGTAAGACAAAAAAAGAAAAGTCAATACATGTATAGAAACTGAATGATCACTTACCTGTTACACACTTGCAGACAGATAGTAGCGAGTCACACACAGTTGCAGATGCACAGAACCTTGATTCATGTGGTCCGAAAGACTTTTAAGACAAAAAAAGAAAGTCAATACATGTATAGAAACTGAATGATCACCTACCTGTTACACACTTGCAGAATGATTGATAGCGAGCCACACACACAGTGCATACAGCCAAGAATAGTCTTTCCATTGCCACTATCAGGAAGTGGGGAGCCATTGGCCCTGATAGCCTGTAAGACAACGAAAGGCAATACATGTATAGAAACTGAATGACCACTTTCCTGTAACACACTTTCATACAGATAGTAGCGAGACACACACAGTTGCAGATGCACAGACCCTTGATTCATGAGGTCTGAAAAACCTGTAAGATAAAAAAGAAAGTGAATACATGCATAGAAACTGAATGATTACCAACCTGTTACAGACTTGCAGACAGAGAGTAGCGATTCACACACAGTTGCAGATGCACAGAACCTTGGTTCATGTGGTCCAAAAGACCTTTAAGACAAAAAAAGAAAGTCAATACATGCATAGAAACTGAATGATCACTTACCTGTTACACACTTGCAGACAGATAGTAGCGAGTCACACACAGTTGCAGATGCACAGACCCTTGGTTCATGCGGTCCGAAAGGCCTTTAAGACAAAAAAAGAAATTCAATACATGTATAGAAACTGAATGATCACCAACCTGTTACACACTTGCAGACAGATAGTAGCGAGTCACACACAGTTGCAGATGCACAGACCCTTGGTTCATGCGGTCCGAAAAACGTGTAAGAAAAAAAAAAAAGTCAATACATGTATAAAAACTGAATGATCACCTACCTGTTACACACTTGCAGACAGATAGTAGCGAGTCACACAAAGATGCAGATGCACAGACCCTTGGTTCATGCGGTCCAAAAAACCTGTAAGACAAAAAAAGAAAGTCAATACATGTATAGAAACTGAATGATCACCTACCTGTTACACACTTGAAGAAAGATAGTAGCGAGTCACACACAGTTGCAGATTAAAATATATTTCTTAGAAGGATACACCTTCAGGGAGAAGAAGAGGTTGATGGACTTCTTAAGAACAAGTAACACAAAAAAGAAAGTCAATACATGCATAGAAACTGAATAATCACCTACCTATAACACACTTGCAGATAGATAGTAGCGAGTCACACACAGTTGCATATGCACAGACTATTGGTTCATGTGGTCCGAAAAACCTGTAATACAAAAAAAGAAAGTCAATACACGTATGGAAACTGAATGATCACTTACCAGTTACACACTTGTAGACAGATAGTAGCAACTCACTCACAGTGGCAATGGAAAGACCCTTGGTTCATGCGGTCCGAAAAACCTGTAAGACAAAAAAAAGAAAGTCAATACATGTATAGAAACTGAATGATCACTTACCTGTTACGCACTTGCAGACAGATAGTAGCGAGTTACACACAGTTGCAGATGCACAGACCCTTGGTTCATGTGGTCCGAAAGACCTTTAAGACAAAAAAAGAAAGTCAATACATGTATAGAAACTGAATGATCACTTACCTGTTACACACTTGCAGACAGTTAGTAGCGAGTCAAACACATTTGCAGATGCACAGACCCTTGGTTCATACGGTCCAAAAAACCTGTAGGACAAAAAAAGCAAGTCAATACATGTATAGAAACTGAATGATCACCTACTTGTTATGATCACTTACCTGTTACACACTTGCAGACAGATAGTAGCGAGTCACACAAAGTGGCAGATGCACAGAGCCTTGGTTCATGTGGTCCGAAAAACCTGTAAGACAAAAAAAGAAAAGTCAATACATGTATAGAAACTGAATGATCACTTACCTGTTACACACTTGCAGACAGATAGTAGCGAGTCACACACAGTTGCAGATGCACAGAACCTTGATTCATGTGGTCCGAAAGACTTTTAAGACAAAAAAAGAAAGTCAATACATGTATAGAAACTGAATGATCACCTACCTGTTACACACTTGCAGAATGATTGATAGCGAGCCACACACACAGTGCATACAGCCAAGAATAGTCTTTCCATTGCCACTATCAGGAAGTGGGGAGCCATTGGCCCTGATAGCCTGTAAGACAACGAAAGGCAATACATGTATAGAAACTGAATGATCACTTTCCTGTAACACACTTTCATACAGATAGTAGCGAGACACACACAGTTGCAGATGCACAGACCCTTGATTCATGAGGTCTGAAAAACCTGTAAGATAAAAAAGAAAGTGAATACATGCATAGAAACTGAATGATTACCAACCTGTTACAGACTTGCAGACAGAGAGTAGCGATTCACACACAGTTGCAGATGCACAGAACCTTGGTTCATGTGGTCCAAAAGACCTTTAAGACAAAAAAAGAAAGTCAATACATGCATAGAAACTGAATGATCACTTACCTGTTACACACTTGCAGACAGATAGTAGCGAGTCACACACAGTTGCAGATGCACAGACCCTTGGTTCATGCGGTCCGAAAGGCCTTTAAGACAAAAAAAGAAATTCAATACATGTATAGAAACTGAATGATCACCAACCTGTTACACACTTGCAGACAGATAGTAGCGAGTCACACACAGTTGCAGATGCACAGACCCTTGGTTCATGCGGTCCGAAAAACGTGTAAGAAAAAAAAAAAAAGTCAATACATGTATAAAAACTGAATGATCACCTACCTGTTACACACTTGCAGACAGATAGTAGCGAGTCACACAAAGATGCAGATGCACAGACCCTTGGTTCATGCGGTCCAAAAAACCTGTAAGACAAAAAAAGAAAGTCAATACATGTATAGAAACTGAATGATCACCTACCTGTTACACACTTGAAGAAAGATAGTAGCGAGTCACACACAGTTGCAGATTAAAATATATTTCTTAGAAGGATACACCTTCAGGGAGAAGAAGAGGTTGATGGACTTCTTAAGAACAAGTAACAAAAAAAAGAAAGTCAATACATGCATAGAAACTGAATAATCACCTACCTATAACACACTTGCAGATAGATAGTAGCGAGTCACACACAGTTGCATATGCACAGACTATTGGTTCATGTGGTCCGAAAAACCTGTAATACAAAAAAAGAAAGTCAATACACGTATGGAAACTGAATGATCACTTACCAGTTACACACTTGTAGACAGATAGTAGCAACTCACTCACAGTGGCAATGGAAAGACCCTTGGTTCATGCGGTCCGAAAAACCTGTAAGACAAAAAAAAAGAAAGTCAATACATGTATAGAAACAGAATGATCACCTACCTGTTACACACTTGCAGACAGAGAGTAGCGAGTCACACACAGTTGCAGATGCACAGAGCCTTGGTTCATGTGGTCCGAAAAACCTGTAACACAAAAAAAAGAAAGTCAAAACATGTATAGAAACTAAATGATCACCTACCTGTTACACACTTGCAGACAGATTGATAGCGAGCCAAACACACAGTGGCAATGGAAAGACCCTTGGTTCATGCGGTCCGAAAAACCTGTAAGACAAAAAAAGAAAGTCAATACACGTATAGAAACTGAATGATCACTTACCTGTTACACACTTGCAGACAGATAGTAGCGAGTCACACACAGTTGCAGATGCACAGACCCTTGGTTCATGCGTACCGAAAAACCTGTAAGACAAAAAAAGAAAGTCAATACATGTATAGAAACTGAATGATCACCTACCTGTTACACACTTGCAGACAGATTGATAGCGAGCCACACACACAGTGGCAATGGAAAGACCCTTGTTTCATGCGGTCCGAAAAACCTGTAAGACAAAAAAGAAAGTCAATACATGTATAGAAACTGAATGATCACCTACCTGTTACACACTTGCAGACAGATTGATAGCGAGCCACAAACACAGTGGCAATGGAAAGACCCTTGGTTCATGCGGTCCGAAAAACCTGTAAGACAAAAAAAGAAAGAAAATACATGTATAGAAATTGAATGATCACCTACCTGTTACACACTTGCAGACAGATAGCGAGTCACACACAGTGGCAATGGAAAGACCCTTGGTTCATGCGGTCCGAAAAACCTGTAAGACAAAAAAAAAGAAAGTCAATACATGTATAGAAATTGAATGATCACTTACCTGTTACACACTTGCACCCAGATTGTAGCGAATCACACACAGTTGCAGATGCACAGACCCTTGGTTCATGCGTTCCGAAAAACCTTTAAGACAAAAAAATTAAGTCAATACATGTATAGAAACTGAATGATCACCAACCTGTTACACACTTGCAGAAAGATAGTAGCGAATCACAAACAGTTGCAGATGCACAGACCCTTGGTTCATGCGTTCCGAAAAACCTGTAAGACAAAAAATGAAAGTCAGTACATGTATAGAAACTGAATGATCACCTACCAATTAGTTGCAGATGCACAGACCCTTGGTTCATGCGGTCCGAAAAACCTGTAAGACAAAAAATGAAAGTCAGTACATGTATAGAAACTGAATGATCACCTTCCTGTTACACACTTCCAAACAGATAGTAGCGAGTCACACACAGTTGCAGATGCACAGACCCTTGGTTCATGAGGTCCGAAAAACCTGTAAGACAAAAATAGAAAGTCAATACATGTATAGAAACTGAATGATCACCAACCTTTTAGTTGCAGATGCACAGACCCTTGGTTCATGCTGTCCGAAAAACCTTTAAGACAAAAAAAAGAAAGTCAACACATGTATAGAAACTGAATGATCACTTACCTGTTACACACTTGCAGACAGAGAGTAGCGAGTCACACATAGTTGCAGATGCACAGACCCTTGGTTTTTGTGGTCCGAAAAACCTGTAAGACAAAAAAAGAAAGTCAATACATGTATAGAAACGGAATGATCACCTACCTATCACACACTTGCAGACAGATAGTAGCGAGTCACACACAGTTGCAGATGCACAGACCCTTGGTTCATGCGGTCCGAAAAACGTGTAAGACAAAAAAAGAAAGTCAATACATGTATAGAAACTGAATGATCACTTACCAGTTACACACTTGTAGACAGATAGTAGCAACTCACTCACAGTGGCAATGGAAAGACCCTTGGTTCATGCGGTCCGAAAAACCTGTAAGACAAAAAAAAGAAAGTCAATACATGTATAGAAACTGAATGATCACTTACCTGTTACGCACTTGCAGACAGATAGTAGCGAGTTACACACAGTTGCAGATGCACAGACCCTTGGTTCATGTGGTCCGAAAGACCTTTAAGACAAAAAAAGAAAGTCAATACATGTATAGAAACTGAATGATCACTTACCTGTTACACACTTGCAGACAGTTAGTAGCGAGTCAAACACATTTGCAGATGCACAGACCCTTGGTTCATACGGTCCAAAAAACCTGTAGGACAAAAAAAGCAAGTCAATACATGTATAGAAACTGAATGATCACCTACTTGTTATGATCACTTACCTGTTACACACTTGCAGACAGATAGTAGCGAGTCACACAAAGTGGCAGATGCACAGAGCCTTGGTTCATGTGGTCCGAAAAACCTGTAAGACAAAAAAAGAAAAGTCAATACATGTATAGAAACTGAATGATCACTTACCTGTTACACACTTGCAGACAGATAGTAGCGAGTCACACACAGTTGCAGATGCACAGAACCTTGATTCATGTGGTCCGAAAGACTTTTAAGACAAAAAAAGAAAGTCAATACATGTATAGAAACTGAATGATCACCTACCTGTTACACACTTGCAGAATGATTGATAGCGAGCCACACACACAGTGCATACAGCCAAGAATAGTCTTTCCATTGCCACTATCAGGAAGTGGGGAGCCATTGGCCCTGATAGCCTGTAAGACAACGAAAGGCAATACATGTATAGAAACTGAATGATCACTTTCCTGTAACACACTTTCATACAGATAGTAGCGAGACACACACAGTTGCAGATGCACAGACCCTTGATTCATGAGGTCTGAAAAACCTGTAAGATAAAAAAGAAAGTGAATACATGCATAGAAACTGAATGATTACCAACCTGTTACAGACTTGCAGACAGAGAGTAGCGATTCACACACAGTTGCAGATGCACAGAACCTTGGTTCATGTGGTCCAAAAGACCTTTAAGACAAAAAAAGAAAGTCAATACATGCATAGAAACTGAATGATCACTTACCTGTTACACACTTGCAGACAGATAGTAGCGAGTCACACACAGTTGCAGATGCACAGACCCTTGGTTCATGCGGTCCGAAAGGCCTTTAAGACAAAAAAAGAAATTCAATACATGTATAGAAACTGAATGATCACCAACCTGTTACACACTTGCAGACAGATAGTAGCGAGTCACACACAGTTGCAGATGCACAGACCCTTGGTTCATGCGGTCCGAAAAACGTGTAAGAAAAAAAAAAAAAGTCAATACATGTATAAAAACTGAATGATCACCTACCTGTTACACACTTGCAGACAGATAGTAGCGAGTCACACAAAGATGCAGATGCACAGACCCTTGGTTCATGCGGTCCAAAAAACCTGTAAGACAAAAAAAGAAAGTCAATACATGTATAGAAACTGAATGATCACCTACCTGTTACACACTTGAAGAAAGATAGTAGCGAGTCACACACAGTTGCAGATTAAAATATATTTCTTAGAAGGATACACCTTCAGGGAGAAGAAGAGGTTGATGGACTTCTTAAGAACAAGTAACAAAAAAAAGAAAGTCAATACATGCATAGAAACTGAATAATCACCTACCTATAACACACTTGCAGATAGATAGTAGCGAGTCACACACAGTTGCATATGCACAGACTATTGGTTCATGTGGTCCGAAAAACCTGTAATACAAAAAAAGAAAGTCAATACACGTATGGAAACTGAATGATCACTTACCAGTTACACACTTGTAGACAGATAGTAGCAACTCACTCACAGTGGCAATGGAAAGACCCTTGGTTCATGCGGTCCGAAAAACCTGTAAGACAAAAAAAAAGAAAGTCAATACATGTATAGAAACAGAATGATCACCTACCTGTTACACACTTGCAGACAGAGAGTAGCGAGTCACACACAGTTGCAGATGCACAGAGCCTTGGTTCATGTGGTCCGAAAAACCTGTAACACAAAAAAAAGAAAGTCAAAACATGTATAGAAACTAAATGATCACCTACCTGTTACACACTTGCAGACAGATTGATAGCGAGCCAAACACACAGTGGCAATGGAAAGACCCTTGGTTCATGCGGTCCGAAAAACCTGTAAGACAAAAAAAGAAAGTCAATACACGTATAGAAACTGAATGATCACTTACCTGTTACACACTTGCAGACAGATAGTAGCGAGTCACACACAGTTGCAGATGCACAGACCCTTGGTTCATGCGTACCGAAAAACCTGTAAGACAAAAAAAGAAAGTCAATACATGTATAGAAACTGAATGATCACCTACCTGTTACACACTTGCAGACAGATTGATAGCGAGCCACACACACAGTGGCAATGGAAAGACCCTTGTTTCATGCGGTCCGAAAAACCTGTAAGACAAAAAAGAAAGTCAATACATGTATAGAAACTGAATGATCACCTACCTGTTACACACTTGCAGACAGATTGATAGCGAGCCACAAACACAGTGGCAATGGAAAGACCCTTGGTTCATGCGGTCCGAAAAACCTGTAAGACAAAAAAAGAAAGAAAATACATGTATAGAAATTGAATGATCACCTACCTGTTACACACTTGCAGACAGATAGCGAGTCACACACAGTGGCAATGGAAAGACCCTTGGTTCATGCGGTCCGAAAAACCTGTAAGACAAAAAAAAAGAAAGTCAATACATGTATAGAAATTGAATGATCACTTACCTGTTACACACTTGCACCCAGATTGTAGCGAATCACACACAGTTGCAGATGCACAGACCCTTGGTTCATGCGTTCCGAAAAACCTTTAAGACAAAAAAATTAAGTCAATACATGTATAGAAACTGAATGATCACCAACCTGTTACACACTTGCAGAAAGATAGTAGCGAATCACAAACAGTTGCAGATGCACAGACCCTTGGTTCATGCGTTCCGAAAAACCTGTAAGACAAAAAATGAAAGTCAGTACATGTATAGAAACTGAATGATCACCTACCAATTAGTTGCAGATGCACAGACCCTTGGTTCATGCGGTCCGAAAAACCTGTAAGACAAAAAATGAAAGTCAGTACATGTATAGAAACTGAATGATCACCTTCCTGTTACACACTTCCAAACAGATAGTAGCGAGTCACACACAGTTGCAGATGCACAGACCCTTGGTTCATGAGGTCCGAAAAACCTGTAAGACAAAAATAGAAAGTCAATACATGTATAGAAACTGAATGATCACCAACCTTTTAGTTGCAGATGCACAGACCCTTGGTTCATGCTGTCCGAAAAACCTTTAAGACAAAAAAAAGAAAGTCAACACATGTATAGAAACTGAATGATCACTTACCTGTTACACACTTGCAGACAGAGAGTAGCGAGTCACACATAGTTGCAGATGCACAGACCCTTGGTTTTTGTGGTCCGAAAAACCTGTAAGACAAAAAAAGAAAGTCAATACATGTATAGAAACGGAATGATCACCTACCTATCACACACTTGCAGACAGATAGTAGCGAGTCACACACAGTTGCAGATGCACAGACCCTTGGTTCATGCGGTCCGAAAAACGTGTAAGACAAAAAAAGAAAGTCAATACATGTATAGAAACTGAATGATCACCTACCTGTTACACACTTGCAGACAGATAGTAGCGAGTCACACACAGTTGCAGATGCACAGACCCTTAGTTCATGCGGTCCGAAAAACCTTTACGACAAAAAAAGAAAGTCAATACATGTATAGAAACTGAATGATCACCTATCTGTTACACACTTGCAGACAGATACTAGCGAGACACAAAGTTGCAGATGCAGACCCTTGGTTCATGTGGTGCGAAAAACCTGTAAGACAAAAAAAGAAAGTCAATACATGTATAGAAACTGAATGATCACCTATCTGTTACACACTTGCAGACAGATACTAGCGAGTCACACACAGTTGCAGATGCACAGACCCTTGGTTCATGCGGTCCGAAAGACCTTTACGACAAAAAAAGAAAGTCAATACATATATAGAAACTGAATGATCACCTACCTGTTACACACTTGCAGACAGATTGATAGTGAGCCACACAAACAGTGCATACAGACAACAATAGTCTTTCCATTGCCACTATCAGGAAGGGGGGAGCCATTGGCCCTGAAAGCCTGTAAGACAACGAAAAGGCAATACATGTATAGAAACTGAATGATCACTTACCTGTAACACACTTGCATACAGATAGTAGCGAGTCACACACAGTTGCAGATGCACAGACCCTTGGTTCATGCGGTCCGAAAAACCTGTTAGACAAAAAAAAGAAAGTCAAAACATGTATAGAAACTGAATGATTACTTACCTGTAACACACTTACATACAGATAGTAGCGAGACACACAGTTGCAGATGCACAGACCCTTGGTTAATGTGGTCCGAAAAACCTTTTAGACAAAAAAAAGAAAGTCAATACATGTATAGAAACTGAATGATCACCTACCTGTTACACACTTGCAAACAGATAGTAGCGAGTCACACACAGTTGCAGATGCACAGACCCTTGTTTCATGAGGTCCGAAAAACCTGTAAGACAAAAAAGAAAGTCAAAACATGTATAGAAACTGAATGATTACTTACCTGTAACACACTTGCAGATAGAGAGTAGCGAGTCACACACACAGTGGCAATGGAAAGATCCTTGGTTCATGTGGTCCGAAAGACCTTTAAGACAAAAAAAAGAAAGTCAAAACATGTATACAAACTGAATGATCACCTACCTATTACACACTTGCAGACAGATAGTAGCGAGTCACACACAGTTGCAGATGCACAGACCCTTGGTTCATGTGGTCCGAAAGACCTTTAAGACAAAAATAGAAAGTCAATACATGTATAGAAACTGAATGATCACCAACTTGTTACACACTTGCAGACAGATTGATAGAGAGCCACACACAGTGGAAATGGAAAGACCCTTGGTTCATGTGGTCCGAAAAACCTTTAAGATAAAAAAAGAAAGTCAATACATGTATAGAAACTGAATGATCACCTACCTGTTACACACTTGCAGACAGATAGTAGCGAGTCACACACAGTTGCAGATGCACAGACCCTTGGTTCATGCGGTCTGAAAAACCTGTAAGACAAAAATAGAAAGTCAAAACATGTATTGAAACTGAATGATCACCTATCTATTACACACTTGCAGACAGACAGTAGCAACTCACTCACAGTGGCAATGGAAAGACTCTTGGTTCATGCGGTCCGAAAAACCTGTAAGATAAAAATAGAAAGTCAATACATGTATTGAAACTGAATGATCACTTACCTGTTACACTTGCAGACAGATAGTAGCGAGTCACAAACAGTTGCAGATGCACAGACCCTTGGTTCATGCGTACCGAAAAACCTGTAAGACAAAATAAGAAAGTCAATACATGTATAGAAACGGAATGATCACTTACCTGTTACACACTTGCCGACAGACAGTAGCGAGTCACACACAGTTGCAGATGCACAGACCCTTGGTTCATGAGGTCCGAAAGACCTTTCAGACAAAAAAAGAAAGTCAATACATGTATAGAAACTGAATGATCACCTACCTGTTACACACTTGCAGAAAGATTGATAGCGAGCCACACACACAGTGGCAATGTAAAGTCCCTGGGTTCATGCGGTCCGAAAAATGTGTAAGACAAAAATAGAAAGTCAATACATGTATAGAAACTGAATGATCACCTACCTGTTACACACTTGCAGACAGATAGTAGCGAGTCACACACAGTTGCAGATGCACAGACCCTTGGTTCATGCGGTCTGAAAAACCAGTAAGACAAAAAATGAAAGTCAGTACATGTATAGAAACTGAATGATCACCTACCTGTTACACACTTGCAGACAGATTGATAGCGAGCCACACACACAGTGGCAATGTAAAGTCCCTGGGTTCATGCGGTCCGAAAAACATGTAAGACAAAAAAGAAAGTCAATACATGTATAGAAACTGAATGATCACCAACCAATTAGTTGCAGGTGCACAGACCCTTGGTTCATGCGGTCCGAAAAACCTGTAAGACAAAAAAATTAGGTCAATACATGTATAGAAAATGAATGATCACTTACCTGTTACACACTTGCAGACAGAGAGTAGCAAGTCACACATAGTTGCAGATGCACAGACCCTTGGTTTTTGTGGTCCGAAAAACCTGTAAGACAAAAAAAGAAAGTCAATACATGTATAGAAACGGAATGATCACCTACCTATCACACACTTGCAGACAGATAGTAGCGAGTCAAACACAGTTGCAGATTCACAGACCCTTGGTTCATGTGGTCCGAAAGACCTTTAAGATAAAAAAAGAAAGTCAAAACATGTATAGAAACTGAATGATCACTTACCTGTTACACACTTGCAGACAGATCGTAGCGAATCACACACAGTGGCAATGGAAAGACCATTGGTTGATGCGGTCCGAAAAACCTGTAAGACAAAAACAGAAAGTCAATACATGTATAGAAACTGAATGATCACTTACCTGTTACACACTTGCAGACAGATAGTAGCGAGTCAAACACAGTTGTAGATGCACAGACCCTTGGTTCATGAGTTCCGAAAAACCTGTAAGACAAAAAAAGAAAGTCAATACATGTATAGAAACTGAATGATCACCTACCTGTTACACACTTGCAGACAGACAGTAGCGAGTCACACACACAGTGGCAATGGAAAG
This sequence comes from Salminus brasiliensis, assembly GCF_030463535.1. NCBI lineage: Eukaryota > Metazoa > Chordata > Actinopteri > Characiformes > Bryconidae > Salminus > Salminus brasiliensis. The sequence continues at coordinate 11,288,236 of NC_132881.1, read as the reverse complement.
ACCCTTGGTTCATGCGGTCCGAAAAACCTGTAAGACAAAAAAATTAGGTCAATACATGTATAGAAACTGAATGATCACTTACCTGTTACACACTTGCAGACAGAGAGTAGCAAGTCACACATAGTTGCAGATGCACAGACCCTTGGTTTTTGTGGTCCGAAAAACCTGTAAGACAAAAAAAGAAAGTCAATACATGTATAGAAACGGAATGATCACCTACCTATCACACACTTGCAGACAGATAGTAGCGAGTCAAACACAGTTGCAGATTCACAGACCCTTGGTTCATGTGGTCCGAAAGACCTTTAAGATAAAAAAAGAAAGTCAATACATGTATAGAAACGGAATGATCACTTACCTGTTACACACTTGCCGACAGATAGTAGCGAGTCACACACAGTTGCAGATGCTCAGACCCTTGGTTCATGCGTTCCGAAAAACCTGTAAGACAAAAAAAGAAAGTCAATATATGTACAGAAACTGAATGATCACTTACCTGTTATACACTTGCAGACAGATAGTAGCGAGTCAGACAAAGTTGCAGATGCACAGACCCTTGTTTCATGTGGTCCGATAAACCTGTAAGACAAAAAAAGAACGTCAATACATGTATAGAAACTGAATGATCACCTACCTGTTACACACTTGCAGACAGATCGTAGCGAATCACACACAGTTGCAGATGCACAGACCCTTGGTTCATGTGGTCCGAAAAACCTGTAAGACAAAAAAAGAAAGTCAAAACATGTATAGAAACTGAATAATCACTTACCTGTTACACACTTGCAGACAGTTAGCGAGTCACACACAGTTGCAGATGCACAGACCCTTGGTTCATGTGGTCCGAAACACCTGTAAGACAAAAAAGAAAGTCAATACATGTATAGAAACTGAATGATCACCTACCTGTTACAAACTTGCAGACAGATAGTAGCAACTCACTCACAGTGGCAATGGAAAGACCCTTGGTTCATTCGGTCCGAAAAACCTGTAAGACAAAAAAAGAAAGTCAATACATGTATAGAAACTGAATGATCACCTACCTGTTACACACTTGCAGATGCACAGACCCTTGGTTCATGCGGTCCGAAAAACCTTTAAGACAAAAAAAAGAAAGTCAATACACATATAGAAACTGAATGATCACCTACCTGTTATACACTTGCAGACAGATTGATAGCGAGCCACAAACACAGTGGCAATGGAAAGACCCTTGGTTCATGCGGTTCGAAAAACCTGTAAGACAAAAAAAGAAAGTCAATACATGTATAGAAATTGAATGATCACCTACCTGTTACAGACTTGCAGACAGATAGCGAGTCACACACAGTTGCAGATGCACAGACCCTTGGTTCATGAGGTCCGAAAAACCTGTAAGACAAAAAAAGAAAGTCAATACATGTATAGAAACTGCATGATCACTTACCTGTTACACACTTGCAGACAGATAGTAGCGAGTCACACACAGTTGCAGATGCACAGACCCTTGTTTCATGTGGTCCGAAAAACCTGTAAGACAACAAAAGAAAGTCAATACATGTATAGAAACTGAATGATCACTTACCTGTTACACACTTGTAGACAGATAGTAGCAACTCACTCACAGTGGCAATGGAAAGACCCTTGGTTCAAGCGGTCCGAAAAACCTGTAAGACAAAAAAAAGAAAGTCAATACATGTATAGAAACTGAATGATCACCTACCTGTTACACACTTGCAGACAGATAGTAGCGAGTCAAACACAGTTGCAGATGCACAGACCCTTGGTTCATGCGTTCCGAAAAACCTGTAAGACAAAAAAATTAAGTCAATACATGTATAGAAACTGAATGATCACCAACCTGTTACACACTTGCAGACAGATTGATAGCGAGCCACACACACAGTGGCGATGGAAAGACCCTTGGTACATGCAGTCCGAAAAACCTGTAAGACAAAAAAAATACATGTATAGAAACTGAATGATCCCTTACCTTTTACACACTTACCTTACCAGTTACCACACTTACCTGAGCCACACACAGTTGCAATGGACAGACTATTGTTGGCTGTATACACCATCAGGAAGGGGGGAGCCATTGGTCTAGAAAGCGTGTAAGACAAATAAAAAGGCAATACATGTATAGAAACTGAACGATCACTTCCCTGTTACAGAGTTGCAGAATGATGGACAGCGAACCATACACCGTTGCAGATGCACTGACCCTTCTCAGCTGGATCCACCATTAGGATGGAGGAGGGGGGTGGGGTCATGGGGTCCAGAAAGCCTGTAAGACCATAAAGAAAGTCAATACATGTATGGAAATGAATGATCACTTATATGTTACAGAGTTGCAGAACACACAGTTCAGACCGTGAGCCACACAGTTGCCGATGAAAATACATTTGTTGGGTCGATGGGGTTCCTGAGAACCTGTAACACAAAAAAGAAAGTCAATACATGTATAGAAACTGAATATAGTGAGACCCATGGGGTAGTCTTGGAAAGGAGAGTGGGATTCGTTCCCAGACCTAATGTGAGAAACTGTACATGAACTGAACAAACATAACGTAAAAGAGATGTTAAGGGGTCCAGCTGTGTCTGCATTTCATCCATATGGAATCATCATTAGCCCCCACCATTACTTACATGGTCTACGTGCTGCAGACATCCTGCATATGAGAACAGTCTAACAACATATGACGTATAGTAGGGTATAAAACATAAGGTATTCCTTTGTCTGGGAGAGAGAGAAGAGGGGCACCCAGAATTGGCAAACTCCCTCCACATTGTACTTTTGATTGGAATAAAATGTTTCATTGTTACAACTGAAAGACGGTGGTCACGAGTCTCCTTTCAAAAGAAGTCCTCAGAAGAAGAAGTAGAAGAACCACGACAAAGTTTATTGAGGTACCTGCTGGAACAGCCTGATAAAAGTGTGTTGCAATAATCTAACCGTGAGGTTAAGTGTGTACTAGCTTTTCTGCATCCTGTAGAAAAGGAATTTCTTAGTTTGGCAATGTAGGCTGTCCTAGTTATTTAGCTATATGTTGCTGAAATTATAGATCCTAAACAAATAAGACACCAAGATTTTTAGCTGCTGGACCCAGAATAATGCAAAAAAACAGCCAAGACTAACATTTAGAGTTTTCTTCTAGTGTTTTTCAGACCTAAAAAGAGAACCTATGTTTTGTTACTGTTAAGGAGAACGAAGTCATGTGGCATCCAGAGTACATCCTTCACACAGTAATTCTAGATTAAAGAAAATTGAGGACTATCAGGTTTGGCTGATATATAGAGCAGTGTCCTCTGCATCTGTAAGTTAACATCCTGTCTGCTTATAACTGCCCTGTGGTAACATCTATAATGTAAATAATAGATGCCCTTAAATAGAGCATTGTGGAACTCTATATCGGACATCTGTGTAATTTAGAAATACGGACTGATAGGGTTTGTTTAGATATGATTTGAACCACAATAGGGCTGTTCCTGTGATTCCAACCATGTTCTCTAATCTTTCAAAGAGAATAGTGTTATCTATAGTGTCAAAGGCTAAACTGAGGGCGAGTAGGGCCACGTAGCCTTGATCAGAGGCAAGAAGAGATCGTTTGTAATCTTCACTTGGGCTGTCTGAATCCAGATTGGAATTTCTCATACATTTCATTTTTACTCTGGTATAAGCAGAGTTGTTGAGCCACAGCATTTTCTAATATCTTGGACAGAAATGTCAGGCTTGAGATGGGTCTGTAATTGAAAGTACACCAGGACCAAGATGTAGTTTCTTAATTAAAGGTTTTAAAACTGCAAATTAAAGGGATTTGGGTACATGGCCTTAGGTAAGGGATGAATTTACTATTGTTAAAAGAGGTCTGATTATAATTGGGAGTAATTCTGTCAGTATTTTAAAGGGAATCGGGTCGAGTGTACAGGTTGTAAAAGGAAAAAGTTTTTTGTTAGTTCTGGCTGTGGAAGTGAGTAGAAGACTTCCAGCCTTTGTTCTGCAACAAATATTTTAACTCATGTTCTAAATCAGCTACACCAGGTGACAACAAATCCAACACTCCTTAATAGCAAACATGGCTGTCAAATATTTTCTATATTATTATTAAAATTTTATTATAAAAATATTACTGGTTAAGGTAGTAGGGATCTGGGGTTGAGAATCTGCCCAGCATACCTGACTTACGTTGTATATTTAACAGTCTAAATTTAAATTTATTTGTGGAAGTTAGTTGTACTGGTAAGAATTGATACGTAGGTTTCCTTTTTTCCCCTAAGACTGTTGAAACCAATTTTCTGTTCTCAATATATGCTCGATACTGCAGGGTTTGTTTAAATGTGAGCAAGTGATACTAATATTACGTTTTTAATACAAGCAGAGAAAGGGCAGAACAAATGGTTTGAATATAGTAAATCATCACTTACCTGACAGAATGGACAGAGTACAGAATGTCAAACCTGCAGTCAGCAGTGGAGCACGAAGAGTCAGCTGAATGGCTTGCTTCCTCGATCCTGGCGTCCGTTTTCTTCCAAACGGTGTCTGGAATTTAGTGTACTAGAGGTCTTCCAGGCCACAGGTACCGCAGCATTACTCTTTGGGCACGATATTTAATAGGGTCTTACAATAAAATCTCCATCAATGAGAACACTGTCTGGAGTAGTTGCCCTCTCTGCTGGAGCATGCAGAGCCATAGACAAAGTTGATAAAGACCCAGTTATTTCAGCGTTGAACAATATCTCTCTCAGCAAATCGCTCAAAGAAAAAAATAAATAAACATCAGCTCCCACCTTAGGCCTTCCACTTTTTTTTTTGTTTTTCTTTTTTCTGGCCCAGGGAGAAAAAGGAAATTGCGCAATATGCAGAGGTGGTCAGAGTTAGGGGACCGGTCAATAATAGGTGCCTTTCTCACACATCTGTTGAAGAAAAAATTAAGAAAATTAACTCATTAACTTGTTTACTGTAAATGCAGTGTCTTGTCTGCTAATGATACTGAACATGTATACATCACTCTGTATTTAAAAGTAAAAATTAATTAGAACATTTTTGTGTACGATGTAAGCTAATTACAAAAAATGCTAATGGGTACAATACACACAGTGCAGCATACGGAATGATGAAGCATCTGGTGCTAAGGTAGTGGTATGGGGGCCCCAAATGACAATCTGCTTAGGGCCCCATAAAGTCTTGGGCTGGCCCTGGTCACGCTGATGCTCCCAGTGCCTCTCCATGGCCACCATATTCCTCGAAAGTAAACACAGAAGTTAGTTAGGGAGATAATGTCTTAAAAGCTGTGAGGGAGAAAGGAGGTGTAGTGTGGAGTGGAAGCAACATTTCCTTGTTTCCATACATGTCGAAGAAGCTGGTTGAGAGGAGGAAAACGTTCTGATTGGCAAAACAGCTGCTGCGTGACAAGAAAGTGAGGTTTCCTGCAGCGCTCCAGTTTGCGTGGAAGAGGAGAAACAAAGTTTGACGTCACAACAGAAGCCGTCAAGTTCATCAAGAAGCAAGTTACTGATGGAGAATAAACTATAAAACATCCACTAGCACAAGGAGACCGAGAGGTATGATTGGTCTGGATAGCTTTGAGTAGCTGTTTAGGCTATAACCTAGTAGACATCTCAGACATTCCACTGACCTAAGTTAAGTTCTCTTCTTTTTTTCCTTCTTTTTTTCTCTTTGTTGTTAGTTTTGTGGACATGAATTTAACAAGAATAGAATCCTCAGCTGGCTACTGGAGACATTTTTCTGTTCTGTTCAAGATTTTTGTTGGCCTGTTTGGCTATGCTGGTTCTATTTAGAATTACAGGTATCCTAATAATGTTCACTGGTACAAAAGCAGTAGCCTATATTTTGAAATTAGGAAGGTCAGATGGCATGGAACGATTGCTATGCCAATATTTTATTTGAGTTTTGTTATCTTATCATATGAATGGCAAATAGTGCTTATGTTAAGGTAGTTTCCTGGAATATTAATGGTTCTTATGGAGTTCTTACTTTGGTCCATAGGAGTTTGAACTTTGCTGAGAGAGTATAAGGATAGTAATGGTAGAGTTATTTATATAGAAGCCAATATAAATGGGGGGGGGGGGGGGGGGGGTAAATAACACAGTGTAATATCTATGCCCCTAACATGGAGGATCCATCTTTCTTTCATGGAGTTAATAAATTGGGAAATGCCCAAGGACAAATGCTTTTGGCAGGACTTCAATTAGGTCTTAAATGGGATATTAGATAAAAGTAAATAATCAGGTACCTCAACGCCGAAGGATAAAGCTGCCATTCACATGCTGATGGTGGACAATGACCTGATTCAATCCTAGAAACCAGGAATGCACATTTTACTACCACTGCCATAATTCCTACCCAAGACTTGACCTTGATTTTGATCTCCCAGAGTCTAACCAATAATATCATTGATAGCACTATCACTGCTATTTCCCTGTAGGACCATGCACTTGTTTAGCTTTGTGTGAATATACATTCAGACAGGCTTAGAAGAGGTAGATGGAGAATGAACACATCTCTACTACAGATGTCTGAAAAGCTGTATTAGACCTGATCAATATTCAGCACTAAATGAAGCCACCCCCGCAGGTTAAAAATATGTACATAGCCCTAGATTATCAGGCAGAGGAGGTGGAGTATGCATAATCTACCAGAAAACGCTTGATATTCAAAAACACTATCAAATTCACTTTGTTTGAGATTCTCTACATTAATATATCAAATCCAGCCACAAATAAAAATACATTCACACTATTATTTGTAGGCCTCCAGCATCACACTCTGAATTTTTAAAAGAATTGAGTGGTTTTGCTGGCAGTGTGCAACAATTTATAATAGTAGGAGACTTTAATATTCATTTTGAAAAAGCAGACGATCCCTTGCATCAATCTTAGATAACTGTAACTGGACCCACACGTTACTGTAATCATACCCTAGATTTAGTCCTGACCCTGGGTGTTAGCATTGATAATCTAAATATTCTACCTCAAGCTTAGTAACATCAGACCATTATCTAATCTCCTATGAGCTACATCTTAGGCAAAATGTTAATTTGGCCCCTTGCCACTTTCTAAAGCATGCAATAACCCAATGACCGCTGTACAGTTTACTAAAAACCTCCCAGACCTACCGACCTTAGCTTACACTCCGTCAGATTAAACATAGCTAGATAGATTAACAAACGGTCTTTAAAATACCCTTCAATTAACCTTAGATAAAGTGGCTCCGCTCCCACAGTGGTACAGTGATCAAACTCGTACCTTAAAACAAACAGCGCAGAAACTAGAGCGAAAATGGTGGACGACCCAACTAGAGTGTTCCACTCTGCCTGGAAGGACAGCCTTAGTCAATATAGAAAGGGACTCATTAAATCTCTCTTAGCGTATTTGGCCTCACTGATCGATAATTACAAAAAACAATCCCAGAGTATTTTTAGTGAGATCTCTAAACTTACTGAAAGCCAGGCAGATACTCAACCCCAGATTCCAGCTTCTTTAATCAGTAATGTTTTTATGGACTATTTTAATAATAAAATAGAAAGCATTAAACAACAACTCCAACACTCCTTATTAAATCAAACATTTGACCTTAAATCAAAATTGCCTGGTGTGGCTGCTTTAGAACATAACTTGGTTGTAGAATAAAGGCTGGAAGCCTTCTACCCACTTCCACAGCCAGAACTAGAAAAAGATTTCCTCAGCAAATTGCACAACCTGTACACTTGACCCAATTCCCTCTAAAATACTATACTATACGAAATACTCCCAATTATAATCAGACCTCTTTTAACAATAGTAAATTCATCCCTTAGCTTAGGGCATGTACCCAAAACCCTTAAATTAGCAGTCATGAAACCTTTAATTAAGAAACCAAATCTCCTAGTCCATCCATGAATAAGAAATTCCTATCTGGATTCAGACCCCATCATAGCACAGAGACAGCCCTAGTAAAGATTACAAAGATCTCTTTCTTGCCTCTGATCAAGGCTACGTATTCTTTATTAGCCCTACTAGACCGCAGTGCAGCCTTTGATACAATAGTTCACACTATTCTACTAGAAAGATTAGAGAAAATGGTTGGAATCACAGGAACAGCCCTACCGTGGTTCAAATCATATTTAAGGGAACACTATCAGTTTATAAAGATAAAAGATTTATCATCAAATTACACAAGTAAGATATGGAGTTCCACAATACTTTATTTTAGGACTGCTATTATTTACATTATACATGTTACCACTGGGCAGTTATAATTTCCATTGCCATTGTAGATGACACACAGCTGTATATATCAGCCCAACATGTTGATAAATTCAGATAAAAAGAAAATGGAGGACTGTGTAAAGGATATAAAACTCTGGATGTCACATAACTTCTTTCTTCTTAACAGTAACAAAACAGAAGTTCTCCTTTTAGGTCCAAAACACACTAGAAATAAACTATTTTTATTCCTGGTCCAGCAACTAAAAATCATTTGACTGAAAAAAGATTTGAATAAAGTAAATCATCACTTACCTGACTGGTGTGACTGGGTAAGGTCTTGGTGTAGCACCTTCTCGATGTTTTCGGAGAGCACAACAGATTCCAGGCAGCAGAGGTGAAGCCTTTCTCTGTGATAGAGGACCGGACGTCATACCCAATTTCATCACTTTAACTGGTGGTACTATTTCCACATATTTCTCAGACTAGGAGAAGCTGCATTTGCAAACACTAGTAAATGAAACTTCACAGAAATTAATCGGGCTGTCTTACTAATGAGCTAAAAAACACAGTCACTTGTTTGTAAATCCAAGCACATTTGAGTTTAAGAACCTTAAGTTTGGAAAGCTCAGCCAACTTAGTTTGATATTGGATCATTAGATATTCACTTTGCCCCTCCTCTCACTCACAAACAAATCCCCTAAAACCTCAAACATGACTTAAAAAATACGATGGAGAACAGAGAAACTACACTCATTATATTTCCTCAACATTTCCAGTCTTTCCATTTTGACAAGGATATTTAATCAGAATAGCCAGAATTCCTGCAACAGGTGCTGTTGATGGTAAAAGACAAAATGTGCGGAAATCAAAAACTCTCAGAGATAAAGAGCTGCTGGTGTTACTTAAAGACAAACAAACCTACTGAAGAACAGAGAAGAAATTAAAATCAATGACAAACCTTAACTTCTTCAACAAACAGATTTTTTTTTGCACTTTAGAGGTTCTAAACATGCATGTAGTGCATTTTCATAATGAATAAATCACTACTGTGACACTGCCTATTTTAACCATTTTTAATGTAATATTGTTCCAGTTAAACATCCATAAAGCATATAAATCCAAAATCACCTGTAGTGTAGAGAGACATCTGAAATATACTACTACCCTTAGAATAGCCAGATCACAATTTACAAACAAAGTATTTAAGAGAGCCTGCAGATTTCTTGTGGACTGCTCACTAGTGCTTGAAGGTAGGTAAAATTTTGTCTGTACTCACCCTCTTATTAACGGTACTTACTTGAAGTCCATAGAACCAATCCAAAACATAGGAGTTGCCAAGCTCTCACAAAGTGGTTTGTATTTCAGACATCCTTCTTTCTGATAACAGTTTATAATCCTGGGTGTTTCCTTGTGAAAGGAAAGTCTGAACCATGGAAATCCCTGGTTTGAGTTGCTGAGAGTCAATTCAGGAGTGATACATATGTCTTCTGTGTGTAAAGTCTATCCCAATGTCCATAAGAAGAGCAAGTTAGTTGTAAGGACTGCAAATAGAGAAACAAACAAACAGAAAACAAGACAAAAGTGAAACTTTCTGCAAAAACAGAACAGCACAAAACCTCATGAAGCCACATCTAAACCACCTTGCTGCTTCATAGTTCCCTCCCTTTTGACTTGTAACCTGGCCTACTTCCAATATACTGCCACATAGTGGATGGAGTAGGAATTACCATGAAAAAAGGTCACAACACTGGAGTCAAATGAGTGTCAGCTATGGCTTCAAGTAGGCCTAAGTTTTAGGATTTTTTTTTTATGCCAATATAGAAAATAGACAATAGGCAAGTGGTTTAAAGATCCAACCACAACAGGCCCAATGAGACCTAAAGAACCAGCACAACAGGCCCAATGATAATGATAATTACAAATCAATACACATAACCAATCATCAAAATTATTGCATTTTCAACAAAAAAAAAACATTCTGTTAATAGACATCTCATATGAAGACTTTTGTATCCTTTGAAAAGAACTAAATCTGGCATGTGTGACTGTCTCCTATAAATACTTATAAATAAATGAACACATTGTAAGGTGAATGCTGTGCCAAGCTCTCACAAAGTGGTTTGTATTTCAGACATCCTTCTTTCTGATAACAGTTTATAATCCTGGGTGTTTCCTTGTGAAAGGAAAGTCTAAACCATGGAAATCCCTGGTTTGAGGAGCTGAGAGTCAATTCAGGAGTGATACATTTATCTTCTGTGTGTAAAGTTTATCCCAATGTCCATAAGAAGAGCAAGTTAGTTGTAAGGACTGCAAATAGAGAAACAAACAAACAAACAGAAAACAAGACAAAAGTGAAGCTTTCTGCAAAAACAGAACAGCACAAAACCTCATGAATAAAACATACACAAAGCTTGACTGAATATAGAAAGAATTAAATGATAGCAAACTTACAGTGAGTGTTAGAACCTGTAGTTCCACCAGTAAGGATCTTCATTACAGTGAGACCTGAAGTGAGCCACATCTAAACCACCTTGCTGCTTCATAGTTCCCTCCCTTTTGGCTTGTAACCTGGCCTACTTCCAATATACTGCCACATAGTGGATGGAGTAGGAATTACCATGAAAAAAAACAGTCACAACACTGGAGTCACACGAGTGTCAGCTATGGCTTCAAGTAGGCCTAAGTTTTAGGATTTTTTTTTTATGCCAATATAGAAAATAGACAATAGGCAAGTGGCTTAAAGTTCCAACCACAACAGGCCCAATGAGACCTAAAGAACCAGCACAACAGGCCCAATGATAATGATCATTACAAATCAATACACATAACCAATCATCAAAATTATTGCATTTTCAACTAAAAAAAAAACATTCTGTTAATAGTCATATCTCATATGAAGACTTTTGTATCCTTTGAAAAGAACTAAATCTGGCATGTGTGACTGTGTCCTATAAATACTTATAAATAAATGAACACATTGTAAGGTGAATGCTGTGCCAAGGTCCTGCACAATTGGTTCTTATTTTAGTGACAAATAAATAGCAATTTAATACATTTATAACTATTTTACAAAGTTAGTGAGATAATGTTTACATAAATCCTGATGCTTTAAATCTCTCCCACATGGTGAGGTATACGGTTTATTTATTTAACAATGGTATCGGATCGGTACTCTGTATCGATCAATAAGTTTATGTATTGGTATCGATTATGTATGGTGTATCTGTAAATGTAACATATAGGAAACAGCATATGACAGCATTATTGTAAGGCATTTCTGGCAACGTCACTGGTTAATAGAATATGCCTACATTGATAAATCCCCTTAAGTTGCACCCTGATTGGTGAATGTTTAGCATGTCAAATGTATGCTTGAATGTGATTGGCTAATACCAACCACAATAATTGACATATCAAGTCCTCTGGTCAGACTATTATAGAACAGGCTAAAGATGCAGCATGTAAAATTGTAGGTTGACTGGATGAATGGTTTCTAAGAGTTATGTACTATTGGCCTCGCTTTCTTGTGACAAATGTCCACCAAACTTGACATACCCCCTCAAAATAATGTGCTGAACATTTTGTTAAAATGGGCTTGTTCAAAGTCAAAGTGTTCAAAAGGTACAAGTTATTCCTTATAATTATTATTAATTATAAATATTGCAGGTATTTTGCTACCAGATATGTGAGGATTGGTAAAAAAATAAATCTTGAAGTAGGAAGGATCAAGAAATTACCAAAAAAAAAGAAGAATTTTGTGTGTAGGACACAGATGCTACAGACCAGATGCTATTGAATAAAAACGCTTAATGCTTTGTTGTAACGCCACCATCAGGCCAGTGAATGTCATTTTTCTTGAAGCTGCTGTAACTTTGTTGTGTCCATATGCAATGTGTTTAATGCATATATTAAACAAATTCGTTGTTACGGATTTAGGACACTGGGGGCACTAGTGGACTGTTTGAGGTAAGAGAAAGAAGAGAGGAAAGGAGGAGAAGAATAAACAAAATAGTAAGCTCTCTGTTCCATAATCGTGTGTGGTTAATGTCTGACTCTGAACGACAAGCAACACAACAAAGTGGCGACGAGAGAAGGAGTGAAGATACAGACATGGCTCTGCTCTCCTTGCAACCTCCTGCTGTGTTCCTGGACTGCCCAGGCAACCCGACAATTCCATTTGCTACTTGGAAAATCTGCTTGCTGTCGGGGGAGGCGAGTTTCCTGCCGAGAGGAAGAGAGCCTTGCTTATTCACTGCTTGGGAACGGAGGGTAACCGAATCTACAGCACCTTACCACTCGAAAAAGATGACTATGAGGGCTCAGTAAAGGCTTTGGAGAAGCACTTCAGTCCAAAACTAAACATTGTCGCAGAAAGATACCGCTTTAGGCAAAGAGCACAAGCTGTAGGTGAGTCAATTGATCACTATGTCGCAGCATTGCGTGAACTGGTAAAAAAATGTCAGTTTGGAGCTATGGAGGATGAGATGCTTCGGGATCAAATTGTAGAGAAAACAAACAGTTCCCGCATCCGTGAAAGACTTTTAATGGAAGAAGGTTTGACACTGGATAAAACTCTGGATGTAGCCAGGCGTACTGAAGCCGCTATAGCTGTTAGCGATTTCTGTGACTGATACAAAGCCCGTTGCTGCTGTGCAAGTGCAAAAGAAGGCACGTAACCCAAAACAAAAACCTGCTCGTAAAACTGATGGTGCGACGTCATGCTACCGGTGTGGTGCTGCTGAGCACAAAGCAAATGACAAGTCGTGCCCTGCAACAAACTCTAAATGCAAGTCATGTGGAAAATTGGGACACTTCTCAAGAGTATGCAAGTCCTCTCGAAAGCCAGTTAATGAAGTGACTGTGCCTGAAATGTGTGTTTTAAGCGTTGAAAATAATTTCACTGTTGATGCAATTAAACTAATGTGCCCTGTTACCATCACTCTACCAAATACTACTGCTGCATGTAATGTAAAATTGCTAGTTGATACAGGATCTGGCGTTTCTATACTGCCTAATAGTATTTACAATGCTAATTTTAGCTCAGTTAAACTGCATAATCCAAAAGTGCAGCTTGTGACGTATTCTAAGGAAAAACTGAATGTGATAGGATGTCTTAGAGCTGACGTTACTCACAATGGTAGTACTGCCTCTACTGACTTTTACATAGTGAAGACAGGGACACCTGTACTGGGCATGGACCTGGTTACTGCTCTCCAGCTGCAGATTAAAGGAGGACAGTTACTAACACAGGCGTCGGAAATCTGTGCAACGCTCCACCAAGCCAAAGCTCCATCTACTCACTTTGAACATGATGGTGGGTCACCTGCCACGTTCGGATGTGCGAGAAACTTCGTGCACAAAGTGAAGCTCCGGCCTGATGTGAAGCCTGTACGACAGAACCTCCGACACTTAACTCTCTCAGTCCGCGATGCTGTCTCCGAGGAACTCAAGGACCTGGAAAAACACGGCATAATTGAGAAAATTGATGCGTCTGAATGGGTCTCTCCAATTGTGGTCACCAAAAAGAGAACTGGTGGCATACGCATGTGTGTTGACCTGAGGGAACTTAACAAGGCTGTGATTAGGGATAGCCATCCATTGCCACTGATTGAGGACATTCTGTCAGAACTGCGTGGCGCCGTGATGTTCTCAACTCTGGATTTGAAATCTGCTTACCATCAACTGACGCTGCATGAAGAGAGTAGGAGGCTCACTGCTTTCATTACACATGAAGGACTGTACCGGTACTGCAGAGTCCCATATGGACTGTGTTCAGCCCCAGCAGCTTTCCAAAAGATGATGATGCAGATTCTCAGTGGCATGAAGGGGGTGCAATGCTACCTTGATGACGTCATTACATATGGATCGTCAGAGGCGGAGCATGACGCCAACCTGAGTGCGGTGTTGTGCAAAATCAATGATGCTGGACTGAAGCTCAATGTTAACAAATGCCAACTCCGGCAAACCACACTAAGCTTCCTTGGTCAAAAGATTGGACCAGAGGGTCTGCTGCCAGATGACTCTCACGTTGCTGCTATTCTGAATGCACCGTCCCCTTCCGATCCTGCAACCTTGCGCTCTTTCCTTGGCCTGAGTGCATGGTGCAGCAAGTTTGTGCCAAATTACGCAACTGTCGTTGAGCCCATGAGAGCTCTTCTTTGAAAAGATTGTTCATTTCACTGGAACAAGACAGCTCAAGCAGCATTTAAGCAAGTCAAGCAGTTGATTGTGCATAGCACTGCACTGGTGATGTTTGACCCCAGTAAGTCAACCATTGTTTCAACAGATGCCTCAGACTATGGGGTAGGTGCAGTCTTGACTCAGATGGACAGTAACGGGGCAGAGCAGACTGTTGCTTTTGCATCTCGCAGTCTTTCTGAGGCAGAGAGGAAATACTCTATAGTCGAGAAGGAAGCGCTAGCTTGCGTCTGGGCTGCCGAGAAATGGCGGACATGGCTGTGGGGAAGGAGATTCCTGTTACGCACTGATCACCAAGCACTTACCACGCTGCTGACTACCAAAGGCAATAACCGTGCTGGTCTCCGCATTACCCGATGGTCTGCTCGTCTCCTAGAGTTTGACTACGACGTTGAATACAGAACAGGGTCCCTGAACCATGTTGCTGACTGCCTGTCGAGACTCCCACTGCCTGAAACTGACACTGCATACGCAGAAGAGATTGAGTCAGTGGCTGCCATACTCACTGACCTGAGTGCTGTGTCTGAGGAAGACTTCCGTTCAGAATGTAATGACTGTCCAGTGCTCACTAAACTCCGTGCACAGATACAGAGAGGCTGGCCATCACGGAAGTCTACACTCGATCTTAACATACAGCCATACTTTCCAATTCGCCATGAACTTGCTGTCATGAATGAATGCATAGTCAGAGGGTCTCACAGATTACTTGTGCCAGAGTCATTGCAGAAAAGACTCATTGTGCTAGCCCATGAAACCCACCAGGGTATTGTGCGTACCAAACAACGCCTTAGAGAGTTGTACTGGTGGCCCAAAATGGACTCTCAGATAGAAATATGCATTAAGAACTGCTCAACCTGCCAACAGAATGACAAGACAACTGTCACCCATGATGCTCCACTGCAACCAGTTCCCCTACCAGCTGCTGCTTGGGAAAAGGTGTCCGTAGACATCATAGGCCCATTTGAGAAAGCTCCTCCTGATTGTAGATTTGCCATATCACTGGTAGATTACTTTAGTAAATGGCCTGAAGTAGCGTTTGCTCACCGCGTTGACACAGCTACTAATATACAGTTCCTGACTGCCCTTTTCTCTCGAGAAGGAATCCCAAAGACGCTGATAAGTGACAATGGTCCTCAATTTCTCGTTTGCTGACTTTCTCAAAGAGAGTGGAATACAACACCTGAGATCTTCAGTGTACTACCCAAGAGCTAATGGAGAAGTTGAGAGATTCAACAGAAGTGTTAAGGACTGCTTACAGACTGCATCCATTCAAGGAGAACCCTGGAAGTCATTCCTGAGAACTTACCTGAGGGACTACAGAGCAACTCCTCATTCAACCACTGGAGTATCCCCATCAGAACTGCTCCATGGCCGGCGAATGAGAACAAAGCTACAGGTGATCGATATGCCTGCCCCACTAACAGAGAAGAAAGCGATGCGAGAAAGAGTGGGGAGTAAACAACAGAAAATGAAAGCGTACACCGATCATCAAAGACATGCCAAGTCTTCCAACTTCCGGCCTGGTGACAAAGTGAGGGTGAGGAAACCATGAAAAGTGAAGAAAGGAGAACTGAAGTTTTCTAAACCTAGAACGTGACAAAGAAAGGACCGGATACATACTTGTTGGATGATGGAAGAACCTGGAACTCCTCACATCTGTCCGTACTTCCCAACTTGAGCACAGATGTGGATTCTGATAGGGCAATGGACTGTACTGATACAGGGAC
The DNA here is from genome assembly GCF_030463535.1 of Salminus brasiliensis. Taxonomy (NCBI): domain Eukaryota; kingdom Metazoa; phylum Chordata; class Actinopteri; order Characiformes; family Bryconidae; genus Salminus; species Salminus brasiliensis. The sequence continues at coordinate 11,272,124 of NC_132881.1, read as the reverse complement.
TGACCAAATAACTAACTCTGACTCGGTTAGCCAGTCCAGACCTGTCAGAATTAGAAATGCACCTAGCTGGACTAAAGATTTTGTTATGGAATGATCATGAAATGTGATTTACAATATTCAGGTTTTAGTTAAAGCGTTACTGTTACATTAATAATACTGTCAGGTTCTTCTGAGTTACAAGAAGTATTCTTTGTTCAAGAGGGAAGATGTTGTGTCCATATGCAATGTGTTTAATGCATATATTAAACAAATTCGTTGTTACGGATTTAGGACACTGGGGGGCAATAGTGGACTGTTTGAGGTAAGAGAAAGAAGAGAGGAAAGGAGGGGAAGAATAAAGAAAATAGTAAGCTCTCTGTTCCATAATCGTGTGTGGTTAATGTCTGACTCTGAACGACAAGTCAACACAACAAGCGCCTGTCTAGTAAACAGGAAATCCCAGCGGTGCCTTTTCCTTGGGTAATCTTTAATCAGTAACTGCTACAATGAGTAAATCAACCCTTTTTTTTATTGGCGTCAGACTATGACTAACAGTATGCAGAGCTTTGGTGTGTGCTTAGACTTGCAGATAATCATCAGACCACTGGGATTTACATATGCATAGTAAATTCATTATTTGCCTCAAATATTAGCAGCACTACTGTTATTTTATAGGAAGGTTGGCCAAGGAACCAGTTTTTTCCCCTAGGCTCTGTGGCGCAATGTATAGCGCATTGGACTTCTAGATAAATAGCTGGAGCAATTCAAAGGTTGTGGGTTCGAGTCCCACCAGAGTCGAGAGTGTTTCCTCTTCTTTATAGCTCTGTCTACTACCTTTTTGTACTTTTATTTGCAAGATTTTCTCTAGTCTTTTTACCTAATTAATAGCAATTTCAAACTTTCAGAAATATTCTGTTTGATGTTGGGGTATTGGAACATATTTGTGCTGCAGAAGATTCTGCATGTATTTGTGAAAAGTGAGATGAAGCAGTTTGAAATGTAGCCTTTTCTGAATCAGAATGATGTTTGCTGATCCATTAAAAGATGTTTAAACAGAACCTGAAGGGTAAACAAAAGATGCTAAGTTTTTTGTGTACATTCTGCGTGACAAGGTCTAGTACTCTGTACATGTATATGATAGGTTTAAGCAATTGAGACAAGCTTTCAGAGTTGATGTTATTTGTTTCTGGAAAATGCAGAGGTTCCTAATCAGGGAAGTTGTTTTTGCTGTCTGTGTAAAGTTTGTATGCAAGAGAATGTTTGTGAGTTTGCCTGAAGCTACATTGTATTGATATAGAAAACCAGTCATGTAGGGCGCCGTGGCTTAGTTGGTTATAGCGCCTGTCTAGTAAACAGGAGATCCTGGGTTCGAATCCCAGCGGTGCCTTTTCCTTGGGTAATCTTTAATCAGTAACTGCTACAATGAGTAAATCAACCCTTTTTTTTATTGGCGTCAGACTATGACTAACAGTATGCAGAGCTTTGGTGTGTGCTTAGACTTGCAGATAATCATCAGACCACTGGGATTTACATATGCATAGTAAATTTATTATTTGCCTCAAATATTAGCAGCACTACTGTTATTTTATAGGAAGGTTGGCCAAGGAACCAGTTTCTTCACCTGGGCTCTGTGGCGCAATGGATAGCGCATTGGACTTCTAGATAAATAGTTGGAGCAATTCAAAGGTTGTGGGATCGAGTCCCACCAGAGTGGAGAGTGTTCCCTCTTCTTTATAGCTCTGTCTACTACCTTTTTGTACTTTTATTTGCAAGATTTGGTCTAGTCTTTTTACCTAATTAATAGCAATTTCAAACTTTCAGAAATATTCTGTTTGATGTTGGGGTATTGGAACATATTTGTGCTGCAGAAGATTCTGCATGTATTTGTGAAAAGTGAGATGAAGCAGTTTGAAATGTAGGATTTTAGCCTTTTCTGAATCAGAATGATGTTTGCTGATCCATTAAAAGATGTTTAAACAGAACCTGAAGGGTAAACAAAAGATGCTAAGTTTTGTGTGTACATTCTGCGTGACAAGGTCTAGTACTCTGTACATGTATATGATAGGTTTAAGCAATTGAGACAAGCTTTCAGAGTTGATGTTATTTGTTTCTGGAAAATGCAGAGGTTCCTAATCAGGGAAGTTGTTTTTGCTGTCTGTGTGAAGTTTGTATGCAAGAGAATGTTTTTGAGTTTGCCTGAAGCTATATTGTGTTGATATAGAAAACCAGTCAGTTAGGGTGCCGTGTCTTAGTTGGTTATAGCGCCTGTCTAGTAAACAGGAGATCCTGGGTTGGAATCCCAGCGGTGCCTTTTCCTTGGGTAATCTTTAATCAGTAACTGCTACAATGAGTAAATCAACCCTTTTTTTATTGGCGTCAGACTATGGCTAACAGTATGCAGAGCTTTGGTGTGTGCTTAGACTTGCAGATAATCATCAGACCACTGGGATTTACATATGCATAGTAAATTTATTATTTGCCTCAAATATTAGCAGCACTACTGTTATTTTATAGGAAGGTTGGCCAAGGAACCAGTTTCTTCACCTGGGCTCTGTGGCGCAATGGATAGCGCATTGGACTTCTAGATAAATAGTTGGAGCAATTCAAAGGTTGTGGGATCGAGTCCCACCAGAGTGGAGAGTGTTCCCTCTTCTTTATAGCTCTGTCTACTACCTTTTTGTACTTTTATTTGCAAGATTTGGTCTAGTCTTTTTACCTAATTAATAGCAATTTCAAACTTTCAGAAATATTCTGTTTGATGTTGGGGTATTGGAACATATTTGTGCTGCAGAAGATTCTGCATGTATTTGTGAAAAGTGAGATGAAGCAGTTTGAAATGTAGGATTTTAGCCTTTTCTGAATCAGAATGATGTTTGCTGATCCATTAAAAGATGTTTAAACAGAACCTGAAGGGTAAACAAAAGATGCTAAGTTTTGTGTGTACATTCTGCGTGACAAGGTCTAGTACTCTGTACATGTATATGATAGGTTTAAGCAATTGAGACAAGCTTTCAGAGTTGATGTTATTTGTTTCTGGAAAATGCAGAGGTTCCTAATCAGGGAAGTTGTTTTTGCTGTCTGTGTGAAGTTTGTATGCAAGAGAATGTTTTTGAGTTTGCCTGAAGCTATATTGTGTTGATATAGAAAACCAGTCAGGTAGGGCGCCGTGGCTCAGTTGGTTATAGCGCCTGTCTAGTAAATAGGAGATCCTGGGTTGTATTCCCAGCGGTGCCTTTTCCTTGGGTAATCTTTAATCAGTAACTGCTACAATGAGTAAATCAACCCTTTTTTTATTGGCGTCAGACTATGACTAACAGTATGCAGAGCTTTGGTGTGTGCTTAGACTTGCAGATAATCATCAGACCACTGGGATTTACATATGCATGGTAAATTTATTATTTGCCTCAAATATTAGCAGCACTACTGTTATTTTATAGGAAGGTTGGCCAAGGAACCAGTTTTTTCACCTAGGCTCTGTGGCGCAATGGATAGCGCATTGGACTTCTAGATAAATAGCTGGAGCAATTCAAAGGTTGTGGGTTCGAGTCCCACCAGAGTCGAGAGTGTTTCCTCTTCTTTATAGCTCTGTCTACTACCTTTTTGTACTTTTATTTGCAAGATTTTCTCTAGTCTTTTTACCTAATTAATAGCAATTTCAAACTTTCAGAAATATTCTGTTTGATGTTGGGGTATTGGAACATATTTGTGCTGCAGAAGATTCTGCATGTATTTGTGAAAAGTGAGATGAAGCAGTTTGAAATGTAGGATTTTAGCCTTTTCTGAATCAGAATGATGTTTGCTGATCCATTAAAAGATGTTTAAACAGAACCTGAAGGGTAAACAAAAGATGCTAAGTTTTTTGTGTACATTCTGCGTGACAAGGTCTAGTACTCTGTACATGTATATGATAGGTTTAAGCAATTGAGACAAGCTTTCAGAGTTGATGTTATTTGTTTCTGGAAAATGCAGAGGTTCCTAATCAGGGAAGTTGTTTTTGCTGTCTGTGTAAACTTTGTATGCAAGAGAATGTTTTTGAGTTTGCCTGAAGCTACATTGTATTGATATAGAAAACCAGTCATGTAGGGCGCCGTGGCTTAGTTGGTTATAGCGCCTGTCTAGTAAACAGGAGATCCTGGGTTCGAATCCCAGCGGTGCCTTTTCCTTGGGTAATCTTTAATCAGTAACTGCTACAATGAGTAAATCAACCCTTTTTTTTATTGGCGTCAGACTATGACTAACAGTATGCAGAGCTTTGGTGTGTGCTTAGACTTGCAGATAATCATCAGACCACTGGGATTTACATATGCATAGTAAATTTATTATTTGCCTCAAATATTAGCAGCACTACTGTTATTTTATAGGAAGGTTGGCCAAGGAACCAGTTTCTTCACCTGGGCTCTGTGGCGCAATGGATAGCGCATTGGACTTCTAGATAAATAGTTGGAGCAATTCAAAGGTTGTGGGATCGAGTCCCACCAGAGTGGAGAGTGTTCCCTCTTCTTTATAGCTCTGTCTACTACCTTTTTGTACTTTTATTTGCAAGATTTGGTCTAGTCTTTTTACCTAATTAATAGCAATTTCAAACTTTCAGAAATATTCTGTTTGATGTTGGGGTATTGGAACATATTTGTGCTGCAGAAGATTCTGCATGTATTTGTGAAAAGTGAGATGAAGCAGTTTGAAATGTAGGATTTTAGCCTTTTCTGAATCAGAATGATGTTTGCTGATCCATTAAAAGATGTTTAAACAGAACCTGAAGGGTAAACAAAAGATGCTAAGTTTTTTGTGTACATTCTGCGTGACAAGGTCTAGTACTCTGTACATGTATATGATAGGTTTAAGCAATTGAGACAAGCTTTCAGAGTTGATGTTATTTGTTTCTGGAAAATGCAGAGGTTCCTAATCAGGGAAGTTGTTTTTGCTGTCTGTGTAAAGTTTGTATGCAAGAGAATGTTTTTGAGTTTGCCTGAAGCTACATTGTATTGATATAGAAAACCAGTCATGTAGGGTGCCGTGGCTTAGTTGGTTATAGCGCCTGTCTAGTAAACAGGAGATCCTGGGTTCGAATCCCAGTGGTGCCTTTTCCTTGGGTAATCTTTAATCAGTAACTGCTACAATGAGTAAATCAACCCTTTTTTTTATTGGCGTCAGACTATGACTAACAGTATGCAGAGCTTTGGTGTGTGCTTAGACTTGCAGATAATCATCAGACCACTGGGATTTACATATGCATAGTAAATTTATTATTTGCCTCAAATATTAGCAGCACTACTGTTATTTTATAGGAAGGTTGGCCAAGGAACCAGTTTCTTCACCTGGGCTCTGTGGCGCAATGGATAGCGCATTGGACTTCTAGATAAATAGTTGGAGCAATTCAAAGGTTGTGGGATCGAGTCCCACCAGAGTGGAGAGTGTTCCCTCTTCTTTATAGCTCTGTCTACTACCTTTTTGTACTTTTATTTGCAAGATTTGGTCTAGTCTTTTTTACCTAATTAATAGCAATTTCAAACTTTCAGAAATATTCTGTTTGATGTTGGGGTATTGGAACATATTTGTGCTGCAGAAGATTCTGCATGTATTTGTGAAAAGTGAGATGAAGCAGTTTGAAATGTAGGATTTTAGCCTTTTCTGAATCAGAATGATGTTTGCTGATCCATTAAAAGATGTTTAAACAGAACCTGAAGGGTAAACAAAAGATGCTAAGTTTTGTGTGTACATTCTGCGTGACAAGGTCTAGTACTCTGTACATGTATATGTTAGGTTTAAGCAATTGAGACAAGCTTTCAGAGTTGATGTTATTTGTTTCTGGAAAATGCAGAGGTTCCTAATCAGGGAAGTTGTTTTTGCTGTCTGTGTGAAGTTTGTATGCAAGAGAATGTTTTTGAGTTTGCCTGAAGCTATATTGTGTTGATATAGAAAACCAGTCAGTTAGGGTGCCGTGTCTTAGTTGGTTATAGCGCCTGTCTAGTAAACAGGAGATCCTGGGTTGGAATCCCAGCAGTGCCTTTTCCTTGGGTAATCTTTAATCAGTAACTGCTACAATGAGTAAATCAACCCTTTTTTTATTGGCGTCAGACTATGGCTAACAGTATGCAGAGCTTTGGTGTGTGCTTAGACTTGCAGATAATCATCAGACCACTGGGATTTACATATGCATAGTAAATTTATTATTTGCCTCAAATATTAGCAGCACTACTGTTATTTTATAGGAAGGTTGGCCAAGGAACCAGTTTCTTCACCTGGGCTCTGTGGTGCAATAGATAACTCATTGGACTTCTAGTTAAATAGCTGGAGCAATTCAAAGGTTGTGGGTTCGAGTCCCACCAGAGTCGAGAGTGTTTCCTCTTCTTTATAGCTCTGTCTACTACCTTTTTGTACTTTTATTTGCAAGATTTTCTCTAGTCTTTTTACCTAATTAATAGCAATTTCAAACTTTCAGAAATATTCTGTTTGATGTTGGGGTATTGGAACATATTTGTGCTGCAGAAGATTCTGCATGTATTTGTGAAAAGTGAGATGAAGCAGTTTGAAATGTAGGATTTTAGCCTTTTCTGAATCAGAATGATGTTTGCTGATCCATTAAAAGATGTTTAAACGGAACCTGAAGGGTAAACAAAAGATGCTAAGTTTTGTGTGTACATTCTGCGTGACAAGGTCTAGTACTCTGTACATGTATATGATAGGTTTAAGCAATTGAGACAAGCTTTCAGAGTTGATGTTATTTGTTTCTGGAAAATGCAGAGGTTCCTAATCAGGGAAGTTGTTTTTGCTGTCTGTGTAAAGTTTGTATGCAAGAGAATGTTTTTGAGTTTGCCTGAAGCTATATTGTATTGATATAGAAAACCAGTCATGTAGGGCGCCGTGGCTTAGTTGGTTATAGCGCCTGTCTAGTAAATAGGAGATCCTGGGTTCGAATCCCAGCGGTGCCTTTTCCTTGGGTAATCTTTAATCAGTAACTGCTACAATGAGTAAATCAACCCTTTTTTTATTGGCGTCAGACTATGACTAACAGTATGCAGAGCTTTGGTGTGTGCTTAGACTTGCAGATAATCATCAGACCACTGGGATTTACATATGCATAGTAAATTTATTATTTGCCTCAAATATTAGCAGCACTACTGTTATTTTATAGGAAGGTTGGCCAAGGAACCAATTTCTTCACCTGGGCTCTGTGTCACAGTGGATAGCGCGTTGGACTTCTAGATGAATCGCTGGAGCAATTCAAAGGTTGTGGGATCGAGTCCCACCAGAGTCGAGAGTGTTTCCTCTTCTTTATAGCTCTGTCTACTACCTTTTTGTACTTTTATTTGCAAGATTTGGTCTAGTCTTTTTACCTAATTAATAGCAATTTCAAACTTTCAGAAATATTCTGTTTGATGTTGGGGTATTGGAACATATTTGTGCTGCAGAAGATTCTGCATGTATTTGTGAAAAGTGAGATGAAGCAGTTTGAAATTTTGGATTTTAGCCTTTTCTGAATCAGAATGATGTTTGCTGATCCATTAAAAGATGTTTAAATGGAACCTGAAGGCTAAACAAAAGATGCTAAGCTTTTGTGTGTACATTCTGTGTGACCAGGTCTCCTACTCTGTACATGTATATGTACATGTGATGTTTTTTGTTTCTGGAAAATGCAGAGGTTCCTATTCAGGGAAGTTGTTTTTTCTGTCTGTGTGAAGTTTGTATGCAAGAGAATGTTTTTGAATTTGCCTGAAGCTATATTGTATTGATATAGATTACCTTTCAGGTAGGGCGCAGTGGCTTAGTTGGTTGTAGTGCCTGTCTAGTACACAGGAGATCCTGGGTTTGAATCCCAGCAGTGCATTTTCCTTGGGTAATCTTTAATCAGTAACTGCTACAATGAGTAAATCAACCCTTTTTTATTGGCGTCAGACTATGACTAACAGTATGCAGAGCTTTGGTGTGTGCTTAGTCTTGCAGATAATCATAGACGTTCAAAAATCAATTTTAACAACCCAATCAGAATCAACAGCGCTTCGTGATGTCCGAGTACTAGCAACTTATATATATATAATATTGCCGTTAAGTAAATTCTACTCAGCTAATTTTATTATTAAAGCAATATTTGTGTTACATACAATTAATAAAAACATTAAAAACTCGATTTGATTTTAAACTACATATATTCTTATTTTATTATGTGTTGGTAACTTTTAATTATTTAGTAAATATTAATAAACCCCAGTCCCACTTTTTACAGTGCATTGCTTCTCAGTAAGTCCGCTTCATGTCCACATCAGAAACAACTGAGTTTCCATATATATATATATATATATATATATATATATATATATATATATATATATATATATATATATATATATATTGATAGATATAATATAAATATTGAATTTGGGGTTTCATTAGTTGTCAGTTATAACCATCAAAATTAAAATAAATAAACACTTGAAATATATCAGTCTGTGTGTAATGAATTAATATAATATACAAGTTTACCTTTTTGAATGGAATTGAAATAAATCATCTTTTTCAAAATATTCTAATTTTATGACCAGCACCTGTACATGACTCAACTGAAGATGTTCAGAAATCAGGTTCTGAATCTTCTTGTTGTGCTTCTTGATTCAGACTGCCTTCAGAACACCCACTGCTCCTGATTCAGTCCCAGAGACGAGCTTCATTGGTGGAGAGACATCCCTGCTGTTCCATGGCCTCAGTATGGATCACTTTCCGGTCCTCTGGTCCTAGGCTGGTAAATCAAGCAGTGTCTATGGGAGGAGATCCGCTGTCCAACAGAGTGTGGAAGTTCTGGTCTGTATCACTGAGGCCACCGGAACAAGCTTCACCCTCCATATTGAACTGGACACCAGTGGAGAGCTGATGCCTGAGGTGAAGAACATTCAACCACTGCACTTTTTTCAGGGTTGTCTGAGAGTAACCTACTTTCAAACCTACCAAGCGTTTCACTTAACTTACACAATAAGTCCAAATATTTGTGGACAACCTTTCTAAACAATGCTTTCAGCTACTTTATGTTGCACCCATTGCTGACACAGATGTGCAAATGCACACACACACAGCTTGTCTAGCCCCTGTAGGTTAGATTGAGCTGTGGAGCAGTGGAACTGTGTTTTCTGAAATGATGGATGGTGCTCCATACAAAATATTAGAGATGGGTTGGAGAGTTGGGGATGATTAGGTGGGGTGATCAACCAATATACTGACCTCACTAAAGCTGTTGTCGCAGAATGCAATCAAATCCACCAGGTAACCATAATTGGTTCATATCTGGTTTAAAAAATAATTGTTTAAATAACAGGAAAATAGGAACCTTGGCATCGCTGTCCAGACCTTCAGCTCCTTATGGATGATGAGTACCACAATCTGCTCCTCAATGGTTGTTTTACCAACAGCAAGATTTATTTGGGAACATCTCCTACAGAAATGGTACATTTATCTTCTGAGGTATATTTTTATGAAATTTAGATAAATATTTTTAAATGTACATAATGATTAAATATTCATATTTTAGTTTCAGGGTTTGAGAAATCGTTTGTCTGCAGGTCAGGGCGGCCTCATTACTATGCTCCTCCCTCATTGAATACACTTCTCCTTTAGATCAGAGGTAGTAAAGCTCCTCTGTGGATGTAGATTTAGTTCCAAAAACAACCAGTTTAAGAAACAGATCAGCAGCATTCATACATGACTCAACTGAAGATGTTCAGAAATCAGGTTCTGAATCACACTTGATTTAGACTTACGTTAGTCCACCCACTATTTCTGACTCAGTCCGAGACAAGCTCCACTGGTGGAGGGACCTCTGTGCTGGTCCATGGCCTCTTCAGCCTTTACTGAGAGACAGACAGACAGAGACATTATCAGGCTAACAAATGAGTGCTTCCCTAAAATCTTTTATAGTCTTTTATATTTATATTTAAAAATCTTTTATAGTGACCAAGTATACAATATTCACATTCAAATACAGAATATATAAACATATACACTATTTTACACTATTATGCACGATCTGTTCCAAATAAACATATTTACATATAAGCTCTTATAGTGAGTGAGTCTGTAGTAGAAAATAAGGTTATATTACAGGATATAAACAACATATATTATTGTACTATTCCAAATATACCAATTTTACATATTTTCGCTGATGTTTATATAATTTCCATATAATATTCCACATAATTACCAACTGTTTAGATTCTAATATTAGTAATATTACTGTTTTTATTTCATTACTTTACAGAACAAACCAGACAGAATATCTGCTGTAGGGGTGCAACAGCTAATCGACATAGTCTACAAAAATCGACGACCCAATTAGTTCATTAGTATTTAATAGACGATTAGTTGTTGACGTCACCACGCATATTTCTTGTGCTAACTCGGACCGTTTGTACATGGATCACATGTTCTGGTGAGTTTCACTTACTTGTCAAAGCAAGCTACCATAGTGTAGATTTATTGGACCATGTATGTGATACAGATGTTATTAGTCATTGGTAGTTGTGAATACTGATGGAGCAAAATTCATTTTAGTTTGTGTATATGCGATTAACAGTATTGCGATTAACCAAATGTTTGAAGCAGACCTTTGTAGGAAGATAAAGTAATGGAAGGTAAAATACTCGACAGATCAGGTTGTTATAGGAGAAGACTTTAATGTAGTTCCAGATGGCTCAGTTGACCGTCTTCCCTCTAGAGGGCAGCATCATCTTTTTGATTATATTTTCAATAACTTAGTCTCCAATACTAATCTGACAGACTGTTGGAGAAACCCCAATGCCAGACAGTACACCTGGTTTAATGCTTCCAATAACGGTCAGTGTTCAAGGCTACACTACTGGTTAATCCCTCACAATGTGACGGATAGTATTTTAAGCTGTGAAATTTCAGCATCTCCTTTAACTGATCACTGTTCAGTTACCTTGTTCCTCTCTTGGGAACAAATGTAAATCACCTTTGAATTCAATTTGGAAATTTAATAGTAACCTTTTACTTAATTGAAGATATTTCACTACTGGAAATTTCACCTCTGAACAAATGGGAGTGGTTTAAATGCAATGTTAGGGCAGCAGCAATTAGGATAGTATGCGTCTAAACAGATGAGGGCCCAACAATCCCAACAGACACACACAGACTCGTTTAGCATTGATTAGGAAGTGAATATGGGTTGAATGCAGTCACTCTGACGCCCACTTTCCAGAGTGTGTGAAAGTGTGTAAAAAAAGAAAAAAGAGAGAGACATTTTTAGGTAAAATAAAGTTTATTTTATTATCTTTATCGGTTGTTAATAAGAATGAGAATTATATCAGTGGTATATTAATTTAATTTAGAAAATATCAAATTGACATTTACGTTGTATTAAAGGACAGAAACAGTCATTGTAGGAAATGAAACTAGACGCTAGATGGCAGCATGGAGTCAGGAGTCAAATGCTTCAACAGCACAGAACTGTGTTAATACTCTGAAAAGCTTCTCAATAACCATCTCTACACCAAAGCTGCTCAAGTACTTCTAATAAGGAGAGGATGTAGTTTGTACCTGTTTGATAATTGCTATGCAGACGATGGCGGTCCGGTCGAGTTGTGCAGCCATGTGTTTCTTTATGAAGGTAAATGTGCCTAAATGAACCAGTAGGTGGGATATTTCTACAGGCTAAAAGCATCATATCAGAGAATGCTCCCAGCAGACGTATATGAGAGATATAGTGTTAGTGACTATATGAGAGTAATAATTATGAGGTAACAGAGGTGATAAGAAATCGTTTTTTATTACTTTTATTTTTTTAATCACAGTTTACACTTTTTCACTCTAGCAAATATTAACGGTAAGCAGAGATTGCATGAAGCAACGAGAAAAACAGAATTATCATGAAAAACACATGAAAACTGTAAAAATAATTGGTCCACGCATGCGCAGAATCGACTCAAACAGAGCTAGTTGTGCACTAATGGCACCCCCTGTGGAGAGTCTTAAGCTTGCGGGAGCCATTACAGCACAGTGTGTAATAAAAACTGAATAAAAATTTCTAAAGAATTTAATTTTTAAAGCATAAAGAAAAATGATATCACTCTCCAGTGTAAATTAGACCTTCCAGCAGTAAATATTCACTCAGCTTCTAGTTTAAGGAAACAGTGGCGTAGGGTTCAATTAAACTCCTCATACCACTTTATATTTATACAAGGAAGCTGTTACTGACATATAATGATCGCTAGATGGCGTTTCTTCCACACGTCATTCAGTTGGGTGTAGAGATTCTCGATATGCCAGGTGAGTTTAAACTGTTCACTGGATGTTCAAAAATAATATTATTATAATTAAAAGATATTAAATAATAATAGTAATAATAATAAGGACTTCCTGTTCGTTTCTGTTCATTTGTGTTGATTCATTGTTCATGTGTTTCACCTGGGACTGGGAGTACTAAAGGAGCGTAGTTCCCTTTGTTCACTGCCGTGAATTGACTCTACTGGAATCCCTGTGACGCTCTGGGATTCCTCACACGTTACCGCCGTGTTCAGGTCAGCTCTAGTTTTGCGGCCCATGTTTAGGAGAGATTCTCTGTCCGACTCGGAGGCAAGCCAGGTACGTTCGCTTCCTGCTCAGGTTCCATGGTGAACCAAGTTCTAGGCAGTACTCTACAGGTTCAGGTTAGGTCGGCCTTGCTTTCTGGTCTGGCAGCTGGTTCCCCCGCTACCTTTGTTTGTACACAGAGCTCGGCTCTGTCCTTAGTATCTCCCCTCTCTGCCCAAGCGAGGTTTGTGGCTTTGTGTTTATACCCCTTTAGTTTTCCCCCTCGTTTCACTCTCGTTTAGCTCCCTGCTCCTCCCAGTCCCAGGTTTGTTTTGTTTGCCATCTGACTTGTTGCGTTTTGGTTCTGTTCATGGTTTTGCCCATGTTGCTGCACTTTGCTTTTTGGATCCCATTGTTTTGTATTTGGTTAATAAAGTATCTTGCTTCGATTTCCATTTCTGCGAGTGTTCATCCCTTCAGGTCTGGCCGTACACGCCATGACAATAACATTAACAGGTGAACGTCATTCTTTATTTTAGTTCATTTATTTTGATTTTCATTTGTTGTATTTAATAATCATTTATAGTGAGACAAAAAAAAGTATTTAGTCAGCCACTGATTGTGCAAGTTCTCCTACTTAGAACAATAAGAGGTGTGTGAAACTATGAAAGACAAGGGAGGACAATGAGGAAAACAAATCCAGGAAATCAGATGGTAGAATTTTTAAAGAATTTATTTGTAAATTATGTTGGAAAATAAGTATTTGGTCACCCACAAACAAGCAAGATTTCTGGCTCTCACAGGCCTGTAACTTCTTCTTTAGGAAGCTATTCTGTCCTCCACCTGTTACCTGTATTAATGCCACCTGTTTGACCTTGTTATCTGTATAAAAGACACCTGTCCACAGCCTCAAACAGTCAGACTCCAAACCTAACCATGGACAAGACCAACATTAGATAAACATTAGAGCTTAAAATGTTGGGCTGATTTAAATACAATCAGGGTCACAAGTAATTGGACAGTGACTGAATGTGTGTAATTTAGCTTCAGTACACCACCTCAGGGGATCTGAAATCAAGTAGTCACACAAATGAGCTGGGCCTTGGCATTGCCTTCCACACCTTCAGCTTCCTCTGGTTTTTCTGTTCTTTCTGTCATTAGCAGTGCAAGCTGTTGTAGGAACCAGTGTGATGAGTATCACAGATCTGCTCCTCAAGGGTTGTTTTAACAACAGCAAGATTTATTTCCTACAGAAATGGTACATTTATCTTCTGAGGTGTATTTTTATTAAATTAGACTAATTATTGTTACTGTGTGTAATTATTAAATATACATATTTTAGTTTCAGGATTTGAGGAATCGTTCCTCTGCAGGTCAGTACGGCCTCAGGAGGAAACTAGTACCTACTAGACGGCTGAAGTACTTGCAGCTAAAAAGTAGACTTTCTAAGGCCAAAGCTCCAGAGATCTCAATACAGGTGTTGAGCTCCAGGCTGGTCCACACTTACAGCTGCATCTCCAAGTCTGTAAGTACTCCTCAGCAGGTAAATCACACACCAGCAAAACCTAGAACCCCTTCAACCATGATCCTCCCTCATTTAATAGACTCCTCCTTCAGATCAGAGGTAGTAAAGCTCCTCTGTAGATGAGGTGAAGAACATTCAACCACTGCACTTTAATGATCACTTCTCTTGTAAATAAATGTATTTTTTCTCTCAGAACAGATGTTTATTCATGAGCTGCATGAAGAATTGTACAATGAAATGCAGATATTGTTAAATTTTATTGTAAAAAGATCTTTTTCAAATTTCTCCTTTTCAGTTGTTTAAAACTAACCTACTTTCAGACTTACCAAAAAAGAAAAAGGTAAAGGTGCATGTATTTGTCACTGCACAGCGAAATGTGTCCTCCGCATTTAACCGATCTGTGGTAGTGAACACACACACACTAGTGATCTAGGGGCAGGGAGTACACACACACCCCGAGCGGTAGGCAGCCAACTCCAGCGACCCAGAGAGGTTAAAGGGCCTTGCTCAAGGGCCCAACATTGGCAGCTTGCCAAGCCCAGGAATTGAACCCACAACCCTGTTATCGATAGCCAGACGCTCTAACCGCTGAGACACCGCTGCCCCTAAAACCAAGCGTTTCAGTTAACTTACACTTTATGTCCAAATGTTTGTGGAGACCCCTTCTTAGAAATGCATTCATCTACTTTATGTTGCACACACTTTTGACACATATGTGCAAACTGTGGAACTGTGGGGTGTTCATCATCCAACATCCTGACCTCACTAATGCTCTTGTGGCTGAATGCTTCAAAATCTAGTAGAAAGTCTTTTTTCCCCTGGACACTGAAGACATCCAACAAAAACAGGTTGTTTTAGGACCTAAATCTACATCTACAGAGGAGCTTTACTACCTCTGCTCTGAAGGAGGAGTCTATTAAATCAATGAGAATTGATGAAGGGTTTCTAGGTTGTGCTGGTGTACCTATTTTCCAATACAGGTGCTGAGCTCCAGGCTGGACCATACTGACCTCATGAACAGACTCTTCCTTCAGAGGTAGATGTAGATTTACTTCCAAAAGCAACCAGTTTAAGAAACAGATCAGGAAAAATCATACATGACTCAACTGAAGATGTTCAATAATCAGGTTCTGAATCTTCTTGTTGTGCTTCTTGATTCAGACTGCCTGCCGACCACCTACTGCTCCTGATTCAGTCACAGAGACGGGCTGCCCCCCGGACGGGCTGGTCCATGACCTCAGTGTGAGGGACTACCAGAATGTGGTAGGACATCTCCAGTCCTACAGTCTGCAGCTGGGCCAAAAAAATCTAGCAGTGTCTGTAAGAGGAGGTCCGCTGTCCAACACTAATTAAGTGTGGAAATTTAGGTCCGCATCACTTAGGTCTTCAGGTCACCCTTTGGAACACGCAAGTGGATGCCTGAGCAGGACAAGAAGAAGAGGTGAAGACTGTGGTGCTGCATTCAACCACTGCACTTTAATGATCACTTCTCTTGTAAATAAATGTACTTTTTCTCTCATGTTTAATCATGAGCTGCATGAAGAATTGTTCAATAAAC
Source organism: Salminus brasiliensis (assembly GCF_030463535.1). Taxonomy (NCBI): domain Eukaryota; kingdom Metazoa; phylum Chordata; class Actinopteri; order Characiformes; family Bryconidae; genus Salminus; species Salminus brasiliensis. Next base: position 11,256,549 of record NC_132881.1, on the reverse strand, counting down.
TGCAGATATTGTAACATTTTACTGTAAAAATATTTGTAAAATTTGGGTTGTCTAAAACTACTTGCAAACCCTTTCACTTAACCCACACTATATGCCCAAATGTTTGTGGACACCCCTTCTAATAAATGCATTCAGCTACTTTAAATTGCACCCATTGCACATATATGCAAATGCACACACTTTAGTCTTTGTAGAGAAGTAGTGCCAACAGAATAGGACTCTCTGGAGCATTCATCTATTGGCACCATGCTGCCTAATGCCAGTCGTGGGGCAGAGGGGTATAAAGCCCCCCAGTATTGAGCTGTGGCACAGTGGAACTGTGGAATGTTCCACTGCGCCACAGCTCAAACACATTCTCTGGAGTGATTAATGGTGTTTCATCCAATATTTTTGGAATAAGTTGGGGTGGTGATTATTTAACATCCTGACCTTACCAATGCTCTTCTTGCTGAATGCAATCAAATCCTCACAGCAATGCTCCAAAATCTAGTAAGCTGTCTCCAGCCTTCCCTAGACACTAGAGACAGTCAATCCAATAAAACAGCATCAAGAATGAATGAGCAGGTGTCCCAATACATCTGTCCATGTAGTGCATGAGTCTCACTTATCCTACACCTCAAACACCTATAAAATAAAGCATAACACTACTCATAAACCTAATTCCAATCCAAAACCTTTAACTAACTTTACCCTGTTGAACATACACTGAGATGGTGATGTTGGTACGCTCGATGAAAGCTAGTCTGTGTGTGTGTGTACTCACATTTCACTGATCTGTTGACAGGGTCCCTGCACCTTCCCCGCCACTGTGTGTACTGACTGACAGACAGACAGACAGAGACATTATCAGGCTGACAAATGATCTGCATCATCTGCAGAATTATCACCATTAACAATATTATCATGATCCAGATTCAGTGGCTGCTTACCTAAATCAAGTCAAGTGACTTTTATTATATAGTATATGATACACAAATTCAAATCCAGAATCTATACACATAAATACACACTATTTTACACTATTCTGCAAGGTCTGGGTGCAACAACTAAGATTAGTTTTAAATTTAGTTAAATAAAAAAAATTAGTTGATGTCATCACTCATGTTTCTCGCACTAACCAGGAACGGTTTGTGCATGGATCACGTTTTCTGTCAATGTTACCATAGTGTATATTTACAGATAAAGCTGCCTAAATACACCAGTAAGTAGGAAATGATGATAGACTAAAATCATTATATGAGAGAACGCTCCCAGCAGGAGAGTGTAAATCACCATGTCAGTGTAAATATAAGCTAATAATGGTAATAAGAAATCATTTTTATATATTAATATATATTAACACCCAAGTAAATCCTCAGATTCAGAGATATATAGTAATGAAGTAGAACTACTTCAGTACTGTACTTAAGTACTAAAATACTGTATCTGTATCTACTGGAGGATTATTTTATCTCCTACTTCCACTTTTACTTCACTACATATTTTGGATGAGTTTAATACTTTTACTCCGTTAGATGTTTATGTGCTGCAGCTGCAGTGAGGACACTAACGCTAGAGCTCTGTAGTTTATTCCGAGATGGAAGAACCACTAGAAGAAACACCACCTTCCCCACCTTCAAATACTCGTATGTGGCCGAATGGTTCATGTTCATGAACTCAGTCTTCTACAGTTCTGTCCTTCTACTACAGCCAGAGGAACTGTGACAGTACTTAAGTCTGAGCATTTGAAATAATAGAAACACTGATACTCAGACTTTTGACTGCTTTCTGTAAGAACTACAGAACACAATACTGTACTTTTACTTTCAGTACTTAAGTAACTACATGCAATACTTAAGTACTTCCACTTAAGTCTGGAGCTTAAAGACACTTCTACTTCTACTCAAGTCACTTTTTTGATAGAGCACTTGTACTTTTACTCAAGTCTGGGTCTCTAGTACTTTCTACATGTCTGCTGAGATTGTATTTTGCACGTGAGAAAAACAGATTTATCATAAAAAAAAAACCACATGAAAGCATTTGTTGGTGGGTTGTGGGTCCGCGCTTGCACAGGTCACATTTGGATGGGTAGAAATCGGCAGAACACCAGTCTTCTGCGGCACGGCTGAGGAGAGGTGCGTACAGCTTGAGCTCTAGTTCTTAAACTGTTTAAAGAGTTAAAACTCATGATATGCTTAAAAGAAGAGAAAGCTTTAGTGAAAGCAGACTCGTTTAGCATTGATTACGAAGTGAGTATCGGTTGAATGCAGTGGATTAAGGTTTGGCCTCTATACAACCTTAACATCTTGTACAGAAATGGTACATTTATATGTAAAAAATAGTAATATTTTAAACTGTGCAAAATAATTAATAATAATAATTAAACATTCGTATTTTAGTTTCAGAATTCAAGGAATCATTCCTCTGCAGACCAGTACAGCTTCAGAAGGACACTAGTATCTACAAAACGGCTGACTTGGAGGAAATGTCTGCATTAGAGCTGCTACACTGAATCTATAAAATTGATAATAATCGATTATTAAAAGTGTTGGCAACGAATTTCATTATGGATTTGTTGTGTCGCACGATGTATGTGTTACTCGCCTTGTCATATCAGCTCATCTCCGCTTACGTTACCTGTGGCGCTTTGTCTACTCTGGAAAAAATTTATAAATAAGAGGGAGATGAGCGAAGCGAGTCAGAGCGGAGGCGTAATCTTTAAAATAAATTTAACATCAAGAAGTAAAAATATTCCAAAAAATTAAACATGAATGACGCAGAACAGAAGTTCAGCTTAAATCCTCACCAATGTGGGAGCACAGTCACTACAATAACCCCAGTTAGTTCTGTTTTGAAGTGAGGAAACATAACGGTGCACTCACACTATGTGAACCGGTGTAACACGGCACATGCTGTTTTTTGCTTAACTGGACAATGACAATGATAGAGTGTGTAAGTGTGTGTGTGTGTTACTTTTATTATCTGTGTAATTCGCTTAAGCAGTGTTTAAATGTGCTTTATAAAAGTTTAAAAAAAAAACATACAAACTAAAGGCAATTCATCCTGTCTCACTCCTCACTCCAATACAGTGCAGTGTTTGCATCAGCAATGCACTTATTTTTCTTTATTATTTCATTTATTTTATTTTTAATTTATTTAATTTATTTAATAATGTAATCTATTATTATTGAATTATTGTACACACTTATTTGCTCTGTTATTCAATGTTCTTTTTTTAAATAAAGACATGGAAATGTATTTTTTTTCGACAGATTAATTGATTATTAAAATAATCGTTAGTTGCAGCCCTAGTCTGCATCTCCACGTCTATCAGTACTCCTCAGCAGGTAAACCACACACCAGCTCAACCTAGAAACCCTTCATCTATGATCCTCCCTCATTTAATATACTCCTCCTTCAGAGCAGAGGTAGTAGATGGAAGCTCCTCTGTAGATGTAGATTTAGGTCCAAAAACAACTAGTTGAAGAAACAGATCAGGAACAATCATACATGACTCAACTGAAGATGTTCAGAAATCAGGTTCTGAATTTTCTTGTTGTGCTTCTTGATTCAGACTGCCTTCAGAACACCCACTGCTCCTGATTCAGTCCCAGAGACGAGCTTCATTGGTGGAGAGCCTCCCTGCTGTTCCATGGCCTCAATATGGATCACTCTCCAGTCCTCCAGTCCTAGGCTGGTAAATTAAGCAGTGTCTAAGTCCAAATTTTGTGGACACCCCTTCTAAACAATGCTTTCAGCTACTTTATGTCCCGCCCTTCAACAAAAACAACCAATCAGGTTGCTGCTTACAGATTATGTCCCGCTCTCCGGTAACGAGCTAAAGTCTCTCGACTACTTTGTGGCTCTGGCCAGACCCCACAAAATAAAAGTGACTAATACAAACGAATCTGCAACATAAAATACTTTTTGACTGAGAAAATTACTGTCTTACATTAATTCCCACTTCCACTTTTATTTTGTTGTTCATCCAAAAATGTATATGAAAACTGATTAAGGGAAAACTGATCTATTTTTGTTATATTTTATTGCTGCTACATTACTAATCCTTGGGTTTAAAATTTAAAAGAGAAAAGGTATTGGAGTTTTATTAATCTTTTATATTATATAACTTTTATATTAGCAGCGTAATTCATTAACACAGTGAATTTCTGACTAAGTTATAAATTTTTTATGAACTTAATTGTTACTTAGCAAATACCTTAAACTACCTCAAGCTAAATCAGTTATTTATTTGAATAATTGTCAGATTATTCGATTGTAAAAATAGCCCTAATCTGCTGCAGCCTGAGAAGCTTAAAAATGAATAAAGGTTTTATTTTAATTGAAGTGTTTGTCATTACTGAACAGTATGACTATTACTCCACTGAGTGTCATTTTAGTAAGAGAAGGACATTAATATGTAATGTTTAATATCTCAAGCAAGTTTGTTTATGAACATTAAAGCACGTACATTTACTCATTTAACAAAATTAATAAATAGCCTAACTCTGCTTACAGGGCCAAATCATCTCCTTTCAGTCCAACTTGAGTGTCAAGTAAAATAATTAAAAACAAAGTTTTACTTTTACCACCGTTTACTTAAGTTTTTCAGATTCATGTCAATGTAAAATATATAAACAAATTCCTAAATAAAATAAAAAACTCAGATACAGACGAGCTCATTTGTGTTTATTTACATTTGTGTTTTAGGCTGTGGCCAATCTACTGTGGTGAGAAGCAGTTTGACCAATGGTTGCTGTAGACCCCTGTACATGTAGACTAATCGTGTCGGTGAGAAGGCGGGGCTTCAACAGGCATGTTTAAAGCTGTACACTGGAAATCAAAATTAGAGAACAGTGTATGAACACTTGATTTTTGCAGAAATAATGCAATCTTCATTGGTCAACATTTGAAGGATTTCAAATCCTTGTGAGTGTTTAACAAAACAGTGTTTAACAAAATAACCAAAGTATTCAACAACAAATCTTTATTTCACAAAAAACACAATAATCAAAATTAGAGAACAGCAATGACTGTAGCACAGAGAAAGATTACAACTAAATTTTCTGAAGGTTACAACAGTCACCAGTCAGTAGGAAGTGTACAGGCATGTGCTTTGAATGACTTCAGCACATCTGCGGCCACAGGACATCACTAGTCTCTCACACTGCTCTGGTGTGATTTTGGTCCACTCTTCATGCAGTTTCTTCCACAATTTGGTTTCTTGGCCATAACTTTATCACCAAGGATTTTCCAGATGTTTTCTATTGGGTTTAGATCAGGATTCTGAGCTGGCCATTTCATTGTTTCAATGTTTTCAGTTTCAAGGAACTGCTTTACCCGTTTTGCTGTGTGACAGGGGGCATTGTCATGCATGAAAATTGCTGGCTGACTGAGTGACAAATGCAAGGAAGGAACCACGTGTTGTTGAAGAAGGTTCTGATACACACTTGCATTCACTCTGCTGTATGAGAGGCCCAACTCCTGCTGCTGAAAACATTCCCCAACCCATGACATTTCCTCCTCCACCTTTTACTGACTTCTTTACACACTTTGGGTTCAGTCTTTCCCCAGCTTGTCGACGGTTTCCTATCAGACCCAAATAAATGAAACTTGCTTTCATCACTAAAGTGAAATCTGGAACACTTTTCCTCTGTCCACACAACATGCTCCTCAGCAAAGGTTAATCTAGCCTTTTGATTCTTTCTGCTAATGAGAGGTTTGGTCACTGCAGAGTGGGATTTCAGTCCAAATGCTTGTAAACGTTGAACTGGTGAGCAATTCCAGCTGCAGTGTTGAACCGATTGCCCATGGAGATTCTCCGCATTATCCTGTCCTCTCTTGCATTTGTCTTTCGTGGACGACCAGCCGTCTTGGGGGACTTGAATGAGTTTGTGGTGTTGTAAAGATGCAGTATTCTAGAAATCACAGACTTGGGATACGACCAACTTCTCTTGCTATTGCTGATAGGGTCACCCTTTTGGCCTTCATCTTGACAACCTGCTGACGGAGGGTTTCAGTCACTTTGGAATGGCTTTCCATTTTGCAAAGTCAGTGAAAACAGGAAAGTTATGCTGCCAGTTAAATAGGGTTTGTCAGATAATTAAGGAAATTAGCACCACATGCCAGATTAACACCAACAATTTGCAGGTGTCTGAGAGCGTTCTCTAATTTTGATCAGTGTTCTTTTTCAAATACCTCATTTACGTTTTTATACTGTGCATTAGAATATATGCAACTCATGAAGTATGTTTAAAATACTGCTCACTCCTGACCTTGACCTTTAGGAAATTGTGTGTTGTTCTCTAATATTAAACTCCAGTGTATAAATCCGCACACAGACTGAGTAGTGACTGTAGAAAGAGACACAGATGTGAAATAAATGCGCACACATTTTTCACATCCCAAAAAGAGAACATGTCCGGTAAAAAGAGGGCGTCTGGTCACCCTGCTTAACGAACCTCTTCATCTGTCCTGATCATTTATATGATCATTAAATCAGGATTTCTACTGGAGCTTTCCAGCTGCTGGTCTTTTAACACAGGTTTAACTCAGTCTGATATTAAACGGTATATTTGCCATCTGCTGGTCACTTAACCACATTACATCAGCGCTGTATTTTCCCCTCACAGCGTTTATCATTTTTAACATTTTTAAATTATACTGATATTTAATTATTCAATCAATGATTTTACATGAATTTAAAAGTGTTAACAGTGGTGGCTTTTAACATATGTTTTTAAATTAAATTTAATTAAATGTAATTAAATTAAATTAAATTAAATTAAATTGGTAATTTTTTTCGTTGATTGTATCAGAAAAGTGCTGGACACCACCAGATAACATTATTAAATTATTAAATTATAATTATAAATTATTAAATGCTGGCACTGAATATACAGTTATAAATAACACGTTTACCAGAAACAGAGATGCTACGACAAACATATGTCTGCCCTTACTGGAGTAACACCCGTGTAATTGGCGCTTTGTCTCCGTCTAGCGGCCAGAATCTGTAACTGACTGTATCAATCATAAAAGAAATGACGAGGCTCGTTTCGTTTGACCCAGTGACTCTGCTGCTGCTGGAGGAACAAGAATTACCAGAGACCCTCTCGTATTGTAGATGTCTTTTGTTCAGACGCTTTGGAGTTCAAAACAATGGGTCTATATGAAGCTGTTCAAAATTGTCATTTATAAATGATTCATCATTTTTATACAGATAACAGCTCTCACTGTAACACAGAACAGAGGAAAACAACTCAACACACTTTTAATCAACAATTATAAGACTTCAGTGGTTTCAGTGGTTAAAAATGTTTGAATGTTTTTTCTGGTCTTTCAGGCAGGAATCATCTTTAATCTTTAATTACTAAAGCAGAAGAAATCCTTACATAAATTAATAAGAAAAAAATGTAACAGCACACACGTCCTGCCCTACAGGAAACAGATGTAGAGCAGAAACCGCTCCCATTCTGGCTGCTGAGTGCTGATTGACTGGTGAACTGAACTGCTTATTGGCTGGTCAGACTCACTGACGTCTTAAATGATGTCTTATAATTGATTAAAATGTGTGTTGAGTTGTTTTATGATGTATTGTGTGGAGAATGTGAGCAGTTATCTATATCAAAATCATTATTACTTTTGCACAAAAGCTCTGTATGGACCCATTCATTTTGGACTTGTGGTTGAGCGCCCTCTAGGGTCCGAACAAAACGGAAGGCATAATCAAGTGGTTCATCCATTTAGAATAATGTCTAATAGTATAGGTCATTTAATGTCCTCAGTAGGGGGGTCTCTGATATTTCTCGTCACTACAAGTTCTCTTGGATTGTATTAGCTAGCATGCTACTGCTTAGCCAGCCGAGTCCCCCCCCCCCCCCCCCCCCCCTTAACAGTGTGTTTTATCTAGTGGTAGTTGTTTTTTATTGCTTTATTATTTTATTTGGATCCCAATTATCTGATGATCTTACACAAGGTTAGCTCGATAGCGGATAGCAAGTGCACGATAACTAGTGTAAAATTATTGCACATAAAAATGAGTAAACATAAGACAGTGTCGTATTACAACCTCAAGTACCAATTATCCATTTAACTGGATATATAGGAAGTCAGGAGCACAACCATGAAACAAACACAATCAGATACAAGAACTTAAAGAGCACAACAAAAATAAAATAAAATAAATTAATTCAATAAATAAGTGAACACTACAAACTTCACTACAAAACCACCAAATTATAAATACATGTGAATTATACATTCCACAATGACCCAAAGCTTGTTACTCACTTCGATGTACGATGTTACAGTAAAGAAAAAAAGGAGTTACTACTTTTCATTTACTAATTGTTGTACATTGAAACAACTAATCTAAAGATAACACTGGTCTAAAATATTGGCACTCAATAAAACAATGAGATTAAGACTCTTATTTATAAAAGCATATAAAGGGGAAGGAAAGAGCAGTGATTCATTTAAACTAGCAGGGGATTCGACTCCTGTAAGGGGAAACACACTACATTAATGCTCTGCAGCTTCCACCAAAACCCCCAGTCAATTACATACATTTACACACCTGTAACCAAAGGTTTAGTGCATCTGCCTTAGAGCTCTGCTCTCTGCTCACTAACCCAGACTCAGTCCCAAACCCCAGGCACTGCTACACGCTGCAGTCAGTAAGAGTTTGCTTTAAAGACAAGTGCATTAGCGAGCAGACTCTACATTTGCTACATGCTAACTTGGACACAAACAGTAGGGACCTGTATCTAGGCCTCACTGTTGCAGACCGGGTTCAATGCCACAAACACCATCCATTTTAAATGAAGCCCTCAAAGCCTCACTAAAACTGCAGTCCAAGCTGCTGCACACTAGAACCAACAGACACCTGCTTTCACACAAGCTGAACAGCAGCAGATACTGTGACTCCGTTACAGCATCAACTACTAAAACCAACAAACAGCAAAAACCTGCATCTGGCTTCAATGCTGCATACCGGACTCCCTGACCTGTACAGCAGTTCACTCCTCCACATCCTCCAAACCGTCCGAATGAAGAATTCCAAGCTGTGCTGAACTTTAACGAGAGCTCTCCTCCTGCTACCTGCACATGTCCCTGGCAATGAACCAAACGATAACTGGAGCAAACAATTAGAAAGGTGTACTTGCTCTTCTTCTACTGTAATACCCTTAGTATGGGTCACACTAGCTTTACCTGTTAGTATCAGTTTTAAATGCCAGAGTAGCAACAACAGTATTACATCAGTTTAACATGCTAGTGTTTAACATTTGATTAATAAAGATACATTTATATTAATATGAAAGCAAAACTTTATTCAGAGAAAAACGTCTCAGTAATGATCAATAAATATCTTTCCATAAATTTTAATCTGTCAAATAAGTATGACAGCTGTGTGAAGATGGGCAATTAATCGTGTGTGTGTGTGTGTGTGTGTGGGGGGGGGGGGGGTGTAGAGGTGTCACGGCACCGGCCCGTCTGACCTACTTACACCTAGAGTCTTTATACAAGGAAGCTGTTACTGACATAATAATCGCTACATGGCGCTTCTTCCACCTGTCATTCAGTTGGGTGTAGAGACTCTTGATATGTCAGGTAAGTATAGACTGTGCTTATAAAAATAATATTATAATTGTTATATTACATAATGAAAATATATATTAAAATAATCCATCTATAATATAATACCAAAAGTATATTTATATAATTGTTTACTGTTGACTACAGAATATTGGTTCCTCAAAATACCACTTCCCTTCTACTACCATAAAGGTAACACTAACAAGTGATTGTCATTTTAGTTAATTTAGACTTTCATTTATTGTATTTATTAATTATTATTGTATTTGGTGTATTAGAATGTACTGCTTGTTTTCTAGAAAGAATTCATAATCCTGTGTGAATAATTCATAAGAGTATTTTCTGGACAATCAATTCTTTAACAGGCTTATTTACTATTTAAGTGGTGAAAAATGCACACAGACACATCAGTGGAACGCACCTTGCACCAGCAGGTGTTACAGTATAAGAGCATCACAAAGACTATAAACCTTTGAGAAACTGCCCTTCTAGAAAAAAACAGCATACCCCAGCAAACCAGACCAGCATAAACCAGTTTAAACCATTTGAGATGAAGATGTAGTCCTCAGTTTGGAAAAGTAGAGATTTTTTAACAGGTTTTGGGAGGCATCATTGGCAGCTGATGATTAATAGCCTTTTATTAAAGATGAATGAAGATGACCTAGGCCCAAATATGTGATGTCCTCATACTTTATTAAAACTACTGTAATAAAAGAAGTGGGAATGTTACTTTTTACCTCTGGAAATAGATGAAAACAGACCACTTTACACAGTAAACCCCAAATCTCAGAATCTCTTTATTCCGCCAACTATGTTACACTTTTACTTGGTGAGAGCAACACAACTATGACATGTAACAAAAAAAAAAAACAGACCGTTAACAAGTATTATACTAAAAGAGAAAAATACACGAAACAATAAATAGAATAAATAATAAGTTAAAAAAGTAACAAAGAGCTGTAAAAAAATCTGTAATCAGAAATCTGTACTTGTACAGGTATGAATACTGTACATCAGTATGTAGCCCGAGTAGACATCTATATACAAACTATTATGTACAGATATTATATAAATATCTACAGAAACTTAACATCTGTACAACTGTGCAAATAATCATAATGCAAATGGTAAGCATGTTATGTATCCGTACATTGTTGAAGTTAAATCCAGTTTGGTTCAGTGAAATTTAGAAGCTCAGTTCTAAAGAACTTTTCTTTAGAATAGGTTTATAGATTACAGTTCTATTATTAAGCTTATATTTCACAATTGCACATTTCTGTTCCAAAGTTCATGACAGTACATCAGGTATGAGAGAAAAAAAGTACATTTTAATAACAATAACAATAAGAAGAAGAAGAAGAAGAAGAAAAAGAAGAAGAAGAAAAGTAGTTAAAATAGTAAAAAGGAGTTAAAAGTCATGTTTGCTGCTTTTCCTGATCTCAGTGTCTTCGCCTCCTCCTTTTCCTCTTGGGTTGCTTAGGCAGTGGCTCTCTGCTTGGTGTCCAGTTCAAAGTGAGAGGCGAAGCTTGTCCCAGTTGGTGAGCTGAAGACCTCTGCGATCTGGACCTCCATACTCCGAGCGGGACAGCGACACTCCTCCCACAGGCGCTGCTTAATTTCTTGGCCTAGCTGCAGGCTGTAGGGATGGAGATGTCCTGATGGAGTTCTGAGCAGAGGGTCCACCACAGAACCAGAAGTGAGGTCTCTCTACCAGTGAAGCTCATCACTGGGACTGAGTCAGGATCAGTGGGTGGACTGACAACAGTCTGAATCAAGAAGCACAAAAAGAAGATTCAGATGGACAGAACCTTGTTGCCCGGATCCACCATTACGGAGGGGGTCCTATGAAACTGTAAGACAAAACAAATGACAATACATATATAGAAACTTTATGATCACCTATGTGTTACACAGAATCAGACCGATATAAAGCAAAAAACACACAGTTGCAGAAGGACAGACCCTTGTTGGCCACATCTACAATCACGATGGGGTCCTGAAAACCTATAAGACAAAAAAGGAAAGATAGATAGCAAGTCACACACACAGTTGCACATGGACAGACCCTTGTCCACCAGATCCACCATCAGAACCTGTAGGACAAAAAAAAGAAAGTCAATACATGTACAGAAACTGAATTATCACCTACCTGTTAGACAGTTGCAGAAAGATAGACAGTGAGCCATACACAAGATGCAGATTGACAGGCTGTGGTGGCTGGATGCATGGTCAGGGAGGGAGGGGCTCATTGGGTCATGAACCTGTAAGACAAAAAAAGAAAATACATGTATAGAAATGAATGATCACCTACCTCTAACACTTGCAGAAAGATAGATAGCGAGCCACACACAGGTGACTTGAAGGAAAGATCCACCATCAGGAAGGGGGGAGCATTGGGTCCTGAAAGCATGCAAGACAACAAAAAGGCAATACATGTATAGAAACTGAACGATCACTTACCTGTCACAGAGTTGCAGAATGATGGACAGCGAATCACACAGTTGCAGATGAAAATATATTTGTTAGAAGGATACACCTTCAGGGAGAAGAAGAGGTTGATTGACTTGTTGAGAACCTGTAACACAAATAAGAAAGTCAATACATGTATAGAAACTGAATGATCATCCACCTGTTACACACTTCCACACGGATAGTAGCGAGTCACATACAGTTGCCGATGCACCTTGAAGGACAGATCCACCATCAGGAAGGGGGGAGCCATTGATCTTGAAAGCCTGTAAGACAACAAAAAGTCAATACATGTATAGAAACTGAATGACCACCTACCTGTTACACACTTGCAAACAGATAGATAGCGAGCCACACACACAGTTGCAATGGACAGACCCTTGTTGGCTGTATGCACCATCAGAATGGAGGGAGCCATTGGTCCTGAAAGCCTGTAAGACAACAAAAAGGCAATACATTTAATGGGGCCTTTGAGGGCTATGATTAAAGATACTGGAAATGCCAAATTCCACTGTAATCTTTCCTGGACACAAGAGGGTCTTTTAGCATTTGAGACCGTGAAACAGAGGTTACAAGAAGCTTCAGCATTGGCGTTTCCAGATTACTCCAAGAATTTCTTACTGTATGTGTCTACTTCTACTGGAGGTAAATATGCATGTGCAGTCCTCTGTCAAGCGACAGGTACAGGAACAAGTCCACAGCCAGTTTCTTATTATTCCACAGCTTATTCAGAAGTTAAGTTGGGACTGCCATTGTGTAATAGAGCTATGGTAGGAGTTTATCTAATGTATGACAAAGCATCAGCAATCACGATGTGTTAGCCAGTAACAATTCTTACCCATCATAGCCTTAGAAACCTACTGAACCATGGCAAATATACACTGACTATGCCAAGGCTTAGAGATTATTATAGGCTTTTAGAGCAGGAAGAGGTCACCCTAGTAAGGTGTGCCACAGTGAATCCAGCTGAAACTTTGCCAACTCCAAAAGATGGTGAGCCACATGATTGTGTGCAAGAAGCTGAGAAATACTCAAGGCTTAGGTCAGATTTAAAAGCCCTCCCACTGGAGAAGGCAGACCTGGAATATTGGACTGATGGGTCCTGCTATAGGAGAGGAGACAAATTGTGTGCGGGTTATGCAGTAGTAAAAGCCCAAGGAGAAAACTTTGTGGTTGAGAAGGCTGTAGTCATACCACAGCCGGCTTCAGCACAACTTGCTGAACTTGTAGGGTTGACAGAAGCATGTTTATTGGCAGAAGGTAAGCGAGTGACTATCTACACAGATTCTGCCTATGCACATAGTGTGTGTCACCTGTTTGGGGCAGTATGGAAGAACCGAGGGTTTAAGAAAACAGATAGTTCCCCTATACAGGATCATGAGCAAATAATGAAATTGTTACATGCCATGATGAAACCCAAAGAAATTGCTATTGCTAAATGTGCATCACATAAAAGGGATATGTCAAGGGTCACACAGGGGAATAAAGCGGCTGATGAAGCTGCAAAGGCAGTTACAGGAGCAGACAAATGGGGTGAAGTCTTTTTGGTTACACATGAGGTAGACATGGAAGACAGAATAACAATTAGGGATGTGACCTTAATGCAGGAAGCAGTTCCTGAGATAGATAAACAGTTGTGGCGAGATCGAGGAGCCACTAAAGACTCTACTGGCCTTTGGAGGAATCATGAGGGGCTGGTAGTAGCACCTCCTGACCTGTTAGGTCTGATGATTCAAGAAGCGCATGGTTTAGCCCATGTGGCAAGGGGCGAGGTAAGGAGGAAGATTATTAAGGAGTATGGGTTTTGGGCACCATATTTGCTTGAGCAGATAGACTATGTCATTGGTAGATGCACAATTTGCTTGAAAAACAATGTTCGTTGTAGTGGACCGCTTTTCAAGGTGGCCAGAGGCCTGTCCAACCAAACGGAAAGATGCACAGTCCGTTGCCAAGTTTCTGTGCAGAGAGGTCATAAGCAGGTGGGGACTTCCAGATCGGATATCCTCAGATAATGGGAAGGAGTTCGTGGATAAGACAGTGAAATTAATTTGGCATAATACATGGCTAATCCACATAAGAGAATATCCATGTATGTGTCTGACAGGCAAAAGAAAGAAGAGGTACAGGAGAGGCTGGATGAGCAAAAGAGGAATGTGGTGCAACCTGGGGACAAGGTGTTTGTGAAGGTGTTTAGAAGAAAATGATATAACGAACGCCGTGAAGGTCCTGAGGTTGTGCGTAGTACTGGAACTGCAGTCCAGGTTAAAGGGTCTCCAACGTGGTATCATTTGTCACATTGTGTTAAAGAACTTAGGGAAGAGGCAGCCCATTTGCTTGGAGGAGATGTGGAAGGCTCAAGGGAACCAGGACATACAGAAGGAGAAAGGCAGGAAGATCTCCAGGGTCAAATTCCAGAAGAGGAGATTGTCCATGATGTGGACAATGGTGATGACTCTGTGGGCATTGCTGATGATGCCGGAAATGACTCTGCAATTAATCAACAGGAAAGAAGGTTTGAGAACATTGAGGTTAGGAATGTCCCAGAAACAGAAGGAATCATTTCAGGGGAGTGTGAAGCACCAAAGGCTGCTGAGGGCACTGATTCCTCTATAGGGGAAGTCAGAGAGTCAAATAAACATCCAAGACCAGTTCGAAAAAGGGTCAAACCTAAACGTTACGAAGATTGAGGTAAATGTATCAGTGGGAAATTCCACTTTATTAACATTAAATATTACTAAAAGCATAAATGTGTCACATCCACCAGAATCAGCTGTTCAGGTGATTCCAGTAACAGTAACTCCTGTGCAGTTGGTAATTACAGTCAAACCAGGCAGATCAGTTCTTCCATGTAGGTGTGGAAGATTTAATACTGGAGGTAATGATCCCCCTGAGTGGAGAAATAGTCGTGGTGAAGAGATTGTGTTAGCAGGGCCTACAGTTGATATGGTGCCTTACAATCAAAGAAAGTATGTTTTGTCCAATGACATTCAGAGTTAAATATGATTGTTCAATTCTTATGCGTAATGTTACATGGGAAGATCAAGGGGAGTATACATGTACTTACTTTGAGCCAGAGTTCAGCTTTGTACCAGTGCAGAAAGTGTGGAAACAGGAGCATGTAACTCGTAAGATGATAGTTAACATTATCTCCACAGGAGATAAAAGGGGACCAGGAACAATTTCCTGTAATAACCATCTCAGGGGTAAAAACTGTGCCAAGGCAGGTTACAACTGTAGCTCCAGAAACAACTAAAAGTGTTAATGTTACAGGTCAGGTTACTACTGTAATCATAAATAATACAGAACCTGTAAAAACCACAATGATGACAAGAACGCCTGTAGGTGTCACTTTAGGGAATAGAACTAGTGAGAATATGACAAGCTCAACTGCAGTGAATGGTACAGGGATAACAACACCAGTAATGGAAGTAGCAAAAGTGACCCATCCATCTAATATGACATTAGTAACACTGCAAGATGAAGTAAATACAACTGAGAAATTGTTAGTAACCATAGAACGGAGTGAGAGCAATAATGATGAGAGTGTTGGAGATAGAGTGGGAGAGAGTGAAGTAAGTAGAGATGTAATGATGCATGAGCCTTCTACCAAGGTGACAAATGTATTACAGGATTTAGACTGGATTCCAGGAGATGTGATAGATCAGAATCAAGCACTGAAAAAGAGAGAGGCTAAGTGGAAGGCATATAGATTTGATTCATCTGTGTTGCAAATATCAGACCCTTGGGCAGCCAGGAACTTATGGTTTCAGCAGATAACACATTCTGTAAGAACAAGCAAACAAATTAGTGGTCCATGTGTGGTGAAAGTCACACACAGTTGCAGATGCACAGACCCTTGGTTCATGTGGTCCGAAAGACCTTTAAGACAAAAAAAGAAAGTCAAAACAGGTATAGAAACTGAATGATCACCTACCTGTTACACACTTGCAGACAGATTGATAGCAAGCCACACAAACAGTGGCAATGGAAAGACCCTTGGTTCATGCGGTCCGAAAAACCTGTAAGACAAAAAACAAAGTCAATACATGTATAGAAACTGAATGATCACCTACCTGTTACACACTTGCAGACAGATAGTAACGAGTCACACACAGTTGCAGATGCACAGACTCTTGGTTCATGTGGTACGAAAGACCTTTAAGACAAAAAAGAAAGTCAATACATGTATAGAAACTGAATGATCACCTACCTGTTACACACTCGCAGACAGATAGTAGCGAGTCACACACAGTTGCAGATGCACAGACCCTTGGTTCATGCGGTCTGAAAGACCTTTAAGACAAAAAAAGAAAGTCAATACATGTATAGAAACTGAATGATCACCTACCTGTTACACACTTGCAGACAGATAGTAGCGAGTCACACACAGTTGCAGATGCACAGACCCTTGGTTCATGTGGTCCGAAAGACCTTTAAGACAAAAAAAGAAAGTCAAAACATGTATAGAAACTGAATGATCTCCAACCTGTTACACACTTGCAGACAGATAGTAGCGAGTCACACACAGTTGCAGATGCACAGACCCTTGGTTCATGTGGTCCGAAAGACCTTCAAGACAAAAAAAAGAAAGTCAATACATGTATAGAAACTGAATGATCACCAACCTGTTACACACTTGCAGACAGATAGTAGCGAGTCAAACACAGTTGCAGATGCACAGACCCTTGGTTCATGTGGTCCAAAAAACCTGCAAGACAAAAAAAGAAAGTCAATACATGTATAGAAACTGAATGATCACTTACCTGTTACACACTTGCAGACAGATAGTAGCGAGTCACACACAGTTGCAGATGCACAGACCCTTGGTTCATGCGTTCCAAAAAACCTGCAAGACAAAAAAAGAAAGTCAATACATGTATAGAAACTGAATGATCACTTACCTGTTACACACTTGCAGACAGATAGTAGCGAGTCACACACAGTTGCAGATGCACAGACCCTTGGTTCATGTGGTCCGAAAGACCATTAAGATAAAAAAAGAAAGTCAAAACATGTATAGAAACTGAATGATCACCTACCTATTACACACTTGCAGACAGAGAGTAGCGAGTCATACACAGTTGCAGATGCACAGACCTTTGGTTCATGTGGTGCGAAAAACCTGTAAGACAAAAAAAGAAAGTCAAAACCTGTTACACACTTGCAGACAGATAGTAGCGAGTCACACACAGTTGCAGATGCACAGACCCTTGGTTCATGCGGTCCGAAAGACCTTTAAGACAAAAAAAGAAAGTCAATACATGTATAGAAACTGAATGATCACCTACCTGTTACACACTTGCAGAAGGATAGTAGCGAGTCAAACACAGTTGCAGATGCACAGACCCTTGGTTCATGCGGTCCGAAAAACCTGTAAGACAAAAAAAGACAGTCAATACATGTATAGAAACTGAATGATCACCAACCTGTTACACACTTGCAGACAGATTGATAGTCAATACATTTATAGAAACTGAATGATCACCTACCTGTTACACACTTGTAGACAGATAGTAGCGAGTCATACACAGTTGCAGATGCACAGACCCTTGGTTCATGCGGTCCGAAACACCTGTAAGACAAAAAAGAAAGTCAATACATGTATAGAAACTGAATGATCACCTACCTGTTACACACTTGCAGACAGATAGTAGCGACTCAAACACAGTTGCAGATGCACAGACCCTTGGTTCATGTGGTCCGAAAGACCTTTAAGACAAAAAAAGAAAGTCAAAACATGTATAGAAACTGAATGATCACCTACCTGTTACACACTTGCAGACAGATTGATAGCAAGCCACACACAGTTGCAGATGCAGACTCTTGGTTCATGTGGTCTGAAAGACCTTTAAGACAAAAAAAGAAAGTCAATACATGTATAGAAACTGAATGATCACCTACCTGTTACACACTTGCAGACAGAGTAGCGAGTCACACACAGTTGCAGATGCACAGACCCTTGGTTCATGCGGTCCGAAAAACCTGTAAGACAAAAAATGAAAGTCAAAACATGTATAGAAACTGAATGATCACCTACCTATTACACACTTGCAGACAGATAGTAGCGAGTCAAACACAGTTGCAGATGCACAGACTCTTGGTTAATGTGGTCCGAAAGACCTTTAAGACAAAAAGAGAAAGTAAATACATGTATAGAAACTGAATGATCACTAACCTGTTACACACTTGCAGACAGATAGTAGCGAATCACACACAGTTGCAGATGCAAAGACCCTTGGTTCATGAGGTCCGAAAAACCTTTAAGACAAAAAAAGAGAGTCAAAACATGTATAGAAACTGAAGACATGTATAGAAACTGCAGACAGATAGTAGCGAGTCACACATAGCAAGCCACACACACAGTGGCAATGGAAAGACCCTTGGTTCATGTGGTCCGAAAAATCTGTAAGACAAAAAAAGAAAGTCAATACATGTATAGAAACTGAAGGATCACCTACCTGTTACACACTTGCAGACAGATAGTAGCGAGTCACACACAGTTGCAGATGCACAGACCCTTGGTTCATGTGGTCCGAAAGACCTTTAAGACAAAAAAAGAAAGTCAAAACATGTATAGAAACTGAATGATCACCAACCTGTTACACACTTGCAGACAGATTGATAGCAAGCCACACAAACAGTGGCAATGGAAAGGCCCTTGGTTCATGCGGTCCGAAAAACCTGTAAGACAAAAAACAAAGTCAATACATGTATAGAAACTGAATGATCACCTACCTGTTACACACTTGCAGACAGATAGTAACGAGTCACACACAGTTGCAGATGCACAGACTCTTGGTTCATGTGGTACGAAAGACCTTTAAGACAAAAAAGAAAGTCAATACATGTATAGAAACTGAATGATCACCTACCTGTTACACACTCGCAGACAGATAGTAGCGAGTCACACACAGTTGCAGATGCACAGACTCTTGGTTCATGCGGTCCAAAAAACCTGCAAGACAAAAAAAGAAAGTCAATACATGTATAGAAACTGAATGATCACTTACCTGTTACACACTTGCAGACAGATAGTAGCGAGTCACACACAGTTACAGATGCACAGACCCTTGGTTCATGCGTTCCAAAAAACCTGTAAGACAAAAAAAGAAAGTCAATAAATGTATAGAAACTGAATGATCACCTACCTGTTACACACTTGCAGACAGATAGTAGCGAGTCACACACAGTTGCAGATGCACAGACCCTTGGTTCATGTGGTCCGAAAGACCATTAAGATAAAAAAAGAAAGTCAAAACATGTATAGAAACTGAATGATCACCTACCTATTACACACTTGCAGACAGAGAGTAGCGAGTCATACACAGTTGCAGATGCACAGACCCTTGGTTCATGTGGTCCGAAAAACCTGTAAGACAAAAAAAGAAAGTCAAAACCTGTTACACACTTGCAGACAGATAGTAGCGAGTCACACACAGTTGCAGATGCACAGACCCTTGGTTCATGCGGTCCGAAAGACCTTTAAGACAAAAAAAGAAAGTCAATACTTGTATAGAAACTGAATGATCACCAACCTGTTACACACTTGCAGACAGATTGATAGCAAGCCACACAAACAGTGGCAATGGAAAGACCCTTGGTTCATGCGGTCCGAAAAACCTGTAAGACAAAAAAGAAAGTCAATACATGTATAGAAACTGAATGATCACCTACCTGTTACACACTTGCAGACAGATAGTAGCGAGTCATACACAGTTGCAGATGCACAGACCCTTGGTTCATGCGTTCCAAAAAACCTGCAAGACAAAAAAAGAAAGTCAATACATGTATAGAAACTGAATGATCACTTACCTGTTACACACTTGCAGACAGATAGTAGCGAGTCACACACAGTTGCAGATGCACAGACCCTTGGTTCATGTGGTCCGAAAGACCATTAAGATAAAAAAAGAAAGTCAAAACATGTATAGAAACTGAATGATCACCTACCTATTACACACTTGCAGACAGAGAGTAGCGAGTCATACACAGTTGCAGATGCACAGACCTTTGGTTCATGTGGTGCGAAAAACCTGTAAGACAAAAAAAGAAAGTCAAAACCTGTTACACACTTGCAGACAGATAGTAGCGAGTCACACACAGTTGCAGATGCACAGACCCTTGGTTCATGCGGTCCGAAAGACCTTTAAGACAAAAAAAGAAAGTCAATACATGTATAGAAACTGAATGATCACCTACCTGTTACACACTTGCAGAAGGATAGTAGCGAGTCAAACACAGTTGCAGATGCACAGACCCTTGGTTCATGCGGTCCGAAAAACCTGTAAGACAAAAAAAGACAGTCAATACATGTATAGAAACTGAATGATCACCAACCTGTTACACACTTGCAGACAGATTGATAGTCAATACATTTATAGAAACTGAATGATCACCTACCTGTTACACACTTGTAGACAGATAGTAGCGAGTCATACACAGTTGCAGATGCACAGACCCTTGGTTCATGCGGTCCGAAACACCTGTAAGACAAAAAAGAAAGTCAATACATGTATAGAAACTGAATGATCACCTACCTGTTACACACTTGCAGACAGATAGTAGCGACTCAAACACAGTTGCAGATGCACAGACCCTTGGTTCATGTGGTCCGAAAGACCTTTAAGACAAAAAAAGAAAGTCAAAACATGTATAGAAACTGAATGATCACCTACCTGTTACACACTTGCAGACAGATTGATAGCAAGCCACACACAGTTGCAGATGCAGACTCTGGGTTCATGTGGTCTGAAAGACCTTTAAGACAAAAAAAGAAAGTCAATACATGTATAGAAACTGAATGATCACCTACCTGTTACACACTTGCAGACAGAGTAGCGAGTCACACACAGTTGCAGATGCACAGACCCTTGGTTCATGTGGTCCGAAAGACCTTTAAGACAAAAAAGAAAGTCAATACATGTATAGAAACTGAATGATCACCAACCTGTTACACACTTGCAGACAGATAGTAGCGAGTCACACACAGTTTCAGATGCACAGAAACTTGGTTCATGTGGTCCGATAGACCTTTAAGACAAAAAAAAGAAAGTCAATACATGTATAGAAACTGAATGATCACCAACCTGTTACACATTTGCAGACAGATAGTAGCGAGTCACACACAGTTGCAGATGCACAGACCCTTGGTTCATGTGATCCGAAAGACCTTTAAGACAAAAAAAGAAAGTCAATACATGTAAAGAAACTGAATGATCACCTACCTGTTACACACTTGCAGACAGATTGATAGCAAGCCACACAAACCGTGGCATTGGAAAGACCCTTGGTTCATGCGGTCCGAAAAACCTGTTAGACAAAAAAGAAAGTCAATACATGTATAGAAACTGAATGATCACCAACCTGTTACACACTTGCAGACAGATAGTAGCGAGTCACACACAGTTGCAGATGCACAGAACCTTGGTTCATGCGGTCCGAAAAACCTGTAAGACAAAAAAAGAAAGTCAATACATGTATAGAAACTGAATGATCACCTACCTGTTACACACTTGCAGACAGATAGTAGCGAGTCAAACACAGTTGCAGATGCACAGACCCTTGGTTCATGTGGTCCGAAAGACCTTTAAGACAAAAAAAGAAAGTCAATACATGTATAGAAACTGAATGATCACCTACCTGTTACACACTTGCAGACAGATTGATAGCAAGCCACACAAACAGTGGCAATGGAAAGACCCTTGGTTCATGCGGTCCGAAAAACCTGTAAGACAAAAAAGAAAGTCAATACATGTATAGAAACTGAATGATCACCTACCTATTACACACTTGCAGACAGATAGTAGCGAGTCACACACAGTTGCAGATGCACAGACCCTTGGTTCATGTGGTCTGAAAGACCTTTAAGACAAAAAAAGAAAGTCAATACATGTATAGAAAGTGAATGATCACCAACCTGTTACACACTTGCAGACAGATAGTAGCGAGTCACACACAGTTTCAGATGCACAGAAACTTGGATCATGTGGTCCAAAGGACCTTTAAGACAAAAAAAAGAAAGTCAATACATGTATAGAAACTGAATGATCACCTACCTGTTACACACTTGCAAACAGACAGTAGATTGTCACACACAGTTGCAGATGCACAGACCCTTGGTTCATGCGGTCCGAAGGACCTTTAAGACAAAAAAAGAAAGTCAAAACATGTATAGAAACTGAATGATCACCTACCTATTACACACTTGCAGACAGATAGTAGCGAGTTACACACAGTTGCAGATGCACAGACCCTTGGTTCATGTGGTCCGAAAGACCTGTAAGACAAAAAAAGAGAGTCAAAACATGTATAGAAACTGAACGATCACCTACCTATTACACACTTGCAGACAGATAGTAGCGAGTCACACACAGTTGCAGATGCACAGACCCTTGGTTCATGCGGTCCGAAAGACCTTTAAGACAAAAAAAGAAAGTCAAAACAGGTATAGCAACTGAATGATCACCTACCTGTTACACACTTGCAGACAGATTGATAGCAAGCCACACAAACAGTGGCAATGGAAAGACCCTTGGTTCATGTGGTCCGAAAAACCTGTAAGACAAAAAAGAAAGTCAATACATGTATAGAAACTGAATGATCACCAACCTGTTACACACTTGCAGACAGATAGTAGCGAGTCACACACAGTTGCAGATGCACAGACCCTTGGTTCATGCGGTCCGAAGGACCTTTAAGACAAAAAAAGAAAGTCAAAACATGTACAAAAACTGAATGATCACCTACCTATTACACACTTGCAGACAGATAGTAGCGAGTTACACACAGTTGCAGATGCACAGACCCTTGGTTCATGCGGTCCAAAAGACCTTTAAGACAAAAAAAGAAAGTCAATACATGTATAGAAACTGAATGATCACCTACCTGTTACACACTTGCAGACAGATTGATAGTCAATACATTTATAGAAACTGAATGATCACCTACCTGTTACACACTTGCAGACAGATAGTAGCGAGTCATACACAGTTGCAGATGCACAGACCCTTGGTTCATGCGGTCCGAAAAACCTGTAAGACAAAAAAAGAAAGTCAATACATGTATAGAAACTGAATGATCACATACCTGTTACGCATTTGCAGACAGATAGTAGCGAGTCACACACAGTTGCAGATGCACAGACCCTTGGTTCATGTGGTCCGAAAGACCATTAAGATAAAAAAAGAAAGTCAAAACATGTATAGAAACTGAATGATCACCTACCTATTACACATTTGCAGACAGATAGTAGCGAGTCACACACAGTTGCAGATGCACAGACCCTTGGTTCATGCGGTCCGAAAAACCTGTAAGACAAAAAAAGAGAGTCAAAACGTATAGAAACTGAACGATCACCTACCTATTACACACTTGCAGACAGATAGTAGCGAGTCACACACAGTTGCAGATGCACAGACCCTTGGTTCATGCGGTCCGAAAGACCTTTAAGACAAAAAAAGAAAGTCAAAACAGGTATAACAACTGAATGATCACCTACCTGTTACACACTTGCAGACAGATTGATAGCAAGCCACACAAACAGTGGCAATGGAAAGACCCTTGGTTCATGTGGTCCAAAAAACCTGTAAGACAAAAAAGAAAGTCAATACATGTATAGAAACTGAATGATCACCAACCTGTTACACACTTGCAGACAGATAGTAGCGAGTCACACACAGTTGCAGATGCACAGACCCTTGGTTCATGCGGTCCGAAGGACCTTTAAGACAAAAAAAGAAAGTCAAAACATGTACAGAAACTGAATGATCACCTACCTATTACACACTTGCAGACAGATAGTAGCGAGTTACACACAGTTGCAGATGCACAGACCCTTGGTTCATGCGGTCCGAAAGACCTTTAAGACAAAAAAAGAAAGTCAATACATGTATAGAAACTGAATGATCACCTACCTGTTACACACTTGCAGACAGATTGATAGTCAATACATTTATAGAAACTGAATGATCACCTACCTGTTACACACTTGCAGACAGATAGTAGCGAGTCATACACAGTTGCAGATGCACAGACCCTTGGTTCATGCGGTCCAAAAAACCTGTAAGACAAAAAAAGAAAGTCAATACATGTATAGAAACTGAATGATCACCAACCTATTACACACTTGCAGACAGAGAGTAGCGAGTCACACACAGTTGCAGATGCACAGACCCTTGGTTCATGCGGTCCGAAAAACCTGTAAGACAAAAAAAGAAAGTCAATACATGTATAGAAACTGAATGATCACCTACCTGTTACACACTTGCAGACAGATAGTAGCGAGTCACACACAGTTGCAGACGCACAGACCCTTGGTTCATGCGGTCCGAAAAACCTGTAAGACAAAAAAAGAAAGTCAATACATGTATAGAAACTGAATGATCACTTACCTGCTACACACTTGCAGACAGACTGATAGCGAGCCACACACACAGTGGCAATGGACAGACCCTTGGTTCATGTGGTCCGATAAATTTGTAAGACAAAAATGAAAGTCAATACATGTATAGAAACTGAATGATCACCTACCTATTACACACTTGCAGACAGATAGTAGCGAGTCACACACAGTTGCAGATGCATAGACCCTTGGTTCATGTGGTCTGAAAGACCTTTAAGACAAAAAAAGAAAGTCAATACATGTATAGAAACTGAATGATCACCAACCTGTTACACACTTGCAGACAGATAGTAGCGAGTCACACACAGTTTCAGATGCACAGAAACTTGGATCATGTGGTCCAAAGGACCTTTAAGACAAAAAAAAGAAAGTCAATACATGTATAGAAACTGAATGATCACCTACCTGTTACACACTTGCAAACAGACAGTAGATTGTCACACACAGTTGCAGATGCACAGACCCTTGGTTCATGCGGTCCGAAGGACCTTTAAGACAAAAAAAGAAAGTCAAAACATGTATAGAAACTGAATGATCACCTACCTATTACACACTTGCAGACAGATAGTAGCGAGTTACACACAGTTGCAGATGCACAGACCCTTGGTTCATGTGGTCCGAAAGACCTTTAAGACAAAAAAAAGAAAAAGTCAATACATGTATAGAAACTGAATGATCACCAACCTGTTACAAACTTGCAGACAGATAGTAGCGAGTCAAACACAGTTGCAGATGCACAGACCCTTGGTTCATGCGGTCCAAAAAACCTGTAAGACAAAAAAAGAAAGTCAATACATGTATAGAAACTGAATGATCACCAACCTATTACACACTTGCAGACAGAGAGTAGCGAGTCACACACAGTTGCAGATGCACAGACCCTTGGTTCATGCGGTCCGAAAAACCTGTAAGACAAAAAAAGAAAGTCAATACATGTATAGAAACTGAATGATCACCTACCTGTTACACACTTGCAGACAGATAGTAGCGAGTCACACACAGTTGCAGATGCACAGACCCTTGGTTCATGCGGTCCGAAGGACCTTTAAGACAAAAAAACAAAGTCAAAACATGTATAGAAACTGAATGATCACCTACCTATTACACACTTGCAGACAGATAGTAGCGAGTTACACACAGTTGCAGATGCACAGACCCTTGGTTCATGCGGTCCGAAAGACCTTTAAGACAAAAAAAGAAAGTCAATACATGTATAGAAACTGAATGATCACCAACCTGTTACAATCTTGCAGACAGATAGTAGCGAGTCACACACAGTTGCAGATGCACAGACCCTTGGTTCATGCGGCCCGAAAAACCTGTAAGACAAAAAAAAAAAGTCAATACATGTATAGAAACTGAATGATCACCAACCTGTTACACACTTGCAGACAGATTGATAGCAAGCCACACAAACAGTGGCAATGGAAAGACCCTTGGTTCATGCGGTCCGAAAAACCTGTAAGACAAAAATGAAAGTCAATACATGTATAGAAACTGAATGATCACCTACCTATTACACACTTGCAGACAGATAGTAGCGAGTCACACACAGTTGCAGATGCACAGACCCTTGGTCCATGTGGTCCGAAAAACCTGTAAGACAAAAAAAGAAAGTCAAAACATGTATAGAAACTGAATGATGACTTAACTGTTACACACATGCAGACAGATAGTAGCGAGTCAAACACAGTTGCAGATGCACAGACCCTTGGTTCATGTGGTATGAAAGACCTTTAAGACAAAAAAAAAAAGTCAATACATGTATAGAAACTGAATGATCACCTACCTATTACACACTTGCAAACAGATAGTAGATTGTCACACACAGTTGCAGATGCACAGACCCTTGGTTCATATGATCTGAAAGACCTTTAAGACAAAAAAAGAAAGTCAAAACATGTATAGAAACTGAATGATCACCTACCTGTTACACACTTGCAGAAGGATAGTAGAGAGTCAAACACAGTTGCAGATGCACAGACCCTTGGTTCACGCGGTCCGAAAAACCTTTAAGACAAAAAAAGAAAGTCAATACATGTATAGAAACTGAATGATCACTAACCTGTTACACACTTGCAGACAGATAGTAGCGAGTCAAACACAGTTGCAGATGCACAGACCCTTGGTTCATGTGGTCTGAAAGACCTTTAAGACAAAAAAAGAAAGTCAATACATGTATAGAAACTGAATGATCACCAACCTGTTACACACTTGCAGACAGATAGTAGCGAGTCACACACAGTGGCAGATGCACAGACCCTTGGTTCATGTGGTCCGAAAAACCTGTAAGACAAAAAAGAAAGTCAAAACATGTATAGAAACTGAACGATCACCTACCTATTACACACTTGCAGACAGATAGTAGCTAGTCACACACAGTTGCAGATGCACAGACCCTTGGTTCATGTGGTCCGAAAAACCTTTAAGACAAAAAAAGAAAGTCAATACATGTATAGAAACTGAATGATCACTAACCTGTTACACACTTGCAGACAGATAGTAGCGAGTCACACACAGTTGCAGTTGCACAGACCCTTGGTTCTTGCGGTCCGAAAAACCTGTAAGACAAAAAAAGAAAGTCAATACATGTATAGAAACTGAATGATCACCAACCTGTTACACACTTGCAGACAGATAGTAGCGAGTCACACACAGTTGCAGATGCACAGACCCTTGGTTCATATGATCTGAAAGACCTTTAAGACAAAAAAAGAAAGTCAAAACATTTATAGAAACTGAATGATCACCTACCTGTTACACACTTGCAGACAGATAGTAGCGAGTCAAACACAGTTGCAGATGCACAGACCCTGGGTTCATGTGGTCCAAAAGACCTTTAAGACAAAAAAAGAAAGTCAAAACCTGTTACACACTTGCAGACAGATTGATAGCAAGCCACACAAACAGTGGCAATGGAAAGACCCTTGGTTCATGCGGTCCGAAAAACCTGTAAGACAAAAAAGAAAGTCAATACATGTATAGAAACTGAATGACCACCTACCTGTTACACACTTGCAAACAGATAGTAGCGAGTCACACACAGTTGCAGATGCACAGACCCTTGGTTCATGTGGTCCGAAAGACCTTTAAGACAAAAAAGAAAGTCAATACATGTATAGAAACTGAATGATCACCAACCTGTTACACACTTGCAGACAGATAGTAGCGAGTCACACACAGTTTCAGATGCACAGAAACTTGGTTCATGTGGTCCGATAGACCTTTAAGACAAAAAAAAGAAAGTCAATACATGTATAGAAACTGAATGATCACCTACCTGTTACGCATTTGCAGACAGATAGTAGCGAGTCACACACAGTTGCAGATGCACAGACCCTTGGTTCATGTGGTCCGAAAGACCATTAAGATAAAAAAAGAAAGTCAAAACATGTATAGAAACTGAATGATCACCTACCTATTACACATTTGCAGACAGATAGTAGCGAGTCACACACAGTTGCAGATGCACAGACCCTTGGTTCATGCGGTCCGAAAAACCTGTAAGACAAAAAAAGAGAGTCAAAACATGTATAGAAACTGAACGATCACCTACCTATTACACACTTGCAGACAGATAGTAGCGAGTCACACACAGTTGCAGATGCACAGACCCTTGGTTCATGCGGTCCGAAAGACCTTTAAGACAAAAAAAGAAAGTCAAAACAGGTATAGCAACTGAATGATCACCTACCTGTTACACACTTGCAGACAGATTGATAGCAAGCCACACAAACAGTGGCAATGGAAAGACCCTTGGTTCATGTGGTCCGAAAAACCTGTAAGACAAAAAAGAAAGTCAATACATGTATAGAAACTGAATGATCACCAACCTGTTACACACTTGCAGACAGATAGTAGCGAGTCACACACAGTTGCAGATGCAAAGACCCTTGGTTCATGCGGTCCGAAGGACCTTTAAGACAAAAAAAGAAAGTCAAAACATGTACAAAAACTGAATGATCACCTACCTATTACACACTTGCAGACAGATAGTAGCGAGTTACACACAGTTGCAGATGCACAGACCCTTGGTTCATGCGGTCCGAAAGACCTTTAAGACAAAAAAAGAAAGTCAATACATGTATAGAAACTGAATGATCACCTACCTGTTACACACTTGCAGACAGATTGATAGTAAATACATTTATAGAAACTGAATGATCACCTACCTGTTACACACTTGCAGACAGATAGTAGCGAGTCATACACAGTTGCAGATGCACAGACCCTTGGTTCATGCGGTCCAAAAAACCTGTAAGACAAAAAAAGAAAGTCAATACATGTATAGAAACTGAATGATCACCAACCTATTACACACTTGCAGACAGAGAGTAGCGAGTCACACACAGTTGCAGATGCACAGACCCTTGGTTCATGCGGTCCGAAAAACCTGTAAGACAAAAAAAGAAAGTCAATACATGTATAGAAACTGAATGATCACCTACCTGTTACACACTTGCAGACAGATAGTAGCGAGTCACACACAGTTGCAGATGCACAGACCCTTGGTTCATGCGGTCCGAAAAACCTGTAAGACAAAAAAAGAAAGTCAATACATGTATAGAAACTGAATGATCACCTACCTGTTACACACTTGCAGACAGATAGTAGCGAGTCACACACAGTTGCAGATGCACAGACCCTTGGTTCATGCGGTCCGAAGGACCTTTAAGACAAAAAAAGAAAGTCAAAACATGTATAGAAACTGAATGATCACCTACCTATTACACACTTGCAGACAGATAGTAGCGAGTTACACACAGTTGCAGATGCACAGACTCTTGGTTCATGCGGTCCGAAAGACCTTTAAGACAAAAAAAGAAAGTCAATACATGTATAGAAACTGAATGATCACCAACCTGTTACAATCTTGCAGACAGATTGATAGCAAGCCACACAAACAGTGGCAATGGAAAGACCCTTGGTTCATGCGGTCCGAAAAACCTGTAAGACAAAAATGAAAGTCAATACATGTATAGAAACTGAATGATCACCTACCTATTACACACTTGCAGACAGATAGTAGCGAGTCACACACAGTTGCAGATGCACAGACCCTTGGTTCATGTGGTCCGAAAAACCTGTAAGACAAAAAAAGAAAGTCAAAACATGTATAGAAACTGAATGATGACTTAACTGTTACACACATGCAGACAGATAGTAGCGAGTCAAACACAGTTGCAGATGCACAGACCCTTGGTTCATGTGGTATGAAAGACCTTTAAGACAAAAAAAAAAAGTCAATACATGTATAGAAACTGAATGATCACCTACCTATTACACACTTGCAAACAGATAGTAGATTGTCACACACAGTTGCAGATGCACAGACCCTTGGTTCATATGATCTGAAAGACCTTTAAGACAAAAAAAGAAAGTCAAAACGTATAGAAACTGAATGATCACCTACCTGTTACACACTTGCAGAAGGATAGTAGAGAGTCAAACACAGTTGCAGATGCACAGACCCTTGGTTCACGCGGTCCGAAAAACCTTTAAGACAAAAAAAGAAAGTCAATACATGTATAGAAACTGAATGATCACCAACCTGTTACACACTTGCAGACAGATAGTAGCGAGTCAAACACAGTTGCAGATGCACAGACCCTTGGTTCATGTGGTCTGAAAGACCTTTAAGACAAAAAAAGAAAGTCAATACATGTATAGAAACTGAATGATCACCAACCTGTTACACACTTGCAGACAGATAGTAGCGAGTGACACACAGTGGCAGATGCACAGACCCTTGGTTCATGTGGTCTGAAAAACCTGTAAGACAAAAAAGAAAGTCAAAACATGTATAGAAACTGAACGATCACCTACCTATTACACACTTGCAGACAGATAGTAGCTAGTCACACACAGTTGCAGATGCACAGACCCTTGGTTCATGTGGTCCGAAAAACCTTTAAGACAAAAAAAGAAAGTCAATACATGTATAGAAACTGAATGATCACTAACCTGTTACACACTTGCAGACAGATAGTAGCGAGTCACACACAGTTGCAGTTGCACAGACCCTTGGTTCTTGCGGTCCGAAAAACCTGTAAGACAAAAAAAGAAAGTCAATACATGTATAGAAACTGAATGATCACCAACCTGTTACACACTTGCAGACAGATAGTAGCGAGTCACACACAGTTGCAGATGCACAGACCCTTGGTTCATATGATCTGAAAGACCTTTAAGACAAAAAAAGAAAGTCAAAACATTTATAGAAACTGAATGATCACCTACCTGTTACACACTTGTAGACAGATAGTAGCGAGTCAAACACAGTTGCAGATGCACAGACCCTGGGTTCATGTGGTCCAAAAGACCTTTAAGACAAAAAAAGAAAGTCAAAACCTGTTACACACTTGCAGACAGATTGATAGCAAGCCACACAAACAGTGGCAATGGAAAGACCCTTGGTTCATGCGGTCTGAAAAACCTGTAAGACAAAAAAGAAAGTCAATACATGTATAGAAACTGAATGACCACCTACCTGTTACACACTTGCAAACAGATAGTAGCGAGTCACACACAGTTGCAGATGCACAGACCCTTGGTTCATGTGGTCCGAAAGACCTTTAAGACAAAAAAGAAAGTCAATACATGTATAGAAACTGAATGATCACCAACCTGTTACACACTTGCAGACAGATAGTAGCGAGTCACACACAGTTGCAGATGCACAGACCCTTGGTTCATGTGATCCGAAAGACCTTTAAGACAAAAAAAGAAAGTCAATACATGTATAGAAACTGAATGATCACCTACCTGTTACACACTTGCAGACAGATTGATAGCGAGCCACACACACAATGGCAAACAGATAGTAGCGAGTCACACACAGTTGCAGATGCACAGACCCTTGGTTCATGCGGTCCGAAAAACCTGTAAGACAAAAAAAGAAAGTAAAAACATGTAAAGAAACTGAATGATCACCTACCTATTACACACTTGCAGACAGATAGTAGCGAGTCAAACACAGTTGCAGATGCACAGACCCTTGGTTCATGTGGTCCGAAAGACCTTTAAGACAAAAAAAGAAAGTCAATACATGTATAGAAACTGAATGATCACCTACCTATTACACACTTGCAGACAGATAGTAGCGAGTCACACACAGTTGCAGATTTACAGACCCTTGGTTCATGCGGTCCGAAAAACCTGTAAGACAAAAAAAGAAAGTAAAAACATGTATAGAAACTGAATGATCACCTACCTGTTACACACTTGCAGAAGAATAGTAGCGAGTCAAACACAGTTGCAGATGCACAGACCCTTGGTTCATGCGGTCCGAAAAACCTGTAAGACAAAAAAAAGAAAGTCAATACATGTATAGAAACTGAATGATCACCTACCTGTTAAACACTTGCAAACAGATAGTAACGAGTCACACAGTTGCAGATGCACAGACCCTTGGTTCATGTGGTCCGAAAAACCTGTAAGACAAAAAAAGAAAGTTAAAACATGTATAGAAATTGAATGATCACTTACCTATTACACACATGCAGACAGATAGTAGCGAGTCAAACACAGTTGCAGATGCACAGACCCTTGGTTCATGTGGTATGAAAGACCTTTAAGACAAAAAAAAAAAGTCAATACATGTATAGAAACTGAATGATCACCTACCTATTACACACTTGCAAACATATAGTAGATTGTCACACACAGTTGCAGATGCACAGACCCTTGGTTCATGCGGTCCGAAAAACCTGTAAGACAAAAAAAGAAAGTCAAAACATGTATAGAAACTGAATGATCACCTACCTGTTACACACTTGCAGAAGGATAGTAGAGAGTCAAACACAGTTGCAGATGCACAGACCCTTGGTTCATGCGGTCCGAAAAACCTGTAACACAAAAAAAGAAAGTCAATACATGTATAGAAACTGAATGATCACCTACCTGTTACACACTTGCAGACAGATAGTAGCGAGTCACACACAGTTGCAGATGCACAGAACCTTGGTTCATGCGGTTCGAAAAACCTGTAAGACAAAAAAAGAAAGTCAATACATGTATAGAAACTGAATGATCACCTACCTGTTACACACTTGCAGACAGATAGTAGCGAGTCACACACAGTTGCAGATGCACAGACCCTTGGTTCATGTGGTCCGAAAGACCATTTAGATAAAAAAAGAAAGTCAAAACATGTATAGAAACTGAATGATCACCTACCTATTACACACTTGCAGACAGAGAGTAGCGAGTCATACACAGTTGCAGATGCACAGACCCTTGGTTCATGTGGTGCGAAAAACCTGTAAGACAAAAAAAGAAAGTCAAAACCTGTTACACACTTGCAGACAGATAGTAGCGAGTCACACACAGTTGCAGATGCACAGACCCTTGGTTCATGCGGTCCGAAAGACCTTTAAGACAAAAAAAGAAAGTCAATACATGTATAGAAACTGAATGATCACCAACCTGTTACACACTTGCAGACAGATTGATAGCAAGCCACACAAACAGTGGCAATGGAAAGACCCTTGGTTCATGCGGTCCGAAAAACCTGTAAGACAAAAAAGAAAGTCAATACATGTATAGAAACTGAATGATCACCTACCTGTTACACACTTGCAGAAGGATAGTAGCGAGTCAAACACAGTTGCAGATGCACAGACCCTTGGTTCATGTGGTCCGAAAAACCTGTAAGACAAAAAAAGACAGTCAATACATGTATAGAAACTGAATGATCACCAACCTGTTACACACTTGCAGACAGAATGATAGTCAATACATTTATAGAAACTGAATGATCACCTACCTGTTACACACTTGCAGACAGATAGTAGCGAGTCATACACAGTTGCAGATGCACAGACCCTTGGTTCATGCGGTCCGAAACACCTGTAAGACAAAAAAGAAAGTCAATACATGTATAGAAACTGAATGATCACCTACCTGTTACACACTTGCAAACAGATAGTAGCGAGTCACACACAGTTGCATATGCACAGACCCTTGGTTCATGTGGTCCGAAAGACCTTTAAAACAAAAAAGAAAGTCAATACATGTATAGAAACTGAATGATCACCAACCTGTTACACACTTGCAGACAGATAGTAGCGAGTCACACACAGTTTCAGATGCACAGAAACTTGGTTCATGTGGTCCGATAGACCTTTAAGACAAAAAAAAGAAAGTCAATACATGTATAGAAACTGAATGATCACCTACCTGTTACACACTTGCAGACAGATAGTAGCGAGTCAAACACAGTTGCAGATGCACAGACCCTTGGTTGATGCGGTCTGAAAAACTTGTAAGACAAAAAAAGAAAGTCAAAACATGTATAGAAACTGAATGATCACCTACCTGTTACACACTTGCAGACAGATAGTAGCAACTCAAACACAGTTGCAGATGCACAGACCCTTGGTTCATGTGGTCCGAAAGACCTTTAAGACAAAAAAAGAAAGTCAAAACATGTATAGAAACTGAATGATCACCTACCTGTTACACACTTGCAGACAGATTGATAGCAAGCCACACAAACAGTGGCAATGGAAAGACCCTTGATTCATGCGGTCCGAAAAACCTGTAAGACAAAAAAGAAAGTCAATACATGTATAGAAACTGAATGATCACCTACCTGTTACACACTTGCAGACAGATAGTGGCGAGTCATACACAGTTGCAGATGCACAGACCCTTGGTTCATGTGATCCGAAAGACCTTTAAGACAAAAAAAAGAAAGTCAAAACATGTATAGAAACTGAAGACATGTATAGAAACGGCAGACAGATAGTAGCGAGTCACACACAGTTGCAGATGCACAGACCCTTGGTTCATGCGGTCCTAAAAACCTGTAAGACAAAAAAAGAAAGTCAATACATGTATAGAAACTGAATGATCACCTACCTGTTACACACTTGCAGACAGATTGATAGCGAGCCACACACACAGTGGCAATGGAAAGACCCTTGGTTCATGCGGTCCAAAAAACCTGTAAGACAAAAAAAGAAAGTCAATACATGTATAGAAACTGAATGATCACCTACCTGTTACACACTTGCAAACAGATAGCAGCGAGTCACACACAGTTGCATATGCACAGACCCTTGGTTCATGTGGTCCGAAAGACCTTTAAGACAAAAAAGAAAGTCAATACATGTATAGAAACTGAATGATCACCAACCTGTTACACACTTGCAGACAGATAGTAGCGAGTCACGCACAGTTTCAGATGCACAGAAACTTGGTTCATGTGGTCCGATAGACCTTTAAGACAAAAAAAAGAAAGTCAATACATGTATAGAAACTGAATGATCACCTACCTGTTACACACTTGCAGACAGATAGTAGCGAGTCAAACACAGTTGCAGATGCACAGACCCTTGGTTGATGCGGTCTGAAAAACCTGTAAGACAAAAAAAGAAACTCAATACATGTACAGAAACTGAATGATCACCTACCTGTTACACACTTGCAGACAGATAGTAGCAACTCAAACACAGTTGCAGATGCACAGACCCTTGGTTCATGTGGTCCGAAAGACCTTTAAGACAAAAAAAGAAAGTCAAAACATGTATAGAAACTGAATGATCACCTACCTGTTACACACTTGCAGACAGATTGATAGCAAGCCACACAAACAGTGGCAATGGAAAGACCCTTGATTCATGCGGTCCGAAAAACCTGTAAGACAAAAAAGAAAGTCAATACATGTATAGAAACTGAATGATCACCTACCTGTTACACACTTGCAGACAGATAGTGGCGAGTCACACACAGTTGCAGATGCACAGACCCTTGGTTCATGTGATCCGAAAGACCTTTAAGACAAAAAAAAGAAAGTCAAAACATGTATAGAAACTGAAGACATGTATAGAAACGGCAGACAGATAGTAGCGAGTCACACACAGTTGCAGATGCACAGACCCTTGGTTCATGCGGTCCTAAAAACCTATAAGACAAAAAAAGAAAGTCAAAACATGTATAGAAACTGAATGATCACTTACCTGTTACACACTTGCAAAAAGATAGTAGCGAGTCACACACAGTTGCAGATGCACAGACCCTTGGTTCATGTGGTCCGAAAAACCTATAAGACAAAAAAAGAAAGTCAAAACATGTATAGAAACTGAATGATCACCTACCTGTTACACACTTGCAAACAGATAGTAGCAAGTCACACACAGTTGCAGATGCACAGACCCTTGGTTCATGTGGTCCGAAAGACCTTTAAGACAAAAAAAGAAAGTCAATGCATGTATAGAAACTGAATGATCACCTACCTGTTACACACTTGCAGACAGATTGATAGCGAGCCACACACACAGTGGCAATGGAAAGACCCTTGGTTCATGCGGTCCAAAAAACCTGTAAGACAAAAAAAGAAAGTCAATACATGTATAGAAACTGAATGATCACCTACCTATTACACACTTGCAAACAGATAGTAGATTGTCACACACAGTTGCAGATGCACAGACCCTTGGTTCATGCGGTCCAAAAAACCTGTAAGACAAAAAAAAGAAAGTCAATACATGTATAGAAACTGAATGATCACCTACCTGTTACACACTTGCAGACAGATAGTAGCGAGTCACACACAGTTGCAGATGCAAAGACCCTTGGTTCATGAGGTCCGAAAAATCTGTAAGACAAAAAAAGAAAGTCAATACATGTATAGAAACTGAATGATCACCTACCTGTTACACACTTGCAAACAGATAGATAGCGAGCCACACACAAAGTTGCAATAGATAGACCCTTGTTGGCTGTATTCACCATCAGGAAGGGGGGAGCCATTGGTCCTGAAAGCCTGTAAGACAACAAAAAGGCAATACATGTATACAACCTCAATGATCACTTACCTCTTACACACTTGCAGACAGATAGTAGCGAGTCACACACAGTTGCAGATGCACAGACCCTTGGTTTATGCGGTCTGAAAAACCTGTAAGACAAAAAAAGAAAGTCAAAACATGTATAGAAACTGAATGATCACTTACCTGTTACACACTTGCAAAAAGATAGTAGCGAGTCACACACAGTTGCAGATGCACAGACCCTTGGTTCATGTGGTCCGAAAAACCTATAAGACAAAAAAAGAAAGTCAAAACATGTATAGAAACTGAATGATCACCTACCTGTTACACACTTGCAAACAGATAGTAGCAAGTCACACACAGTTGCAGATGCACAGACCCTTGGTTCATGTGGTCCGAAAGACCTTTAAGACAAAAAAAGAAAGTCAATGCATGTATAGAAACTGAATGATCACCTACCTGTTACACACTTGCAGACAGATTGATAGCGAGCCACACACACAGTGGCAATGGAAAGACCCTTGGTTCATGCGGTCCAAAAAACCTGTAAGACAAAAAAAGAAAGTCAATACATGTATAGAAACTGAATGATCACCTACCTATTACACACTTGCAAACAGATAGTAGATTGTCACACACAGTTGCAGATGCACAGACCCTTGGTTCATGCGGTCCAAAAAACCTGTAAGACAAAAAAAAGAAAGTCAATACATGTATAGAAACTGAATGATCACCTACCTGTTACACACTTGCAGACAGATAGTAGCGAGTCACACACAGTTGCAGATGCAAAGACCCTTGGTTCATGAGGTCCGAAAAATCTGTAAGACAAAAAAAGAAAGTCAATACATGTATAGAAACTGAATGATCACCTACCTGTTACACACTTGCAAACAGATAGATAGCGAGCCACACACAAAGTTGCAATAGATAGACCCTTGTTGGCTGTATTCACCATCAGGAAGGGGGGAGCCATTGGTCCTGAAAGCCTGTAAGACAACAAAAAGGCAATACATGTATACAACCTCAATGATCACTTACCTCTTACACACTTGCAGACAGATAGTAGCGAGTCACACACAGTTGCAGATGCACAGACCCTTGGTTTATGCGGTCTGAAAAACCTGTAAGACAAAAAAAGAAAGTCAAAACATGTATAGAAACTGAATGATCACTTACCTGTTACACACTTGCAAAAAGATAGTAGCGAGTCACACACAGTTGCAGATGCACAGACCCTTGGTTCATGTGGTCCGAAAAACCTATAAGACAAAAAAAGAAAGTCAAAACATGTATAGAAACTGAATGATCACCTACCTGTTACACACTTGCAAACAGATAGTAGCAAGTCACACACAGTTGCAGATGCACAGACCCTTGGTTCATGTGGTCCGAAAGACCTTTAAGACAAAAAAAGAAAGTCAATGCATGTATAGAAACTGAATGATCACCTACCTGTTACACACTTGCAGACAGATAGTAGCGAGTCAAACACAGTTGCAGATGCACAGACCCTTGGTTTATGTGGTCCGAAAGACCTTTAAGACAAAAAAAGAAAGTCAATACATGTATAGAAACTGAATGATCACCTACCTGTTACACACTTGCAGACAGATAGTAGCGAGTCAAACACAGTTGCAGATGCACAGACCCTTGGTTCATGTGGTCCGAAAGACCTTTAAGACAAAAAAAGAAAGTCAATACATGTATAGAAACTGAATGATCACCTACCTGTTAAACACTTGCAGACAGATTGATAGCAAGCCACACACACAGTGGCAATGGAAAGACCCTTGGTTCATGTGGTCCGAAAAATCTGTAAGACAAAAAAAGAAAGTCAATACATGTATAGAAACTGAATGATCACCTACCTGTTACACACTTGCAGACAGAAAGATAGCGAGCCACACACAAAGTTGCAATAGATAGACCCTTGTTGGCTGTATTCACCATCAGGAAGGGGGGAGCCATTGGTCCTGAAAGCCTGTAAGACAACAAAAATGTAATACATGTATACAACCTCAATGATCACTTACCTCTTACACACTTGCAGACAGATAGTAGCGAGTCACACACAGTTGCAGATGCACAGACCCTTGGTTTATGCGGTCTAAAAAACCTGTAAGACAAAAAAAGAAAGTCAAAACATGTATAGAAACTGAATGATCACTTACCTGTTACACACTTGCAAAAAGATAGTAGCGAGTCACACACAGTTGCAGATGCACAGACCCTTGGTTCATGTGGTCCGAAAAACCTGTAAGACAAAAAAAGAAAGTCAAAACATGTATAGAAACTGAATGATCACCTACCTGTTACACACTTGCAAACAGATAGTAGCGAGTCACACACAGTTGCAGATGCACAGACCCTTGGTTCATGTGGTCCGAAAAACCTGTAAGACAAAAAAAAAAAAGAAAGTCAATACATGTATAGAAACTGAATGATCACTTACCTGTTACACACTTGCAGACAGATTGATAGCAAGCCACACACACAGTGGCAATGGAAAGACCCTTGGTTCATGCGGTCCGAAAAACCTTTAAGACAAAAAAAGAAAGTCAATACATGTATAGAAACTGAATGATCACCTACCTGTTACACACTTGCAAACAGACAGTAGCGAGTCACACACAGTTGCAGATGCACAGACCCTAGTTCATGTGGTCCGAAAAACCTGTAAGACAAAAAAAGAAAGTCAATACATGTATAGAAACTGAATGACCACCTACCTGTTACACACTTGCAGACAGAGAGTAGCGAGTCACACACAGTTGCAGATGCACAGACCCTTGGTTAATGCGGTCCGAAAAACCTGTAAGACCAAAAAAAGAAAGTCAATACATGTATAGAAACTGAATGATCACCTACCTGTTACACACTTGCAGACAGATAGTAGCGAGTCACACACACAGTGGCAATGGAAAGACCCTTGGTTCATGTGGTCCGAAAAACCTGTAAGACAAAAAAAAAAAAAAAGTCAATACATGTATAGAAACTGAATGATCACCTACCTGTTACACACTTGCAGACAGATTGATAGCAAGCCACACAAACAGTGGCAATGGAAAGACCCTTGGTTCATGCGGTCCGAAAAACCTGTAAGACAAAAAAGAAAGTCAAAACATGTATAGAAACTGAATGATCACCTACCTGTTGCACAATTGCAGACAGATAGTAGCGAGTCACACACAGTTGCAGATGTACAGACCCTTGGTTCATGTGGTCCGAAAAACCTGTAAGACAAAAAAAGAAAGTCAAAACATGTATAGAAACTGAATGATCACCAATTTGTTACACACTTGCAGACAGATAGTAGCAAGTCACACACAGTTTCAGATGCACAGACCCTTGGTTCATGTGGTCCGAAAGACCTTTAAGACAAAAAAAATAGAAAGTCAATACATGTATAGAAACTGAATGATCACCTACCTGTTACACACTTGCAGACAGATAGATAGCGAGCCACACACAAAGTTGCAATAGATAGACCCTTGTTGGCTTTATTCACCATCAGGAAGGGGGGAGCCATTGGTCCTGAAAGCCTGTAAGACAACAAAAAGGCAATACATGTATACAACCTGAATGATCACTTACCTCTTACACACTTGCAAACAGATAGTAGCGAGTCAAACACAGTTGCAGATGCACAGACCCTTGGTTTATGCGGTCTAAAAAACCTGTAAGACAAAAAAAGAAAGTCAAAACATGTATAGAAACTGAATGATCACCTACCTGTTACACACTTGCAAACAGATAGTAGCGAGTCACACACAGTTGCAGATGCACAGACCCTAGTTCATGTGGTCCGAAAAACCTGTAAGACAAAAAAAAAAAAGAAAGTCAATACATGTATAGAAACTGAATGATCACCTACCTGTTACACACTTGCAGACAGATAGATAGCAAGCCACACACACAGTGGCAATGGAAAGACCCTTGGTTCATGCGGTCCGAAAAACCTTTAAGACAAAAAAAGAAAGTCAATACATGTATAGAAACTGAATGATCACCTACCTGTTACACACTTGCAGACAGATAGATAGCGAGCCACACACAAAGTTGCAATAGATAGACCCTTGTTGGCTGTATTCACCATCAGGAAGGGGGGAGCCATTGGTCCTGAAAGCCTGTAAGACAACAAAAAGGCAATACATGTATACAACCTGAATGATCACTTACCTCTTACACACTTGCAAACAGATAGTAGCGAGTCACATACAGTTGCAGATGCACAGACCCTTGGTTCATGTGGTCCGAAAAACCTGTAAGACAAAAAAAGAAAGTCAATACATGTATAGAAACTGAATGATCACCTACCTGTTACACACTTGCAGACAGATTGATAGCGAGCCACACACACAGTGGCAATGGAAAGACCCTTGGTTCATGCGGTCCGAAAAACCTGTAAGACAAAAAAAGAAAGTCAATACATGTATAGAAACTGAATGATCACTTACCTGTTACACAATTGCAGACAGATAGTAGCGAGTCACACACAGTTGCAGATGCACAGACCCTTGGTTCATGCGGTCCAAAAAACTTGTAAGACAAAAAAAAGAAAGTCAATACATGTACAGAAACTGAATGATCACCTACCTGTTACACACTTGCAGACAGATAGTAGCGAGTCACACACAGTTGCAGATGCACAGACCCTTGGTTCATGCGGTCCAAAAAACTTGTAAGACAAAAAAAAGAAAGTCAATACATGTACAGAAACTGAATGATCACCTACCTGTTACACACTTGCAGACAGATAGTAGCGAGTCACACACAGTTGCAGATGCACA
This sequence comes from Salminus brasiliensis, assembly GCF_030463535.1. Classification (NCBI taxonomy): domain Eukaryota; kingdom Metazoa; phylum Chordata; class Actinopteri; order Characiformes; family Bryconidae; genus Salminus; species Salminus brasiliensis. The sequence goes on along the minus strand of NC_132881.1, from coordinate 11,215,534 downwards.
GACCCTTGATTCATGAGGTCCGAAAAATCTGTAAGACAAAAAAAGAAAGTCAATACATGTATAGAAACTGAATGATCACCTACCTGTTACACACTTGCAGACAGATTGATAGTGTATACAGCCAACAAGGGTCTTTCCATTGCTACTGTGTGTGTGGCTCGCTATCAGGAAGGGGGGAGCCATTGGTCCTGAAAGACTGTAAGACAATGAAAAGACAAGACATGAATACAAACTGAATGATCACTTACCTGTTACACACTTGCAGACAGATAGTAGCGAGTCACACACAGTTGCAATGGACAGACCCTTGTTGGCTGTTTCACCATCAGGAAGGGGGGAGCCCTTGGTCCTGAAAGCCTGTAAGACAACAACAAGTCAATACATGTTTAGAAACTGAATGATTACCAACCTGTTACACACTTGCAGAGAGATAGCAGCGAGTCACACACAGTTGCAGATGCACAGACCCTTGGTTCATGCGGTCCGAAAGACCTCTAAGACAAAAAAAAAGGTCAATACATGTATAGAAACTGAATGATCAACACAAACAATTGCAATGGACAGACCCTTGTTGGCTGTATGCACCATCAGGAAGGGGGGGGGGGGCATTGGTCCTGAAAGCCTATAAGACAACAAAAAGGCAATACATGTATAGAAACTGAATGATCACTTACCTGTTACAGAGTTGCAGAAGGATGGACAGCGAACCACACAGTCGCAGATGAAAATATATTTGTTCGACGGATACACCTTCAGGGAGAAGAAGAGGTTGACGGATTTCTTGAGAACCTGTAACACAAAAAAGAAAATCAATACATGTATAGAAACTGAATGATCACTTACATGTTACAGAGTTGCAGAACACACAGTTCAGACAGTGAGCCACACAGTTGCCGATGAAAATACATTTGTTGGGTTGATGGGGTTCCTGAGAACCTGTAACACAAAAAAGAAAGTCAATACATGTATAGAAACTGAATATAGTGAGGCCCATGGGGTAGTCTTGGAAAGGAGATGGTGGGGGCTAATGATGATTCCTTATGGATGAAATGCAGACATCCTGCATATGAGAACAGTCCAAAAACATACACACAGTCCTAAATTTTCTTTAATCTAGAGTTACTATCAGGTTTGGCTGATATATAGAGCATTGTCATCTGCATCTGTAAGTTAACATCCTGTCTGCTTATAACTGCCCTGTGGTAACATCTATAATGAAAATAATAGATACCCTTAAATAGAGCATTGTGGAACTCCATATCGGACTTCTGTGTAATTTAGAAATACGGACTGATAGGGTTCGTTTAGATATGATAGGGCTGTTTCTGTGATTCCAACCATGTTCTCTAATCTTTCAAAGAGAATAGTGTTATCTATAGTGTCAAAGGCTAAACTGAGGGCGAGTAGGGCTACGTAGCCTTGATCAGAGGCAAGAAAGAGATCGTTTGTAATCTTCACTTGGGCTGTCTGAATCCAGATTGGAATTTCTCATACATTTCATTTTTACTCTGGTATAAGCAGAGTTGTTGAGGCACAGCATTTTCTAATATCTTGGACAGAAATGTCAGGCTTGAGATGGGTCTGTAATTGACAGTACACCAGGACCAAGATTTAGTTTCTTAATTAAAGGTTTTATAACTGCAAATTAAAGGGATTTGGGTACATGGCCTTAGGTAAGGGATGAATTTACTATTGTTAAAAGAGGTCTGATTATAATTGGGAGTAATTCTGTCAGTATTTTAAAGGGAATTGGGTCGAGTGTACAGGCTGTATTATAAAAAATTTATAAAAAAAATATTACTGGTTAAGGTAGTAGGGATCTGGGGTTGAGAATCTGCCTGGCATACCTGATTTAGGTTGTATATTTAACAGTCTAAATTTAAATTTATTTGTGGAAGTTACTGGTACTGGTAAGAATTGATACGTAGGTTTCCTTTTTTCCCCCCCAAGACTGTTAAAACCAATTTTCTGTTCTCAATATATGCTCGATACTGCAGGGTTTGTTTAAATGTGAGCAAGTGATACTAATATTACTTTTTTAATACAAGCAGAGAAAGGGAAGAACAAATGGTTTGAATATAGTAAATCATCACTTACCTGACAGATCTCAGGCAGCACAGGTGTAGCCTTTCTCGGTGGTAGAGGACAGAAAGTCAGAACCTGCAGTCAGCAGTGGAGCGCGAAGAGTCAGCTGAATGGCTTGCTTCCTCGATTCTGCCGTCTGTTTTCTTCCAAACGGTGTCTGGAATTTAGTGTACTAGAGGTCTTCCAGGCCACAGGTACCGCAGTATTACTCTTTGGGCCCGATATTTAATAGGGTCTTACAATAAAATCTCCAACAATGAGAACACCATCTGGAGTAGTTGCCCTCTCTGCTGGAGCATGCAGAGCCATAGACAATGTTTTTCTTTTTTCTGTCCTAGGGAGAAAAAGGAAATTGCGCAATATGCAGAGGTGGTCAGAGTTAGGGGACCGGTCAATAATAGGTGCCTTTCTCACACTTTTCTACATCTGTTGAAGGAAAAATTAAGAAAAATCTCATTAACTTGTTTACTGTAAATGCAGTGTCTTGTCTGCTAATGATACTGAACATGTATACATCACTCTGTATTTAAAAGTAAAAATTAATTAGAACATTTTTGTGTACGATGTAAGCTAATTACAAATAATGCTAATGGGTACAATACACACAGTGCAGCATACGGAATGATGAAGCATCTGGTGCTAAGGTAGTGGTATGGGGGCCCCAAATGAAAATCTGCTTAGGGCCCCATAAAGTCTTGGGCTGGCCCTGGTCACGCTGATGCTCCCAGTGCCTCTCCATGGCCACCATATTCCTCGAAAGTAAACACAGAAGTTAGTTAGTGAGATAATGTCTTAAAAGCTGTGAGGGAGAAAGGAGGTGTAGTGTGGAGTGGAAGCAACATTTCCTTGTTTCCATACATGTCGAAGAAGCTGGTTGAGAGGAGGAAAACGTTCTGATTGGCGAAACAGCTGCTGCGTGACAAGAAAGTGAGGTTTCCTTTAGTCTTTCCTGCAGCGCTCCAGTTTGCGTGGAAGAGGAGAAACAAAGTTTGACGTCACAACAGAAGCTGTCAAGTTCATCAAGAAGCAAGTTACTGATGAAGAATAAACTATAAAACATCCACTAGCACAAGGAGACTGAGAGGTATGATTGGTCTGGATAGCTTTGTGTAGCTGTTTAGGCTATAACCTAGTAGACGTCTCAGACATTCCACTGACCTAAGTTAAGTTCTCTTCTTTTTTTTCTTCCTTTTTTCTCTTTGTTGTTAGTTTTGTGGACATGAATTTAACAAGAAGAGAATCCTCAGCTGGCTACTGGAGACATTTTTCTGTTCATGTTCTCTCCTCTGCTGTGGAGAAAAGATTTTTGTTGGCCTGTTTGGCTATGCTGGTTCTATTTAGAATTACAGGTATCCTAATAATGTTCACTGGTACAAAAGCAGTAGCCTATATTTTGAAATTAGGAAGGTCAGATGGCATGGAACGATTGCTATGCCAATCTTTTATTTCAGTTTTGTTATCTTATCATATGAATGGCAAATAGTGCTAATGTTAATGTTCCTGGAATATTAATGGTTCTTATGGAGTTCTTATTTTGGTCCATAGGAGGTTTAACTTTGCTGAGAGAGTATAAGGATAGTAATGGTAAAGTTATTTATATAGAAGCCAATATAAATTGGGAGGGGGGGGTAAATAACACTGTGTAATATCTATGCTCCTAACATGGAGGACCCATCTTTCTTTCATGGAGTTAATAAATTGGGAAATGCCCAAGGACAAATGCTTTTGGCAGGAGACTTCAATTAGGTCTTAAATGGGATATTAGATAAAAGTAAATAATCAGGTACCTCAACGCCGAAGGATAGAGCTGCCATTCACATGCTGATGGTGGACAATGACCTGATTCAATCCTAGAAACCAGAAATGCACATTTTACTACCACTGCCATAATTCCTACCCAAGACTTGACCTTGATTTTAATCTCCCAGAGTCTAACCAATAATATCACTATCAACGCTATTTCCCTGTCGGACCATGCACCTGTTTAGCTTTGTGTGAATATACATTCAGACAGGCTTAGAAGAGGTAGATGGAGAATGAATACATCTCTACTACAGATGTCTGAAAACCTGTATTAGACCTGATCAATATTTAGCACTAAATGAAGCCACCCCCGCAGGTTATAAATATGTACATAGCCCTAGATTATCAGGCAGAGGAGGTGGAGCATGCATAATCTACCAGAAAACGCTTGATACTCAAAAACACTATCAAATTCACTTTGTTTGAGATTCTCTACGTTAATATATCAAATCCAGCCACAAATAAAAATGGATTCACACTATTATTTGTAGGCCTTCAGCACCACACTCTGAATTTTTAAAAGAATTGAGTGATTTTGCTGCAGACTTGGCAGTGTGCAACAACAAAGTTATAATAGTAGGAGACTTTAATATTCATTTTGAAAAAGCAGACGATCCATTAACAAAGGCCATTGCATCGATATTAGATAACTGTAACTGGACCCACACATTACTGTAATCATACCCTAGATTTAGTCCTGACCCTGGGTGTTAGCATTAAGCTTAGTAACATCAGACCATTATCTAATCTCCTATGAGCTACATCTTAGGCAAATGTTAATTTGGCCCCTTGCCACTTTTTAAAGCATGCAATAACCCAATGACCACTGTACAGTTTACTGAAAACCTTCGAGACCTACCGACCTTAGCTTACACTCCGTTAGATTAAACATAGCTAGATAGATTAACAAACGGCCTTTAAAATACCCTTCAATTAACCTTAGACAAGGTGGCTCCGCCCGCACAGTGGTACAGTGATCAAACTCGTACCTTAAAACAAACAGCGCAGAAACTAGAGCAAAAATGGCGGACGACCCAAGTGTCCCAAGATTCCAGCTTCTTTAACCAGTAATGTTTTTATGGACTATTTTAATAATAAAATAGAAAACATTTAACAACAAATCCAACACTCCTTATTAAATCAAACATTTGACCTTAAATCAAAATTGCCTGGTACAGCTGCTTTAGAACATAACTTGGTTGTAGAATAAAGGCTGAAAGCCTTCTACCCACTTCCACAGCCAGAACTAAAAAAAGATTTCCTCAGCAAATTGCACAACCTGTACACTTGACCCAATTCCCTCTAAAATACTATACGAAATACTCCCAATTATAATCAGACCTCTTTTAACAATAGTAAATTCATCCCTTAGCTTAGGGCATGTACCCAAAACCCTTAAATTAGCAGTCATGAAACCTTTAATTAAGAAACCAAATCTCCTAGTCCATCCATGAATAAGAAATTCCTATCTGGATTCAGACCCCATCATAGCACAGAGACAGCCCTAGTGAAGATTACAAAGATCTCTTTCTTGCCTCTGATCAAGGCTACGTATTCTTTATTAGCCCTACTAGACCGCAGTGCAGCCTTTGATACAATAGTTCACACTATTCTACTAGAAAGATTAGAGAAAATGGTTGGAATCACAGGAACAGCCCTACCGTGGTTCAAATCATATCTAACTGAACACCATCACATTTATAAAGATAAAAGATTTATCATCAAATTACACAAATAAGATATGAAGTTCTACAATACTCTAGGACTGCTATTATTTACATTATACATGTTACCACTGGGCAGTTATAATTTCCATTGCCATTGCAGATGACACACAGCTCTATATATCAGCCCAACATGTTGATACATTTAGATTAAAGAAAATGGAGGACTGTGTAAAGGATATAAAACTCTGGATGTCACATAACTTCTTTCTTCTTAACAGTAACAAAACAAAACTTCTCCTTTTAGGTCCAAAAGACACTAGAAATAAACTATTTTTATTTAGACTTAATGTTAGATCAGCTGATTTTTCCATTATCCCTGGTCCAGCAACTAAAAATCATTTGACCGAATAAAGATTTGAATAAAGTAAACCATCACTTACCTGACTGGTGTGACTGGGTAAGGTCTTGGTGTAGCACCTTCTCAATGTTTCCGGAGAGCACAGCAGATTCCAGGCAGCAGAGGTGAAGCCTTTCTCTGTGATAGAGAACCGGACATCATACCCAATTTCATCACTTTAACTGGTGGTACTATTTCCACATATTTCTCAGACTAGGAGAAGCTGCATTTTCAAACACTAGTAAATGAAACTTCACAGAAATTAATCGGGCTTTCTTTCTAATGAGCTAAAAAAACACAGTCACTTAAAATCCAAGCACATTTGAGTTTGAGAACCTTGAGTTTGGAAAGCTCAGTCAACTTAGTTTGATATTGGATCATTAGATATTCACTTTGCCCCTCCTCTCACTCACAAACAAATCCCTTAAAACCTCAAACATGACTAAAAAAAAAACGATGGAGAACAGAGAAACTACACTCATTATATTTCCTCAACATTTCCAGTCTTTCCATTTGGACAAGGATATTTAATCAGAATAGCCAGAATTCCTGCAACAGGTGCTGTTGATGCTAAAAGACAAAATGTGCGGAAATCAAAAACTCTCAGAGATAAAGAGCTGCTGGTGTTACTTAAAGACAAACAAACCTACTGAAGAACAGAGAAGAAATTAAAATCAATGACAAACCTTAACTGCTTCAACAAACAGATTTTTTTTGCACTTTAGAGGTTCTAAACATGCTTGTAGCGCATTTTCATAATGAATAAATCACTACTGTGACATCGTACAATATGCCTATTTTAACCATTTTTAATGTAATATAGTTCCAGTTAAACATCCATAAAGCATATAAATCCAAAATCAGCTGTAGTGTAGAGAGACATCTAAAATATACTACTACCCTTAGAATAGCCAGATCACAATTTACAAAACAAGTACTTAAGAGAGCCTGCAGATTTCTTGTGGACTGCTCACTAGTGCTTGAAGGTAGGTAAAGTTTTGTCTGTACTCACCCTCTTATTAACGGTACTTACTTGAAGTCCATAGAACCAACCCAAAACATAGGAGTTGGAAAGCTCTCACAAAGTGGTTTGTATTTCAGACATCCTTCTTTCTGATAACAGTTTATAATCCTGGGTGTTTCCTTGTGAAAGGAAAGTCTGAACCATGGAAATCCCTGGTTTGAGTTACTGAGAGTCAATTCAGGAGTGATACATTTGTCTTCTGTGTGTAAAGTTTATCCCAATGTCCATAAGAAGAGCAAGTTAGTTGTAAGGACTGCAAATAGAGAAACAAACAAACAGAAAACAAGACAAAAGTGAAACTTTCTGCAAAAGCAGAACAGCACAAAACCTCATGAAGCCACATCTAAACCACCTTGCTGCTTCATAGTTCCCTCCCTTTTGGCTTGTAACCTGGCCTACTTCCAATATACTGCCACATAGTGGATGGAGTAGGAATTACCATGAAAAAAGGTCACAACACTGGAGTCACACGAGTGTCAGCTATGGCTTCAAGTAGGCCTAAGTTTTAGGATTTTTTTTATGCCAATATAGAAAATAGACAATAGGCAAGTGGTTTAAAGATCCAACCACAACAGGCCCAATAAGACCTAAAGAACCAGCACAACAGGCCCAATGATAATGATAATTACAAATCAATACACATAACCAATCATCAAAATTATTGCATTTTCAACTAAAAAAAAAAACATTCTGTTGATAGACATCTCATATGAAGACTTTTGTATCCTTTGAAAAGAACAAAATCTGGCATGTGTGACTGTCTCCTATAAATACTTATAAATAAATGAACACATTGTAAGGTGAATGCTGTGCCAAGCTCTCACAAAGTGGTTTGTATTTCAGACATCCTTCTTTCTGATAACAGTTTATAATCCTGGGTGTTTCCTTGTGAAAGGAAAGTCTAAACCATGGAAATCCCTGGTTTGAGTTGCTGAGAGTCAATTCAGGAGTGATACATTTGTCTTCTGTGTGTAAAGTTTATCCCAATGTCCATAAGAAGAGCAAGTTAGTTGTAAGGACTGCAAATAGAGAAACAAACAAACAGAAAACAAGACAAAAGTGAAGCTTTCTGCAAAAACAGAACAGCACAAAACCTCATGAATAAAACATACACAAAGCTTGACTGAATATAGAAAGAATTAAATGATAGCAAACTTACAGTGAGTGTTAGAACCTGTAGTTCCACCAGTAAGGATCTTCATTACAGTGAGGCCTGAAGTGAGCCACATCTAAACCACCTTGCTGCTTCATAGTTCCCTCCCTTTTGGCTTGTAACCTGGCCTACTTCCAATATACTGCCACATAGTGGATGGAGTAGGAATTACCATGAAAAAAAAGCAGTCACAACACTGGAGTCACACGAGTGTCAGCTATGGCTTCAAGTAGGCCTAAGTTTTAGAATTTATTTATGCCAATATAGAAAAAAGACAATAGGCAAGTGGCTTAAAGTTCCAACCACAACAGGCCCAATGAGACCTAAAGAACCAGCACAACAGGCCCAATGATAATGATAATTACAAATCAATACACATAACCAATCATCAAAATTATTGCATTTTCAACTAAAAAAAACATTCTGTTAATAGTCATATCTCATATGAAGACTTTTGTATCCTTTGAAAAGAACTAAATCTGGCATGTGTGACTGTCTCCTATAAATACTTATAAATAAATGAACACATTGTAAGGTGAATGCTGTGCCAAGGTCCTGCACAATTGTTTCTTATTTTAGTGACAAATAAATAGCAATTTAATACAACTATTTTACAAAGTTAGTGAGATAATGTTTACATCAATCCTGATGCTTTAAATCTCTCCCACATGGTGAGGTATACAGTTTATTTATTTAACAATGGTATCAGATCGGTACTGTGTATCAATCAATAAGTTTATGTATTGGTATCGATTATGTATGGTGTATCTGTAATTGTAACATATAGGAAACAGCATATGACAGCATTATTGTAAGGCATTTCTGGCAACGTCACTGGTTAATAGAATATGCCTACATTGATAAATCCCCTTAAGTTGCACCCTGATTGGTGAATGTTTAGCATGTCAAATGTATGCTTGAATGTGATTGGCTAATACCAACCACAATAATTGACATATCAAGTCCTCTGGTCAGACTATTATAGAACAGGCTAAAGATGCAGCATGTAAAATTGTAGGTTGACTGGATGAATGGTTTCTAAGAGTTATGTACTATTGGCCTCGCTTTCTTGTGACAAATGTCCACCAAACTTGACATACCCCCTCAAAATAATGTGCTGAACATTTTGTTAAAATGGGCTTGTTCAAAGTCAAAGTGTTCAAAAGGTACAAGTTATTCCTTATAATTATTATTAATTATAAATATTGCAGGTATTTTGCTAACAGATGTGTGAGGATTGGCAAAAAAATTCTTGAAGTAGAAAGGATCAAGAAATTACCCCCCCCCCCCCCCCAAAAAAAAAAAAAAATGAATTTTGTGTGTAGGACACAGATGCTACAGACCAGATGCTATTGAATAAAAACGCTTAATGCTTTGTTGTAACGCCACCATCAGGCCAGTGAATGTCATTTTTCTTGAAGCTGCTGTAACTTTGTTGTGTCCATATGCAATGTGTTTAATGCATATATTAAACAAATTCGTTGTTACGGATTTAGGACACTGGGGGCACTAGTGGACTGTTTGAGGTAAGAGAAAGAAGAGAGGAAAGGAGGAGAAGAATAAACAAAATAGTAAGCTCTCTGTTCCATAATCGTGTGTGGTTAATGTCTGACTCTGAACGACAAGCAACACAACAAAGTGGCGACGAGAGAAGGAGTGAAGATACAGACATGGCTCTGCTCTCCTTGCAACCTCCTGCTGTGTTCCTGGACTGCCCAGGCAACCCGACAATTCCATTTGCTACTTGGAAAATGCTATTCGATAACTATCTGCTTGCTGTCGGGGGAGGCGAGTTTCCTGCCGAGAGGAAGAGAGCCTTGCTTATTCACTGCTTGGGAACGGAGGGTAACCGAATCTACAGCACCTTACCACTCGAAAAAGATGACTATGAGGGCTCAGTAAAGGCTTTGGAGAAGCACTTCAGTCCAAAACTAAACATTGTCGCAGAAAGATACCGCTTTAGGCAAAGAGCACAAGCTGTAGGTGAGTCAATTGATCACTATGTCGCAGCATTGCGTGAACTGGTAAAAAAATGTCAGTTTGGAGCTATGGAGGATGAGATGCTTCGGGATCAAATTGTAGAGAAAACAAACAGTTCCCGCATCCGTGAAAGACTTTTAATGGAAGAAGGTTTGACACTGGATAAAACTCTGGATGTAGCCAGGCGTACTGAAGCCGCTATAGCTGTTAGCGATTTCTGTGACTGATACAAAGCCCGTTGCTGCTGTGCAAGTGCAAAAGAAGGCCCGTAACCCAAAAAAAAACCTGCTCGTAAAACTGATGGTGCGACGTCATGCTACCGGCGTGGTGCTGCTGAGCACAAAGCAAATGACAAGTCGTGCCCTGCAACAAACTCTAAATGCAAGTCATGTGGAAAATTGGGACACTTCTCAAAAGTATGCAAGTCCTCTCGAAAGCCAGTTAATGAAGTGACTGTGCCTGAAATGTGTGTTTTAAGTGTTGAAAATAATTTCACTGTTGATGCAATTAAACTAATGTGCCCTGTTACCATCACTCTACCAAATACTACTGCTGCATGTAATGTAAAATTGCTAGTTGATACAGGATCTGGCGTTTCTATACTGCCTAATAGTATTTACAATGCTAATTTTAGCTCAGTTAAACTGCATAATCCAAAAGTGCAGCTTGTGACGTATTCTAAGGAAAAACTGAATGTGATAGGATGTCTTAGAGCTGACGTTACTCACAATGGTAGTACTGCCTCTACTGACTTTTACATAGTGAAGACAGGGACACCTGTACTGGGCATGGACCTGGTTACTGCTCTCCAGCTGCAGATTAAAGGAGGACAGTTACTAACACAGGCGTCGGAAATCTGTGCAACGCTCCACCAAGCCAAAGCTCCATCTACTCACTTTGAACATGATGGTGGGTCACCTGCCACGTTCGGATGTGCGAGAAACTTCGTGCACAAAGTGAAGCTCCGGCCTGATGTGAAGCCTGTACGACAGAACCTCCGACACTTACCTCTCTCAGTTCGCGATGCTGTCTCCGAGGAACTCAAGGACCTGGAAAAACACGGCATAATTGAGAAAATTGATGCGTCTGAATGGGTCTCTCCAATTGTGGTCACCAAAAAAGAGAACTGGTGGCATACGCATGTGTGTTGACCTGAGGGAACTTAACAAGGCTGTGATTAGGGATAGCCATCCATTGCCACTGATTGAGGACATTCTGTCAGAACTGCGTGGCGCCGTGATTTTCTCAACTCTGGATTTGAAATCTGCTTACCATCAACTGACGCTGCATGAAGAGAGTAGGGGGCTCACTGCTTTCATTACACATGAAGGACTGTACCGGTACTGCAGAGTCCCATATGGACTGTGTTCAGCCCCAGCAGCTTTCCAAAAGATGATGATGCAGATTCTCAGTGGCATGAAGGGGGTGCAATGCTACCTTGATGACGTCATTACATATGGATCGTCAGAGGCGGAGCATGACGCCAACCTGAGTGCGGTGTTGCGCAAAATCAATGATGCTGGACTGAAGCTCAATGTTAACAAATGCCAACTCCGGCAAACCACACTAAGCTTCCTTGGTCAAAAGATTGGACCAGAGGGTCTGCTGCCAGATGACTCTCACGTTGCTACTATTCTGAATGCACCGTCCCCTTCCGATCCTGCAACCTTGCGCTCTTTCCTTGGCCTGAGTGCATGGTACAGCAAGTTTGTGCCAAATTACGCAACTGTCGTTGAGCCCATGAGAGCTCTTCTTTGAAAAGATTGTTCATTTCACTGGAACAAGACAGCTCAAGCAGCATTTAAGCAAGTCAAGCAGTTGATTGTGCATAGCACTGCACTGGTGATGTTTGACCCCAGTAAGTCAACCATTGTTTCAACAGATGCCTCAGACTATGGGGTAGGTGCAGTCTTGACTCAGATGGACAGTAACGGGGCAGAGCAGACTGTTGCTTTTGCATCTCGCAGTCTTTCTGAGGCAGAGAGGAAATACTCTATAGTCGAGAAGGAAGCGCTAGCTTGCGTCTGGGCTGCCGAGAAATGGCGGACATGGCTGTGGGGAAGGAGATTCCTGTTACGCACTGATCACCAAGCACTTACCACGCTGCTGACTACCAAAGGCAATAACCGTGCTGGTCTCCGCATTACCCGATGGTCTGCTCGTCTCCTAGAGTGACTACGACGTTGAATACAGAACAGGGTCCCTGAACCATGTTGCTGACTGCCTGTCGAGACTCCCACTGCCTGAAACTGACACTGCATACGCAGAAGAGATTGAGTCAGTGGCTGCCATACTCACTGACCTGAGTGCTGTGTCTGAGGAAGACTTCCGTTCAGAATGTAATGACTGTCCAGTGCTCACTAAACTCCGTGCACAGATACAGAGAGGCTGGCCATCACGGAAGTCTACACTCGATCTTAACATACAGCCATACTTTCCAATTCGCCATGAACTTGCTGTCATGAATGAATGCATAGTCAGAGGGTCTCACAGATTACTTGTGCCAGAGTCATTGCAGAAAAGACTCATTGTGCTAGCCCATGAAACCCACCAGGGTATTGTGCGTACCAAACAACGCCTTAGAGAGTTGTACTGGTGGCCCAAAATGGACTCTCAGATAGAAATATGCATTAAGAACTGCTCAACCTGCCAACAGAATGACAAGACAACTGTCACCCATGATGCTCCACTGCAACCAGTTCCCCTACCAGCTGCTGCTTGGGAAAAGGTGTCCGTAGACATCATAGGCCCATTTGAGAAAGCTCCTCCTGATTGTAGATTTGCCATATCACTGGTAGATTACTTTAGTAAATGGCCTGAAGTAGCGTTTGCTCACCGCGTTGACACAGCTACTATTATACAGTTCCTGACTGCCCTTTTCTCTCGAGAAGGAATCCCAAAGACGCTGATAAGTGACAATGGTCCTCAATTTCTCTTGTTTGCTGACTTTCTCAAAGAGAGTGGAATACAACACCTGAGATCTTCAGTGTACTACCCAAGAGCTAATGGAGAAGTTGAGAGATTCAACAGAAGTGTTAAGGACTGCTTACAGACTGCATCCATTCAAGGAGAACCCTGGAAGTCATTCCTGAGAACTTACCTGAGGGACTACAGAGCAACTCCTCATTCAACCACTGGAGTATCCCCATCAGAACTGCTCCATGGCCGGCGAATGTATCATATAAAATGTGATTTACAATATTCAGGTTTTAGTTAAAGCATTACTGTTACATTAATAATACTGTCAGGTTCTTCTGAGTTACAAGAAGGTATTCTTTGTTCAAGAGGGAAGATGTTGTGTCCATATGCAATGTGTTTAATGCATATATTAAACAAATTCGTTGTTACGGATTTAGGACACTGGGGAGCACTAGTGGACTGTTTGAGGTAAGAGAAAGAAGAGAGGAAAGGAGGGGAAGAATAAACAAAATAGTAAGCTCTCTGTTCCATAATCGTGTGTGGTTAATGTCTGACTCTGAACGACAAGTCAACACAACAAGCGCCTGTCTAGTAAACAGGAGATCCTGGCTTGGAATCCCAGCGGTGCCTTTTCCTTTGGTAATCTTTAATCAGTAACTGCTACAATGAGTAAATCAACCCAATCAAACAATTTTTTATTGGTGTCAGACTATGACTAACAGTATGCAGAGCTTTGGTGTGTGCTTTGACTTGCAGATAATCATCAGACCACTGGGATTTACATATGCATAGTAAATGTATTATTTGCCTCAAATATTAGCAGCACTACTGTTATTTTATAGGAAGGTTGGCCAAGGAACCAACTTCTTCGCCTGGGCTCTGTGGCGCAATGGATAGCGCATTGGACTTCTAGATAAATAGCTGGAGCAATTCAAAGGTTGTGGGTTCGAGTCCCACCAGAGTCTAGAGTGTTTCCTCTTCTTTATAGCTCTGTCTACTACCTTTTTGTACTTTTATTTGCAAGATTTTCTCTAGTCTTTTTACCTAATTAATAGCAATTTCAAACTTTCAGAAATATTCTGTTTGATGTTGGGGTATTGGAACATATTTGTGCTGCAGAAGATTCTGCATGTATTTGTGAAAAGTGAGATGAAGCAGTTTGAAATGTATGATTTTAGCCTTTTCTGAATCAGAATGATGTTTGCTGATCCATTAAAAGATGTTTAAACGGAACCTGAAGGGTAAACAAAAGATGCTAAGTTTTGTGTGTACATTCTGCGTGACAAGGTCTAGTACTCTGTACATGTATATGATAGGTTTAAGCAATTGAGACAAGCTTTCAGAGTTGATGTTATTTGTTTCTGGAAAATGCAGAGGTTCCTAATCAGGGAAGTTGTTTTTGCTGTCTGTGTAAAGTTTGTATGCAAGAGAATGTTTTTGAGTTTGCCTGAAGCTACATTGTATTGATATAGAAAACCAGTCATGTAGGGCGCCGTGGCTTAGTTGGTCATAGCGCCTGTCTAGTAAACAGGAGATCCTGGGTTCGAATCCCAGCGGTGCCTTTTCCTTGGGTAATCTTTAATCAGTAACTGCTACAATGAGTAAATCAACCCTTTTTTTATTGGCGTCAGACTATGACTAACAGTATGCAGAGCTTTGGTGTGTGCTTAGACTTGCAGATAATCATCAGACCACTGGGATTTACATATGCATAGTAAATTTATTATTTGCCTCAAATATTAGCAGCACTACTGTTATTTTATAGGAAGGTTGGCCAAGGAACCCGTTTCATCATCTGGGCTCTGTGGCGCAATGGATAGCGCATTGGACTTCTAGATAAATAGCTGGAGCAATTCAAAGGTTGTGGGATCGAGTCCCACCAGAGTCGAGAGTGTTTCCTCTTCTTTATAGCTCTGTCTACTACCTTTTTGTACTTTTATTTGCAAGATTTCCTCTAGTCTTTTTACCTAATTAATAGCAATTTCAAACTTTCAGAAATATTCTGTTTGATGTTGGGCAGACTGTTGCTTTTGCATCTCGCAGTCTTTCTGAGGCAGAGAGGAAATACTCTATAGTCGAGAAGGAAGCGCTAGCTTGCGTCTGGGCTGCCGAGGAATGGCGGACATGGCTGTGGGGAAGGAGATTCCTGTTACGCACTGATCACCAAGCACTTACCACGCTGCTGACTACCAAAGGCAATAACCGTGCTGGTCTCCGCATTACCCGATGGTCTGCTCGTCTCCTAGAGTTTGACTACGACGTTGAATACAGAACAGGGTCCCTGAACCATGTTGCTGACTGCCTGTCGAGACTCCCACTGCCTGAAACTGACACTGCATACGCAGAAGAGATTGAGTCAGTGGCTGCCATACTCACTGACCTGAGTGCTGTGTCTGAGGAAGACTTCCGTTCAGAATGTAATGACTGTCCAGTGCTCACTAAACTCCGTGCACAGATACAGAGAGGCTGGCCATCACGGAAGTCTACACTCGATCTTAACATACAGCCATACTTTCCAATTCGCCATGAACTTGCTGTCATGAATGAATGCATAGTCAGAGGGTCTCACAGATTACTTGTGCCAGAGTCATTGCAGAAAAGACTCATTGTGCTAGCCCATGAAACCCACCAGGGTATTGTGCGTACCAAACAACGCCTTAGAGAGTTGTACTGGTGGCCCAAAATGGACTCTCAGATAGAAATATGCATTAAGAACTGCTCAACCTGCCAACAGAATGACAAGACAACTGTCACCCATGATGCTCCACTGCAACCAGTTCCCCTACCAGCTGCTGCTTGGGAAAAGGTGTCCGTAGACATCATAGGCCCATTTGAGAAAGCTCCTCCTGATTGTAGATTTGCCATATCACTGGTAGATTACTTTAGTAAATGGCCTGAAGTAGCGTTTGCTCACCGCGTTGACACAGCTACTATTATACAGTTCCTGACTGCCCTTTTCTCTCGAGAAGGAATCCCAAAGACGCTGATAAGTGACAATGGTCCTCAATTTCTCTTGTTTGCTGACTTTCTCAAAGAGAGTGGAATACAACACCTGAGATCTTCAGTGTACTACCCAAGAGCTAATGGAGAAGTTGAGAGATTCAACAGAAGTGTTAAGGACTGCTTACAGACTGCATCCATTCAAGGAGAACCCTGGAAGTCATTCCTGAGAACTTACCTGAGGGACTACAGAGCAACTCCTCATTCAACCACTGGAGTATCCCCATCAGAACTGCTCCATGGCCGGCGAATGTATCATATAAAATGTGATTTACAATATTCAGGTTTTAGTTAAAGCATTACTGTTACATTAATAATACTGTCAGGTTCTTCTGAGTTACAAGAAGGTATTCTTTGTTCAAGAGGGAAGATGTTGTGTCCATATGCAATGTGTTTAATGCATATATTAAACAAATTCGTTGTTACGGATTTAGGACACTGGGGAGCACTAGTGGACTGTTTGAGGTAAGAGAAAGAAGAGAGGAAAGGAGGGGAAGAATAAACAAAATAGTAAGCTCTCTGTTCCATAATCGTGTGTGGTTAATGTCTGACTCTGAACGACAAGTCAACACAACAAGCGCCTGTCTAGTAAACAGGAGATCCTGGCTTGGAATCCCAGCGGTGCCTTTTCCTTTGGTAATCTTTAATCAGTAACTGCTACAATGAGTAAATCAACCCAATCAAACAATTTTTTATTGGTGTCAGACTATGACTAACAGTATGCAGAGCTTTGGTGTGTGCTTTGACTTGCAGATAATCATCAGACCACTGGGATTTACATATGCATAGTAAATGTATTATTTGCCTCAAATATTAGCAGCACTACTGTTATTTTATAGGAAGGTTGGCCAAGGAACCAACTTCTTCGCCTGGGCTCTGTGGCGCAATGGATAGTGCATTGGACTTCTAGATAAATAGCTGGAGCAATTCAAAGGTTGTGGGTTCGAGTCCCACCAGAGTCTAGAGTGTTTCCTCTTCTTTATAGCTCTGTCTACTACCTTTTTGTACTTTTATTTGCAAGATTTTCTCTAGTCTTTTTACCTAATTAATAGCAATTTCAAACTTTCAGAAATATTCTGTTTGATGTTGGGGTATTGGAACATATTTGTGCTGCAGAAGATTCTGCATGTATTTGTGAAAAGTGAGATGAAGCAGTTTGAAATGTATGATTTTAGCCTTTTCTGAATCAGAATGATGTTTGCTGATCCATTAAAAGATGTTTAAACGGAACCTGAAGGGTAAACAAAAGATGCTAAGTTTTGTGTGTACATTCTGCGTGACAAGGTCTAGTACTCTGTACATGTATATGATAGGTTTAAGCAATTGAGACAAGCTTTCAGAGTTGATGTTATTTGTTTCTGGAAAATGCAGAGGTTCCTAATCAGGGAAGTTGTTTTTGCTGTCTGTGTAAAGTTTGTATGCAAGAGAATGTTTTTGAGTTTGCCTGAAGCTACATTGTATTGATATAGAAAACCAGTCATGTAGGGCGCCGTGGCTTAGTTGGTTATAGCGCCTGTCTAGTAAACAGGAGATCCTGGGTTCGAATCCCAGCGGTGCCTTTTCCTTGGGTAATCTTTAATCAGTAACTGCTACAATGAGTAAATCAACCCTTTTTTTATTGGCGTCAGACTATGACTAACAGTATGCAGAGCTTTGGTGTGTGCTTAGACTTGCAGATAATCATCAGACCACTGGGATTTACATATGCATAGTAAATTTATTATTTGCCTCAAATATTAGCAGCACTACTGTTATTTTATAGGAAGGTTGGCCAAGGAACCAGTTTCTTCACCTGGGCTCTGTGGAGCAATGGATAGCGCATTGGACTTCTAGATAAATAGCTGGAGCAATTCAAAGGTTGTGGGTTCGAGTCCCACCAGAGTCGAGAGTGTTTCCTCTTCTTTATAGCTCTGTCTACTACCTTTTTGTACTTTTATTTGCAAGATTTTCTCTAGTCTTTTTACCTAATTAATAGCAATTTTAAACTTTCAGAAATATTCTGTTTGATGTTGGGGTATTGGAACATATTTGTGCTGCAGAAGATTCTGCATGTATTTGTGAAAAGTGAGATGAAGCAGTTTGAAATGTAGGATTTTAGCCTTTTCTGAATCAGAATGATGTATGCTGATCCATTAAAAGATGTTTAAACATAACCTGAAGGGTAAACAAAAGATGCTAAGTTTTGTGTGTACATTCTGCGTGACAAGGTCTAGTACTCTGTACATGTATATGATAGGTTTAAGCAATTGAGACAAGCTTTCAGAGTTGATGTTATTTGTTTCTGGAAAATGCAGAGGTTCCTAATCAGGGAAGTTGTTTTTGCTGTCTGTGTAAAGTTTGTATGCAAGAGAATGTTTTTGAGTTTGCCTGAAGCTACATTGTATTGATATAGAAAACCAGTCATGTAGGGCGCCGTGGCTTAGTTGGTTATAGCGCCTGTCTAGTAAACAGGAGATCCTGGGTTCGAATCCCAGCGGTGCCTTTTCCTTGGGTAATCTTTAATCAGTAACTGCTACAATGAGTAAATCAACCCTTTTTTTATTGGCGTCAGACTATGACTAACAGTATGCAGAGCTTTGGTGTGTGCTTAGACTTGCAGATAATCATCAGACCACTGGGATTTACATATGCATAGTAAATTTATTATTTGCCTCAAATATTAGCAGCACTACTGTTATTTTATAGGAAGGTTGGCCAAGGAACCCGTTTCATCATCTGGGCTCTGTGGCGCAATGGATAGCGCATTGGACTTCTAGATAAATAGCTGGAGCAATTCAAAGGTTGTGGGATCGAGTCCCACCAGAGTCGAGAGTGTTTCCTCTTCTTTATAGCTCTGTCTACTACCTTTTTGTACTTTTATTTGCAAGATTTTCTCTAGTCTTTTTACCTAATTAATAGCAATTTCAAACTTTCAGAAATATTCTGTTTGATGTTGGGGTATTGGAACATATTTGTGCTGCAGAAGATTCTGCATGTATTTGTGAAAAGTGAGATGAAGCAGTTTGAAATGTAGGATTTTAGCCTTTTCTCAATCAGAATGATGTTTGCTGATCCATTAAAAGATGTTTAAACAGAACCTGAAGGGTAAACAAAAGATGCTAAGTTTTGTGTGTACATTCTGCGTGACAAGGTCTAGTACTCTGTACATGTATATGATAGGTTTAAGCAATTGAGACAAGCTTTCAGAGTTGATGTTATTTGTTTCTGGAAAATGCAGAGGTTCCTAATCAGGGAAGTTGTTTTTGCTGTCTGTGTGAAGTTTGTATGCAAGAGAATGTTTTTGAGTTTGCCTGAAGCTATATTGTGTTGATATAGAAAACCAGTCAGGTAGGGTGCCGTGGCTTAGTTGGTTGTACCGCCTGTCTAGTAAACAGGAGATCCTGGCTTGGAATCCCAGCGGTGCCTTTTCCTTGGGTAATCTTTAATCAGTAACTGCTACAATGAGTAAATCAACCCTTTTTTTATTGGCGTCAGACTATGACTAACAGTATGCAGAGCTTTGGTGTGTGCTTAGACTTGCAGATAATCATCAGACCACTGGGATTTACATATGCATAGTAAATTTATTATTTGCCTCAAATATTAGCAGCACTACTGTTATTTTATAGGAAGGTTGGCCAAGGAACCCTTTTCATCACCTGGGCTCTGTGGCGCAATGGATAGCGCATTGGACTTCTAGATAAATAGCTGGAGCAATTCAAAGGTTGTGGGTTCGAGTCCCACCAAAGTCGAGAGTGTTTCCTCTTCTTTATAGCTCTGTCTACTACCTTTTTGTACTTTTATTTGCAAGATTTTCTCTAGTCTTTTTACCTAATTAATAGCAATTTCAAACTTTCAGAAATATTCTGTTTGATGTTGGGGTATTGGAACATATTTGTGCTGCAGAAGATTCTGCATGTATTTGTGAAAAGTGAAATGAAGCAGTTTGAAATGTAGGATTTTAGCCTTTTCTGAATCAGAATGATGTTTGCTGATCCATTAAAAGATGTTTAAACAGAACCTGAAGGGTAAACAAAAGATGCTAAGTTTTGTGTGTACATTCTGCGTGACAAGGTCTAGTACTCTGTACATGTATATGATAGGTTTAAGCAATTGAGACAAGCTTTCAGAGTTGATGTTATTTGTTTCTGGAAAATGCAGAGGTTCCTAATCAGGGAAGTTGTTTTTGCTGTCTGTGTAAAGTTTGTATGCAAGAGAATGTTTTTGAGTTTGCCTGAAGCTACATTGTATTGATATAGAAAACCAGTCATGTAGGGCGCCGTGGCTTAGTTGGTTATAGTGCCTGTCTAGTAAACAGGAGATCCTGGGTTCGAATCCCAGCGGTGCCTTTTCCTTGGGTAATCTTTAATCAGTAACTGCTACAATGAGTAAATCAACCCTTTTTTTATTGGCGTCAGACTATGACTAACAGTATGCAGAGCTTTGGTGTGTGCTTAGACTTGCAGATAATCATCAGACCACTGGGATTTACATATGCATAGTAAATTTATTATTTGCCTCAAATATTAGCAGCACTACTGTTATTTTATAGGAAGGTTGGCCAAGGAACCCGTTTCTTCACCTGGGCTCTGTGGCGCAATGGATAGCGCATTGGACTTCTAGATAAATAGCTGGAGCAATTCAAAGGTTGTGGGTTCGAGTCCCTCGAGAGTGTTTCCTCTTCTTTAAAGCTCTGTCTACTACCTTTTTGTACTTTTATTTGCAAGATTTTCTCTAGTCTTTTTACCTAATTAATAGCAATTTCAAACTTTAAGAAATATTCTGTTTGATGTTGGGGTCTTGGAACATATTTGTGCTGCAGAAGATTCTGCATGTATTTGTGAAAAGTGAGATGAAGCAGTTTGAAATGTTGGATTTTAGCCTTTTCTGAGTCAGAATGATGTTTACTGATCCATTAAAAGATGTTTAAACGGAACCTGAAGGGTAAACAAAAGATGCTAAGTTTTGTGTGTACATTCTGCGTGACAAGCTTTCAGAGTTGATGTTATTTGTTTCTGGAAAATGCAGAGGTTCCTAATCAGGGAAGTTGTAATTGCTGTCTGTGTGAAGTCTATGTGTAAGAGAATGTTTTTGAGTTTGCCTGAAGCTATATTGTATTGATATAAGACCAGTCAGGTACGGCGCCGCGGCTTAGTTGGTTATAGCGCCTGTCTAGTAAACAGGAGGTTCTGCGTTTGAATCCCAGCGGTGCTTTTTCCTTGGGTAATCTTTAATCAGTAACTGCTACAATGAGTAAATCAACCCTTTTTTTTATTGACGTCAGACTATGACTAACAGTATGCAGAGCATTGGTGTTTGCTTAGACCTGCAGATAATCATCAGACCACTGGGATTTACATATGCATAGTAAATTCATTATTTGCCTCAAATATTAGCAGCACTACTGTTATTTTATAGGAAGGTTGGCCAAGGAACCCATTTCATAAACTGGCCTCTGTGATGCAATGGATAGCACATTGGACTTCTAAATGACTAGCTGGAGCAATTCAAAGGTTGTGGGTTTGAGTCCCACCAGAGTCGAGAGTGTTTCCTCTTCTTTATAGCTCTGTCTACTACCTTTTTGTACTTTTATTTGCAAGATTTGGTCTAGTCTTTTTACCTAATTAATAGCAATTTCAAACTTTCAGAAATATTCTGTTTGATGTTGGGGTATTGGAACATATTTGTGCTGCAGAAGATTCTGCATGTATTTGTGAAAAGTGAGAGGAAGCAGTTTGAAATGTAGGATTTTAGCCTTTTCTGAATCAGAATGATGTTTGCTGATCCATTAAAAGATGTTTAAATGGAACCTGAAGGCTAAACAAAAGAAGCTAAGCTTTTGTGTGTACATTCTGTGTGACCAGGTCTCCTACTCTGTACATGTATATGTACATGTGATGTTTTTTGTTTCTGGAAAATGCAGAGGTTCCCATTCAGGGAAGTTGTTTTTTCTGTCTGTGTGAAGTTTGTATGCAAGAGAATGTTTTTGAATTTGCCTGAAGCTATATTGTATTGATATAGATTACCTTTCAGGTAGGGCGCAGTGGTTTAGTTGGTTGTAGTGCCTGTCTAGTACACAGGAGATCCTGGGTTTGAATCCCAGCAGTGCATTTTCCTTGGGTAATCTTTAATCAGTAACTGCTACAATGAGTAAATCAACCCTTTTTTATTGGCGTCAGACTATGACTAACAGTATGCAGAGCTTTGGTGTGTGCTTAGTCTTGCAGATAATCATAGACGTTCAAAAATCAATTTTAACAACCCAATCAGAATCAACAGCGCTTCGTGATGTCCGAGTACTAGCAACTTATATATATATAATATTGCCGTTAAGTAAATTCTACTCAGCTAATTTTATTATTAAAGCAATATTTGTGTTACATACAATTAATAAAAACATTAAAAACTCGATTTGATTTTAAACTACATATATTCTTATTTTATTATGTGTTGGTAACTTTTAATTATTTAGTAAATATTAATGAACCCCAGTCCCACTTTTTACAGTGCATTGCTTCTCAGTAAGTCCTCTTCATGTCCACATCAGAAACAACTGAGTTTCCATATATATATATATATATATATATATATATATATATATATATATATATATATATATATATATATATATATATATATATATATTGATAGATATAATATAAATATTGAATTTGGGGTTTCATTAGTTGTCAGTTATAACCATCATAAAATAAATAAACACTTGAAATATATCAGTCTGTGTGTAATGAATTAATATAATATACAAGTTTACCTTTTTGAATGGAATTGAAATAAATCATCTTTTTCAAAATATTCTAATTTTATGACCAGCACCTGTACATGACTCAACTGAAGATGTTCAGAAATCAGGTTCTGAATCTTCTTGTTGTGCTTCTTGATTCAGACTGCCTTCAGAACACCCACTGCTCCTGATTCAGTCCCAGAGACGAGCTTCATTGGTGGAGAGACATCCCTGCTGTTCCATGGCCTCAGTATGGATCACTTTCCGGTCCTCTGGTCCTAGGCTGGTAAATCAAGCAGTGTCTATGGGAGGAGATCCGCTGTCCAACAGAGTGTGGAAGTTCTGGTCTGTATCACTGAGGCCACCGGAACAAGCTTCACCCTCCATATTGAACTGGACACCAGTGGAGAGCTGATGCCTGAGGTGAAGAACATTCAACCACTGCACTTTTTTCAGGGTTGTCTGAGAGTAACCTACTTTCAAACCTACCAAGCGTTTCACTTAACTTACACAATAAGTCCAAATATTTGTGGACAACCTTTCTAAACAATGCTTTCAGCTACTTTATGTTGCACCCATTGCTGACACAGATGTGCAAATGCACACACACACAGCTTGTCTAGCCCCTGTAGGTTAGACTGAGCTGTGGAGCAGTGGAACTGTGTTTTCTGAAATGATGGATGGTGCTCCATACAAAATTTTAGAGATGGGTTGGAGAGTTGGGGATGATTAGGTGGGGTGATCAACCAATATACTGACCTCACTAAAGCTGTTGTCGCAGAATGCAATCAAATTCACCAGGTAACCATAATTGGTTCATATCTGGTTTAAAAAATAATTGTTTAAATAACAGGAAAATAGGAACCTTGGCATCGCTGTCCAGACCTTCAGCTCCTTATGGATGATGAGTACCACAATCTGCTCCTCAATGGTTGTTTTACCAACAGCAAGATTTATTTGGGAACATCTCCTACAGAAATGGTACATTTATCTTCTGAGGTATATTTTTATGAAATTTAGATAAATATTTTAAAATGTACATAATGATTAAATATTCATATTTTAGTTTCAGGGTTTGAGAAATCGTTTGTCTGCAGGTCAGGGCGGCCTCATTACTATGCTCCTCCCTCATTGAATACACTTCTCCTTTAGATCAGAGGTAGTAAAGCTCCTCTGTGGATGTAGATTTAGTTCCAAAAACAACCAGTTTAAGAAACAGATCAGCAGCATTCATACATGACTCAACTGAAGATGTTCAGAAATCAGGTTCTGAATCACACTTGATTTAGACTTACGTTAGTCCACCCACTATTTCTGACTCAGTCCGAGACAAGCTCCACTGGTGGAGGGACCTCTGTGCTGGTCCATGGCCTCTTCAGCCTTTACTGAGAGACAGACACAGACAGACAGAGACATTATCAGGCTAACAAATGAGTGCTTCCCTAAAATCTTTTATAGTCTTTTATATTTATATTTAAAAATCTTTTATAGTGACCAAGTATACAATATTCACATTCAAATACAGAATATATAAACATATACACTATTTTACACTATTATGCACGATCTGTTCCAAATAAACATATTTACATATAAGCTCTTATAGTGAGTGAGTCTGTAGTAGAAAATAAGGTTATATTACAGGATATAAACAACATATATTATTGTACTATTCCAAATATACCAATTTTACATATTTTCCCTGATGTTTATATAATTTCCATATAATATTCCACATAATTACCAACTGTTTAGATTCTAATATTAGTAATATTACTGTTTTTTAATTTCATTACTTTACAGAACAAACCAGACAGAATATCTGCTGTAGGGGTGCAACAGCTAATCGACATAGTCTACAAAAATCGACGACCCAATTAGTTCATTATTATTTAATAGACGATTAGTTGTTGACGTCACCACGCATATTTCTTGTGCTAACTCGGACCGTTTGTACATGGATCACATGTTCTGGTGAGTTTCACTTACTTGTCAAAGCAAGCTACCATAGTGTAGATTTATTGGACCATGTATGTGATACAGATGTTATTAGTCATTGGTAGTTGTGAATACTGATGGAGCAAAATTCATTTTAGTTTGTGTATATGCGATTAACAGTATTGCGATTAACCAAATATTTGAAGCAGACCTTTGTAGGAAGATAAAGTAGTGGAAGGTAAAATACTCGACAGATCAGGTTGTTATAGGAGAAGACTTTAATGTAGTTCCAGATGGCTCAGTTGACCGTCTTCCCTCTAGAGGGCAGCATCATCTTTTTGATTATATTTTCAATAACTTAGTCTCCAATACTAATCTGACAGACTGTTGGAGGACAGGAAACCCCAATGCCAGACAGTACACCTGGTTTAATGCTTCCAATAACGGTCAGTGTTCAAGGCTACACTACTGGTTAATCCCTCACAATGTGACGGATAGTATTTTAAGCTGTGAAATTTCAGCATATCCTTTAACTGATCACTGTTCAGTTACCTTGTTCCTCTCTTGGGAACAAATGTAAATCACCTTTGAATTCAATTTGGAAATTTAATAGTAACCTTTTACTTAATTGAAGAAATTTCACTACTGGAAATTTCACCTCTGAACAAATGGGAGTGGTTTAAATGCAATGTTAGGGCAGCAGCAATTAGGATAGTATGCGTCTAAACAGATGAGGGCCCAACAATCCCAACAGACACACACAGACTCGTTTAGCATTGATTAGGAAGTGAATATGGGTTGAATGCAGTCACTCTGACGCCCACTTTCCAGAGTGTGTGAAAGTGTGTAAAAAAAGAAAAAAGAGAGAGACATTTTTAGGTAAAATAAAGTTTATTTTATTATCTTTATCGGTTGTTAATAAGAATGAGAATTATATCAGTGGTATATTAATTTAATTTAGAAAATATCAAATTGACATTTATGTTGTATTAAAGGACAGAAACAGTCATTGTAGGAAATGAAACTAGACGCTAGATGGCAGCATGGAGTCAGGAGTCAAATGCTTCAACAGCACTGAACTGTGTTAATACTCTGAAAAGCTTCTCAATAACCATCTCTACACCAAAGCTGCTCAAGTACTTCTAATAAGGAGAGGATGTAGTTTGTACCTGTTTGATAATTGCTATGCAGACGATGGCGGTCCGGTCGAGTTGTGCAGCCATGTGTTTCTTTATGAAGGTAAATGTGCCTAAATGAACCAGTAGGTGGGATATTTCTACAGGCTAAAAGCATCATATCAGAGAATGCTCCCAGCAGACGTATATGAGAGATATAGTGTTAGTGACTATATGAGAGTAATAATTATGAGGTAACAGAGGTGATAAGAAATCGTTTTTTATTACTTTTATTTTTTTAATCACAGTTTACACTTTTTCACTCTAGCAAATATTAACGGTAAGCAGAGATTGCATGAAGCAACGAGAAAAACAGAATTATCATGAAAAACACATGAAAACTGTAAAAATAATTGGTCCACGCATGCGCAGAATCGACTCAAACAGAGCTAGTTGTGCACTAATGGCACCCCCTGTGGAGAGTCTTAAGCTTGCGGGAGCCATTACAGCACAGTGTGTAATAAAAACTGAATAAAAATTTCTAAAGAATTTAATTTTTAAAGCATAAAGAAAAATGATATCACTCTCCAGTGTAAATTAGACCTTCCAGCAGTAAATATTCACTCAGCTTCTAGTTTAAGGAAACAGTGGCGTAGGGTTCAATTAAACTCCTCATACCACTTTATATTTATACAAGGAAGCTGTTACTGACATATAATGATCGCTAGATGGCGTTTCTTCCACACGTCATTCAGTTGGGTGTAGAGATTCTCGATATGCCAGGTGAGTTTAAACTGTTCACTGGATGTTCAAAAATAATATTATTATAATTAAAAGATATTAAATAATAATAGTAATAATAATAAGGACTTCCTGTTCGTTTCTGTTCATTTGTGTTGATTCATTGTTCATGTGTTTCACCTGGGACTGGGAGTACTAAAGGAGCGTAGTTCCCTTTGTTCACTGCCGTGAATTGACTCTACTGGAATCCCTGTGACGCTCTGGGATTCCTCACACGTTACCGCCGTGTTCAGGTCAGCTCTAGTTTTGCGGCCCATGTTTAGGAGAGATTCTCTGTCCGACTCGGAGGCAAGCCAGGTACGTTCGCTTCCTGCTCAGGTTCCATGGTGAACCAAGTTCTAGGCAGTAGGTTCAGATTAGGCTGGCCTTGCTTTCTGGTCTGGCAGCTGGTTCCCCCGCTACCTTTGTTTGTACACAGAGCTCGGCTCTGTCCTTAGTATCTCCCCTCTCTGCCCAAGCGAGGTTTGTGGCTTTGTGTTTATACCCCTTTAGTTTTCCCCCTCGTTTCACTCTCGTTTAGCTCCCTGCTCCTCCCAGTCCCAGGTTTGTTTTGTTTGCCATCTGACTTGTTGCGTTTTGGTTCTGTTCATGGTTTTGCCCATGTTGCTGCACTTTGCTTTTTGGATCCCATTGTTTTGTATTTGGTTAATAAAGTATCTTGCTTCGATTTCCATTTCTGCGAGTGTTCATCCCTTCAGGTCTGGCCGTACACGCCATGACAATAACATTAACAGGTGAACGTCATTCTTTATTTTAGTTCATTTATTTTGATTTTCATTTGTTGTATTTAATAATCATTTATAGTGAGACAAAAAAAAGTATTTAGTCAGCCACTGATTGTGCAAGTTCTCCTACTTAGAACAATAAGAGGTGTGTGAAACTATGAAAGACAAGGGAGGACAATGAGGAAAACAAATCCAGGAAATCAGATGGTAGAATTTTTAAAGAATTTATTTGTAAATTATGTTGGAAAATAAGTATTTGGTCACCCACAAACAAGCAAGATTTCTGGCTCTCACAGGCCTGTAACTTCTTCTTTAGGAAGCTATTCTGTCCTCCACCTGTTACCTGTATTAATGCCACCTGTTTGACCTTGTTATCTGTATAAAAGACACCTGTCCACAGCCTCAAACAGTCAGACTCCAAACCTAACCATGGACAAGACCAACATTAGATAAACATTAGAGCTTAAAATGTTGGGCTGATTTAAATACAATCAGGGTCACAAGTAATTGGACAGTGACTGAATGTGTGTAATTTAGCTTCAGTACACCACCTCAGGGGATCTGAAATCAAGTAGTCACACAAATGAGCTGGGCCTTGGCATCGCCTTCCACACCTTCAGCTTCCTCTGGTTTTTCTGTTCTTTCTGTCATTAGCAGTGCAAGCTGTTGTAGGAACCAGTGTGATGAGTATCACAGATCTGCTCCTCAAGGGTTGTTTTAACAACAGCAAGATTTATTTCCTACAGAAATGGTACATTTATCTTCTGAGGTGTATTTTTATTAAATTAGACTAATTATTGTTACTGTGTGTAATTATTAAATATACATATTTTAGTTTCAGGATTTGAGGAATCGTTCCTCTGCAGGTCAGTACGGCCTCAGGAGGAAACTAGTATCTACTAGACGGCTGAAGTACTTGCAGCTAAAAAGTAGACTTTCTAAGGCCAAAGCTCCAGAGATCTCAATACAGGTGTTGAGCTCCAGGCTGGTCCACACTTACAGCTGCATCTCCAAGTCTGTCAGTACTCCTCAGCAGGTAAATCACACACCAGCACAACCTAGAACCCCTTCAACCATGATCCTCCCTCATTTAATAGACTCCTCCTTCAGATCAGAGGTAGTAAAGCTCCTCTGTAGATGAGGTGAAGAACATTCAACCACTGCACTTTAATGATCACTTCTCTTGTAAATAAATGTACTTTTTCTCTCAGAACAGATGTTTAATCATGAACTGCATGAAGAATTGTACAATGAAATGCAGATATTGTTAAATTTTATTGTAAAAAGATCTTTTTCAAATTTCTCCTTTTCAGTTGTTTAAAACTAACCTACTTTCAGACCTACCAAAAAAGAAAAAGGTAAAGGTGCATGTATTTGTCACTGCACAGCGAAATGTGTCCTCCACATTTAACCGATCTGTGGTAGTGAACACACACACACTAGTGATCTAGGGGCAGGGAGTACACACACACCCCGAGCGGTGGGCAGCCAACTCCAGCGACCCAGGGAGCAGAGAGGTTAAAGGGCCTTGCTCAAGGGCCCAACATTGGCAGCTTGCCAAGCCCAGGAATTGAACCCACAACCCTGTTATCGATAGCCAGACGCTCTAACCGCTGAGACACCACTGCCCCTAAAACCAAGCGTTTCAGTTAACTTACACTTTATGTCCAAATGTTTGTGGAGACCCCTTCTTAGAAATGCATTCATCTATTTTATGTTGCACACACTTTTGACACATATGTGCAAACTGTGGAACTGTGGGGTGTTCATCATCCAACATCCTGACCTCACTAATGCTCTTGTGGCTGAATGCTTCAAAATCTAGTAGAGAGTCTTTTTTCCCTGGACACTAAAGACATCCAACAAAAACAGGTTGTTTTAGGACCTAAATCTACATCTACAGAGGAGCTTTACTACCTCTGCTCTGAAGGAGGAGTCTATTAAATCAAGAAGAATTGATGAAGGGTTTCTAGGTTGTGCTGTTGTACCTAGTTTCCAATACAGGTGCTGAGCTCCAGGCTGAACCATACTGACCTCATGAACAGACTCTTCCTTCAGAGGTAGATGTAGATTTACTTCCAAAAGCAACCAGTTTAAGAAACAGATCAGGAAAAATCATACATGACTCAACTGAAGATGTTCAAAAATCAGGTTCTGAATCTTCTTGTTGTGCTTCTTGATTCAGACTGCCTGCCGACCACCTACTGCTCCTGATTCAGTCACAGAGACGGGCTGCCCCCCGGACGGGCTGGTCCATGACCTCAGTGTGAGGGACTACCAGAATGTGGTAGGACATCTCCAGTCCTACAGTCTGCAGCTGGGCCAAAAAAATCTAGCAGTGTCTGTAAGAGGAGGTCCGCTGTCCAACACTAATTAAGTGTGGAAATTTAGGTCCGCATCACTTAGGTCTTCAGGTCACCCTCTGGAACACGCAAGTGGATGCCTGAGCAGGACAAGAAGAAGAGGTGAAGACTGTGGTGCTGCATTCAACCACTGCACTTTAATGATCACTTCTCTTGTAAATAAATGTACTTTTTCTCTCATGTTTAATCATGAGCTGCATGAAGAATTGTTCAATAAACTGCAGATATTGTAACATTTTACTGTAAAAATATTTGTAAAATTTGGGTTGTCTAAAACTACTTGCAAACCCTTCCACTTAACCCACACTATATGCCCAAATGTTTGTGGACACCCCTTCTAATAAATGCATTCAGCTACTTTAAATTGCACCCATTGCACATATATGCAAATGCACACACTTTAGTCTTTGTAGAGAAGTAGTGCCAACAGAATAGGACTCTCTGGAGCATTCATCTATTGGCACCATGCTGCCTAATGCCAGTCATGGGGCAGAGGGGTATAAAGCCCCCCAGTATTGAGCTGTGGCACAGTGGAACTGTGGAATGTTCCACTGCGCCACAGCTCAAACACATTCTCTGGAGTGATTAATGGTGTTTCATCCAATATTTTTGGAATAAGTTGGGGTGGTGATTATTTAACATCCTGACCTTACCAATGCTCTTCTTGCTGAATGCAATCAAATCCTCACAGCAATGCTCCAAAATCTAGTAAGCTGTCTCCAGCCTTCCCTAGACACTAGAGACAGTCAATCCAATAAAACAGCATCAAGAATGAATGAGCAGGTGTCCCAATACATCTGTCCATGTAGTGCATGAGTCTCACTTATCCTACACCTCAAACACCTATAAAATAAAGCATAACACTACTCATAAACCTAATTCCAATCCAAAACCTTTAACTAACTTTACCCTGTTGAACATACACTGAGATGGTGATGATGGTTCGCTCGATGAAAGCTAGTCTGTGTGTGTGTGTACTCACATTTCACTGATCTGTTGACAGGGTCCCTGCACCTTCCCCGCCACTGTGTGTACTGACTGACAGACAGACAGACAGAGACATTATCAGGCTGACAAATGATCTGCATCATCTGCAGAATTATCACCATTAACAATATTATCATGATCCAGATTCAGTGGCTGCTTACCTAAATCAAGTCAAGTGACTTTTATTATATAGTATATGATACACAAATTCAAATCCAGAATCTATACACATAAATACACACTATTTTACACTATTCTGCAAGGTCTGGGTGCAACAACTAAGATTAGCTTTAAATTTAGTTAAATAAAAAAAATTAGTTGATGTCATCACTCATGTTTCTCGCACTAACCAGGAACGGTTTGTGCATGGATCACGTTTTCTGTCAATGTTACCATAGTGTATATTTACAGATAAAGCTGCCTAAATACACCAGTAAGTAGGAAATGATGATAGACTAAAATCATTATATGAGAGAACGCTCCCAGCAGGAGAGTGTAAATCACCATGTCAGTGTAAATATAAGCTAATAATGGTAATAAGAAATCATTTTTATATATTTATATATATTAACACCCAAGTAAATCCTCAGATTCAGAGATATATAGTAATGAAGTAGAACTACTTCAGTACTGTACTTAAGTACTAAAATACTGTATCTGTATCTACTGGAGGATTATTTTATCTCCTACTTCCACTTTTACTTCACTACATATTTTGGATGAGTTTAATACTTTTACTCCGTTAGATGTTTATGTGCTGCAGCTGCAGTGAGGACACTAACGCTAGAGCTCTGTAGTTTATTCCGAGATGGAAGAACCACTAGAAGAAACACCACCTTCCCCACCTTCAAATACTCGTATGTGGCCGAATGGTTCATGTTCATGAACTCCGTCTTCTACAGTTCTGTCCTTCTACTACAGCCAGAGGAACTGTGACAGTACTTAAGTCTGAGCATTTGAAATAATAGAAACACTGATACTCAAACTTTTGACTGCTTTCTGTAAGAACTACAGAACACAATACTGTACTTTTACTTTCAGTACTTAAGTAACTACATGCAATACTTAAGTACTTCCACTTAAGTCTGGAGCTTAAAGACACTTCTACTTCTACTCAAGTCACTTTTTTGATAGAGCACTTGTACTTTTACTCAAGTCTGGGTCTCTAGTACTTTCTACATGTCTGCTGAGATTGTATTTTGCACGTGAGAAAAACAGATTTATCATAAAAAAAAAAACACATGAAAGCATTTGTTGGTGGGTTGTGGGTCCGCGCTTGCACAGGTCACATTTGGATGGGTAGAAATCGGCAGAACACCAGTCTTCTGCGGCACGGCAGAGGAGAGGTGCGTACAGCTTGAGCTCTAGTTCTTAAACTGTTTAAAGAGTTAAAACTCATGATATGCTTAAAAGAAGAGGAAGCTTTAGTGAAAGCAGACTCGTTTAGCTTTGATTACGAAGTGAGTATCGGTTGAATGCAGTGGATTAAGGTTTGGCCTCTATACAACCTTAACATCTTGTACAGAAATGGTACATTTATATGTAAAAAATAGTAATATTTTAAACTGTGCAAAATAATTAATAATAATAATTAAACATTCGTATTTTAGTTTCAGAATTCAAGGAATCATTCCTCTGCAGACCAGTACGGCTTCAGAAGGACACTAGTATCTACAAAACGGCTGACTTGGAGGAAATGTCTGCATTAGAGCTGCTACACTGAATCTATAAAATTGATAATAATCGATTATTAAAAGTGTTGGCAACGAATTTCATTATGGATTTGTTGTGTCGCACGATGTATGTGTTACTCGCCTTGTCATATCAGCTCATCTCCGCTTACGTTACCTGTGGCGCTTTGTCTACTCTGGAAAAAATTTATAAATAAGAGGGAGATGAGCGAAGCGAGTCAGAGCGGAGGCGTAATCTTTAAAATAAATTTAACATCAAGAAGTAAAAATATTCCAAAAAATTAAACATGAATGACGCAGAACAGAAGTTCAGCTTAAATCCTCACCAATGTGGGAGCACAGTCACTGCAATAACCCCAGTTAGTTCTGTTTTGAAGTGAGGAAACATAACGGTGCACTCACACTATGTGAACCGGTGTAACACAGCACATGCTGTTTTTTGCTTAACTGGACAATGACAATGATAGAGTGTGTAAGTGTGTGTGTGTGTTACGTTTATTATCTGTGTAATTCGCTTAAGCAGTGTTTAAATGTGCTTTATAAAAGTTAAAAAAAAAAAAAACATACAAACTAAAGGCAATTCATCCTGTCTCACTCCTCACTCCAATACAGTGCAGTGTTTGCATCAGCAATGCACTTATTTTTCTTTATTATTTCATTTATTTTATTTTTAATTTATTTAATTTATTTAATAATGTAATCTATTATTATTGAATTATTGTACACACTTATTTGCTCTGTTATTCAATGTTCTATTTTTAAATAAAGACATGGAAATGTATTTTTTTTCGACAGATTAATTGATTATTAAAATAATTGTTAGTTGCAGCCCTAGTCTGCATCTCCACATCTATCAGTACTCCTCAGCAGGTAAACCACACACCAGCTCAACCTAGAAACCCTTCATCTATGATCCTCCCTCATTTAATATACTCCTCCTTCAGAGCAGAGGTAGTAGATGGAAGCTCCTCTGTAGATGTAGATTTAGGTCCAAAAACAACTAGTTGAAGAAACAGATCAGGAACAATCATACATGACTCAACTGAAGATGTTCAGAAATTAGGTTCTGAATTTTCTTGTTGTGCTTCTTGATTCAGACTGCCTTCAGAACACCCACTGCTCCTGATTCAGTCCCAGAGACGAGCTTCATTGGTGGAGAGCCTCCCTGCTGTTCCATGTCCTCAATATGGATCACTCTCCAGTCCTCCAGTCCTAGGCTGGTAAATTAAGCAGTGTCTAAGTCCAAATATTTGTGGACACCCCTTCTAAACAATGCTTTCAGCTACTTTATGTCCCGCCCTTCAACAAAAACAACCAATCAGGTTGCTGCTTACAGATTAAGTCCCGCTCTCCGGTAACGAGCTAAAGTCTCTCGACTACTTTGTGGCTCTGGCCAGACCCCACAAAATAAAAGTGACTAATACAAACGAATCTGCAACATAAAATACTTTTTGACTGAGAAAATTACTGTCTTACATTAATTCCCACTTCCACTTTTATTTTGTTGTTCATCCAAAAATGTATATGAAAACTGATTAAGGGAAAACTGATCTATTTTTGTTATATTTTATTGCTGCTACATTACTAATCCTTGGGTTTAAAATTTAAAAGAGAAAAGGTATTGGAGTTTTATTAATCTTTTATATTATATAACTTTTATATTAGCAGCGTAATTCATTAACACAGTGAATTTCTGTCTAAGTTATAAATTTTTTATGAACTTAATTGTTACTTAGCAAATACCTTAAACTACCTCAAGCTAAATCAGTTATTTATTACAATAATTGTCAGATTATTCGATTGTAAAAATAGCCCTAATCTGCTGCAGCCTGAGAAGCTTAAAAATGAATAAAGGTTTTATTTTAATTGAAGTGTTTGTCATTACTGAACAGTATGACTATTACTCCACTGAGTGTCATTTTAGTAAGAGAAGGACATTAATATGTAATGTTTAATATCTCAAGCAAGTTTGTTTATGAACATTAAAGCACGTACATTTACTCATTTAACAAAATTAATAAATAGCCTTACTCTGCTTACAGGGCCAAATCATCTCCTTTCAGTCCAACTTGAGTGTCAAGTAAAATAATTAAAAACAAAGTTTTACTTTTACCACTCTTTACTTAAGTGTTTCAGATTCATGTCAATGTAAAATATATAAACAAATTCCTAAATAAAATAAAAAACTCAGATACAGACGAGCTCATTTGTGTTTATTTACATTTGTGTTTTAGGCTGTGGCCAATCTACTGTGGTGAGAAGCAGTTTGACCAATGGTTGCTGTAGACCCCTGTACATGTAGACTAATCGTGTCGGTGAGAAGGCGGGGCTTCAACAGGCATGTTTAAAGCTGTACACTGGAAATCAAAATTAGAGAACAATGTATGAACACTTGATTTTTGCAGAAATAATGCAATCTTCATTGGTCAACATTTGAAGGATTTCAAATCCTTGTGAGTGTTTAACAAAACAGTGTTTAACAAAATAACCAAAGTATTCAACAACAAATCTTTATTTCACAAAAAACACAATAATCAAAATTAGAGAACAGCAATGACTGTAGCACAGAGAAAGATTACAACTACATTTTCTGAAGGTTACAACAGTCATCAGTCAGTAGGAAGTGTACAGGCATGTGCTTTGAATGACTTCAGCACATCTGCGGCCACAGGACATCACTAGTCTCTCACACTGCTCTGGTGTGATTTTGGTCCACTCTTCTTGCAGTTTCTTCCACAGTTTGGTTTCTTGGCCATAACTTTATCACCAAGGATTTTCCAGATGTTTTCTATTGGGTTTAGATCAGGATTCTGAGCTGGTCATTTCATTGTTTCAATGTTTTCAGTTTCAAGGAACTGCTTTACCCGTTTTGCTGTGTGACAGGGGGCATTGTCATGCATGAAAATTGCTGGCTGACTGAGTGACAAATGCAAGGAAGGAACCACGTGTTGTTGAAGAAGGTTCTGATACACACTTGCATTCACTCTGCTGTATGAGAGGCCCAACTCCTGCTGCTGAAAACATTCCCCAACCCATGACATTTCCTCCTCCACCTTTTACTGACTTCTTTACACACTTTGGGTTCAGTCTTTCCCCAGCTTGTCGACGGTTTCCTATCAGACCCAAATAAATGAAACTTGCTTTCATCACTTCTCCGCATTATCCTGTCCTCTCTTGCATTTGTCTTTCGTGGACGACCAGCCTTCTTGGGGGACTTGAATGAGTTTGTGGTGTTGTAAAGATGCAGTATTCTAGAAATCACAGACTTGGAACGACCAACTTCTCTTGCTATGGCTGATAGGGTCACCCTTTTGGCCTTCATCTTGACAACCTGCTGACGGAGGGTTTCAGTCACTTTGGAACGGCTTTCCATTTTGCAAAGTCAGTGAAAACAGGAAAGTTATGCTGCCAGTTAAATAGGGTTTGTCAGATAATTAAGGAAATTAGCACCACGTGCCAGATTAACACCAACAATTTGCAGGTGTCTGAGAGTGTTCTCTAATTTTGATCAGTGTTCTTTTTCAAATACCTCATTTACGTTTTTATACTGTGCATTAGAATATATGCAACTCATGAAGTATGTTTAAAATACTGCTCACTCCTGACCTTGACCTTTAGGAAATTGTGTGTTGTTCTCTAATATTAAACTCCAGTGTATAAATCCGCACACAGACTGAGTAGTGACTGTAGAAAGAGACACAGATGTGAAATAAATGCGCACACATTTTTCACATCCTAAAAAGAGAACATGTCCGGTAAAAAGAGGGCGTCTGGTCACCCTGCTTAACGAACCTCTTCGTCTGTCCTGATCATTTATATGATCATTAAATCAGGATTTCTACTGGAGCTTTCCAGCTGCTGGTCTTTTAACACAGGTTTAACTCAGTCTGATATTAAACGGTATATTTGCCATCTGCTGGTCACTTAACCACATTACATAAGCGCTGTATTTTCCCCTCACAGCGTTTATCATTTTTAACATTTTTAAATTATACTGATATTGAATTATTCAATCAATGATTTTACATGAATTTAAAAGTGTTAACAGTGGTGGCTTTTAACATATGTTTTTAAATTAAATTTAATTAAATGTAATTAAATTAAATTAAATTAAATTAAATTGGTGATTTTTTTCGTTGATTGTATCAGAAAAGTGCTGGACACCACCAGATAACATTATTAAATTATTAAATTATAATTATAAATTATTAAATGCTGGCACTGAATATACAGTTATAAATAACACGTTTACCAGAAACAGAGATGCTACGACAAACATATGTCTGCCCTTACTGGAGTAACACCCGTGTAATTGGCGCTTTGTCTCCGTCTAGCGGCCAGAATCTGTAACTGACTGTATCAATCATAAAAGAAATGACGAGGCTCGTTTCGTTTGACCCAGTGACTCTGCTGCTGCTGGAGGAACAAGAATTACCAGAGACCCAAAATTGTCATTTATAAATGATTCATCATTTTTATACAGATAACAGCTCTCACTGTAACACAGAACAGAGGAAAACAACTCAACACACTTTTAATCAACAATTATAAGACTTCAGTGGTTTCAGTGATTAAAAATGTTTGAATGTTTTTTCTGGTCTTTCAGGCAGGAATCATCTTTAATCTTTAATTACTAAAGCAGAAGAAATCCTTACATAAATTAATAAGAAAAAAATGTAACAGCACACACGTCCTGCCCTACAGGAAACAGATGTAGAGCAGAAACCGCTCCCATTCTGGCTGCTGAGTGCTGATTGACTGGTGAACTGAACTGCTTATTGGCTGGTCAGACTCACTGACGTCTTAAATGATGTCTTATAATTGATTAAAATGTGTGTTGAGTTGTTTTATGATGTATAGTGTGGAGAATGTGAGCAGTTATCTATATCAAAATCATTATTACTTTTGCACAAAAGCTCTGTATGGACCCATTCATTTTGGACTTGTGGTTGAGCGCCCTCTAGGGTCCGAACAAAACGGAAGGCATAATCAAGTGGTTCATCCATTTAGAATAATGTCTAATAGTATAGGTCATATAATGTCCTCAGTAGGGGGGTCTCTGATATTTCTCGTCACTACAAGTTCTCTTGGATTGTATTAGCTAGCATGCTACTGCTTAGCCAGCCGAGTTGAAACAACTAATCTAAAGATAACACTGGTCTAAAATATTGGCACTCAATAAAACAATGAGATTAAGACTCTTATTTATAAAAGCATGTAAAGGGGAAGGAAAGAGCAGTGATTCATTTAAACTAGCAGGGGATTCGACTCCTGTAAGGGGAAACACACTACATTAATGCTCTGCAGCTTCCACCAAAACCCCCAGTCAATTACATACATTTACACACCTGTAACCAAAGGTTTAGTGCATCTGCCTTAGAGCTCTGCTCTCTGCTCACTAACCCAGACTCAGTCCCAAACCCCAGGCACTGCTACACGCTGCAGTCAGTAAGAGTTTGCTTTAAAGACAAGTGCATTAGCGAGCAGACTCTACATTTGCTACATGCTAACTTGGACACAAACAGTAGGGACCTGTATCTAGGCCTCACTGTTGCAGACCGGGTTCAATGCCACAGACACCATCCATTTTAAATGAAGCCCTCAAAGCCTCACTAAAACTGCAGTACAAGCTGCTGCACACTAGAACCAACAGACACCTGCTTTCACACAAGCTGAACAGCAGCAGATACTGTGACTCCGTTACAGCATCAACTACTAAAACCAACACACAGCAAATACCTGCATCTGGCTTCAGTGCTGCATACCGGACTCCCTGACCTGACCAGTTCACTCCTCCACATCCTCCAAACCGTCCGAATGAAGAATTCCAAGCTGTGCTAAACTTTAAGGAGAGCTCTCCTCCTGCTACCTGCACATGTCCCTGGCAATGAACCAAATGATAACTGGAGCAAACAATTAGAAAGGTGTACTTGCTCTTCTCCTACTGTAATACCCTTAGTATGGGTCACACTAGCTTTACCTGTTAGTATCAGTTTTAAATGCCAGAGTAGCAACAACAGTATTACATCAGTTTAACATGCTAGTGTTTAACATTTGATTAATAAAGCTAAATTTATATAAAGATAAAAGCAAAACTTTATTCAGATAAAAAACGTCTCAGTAATGATCAATAAATATCTTTCCATAAATTTTAATCTGGCATATAAGTATGACAGCTGTGTGAAGATGGGCAATTAATCATGTGCAATATTTTAACCAATGGGACAGTCGTGGGGGTAGATGTGTCACGGCACCGGCCCGTCTGACCTACTTACACCTAGAAGCGCTGAGTCTTTATACAAGGAAGCTGTTACTGACATAATAATAATCGCTACATGGCACTTCTTCCACCTGTCATTCAGTTGGGTGTAGAGACTCTCGATGTCCGGTAAGTATAGACTGTGCTTTTAAAAATAATATTATAATTGTTATATTACATAATGAAAATATATATTAGAATAATCCATTTATAATATAATACCAAAAGTATATTTAAATATTAAATAATTCCCTTCTATTCCCATAAAGGTAACACTAACAAGTGATTGTCATTTTAGTTCATTTAGACTTTCATTTATTGTATTTATTAATTATTATTGTATTTGGTGTATTAGAATGTACTGCTTGTTTTGTAGAAAGAATTCATAATCCTGTGTGAATAATTCATAAGAGTATTTTATGGACAATCAATTCTTTAACAGGCTTATTTAAGTGGTGAAAAATGCACACAGACACATCAGTGGAATGCACCTCGCACCAGCAGGTGTTACAATATAAGAGCATCACAAAGACTATAAACCTTTGAGAAACTGCCCTTCTAGAAAAAAACAGCATACCCCAGCAAACCAGACCAGCATAAACCAGTTTAAACCATTTTAGATGAAGATGTAATCCTCAGTTTGGAAAAGTAGAGATTTTTAACAGGTTTTGGGAGGCATCGTTGGCAGCTGATGATTAATAGCCTTTTATTAAAGATGAATGAAGATGACCTAGGCCCAAATATGTGATGTCCTCATACTTTATTAAAACTACTGTAATAAAAGAAGTGGG
Source organism: Salminus brasiliensis (assembly GCF_030463535.1). Lineage (NCBI taxonomy): Eukaryota > Metazoa > Chordata > Actinopteri > Characiformes > Bryconidae > Salminus > Salminus brasiliensis. The sequence continues at coordinate 11,176,115 of NC_132881.1, read as the reverse complement.
AATGTTACTTTTTACCTCTGGAAATAGATGAAAACAGACCACTTTACACAGTAAACCCCAAATCTCAGAATCTCTTTATTCCGCCAACTATGTTACAATTTTACTTGGTGAGAGCAACACAACTATGACATGTAACAAAAAAACAGACCGTTAACAAGTATTATACTTAAAGAGAAAAATACACGAAACAAAAAATAGAATAAATAATAAGTTAAAAAAGTAACAAAGCTGTAAAAAAAATCTGTAGTCAGAAATCTGTACTTGCACAGGTATGAATACTGTACATCAATATGTAGCCCGAGTAGACATCTATATACAAACTATTATGTACAGATATGATAAACATCTACAGAAACTTAACATCTGTACAGCTGTGCAAATAATCATAGTGCAAATGGTAAGCATGTTATGTATCCGTACTTTGTTGAAGTTAAATCCAGTTTGGTTCAGTGAAATTTAGAAGCTCAGTTCTAAAGAACTTTTCTTTAGAATAAGTTTATAGATTAGTGTGAACCCTAATGTAAAATTTGCAGTTCTATTATTAAGCTTATATTTCACAATTGCACATTTCTGTGCCAAAGTTCATGACAGTACATCAGTTATGAGAGAAAAAAGTACATTTTAATAACAATAATAATAATAATAATAATAATAATAACAAGAAGAAGAAGAAAAAGAAGAAGAAGAAGAAGAAAAGTAGTTAAAATAGTAAAAAAGAGTTAAAAGTCATGTTTCCTGATCTCAGTGTCTTCGCCTCCTCCTTTTCCTCTTGGGTTGCTTAGGCAGTGGCTCTCTGCTTGTGTCCAGTTCAAAGTGAGGGGTGAAGCTTGTCCCAGTTGGTGAGTTGAAGACCTCTGAGATCTGGACCTCCATACTCCGAGCAGGACAGCGGCACTCCTCCCATAGGCGCTGCTTAATTTCTCGGCGTAGCTGCAGGCTGTAGGGATGGAGATGTCCTGATGGAGTTCTGAGCAGAGGGTCCACCACAGCACCAGAAGTGAGGTCTCTCTACCAGTGGAGCTCATCACTGGGACTGAGTCAGGAGCAGTGGGTGGACTGACAACAGTCTGAATCAAGAAGCACAAAAAGAAGATTCAGATGGACGGAACCTTGTTGCCCGGATCCACCATTACAGGGGGGGGGGTGTCATGGGGTCCTATGAACCTGTAAGACAAAACAAATGACAATACATATTTAGAAACTTTATGTTTACCTATGTGTTACACAGAATCAGATCGATATAAAGCAAAAAACACAGTTGCAGAAGGACAGACCCTTGTTGGCCACATCTACCATCACGATGGGGTCCTGAAAACCTATAAGACAAAAAAAGTTAAGCTGACAAGTTTTGAAATGGAATGGTCACTAACCTTTCACACTTGCAGACAGATAGATAGCGAGTCACACACACAGTTGCACATGGACAGACCCTTGTCCACCAGATCCACCATCAGAACCTGTAGGACAAAAAAAGAAAGTCAATACATGTATAGAAACTGAACGATCACCTACCTGTTAGACAGTTGCAGACAGATAGACAGTGAGCCATACACAGATGCAGAAGGATGGACCCTTGATGGACAGAACCACCATCAGGGAGGGAGGGGATAATGACATCCTCAGAACCTGTAAGACAACAAATAAAGTCAATACAGGTTTTGAAACTGAAAGATCACTTACCTTTAACACAGTTGCAGAACATTAGACAGCGAGCAAGACAGCTACAGATGGACAGACTGTGGTGGCAGGATGCATGGTCAGGGAGGGAGGGGCTCATGGGGTCATGAACCTGTAAGACAAAAAAAGAAAATACATGTATAGAAACTGAATGATCACCTACCTCTTACACACTTGCAGACAGATGGATAGCGAGCCACACACAGGTGACTTGAAGGAAAGATCCACAATCAGGAATGGGGGAACATGAAAGGGTCCTGAAAGCCTATAAGACAACAAAAAGGCAATGTATAGAAACTGAACGATCACTTACCTGTTACAGAGTTGCAGAATGATGGACAGCGAACCACACACAGTTGCAGATGAAAATATATTTGTAAGAAGGATACACCTTCAGGGAGAAGAAGAGGTTGATGGACTTGTTGAGAACCTGTAACACAAAAAAGAAAGTCAATAAATGTATAGAAACTGAATGATCATCCACCTGTTACACACTTCCACACTGATAGTAGCGAGTCACACACATTTGCAGATGCACAGACCCTTGAAGGACAGATCCACCATCAGGAAGGGGGGAGCCATTGATCTTGAAAGCCTGTAAGACAACAAAAAGTCAATACATATATAGAAACTGAATGATCACCAACCTGTTACACAGTTGCAGACAGATAGTAGCGAGTCACACACACTTGCAGATGCACAGACCCTTCGGTTCATGCGGTCTGAAAAACCTGTAAGACAAAAAAAGTCAATACATGTATAGAAACTGAATGATCACCTACCTGTTACACACTTGCAGACAGATAGATAGCGAGCCACACACACAGTTGCAATGGACAGACCCTTGTTGGCTGTATGCACCATCAGAATGGAGGGAGCCATTGGTCCTGAAAGCCTGTAAGACAACAAAAAGGCAATACATGTATAGAAACTGAATGATCACTTACCTGTTACAGAGTTGCAGAATGTTGGACAGCGAACCACACACAGTTGCAGATGAAAATATATTTGTTAGAGGATACAGCTTCAGGGAGAAGAAGAGGTTGGTGGACTTCTTGAGAACCTGTAACACAAAAAAGAAAGTCAAAACATGTATAGAAACTGAATGATCACCTACCTGTTACACACTTGCAGACAGATAGATAGCGAGCCAAACACACAGTTACAATGGACAGACCCTTGTTGGCTGTATGCACCATCAGGAAGGGGGGAGCCATTGGTCCTGAAAGCCTGTAAGACAACAAAAAGGTGTAGTGTATTTATTGGCTATACAGATGTCCATAGGCCTGAAGGAATGGTATGGAGTTCAGGAATTATATGGTAAGCCACACGGGGTAGATGTGGAAAAGAAAGGGGGTCCTGTTTCCTGACCAAATGTGAAAACTATACATGAATCAACGAACATAAGATGCTGTTTAGATTTTGACATCCCTTTGGGTGTACATTACATAGATTTAAACGTGGTCCAGATGTGTCTGTGGACCACGTATGTAATGGTGGGGGCTGATGAGTGTTCCTTATGGATGAAATGCAAAGATTCTGCATATGGGAACAATCCAACAGAATATGACATGTAGTAGGGTATAAAAACTCAAGGTATTCCTATGTCGAGGAGAGAGATCGAGGGGCACTCAGAATTGGCAGACTCTCACCACACTGTACTTTATATTGGAATAAAATATTTCATTGTTACAACTAAAGACGGTGGTTACAGACTCTCCTTTTTAAATAAGAAGTCCATCTCCAGAGGAAGACGAACCAAGACGACAATTTTTGGCGCCCGAACAGGGACTTCAGCTGTGACTTCCGGCGGCACCAGACGGGAAAACTTCTGCTCGTGAGCCAACATTACACAGTGAGCACTTCTCATTATTCGTGCTTGGGTTTCCGCGTTATACTGAGGTGTGTGAGTGAAATTGTAACATATGAGGTTGTGACTTTATTTTGGGAGTGGACTCTGATCTAAATTTGGGTCGTTTGTGGGTTGTGCCACCACAATACGGGGGTGTAAGAAATGAGAAATATATGTAGGGACAATGAGTAGTGACAAGGTATAAGGAAAATGAGGAAAATAAAGGGGTGTTGTTGAAAAAGCAGTGAGTAACATTGATAAGGCCATGTTAATCTGCGCCACGCCGGCTTTGAGAGCTAGGGCCCTTTTCTCTCTTAGGATTGTAAGACGTGAGCAGGTTCGGGTTACAGCGTGAAAGTTAGCTTAACAGGGTGACATAAGAGAAATATGGGGGGTTTTAAGAGAAGAAACATGGGGTGTTATAGAAGAAGAAAAGTACTATGGGATGTTACAGAAAAACAAAGAGAAATATGGGAAGTTTAAGAGAAGGAAAGAAGGGGTGTTATAAGAGAAAATAAGGTTTTTTTAGAGTAAAAAGGGTATTACTAGAGAAAACTAGGTGTTAAAAGAGGGGTGAGTACTTATCTAAGTGTCAGAAGTAAAGAGAAAAGGGTATAGTGCACAGAAGAGAAGACAGGGCTAGCTTAAAACAGTCGACTTGTGGTGTATGTGTGTGCGCGCAGGGATTTCTATGTGTGTGTGTCAGTCTGTGTGTGGAGGCTGAGGGGCTGGTACCCTCCTCTCTTCCTGTTCTGTCTGGGTTAAAGGGGATATGTTTGGTTAGAGGAGAGTAATTCTTAACCTCTCTATACTGTTGGCTTTTATTGACAAAAAAATAAAATGCACATGGCCAAATACCCGACCTCGTTGGCTCTGTGAGATCTTGTGCCTTGCAGGGGGACTTCTTCTGGCAAGAGTACGGGGCCTGAGAGTCACTCCTTACGGGGAGGAGGAGCTGTATTTGAGTTTGTGCACCAGAAGCAATAAAAGCCAGATTAATTGAGGTTGTGAAAAGATTTAAAGCGGACATGCAATTTAAATTAATTCTGATATTGTTTCAGACCATGTGTATCTTGTGGGAGGTTGTAAATGTAGGTGAAATATGGGGGCCCATAGAGAGAGGAAAAAGGAGTAAATGTTATGTGTTGTATGTCTAGTCTGTGTTGTTGTTTAATGGCAAATAATAGATAAAGGGATCCCATAAACATAGTTAAGTTATATTGATTATAGAACAGTGGTGTTAAATAAATAGGTTTCTCAGATATGTGGGTTGGAATGAGGTATAGGAAAATTAATGAGCCCTGTCTGGACGTCAGAGAGGGAGATAGGTAAGGGTAAATCTTCATAAACCACCAAAGCAGCCCATACTGGCACCAGGTCACGTACAGTACAAGAATACTGTTAATAAGTCCTGTGATTGTCGTATGGATCCTGGAATGTGGGTTTTTATAGTGTAATTTCAACCTACCATCTGAGAGACAGATTTTACTCGGTGCAAACAGTTACATATACATATATATATATATATGATATATATATATAGAAGGTGTGCTACTAGTAGTTTGCCTAATTTGAAGGAAAGTCTATATATGGTTGAGATAAGTGGTATTGTTCAGCAATGTAGGAGAATAGTCTCTGGTATGTTAATGTTGAGATGGAATAAACAAAATTAATAATGATTGTAGAATGTTGATATAATATGATAGTCATAATGTGAGATAAGTAGAGGAGTGTATTTAATATACACTTTGTGTTTGCATATAATTATATAATGGCGAGCGGTTAATGAAGGAATTTTAGTAGTAGGTGTGTGTGTGTGTGTGTGGCTCTGTTTTGCAATGGCTAAGGCATGGCTGAGCGCCAGATGTGTAATGCAGTGTTAATGACAAGATATGCAGGAGCACAGGGGCCTGGTGGAGTGAAATTTTTCCCCATGAGGAGAAATGATGGTTCATGGTTAAGAGTTTGGTTGTAGTGTCATATGAGATAATATATATTATAATAATATTAGTATTGTTAAATATGTGTTCATAAGAAGTATGACTAGAAGATAGTAATAGCAGAATGGTTGGTTGCTTTGCATGGGGGAAAAGATGTCTAAGGTTGTTGTTTTTTCTTGTGTTGAAGTGGGTCCAGTGGTGTTCTTGGTATGGCTTGTGTTGAAGAATAGACTATTATAGTGCTTCTTGCCAACTGTCTTTGGGATTAATATAACGGATGTGGTGATTTTCTTGGTGTCCTGTGTCAGTGAGTGCAGTGAGTGTGTGGCTTGGAGTGCTGATTGTGCTTTGCGAGTGCATTAAATCTAAACAATCATTAGACCCAGTGCAAACTGTAAATTGTTCAGGGTGTATAACAGACCATTATGATGATAATGTTGTTTTTACTAGTATCACTCATGTGTGGCATTTACCTTACACAGGGTTCATTTATGAGAGGAACTAGTGAGCCTCGATGGGTTAAATTAGTTTTTCTGTTTTGCTGGTATCGCTCTCCCTTTCTGCTCAGCGGGAGAAAGGGGTCTATGGGGATATGAAGAATGGTTCAAGATGGTATTATAGTATGTAGGAACAGAAGATGGAAAACATATGTTTACAGTGAATTGTTATGGACCTTGAGAGTTTATGACAATATTAACTCTGGCGTGATTCTCCTTTTCTCTTTTATGGGATGCGAGAGGAGGCAGAAAAAAGGAAATAAGGAGGGGCTGCTGGTGAGCGACGGGCCAGAAGCGTCACATGGACTGAGTGGAAGAAGCTGTGCTGACTGCAGATCAGGCCAGTGTGCTTATCCACAAATTACTTCCCTGTACACACCTGCACTTAAACACATGTGTAGTCATATTTATAGTACTATTAATTGCATAATACTTACTTACAGTTTAAAGGACTCTGCATGAAGCTTGGCAACAGACTGATTGGATAGTGAATTTGATTACTTAGGAGAAAACATTTGGGGTTAAACATTTTGTTAAGATATGTAGTCTGAATAGAGATACATTGGAACATTTACTATTGTAATATCTTGTGTTTTTGGGGAGATTAGATTCAAAAGTATTTGGTGGCATCAGTCTTACTTTAGGAGAACTTACTATTGCAGAGTGGTTATACATTTTTAAGGTCTGGGCTGTTCTGGAGTTGGCAAACCTTATTATAATTTCAATAACCCATCCACTTAATTTCAATAACCCATTCAAGTAACTTATAAATAAATAAACATAGTATAATTGTAAGTAGACAGTGACAGGGTAGTAACTTCAATTATTTTAAGTTAATTTTTTTGCACACTTAAATAACATAGAGAGGCTATTAGTATGCCAACTATGGGTACCAATGCTTCAAAAGGTATTACTCCTGTTGATGTGGTTAAGAAAAATAATCCATTAATTAAAGGCATAACTAAAACATCAGAGAAATGGCATAAGCGTTGGCCTGACATTGACCAACCATGGCCAGTGGAGGGGACTCTTAATCCAGATGTCATTAGGGTAATGCAGATGCTTGGGGCTACATACAGGCAAACCAAAAGAAAGGTAAGAAGGGGGAACAACATAAGTAGAAGAGACAGATGGAGCTTGGCATTCTTCAGTTGTTTGAACAAGAGGGACAGAAACTGGTCAAAGCAGCGAAGGATAAGAGAGAGAGGAGTGCGGAAGAAATAGAGAGACAGGTAAGGGGAATAGAAAAGCAGATGGCAGAAATTAGTGCACCATTTTTACATGTTGACCCAGTAAAGAATCCCCCACCATATGAGAAGGAGGTGATGTCTAAGGAGATCTATCCCCAGCTTCCAGTGATCACTCAAGAGGGCGACTATCGTATCAGAGATAAAGACCGAATAGTGGAAGCAGGAAAAGCGGAAACAATTATAAAGATGTATCCAATTTCCAAAAGTAAGAAGGAAACAACATGTTTGCAAATTGAAGGTGACATGAAGACCAGGAGGACAAAAGTTGGAGATGATGTGGATCAGAGTACTTAGGAAGAAGCCAGAGGAGGATATGATCCAGCAGTCAAACGGATCCTGGTGAGGGCAGAAAGGAGAGGAGGCAAGACGAGACAGTATGAGGACTCCACTGATGAGAGTTCTGATGAAAGTGAAAATGAAGATGACGGCCAAGACAAGGGACCCATGAGTCTTTGCACCTCAAGAGGATTCTTCCCAGTTCAAGAATAGAAGAAGACATAGACAGGGCTATGAGAAATGTAGAGAGGCGTATAGACCAATGCCTTTCTCACGTGGACACTGCTATGAGTTTAGAGAAGCAGAAAAAACTGGAAAAACAACTGAAGGAGCTACACATGCAGAAGAAGGAATCAAGGATGGAAGGCTCTCAGAAAGTGGACAAGGGATATGCATTGCGCCCAAGAAAAGGAACATCATGTGACAAGATGTGTCCAGTGATCATCAGAGGACAGACATTAGAATACAAGCCTTGGCAGAATACAGACTTGTCTGATGTCCTGGAAAAATTGCCAACTCTTCAAGACGGAGCACATCCTTGGATCGCAAAGTTGGAGGAGATCATGGTGGGAACACAACCTGCTGTAGGAGATATTAAGAGACTTCTTGCTAATCTCCTGGGAGTGCCGGCCATGGAAGAAATTCTGCAAAAAGCAGGATTCGCTCGCTACGCTGGAACAGCGGTAAATGATCCAGAACTGTTTGCTGCAATTAGAGGTTGGGTGTGGACAGCATTGAGAGACACATTTCCAACAAATATACATCCTGATAACAACAATTCTTATTGAACCATTGGGAGAGGAAGAAAATCCTAGTGCATATGTGTCACGAGCCCATCAAGTGTGGAGAAATGTCACAGGACATGATCCGGAAGTGAACCAAATGGAACAGTCCATCCTTCGAGCTAAAATACAGAAAGGATTGCCTTTACCAGTGAGAAGCAAACTGGCAGAGGTCGTCGGGTTAGGAAGTTTAGCAAAAGGAGTTTACACTGACCATATTGCTCATCAAGTGGAGTTGTACAGGAAGAAAGAACAGGACCAAAAAGAGCAAGACCAAGAGACCCTCAGAAAGCTGACTCACATACAACTGGTGGAGAACAAGAAAAAAGACAAGAAGCAAGCCCTGGTTATACCAAGCCAGCCTCCGCAAAATCAGCAAGATCAGCCCTCACAACAGCTGCAGCCAAATCAGGTTCATCCTCAAGTGACACAACCATCATCAGTGGGTCCAGGTGTCTCCTGGTCACAGCCAGTCTTTGGTCAAGTACAGGTCTGGAGAGGAAGGGGTCGAGGAATCACAGGAAGAGGAAGAGGAGGAAGATTTGATCCGACTTTTCAACAGTCTCTTGAAGCATGCTACAACTGTGGAATGATAGGTCACTTTGCTTGAGAGTGCAACAGACCAAAAGAAAGTTTCAGGGGAAACTTCAGAGGAGGATTCAGAGGCCAGCCAAGGCCGTTCAGGGGACCGGTAAACCCTTATAGGGGCCCGGAACCAGGATTCTAGAGGTGCCCAGAGAACTCGAAAGGGAGGTGTCAGCTGGTAGCATCAGGGCCGGAGAGTGATCCAACCATTGAGGTGAAAGTAAATGATCAACCATTAAAGATGATGGCAGATAGCGGAGCAGATTTCACCTGTATCCAGCCTGAAGATGCTATACACCTCCCCATGTCTGGTCAATGGATTCGGACAATCGGGTTTGAGGGAGTGAAACAGCTGATTCCTCTCACAGAACCAGTAGAGCTCTGCTATAAAGATACTAAGATTACAATACCTATTTTGGTGTCAGAACATACACCGATAGCACTGTTGGGAAGAGACGCTTTGTGTAAACTAAATTGCACAATAAAATGTACACCAGATGGATGCTTGGTAGAGATGCCAAGTGATGTCATCCACCAACTAATGATGACAACAGAAGCGGAAGCTTCATCCGTTTTTTGGATTGGAAATCTTACTACAGACTTCTTGGAACCAGCCAAGTTGTGGGAGAAGTTTATTGTGGCAAACCTGCCTGATGCAAAACCACCAGAGTATCCACTGCATTGCACACTCAAGTACTTCAAGGATGCTACTCAATCAAATGCAGAAGAATGGTTAAGTCACCAACCAAAGCAAGTTCAACTTTGTTCAAGCTGTATAATCATGGGACCACAGGAGCAGCTATGAAGGTGGACAGCAATGACTATCTGCTCAAGGAGTTTGCCATTGGGAAAAGTGTGCCACATGTGACTCTGTTGGTAGCTGGAGATTATGAACAGAAACAGTTGGAGAGATGATGGCAGAAGCAGAAAAAGTTGTTTGTACCAATGAAGGAGAATGTTGCAATTTGGAGAAGTGAGGATCAGCGATTCATCAAGATCATGATCACTGCGCAAGGACAAGGACAACCACAATGAATCACTCAACAATCCAACAATGAATTCCTTGAAAGAGGAAATGTTAAAACTAGTGCCAGAATGCCTGTGGTCTCAACATAGTACTGACATTGGTCATGTAAAATCAGCTCAACCAGTGACCAGTTGAACTCAAACCTGGAGTTAGACTTCCGTGGAAAAAACAGTATCCCTTGAAAGAAGAAGCCATCTTAGGGATCGGACCACAAATTGAAGACCAAGCTTAACTGAGAGCTCCACAGGAGATAAAAGGGGACCAGGAACAATTTCCTGTAATAACCATCTCAGGGGTAAAAACTGTGCCAAGGCAGGTTACAACTGTAGCTCCAGAAACAACTAAAAGTGTTAATGTTACAGGTCAGGTTACTACTGTAATCATAAATAATACAGAACCTGTAAAAACCACAATGATGACAAGAACACCTGTAGGTGTCACTTTAGGGAATAGAACTAGAGAAAATATAACAAGCTCAACTGCAGTGAATGGTACAGGGATAACAACACCGGTAATGGAAGTAGCAAAAGTGACCCATCCATCTAATATGACATTAGTAACACTGCAAGATGAAGTAAATACAACTGAGAAATTGTTAGTAACCATAGAACGGGGTGAGAGCAATAATGATGAGAGTGTTGGAGATAGAGTGGGAGAGAGTGAAGTAAGTAGACATTCTATAAGAACAAGCAAACAAATTAGTGGTCCATGTGTGGTGAAAGTCCCGACACCAGGCACTTGGCCTTCTATTTTGGAAACAGTTCCTGAACCTTTAAGTACAGAATGTCAGTATTATGCATTATAATGGCTGTTCTACAAACAGCAAGCAGTATATGATATATGGATGGCTACATCAGTGGGTTTGTTTAGACCTGGAGAGAAGTGTAGTTGGATGAGGCAATTACCATATGTAAACATAATTAATCAGCTTGAACATGTACAGACAGCAGTCCCTGATTCAATGGAAGTAAAGGCAGTAAAGGCTAAAGGTTGTTTTTGTTCTAATAATACTCATGGTGGGTCTGGAACGTTTATGGGAATTTCAGATTGTGACAGCTATATGATACATTTGGATGATAAACATAAAAATAGGGATGGTTTGTTTGAAGTGATTTTCTGGCTACCACGTGGCCAGAATAAAATAGTGATGGTGCATCATGAAACATTGCCAGGTAATGTGACCCTAGGAAATTTTAAAGATCTTCGGTGGGTTTGTGATAAGGCATATATATTTTTTCCATATGGGTGGACAGGATGTTGTTACTTGGCAACATTAAAATTGCCATATGAGATGTACACCATTGAGAAAGGTGAAGCACCTGATGACACCCAAGCCAAGGTAATTCCTGGATATAGACAGAAAAGTGAAATGGCACAATTTCAAATTTAGAGGCCTATCACTGGAGGATAAGTATAGAAGAAAATGGGGAATAGGCTTATTTCCATGGTATGGTGTGACCTTCCTAGCAGAGCATATTGATAACATCACTTACACCTTACAGGGATTTGCTAATGAGACTATTAGAGGGTTTGAATATTTATCAAATACTCAGAAGTCACAGATTGACTTTGTTGAAACATGATATGGCTCTTGATTTCATTCTGGCTAAGCAAGAGGGGTTATGTGTAGCTCTGAATTTAACAGGAGATGCTTGTTATACTTTAATTCCTGATAATTCTGATATGACTGATGTAATAGGGGCACTAAAAAAGATAAGAGAGGCATTTGGCAGGATTTGCCAAGGAGCAGGATGGTCTGTGAATGCATGGTTGCTGGGGAGATTAGGAACAATGGGAACATTGTTGGCTCAGTTGTTCGGTGCTGCGCTTTTGTCGCTATGTGTGATGTTCTGTTGTTGCACATTCATATTGACTTTTGCTAAGGCGATGATTTTAAGATGGGTTGGAGTTGTTGCCATTGTTACCTAGGACAGATTCGGAAGAAGATGAGAGATTAGTGTTAGAAGGTGATTTGGTGGATAAATATCCATTCTGAGTATCTACTCTGATTATTACTTCCATTTAAAGTATCAGGTCTTTTTATCATAAGTTATAACACCTATTTTACATTATCATATGTTATGTAAAGGGGATTGTATTATTTTGTAGTATGGATGAAAAGGGTGGCTTAAAATATGATTTAATGAGTAGTAATAGTTTGACAGTATAATACTGTTGTTGTTGTTGTTGTGTAATGTGCATTTGATGTTTTGAAGAAAAGATATTGGCTGTTGTTTTTTATCTTTCCCTTCAGACTAGCGGTGGAGAGTACCACTGTGGGGTGACTGGTATTCTGAGATCCCGAGAGGCAGAAAAGGGGTCAGACAAGTTGTAAGATGATGTATTTTGTTGTGAGTAAGCACAGTGTGAACTCAGGGGTTTTGATCTTTTCTCGATACTAGGGACAGTAATGGTAGGCAGGGACAGGTGAAAAGTACACATTATTTTTGGTTTAATGGGGTTCCACATGTATTTACTCACACTTGCAGGATTCCATATTCAATATCTATATTGGCAAGACATTCCTTCTTTTTTCACATTGGCCTGGAGTACAGTATGTGGTCGCCTGGGGCAGAGGGACCGTGAGAGAGTTTTTCCTGTCTTGGGTGACTGAGAGATATTAAAGGTGAGATAGCTGCCTGGCAGGTTTTCGATCTCACACTCTGTGAAATTAGTGCTAAAGAAGGCACTCATAGAAGGAATAGCTCTTTAGAAGCACATGTAACCATGTGTGCCATGCTCTTATTTTATTGAGCCGTTGATTAGGCTCAAAGGGGGGAAAATGTAGTGTATTTATTGGCTATACAGATGTCCATAGGCCTGAAGGAATGGTATGGAGTTGAGGAATGATATGGTAAGCCACACGGGGTAGATGTGGAAAAGAAAGGGGGTCCTGTTTCCTGACCAAATGTGAAAACTATACATGAATCAACAAACATAAGATGCTGTTTAGATTTGGACATCCCTTTGGGTGTACATGACATAGATTTAAACGTGGTCCAGATGTGTCTCTGGACAACGTATGTAATGGTGGGGGCAGATGAGTGTTCCTTATGGATGAAATGCAAAGATTCTGCATATGGGAACAATCCAACAGAATATGACGTGTAGTAGGGTATACAAACTCAAGGTATTCCTATGTCGAGGAGAGAGATCGAGGGGCACTCAGAATTGGCAGACTCCACCACACTGTACTTTTGATTGGAATAAAATATTTCATTGTTACAACTAAAGACGGTGGTTACAGACTCTCCATTTTAAATAAGAAGTCCATCTCCAGAGGAAGACGAACCGAGACGAAAAAGGCAATACATGTATAGAAACTGAATGATCACTTACCTGTTACAGAGTTGCAGACAGATAGATAGCGAGCCACACACAGTTGCAATGAACAGACCCTTGTTGGCGTTATGCCCCATCAGGAAGGGGGGAGGCATTGGTCCTGAAAGCCTAAAAGACAACAAAAAGGCAATACATGCATAGAAACTGAATAATCACTTACCTGTTACAGAGTTGCAGAATGATGGACAGCGAACCAAACACAGTTGCAGATGAAAATATATTTGTTAGAAGGATACACCTTAAGGGAGAAGAAGAGGTTGATGGACTTCTTGAGAACCTGTACACAAAAAAGAAAGTCAATACATGTATAGAAACTGAATGATCACCTACCTGTTACACACTTGAAGACAGATAGTAGCGAGTCACACACAGTTGCAGATGCACAGACCCTTGGTTAATGTGGTCCAAAAGACCTAAGACAAAAAAAGAAAGTTAAAAAATGAATAGAAACTGAATAATCACCTACCTGTTACACACTTGAAGACAGATAGTAGCGAGTCACACAAATGTGCAGATGCACGGACCCTTGGTTCATGTGGTCCGAAAGACCTTTAAGACAAAAAAAGAAAGTCAAAACAAAAAGGTAATATATGTATACAAACTGAATGATCACCTACCTGTTACACACTTGCAGACAGAAAGTAGCGAGTCACACACAGTTGCAGATGCACAGACCCTTGGTTCATGTGGTCCGAAAAACCTGTAAGACAAAAAAAGAAAGTCAATCAATGTATAGAAACTGAATAATCACCTACCTGTTACACACTTGCAGACAGATTGATAGCGAGCCACACACACAGCGGCAATGGAAAGACCCTTGGTTCATGCGGTCCGAAAAACCTGTAAGACAAAAAAAGAAAGTCAAAACAAAAAGGCAATATATGTATACAAACTGAATGATAACCTACCTGTTACACACTTGCAGACAGATAGTAGCGAGTCACACAGAGTTGCAGATGCACAGACCCTTGGTTCATGTGGTCCGAAAAACCTGTAAGACAAAAAAAGAAAGTCAATACATGTATAGAAACTGAATGATCACCTATCTGTTACACACAGTTGCAGATGCACAGACCCTTGGTTTATGTGGTCCGAAAGACCTTTAAGACAAAAAAAGAAGGTCAATACATGTATAGAAACTGAATGATCATCTACCTGTTACACACAGTTGCAGATGGACAGACCCTTGGTTCATGTGGTCCGAAAGACCTTTAAGACAAAAAAATAAAGTCAATACATGTATAGAAACTGAATTATCACCTACCTGTTACACACAGTTGCAGATGCAGACCCTTGGTTCATGTGGTCCGAAAAACCTGTAAGACAAAAAAAGAAAGTCAATACATGTATAGAAACTGAAAGATCACCTACCTGTTACACACTTGCAGACAGATTGATAGCGAGCCACACACACAGTGGCAATGCACAGACCCTTGGTTCAAGTGGTCCGAAAGACCTGTAAGACAAAAAAAGAAAGTCAATACATGTATAGAAACTGAAAGATCACCTACCTGTTACACACTTGCAGACAGATTGATAGCGAGCCACACACACAGTGGCAATGCACAGACCCTTGGTTCATGCAGTCCGAAAAACCTGTAAGACAAAAAAAGAAGGTCAATACATGTATAGAAACTGAATGATCACCTACCTGTTACACACTTGCAGAAAGATTGATAGCGAGCCACACACAAAGTTTCAGATGCACAGACCCTTGGTTCATGTGGTCCGAAAAACCTGTAAGACAAAAAAAGAAAGTCAATCAATGTATAGAAACTGAATAATCACCTACCTGTTACACACTTGCAGACAGATTGATAGCGAGCCACACACACAGTGGCAATGGAAAGACCCTTGGTTCATGCGGTCCGAAAAACCTGTAAGACAAAAAAAGAAAGTCAAAACAAAAAGGCAATATATGTATACAAACTGAATGATAACCTACCTGTTACACACTTGCAGACAGATAGTAGCGAGTCACACAGAGTTGCAGATGCACAGACCCTTGGTTCATGTGGTCCGAAAAACCTGTAAGACAAAAAAAGAAAGTCAATACATGTATAGAAACTGAATGATCACCTACCTGTTACACACAGTTGCAGATGCACAGACCCTTGGTTTATGTGGTCCGAAAGACCTTTAAGACAAAAAAAGAAGGTCAATACATGTATAGAAACTGAATGATCATCTACCTGTTACACACAGTTGCAGATGGACAGACCCTTGGTTCATGTGGTCCGAAAGACCTTTAAGACAAAAAAATAAAGTCAATACATGTATAGAAACTGAATTATCACCTACCTGTTACACACAGTTGCAGATGCAGACCCTTGGTTCATGTGGTCCGAAAAACCTGTAAGACAAAAAAAGAAAGTCAATACATGTATAGAAACTGAATGATCACCTACCTGTTACACACTTGCAGACAGAGTGTAGCAAGTCACACACAGTTGCAGATGCACAGACCCTTGGTTCATGTGGTCCAAAAAACCTGTAAGACAAAAAGAGAAAGTCAAAACATATATAGAAACTGAATAAATACCTACCTGTTACACACTTGCCGACAGATTGATAGCGAGTCACACACACAGTGGCAATGGAAAGACCCTTGGTTCATGCGGTCCGAAAAACCTGTAAGACAAAAAAATAAAGTCAATACATGTATAAAAACTGAATGATCACCTACCTGTTACACACTTGCCGACAGATAGTAGCGAGTCACACATAGTTGCAGATGCATAGACCCTTGGTTTATGTGGTCCGAAAAACCTGTAAGACAAAAAAAGAAAGTCAATCAATGTATAGAAACTGAATGATCACCTACCTGTTACACACTTGCAGAAAGATTGATAGCGAGCCACACACAGTTGCAGATGCAGACCCTTGGTTCATGCAGTCCGAAAGACCTATGAGACAAAAAAAGAAAGTCAATACATGTATAGAAACTGAATGATAACCTACCTGTTACACACTTGCAGACAGATAGTAGCGAGTCACACAGAGTTGCAGATGCACAGACCCTTGGTTCATGTGGTCCGAAAAACCTGTAAGACAAAAAAAGAAAGTCAATACATGTATAGAAACTGAATGATCACCTACCTGTTACACACAGTTGCAGATGCACAGACCCTTGGTTTATGTGGTCCGAAAGACCTTTAAGACAAAAAAAGAAGGTCAATACATGTATAGAAACTGAATGATCATCTACCTGTTACACACAGTTGCAGATGGACAGACCCTTGGTTCATGTGGTCCGAAAGACCTTTAAGACAAAAAAATAAAGTCAATACATGTATAGAAACTGAATTATCACCTACCTGTTACACACAGTTGCAGATGCAGACCCTTGGTTCATGTGGTCCGAAAAACCTGTAAGACAAAAAAAGAAAGTCAATACATGTATAGAAACTGAAAGATCACCTACCTGTTACACACTTGCAGACAGATTGATAGCGAGCCACACACACAGTGGCAATGCACAGACCCTTGGTTCAAGTGGTCCGAAAGACCTGTAAGACAAAAAAAGAAAGTCAATACATGTATAGAAACTGAAAGATCACCTACCTGTTACACACTTGCAGACAGATTGATAGCGAGCCACACACACAGTGGCAATGCACAGACCCTTGGTTCATGCAGTCCGAAAAACCTGTAAGACAAAAAAAGAAGGTCAATACATGTATAGAAACTGAATGATCACCTACCTGTTACACACTTGCAGAAAGATTGATAGCGAGCCACACACAAAGTTTCAGATGCACAGACCCTTGGTTCATGCGGTCCGAAAGACCTGTAAGACAAAAAAAGAAGTCAATACATGTATAGAAACTGAATGATCACCTACCTGTTACACACTTGCAGACAGATTGATAGCGAGCCACACACACAGTGGCAATGGACAGACCCTTCTTGGCTGTATGCACCATCAGGAAGGGGGGGAGTCATTGGTCCTGAAAGCCTGTAGAACAACAAAAAGGCAATACATGTATAGAAACTGAATGATCACCAACCTGTTACATACTTGCAGACAGATTGATAGCGAGCCACACACACAGTGGCAATGGAAAGACCCTTGGTTCATGCAGTCCAAAAAATGTGTAAGACAAAAAAAGAAAGTCAATGCATGTATAGAAACTGAACGATCACCCACCTGTTACACACTTGCAGACAGATTGATAGCGAGCCACACACAGTTGCAGATGCACAGACCCTTGGTTCAAGCGGTCCGAAAAACTTGTAAGACAAAAAAATAAAGTCAATACATGTATAGAAACTGAATGATCACTTACCTGTTACACACTTGCAGACAGGTTGATAGCGAGCCACACACACAGTGGCAATGGAAAGATCTTTGGTTCATGCGGTCCGAAAAACCTTTAAGACAAAAAAAGAAAGTCAATACATGTATAGAAACTGAATGATCACCTGCCTGTTACACACTTGCAGACAGATAGTAGCGAGTCACACACAGTTGCAGATGCACAGACCCTTGGTTCATGCGGTCCGAAAAACCTGTAAGATAAAAAAAGAAAGTCAATACATGTATAGAAACTGAATGATCACTTACCTGTTACACACTTGCAGACAGATAGTAGCAAGTCACACACAGTTGCAAATGCACAGACCCTTGGTTCATGTGGTCCGAAAGACCTTTAAGACAAAAAAGAAAGTCAATACATGTATAGAAACTGAATGATCACCTATCTGTTACACACTTGCAGACAGATACATAGCGAGCCACACACACAGTGGCAATGCACAGACCCTTGGTTCATGCGGTCCGAAAAACCTGTAAGATAAAAAAAGAAAGTCAATACATGTATAGAAACTGAATGATCACTTACCTGTTACACACTTGCAGACAGAGTAGCGAGTCACACACAGTTGCAGATGCAGACCCTTGGTTCATGCAGTCCGAAAAACCTGTAAGACAAAAAAAGAAAGTCAAAACATGAATAGAAACTGAATGATCACCTACCTGTTACACACTTTCAGACAGATAGTAGCGAATCAAACACAGTTGCAGATGCACAGACCCTTGGATCATGTGGTCCGAAAAACATGTAAGACAAAAAAAGAAAGTCAATACATGTAAAGAAACTGAATGATCACCTACCTGTTACACACTTGCAGACAGATTAATAGCGAGCCACACACACAGTGGCAATGGAAAGACCCTTGGTTCATGCGGTCCGAAAAACCTTTAAGACAAAAAAAGAAAGTCAATACATGTATAGAAACTGAATGATCACCTGCCTGTTACACACTTGTAGACAGATAGTAGTGAGTCAAACACAGTTGCAGATGCACAGACCCATAGTTCATTCGGTCCGAAAAACCTTTAAGACAAAAAAAGAAAGTCAATACATGTACAGAAACTGAAAGATCACTTACCTGTTACACACTTGCAGACAGATAGTAGTGAGTCACACACAGTTGCAGATGCACAGACCCTCGGTTCATGTGGTCCGAAAAACCTGTAAGACAAAAAAAGAAAGTCAAAACATGAATAGAAACTGAATGATCACCTACCTGTTACACACTTGCAGACAGATAGTAGTGAGTCACACACACAGTGGCAACAGAAAGACCCTTGGTTCATGCGGTCCGAAAAACCTTTAAGACAAAAAAAGAAAGTCAATACATGTATAGAAACTGAATGATCACCTACCTGTTACACACTTGCAGACAGAGAGTAGCGAGCCACACACAGTTGCAGATGCACAGAGCCTTGGTTCATGTGGTCCGAAAAACCTGTAAGACAAAAAAAGAAAGTCAATACATGTAAAGAAACTGAATGATCACCTACCTGTTACACACTTGCAGACAGATTAATAGCGAGCCACACACACAGTGGCAATGGAAAGACCCTTGGTTCATGCGGTCCGAAAAACCTTTTAGACAAAAAAATAAAGTCAATACATGTATAGAAACTGAATGATCACCAACCTGTCACACACTTGCAGACAGAAAGTAGTGAGTCACACACAGTTGCAGATGCAATGACCCTTGGTTCATGCGGTCCGAAAAACCTGTAAGACAAAAAAAAGAAAGTCAATACATGTATAGAAACTGAATGATCACCTACCTGTTACACACTTGCAGACAGAGAGTAGCGAGTCACACAGTTGCAGATGCACAGATCCTTGGTTCATGCAGTACGAAAAACCTGTAAGACAAAAAAAGAAAGTCAAGACATGTATAGAAACTGAATGATCACCTACCTATTACACAGTTGCAGACAGATAGTAGCAAGTCAAACACAGTTGCAGATGCACAGAACCTTGGTTCATGTGGTCCGACAGACCTTTAAGACAAAAAAAGAAAGTCAATACATGTATAGAAACTGAATGATCACCAACCTGTTACACACTTGCAGACAGATAGTAGCGAGTCACACACAGTTGCAGATGCAAAGACCCTTGGTTCATGTGGTCCGAAAGACCTTTAAGACAAAAAAAAGAAAGTAAATACATGTATAGAAACTGAATGATCACTTACCTGTTACACACTTGCAGACAGATAGTAGCGAGTCACACAAACAGTGGCAACAGAAAGACCCTTGGTTCATGTGGTCCGAAAAACCTGTAAGACAAAAAAAAGAAAGTCAATACATGTATAGAAACTGAATGATCACTTACCTGTTACTCACTTGCAGACAGATAGTAGCGAGTCACACACAGTTGCAGATGCACAGACACTTGGTTCATGCGGTCCGAAAAACCTGTAAGACAAAAAAAGAAAGTCAATACATGTATAAAAACTGAATGATCACCAACCTGTTACATGCTTGCAGACAGAGAGTAGCCAGTCACACACAGTTGCAGATGCAGAGACCCTTGGTTCATGTGGTCCGAAAGACCTTTGAGACAAAAAAAGAAAGTCAATAAATGCATGGAAACTGAATGATCACCTACCCGTTACACAATTGCAAACAGATAGTAGCGAGTCACATACAGTTGCAGATGCACAGACCCTTGGTTCATGTGGTTCGAAAGACCTTTAAGACAAAAAAGAAAGTCAATACATGTGTAAAAAAAATTAATGATCACCTACCTATTACACACTTGCAGATAGATAGTAGCGAGTCACACACACAGTGGCAACAGAAAGACCCTTGGTTCATGCGGTCCGAAAAACCTGTAAGACAAAAAAAGAAAGTCAATACATGTATAGAAACTGAATAATCACCTACCTGTTACACACAGTTGCAGATGCAGACCCTTGGTTCATGTGGTCCGAAAAACCTGTAAGACAAAAAAAGAAAGTCAATACATGTATAGAAACTGAAAGATCACCTACCTGTTACACACTTGCAGACAGATTGATAGCGAGCCACACACACAGTGGCAATGCACAGACCCTTGGTTCAAGTGGTCCGAAAGACCTGTAAGACAAAAAAAGAAAGTCAATACATGTATAGAAACTGAAAGATCACCTACCTGTTACACACTTGCAGACAGATTGATAGCGAGCCACACACACAGTGGCAATGCACAGACCCTTGGTTCATGCAGTCCGAAAAACCTGTAAGACAAAAAAAGAAGGTCAATACATGTATAGAAACTGAATGATCACCTACCTGTTACACACTTGCAGAAAGATTGATAGCGAGCCACACACAAAGTTTCAGATGCACAGACCCTTGGTTCATGTGGTCCAAAAAACCTGTAAGACAAAAAGAGAAAGTCAAAACATATATAGAAACTGAATAAATACCTACCTGTTACACACTTGCCGACAGATTGATAGCGAGTCACACACACAGTGGCAATGGAAAGACCCTTGGTTCATGCGGTCCGAAAAACCTGTAAGACAAAAAAATAAAGTCAATACATGTATAAAAACTGAATGATCACCTACCTGTTACACACTTGCCGACAGATAGTAGCGAGTCACACATAGTTGCAGATGCATAGACCCTTGGTTTATGTGGTCCGAAAAACCTGTAAGACAAAAAAAGAAAGTCAATCAATGTATAGAAACTGAATGATCACCTACCTGTTACACACTTGCAGAAAGATTGATAGCGAGCCACACACAGTTGCAGATGCAGACCCTTGGTTCATGCAGTCCGAAAGACCTATGAGACAAAAAAAGAAAGTCAATACATGTATAGAAACTGAATGATAACCTACCTGTTACACACTTGCAGACAGATAGTAGCGAGTCACACAGAGTTGCAGATGCACAGACCCTTGGTTCATGTGGTCCGAAAAACCTGTAAGACAAAAAAAGAAAGTCAATACATGTATAGAAACTGAATGATCACCTACCTGTTACACACAGTTGCAGATGCACAGACCCTTGGTTTATGTGGTCCGAAAGACCTTTAAGACAAAAAAAGAAGGTCAATACATGTATAGAAACTGAATGATCATCTACCTGTTACACACAGTTGCAGATGGACAGACCCTTGGTTCATGTGGTCCGAAAGACCTTTAAGACAAAAAAATAAAGTCAATACATGTATAGAAACTGAATTATCACCTACCTGTTACACACAGTTGCAGATGCAGACCCTTGGTTCATGTGGTCCGAAAAACCTGTAAGACAAAAAAAGAAAGTCAATACATGTATAGAAACTGAAAGATCACCTACCTGTTACACACTTGCAGACAGATTGATAGCGAGCCACACACACAGTGGCAATGCACAGACCCTTGGTTCAAGTGGTCCGAAAGACCTGTAAGACAAAAAAAGAAAGTCAATACATGTATAGAAACTGAAAGATCACCTACCTGTTACACACTTGCAGACAGATTGATAGCGAGCCACACACACAGTGGCAATGCACAGACCCTTGGTTCATGCAGTCCGAAAAACCTGTAAGACAAAAAAAGAAGGTCAATACATGTATAGAAACTGAATGATCACCTACCTGTTACACACTTGCAGAAAGATTGATAGCGAGCCACACACAAAGTTTCAGATGCACAGACCCTTGGTTCATGCGGTCCGAAAGACCTGTAAGACAAAAAAAGAAGTCAATACATGTATAGAAACTGAATGATCACCTACCTGTTACACACTTGCAGACAGATTGATAGCGAGCCACACACACAGTGGCAATGGACAGACCCTTCTTGGCTGTATGCACCATCAGGAAGGGGGGGAGTCATTGGTCCTGAAAGCCTGTAAAACAACAAAAAGGCAATACATGTATAGAAACTGAATGATCACCAACCTGTTACATACTTGCAGACAGATTGATAGCGAGCCACACACACAGTGGCAATGGAAAGACCCTTGGTTCATGCAGTCCAAAAAACGTGTAAGACAAAAAAAGAAAGTCAATGCATGTATAGAAACTGAACGATCACCCACCTGTTACACACTTGCAGACAGATTGATAGCGAGCCACACACAGTTGCAGATGCACAGACCCTTGGTTCAAGCGGTCCGAAAAACTTGTAAGACAAAAAAATAAAGTCAATACATGTATAAAAACTGAAAGATCACCTACCTGTTACACACTTGCAGACAGGTTGATAGCGAGCCACACACACAGTGGCAATGGAAAGATCTTTGGTTCATGCGGTCCGAAAAACCTGTAAGACAAAATAAGAAAGTCAATACATGTATAGAAACTGAATGATTCCTTACCTGTTACACACTTGCAGACAGATAGTAGCAAGTCACACACAGTTGCAAATGCACAGACCCTTGGTTCATGCGGTCCGAAAAACCTGTAAGATAAAAAAAGAAAGTCAATACATGTATAGAAACTGAATGATCACTTACCTGTTACACACTTGCAGACAGATAGTAGCAAGTCACACACAGTTGCAAATGCACAGACCCTTGGTTCATGTGGTCCGAAAGACCTTTAAGACAAAAAAGAAAGTCAATACATGTATAGAAACTGAATGATCACCTATCTGTTACACACTTGCAGACAGATACATAGCGAGCCACACACACAGTGGCAATGCACAGACCCTTGGTTCATGCGGTCCGAAAAACCTGTAAGATAAAAAAAGAAAGTCAATACATGTATAGAAACTGAATGATCACTTACCTGTTACACACTTGCAGACAGAGTAGCGAGTCACACACAGTTGCAGATGCAGACCCTTGGTTCATGCAGTCCGAAAAACCTGTAAGACAAAAAAAGAAAGTCAAAACATGAATAGAAACTGAATGATCACCTACCTGTTACACACTTGCAGACAGATAGTAGCGAATCAAACACAGTTGCAGATGCACAGACCCTTGGATCATGTGGTCCGAAAAACATGTAAGACAAAAAAAGAAAGTCAATACATGTAAAGAAACTGAATGATCACCTACCTGTTACACACTTGCAGACAGATTAATAGCGAGCCACACACACAGTGGCAATGGAAAGACCCTTGGTTCATGCGGTCCGAAAAACCTTTAAGACAAAAAAAGAAAGTCAATACATGTATAGAAACTGAATGATCACCTGCCTGTTACACACTTGTAGACAGATAGTAGTGAGTCAAACACAGTTGCAGATGCACAGACCCATAGTTCATTCGGTCCGAAAAACCTTTAAGACAAAAAAAGAAAGTCAATACATGTACAGAAACTGAAAGATCACTTACCTGTTACACACTTGCAGACAGATAGTAGTGAGTCACACACAGTTGCAGATGCACAGACCCTCGGTTCATGTGGTCCGAAAAACCTGTAAGACAAAAAAAGAAAGTCAAAACATGAATAGAAACTGAATGATCACCTACCTGTTACACACTTGCAGACAGATAGTAGCGAATCAAACACAGTTGCAGATGCACAGACCCTTGGATCATGCGGTCCGAAAGACCTTTAAGACAAAAAAAGAAAGTCAATAAATGCATGGAAACTGAATGATCACCTACCCGTCACACACTTGCAAACAGATAGTAGCGAGTCACATACAGTTGCAATGGACAGACCTTTGTTGGATTTATGCACCATCAGGAAGGGGGGAGCCATTGGTCCCGAAAGCCTGTAAGACAACAAAAAGGCAATACATGTATACAAACTGAATGATCACCTACCTGTTACTCACTTGCAAACAGATAGTAGCGAGTCAAACACAGTTGCAGATGCACAGACCCTTGGTTCATGTGGTTCGAAAGACCTTTAAGACAAAAAAGAAAGTCAATACATGTATAGAAAATTAATGATCACCTACCTATTACACACTTGCAGACAGATAGTAGTGAGTCACACACACAGTGGCAACAGAAAGACCCTTGGTTCATGCGGTCCGAAAAACCTTTAAGACAAAAAAAGAAAGTCAATACATGTATAGAAACTGAATGATCACCTACCTGTTACACACTTGCAGACAGAGAGTAGCGAGTCACACACAGTTGCAGATGCACAGAGCCTTGGTTCATGTGGTCCGAAAAACCTGTAAGACAAAAAAAGAAAGTCAATACATGTAAAGAAACTGAATGATCACCTACCTGTTACACACTTGCAGACAGATTAATAGCGAGCCACACACACAGTGGCAATGGAAAGACCCTTGGTTCATGCGGTCCGAAAAACCTTTTAGACAAAAAAAATAAAGTCAATACATGTATAGAAACTGAATGATCACCAACCTGTCACACACTTGCAGACAGAAAGTAGTGAGTCACACACAGTTGCAGATGCAATGACCCTTGGTTCATGCGGTCCGAAAAACCTGTAAGACAAAAAAAAGAAAGTCAATACATGTATAGAAACTGAATGATCACCTACCTGTTACACACTTGCAGACAGAGAGTAGCGAGTCACACAGTTGCAGATGCACAGATCCTTGGTTCATGCAGTACGAAAAACCTGTAAGACAAAAAAAGAAAGTCAAGACATGTATAGAAACTGAATGATCACCTACCTATTACACAGTTGCAGACAGATAGTAGCAAGTCAAACACAGTTGCAGATGCACAGAACCTTGGTTCATGTGGTCCGACAGACCTTTAAGACAAAAAAAGAAAGTCAATACATGTATAGAAACTGAATGATCACCAACCTGTTACACACTTGCAGACAGATAGTAGCGAGTCACACACAGTTGCAGATGCAAAGACCCTTGGTTCATGTGGTCCGAAAGACCTTTAAGACAAAAAAAAGAAAGTAAATACATGTATAGAAACTGAATGATCACTTACCTGTTACACACTTGCAGACAGATAGTAGCGAGTCACACAAACAGTGGCAACAGAAAGACCCTTGGTTCATGTGGTCCGAAAAACCTGTAAGACAAAAAAAAGAAAGTCAATACATGTATAGAAACTGAATGATCACTTACCTGTTACTCACTTGCAGACAGATAGTAGCGAGTCACACACAGTTGCAGATGCACAGACACTTGGTTCATGCGGTCCGAAAAACCTGTAAGACAAAAAAAGAAAGTCAATACATGTATAAAAACTGAATGATCACCAACCTGTTACATGCTTGCAGACAGAGAGTAGCCAGTCACACACAGTTGCAGATGCAGAGACCCTTGGTTCATGTGGTCCGAAAGACCTTTGAGACAAAAAAAGAAAGTCAATAAATGCATGGAAACTGAATGATCACCTACCCGTTACACAATTGCAAACAGATAGTAGCGAGTCACATACAGTTGCAGATGCACAGACCCTTGGTTCATGTGGTTCGAAAGACCTTTAAGACAAAAAAGAAAGTCAATACATGTGTAAAAAAAATTAATGATCACCTACCTATTACACACTTGCAGATAGATAGTAGCGAGTCACACACACAGTGGCAACAGAAAGACCCTTGGTTCATGCGGTCCGAAAAACCTGTAAGACAAAAAAAGAAAGTCAATACATGTATAGAAACTGAATAATCACCTACCTGTTACACACTTGCAGACAGAGAGTAGCGAGTCACACACAGTTGCAGATGCACAGAGCCTTGGTTCATGTGGTCCGAAAAACCTGTAAGACAAAAAAAGAAAGTCAATACATGTAAAGAAACTGAATGATCACCTTCTTGTTACACACTTGCAGACAGATAGTAGCGAGTCACACACAGTTGCAGATGCACAGACACTTGGTTCATGCGGTCCGAAAAACCTGTAAGACAAAAAAAGAAAGTCAAAACATGAATAGAAACTGAATGATCACCTACCCGTTACACACTTGCAGACAGATAGTAGCGAATCAAACACAGTTGCAGATGCAGAGACCCTTGGTTCATGTGGTCCGAAAGACCTTTAAGACAAAAAAAGAAAGTCAATACATGTACAGAAACTGAAAGATCACTTATCTGTTACACACTTGCAGACAGATAGTAGCCAGTCACACACAGTTGCAGATACACAGACCCTTGGTTCATGCGGTCCGAAAAACCTGTAAGACAAAAAAAGAAAGTCAAAACATGAATAGAAACTGAATGATCACCTACCCGTTACACACTTGCAGACAGATAGTAGCGAATCAAACACAGTTGCAGATGCAGAGACCCTTGGTTCATGTGGTCCGAAAGACCTTTAAGACAAAAAAAGAAAGTCAATACATGTACAGAAACTGAAAGATCACTTATCTGTTACACACTTGCAGACAGATAGTAGTGAGTCACACACAGTTGCAGATACACAGACCCTTGGTTCATGCGGTCCGAAAGACCTTTAAGACAAAAAAAGAAAGTCAATACATGTATAGAAACTGAATGATCACCAACCTGTTACACACTTGCAGACAGATAGTAGTGAGTCACACACAGTTGCAGATACACAGACCCTTGGTTCATGCGGTCCGAAAAACCTGTAAGACAAAAAAAGAAAGTCAAAACATTAATAGAAACTGAAAGATCACTTATCTGTTACACACTTGCAGACAGAAAGTAGCGAATCAAACACAGTTGCAGATGCAGAGACCCTTGGTTCATGTGGTCCGAAAGACCTTTAAGACAAAAAAAGAAAGTCAATAAATGCATGGAAACTGAATGATCACCTACCCGTTACACACTTGCAAACAGGTAGTAGCGAGTCACATACAGTTGCAATGGACAGAACTTTGTTGGATTTATGCACCATCAGGAAGGGGGGAGCCATTGGTCCCGAAAGCCGGTAAGACAACAAAAAGGCAATACATGTATACAAACTGAACGATCACCTACCTGTTACAGATTTGCAAACAGATAGAAGCGAGTCAAACACAGTTGCAGATGCAGAGACCCTTGGTTCATGTGGTTCGGAAGACCTTTAAGACAAAAAATAAAGTCAATACATGTATAGAAAATTAATGATCACCTACCTATTACACACTTGCAGACAGAGAGTAGCGAGTCACACACAGTTGCAGATGCACAGACACTTGGTTCATGCGGTCCGAAAAACCTGTAAGACAAAAAAAGAAAGTCAATACATGTATAAAAACTGAATGATCACCAACCTGTTACATGCTTGCAGACAGAGAGTAGCCAGTCACACACAGTTGCAGATGCAGAGACCCTTGGTTCATGTGGTCCGAAAGACCTTTAAGACAAAAAAAGAAAGTCAATAAATGCATGGAAACTGAATGATCACCTACCCGTTACACAATTGCAAACAGATAGTAGCGAGTCACATACAGTTGCAGATGCACAGACCCTTGGTTCATGTGGTTCGAAAGACCTTTAAGACAAAAAAGAAAGTCAATACATGTGTAAAAAAAATTAATGATCACCTACCTATTACACACTTGCAGATAGATAGTAGCGAGTCACACACACAGTGGCAACAGAAAGACCCTTGGTTCATGCGGTCCGAAAAACCTGTAAGACAAAAAAAGAAAGTCAATACATGTATAGAAACTGAATAATCACCTACCTGTTACACACTTGCAGACAGAGAGTAGCGAGTCACACACAGTTGCAGATGCACAGAGCCTTGGTTCATGTGGTCCGAAAAACCTGTAAGACAAAAAAAGAAAGTCAATACATGTAAAGAAACTGAATGATCACCTTCTTGTTACACACTTGCAGACAGATAGTAGCGAGTCACACACAGTTGCAGATGCACAGACACTTGGTTCATGCGGTCCGAAAAACCTGTAAGATAAAAAAAGAAAGTCAATACATGTATAGAAACTGAATGATCACCTACCTGTTACACACTTGCAGACAGATAGTAGCCAGTCACACACAGTTGCAGATACACAGACCCTTGGTTCATGCGGTCCGAAAAACCTGTAAGACAAAAAAAGAAAGTCAAAACATGAATAGAAACTGAATGATCACCTACCCGTTACACACTTGCAGACAGATAGTAGCGAATCAAACACAGTTGCAGATGCAGAGACCCTTGGTTCATGTGGTCCGAAAGACCTTTAAGACAAAAAAAGAAAGTCAATACATGTACAGAAACTGAAAGATCACTTATCTGTTACACACTTGCAGACAGATAGTAGTGAGTCACACACAGTTGCAGATACACAGACCCTTGGTTCATGCGGTCCGAAAAACCTGTAAGACAAAAAAAGAAAGTCAAAACATGAATAGAAACTGAATGATCACCTACCCGTTACACACTTGCAGACAGATAGTAGCGAATCAAACACAGTTGCAGATGCAGAGACCCTTGGTTCATGTGGTCCGAAAGACCTTTAAGACAAAAAAAGAAAGTCAATACATGTACAGAAACTGAAAGATCACTTATCTGTTACACACTTGCAGACAGATAGTAGTGAGTCACACACAGTTGCAGATACACAGACCCTTGGTTCATGTGGTCCGAAAGACCTTTAAGACAAAAAAAGAAAGTCAATACATGTATAGAAACTGAATGATCACCAACCTGTTACACACTTGCAGACAGATAGTAGTGAGTCACACACAGTTGCAGATACACAGACCCTTGGTTCATGCGGTCCGAAAAACCTGTAAGACAAAAAAAGAAAGTCAAAACATTAATAGAAACTGAAAGATCACTTATCTGTTACACACTTGCAGACAGAAAGTAGCGAATCAAACACAGTTGCAGATGCAGAGACCCTTGGTTCATGTGGTCCGAAAGACCTTTAAGACAAAAAAAGAAAGTCAATAAATGCATGGAAACTGAATGATCACCTACCCGTTACACACTTGCAAACAGGTAGTAGCGAGTCACATACAGTTGCAATGGACAGAACTTTGTTGGATTTATGCACCATCAGGAAGGGGGGAGCCATTGGTCCCGAAAGCCGGTAAGACAACAAAAAGGCAATACATGTATACAAACTGAACGATCACCTACCTGTTACAGATTTGCAAACAGATAGAAGCGAATCAAACACAGTTGCAGATGCAGAGACCCTTGGTTCATGTGGTTCGAAAGACCTTTAAGACAAAAAATAAAGTCAATACATGTATAGAAAATTAATGATCACCTACCTATTACACACTTGCAGACAGAGAGTAGCGAGTCACACACAGTTGGAGATGCACAGACCCTTGGTTCATGCAGTCCGAAAAACCTGTAAGACAAAAAAAGAAAGTCAAAACATGTATAGAAACTGAATGATCACCTACCTGTTACACACTTGCAGACAGAGAGTAGCGAGTCACACACAGTTGGAGATGCACAGACCCTTGGTTCATGTGGTCCGAAAGACCTTTAAGACAAAAAAAGAAAATCAATCTACGTATAGAAACTGAATGATCACCTACCTGTTACACACTTGCAGACAGATAGATAGCGAGCCACACACAAAGTTGCAATGGACAGACCCTTATTGGTTGTATGCACCATCAGGAAGGGGGGAGCCATTGGTCCTGAAAGCCTGTTAGACAACAAAAAGGCAATACATGTATAAAAACTGAATAATCACCTACCTGTTACACACTTGCAGATAGATAGTAGCAAGTCACACACAGTTGCAGATGCACAGACCCTTGAAGGAAAGATCCACCATCAGGAAGGGAGGGAGGGGATCATGCTGTCCGAAAAACCTGTAAGACAAAAAAAGAAAGTCAATACATGTATAGAAACTGAATGATTACCTACCTGTTACACACTTGCAGACAGATAGATAGCAAGCCACACACAAATATGCAATTGACAGACCCTTGTTGGCTGCATGCACCATCAGGAAGGGGTGAGCCATTGGTCCTGAAAGCCTGTAAGACAACGAAATAGCAATACATGTATAGAAACTGAATGATCACCTACCTGTTACACACTTGCAGACAGATAGTAGCGAGTCACACACAGTTGCAGATGCACAGATCCTTGGTTCATTCGGTCCGAAAAACCTGTAAGACAAAAAAAGAAAGTCAAAACATGTATAGAAACTGAATAATCACCTACCTGTTACACACTTGCAGACAGAATGATAGCGAGCCACACACACAGTGGAAATAGAAAGACCCTTGTTGGCTGTATACACTATCAGGAAGGGGGGAGCCATTGGTCCTGAAAGCCTGTAAGACAACGAAGAGGCAATACATGTATAGAAACTGAATGATCACCTACCTGTTGCACACTTGCAAACAGATAGTAGCGAGTCACACACAGTTGCAGATGCACAGACGCTTGGTTCATGTGGTCCGAAAGACCTTTAAGACAAAAAAAGAAAGTCAATACATGTATAGAAACTGAATGATCACCTACCTGTTACACACTTGCAGACAGTAGCGAGTCAAACACAGTTGCAGATGCACAGACCCTTGGTTCATGTGGTTCGAAAAACCTTTAAGACAAAAAAGAAAGTCAATACATGTATACAAAATGAATGATCACCTACCTGTTACACACTTGCAGATAGATAGTAGCGAGTCACACACAGTTGCAGATGCACAGACCCTTGAAGGACAGATCCACCATCAGGAAGGGAGGGAGGGGATCATGCTGTCCGAAAAACCTGTAAGACAAAAAAGGAAAGTCAATACATGTATAGAAACTGAATGATCACCTACCTGTTACACACTTGCAAATAGATAGTAGCGAGCCAAACACAGTTGCAGATGCGCAGACCCTTGGTTCATGTGCTTCGAAAGACCTGAAAGACAAAAACAGAAAGTCAAAACATGAATAGAAACTGAATGATCACCTACCTGTTACACACTTGCAGACAGATAGTAGCGAATCAAACACAGTTGCAGATGCACAGACCCTTGGTTCATGTGGTTCGAAAGACCTTTAAGACAAAAAATAAAGTCAATATATGTATAGAAAATTAATGATCACCTACCTATTACACACTTGCAGACAGATAGTAGCGAGTCACACACAGTTGCAGATGCACAGACCCTTGGTTCATGCGGTCCGAAAAACCTGTAAGACAAAAAAAGAAAGTCAAAACATGTATAGAAACTGAATGATCACCTACCTGTTACACACTTGCAGACAGAGAGTAGCGAGTCAAACACAGTTGGAGATGCACAGACCCTTGGTTCATGTTGTCCGAAAGACCTTTTAGACAAAAAAAGAAAGTCAATCTACGTATAGAAACTGAATGATCACCTACCTGTTACACACTTGCAGACAGATAGATAGCGAGCCACACACACAGTTGCAATGGACAGACCCTTGTTTGTTGTATGCACCATCAGGAAGGGGGGAGCCATTGGTCCTGAAAGCCTGTAAGACAACAAAAAGGCAATACATGTATACAAACTGAATAATCACCTACCTGTTACACACTTGCAGATAGATAGTAGCGAGTCAAACACAGTTGCAGATGCACAGACCCTTGAAGGACAGATCCACCATCAGGAAGGGAGGGAGGGGATCATGCTGTCCGAAAAACCTGTAAGACAAAAAAAGAAAGTCAATACATGTATAGAAACTGAATGATTACCTACCTGTTACACACTTGCAGAGAGATAGATAGCAAGCCACACACAAATTTGCAATTGACAGACCCTTGTTGGCTGCATGCACCATCAGGAAGGGGTGAGCCATTGGTCCTGAAAGCCTGTAAGACAACGAAATAGCAATACATGTATAGAAACTGAATGATCACCTACCTGTTACACACTTGCAGACAGATTGATAGCGAGCCACACACACAGTGGAAATAGAAAGACGCTTGTTGGCTGTATACACTATCAGGAAGGGGGGAGCCATTGGTCCTGAAAGCCTGTAAGACAACGAAGAGGCAATACATGTATAGAAACTGAATGATCACCTACCTGTTACACACTTGCAAACAGATAGTAGCGAGTCACACACAGTTGCAGATGCACAGACGCTTGGTTCATGTGGTCCGAAAGACCTTTAAGACCAAAAAAGAAAGTCAATACATGTATAGAAACTGAATGATCACCTACCTGTTACACACTTGCAAACAGATAGTAACGAGTCACACACAGTTGCAGATGCACAGACCCTTGGTTCATGTTGTCCGAAAGACAAAAAAAGAAAGTCAATACATGTATAGAAACTGAATGTTCACCTACCTGTTACACATTTGCAGATAGATAGTAGCGAGTCACACACAGTTGCAGATGCACAGACCCTTGAAGGAGAGATCCACCATCAGGAAGGGAGGGAGGGGATCATGCTGTCCGAAAAACCTGTAAGACAAAAAAAGAAAGTCAGTACATGTATAGAAACTGAATGGTCACATACAGATAGATAGATAGCAAGCCACACACAAATTTGCAATTGACAGACCCTTGTTGGCTGTATGCACCATCAGGAAGGGGGGAGCCATTGGTCCTGAAAGCCTGTAAGACAATGAAAAGGCAATACATGTATAGAAACTGAATGATCACCTACCTGTTACACACTTGCAGACAGAAAGTAGCGAGTCACACACAGTTGCAGATACACAGACCCTTGGTTCATTCGGTCCGAAAAACCTGTAAGACAAAAAAAGAAAGTCAAAACATGTATAGAAACTGAATGATCACTTACCTGTTACACACTTGCAAACAGATAGTAGCGAGTCACACACCGTTGCAGATGCACAGACCCTTGGTTCATGCGGTCTGAAAAACCTGTAAGACAAAAAAAGAAAGTCAATACATGTATAGAAACTGAATAATCACCTACCTGTTACACACTTGCAGACAGACAGTAGCGAGTCACACACAGTTGCAGATTCAGAGACCCTTGGTTCATGTGGTCCGAAAGACCTTTAAGACAAAAAAAGAAAGTCAATCTACGTATAAAAACTGAATGATCACCTACCTGTTACACACTTGCAGACAGATAGATAGCGAGCCACACACAGTTGCAATGGACAGACCCTTGTTGGTTGTATGCACCATCAGGAAGGGGGGAGCCATTGGTCCTGAAAGCCTGTAAGACAATGAAGAGGCAATACATGTATAGAAACTGAATGATCACCTACCTGTTACACACTTGCAGACAGATAGTAGCAAGTCACACAGTTGCAGATGCACAGACCCTTGGTTCATGCGGACCGAAAAACCTGCAAGACAAAAAAAGAAAGTCAATACATGTATAGAAACTGAATGATCACCTACCTGTTACACACTTGCAAACAGATAGTAGCGAGCCACACACAGTTGCAGTTGCACAGACCCTTGGTTCATGCAGTCCGAAAAACCTGAAAGACAAAAAAAGAA
Organism: Salminus brasiliensis; assembly: GCF_030463535.1. Classification (NCBI taxonomy): domain Eukaryota; kingdom Metazoa; phylum Chordata; class Actinopteri; order Characiformes; family Bryconidae; genus Salminus; species Salminus brasiliensis. Next base: position 11,142,433 of record NC_132881.1, on the reverse strand, counting down.
AGTCAATACATGTATAGAAACTGAATGATCACCTACCTATTACACACTTTCAGACAGATAGTGAGTCACACACACTTGCAGATGCACAGACCCTTGGTTCATGCAGTCCGAAAAACCTGTAAGACAAAAAAAGAAAGTCAATACATGTATAGAAACTGAATGATCACCTACCTGTTACACACTTGAAGACAGATAGATAGCAAGCCACACACACAGTTGCAATGGACAGACCCTTGTTGGCTGTATGCACCATTAGGAAGGGGGGAGCCATTGGTCCTGAAAGTCTGTAAGACAACAAAAAGGTAATACATGTATACAAACTGAATGATCACTTACCTGTCACACACTTGCAGACAGATAGAACAGAACGACACACAGTTGTAGATGAAAATATATTTGTTAGAAGGATACACCTTCAGGGAGAAGAAGAGGTTGATGGACGTCTTGAGAACCTGTAACACAAAAAGCAAAGTCAAGACATGTATAGAAACTGAATGATCACCTACCTGTTACACACTTGCAGACAGATTGATAGCGAGCCACACACACAGTGGCAATGGAAAGACGCTTGGTTCATGTGGTCCGAAAAACCTGTAAGACAAAAAAAGAAAGTCAAAACATGTATAGAAACTCAATGATCACCTACCTGTTACACACTTGCAGAGAGATAGATAGCGAGCCACACACACAGTTGCAATGGACAGACCCTTGTTGGCTGTATGCACCATCAGGAAGGGGGGAGCCATTGGTCCTGAAAGTCTGTAAGACAACAACAAGGAAATAAATGTATACAAACTGAATGATTACTTACCTGTTACACACTTGCAGACAGATAGATAGCAAGCCACAGAAACAGTTGCAATGGACAGACCCTTGTTGGCTGTATGCACCATCAGGAAGGGGGGGGGGGGGGACATTGGTCCTGAAAGCCTGTAAGAGAACAAAAAGGCAATACATGTATAGAAACTGAATGATCACTTACCTGTTACAGAGTTGCAGAAGGATGGACAGCGAACCACACACAGTTGCAGATGAAAATATATTTGTTCGACGGATACACCTTCAGGGAGAAGAAGAGGTTGACGGATTTCTTGAGAACCTGTAACACAAAAAAGAAAGTCAATACATGTATAGAAACTGAATGATCACTTACATGTTACAGAGTTGCAGAACACACAGTTCAGACAGTGAGCCACACAGTTGCCGATGAAAATACATTTGTTGGGTTGATGGGGTTCCTGAGAACCTGTAACACAAAAAAGAAAGTCAATACATGTATAGAAACTGAATATAGTGAGGCCCATGGGGTAGTCTTGGAAAGGAGATGGTGGGGGCTAATGATGATTCCTTATGGATGAAATGCAGACATCCTGCATATGAGAACAGTCCAACAACATACACACAGTCCTAAATTTTCTTTAATCTAGAGTTACTATCAGGTTTGGCTGATATATAGAGCATTGTCATCTGCATCTGTAAGTTAACATCCTGTCTGCTTATAACTGCCCTGTGGTAACATCTATAATGAAAATAATAGATACCCTTAAATAGAGCATTGTGGAACTCCATATCGGACTTCTGTGTAATTTAGAAATACGGACTGATAGGGTTCGTTTAGATATGATTTGAACCACAATAGGGCTGTTTCTGTGATTCCAACCATGTTCTCTAATCTTTCAAAGAGAATAGTGTTATCTATAGTGTCAAAGGCTAAACTGAGGGCGAGTAGGGCTACGTAGCCTTGATCAGAGGCAAGAAAGAGATCGTTTGTAATCTTCACTTGGGCTGTCTGAATCCAGATTGGAATTTCTCATACATTTCATTTTTACTCTGGTATAAGCAGAGTTGTTGAAGCACAGCATTTTCTAATATCTTGGACAGAAATGTCAGGCTTGAGATGGGTCTGTAATTGACAGTACACCAGGACCAAGATTTAGTTTCTTAATTAAAGGTTTTATAACTGCAAATTAAAGTTTGGTTAAAAAATTTGGGTACATGGCCTTAGGTAAGGGATGAATTTACTATTGTTAAAAGAGGTCTGATTATAATTGGGAGTAATTCTGTCAGTATTTTAAAGGGAATTGGGTCGAGTGTACAGGCTGTATTATAGAAAATTTATAAAAAAATATTACTGGTTAAGGTAGTAGGGATCTGGGGTTGAGAATCTGCCTGGCATACCTGACTTAGGTTGTATATTTAACAGTCTAAATTTAAATTTATTTGTGGAAGTTACTGGTACTGGTAAAAATTGATACGTAGGTTTCCTTTTTTCCCCCCCAAGACTGTTAAAACCAATTTTCTGTTCTCAATATATGCTCGATACTGCAGGGTTTGTTTAAATGTGAGCAAGTGATACTAATATTACTTTTTTAATACAAGCAGAGAAAGGGAAGAACAAATGGTTTGAATATAGTAAATCATCACTTACCTGACAGATCTCAGGCAGCACAGGTGTAGCCTTTCTCGGTGGTAGAGGACAGAATGTCAAACCTGCAGTCAGCAGTGGAGCGCGAAGAGTCAGCTGAATGGCTTGCTTCCTCGATCCTGCCGTCTGTTTTCTTCCAAAAGGTGTCTGGAATTTAGTGTACTAGAGGTCTTCCAGGCCACAGGTACCGCAGTATTACTCTTTGGGCCCGATATTTAATAGGGTCTTACAATAAAATCTCCAACAATAAGAACACCATCTGGAGTAGTTGCCCTCTCTGCTGGAGCATGCAGAGCCATAGACAATGTTTTTCTTTTTTCTGTCCTAGGGAGAAAAAGGAAATTGCGCAATATGCAGAGGTGGTCAGAGTTAGGGGACCGGTCAATAATAGGTGCCTTTCTCACACTTTTCTACATCTGTTGAAGGAAAAATTAAGAAAAATCTCATTAACTTGTTTACTGTAAATGCAGTGTCTTGTCTGCTAATGATACTGAACATGTATACATCACTCTGTATTTAAAAGTAAAAATTAATTAGAACATTTTTGTGTACGATGTAAGCTAATTACAAAAAATGCTAATGGGTACAATACACACAGTGCAGCATACGGAATGATGAAGCATCTGGTGCTAAGGTAGTGGTATGGGGGCCCCAAATGAAAATCTGCTTAGGGCCCCATAAAGTCTTGGGCTGGCCCTGGTCACGCTGATGCTCCCAGTGCCTCTCCATGGCCACCATATTCCTCGAAAGTAAACACAGAAGTTAGTTAGTGAGATAATGTCTTAAAAGCTGTGAGGGAGAAAGGAGGTGTAGTGCGGAGTGGAAGCAACATTTCCTTGTTTCCATACATGTCGAAGAAGCTGGTTGAGAGGAGGAAAACGTTCTGATTGGCGAAACAGCTGCTGCGTGACAAGAAAGTGAGGTTTCCTTTAGTCTTTCCTGCAGCGCTCCAGTTTGCGTGGAAGAGGAGAAACAAAGTTTGACGTCACAACAGAAGCTGTCAAGTTCATCAAGAAGCAAGTTACTGATGAAGAATAAACTATAAAACATCCACTAGCACAAGGAGACTGAGAGGTATGATTGGTCTGGATAGCTTTGTGTAGCTGTTTAGGCTATAACCTAGTAGACGTCTCAGACATTCCACTGACCCAAGTTAAGTTCTCTTCTTTTTTTTCTTCCTTTTTTCTCTTTGTTGTTAGTTTTGTGGACATGAATTTAACAAGAAGAGAATCCTCAGCTGGCTACTGGAGACATTTTTCTGTTCATGTTCTCTCCTCTGCTGTGGAGAAAAGATTTTTGTTGGCCTGTTTGGCTATGCTGGTTCTATTTAGAATTACAGGTATCCTAATAATGTTCACTGGTACAAAAGCAGTAGCCTATATTTTGAAATTAGGAAGGTCAGATGGCATGGAACGATTGCTATGCCAATCTTTTATTTCAGTTTTGTTATCTTATCATATGAATGGCAAATAGTGCTAATGTTAATGTTCCTGGAATATTAATAGTTCTTATGGAGTTCTTATTTTGGGGGGGGGGGTTGGGGGTAAATAACACTGTGTAATATCTATGCTCCTAACATGGAGGACCCATCTTTCTTTCATGGAGTTAATAAATTGGGAAATGCCCAAGGACAAAGGCTTTTGGCAGGAGACTTCAATTAGGTCTTAAATGGGATATTAGATAAAAGTAAATAATCAGGTACCTCAACGCCGAAGGATAGAGCTGCCATTCACATGCTGATGGCGGACAATGACCTGATTCAATCCTAGAAACCAGAAATGCACATTTTACTACCACTGCCATAATTCCTACCCAAGACTTGACCTTGATTTTAATCTCCCAGAGTCTAACCAATAATATCACTGATAGCACTATCAACGCTATTTCCCTGTCGGACCATGCACCTGTTTAGCTTTGTGTGAATATACATTCAGACAGGCTTAGAAGAGGTAGATGGAGAATGAAGATTTAGTCTAGATTTAGTCCTGACCCTGGGTGTTAGCATTAAGCTTAGTAACATCAGACCATTATCTAATCTCCTATGAGCTACATCTTAGGCAAAATGTTAATTTGGCCCCTTGCCACTTTTTAAAGCATGCAATAACCCAATGACCACTGTACAGTTTACTGAAAACCTCCCAGACCTACCGACCTTAGCTTACACTCCGTTAGATTAAACATAGCTAGATAGATTAACAAACAGTCTTTAAAATACCCTTCAATTAACCGTAGACAAGGTGGCTCCACCCGCACAGTGGTACAGTGATCAAACTCGTACCTTAAAACAAACAGCGCAGAAACTAGAGCAAAAATGGCGGACGACCCAAGTGTCCCAAGATTCCAGCTTCTTTAACCAGTAATGTTTTTATGGACTATTTTAATAATAAAATAGAAAGCATTAAACAACAAATCCAACACTCCTTATTAAATCAAACATTTGACCTTAAATCAAAATTGCCTGGTACAGCTGCTTTAGAACATAACTTGGTTGTAGAATAAAGGCTGGAAGCCTTCTACCCACTTCCACAGCCAGAACTAAAAAAAGATTTCCTCAGCAAATTGCACAACCTGTACACTTGACCCAATTCCCTCTAAAATACTATACGAAATACTCCCAATTTTAATCAGACCTCTTTTAACAACAGTAAATTCATCCCTTAGCTTAGGGCATGTACCCAAAACCCTTAAATTAGCAGTCATGAAACCTTTAATTAAGAAACCAAATCTCCTAGTCCATCCATGAATAAGAAATTCCTATCTGGATTCAGACCCCATCATAGCACAGAGACAGCCCTAGTGAAGATTACAAAGATCTCTTTCTTCCCTTTGATCAAGGCTATGTATCTTTATTAGCCCTATTAGACCGCAGTGCAGTCTTTGATACAATAGTTCACACTATTCTACTAGAAAGATTAGAGAAAATGGTTGGAATCACAGGAACAGCCCTACCGTGGTTCAAATCATATCTAACTGAACACCATCAGTTTATAAAGATAAAATATTTATCATCAAATTACACAAGTAAGATATGGAGTTCCACAATACTCTATTTTAGGACTGCTATTATTTACATTATACATGTTACCACTGGGCAGTTATAATTTCCATTGCCATTGCAGATGACACACAGCTCTATATATCAGCCCAACATGTTGATACATTTAGATTAAAGAAAATGGAGGACTGTGTAAAGGATATAAAACTCTGGATGTCACATAACTTCTTTCCTCTTAACAGTAACAAAACAAAACTTCTCCTTTTAGGTCCAAAAGACACTAGAAATAAACTATTTTTATTTAGACTTAATGTTAGATCAGCTGATTTTTCCATTATCCCTGGTCCAGCAACTAAAAATCATTTGACTGAATAAAGATTTGAATAAAGTAAACCATCACTTACCTGACTGGTGTGACTGGGTAAGGCCTTGGTGTAGCACCTTCTCAATGTTTCCGGAGAGCACAACAGATTCCAGGCAGCAGAGGTGAAGCCTTTCTCTGTGATAGAGGACCGGACATCATACCCAATTTCATCACTTTAACTGGTGGTACTATTTCCACATATTTCTCAGACTAGGAGAAGCTGCATTTTCAAACACTAGTAAATGAAACTTCACAGAAATTAATCGGGCTTTCTTTCTAATGAGCTAAAAAAACACAGTCACTTAAAATCCAAGCACATTTGAGTTTGAGAACCTTGAGTTTGGAAAGCTCAGTCAACTTAGTTTGATATTGGATCATTAGATATTCACTTTGCCCCTCCTCTCACTCACAAACAAATCCCTTAAAACCTCAAACATGACTTAAAAAAAACGATGGAGAACAGAGAAACTACACTCATTATATTTCCTCAACATTTCCAGTCTTTCCATTTGGACAAGGATATTTAATCAGAATAGCCAGAATTCCTGCAACAGGTGCTGTTGATGGTAAAAGACAAAATGTGCGGAAATCAAAAACTCTCAGAGATAAAGAGCTGCTGGTGTTACTTTAAGACAAACAAACCTACTGAAGAACAGAGAAGAAATTAAAATCAATGACAAACCTTAACTTCTTCAACAAACAGATTTTTTTTTGCACTTTAGAGGTTCTAAACATGCATGTAGCGCATTTTCATAATGAATAAATCACTACTGTGACACTGCCTATTTTAACCATTTTTAATGTAATATAGTTCCAGTTAAACATCCATAAAGCATATAAATCCAAAATCAGCTGTAGTGTAGAGAGACATCTGAAATATACTACTACCCTTAGAATAGCCAGATCACAATTTACAAAACAAGTACTTAAGAGAGCCTGCAGATTTCTTGTGGACTGCTCACTAGTGCTTGAAGGTAGGTAAAATTTTGTCTGTACTCACCCTCTTATTAACGGTACTTACTTGAAGTCCATAGAACCAACCCAAAACATAGGAGTTGGAAAGCTCTCACAAAGTGGTTTGTATTCCAGACATCCTTCTTTCTGATAACAGTTTATAATCCTGGATGTTTCCTTGTGAAAGGAAAGTCTGAACCATGGAAATCCCTGGTTTGAGTTACTGAGAGTCAATTCAGGAGTGATACATTTGTCTTCTGTGTGTAAGTTTATCCCAATGTCCATAAGAAGAGCAAGTTAGTTGTAAGGACTGCAAATAGAGAAACAAACAAACAGAAAACAAGACAAAAGTGAAGCTTTCTGCAAAAGCACGACAGAACAAAACCTCATGAAGCCACATCTAAACCACCTTGCTGCTTCATAGTTCCCTCCCTTTTGGCTTGTAACCTGGCCTACTTCCAATATACTGCCACATAGTGGATGGAGTAGGAATTACCATGAAAAAAGGTCACAACACTGGAGTCAAACGAGTTTCAGCTATGGCTTCAAGTAGGCCTAAGTTTTAGGATTTTTTTTTATGCCAATATAGAAAATAGACAATAGGCAAGTGGTTTAAAGATCCAACCACAACAGGCCCAATGAGACCTAAAGAACCAGCACAAGAGACCCAATGATAATGATAATTACAAATCAATACACATAACCAATCATCAGAATTATTGCATTTTCAACTAAAAAAAAACAAAAAAAACATTCTGTTAATAGACATCTCATATGAAGACTTTTGTATCCTTTGAAAAGAACAAAATCTGGCATGTGTGACTGTCTCCTATAAATACTTATAAATAAATGAACACATTGTAAGGTGAATGCTGTGCCAAGCTCTCACAAAGTGGTTTGTATTCCAGACATCCTTCTTTCTGATAACAGTTTATAATCCTGGATGTTTCCTTGTGAAAGGAAAGTCTAAACCATGGAAATCCCTGGTTTGAGTTGCTGAGAGTCAATTCAGGAGTGATACATTTGTCTTCTGTGTGTAAAGTTTATCCCAATGTCCATAAGAAGAGCAAGTTAGTTGTAAGGACTGCAAATAGAGAAACAAACAAACAGAAAACAAGACAAAAGTGAAGCTTTCTGCAAAAACAGAACAGCACAAAACCTCATGAATAAAACATACACAAAGCTTGACTGAATATAGAAAGAATTAAATGATAGCAAACTTACAGTGAGTGTTAGAACCTGTAGTTCCACCAGTAAGGATCTTCATTACAGTGAGGCCTGAAGTGAGCCACATCTAAACCACCTTGCTGCTTCATAGTTCCCTCCCTTTTGGCTTGTAACCTGGCCTACTTCCAATATACTGCCACATAGTGGATGGAGTAGGAATTACCATGAAAAAAAACAGTCACAACACTGGAGTCACACGAGTGTCAGCTATGGCTTCAAGTAGGCCTAAGTTTTAGGATTTTTTTTTTATGTTTTTAAGTTCCAACCACAACAGGCCCAATGAGACCTAAAGAACCAGCACAACAGGCCCAATGATAATGATAATTACAAATCAATACACATAACCAATCATCAAAATTATTGCATTTTCAACTAAAAAAACATTCTGTTAATAGTCATATCTCATATGAAGACTTTTGTATCCTTTGAAAAGAACTAAATCTGGCATGTGTGACTGTCTCCTATAAATACTTATAAATAAATGAACACATTGTAAGGTGAATGCTTTGCCAAGGTCCTGCACAATTGTTTCTTATTTTAGTGACAAATAAATAGCAATTTAATACATTTATACATTTATACAACTATTTTACAAAGTTAGTGAGATAATGCTTACATCAATCCTGATGCTTTAAATCTCTCCCACATGGTGAGGTATACGGTTTATTTATTTAACAATGGTATCGGATCGGTACTGTGTATCGATCAGTAAGTTTATGTATTGGTATCGATTATGTATGGTGTATCTGTAAATGTAACATATAGGAAACAGCATATGACAGCATTATTGTAAGGCATTTCTGGCAACTTCACTGGTTAATAGAATATGCCTACATTGATAAATCCCCTTAAGTTGCACCCTGATTGGTGAATGTTTATCATGTCAAATGTATGCTTGAATGTGATTGGCTAATACCAACCACAATAATTGACATATCAAGTCCTCTGGTCAGACTATTATAGAACAGGCTAAAGATGCAGCATGTAAAATTGCAGGTTGACTGGATGAATGGTTTCTAAGAGTTATGTACTATTGGCCTTGCTTTCTTGTGACAAATGTCCACCTAACTTGACATACCCCCTCAAAATAATGTGCTGAACAGATTTTGTTAAAATGGGCTTGTTCAAAGTCAAAGTGTTCAAAAGGTACAAGTTGACATTATTCATTATAATTATTATTAATTATAAATATTGCAGGTATTTTGCTACCAGATATGTGAGGATTCGTAAAAAAAAAATCTTGAAGTAGGAAGGATCAAGAAATTACCAAAAAAAAAGAAGAATTTTGTGTGTAGGACACAGATGCTACAGACCAGATGCTTTTGAATAAAAACGCTTAATGCTTTCCTGTAACGCCACCATCAAACCAGTGAATGTCATTTGTCTTGAAGCTGCTGTAACTTCTTTGATGTTTCTGGGATTTACGGCTCTTTATGGCAGGAGTAAACAGACCCAAAGTGTCATTCACAGTGCTGAGGCAAGACTTTCGTAATATGGTATGTGGCAGTGGATGGCATTTTCAGATGATGCAGTGGCCACTTCCTAGTGCCAGATGTTGATTAGGAACTGAACCCCCTTACAAAATGTGCCTCAGCTCTTTACGTATTGGATAGGCTTGACTCTGGGCTTAAGTTTTCTCGCTAATCGGAGGAATCCTGCTTTGTGAAATGCCCCCCATTAGATGAACAGAATTACTGGATACATTTGATTCATTTTGTTGCTCTTGATGTGCAGGTATCCCACCAATGCAGAGTATGTCCAAGTTACCAAAGCTTTAATGGCGAAGAGCTCTTTTCTGAGGGATGATGAGGAGAACAGTTATGGAAGTTTGTTTAAGAACGATTTTATTATGGTTGATCACAGAAGAGTAGTTGGTGTAATATTGGTATTGGAGAGATTTGAGTAATTCTCTTTTTATGGTTGGGACTGATATTTTGTGTCTTTGATGAGGAAATCATGCGTTGTTGGAGAGGATACTATGTCTGAGGCCCACAATAAGGTGTTGCCTGAAAAACCTGATTTGATGATCGTGAAGGACCTTATGAAAGCCTTTGCATTGGCAGCATGGAGAACTAGCTGAGGGAATGACTATTGAAAAGCTCTTGGAAGATTCTTGGGGGTAAGTGGAATAATGTAATGGGGAAAAACAGCAGAGCCATCAAATGTGATGTGATGAACCAACTTCATATGAATAGTTGTGTCTTTTATAGTCTATTATAAGATATTTCTGACTGTTCTAGGTTCTTTACTCTCCACTACTGCCTTCATCACTACACTTTTTTGCAACATCATAATGAAGCTTATGTGTATTTTAAGGTTAATGCCATCCATCCTGTGATGGTGTACATTGTCACCGCTTCATCTGAAACAGTGCTTGGAGTTTTCCTCTGAAGGACTCCTAGGTGATCTTCAGGAGATGCTCAGCAAAAGTGTAAGCACACCACTTTCATTTCCACCAGCAGACCTACAGAAGACTCTTAAATTCAGTGCTGCTCTCAGAGGTGTACAGGGTCAAGGGGAGGTGCATCAGTGTGTATCTAATATTACACTAAATTATTAAGTATTCCCTTGATGCTATTGGTGTGTGGCAGATGAAGGTGGTGAGAAATTCCCAGCACCTATTTCTCATTTCTATCCAATAGAAATGAGAAATTTATTTCAGTGGACTTTGTTTACCTTACAATTCATAAAGTAATGTGAAGGAAAGGACACTCTCCCTCTCTATGGAGTTCACTTTTTCTGTACTCAAGAGTCTAATACAATGTCTTTAATATTCAGCCTCTAATTCACTCACTATTAAGGGCACAGAAGCCATTCACTTGAATAGAAAAGTGCACACCTATAAAGAGAGAAGGAATCCGTTTGGAAGAAAAACAGACATCTTCACCTCTGGTGTGTAAAGGAGTGATACAGGAGGTCATTCCTGCTGGTACTATTATATTTTTTAGTTCATCTGCTTTTGCCAGGCCTGCTGGCAACTGAACTGTCAGTCAGTGTCCCCACTGAACCAGGGGGGGACTGGTCCTAAGCTTGAAAGGCATGAAGACATATGCCTTCTTCTGCAGACATGGAAGGCCTGGTTGCTCACAACCATTGGAATGCTAATAAACCTGGCATGAGACGATGGGGAGAATACAGAGATAGAAAATGTCATGACATGAATGTAATAATGGAAATAATGCCATGAAACAAATACCACTGAAATCCTTCACTCGGTAGGGGTCATATCAGTGTCTGTAAAAAACATACAAAGCATGACATCCTGCCCTTCTATTACACAGAAATGAGGACAAATTTAGTTCAAATGAGAGCTGTCTTATGTTCAAACTGGGGCCAGGTTCTGTGCAGTAACTGCATCCATACGTTTGCATTCATGAATTGACAGTCCTTCGTAGTGCTCATGTCAGTCATTTTTACACAAATAACACGTATGTGACAGAAGAGATTCAAAATAATCTTATTAGTTTAAATTAAAACCTATGTCTAGCTTAGACCTCAGCCTAGACAAGCCACTGACCATTGTAATAAATCGAATAAAATAGGACTATAATAAATGTAAAACAGAAGAGGCAGCGAGTTAGATGATGGGGGCTGTTAATGTTTTAATAGAACTAATTACACTCATTTATCCAGACATTACATGCTGCAAAATGCATTTTACATGAGACACCCACACATTGCTGGACCCCCTGACAGATATCTCCATTATGCGCACATGCACTCTTTCTCTAATGTTGTTGAACTGTGCAGGTTTAGTGTGAAGTGGTGTAAGGTGATTGAGTTTGGAAAAAAGTCGAGTCTACTGGCCTCCAAGTGGGTTGTCCTCACAACTGCACAACTATACGCTTTGACTTTGGCTATGTTTTATACTTTAGTTGGAGAAGCGGGCAGGGAAGAGGAGGAGTACTCAGTACAGCTGGTTATTCTAGTGGTCTACAGCTTTGTCTGACGTCACCACACCAAGGACTGGTACAGAGATATTCAGTTTCCCTGAATGGCTTTGTAGCATATTTCTGTTATAGAGGACCCTAACCCTCATATATAGGTATTGCAGTTACAGTTATTGCCACAGTCATAGCCACAGTTACTGTCACAGTTAATGTTACTGTGTGATGGTAACAGTAATCCACGGATGAGGTTGTTTACAGTTGCAGTATTACTGCATAGTACTAAGTACTTAATGCAGAACTGCTGTAACACACAGTATTGTGCAAAAGATGACTAGAGCAGAACAGGCAGTGATGGAAATGCAGTGCAGGTGATATACAGATATCCAATGATGCTGAGTAACAGATTAATTTGATGGATTGGAGTGTAGATTTGTACAATCCGATGGCTATAGGAAGAAATTACCTGTCAAAGTGTTTTTCCTGCAGCGAGGTCTGCTGCCCATTGTGTGCTCTCTGTCCCTGTAGTGTTTTGTGGACTGGGTGAGAGTTCTTCATGATCACGGACACCTTTGCAAACATCCCATTACCCTCTCCAGCACCATCTCCACTGTGTCCAGTTTAGCCCCCAGGACTGAGTCGATCAGTCTAATGATCTTGTTCAGTCTGTTTGGGTCTTTTGTTGTAGTACTGCTGCCCAGCACACAATGGCACAGAAAAATGTTACTTGGCACCACAGATTTGTAGAAAGTTCATAGCAGCTAGGTTGTCACACCAAAGAACCTCAGTCTTCAAAAAGTAGCGCTGGCTTTGGCCCTTCTTGTACAGCTTGTCCATGTTCACTTCCCATTCCAACTTGTCCCACAGATGAACACCCAAATATAATCCAAGATTAAGCTTAATCCCTGAGCAGGAAATCGGCCCCTGTAGTTTTATGGTTCTTTCATAAGAGTCTGGAATTTCATCTTCATACTGGATTTATAATCACTGTATGCTTTTTATCATCTACATTTGTATAAAACTAATTATAACTATAATGATTCTGATCTGTTTTTCATCTTGGTAAATTTCTTAAGCTTTCTTAAAAGAGTATTAATTGGCACTGTTTTTCTCTTTGCATTTTGTTGTACCGTAGACTAAATGTTTGTGTTAGATTATCTGTCATTCAGTCTTCTGTTTTCACATTTTATATGAAATCATTTACAAAATTCAGGCAAGTGACATGCAGTGATTTGGCACAGTGGCACTCAGATTTATGTGGCCACTTTTGTAAATGTTGTAAAACACCTTTATATTAGATTGCTACATAATGATTACAGATTGTTTATTATTGTTTATATATGTTTTGTGAGAAGACCTGAATTGTGGGTGATTTTGGGTGAAACTAGAGAAAATGGAATCAGATAGAGTGGTCATCCAGAATACAGACACTCAACAAAGAAGCCACTTATGAGCAGCACTAAGCCTCAGGCTTCACCTTTTGGAAGATCACTCAATGGTGTTGGTTGCTTTACTACGGACGACTCAACTGATGACTTGCCTAACTGTGCAGAGGCAAAGGAGGCCGGAGGTATATTAAGTATGTGTAAGCTTTTACCTGAAACACTGAAATGATTTACACTGGGAGACATGAACAGCAAGCAAGCTTTGAGCAGAAACTTAATTAATCCACATTATTTTCTGTTAATGAAGTTTTTCTAGAAAAGTCCAACTGTGTATCTAATACCAACATTTCTTTCTGTGTTATTTTTGGCTGCAGATGTATGTTTTAAAATGGTGGATATTCTACTATAACCAAATTACAGAGGAGTAAAGGAGGTCAGATGTTGAAACTGAGGATGTTCAGTAGTTCTGCATTTATCTGGGGTTGCTGAAATGACTAACACTCGTTTCTGTCTGTGTTTGTGTGTAGGGAAAAGGGAAAAAGGGAAGATGGCACTTCAGTCAGGTTTGGCTGTTTTGATATGTGCTTAATAACAACATTCACTTCCTTTCTCGCTAGTTTATTACCAGGCTTCTGCAAAACACACCCTAATTACTATTATTTTATGATATGATAATATTATTTTACCTCATTCACATCAAATCCTTTTTTTTTTTTTTTTTAGAATATGCAATGATATTAGTCATTTGCATCAATGTTGTTTTTTAAGTAGGAATAGTAGTATTTAAATACCAAGTAGTTAACTTGGTATTTACAGTATCATGCATAAGCATTAGGCACTTGAAAATATAACATAATTTAACAAAACAATCAAGCACCTCACTAAAAACTATCTGATATTCTGGATGCATCATATATAAATCACCATGTAAAACACAACTAGCACAAATAAATCCTAGTTAAGGGCTTTGAAAAGTAGGATCCAGTATAGAATCAGGTGAATATGTTATTCATTAAGTATGCATTATTATGGCCCTTTTAGGGAGGATCGTCTGTAGATCGGTTCAGGAATTGATCCTATATAAAGTGAAGTGCATTACAATAGAGTCTTAGGTTCTGGTCCCTCAAAGCCCTGCAGGTTCTTGTAAGATGTTTCCACTGTTGTCTCATTTCTTCCACAAGGAACAGGCCTCTTCCTTGATAAGTCTCTCCAGCTGCATCACCTTGTCGAAAAAACATTCTTCTTCATGTCTAAGTGTTTCAGAGGATATAGGTAGGACTAGCTCGTATTGGGTTTCACAGTAAACAGGATGGTGCATCGGTAAGGACACAGGAATAAAGACGAGGGAACATCATTTCTTCTTATTAAACTGTATTGTAATCCAATAGTACTTTGCAGTACAACTTGACATTCAGCATTGCTCACAGTCTGAAATAACAAATAAAAAAAAAAAAAAAACATCAAATCATATTTGAACAGATATTCTAAACTGCTGAATCAGACAAGAAATGATCACTTAATAAATAATAAGTATTAACATTCAGTTCTAGCAGGAATAGTATTTAAGGGACATTACGTTCTAGAGAATATGCACACGGTTACATATAGAGCTTCCCTATATGTTTGGCGACCATTAGAAGTGCACTATGTCCTCAGGCGGAAGCCATTTTCTGCACAGAACAAGAACTTTACTGCAGCTTGAACGACTTTCTTTCTCTCTTTATTCTTTAACATGGAGTTAATTCTCACAAGAAACAAACTTGAACAGCCAACTAGCTGGCACTTACTTGTCATCAACTCAGTGCATGGATATCCCCAGCTGAACGGAATTGGTTGGCAGGGGAGTGTAACTGAACTGAAAAGCGATGCACACAGCATCAGAGCTCCTGCTTCTCTCTCTCACTCCACACGTCATTTCCAGTTCTCCTGCAGTGTGAGTGTTAATAATTTGACATCTGATGTTAGTGCTGCAGCTTTCTGTCCTGACTACACAGGCAACGCGTGACTGGTTTTACATTGTGGAGGAAGGAAAGGAGAAGCACTGTGACAGTTAATCAGAGAAGTCGGGCATTCAGTCACTTCTCCTGACTCTGTGGAACATGGTCACTCTGTGAGGTTGAAAGCACAGTTTAGTGCAAGTGGGCAAAAAAGGGGGTAAAAATGTCTGGTCTAATGGTCTTCATGGTCAAAATCTGCACATTTCTATGGTCTGAAACTAATGAAAAGCACATAGACCTCTTTCCTTTGAAAGTCTGAGTTTAATGAGTTCAAATGAAGAGTCACGAAAATGGTCCATGTCAAAATTAACATACCAGAATCCCAAGTCATAACGTCAGCGAATACAAAAGTAATCGTAGCATACATCAGACACAGCAGTGCTGCTAGAGTTTTTAAACATTGTGTCCACTCACTGTCCACTCGTTTAGACACTCCTTGGTTGGTAGGTGTGTACAATTACAAGCAAACGTCTCCAAAGCAGAATGACAAGCTCGGTTTGTCTACAGAGTGAACAGTGAAAACTCCAACAGCATTTCTGTGTCTGATTCAGTCACACCAGTGCAATAAACTGGTACTATCTGGGTGGTGGATTATTCTCAGCACTGCAGTAACACTGACAAGGTGGTGGCATGTTAGTGTGTGTTGCACCAGTGCGAGTGAGTCAGACACACAGCAGTGCTGCTGGAGTTTTTTTAACAGCTCAGTGTCACTGAAAATAGTCCACCAATCACAAATATCCAGCCAACAGCGTCCTGTGACCAACTAACTCTCTTAGCTTACATTACAAATCAGACTTGCTCATGCTAGTTTCTTCACTACAACTTCTGGAAATTATAGTCTTGTGGAGGTCCTGAATACTAAAGAAAAAGGTAAAGGTGTGCTGGCAAAGTACACAGGGAAAAAGATGGATTACAGTATGTAACTGTACAACAACCAAGACCTATATGGTCAGTGGAACTGATGAAATGGAAAACATGCAGAAACAATGAGGTGGTTTTATTGAACATGCTCACTAGAGTATAAACACAGTATAAAAATTTTGTAAGGGTTTAAGTGTACGATGTGGAAGGGGCACTTTGCTCCATGTAAAAATGTATTTGAACTGGAAATTACCTAAATTACCTACAACTTAATGTTATTGTCACAGATTTCACATTTAAAAATTAATTCCACAAGTTCATGATGTCTGGGAGGCAACCTGAACATGGCTACTTACCAGTTACTCGATATAGATTCCCCCCTTTTTTGCTGCATGCCCAAGAATAGGCCTTCAATCACATGTTGCAACCCCACTGGATCATCTGATCTGGGGTCATGTGGAGCTGTAAAGAATATTTGTCAGGTTAAGGTGGTTGACATTAAAAGTAAATCTAACATATTGAGATAAAGACAAAACAGTAAATGACTAAACAACATGGGATGTAAAATTAAAAGACGACACCCATAAATGTTTTGCCAAGAAAATCTGAGAATCTATCTATAGTTTGCCTTATTTTTAGTTTTATGGTGACTAATAAGTATTCCAACATTTCACTTATGCAATGAGAAAGCAATTATACAAATAATTTTAAAAAGTTTGTTTGCCATGGTCACTCTATCAGTTAAAAGGGCAGGTATTAAAATATACTTGTAAAAAAACAGCAAGATTGTCCAACCTCCTGACATGCAATGTGATCATATCCACTCGAGCTGTAATGATGAAGGAACTGATAAAGGTGCTGTTTCACCAGGGCTTAGTCAACAAATATGATCAATGAAAAGTAGGGTAAAAAAGCACAATACATGAGCACTGTAAGTAAAAGGTTCACTTCCCAGCCTTACTCATGTATTTTGTAGTTAGAGCCACTCGTGGCAAAAAGCTGTTAAATATGGTGCTGCCTGCCCCTGTTTGGTTTCTGCCACCCTGCTGCACCTACAGCATTTATATCAGATGTCAAGAATACAAATTTGAAGTTTAAAAACACCACCAATATGGTAAAATACTTAACTGTGTGTTCGACAATACACAATTACCTCACATTTTGTAGAACGCCCCTTTGCATGCAGAAACTCTAAGTCATCTAAGTCAAGTTTTGTATTTCTGGGAATGTCTGAGCGGGCTTCTGCAGATAGGGCCAATATCCACACATTACATCAGTGCAGAAGAACTTTCCATTTGTTTTTGTGGCCAGTTCTTCTTGCAAAAATGGAGGATTGGCAAATATCTCCCCCAGTACATGTTCAGACCTTTCAGCAAACTGCCACCTCCAGGACCTCTTCATCACATATGATGTTTGTCTTTTTAGAGGTCTCTCTGGCTGCAGCCCATGTTGATGTCCCACAGATTCCTTTTCCATGTACCTGCAGCACAATGTCACTATCAAATATATACAAAAAGTAAATCCTGCTTCACTATGTACAGTCTAAAGTGTTTTGACAAATATCTTACTGGTACGAATGCACTCAACAAATGTTGCTATATCTCTATCACTGGCCAAAAAAATGCCATCAAAAATGTCTGTTCCTCTAAAGAAAACATAAAGATGACAGTTTACAGTTATCAATAATAACATAACTCTTTGTTTTGCTAAAACGATGTAGCTTTCGGTTTCCATCGACAGACACAGCAACTGTATCTAGGGTGCAAACTGGGCAAGAGAAGTGGTCAATGCTACAGAATCTTTTTTTTTCATGATGACAATATGTTCATTCAAGGAAAGCTTTTTGGAAGATACACAAATCGCCACAAATGTTCCCATTCTGGAATTAGGAAAATACTGAATAACAGTGGCATGCTAATTACAGACCTGCAGAAATAAGGACAAGTGGCTTTTCAACAGCCTCACCCTTCCAAATTGTTCTGAACAACATTTTAGGTGTGAAAAATACATTTACATTTGCATTTACATCCGCAAAGCATTGTTCACTAGCTGAAGCTTCAGATGTTCTTGCATTTTCTGGAATTACTATTTTTTTAATACATTTTCATACATACACAGAACATGCAAATCAACATGACGTATGTTTCCTCATAGAGGATTGGAAGCTGAACCATTTTTTGTTATTGTTCAGCAACTCATAACAAATGTATTTTACAAAATGACCTGTTAAGGAGGGACAAGGCACTGGTGACCCCTGTGTCCATCAGGGGGGTCAATGTGGACACTGTGGAGAACTACAAATATCTAGGAGTTTACACTGACAACTAACTAGACTGGGCTAAGAACACTGACGCCCTCTACAGGAAGGACCAAAGTCGTCTCTATTTTCTAAGGTCCTTCAATAACTGCCAGACTATGCTCAGGATCTTCTATGAATCTGTGGCAGCAAGTGCAAGTGCATTCTGGGACAGGCTGAGAGTGGCAGACACCAACAGACTGAACAAACTGATCCAAAAGGCCAGTGATGATGTGGGTGTGGAGGTAGACTCACTGAGGCAGTGTCAGAGGGGAGGATACTGTATAAGCTGCATGCCATTACGGATAATGGCTCCCACCCACAGGAGCACATTCAGTGCAAGACTCATCACCAAAATGCACCAAAGAGCATCACAGGTCATAAAAACTAACCAGAAAACCAGCTAACATAAACTCTACCATTAACTCACCTGTCCCCGTGTCGACCTGGTCCCTGCAAGAGGCAGAGAAAGATAATGAGAATCAATGATGAATAGATGTTCAAAACTGTAAAAAAGAGAAAGATCATAATTACACACAATTAGATCCAGTATGAAATCAGTTAGTACAGCATACGAGATCTCAACCACAGTGAAAACACCAGCTGCTTTATCTAGCAAGCGCTCCTCATTAGCCACCTAGCGCTAGCTAGCTAATGTACGAGCTCAGCTGACACCTCACTCTACGCTAATGAATGAGCAGACAGTGTCTCCCGTTCCCTTATCTTCGTATAAGCTTTTGGTCAGAGATATGTTAGAAGAACCTCTGATTTAACCACCAAACTATATGAGAATGGCCACAACTACAGCTCGCTGTGTACCTGATGCTATGTTAGAGGCTGCATTAGCCTAGCCACCAAGCTAGCTGTTCCCTACTAGCTAGATAAATCACCCTTAATCAGTAGAAAGTACCCAGTTCCCCTATATCTTAAACCTAAAAAGTGGTCAGAGGTACGTATATCCCATGAGACCAGGCTGATTATTTCACTAATCAATTAAAAACAATAAAGATAGATATATACAGGCAGATTGATATATACAGTGCCCTCCATAATTATCTAATAAATTGAGTTTTTTTCTAAATAATATAGGACCACGATGGAAAAAAAGAGTAAAATCCAACCTTTAACTCAAGTGAATTTATTCAGTAGGAAAAAAATCCCACATTAAGAAATAATTGTTTAACATCAAATCATGTGTGCCACAATTATTGGCACCCCTGATGTTAATACTTTGTACAACCCCCTTTTGCCAACAAAACAGCACCTAATCTTCTCTTATAATGTTTCACAAGATGGGAGAATACAGATAGAGGGATCTTTGACCATTCCTCTTAGCACAATCTCTCTAAATCATCCAGTGACCTGGGTCCTCTTCTCTGCACTCTCCTCTTCAGCTCACCCCACAGGTTTTCAATGGGGTTGAGGTCTGGGGACTGAGATGGCCATGGGAGGAGCTTGATTCTGTGTGTGGTGAACCATTTCTGGGTAGATTTGGCCAAATGTTTTGGGTCATTATCTTGCTGAAAGACCCAGTGACGACCCATCTTCAGCTTTTGGGCAGAAGCCACCAGATTTTGCTTTAAAATGTCCTGGTATTTCAAAGCATTCATGATGCCATGCACCCTAACAAGGTTCCCAGGGCCTTTGGAAGAGAAACAGGCCCACAGCATCACTGATTCCTCGTCCAGGCTTGTTTACCACTGTTCCAGTTGTTTTAAACTTCTTAATAGTTATTAGACAGTAGATATGGACAGGTGGAGGTGAGTGGCTATTTTCTTATAGCCATTGCCTGACTTGTGGAGGTCAACACACATCTGCCTTACTTGAATGGTATGTTCTTTTGTCTTTCCCATGTTGAAGAGAAATGGCCTCTGTGTCACGTCATATTTATACCCCAGGGAAACTGGAAGTTGTGAATTACTAATTAAATGTTCCTACATACTCTGATCAACTTCGTAAACTACTGTAGAATTGACAGAAATACTTTAATTACATTTATTTCCTAAGAAATGTTAGGGGTGCCAACAATTGTGGAACAGGTGATTTTATAAAGAATAATTATTTCTTAGTCAGGGATTTTTTTTTCCCTTAAAATTCACTTGAGTTAAAGGTTGGATTTTACTCTTTTTTCTATCGTGGTCCTATATTATTTAGAAAGAAAACTCAATTTATTAGAAGCTAAAGAACACATCTTAACCAGTGGTGCCAATAATTATGGAGGGCACTGTAGATAGCGAGCCACACACACAGTTGCAATGGAAAGACCCTTGTTGGCTGTATGCACCTTCAGAAAGGGGAGCCATTGGTCCTGAAAGCCTGTAAGACAAAAAAAGTCAATACATGTATAGAAACTGAATGATCACTTACCTGTTACAGAGTTGCAGAATGATGGACAGTGAACCACACACAGTTGCAGATTTGTTAGAAGGATACACCTTCAGGAAGAAGAGCTTGATGGACTTCTTGAGAACCTGTAACACAAAAAAGAAAGTCAATACATGTATAAAAACTGAATGATCACCTACCTGTTACACACTTGCAGACAGATAGTAGCGAGTCACACACAGTTGCAGATGCACAGACCCTTGAAGGACAGATCAGGAAGGGACGGAGGGGGTCATGCTGTCCGAAAAACCTGTAAGACAAAAAAAGGAAGCCAATATATGTATAAAAACTGAATGATCACTTACCTGTTACAGAGTTGCAGAATGATGGACAGCGAACCACACACCATTGCAGATGAAAATATATTTGTTAGAAGGATACACCGTCAGGAAGAAGAAGAGGTTGATGGACTTCTTGCGAACCTGTAACACAAAAAAGAAAGTCAATACATGTATAAAAACTGAATGATCACCTACCTGTTACACACTTGCAGACAGAGATAGCGAGCCACACACACAGTTGCTGATGCACAGACCCTTGAAGGACAGATCCACCATCAGGAAGGGAGGGAGGGGGTCATGCCTTCCGAAAAACTTGTAATACAAAAAAAGAAAGTCAATACATGTAAAGAAACTGAATGATCACTTACCTGATACACACTTGCAGACAGATAGTAGCGAGTCACACATAGTTGCAGATGCACAGACCCTTGGTTCATGTGGTCCGAAAAACCTGTAAGACAAAAAAAGAAAGTCAATACATGTATAGAAACTCAATGATCACCAACCTGTTACGCACCTGCAAACAGATAGTAGCGAGTCACACACAGTTGCAGATGCACAGACCCTTGGTTCATGCGTACCGAAAAACCTGTAAGACAAAAAAAGAAAGTCAATACATGTATAGAAACTGAATGATCACCTACCTGTTACACACTTGCAGACAGATTGATAGCGAGCCACACACACAATGGAAATAGAAAGACCCTTGTTGGCTGTATACACTATCAGGAAGGGGGGAGCCATTGGTCCTGAAAGCCTGTAAGACAACGAAAAGGCAATACATGTATAGAAACTAAATGATCACCTACCTGTTACACACTTGCAGAGAGATAGATAGCGAGCCACACACACAGTTGCAATGGACAGACCCTTGGTTCATGCGGTCCAAAAAACCTGTAAGGCAAAAAAAGAAAGTCAATACATGTATAGAAACTGAATGATCACTTGCCTGTTACACACTTGCAGACAGATCGTAGCGAGTCACACACAGTTGCAGATGCACAGACCCTTGGTTCATGAGTTCCGAAAAACCTGTAAGACAAAAAAGAAAGTCAATACACGTATAGAAACTGAATGATCACCAACCTGTTACACACTTGCAGACAGATAGTAGCGAGTCACACAGTTGCAGATGCACAGACCATTGGTTCATGCGGTCCGAAAAACCTATAAGACAAAAAAAAGAAAGTCAATACATGTATAGAAACTGAATGATCACCAATCTGTTACACACTTGCAGACAAATTGATAGCGAGCCACACACACAGTGGCAATGGAAAGACCCTTGGTTCATGCGGTCCGAAAAACCTGTAAGACAAAAAAATTGGGTCAATACATGTATAGAAACTGAATGATCACTTACCTGTTACACACTTGCAGACAGATAGTAGCGAATCAGACACAGTTGCAGATGCACAGACCCTTGGTTCATGAGGTCCGAAAGACCTTTAAGACAAAAAAAGAAAGTCAATACATGTATAGAAACTGAATGATCACTTACCTGTTACACACTTGCAGACAGATTGATAGCGAGCCACACACAGTGGCAATGGAAAGACCCTTGGTTCATGCGGTCCGAAAAACCTTTAAGACAAAAAAAGAAAGTCAAAACATGTATAGAAACTGAATGATCACTTACCTGTTACACACTTGCAGACAGATTGTAGCGAATCACACACAGTTGCAGATGCACAGACCCTTGGTTCATGTGGTCCGAAAAACCTGTAAGACAAAAAAGAAAGTCAATACATGTATAGAAACTGAATGGTCACCTACCTGTTACACACTTGCAGACAGATAGTAGCAACTCACTCACAGTGGCAATGGAAAGACCCTTGGTTAATGCTGTCCGAAAAACCTGTAAGACAAAAAAAGAAGGTCAATACATGTAAAGAAACTGAATGATCACTTGCCTGTTACACACTTGCAGACAGATCGTAGCGAGTCACACACAGTTGCAGATGCACATACCCTTGGTTCATGAGTTCCGAAAAACCTGTAAGACAAAATAATAAAGTCAATACATGTATAGAAACTGAATGAACACCTACCTGTTACACACTTGCAGACAGATTGATAGCGAGCCACACACACAGTGGCAATGGAAAGTCCCTTGGTTCATGCGGTCCGAAAAACCTGTAAGACAAAAAAAGAAAGTCAAAACAAGTATAGAAACTGGATGATCACCTTCCTGTTACACACTTGCAAACAGAGAGTAGCGAGTCACACACACAGTGGCAATGGAAAGACCCTTGGTTCATGCGGTCCGAAAACCTGTAAGACAAAAAAAGAAAGTCAAAACATGTATAGAAACTGAATGATCACCTACCTGTTACACACTTGCAGACAGATTGTAGCGAATCACACACAGTTGCAGATGCACAGACCCTTGGTTCATGCGGTCCGAAAAACCTGTAAGACAAAAAAAGAAAGTCAATACATGTATAGAAACTGAATGATCACCTGCCTGTTACACACTTGCAGAAAGAAAGTAGCGAGTCACACACAGTTGCAGATGCACAGACCCTTGGTTCATGCGGTCTGAAAAACCTGTAAGACAAAAAAAGAAAGTCAATACATGTATAGAAACTGAATGATCACCTACCTGTTACACACTTGCAGACAGATTGATAGCGAGCCACAAACACAGTGGCAATGGACAGACCCTTGGTTCATGCGGTCCGAAAACCTGTAAGACAAAAAAAGAAAGTCAAAACATGTATAGAAACTGAATGATCACCTACCTGTTACACACTTGCAGACAGATAGTAGCAACTCACTCACAGTGGCAATGGAAAGACCCTTGGTTCATGCGTTCCGAAAAACCTGTAAGACAAAAAAGGAAAGTCAATAAATGTATAGAAACTGAATGATCACCTACCTGTTACACACTTGCAGACAGATAGCGAGTCACACAGTTGCAGATGCACAGACCCTTGGATCATGTGGTCCGAAAAACTTGTAAGACAAAAAAGAAAGTCAATACATGTATAGAAACTGAATGATCACCTACCTGTTACACACTTGCAGACAGATAGTAGCAACTCACTCACAGTGGCAATGGAAAGACCCTTGGTTCATGCGGTCCGAAAAACCTGTAAGACAAAAAAAGAAGGTCAATACATGTAAAGAAACTGAATGATCACTTGCCTGTTACACACTTGCAGACAGATCGTAGCGAGTCACACACAGTTGCAGATGCACATACCCTTGGTTCATGAGTTCCGAAAAACCTGTAAGACAAAAAAGAAAGTCAATACACGTATAGAAACTGAATGATCACTTACCTGTTACACACTTGCAGAAAGATAGTAGCGAGTCACACACAGTTGCAGATGCACAGACCCTTGGTTCATGCGGTTTGAAAAACCTGTAAGACAAAAAAAGAAAGTCAATACATGTATAGAAACTGAATGATCACCTACCTGTTACACACTTGCAGACAGATTGATAGTGAGCCACACACACAGTGGCAATGGAAAGTCCCTTGGTTCATGCGGTCCGAAAACCTGTAAGACAAAAAAAGAAAGTCAATACATGTATACAAACTGAATGATCACCTACCTGTTACACACTTGCAGACAGAGTAGAGAGTCACACACAGTTGCAGATGCACAGACCCTTGGTTCATGAGGTCCGAAAGACCTTTAAGACAAAAAAAGAAAGTCAATACATGTATAGAAACTGAATGATCACCTACCTGTAACACACTTGCAGACAGATTGATAGCGAGTCACACACAGTTGCAGATGCACAGACCCTTGGTTCATGCGGTCTGAAAAACCTGTAAGATAAAAAAAGAAAGTCAATACATGTATAGAAACTGAATGATCACTTACCTGTTACACACTTGCAGACAGATAGTAGCGAGTCAGACACAGTTGCAGATGCACAGACCCTTGGTTCATGAGGTCCGAAAGACCTTTAAGACAAAAAAAGAAAGTCAATACATGTATAGAAACTGAATGATCACCTACCTGTAACACACTTGCAGACAGATAGTAGCGAGTCACACACACAGTGGCAATGGAAAGACCCTTGGTTGATGCGGTCCGAAAACCTGTAAGACAAAAAAAGAAAGTCAAAACATGTATAGAAACTGAATGATCACCTGCCTGTTACACACTTGCAGAAAGAAAGTAGCGAGTCACACACAGTTGCACATGCACAGACCCTTGGTTTATGCGGTCTGAAAAACCTGTAAGACAAAAAAAGAATGTCAATACATGTAAAGAAACTGAATGATCACTTGCCTGTTACACACTTGCAGACAGATCGTAGCGAGTCACACACAGTTGCAGATGCACATACCCTTGGTTTATGAGTTCCGAAAAACCTGTAAGACAAAATAAGAAAGTCAATACATGTATAGAAACTGGATGATCACCTTCCTGTTACACACTTGCAGACAGATAGTAGCGAGTCACACACACAGTGGCAATAGAAAGACCCTTGGTTCATGCGGTCCGAAAGACCTTTAAGACAAAAAAAGAAAGTCAATACATGTATAGAAACTGAATGATCACCTACCTTTTACACACATGCAGACAGATAGCGAGTCACACACAGTTGCAGATGCACAGACCCTTGGTTCATGCGGTCCGAAAAACCTGTAAGAAAAAAAAAAAAAAAGTCAAAACATGTATAGAAACTGAATGATCACTTTCCTGTTACACACTTGCAGACAGATTGTAGCGAATCACATACAGTTGCAGATGCACAGACCCTTGGTTCATGCGGTCCGAAAAACCTGTAAGACAAAAAAAGAAAGTCAATACATGTATACAAACTGAATGATCACCTACCTGTTACACACTTGCAGAAAGATAGTAGCGAGTCACACACAGTTGCAGATGCACAGACCCTTGGTTCATGCGGTCTGAAAAACCTGTAAGACAAAAAAAGAAAGTCAATACATGTATAGAAACTGAATGATCACCTACCTGTTACACACTTGCAGACAGATTGATAGCGAGCCACACACACAGTGGCAATGGACAGACCCTTGGTTCATGCGGTCCGAAAACCTGTAAGAAAAAAAAAGAAAGTCAAAACATGTATAGAAACTGAATGATCACCTACCTGTTACACACTTGCAGACAGATAGCGAGTCACACACAGTTGCAGATGCACAGACCCTTGGTTCATGTGGTCCGAAAAACCTGTAAGACAAAAAAGAAAGTCAATACATGTATAGAAACTGAATGATCACCTACCTGTTACACACTTGCAGACAGATAGTAGCAACTCACTCACAGTGGCAATGGAAAGAACCTTGGTTAATGCTGTCCGAAAAACCTGTAAGACAAAAAAAGAAGGTCAATACATGTAAAGAAACTGAATGATCACTTGCCTGTTACACACTTGCAGACAGATCGTAGCGAGTCACACACAGTTGCAGATGCACATACCCTTGGTTCATGAGTTCCGAAAAACCTGTAAGACAAAAAAGAAAGTCAATACACGTATAGAAACTGAATGATCATTTACCTGTTACACACTTGCAGACAGATCGTAGCGAGTCACACACAGTTGCAGATGCACATACCCTTGGTTCATGCGGTCCGAAAACCTGTAAGACAAAAAAAGAAAGTCAAAACATGTATAGAAACTGAATGATCATTTACCTGTTACACACTTGCAGACAGATTGATAGCGAGTCACACACAGTTGCAGATGCACAGACCCTTGGTTCATGCGGTCTGAAAAACCTGTAAGATAAAAAAAGAAAGTCAATACATGTATAGAAACTGAATGATCACTTACCTGTTACACACTTGCAGACAGATAGTAGCGAGTCAGACACAGTTGCAGATGCACAGACCCTTGGTTCATGAGGTCCGAAAGACCTTTAAGACAAAAAAAGAAAGTCAATACATGTATAGAAACTGAATGATCACCTACCTGTAACACACTTGCAGACAGATTGATAGCGAGCCACACACAGTGGCAATGGAAAGACCCTTGGTTCATGCGGTCCGAAAAACCTGTAAGACAAAAAAAGAAAGTCAATACATGTATACAAACTGAATGATCACCTACCTGTTACACACTTGCAGAAAGACAGTAGCGAGTCACACACAGTTGCAGATGCACAGACCCTTGGTTCATGCAGTCTGAAAAACCTGTAAGACAAAAAAAAGAAAGTCAATACATGTATAGAAACTGAATGATCACCTACCTGTTACACACTTGCAGACAGATTGATAGCGAGCCACACACACAGTGGCAATGGACAGACCCTTGGTTCATGCGGTCCGAAAACCTGTAAGACAAAAAAAGAAAGTCAAAACATGTATAGAAACTGAATGATCACCTACCTGTTACACACTTGCAGACAGATAGTAGCAACTCACTCACAGTGGCAATGGAAAGACCCTTGGTTAATGCTGTCCGAAAAACCTGTAAGACAAAAAAAGAAGGTCAATACATGTAAAGAAACTGAATGATCACTTGCCTGTTACACACTTGCAGACAGATAGTAGCGAGTCACACACAGTTGCAGATGCACAGACCCTTGGTTCATGCGGTCCGAAAAACCTGTAAGACAAAAAAAGAAAGTCAAAACAAGTATAGAAACTGAATGATCACCTACCTGTTACACACTTGCAGACAGATTGATAGCGAGCCACACACACAGTGGCAATGGACAGACCCTTGGTTCATGCAGTCCGAAAACCTGTAAGACAAAAAAAGAAAGTCAAAACATGTATAGAAACTGAATGATCACCTACCTGTTACACACTTGCAGACAGATAGTAGCGAGTCACACACACAGTGGCAATGGAAAGACCCTTGGTTCATGCGGTCCGAAAAACCTGTAAGACAAAAAAATTAGGTCAATACATGTATAGAAACTGAATGATCACTTACCTGTTACACACTTGCATACAGATTGTAGCGAATCACACACAGTTGAAGATGCACAGACCCTTGGTTCATGCGGTCCGAAAAACCTGTAAGACAAAAAAAGAAAGTCAATACATGTATAGAAACTGAATGATCACCTACCTGTTACACACTTGCAGAAAGATAGTAGCGAGTCACACACAGTTGCAGATGCACAGACCCTTGGTTCATGCGGTCTGAAAAACCTGTAAGACAAAAAAAGAAAGTCAATACATGTATAGAAACTGAATGATCACCTACCTGTTACACACTTGCAGACAGATTGATAGCGAGCCACACACACAGTGGCAATGGACAGACCCTTGGTTCATGCGGTCCGAAAACCTGTAAGACAAAAAAAGAAAGTCAAAACATGTATAGAAACTGAATGATCACCTACCTGTTACACACTTGCAGACAGATAGCAAGTCACACACAGTTGCAGATGCACAGACCCTTGGTTCATGTGTTCCGAAAAACCTGTAAGACAAAAAAAGAAAGTCAATACATGTATAGAAACTGAATGATCACCTACCTGTTACACACTTGCAGACAGATAGTAGCAACTCACTCACAGTGGCAATGGAAAGACCCTTGGTTAATGCTGTCCGAAAAACCTGTAAGACAAAAAAAGAAGGTCAATACATGTAAAGAAACTGAATGATCACTTGCCTGTTACACACTTGCAGACAGATCATAGCGAGTCACACACAGTTGCAGATGCACATACCCTTGGTTTATGAGTTCCGAAAGACCTTTAAGACAAAAAAAAAGTCAATACATGTATAGAAACTGAATGATCACCTACCTGTTACACACTTGCAGACAGATAGCAAGTCACACACAGTTGCAGATGCACAGACCCTTGGTTCATGCAGTCTGAAAAACCTGTAAGACAAAAAAAGAAAGTCAATACATGTATAGAAACTGAATGATCACCAACCTGTTACACACTTGCAGACAGATTGATAGCGAGCAAAAAAAATACATGTATAGAAACTGAATGATCCCTTACCTTTTACACACTTACCTTACCTGTTACCACACTTACCTGAGCCACACACAGTTGCAATGGACAGACTATTGTTGGCTGTATACACCATCAGGAAGGGGGGAGCCATTGGTCCAGAAAGCGTGTAAGACAAAAAAAAAAGGCAATACATGTATAGAAACTGAACGATCACTTCCCTGTTACAGAGTTGCAGAATGATGGACAGCGAACCATAAACCGTTGCAGATGCACAGACCCTTCTCAGCTGGATCCACCATTAGGATGGAGGAGGGGGTGGGGTCATGGGGTCCAGAAAGCCTGTAAGACAATAAAGAAAGTCAATACATGTATGGAAATGAATGATCACTTATATGTTACAGAGATGCAGAACACACAGTTCAGACAGTGAGCCACACAGTTGCCGATGAAAATACATTTGTTGGGTTGATGGGGTTCCTGAGAACCTGTAACACAAAAAAGAAAGTCAATACATGTATAGAAACTGAATATAGTGAGGCCCATGGGGTAGTCTTGGAAAGGAGAGTGGGATCCGTTCCCAGACCTAATGTGAGAAACTGTACATGAACTGAACAAACATAACGTAAAAGAGATGTTAAGGGGTCCAGCTGTGTCTGCATTTCATCCATAAGGAATCATCATTAGCCCCCACCATTACTTACATGGTCTACGTGCTGCAGACATCCTGCATATGACAACAGTCTAACAACATATGACGTATAGTAGGGTATAAAACATAAGGTATTCCTTTGTCTGTGAGAGAGAGAAGAAGGGCACCCAGAATTGGCAGACTCCCTCCACATTGTACTTTTGATTGGAATAAAATGTTTCATTGTTACAACTGAAAGACGGTGGTCACGAGTCTCCTTTCAAAAGAAGTCCTCCTCCGAAGAAGTAGAAGAACCACGACAAAGTTTATTGAGGTACCTGCTGGAACAGCCTGACAAAAGTGTGTTGCAATAATCTAACCGTGAGGTTAAGTGTGTACTAGCTTTTCTGCATCCTGTAGAAAAGGAATTTCTTAGTTTGGCAATGTAGGCTGTCCTAGTTATTTAGCTATATGTTGCTGAAATGATAGATCCTAATCAAATAAGACACCAAGATTTTTAGCTGCTGCTATATAGAGCAGTGTCCTCTGCATCTGTAAGTTAACATCCTGTCTGCTTATAACTGCCCTGTGGTAACATCTATAATGTAAATAATAGATGCACTTAAATAGAGCATTGTGGAACTCCATATCGGACTTCGGTGTAATTTAGAAATACGGACTGATAGGGTTCGTTTAGATATGATTTGAACCACAATAGGGCTGTTTCTGTGATTCCAACCATGTTCTCTAATCTTTCAAAGAGAATAGTGTTATCTATAGTGTCAAAGGCTAAACTGAGGGCGAGTAGGGCTACGTAGCCTTGGTCAGAGGCAAGAAGAGATCGTTTGTAATCTTCACTTGGGCTGCCTGAATCCAGATTGGAATTTCTCATACATTTCATTTTTACTCTGGTATAAGCAGAGTTGTTGAGCCACAGCATTTTCTAATATCTTGGACAGAAATGTCAGGCTTGAGATGGGTCTGTAATTGACAGGACCAAGATTAGACCAAGACTAGTTTCTTAATTAAAGGTTTTAAAACTGCAAATTAAAGGGATTTGGGTACATGGCCTTAGGTAAGGGATGAATTTACTATTGTTAAAAGAGGTCTGATTATAATTGGGAGTAATTCTGTCAGTATTTTAAAGGGAATCGGGTCGAGTGTACAGGTTGTAAAATTTACTGAGGAAATAGTTTTTTGTTAGTTCTGGCTGTGGAAGTGAGTAGAAGACTTCCAGCCTTTGTTCTGCAACTAACATTTTAACTCATGTTCTAAATCAGCTACACCAGGTGACAACAAATCCAACACTCCTTAATAGCAAACATGGCTGTCAAATGTTTTCTATATTATTATTAAAATTTTATTATAAAAATATTACTGGTTAAGGTAGTAGGGATCTGGGGTTGAGAATCTGCCCGGCATACCTGACTTACGTTGTATATTTAACAGTCTAAATTAAAATTTATTTGTGGAAGTTAGTGGTACTGGTAAGAATTGATACGTAGGTTTCCTTTTTTTCCCCCCTAAGATTGTTAAAACCAATTTTCTGTTCTCAATATATGCTCGATACTGCAGGGTTTGTTTGAAATGTGAGCAAGTGATACTAATATTAAGTTTTTAATACAAGCAGAGAAAGGGCAGAACAAATGGTTTGAATATAGTAAATCATCACTTACCTGACAGATCTCAGGCAGCACAGGTGTAGCCTTTTTTGGTGGTAGAGGACAGAATGTCAAACCTGCAGTCAGCAGTGGAGCACGAAGAGTCAGCTGATTGGCTTGCTTCCTCGATCCTGGCGTCTGTTTTCTTCCAAACGGTGTCTGGAATTTAGTGTACTAGAGGTCTTCCAGGCCACAGGTACCGCAGTATTACTCTTTGGGCCCGATATTTAATAGGGTCTTACAATAAAATCTCCAACAATGAGAACACCATCTGGAGTAGTTGCCTTCTCTGCTGGAGCATGCAGAGCCATATACAAAGTTGATAAAGACCCAGTTGCTTCAGCGTTGAACAATATCTCTCTCAGCAAACCGCTCAAAGAAAAAAATAAATATACATCAGCTCCCACCTTAGGCCTTCCACTTTCTTTTTGTTTTTCTTTTTTCTGGCCCAGGGAGAAAAAGGAAATTGCGCAATATGCAGAGGTGGTCAGAGTTAGGGGACCTGTCAATAATAGGTGCCTTTCTCACACTTTTCTACATCTGTTGAAGAAAAAATTAAGAAAAATCTCATTAACTTGTTTACTGTAAATGCAGTGTCTTGTCTGCTAATGATACTGAACATGTATACATCACTCTGTATTTAAAAGTAAAAATTAATTAGAACATTTATGTGTACGATGTAAGCTAATTACAAATAATGCTAATGGGTACAATACACACAGTGCAGCATACGGAATGATGAAGCATCTGGTGCTAAGGTAGTGGTATGGGGGCCCCAAATGACAATCTGCTTAGGGCCCCATAAAGTCTTGGGCTGGCCCTGGTCACGCTGATGCTCCCAGTGCCTCTCCATGGCCACCATATTCCTCGAAAGTAAACACAGAAGTTAGTTAGTGAGATAATGTCTTAAAAGCTGTGAGGGAGAAAGGAGGTGTAGTGTGGAGTGGAAGCAACATTTCCTTGTTTCCATACATGTCGAAGAAGCTGGTTGAGAGGAGGAAAACGTTCTGATTGGCGAAACAGCTGCTGCGTGACAAGAAAGTGAGGTTTCCTTTAGTCTTTCCTGCAGCACTCCAGTTTGCGTGGAAGAGGAGAAACAAAGTTTGACGTCACAACAGAAGCTGTCAAGTTCACCGAGAAGCAAGTTACTGATGGATATTAAACTATAAAACATCCACTAGCACAAGGAGACTGAGAGGTATTATTGGTCTGGATAGCTTTGTGTAGCTGTTTAGGCTATAACCTAGTAGACGTCTCAGACATTCCACTGACCTAAGTTAAGTTCTCTTCTTTTTTTCCTTCTTTTTTTCTCTTTGTTGTTAGTTTTGTGGACATGAATTTAACAAGAAGAGAATCCTCAGCTGGCTACTGGAGACATTTTTCTGTTCATGTTCTCTCCTCTGCTGTGGAGAAAAGATTTTTGTTGGCTTGTTTGGCTATGCTGGTTCTATTTAGAATTACAGGTATCCTAATAATGTTCACTGGTACAAAAGCAGTAGCCTATATTTTGAAATTAGGAAGGTCAGATGGCATGGAACGATTGCTATGCCAATCTTTTATTTGAGTTTTGTTATCTTATCATATGAATGGCAAATAGTGCTTATGTTAAGGTAGTTTCCTGGAATATTAATGGTTCTTATGGAGTTCTTATTTTGGTCCATAGGAGGAAGAACTTTGCTGAGAAAGTATAAGGATAGTAATGGTAGAGTTATTTATATAGAAGCCAATATAAATGGGGGGGGGGGGGTAAATAACACTGTGTAATATCTATGCTCCTAACATGGAGGATCCATCTTTCTTTCATGGAGTTAATAAATTGGGAAATGCCCAAGGACAAATGCTTTTGGCAGGAGACTTCAATTAGGTCTTAAATGGGATATTAGATAAAAGTAAATAATCAGGTACCTCAACGCCGAAGGATAGAGCTGCCATTCACATGCTGATGGTGGACAATGACCTGATTCAACCCTAGAAACCAAGAATGCACATTTTACTACCACTGCCATAATTCCTACCCAAGACTTGACCTTGATTTTGATCTCCCAGAGTCTAACCAATAATATTATTGATAGCACTATCAATGCTATTTCCCTGTCGGACCATGCACCTGTTTAGCTTTGTGTGAATATACATTCAGACAGGCTTACAAGAGGTAGATGGAGAATGAACACATCTCTACTACAGATGTCTGAAAACCTGTATTAGACCTGATCAATATTTAGCACTAAATGAAGCCACCCCCACAGGTTATAAATATGTACAAAGCCCTAGATTATCAGGCAGATGAGGTGGAGTATGCAAAATCTACCAGAAAACGCTTGATATTCAAAAACACTATCAAATTCACTTTGTTTGAGATTCTCTACATTAATATATCAAATCCAGCCACAAATAAAAATACATTCACACTATTATTTGTAGGCCTCCAGCATTACACTCTGAATTTTTAAAAGAATTGAGTGATTTTGCTGGGAGTGTGCAGCAACAAAGTTATAATAGTAGGAGACTTTAATATTCATTTTGAAAAAGCAGATGATCCATTAACAAAGGCCCTTGCATCAATCTTAGATAACTGTAACTGGACCCACACAATACTGTAATCATTACCCTAGATTTAGTCCTGACCCTGGGTGTTAGCATTGAAAATCTAAATATTCTTTATTTATATTTTTTTATATATTTATTTATATATTTATTTAGATTTTCAATGCTAACACCCAGGGTCAGGACTAAATCTAGGGTAATGATTACAGTAATGTGTGGGTCCAGTTACAGTTATCTAGAGCTTAGTAACATCAGACCATTATCTAATCTCCTATGAGCTACATCTTAAGCAAAATGTTAATTTGGCCCCTTGCCACTTTCTGAAGCATGCAATAACCCAATGACCGCTGTACAGTTTACTGAAAACCTCCCAGACCTATCGACCTTAGCTTACACTCCGTTAGATTAAACATAGCTAGATAGATTAACAAATGGTCTTTAAAATACCCTTCAATTAACCTTAGACAAAGTGGCTCCGCTCGCACTGTGGTACAGTGATCAAACTCGTACCTTAAAACAAACAGCGCAGAAACTAGAGCAAAAATGGTGGACGACCCAAGTGTCCCAAGATTCCAGCTTCTTTAACCAGTAATGTTTTTATGGACTATTTTAATAATAAAATAGAAAGCATTAAACAACAACTCCAACACTCCTTATTAAATCAAACATTTGACCTTAAATCAAAATTGCCTGGTGTAGCTGCTTTAGAACATAACTTGGTTGTAGAATAAAGGCTGGAAGCCTTCTACCCACTTCCACAGCCAGAACTAGAAAAAATGATTTCCTCAGCAAATTGCACAACCTGTACACTTGACCCAATTCCCTCTAAAATACTAAAAGAAATGCTCCCAATTATAATCAGACC
The DNA here is from genome assembly GCF_030463535.1 of Salminus brasiliensis. NCBI lineage: Eukaryota > Metazoa > Chordata > Actinopteri > Characiformes > Bryconidae > Salminus > Salminus brasiliensis. The sequence goes on along the minus strand of NC_132881.1, from coordinate 11,107,820 downwards.
TCTTTTAACAATAGTAAATTCATCCCTTAGCTTAGGGCATGCAAACCCTTAAATTAGCAGTCATGAAACCTTTAATTAAGAAACCAAATCTCCTAGTCCATTCATGAATAAGAAATTCCAATCTGGATTCAGACCCCATCATAGCACAGAGACAGCCCTAATGAAGATTACAAAGATCTCTTTCTTGCCTCTGATCAAGGCTACGTATTCTTTATTAGCCCTATTAGACCGCAGTGCAGCCTTTGATACAATAGTTCACACTATTCTACTAGAAAGATTAGAGAAAATGGTTGGAATCACAGGAACAGCCCTACCGTGGTTCAAATCATATCTAACTGAACACCATCAGTTTATAAAGATAAAAGATTTATCATTTATCAAGTAAGATATGGAGTTCCACAATACTCTATTTTAGGACTTCTATTATTTACATTATACATGTTACCACTGGGCAGTTATAATTTCCATTGCCATTGCAGATGACACACAGCTCTATATATCAGCCCAACATGTTGATAATTTTAGATTGAAAAAAATGGAGGACTGTGTAAAGGATATAAAACTCTGGATGTCACATAACTTTTCTTCTTAACAGTAACAAAACAGAAGTTCTCCTTTTAGGTCCAAAAGACAATAGAAATAAACTATTTTTATTCCTGGTCCAGCAACTAAAAATCATTTGACTGAAAAAAGATTTGAATAAAGTAAACCATCACTTACCTGACTGGTGTGACTGGGTAAGGTCTTGGTGTAGCACCTTCTTGATGTTTTTGGAGAGCACAACAGATTCCAGGCAGCAGAGGTGAAGCCTTTCTCTGTGATCGAGGACCAGACGTCATACCCAATTTCATCACTTTAACTGGTGGTACTATTTCCACATATTTCTCAGACTAGGAGAAGCTGCATTTGCAAACACTAGTAAATGAAACTTCACATGAATCGGGCTGTCTTACTAATGAGCTAAAAAACACAGTCACTTGTTTGTACATCCAAGCACATTTGAGTTTGAGAACCTTGAGTTTGGAAAGCTCAGTCAACTTAGTTTGATATTGGATCATTAGATATTCACTTTGCCCCTCCTCTCACTCGAAAACAATGTCCTAAAATCTCAAACATGACTTTAAAAAAAATGGTGGAGAACAGAGAAACTACATACACAATTATATTTCCTCAACATTTCCAGTCTTTCCATTTTGACAAGGATATTTAATCAGAATAGCCAGAATTCCTGCAAAAGGTGCTGTTGATGGTAAAAGACAAAAAAAGGTGCATTTTTAGCACTTTAGAGGTTCTAAACATGCATGTAGCACATTTTCATAATGAATAAATCACTACTGTGACACTGTCGTACAATATGCCTATTTTAACCATTTTAATGTAATATTGTTCCAGTTAAACATCCATAAAGCATATAAATCCTGAAATATACTACTACCCTTAGAATAGCCAGATCACAATTTACAAAAAAAGTACTCAAGAGAGCCTGCAGATTTCTTGTGGTCTGCTCACTAGTGCTTGAAGGTAGGTAAAATTTTGTCTGTACTCACCCTCTTATTAACGGTACTTACTTGAAGTCCATAGAAACAATCCAAAGCATAGGAGTTGGAAAGCTCTCACAAAGTGGTTTGTATTCCAGACATCCTTCTTTCTGATAACAGTTTATAATCCTGGATGTTTCCTTGTGAAAGAAAAGTCTGAACCATGGAAATCCCTGGTTTGAGGAGCTGAGAGTCAATTCAGGAGTGATACATTTGTCTTCTGTGTGTAAAGTTTATCCCAATGTCCATAAGAAGAGCAAGTTAGTTGTAAGGACTGCAAATAGAGAAACAAACAAACAGAAAACAAGACAAAAGTGAAGCTTTCTGCAAAAGCACAACAGCACAAAACCTCATGAAGCCACATCTAAACCACCTTGCTGCTTCATAGTTCCCTCCCTTTTGGCTTGTAACCTGGCCTACTTCCAATATACTGCCACATAGTGGATGGAGTAGGAATTACCATGAAAAAAAACAGTCACAACACTGGAGTCACACGAGTGTCGGCTATGGCTTTAAGTAGGCCTAAGTTTTAGGATTTTTTTTATGCCAATATAGAAAATAGACAATAGGCAAGTGGCTTAAAGTTCCAACCACAACAGGCCCAATGAGACCTAAAGAACCAGCACAACAGGCCCAATGATAATGATAATTACAAATCAATACACATAACCAATCATCAAAATGATTGCATTTTCAACTAAAAAAAAAACATTCTGTTAATAGTCATATCTCACATGAAGACTTTTGTATCCTTTGAAAAGAACTAAATCTGGCATGTGTGACTGTCTCCTATAAATACTTATAAATAAATGAATATATTGTAAGGTGAATGCTGTGCCAAGCTCTCACAAAGTGGTTTGTATTTCAGACATCCTTCTTTCTGATAACAGTTTATAATCCTGGATATTTCCTTGTGATAAGAAAATCTGAACCATGGAAATCCCTGGTTTGAGTAGCTGAGAGTCAATTCAGGAGTGATACATTTGTCTTCTGTGTGTAAAGTTTATCCCAATGTCCATAAGAAGAGCAAGTTAGTTGTAAGGACTGCAAATAGAGAAACAAACAAACAAACAGAAAACAAGACAAAAGTGAAGCTTTCTGCAAAAGCAGAACAGCACAAAACCTCATGAATAAAACATACACAAAGCTTGACTGAATATAGAAAGAATTAAATGATAGCAAACTTACAGTGAGTGTTAGAACCTGTAGTTCCACCAGTAAGGATCTTCATTACAGTGAGGCCTGAAGTGAGCCACATCTAAACCACCTTGCTGCTTCATAGTTCCCTCCCTTTTGGCTTGCAACCTGGCCTACTTCCAATATACTGCCACATAGTGGATGGAGTAGGAATTACCATGAAAAAAAACAGTAACAACACTGGAGCCACACGAGTGTCAGCTATGGCTTCAAAGAAGGATTTTCTTTATGCCAATATAGAAAATAGACAATAGGCAAGTGGCTTAAAGTTCCAACCACAACAGGCCCAATTAGACCTAAAGAACCAGCACAACAGGCCCAATGATAATGATAATTACAAATCAATACACATAACCAATCATCAAAATTACTGCATTTTCAACTAAAAAAAACATTCTGTTAATAGTCATATCTCATATGAAGACTTTTGTATCCTTTGAAAATAACTAAATCTGGCATGTGTGACTGTCTCCTATAAATACTTATAAATAAATGAATACATTGTAAGGTGAATGCTTTGCCAAGGTCCTGCACAATTGTTTCTTATTTTAGTGACAAATAAAAAGCAATTTAATACATTTATAACTATTTTACAAAGTTAGTGAGATAATGTTTACATCAATCCTGATGCTTTAAATCTCTCCCACATGGTGAGGTATACGGTTTATTTATTTAACAATGGTATTGGATCGGTACTGTGTATCGATCAACAAGTTTATGTATTGGTATCGATTATGTATGGTGTATCTGTAAATGTAACATATAGGAAACAGCATATGACAGCATTATTGTAAGGCATTTCTGGCAACTTCACTGGTTAATAGAATATGCCTACATTGATAAATCCCCTTAAATTGCACCCTGATTGGTGAATGTTTAGCATGTCAAATGTATGCTTGAATATGATTAGCTAATACCAACCACAATAATTGACATATCAAGTCCTCTGGTCAGACTATTATAGAACAGGCTAAAGATGCAGCATGTAAAATTGTAGGTTGACTGGATGAATGATTTCTGAGAGTTATGTAGTATTGGCCTCGCTTTCTTGTGACAAATGTCCACCAAACTTGACATACCCTCTCAAAATAATGTGCTGAACAGATTTTGTTAAAATGGGCTTGTTCAAAGTCAAAGTGTTCAAAAGGTACAAGTTGACATTATTCATTATAATTATTATTAATTATAAATATTGCAGGTATTTTGCTACCAGATGTGTGAGGATTGGCAAAAAAAAATCTTGAAGTAGGAAGGATCAAGAAATTACACCCCCCCCCCCCCCCCCCCCAAAAAAAAAAAAATGAATTTTGTGTGTAGGACACAGATGCTACAGACCAGATGCTATTGAATAAAAACGCTTAAGGCTTTGCTGTAACGCCACCATCAGGCCAGTGAATGTCATTTTTCTTGAAGCTGCTGTAACTTGTTTGATGTTTCTGGGATTTACGGCTCTTTATGGCAGGAGTAAACAGACCCAAAGTGTCATTCACAGTGCTGAGGCAAGACTCCAGCTTCTTTCTGTAGACCAGCTCAATAGAACTGATTAGACCTGATTACATAAATGTAGCCTACCTCGACTGCAGCCTTGTAAGACAAAAAAAGAGAGTCAACACATGTATAGAAACTAAAGGATCACTTACCTGTTACACACTTGCAAACAGATAGTAGGGAGTCACACACAGTCGCAGATGCACAGACCCTTGGTTCATGAGGTCCGAAAGACCTTTAAGACAAAAAAAGAAAATAAGTACATGTATAGAAACTGAATGATCACCTACCTGTTACACATTTGCAGACAGATAGTAGCGAGTCACACACAGTTGCAGATGCACAGAAACTTGGTTCATGTGGTCCGAAAGACCTTTAAGACAAAAAAAAAGAAAGTCAATACATGTATAGAAACTGAATGATCACCAACCTGTTACACACTTGCAGACAGATAGTAGCGAGTCACACACAGTTGCAGATGCACAGACCCTTGGTTCATGCGGTCCGAAAAACCTGTAAGACAAAAAAAGAAAGTCAAAACATGTATAGAAACTGAATGGTCACCTACCTGTTACACACTTGCAGACAGACAGTAGCGAGTCACACACAGTTGCAGATGCACAGACCCTTGGTTCATGCGGTCCGAAAAACCTGTAAGACAAATGATCACCTACCTATTACACACTTGCAGACAGACAGTAGCGAGTCAAACACAGTTGCAGATGCACAGACCCTTGGTTCATGCGGTCCGAAAAACCTGTAAGACAAATGATCACCTACCTATTACACACTTGCAGACAGATAGTAGTGAGCCGAACACACAGTGGCAATGGAAAGACCCTTGGTTTTTGCGGTCCGAAAAACTTATAAGACAAAAAAAGAAAGTCAATACACGTATACAAACTGAATAATCATGTATAGAAACTGAATGATCACCTACCTGTTACACATTTGCAGACAGATAGTAGCGAGTCAGACAAAGTTGCAGATGCACAGGCCCTTGTTTCATGTGGTCCGAAAAACCTGTAAGACAAAAAAAAGAAAGTCAATACATGTATAGAAACTGAATGATCACCTTCCTGTTACACACTTGCAGACAAACAGCGAGTCACACACAGTTGCAGATGCAGAGTCTCTTGGTTCATGAGTTCCGAAAAATTTGTAAGACAAAAAAAGAAAGTCAATACATGTATAGAAACTGAATGATCACTTACCTGCTACACACTTGCAGACAGACGGATAGCGAGCCACACACACAGTGGCAATGGAAAGACCATTGGTTCATGCGGTCCGAAAAACCTGTAAGACAAAAAAAGAAAGTCAATACATGTAAAGAAACTGAATGATCACTTACCTGTTACACACTTGCAGACAGATAGTAGCGAGTCACACGCAGTTGCAGATACACAGACCCTTGGTTCATGCGGTCCGAAAAACCTGTAAGACAAATGATCACCTACCTATTACACACTTGCAGACAGATAGTAGTGAGCCGAACACACAGTGGCAATGGAAAGACCCTTGGTTTTTGCGGTCCGAAAAACTTATAAGACAAAAAAAGAAAGTCAATACACGTATACAAACTGAATAATCATGTATAGAAACTGAATGATCACCTACCTGTTACACATTTGCAGACAGATAGTAGCGAGTCAGACAAAGTTGCAGATGCACAGGCCCTTGTTTCATGTGGTCCGAAAAACCTGTAAGACAAAAAAAAGAAAGTCAATACATGTATAGAAACTGAATGATCACCTTCCTGTTACACACTTGCAGACAAACAGCGAGTCACACACAGTTGCAGATGCAGAGTCTCTTGGTTCATGAGTTCCGAAAAATTTGTAAGACAAAAAAAGAAAGTCAATACATGTATAGAAACTGAATGATCACTTACCTGCTACACACTTGCAGACAGACGGATAGCGAGCCACACACACAGTGGCAATGGAAAGACCATTGGTTCATGCGGTCCGAAAAACCTGTAAGACAAAAAAAGAAAGTCAATACATGTAAAGAAACTGAATGATCACTTACCTGTTACACACTTGCAGACAGATAGTAGCGAGTCACACGCAGTTGCAGATACACAGACCCTTGGTTCTTGTGGTCCAAAAAACCTGTAAGACAAAAAAATAAAGTCAAGACATGTATAGAAACTGAATGATCACCAACCTGTTACACACTTGCAGACAGATAGTAGCGAGTCATACACAGTTGGAGATGCACAGACCCTTGGTTCATGCGGTCCGAAAAACCTGTAAGACAAAATAAGAAAGTCAATACATGTATAGAAACTGAATGAACACCTACCTGTTACACACTTGCAGACAGATTGATAGCGAGCCACACACACAGTGGCCATGGAAAGACCCTTGGTTCATGCGGTCCGAAAAACCTGTAAGACAAAAAAAGAAAGTCAAGACATGTATAGAAACTGAATGATCACCTACCTGTTACACACTTGCAGACAAACAGTGAGTCACACCCAGTTGCAGATGCACAGACCCTTGGTTCATGAGTTCCTAAAAACCTGTAAGACAAAAAAGAAAGTCAATACACGTATAGAAACTGAATGATCACCTACCTGTTACACACTTGCAGACAGATAGTAGCGAGTCACACACAGTTGCAGATGCACAGGCCCTTGGTTCATGTGGTCCGAAAGACCTTTAAGACAAAGTAAGGAAGTCAATACATGTATAGAAACTGAATGATCACTTAGCTGTTACACACTTGCAAACAGATAGTAGCGAGTCACACACAGTTGCAGATGCACAGACCCTTGGTTCATGCAGTCCGAAAAACCTGTAAGACAAAAAAAGAAACTCAAAACATGTATAGAAACTGAATGATCACCTACCTATTACACACTTGCAGACAGATAGTAGCGAGCCACACACACAGTGGCAATGGAAAGACCCTTGGTTCATACGGTCCGAAAAACCTTTAAGACAAAAAAATTAGGTCAATACATGTATAGAAACTGAATGATCACCTACCTATTACACACTTGCAGACAGATAGTAGCGAGTCACACACACAGTGGCAATGGAAAGACCCTTGGTTCATGCGGTCCGAAAAACTTGTAAGACAAAAAAAGAAAGTCAATACATGTTTAGAAACTGAATGATCACTTACCTGTTACACACTTGCAGACAGATAGCAGCGAGTCACACACAGTTGCAGATGCAAAGGCCCTTGGTTCATGTGGTCCAAAAGACCTTTAATACAAAAAAAGAAAGTCAATACATGTTTAGAAACTGAATGATCACTTACCTGTTACACACTTGCAGACAGATAGCAGCGAGTCACACACAGTTGCAGATGCACAGACCCTTGGTTCATGCGGTCCGAAAAACCTGTAAGATAAAAAAAGAAAGTCGATACATGTATAGAAATTGAATGATCACTTACCTTTTACACACTTGCAGACAGACTGATAGCGAGCCACACACACAGTGGCAATGGAAAGACCCTTGGTTCATGCGGTCCGAAAAACCTGTAAGACAAAATAAGAAAGTCAATACATGTATAGAAACTGAATGAACACCTACCTGTTACACACTTGCAGACAGATTGATAGCGAGCCACACACACAGTGGCAATGGAAAGACCCTTGGTTCATGCGGTCCGAAAAACCTGTAAGACAAAAAAAGAAAGTCAATACATGTATAGAAACTGAATGAACACCTACCTGTTACATACTTGCAGACAGATTGATAGCGAGCCACACACACAGTGGCAATGGAAAGACCCTTGGTTCATGCGGTCCGAAAAACCTGTAAGACAAAAAAAGAAAGTCAATACATGTATAGACACTGAATGATCACTTACCTGTTACACACTTGCAGACAAACAGCGAGTCACACACAGTTGCAGATGCACAGTCCCTTGGTTCATGAGTTCCGAAAAACTTGTAAGACAAAAAAAGAAAGTCAATACATGTATAGAAACTGAATGATCACTTACCTGCTACACACTTGCAGACAGACTGATAGCGAGCCACACACACAGTGGCAATGGAAAGACTATTGGTTCATGCGGTCCGAAAAACTTATAAGACAAAGTAAGGAAGTCAATACATGTATAGAAACTGAATGATCACCTACCTATTACACACTTGCAGACAGATAGTCGCGAGCCACACACACAGTGGCAATGGAAAGACCCTTGGTTCATACTGTCCGAAAAACCTTTAAGACAAAAAAATTAGGTCAATACATGTATAGAAACTGAATGATCACCTACCTATTACACACTTGCAGACAGATAGTAGCGAGTCACACACACAGTGGCAATGGAAAGACCCTTGGTTCATGCGGTCCGAAAAACTTGTAAGACAAAAAAAGAAAGTCAATACATGTTTAGAAACTGAATGATCACTTACCTGTTACACACTTGCAGACAGATAGCAGCGACACACACAGTTGCAGATGCAAAGGCCCTTGGTTCATGTGGTCCGAAAGACCTTTAATACAAAAAAAGAAAGTCAATACATGTTTAGAAACTGAATGATCACTTACCTGTTACACACTTGCAGACAGATAGCAGCGAGTCACACACAGTTGCAGATGCACAGACCCTTGGTTCATGCGGTCCGAAAAACCTGTAAGATAAAAAAAGAAAGTCGATACATGTATAGAAACTGAATGATCACTTACCTTTTACACACTTGCAGACAGACTGATAGCGAGCCACACACACAGTGGCAATGGAAAGACCCTTGGTTCATGCGGTCCGAAAAACCTGTAAGACAAAATAAGAAAGTCAATACATGTATAGAAACTGAATGAACACCTACCTGTTACACACTTGCAGACAGATTGATAGCGAGCCACACACACAGTGGCAATGGAAAGACTATTGGTTCATGCGGTCCGAAAAACCTGTAAGACAAAAAAAGAAAGTCAATACATGTATAGAAACTGAATGAACACCAACCTGTTACACACTTGCAGAAAGATAGATAGCGAGCCACACACACAGTGGCAATGGAAAGACCCTTGGTTCATGCTGTCCGAAAAACCTGTAAGACAAAAAAAGAAAGTCAATACATGTATAGAAACTGAATGATCACTTACCTGTTACACACTTGCAGACAGACAGTAGCGAGTCACACACAGTTGCAGATGCAAAGACCCTTGGTTCATGCGGTCTGAAAAACCTGTAAGCCAAAAAAAGAAAGTCAATACATGTATAGAAACTGAATGATCACCTACCTGTTACACACTTGCAGACAGATTGATAGCGAGCCACACACACAGTGGCAATGGAAAGACCCTTGGTTCATGCGGTCCGAAAAACCTGTAAGACAAAAAAAGAAAGTCAATACATGTATAGAAACTGAATGATCACTTACCTGTTACACACTTGCAGACAAACAGCGAGTCACACACAGTTGCAGATGCACAGTCTCTTGGTTCATGAGTTCCGAAAAACTTGTAAGACAAAAAAAGAAAGTCAATACATGTATAGAAACTGAATGATCACTTACCTGCTACACACTTGCAGACAGACTGATAGCGAGCCACACACACAGTGGCAATGGAAAGACTATTGGTTCATGCGGTCCGAAAAACTCATAAGACAAAAAAAGAAAGTCAATACATGTATAGAAACTGAATGATCACTTACCTGTTACACACTTGCAGACAGATAGTAGCGAGTCACACACAGTTGCAGATGCACAGACCCTTGGTTCATTCGGTCCGAAAAACCTGTAAGATAAAAAAAGAAAGTCGATACATGTATAGAAACTGAATGATCACTTACCTTTTACACACTTGCAGACAGACTGATAGCGAGCCACACACGCAGTGGCAATGGAAAGACCCTTGGTTCATGCGGTCCGAAAAACCTGTAAGACAAAATAAGAAAGTCAATACATGTATAGAAACTGAATGAACACCTACCTGTTACACACTTGCAGACAGATTGATAGCGAGCCACACACACAGTAGCAATGGAAAGACCCTTGGTTCATGCGGTCCGAAAAACCTGTAAGACAAAAAAAGAAAGTCAATACATGTATAGAAACTGAATGAACACCTACCTGTTACATACTTGCAGACAGATTGATAGCGAGCCACACACACAGTGGCAATGGAAAGACCCTTGGTTCATGCGGTCCGAAAAACCTGTAAGACAAAAAAAGAAAGTCAATACATGTATAGAAACTGAATGATCACTTACCTGTTACACACTTGCAGACAGACAGTAGTGAGTCACACACAGTTGCAGATGCACAGACCCTTGGTTCATGCGGTCTGAAAAACCTGTAAGACAAAAAAAGAAAGTCAATACATGTATAGAAACTGAATGATCACCTACCTGTTACACACTTGCAGACAGATGGATAGCGAGCCACACACACAGTGGCAATGGAAAGACCCTTGGTTCATGCGGTCCGAAAAACCTGTAAGACAAAAAAAGAAAGTCAATACATGTATAGAAACTGAATGATCACTTACCTGTTACACACTTGCAGACAGACAGTAGCGAGTCACACACAGTTGCAGATGCACAGACCCTTGGTTCATGCGGTCTGAAAAACCTGTAAGACAAAAAAAGAAAGTCAATACATGTATAGAAACTGAATGATCACCTACCTGTTACACACTTGCAGACAGATTGATAGCGAGCCACACACACAGTGGCAATGGAAAGACCCTTGGTTCATGCGGTCCGAAAAACCTGTAAGACAAAAAAAGAAAGTCAATACATGTATAGACACTGAATGATCACTTACTTGTTACACACTTGCAGACAAACAGCGAGTCACACACAGTTGCAGATGCACAGTCCCTTGGTTCATGAGTTCCGAAAAACTTGTAAGACAAAAAAAGAAAGTCAATACATGTATAGAAACTGAATGATCACCTACCTATTACACACTTGCAGACAGATAGCAGCGAGTCACACACAGTTGCAGATGCACAGACCCTTGGTTCATGCGGTCCGAAAAACCTGTAAGATAAAAAAAGAAAGTCGATACATGTATAGAAACTGAATGATCACTTACCTTTTACACACTTGCAGACAGACTGATAGCGAGCCACACACACAGTGGCAATGGAAAGACCCTTGGTTCATGCGGTCCGAAAAACCTGTAAGACAAAATAAGAAAGTCAATACATGTATAGAAACTGAATGAACACCTACCTGTTACACACTTGCAGACAGATTGATAGCGAGCCACACACACAGTGGCAATGGAAAGACCCTTGGTTCATGCGGTCCGAAAAACCTGTAAGACAAAAAAAGAAAGTCAATACATGTATATAAACTGAATGAACACCAACCTGTTACACACTTGCAGACAGATAGATAGCGAGCCACACACACAGTGGCAATGGAAAGACCCTTGGTTCATGCGGTCCGAAAAACCTGTAAGACAAAAAAAGAAAGTCAATACATGTATAGAAACTGAATGATCACTTACCTGTTACACACTTGCAGACAGACAGTAGCGAGTCACACACAGTTGCAGATGCAAAGACCCTTGGTTCATGCGGTCAGAAAAACCTGTAAGACAAAAAAAGAAAGTCAATACATGTATAGACACTGAATGATCACTTACCTGTTACACACTTGCAGACAAACAGCGAGTCACACACAGTTGCAGATGCACAGTCCCTTGGTTCATGAGTTCCGAAAAACTTGTAAGACAAAAAAAGAAAGTCAATACATGTATAGAAACTGAATGATCACTTACCTGCTACACACTTGCAGACAGACTGATAGCGAGCCACACACACAGTGGCAATGGAAAGACTATTGGTTCATGCGGTCCGAAAAACCTGTAAGACAAAAAAAGAAAGTCAATATATGTATAGAAACTGAATGATCACTTACCTGTTACACACTTGCAAACAGATAGTAGGGAGTCACACACAGTCGCAGATGCACAGACCCTTGGTTCATGAGGTCCGAAAGACCTTTAAGACAAAAAAAGAAAATAAGTACATGTATAGAAACTGAATGATCACCTACCTGTTACACATTTGCAGACAGATAGTAGCGAGTCACACACAGTTGCAGATGCACAGAAACTTGGTTCATGTGGTCCGAAAGACCTTTAAGACAAAAAAAAGAAAGTCAATACATGTATAGAAACTGAATGGTCACCTACCTGTTACACACTTGCAGACAGATAGTAGCGAGTCACACGCAGTTGCAGATGCACAGACCCTTGGTTCATGTGGTCCGAAAAACCTGTAAGACAAAATAAGAAAGTCAATACATGTATAGAAACTGAATGAACACCTACCTGTTACACACTTGCAGACAGATTGATAGCGAGCCACACACACAGTGGCAATGGAAAGACCCTTGGTTCATGCGGTCCGAAAATCCTGTAAGATAAAAAAAGAAAGTCGATACATGTATAGAAACTGAATGATCACTTACCTTTTACACACTTGCAGACAGACTGATAGCGAGCCACACACACAGTGGCAATGGAAAGACCCTTGGTTCATGCGGTCCGAAAAACCTGTAAGACAAAAAAAGAAAGTCAATACATGTATAGAAACTGAATGATCACTTACCTGCTACACACTTGCAGACAGACTGATAGCGAGCCACACACACAGTGGCAATGGAAAGACTATTGGTTCATGCGGTCCGAAAAACCTGTAAGACAAAAAAAGAAAGTCAATACATATATAGAAACTGAATGATCACCTACCTGTTACACTCTCGCAGACGAACAGCGAGTCACACACAGTTGCAGATGCACAGACCCTTGGTTCATGAGTTCCGAAAAAACGTATAAGACAAAAAAAGAAAGTCAATACATGTATAGAAACTGAATGATCACCTACCTGTTACACACTTGCAGACAGATAGTAGCGAGTCACACACAGTTGCAGATGCACAGACCCTTGGTTCATGCGTTCCGAAAAACCTGTAAGACAAAAAAGGAGAAGTGAATACATGTATAAACACTGAATGATCACCTACCTGTTACACACTTGCAGACAGATTGATAGCGAGCCACACACACAGTGGCAATGGAAAGACTCTTGGTTCATGCGGTCCGAAAAACCTGTAAGACAAAAAAAGAAAGTCAATACATGTATAGAAACTGAATGATCACCCACCTGTTACACACTTGCAGACAGATTGATAGCGAGCCACACACACAGTGGCAACGGAAAGACCCTTGGTTCATGCTGTCCGAAAAACCTGTAAGACAAAAAAAAATACATGTATAGAAACTGAATGATCCCTTACCTTTTACACACTTACCTTACCTGTTACACACTTACCTGAGCCACACACAGTTGCAATGGACAGACTATTGTTGGCTGTATACACCATCAGGAAGGGGGGAGCCATTGGTCCAGAAAGCGTGTATGACAAAAAAAAAGGCAATACATGTATAGAAAGTAAACGATCACTTCCCTGTTACGGAGTTGCAGAATGATGGATAGCGAACCATACACCGTTGCAGATGCACAGTCCCTTCTCAGCTGGATCCACCATTAGGATGGAGGAGGTGGGTGGGGTCATGGGGTCCAGAAAGCCTGTAAGACAATAAAGAAAGTCAATACATGTATGGAAATGAATGATCACTTATATGTTACAGAGTTGCAGAACACACAGTTCAGACAGTGAGCTACACAGTTGCCGATGAAAATACATTTGTTGGGTTGATGGGGTTCCTGAGAACCTGTAACACAAAAAAGAAAGTCAATACATGTATAGAAACTGAATATAGTGAGGCCCATGGGGTAGTCTTGGAAAGGAGAGTGGGATCCGTTCCCAGACCTAATGTGAGAAACTGTACATGAACTGAACAAACATAACGTAAAAGAGATGTTAAGGGGTCCAGCTGTGTCTGCATTTCATCCATAAGGAATCATCATTAGCCCCCACCATTACTTACATGGTCTACGTGCTGCAGACATCCTGCATATGACAACAGTCTAACAACATATGACGTATAGTAGGGTATAAAACATAAGGTATTCCTTTGTCTGTGAGAGAGAGAAGAAGGGTACCCAGAATTGGCAGACTCTCTCCACATTGTACTTTTGATTGGAATAAAATGTTTCATTGTTACAACTGAAAGACGGTGGTCACGAGTCTCCTTTCAAAAGAAGTCCTCAGAAGAAGAAGTAGAAGAACCATGACAAAGTTTATTGAGGTACCTGCTGGAACAGCCTGACAAAAGTGTGTTGCAATAATCTAACCGTGAGGTTAAGTGTGTACTAGCTTTTCTGCATCCTGTAGAAAAGGAATTTCTTAGTTTGGCAATGTAGGCTGTCCTAGTTATTTAGCTACATGTTTCTGAAATGATAGATCCTAATCAAATAAGACACCAAGATTTTTAGCTGCTGGACCCAGAATAATGCAAAAAAACAGCCAAGTCTAACATTTAGAGTTTACTTCTAGTGTTTTTCAGACCTAAAAAGAGAACCTATGTTTTGTTACTGTTAAGGAGAACAAAGTCATGTGGCATCCAGAGTACATCCTTCACACAGTAACTCTACATTAAAGAAAATTGAGGACTATCAGGTTTGGCTGACATATAGAGCAGTGTCCTCTGCATCTGTAAGTTAACATCCTGTCTGCTTATAACTGCCCTGTGGTAACATCCATAATGTAAATAATAGATGCCCTTAAATAGAGCATTGTGGAACTCTATATCGGACATCTGTGTAATTTAGAAATACGGACTGATAGGGTTCGTTTAGATATGATTTGAACCACAATAGGGCTGTTTCTCTGATTTCAACCATGTTCTCTAATCTTTCAAAGAGAATAGTGTTATCTATAGTGTCAAAGGCTAAACTGAGGGCGAGTAGGGCTACGTAGCCTTGATCAGAGGCATTACGTTTGTAATCTTCACTTGGGCTGTCTGAATCCAGATTGGAATTTCTCATACATTTCATTTTTACTCTGGTATAAGCAGAGTTGTTGAGCCACAGCATTTTCTAATATCTTGGACAGAAATGTCAGGCTTGAGATGGGTCTGTAATTGAAAGTACACCAGGATCAAGATGTAGTTTCTTAATTAAAGGTTTTAAAACTGCAAATTAAAGGGATTTGGGTACATGGCCTTAGGTAAGGGATGAATTTACTATTGTTAAAAGAGGTCTGATTATAATTGGGAGTAATTCTGTCAGTATTTTAAAGGGTCGAGTGTACAGGTTGTAAAATTTACTGAGGAAATAGTTTTTTGTTAGTTCTGGCTGTGGAAGTGAGTAGAAGACTTCCAGCCTTTGTTCTGCAACTAACATTTTAACTCATGTTCTAAATCAGCTACACCAGGTGACAACAAATCCAACACTCCTTAATAGCAAACATGGCAGTCAAATGTTTTCTATATTATTATTAAAATTTTATTATAAAAATATTACTGGTTAAGGTAGTAGGGATCTGGGGTTGAGAATCTGCCCGGCATATCTGACTTACGTTGTATATTTAACAGTCTAAATTAAAATTTATTTGTGGAAGAGTGGTACTGGTAAGAATTGATACGTAGGTTTCCTTTTTTTTCCCTAAGATTGTTAAAACCAATTTTCTGTTCTCAATATATGCTCGATACTGCAGGGTTTGTTTAAATGTGAGCAAGTGATACTAATATTAAGTTTTTAATACAAGCAGAGAAAGGGCAGAACAAATGGTTTGAATATAGTAAATCATCACTTACCTGACAGATCTCAGGCAGCACAGGTGTAGCCTTTCTCTGTGGTAGAGGACAGAATGTCAAACCTGCAGTCAGCAGTGGAGCACGAAGAGTCAGCTGAATGGCTTGCTTCCTCGATCCTGCCGTCTGTTTTCTTCCAAACGGTGTCTGGAATTTAGTGTACTAGAGGTCTTCCAGGCCACAGGTACCGCAGTATTACTCTTTGGGCACGATATTTAATAGGGTCTTACAATAAAATCTCCAACAATGACAACACCGTCTGGAGTAGTTGCCCTCTCTGCTGGAGCATGCAGAGCCATAGACAAAGTTGATAAAGACCCAGTTGCTTCAGCGTTGAACAATATCTCTCTCAGCAAACCGCTCAAAGAAAAAAATAAATATACATCAGCTCCCACCTTAGGCCTTCCACTTTTTTTTTTTGTTTTTCTTTTTTCTGGCCCAGGGAGAAAAAGGAAATTGCGCAATATGCAGAGGTGGTCAGAGTTAGGGGACCTGTCAATAATAGGTGCCTTTCTCACACTTTTCTACATCTGTTGAAGAAAAAATTAAGAAAAATCTCATTAACTTGTTTACTGTAAATGCAGTGTCTTGTCTGTTTATGATACTGAACATGTATACATCACTCTGTATTTAAAAGTAAAAATTAATTAGAACATTTTTGTGTATGATGTAAGCTAATTACAAATAATGCTAATGGGTACAATACACACAGTTCAGCATACGGAATGATGAAGCATCTGGTGCTAAGGTAGTGGTATGGAGGCCCCAAATGACAATCTGCTTAGGGCCCCATAAAGTCTTGGGCTGGCCCTGGTCACGCTGATGCTCCCAGTGCCTCTCCATGGCCACCATGTTCCTCGAAAGTAAACACAGAAGTTAGTTAGTGAGATAATGTCTTAAAAGCTGTGAGGGAGAAAGGAGGTGTAGTGTGGAGTGGAAGCAACATTTCCTTGTTTCCATACATGTCGAAGAAGCTGGTTGAGAGGAGGAAAACGTTCTGATTGGCGAAACAGCTGCTGCTTGACAAGAAAGTGAGGTTTCCTTTAGTCTTTCCTGCAGCGCTCCAGTTTGCGTGGAAGAGGAGAAACAAAGTTTGACGTCACAACAGAAGCTGTCAAGTTCATCAAGAAGCAAGTTACTGATGGAGATTAAACTATAAAACATCCACTAGCACAAGGAGACTGAGAGGTATGATTGGTCTGGATAGCTTTGTGTAGCTGTTTAGGCTATAACCTAGTAGACGTCTCAGACATTCCACTGACCTAAGTTAAGTTCTCTTCTTTTTTTCCTTCTTTTTTTCTCTTTGTTGTTAGTTTTGTGGACATGAATTTAACAAGAATAGAATCCTCAGCTGGCTACTGGAGACATTTATTTGTTCTGTTCAAGATTTTTGTTGGCCTGTTTGGCTATGCTGGTTCTATTTAGAATTACAGGTATCCTAATAATGTTCACTGGTACAAAAGCAGTAGCCTATATTTTGAAATTAGGAAGGTCAGATGGCATGGAACGATTCCAATCTTTTATTTCAGTTTTGTTATCTTATCATATGAATGGCAAATAGTGCTTATGTTAAGGTAGTTTCCGGGAATATTAATGGTTCTTATGGAGTTCTTATTTTGGTCCATCGGAGTTTGAACTTTACCATTACTATCCTTATACTCTCTCAGCAGAGTTATTTATATAGAAGGCAATATAAATGGGGGGGGGGGGGTAAATAACACTGTAATATCTATGCTCCTAACATGGAAGATCCATCTTTCTTTCATGGAGTTAATAAATTGGGAAATGCCCAAGGACAAATGCTTTTGGCAGGAGACTTCAATTAGGTCTTAAATGGGATATTAGATAAAAGTAAATAATCAGGTACCTCAACGCCGAAGGATAGAGCTGCCATTCACATGCTGATGGTGGACAATGACCTGATTCAATCCTAGAAACCAGGAATGCACATTTTACTACCACTGCCATAATTCCTACCCAAGACTTGACCTTGATTTTGATCTCCCAGAGTCTAACCAATAATATCATTGATTTTGAGATGGAGAATGAACACATCTCTACTACAGATGTCTGAAAACCTGTATTAGACCTGATCAATATTCAGCACTAAATGAAGCCACCCCCGCAGGTTATAAATATGTACATAGCCCTAGATTATCAGGCAGAGGAGGTGGAGTATGCATAATCTACCAGAAAACGCTTGATATTCAAAAACACTATCAAATTCACTTTGTTTGAGATTCTCTACATTAATATATCAAATCCAGCCACAAATAAAAATACATTCACACTATTATTTGTAGGCCTCCAGCATCACACTCTGAATTTTTAAAAGAATTGAGTGGTTTTGCTGGCAGTGTGCAACAAGTTATAATAGTAGGAGACTTTAATATTCATTTTGAAAAAGCAGACGATCCATTAACAAAGGCCCTTGCATCAATCTTAGATAACTGTAACTGGACCCACACGTTACTGTAATCATACCCTAGATTTAGTCCTGACCCTGGGTGTTAGCATTGATAATCTAAATATTCTACCTCAAGCTTAGTAACATCAGACCATTATCTAATCTCCTATGAGCTACATCTTAGGCAAAATGTTAATTTGGCCCCTTGCCACTTTCTAAAGCATGCAATAACCCAATGACCGCTGTACAGTTTAATAAAAACCTCCCAGACCTACCGACCTTAGCTTACACTCCGTTAGATTAAACATAGCTAGATAGATTAACAAACGGCCTTTAAAATACCCTTCAATTAACCTTAGACAAAGTGGCTCCGCTCGCACAGTGGTACAGTGATTAAACTCGTACCTTAAAACAAACAGCGCAGAAACTAGAGCGAAAATGGCGGACGACCCAAGTGTCCCAAGATTCCAGCTTCTTTAACCAGTAATGTTTTTATGGACTATTTTAATAATAAAATAGAAAGCATTAAACAACTCAAACACTCCTTATTAAATCAAACATTTGACCTTAAATCAAAATTGCCTACTGGAAGCCTTCTACCCACTTCCACAGCCAGAACTAGAAAAAGATTTCCTCAGCAAATTTCACAACTTGTAAACCCAATTCCCTCTAAAATACTAAAAGAAATACTCCCAATTATAATCAGACCTCTTGTATGTACCCAAAACGCTTACATTAGCAGTCATGAAACCTTTAAATAAGAAACCAAATCTCCTAGTCCATCCATGAATAAGAAATTCCTATCCGGATTCAGACCCCATCGTAGCACAGAGACAGCCCTAGTGAAGATTACAATGATCTCTTTTTTGCCTCTGATCAAGGCTACGTATCTTTATTAGCCCTACTAGACCGCAGTGCAGCCTTTGATACAATAGTTCACACTATTCTACTAGAAAGATTAGAGAAAATGGTTGGAATCACAGGAACAGCCCTACCGTGGTTCAAATCATATCTAACTGAACACCATCAGTTTATAAAGATAAAAGATTTATCATCAAATTACACAAGTAAGATATGGAGTTCCACAATACTCTATTTTAGGACTGCTATTATTTACATTATACATGTTACCACTGGGCAGTTATAATTTCCATTGCCATTGCAGATGACACACAGCTCTACATATCAGCCCAACATGTTGATAAATTTAGATTAAAGAAAATGGAGGACTGTGTAAAGTATATAAAACTCTGGATGTCACATAACTTCTTTCTTCTTAACAGTAACAAAACAGAAGTTCTCCTTTTAGGTCCAAAAGACAAGAAATAGACTTAATGTTAGATCAGCTGATTTTTCCATTATCCAGCAACTAAAGATCATTTGACTGAATAAAGATTTGAATAAAGTAAACCATCACTTACTGCTCACTAGTGCTTGAAGGTGGGTAAAATTTTGTCTGTACTCACCCTCTTATTAATGGTACTTACTTGAAGTCCATAGAAACAATCCAAAACATAGGAGTTGGAAAGCTCTCACAAAGTGGTTTGTATTCCAGACATCTTTCTTTCTGATAACAGTTTATAATCCTGGATGTTTCCTTGTGAAAGGAAAGTCTGAACCATGGAAATCCCTGGTTTGAGTTACTGAGAGTCAATGCAGGAGTGATACATTTGTCTTCTGTGTGTAAAGTCTATCCCAATGTCCATAAGAAGAGCAAGTTAGTTGTAAGGACTGCAAATAGAGAAACAAACAAACAGAAAACAAGACAAAAGTGAAGCTTTCTGCAAAAGCAGAACAGAACAAAACCTCATGAAGCCACATCTAAACCACCTTGCTGCTTCATAGTTCCCTCCCTTTTGGCTTGTAACCTGGCCTACTTCTAACATACTGCCACATAGTGGATGGAGTAGGAATTACCATTAAAAAAAGGTCAGAACACTGCAGTCAAACGAGTGTCAGCTATGGCTTCAAGTAGGCCAAAGTTTTAGGATTTTTTTTTATGCCAATATAGAAAAAAGACAATAGGCGTTAATAATAATAATAAGTGGTTTAAAGTTCCAACCACATCAGGCCCAATGAGACCTAAAGAACCAGCACAACAGGCCCAATGATAATGATAATTACAAATCAATACACATAACCAATCATCAAAATTATTGCATTTTCAACTAAAAAAACATTCTGTTAAAAGTCATATCTCATATTAAGACTTTTGTATCCTTTGAAAAGAACTAAATCTGGCATGTGTAAATGTCTCCTATAAATACTTATAAATAAACATTGTAAGGTGAATGCTGTGCCAAGGTCCTGCACAATTGTATTGTATGATGTATCTGTAAATGTAACATATAGGAAACAGCATATGATAGCATTATTGTAAGGCATTTCTGGCAACTTCACTGGTTAATAGAATATGCCTACATTGATAAATCCCCTTAAGTTGCACCCTGATTGGTGAATGTTTATCATGTCAAATGTATGCTTGAATGTGATTGGCTAATACCAACCAATAATTGACATATCAAGTCCTCTGGTCAGACTAT
Source organism: Salminus brasiliensis (assembly GCF_030463535.1). NCBI lineage: Eukaryota > Metazoa > Chordata > Actinopteri > Characiformes > Bryconidae > Salminus > Salminus brasiliensis. The sequence goes on along the minus strand of NC_132881.1, from coordinate 11,086,988 downwards.
TATAGAACAGGCTAAAGATGCAGCATGTAAAATTGCAGGTTGACTGGATGAATGGTTTCTGAGAGTTATGTACTATTGGCCTTGCTTTCTTGTGACAAATGTCCACCAAACTTGACATACCCCCTCAAAATAATGTGCTGAACAGATTTTGTTAAAATGGGCTTGTTCAAAGTCAAAGTGTTCAAAAGGTACCAGTTGACATTATTCATTATAATTAATGATAAATATTGCAGGTATTTTGCTACCAGATATGTGAGGATTGGTAAAAAAAATCTTGAAGTAGGAAGGATCAAGAAATTACCAAAAAAAAAAAGAAGAATTTTGTGTGTAGGACACAGATGCTACAGACCAGATGCTATTAAATAAAAACGCTTAATGCTTTCCTGTAACGCCACCATCAAACCAGTGAATGTCATTTTTCTTGAAGCTGCTGTAACTGTTTGATGTTTCTGGGATTTACGGCTCTTTATGGCAGGAGTAAACAGACCCAAAGTGTCATTCACAGTGCTGAGGCAAGACTTTCGTAATATGGTACGTGGCAGTGGATGGCATTTTCAGATGATGCAGTGGCCACTTCCTAGTGCCAGATGTTGATTAGGAACTGAACCCCCTTACAAAATGTGCCTCAGCTCTTTACGTATTGGATAGGCTTGACTCTGGGCTTAAGTTTTCTCGCTAATCGGAGGAATCCTGCTTTGTGAAATGCCCCCCATTAGATGAACAGAATTACTGGATACATTTGATTCATTTTGTGAATCCCACCAATGCAGAGTATGTCCAAGTTACCAAAGCATTAATGGCGAAGAGCTCTTTCCTGAGGGATGTTGAGGAGAACAGTTATGTAAGTTTGTTTAAGAATGATTTTATTATGGTTGATCACAGAAGAGTAGTTGGTGTAATATTGGTTTTGGAGAGATTTGAGTAATTCTCTTTTTATGGTTGGGACTGATATTTTGTGTCTTTGATGAGGGAATCATGTGTTGTTGGAGAGGATACTATGTCTGAGGCCCACAATAAGGTGTTGCCTGAAAAACCTGATTTGATGATCGTGAAGGACCTTATGAAAGCCTTTGAATTGGCAGCATGGAGAACTAGCTGAGGGAATGACTATTGAAAAGCTCTTGGAAGATTTTTGGAGATAAGTGGAATAATGTAATGTTTTTTTTATAGTCTATTATAAGATATTTCTGACTGTTCTAGGTTCTTTACTGTCCACTTCTGCCTTCATCACTACACGTTTTTGCAACATCATAATGAAGCTTATGTGTATTTTGAGGTTAATGCCATCCATCCTGTGATGGTGTACATTGTCACCGCTTCATCTGAAACAGTGCTTGGAGTTTTCCTCTAAAGGACTCCTAGGTGATCTTCAGGAGATGCTCAGCAAAAGTGTAAGCACACCACTTTCATTTCCACCAGCAGACCTACAGAAGACTCTTAAATTCAGTGCTGCTCTCAGAGGTGTACAGGGTCAAGGGGAGGTGCATCAGTGTGTATCTAATATTACACTAAATTATTAAGTATTCTCTTGATGCTGTTGGTGTGTGGCAGATGAAGGCCCTGCAATAGGTGGTGAGAAATTCCCAGCACCTATTTCTCATTTCTATCCAATAGAAATGAGAAATTTATTTCAGTGGACTTTGTTTACCTTACAATTCATAAAGTAATGTAAAGGAAGGGACACTCTCCCTCTCTATGGAGTTCACTTTTTCTGTACTCAAGAGTCTAATACAATGTCTTTAATATTCAGCCTCTACAGTGCACACTGTACAGTGACAAATACGTGCACCTTTACCTTTACCTTTAATTCACTCACTATTAAGGGCACAGAAGCCATTCACTTGAATAGAAAAGTGCACACCTATAAAGAGAGAAGGAATCCGTTTGGAAGAAACAGACATCTTCACCTCTGGTGTGTAAAGGAGTGATACAGGAGGTCATTCCTGCTGGTACTATTATATTTTTTAGTTCATCTGCTTTTGCCAGGCCTGCTGGCAACTGAACTGTCAGTCAGTGTCCCCACTTATCCATTCATGAATCTTTCTGCTCATTCATCTCAGCCGCTGTACCTGTTGACATTTGTACATTAATGTATGTGGCTGCTATGATGATTTAAGTATAAATCAGTTTGCGAGTGCGGACCAAGCTAGCTGAGGCAAGGAGACAACTCAAGAAATTTGGGCTGGAGTTCTGAGAGGCTTCGAGCGGATGGAATTCGAAACCAGACCCCCCCTTGCCAGGTAGAGGTTGAGTAAAATTGGATCAGGAGGAGCAGGGGTGGTGGTGGGATGCAAGTTTTGTCACGAGAACGAGAAGGGAGAGGAGCGGTTTTATAACGCGTAGTAATGGAGGGGGAGAGTTTGGGCACAGTGCTTCTGTTCATTTTATGTAAATGTGCCACATTCTAATCGGGGGGAGGAGTGCAGGCAATGGAAAACAGTTGGGGTCTACGGGGGGGGGGGTCCTAAGCTTGAAAGGCATGAAGGCATATGTCTTCTTCTGCAGACATGGAAGGCCTGGCTGCTCACAACCATTGGAATGCTAATAAACCTGGCATGAGACGATGGGGAGAATACAGAGATAGAAAATGTCATGACATGAATGTAATAATGGAAATAATGCCATGAAACAAATACCACTGAAATCCTTCACTCGGTGGGGGTCATATCAGTGTCTGTAAAAAACATACAAAGCATGACATCCTGCCATTCTATTACACAGAAATGAGGACAAATTCAGTTCAAATGAGAGCTGTCTTATGTTCAAACTGGGGCCAGGTTCTGTGCAGTAACTGCATCCATACGTTTGCATCTATGAACTGACAGTCCTTCGTAGTGCTCATGTCAGTCATTTTTACACAAATAACACATATGTGACAGAAGAGACTCAAAATAATCTTATTAGTTTAAATTAAAACCTATGTCTAGTTTAGACCTCAGCCTAGACAAGCCACTGACCATTGTAATAAATCGAATAAAATAGGACTATAATAAATGTAAAACAGAAGAGTTAGCGAGTTAGATGATGGGGGCTGTTAATGTTTTAATAGAACGAATTACACTCATTTATCCAGACATTACATGCTGCAAAATGCATTTTACATGAGACACCCACACATTGCTGGACCTCCTGACAGATATCTCCATTATGCGCACAGGCACTCAGTCTCTAATGTTGTTGAACTGTGCAGGTTTAGTGTGAAGTGGTATAAGGTGATTGAGTTTGGAAAAAAGTCGAGTCTACTGGCCTCCAAGTGGGTTGTCCTCACAACTGCACAACTATACGCTTTGACTTTGGCTATGTTTTATACTTTAGTTGGAGAAGCGGGCAGGGAAGAGGAGGAGTACTCAGTACAGCTGGTTATTCTAGTGGTCTACAGCTTTGTCTGACGTTACCACACCAAGGACTGGTACAGAGATATTCAGTTTCCCTGAATGGCTTTGTAGCATATTTCTGTTATAGAGGTCCCTAACCCTCATATATAGGTATTGCAGTTACAGTTATTGCCACAGTCATAGCCACAGTTACTGTCACAGTTAATGTTACTGTGTGATGGTAACAGTAATCCACGGATGAGGTTGTTTACAGTTGCAGTATTACTGCATAGTACTAAGTACTTAATGCAGAACTGCTGTAACACACAGTATTGTGCAAAAGATGACTAGAGCAGAACAGGCAGTGATGGAAATGAAGTGCAGGTGATATACAGATGTCCAATGATGCTGAGTAACAGAGTAATTTGATGGATTGGAGTGTAGATTTGTACAATCTGATGGCTGTAGGAAGAAATGACCTGTCAAAGTGTTTTTCCTGCAGCGAGGTCTGCTGCCCATTGGGTACTCTCTGTCCATGTAGTGTTTTGTGGACTAGGTGAGAGTTCTTCATGATCACGGACATCTTTGCCAACATCCTATTACCCTCTCCAGCACCATCTCCACTGTGTCCAGTTTAGCCCCAAGGACTAAGTCGGTCAGTCTAATGATCTTGTTCAGTCTGTTTGGGTCTTTTGTTGTAGTACTACTGCCCAGCACACAATGGCACAGAAAAATGATACTTGGCACCACAGATTTGTAGAAAGTTCATAGCAGCTAGGTTGTCACACCAAAGAACCTCAGTCTTCAAAAAGTAGCTCTGGCTTTGACCCTTCTTGTACAGCTTGTCCATGTTCACTTCCCATTCCTCGTATTGGGTTTCACAGTAAACAGGATGGTGCATCGGTAAGGACACAGGAATAAAGACGAGGGAACATCATGTCTTCTTATTAAACTGTATTGTAATTCAATAGTACTTCGCAGTACAACTTGACATTCAGCATTGCTCACAGTCTGAAATAACAAATAAAAAAACATCAAATCATATTCAAACAAATATTCTAAACTGCTGAATCAGACAAGAAATGATCACTTAATAAATAATAAGTATTAACATTCAGTTCTAGCAGGAATAGTACAGTTTAAGGGACATTACGTTCTAGAGAATATGCACACGGTTACATATAGAGCTTCCCTATATGTTTGGCGAACATGAGAAGTGCACTACTATGTCCTCAGGCGGAAGCCATTTTCCGCACAGAACAAGAACTTTACTGCAGCTCGAACGACTTTCTTTCTCTCTTTATTCTTTAACATGGAGTTAATTCTCACAAGAAACAAACTTGAACAGCCAACTAGCTGGCACTTACTTGTCATCAACTCAGTGCATGGATATCACCAGCTGAACTGAATTGGTTGGCAGGAGAGTGTAACTGAACTGAAAGGCGATGCACACAGCATCAGAGCTCCTGCTTCTCTCTCTTAGTCCACACGTCATTTCCAGTTCTGAGTGTTAATAATTTGACATCTGATGTTAGTGCTGCAGCTTTCTGTCCTGACAACACAGGCAACGCGTGACTGGTTTTACATTGTGGAGGAAGGAAAGGAGAAGCACTGTGACAGTTAATCAGAGGAGTCGGGCGTTCAGTCACTTCTCCTGACTCTGGAATATGGTCACTGTAAGGTTGAAAGCACAGTTTAGTGCAAGTGGGCAAAAAAGGGGGTAAAAATGTCAGGTCTAATGATCTTCATGGTCAAAATCTGCACATTTCTATGGTCTGAAACTAATGAAAAGCACATAGACCTCTTTCCTTTAAAAGTCTGAGTTTAATGAGTTCAAATGAAGAGTCACGAAAATGGTTCATGTCAAAATTAACATACCAGAATCCCGTCAGAAGTCATAACGTCAGCGAAAACAAAAGTAATCGTAGCATACATCAGAAACAGAAGTGCTGCTAGAGTTTTTAAACGTTGTGTCCACTCACTGTCCACTCGATTAGCAAAAGTCTCCAAAGCAGGCTCGGTTTGTCTACAGAGTGAACAGTGAAAAATCCAACAGCCCTTCTGTGTCTGATTCAGTCACACCAGTGCAATAAACTGGTACTATCTGGGTGGTGGGTTATTCTCAGCACTGCAGTAACACTGACAGGGTGGTGGCGTTAGTGTGTGTTGCACCAGTGCGAGTGAGTCAGACATACAGCAGTGCTGCTGGAGTTTTTAAACAGCTCAGTGTCACTGAGAATAGTCCACCAATCACAAAGATCCAGCCAACAGCGTCCTGTGACCAACTATCACTCTTGGCTTACATTACAAATCAGACTTGCTCATGCTAGTTTCTTCACTACAACATCTGGAAATGATAGTCTTGTGGAGGTCCTGAATGCTAAAGAAAAAGGTACAGGTGTGCTGGCAAAGTACACAGGGAAAAAGATGGATTACATGTAACTATACAACAAGACCTATATGGTCAGTGGAACTGATCAAATGGAAAACATGCAGAAACAATGAGGTGGTTTTATTGAACATGCTCACTAGAGTATAAACACAGTATAAAGATTATGTAAGGGTTTAAGTGTACGATGTGGAAGGGGCACTTTGCTCCATGTAAAAATGTATTTGAACTGGAAATTACCTAAATTACCTACAACTTAATGTTACTGTCACAGATTTCACATTTAAAAATTAATTCCACAAGTTCATGATGTCTGGGAGGCAACCTGAACATGGCTACTTACCAGTTACTCAATATAGATCCCCTTCTTTTCTGTTGCATGCCCAAGAATAGGCCTTCAATCACATGTTGCAACCCCACTGGATCATCTGATCTGGGGTCATGTGGAGCTGTAAAGAATATTTGTCAGGTTAAGGTGGTTGACATTAAAAGTAAATCTAACATATTGAGATAAGGACAAAACAGTAAATGACTAAACAACGTAGGATGTAAAATGAAAAGACGACACCCATAAATGTTTTGCCAAGAAAATCTGAGAATCTATCTACAGTTTGCTCTTTTTTAGTTTTATGGTGACTAATAAGTATTCCAACATTTTGATAGAGAAAGTCACATCACTTATGCAATGAGAAAGCAATTATACAAATAATTTTAAGTTTAGTATAAGTATAAGTTTGTTTGCCATGGTCACTTTATCAGTTAAAAGGGCAGGTGTTAAATATATATATAAAAACAGCAAGATGATCCCCCCTCCTGACATGCAATGTGATCCCTGTAATGATGAAGGAACTGATAAATGTGCTGTTTCACCAAGGCTTAGTCAACAAATATGAATCAATGAAAAGTAGGGTAAAAAAGCACATACATGAGCACTGTAAGTAAAGGTTCACTTCTCAGCCTTACTCATGTATTTTGTAGTTCGAGCCATTCGTGACAAAAAGCTGTTAAATATGGTAGTGCCTACCCCTGTTTGGTTTCTGCCACCACGCTGCACCTACAGCATTTATATCAGATGTCAAGAATACAAATTTGAAGTTTAAAAACACCACCAATATGGTAAAATACTTAACTGTGTGTTCGACAACACACAATTACCTCACATTTTGTAGAATGCCCCTTTGCATGCAGAAAAGTCTAAGTCAAGTTTTGTATTTCTGGGAATGTCTGAGCCGGCTTCTGCAGATATGGCCAATATCCACACATTATATCGGTGCAGAAGAACTTTCCATTTGTTTTTGTGGCCAGTTCTTCTTGCAAAAATGGAGGATTGGCAAATATCTCCCCCAATATATGTTCAGACCTTTAAGCAAACTGCCACCTCCAGGACCTCTTCATTACATATGATGTGTGTCTTTTTAGAGGTCTCTCTGGCTGCAGCCCATGTTGATGTCCCACAGATTCCTTTTCCATGTACCTGTAACACAATGTCACTGTCAAATATATACAAAAAGTAAATCCTGCTTCACTATGTACAGCCTAAAGTGTTTTGACAAATATCTTACTGGCTTGGCCTTCTTACGAATGCACTCAACAAATGTTGCTACATCTTTATCACTGGCCAAAAAAATGCCATCAAAAAATGTCTGTTCCTCTAAAGAAAACATTAAAGATAATAGAGATACTCCATAGAGATTCTGACAGTTTACAGTTATCAATAATAATATAATTCTTTGTTTTGCTGAAACGATGTAGTTTTCCATCGACAGACACAGCAACTGTATCTAGGGTGCAAACTGGGCAAGAGAAGTGGTCAATGCTACAGAATTTTTCTTTTTCATGATGACAATATGTTCATTCAAGGAAAGCTTTTTGGAAGATACACAAATCCCCACAAATGTTTCCATTCTGGAATTAGGAAAATACTGAATAACAGTAGCATGCTAATTACAGACCTGCACAAATAAGGACAAGTGGCTTTTCAACAGCCTCACCCTTCCAAATTGTTGTGAACAACATTTTAGGTGTGAAAAATACATACCAATAACTTGGTGTGCATTACATCCGCAAAGCATTGTTCACTAGCTGAAGCTTCAGATGTTCTTGCTGGAATTTCAGATGTTCTTCCTGGAATTTCTGGAATTATTTTTTTTAAATACATTTTCATACATACACAGAACATGCAAATCAACATGACATATGTTTCCTCATAGAGGATTGGAAGCTGAACCATTTTTTGTTATTGTTCAGCAACTCATGAAAATGTATTTAACAAAATGACCTGTTAAGGAGGGACAAGGCACTGGTGACCCCTGTGTTCATCATGGGGGTCAATGTGGACACTGTGGAGAACTACAAATATCTAGGAGTTTACACTGACAACTAACTAGACTGGGCTAAGAACACTAATGCCCTCTACAGGAAGGACCAAAGTCGTCTCTATTTTCTAAGGTCCTTCAATAACTGCCAGACTATGCTCAGGATCTTCCATGAGTCTGTGGTGGCAAGTGCAAGTGCATGCTGGGACAGGCTGAGAGTGGCAGACACCAACAGACTAAACAAACTGATCCAAAAGGCCAGTGATGATGTGGGTGTGGAGGTAGACTCACTGAGGCAGTGTCAGAGGGGAGGATTCTGTATAAGCTGCATGCCATTACGGATAATGGCTCCCACCCACAGGAGCACATTCAGTGCAAGACTCATCACCAAAATGCACCAAAGAGCACCACAGGTCATTCCTACCTCTGACCATCAAACTCTAACTCCTCCCTCAATGTGTGACACTGTGGTTCATCAGAAAAATACTCAAATTATACTGGTCATATGTGCAATAATACTGGTAATGCAATTCATTGAAATATGTGCATTAAATCAGTGGTGCAATAATTTCAACACATTACACATTATTTCACACATGGTGATTTAGATCAGAAAGGGCTGATTACCCAGACATGGATTGATCATAATCCCAGACACTAACTAGCTTTTTTCCAGTGGTGATCTTCTTTTAGTCAAGGACTAGGTTTAATGCAAGTCTGGGAAACCAGCTCAGATAGTTCTAACATTCAGATGATTAACCTCAAATAATCAGATTAGCCCATTTTCACAAAACCCATCATTAACTCACCTGTCCACGTGTCAACCTGGTCCCTGCAAGAGGCAGAGAAAGACATTGAGAATCAATGATGAATAGATGTTCAAACCTGTAAAAAAGAGAAAGATCATAATTACACACAGATCCAGTATGAAATCAGTTAGTACAGCATACGAGATCTCTAGCCAGCACATCGTGACAACCACAAAAAAACACCAGCTGCTTTATCTAGCAAGCGCTCCTCATTAGCCACCTAGCGCTAGCTAGCCAATGTACGAGCTCAGCTGACACCTCACTCTACGCTAATGAATGAGCAGACAGTGTCTCCCGTTCCCTTATCTTCGTATAAGCTTTTGGTAAAAGATATGTTAGAAGAACCTCTGATTTAACCACCAAACTATATGAGAATGGCCACAACTACAGCTCGCTGTGTACCTGATGCCATGTTAGAGGCTGCATTAGCCTAGCCACCTAGCTAGCTGTTACCTACTAGCTAGATAAATCACCCTTAATCAGTAGAAAGTACCCAGTTCCCCTATATCTTAAACCTAAAAAGTGGTCAGAGGTACGTATATCCCATGAGACCAGGCTGATTATTTCACTTATCAATTAAAAACAATAAAGATAGATATATACAGGCAGACAGATATATAGATCTATAGATAGATATATTGGCATAACATAAAATCATGAAATGTAATATATAGTAACAGTAAATTACTATTAGGCCCATATTTGAAGACAGATTTTGGATTACTGAAAGAACCCTGTTGATGACAGGAGTGATTTTAATGTGTTCAGGTGTTGGTGCAGGTGTGTATACATGAGTAAACTCAGGTGAGCACCAGTTCACAAATGCATCTTTCAAAAGTCAGAGAAACAGCTGCTGCTGGAACTTCAGAACTGTGTCTTTATGATGTAAGAATGTTCTATTATCAATCATTCCATTAAACTCCCAGTCGCTCCTCTGATCCTCCAGCTGCAGACATGTAACCAGCACCCTCTCCACACATCAGGACAGCAAATGTAGGACAAACAGTCTTTTCATTATTCCTGCCTGCCGTGGCAGTGTGCTTTAGCCTTGAGGTTGCTGAACTGACTGGGTTTTAAAAGTCTGCTGCTGATGTGTGTTTTAATTTTAACTGGGTAAAAGTTGTAATGTTGAGAAGCTGATGATGTTTTTGGGATGGTGGACAGACTATTAAGGTTTGCAAGTGGTGAAGAATTTAATCTATCGATCTATGTAGGATTAGACAGGTAGAAAAATGGATAAGTAAAAAACAGTTACAAATAAAGATAAGACAGACAGAAGAAGTAAACATACAGACTAAAATGTACATAGATAGATAGAGAGAGAGAGAGAGAGAGAGAGACAGCTGAACTACAGATGGACTAAAGATGCTTGAAATAAAAAAGAGAAACATCCTGACTGTTCTACAATTCATTTAATACAGTAATTTAACTAACTGTCCTAAAAATTCTCCAAATGGATAAAAAAAAAATGACGAGTTAACAGATACATAGCTAGCTAGAGAGATAAATAGACAGATAAATAGTTACAAAGATGAATGTTTCAGAGTTTTCTACTCTCAGTATAAGAGGTAAGGGCTAATTTAATTTTAAAAATTCTTAATATTTTTCCATTTACATGATAAACAGCATTATCTGATTTCTTTTTTTTTCATTACAGGAACCTGTGTTTGAAATGAAACAAAGAAAAACAACCTGACTGTCCTACAAATTCTCCAAATGAATAAAAAAAACAAAAAAAAAACAAATGACAGGTTTATAGACACATAGCTAGCTAGCTAAATTGACAGATAAATAGTTAGATAGATAAATTTCTCCGAGTTTTCTACTCTCAGTATAAGAGGTAAGAGATCATTCAATTATATTAATTCTTTATATTTTTCCATTTACATGATATACAGCACTAACTGATTTCTTTTTTTTATTACAGGAACCTGTGTTTTAAATGAAACAAAGACAAATACCCTGACTGTCCAATAATTTCACCAACTAGATAAAAACAATGACTGGTTAATTGAAACATAGCTAGCTACCTAGATAAATAGACAGATAAATAGTTAGATAGATGAATTTCTCCAAATTTTGTGCTCTCAGTATAAGAGGTAAGGGGTCATTTAATTATATTAATTCTTTATATTTTTCCATTTACATGATAAACAGCATTATCTGATTTCTTTTTTTTACATTACAGGAACCTGTGTTTAAAATCAAACAAAGAAAAACAACCTGACTGTCCTACAAATTCTACAAATGGATAAAAAAAAGAAAAAAAAAAAAAAAAAAAAAAAAAACAAATGACGGGTTTATAGACACATAGCTAGCTAGCTAGATAAATGGACAGATAAATAGTTAGATAGATGAATTTCTCAGAGTTTTCTACTCTCAGTATAAGAGGTAAGGGGTAATTTAATTTAAATAACCCTTAATATTTTTCTATTTACATGATAAACAGCATTAACTGATTCCCTCTTTTTTATTACAGGAACCTGTGTTTGAAATGAAACAACAACAAACACCCTAACCGTCCTACAACTTCACCAACTGGATAAAAACAACGACGGGTTAATTGAAACATAGCTAGCTACCTAGATAAATAGACAGATAAACAGTCAGATAGATGAATTTCTTCGAGTTTTGTGCTCTCAGTATAAGAGGTAAGGGGTCATTTAATTGAAGTTATTCTTTATATTTTTCAATTTGCATAATAAACAGCATTATCTGATTTCTTTTTTTTACATTACAGGAACCTGTGTTTGAAATGAAACAAAAACAAACACCCTGACTGTCCTAGTATTTCACCAACTGGATAAAATAAAATGATGGGTTATAGACACATAGCTAGCTGGCTAAACAGACAGATAAATAGTTAGACAGATGAATTTCTCAGAAGTTTGTGCTCTCAGTATAAGAGGTAAGAGATCATTCAATTTAAATAATCCTTAATATTTTTCTATTTACATTATAAACAGCATTATCTGATTTCTTTTTTTTATTACAGGAACCTGTGTTTATAATGAAACAAAGACAAACAACCTGATTGTCCTAAAATTTCACCAACTGGATAGAAAAAATGAAGGGTTAATAGATAAATAGCTAGCTAGCTAGATACAAAGACAGATAAATAGTTAGATAGATGAATTTCTCAGAGTGTTCTGCTCTCAGTATAAGAGGTAAGGGGTAATTTAATTTAAATAACTCTTAATATTTTTCTATTTACATGATAAACAGCATTAACTGATTTCCTTTTTTTTTTATTACAGGAACCTGTGTTTGAAATGAAACAAACACCCTAACCGTCCTACAATTTCTGGATGAATTTCTTCAAAAACTGGATAAAAACAACGACGGGTTATTTGACACATAGCTAGCTAGCTAGATAAATAGACAGATAAATAGTTAGATAGATGAATTTCTCCTAATTTTGTGCTCTCAGTATAAGAGGTAAGGGGTCATTAAATTATATTAATTCTTCATATTTTTCTATTAACATGATAAACAGCATTAACTGAATTCTGTTTTTCATTACAGGACTCCGTGTTTGAAATGAAACAAAGACAAACAACCTGCCTGTCCTACAAATTCTCCAAATGAATAAAATAAAATGATGGGTTAGAGACACATAGCTAGCTGGCTAAACAGACAGATAAATAGTTAGATAGATGAATTTCTCCGAATTTTGTGCTCTCCGTATAAGAGGTAAGTGATCATTCAATTTAAATAATCCTTATTATTTTTCTATTTGCATGATAAACAGCATTATCTGATTTCTGTTGTTCATTACAGGAACCTGTGTTTGAAATGAAACAAAGACAAACACCCTGTTTGTCCAATAATTTCACCAACTAGATAAAAACAATGACTGGTTAAAATACACATAGCTAGCTAGCTAGATAAATTGACAGATAGTCAGCCGAATTTTGTGCTCTCAGTGTAAGAGGTAAGAGATCATTCAATTTAAATAATCCTTATTATTTTTCTATTTACATGATAAACAGCATTATCAGATTTTGTTCATTACAGGAACCTGTGTTTGAAATGATACAAAGACAAACAACCTGACTGTTCTACAAATTCTCCAAATGGATAAAAAAAAAAAAATGACGGGTTTATAGACACATAGCTAGCTAGCTAGATAAATTGACAGATAAATAGTTAGATAGATGAATTTCTTCGAGTTTTGTGCTCTCAGTATAAGAGGTAAGGGGTAATTTAATTGAAGTTATTCTTTATATTTTTCAATTTGCATAATAAACAGCATTAACTGATTCCCTCTTTTTGACACCCTAATTGTCCTACAAATTCTCCAAATGGATAAAAATTGATGTGTTAAAAGACACACAGCTAGCTAGCTAGATAAATAGACAGATAAACAGTTAGATGAAATTTTCTGAGTTTTCTGCTCTCAGTATAAGAGACCAGGTCAATTGGGTCAGGCTAAAACACACAGCAGATTTGCAAGTCGATTTTACTGGCCAAGTCAGCTGCTAGATATAGCTGAATTTTGTAATGTCTGTCCAGAGTGTCAGTTTTTATTACAGGAACCTGTGTTTAAAATGAAACAAAGACAAACACCCTAATTGTCCTACAAATTCTCCAACTGGATAAAAAAATTGACGGGTTAAAAGACACATAGCTAGCTAGCTAGACAAATTATCAGATAAATAGTTCGATAGATGAATTTCTCTGAATTCTGATTCCTTTATTCTGAATTCCCGAATTCTGATTCCTGAATTTCTCTGAATTCTGATTGTCCAATATTTGATTCCTTTATTTTTCATTACAGGAACCGGTGTTTGAAATGAAACAAAGACAAACACCCTGACTGTCCTACAATTTCACCAACTAGATAAAAACAATGACAGGTTAATTGAAACATAGCTAGCTAGCTTGATAAATACACAGATAAATAGTTAAAATAGATGAAATTCTCTGAGTTTTCTGCTCTCAGTATAAGAGGTAAGAGGTAACTGAATTAAATAAATTCTCATTTTCTTTCTATTTACATGATAAACAGCATTATCTGATTTCTTTTTTTCATTATAGGAACCTGTGTTTGAAATGAAGACAAACACCCTAATTGTCCTACAAATTCTCCAAATGGATAAAAATTGATGTGTTAAAAGACACACAGCTAGCTAGCTTGATAAATAGACAGATAAACAGTTAGATGAAGTTTCTGAGTTTTCTGCTCTCAGTATAAGAGACCAGGTCAATTGGGTCAGGCTAAAACACACAGCAGATTTGCAAGTCGATTTTACTGGCCAAGTCAGCTGCTAGATATAGCTGAATTTTGTAATGTCTGTCCAGAGTGTCCGTTAACAGCATCTGAGAAAAAGTCAGACAGGGTGCCATTAATAAGTCTGACAGTTATTGACATGCCATTTTCACGGATTGCCATGGATACGCCCTTTACCAAGAGGCCGGGGAGGAAATCGCCATTTTTTAGTAATCTGGGTCTATGCTACCCGGAAGCATTTGCTCTGAGAAAGACTGAAAAGCTAAACATCCTGTCCTACGTTCTCAAGATGAGGGACAAGCTGAGGGAGCTGAAGGAAAGGATACCAGCTGGGCTGTTTAAAGAACAACCAGGACAGACAAGCCTCATGCAGCACATTATCTGGTACTGGTATCTGGTATCTGTCACTGGTAGCTGACTCATCACCAGCCCATACACAGTAGAGACTTGTGACTATGTGACATGTTAACTACCTGGTGATTCTGGGGGAATGAGGGTGCTGCAATTTCACCAACTGGATAAAAACAATGACGGGTGGATAGACACATAGCTAGCTAGCTAGATAAATAGATAGATAGTTGGACAGATGAATTCCTCTGAATTTTCTGCTCTTAGTATAAGAGGCAAGGGGTCATTTAATTCAATAATTAATTCTTTACATTTTTCTATTTAAATAAACAGCATTTTCTGCTTTTCTCTTTCATTAAAGAAACCTGTTTCTGAAACAAAACAAAGAGAAATGTCCTGACTGTCCTACAATTTCTTCAATTGGATCAAATCTGTCTAGTTAGGTAGATAGACAGATACGTAGCACGCGTAAATGTAACACAGGAGCTACGTTAGCTAACTCAGTGTCTACACCAACCGTTACACCACAACAGGCATTTCTATTGAGGGACAGATCAACCATAGGTTGGGATTCTTCAGGGGTTTGGACCAGTGTTGATATCTCACTAGGTACTCTAAGGAGAGCTTGGACAGAGATGTGACGGACCAGTGAGTACAGGGTTAAAGATACAATCATATATTTATTCACAGAAATGACGTGACCTTCTTCTTATGTGTGTGTGTGAATAGTTGTGAGTGGCTAATAGGAAAGAAAAAACATATAAAAATGGAGTAGGAGTTATAAATGTATAAATGAAACTGTAGATCAATGAGGCTCTATAAAAAAATAAATTAACGGTACTGGAAAAATGCAGAAGTTCAGATTTAACAACAAAACCCAATACACATAAGACCCTCAACAAAAGATTAAATGGTAGTAAAATAATAAACTTCAGAGGCAAGAATTCGTGAGATATTTTACTCAACTTTAACAATATAACAGTCCTTTAAGTCTGAAATGTGAACCAACAGTTTTTTTCCTTTTGTTATAATCAAAGTTCCTTTCTGGAGTAATATCGTCTCAAAGTGTCAGAAAAGTGTGTTTAAATCTTCACTACCCGGATAGACTAAGACTGTGTGTGTGTGTGTGTGTGTGTGTGTGTGTGTGTGTGTGTGTGTGTTCCCGCTTCTGACGTCACTCGCGCAGTACTCTG
Organism: Salminus brasiliensis; assembly: GCF_030463535.1. Classification (NCBI taxonomy): domain Eukaryota; kingdom Metazoa; phylum Chordata; class Actinopteri; order Characiformes; family Bryconidae; genus Salminus; species Salminus brasiliensis. Next base: position 11,071,387 of record NC_132881.1, on the reverse strand, counting down.
GGAAGTGTAGTCTCGGGTCGGCTCGCCATCTTGGACAAATTCGCTCGCTTTTCCCGTCAACAAAACAACCTGTACGATACAGCACTAAGTTCAGCAAGACTGTACGACAAGCATATTCATCTCAGCATGTCTCTGAGTCCGTAAACAGCAGGATTTAACACTTAACATCGTAGATTTACACTTAAACAAGATGCTAATCCCGCTAGCCTCTGCCTGTTAGCCTACAGCTTAGCAGCTGAAACGAACTAGCCGAGGTCTGTCTCCCACATTTATACTCCGGCTGTTTAATAATCTTTTAACTCCCTTATCAACACTTTCAACATCTTATCACTTGGAAATCTACACTTACTAACTCATAATCCCTCCTTAAACAGCCCTGTCTGAACTCACCGGTGTTTCTCTTCACAACTGAACAGAAACTGATGAGAGTTTATCAAACTCAGGACTAAAGAACACTGAAAAAACGAGGAATGGGGGATTTTATATCCCCTCTGGAGCCTTAATCAGCTTTTAACTTCAATAACTGCTCACAAAAAATAGCACCACAACATCAGCTCTGGACACAACACACACTCACACTTGAAGAGAGCAAGAAGTGAAGAGGGGGAGAGAAGGTGGGGGGGGCAAATGAACAGCCTCTGTAGAAGAGCTCAGAAAGAGGCTCCTAATTTTAACAGGGTTACAGACAGAGAGACAGACAGACAGAGAGACAGACAGATAGACAGATAGAGAGACAGACAGACAGAGAGACAGACAGATAGATAGATAGATAGATAGATAGATAGATAGATAGGTAGATAGATAGATAGACAGACAGACAGACAGACAGAGAGATAGATTCATTTTTATCAGAGGTTTCTGCTCTCAGTATAAGAAGTAAGAGGTAATTTACTTATTTATATTTTTCTATTTACCTGATAAACAGTAGTGTTGTCACGATACCAAACTTATGACTTTAGATACGATACCTGCCTAAATATCTCAATACCGATACTGAAACGATACCACAGCAAAAACTAAAACATTAGGAAAAGTAATGGAATAATAGATGATTGAAAATAGTTTTATTAATAAACAGAAAGGTCTGTGTGTGTGTGTGTGTGTGTGTGTGTGTGTGTGTGTGTGTCTGGTAGAGGGGAGAACAGAAAAGCTCGCCTGGTTAAAGGTCTTAAAAACACACAAATAAACAAAACTTCATTATCGATTCCTCTAAAATGATGGAGGTCATAATCATTGATCATACGATCAGTTTCTAACGTAATTACTGCGACAGGTCTGTTTATAACTGCTGCTGATCTACTTGTGAACGCCTGATATTTAGCAGCATGGAGGTTCAGGTAAACATAACGCTACCAGTTCTCCACATTGGTAGTTATCAATAAAGAAAAGCCAGTTCACTTCAACAGCTCTCACTGCCCTAAACTCCTCCTGAAAAACTCCCCCTCCTCTGACTGGAGCTTGGTGTGATTGTTAGAGCTGTATCACTCTTCACTGATCTGACCTTCTCTGACCTCTTTAAACTCTGCAGGTCTGTCAGAAAGAGGCTGTGCTCAGTTGGAGGTGTTGGCTCCTTTGGTCTGTACAGGTTTAAAGCATATAAACAGCATGATCTGATTAACCCTTTCATTACAGGAACCTCTGTTTGAAATATGAGTGTAAATGCAAGCTATATTAATGTGACGTATCTCTTAAACATAGCAATCTGGCAGCTGGAGTGCGGGAATCCATGTACCCTAAAAGACCAAGGTAAGCATCATACTAACCTATTAACGCCAATCAGGCAATTGGTCACAGATGTTTTTTTTTCTTATTTTTCTCTGGAGCCTTTCCTGAATCATCACAAGGCAAGAATACTCCCTGGAAAGGGTGCTACTGCACCTAGAGACACACACCTACAGGCAAGTAAGCACAGCCAATTCACCTACCATGTGGAGGTGGGAGGAAGCTCACTTGGACACAGGATGAACACACCAAACTTCTCACAATGACCAGAGCCAGGGTTAAAGCCACAACCTGGAGCCCCTGGAGCTGTGCCACCCACACCCTGCGCCACTGCCATGCTGCACTAATGCTAAAGCACATTAGATTCAGATGAGTTAAACCAGACATCCAGGGAAAGGAAAACTGCCTCTCACAAAGATGAGTCTATCCCATAACTTTCCAGTCGTCAGACACACTCTGATACTGCTCAACATTCTCTGCTCTCCATAAAATCCTCTCAGAACTAACTCTGTCTTTTTACCTTTTCAGAGTAAATGGCCACCCAGCCCGACCTGCTGGAAGATTCCCACTGAGGTCCCCTCTACCTGTGTCAGACCAGCTGCCACCTACCAGTCCGACCAGCAGGCCCCCCACCACCACCACCCACGGCGGACCGGCAGCTCTCCTGCCTGCCGCTGCTGCCTGTTTGGTGGCCGTGTTGAAACCTAGATGGACTCGTGGCTGTCTGCCACTATTAATATCACCACTATTAACTTTCTGTTATATCTGCTTTGGTAATTTTTATCATTAATGTTTAAATAGTTCTGACCAAAGGAGGATGGGTCCCCCTTGTGGGTCTTGGTTCCTCCCAAGGTTTCTTCCTCCAGCTCTGAGGGAGTTTTTCCTTGCAACTGTCGCCGTTGGCTTGCTCACGGGGGGTCTTTGATCCTTCATGTTATTTCTTCTTTCTTCTCTGTCTCTGTCCTTTATTAAGTACAAATTATGTAAAGCTGCTTTGTGATGACAACAGTTGTAAAAAGCGTTATACAAATAAATCTGACCTGACTTGACAGTGACTGAATGTGTGTAATTTAGCTTCAGTACACCACCTCAGGGGATCTGAAATCAAGTAGTCACACAAATGAGCTGGGCCTTGGCATCGCCTTCCACACCTTCAGCTTTCTCTGGGTTTTCTGTTCTTTCTGTCATTAGCAGTGCAAGCTGTTGTAGGAACCCGTGTGATGAGTATCACAGATCTGCTCCTCAAGGGTTGTTTTAACAACAGCAAGATTTATTTCCTACAGAAATGGTACATTTATCTATTGAGGTGTATTTTTATTAAATTTATTTTAGTTTCAGGATTCGAGGAATCCTTCCTCTGCAGCTGCATCTCCACGTCTGTCAGTACTCCTCAGCAGGTAAATCACACACCATCGCAACCTAGAAACCCTTCTACCATGATCCTCCCTCATTTAATAGACTCCTCCTTCAGATCAGAGGTAGTAAAGCTCCTCTGTAGATGAGGTGAAGAACATTCAACCACTGCACTTTAATGATCACTTCTCTTGTAAATAAATCTACGTTTTCTTTCAGAACAGATGTTTAATCATGAGCTGCATGAAGAATTGTTCAATAAACTGCAGATATTGTAACATTTTACTGTAAAAAAAAATTGTAAAATTTGGGTTGTCTAAAACTACTTGCAAACCCTTTCACTTAACCCACACTATATGCCCAAATGTTTGTGGACACCCCTTCTAATGAATGCATTCAGCTACTTTAAATTGCACCCATTGCACATATATGCAAATGCACACACTTTAGTCTTTGTAGAGAAGTAGTGCCAACAGAATAGGACTCTCTGGAGCATTCACCTATTGGCACCATGCTGCCTAATGCCAGTCGTGGGGCAGAGGGGTATAAAGCCCCCCAGTATTGAGCTGTGGCGCAGTGGAACTAAAGCTATGAAAATGAAAATGGAATGAAAGCTAGTCTGTGTGTGTGTACTCACATTTCACTGATCTGTTGACAGGGTCCTTGCACCTGCCCCACCACTGTGTGTACTGACAGACAGACAGACAGAGACATTATCAGGCTGACAAATGATCCTCATCTGCAGAATTATCACCATTAACAATATTATCATGATCCAGATTCAGTGGCTGCTTACCTAAATCAAGTCAAGTGACTTTTATTATATAGTATAAGATACACACATTCAAATCCAGAATCTATACATATAAATACACACTATTTTTACACTATTCTGCAAAGTCTGGGTGCAACAACTAAGATTAGTTTTAAATTTAGTTAAATAAAAAAAAATAGTTGATGTCATCACTCATGTTTCTCGCATTAACCAGGAATGTTTTCTGTCAATGTAACCATAGTGTATATTTACAGGTAAAGCTGCCTAAATACACCAGTAAGTAGGAAATGATGATAGACTAAAATCATTATATGAGAGAACGCTCCCAGCAGGAGAGTTTAAATCACCATGTCAGTGTAAATATAAGCTAATAGAGGTAATAAGAAATTATTTTTATATATTTATATATATTAACACCCAAGTAAATCCTCAAATTCAGAGATATATAGTAATGAAGTAGAACTACTTCAGTACTGTACTTAAGTACTAAAATACTGTATCTGTATCTACTGGAGGATTATTTTATCTCCTACTTCCACTTTTACTTCACTACATATTTTGGATGAGTTTAATACTTTTACTCCGTTAGATGTTTATGTGCTGCAGCTGCAGTGAGGACACTAACGCTAGAGCTCTGTAGTTTATTCCGAGATGGAAGAACCACTAGAAGAAACACCACCTTCCCCACCTTCAAATACTCGTATGTGGCCGAATGGCCAGAGATCTTTTAGCTGTAGTCTAGTTTACAGAGAGTGAAGCTCAGGGTTTTAAGCTGCTCTCATCACTGCTTTTACAGATGAAACTCTTGATGTGGCAGGTTGAGTCAGTTCTGTTCAGCTTTCTCTCTTTTGGGCGAGTTTGTTTAGAGAGTTAACTGAAGACTCGTGTTCATAAACTCCATCTTCTACAGTTCTGTCCTTCTACTACAGCCAGAGGAACTGTGACAGTCCTTAAGTCTGAGCATTTGAAATAATAGAAACACTGATACTCAGACTTTTGACTGCTTTCTGTAAGAACTACAGAACACAGTACTGTACTTTTACTTTCAGTACTTAAGTAACTACATGCAATACTTAAGTACTTCCACTTAAGTCTGGAGCTTAAAGACACTTCTACTTCTACTCAAGTCACTTTTTTGATAGAGCACTTGTACTTTTACTCAAGTCTGGGTCTCTAGTACTTTCTACATGTCTGCTGAGATTGTATTTTGCACGTGAGAAAAACAGATTTATCATAAAAAAAAACACATGAAAGCATTTGTTGGTGGGTTGTGTGTCCGTGCTTGCGCAGACCACATTTGGATGGGTAGCACAAATCGGCAGAACACCAGTCTTCTGCGGCACGGCTGAGGAGAGGTGCGTACAGCTTGAGCTCTAGTTCTTTAACTGTTTAAAGAGTTAAAACTCATGATATGCTTAAAAGAAGAGAAAGCTTTAGTGAAAGCAGACTCGTTTAGCATTGATTACGAAGTGAGTATCGGTTGAATGCAGTGGATTAAGGTTTGGCCTCTATACAACCTTAACATCTTGTACAGAAATGGTAAATTTATATGTAAAAAATAATAATATTTTAAACTGTGCAAAATAATTAATAATAATAATTAAACATTCGTATTTTAGTTTCAGAATTCAAGGAATCATTCCTCTGCAGACCAGTACGGCTTCAGAAGGACACTAGTACCTACAAAACGGCTGACTTGGAGGAAATGTCTGCATTAGAGCTGCTACATCGAATCTATAAAATTGATAATAATCGATTATTAAAAGTGTTGGCAACGAATTTCATCATGGATTTGTTGTGTCGCACGATGTATGTGTTACTCGCCTTGTAATATCAGGTCATATCCGCTTACGTTACCTGCGGCGCTTTGTCTACTCTGGAAAAAATAAATAAATAAGAGAGAGATGAACGAAGCGAGCCAGAGCGGAGGCGTAATCTTTAAAATAAATTTAACATCAAGAAGTAAATATATTCCAAAAAATTAAACATGAATGATGCAGAAAAGAAGTTCAGCTTAAATCCTCACCAATGTGGGAGCACAGTCACTACAATAACCCCAGTTAGTTCTGTTTTGAAGTGAGGTGCACTCACACTATGTGAACCGGTGTAACACGGCACATGCTGTTTTTTTGCTTAACTGGACAATGACAGTGATAGAGTGTGTAAGTGTGTGTGTGTGTGTGTGTGTTACTTTTATTATCTGTGTAATTCGCTTAAGCAGTGTTTAAATGTGCTTTATAAAAACATGTAACTTGAACACAATGGTGGTAAATAATAATTAAGCTTCAAGTTTTACAAACTAAAGGCAATTCATCCTGTCTCACTCCTCACTCCAATACAGTGCAGTGTTTGCATCAGCAATGCACTTATTTTTCTTTATAATTTCATTTATTTTATTTTTAATTTATTTAATTAATTTTAATAATGTAATCTATTATTATTGAATTATTGTACACACTTATTTGCTCTGTTATTCAATGGTCTTTTTTTTTAATAAAGACATAGAAATTATTTTTTTTTGACAAATTAATTGATTATTAAAATAATCATTAGTTGCAGCCCTAGTCTGCATCTCCACGTCTGTCAGTACTCCTCAGCAGGTAAACCACACACCAGCTCAACCTCAACAATCATACATGACTCAACTGAAGATGTTCAGAAATCAGGTTCTGCATCTTCTTGTTGTGCTTCTTGATTCAGACTGCCTTCTGAACACCCACTGCTCCTGATTCAGTCCTAGAGAAGAGCTTCATTGGTGGAGTGCCTCCCTGCTGTTCCATGGCCTCAATATGGATCACTCTCCAGTCCTCCAGTCCTAGGCTGGTAAATCAAGCAGTGTCTAAGTCCAAATATTTGTGGACACCCCTTCTAAACAATGCTTTCAGCTACTTTATGTCCCGCCCTTCAACAAAAACAACCAATCAGGTTGCTGCTTACAGATTAAGTCCCGCTCTCCAGTAACGAGCTAAAGTCTCTGGACTACTTTGTGGCTCTGGCCAGACCCCACAAAATAAAAGTCACTAATACAAACGAATCTGTAACATAAAATACTTTTTGACTGAGATAATCTTACATTAATTCCCACTTCCACTTTTATTTTGTTGTTCATCCAAAAATGTATATGAAAACTGATTAAGGGAAAACTGATCTATTTTTGTTATATTTTATTGCTGCTACATTACAAATCCTTGGGTTTAAAATTTAAAAGAGAAAAGGTATTGGAGTTTTATTAATCTTTTATATTATATAACTTTTATATTAGCGGGGTAATTCATTAACACAGTGAATTTCTGACTAAGTTATTATTTTTTTATTAACTTAGTTGTTACTTAGCAAATACCTTAAACTACCTCAAGCTAAATCAGTTATTTATTTCAATAATTGTCAGATTATTCGATTGTAAAAATAGTTGTTTGTTGCAGCCCTAATCTGCTGCAGCCTGAGAAGCTTAAAAGTGAATAAAGGTTTTATTTTAATTGAAGTGTTTGTCATTACTGAACAGTATGACTATTACTCCATTGAGTGTCATTTTAGTAAGAGAAGGACATTAATATTTAATGTTTAATATCTCAAGCAAGTTTGTTTATGACATTAAAGCATGTACATTTACTCATTTAACAAAACTAATAAATAGCCTTACAGGGCCAAATCATCTCCTTTCAGTCCAACTTGAGTGTCAAGTAAAATAATTAAAAACAAAGTTTTACTTTTACCACTGTTTACTTAAGTGTTTCAGATTCATGTCAATGTAAAATATATAAACAAATTCCTAAATAAAATAAAAAACTCAGATACAGACGAGCTCATTTGTGTTTATTTACATTTGTGTTTTAGGCTGTGGCCAATCTACTGTGGTGAGAAGCAGTTTGACCAATGGTTGCTGTAGACCCCTGTACATGTAGACCAATCATGTCGGTGAGAAGGCGGGGCTTCAACAGGCGTGTTTAAAGCTGTACACTGGAAATCAAAATTAGAGAACAATGTATGAACACTTTTTTTTTTTTGCAGAAATAATGCAATCTTCATTGGTCGACATTTGAAGGATTTTTTGTTAGGGATATACCAAACCACTAGAACAGCGTTTAACAAAATAACCAAAGTATTCAACAACAAATCTTTATTTCACAAAAAACACAATAATCAAAATTAGAGAACAGCAATGACTATAGCACAGAGAAAGATTACAACTACATTTTCTGAAGGTTACAACAGTCACCAGTCAGTAGGAAGTGTACAGGCATGTGCTTTGAATGACTTCAGCACATCTGCGGCCACAGGACATCACTAGTCTCTCACACTGCTCTGGTGTGATTTTGGTCCACTCTTCTTGCAGTTTCTTCCACAGTTCGGTGACTGTAGTGGGTTTCTTGGCCATAACTTTATTACCAAGGATTTTCCAGATGTTTTCTATTGGGTTTAGATCAGGATTCTGAGCTGGCCATTTCATTGTATCAATGTTTTCAGTTTCAAAGAACTGCTTTACCCATTTTGCTGTGTGACAGGGGGCATTGTCACGCATGAAAATTGCTGGCTGGCTGATTGAGTGACAAATGCAAGGAAGGAACCATGTGTTGTTGAAGAAGGTTCTGATACACACTTGCATTCACTCTGCCATGTAGCTGTATGAGAGGCCCAACTCCTGCTGCTGAAAACATTCCCCAACCCATGACATTTCCCCCTCCACCTATCACTGACTTCTTTACACACTTTGGGTTCAGTCTTTCCCGAGCTTGTCGACGAACATGTTTCCTATCAGACCCAAATAAATGAAACTTGCTTTCATCACTAAAGTGAAATCTGGAACACTTTTCCTCTGTCCACAACATGCTCCTCAGCAAAGGTTAATCTAGCCTTTTGATTCTTTCTGCTAATGAGAGGTTTGGTCACTGCAGAGTGGGCTTTCAGTCCAAATGCTTGTAAACATTGAACTGGTGAGCAATTCCAGCTGCAGTGTTGAACCGATTGCCCATGGAGATTCTCCACATTATCCTGTCCTCTCTTGCATTTGTCTTTCGTGGACGACCAGCCTTCTTGGGGGACTTGAATGAGTTTGTGGTGTTGTAAAGATGCAGTATTCTAGAAATCACAGACTTGGAATGACCAACTTCTCTTGCTATGGCTGATAGGGTCACCCTTTTGGCCTTCATCTTGACAACCTGCTGACGGAGGGTTTCAGTCACTTTGGAACGGCTTTCCATCTCGCAAAGTCTGTGAAAACAGGAAAGTTATGCTGCCAGTTAAATAGGGTTTGTCAGATAATTAAGGAAATTAGTGCCAGATTAACACCAACAATTTGCAGGTGTCTGAGAGTGTTCTCTAATTTTGATCAGTGTTCTTTTTCAAATACCTCATTTACGTTTTTATACTGTGCATTAGAATATATGCAACTCATGAAATATGTTTAAAATACTGCTCTCTCCTGTTAGGATAAATTCACATAGGACTACATTGTGACCTTGACATTTAGGAAATTGTGTGTTGTTCTCTAATATTAAACTCCAGTGTATAAATCCACACAGACTGAGTAGTGACTGTAGAAAGAGACACAGATGTGAAATAAATGCTTACACATTTTTCACGTCCCAAAAAGAGAACATGTCCGGTAAAAAGAGGGCGTCTGGTCACCCTGCTTAACGAACCTCTTCGTCTGTCCTGATCATTTATATGATCATTAAATCAGGATTTCTACTGGAGCTTTCCAGCTGCTGGTCTTTCAACACAAAGTACAGCGTTCCTCCGGACCATACCCTTCCCAGTCCAGCAGATACTGCAGTCGGCCCCTGCGCCGTCGGGAGTCCAGTACTCGCCGGACCGTGTAAGCGGGAGTCCCTTCCACCTCCACAGGCTCCGGCTGCATGTCCGCAGGGGTGGCCTCGTCCAGGGGCCCAGACACCACAGGCTTGAGCTGCGACACATGAAACACAGGATGTATACGTGAGTGCAGGGGTAAACGAACCTTAACAGAAACCTCGTTGATGTGCTTGACAACCTCGAATGGACCCATGTACTTAGCTGCCAATTTCTGAGACGGAAGACCAGTCCGAATGTCCCGTGTGGAGACCCACACGCGATCTCCAGGCGCGTATGACGGGGTCTCGCCACGCTTCCGATCGGCCTGTGTCTTGTAGCACCGCAGAAAGGGTCTGGATGTGCTGATGGGTCTCGGCCCAGACGGCTTCGCTGCAGCGCATCCATGCATCGACTGCTGGTACCTGGGTCTCCGCAGCAGTCCAAGGGGCCAACGGGGGTTGGTAGCCTAACATACACTGAACTCGCGCACCTCAGCGAGTTCTGGGCCATCTCGGCCCAAACCAGATACCGCGACCAGTCGCTGGGGTAGTCGTGACAGTAGATCCGCAGAAACTTCCCCAGCTCCTGGTTAGTGCGCTCGCACTGGCCATTGGTCTGAGGGTGGTATCCTGAGGAAAGACTTACACTCACCCCCAGGTGCTCGCAAAACGCACCCCATACCTGGGATGTGAACTGGGCCCCTCGGTCTGATACTATGTCCTCCGGGATTCCGAAATTCCGGAGGACGTAGTCTACCAGGGCTTGGGCTGCCTGCATGGCTGGGGGCAATGTAGGGAACGGGATGAACCTAACCCCCCTCGAGAAACGATCCACCACCGTCATCACCACCGTGTAACCCCCGGATTCGGGCAGATCCGTGACAAAGTCCACCGCCAGGTGAGACCACGGGCGGTCGGGGACGGGCAGAGGCATGAGCTTCCCCGAAGGGAGCGTCTTGGGGGTTTTGCACAGGGCGCTCCTGTAGAAGTTTGCAAAACCCCGCTGTTCGGAGGGTGTCGGCCGAGAATTCTGTCATGCTGGCTAGGCGAGACAAGGGAACACTCACAGGGACAGAGCAATGCAGGGGAATAGTCTTTAATGACCACACAAAACAACCAAAACGAGGCAGCAAAGTACAGGGTCCAATAAACAGAAACAGAAAACAAACAGGTGACAACTGAAATGGGGCTTAACCTGGAAAGCAGTCCGGGAGCAAAGCAAGAGGGGACAAATCAAACGGGGGGGAGGAAGGCTAGAACGCCAAAGAACCAATGAAACTAACAAACAAAAGCCTCACCCCAAAACCGCGCTCGTCAGGCGCTGATGAACTTACTCGACTAGGGAGCAAGGGAACCGGACGCCAAATCTCCCTGGTGACCAACCGGTGAACCAGACAGTGAACTCCTGAACGTGAAACCGCTCTGATAGAGCATATACTACTTGAACTCGTAGACCTCCCTAGAAGTCTCCAGAACGTGAAGCCAACCTTACAGCTTGGCATTGCAAGAGTAATTCTCGGCGCCGAGGCATCTGCGTTTGCTCCCTTTGTACCCCAGCACTCAGGTGAAACAAATCAGACATAAACAGAAAACATGGCGTCTTACTGCGACCGCTGTCAACATAAAAGTCCCTACTGAGAAAACCAACGGGAGGAACAGAAAGTACGTGAACATTGAAATCAACTCAACATTGACTGAAAAGTCCCAAGGAGCCTGTGGACCGCGGCCCGAAGCCGCCCCTGGGGGGGGGGGGGGGGGGGGGCGCGGCGCTGCAGGGCTGACAGATAGCAGATAGCAAGTGCACGATAACTGTAAAATTATTGCCCATAAAAATGAGTATAAATAAGACAGTGTCGTATTACAACCTCAAGTACCAATTATCCATTTAACTGGATATATAGGAAGTCAGGAGCACAACCATGAAACAAACACAATGAGATACAAGAACTTAAAGGGCGCAAAGAAAATAAAATAAATTAATTAATTCAATAAATAAGTGAACACTACAAACTTCACTACAAAACCACCAAATTATAAATACATGTGAATTATACATTCCACAATGACCCAAAGCTTGTTACTCACTTCGATGTTCGATGTTACAGTAAAGAAAAAAAGGAGTTACTACTTTTCATTTACTAATTGTTGTACATTGAAACAACTAATCTAAAGATAACACTGGTCTAAAATATTGGCACTCAATAAAACAATGAGATTAAGACTCTTATTTATAAAAGCATGTAAAGGGGAAGGAAAGAGCAGTGATTCATTTAAACTAGCAGGGGATTCGACTCCTGTAAGGGGAAACACACTACATTAATGCTCTGCAGCTTCCACCAAAACCCCCAGTCAATTACATACATTTACACACCTGTAACCAAAGGTTTAGTGCATCTGCCTTAGAGCTCTGCTCTCTGCTCACTAACCCAGACTCAGTCCCAAACCCCAGGCACTGCTACACGCTGCAGTCAGTAAGAGTTTGCTTTAAAGACAAGTGCATTAGTGAGCAGACTCTACATTTGCTACATGCTAACTTGGACACAAACAGTAGGGACCTGTATCTAGGCCTCACTGTTGCAGACCGGGTTCAATGCCACAAACACCATCCATTTTAAATGAAGCCCTCAAAGCCTCACTAAAACTGCAGTCCAAGCTGCTGCACACTAGAACCAACAGACACCTGCTTTCACACAAGCTGAACAGCAGCAGATACTGTGACTCCGTTACAGCATCAACTACTAAAACCAACACACAGCAAATACCTGCATCTGGCTTCAATGCTGCATACCGGACTCCCTGGCCTGTACAGCAGTTCACTCCTCCACATCCTCCAAACCGTCCGAATATAGAATTCCAAGCTGTGATAAAGTTTAACGAGAGCTCTCCTCCTGCTACCTGCACATGTCCCTGGCAATGAACCAAACGAGAATTGGAGCAAACAATTAGAAAGGTGTACTTGCTCTTCTCCTACTGTAATACCCTTAGTATGGGTCACACTAGCTTTACCTGTTATTATCAGTTTGAAATGCCAGAGTAGCAACAACAGTATTACATCAGTTTAACATGCTAGTGTTTAACATTTGATTAATAAAGATACATTTATATTAAGATAAAAGCAAAACTTTATTTAGAGAAAAACATCTCAGTAATGATCAATAAATATATTTCCATAAATTTTAATCTGGCATATAAGTATGACAGCTGTGTAAAGATGGGCAATTAATCATGTTGGGGTGGGGGGTGGGGGGGGGGTGGGGATAAAGGTGTCACGGCACCGGCCCGTCTGACCTACTTACACCTAGAGTCTTTATACAAGGAAGCTGTTACTGACATAATAATCGCTACATGGCGCTTCTTCCACCTGTCATTCAGTTGGGTGTAGGGACTCTCGATATGTCAGGTAAGTATAGACTGTGCTTATAAAAATAATATTATAATTATGTTATATTACATAATGAAAATATATATTAGAATAATCCATTTATAATATAATACCAAAAGTATATTTAAATAATTGTTCACTGTTGTCTACAGAATATTGGTTCCTCAAAATACCACTTCCCTTCTATTACCATAAAGGTAACACTAACAAGTGATTGTCATTTTAGTTCATTTAGACTTTCATTTATTGTATTTATTAATTATTATTGTATTTGGTGTATTAGAATGTATTGCTTGTTTTCTAGAAAGAATTCAAAATCCTGTGTGAATAATTCATGAGTACTTTATGGACAATCAATTCTTTAACAGGCTTATTTACCATTTAAGTGGTGAAAAATCCACACAGACACATCAGTGGAACGCACCTCGCACCAGCAGGTGTTACAGTATAAGAGCATCACAAAGACTATAAACCTTTGAGAAACTGCCCTTCTAGAAAAAAAACAGAAAACACCAGCAAACCAGACCAGCATAAACCAGTTAAAACTATTTTAGATGAAGATGTAATCCTCAGTTTGGAAAAGTAGAGATTTTTTTAACAGGTTTTGGGAGGCATCGTTGGCAGCTGATGATTAATAGCATTTTATTAAAGATGAATAAAGATGACCTAGGCCCAAATATGTGATGTCATACTTTATTAAAACTACTGTAATAAAAGAAGTGGGAATGTTACTTTTTACCTCTGGAAATAGATGAAAACAGACCACTTTACACAGTAAACCCCAAATCTCAGAATCTCTTTATTTTGCCAACTATTTTACAATTTTACTTGGTGAGAGCAACACAACTATGACATGTAACAAAAAAACAGACCATTAACAAGTGTTATACTAAAAGAGAAAAATACACTTAACAATACATAGAATAAATAATAAGTTAAAAACAGTAACAAAGAGCTGTAAAAAAAATCTGTAATCAGAAATCTGTACTTGTACAGGTATGAATACTGTACATCAATATGTAGCCCGAGTAGACATCTATATACAAACTATTATGTACAGATATGAACCTTATGAAGACAAAACAAATGACAATACATATATAGAAACTTTATGATCACCTATGTGTTACACAGAATCAGACCGATATAAAGCAAAAAAAAAAAAAAAAAAACACACAGTTGCAGAAGGACAGACCCTTGTTTGCCACATCTACCATCACGATGGGGTCCTGAAAACCTATAAGACAAAAAAAGGAAAGCCGACAAGTTTTGAAATGGAACGGTCACTAACCTTTCACACTTGCAGAAAGATAGATAGCGAGTCACACACACAGTTGCACATAGACAGACCCTTGTCCACCAGATCCACCATCAGAACCTGTAGGACAAAAAAAAGAAAGTCAATACATGTATAGAAACTGAATGATCACCTACCTGTTAGACAGTTGCAGAAAGATAGACAGTGAGCCATACACAGATGCAGATGGACAGACTGTGGTGGCTGGATGCATGGTCAGGGAGGGAGGGGCTCATGGGGTCATGAACCTGTAAGACAAAAAAAGAAAATACATGTATAGAAACTGAATGATCACCTACCTCTTACACACTTGCAGACAGATAGATAGCGAGCCACACACAGGTGACTTGAAGGAAAGATCCACCATCAGGAAGGGGGGAGCATTGGATCTTGAAAGCATGTAAGACAACAAAAAGGCAATACATGTGTAGAAACTGAACAATCACTTACCTGTCACAAAGTTGCAGAATGATGGACAGCGAACCACACACAGTTGCAGATGAAAATATATTTGTAAGAAGGATACACCTTCAGGGAGAAGAAGAGGTTGATTGACTTGTTGAGAACCTGTAACACAAAAAAGAAAGTCAATACATGTATAGAAACTGAATGATCATCCACCTGTTACACACTTGCAGACAGATAGTAGCGAGTCACACACAGTTGCCGATGCACAGACCCTTGAAGGACAGATCCACCATCAGGAAGGGTGGAGCCATTGATCTTGAAAGCCTGTAAGACAACAAAAAATCAATACATGTATAGAAACTGAATGACCACCTACCTGTTACACACTTGCAAACAGATAGATAGCGAGCCACACACACAGTTGCAATGGACAGACCCTTGTTGGCTGTATGCACCATCAGAATGGAGGTAGCCATTGGTCCTGAAAGCTTGTAAGACAACAAAAAGGCAATACATGGGGCCTTTAAGGGCTATGATTAAAGATACTGGAAATGCCAAACTCCACTGTAATCTTTCCTGGACACAAGAGGGTCTTTTAGCATTTGAGACAGTGAAACAGAGGTTACAAGAAGCTCCAGCATTGGCGTTTCCAGATTACTCCAAGAATTTCTTACTGTATGTGTCTGCTTTATGTTTCTTACTGTATGTGTCTGCTTCTACTGGAGGTAAATATGCATGTGCAGTCCTCTGTCAAGCGACAGGTACAGGAACAAGTCCACAGCCTGTTTTTATATTATCCCACAGCTTATTCAGAAGTTGAGTTGGGACTGCCATTGTGTTATAGAGCTATGGTAGGAGTTTATCTAATGTATGACAAAGCATCAGCAATCACGATGGGTTATCCAGTAACAATTCTTACCCATCATAGCCTTAGAAACCTACTGAACCATGGCAAATATACACTGACTATGCCAAGGCTTAGAGATTATTATAGGCTTTTAGAGCAGGAAGATGTCACCCTACTAAGGTGTGCCACAGTGAATCCAGCTGAAACTTTGCCAACTCCAGAAGATGGTGAGCCACATGATTGTGTGCAAGAAGCTGAGAAATACTCAAGGCTTAGGTCAGATTTAAAAGCCCTCCCACTGGAGAAGGCAGACCTGGCATATTGGACTGATGGATCCTGCTATAGGAGAAGAGACAAATTGTGTGCGGGTTATGCAGTAGTAAAAGCCCAAGGAGAAAACTTTGTGGTTGAGAAGGCTGCAGTCATACCACAGCCGGCTTCAGCACAACTTGCTGAACTTGTAGGGTTGACAGATGCATGTTTTTTGGCAGAAGGCAAGTGAGTGACTATCTACACTGATTCTGCCTGTGCACATAGTGTGTCACCTGTTTGGGGCAGTATGGAAGAACCGAGGGTTTAAGAAAACAGATAGTTCCCCTATACAGCATCATGACCAAATAATGAAATTGTTACATGCCATGATGAAACCCAAAGAAATTGCTATTGCTAAATGTGCAGCACATAAAAGGGATATGTCAAGGGTCACACAGGGGAATAAAGCGGCTGATGAAGCTGCAAAGGCAGTTACAGGAGCAGACAAATGGGGTGAAGTCTTTTTGGTTACACATGAGGTAGACATGGAAGACAGAATAACAATTAAGGATGTGACCTTAATGCAGGAAGCAGTTCCGGCGAGATCGAGGAGCCACTCAAGACTCTACTGGCCTTTGGAGGAATCATGAGGGGCTGGTAGTAGCACCTCCTGACCTGTTGGGTCTGATGATTCAAGAAGCGCATGGTTTAGCCCATGTGGCAAGGGGCGAGGTAAGGAGGAAGATTATTAAGGAGTATGGGTTTTGGGCACCATATTTGCTTGAGCAGATAGACTGTCATTGGTAGATGCACAATTTGCTTAAAAAACAATGTTCGAAGGGGTGTAATGGTTCCACCTGGTCACATCCCAACTCCAAGGGGTCCTATGCGTGAGTTAGTAGTGGACTTTGTTGACATGATAAAACCAATAGGAGGGAAGAGATACATGTTCGTTGTAGTGGACCGCTTTTCAAGGTGGCCAGAGGTCTGTCCAACCAAACGGAAAGATGCACAGTCCGTTGCCAAGTTTCTGTGCAGAGAGGTCATAAGCAGGTGGGGACTTCCAGATCGAATATCCTCAGATAATGGGAAGGAGTTCGTGGATAAGACAGTGAAATTAATTTGGCAAAAATTGGGGATAAAACAGTGTCTTGGGACAGTATATCATCCTCAAAGTCAGGGAATTTGTGAGAAAATGAATGGTGTTTTGAAAAAACGCATTGTGAAAATCTGTCACACAGGTTTGAATTGGGTTGATGCACTTCCATTGGCATTAATGGTGTGTCGCTCAAGTGAGCTGCGTGATTTGCATATGATGCCACATGAGTTGGCGACAGGCATATAAATGGTATATATTATACAATGGTATAACGAACGCTGTGAAGGTCCTTTTGAGGTTGTGCGTAGTACTGGAACTGCAGTCCAGGTTAAAGGGTCTCCAACGTGGTATCATTTGTCACATTGTGTTAAAGCACCTAGGGAAGAGGCAGCCCATTTGCTTGGAGGAGATGTGGAAGGCTCAAGGGAACCAGGACATACAGAAGGAGAAAGGTAGGAAGATCTCCAGGGTCAAATTCCAGAAGAGGAGATTGTCCATGATGTGGACAATGGTGATGACTCTGTGGGCATTGCTGATGATGCCGGAAATGACTCTGTAATTAATCAACAGGAAAGAAGGTTTGAGAACATTGAGGTTAGGGATGTCCCAGAAACAGCAGGAATCATTTCAGGGGAGTGTGAAGCACCAAAGGCTGCTGAGGGCACTGATTCCTCTATAAGTCAGAGAGTCAAATAGACATCCAAGACCAGTTAGAAAAAGGGTCAAACCTAAACATTATGAAGATTGAGGTAAATGTAACAGTGGGAAATTCCACTATTAACATTAAATATTACTAAAAGCATAAATGTGTCACATCCACCAGAATCAGCTGTTCAGGTGATTCCAGTAACAGTAACTCCTGTGCAGTTGGTAATTACAGTCAAACCAGGCAGATCAGTTCTCCTTCCATGTAGGTGTGGAAGATTTAATACTGGAGGTAATGATCCCCCAGAGTGGAGAAATAGTCGTGGTGAAGAGATTGTGTTAGCAGGGCCTACAGTTGATATGGTGCCTTACAATCAAAGAAAGTATGTTTTGTCCAATGACATGAGGTGGTTCAGTGTTAAATATGATTGTTCAATTCTTATGCGTAATGTTACATGGGAAGATCAATATACATCAAATATACATGTACTTACTTTGAGCCAGAGTTCAGCTTTGTACCAGTGCAAAAAGTGTGGAAACAGGAGTATGTAACTCGTAAGATGATAGTTAACAATAAAAACTCAAGATTAACTGAGAGCTCCACAGGAGATAAAAGGGGACCAGGAACAATTTCCTGTAATAACCATCTCAGGGGTAAAAACTGTGCCAAGGCAGGTTACAACTGTAGCTCCAGAAACAACTAAAAGTGTTAATGTTACAGGTCAGGTTACTACTGTAATCATAAATAATACAGAACCTGTAAAAACCACAATGATGACAAGAACGCCTGTAGGTGTCACTTTAGGGAATAGAACTAGTGAAAATACAACAAGCTCAACTGCAGTGAATGGTACAGGGATAACAACACCAGTAATGGAAGTAGCAAAAGTGACCCATCCATCTAATATGACATTAGTAACACTGCAAGATGAAGTAAATACAACTGAGAAATTGTTAGAAACCATAGAACGGGGTGAGAGCAATAATGATGAGAGTGTTGGAGAGAGTGAAGTAAGTAGAGATGTAATGATGCATGAGCCTTCTACCAAGGTGACAAATGTATTACAGGATTTAGACTGGATTCCAGGAGATGTGATAGATCAGAATCGAGCACTGAAAAAGAGAGAGGCTAAGTGGAAGGCATATGGATTGGATTCATTTGCGTTGCAAATATCAGACCCTTGGGCAGCCAGGAACTTATGGTTTCAGCAGATAACACATTCTGTAAGAACAAGCAAAGAAATTAGTGGTCCATGTGTGGTGAAAGTCCCGACACCAGGCACTTGGCCTTCTATTTTGGAAACAGTTCCTGAACCTTTAAGTACAGAATGTCAGTATTATGCATTATCATGGCTGTTCTACAAACAGCAAGCAGTATATGATATATGGATGGCTACATCAGTGGGTTTGTTTAGACCTGGAGAGAAGTGTAGTTGGATGAGGCAATTACCATATGTAAACATAATTGATCAACATGAACAGACAGCAGTCCCTGATTCAATGGAAGTAAAGGCAGTAAAGGCTAAAGGTTGTTTTTGTTCTAATAATACTCATGGTGGGTCTGGAACATTTATGGGAATTTCAGATTGTGACAGCTATATGATACATTTGGATGATAAACATAAAAATGGGGATGGTTTGTTTGAAGTGATTTTCCGGCTACCACGTGGCCATCATATAAAAATATTGATGGTGCATCATGAAACATTGCCAGGTAATGTGACCCTAGGAAATTTTAAAGATCTTTGTGGGTTTGTGATAAGGCATATATATTTTTGCCATATGGGTGGACAGGATGTTGTTACTTGGCAACATCAAAATTGCCATATGAGGTGTACACCATTGAGAAAGGTGAAGCACCTGATGACACCCAAGCCAAGGTAATTCCTGGATATAGACAGAAAAGTGAAATGGCACAATTTCAAATTTAGAGGCCTATCACTGGAGGATAAGTATAGGAGAAAAATGGGGAATAGGCTTATTTCCATGGTATGGTGTGACCTTCCTAGCAGACCATATTGATAACATCACTTACACCTTACAGGGATTTGCTAATGACACTATTAGAGGGTTTGAATATTTATCAAATACTCAGAAGAGTCACAGATTGATGTTGTTGAAACATGATATGGCTCTTGATTACATTCTGGCTAAGCAAGGGGGGTTATGTGTAGCTCTGAATTTAACAGGAGATGCTTGTTATACTTTAATTCCTGATAATTCTGATAATATGACTGATGTAATAGGGGCACTAAAAAAAAAAAGAGAGGCAATTGGCCCATCCCAAGGAGCAGGATGGTCTGTGAATGCATGGTTGCTGGAGAGATTAGGACCAATGGGAACATTGTTGGCTCAGTTGTTCGGTGCTGCACTTTTGTCGCCATGTGTGATGTTCTGTTGCTGCACATTCATATTGACTTTGGCTAAGGCGATGATTTTAAGATGGGTTGGAGTTGTAATGCCGGGGGAACAAGTTCAACTGCCATTATTACCTAGGACAGATTCGGAAGAAGATGAGGAATTAGTGTTAGAAGGTGATTTGGTGGATAAATATCCATTCTGAGTATCTACTCTGATTATTACTTCCATTTAAAGTATCAGGTCTTTTTATCATTTAGATATAGGTATTAGGAAGTTATAACACCTATGTTACATTATCATATGTTATGTAAAGGGGATTGTAGTATTTTGTAGTATGGCTGAAAAGGGTGGCTTAAAATATGATTTAATGAGTAGTAATAGTTTGACAGTATAATACTGTTGTTGTGTAATGTGCATTTGATGTTTTGAAGAAAAGATATTGGCTGTTGTTTTTTATCTTTCCCTTCAGACTAGCGGTGGGGAGTACCACTGTGGGGTGACTGGTATTCTGAGATCCCGAGAGGCAGAAAAGGGGTCAGACGTTGATGGATATTACTAATCGGGAGATCTGAAGACCTTTTGAACAAGGACATTGTAAAGGCATCTATCCAGATTCACCATCAAGGAACACCGATGTTGATGAATTGCAATGTGCCACATTTAAACTTGTCATTTATTACTATCTGTACTCTAAATACACTAAATACATGTACAAATAGTAGTTCTGATATGTATAACCTATTGTAATTATATTGTAAACAAGTTGTAAGATGATGTATTTTGTTGTGAGTAAGCACAGTGTGAACTCAGGGGTTTTGATCTTTTCTCGATACTAGGGACAGTAATGGTAGGCAGGGACAGGTGTATTGGAAGGTCCGATGGGTCGACCAGCCTGAAAGTACACATTATTTTTGGTTTAAAGGGGTTCCACATGTATTTACTCACACTTGCAGGATTCCATATTCAATATCTATATTGGCAAGACATTCCTTCTTTTTTTACATTGGCCTGGAGTACAGTATGTGGTCGCCTGGGGCAGAGGGACTGTGAGAGAGTTTTTTCTGTCTTGGGTGATTGAGAGATATTAAAGGTGAGATAGCTGCCTGGCAGGTCTTCACTCTCACACTCTGTGAATTTAGTGCTAAAGAAGGCACTCATAGAAGGAATAGCTCTTTAGAAGCACATGTAACCATGTGTGCCATACTCTTATTTTATTGAGCCGTTGATTAGGCTCAAAGGGGGGCAAATGTAGTGTATTTATTGGCTATACAGATGTCCATAGGCCTGAAGGAATAGTATGGAGTTGAGGAATGATATGGTAAGCCACACGGGGTAGATGTGGAAAAGAAAGGGGGTCCTGTTTCCTGACCAAATGTGAAACCTATACATGAATCAACGAACATAACAAGGTAAAGGTAAAAAGGTAAAGGTGCACGTATTTGTCACTGTACAGTGTGGACTGTACAGCGAAATGTGTCCTCCGCATTTAACCCATCTGGTAGTGAACACACACTCACACACACACACACACACACATGTGTTAGGGGCAGTGAGTACACACACACACCCAGAGCGGTGGGCAGCCAACTCCAGCGCCCGGGGAGCAGTGAGGGTAAAGGGCCTTGCTCAAGGGTGCTCTAACCGCTGAGCCACCACTGCCCCATGCTGTTTAGATTTGGACATCGCTTTGGGTGTACATGACATAGATTTAAACGTGGTCCAGATGTGTCTGTGGACCATGTATGTAATGGTGGGGGCTGATGAGTGTTCCTTATGGATGAAATGCAAAGATTCTGCATATGGGAACAATCCAACAGAATATGACGTGTAGTAGGGTATAAAAACTCAAGGTATTCCTATGTCGAGGAGAGAGATCGAGGGGCACTCAGAATTGGCAGACTCTCGCCACACTATCCTTTTGATTGGAATAAAATATTTCATTGTTCCTACTAAAGACGGTGGTTACAGACTCTCCTTTTTAAATAAGAAGTCCATCTCCAGAGGAAGACAAACCGAGACGACAAAGGCAATACATGTATACAAACTGAATGATCACTTACCTGTTACAGAGTTGCAGAATGATGGACAGCGAACCACACACAGTTGCAGATGAAAGAATATTTGCTAGAAGGATACAGCTTCAGGGAGAAGAAGAGGTTGATGGACTTCTTGAGAACCGGTAACACAAAAAAGAAAGTCAATACATGTATAGAAACTGAATGATCACCAACCTGTAACACACTTGCAGACAGATAGTAGCGAGTTACACACAGTTGCAGATGCACAGACCCTTGGTTCATGCAGTCCGAAAAACCTGTAAGACAAAAAAAAGGTAAATACATATACAGAAACTGAATGATCACCTACCTGTTACACACTTGCAAACAGATAGTAGCGAGTCACACACAGTTGCAGATGCACAGACCCTTGGTTCATGAGGTCTGAAAAACCTGTAAGAAAAAAAGAAGAAAGTCAATTCATGTATAGAAACTGAATGATCACCTACCTGTTACACACTTGCAGACAGATTGATAGCGAGCCACACACACAGTGGCAAACAGATAGTAGCGAGTCAGACACAGTTGCAGAAGCACAGACCCTTGGTTCATGTGGTCCGAAAAACCTGTAAGACAAAAAAAGAATGTCAATACATGTATAGAAACTGAATGATCACTTACCTGTTACACACTTGCAGACAGATAGTAGCGAGTCACACACAGTTGCAGATGCACAGACCATTGGTTCATGTGGTCCGAAAAACCTGTAAGACAAAAAAAGAAAGTCAATACATGTATAGAAACTGAATGATCACCTACCTGTTACACACTTGCAGACAGATAGTAGCGAGTCACACACAGTTGCAGATGCACAGACCCTTGGTTCATATGGTCCGAAAAACCTGTAAGACAAAAAAAGAAAGTCAATACATGTATAGAAACTGAATGATCACTTACCTGTTACACATTTGCAGACAGATAGTAGCGAGTCACACACAGTTGCAGATATACAGACTCTTAGTTCATGTGGTCCGAAAAACCTGTAAGACAAAAAAAGAAAGTCAATACATGTATAGAAACTGAATGATCACTTACCTGTTACACACTTGCAGACAGTTAGTAGCGAATCAAACACAGTTGCAGATGCACAGACCCTTGGTTCATGTGGTCTGAAAAACCTGTAAGACAAAAAAAGAAAGTCAATACATGTATAGAAACTGAATGATCACCTACCTCTTAAACACTTGCAGACAGATTGATAGCGAGACACACACAGTGGCAAACAGATAGTAGCGAGTCACACACAGTTGCAGATGCACCGACCCTTGGTTCATGTGGTCCGAAAAACCTGTAAGACAAAAAAAGAAAGTCAATTCATGTATAGAAACTGAATGATAACCAACCTGTTACACACTTGCAGACAGATAGTAGCGAGTCACACACAGTTGCAGATGCACAGACCCTTGGTTCATGCGGTCCGAAAAACTTGTAAGACAAAAAAATAAAGTCAATACATGTAGAGAAACTGAATGATCACCTACCTGTTACACACTTGCAGACAGATTGATAGCGAGCCACACACACAGTGGCAAACAGATAGTAGCGAGTCAGACACAGTTGCAGAAGCACAGACCCTTGGATCATGTGGTCCGAAAAACCTGTAAGACAAAAAAAGAAAGTCAATACATGTATTGAAACTGAATGATCACTTACCTGTTACACACTTGCAGACAGATAGTAGCGAGTCACACACAGTTGCAGATGCACAGACCCTTGGTTCATGCGGTCCGAAAAACCTGTAAGACAAAAAAAGAAAGTCAATACATGTATAGAAACTGAATGATCACCAACCTGTTACACACTTGCAAACAGACAGTAGCGAGTCACACACAGTTGCAGATGCACAGACCCTTGGTTCATGCGGTCCGAAAAACCTGTAAGACAAAAGAAAGTCAATACATGTATAGAAACTGAATGATCACCAACCTGTTACACACTTGCAAACAGACAGTAGCGAGTCACACACAGTTGCAGATATACAGACTCTTGGTTCATGTGGTCCGAAAAAACTGTAAGACAAAAAAAGAAAGTAAATAAATGTATAGAAACTGAATGATCACTTACCTGTTACACACTTGCAGACAGATTGATAGCGAGCCACACACAAAGTGGCAATGGAAAGACCCTTGGTTCATGCGGTCCGAAAAACCTGTAAGACAAAAAAAGAAAGTCAATACATGTATAGAAACTGAATGATCACTTACCTGTTACACACTTGCAGACATATAGTAGCGAGTCACACACAGTTGCAGATGCACAGACCCTTGGTTCATGTGGTCCAAAAAACCTGTAAGACAAAAAAAGAAAGTCAATACATGTATAGAAACTGAATGATCACTTACCTGTTACACACTTGCAGACAGATAGTAGCGAGTCACACACAGTTGCAGATGCACAGACCCTTGGTTCATGTGGTCCGAAAAACCTGTAAGACAAAAAAAAGAAAGTCAATACATGTATAGAAACTGAATGATCACTTACCTGTTACACATTTGCAGACAGATAGTAGCGAGTCACACACAGTTGCAGATATACAGACTCTTGGTTCATGTGGTCCGAAAAACCTGTAAGACAAAAAAAGAAAGTAAATACATGTATAGAAACTGAATGATCACCTACCTGTTACACACTTGCAGACAGATAGTAGCGAGTCACACACAGTTGCAGATGCACAGACCCTTGGTTCATATGGTCCGAAAAACCTGTAAGACAAAAAAAGAAAGTCAATACATGTATAGAAACTGAATGATCACTTACCTGTTACACACTTGCAGACAGATAGTAGCGAGTCACACACAGTTGCAGATGAATTCATGTATAAAACAGAATGATCACCAACCTGTTACACACTTGCAGACAGATAGTAGCGAGTCACACACAGTTGCAGATGCACAGACCCTTGGTTCATGCGGTCCGAAAAACCTGTAAGACAAAAGAAAGTCAATACATGTATAGAAACTGAATTATCACCTACCTGTTACACACTTGCAGACAGATTGATAGCGAGCCAAACACAGTGGCAATGGAAAGACCCTTGGTTCATGCGGTCCGAAAAACCTGTAAGACAAAAAAAAGAAAGTCAATACATGTATAGAAACTGAATGATCACCTACTTGTTAGACAGTTGCAGACAGATAGACAGTGAGCCATACACAGATGCAGATGGATGGATGGACCCTTGATGGACAGATCCAACATCAGAGAGGGAGGGGATAATAACATCCTCAGAACCTGTAAGACAACAAATAAAGTCAATACAGGTTTTGAAACTGAAATATCACTTACCTTTAACCCAGTTGCAGAACATTAGACAGCGAGCAAGACAGCTACAGATGGACAGACTGTGGTGGCTGGATGCATGGTCAGGGAGGGAGGGGCTCATGGGGTCATGAACCTGTAAGACAAAAAAAGAAAGTCAATACATGTATAGTAACTGAATGATCACCTACCTGTTACACACTTGCAGACAGATAGTAGCGAGTCACACACAGTTGCAGATACACAGACCCTTGGTTCTTGTGGTCTGAAAAACCTGTAAGACAAAAAAAAGAAAGTCATTACATGTATAGAAACTGAATGATCACTTACCTGTTACACACTTGCAGACAGATAGTAGCGAGTCACACACAGTTGCAGATATACAGACCCTTGGTTCATGCGGTCCGAAAAACCTGTAAGACAAAAAAAAGAAAGTCAATATATGTATAGAAACTGAATGACCACTTACCTGTTACACACTTGCAGACATATAGTAGCGAGTCACACACAGTTGCAGATGCACAGACCCTTGGTTCATGTGGTCCGAAAGACCTTTAAGAAGGAAAAAGAAAGTCAAAACATGTATAGAAACTGAATGATCACCTACCTGTTACACAATTGCAAACAGATAGTAGCGAGTCACACACAGCTGCAGATCAATTCATGTATAGAAACTGAATGATCACCTACCTGTTACACACTTGCAGACAGAGTAGCGAGTCACACACAGTTGCAGATGCACAGACCCTTGGTTCATGTGGTCTGAAAAACTTGTAAGACAAAAAAAGAAAGTCAATACATGTATAGAATCTGAATGATTACCAAGCTGTGACACACTTGCAGACAGAGAGTAGCGATTCACACACAGTTGCAGATGCATAGAACCTTGGTTCATGTGGTCCGAAAGACTTTTAAGACAAAAAAAGAAAGTCAATACATGTATAGAAACATAATGATCACCTACCTGTTACACACTTGCAGACAGATTGATAGCGAGCCACACACACAGTGCATACAGCAAAGAATAGTCTTTCCATTGCCACTATCAGGAAGTGGGGAGCCATTGGCCCTGATAGCCTGTAAGACAACGAAAAGGCAATACATGTATAGAAACTGAATGATCACTTTCCTGTAACACACTTGCATACAGATAGTAGCGAGACACACACAGTTGCAGATGCACAGACCCTTGATTCATGAGGTCTGAAAAACCTGTAAGATAAAAAAGAAAGTGAATACATGTATAGAAACTGAATGATCACCTACCTGTTACAACCTTGAAGACAGACAGTAGCGAGCCACACACACAGTGCATACAGCCAACAATAGTGTTTCCATTGCCACTATCAGGAAGGGGGGAGCCATTGGCCCTGATAGCCTGTAAGACAACGAAAAGGCAATACATGTATAGAAACTGAATGATTACTTATCTGTAACACACTTGCAGATAGATAGTAGCGAGACACACACAGTTGCAGATGCACAGACCCTTGGTTCATGAGGTCTGAAAAACCTGTAATACAAAAAAGAAAGTCAATATATGTATAGAAACTGAATGATTACCAACCTGTTACACACTTGCAGACAGAGAGTAGCGATTCACACACAGTTGCAGATGCACAGACCCTTGGTTCATGTGGTCCAAAAAACCTGTAAGACAAAACAAGAAAGTCAATACATGTATAGAAACTGAATGATCACCTACCGGTTACACACTTGCAGAAAGATAGTAGCGAGTCACACACAGTTGCAGATTAAAATATATTTCTTAGAAGGATACACCTTCAGGGAGAAGAAGAGGTTGATGGACTTCTTAAGAACAAGTAACACAAAAAAGAAAGTCAATACATGCATAGAAACTGAATAATCACCTACCTATAACACACTTGCAGATAGATAGTAGCGAGTCACACACAGTTGCATATGCACAGACTATTGGTTCATGAGGTCCGAAAAACCTGTAAGACAAAAAAAGGAAGTCAATACATGTGTAAAAACTGAATGATCACCTACCTGTTACACACTTGCAGACAGATAGTAGCGAGTCACTCAAAGTTGCAAATGCACAGAACCTTGGTTCATGAGGTCCGAAAGACCTTTAAGACAAAAAAAGAAAGTCAATACATGTATAGAAACTGAATGATCACTTACCTGTAACACACTTGCAGACAGATAGTAGCGAGTCACACACAGTTGCAGATATAATGACTCTTGGTTCATGTGGTCCGAAAAACCTGTAAGACAAAAAAAGAAAGTCAAAACATGTATAGAAACTGAATGATCACCTACCTGTTACACACTTACAGACAGATAGTAGCGAGACACACATAGTTGCAGATGCATAGACCCTTGGTTCATGTGGTCCGAAAAACCTGCAAGACAAAAAAAGAAAGTCAATACATGTATAGAAACTGAATGATCACCAACCTGTTACACACTTGCAGACAGATAGTAGCGAGTCACACACAGTTGCAGATGCACAGACCCTTGGTTCATGTGTTCCGAAAAACCTGCAAGACAAAAAAAGTCAATACATGTATAGAAACTGAATGATCACTTACCTGTTACACACATGCAGAAAGATAGTAGCGAGTCACACACAGTTGCAGATTAAAATATATTTCTGAGAAGGATACACCTTCAGGGAGAAGAAGAGGTTGATGGACTTCTTAAGAACAAGTAACACAAAAAAGAAAGTCAATACATGCATAGAAACTGAATAATCACCTACCTATAACACACTTGTAGAGAGATAGTAGCGAGTCACACACAGTTGCATATGCACAGACTATTGGTTCATGAGGTCCGAAAAACCTGTAAGACAAAAAAAGAAAGTCAATACATGTATAAAAACTGAATGATCACCTAGCTGTTACACACTTGCAGACAGATAGTAGCGAGTCACTCAAAGTTGCAGATGCACAGACCCTTGGTTCATGTGGTCCGAAAAACTTGTAAGACAAAAAAAGAAAGTCAATACATGTATAGAATCTGAATGATTACCAAGCTGTTACACACTTGCAGACAGAGAGTAGCGATTCACACACAGTTGCAGATGCATAGAACCTTGGTTCATGTGGTCCGAAAGACCTTTAAGACAAAAAAAAAAAAGTGAATACATGTATAGAAACTGAATGATCACCTACCTGTTACACACTTGCAGACAGAGAGTAGCGAGTCACACACAGTTGCAGATGCACAGAGCCTTGGTTCATGTGGTCCAAATAACCTGTAAGACAAAAAAAAGAAAGTCAATACATGTATAGAAACTGAATGATCACCTACCTGTTACACACTTGCAGACAGATTGATAGAGAGCCAAACACACAGTGACAATGGAAAGACCCTTGGTTCATGCGGTCCGAATAACCTGTAAGACAAAAAAAGAAAGTCAATACATGTATAGAAACTGAATGATCACCTACCTGTTACACACTTGCAGACAGATTGATAGCGAGCCACACACACAGTGGCTATGGAAAGACCCTGGGTTCATACGGTCCGAAAAACGTGTAAGACAAAAAAAGAAAGTCAATACATGTATAGAAACTGAATGATCACCAACCAATTAGTTGCAGATGCACAGACCCTTGGTTTATGTGGTCCGAAAGACCTTTAAGACAAAAAAAAGAAAGTCAAAACATGTATACAAACTGAATGATCACCTACCTATTAGTTACAGATGCACAGACCCTTGGTTCATGTGGTCCGAAAAACCTGTACGACAAAAAAAGAAAGTCAAAACATGTATAGAAACTGAATGATCACTTACCTGTTACACACTTGCAGAAGGATAGCGAGTCACACACAGTTACAGATGCACAGACCCTTGGTTCATGTGGTCCGAAAAACCTGTAAGACAAAAAAAAGAAAGTCAATACATGTATAGAAACTGAATGAACACTTACCTGTTACACACTTGCAGATGCACAGACCCTTGGTTCATGCGGTCCGAAAAACCTTTAAGACAAAAAAAAGAAAGTCAATACATGTATAGAAACTGAATGATTACCTACCTGTTACACACTTGCAGACAGATTGATAGCGAGCCACACACACAGTGGCAATGGAAAGACCCTTGTTTCATGCGGTCTGAAAAACCTGTAAGACAAAAAAAAGAAAGTCAATACATGTATAGAAATTGAATGATCACCTACCTGTTACACACTTGCAGACAGATAGCGAGTCACACACAGTTGCAGATGCACAGACCCTTGGTTCATGTGGTCCGAAAAACCTGTAAGACAAAAAAAGAAAGTCAATACATGTATAGAAACTGAATGATCACCAACCAATTAGTTGCAGATGCACAGACCCTTGGTTCATGCGGTCCGAAAAACCTGTAAGACAAAAAATGAAAGTCAGTACATGTATAGAAACTGAATGATCACCTACCTGTTGCACACTTCCAAACAGATAGTAGCGAGTCACACACAGTTGCAGATGCACAGACTCTTGGTTCATGAGGTCCGAAAAACCTGTAAGACAAAAAAAGAAAGTCAATACATGTATAGAAACTGAATGATCACTTACCTGTTACACACTTGTAGACAGATAGTAGAAACTCACTCACAGTGGCAATGGAAAGACCCTTGGTTCATGCGGTACGAAAAACCTGTAAGACAAAAAAAAGAAAGTCAATACATGTATAGAAACTGAATGATCACCTACCTGTTACACACTTGCAGACAGATCGTAGGGAATCACACACAGTTGCAGATGCACAGACCCTTGGTTCATGTGGTCCGAAAGACCTTTCAGACAGAAAAAGAAAGTCAGTACATGTATAGAAACTGAATGATCACCTACCTGTTACACACTTGCAGACAGATTGATAGCGAGCCACACACACAGTGGCAATGTAAAGTCCCTGGGTTCATGCGGTCCGAAAAATGTGTAAGACAAAAATAGAAAGTCAATACATGTATAGAAACTGAATGATCACCTACCTGTCACACACTTGCAGACAGATAGTAGCGAGTCACACACAGTTGCAGATGCACAGACCCTTGGTTCATGCGGTCCGAAAAACCTGTAAGACAAAAAATGAAAGTCAGAACATGTATAGAAACTGAATGATCACCTACCTGTTACACACTTGCAGACAGATTGATAGCGAGCCACACACACAGTGGCAATGTAAAGTCCCCGGGTTCATGCGGTCCGAAAAACATGTAAGACAAAAAAGAAAGTCAATACATGTATAGAAACTGAATGATCACCAACCAATTAGTTGCAGATGCACAGACCCTTGGTTCATGCGGTCCGAAAAACCTGTAAGACAAAAAATGAAAGTCAGTACATGTATAGAAACTGAATGATCACCTACCTGTTACACACTTGCAAACAGATAGTAGCGAGTCACACACAGTTGCAGATGCACAGACCCTTGGTTCATGTCGTGCGAAAGACCTTTAAAACAAAAAAAGAAAGTCAATACATGTATAGAAACTGAATGATCACCTACTTGTTATACACTTGCAGACAGAGAGTAGCGAGTCACACACAGTTGCAGATGCACAGACCCTTGGTTCATGTGGTCCGAACAACATGTAAGACAAAAATAGAAAGTCAATACATGTATAGAAACTAAATGATCACCTACCTGTTGCACACTTGAAGACAGATTGATAGAGAGCCACACACAGTGGAAATGGAAAGACCCTTGGTTCATGTGGTCCGAAAAACCTGTAAGACAAAAAAAGAAAGTCAATACATGTATAGAAACTAAATGATCACCTACCTGTTGCACACTTGAAGACAGATCGTAGCGAGTCACACACAGTTGCAGATGCACAGACCCTTGGTTCATGCGTTCCGAAAGACCTTTAAGACAGAAAATGAAAGTCAGAACATGTATAGAAACTGAATGATCACCTACCTGTTACACACTTGTAGACAGATAGTAGCAACTCACTCACAGTGGCAATGAAAAGACCCTTGGTTCATGCGGTCCGAAAAACCTGTAAGACAAAAAAAGAAAGTCAGTACATGTATAGAAACTGAATGATCACTTACCTGTTACACACTTGCACACAGATTGTAGCGAATCACACACAGTTGCAGATGCACAGACCCTTGGTTCATGCATTCCGAAAAACCTTTAAGACAAAAAAATTAAATCAATACATGTATAGAAACTGAATGATCACCAACCTGTTACACACTTGCAGAAAGATAGTAGCGAATCACAAACAGTTGCAGATGCACAGACCCTTGGTTCATGCGTTCCGAAAAACCTTTAAGACAGAAAAAGAAATTCATGTATAGAAACTGAATGATCACCTACCTGTTACACACTTGCAGACAGATAGCGAGTCACATACAGTTGCAGATGCACAGACCCTTGGTTCATGCTGTCCGAAAAACCTTTAAGACAAAAAAAAGAAAGTCAATACATGTATAGAAACTGAATGATCACTTAACTGTTACACACTTGCAGACAGAGAGTAGCGAGTCACACATAGTTGCAGATGCACAGACCCTTGGTTTTTGTGGTCCGAAAAACCTGTAAGACAAAAAAAGAAAGTCAATACATGTATAGAAATTGAATGATCACTTACCTGTTACACACTTGTAGACAGATAGTAGCAACTCACTCACAGTGGCAATGGAAAGACCCTTGGTTCAAGCGGTCCGAAAAACCTGTAAGACAAAAAAAAGAAAGTCAATACATGTATAGAAACTGAATGATCACTTACCTGTTATACACTTGCAGACAGATTGATAGCGAGCCACACACACAGTGGCAATGTAAAGTCCCTGGGTTCATGCGGTCCGAAAAACATGTAAGACAAAAAAGAAAGTCAATACATGTATAGAAACTGAATGATCACCAACCAATTAGTTGCAGATGCACAGACCCTTGGTTCATGCGGTCCGAAAAACCTGTAAGACAAAAAATGAAAGTCAGTACATGTATAGAAACTGAATGATCACCTACCTGTTACACACTTCCAAACAGATAGTAGCGAGTCACACACAGTTGCAGATGCACAGACCCTTGGTTCATGAGTTCCGAAAAACCTGTAAGTCAAAAAAAAGAAAGTCAATACATGTATAGAAACTGAATGATCACTTACCTGTTACACACTTGCAGACAGAGAGTAGCGAGTCACACATAGTTGCAGATGCACAGACCCTTGGTTTTTGTGGTCCGAAAAACCTGTAAGACAAAAAAAGAAAGTCAATACATGTATAGAAACGGAATGATCACCTACCTATCACACACTTGCAGACAGATAGTAGCGAGTCACACACAGTTGCAGATGCACAGACCCTTGGTTCATGAGGTCCGAAAAACCTGTAAGACAAAAAAAGAAAGTCAAAACATGTATAGAAACTGAATGATCACTTACCTGTTACACACTTGCAGACAGATCGTTGCGAATCACACACAGTTGCAGATGCACAGACCCTTGGTTCATGCGTTCCGAAAAACCTGTAAGACAAAAGAAGAAAGTCAATATATGTATAGAAACTGAATGATCACTTACCTATTATACACTTGCAGACAGATAGTAGCGAGTCAGACAAAGTTGCAGATGCACAGACCCTTGTTTCATGTGGTCCGAAAAACCTGTAAGACAAAAAAAGAAAGTCAATACATGTATAGAAACTGAATGATCACCTACCTGTTACACACTTGCAGACAGATCGTAGCGAATCACACACAGTTGCAGATGTACAGACCCTTGGTTCATGTGGTCCGAAAAACCTGTAAGACAAAAAAAGACAGTCAATACATGTATAGAAACTGAATGATCACCTACCTGTTACACACTTGCAGACAGATATTAGCGAGTCACACACAGTTGGAGATGCACAGACCCTTGGTTCATGCGTACCGAAAAACCTGTAAGACAAAAAAAGAAAGTCAATACATGTAAAGAAACTGAATGATCACCTACCTGTTACACACTTGCAGATGCACAGACCCTTGGTTCATGCGGTCCGAAAAACCTTTAAGACAAAAAAAAGAAAGTCAATACATGTATAGAAACTGAATGATCACTTACCTGTTACACACTTGCAGACAGAGAGTAGCGAGTCACACACAGTTGCAGATGCACAGACCCTTGGTTCAGGAGGTCCGAAAAACCTGTAAGACAAAAAAAGAAAGTCAATACATGTATAGAAACTGAATGATCACCTACCTGTTACACACTTGCAGACAGATCGTAGCGAATCACACACAGTTGCAGATGCACAGACCCTTGGTTCATGTGGTCCGAAAAACCTGTAAGACAACAAAAGAAAGTCAATACATGTATAGAAACTGAATGATCACTTACCTGTTACACACTTGTAGACAGATAGTAGCAACTCACTCACAGTGGCAATGGAAAGACCCTTGGTTCAAGCGGTCCGAAAAACCTGCAAGACAATAAAAAAAAGTCAATACATGTATAGAAACTGAATGATCACCTACCTGTTATACACTTTCAGACAGATAGTAGCGAGTCACACAAAGATGCAGATGTACAGACCCTTGGTTCATGTGGTCCGAAAAACCTGTAAGACAAAAAAAGAAAGTCAATACATGTATAGAAACTGAATGATCACCTACCTGTTACACCTTTGAAGACAGACAGTAGCGAGCCACACACACAGTGCATACAGCCAACAATAGTCTTTCCATTGCCACTATCAGGAAGGGGGGAGCCAATGGCCCTGATAGCCTGTAAGACAACGAAAAGGCAATACATGTATAGAAACTGAATGATCACTTACCTGTAACACACTTGCATACAGATAGTAGCGAGACACACACAGTTGCAGATGCACAGACCCTTGGTTTTTGTGGTCCGAAAAACCTGTAAGACAAAAAAAGAAAGTCAATACATGTATAGAAACTGAATGATTACTTACCTGTAACACACTTGCAGACAGAGAGTAGCGAGTCACACACAGTTGCAGATTCACAGACCCTTGGTTCATGTGGTCCGAAAGACCTTTAAGACAAAAAAAGAAAGTCAATACATGTATAGAAACGGAATGATCACTTACCTGTTACACACTTGCCGACAGATAGTAGCGAGTCACACACAGTTGCAGATGCACAGACCCTTGGTTCAGGAGGTCCGAAAAACCTGTAAGACAAAAAAAGAAAGTCAATACATGTATAGAAACTGAATGATCACCTACCTGTTACACACTTGCAGACAGATAGTAGCGAGTCACACACAGTTGCAGATGCACAGACCCTTGGTTCATGCGTTCCGAAAAACCTTTAAGACAGAAAAAGAAAGTCAGTACATGTATAGAAACTGAATGATCACCAACCAATTCGTTGCAGATGCACAGACCCTTGGTTCATGCGGTCCGAAAAACCTGTAAGACAAAAAATGAAAGTCAGTACATGTATAGAAACTGAATGATCACCTACCTGTTGCACACTTCCAAACAGATAGTAGCGAGTCACACACAGTTGCAGATGCACAGACCCTTGGTTCATGAGGTCCGAAAAACCTGTAAGACAAAAATAGAAAGTCAATACATGTAAAGAAACTGAATGATCACCAACCTTTTAGTTGCAGATGCACAGACCCTTGGTTTATGTGGTCCGAAAGACCTTTAAGACAAAAAAATAAAGTCAATACATGTATAGAAACTGAATGATCACTTACCTGTTACACACTTGCAGACAGATAGTAGCGAGCCACACACACAGTGGCAATGGAAAGACCATTGGTTGAGGCGGTCTGAAAAACCTGTAAGACAAAAACAGAAAGTCAATACATGTATAGAAACTGAATGATCACTTACCTGTTACACACTTGTAGACAGATAGTAGCAACTCACTCACAGTGGCAATGGAAAGACCCTTGGTTCATTCGGTCCGAAAAACCAGTAAGACAAAAAAAAAGAAAGTCAATACATGTATAGAAACTGAATGATCACTTACCTGTTACACACTTGCACACAGATTGTAGCGAATCACACACAGTTGCAGATGCACAGACCCTTGGGTCATGCGTTCCGAAAAACCTTTAAGACAGAAAAAGAAAGTCAGTACATGTATAGAAACTGAATGATCACCTACCTGTTACACACTTGCAGACAGATTGATAGCGAGCCACACACACAGTGGCAATGTAAAATCCCTGGGTTCATGCGGTCCGAAAAACATGTAAGACAAAAAAGAAAGTCAATACATGTATAGAAACTGAATGATCACCAACCAATTAGTTGCAGATGCACAGACCCTTGGTTCATGCGGTCCGAAAAACCTGTAAGACAAAAAAGAAAGTCAATACATGTATAGAAACTGAATGATCACCTACCTGTTACACCTTTGAAGACAGACAGTAGCGAGCCACACACACAGTGCATACAGCCAACAATAGTCTTTCCATTGCCACTATAAGGAAGGGGGGAGCCATTGGCCCTGATAGCCTGTAAGACAACGAAAAGGCAATACATGTATAGAAACTGAATGATCACTTACCTGTAACACACTTGCATACAGATAGTAGCGAGACACACACAGTTGCAGATGCACAGATCCTTGGTTCATGTGGCCCGAAAAACCTTTAAGACAAAAAAAGAAAGTCAATACATGTATAGAAACTGAATGATCACCTACCTGTTACACCTTTGAAGACAGACAGTAGCGAGCCACACACACAGTGCATACAGCCAACAATAGTCTTTCCATTGCCACTATAAGGAAGGGGGGAGCCATTGGCCCTGATAGCCTGTAAGACAACGAAAAGGCAATACATGTATAGAAACTGAATGATCACTTACCTGTAACACACTTGCATACAGATAGTAGCGAGACACACACAGTTGCAGATGCACAGACCCTTGGTTCATGTGGCCCGAAAAACCTGTAAGACAAAAAAAGAAAGTCAATACATGTATAGAAACTGATCACCTACCTGTTACACACTTGCAGACAGACTGATAGCGAGCCACACACACAGTGCATACAGCCAACAATAGTCTTTCCATTGCCACTATCAGGAAGGGGGGAGCCATTGGCCCTGATAGCCTGTAAGACAACGAAAAGGCAATACATGTATAGAAACTGAATGATTACTTACCTGTAACACACTTGCATACAGATAGTAGCGATTCACACACAGTTGCAGATGCAATGAACCTTGGTTCATGAGGTCCGAAAGACCTTTAAGACAAAAAAAGAAAGTCAATACATGTATAGAAACTGAATGATCACTTACCTGTAACACACTTGCAGACAGATAGTAGCGAGTCACACTAAGTTGCAGATGCACAGAGCCTTGATTCATGAGGTCCGAAAGGCCTTTAAGACAAAAAAAGAAATTCAATACATGTATAGAAACTGAATGATCACCAACCTGTTACACACTTGCAGACAGATAGTAGCGAGTCACACACAGTTGCAGATGCACAGACCCTTGGTTCATGCGTTCCGAAAAACCTTTAAGACAGAAAAAGAAAGTCAATACATGTATAGAAACTGAATGATCACCTACCTATTACACACTTGCAGACAGATTGATAGCGAGCCACACACACAGTGGCAATGTAAAGTCCCTGGGTTCATGCGGTCCGAAAAACATGTAAGACAAAAAAGAAAGTCAGTACATGTATAGAAACTGAATGATCACCAACCAATTAGTTGCAGATGCACAGACCCTTGGTTCATGCGGTCCGAAAAACCTGTAAGACAAAAAATGAAAGTCAGTACATGTATAGAAACTGAATGATCACCTACCTGTTGCACACTTCCAAACAGATAGTAGCGAGTCACACACAGTTGCAGATGCACAGACCCTTGGTTCATGAGGTCCGAAAAACCTGTAAGACAAAAATAGAAAGTCAATACATGTAAAGAAACTGAATGATCACCAACCTTTTACTTGCAGATGCACAGACCCTTGGTTTATGTGATCCGAAAGACCTTTAAGACAAAAAAATAAAGTCAATACATGTATAGAAACTGAATGATCACTTACCTGTTACACACTTGCAGACAGATAGTAGCGAGTCACACACACAGTGGCAATGGAAAGACCATTGGTTGATGCGGTCTGAAAAACCTGTAAGACAAAAACAGAAAGTCAATACATGTATAGAAACTGAATGATCACTTACCTGTTACACACTTGCAGACAGATAGTAGCGAGTCAAACACAGTTGTAGATGCACAGACCCTTGGTTTATGCGTTCCGAAAAACCTGTAAGACAAAAAAAGAAAGTCAATACATGTATAGAAACTGAATGATCACTTACCTGTTATACACTTGCAGACAGATAGTAGCGAGTCAGACAAAGTTGCAGATGCACAGACCCTTGTTTCATGTGGTCCGAAAAACCTGTTAGACAAAAAAAAAAGTCAATACATGTATAGAAACTGAATGATCACCTACCTGTTACACACTTGCAGACAGATCGTAGCGAATCACACACAGTTGCAGATGCACAGACCCTTGGTTCATGTGGTCCGAAAAACCTGTAAGACAAAAAAAGAAAGTCAATACATGTATAGAAACTGAATGATCACTTACCTGTTACACACTTGCAGACAGATAGCGAGTCACACACAGTTGCAGATGCACAGACCCTTGGTTCATGTGGTCCGAAAAACCTGTAAGACAAAAAAAGACAGTCAATACATGTATAGAAACTGAATGATCACCAACCTGTTACACACTTGCAGACAGATATTAGCGAGTCACACACAGTTGGAGATGCACAGACCCTTGGTTCATGCGTACCGAAAAACCTGTAAGACAAAAAAAGAAAGTCAATACATGTAAAGAAACTGAATGATCACCTACCTGTTACACACTTGCAGATGCACAGACCCTTGGTTCATGCGGTCCGAAAAACCTTTAAGACAAAAAAAAGAAAGTCAATACATGTATAGAAACTGAATGATCACTTACCTGTTACACACTTGCACACAGATCGTAGCGAATCACACACAGTTGCAGATGCACAGACCCTTGGTTCATGCGTTCCGAAAAACCTGTAAGACAAAAAAATTAGGTCAATACATGTATAGAAACTGAATGATCACTTACCTGTTACACACTTGCAGACAGAGAGTAGCAAGTCACACATAGTTGCAGATGCACAGACCCTTGGTTTTTGTGGTCCGAAAAACCTGTAAGACAAAAAAAGAAAGTCAATACATGTATAGAAACTGAATGATCACTTACCTGTTACACACTTGCAGACAGAGAGTAGCGAGTCACACACAGTTGCAGATTCACAGACCCTTGGTTCATGTGGTCCGAAAGACCTTTAAGACAAAAAAAGAAAGTCAATACATGTATAGAAACGGAATGATCACTTACCTGTTACACACTTGCCGACAGATAGTAGCGAGTCACACACAGTTGCAGATGCACAGACCCTTGGTTCAGGAGGTCCGAAAAACCTGTAAGACAAAAAAAGAAAGTCAATACATGTATAGAAAGTGAATGATCACCTACCTGTTACACACTTGCAGACAGATCGTAGCGAATCACACACAGTTGCAGATGCACAGACCCTTGGTTCATGTGGTCCGAAAAACCTGTAAGACAACAAAAGAAAGTCAATACATGTATAGAAACTGAATGATCACTTACCTGTTACACACTTGTAGACAGATAGTAGCAACTCACTCACAGTGGCAATGGAAAGACCCTTGGTTCAAGCGGTCCGAAAAACCTGCAAGACAATAAAAAAAAGTCAATACATGTATAGAAACTGAATGATCACCTACCTGTTACACACTTTCAGACAGATAGTAGCGAGTCACACAAAGATGCAGATGCACAGACCCTTGGTTCATGCGGTCCGAAAAGCTTGTAAGACAAAAAAAGAAAGTCAATACATGTATAGAAACTGAATGATCACCTACCTGTTACACCTTTGAAGACAGACAGTAGCGAGCCACACACACAGTGCATACAGCCAACAATAGTCTTTCCAATGCCACTATCAGGAAGGGGGGAGCCATTGGCCCTGATAGCCTGTAAGACAACGAAAAGGCAATACATGTATAGAAACTGAATGATCACTTACCTGTAACACACTTGCATACAGATAGTAGCGAGACACACACAGTTGCAGATGCACAGACCCTTGGTTCATGTGGCCCGAAAAACCTGTAAGACAAAAAAGAAAGTCAATACACGTATACAAACTGATCACCTACCTGTTACACACTTGCAGACAGACTGATAGCGAGCCACACACACAGTGCATACAGCCAACAATAGTCTTTCCATTGCCACTATCAGGAAGGGGGGAGCCATTGGCCCTGATAGCCTGTAAGACAACGAAAAGTCAATACATGTATAGAAACTAAATGATCACCTACCTATTACACACTTGTAGACAGATTGATAGCGAGCCACACACACAGTGGCAATGTAAAGTCCCTGGGTTCATGCGGTCCGAAAAACATGTAAGACAAAAAAGAAAGTCAAAACATGTATAGAAACTGAATGATCACCAACCAATTAGTTGCAGATGCACAGACCCTTGGTTCATGCGGTCCAAAAAACCTGTAAGACAAAAAATGAAAGTCAGTACATTTATAGAAAC
This sequence comes from Salminus brasiliensis, assembly GCF_030463535.1. Taxonomy (NCBI): domain Eukaryota; kingdom Metazoa; phylum Chordata; class Actinopteri; order Characiformes; family Bryconidae; genus Salminus; species Salminus brasiliensis. The sequence continues at coordinate 11,031,607 of NC_132881.1, read as the reverse complement.
TGAATGATCACCTACCTGTTGCACACTTCCAAACAGATAGTAGCGAGTCACACACAGTTGCAGATGCACAGACCCTTGGTTCATGAGGTCCGAAAAACCTGTAAGACAAAAATAGAAAGTCAAAACATGTATAGAAACTGAATGATCACCAACCAATTAGTTGCAGATGCACAGACCCTTGGTTCATGCGGTCCGAAAAACCTGTAAGACAAAAAATGAAAGTCAGTACATTTATAGAAACTGAATGATCACCTACCTGTTGCACACTTCCAAACAGATAGTAGCGAGTCACACACAGTTGCAGATGCACAGACCCTTGGTTTATGTGGTCCGAAAGACCTTTAAGACAAAAAAAGAAAGTCAATACATGTATAGAAACTGAATGATCACTTACCTGTTACACACTTGCAGACAGATAGTAGCGAGTCAAACACAGTTGTAGATGCACAGACCCTTGGTTCATGCGTTCCGAAAAACCTGTAAGACAAAAAAAGAAAGTCAATACATGTATAGAAACTGAATGATCACTTACCTGTTATACACTTGCAGACAGATCGTAGCGAATCACACACAGTTGCAGATGCACAGACCCTTGGTTCATGTGGTCCGAAAAACCTGTAAGACAAAAAAAGAAAGTCAATACATGTATAGAAACTGAATGATCACTTACCTGTTACACACTTGTAGACAGATAGTAGCAACTCACTCACAGTGGCAATGGAAAGACCATTGGTTCATGCGGTCCGAAAAACCAGTAAGACAAAAAAAAAGAAAGTCAATACATGTATAGAAACTGAATGATCACTTACCTGTTACATACTTGCACACAGATTGTAGCGAATCACACACAGTTGCAGATGCACAGACCCTTGGTTCATGTGGTCCGAAAAACCTTTAAGACAAAAAAAAAAAGTCAATACATGTATAGAAACTGAATGATCACCTACCTGTTACACACTTGCAGACAGATCGTAGCGAATCACACACAGTTGCAGATGCACAAACCCTTGGTTCATGAGGTCCGAAAAACCTGTAAGACAAAAAAAGAAAGTCAATACATGTAAAGAAACTGAATGATCACCTACCTGTTACACACTTGCAGACAGATTGATAGCGAGCCACACACACAGTGGCAATGTAAAGTCCCTGGGTTCATGCGGTCCGAAAAACATGTAAGACAAACAAGAAAGTCAATACATGTATAGAAACTGAATGATCACCAACCAATTAGTTGCAGATGCACAGACCCTTGGTTCATGCTGTCCGAAAAACCTTTAAGACAAAAAAAAGAAAGTCAATACATGTATAGAAACTGAATGATCACTTACCTGTTACACACTTGCAGACAGAGAGTAGCGAGTCACACATAGTTGCAGATGCACAGACCCTTGGTTTTTGTGGTCCGAAAAACCTGTAAGACAAAAAAAGAAAGTCAATACATGTATAGAAACGGAATGATCACCTACCTATCACACACTTGCAGACAAATAGTAGCGAGTCACACACAGTTGCAGATGCACAGACCCTTGGTTCATGAGGTCCGAAAAACCTGTAAGACAAAAAAAGAAAGTCAAAACATGTATAGAAACTGAATGATCACTTACCTGTTACACACTTGCAGACAGATCGTTGCGAATCACACACAATTGCAGATGCACAGACCCTTGGTTCATGCGTTCCGAAAAACCTGTAAGACAAAAAAAGAAAGTCAAAACATGTATAGAAACTGAATGATCACTTACCTGTTACACACTTGCAGACAGATAGTTGCGAATCACACACAGTTGCAGATGCACAGACCCTTGTTTCATGTGGTCCGAAAAACCTGTAAGACAAAAAAAGAAAGTCAATACATGTACAGAAACTGAATGATCACCTACCTGTTACACACTTGCAGACAGACTGATAGCGAGCCACACACACAGTGGCAATGGAAAGACCCTTGGTTCATGTGGTCCGATAGACCTTTAAGACAAAAAAAGAAAGTCAATACATGTATAGAAACTGAATGATCACCTACCTGTTACACACTTGCAGACAGATATTAGCGAGTCACACACAGTTGGAGATGCACAGACCCTTGGTTCATGCGTACCGAAAAACCTGTAAAACAAAAAAAGAAAGTCAATACATGTAAAGAAACTGAATGATCACCTACCTGTTACACACTTGCAGACAGATTGATAGCGAGCCACACACACAGTGGCAATGGAAAGACCCTTGTTTCATGCGGTCCGAAAAACCTGTAAGACAAAAAAAAGAAAGTCAATACACATATAGAAACTTAATGATCACCTACCTGTTACACACTTGCAGACAGATATTAGCGAGTCACACACAGTTGGAGATGCACAGACCCTTGGTTCATGCGTACCGAAAAACCTGTAAAACAAAAAAAGAAAGTCAATACATGTAAAGAAACTGAATGATCACCTACCTGTTACACACTTGCAGACAGATTGATAGCGAGCCACACACACAGTGGCAATGGAAAGACCCTTGTTTCATGCGGTCCGAAAAACCTGTAAGACAAAAAAAAGAAAGTCAATACACATATAGAAACTTAATGATTACCTACCTGTTACACACTTGCAGACAGATTGATAGCGAGCCACAAACACAGTGGCAATGGAAAGACCCTTGGTTCATGCGGTTCGAAAAACTTGTAAGACAAAAAAAGAAAGTCAATACATGTATAGAAATTGAATGATCACCTACCTGTTACACACTTGCAGACAGATAGCGAGTCACACACAGTTGCAGATGCAAAGACCCTTGGTTCATGTGGTCCGAAAAACCTGTAAGACAAAAAAAGAAAGTCAATACATGTATAGAAACTGAATGATCACTTACCTGTTACACACTTGTAGACAGATAGTAGCAACTCACTCACAGTGGCAATGGAAAGACCCTTGGTTCAAGCGGTCCGAAAAACCTGCAAGACAATAAAAAAAAGTCAATACATGTATAGAAACTGAATGATCACCTACCTGTTACACCTTTGAAGACAGACAGTAGCGAGCCACACACACAGTGCATACAGCCAACAATAGTCTTTCCATTGCCACTATCAGGAAGGGGGGAGCCATTGGCCCTGATAGCCTGTAAGACAACGAAAAGGCAATACATGTATAGAAACTGAATGATCACTTACCTGTAACACACTTGCATACAGATAGTAGCGAGACACACACAGTTGCAGATGCACAGACCCTTGGGTCATGTGGCCCGAAAAACCTGTAAGACAAAAAAAGAAAGTCAATACATGTATAGAAACTGAATGATCACCTACCTGTTACACACTTGCAGACAGACTGATAGCGAGCCACACACACAGTGCATACAGCCAACAATAGTCTTTCCATTGCCACTATCAGGAAGGGGGGAGCCATTGGCCCTGATAGACTGTAAGACAACGAAAAGGCAATACATGTATAGAAACTGAATGATTACTTACCTGTAACACATTTGCAGACAGAGAGTAGCGATTCACACACAGTTGCAGATGCACAGAACCTTGGTGCATGAGGTCCGAAAGACCTTTAAGACAAAAAAAGAAAGTCAATACATGTATAGAAACTGAATGATCACTTACCTGTAACACACTTGCAGACAGATAGTAGCGAGTCACACACAGTTGCAGATGCACAGAGCCTTGATTCATGAGGTCCGAAAGGCCTTTAGGACAAAAAAAGAAATTCAATACATGTATAGAAACTGAATGATCACCAACCTGTTACACACTTGCAGACAGATAGTAGCGAGTCACACACAGTTGCAGATGCACAGACCCTTGGTTCATGCGGTCCGAAAAACGTGTAAGACAAAAAAAAGAAAGTCAATACATGTATAAAAACTGAATGATCACCTACCTGTTACACACTTGCAGACAGATTGATAGCGAGCCACAAACACAGTGGCAATGGAAAGACCCTCGTTGGTTGTATGCACTATCAGGAAGGGGGAAGCCATTGGCCCTGATAGCCTGTAAGACAACGAAAAGGCAATACATGTATAGAAACTGAATGATCACCTACCTGTTACACACTTGCAGACAGAGAGTAGCGAGTCACACATAGTTGCAGATGCACAGACCCTTGGATCATGAGGTCTGAAAAACCTGTAAGACAAAAAAAGAAAGTTAACACATGTATAGAAATTGAATGATCACCTATCTGTTACACACTTGCAGACAGATTGATAGCGAGCCACACACACAGTGCATACAGCCAACAAGGGTCGTTCCATTGCCACTATCAGGAAGGGGGGAGCCATTGGTCCTGAAAGCCTGTAAGACAATGAAAAGGCAATACATGTATAGAAACTGAATGATCACCTACCTGTTACACACTTGCAGACAGATAGTAGCGAGTCACACACAGTTGCAGATTCACAGACCCTTGGTTCATGAGGTCCGAAAAACCTGTAAGACCAAAAAAGAAAGTCAAAACATGTATAGAAACTGAATGATCACCTACCTGTTACACACTTGCAGACAGATAGTAGCGAGTCAGACAAAGTTGCAGATGCACAGACCCTTGGTTCATGCGTTCCGATAAACCTGTAAGACAAAAAAAGAAAGTCAATACATGTATAGAAACTGAATGATCACCTACCTGTTACACACTTGCAGACAGATCGTAGCGAATCACACACAGTGGCAATGGAAAGACCCTTGGTTCATGCGGTCCGAAAAACCTGTAAGACAAAAAAATTAGGTCAATACATGTATAGAAACTGAATGATCACTTACCTTTTACACACTTGCAGACAGATATTAGCGAGTCACACACAGTTGGAGATGCACAGACCCTTGGTTCATGCATACCGAAAAACCTGTAAGACAAAAAAAGAAAGTCAATACATGTATAGAAACTGAATGATCACCTACCTGTTACACACTTGCAGATGCACAGACCCTTGGTTCATGCGGTCCGAAAAACCTTTAAGACAAAAAAAAAGAAAGTCAATACATGTATAGAAACTGAATGATCACCTACCTGTTACACACTTGCAAACAGATTGATAGTGCATACAGCCAACAAGGGTCTTTCCATTGCTACTGTGTGTGTGGCTCGCTATCAGGAAGGGGGGTATGATTGGTCTGGATAGCTTTGTGTAGCTGTTTAGGCTATAACCTAGTAGACGTCTCAGACATTCCACTGACCCAAGTTAAGTTCTCTTCTTTTTTTTCTTCCTTTTTTCTCTTTGTTGTTAGTTTTGTGGACATGAATTTAACAAGAATAGAATCCTCAGCTGGCTACTGGAGACATTTTTCTGTTCTGTTCAAGATATTTGTTGGCCTGTTTGGCTATGCTGGTTCTATTTAGAATTACAGGTATCCTAATAATGTTCACTGGTACAAAAGCAGTAGCCTATATTTTGAAATTAGGAAGGTCAGATGGCATGGAACGATTGCTATGCCAACCTTTTATTTCAGTTTTGTTATCTTATCATATGAATGGCAAATAGTGCTAATGTTAAGGTAGTTTCCTGGAATATTAATGGTTCTTGTGGAGTTCTTATTTTGGTCCATAGGAGTTTGAACTTTGCTGAGAGAGTATAAGGATAGTAATGGTAGAGTTATTTATATAGAAGCCAATATAAATGGGGGGGGGGGGGTGTAAATAACACAGTGTAATATCTATGCCCCTAACATGGAGGATCCATCTTTCTTTCATGGAGTTAATAAATTGGGAAATGCCCAAGGACAAATGCTTTTGGCAGGACTTCAATTAGGTCTTAAATGGGATATTAGATAAAAGTAAATAATCAGGTACCTCAACGCCGAAGGATAAAGCTGCCATTCACATGCTGATGGTGGACAATGACCTGATTCAATCCTAGAAACCAGGAATGCACATTTTACTACCACTGCCATAATTCCTACCCAAGACTTGACCTTGATTTTGATCTCCCAGAGTCTAACCAATAATATCATTGATAGCACTATCACTGCTATTTCCCTGTAGGACCATGCACCTGTTTAGCTTTGTGTGAATATACATTCAGACAGGCTTAGAAGAGGTAGATGGAGAATGAACACATCTCTACTACAGATGTCTGAAAACCTGTATTAGACCTGATCAATATTCAGCACTAAATGAAGCCACCCCCGCAGGTTAAAAATATGTACATAGCCCTAGATTATCAGGCAGAGGAGGTGGAGTATGCATAATCTACCAGAAAACGCTTGATATTCAAAAACACTATCAAATTCACTTTGTTTGAGATTCTCTACATTAATATATCAAATCCAGCCACAAATAAAAATACATTCACACTATTATTTGTAGGCCTCCAGCATCACACTCTGAATTTTTAAAAGAATTGAGTGGTTTTGCTGGCAGTGTGCAACAAGTTATAATAGTAGGAGACTTTAATATTCATTTTGAAAAAGCAGACGATCCATTAACAAAGGCCCTTGCATCAATCTTAGATAACTGTAACTGGACCCACACGTTACTGTAATCATACCCTAGATTTAGTCCTGACCCTGGGTGTTAGCATTGATAATCTAAATATTCAACCTCAAGCTTAGTAACATCAGACCATTATCTAATCTCCTATGAGCTACATCTTAGGCAAAATGTTAATTTGGCCCCTTGCCACTTTCTAAAGCATGCAATAACCCAATGACCGCTGTACAGTTTACTAAAAACCTCCCAGACCTACCGACCTTAGCTTACACTCCGTTAGATTAAACATAGCTAGATAGATTAACAAACGGTCTTTAAAATACCCTTCAATTAACCTTAGATAAAGTGGCTCCGCTCGCACAGTGGTACAGTGATCAAACTCGTACCTTAAAACAAACAGCGCAGAAACTAGAGCGAAAATGGTGGACGACCCAACTAGAGTGTTCCACTATGCCTGGAAGGACAGCCTTAGTCAATATAGAAAGGGACTCATTAAATCTCTCTTAGCGTATTTGGCCTCAATGATCGATAATTACAAAAAACCAATCCCAGAGTATTTTTAGTGAGATCTCTAAACTTACTGAAAGCCAGGCAGATACTCAACCCCAGATTCCAGCTTCTTTAATCAGTAATGTTTTTATGGACTATTTTAATAATAAAATAGAAAGCATTAAACAACAACTCCAACACTCCTTATTAAATCAAACATTTGACCTTAAATCAAAATTGCCTGGTGTGGCTGCTTTAGAACATAACTTGGTTGTAGAATAAAGGCTGGAAGCCTTCTACCCACTTCCACAGCCAGAACTAGAAAAAGATTTCCTCAGCAAATTGCACAACCTGTACACTTGACCCAATTCTGTCTAAAATACTATACGAAATACTCCCAATTATAATCAGACCTCTTTTAACAATAGTAAATTCATCCCTTAGCTTAGGGCATGTACCCAAAACCCTTAAATTAGCAGTCATGAAACCTTTAATTAAGGAACCAAATCTCCTAGTCCATTCATGAATAAGAAATTCCTATCTGGATTCAGACCCCATCGTGGCGCAGAGACAGCCCTAGTGAAGATTACAAAGATCTTTCTTGCCTTTGATCAAGGCTACGTATCTTTATTAGCCCTACTAGACCGCAGTGCAGCCTTTGATACAATAGTTCACACTATTCTACTAGAAAGATTAGAGAAAATGGTTGGAATCACAGGAACAGCCCTACCGTGGTTCAAATCATATTTAAGGGAACACTATCAGTTTATAAAGATAAAAGATTTATCATCAAATTACACAAGTAAGATATGGAGTTCCACAATACTTTATTTTAGGACTGCTATTATTTACATTATACATGTTACCACTGGGCAGTTATAATTTCCATTGCCATTGCAGATGACACACAGCTGTATATATCAGCCCAACATGTTGATAAATTCAGATTAAAGAAAATGGAGGACTGTGTAAAGGATATAAAACTCTGGATGTCACATAACTTCTTTCTTCTTAACAGTAACAAAACAAAACTTCTCCTTTTAGGTCCAAAACACAATAGAAATAAACTATTTTTATTCCTGGTCCAGCAACTAAAAATCATTTGACTGAAAAAAGATTTGAATAAAGTAAATCATCACTTACCTGACTGGTGTGACTGGGTAAGGTCTTGGTGTAGCACCTTCTCGATGTTTTCGGAGAGCACAACAGATTCCAGGCAGCAGAGGTGAAGCCTTTCTCTGTGATAGAGGACCGGACGTCATACCCAATTTCATCACTTTAACTGGTGGTACTATTTCCACATATTTCTCAGACTAGGAGAAGCTGCATTTGCAAACACTAGTAAATGAAACTTCACAGAAATTAATCGGGCTGTCTTACTAATGAGCTAAAAAACACAGTCACTTGTTTGTAAATCCAAGCACATTTGAGTTTAAGAACCTTAAGTTTGGAAAGCTCAGCCAACTTAGTTTGATATTGGATCATTAGATATTCACTTTGCCCCTCCTCTCACTCACAAACAATGTCCTAAAATCTCAAACATGACTTTAAAAAATACGATGGAGAACAGAGAAACTACACTCATTATATTTCCTCAACATTTCCAGTCTTTCCATTTTGACAAGGATATTTAATCAGAATAGCCAGAATTCCTGCAACAGGTGCTGTTGATGGTAAAAGACAAAATGTGCGGAAATCAAAAACTCTCAGAGATAAAGAGCTGCTGGTGTTACTTAAAGACAAACAAACCTACTGAAGAACAGAGAAGAAATTAAAATCAATGACAAACCTTAACTTCTTCAACAAACAGATTTTTTTTTGCACTTTAGAGGTTCTAAACATGCATGTAGTGCATTTTCATAATGAATAAATCACTACTGTGACATCGTACAATATGCCTATTTTAACCATTTTAATGTAATATTGTTCCAGTTAAACATCCATAAAGCATATAAATCCAAAATCAGCTGTAGTGTAGAGAGACATCTGAAATATACTACTACCCTTAGAATAGCCAGATCACAATTTACAAACAAAGTATTTAAGAGAGCCTGCAGATTTCTTGTGGACTGCTCACTAGTGCTTAAAGGTAAGTAAAATTTTGTCTGTACTCACCCTCTTATTAACGGTGCTTACTTGAAGTCCATAGAACCAATCCAAAACATAGGAGTTGGAAAGCTCTCACAAAGTGGTTTGTATTTCAGACATCCTTCTTTCTGATAACAGTTTATAATCCTGGATGTTTCCTTGTGAAAGGAAAGTCTGAACCATGGAAACCCCTGGTTTGAGTTGCTGAGAGTCAATTCAGGAGTGATACATTTGTCTTCTGTGTGTAAAGTTTATCCCAATGTCCATAAGAAGAGCAAGTTAGTTGTAAGGACTGCAAATAGAGAAACAAACAAACAGAAAACAAGACAAAAGTGAAATTTTCTGCAAAAGCAGAACAGAACAAAACCTCATGAAGCCACATCTAAACCACCTTGCTGCTTCATAGTTCCCTCCCTTTTGACTTGTAACCTGGCCTACTTCCAATATACTGCCACATAGTGGATGGAGTAGGAATTACCATGAAAAAAGGTCACAACACTGGAGTCAAATGAGTGTCAGCTATGGCTTCAAGTAGGCCTAAGTTTTAGGATTTTTTTTTATGCCAATATAGAAAATAGACAATAGGCAAGTGGTTTAAAGATCCAACCACAACAGGCCCAATGAGACCTAAAGAACCAGCACAACAGGCCCAATGATAATGATAATTACAAATCAATACACATAACCAATCATCAAAATTATTGCATTTTCAACTAAAAAAAAAAACATTCTGTTAATAGACATCTCATATGAAGACTTTTGTATCCTTTGAAAAGAACTAAATCTGGCATGTGTGACTGTCTCCTATAAATACTTATAAATAAATGAACACATTGTAAGGTGAATGCTGTGCCAAGCTCTCACAAAGTGGTTTGTATTCCAGACATCCTTCTTTCTGATAACAGTTTATAATCCTGGGTGTTTCCTTGTGAAAGGAAAGTCTAAACCATGGAAATCCCTGGTTTGAGGAGCTGAGAGTCAATTCAGGAGTGATACATTTGTCTTCTGTGTGTAAAGTTTATCCCAATGTCCATAAGAAGAGCAAGTTAGTTGTAAGGACTGCAAATAGAGAAACAAACAAACAAACAGAAAACAAGACAAAAGTGAAGCTTTCTGCAAAAGCAGAACAGCACAAAACCTCATGAATAAAACATACACAAAGCTTGACTGAATATAGAAAGAATTAAATGATAGCAAACTTACAGTGAGTGTTAGAACCTGTAGTTCCACCAGTAAGGATCTTCATTACAGTGAGGCCTGAAGTGAGCCACATCTAAACCACCTTGCTGCTTCATAGTTCCCTCCCTTTTGGCTTGTAACCTGGCCTACTTCCAATATACTGCCACATAGTGGATGGAGTAGGAATTACCATGGAAATAAAACAGTCACAACACTGGAGTCACACGAGTGTCAGCTATGGCTTCAAGTAGGCCTAAGTTTTAGAATTTATTTATGCCAATATAGAAAAAAGACAATTGGCAAGTGGCTTAAAGTTCCAACCACAACAGGCCCAATGAGACCTAAAGAACCAGCACAACACGCCCAATGATATTGATAATTACAAATCAATACACATAACCAATCATCAAAATTACTGCATTTTCAACTAAAAAAACATTCTGTTAATAGTCATATCTCATATGAAGACTTTTGTATCCTTTGAAAAGAACTAAATCTGGCATGTGTGACTGTCTCCTATAAATACTTATAAATAAATGAATACATTGTAAGGTGAATGCTGTGCCAAGGTCCTGCACAATTGTTTCTTATTTTAGTGACAAATAAATAGCAATTTAATACATTTATAACTATTTTACAAAGTTAGTGAGATAATGTTTACATCAATCCTGATGCTTTAAATCTCTCCCACATGGTGAGGTATACAGTTGATTTATTTAACAATGGTATCGGATCGGTACTGTGTATCAATCAAAAAGTTTATGTATTGGTATCGATTATATATGGTGTATCTGTAAATGTAACATATAGGAAACAGCATATGACAGCATTATTGTAAGGCATTTCTGGCAACTTCACTGGTTAATAGAATATGCCTACATTGATAAATAAATAAAGTTGCACCCTGATTGGTGAATGTTTAGCATGTCAAATGTATGCTTGAATGTGATTAGCTAATACCAACCACAATAATTGACATATCAAGTCCTCTGGTCAGACTATTATAGAACAGGCTAAAGATGCAGCATGTAAAATTGCAGGTTGACTGGATGAATGGTTTCTAAGAGTTATGTACTATTGGCCTCGCTTTCTTGTGACAAATGTCCACCAAACTTGACATACCCCCTCAAAATAATGTGCAGAACAGATTTTGTTAAAATGGGCTTGTTCAAAGTCAAAGTGTTCAAAAGGTACAAGTTGACATTATTTATTATAATTATTATTAATTATAAATATTGCAGGTATTTTGCTACCAGATATGTGAGGATTGGTAAAAAAAAAAATGTTGAAGTAGGAAGGATCAAGAAATTACCAAAAAAAAAGAAGAATTTTGTGTGTAGGACACAGATGCTACAGACCAGATGCTATTGAATAAAAACGCTTAATGCTTTCCTGTAACGCCACCATCAAACCAGTGAATGTAATTTTTCTTGAAGCTGCTGTAACTTGTTTAATGTTTCTGGGATTTACGGCTCTTTATGGCAGGAGTAAACAGACCCAAAGTGTCATTCACAGTGCTGAGGCAAGACTTTCGTAATATGGTACGTGGCAGTGGATGGTATTTTCAGATGATGCAGTGGGCACTTCCTAGTGCCAGATGTTGATTAGGAACTGAACACCCTTACAAAATGTGCCTCAGCTCTTTACGTATTGGATAGGCTTGACTCTGGGCTTAAGTTTTCTCACTAATCGGAGGAATCCTGCTTTGTGAAATGCCCCCCATTAGATGAACAGAATTACTGGATACATTTGATTCATTTTGTTGCTCTTGATGTGCAGGGATCCCACCAATGCAGAGTATGTCCAAGTTACCAAAGCTTTAATGGTGAAGAGCTCTTTCCTGAGGGATGATGAGGAGAACAGTTATGTAAGTTTGTTTAAGAACGATTTTATTATGGTTGATCACAGAAGAGTAGTTGGTGTAATATTGGTATTGGAGAGATTTGAGTAATTCTCTTTTTATGGTTGGGACTGATATTTTGTGTCTTTGATGAGGGAATCATGCGTTGTTGGAGAGGATACTATGTCTGAGGCCCACAATAAAGTGTTGCCTGAAAAACCTGATTTGATGATCGTGAAGGACCTTATGAAAGCCTTTGCATTGGCAGCATGGAGAACTAGCTGAGGGAATGACTATTGAAAAGCTCTTGGAAGATTCTTGGGGGTAAGTGGAATAATGTAATGGGGAAAAACAGCAGAGCCATCAAATGTGATGTGATGAACCAACTTCATATGAATAGTTGTGTCTTTTATAGTCTATTATAAGATATTTCTGACTGCTCTAGGTTCTTTACTCTCCACTACTGCCTTCATCACTACACTTTTTTGCAACATCATAATGAAGCTTATGTGTATTTTGAGGTTAATGCCATCCATCCTGTGTTGGTGTACATTGTCACCGCTTCATCTGAAACAGTGCTGGAAGTTTTCCTCTAAAGGACTCCTAGGTGATCTTCAGGAGATGCTCAGTAAAAGTGTAAGCACACCACTTTCATTTCCACCAGCAGACCTACAGAAGACTCTTAAATTCAGTGCTGCTCTCAGAGGTGTACAGGGTCAAGGGGAGGTGCATCAGTGTGTATCTAATATTACACTAAATTATTAAGTATTCCCTTGATGCTATTGGTGTGTGGCAGATGAAGGCCCTGCAATAGGTGGTGAGAAATTCCCAGCCCCTATTTCTCATTTCTATCCAATAGAAATGAGAAATTTATTTCAGTGGACTTTGTTTACCTTACAATTCATAAAGTAATGTGAAGGAAAGGACACTCTCCCTCTCTATGGAGTTCACTTTTTCTGTACTCAAGAGTCTAATACAATGTCTTTAATATTCAGCCTCTAATTCACTCACTATTAAGGGCACAGAAGCCATTCACTTGAATAGAAAAGTGCACACCTATAAAGAGAGAAGGAATCCGTTTGGAAGAAACAGACATCTTCACCTCTGGTGTGTAAAGGAGTGATACAGGAGGTCATTCCTGCTGGTACTATTATATTTTTTAGTTCATCTGCTTTTGCCAGGCCTGCTGGCAACTGAACTGTCAGTCAGTGTTCCCACTTATCCATTCATGAGTCTTTCTGCTCATTCATCTCAGCCGCTGTACCTGTTGACATTTGTACATTAATGTATGTGGCTGCTATGATGATTTAAGTATAAATCAGTTTGCAAGTGCGGACCAAGCTAGCTGAGGCAAGGAGGCAACTTGAGAAATTTGGGCTGGAGTTCTGAGAAGCAGATGGAATTCGAAACCAGACCCCCCTTGCCAGGTAGAGGTTGAGTAAAATTGGATCAGGAGGAGCAGGGGTGGTGGTGGAATGCAAGTTTCAGCATGAGAACGAGAAGGGAGAGGAACGGTTTTATAGCGCGTAGTAATTGAGGGAAAGAGTTTGGGCGTGGTGCTTCTCCCAAACTTTCAGTTATTACATAACTCCATTTTGAGGATAAGGTGTGATTTCACTTCTCTGCAATTCTCTACATAACAGTACATTTTATGTAAATGTGCCACATTCTAATCGGGGGGGAGGAGTGCAGGCAATGGAAAACAGTTGGGGTCTACCTGGGGGGGGGGGGTACTGGTCTAAGCTTGAAAGGCATGAAGGCATATGCCTTCTTCTGCAGACATGGAAGGCCTGGCTGCTCACAACCATTGGAATGCTAATAAACCTGGCATGAGACGATGGGGAGAATACAGAGATAGAAAATGTCATGACATGAATGTAATAATGGAAATAATGCCATGAAACAAATACCACTGAAATCCTTCACTCGGTAGGGGTCATATCACTGTCTGTAAAAAACATACAAAGCATGACATCCTGCCATTCTATTACACAGAAATGAGGACAAATTTAGTTCAAATGAGAGCTGTCTTATGTTCAAACTGGGGCCAGGTTCTGTGCAGTAACTGCATCCATACATTTGCATCCATGAATTGACAGTCCTTCGTAGAGCTCATGTCAGTCATTTTTGCACAAATAACACGTATGTGACAGAAGAGATTCAAAATAATCTTATTAGTTTAAATTAAAACCTATGTCTAGCTTAGACCTCAGCCTAGACAAGCCACTGACCATTGTAATAAATCGAATAAAATAGGACTATAATAAATGTAAAACAGAAGAGGAAGCGAGCTAGATGATGGGGGCTGTTAATGTTTTAATAGAACTAATTACACTCATTTATCCAGACATTACATGCTGCAAAATGCATTTTACATGAGACACCCACACATTGCTGGACCCCCTGACAGATATCTCCATTATGCGCACATGCACTCAATCTCTAATGTTGTTGAACTGTGCAGGTTTAGGGTGAAGTGGTGTAAGGTGATTGAGTTTGGAAATAAGTCGAGTCTACTGGCCTCCAAGTGGGTTGTCCTCACAACTGCACAACTATACGCTTTGACTTTGGCTATGTTTTATACTTTAGTTGGAGAAGCGGGCAGGGAAGAGGAGGAGTACTCAGTACAGCTGGTTATTCTAGTGGTCTACAGCTTTGTCTGATGTTACCACACCAAGGACTGGTACAGAGATAGTCAGTTTCCCTGAATGGCTTTGTAGCATATTTCTGTTATAGAGGACCCTAACCCTCATATATAGGTATTTCCACAGTCATAGCCACAGTTACTGTCACAGTTAATGTTACTGTGTGATGGTAACAGTAATCCACGGATGAGGTCGTTTACAGTTGCAGTATTACTGCATAGTACTAAGTACTTAATGCAGGACTTCTGTAACACACAGTATTGTGCAAAAGATGACTAGAGCAGAACAGGCAGTGATGGAAATGCAGTGCAGTTGATATACAGATGTCCAATGATGCTGAGTAACAGATTAATTTGATGGATTGGAGTGTAGATTTGTACAATCTGATGGCTGTAGGAAGAAATGACCTGTCAAAGTGTTTTTCCTGCAGCGAGGTCTGCTGCCCATTGGGTGCTCTCTGTCCCTGTAGTGTTTTGTGGACTAGGTGAGAGTTCACGGACACCTTTGCCAACATCCCATTACCCTCTCCAGCACCATCTCCACTGTGTCCAGTTTAGCCCCCAGGACTGAGTCGGTCAGTCTAATGATCTTGTTCAGTCTGTTTGGGTCTTTTGTTGTAGTACTACTGCCCAGCACACAATGGCACAGAAAAAGGATACTTGGCACCACAGAGTTGTAGAAAGTTCATAGCAGCTAGGTTGTCACACCAAAGAACCTCAGCCTTCAAAAAGTAGCTCTGGCTTTGGCCCTTCTTGTACAGCTTGTCCATGTTCACTTCCCATTCCAACTTGTCCCATAGATGACCACCCAAATATAGTCCAAGACTAAGCTTAATCCCTGTGCAGGAAATTGGCCCCTGTAGTTTCATGGTTCTTTCATAAGAATCTGGAATTTCATCTTCATACTGGATTTATAATTACTGTATGCTTTTTATCATCACCTACATTTGTATAAAACTAATTATAACTATAATGATTCTGATCTGCTATTTTGGGGGTATTTTCATTTCACTTAGGTTCTCACTCTGTGTGGCCAGGCCATCTGATAGTACACCAGCCTGGTCCCTCAAAGCCCTGCAGGTTCTTGTAAGATGGTTCCACTGTTGTCTCATTTCTTCCACAAGTAGAGCCTCTTCCTCGATAAGTCTCTCCAGCTGCATCACCTTGTCAAAAACGTTCTTTTCTTCATGTCTAAGTGTTTCAGAGGATATAGGTAGGGCTAGCTCATATTGGGTTTCACAGTAAACAAGATGGTGCATCGGTAAGGACACAGGAATAAAGAAGAAGCAACATCATTTCTTCTTATTAAACTGTATTGTAATCCAATAGTACTTCACAGTACAACTTGACATTCAGCATTGCTCACAGTCTGAAATAACAAACCCATCAAATCATATTCGAACAAATATTGTAAACTGCTGAATCAGATAAGAAATGATCACTTAATAAATAATAAGTATTAACATTCAGTTCTAGCAGGAATAGTATTTAAGGGACATTATGTTCTAGAGAATATGCACACGGTTACATATAGAGCTTCCCTATATGTTTTGCGAACATGAGAACTGCACTACTATGTCCTCAGGCGGAAGCCATTTTCCGCACAGAACAAGAACTTTACTGCAGCTTGAACGACTTTCTTTCTCTCTTTATTCTTTAACATGGAGTTAATTCTCACAAGAAACAAACTTGAACAGACAACTAGCTGGCACTTACTTGTCGTCATCAACTCAATGCATGGATATCACCAGCTGAACTCAATTGGTTGGCAGAGGAGTGTAACTGAACTGAAAGGTGATGCACACAGCATCAGAGCTCCTGCTTCTCTCTCTCACTCCACACGTCATTTCCAGTTCTGCTGCAGTGTGAGTGTTAATAATTTGACATCTGATGTTAGTGCTGCAGCTTTCTGTCCTGACTACACAGGCAATGCGTGACTGGTTTTACATTGTGGAGGAAGAAAAGCAGAAGCACTGTGACAGTTAATCAGAGGAGTCGGGCGTTCAGTCACTTCTCCTGACTCTGTGGAACATGGTCACTCTGTGAGGTTGAAAGCACAGTTTAGTGCAAGTGGGCAAAAAAGGGGGTAAAAATGTCAGGTCTAATGATCTTCATGGTCAGAATCTGCACATTTCTATGGTCTGAAACTAAAGAAAAGCACATAGACCTCTTTCCTTTAAAAGTCTGAGTTTAATGAGTTCAAATGAAGAGTCACGAAAATGGTTCATGTCAAAATTAACATACCACAATCCCAAGTCATAACGTCAGCGAATACAAAAGTAATCGTAGCATACATCAGAAACAGCAGTGCTGCTAGAGTTTTTAAACGTTGTGTCCACTCACTGTCCACTCGATTAGACACTCCTACCAAGTTGGTAGGTGTGTACAATTACAAGCAAAAGTCTCCAAAGCAGAATGACAAGCTCGGTTTGTCTACAGAGTGAACAGTGAAAAATCCAACAGCCCTTCTGTGTCTGATTCAGTCACACCAGTGCAATAAACTGGTACTATCTGGGTGGTGGGTTATTCTCAGCACTGCAGTAACACTAACAGGGTGGTGGCGTTAGTGTGTGTTGCACCAGTGCGAGTGAGTCAGACACACATCAGTGCTGCTGGAGTTTTTAAACAGCTCAATGTCACTGAGAATAGTCCACCAATCACAAAGATCCAGCCAACAGCGTCCTGTGACCAACTATCACTCTTGGCTTACATTACAAATCGGACTTGCTCATGCTAGTTTCTTCACTACAACATCTGGAAATGACAGTCTTGTGGAGGTCCTGAATACTAAAGAAAAAGGTAAAGGTGTGCTGGCAAAGTACACAGGGAAAAAGATGGATTACATGTAACTATACAACAAGACCTATATGGTCAGTGGAACTGATCAAATGGAAAACGTGCAGAAACAATGAGGTGGATTTATTGAACATGCTCACTAGAGTATAAACACAGTATAAAGATTATGTAAGGGTTGTGGAAGGGGCACTTTGCTCCATGTAAAAATGTATTTGAACTGGAAATTACCTACAACTTAATGTTATTGTTACAGATTTCACATCTAACATATTGAGATGAGGACAAAACAGTAAATGACTAAACAACGTGATATGTAAAATGAAAAGACGACACCCATAAATGTTTTGCCAAGAAAATCTGAGAATCTATCTACAGTTTGCTCTTTTTTAGTTTTATGGTGACTAATAAGTATTCCAACATTTTGATAGAGAAAGTCACATCACTTATGCAATGAGAAAGCAATTATACAAATAATTTTAAGTTTAGTATAAGTATAAGTTTGTTTGCCATGGTCACTCTATCAGTTAAAAGGGCAGGTGTTAAAATATACTTGTAAAAAACAGCAAGATGATCCCCCCTCCTGACATGCAATGTGATCCCTGTAATGATGAAGGAACTGATAAATGTGCTGTTTCACCAGGGCGTAGTCAACAAATATGACCAATGAAAAGTAGGGTAAAAAAGCACAATACATGAGCACTGTAAGTAAAGGTTCACTTCCCAGCCTTACTCATGTATTTTGTAGTTAGAGCCATTTGTGACAAAAAGCTGTTAAATATGGTAGTGCCTACCCCTGTTTGGTTTCTGCCACCCTGCTGCACCTACAGCATTTATATCAGATGTCAAGAATACAAATTTGAAGTTTAAAAACACCACCAATATGGTAAAATACTTAACTGTGTGTTCGACCACACACAATTACCTCACATTTTGTAGAATGCCCCTTTGCATGCAGAAAAGTGTAAGTCAAGTTTTGTATTTCTGGGAATGTCTGAGCCGGCTTCTGCAGATATGGCCAATATCCACACATTATATCAGTGCAGAAGAACTTTCCATTTGTTTTTGTGGCCAGTTCTTCTTGCAAAAATGGAGGACTGGCAAATATCTCCCCCAATATATGTTCAGACCTTTAAGCAAACTGCCACCTCCAGGACCTCTTCATTACATATGATGTGTGTCTTTTTAGAGGTCTCTCTGGCTGCAGCCCATGTTGATGTCCCACAGATTCCTTTTCCATGTACCTGTAACACAATGTCACTATCAAATATATACAAAAAGTAAATCCTGCTTCACTATGTACAGTCTAAAGTGTTTTGACAAATATCTTACTGGCTTGGCCTTCTTACGAATGCACTCAACAAATGTTGCTATATCTTTATCACTGGCCAAAAAAATGGCATCAAAAAATGTCTGTTCCTCTAAAGAAAACATTAAAGATAATAGAGATACTCCCTAGAGATTCTGACAGTTTACAGTTATCAAGAAAAACATAACTCTTTGTTTTGCTGAAACGATGTAGTTTTCGGTTTCCATCGACAGACACAGCAACTGTATCTAGGGTGCAAACTGGGCAAGAGAAGTGGTCAATGCTACAGAATTTTTCTTTTTCATGATGACAATATGTTCATTCAAGGAAAGCTTTTTGGAAGATACACAAATCGCCACAAATGTTCCCATTCTGGAATTAGGAAAATACTGAATAACAGTGGCATGCTAATTACAGACCTGCACAAATAAGGACAAGTGGCTTTTCAACAGCCTCACTCTTCCAAATTGTTGTGAACAACATTTTAGGTGTGAAAAATACATACCAATAACTTGGTGTGCATTACATCCGCAAAGCATTGTTAATTCGCTGAAGCTTCAGATGTTCTTGCTGGAATTTCTGTAATTATTTTTTTTAAATACATTTTCATACATACACAGAACATGCAAATCAACATGACGCATGTTTCCTCATAGAGGATTGGAAGCTGGTCTGCACTGTGTTGTCTGTCCGCACTTGTTGTTTGTGTTGCACTTGTGTCTTGTATGCACTGTCTATGTTGCACCATGGTCCTGGAGGAACGTTGTTTCGTTTCACTGTGTACTCTGTATGTAGTTGAAATGACAATAAAACCCACTTGACTTGACTTGAACCATTTTTTGTTATTGTTCAGCAACTCATGAAAATGTATTTTACAAAATGACCTGTAGAGGAGGGACAAGGCACTGGTGACCCCTGTGTCCATCAGGGGGGTCAATGTGGACACTGTGGAGAACTACAAATATCTAGGAGTTTACATTGACAACTAACTAGACTGGGCTAAGAACACTGACGCCCTCTACAGGAAGGACCAAAGTCGTCTCTATTCTAACTGATCCAAAAGGCCAGTGATGATGTGGGTGCGGAGGTAGACTCACTGAGGCAGTGTCAGAGGGGAGGATTCTGTATAAGCTGCATGCCATTACGGATAATGGCTCCCACCCACAGGAGCACATTCAGTGCAAGGCTCATCACCAAAATGCACCAAAGAGCACCACAGGTCATTCCTACCTCTGACCATCAAACTCTAACTCCTCCCTCAATGTGTGACACTGTGGTTCATCAGAAAAATACTCAAATTATACTGTTCATATGTGCAATAATACTGGTAATGCAATTCATTGAAATATGTGCAATAAATCAGTGGTGCAATAATTTCAACACATTACACATTATTTCACACATGGTGATTTAGATCAGAAAGGGCTGATTACCCAGACATGGATTGATCATAATCCCAGACACTAACTAGCTTTTATCCAGTGGTGATCTTCACTGAAGTTCTCTTTTAGTCAAGGACTAGGTTTAATGCAAGTCTGGGAAACCAGCCCAGATAGTTCTAACATTCAGATGATTAACCTCAAATAATCAGATTAGCCCATTTTCACAAAACCCATCATTAACTCACCTGTCCACGTGTCGACCTGGTCCCTGCAAGAGGCAGAGAAAGATAATGAGAATCAATGATGAATAGATGTTCAAAGCTGTAAAAAAAGAGAAAGATCATAATTACACACAATTAGATCCAGTGTGAAATCAGTTAGTACAGCATACGAGATCTCTAGCCAGCACATCAAGACAACCACAAAAAAACACCAGCTGCTTTATCTAGCAAGCGCTCCTCATTAGCCACCTAGCGCTAGCTAGCTAATGTACGAGCTCAGCTGACACCTCACTCTACGCTAATGAATGAGCAGACAGTGTCTCCCGTTCCCTTATCTTCATATAAGCTTTTGGTAAAAGATATGTTAGAAGAACCTCTGATTTAACCACCAAACTATATGAGAATGGCCACAACTACAGCTCGCTGTGTACCTGATGCTATGTTAGAGGCTGCATTAGCCTAGCCACCTAGCTAGCTGTTCCCTACTAGCTAGATAAATCACCCTTAATCAGTAGAAAGTACCCAGTTCCCCTATATCTTAAACCTAAAAGGTGGTCAGAGGTACGTATATCCCATGAGACCAGGCTGATTATTTCACTTATCAATTAAAAACAATAAAGATAGATATATACAGGCAGACAGATATATAGATCTATAGATAGATATATTGGCATAACATAAAATCATGAAATGTAATATATAGTAACAGTAAATTACTATTAGGCCCATATTTGAAGACAGATTTTGGATTACTGAAAGAACCCTGTTGATGACAGGAGTGATTTTAATGTGTTCAGGTGTTGGTGCAGGTGTGTATACATGAGTAAACTCAGGTGAGCACCAGTTCACAAATGCATCTTTCAAAAGTCAGAGAAACAGCTGCTGCTGGAACTTCAGAACTGTGTCTTTATGATGTAAGAATGTTCTATTATCAATCATTCCATTAAACTCCCAGTCGCTCCTCTGATCCTCCAGCTGCAGACATGTAACCAGCACCCTCTCCACACATCAGGACAGCAAATGTAGGACAAACAGTCTTTTCATTATTCCTGCCCGCCGTGGCAGTGTGCTTTAGCCTTGAGGTTGCTGAACTGACTGGGTTTTTAAAGTCTGCTGCTGATGTGTGTTTTAATTTTAACTGGGTAAAAGTTGTAATGTTGAGAAGCTGATGATGTTTTTGGGATGGTGGACAGACTATTAAGGTTTGCAAGTGGTGAAGAATTTAATCTATTGATCTATGTAGGATTAGACAGGTAGAAAAATGGATAAGTAAAAAACAGTTACAAATAAAGATAAGACAGACAGAAGAAGTAAACATACAGACTAAAATGTACATAGATAGATAAAGAGAGAGAGAGAGAGAGAGAGACAGCTGAACTACAGATGGACTAAAGATGCTTGAAATAAAAAAGAGAAACATCCTGACTGTTCTACAATTCATTTAATACAGTATTTATCTAACTGTCCTAAAAATTCTCCAAATGGATAAAAAAAATGACGAGTTAACAGATACATAGCTAGCTAGAGAGATAAATAGACAGATAAATAGTTAGAAAGATGAATGTTTCAGAGTTTTCTACTCTCAGTATAAGAGGTAAGGGCTAATTTAATTTTAAAAATTCTTAATATTTTTCCATTTACATGATAAACAGCATTAACTGATTTCTTTTTTTTTTCATTACAGGAACCTGTGTTTGAAATGAAACAAAGACAAACACCCTGACTGTCCTACAATTTCACAAACTGGATAAAACAATTGACAGGTTAAAATACACATAGCTCTCTATCTAGATAAATAGACAGATAAATAGTTAGATAAATGAATTTCTCCAAATTTTGTGCTCTCAGTATAAGAGGTAAGGGGTCATTTAATTGAAGTTATTCTTTATATTTTTCTATTTACATGATAAACAGCATTGTGATTTTTTTTCATTACAGGAACCTGTGTTTGAAATGAAACAAAGACAAACACCCTGACTGTCCTACAAATTCTCCAAATGAATAAAATAAAATGATGGGTTATAGACACATAGCTAGCTGGCTAAACAGACAGATAAATAGTTAGACAGGTGAATTTCTCAGAAGTTTGTGCTCTCAGTATAAGAGGTAAGAGATCATTCAATTTAAATAATTCTTAATATTTGTCTATTTACATGATATACAGCATTAACTGATTTCTTTTTTTTATTACAGGAACCTGTGTTGATAATGAAACAAAGACAAACAACCTGATTGTCCTAAAATTTCACCAACTGGATAGAAAAAATGAAGGGGTAATAGATAAATAGCTAGCTAGCTAGATACAAAGACAGATAAATAGTTAGATAGATGAATTTCTCTGAGTTTTCTACTCTCAGTATAAGAGGTAAGGGGTAATTTAATTTAAATAACCCTTAATATTTTTCTATTTACATGATAAACAGCATTAACTGATTCCCTCTTTTTTATTACAGGAACCTGTGTTTGAAATGAAACAACAACAAACACCCTAACTGTCCAACAATTTCACCAACTGGATAAAAACAATGACGGGTTATTTGACACACAGCTAGCTACCTAGATAAATAGACAGATACATAGTTAGATAGATGAATTTCTCCGAATTTTGTGCTCTCAGTATAAGAGGTAAGGGGTCATTTAATTATATTAATTCTTTATATTTTTCTATTTGCATGATAAACAGCATTATCTGAATTCTGTTTTTCATTACAGGAATCTGTGTTTGAAATGAAACAAAGACAAACACCCTGACTGTCCTACAAATTCTCCAAATTAATAAAATAAAATGATGGGTTATAGACACATAGCTAGCTGGCTAAACATACAGATAAATAGTTAGATAGATGAATTTCTCCGAATTTTGTGCTCTCAGTATAAGAGGTAAGAGATCATTCAATTTAAATAATCCTTATTATTTTTCTATTTACATGATATACAGCATTAATGGATTCCGTCTTTTTTATTACAGGAACCTGTGTTTGAAATGAAACAAAGACAAACATCATGACTGTCCTACAATTTCACAAACTGGATAGAAAAAATGAAGGGTTAATAGACAAATAGCTAGCTATCTAAATAAATTGACAGATAAAGAGTTAGATAGATGAATTTCTCCGAGTGTTCTGCTCTCATTATAAGAGGTAAGAGGTCATTCAATTAAAATCATTCTTAATATTTTTCTATTTACATGATAAACAGCATTAACTGATTCCCTCTTTTTTATTACAGGAACCTGTGTTTGAAATAAAACAAACACCCTAACTGTCCTACAATTTCACCAACTGGATAAAAACAATGACGGGTTATTTGACACACAGCTAGCTACCTAGATAAATAGACAGATAAATAGTTAGATAGATGAATTTCTCCGAATTTTGTGCTCTCAGTATAAGAGGTAAGGGGTCATTTAATTATATTAATTCTTTATATTTTTCTATTTGCATGATAAACAGCATTATCTGATTTCTGTTTTTCATTACAGGAACCACACTCAGTACTGGAGTCCCACAGGGTTGTGTTCTTTCACCCCTTCTCTTCAGCCTGTACACTAATGACTGTGTCTCCAAAGATCCAGCTGTAAAGATCCTGAAATTTGCAGATGACTCCACTCTGGTGGGCCTCATAGCCAACAGTGATGAGTCTGCCTACAGAAAGGAAATTGAGCAGCTGGTGTCCTGGTGCAGCAACAACCACCTGCTGCTAAACACAGAAAAGACTGTAGAGATGGTGGTGGACTTCCGACGCAATCCACCCACCCTCCCCCCCCTCCACATCAACAACACTGCAGTATCAATGGTGGAGTCACTCAAGTTCCTGGGCACCACCATTTTCAGAGACTTGAAATGGGAGAAAAACACCATCTCCATCATCAAGAAAGCTCAACAAAGAATGTTCTTCTTGAGACAGCTCAAGAAATTCAACCTGCCACAGACCCTGATGATCCAGTTCTACACAGCGATCATCGAGTCCATTATCACAGCCTCCATAACTATCTGGTTTGGTTCCTCCACCTCACTAGAAAGAACCAAACTCCAGCGCATCATCAGGACAGCAGAGAGGATCATCGGATGTAACCTGCCATCACTTCAGCAGATCTACACCAGCAGGATGAGGAAGCGGGCTGGCAAGATTACATCTGACCCCTCACATCCTGGACACCTCCTCTTCCAGACACTCCCCTCGGGTAGAAGACTGCGGTCCATCAAAACCAGCACAACACGTCATGCTAACAGCTTCTTCCCCAGAGCTGTAGCGCTCCTCAATCACAGTGGTCACCTCCCACTGTAAACCTCTAAACTTACAACTGAACTGTACCAAACCGGACTGAACAGCTATTTTGCACTCTACCTATTTGCACTATGACTATTTGCACACCTGTACAGATGTTCTTTTCTGTAAATATATTTTCAGCTCTTTATTACCTTTAGTAATTTTTACTTCTTTAATCCCCTACCCTATTTATTGTTTAGTGTCATTTTCCTTTAGTTTAAGACTGTGTTCTGTGTTTTTTGTTACTTTTCATACGTGTTGCTCTCACCAAGACAAATTCCTTGTATGTGTAACATACTTGGTGAAATAAAGAGATTCTGATTCTGATTCTGTGTTTGAAATGAAACAAAGACAAACACCCTGCCTGTCCTACAAATTCTCCAAATGAATAAAATAAAATGATGGGTTATAGACACATAGCTAGCTGGCTAAACATACAGATAAATAGTTAGATAGATGAATTTCACCGAATTTTGTGCTCTCAGTATAAGAGGTAAGAGATCATTCAATTTAAATAATCCTTATTATTTTTCTATTTCCATGATAAACAGCATTATCTGATTTCTGTTGTTCATTACAGGAACCTGTGTTTGAAATTAAACAAAGACAAACAACCTGTTTGTCCAATAATTTCACCAACTAGATAAAAACAATGACTGTTTAAAATACACATAGCTAGCTAGCTAGATAAATTATCAGATAAATAGTTCGATAGATGAATTTCTCTGAATTCTGATTCCTTTATTCTGAATTCCCGAATTCTGATTCCTGAATTTCTCTGAATTCTGATTGTCCAATATTTGATTCCTTTATTTTTCATTACAGGAACCGGTGTTTGAAATGAAACAAAGACAAACACCCTGACTGCCCAATAATTTCACCAACTAGATAAAAACAATGATGGGTTAATTGAAACATAGCTAGCTTGATAAATACACAGATAAATAGTTAAAATAGATGAAATTCTCTGAGTTTTCTGCTCTCAGTATAAGAGGTAAGAGGTAACTGAATTAAATAAATTCTCATTTTCTTTCTATTTACATGATAAACAGCATTATCTGATTTCTTTTTTTCATTATAGGAACCTGTGTTTGAAATGAAACAAAGACAAACACCCTAATTGTCCTACAAATTCTCCAAATGGATAAAAATTGATGTGTTAAAAGACACACAGCTAGCTAGCTAGATAAATAGACAGATAAACAGTTAGATGACATTTTCTGAGTTTTCTGCTCTCAGTATAAGAGACCAGGTCAATTGGGTCAGGCTAAAACACACAGCAGATTTGCAAGTCGATTTTACTGGCCAAGTCAGCTGCTAGATATAGCTGAATTTTGTAATGTCTGTCCAGAGTGTCCGTTAACAGCATCTGAGAAAAAGTCAGACAGGGTGCCATTAATAAGTCTGACAGTTATTGACATGCCATTTTCACGGATTGCCATGGATACGCCCTTTACCAAGAGGCCGGGGAGGAAATCGCCATTTTTTAGTAATCTGGGTCTATGCTACCCGGAAGCATTTGCTCTGAGAAAGACTGAAAAGCTAAACATCCTGTCCTACGTTCTCAAGATGAGGGACAAGCTGAGGGAGCTGAAGGAAAGGATACCAGCTGGGCTGTTTAAAGAACAACCAGGATAGACAAGCCTGATGCAGCACATTATCTGGTACTGGTATCTGGTATCTGTCACTGGTAGCTGACTCATCACCAGCCCATACACAGTAGAGACTTGTGACTATGTGACATGTTAACTACCTGGTGATTCTGGGGGAATGAGGGCGCTGCAATTTCACCAACTGGATAAAAACAATGACGGGTGGATAGACACATAGCTAGCTAGCTAGATAAATAGATAGATAGTTGGATAGATTAATTCCTCTGAATTTTCTGCTCTTAGTATAAGAGGCAAGGGGTCATTTAATTCAAATAATTCTTTACATTTTTCTATTTAAACAATAAACAGCATTTTCTGCTTTTCTCTTTCATTACAGAAACCTGTTTCTGAAATAAAACAAAGAGAAATGTCCTGACTGTCCTACAATTTCTTCAATTGGATCAAATCTGTCTAGTTAGGTAGATAGACAGATACGTAGCACGCGTAAATGTAACACAGGAGCTACGTTAGCTAACTCAGTGTCTACACCAACCGTTACGCCACAATAGGAATTTCTATTGAGGGACAGATCAACCATAGGTTGGGATTCTTCAGGGGTTTGGACCAGTGTTGATATCTCACTAGGTACTCTAAGGAGAGCTTGGACAGAGATGTGACGGACCAGTGAGTACAGGGTTAAAGATACAATCATATATTTATTCACAGAAATGACGTGACCTTCTTCTTATGTGTGTGTGTGAATAGTTGTGAGTGGCTAATAGGAAAGAAAAAACATATAAAAATGGAGTAGGAGGTATAAATGAGTTATAAGAGGAAACTGTGATCAATGAGGCTCTATAAAAAATAAATTAACGGTACTGGAAAAATGCAGAAGTTCAGATTTAACAACAAAACCCAATACACATAAGGCCCTCAACAAAAGATTAAATGGTAGTAAAATAATAAACTTCAGAGGCAAGAATTCGTGAGATATTTTACTCAACTTTAACAATATAACAGTCCTTTAAGTCTGAAATGTGAACCAACAGTTTTTTCCTTTTGTTATAATCAAAGTTCCTTTCTGGAGTAATATCGTCTCAAAGTGTCAGAAAAGTGTGTTTAAATCTTCACTACCCGGATAGACTAAGACTGTGTTTGTGTGTGTGTGTGTGTGTGTGTGTGTGTGTGTGTGTGTGTTCCCGCTACTGACGTCACTCGCGCAGTACTCTGGGAAGTGTAGTCTCGCCATCTTGGACAAATTCGCTCGCTTTTCCCGTCAACAAAACAACCTGTACGATACAGCACTAAGTTCAGCAAGACTGTACGACAAGCATATTCATCTCAGCATGTCTCTGAGTCCGTAAACAGCAGGATTTAACACTTAACATCGTAGATTTACACTTAAACAAGATGCTAATCCCGCTAGCCTCTGCCTGTTAGCCTACAGCTTAGCAGCTGAAACGAACTAGCCGAGGTCTGTCTCCCACATTTATACTCCGGCTGTTTAATAATCTTTTAACTCCCTTATCAACACTTTCAACATCTTATCACTTGGAAATCTACACTTACTAACTCATAATCCCTCCTTAAACAGCCCTGTCTGAACTCACCGGTGTTTCTCTTCACAACTGAACAGAAACTGATGAGAGTTTATCAAACTCAGGACTAAAGAACACTGAAAAAACGAGGAATGGGGGATTTTATATCCCCTCTGGACCCTTAATCAGCTTTTAACTTCAATAACTGCTCACAAAAAATAGCACCACAGCATCAGCTCTGGACACAACACACACTCCCACTTGAAGAGAGCAAGAAGTGAAGAGGGGGAGAGAAGGTGGGCGGGGCAAATGAACAGCCTCTGTAGAAGAGCTCAGAAAGAGGCTCCTAATTTTAACAGGGTTACAGACAGACAGACAGACAGAGAGACAGACAGACAGACAGACAGATAGATAGAGAGACAGACAGATAGATAGACAGATAGAGAGACAGACAGATAGATAGAGAGACAGACAGATAGATAGACAGATAGAGAGACAGATAGATAGAGAGACAGATAGATAGATAGATAGACACCTTAAAACAAACAGTGCGGGAACTAGAGCGTAAATGGCGGACGACCAAACTAGAGGTGTTCCACTCTGCGTGGAAGGACAGCCTTAGTCAATATAGAAAGGCACTCATTAAAGCTCGCTCAGTGTATTTGGCATCGCTGATCGAGAAAAACAAAAACAATCCCAGAGTTCTTTTTACTGAGATCTCTAAACTTAGTAAAAGCCAGGCAGATTCTCAACCCCAGATCCCAACATCTTTAACCAGTAATGTTTTTATGGACTATTTTAAAAATAAAATAGAAAATATTAGACAACAAATCCAACCCTGCTTATTAAATCAAACATGGCCGTCACCTGATGTAGTTGCTTTAGAACATAACTTAGTTGTAGAACAAAGGCTGGAAGCCTTCTACCCATTTCCACAAAAATTATTTCCTCAGCTAATTGTACAACCTGTACACTCGACCCAATTCCCTCTAAATTGCTAAAAGAAATACTCCCAATTATAATCACACCTCTTTTAACAATTGTAAATTCATCCCTTTGCCTTGGGCATGTACCCCAAACCCTTAAAATAGCAGTTATAAAACCTTTAATCAAGAAACCAAATCTTGATCCTAGCGTATTATCTAATTATAGACCCATCTCCAACTTAACATTCGTATCTAAGATATTAGAAAAAGCTGTGGCCCAACAACTCTGCTTATACCTGAGTAAAAATTACATGTATGAGAAATTCCAATCTGGATTTAGACCAAATCACAGCACAGAGACAGCCCTAGTGAAGATTACAAATGATCTCCTTCTTGCCTCTGATCAAGGCTACGTATCTTTATTAGTCCTACTAGACCTTAGTGCAGCCTTTGATACAATAGATCATACTATATTACTAGAAAGATTAGAGAAAATGGTTGGAATCACAGGGACAGCCCTATCATGGTTCCAATCATATCTAACGGGACGCTATCAATTCGTAAAGATAAAAGATTTATCTTCAAATTACACAGAAGTAAGATATGGAGTTCTGCAAGGCTCAATTTTAGGACCACTATTATTTACATTATACGTGTTACCAC
Organism: Salminus brasiliensis; assembly: GCF_030463535.1. Classification (NCBI taxonomy): domain Eukaryota; kingdom Metazoa; phylum Chordata; class Actinopteri; order Characiformes; family Bryconidae; genus Salminus; species Salminus brasiliensis. The sequence goes on along the minus strand of NC_132881.1, from coordinate 11,002,255 downwards.
TGGGCTCAGTTATAAGCAGACATGGCGTTAATTTCCATTTCTATGCAGATGACACACAGCTCTATATATCAGCCAAACCTGACGATAATTTAGACTACAGAAAATGGAGGACTGTGTAAAGGATATAAAACTCTGGATGTCACATAACTTCCTTCTTCTTAACAGTGACAAAACCGAGGTTCTCCTTTTAGGTCCAAAGGACACTAGACATAAACTATCTGACTTAATGTTAGACTTGGCCGATGCTTCCATCATTCCTGGTTTAGCAGCTAAAAATCTTGGTGTCACATTTGACTCAGATTTATCATTTGAGCAACATATAGCTAATATTAGTAGAACAGCCTTTATGCAGCTTAGGAACATCTCCAAACTAAGAAACTCCTTATCACTAGATTAGACGCAGAAAAGCTAGTACATGCTTTTATTACCTCAAGGCTAGATTACTGTAATGCATTACTGTCAGGTTGTTCCAGCAGGAACCTCAATAAACTTCAGCTGGTGCAAAATGCTGCAGCCAGGGTCCTTACTAAAACTAGAAAATTTGACCATATCAGTCCAGTTCTATCAGCACTTCATTGGCTCCCAGTTAAATTCCGTATCGAATACAAAATTCTTCTATTAACATGTAAGGCCCTACATGGCCTCGCTCCTGAATACCTGCGGGATCTTATTGTATATTACGAACCATCAAGACTACTTAGATCTCAGGGTGCTGGCCTCTTACTCGTGCCCAAAATTCAGAAAACCTCAGCAGGGGGAAGAGCCTTTTCTTATAAAGCCCCCCAACTCTGGAATAACCTTCCAGATAATGTTCGGGACTCAGACACAGTCTCAATCTTTAAATCTAAGCTGAAAACGTTTAGTTTAGCTTTTGGTAATTAATGTTTCTTAGATAAGGGTTGCAGGTCCAGGGAATTGTAGGGAATTGTAGGGAATTGTAGTACACTGAGATGCTGGAGCTGTCGTCTCGCTGCTTACACGCGATCACTCAGGTTTGTTGGAGCAGATAGATGCTGGTGTTTTCAGGGTGCTCCCGTGTCCATGTTACCTTCTGGCTCTCTCCTTTTAAGTAGGCTGTTATAATCAGTCCTGCCGGAGTCGTCAGACATACTCTGATGCGGATGCTCAACATTCTCCGCCCTCCATAAAATTCCTTTCAGAACTAACTTTCTCTTTTTACCTTCTCAGAGTAAATGGCCACCCAGCCCGACCTGCTGGAAGATTGCCCGCTGAGGTCCCCTGCGTCAAACCAGCTGCCACCTACCAGTCCGGCCAGCGACCCATGGCGGACCGGCGGCTCTCCCGCCTGCCGCTGCTGCCTGTTTGGTGGCTGTATTGAAACCTAGATGGACTCGTGTCTGTCTGCCACTATTAATATCACCACTATTAACTTTCTGTTGTATCTGGTTTGGTAATTTTTATCATTAATGTTTAAATAGTTCTGACCAAAGGAGGATGGGTCCCCCTTGTGAGTCTTGGTTCCTCCCAAGGTTTCCTTCTCCAGCTCTGAGGGAGTTTTTCCTTGCCACTGTCGCCGTTGGCTTGCTCACAGGGGTCTTTGATCCTTCATGTTATTTCTTCTTTCTTCTCTGTCTCTGTCCTTTATTAAGTACTAATTATGTAAAGCTGCTTTGTGACAACAACAGTTGTAAAAAGCGCTATACAAATAAATCTGACTTGACTTGACAGTGACTGAATGTGTGTAATTTAGCTTCATTACACCACCTCAGGGGATCTGAAATCAAGTAGTCACACAAATGAGCGGAGCCTTGGCATCGCCTTCCGCACTTTCAGCTTCCTCTGGTTTTTCTGTTCTTTCTGTCATTAGCAGTGCAAGCTGTTGTAGGAACCCGTGTGATGAGTATCACAGATCTGCTCCTCAAGGGTTGTTTTAACAACAGCAAGATTTATTTCCTACAGAAATGGTACATTTATCTTCTGAGGTGTATTTTTATTACAATAGACTAATTATTGTAACTGTGCGTAATTATTAAATATACATATTTTAGTTTCAGGATTCGAGGAATCATTCCTCTGCCGGTCAGTACAGCCTCAGGAGGAAACTAGTACCTACTAGACGGCTGAGAGAGTACTTGGAGGAAGCGTCTGCAGCTAAAAGTAGACCTTCTAAGCCCAAAGCTCCAGACATCTCAATACAGGTGTTGACATGTCCCTGGCAATGAACCACATGATAATTGGAGCAAACAATTAGAAAGGTGTACTTGCTCTTCTCCTACTGTAATACCCTTAGTATGGGTTACACTAGCTTTACCTGTTAGTATCAGTTAGTTAGTTTAAATGCCAGAGTAGCAACAGTATTACATCAGTTTAACATGCTAGTGTTTAACATTTAATTAATAAAGATACATTTATATTAAGATAAAAGCAAAACTTTATTCAGAGAAAAACGTCTCAGTAATGATCAATAAATATCTTTCCATAAATTTTAATCTAGCATATAAGTATGACAGCTGTGTGAAGATGGGCAATTAATCATGTGTGGGGGGGGGGGGGGGGGGGATAAAGGTGTCACTGCACCGGCCCGTCTCACCTACTTACACCTAGAGTCTTTATACAAGGAAGCTGTTACTGACATAATAATCGCTACATGGCGCTTCTTCCACCTGTCATTCAGTTGGGTGTAGAGACTCTCGATATGTCAGGTAAGTATAGACTGTGCTTATAAAAATAATATTATAATTATGTTATATTACATAATGAAAATATATATTACAATAATCCATTGATAATATAATACCAAACGTATATTTAAATAATTGTTTACTGTTGACTACAGAATATTGGTTCCTCAAAATACCACTTCCCTTCTATTACCATAAAGGTAACACTAACAAGTGATTGTCATTTTAGTTCATTTAGACTTTAATTTATTGTATTTATTCATTATTATTGTATTTGGTGTATTAGAATGTATTGCTTGTTTTCTAGAAAGAATTCATAATCCTGTGTGAATAATTCATAAGAGTATTTTATGGACAATCAATTCTTTAACAGGCTTATTTACTATTTAAGTGGTGAAAAATGCACAGACACATCAGTGGAATGCACCTCGCACCAGCAGGTGTTACAGTATAAGAGCATCACAAAGACTATAAACCTTTGAGAAACTGCCCTTCTAGAAAAAAAAAAAAACAGCATACCCCAGCAAACCAGACCAGCATAAACCAGTTTAAACCATTTTAGATGAAGATGTAATCCTCAGTTTGGAAAAGTAGAGATTTTTTAACAGGTTTTGGGAGGCATCGTTGGCAGCTGATGATTAATAGCCTTTTATTAAAGATGAATGAAGATGACCTAGGCCCAAATATGTGATGTCCTCATACTTTATTAAAACTACTGTAATAAAAGAAGTGGGAATGTTACTTTTTACCTCTGGAAATAGATGAAAACAGACCACTTTACACAGTAAGCCCCAAATCTCAAAATCTCTTTATTTAACCAACTATGTTACAATTTTACTTGGTGAGAGCAACACAACTATGACATGTAACAAAAAAACAGGCCGTTAACAAGTATTATACTAAAAGAGAAAAATACACGAAACAATAAATAGAATAAATAATAAGTTAAAAAAGTAACAAACAGCTGTAAAAATCTGTAGTCAGAAATCTGTACTTGTACAGGTATGAATACTGTACATCAATATGTAGCCCGAGTAGACATCTATATACAAACTATTATGTACAGATATGATAAACATCTACAGAAACTTAACATCTGTACAGCTGTGCAAATAATCATAGTGCAAATGGTAAGCATGTTATGTATCCGTACTTTGTTGAAGTTAAATCCAGTTTGGTTCAGTGAAATTTAGAAGCTCAGTTCTAAAGAACTTTTCTTTAGAATAGGTTTATAGATTAGAGTGTGAACCCTAATGTAAAATTTGCAGTTCTATTATTAAGCTTATATTTCACAATTGCACATTTCTGTTCCAAAGTTCATGACAGTACATCAGTTATGAGAGAAAAAAAAAGTACATTTTAATAACAATAATAATAATAATAATAATAATAATAATAAGAAGAAGAATAAGAATAAGAATAAGAAGAAGAAGAAAAAGAAGAAGAAGAAAAGTAGTTAAAATAGTAAAAAAGAGTTAAAAGTCATGTTTGCTGCTTTTCCTGATCTCAGTGTCTTCGCCTCCTCCTTTTCCTCTTGGGTTGCTTAGGCAGTGGCTCTCTGCTTGTGTCCAGTTCAAAGTGAGGGGCGAAGCTTGTCCCAGTTGGTGAGCTGAAGACCTCTGCGATCTGGACCTCCATACTCCGAGCAGGACAGCGGCACTCCTCCCACAGGCGCTGCTTAATTTCTCGGCCTAGCTGCAGGCTGTAGGGATGGAGATGTCCTGATGGAGTTCTGAGCAGAGGGTCCACCACAGAACCAGAAGTGAGGTCTCTCTACCAGTGGAGCTCATCACTGGGACTGAGTCAGGAGCAGTGGGTGGACTGACAACAGTCTGAATCAAGAAGCACAAAAAGAAGATTCAGATGGACAGAACCTTGTTGCCCGGGGGGCGTCCTATGAACCTGTAAGACAAAACAAATGACAATACATATATAGAAACTTTATGATCACCTATGTGTTACACAGAAGCAGACCAATTTAAAGCAAAAAACACACAGTTGCAGAAGGACAGACCCTCGTTGGCCACATCTACCATCACAAGTTTTGAAATGGAATGGTCACTAACCTTTCACACTTGCAGAAAGATAGATAGCAAGTCACACACACAGTTGCACATGGACAGACCCTTGTCCACCACATCCACCATCAGAACCTGTAGGACAAAAAAAGAAAGTCAATACATGTATAGAAACTGAATGATCACCTACCTGTTAGACCGTTGCAGACAGATAGACAGTGAGCCATACACAGATGCAGATGGAGGGAGGGGATAATGACATCCTCAGAACCTGTAAGACAACAAATAAAGTCAATACAGGTTTTAAAACTGAAAGATCACTTACCTTTAACACAGTTGCAGAACATTAGACAGCGAGCAAGACAGCTACAGATGGACAGACTGTGGTGGCTGGATGCATGGTCAGGGAGGGAGGGGCTCATGGGGTCATGAACCTATAAGACAAAAAAAGAAAATACATGTATAGAAACTGAATGATCACCTACCTCTTACACACTTGCAGACAGATAGATAGCGAGCCACACACAGGTGACTTGAAGGAAAGATCCACCATCAGGAATGGGGGGAGCATTGGGTCCTGAAAGCATGTAAGACAACAGAAAGGCAATACATTTTATAGAAACTGAATGATCACCTACCTGTTACACACTTGCAGACAGATAGTAGCGAGTCACACACACAGTTGCAATGGACAGACCCTTGTTGGCTGTATCCACCATCAGAAAGGCGGGAGCCATTGTTCCTGAAAGCCTGTAAGACAACAGAAAGGCAATACATGTATAGAAACTGAACGATCACTTACCTGTTACAGAGTTGCAGAATGATGGACAGCGAACCACACACAGTTGCAGATGAAAATATATTTGTTAAAAGGATACACCTTCAGGGAGAAGAAGAGGTTGATGAACTTCTTGAGAATCTGTCACACAAAAAAGAAAGTCAATACATGTATAGAAACTGAATGATCATCCACCTGTTACACACTTCCACATGGATAGTAGAGAGTCACACACAGTTGCAGATGCACAGACCCTTGAAGGACAGATCCATCATCAGGAAGGGGGGAGCCATTGATCTTGAAAGCCTGTAAGACAACAAAAAGTCAATACATGTATAGAAACCTGTTACACACTTACAGACAGATAGATAGCGAGCCACACACACAGTTGTAATGGACAGACCCTTGTTGGCTGTATGCACCATCAGGAAGGGGGGAGCCATTGGTCCTGAAAGCCTGTAAGACAACAAAAAGAAAGTCAATACATGTATAGAAACTGAATGATCACTTACCTGTTACACACTTGCAGACAGATAGTAGCGAGTCACACACAGTTGCAGATGCACAGACCCTTGGTTCATGCGGTCCGAAAAACCTGTAAGACAAAAAAAGAAAGTCAATACATGTATAGAAACTGAATGATCACCTACCTGTTACACACTTGCAGTCAGATAGATAGCCACACACACAGTTGCAATGGACAGACCCTTGTTGGCTGTATGCACCATCAGGAAGGGGGGAGCCGTTGTTCCTGAAAGCCTGTAAGACAACAAAAAGTCAATACATGTATAGAAACTGAATGATCACCTACCTGTTACACACTTACAGACAGATAGATAGCGAGCCACACACACACAGTTGTAATGGACAGACCCTTGTTGGCTGTATGCACCATCAGGAAGGGGGGAGCCATTGGTCCTGAAAGCCTGTAAGACAACAAAAAGAAAGTCAATACATGTATAGAAACTGAATGATCACCTACCTGTTACACACTTGCAGACAGATAGTAGCGAGTCACACACACAGTTGCAATGGACAGACCCTTGTTGGCTGTATCCACCATCAGAAAGGCGGGAGCCATTGTTCCTGAAAGCCTGTAAGACAACAAAAAGGCAATACATGTATAGAAACTGAACGATCACTTACCTGTTACAGAGTTGCAGAATGATGGACAGCGAACCACACACAGTTGCAGATGAAAATATATTTGTTAGAAGGATACACCTTCAGGGAGAAGAAGAGGTTGATGGACTTCTTGAGAACCTGTAACACAAAAAAGAAAGTCAAAACATGTATAGAAACTGAATGATCACCTACATGTTACACACTTGCAGACAGATAGATAGCGAGCCACACACACAGTTGCAATGGACAGACCCTTGTTGGTTGTATGCACCAGGGTTATATACCATCAGGAAGGGGGGAGCCATTGGTCCTGAAAGCCTGTAAGACAACAAAAAGGTGTAGTGTATTTATTGGCTATACAGATGTCCAGAGGCCTGAAGGAATGGTATGGAGTTGAGGAATGATATGGTAAGCCACATGGGGTAGATGTGGAAAAGAAAGGGGGTCCTGTTTCCTGACCAAATGTGAAAACTATACATGAATCAACAAACATAAGATGCTGTTTAGATTTGGACATTCCTTTGGGTGTACATGACATAGATTTAAACGTGGTCCAGATGTGTCTGTGGACAATGTATGTAATGGTGGGGGCTGATGAGTGTTCCTTATGGATGAAATGCAAAGATTCTGCATATGGGAACAATCCAACAGAATATGACGTGTAGTAGGGTATACACACTCAAGGTATTCCTATGTCGAGGAGAGAGATCGAGGAGCACTCAGAATTGGCAGACTCTCTCCACACTTACTGTACTTTTGATTGGAATAAAATATTTCATTGTTACAACTAAAGACGGTGGTTACAGACTCTCCTTTTTAAATAAGAAGTCCATCTCCAGAGTGTTAGAAATCCGGCGTCCAGGAGACAGATTCAGGAGTCAGGAGACTGGATCTTCAGTGTTGATGAGTTTATTGGTACACACAGAGATGTACAACTCGATCGGTCACGGTCAATCCAGTCCGATTAGGGGTATTTTGGGAGGGCCTTATATACATTGGAAATTGTGGGAGGAGAAAGGTTGATGAAGAGGAGTTTAAGGAGGGGTAGGAGGGGGATGAAGGATAGGTCACTTGGAGTATCAACAATAGGGGGTGATAGTTATCACTTTAAAGAGGGGTAGGAGGTGGGTGAAGTTGAGGGGGGGTTGATGGTATACAAAGAGAAAGAGTGACCACTTTAGGCCGGCAGACGAAGGGTAACAAAAGGTGAGACAAAGGATTAAGATAACCATTTGATAACAAGTTGAAACCACATGAAAGTAATGTTAGAAAATACCATATTTTCTCTCAATTCCCCCTTTGATTCTCCCTCATGGAGAATCACAAAACAATATTAAGACTACTAAGTACAATACAAATGTACAATAAGAAGTCAAAAACAAAAACAAACAAAATAAACAATGTAAAAGGCAATAACTATACAAAAACAGGGCAGTGCCTATTTCTATATTATTATGCTAAAGAATGTCACATTGAAGTTGTCCACGGCTGCAACTTCCTGAAAAACACCATAGAGAGTTTTCTTCTGTGTCTGTGAGCAGTCACAGTGTGTGTCCAAGTTATGTTTGTGAACATCAGCCAATGGTAGATCATCCAAGTAGTCCAGTGGTCAGTTGGTTCTTCGAGTCTGAAGCTTGGGTGCAATGTGTCAAAAACTATTCTTGCCATTCTCAATGAACAGGAGCACTGTCTGGCTCCAACTGATCTGTAACACAGAAGTAACATTGCGCAGTAAACTGTTCATTGTTGTTGGGAATTTTTCACCATTAGTTTACCTGCTCATCCCCACTATCTGTCCCTCAGAGGAGGCTGCTATGGTAATGCATAGTGTGTTGAAAGTCTTCACCAAAGGGTTGGCCCCTATGGCATAAAAACCATAGTTCTTCCCTGAGACTCTGTGCATTACCCACCTCTTCTCTTTACTGACCCTATTATTTCGTTCGGATGAGCAGATACAACCTTACAGTAAGAAACATGAATAACTGTTTCCTTTACATTTCACTGCTGAATCAGGGATTAGCATAACCTGAAATGGGCCACCCCATCTAAGTTCTAAGGACTGTTCATCACTGTTTCCTCACCAAGATCCATTGACCTTTCAGCAAGTAGCACAGTTTTGGCCAGCTAATCTTGTTAGTTCTGAAAACATTTCTGAAACACTAGTGTAACCAGGTAGTGTAATGCTAGTGTCACATCATCTGGAGAAATTTTCACACCATTATTTAGCCATATCTATTATTCCACAGATCAGTGGTTCACTCTAGTGTTCACTCTACAATCTATAATCTACAATAGGGCCATGTTGCCCAGGGTTATCTTTAAGCAGATCGTATAGTGGTTTTTAAAAATGTAGCATTACTTACAAGGCCTAAGAAAGCTTGGCAATTAGTGCACTGTGCTTGGCAGTGACATTGCGATAACTGCAGCTTCTCTACAAGGCACAATTCCTCTAGAACCCTGGGTAACATTGTCCAGAATATGTACACCAGCACAACACAACTGAACTGCATCAGGACTGACCTTATGTCCCTTGCTTACATAAAAAACAGTAAAAAAGAATAAAAAAAAAAGTGCATTTATGCATTTGATATGCATTTTCTCATTCACACTACTTGGGTGTCATTAACATGCTACAGTAAGTATGGTGAGTTCAATTCTGTGGACAGTTTAGTTTAAACCACAGCAGGAGGAACTGTTGATGTCCCTATGACTCTCTGTATTCCATTGAATATCAGAAACAACTGCTCTGTGACTCCCTGCAAGGTCCTTAACGTCAAAGACAATTGCTCTTGTGAAATCCCTGCTGGGCTTCCCTGTGAAAACCCCCCAGAAGAATTTCCCACTAGGTTGTCTCTCAACCTTGCACCCATATTGTGGCTATCTGCCCGCTTTTTGCGACATACTCTAGAAAAGTGACCAATTTGATGACAGAAATGACACTGTTTCTTCTGATTAGAGAACCTCTTGCTTGCATCTGAGTTAGAGCTAGTCTCTGTGAGGACATGGATTGATGCTGGAACATGGCATGGTTCTAGATCAATGTCCAATCGGTCAAGTTCATTCTTAAGGTCACTCCACTTAGTTTGCCGCCAATTTGGAACAGCAGTCACCAGAGCTTGTTTTAGATCTGTCCGTAGTGACTCAACCAGCTGTCCAAAATGGGGACCATCAGTTGTACTGTCAATGTTATCACCATTGTATTGATGAATACCTGAGTGACGCAAAAAGACTCTTTCAAACCTCTCACAGAAGTCTGCTGCAGATTCTCCCTTTCTTTGTCTACATTTGGTTATCTGTGTCCAGTCAGTTGTTTTATGGCATTGACAGCTATTCCAATCATTGAAAGCTTTCCATCCCCCTTCAAGGTTCTGGCCATTGTTACCCATAGCATTTAACACCTTTTTAGCAAGCTGTCTACTGTCTGCAACGTTAAGTACCTGGCTTGCTATAGCTACAGCATCATTGGGGTGCAAAGAGTAGAGATTCCTTTTCTTATGCATGAGGTCAATGAAATCAAGCCCCATTTTCCTTGGATGCTTAAACTCCTTGGACAACTTGTCCAAAGTATCTGCATCTAAAGGAACATGACCAATTTCTACACTGGTTTCAGTACCTCGGCATTTTGCGTGATTAAGTACTTCAGAAGATACAATGGTTACAGGTCTCATCTGAACTCGCCTTGCACTAGCATGTTCAGAACCCTCGTCAGAAGATGAAGATTCTGATCCATCAGAATGAACAGTCTCATTGCCTTTGTCGTTTACAGATAATTCAGGATACAGCCTTACTGTTACTTGAGAATCTCCATCCTCTGTGTAACATGGCTGACCTGCTGGAGGGGCAACAGAAGGACACTGGCACCTTGATTTAGTTTTACAACTAGCATGCTGCTGTTCAACTTCTGTCAGGTTTTGCTGAAGTGTCTTACATGTTCTATTGGCATTTATGGTAGCTGTTTTATGCCGTCTGCATTCACTAATTAGTTCTAAGATCTTTCCCTGAGCTTCCTTTAACTCATCTTCCATAGACTTTAACTTGCATTTCCAATATTGCTTAATTACAAAAAGACACTTCTTCACTGAGTCATGCTTAAGGCCATAACCTAAAGCTACCTTACACTCAGCAAAAGTCCATTCTCTATCAGCAGAGAAACCTTTGGAGGAAAAGTACTGAGTTATCTTTTGCTCATTAATATGTTTCTTCACTATGCCATTGATTACCTTTTCAAAATCAGAATCAGTCCACTGAAGCATTTCAGTCCCTCCCTTAACTAAGGTGCTGCTTTTATAGTTAAGAGGCTTCCATGAGTCTTTACCAAGATTCTGAGTATGTTGGCCTTTTCTGGACATGGTGAGGGAACAGGAGAACAAAACAAAGTTTTCTTCTTATTAACTACAGAAGAACAAAAACACTACTCATCAGTAACAAACAGACCTCTCTCTGTTCAGAGAGGATTCCGGTTACAAACGTTATGTTTAACAGTAACAAAACAAACTTCTCTCCTTTAGAGAGGATAACAGCCACAAAACACTAGGTTTTTGTCAGTGACAAACAACAAAACTTCCCTCAAAAACAGGATAACAGCCACAAACACTAGGTTTCTATCAGTGACAAACAACCAAACTTCCCTCAAACAGAGAGGATAACAGCCACAAAACACTAGGTTTTTATCAGTGACAAACAACCAAACTTCCCTCAAACAGAGAGGATAACAGCCACAAAACACTACGTTTCTATCAGTGACAAACAACAAAACTTCTCTTTTTTCAGAGAGGCTAACAATTACTGACTCCTCTGTCTTAGGAAACCAGAATTTCTCTTCGATTCGAAATGGCGTTTACTCACCAAGAAGGTTTCAGTAGGCCATCCGGGTCACGGCACCAAATTGTTAGAAATCCGGCGTCCAGGAGACAGATTCAGGAGTCAGGAGACTGGATCTTCAGTGTTGATGAGTTTATTGGTACACACAGAGATGTACAACTCGATCGGTCACGGTCAACCCAGTCTGATTAGGGGTATTTTGAGAGGGCCTTATATACATTGGAAATTGTGGGAGGAGAAAGGTTGATGAAGAGGAGTTTAAGGAGGGGTAGGGGGGGGGGGTGAAGGATAGGTCACTTGGAGTGTCAACAATAGGGGGTGATAGTTATCACTTAAAGAGGGGTAGAAGGTGGGTGAAGTTGAGGGGGGGTTGATGGTATACAAAGAGAGAGAGTGACCACTTTAGGCCGGCAGACGAAGGGTAACAAAAGGTGAGACAAAGGATTAAGATAACCATTTCATAACAAGTTGAAACCACATGAAAGTAATGTTAGAAAAGACCATATTTTCTCTCAAGAGGAAGACGAACCGAGATGACAAAGGCAATACATGTATAGAAACTGAATGATCACCCACCTGTTACAAACTTGCAGACAGATAGATAGCGAGCCACACACACAGTTGCAGTGGACAGACCCTTGTTGGCTGTATGCACCATCAGGAAGGGGGGAGCCATTGGTCCTGAAAGCTTGTAAGACAACAAAAAGTCAATTCATGTATAGAAACTGAATGATCACCTATCTGTTACACACTTACAGACAGATAGATAGCGAGCCACACACACAGTTGCACTGGACAGACCCTTGCTGGCTGTATGCACCATCAGGAAGGGAGGGGGTCATTCGGTCCAAAAGACCTTTAAGACAAAAAAAGAAAGTCAATACATGTATAGAAACTGAATGATCACCTACCTGTTACACACTTCCAGACAGATAGTAGCGAGTCACACACAGTTGCAGATGCACAGACCCTTGGTTCATGCGGTCCAAAAAACCTGTAAGACAAAAAAAGAAAGTCAATACATGTATAGAAACTGAATGATCACTTACCTGTTACACACTTGCAGACAGAGAGTAGCGAGTCACACACAGTTGCAGATGCACAGACCCTTGGTTCATGCGGTCCAAAAAACCTGTAAGACAAAAAAAAGAAAGTCAATACATGTATAGAAACTGAATGATCACCTACCTGTTACACACTTGCAGACAGATAGTAGCGAGTCACACACAGTCGCACATGCACAGACCCTTGGTTCATGAGGTCCGAAAAACCATTAAGACGAAAAAAGAAAGTCAATACATGTATAGAAACTGAATGATCACCTACCTGTTACACACTTGCAGACAGATAGCAGCGAGACACACACAGTTGCAGATGCACAGACCCTTGGTTCATGTGGTCCGAAAAACCTGTAAGACAAAAAAAGAAAGTCAATACATGTATAGAAACTGAATGATCACCTACCTGTTACACACTTGCAAACAGATAGTAGCGAGTCACACACAGTTGCAGATGCACAGACCCTAGTTCATGTGGTCCGAAAAACCTGTAAGACAAAAAAAAAGAAAGTCAATACATGTATAGAAACTGAATGATCACCAACCTATTACACACTTGCAGACAGAGAGTAGCGAGTCACACACAGTTGCAGATGCACAGACCCTTGGTTCATGCGGTCCAAAAAACCTGTAAGACAAAAAAAGAAAGTCAATACATGTATAGAAACTGAATGATCACCAACCTATTACACACTTGCAGACAGAGAGTAGCGAGTCACACACAGTTGCAGATGCACAGACCCTTGGTTAATGCGGTCCGAAAAACCTGTAAGACAAAAAAAAGAAAGTCAAGAAATGTATAGAAACTGAATGATCACTTACCTGTTACACACTTGCAGACAGATAGTAGTGAGTCACACACAGTTGCAGATGCACAAACCCTTGTTTTCATATGGTCCGAAAAACCTGCAAAACAAAAAAAGAAAGTCAAAACATGTATAGAAACTGAATGATCACCTACCTGTTGCACAATTGCAGACAGATAGTAGCGAGTCACACACACAGTTGCAGATGCACAGACCCTTGGTTCATGCGGTCCTAAAAACCTGTAAGACAAAAAAAGAAAGTCAATACATGTATAGAAACTGAATGATCACCTACCTGTTACACACTTGCAGACAGATTGATAGCGAGCCACACACACAGTGGCAATGGAAAGACCCTTGGTTCATGTGGTCCGATAGACCTTTAAGACAAAAAAAGAAAGTCAATACATGTATAGAAACTGAATGATCACTTACCTGTTACACACTTGCAGACAGATAGTAGCGAGTCACACACAGTCGCAGATGCACAGACCCTTGGTTCATGCAGTCCGAAAAACCTGTAAGACAAAAAAAGAAAGTCAATACATGTATAGAAACTAAATGATCACCTACCTGTTACACACTTGCAGACAGATAGTAGCGAGTCACACACAGTTGCAGATGCACAGACCCTTGGTTCATGTGGTCCGAAAGACCTTTAAGACAAAAAAAGAAGGTCAATACATGTATAGAAACTGAATGATCACCTACCTGTTACACACTTGCAGACAGATTGATAGCAAGCCACACACACAGTGGCAAAGGAAAGACCCTTGGTTCATGTGGTCCGAAAAATCTGTAAGACAAAAAAAGAAACTCAATACATGTATAGAAACTGAATGATCACCTACCTGTTACACACTTGCAGACAGATAGATAGCGAGCCACACACAAAGTTGCAATAGATAGTCCCTTGTTGGCTGTATTCACCATCAGGAAGGGGGGAGCCATTGGTCCTGAAAGCCTGTAAGACAACAAAAAGGCAATACATGTATACAACCTCAATGATCACTTACCTCTTACACACTTGCAGACAGATAGTAGCGAGACACACACAGTTGCAGATGCACAGACCCTTGGTTAATGCGGTCCGAAAAACCTGTAAGACAAAAAAAAGAAAGTCAAGAAATGTATAGAAACTGAATGATCACCTACCTGTTACACACTTGCAGACAGATTGATAGCGAGCCACACACACAGTGGCAATGGAAAGACCCTTGGTTCATGCGGTCCGAAAAACCTGTAAGACAAAAAAAAAAAGTCAATACATGTATAGAAAATGAATGATCACTTACCTGTTACACACTTGCAGACAGATAGTAGTGAGTCACACACAGTTGCAGATGCACAAACCCTTGTTTTCATATGGTCCGAAAAACCTGTAAGACAAAAAAAAAAAAAAGTCAAAACATGTATAGAAACTGAATGATCACCTACCTGTTGCACAATTGCAGACAGATAGTAGCGAGTCACACACAGTTGCAGATGTACAGACCCTTGGTTCATGTGTTCCGAAAAACCTGTAAGACAAAAAAAGAAAGTCAAAACATGTATAGAAACTGAATGATCACCAATTTGTTACACACTTGCAGACAGATAGTAGCGAGTCAAACACAGTTGCAGATGCACAGACCCTTGGTTCATGCGGTCCAAAAAACCTTTACGACAAAAAAAAGAAAGTCAATACATGTATAGAAATTGAATAATCACCTACCTGTTACACACTTGCAGACAGATTGATAGCAAGCCAAAAAATCAGTGGCAATGGAAAGACCCTTGGTTCATGCGGTCCGAAAAACCTGTAAGACAAAAAAGAAAGTCAATACATGTATAGAAACTGAATGATCACCTACCTGTTACACACTTGCAGACAGAGAGTAGCGAGTCACACAAAGTTGCAGATGCACAGACCCTTGGTTCATGTGGTCCGAAAGACCTTTAAGACAAAAAAGAAAGTCAATACATGTATAGAAACTGAATGATCACCTACCTGTTACACACTTGCAGACAGATAGTAGCGAGTCAAACACAGTTGCAGATGCACAGACCCTTGGTTCATGCGGTCCAAAAAACCTGCAAGACAAAAAAAGAAAGTCAATACATGTATAGAAACTGAATGATCACCAACCTGTTACAGACTTGCAGACAGATTGATAGCGAGTCACACACAGTTGCAGATGCACAGACTCTTGGTTCATGTGGTCCGAAAGACCTTTAAGACAAAAAAGAAAGTCAATACATGTATAGAAACTGAATGATCACCAACCTGTTACACACTTGCAGACAGATAGTAGCGAGTCACACACAGTTGCAGATGCACAGACCCTTGGTTCATGCGGTCCGAAAAACCTGTAAGACAAAAAAAGAAAGTCAATACATGTATAGAAACTGAATGATCACCTACCTGTTACACACTTGCAAACAGATAGTAACGAGTCACACAGTTGCAGATGCACAGACCCTTGGTTCATGTGGTCCGAAAAACCTGTACGACAAAAAAAGAAAGTCAATACATGTATAGAAACTGAAGGATCACCTACCTATTACACACATGCAGACAGATAGTAGCGAGTCAAACACAGTTGCAGATGCACAGACCCTTGGTTCATGTGGTCCGAAAACCTTTAAGACAAAAAAAGAAAGTCAAAACATATATAGAAACTGAATGATCACCTACCTTTTACACACTTGCAAACAGATAGTAGATTGTCACATACAGTTGCAGATGCACAGACCATTGGTTCATGCGGTCCGAAAAACCTGTAAGACAAAAAAAGAAAGTCAAAACATGTATAGAAACTGAATGATCACCTACCTGTTACACACTTGCAGAAGGATAGTAGCGAGTCAAACACAGTTGCAGATGCACAGACCCTTGGTTCATGTGGTCCGAAAGACCTTTAAGACAAAAAGTGAAAGTCAATACATGTATAGAAACTGAATGATCACCAACCTGTTACACACTTACAGACAGATAGTAGTGAGTCACACACAGTTGCAGATGCACAGACCCTTGGTTCATGCGGTCTGAAAAACCTGTAACACAAAAAAAGAAAGTCAATACATGTATAGAAACTGAATAATCACCTACCTGTTACACACTTGCAGACAGATAGTAGCGAGTCAGTCACACACAGTTGCAGATGCACAGACCCTTGGTTCATGTGGTCCGAAAGACCTTTAAGACAAAAAAGAAAGTCAATACATGTATAGAAACTGAATGATCACCTACCTGTTACACACTCGCAGACAGATAGTAGCGAGTCACACACAGTTGCAGATGCACAGACTCTTGGTTAATGCGGTCTGAAAGACCTTTAAGACAAAAAAGAAAGTCAATACATGTATAGAAACTGAATGATCACCAACCTGTTACAGACTTGCAGATAGATTGATAGCGAGTCACACACAGTTGCAGATGCACAGACCCTTGGTTCATGTGGTCCGAAAGACCTTTAAGACAAAAAAGAAAGTCAATACATGTATAGAAACTGAATGATCACCAACCTGTTACACACTTGCAGACAGATAGTAGCGAGTCACACACAGTTGCAGATGCACAGACCCTTGGTTCATGCGGTCCGAAAAACCTGTAAGACAAAAAAAGAAAGTCAATACATGTATAGAAACTGAATGATCACCTACCTGTTACACACTTGCAAACAGATAGTAAAGAGTCACACAGTTGCAGATGCACAGACCCTTGGTTCATGCGGTCCGAAAAACCTGTACGACAAAAAAAGAAAGTCAAAACATGTATAGAAACTGAAGGATCACCTACCTATTACACACATGCAGACAGATAGTAGCGAGTCACACACAGTTGCAGATGCACAGACCCTTGGTTCATGTGGTCCGAAAAACCTGTAAGACAAAAAAAGAAAGTCAAAACCTGTTACACACTTGCAGACAGATAGTAGCGAGTCACACACAGTTGCAGATGCACAGACCCTTGGTTCATGCAGTCCAAAAAACCTGTAAGACAAAAAAAAGAAAATCAATAAATGTATAGAAACTGAATGATCACCTACCTGTTACACCCTTGCAGACAGATAGTAGCAAGTCACACACAGTTGCTGATGCACAGACCCTTGGTTCATGTGGTCCAAAAAACCTGTAAGACAAAAAAAGAAAGTCAATGAATGTATAGAAACTGAATGATCACCTACCTATTACACAGTTGCAGACAGATAGTAGCGAGTCACACACAGTTGCAGATGCACAGACCCTTGGTTCATGTGGTCCGAAAAACCTGTAAGACAAAAAAAGAAAGTCAAAACCTGTTACACACTTGCAGACAGATTGATAGCGAGTCACACAAACAGTGGCAATGGAAAGACCCTTGGTTCATGCGGTCCGAAAAACCTGTAAGACAAGAAAGAAAGTCAATACATGTATAGAAACTGAAGGATCACCTACCTATTACACACATGCAGAAGATAGTAGCGAGGCAAACACAGTTGCAGATGCACAGACCCTTGGTTCATGTGGTATGAAAGACCTTTAAGACAAAAAAAGAAAGTCAATACATGTATAGAAACTGAATGATCACCAACCTGTTACAGACTTGCAGACAGATTGATAGCGAGTCACACACAGTTGCAGATGCACAGACCCTTGGTTCATGCGGTCCAAAAAACCTTTACGACAAAAAAAAGAAAGTCAATACATGTATAGAAATTGAATAATCACCTACCTGTAACACACTTGCAGACAGATTGATAGCAAGCCAAAAAAACAGTGGCAATGGAAAGACCCTTGGTTCATGCGGTCCGAAAAACCTGTAAGACAAAAAAAGAAAGTCAATACATGTATAGAAACTGAATGATCACCAACCTATTACACACTTGCAGACAGAGAGTAGCGAGTCACACACAGTTGCAGATGCACAGACCCTTGGTTCATGCGGTCCAAAAAACCTGTAAGACAAAAAAAGAAAGTCAATACATGTATAGAAACTGAATGATCACCAACCTATTACACACTTGCAGACAGAGAGTAGCGAGTCACACACAGTTGCAGATGCACAGACCCTTGGTTAATGCGGTCCGAAAAACCTGTAAGACAAAAAAAAGAAAGTCAAGAAATGTATAGAAACTGAATGATCACCTACCTGTTACACACTTGCAGACAGATTGATAGCGAGCCACACACACAGTGGCAATGGAAAGACCCTTGGTTCATGCGGTCCGAAAAACCTGTAAGACAAAAAAAAAAAAGTCAATACATGTATAGAAAATGAATGATCACTTACCTGTTACACAGTTGCAGACAGATAGTAGTGAGTCACACACAGTTGCAGATGCACAAACCCTTGTTTTCATATGGTCCGAAAAACCTGTAAGACAAAAAAAAAAAAAGTCAAAACATGTATAGAAACTGAATGATCACCTACCTGTTACACACTTGCAAACAGATAGTAGCGCATCACACACACAGTTGCAGATGTACAGACCCTTGGTTCATGTGTTCCGAAAAACCTGTAAGACAAAAAAAGAAAGTCAAAACATGTATAGAAACTGAATGATCACCAATTTGTTACACACTTGCAGACAGATAGTAGCGAGTCAAACACAGTTGCAGATGCACAGACCCTTGGTTCATGCGGTCCAAAAAACCTTTACGACAAAAAAAAGAAAGTCAATACATGTATAGAAATTGAATAATCACCTACCTGTTACACACTTGCAGACAGATAGTAGCAAGTCACACACAGTTGCTGATGCACAGACCCTTGGTTCATGCGGTCCAAAAAACCTGTAAGACAAAAAAAGAAAGTCAATGAATGTATAGAAACTGAATGATCACCTACCTGTTACACAGTGGCAGACAGATAGTAGCGAGTCACACACAGTTGCAGATGCACAGACCCTTGGTTCATGTGGTCCGAAAAACCTGTAAGACAAAAAAAGAAAGTCAAAACCTGTTACACACTTGCAGACAGATTGATAGCGAGTCACACAAACAGTGGCAATGGAAAGACCCTTGGTTCATGCGGTCCGAAAAACCTGTAAGACAAGAAAGAAAGTCAATACATGTATAGAAACTGAAGGATCACCTACCTATTACACACATGCAGAAGATAGTAGCGAGTCAAACACAGTTGCAGATGCACAGACCCTTGGTTCATGTGGTATGAAAGACCTTTAAGACAAAAAAAGAAAGTCAATACATGTATAGAAACTGAATGATCACCAACCTGTTACACACTCGCAGACAGATAGTAGCGAGTCACACACAGTTGCAGATGCACAGACTCTTGGTTCATGCGGTCTGAAAGACCTTTAAGACAAAAAAGAAAGTCAATACATGTATAGAAACTGAATGATCACCAACCTGTTACAGACTTGCAGACAGATTGATAGCGAGTCACACACAGTTGCAGATGCACAGACCCTTGGTTCATGTGGTCCGAAAGACCTTTAAGACAAAAAAGAAAGTCAATACATGTATAGAAACTGAATGATCACCAACCTGTTACACACTTGCAGACAGATAGTAGCGAGTCACACACAGTTGCAGATGCACAGACCCTTGGTTCATGCGGTCCGAAAAACCTGTAAGACAAAAAAAGAAAGTCAATACATGTATAGAAACTGAATGATCACCTACCTGTTACACACTTGCAAACAGATAGTAAAGAGTCACACAGTTGCAGATGCACAGACCCTTGGTTCATGTGGTCCGAAAAACCTGTACGACAAAAAAAGAAAGTCAAAACATGTATAGAAACTGAAGGATCACCTACCTATTACACACATGCAGACAGATAGTAGCGAGTCAAACACAGCTGCAGATGCACAGACCCTTGGTTCATGCGGTCTGAAAAACCTGTAACACAAAAAAAGAAAGTCAATACATGTATAGAAACTGAATAATCACCTACCTGTTACACACTTGCAGACAGATAGTAGCGAGTCAGTCACACACAGTTGCAGATGCACAGACCCTTGGTTCATGCGGTCCGAAAAACTGTAAGACAAAACAAGAAAGTCAAAACATGTATAGAAACTGAATGATCACCTACCTGTTACACAGTTGCAGACAGATAGTAGCGAGTCACACACAGTTGCAGATGCACAGACCCTTGGTTCATGTGGTCCGAAAAACCTGTAAGACAAAAAAAGAAAGTCAAAACCTGTTACACACTTGCAGACAGATTGATAGCGAGTCACACAAACAGTGGCAATGGAAAGACCCTTGGTTCATGCGGTCCGAAAAACCTGTAAGACAAGAAAGAAAGTCAATACATGTATAGAAACTGAAGGATCACCTACCTGTTACACACTTGAAGAAGGATAGTAGCGAGTCAAACACAGTTGCAGATGCACAGACCATTGGTTCATGCGGTCCGAAAAACCTGTAAGACAAAAAAAGAAAGTCAAAACATGTATAGAAACTGAATGATCACCTACCTATTACACACATGCAGACAGAGAGTAGCGAGTCAAACACAGTTGCAGATGCACAGACCCTTGGTTCATGCGGTCCGAAAAACCTGTAAGACAAAAATAGAAAGTCAATACATGTATAGAAACTGAATGATCACCTACCTGTTACACACTTGCAAACAGATAGTAGCGAGTCACACAAAGTTGCAGATGCACAGACCCTTGGTTCATGTGGTCCGAAAGACCTTTAAGACAAAAAAGAAAGTCAATACATGTATAGAAACTGAATGATCACCTACCTGTTACACACTCGCAGACAGATAGTAGCGAGTCACACACAGTTGCAGATGCACAGACCCTTGGTTCATGTGGTCCGAAAGACCTTTAAGACAAAAAAGAAAGTCAATACATGTATAGAAACTGAATGATCACCAACCTGTTACACACTTGCAGACAGATAGTAGCGAGTCACACACAGTTGCAGATGCACAGACCCTTGGTTCATGCGGTCCGAAAAACCTGTAAGACAAAAAAAGAAAGTCAATACATGTATAGAAACTGAATGATCACCTACCTGTTACACACTTGCAAACAGATAGTAAAGAGTCACACAGTTGCAGATGCACAGACCCTTGGTTCATGTGGTCCGAAAAACCTGTACGACAAAAAAAGAAAGTCAAAACATGTATAGAAACTGAAGGATCACCTACCTATTACACACATGCAGACAGATAGTAGCGAGTCAAACACAGTTGCAGATGCACAGACCCTTGGTTCATGTGGTCCGAAAAACCTTTAAGACAAAAAAAGAAAGTCAAAACATATATAGAAACTGAATGATCACCTACCTTTTACACACTTGCAAACAGATAGTAGATTGTCACATACAGTTGCAGATGCACAGACCATTGGTTCATGCGGTCCGAAAAACCTGTAACACAAAAAAAGAAAGTCAATACATGTATAGAAACTGAATGATCACCTACCTGTTATACACTCGCAGACAGATAGTAGCGAGTCACACACAGTTGCAGATGCACAGACTCTTGGTTAATGCGGTCTGAAAGACCTTTAAGACAAAAAAGAAAGTCAATACATGTATAGAAACTGAATGATCACCAACCTGTTACAGACTTGCAGACAGATTGATAGCGAGTCACACACAGTTGCAGATGCACAGACCCTTGGTTCATGTGGTCCGAAAGACCTTTAAGACAAAAAAGAAAGTCAATACATGTATAGAAACTGAATGATCACCAACCTGTTACACACTTGCAGACAGATAGTAGCGAGTCACACACAGTTGCAGATGCACAGACCCTTGGTTCATGCGGTCCGAAAAACCTGTAAGACAAAAAAAGAAAGTCAATACATGTATAGAAACTGAATGATCACCTACCTGTTACACACTTGCAAACAGATAGTAAAGAGTCACACAGTTGCAGATGCACAGACCCTTGGTTCATGTGGTCCGAAAAACCTGTACGACAAAAAAAGAAAGTCAAAACATGTATAGAAACTGAAGGATCACCTACCTATTACACACATGCAGACAGATAGTAGCGAGTCAAACACAGTTGCAGATGCACAGACCCTTGGTTCATGTGGTCCGAAAAACCTTTAAGACAAAAAAAGAAAGTCAAAACATATATAGAAACTGAATGATCACCTACCTTTTACACACTTGCAAACAGATAGTAGATTGTCACATACAGTTGCAGATGCACAGACCATTGGTTCATGCGGTCCGAAAAACCTGTAAGACAAAAAAAGAAAGTCAAAACATGTATAGAAACTGAATGATCACCTACCTGTTACACACTTGCAGAAGGATAGTAGCGAGTCAAACACAGTTGCAGATGCACAGACCCTTGGTTCATGCGGTCTGAAAAACCTGTAACACAAAAAAAGAAAGTCAATACATGTATAGAAACTGAATGATCACCTACCTGTTATACACTCGCAGACAGATAGTAGCGAGTCACACACAGTTGCAGATGCACAGACTCTTGGTTAATGCGGTCTGAAAGACCTTTAAGACAAAAAAGAAAGTCAATACATGTATAGAAACTGAATGATCACCAACCTGTTACAGACTTGCAGACAGATTGATAGCGAGTCACACACAGTTGCAGATGCACAGACCCTTGGTTCATGTGGTCCGAAAGACCTTTAAGACAAAAAAGAAAGTCAATACATGTATAGAAACTGAATGATCACCAACCTGTTACACACTTGCAGACAGATAGTAGCGAGTCACACACAGTTGCAGATGCACAGACCCTTGGTTCATGCGGTCCGAAAAACCTGTAAGACAAAAAAAGAAAGTCAATACATGTATAGAAACTGAATGATCACCTACCTGTTACACACTTGCAAACAGATAGTAAAGAGTCACACAGTTGCAGATGCACAGACCCTTGGTTCATGTGGTCCGAAAAACCTGTACGACAAAAAAAGAAAGTCAAAACATGTATAGAAACTGAAGGATCACCTACCTATTACACACATGCAGACAGATAGTAGCGAGTCAAACACAGTTGCAGATGCACAGACCCTTGGTTCATGTGGTCCGAAAAACCTTTAAGACAAAAAAAGAAAGTCAAAACATATATAGAAACTGAATGATCACCTACCTTTTACACACTTGCAAACAGATAGTAGATTGTCACATACAGTTGCAGATGCACAGACCATTGGTTCATGCGGTCCGAAAAACCTGTAAGACAAAAAAAGAAAGTCAAAACATGTATAGAAACTGAATGATCACCTACCTGTTACACACTTGCAGAAGGATAGTAGCGAGTCAAACACAGTTGCAGATGCACAGACCCTTGGTTCATGCGGTCTGAAAAACCTGTAACACAAAAAAAGAAAGTCAATACATGTATAGAAACTGAATAATCACCTACCTGTTACACACTTGCAGACAGATAGTAGCGAGTCAGTCACACACAGTTGCAGATGCACAGACCCTTGGTTCATGCGGTCCGAAAAACTGTAAGACAAAACAAGAAAGTCAAAACATGTATAGAAACTGAATGATCACCTACCTATTACACACTTGCAGACAGATAGTAGAGAGTCAAACATAGTTGCAGATGCACAGACCCTTGGTTCATGCGGTCCAAAAAACCTGTAAGACAAAAAAAAGAAAATCAATAAATGTATAGAAACTGAATGATCACCTACCTGTTACACCCTTGCAGACAGATAGTAGCAAGTCACACACAGTTGCTGATGCACAGACCCTTGGTTCATGTGGTCCAAAAAACCTGTAAGACAAAAAAAGAAAGTCAATGAATGTATAGAAACTGAATGATCACCTACCTGTTACACAGTTGCAAACAGATAGTAGCGAGTCACACACAGTTGCAGATGCACAGACCCTTGGTTCATGTGGTCCAAAAAACCTGTAAGACAAAAAAAGAAAGTCAATGAATGTATAGAAACTGAATGATCACCTACCTGTTACACAGTTGCAGACAGATAGTAGCGAGTCACACACAGTTGCAGATGCACAGACCCTTGGTTCATGTGGTCCGAAAAACCTGTAAGACAAAAAAAGAAAGTCAAAACCTGTTACACACTTGCAGACAGATTGATAGCGAGTCACACAAACAGTGGCAATGGAAAGACCCTTGGTTCATGCGGTCCGAAAAACCTGTAAGACAAGAAAGAAAGTCAATACATGTATAGAAACTGAAGGATCACCTACCTGTTACACACTTGAAGAAGGATAGTAGCGAGTCAAACACAGTTGCAGATGCACAGACCCTTGGTTCATGCGGTCCGAAAAACCTGTAAGACAAAAAAAGAAAGTCAAAACATGTATAGAAACTGAATGATCACCTACCTATTACACACATGCAGACAGAGAGTAGCGAGTCAAACACAGTTGCAGATGCACAGACCCTTGGTTCATGCGGTCCGAAAAACCTGTAAGACAAAAAAGAAAGTCAATACATGTATAGAAACTGAATGATCACCTACCTGTTACACACTTGCAAACAGATAGTAGCGAGTCACACACAGTTGCAGATGCACAGACCCTTGGTTCATGTGGTCCGAAAGACCTTTAAGACAAAAAAGAAAGTCAATACATGTATAGAAACTGAATGATCACCAACCTGTTACACACTTGCAGACAGATAGTAGCGAGTCACACACAGTTGCAGATGCACAGACCCTTGGTTCATGCGGTCCGAAAAACCTGTAAGACAAAAAAAGAAAGTCAATACATGTATAGAAACTGAATGATCACCTACCTGTTACACACTTGCAAACAGATAGTAACGAGTCACACAGTTGCAGATGCACAGACCCTTGGTTCATGTGGTCCGAAAAACCTGTACGACAAAAAAAGAAAGTCAAAACATGTATAGAAACTGAAGGATCACCTACCTATTACACACATGCAGACAGATAGTAGCGAGTCAAACACAGTTGCAGATGCACAGACCCTTGGTTCATGTGGTCCGAAAAACCTTTAAGACAAAAAAAGAAAGTCAAAACATATATAGAAACTGAATGATCACCTACCTTTTACACACTTGCAAACAGATAGTAGATTGTCACATACAGTTGCAGATGCACAGACCATTGGTTCATGCGGTCCGAAAAACCTGTAAGACAAAAAAAGAAAGTCAAAACATGTATAGAAACTGAATGATCACCTACCTGTTACACACTTGCAGAAGGATAGTAGCGAGTCAAACACAGTTGCAGATGCACAGACCCTTGGTTCATGCGGTCTGAAAAACCTGTAACACAAAAAAAGAAAGTCAATACATGTATAGAAACTGAATAATCACATACCTGTTACACACTTGCAGACAGATAGTAGCGAGTCAGTCACACACAGTTGCAGATGCACAGACCCTTGGTTCATGCGGTCCGAAAAACTGTAAGACAAAACAAGAAAGTCAATACATGTATAGAAACTGAATGATCACCTACCTATTACACACTTGCAGACAGATAGTAGAGAGTCAAACATAGTTGCAGATGCACAGACCCTTGGTTCATGCGGTCCAAAAAACCTGTAAGACAAAAAAAAGAAAATCAATAAATGTATAGAAACTGAATGATCACCTACCTGTTACACCCTTGCAGACAGATAGTAGCAAGTCACACACAGTTGCTGATGCACAGACCCTTGGTTCATGTGGTCCAAAAAACCTGTAAGACAAAAAAAGAAAGTCAATGAATGTATAGAAACTGAATGATCACCTACCTGTTACACAGTTGCAGACAGATAGTAGCGAGTCACACACAGTTGCAGATGCACAGACCCTTGGTTCATGTGGTCCAAAAAACCTGTAAGACAAAAAAAGAAAGTCAATGAATGTATAGAAACTGAATGATCACCTACCTGTTACACAGTTGCAGACAGATAGTAGCGAGTCACACACAGTTGCAGATGCACAGACCCTTGGTTCATGTGGTCCGAAAAACCTGTAAGACAAAAAAAGAAAGTCAAAACCTGTTACACACTTGCAGACAGATTGATAGCGAGTCACACAAACAGTGGCAATGGAAAGACCCTTGGTTCATGCGGTCCGAAAAACCTGTAAGACAAGAAAGAAAGTCAATACATGTATAGAAACTGAAGGATCACCTACCTGTTACACACTTGCAGAAGGATAGTAGCGAGTCAAACACAGTTGCAGATGCACAGACCCTTGGTTCATGCGGTCCGAAAAACCTGTAAGACAAAAAAAGAAAGTCAAAACATGTATAGAAACTGAATGATCACCTACCTATTACACACATGCAGACAGAGAGTAGCGAGTCAAACACAGTTGCAGATGCACAGACCCTTGGTTCATGCGGTCCGAAAAACCTGTAAGACAAAAAAAGAAAGTCAATACATGTATAGAAACTGAATAATCACCTACCTGTTACACACTTGCAGACAGATAGTAGCGAGTCACACACAGTTGCAGATGCACAGACCCTTGGTTCATGCGGTCCGAAAAACTGTAAGACAAAAAAAGAAAGTCAAAACATGTATAGAAACTGAATGATCACCTACCTATTACACACTTGCAGACAGATAGTAGAGAGTCAAACACAGTTGCAGATGCACAGACCCTTGGTTCATGCGGTCCAAAAAACCTTTACGACAAAAAAAAGAAAGTCAATACATGTATAGAAATTGAATGATCACCTACCTGTTACACACTTGCAGACAGATTGATAGCAAGCCAAAAAAACAGTGGCAATGGAAAGACCCTTGGTTCATGCGGTCCGAAAAACCTGTAAGACAAAAAAGAAAGTCAATACATGTATAGAAACTGAATGATCACCTACCTGTTACACACTCGCAGACAGATAGTAGCGAGTCACACACAGTTGCAGATGCACAGACTCTTGGTTCATGCGGTCTGAAAGACCTTTAAGACAAAAAAGAAAGTCAATACATGTATAGAAACTGAATGATCACCTACCTGTTACACACTTGCAAACAGATAGTAACGAGTCACACAGTTGCAGATGCACAGACCCTTGGTTCATGTGGTCCGAAAAACCTGTACGACAAAAAAAGAAAGTCAAAACATGTATAGAAACTGAAGGATCACCTACCTATTACACACATGCAGACAGATAGTAGCGAGTCAAACACAGTTGCAGATGCACAGACCCTTGGTTCATGTGGTCCGAAAAACCTTTAAGACAAAAAAAGAAAGTCAAAACATATATAGAAACTGAATGATCACCTACCTTTTACACACTTGCAAACAGATAGTAGATTGTCACATACAGTTGCAGATGCACAGACCATTGGTTCATGCGGTCCGAAAAACCTGTAAGACAAAAAAAGAAAGTCAAAACATGTATAGAAACTGAATGATCACCTACCTGTTACACACTTGCAGAAGGATAGTAGCGAGTCAAACACAGTTGCAGATGCACAGACCCTTGGTTCATGTGGTCCGAAAGACCTTTAAGACAAAAAGTGAAAGTCAATACATGTATAGAAACTGAATGATCACCAACCTGTTACACACTTACAGACAGATAGTAGTGAGTCACACACAGTTGCAGATGCACAGACCCTTGGTTCATGCGGTCCGAAAAACTGTAAGACAAAAAAAGAAAGTCAAAACATGTATAGAAACTGAATGATCACCTACCTATTACACACTTGCAGACAGATAGTAGAGAGTCAAACACAGTTGCAGATGCACAGACCCTTGGTTCATGCGGTCCAAAAAACCTGTAAGACAAAAAAAAAGAAAATCAATAAATGTATAGAAACTGAATGATCACCTACCTGTTACACCCTTGCAGACAGATAGTAGCAAGTCACACACAGTTGCTGATGCACAGACCCTTGGTTCATGTGGTCCAAAAAACCTGCAAGACAAAAAAAGAAAGTCAATGAATGTATAGAAACTGAATGATCACCTACCTGTTACACAGTTGCAGACAGATAGTAGCGAGTCACACACAGTTGCAGATGCACAGACCCTTGGTTCATGTGGTCCGAAAAACCTGTAAGACAAAAAAAGAAAGTCAAAACCTGTTACACACTTGCAGACAGATTGATAGCGAGTCACACAAACAGTGGCAATGGAAAGACCCTTGGTTCATGAAACCTGTAAGACAAGAAAGAAAGTCAATACATGTATAGAAACTGAAGGATCACCTACCTATTACACACATGCAGAAGATAGTAGCGAGTCAAACACAGTTGCAGATGCACAGACCCTTGGTTCGTGCGGTCCAAAAAACCTGTAAGACAAAAAAAGAAAGTCAATACATGTATAGAAACTGAATAATCACCTACCTGTTACACACTTGAAGACAGATAGTAGCGAACCACACACAGTTGCAGATGCACAGACCCTTGGTTCATGAGGTCCGAAAAACCTGTAAGACAAAAAAAGAATGTCAATACATGTATAGAAAATGAATGATCACCAACCTGTTACACACTTGCAGACAGATAGTAGCGAGTCACACAGTTGCAGATGCACAGACCCTTGGTTCATGCGGTCCGAAAAACCTGCAAGACAAAAAAAGAAAGTCAATACATGTATAGAAACTGAATGATCACCTACCTGTTACACACTTGCAAACAGATAGTAGCGAGTCAATCACAGTTGCAGATGAACAGACCCTTGGTTCATGTGGTCCGAATGACCTTTAAGACAAAAAAAAGAAAGTCAATACATGTATAGAAACTGAATGATCACCTACCTGTTACACACTTGCAGACAGATTGATAGCGAGCCACACACAGTGGAAATAGAAAGACCCTTGTTGGCTGTATATACTATCAGAAAGGGGGGAGCCATTGGTCCTGAAAGCCTGTAAGACAACGAAAAGGCAATACATGTATACAAACTGAATGATCACCTACCTTTTACACACTTGCAGACAGATAGTAGCGAGTCACACACAGTTGCAAATGCACATACCCTTGGTTCATGCGGTCCGAAAAACCTGAAAGACAAAAAAAGAAAGTCAAAACATGTATAGAAACTGAATGATCACCTACCTGTTACACACTTGCAGACAGATAGATAGCAAGCCACACAAACAGTTGCAATGGACAGACCCTTGTTGGCTGTATGCACCATCAGGAAGGGGGGAAAGCCTGTAAGACAACAAAAAGGCAATACATGAATACGAACTGAATGATCACTTACCTGTTACGGCGTTGCAGAATGATGGACAGCGAACCACACACAGTTGCCGATGAAAATACATTTGTTGGGTTGATGGGGTTCCTGAGAACCTGTAACACAAAAAAGAAAGTCAATACATGTATAGAAACTGAATATAGTGAGGCCCATGGGGTAGTCTTGGAAAGAAGATGGTGGGGGCTAATGATGATTCCTTATGGATGAAATGCAGACATCCTGCATATGAGAACAGTCCAACAACATATGACGTATAGAAGGATATAAAACATAAGGTATTCCTTTGTCTGGGAGAGAGAGAAGAGGGGCACCCAGAATTGGCAGACTCCCTCCACACTGTACTTTTGTTTGGAATAAAATGTTTCATTGTTACAACTGAAAGACACTGGTCACGAGTCTCCATTCAAAAGAAGTCCTCTGAAGAAGAAGTAGAAGAACCACAACAAAGTTTATTGAGGTACCTGCTGGAACAGCCTGACAAAAGTGTGTTGCAATAATCTAACCGTGAGGTTAAGTGTTGTTATGGAAAATTATATTATAACCACATTATAATTTTATGTTGATTCATAATAGACTCATTTAAAATCCACTCATTTATTGTAATCATGCTTAGCCTGGTGATAGTGTGTGCTAACTATAATCATGTGTTGGCCTTGCAACTGCCTGTACGGCATGTTAAATCGCTCTTCTTTTTCCAGGAAACACTATTGTTTTTCCTAGCATAGATTACAGCTACATTGAGAGTGCACCTGACATATTTACAGCCTAGCTTGACCTGCTAGTAACCTTTCGACCCGGACAATGTGTCCTCTCAGGCGCCAGCACTCTGATCTATGGGTCACAGCGACCTGAACAATGTATCTCTTCAGACGTCGGTGTGGCACGCACACCCTCTTCTCCTCCCTTTTCTCAACTCCCTAATCTATACTATAAATATGTACGTTAACTGTTTTTACCTCAGTCTGCACTGTGGTTTCAAACTGCTAACAGACTCAATAAAACTTTGCTACTCAATGCATATTCTTGTCTGCCTTATTGATTCTTGACAGAATTCCACGACAGTGTGTACTAGCTTTTCTGCATCCTGTAGAGAAGGAATTTCTTAGTTTGGCAATGTAGGCTGTCCTAGTTATTTAGCTATATGTTGCTCAAATGATAGATCTGAATTAAATAAGACACCAAGATTTGTAGCTGCTGGACCCGGAACAATGCAAAAAAACAGCCAAGTCTAACATTTAGTCTGAGTTTACTTCTAGTGTCTTTTGGACCTAAAAAGAGAACCTATGTTTTGTTACTGTTAAGGAGAACGAAGTCATGTGGCATCCAGAGTACATCCTTCACACAGTCCTAAATTTTCTTTAATCTAGAGTTACTATCAGGTTTGGCTGATATATAGAGCAGTGTCATTTGCATCTGTAAGTTAACATCCTGTCTGCTTATAACTGCCCTGTGGTAACATCTATAATGTAAATAATAGATACCCTTAAATAGAGCTTTGTGGAACTCCATATCGGACTTCTGTGTAATTTAGAAATACGGACTGATAGGGTTCGTTTAGATATGATTTGAACCACAATAGGGCTGTTTCTGTGATTCCAACCATGTTCTCTAATCTTTCAAAGAGAATAGTGTTATCTATAGTGTCAAAGGCTAAACTGAGGGCGAGTAGGGCTACGTAGCCTTGATCAGAGGCAAGAAAGAGATCGTTTGTAATCTTTACTTGGGCTGTCTGAATCCAGATTGGAATTTCTCATACATTTCATTTTTACTCTGGTATAAGCAGAGTTGTTGAGGCACAGCATTTTCTAATATCTTGAACAGAAATGTCAGGCTTGAGATGGGTCTGTAATTGACAGTACACCAGGACCAAGATTTAGTTTCTTAATTGAAGGTTTTATAACTGCAAATTAAAGGGATTTGGGTACATGGCCTTAGGTAAGAGATGAATTTACTATTGTTAAAAGAGGTCTGATTATAATTGGGAGTAATTCTGTCAGTATTTTAAAGGGAATTGGGTCAAGTGTACAGGCTGTATTATAAAAAATTTATTATAAAAATATTACTGGTTAAGGTAGTAGGGATCTGGGGTTGAGAATCTGCATGGCATACCTGACTTAGGTTGTATATTTAACAGTCTAAATTTAAATTTATTTGTGGAAGTTACTGGTACTGGTAAGAATTGATATGTAAGTTTCCTTTTTTCCCCCAAGACTGTTAAAACCAATTTTCTATTCTCAATATATGCTCGATACTGCAGGGTTTGTTTAAATGTGAGCAAGTGATACTAATATTACTTTTTTAATACAAGCAGAGAAAGGGAAGAACAAATGGTTTGAATATAGTAAATAATCACTTACCTGACAGATCTCAGGCAGCACAGGTGTAGCCTTTCTCGGTGGTAGAGGACAGAATGTCAAACCTGCGCGAAGAGTCAGCTGAATGGCTTGCTTCCTCGATCCTGTTGTCTGTTTTCTTCCAAACGGTGTCTGGAATTTAGTGTACTAGAGGTCTTCCAGGCCACAGGTACCGCAGCATTACTCTTTGGGCCCGATATTAATAATGGGTGCCTTTCTCACACTTTTCTACATCTGTTGAAGAAAAAATTAAGAAAAATCTCATTAACTTGTTTACTGTAAATGCAGTGTCTTGTCTGCTAATGATACTGAACATGTATACATCACTCTGTATTTAAAAGTAAAAATTAATTAGAACATTTTTGTGTACGATGTAAGCTAATTACAAATAATGCTAATGGGTACAATACACACAGTGCAGCATACGGAATGATGAAGCATCTGGTGCTAAGGTAGTGGTATGGGGGCCCCAAATGAAAATCTGCTTAGGGCCCCATAAAGTCTTGGGCTGGCCCTGGTCATGCTGATGCTCCCAGTGCCTCTCCATGGCCACCATATTCCTCGAAAGTAAACAGAAGTTAGTTAGTGAGATAATGTCTTAAAAGCTGTGAGGGAGAAAGGAGGTGTAGTGTGGAGTGGAAGCAACATTTCCTTGTTTCCATACATGTTGAAGAAGCTGGTTGAGAGGAGGAAAACGTTCTGACTGGCGAAACAGCTGCTGCGTGACAAGAAAGTGAGGTTTCCTTTAGTCTTTCCTGCAGCGCTCCAGTTTGCGTGGAAGAGGAGAAACAAAGTTTGACGTCACAACAGAAGCTGTCAAGTTCATCAAGAAGCAAGTTACTGATAGAGAATAAACTATAAAACATCCACTAGCACAAGGAGACTGAGAGGTATGATTGGTCTGGATAGCTTTGTGTAGCTGTTTAGGCTATAACCTAGTAGACGTCTCAGACATTCCACTGACCTAAGTTAAGTTCTCTTCTTTTTTTTCTTCCTTTTTTCTCTTTGTTGTTAGTTTTGTGGACATGAATTTAACAAGAAGAGAATCCTCAGCTGGCTACTGGAGACATTTTTCTGTTCATGTTCTCTCTTCTGCTGTGGAGAAAAGATTTTTGTTGGCCTGTTTGGCTATGCTGGTTCTATTTAGAATTACAGGTATCCTAATAATGTTCACTGGTACAAAAGCAGTAGCCTATATTTTGAAATTAGGAGGGTCAGATGGCATGGAACGATTGCTATGCCAATCTTTTATTTCAGTTTTGTTATCTTATCATATGAATGGCAAATAGTGCTAATGTTAATGTTCCTGGAATATTAATGGTTCTTATGGAGTTCTTATTTTGGTCCATAGGAGGTTGAACTTTGCTGAGAGAGTATAAGGATAGTAATGGTAGAGTTATTTATATAGAAGCCAATATAAATTGGGGGGGGGGGGGGGGGGGTAAATAACACTGTGTAATATCTATGCTCCTAACATGGAGGACCCATCTTTCTTTCATGGAGTTAATAAATTGGGAAATGCCCAAGGACAAATGCTTTTGGCAGGAGACTTCAATTAGGTCTTAAATGGGATATTAGATAAAAGTAAATAATCAGGTACCTCAACGCCAAAGGATAGAGCTGCCATTCACATGCTGATGGTGGACAATGACCTGATTCAATCCTAGAAACCAGGAATGCACATTTTACTACCACTGCCATAATTCCTACCCAAGACTTAACCTTGATTTTAATCTCCCAGAGTCTAACCAATAATATCACTGATAGCACTATCAACGCTATTTCCCTGTCGGACCATGCACCTGTTTAGCTTTGTGTGAATATACATTCAGACAGGCTTAGAAGAGGTAGATGGAGAATGAATACATCTCTACTACAGATGTCTGAAAACCTGTATTAGACCTGATCAATATTTAGCACTAAATGAAGCCACCCCCGCAGGTTATAAATATGTACATAGCCCTAGATTATCAGGCAGAGGAGGTGGAGCATGCATAATCTACCAGAAAACGCTTGATACTCAAAAACACTATCAAATTCACTTTGTCTGAGATTCTCTACGTTAATATATCAAATCCAGCCACAAATAAAAATGGATTCACACTATTATTTGTAGGCCTTCAGCACCACACTCTGAATTTTTAAAAGAATTGAGTGATTTTGCTGCAGACTTGGCAGTGTGCAACAACAAAGTTATAATAGTAGGAGACTTTAATATTCATTTTGAAAAAGCAGACGATCCATTAACAAATGCCCTTGCATCGATATTAGATAACTGTAACTGGACCCACACATTACTGTAATCATACCCTAGATTTAGTCCTGACCCTGGGTGTTAGCATTAAGCTTAGTAACATCAGACCATTATCTAATCTCCTATGAGCTACATCTTAGGCAAAATGTTAATTTGGCCCCTTGCCACTTTTTAAAGCATGCAATAACCCAATGACCACTGTACAGTTTACTGAAAACCTTCCAGACCTACCGACCTTTGCTTACACTCCGTTAGATTAAACATAGCTAGATAGATTAACAAACGGCCTTTAAAATACCCTTCAATTAACCTTAGACAAGGTGGCTCCGCCCGCACAGTGGTACAGTGATCAAACTCGTACCTTAAAACAAACAGCGCAGAAACTAGAGCAAAAATGGCGGATGACCCAAGTGTCCCAAGATTCCAGCTTCTTTAACCAGTAATGTTTTTATGGACTATTTTAATAATAAAATAGAAAACATTAAACAACAAATCCAACACTCCTTATTAAATCAAAAATTTGACCTTAAATCAAAATTGCCTGGTACAGCTGCTTTAGAACATAACTTGGTTGTAGAATAAAGGCTGGAAGCCTTCTACCCACTTCCACAGCCAGAACTAAAAAAAGATTTCCTCAGCAAATTGCACAACCTGTACACTTGACCCAATTCCCTCTAAAATACTATACGAAATACTCCCAATTATAATCAGACCTCTTTTAACAATAGTAAATTCATCCCTTAGCTTAGGGTATGTACCCAAAACCCTTAAATTAGCAGTCATGAAACCTTTCATTAAGAAACCAAATCTCCTAGTCCATCCATGAATAAGAAATTCCTATCTGGATTCAGACCCCATCATAGCACAGAGACAGCCCTAGTGAAGATTACAAAGATCTCTTTCTTGCCTCTGATCAAGGCTACGTATTCTTTATTAGCCCTACTAGACCGCAGTGCAGCCTTTGATACAATACGTCACACTATTCTACTAGAAAGATTAGAGAAAATGGTTGGAATCACAGGAACAGCCCTACCGTGGTTCAAATCATATCTAACTGAACACCATCAGTTTATAAAGATAAAAGATTTATCATCAAATTACACAAGTAAGATATGGAGTTCCACAATACTCTATTTTAGGACTGCTATTATTTACATTATACATGTTACCACTGGGCAGTTATAATTTCCATTGCCATTGCAGATGACACACAGCTCTATATATCAGCCCAACATGTTGATACATTTAGATTAAAGAAAATGGAGGACTGTGTAAAGGATATAAAACTCTGGATGTCACATAACTTCTTTCTTCTTAACAGTAACAAAACAAAACTTCTCCTTTTAGGTCCAAAAGACACTAGAAATAAACTATTTTTATTTAGACTTAATGTTAGATCAGCTGATTTTTCCATTATCCCTGGTCCAGCAACTAAAAATCATTTGACTGAATAAAGATTTGAATAAAGTAAACCATCACTTACCTGACTGGTGTGACTGGGTAAGGTCTTGGTGTAGCACCTTCTCAATGTTTCCGGAGAGCACAACAGATTCCAGGAAGCAGAGGAGAAGCCTTTCTCTGTGATAGAGGACCGGACATCATACCCAATTTCATCACTTTAACTGGTGGTACTATTTCCACATATTTCTCAGACTAGGAGAAGCTGCATTTGCAAACACTAGTAAATGAAACTTCACAGAAATTAATTGGGCTGTCTTACTAATGAGCTAAAAAACACAGTCACTTAAAATCCAAGCACATTTGAGTTTGAGAACCTTGAGTTTGGAAAGCTCAGTCAACTTAGTTTGATATTGTATCATTAGATATTCACTTTGCCCCTCCTCTCACTCACAAACAAATCCCTTAAAACCTCAAACATGACTAAAAAAAAACGATGGAGAACAGAGAAACTACACTCATTATATTTCCTCAACATTTCCAGTCTTTCCATTTGGACGAGGATATTTAATCAGAATAGCCAGAATTCCTGCAACAGGTGCTGTTGATGGTAAAAGACAAAATGTGCGGAAATCAAAAACTCTCAGAGATAAAGAGCTGCTGGTGTTACTTAAAGACAAACAAACCTACTGAAGAACAGAGAAGAAATTAAAATCAATGACAAACCTTAACTTCTTCAACAAACAGATTTTTTTTTGCACTTTAGAGGTTCTAAACATGCATGTAGCGCATTTTCATAATGAATAAATCACTACTGTGACACTGCCTATTTTAACCATTTTTAATGTAATATAGTTCCAGTTAAACATCCATAAAGCATATAAATCCAAAATCAGCTGTAGTGTAGAGAGACATCTGAAATATACTACTACCCTTAGAATAGCCAGATCACAATTTACAAAACAAGTACTTAAGAGAGCCTGCAGATTTCTTGTGGACTGCTCACTAGTGCTTGAAGGTAGGTATAATTTTGTCTGTACTCACCCTCTTATTAACGGTACTTACTTGAAGTCCATAGAACCAATCCAAAACATAGGAGTTGGAAAGCTCTCACAAAGTGGTTTGTATTTCAGACATCCTTCTTTCTGATAACAGTTTATAATCCTGGATGTTTCCTTGTGAAAGGAAAGTCTGAACCATGGAAATCCCTGGTTTGAGTTGCTGAGAGTCAATTCAGGAGTGATACATTTGTCTTCTGTGTGTAAAGTCTATCCCAGTGTCCATAAGAAGAGCAAGTTAGTTGTAAGGACTGCAAATAGAGAAACAAACAAACAGAAAACAAGACAAAAGTGAAGCTTTCTGCAAAAGCAGAACAGCACAAAACCTCATGAATAAAACATACACAAAGCTTGACTGAATATAGAAAGAATTAAATGATAGCAAACTTACAGTGAGTGTTAGAACCTATAGTTCCACCAGTAAGGATCTTCATTACAGTGAGGCCTGAAGTGAGCCACATCTAAACCACCTTGCTGCTTCATAGTTCCCTCCCTTTTGGCTTGTAACCTGGCCTACTTCCAATATACTGCCACATAGTGGATGGAGTAGGAATTACCATGAAAAAAAGCAGTCACAACACTGGAGTCACACGAGTGTCAGCTATGGCTTCAAGTAGGCCTAAGTTTTAGGATTTTTTTTGTGCCAATATAGAAAATAGACAATAGGCAAGTGGCTTAAAGTTCCAACCACAACAGGCCCAATGAGACCTAAAGAACCAGCACAACAGGCCCAATGATAATGATCATTACAAATCAATACACATAACCAATCATCAAAATTACTGCATTTTCAACTAAAAAAAACATTCTGTTAATAGACATCTCATATGAAGACTTTTGTATCCTTTGAAAAGAACTAAATCTGGCATGTGTGACTGTGTCCTATAAATACTTATAAATAAATGAACACATTGTAAGGTGAATGCTGTGCCAAGGTCCTGCACAATTGTTTCTTATTTTAGTGACAAATAAATAGCAATTTACTACATTTATAACTATTTTACAAAGTTAGTGAGATAATGTTTACATCAATCCTGATGCTTTAAATCTCTCCCACATGGTGAGGTATACGGTTTATTTATTTAACAATGGTATCGGATCGGTACTGTGTATCGATCAATAAGTTCATGCATTGGTATCGATTATGTATGGTGTATCTGTAAATGTAACATATAGGAAACAACATATGACAGCATTATTGTAAGGCATTTCTGGCAACTTCACTGGTTAATAGAATATGCCTACATTGATAAATCCCCTTAAGTTGCACCCTGATTGGTGAATGTTTAGCATGTCAAATGTATGCTTGAATGTGATTGGCTAATACCAACCACAATAATTGACATATCAAGTCCTCTGGTCAGACTATTATAGAATAGGCTAAAGATGCAGCATGTAAAATTGCAGGTTGACTGGATGAATGGTTTCTAAGAGTTATGTACTATTGGCCTCGCTTTCTTGTGACAAATGTCCACCAAACTTGACATACCCCCTCAAAATAATGTGCTGAACAGATTTTGTTAAAATGGGCTTGTTCAAAGTCAAAGTGTTCAAAAGGTACAAGTTGACATTATTCATTATAATTATTATTAATTATAAATATTGCAGGTATTTTGCTACCAGATGTGTGAGGATTGGCAAAAAAATTCTTGAAGTAGAAAGGATCAAGAAATTACCCCCCCCCCCCCAAAAAAAAAAAAAAAAAATGAATTTTGTGTGTAGGACACAGATGCTACAGACCAGATGCTATTGAATAAAAACGCTTAATGCTTTGTTGTAACGCCACCATCAGGCCAGTGAATGTCATTTTTCTTGAAGCTGCTGTAGCTTTGTTGTGTCCATATGCAATGTGTTTAATGCATATATTAAACAAATTCGTTGTTACGGATTTAGGACACTGGCGGGCACTAGTGGACTGTTTGAGGTAAGAGAAAGAAGAGAGGAAAGGAGGAGAAGAATAAACAAAATAGTAAGCTCTCTGTTCCATAATCGTGTGTGGTTAATGTCTGACTCTGAACGACAAGTCAACACAACAAAGTGGCGACGAGAGAAGGAGTGAAGATACAGACATGGCTCTGCTCTCCTTGCAACCTCCTGCTCTGTTCCTGGACTGCCCAGGCAACCCGACAATTCCATTTGCTACTTGGAAAATGCTATTCGATAACTATCTGCTTGCTGTCGGGGGAGGCGAGTTTCCTGCCGAGAGGAAGAGAGCCTTGCTTATTCACTGCTTGGGAACGGAGGGTAACCGAATCTACAGCACCTTACCACTCGAAAAAGATGACTATGAGGGCTCAGTAAAGGCTTTGGAGAAG
The DNA here is from genome assembly GCF_030463535.1 of Salminus brasiliensis. Lineage (NCBI taxonomy): Eukaryota > Metazoa > Chordata > Actinopteri > Characiformes > Bryconidae > Salminus > Salminus brasiliensis. The sequence goes on along the minus strand of NC_132881.1, from coordinate 10,963,583 downwards.
CACTTCAGTCCAAAACTAAACATTGTCGCAGAAAGATACCGCTTTAGGCAAAGAGCACAAGCTGTAGGTGAGTCAATTGATCACTATGTCGCAGCATTGCGTGAACTGGTAAAAAAATGTCAGTTTGGAGCTATGGAGGATGAGATGCTTCGGGATCAAATTGTAGAGAAAACAAACAGTTCCCGCATCCGTGAAAGACTTTTAATGGAAGAAGGTTTGACACTGGATAAAACTCTGGATGTAGCCAGGCGTACTGAAGCCGCTATAGCTGTTAGCGATTTCTGTGACTGATACAAAGCCCGTTGCTGCTGTGCAAGTGCAAAAGAAGGCACGTAACCCCAAAAAAAACCTGCTCGTAAAACTGATGGTGCTACGTCATGCTACCGGTGTGGTGCTGCTGAGCACAAAGCAAATGACAAGTCGTGCCCTGCAACAAACTCTAAATGCAAGTCATGTGGAAAATTGGGACACTTCTCAAGAGTATGCAAGTCCTCTCGAAAGCCAGTTAATGAAGTGACTGTGCCTGAAATGTGTGTTTTAAGTGTTGAAAATAATTTCACTGTTGATGCAATTAAACTAATGTGCCCTGTTACCATCACTCTACCAAATACTACTGCTGCATGTAATGTAAAATTGCTAGTTGATACAGGATCTGGCGTTTCTATACTGCCTAATAGTATTTACAATGCTAATTTTAGCTCAGTTAAACTGCATAATCCAAAAGTGCAGCTTGTGACGTATTCTAAGGAAAAACTGAATGTGATAGGATGTCTTAGAGCTGACGTTACTCACAATGGTAGTACTGCCTCTACTGACTTTTACATAGTGAAGACAGGGACACCTGTACTGGGCATGGACCTGGTTACTGCTCTCCAGCTGCAGATTAAAGGAGGACAGTTACTAACACAGGCGTCGGAAATCTGTGCAACGCTCCACCAAGCCAAAGCTCCATCTACTCACTTTGAACATGATGGTGGGTCACCTGCCACGTTCGGATGTGCGAGAAACTTCGTGCACAAAGTGAAGCTCCGGCCTGATGTGAAGCCTGTACGACAGAACCTCCGACATTTACCTCTCTCAGTTCGCGATGCTGTCTCCGAGGAACTCAAGGACCTGGAAAAACACGGCATAATTGAGAAAATTGATGCGTCTGAATGGGTCTCTCCAATTGTGGTCACCAAAAAAGAGAACTGGTGGCATACGCATGTGTGTTGACCTGAGGGAACTTAACAAGGCTGTGATTAGGGATAGCCATCCATTGCCACTGATTGAGGACATTCTGTCAGAACTGCGTGGCGCCGTGATGTTCTCAACTCTGGATTTGAAATCTGCTTACCATCAACTGACGCTGCATGAAGAGAGTAGGGGGCTCACTGCTTTCATTACACATGAAGGACTGTACCGGTACTGCAGAGTCCCATATGGACTGTGTTCAGCCCCAGCAGCTTTCCAAAAGATGATGATGCAGATTCTCAGTGGCATGAAGGGGGTGCAATGCTACCTTGATGACGTCATTACATATGGATCGTCAGAGGCGGAGCATGACGCCAACCTGAGTGCGGTGTTGTGCAAAATCAATGATGCTGGACTGAAGCTCAATGTTAACAAATGCCAACTCCGGCAAACCACACTAAGCTTCCTTGGTCAAAAGATTGGACCAGAGGGTCTGCTGCCAGATGACTCTCACGTTGCTGCTATTCTGAATGCACCGTCCCCTTCCGATCCTGCAACCTTGCGCTCTTTCCTTGGCCTGAGTGCATGGTACAGCAAGTTTGTGCCAAATTACGCAACTGTCGTTGAGCCCATGAGAGCTCTTCTTTGAAAAGATTGTTCATTTCACTGGAACAAGACAGCTCAAGCAGCATTTAAGCAAGTCAAGCAGTTAATTGTGCATAGCACTGCACTGGTGATGTTTGACCCCAGTAAGTCAACCATTGTTTCAACAGATGCCTCAGACTATGGGGTAGGTGCAGTCTTGACTCAGATGGACAGTAACGGGGCAGAGCAGACTGTTGCTTTTGCATCTCGCAGTCTTTCTGAGGCAGAGAGGAAATACTCTATAGTCGAGAAGGAAGCGCTAGCTTGCGTCTGGGCTGCCGAGAAATGGCGGACATGGCTGTGGGGAAGGAGATTCCTGTTACGCACTGATCACCAAGCACTTACCACGCTGCTGACTACCAAAGGCAATAACCGTGCTGGTCTCCGCATTACCCGATGGTCTGCTCGTCTCCTAGAGTTTGACTACGACGTTGAATACAGAACAGGGTCCCTGAACCATGTTGCTGACTGCCTGTCGAGACTCCCACTGCCTGAAACTGACACTGCATACGCAGAAGAGATTGAGTCAGTGGCTGCCATACTCACTGACCTGAGTGCTGTGTCTGAGGAAGACTTCCGTTCAGAATGTAATGACTGTCCAGTGCTCACTAAACTCCGTGCACAGATACAGAGAGGCTGGCCATCACGGAAGTCTACACTCGATCTTAACATACAGCCATACTTTCCAATTCGCCATGAACTTGCTGTCATGAATGAATGCATAGTCAGAGGGTCTCACAGATTACTTGTGCCAGAGTCATTGCAGAAAAGACTCATTGTGCTAGCCCATGAAACCCACCAGGGTATTGTGCGTACCAAACAACGCCTTAGAGAGTTGTACTGGTGGCCCAAAATGGACTCTCAGATAGAAATATGCATTAAGAACTGCTCAACCTGCCAACAGAATGACAAGACAACTGTCACCCATGATGCTCCACTGCAACCAGTTCCCCTACCAGCTGCTGCTTGGGAAAAGGTGTCCGTAGACATCATAGGCCCATTTGAGAAAGCTCCTCCTGATTGTAGATTTGCCATATCACTGGTAGATTACTTTAGTAAATGGCCTGAAGTAGCGCTTGCTCACCGCGTTGACACAGCTACTATTATACAGTTCCTGACTGCCCTTTTCTCTCGAGAAGGAATCCCAAAGACGCTGATAAGTGACAATGGTCCTCAATTTCTCTCTGCTGAGTTTGCTGACTTTCTCAAAGAGAGTGGAATACAACACCTGAGATCTTCAGTGTACTACCCAAGAGCTAATGGAGAAGTTGAGAGATTCAACAGAAGCGTTAAGGACTGCTTACAGACTGCATCCATTCAAGGAGAACCCTGGAAGTCATTCCTGAGAACTTACCTGAGGGACTACAGAGCAACTCCTCATTCAACCACTGGAGTATCCCCATCAGAACTGCTCCATGGCCGGCGAATGAGAACAAAGCTACAGGTGATCGATATGCCTGCCCCACTAACAGAGAAGAAAGCGATGCGAGAAAGAGTGGGGAGTAAACAACAGAAAATGAAAGCGTACACCGATCAGCAAAGACATGCCAAGTCTTCCAACTTCCGGCCTGGTGACAAAGTGAGGGTGAGGAAACCATGGAAAGTGAAGAAAGGAGAACTGAAGTTTTCTAAACCTAGAACTATCGTGACAAAGAAAGGACCGGATACATACTTGTTGGATGATGGAAGAACCTGGAACTCCTCACATCTGTCCGTACTTCCCAACTTGAGCACAGATGTGGATTCTGATAGGGCAATGGACTGTACTGATACAGGGACTGACCAAATAACTAACTCTGACTCGGTTAGCCAGTCCAGACCTGTCAGAATAAGAAATGCCCCTAGCTGGACTAAAGATTTTGTTATGGAATGATCATAAAATGTGATTTACAATATTCAGGTTTTAGTTAAAGTGTTACTGTTACATTAATAATACTGTCAGGTTCTTCTGAGTTACAAGAAGTATTCTTTGTTCAAGAGGGAAGATGTTGTGTCCATATGCAATGTGTTTAATGCATATATTAAACAAATTCGTTGTTACGGATTTAGGACACTGGGGGGCACTAGTGGACTGTTTGAGGTAAGAGAAAGAAGAGAGGAAAGGAGGGGAAGAATAAACAAAATAGTAAGCTCTCTGTTCCATAATCGTGTGTGGTTAATGTCTGACTCTGAACGACAAGTCAACACAACAAGCGCCTATCTAGTAAACAGGAGATCCTGGCTTGGAATCCCAGCGGTGCCTTTTCCTTTGGTAATCTTTAATCAGTAACTGCTACAATGAGTAAATCAACCCTTTTTTATTGGTGTCAGACTATGACTAACAGTATGCAGAGCTTTGGTGTGTGCTTTGACTTGCAGATAATCATCAGACCACTGGGATTTACATATGCATAGTAAATTTATTATTTGCCTCAAATATTAGCAGCACTACTGTTATTTTATAGGAAGGTTGACCAAGGAACCAACTTCTTCACCTGGGCTCTGTGGCGCAATGGATAGCGCATTGGACTTCTAGATAAATAGCTGGAGCAATTCAAAGGTTGTGGGTTTGAGTCCCACCAGAGTCTAGAGTGTTTCCTCTTCTTTATAGCTCTGTCTACTACCTTTTTGTACTTTTATTTGCAAGATTTTCTCTAGTCTTTTTACCTAATTAATAGCAATTTCAAACTTTCAGAAATATTCTCTTTGATGTTGGGGTATTGGAACATATTTGTGCTGCAGAAGATTCTGCATGTATTTGTGAAAAGTGAGATGAAGCAGTTTGAAATGTAGGATTTTAGCCTTTTCTGAATCAGAATGATGTTTGCTGATCCATTAAAAGATGTTTAAACAGAACCTGAAGGGTAAACAAAAGATGCTAAGTTTTGTGTGTACATTCTGCGTGACAAGGTCTAGTACTCTGTACATGTATATGTTAGGTTTAAGTAATTGAGAAAAGCTTTCAGAGTTGATGTTATTTGTTTCTGGAAAATGCAGAGGTTCCTAATCAGGGAAGTTGTTTTTGCTGTCTGTGTGAAGTTTGTATGCAAGAGAATGTTTTTGAGTTTGCCTGAAGCTATATTGTGTTGATATAGAAAACCAGTCAGGTAGGGTGCAGCGGCTTAGTTGGTTATAGCGCCTGTCTAGTAAACAGGAGATCCTGGGTTCGAATCCCAGCGGTGCCTTTTCCTTGGGTAATCTTTAATCAGTAACTGCTACAATGAGTAAATCAACCCTTTTTTATTGGCGTAAGACTATGACTAACAGTATGCAGAGCTTTGGTGTGTGCTTAGACTTGCAGATAATCATCAGACCACTGGGATTTACATATGCATAGTAAATTTATTATTTGCCTCAAATATTAGCAGCACTACTGTTATTTTATAGGAAGGTTGGCCAAGGAACCAGTTTCTTCGCCTGGGCTCTGTGGCGCAATGAATAGCGCATTGGACTTCTAGATAAGTAGCTGGAGCAATTCAAAGGTTGTGGGTTCGAGTCCCACCAGAGTCGAGAGTGTTTCCTCTTCTTTATAGCTCTGTCTACTACCTTTTTGTACTTTTATTTGCAAGATTTTCTCTAGTCTTTTTACCTAATTAATAGCAATTTCAAACTTTCAGAAATATTCTGTTTGATGTTGGGGTATTGGAACATATTTGTGCTGCAGAAGATTCTGCATGTATTTTTGAAAAGTGAGATGAAGCAGTTTGAAATGTAGGATTTTAGCCTTTTCTGAATCAGAATGATGTTTACTGATCCATTAAAAGATGTTTAAACGGAACCTGAAGGGTAAACAAAAGATGCTAAGTTTTGTGTGTACATTCTGCGTGACAAGGTCTAGTACTCTGTACATGTATATGATAGGTTTAAGCAATTGAGACAAGCTTTCAGAGTTGATGTTATTTGTTTCTGGAAAATGCAGAGGTTCCTAATCAGGGAAGTTGTTTTTGCTGTCTGTGTGAAGTTTGTATGCAAGAGAATGTTTTTGAGTTTGCCTGAAGCTACATTGTATTGATATAGAAAACTAGTAAGGTAGGGCGCCGTGGCTTAGTTGGTTATAGCGCCTGTCTAGTAAACAGGAGATTCTGGTTTCGCATCCCAGCTGTGCCTTTTCCTTGGGTAATCTTTAATCAGTAACTGCTACAATGAGTAAATCAACCCTTTTTTTATTGGCGTCAGACTATGACTAACAGTATGCAGAGCTTTGGTGTGTGCTTAGACTTGCAGATAATCATCAGACCACTGTGATTTACATATGCATAGTAAATTTATTATTTGCCTCAAATATTAGCAGCAGTACTGTTATTTTATAGGAAGGTTGGCCAAGGAACCAGTTTCTTCGTCTGGGCTCTGTGGCGCAATGGATAGTGCATTGGACTTCTAGATAAATAGCTGGAGCAATTCAAAGGTTGTGGGTTCGAGTCCCACCAGAGTCGAGAGTGTTTCCTCTTCTTTATAGCTCTGTCTACTACCTTTTTGTACTTTTATTTGCAAGATTTTCTCTAGTCTTTTTACCTAATTAATAGCAATTTCAAACTTTCAGAAATATTCTGTTTGATGTTGGGGTATTGGAACATATTTGTGCTGCAGAAGATTCTGCATGTATTTTTGAAAAGTGAGATGAAGCAGTTTGAAATGTAGGATTTTAGCCTTTTCTGAATCAGAATGATGTTTACTGATCCATTAAAAGATGTTTAAACGGAACCTGAAGGGTAAACAAAAGATGCTAAGTTTTGTGTGTACATTCTGCGTGACAAGGTCTAGTACTCTGTACATGTATATGATAGGTTTAAGCAATTGAGACAAGCTTTCAGAGTTGATGTTATTTGTTTCTGGAAAATGCAGAGGTTCCTAATCAGGGAAGTTGTTTTTGCTGTCTGTGTGAAGTTTGTATGCAAGAGAATGTTTTTGAGTTTGCCTGAAGCTATATTGTGTTGATATAGAAAACCAGTCAGGTAGGGTGCCGTGGCTTAGTTGGTTATAGCGCCTGTCTAGTAAACAGGAGATCCTGGGTTCGCATCCCAGCGGTGCCTTTTCCTTGGGTAATCTTTAATCAGTAACTGCTACAATGAGTAAATCAACCCTTTTTTTATTGGCGTCAGACTATGACTAACAGTATGCAGAGCTTTGGTGTGTGCTTAGACTTGCAGATAATCATCAGACCACTGGGATTTACATATGCATAGTAAATTTATTATTTGCCTCAAATATTAGCAGCACTACTGTTATTTTATAGGAAGGTTGGCCAAGGAACCAGTTTCTTCACCTGGGCTCTGTGGCGCAATGGATAGCGCATTGGGCTTCTAGATAAATAGCTGGAGCAATTCAAAGGTTGTGGGTTCGAGTCCCACCAGAGTCGAGAGTGTTTCCTCTTCTTTATAGCTCTGTCTACTACCTTTTTGTACTTTTATTTGCAAGATTTTCTCTAGTCTTTTTACCTAATTAATAGCAATTTCAAACTTTCAGAAATATTCTGTTTGATGTTGGGGTATTGGAACATATTTGTGCTGCAGAAGATTCTGCATGTATTTTTGAAAAGTGAGATGAAGCAGTTTGAAATGTAGGATTTTAGCCTTTTCTGAATCAGAATGATGTTTACTGATCCATTAAAAGATGTTTAAACGGAACCTGAAGGGTAAACAAAAGATGCTAAGTTTTGTGTGTACATTCTGCGTGACAAGGTCTAGTACTCTGTACATGTATATGATAGGTTTAAGCAATTGAGACAAGCTTTCAGAGTTGATGTTATTTGTTTCTGGAAAATGCAGAGGTTCCTAATCAGGGAAGTTGTTTTTGCTGTCTGTGTGAAGTTTGTATGCAAGAGAATGTTTTTGAGTTTGCCTGAAGCTACATTGTATTGATATAGAAAACTAGTAAGGTAGGGCGCCGTGGCTTAGTTGGTTATAGCGCCTGTCTAGTAAACAGGAGATTCTGGGTTCGCATCCCAGCTGTGCCTTTTCCTTGGGTAATCTTTAATCAGTAACTGCTACAATGAGTAAATCAACCCTTTTTTTATTGGCGTCAGACTATGACTAACAGTATGCAGAGCTTTGGTGTGTGCTTAGACTTGCAGATAATCATCAGACCACTGTGATTTACATATGCATAGTAAATTTATTATTTGCCTCAAATATTAGCAGCAGTACTGTTATTTTATAGGAAGGTTGGCCAAGGAACCAGTTTCTTCGCCTGGGCTCTGTGGCGCAATGGATAGCGCATTGGACTTCTAGATAAATAGCTGGAGCAATTCAAAGGTTGTGGGTTCGAGTCCCACCAGAGTCGAGAGTGTTTCCTCTTCTTTATAGCTCTGTCTACTACCTTTTTGTACTTTTATTTGCAAGATTTTCTCTAGTCTTTTTACCTAATTAATAGCAATTTCAAACTTTCAGAAATATTCTGTTTGATGTTGGGGTATTGGAACATATTTGTGCTGCAGAAGATTCTGCATGTATTTTTGAAAAGTGAGATGAAGCAGTTTGAAATGTAGGATTTTAGCCTTTTCTGAATCAGAATGATGTTTACTGATCCATTAAAAGATGTTTAAACGGAACCTGAAGGGTAAACAAAAGATGCTAAGTTTTGTGTGTACATTCTGCGTGACAAGGTCTAGTACTCTGTACATGTATATGATAGGTTTAAGCAATTGAGACAAGCTTTCAGAGTTGATGTTATTTGTTTCTGGAAAATGCAGAGGTTCCTAATCAGGGAAGTTGTTTTTGCTGTCTGTGTGAAGTTTGTATGCAAGAGAATGTTTTTGAGTTTGCCTGAAGCTATATTGTGTTGATATAGAAAACCAGTCAGGTAGGGTGCCGTGGCTTAGTTGGTTATAGCGCCTGTCTAGTAAACAGGAGATCCTGGGTTCGCATCCCAGCGGTGCCTTTTCCTTGGGTAATCTTTAATCAGTAACTGCTACAATGAGTAAATCAACCCTTTTTTTATTGGCGTCAGACTATGACTAACAGTATGCAGAGCTTTGGTGTGTGCTTAGACTTGCAGATAATCATCAGACCACTGGGATTTACATATGCATAGTAAATTTATTATTTGCCTCAAATATTAGCAGCACTACTGTTATTTTATAGGAAGGTTGGCCAAGGAACCAGTTTCTTCGTCTGGGCTCTGTGGCGCAATGGATAGCGCATTGGACTTCTAGATAAATAGCTGGAGCAATTCAAAGGTTGTGGGTTCGAATCCCACCAGAGTCGAGAGTGTTTCCTCTTCTTTATAGCTCTGTCTACTACCTTTTTGTACTTTTATTTGCAAGATTTTCTCTAGTCTTTTTACCTAATTAATAGCAATTTCAAACTTTCAGAAATATTCTGTTTGATGTTGGGGTATTGGAACATATTTGTGCTGCAGAAGATTCTGCATGTATTTTTGAAAAGTGAGATGAAGCAGTTTGAAATGTAGGATTTTAGCCTTTTCTGAATCAGAATGATGTTTACTGATCCATTAAAAGATGTTTAAACGGAACCTGAAGGGTAAACAAAAGATGCTAAGTTTTGTGTGTACATTCTGCGTGACAAGGTCTAGTACTCTGTACATGTATATGATAGGTTTAAGCAATTGAGACAAGCTTTCAGAGTTGATGTTATTTGTTTCTGGAAAATGCAGAGGTTCCTAATCAGGGAAGTTGTTTTTGCTGTCTGTGTGAAGTTTGTATGCAAGAGAATGTTTTTGAGTTTGCCTGAAGCTACATTGTATTGATATAGAAAACTAGTAAGGTAGGGCGCCGTGGCTTAGTTGGTTATAGCGCCTGTCTAGTAAACAGGAGATCCTGGGTTCGCATCCCAGCTGTGCCTTTTCCTTGGGTAATCTTTAATCAGTAACTGCTACAATGAGTAAATCAACCCTTTTTTTATTGGCGTCAGACTATGACTAACAGTATGCAGAGCTTTGGTGTGTGCTTAGACTTGCAGATAATCATCAGACCACTGTGATTTACATATGCATAGTAAATTTATTATTTGCCTCAAATATTAGCAGCAGTACTGTTATTTTATAGGAAGGTTGGCCAAGGAACCAGTTTCTTCACCTGGGCTCTGTGGCGCAATGGATAGCGCATTGGACTTCTAGATAAATAGCTGGAGCAATTCAAAGGTTGTGGGTTCGAGTCCCACCAGAGTCGAGAGTGTTTCCTCTTCTTTATAGCTCTGTCTACTACCTTTTTGTACTTTTATTTGCAAGATTTTCTCTAGTCTTTTTACCTAATTAATAGCAATTTCAAACTTTCAGAAATATTCTGTTTGATGTTGGGGTATTGGAACATATTTGTGCTGCAGAAGATTCTGCATGTATTTTTGAAAAGTGAGATGAAGCAGTTTGAAATGTAGGATTTTAGCCTTTTCTGAATCAGAATGATGTTTACTGATCCATTAAAAGATGTTTAAACGGAACCTGAAGGGTAAACAAAAGATGCTAAGTTTTGTGTGTACATTCTGCGTGACAAGGTCTAGTACTCTGTACATGTATATGATAGGTTTAAGCAATTGAGACAAGCTTTCAGAGTTGATGTTATTTGTTTCTGGAAAATGCAGAGGTTCCTAATCAGGGAAGTTGTTTTTGCTGTCTGTGTGAAGTTTGTATGCAAGAGAATGTTTTTGAGTTTGCCTGAAGCTATATTGTATTGATATAGAAGACTAGTCAGGTAGGACGCTGTGGCTTAGTTGGTTATAGCGCCTGTCTACTAAACAGGAGATCCTGGGTTCGAATCCCAGCGGTGCCTCTTCCTTGGGTAATCTTTAATCAGTAACTGCTACAATGAGTAAATCAACCCTTTTTTTATTGGCGTCAGACTATGACTAACAGTATGCAGAGCTTTGGTGTGTGCTTAGACTTGCAGATAATCATCAGACCACTGGGATTTACATATGCCTAGTAAATTTATTATTTGCCTCAAATATTAGCAGCACTACTGTTATTTTATAGGAAGGTTGGCCAAGGAACCAGTTTCTTCACCTGGGCTCTGTGGCGCAATGGATAGCGCATTGGACTTCTAGATAAATAGCTGGAGCAATTCAAAGGTTGTGGGTTCGAGTCCCACCAGAGTCGAGAGTGTTTCCTCTTCTTTATAGCTCTGTCTACTACCTTTTTGTACTTTTATTTGCAAGGTTTTCTCTAGTCTTTTTACCTAATTAATAGCAATTTCAAACTTTCAGAAATATTCTGTTTGATGTTGGGGTATTGGAACATATTTGTGCTGCAGAAGATTCTGCATGTATTTTTGAAAAGTGAGATGAAGCAGTTTGAAATGTAGGATTTTAGCCTTTTCTGAATCAGAATGATGTTTACTGATCCATTAAAAGATGTTTAAACGGAACCTGAAGGGTAAACAAAAGATGCTAAGTTTTGTGTGTACATTCTGCGTGACAAGGTCTAGTACTCTGTACATGTATATGATAGGTTTAAGCAATTGAGACAAGCTTTCAGAGTTGATGTTATTTGTTTCTGGAAAATGCAGAGGTTCCTAATCAGGGAAGTTGTTTTTGCTGTCTGTGTGAAGTTTGTATGCAAGAGAATGTTTTTGAGTTTGCCTGAAGCTATATTGTGTTGATATAGCAAACCAGTCAGGTAGGGTGCCGTGGCTTAGTTGGTTATAGCGCCTGTCTAGTAATTAGGAGATCCTGGGTTCGCATCCCAGCTGTGCCTTTTCCTTGGGTAATCTTTAACCAGTAACTGCTACAATGAGTAAATCAACCCTTTTTTTATTGGCGTCAGACTATGACTAACAGTATGCAGAGCTTTGGTGTGTGCTTAGACTTGCAGATAATCATCAGACCACTGGGATTTACATATGCATAGTAAATTTATTATTTGCCTCAAATATTAGCAGCACTACTGTTATTTTATAGGAAGGTTGGCCAAGGAACCAGTTTCTTCACCTGGGCTCTGTGGCGCAATGGATAGCGCATTGGACTTCTAGATAAATAGCTGGAGCAATTCAAAGGTTGTGTGTTCGAGCCTCACCAGAGTCGGGAGTGTTTCCTCTTCTTTATAGCTCTGTCTACTACCTTTTTGTACTTTTATTTGCAAGATTTTCTCTAGTCTTTTTTACCTAATTAATAGCAATTTCAAACTTTCAGAAATATTCTGTTTGATGTTGGGGTCTTGGAACATATTTGTGCTGCAGAAGATTCTGCATGTATTTGTGAAAAGTGAGATGAAGCAGTTTGAAATGTAGGATTTTAGCCTTTTCTGAATCAGAATGATGTTTGCTGATCCATTAAAAGATGTTTAAAATGAACCTGAAGGGTAAACAAAAGATGCTAAGTTTTGTGTGTACATTCTGCGTGACAAGGTCTAGTACTCTGTACATGTATATGATAGGTTTAAGCAATTGAGACAAGCTTTCAGAGTTGATGTTATTTGTTTCTGGAAAATGCAGAGGTTCCTAATCAGGGAAGTTGTTTTTGCTGTCTGTGTGAAGTTTGTATGCAAGAGAATGTTTTTGAGTTTGCCTGAAGCTATATTGTATTGATATAGAAAACCTGTCGAGTAGGGTGCCGTGGCTTAGTTGGTTATAGCGCCTGTCTAGTAAAGAGGAGATCCTGGGTTCAAATCCCAGCGGTGCCTTTTCCTTGGGTAATCTTTATTCAGTAACTGCTACAATGAGTAAATCAACCCTTTTTTTATTGGAGTCAGACTATGACTAACAGTATGCAGAGCTTTGGTGTGTGCTTAGACTTGCAGATAATCATCAGACCACTGGGATTTACATATGCATAGTAAATTTATTATTTGCCTCAAATATTAGCAGCACTACTGTTATTTTATAGGAAGGTTGGCCAAGGAACCAGTTTCTTCACTTGGCCTCTGTGGCGCAATGGATAGCGCATTGGCCTTTTAGATGCATAGTTGAAGCAATGCAACGGTTGTGGGTTTGAGTCCCACCAGAGTCTAGAGTGTTTCCTCTTCTTTATAGCCCTGCCTACAACCTTTTTGTACTTTTATTTGCAAGATTTTCTCTAGTCTTTTTACCTAATTAATAGCAATTTCAAACTTTCAGAAATATTCTGTTTGATGTTGGGGTATTAGAACATATTTGTGCTGCAGAATATTCTGCATGTATTTGTGAAAAGTGAGATGAAGCAGTTTGAAATGTAGGATTTTAGCCTTCTCTGAATCAGAATGATGTTTGCTGATCCATTAAAAGATGTTTAAACGGAACCTGAAGGGTAAACAAAAGATGCTAAGTTTTGTGTGTACATTCTGCGTGACAAGGTCTAGTACTCTGTACATGTATATGTTAGGTTTAAGCAATTGAGACAAGCTTTCAGAGTTGATGTTATTTGTTTCTGGAAAATGCAGACGTTCCTAATCAGGGAAGTTGTTTTTGCTGTCTGTGTGAAGTTTGTATGCAAGAGAATGTTTTTGAGTTTGCCTGAAGCTATATTGTATTGATATAGAAGACCAGTCAGGTAGGGCCCCGTGGCTTAGTTGGTTTTCGCGCCTGTCTAGTAAACGGGAGGTCCTGGGTTTGAATCCCAACGGTGCCTTTTCCTTGGGTAATCTTTAATCAGTAACTGCTACAATGAGTAAATCAACTCTTTTTTTATTGGCGTCAGACTATGACTAACAGTATGCAGAGCTTTGGTGTGTGCTTAGACTTGCAGATAATCATCAGACCACTGGGATTTACATATGCAAAGTAAATTCATTATTTGCCTCAAATATTAGCAGCACTACTGTTATTTTATAGGAAGGTTGGCCAAGGTACCAACTTCTTCACCTGTGCTCTGTGGTGCAATGGATAGTGCATTGGACTTCTAGCTACATAGCTGGAGCAATTCAAAGGTTGTGGGTTCGAATCCCACCAGAGTCGAGAGTGTTAACTCTTCTTTATAGCTCTGTCTACTACCTTTTTGTACTTTTATTTGCAAGATTTTCTCCAGTCTTTTTACCTAATTAATAGCAATTTCAAACTTTCAGAAATATTCTGTTTGATGTTGGGGTATTGCAACATATTTGTGCTGCAGAAGATTCTGCATGTATTTGTGAAAAGTGAGATGAAGCAGTTTGAAATGTTGGATTTTAGCCTTTTCTGAATCAGAATGATGTTTGCTGATCCATTAAAAGATGTTAAAACGGAGCCTGAAGGGTAAACAAAAGATGCTAAGTTTTGTGTGTACATTCTGCGTGACAAGGTCTAGTACTCTGTACATGTATATGATAGGTTTAAGCAATTGAGACAAGCCTTCAGAGTTGATGTTATTTGTTTCTGGAAAATGCAGAGGTTCCTAATCAGGGAAGTTGTTTTTGCTGTCTGTGTGAGGTTTGTATGCAAGAGAATGTTTTTGAGTTTGCCTGAAGCTATATTGTATTGATATAGAAGACCTGTCAGGTAGGGCGCCGTGGCTTAGTTGGTTATAGCGCCTGTCTAGTAAACAGGAGGTTCTGCGTTTGAATCCCAGCAGTGCTTTTTCCTTGGGTAATCTTTAATCAGTAACTGCTACAATGAGTAAATCAACCCTTTTTTTATTGACGTCAGACTATGACTAACAGTATGCAGAGCATTGGTGTTTGCTTAGACCTGCAGATAATCATCAGACCACTGGGATTTACATATGCATAGTAAATTCATTATTTGCCTCAAATATTAGCAGCACTACTGTTATTTTATAGGAAGGTTGGCCAAGGAACCAGTTTCTTCACCTGGGCTCTGGGGTGCAATGGATAGCGCATTGGCCTTCTAGCTGCATAGCTGGAGCAATTCAAAGCTTGTGGGTTCGAATCCCACCAGAGTCGAGAGTGTTTACTCTTCTTTATAGCTCTGTCTACTACCTTTTTGTACTTTTATTTGCAAGATTTTCTCCAGTCTTTTTACCTAATTAATAGCAATTTCAAACTTTCAGAAATATTCTGTTTGATGTTGGGGTATTGGAACATATTTGTGCTGCAGAAGATTCTGCATGTATTTGTGAAAAGTGAGATGAAGCAGTTTGAAATGTTGGATTTTAGCCTTTTCTGAATCAGAATGATGTTTGCTGATCCATTAAAAGATGTTAAAACGGAGCCTGAAGGGTAAACAAAAGATGCTAAGTTTTGTGTGTACATTCTGCGTGACAAGGTCTAGTACTCTGTACATGTATATGATAGGTTTAAGCAATTGAGATAAGCCTTCAGAGTTGATGTTATTTGTTTCTGGAAAATGCAGAGGTTCCTAATCAGGGAAGTTGTTTTTGCTGTCTGTGTGAGGTTTGTATGCAAGAGAATGTTTTTGAGTTTGCCTGAAGCTATATTGTATTGATATAGAAGACCTGTCAGGTAGGGCGCCGTGGCTTAGTTGGTTATAGCGCCTGTCTAGTAAACAGGAGGTTCTGCGTTTGAATCCCAGCAGTGCTTTTTCCTTGGGTAATCTTTAATCAGTAACTGCTACAATGAGTAAATCAACCCTTTTTTTATTGACGTCAGACTATGACTAACAGTATGCAGAGCATTGGTGTTTGCTTAGACCTGCAGATAATCATCAGACCACTGGGATTTACATATGCATAGTAAATTCATTATTTGCCTCAAATATTAGCAGCACTACTGTTATTTTATAGGAAGGTTGGCCAAGGAACCAGTTTCTTCACCTGGGCTCTGGGGTGCAATGGATAGCGCATTGGCCTTCTAGCTGCATAGCTGGAGCAATTCAAAGCTTGTGGGTTCGAATCCCACCAGAGTCGAGAGTGTTTACTCTTCTTTATAGCTCTGTCTACTACCTTTTTGTACTTTTATTTGCAAGATTTTCTCCAGTCTTTTTACCTAATTAATAGCAATTTCAAACTTTCAGAAATATTCTGTTTGATGTTGGGGTATTGCAACATATTTGTGCTGCAGAAGATTCTGCATGTATTTGTGAAAAGTGAGATGAAGCAGTTTGAAATGTTGGATTTTAGCCTTTTCTGAATCAGAATGATGTTTGCTGATCCATTAAAAGATGTTAAAACGGAGCCTGAAGGGTAAACAAAAGATGCTAAGTTTTGTGTGTACATTCTGCGTGACAAGGTCTAGTACTCTGTACATGTATATGATAGGTTTAAGCAATTGAGACAAGCCTTCAGAGTTGATGTTATTTGTTTCTGGAAAATGCAGAGGTTCCTAATCAGGGAAGTTGTTTTTGCTGTCTGTGTGAGGTTTGTATGCAAGAGAATGTTTTTGAGTTTGCCTGAAGCTATATTGTATTGATATAGAAGACCTGTCAGGTAGGGCGCCGTGGCTTAGTTGGTTATAGCGCCTGTCTAGTAAACAGGAGGTTCTGCGTTTGAATCCCAGCAGTGCTTTTTCCTTGGGTAATCTTTAATCAGTAACTGCTACAATGAGTAAATCAACCCTTTTTTTATTGACGTCAGACTATGACTAACAGTATGCAGAGCATTGGTGTTTGCTTAGACCTGCAGATAATCATCAGACCACTGGGATTTACATATGCATAGTAAATTCATTATTTGCCTCAAATATTAGCAGCACTACTGTTATTTTATAGGAAGGTTGGCCAAGGAACCAGTTTCTTCACCTGGGCTCTGGGGTGCAATGGATAGCGCATTGGCCTTCTAGCTGCATAGCTGGAGCAATTCAAAGGTTGTGGGTTCGAATCCCACCAGAGTCGAGAGTGTTTCCTCTTCTTTATAGCTCTGTCTACTACCTTTTTGTACTTTTATTTGCAAGATTTTCTCCAGTCTTTTTACCTAATTAATAGCAATTTCAAACTTTCAGAAATATTCTGTTTGATGTTGGGGTATTGGAACATATTTGTGCTGCAGAAGATTCTGCATGTATTTGTGAAAAGTGAGATGAAGCAGTTTGAAATGTTGGATTTTAGCCTTTTCTGAATCAGAATGATGTTTGCTGATCCATTAAAAGATGTTAAAACGGAGCCTGAAGGGTAAACAAAAGATGCTAAGCTTTTGTGTGTACATTCTGTGTGACCAGGTCTCCTACTCTGTACATGTATATGTACATGTGATGTTTTTTGTTTCTGGAAAATGCAGAGGTTCCTATTCAGGGAAGTTGTTTTTTCTGTCTGTGTGAAGTTTGTATGCAAGAGAATGTTTTTGAATTTGTCTGAAGCTATATTGTATTGATATAGATTACCTTTCACCTTACCTTACCTGGGTTTGAATCCCAGCAGTGCATTTTCCTTGGGTAATCTTTAATCAGTAACTGCTACAATGAGTAAATCAACCCTTTTTTATTGGCGTCAGACTATGACTAACAGTATGCAGAGCTTTGGTGTGTGCTTAGTCTTGCAGATAATCATAGACGTTCAAAAATCAATTTTAACAACCCAATCAGAATCAACAGCGCTTCGTGATGTCCGAGTACTAGCAACTCCTGCGTTAAGTTTGGGCTGTTAAACGTACGGTCTCTAACACGTAAAGCCGTCATTGTCAATGAAATTCTAACTGTAAACCTCCTCAGTTCACTGTGTCTCTGTGAACCGTGGGTTAAACCTAATGAATTATTGCTGTGAATGAATCAACTCCCCCAGGCTTTAACTACTGCAGTTATCCACTCAGGTGTGGTCGTGGTGGCGGCGTTGCCACAATCTATGATTCAGTTCTAGGCATAATCCTAAACTCAGGTTATGAAGCTAAATCGTTTGAAGTGCTTATTCTTAAAGTGGCAGGCTTTTCTCCGGCTTCTAAAAAGCAGCTCTCTTTCCTGCTTATTACAGTCTATCGTCCTCCTGGACCTTATACAGATCTTGTTAGTGAAATTGCTGACTTCTTTTCAGAAGTAGCTGTCTCTACTGTGTCATGAAAAATATTGTAATCATGCTGATTCATAATGTATCCATTTAATCTTGTATCCCTTTAATATTTCGTATTCGTAAATCATGTTCTGTTCTATATAATCTACTGCACAGTTGTACAGTACATTCTGATACTATGTCTGGCGCCAGCCGAGGCCAGATAAGAAATATATGGGTAAGCATTAGCTGAAACAGAGCAGTTAATCATGTTGTCCCCTTACTCACCCTCACACTCAGGGGCACAGTGTCTTAAATCTATCAACAATAGGCAGAAAAGTGTGCCAGAGGTCACACACCACTAGTGTTAATTACATACACTCCTTCTTAGGAGGTGCCAGGTGTCGTAAGTCATGACTTCAGGATGCGTATGCAACATGTGAGGGTGGGTGGGGGATATTCCTATAAGTATGTATGTTGAATACCATTGAGGCAGTCTGTATCGTGGTCACGAGCTGCGTGCAGATTCATTAAACTTGCTACTCAATGCATATTCCCTTGTCTGCTTCATCACTCTCTGACAGATTTCCACCACAACTGATAAGGCTTTTATTGTTTGAGATTTCAGTATTCACTTTGAAAAGAGTCCTTAGGACCCCCTTAGAATTAGGTTTAAATCAATCTTAGATGCTTTGGGATTCATTCAAAATGTTATAGGTCCAACTCCTAGATATAGGTCCAACCATACACTAGACCTAGTTCTGACCCTGCATATTGAAACAGAACATGTAGTAAGCATTTCTCAGCCTGACTCCATTTCTGACCATTACCTAATCATGTTTGTAATCTTAAACCAGGATATCCACCTGATGCCTCGCTTTATGAGCAAACGTACCATAACAATGTCTACAGCTAGTGTATTCATTAATAACCTTCCAGATTTAACCATCTCCAGCCCATCTCATCATATAGAACTTGAGCATGAACCAGATGATCTGCTGTCTGTGCTCCGCTCTAATCTTGACAATGTTGCGTCAATTAAGATCAAACAAATTAGGGAGAGAAAGCTAGCGCCTTGGTGTAATGACCATATGCGTACTCTCTACGGCTTGAATGCATCATAGTCATGCGGAATACAAAAAAGCTTTAATTAAAGCCAAATCCTCATAAATCGCATCACTAATAGACAATAACAAAAATA
Organism: Salminus brasiliensis; assembly: GCF_030463535.1. Classification (NCBI taxonomy): domain Eukaryota; kingdom Metazoa; phylum Chordata; class Actinopteri; order Characiformes; family Bryconidae; genus Salminus; species Salminus brasiliensis. Next base: position 10,944,915 of record NC_132881.1, on the reverse strand, counting down.
TCCCCAGATTCCTTTTTAATACTGTGAATAAACTCACCAGCAGTCACAGACAAACTAACTCAGCCATTCCTGCTGACATTAGCAGGATAAAATTGAAAACATTAAAAATTCATAGTCAGTCCCTGACCACTGCAGTGAATGTTGATGAATGGTGCACCAGCTTTAATGCACACTCTGAATACTCTGAATAGCCTATTAAAGTTATCCTCATGTGTACTAGATCCTGTTCCAACACAGTTGTTTAAACAGGTTCTGCCTAGGGTTATACAATCAGTACTGGCCTAGAAAAAGGTCCTAGAAAAAGCAGTGTTTCTGCTGCTGTGCACAACAGTAGCATTTACAAGGTCTTTTAGTCTGGATTTAGACCCAACCACAGCACTGAAACAGCGTTACTAAGAGCCACAAATGACCTCCTCGTTTCATTTGATAGAGGCTGCACTACTATTCTTGTGCTGCTTGACCTTAGTGCTGCCTTTGACACCGTAGATCATGCCATTCTGCTTGACAGGCTTGAAAATACTGCAGGAATTAAATGATCTGCACTCGCTTATCTTAATCTCATGTGGAATTTGTACAACATACAAAGGAACCCAAAAGGAGAGAGATGGTCAGCTCTGGTCACTGAGAGACAGCTAACCAGTCACACAAGTCAGATGTAAATGTAAATGTCAGATTTACTGTATATATTCTATTCAAGTGTGCTGTATGTAGCTATTATTTAATGTCTGTCCTTGTCTCCTCAGATTAGGACACGGTTAAAAAGAGTCATCAGCACAGACCTTTTCCGCTCTTTTATCAGACTACTTAATGGTCTGGTCCTAAAAACTGCTGAAGGTGAACAAAGCAGCAGCCATGAATGAGGAGAAGCCGGCTCTCATAGGCATTTTGGACTGCCCTGAGAAATATGTCAGTGAATAACTCTGATAATATCCTGTAGAACAACTGCAGCTTAGCTTGGTCTGCCACACTCAGAAGATCCAGATCTCAAATTTCATCAGGATGTCTGATGTGAGCCTGTATCTGTTTTGGTGAGGCTAAACTGTGGTGCATGTATAGATTTGAACATGTACTTGTGATGCAGGTATGCTGTGGGTCCTGTGAATAATGAATTCTTTTTATTAATTATAGAAACTATAGAGGAGCATTACTGAGAAGTCCTGGACATGTCCCTGTTCATTAAATAAGGGCTTTGTTCTATAGGTTGTACACTGGCAGTAATGAGTTAACTGAGCTCATCCGTTCAGTGATCAGAAATCCATTCTCTCTCCATTAGCAGAACTGATCAGACTGATCAGCTGCTCCTCAAACCATTGATGAGTTGGATCAGCTGTGCTAAAGCAAAGAGAGCTGGAAAGTAAGCAGGGAGGGTTGCTTCAATGAGTGGAGTTGGGAATCATCAGTCTAGGCTTATGACAGAGATTTGTCCTCATAGAGTAAAGCCTTGTCCTTCTAGACTAAATGGAAACTCAGTTGTTTCTGATGTGGACATGAAGCGGACTTACTAAGAAGCAATGCACTGTAAAAAGTGGGACTGGGGTTCATTAATATTTACTAAATAATTAAAAGTTACCAACACATAATAAAATAAGAATATATGTAGTTTAAAATCAAATCGAGTTTTTTAATGTTTTTATTAATTGTATGTAACACAAATGTTGCTTTAATAATAAAATTAGCTGAGTAGAATTTACTTAACGGCAATATTATATATATATATTGATAGATATAATATAAATATTGAATTTGGGGTTTCATTAGTTGTCAGTTATAACCATCAAAATTAAAATAAATAAACACTTGAAATATATCAGTCTGTGTGTAATGAATTAATATAATATACAAGTTTACCTTTTTGAATGGAATTGAAATAAATCATCTTTTTCAAAATATTCTAATTTTATGACCAGCACCTGTACATGACTCAACTGAAGATGTTCAGAAATCAGGTTCTGAATCTTCTTGTTGTGCTTCTTGATTCAGACTGCCTTCAGAACACCCACTGCTCCTGATTCAGTCCCAGAGACGAGCTTCATTGGTGGAGAGACATCCCTGCTGTTCCATGGCCTCAGTATGGATCACTTTCCGGTCCTCTGGTCCTAGGCTGGTAAATCAAGCAGTGTCTATGGGAGGAGATCCGCTGTCCAACAGAGTGTGGAAGTTCTGGTCTGTATCACTGAGGCCACCGGAACAAGCTTCACCCTCCATATTGAACTGGACACCAGTGGAGAGCTGATGCCTGAGGTGAAGAACATTCAACCACTGCAGTTTTTTCAGGGTTGTCTGAGAGTAACCTACTTTCAAACCTACCAAGCGTTTCACTTAACTTACACAATAAGTCCAAATATTTGTGGACAACCTTTCTAAACAATGCTTTCAGCTACTTTATGTTGCACCCATTGCTGACACAGATGTGCAAATGCACACACACACAGCTTGTCTAGCCCCTGTAGGTTAGATTGAGCTGTGGAGCAGTGGAACTGTGTTTTCTGAAATGATGGATGGTGCTCCATACAAAATTTTAGAGATGGGTTGGAGAGTTGGGGATGATTAGGTGGGGTGATCAACCAATATACTGACCTCACTAAAGCTGTTGTCGCAGAATGCAATCAAATCCACCAGGTAACCATAATTGGTTCATATCTGGTTTAAAAAATAATTGTTTAAATAACAGGAAAATAGGAACCTTGGCATCGCTGTCCAGACCTTCAGCTCCTTATGGATGATGAGTACCACAATCTGCTCCTCAATGGTTGTTTTACCAACGGCAAGATTTATTTGGGAACATCTCCTACAGAAATGGTACATTTATCTTCTGAGGTATATTTTTATGAAATTTAGATAAATATTTTTAAATGTACATAATGATTAAATATTCATATTTTAGTTTCAGGGTTTGAGAAATCGTTTGTCTGCAGGTCAGGGCGGCCTCATTACTATGCTCCTCCCTCATTGAATACACTTCTCCTTTAGATCAGAGGTAGTAAAGCTCCTCTGTGGATGTAGATTTAGTTCCAAAAACAACCAGTTTAAGAAACAGATCAGCAGCATTCATACATGACTCAACTGAAGATGTTCAGAAATCAGGTTCTGAATCACACTTGATTTAGACTTACGTTAGTCCACCCACTATTTCTGACTCAGTCCGAGACAAGCTCCACTGGTGGAGGGACCTCTGTGCTGGTCCATGGCCTCTTCAGCCTTTACTGAGAGACAGACAGACAGAGACATTATCAGGCTAACAAATGAGTGCTTCCCTAAAATCTTTTATAGTCTTTTATATTTATATTTAAAAATCTTTTATAGTGACCAAGTATACAATATTCACATTCAAATACAGAATATATAAACATATACACTATTTTACACTATTATGCACGATCTGTTCCAAATAAACATATTTACATATAAGCTCTTATAGTGAGTGAGTCTGTAGTAGAAAATAAGGTTATATTACAGGATAAGGGGTGCAACAGCTAATCAACTTAGTCTACAAAAATCGACGACCCAATTAGTTCATTAGTATTTAATAGACGATTAGTTGTTGACGTCACCACGCATATTTCTTGTGCTAACTCGGACCGTTTGTACATGGATCACATGTTCTGGTGAGTTTCACTTACTTGTCAAAGCATGCTACCATAGTGTAGATTTATTGGACCATGTATGTGATACAGATGTTATTAGTCATTGGTAGTTGTGAATACTGATGGAGCAAAATTCATTTTAGTTTGTGTATATGCGATTAACAGTATTGTGATTAACCAAATATTTGAAGCAGACCTTTGTAGGAAGATAAAGTAATGGAAGGTAAAATACTCAACAGATCAGGTTGTTATAGGAGAAGACTTTAATGTAGTTCCAGATGGCTCAGTTGACCGTCTTCCCTCTAGAGGGCAGCATCATCTTTTTGATTATATTTTCAATAACTTAGTCTCCAATACTAATCTGACAGACTGTTGGAGGACAGGAAACCCCAATGCCAGACAGTACACCTGGTTTAATGCTTCCAATAAAGGTCAGTGTTCAAGGCTACACTACTGGTTAATCCCTCACAATGTGACGGATAGTATTTTAAGCTGTGAAATTTCAGCATCTCCTTTAACTGATCACTGTTCAGTTACCTTGTTCCTCTCTTGGGAACAAATGTAAATCACCTTTGAATTCAATTTGGAAATTTAATAGTAACCTTTTACTTAATTGAAGATATTTCACTACTGGAAATTTCACCTCTGAACAAATGGGAGTGGTTTAAATGCAATGTTAGGGCAGCAGCAATTAGGATAGCATGCGTCTAAACAGATGAGGGCCCAACAATCCCAACAGACACACACAGACTCGTTTAGCATTGATTAGGAAGTGAATATGGGTTGAATGCAGTCACTCTGACGCCCACTTTCCAGAGTGTGTGAAAGTGTGTAAAAAAAGAAAAAAGAGAGAGACATTTTTAGGTAAAATAAAGTTTATTTTATTATCTTTATCGGTTGTTAATAAGAATGAGAATTATATCAGTGGTATATTAATTTAATTTAGAAAATATCAAATTGACATTTACGTTGTATTAAAGGACAGAAACAGTCATTGTAGGAAATGAAACTAGACGCTAGATGGCAGCATGGAGTCAGGAGTCAAATGCTTCAACAGCACTGAACTGTGTTAATACTCTGAAAAGCTTCTCAATAACCATCTCTACACCAAAGCTGCTCAAGTACTTCTAATAAGGAGAGGATGTAGTTTGTACCTGTTTGATAATTGCTATGCAGACGATGGCGGTCCGGTCGAGTTGTGCAGCCATGTGTTTCTTTATGAAGGTAAATGTGCCTAAATGAACCAGTAGGTGGGATATTTCTACAGGCTAAAAGCATCATATCAGAGAATGCTCCCAGCAGACGTATATGAGAGATATAGTGTTAGTGACTATATGAGAGTAATAATTATGAGGTAACAGAGGTGATAAGAAATCGTTTTTTATTACTTTTATTTTTTTAATCACAGTTTACACTTTTTCACTCTAGCAAATATTAACGGTAAGCAGAGATTGCATGAAGCAACGAGAAAAACAGAATTATCATGAAAAACACATGAAAACTGTAAAAATAATTGGTCCACGCATGCGCAGAATCGACTCAAACAGAGCTAGTTGTGCACTAATGGCACCCCCTGTGGAGAGTCTTAAGCTTGCGGGAGCCATTACAGCACAGTGTGTAATAAAAACTGAATAAAAATTTCTAAAGAATTTAATTTTTAAAGCATAAAGAAAAATGATATCACTCTCCAGTGTAAATTAGACCTTCCAGCAGTAAATATTCACTCAGCTTCTAGTTTAAGGAAACAGTGGCGTAGGGTTCAATTAAACTCCTCATACCACTTTATATTTATACAAGGAAGCTGTTACTGACATATAATGATCGCTAGATGGCGTTTCTTCCACACGTCATTCAGTTGGGTGTAGAGATTCTCGATATGCCAGGTGAGTTTAAACTGTTCACTTGATGTTCAAAAATAATATTATTATAATTAAAAGATATTAAATAATAATAGTAATAATAATAAGGACTTCCTGTTCGTTTCTGTTCATTTGTGTTGATTCATTGTTCATGTGTTTCACCTGGGACTGGGAGTACTAAAGGAGCGTAGTTCCCTTTGTTCACTGCCGTGAATTGACTCTACTGGAATCCCTGTGACGCTCTGGGATTCCTCACACGTTACCGCCGTGTTCAGGTCAGCTCTAGTTTTGCGGCCCATGTTTAGGAGAGATTCTCTGTCCGACTCGGAGGCAAGCCAGGTACGTTCGCTTCCTGCTCAGGTTCCATGGTGAACCAAGTTCTAGGCAGTACTCTACAGGTTCAGGTTAGGTCGGCCTTGCTTTCTGGTCTGGCAGCTGGTTCCCCCGCTACCTTTGTTTGTACACAGAGCTCGGCTCTGTCCTTAGTATCTCCCCTCTCTGCCCAAGCGAGGTTTGTGGCTTTGTGTTTATACCCCTTTAGTTTTCCCCCTCGTTTCACTCTCGTTTAGCTCCCTGCTCCTCCCAGTCCCAGGTTTGTTTTGTTTGCCATCTGACTTGTTGCGTTTTGGTTCTGTTCATGGTTTTGCCCATGTTGCTGCACTTTGCTTTTTGGATCCCATTGTTTTGTATTTGGTTAATAAAGTATCTTGCTTCGATTTCCATTTCTGCGAGTGTTCATCCCTTCAGGTCTGGCCGTACACGCCATGACAATAACATTAACAGGTGAACGTCATTCTTTATTTTAGTTCATTTATTTTGATTTTCATTTGTTGTATTTAATAATCATTTATAGTGAGACAAAAAAAAGTATTTAGTCAGCCACTGATTGTGCAAGTTCTCCTACTTAGAACAATAAGAGGTGTGTGAAACTATGAAAGACAAGGGAGGACAATGAGGAAAACAAATCCAGGAAATCAGATGGTAGAATTTTTAAAGAATTTATTTGTAAATTATGTTGGAAAATAAGTATTTGGTCACCCACAAACAAGCAAGATTTCTGGCTCTCACAGGCCTGTAACTTCTTCTTTAGGAAGCTATTCTGTCCTCCACCTGTTACCTGTATTAATGCCACCTGTTTGACCTTGTTATCTGTATAAAAGACACCTGTCCACAGCCTCAAACAGTCAGACTCCAAACCTAACCATGGACAAGACCAACATTAGATAAACATTAGAGCTTAAAATGTTGGGCTGATTTAAATACAATCAGGGTCACAAGTAATTGGACAGTGACTGAATGTGTGTAATTTAGCTTCAGTACACCACCTCAGGGGATCTGAAATCAAGTAGTCACACAAATGAGCTGGGCCTTGGCATCGCCTTCCACACCTTCAGCTTCCTCTGGTTTTTCTGTTCTTTCTGTCATTAGCAGTGCAAGCTGTTGTAGGAACCAGTGTGATGAGTATCACAGATCTGCTCCTCAAGGGTTGTTTTAACAACAGCAAGATTTATTTCCTACGGAAATGGTACATTTATCTTCTGAGGTGTATTTTTATTAAATTAGACTAATTATTGTTACTGTGTGTAATTATTAAATATACATATTTTAGTTTCAGGATTTGAGGAATCGTTCCTCTGCAGGTCAGTACGGCCTCAGGAGGAAACTAGTACCTACTAGACGGCTGAAGTACTTGCAGCTAAAAAGTAGACTTTCTAAGGCCAAAGCTCCAGAGATCTCAATACAGGTGTTCAGCTCCAGGCTGGTCCACACTTACAGCTGCATCTCCAAGTCTGTAAGTACTCCTCAGCAGGTAAATCACACACCAGCACAACCTAGAACCCCTTCAACCATGATCCTCCCTCATTTAATAGACTCCTCCTTCAGATCAGAGGTAGTAAAGCTCCTCTGTAGATGAGGTGAAGAACATTCAACCACTGCACTTTAATGATCACTTCTCTTGTAAATAAATGTACTTTTTCTCTCAGAACAGATGTTTAATCATGAGCTGCATGAAGAATTGTACAATGAAATGCAGATATTGTTAAATTTTATTGTAAAAAGATCTTTTTCAAATTTCTCCTTTTCAGTTGTTTAAAACTAACCTACTTTCAGACCTACCAAAAAAGAAAAAGGTAAAGGTGCATGTATTTGTCACTGCACAGCGAAATGTGTCCTCCGCATTTAACCGATCTGTGGTAGTGAACACACACACACTAGTGATCTAGGGGCAGGGAGTACACACACACCCCGAGCGGTGGGCAGCCAACTCCAGCGACCCAGGGAGCAGAGAGGTTAAAGGGCCTTGCTCAAGGGCCCAACATTGAACCCACAACCCTGTTATCGATAGCCAGACGCTCTAACCGCTGAGACACCGCTGCCCCTAAAACCAAGCGTTTCAGTCAACTTACACTTTATGTCCAAATGTTTGTGGAGACCCCTTCTTAGAAATGCATTCATCTACTTTATGTTGCACACACTTTTGACACATATGTGCAAACTGTGGAACTGTGGGGTGTTCATCATCCAACATCCTGACCTCACTAATGCTCTTGTGGCTGAATGCTTCAAAATCTAGTAGAGAGTCTTTTTTCCCTGGACACTAAAGACATCCAACAAAAACAGGTTGTTTTAGGACCTAAATCTACATCTACAGAGGAGCTTTACTACCTCTGCTCTGAAGGAGGAGTCTATTAAATCAATGAGAATTGATGAAGGGTTTCTAGGTTGTGCTGGTGTACCTAGTTTCCAATACAGGTGCTGAGCTCCAGGCTGGACCATACTGACCTCATGAACAGACTCTTCCTTCAGAGGTAGATGTAGATTTACTTCCAAAAGCAACCAGTTTAAGAAACAGATCAGGAAAAATCATACATGACTCAACTGAAGATGTTCAATAATCAGGTTCTGAATCTTCTTGTTGTGCTTCTTGATTCAGACTGCCTGCCGACCACCTACTGCTCCTGATTCAGTCACAGAGACGGGCTGCCCCCCGGACGGGCTGGTCCATGACCTCAGTGTGAGGGACTACCAGAATGTGGTAGGACATCTCCAGTCCTACAGTCTGCAGCTGGGCCAAAAAAATCTAGCAGTGTCTGTAAGAGGAGGTCCGCTGTCCAACACTAATTAAGTGTGGAAATTTAGGTCCGCATCACTTAGGTCTTCAGGTCACCCTCTGGAACACGCAAGTGGATGCCTGAGCAGGACAAGAAGAAGAGGTGAAGACTGTGGTGCTGCATTCAACCACTGCACTTTAATGATCACTTCTCTTGTAAATAAATGTACTTTTTCTCTCATGTTTAATCATGAGCTGCATGAAGAATTGTTCAATAAACTGCAGATATTGTAACATTTTACTGTAAAAATATTTGTAAAATTTGGGTTGTCTAAAACTACTTGCAAACCCTTTCACTTAACCCACACTATATGCCCAAATGTTTGTGGACACCCCTTCTAATAAATGCATTCAGCTACTTTAAATTGCACCCATTGCACATATATGCAAATGCACACACTTTAGTCTTTGTAGAGAAGTAGTGCCAACAGAATAGGACTCTCTGGAGCATTCACCTATTGGCACCATGCTGCCTAATGCCAGTCGTGGGGCAGAGGGGTATAAAGCCCCCCAGTATTGAGCTGTGGCACAGTGGAACTGTGGAATGTTCCACTGCGCCACAGCTCAAACACATTCTCTGGAGTGATTAATGGTGTTTCATCCAATATTTTTGGAATAAGTTGGGGTGGTGATTATTTAACATCCTGACCTTACCAATGCTCTTCTTGCTGAATGCAATCAAATCCTCACAGCAATGCTCCAAAATCTAGTAAGCTGTCTCCAGCCTTCCCTAGACACTAGAGACAGTCAATCCAATAAAACAGCATCAAGAATGAATGAGCAGGTGTCCCAATACATCTGTCCATGTAGTGCATGAGTCTCACTTATCCTACACCTCAAACACCTATAAAATAAAGCATAACACTACTCATAAACCTAATTACTATCCAAAACCTTTAACTAACTTTACCCTGTTGAACATACACTGAGATGGTGATGATGGTACGCTCGATGAAAGCTAGTCTGTGTGTGTGTGTGTACTCACATTTCACTGATCTGTTGACAGGGTCCCTGCACCTTCCCCGCCACTGTGTGTACTGACTGACAGACAGACAGACAGAGACATTATCAGGCTGACAAATGATCTGCATCATCTGCAGAATTATCACCATTAACAATATTATCATGATCCAGATTCAGTGGCTGCTTACCTAAATCAAGTCAAGTGACTTTTATTATATAGTATATGATACACAAATTCAAATCCAGAATCTATACACATAAATACACACTATTTTACACTATTCTGCAAGGTCTGGGTGCAACAACTAAGATTAGTTTTAAATTTAGTTAAATAAAAAAAATTAGTTGATGTCATCACTCATGTTTCTCGCACTAACCAGGAACGGTTTGTGCATGGATCACGTTTTCTGTCAATGTTACCATAGTGTATATTTACAGATAAAGCTGCCTAAATACACCAGTAAATAGGAAATGATGATAGACTAAAATCATTATATGAGAGAACGCTCCCAGCAGGAGAGTGTAAATCACCATGTCAGTGTAAATATAAGCTAATAATGGTAATAAGAAATCATTTTTATATATTTATATATATTAACACCCAAGTAAATCCTCAGATTCAGAGATATATAGTAATGAAGTAGAACTACTTCAGTACTGTACTTAAGTACTAAAATACTGTATCTGTATCTACTGGAGGATTATTTTATCTCCTACTTCCACTTTTACTTCACTACATATTTTGGATGAGTTTAATACTTTTACTCCGTTAGATGTTTATGTGCTGCAGCTGCTGTGAGGACACTAACGCTAGAGCTCTGTAGTTTATTCCGAGATGGAAGAACCACTAGAAGAAACACCACCTTCCCCACCTTCAAATACTCGTATGTGGCCGAATGGTTCATGTTCATGAACTTGGTCTTCTACAGTTCTGTCCTTCTACTACAGCCAGAGGAACTGTGACAGTACTTAAGTCTGAGCATTTGAAATAATAGAAACACTGATACTCAGACTTTTGACTGCTTTCTGTAAGAACTACAGAACACAATACTGTACTTTTACTTTCAGTACTTAAGTAACTACATGCAATACTTAAGTACTTCCACTTAAGTCTGGAGCTTAAAGACACTTCTACTCAAGTCACTTTTTTGATAGAGAACTTGTACTTTTACTCAAGTCTGGGTCTCTAGTACTTTCTACATGTCTGCTGAGATTGTATTTTGCACGTAAGAAAAACAGATTTATCATAAAAAAAAAACACATGAAAGCATTTGTTGGTGGGTTGTGGGTCCGCGCTTGCACAGGTCACATTTGGATGGGTAGAAATCGGCAGAACACCAGTCTTCTGCAGCACGGCAGAGGAGAGGTGCGTACAGCTTGAGCTCTAGTTCTTAAACTGTTTAAAGAGTTAAAACTCATGATATGCTTAAAAGAAGAGAAAGCTTTAGTGAAAGCAGACTCGTTTAGCATTGATTACGAAGTGAGTATCGGTTGAATGCAGTGGATTAAGGTTTGGCCTCTATACAACCTTAACATCTTGTACAGAAATGGTACATTTATATGTAAAAAATAGTAATATTTTAAACTGTGCAAAATAATTAATAATAATAATTAAACATTCGTATTTTAGTTTCAGAATTCAAGGAATCATTCCTCTGAAGACCAGTACGGCTTCAGAAGGACACTAGTATCTACAAAACGGCTGACTTGGAGGAAATGTCTGCATTAGAGCTGCTACACTGAATCTATAAAATTGATAATAATCGATTATTAAAAGTGTTGGCAACGAATTTCATTATGGATTTGTTGTGTCGCACGATGTATGTGTTACTCGCCTTGTCATATCAGCTCATCTCCGCTTACGTTACCTGTGGCGCTTTGTCTACTCTGGAAAAAAATTATAAATAAGAGGGAGATGAGCAAAGCGAGTCAGAGCGGAGGCGTAATCTTTAAAATAAATTTAACATCAAGAAGTAAAAATATTCCAAAAAATTAAACATGAATGACGCAGAACAGAAGTTCAGCTTAAATCCTCACCAATGTGGGAGCACAGTCACTACAATAACCCCAGTTAGTTCTGTTTTGAAGTGAGGAAACATAACGGTGCACTCACACTATGTGAACCGGTGTAACACGGCACATGCTGTTTTTTGCTTAACGGGACAATGACAATGATAGAGTGTGTAAGTGTGTGTGTGTGTTACTTTTATTATCTGTGTAATTCGCTTAAGCAGTGTTTAAATGTGCTTTATAAAAACATGTAACTTGAACACAATGGTGGTAAATAATGATTAAGGTTAAGTTTTAAGTCTGAGTTTAAAAAAAAAATATACAAACTAAAGGCAATTTATCCTGTCTCACTCCTCACTCCAATACAGTGCAGTGTTTGCATCAGCAATGCACTTATTTTTCTTTATTATTTAATTTATTTTATTTTTAATTTATTTAATTTATTTAATAATGTAATCTATTATTATTGAATTATTGTACACACTTATTTGCTCTGTTATTCAATGTTCTATTTTTAAATAAAGACATGGAAATGTATTTTTTTTCGACAGATTAATTGATTATTAAAATAATCGTTAGTTGCAGCCCTAGTCTGCATCTCCACGTCTATCAGTACTCCTCAGCAGGTAAACCACACACCAGCTCAACCTAGAAACCCTTCATCTATGATCCTCCCTCATTTAATATACTCCTCCTTCAGAGCAGAGGTAGTAGATGGAAGCTCCTCTGTAGATGTAGATTTAGGTCCAAAAACAACTAGTTGAAGAAACAGATCAGGAACAATCATACATGACTCAACTGAAGATGTTCAGAAATTAGGTTCTGAATTTTCTTGTTGTGCTTCTTGATTCAGACTGCCTTCAGAACACCCACTGCTCCTGATTCAGTTCTAGAGAGGAGCTTCATTGGTGGAGAGCCTCCCTGCTGTTCCATGGCCTCAATATGGATCACTCTCCAGTCCTCCAGTCCTAGGCTGGTAAATTAAGCAGTGTCTAAGTCCAAATATTTGTGGACACCCCTTCTAAACAATGCTTTCAGCTACTTTATGTCCCGCCCTTCAACAAAAACAACCAATCAGGTTGCTGCTTACAGATTAAGTCCCGCTCTCCGGTAACGAGCTAAAGTCTCTCGACTACTTTGTGGCTCTGGCCAGACCCCACAAAATAAAAGTGACTAATACAAACGAATCTGCAACATAAAATACTTTTTGACTGAGAAAATTACTGTCTTATATTAATTCCCACTTCCACTTTTATTTTGTTGTTCATCCAAAAATGTATATGAAAACTGATTAAAGGAAAACTGATCTATTTTTGTTATATTTTATTGCTGCTACATTACTAATCCTTGGGTTTAAAATTTAAAAGAGAAAAGGTATTGGAGTTTTATTAATCTTTTATATTATATAACTTTTATATTAGCAGCGTAATTCATTAACACAGTGAATTTCTGACTAAGTTATAAATTTTTTATGAACTTAATTGTTACTTAGCAAATACCTTAAACTACCTCAAGCTAAATCAGTTATTTATTTCAATAATTGTCAGATTATTCGATTGTAAAAATAGCCCTAATCTGCTGCAGCCTGAGAAGCTTAAAAATGAATAAAGGTTTTATTTTAATTGAAGTGTTTGTCATTACTGAACAGTATGACTATTACTCCACTGAGTGTCATTTTAGTAAGAGAAGGACATTAATATGTAATGTTTAATATCTCAAGCAAGTTTGTTTATGAACATTAAAGCACGTACATTTACTCATTTAACAAAATTAATAAATAGCCTTACTCTGCTTACAGGGCCAAATCATCTCCTTTCAGTCCAACTTGAGTGTCAAGTAAAATAATTAAAAACAAAGTTTTACTTTTACCACCTAAATAAAATAAAAAACTCAGATACAGACAAGCTCATTTGTGTTTATTTACATTTGTGTTTTAGGCTGTGGCCAATCTACTGTGGTGAGAAGCAGTTTGACCAATGGTTGCTGTAGACCCCTGTACATGTAGACTAATCGTGTCGGTGAGAAGGCGGGGCTTCAACAGGCATGTTTAAAGCTGTACACTGGAAATCAAAATTAGAGAACAATGTATGAACACTTGATTTTTGCAGAAATAATGCAATCTTCATTGGTCAACATTTGAAGGATTTCAAATCCTTGTGAGTGTTTAACAAAACAGCGTTTAACAAAATAACCAAAGTATTCAACAACAAATCTTTATTTCACAAAAAACACAATAATCAAAATTAGAGAACAGCAATGACTGTAGCACAGAGAAAGATTACAACTAAATTTCCTGAAGGTTACAACAGTGACCAGTCAGTAGGAAGTGTACAGGCATGTGCTTCATATGACTTCAGCACATCTGCGGCCACAGGACATCACTAGTCTCTCACACTGCTCTGGTGTGATTTTGGTCCACTCTTCATGCAGTTTCTTCCACAGTTTGGTTTCTTGGCCATAACTTTATCACCAAGGATTTTCCAGATGTTTTCTATTGGGTTTAGATCAGGATTCTGAGCTGGCCATTTCATTGTTTCAATGTTTTCAGTTTCAAGGAACTGCTTTACCCGTTTTGCTGTGTGACAGGGGGCATTGTCATGCATGAAAATTGCTGGCTGACTGAGTGACAAATGCAAGGAAGGAACCACGTGTTGTTGAAGAAGGTTCTGATACACACTTGCATTCACTCTGCTGTATGAGAGGCCCAACTCCTGCTGCTGAAAACATTCCCCAACCCATGACATTTCCTCCTCCACCTTTTACTGACTTCTTTACACACTTTGGGTTCAGTCTTTCCCCAGCTTGTCGACGAACATAATGTTTCCTATCAGACCCAAATAAATGAAACTTGCTTTCATAACATGCTCCTCAGCAAAGGTTAATCTAGCCTTTTGATTCTTTCTGCTAATGAGAGGTTTGGTCACTGCAGAGTGGGATTTCAGTCCAAATGCTTGAAAACGTTGAACTGGTGAGCAATTCCAGCTGCAGTGTTGAACCGATTGCCCATGGAGATTCTCCGCATTATCCTGTCCTCTCTTGCATTTGTCTTTCGTGGACGACCAGCCTTCTTGGGGGACTTGAATGAGTTTGTGGTGTTGTAAAGATGCAGTATTCTAGAAATCACAGACTTGGGATACGACCAACTTCTCTTGCTATGGCTGATAGGGTCACCCTTTTGGCCTTCATCTTGACAACCTGCTGACGGAGGGTTTCAGTCACTTTGGAACGGCTTTCCATTTTGCAAAGTCAGTGAAAACAGGAAAGTTATGTTGCCAGTTAAATAGGGTTTGTCAGATAATTAAAGAAATTAGCACCACGTGCCAGATTAACACCAACAATTTGCAGGTGTCTGAGAGTGTTCTCTAATTTTGATCAGTGTTCTTTTTCAAATACCTCATTTACTTTTTTTATTCTGTGCATTAGAATATATGCAACTCATGAAGTATGTTTAAAATACTGCTCACTCCTGACCTTGACCTTTAGGAAATTGTGTGTTGTTCTCTAATATTAAACTCCAGTGTATAAATCCGCACACAGACTGAGTAGTGACTGTAGAAAGAGACACAGATGTGAAATAAATGCGCACACATTTTTCACATCCCAAAAACATGTCCGGTAAAAAGAGGGCGTCTGGTCACCCTGCTTAACGAACCTCTTCATCTGTCCTGATCATTTATATGATCATTAAATCAGGATTCCTACTGGAGCTTTCCAGCTGCTGGTCTTTTAACACAGGTTTAACTCAGTCTGATATTAAACTGGATATTTGCCATCTGCTGGTCACTTAACCACATTACATCAGCGCTGTATTTTCCCCTCACAGCGTTTATCATTTTTAACATTTTTAAATTATACTGATATTGAATTATTCAATCAATGATTTTACATGAATTTAAATGTATTAACAGTGGTGGCTTTTAACAGATGTTTTTAAATTAAATATAATTAAATTTAATTTAATTTAATTAAATTGGATTTTTTTGTTGATTGTATCAGAAAAGTGCTGGACACCACCAGGGCGCCAGATAAATTATTAAATGCTGGCACTGAATATACAGTTATAAATAACACGTTTACCAGAAACAGAGA
The DNA here is from genome assembly GCF_030463535.1 of Salminus brasiliensis. Taxonomy (NCBI): domain Eukaryota; kingdom Metazoa; phylum Chordata; class Actinopteri; order Characiformes; family Bryconidae; genus Salminus; species Salminus brasiliensis. The sequence continues at coordinate 10,929,298 of NC_132881.1, read as the reverse complement.
TGCTACGACAAACATATGTCTGCCCTTACTGGAGTAACACCCGTGTAATTGGCGCTTTGTCTCCGTCTAGCGGCCAGAATCTGTAACTGACTGTATCAATTATAAAAGAAATGACGAGGCTCGTTTCGTTTGACCCAGTGACTCTGCTGCTGCTGGAGGAACAAGAATTACCAGAGACCCAAAATTGTCATTTATAAATGATTCATCATTTTTATACAGATAACAGCTCTCACTGTAACACAGAACAGAGGAAAACAACTCAACACACTTTTAATCAACAATTATAAGACTTCAGTGGTTTCAGTGGTTAAAAATGTTTGAATGTTTTTCTGGTCTTTCAGGCAGGAATCATCTTTAATCTTTAATTACTAAAGCAGAAGAAATCCTTACATAAATTAATGAGAAAAAAATGTAACAGCACACACGTCCTGCCCTACAGGAAACAGATGTAGAGCAGAAACCGCTTCCATTCTGGCTGCTGAGTGCTGATTGACTGGTGAACTGAACTGCTTATTGGCTGGTCAGACTCACTGACGTCTTAAATGATGTCTTATAATTGATTAAAATGTGTGTTGAGTTGTTTTATGATGTATTGTGTGGAGAATGTGAGCAGTTATCTATATCAAAATCATTATTACTTTTGCACAAAAGCTCTGTATGGACCCATTCATTTTGGACTTGTGGTTGAGCGCCCTCTAGGGTCCGAACAAAACGGAAGGCATAATCAAGTGGTTCATCCATTTAGAATAATGTCTAATAGTATAGGTCATATAATGTCCTCAGTAGGGGGGTCTCTGATATTTCTCGTCACTACAAGTTCTCTTGGATTGTATTAGCTAGCATGCTACTGCGTAGCCAGCCGAGTTGACCCCCCCCCCCCTTTCACAGTGTGTTTTATCTAGTGGTAGTTGTTTTTTTTTTTATTGCTTTATTATTTTATTTGGATCCCAATTATCTGATGATCTTACACAAGGTTAGCTCGATAGCGGATAGCAAGTCCACGATAACTAGTGTAAAATTATTGCACATAAAAATGAGTAAAAATAAGACAGTGTCGTATTACAACCTCAAGTACCAATTATCCATTTAACTGGATATATAGGAAGTCAGGAGCACAACCATGAAACAAACACAATGAGATACAAGAACTTAAAGAGCGCAAATAAAATAAAATAAATTAATTAATTCAATAAATAAGTGAACACTACAAACTTCACAACAAAACCACCAAATTATAAATACATGTGAATTATACATTCCACAATGACCCAAAGCTTGTTACTCACTTCGATGTACGATGTTACAGTAAAGAAAAAAAGGAGTTACTACTTTTCATTTACTAATTGTTGTACATTGAAACAACTAATCTAAAGATAACACTGGTCTAAAATATTGGCACTCAATAAAACAATGAGATTAAGACTCTTATTTATAAAAGCATGTAAAGGGGAAGGAAAGAGCAGTGATTCATTTAAACTAGCAGGGGATTCGACTCCTGTAAGGGGAAACACACTACATTAATGCTCTGCAGCTTCCACCAAAACCCCCAGTCAATTACATACATTTACACACCTGTAACCAAAGGTTTAGTGCATCTGCCTTAGAGCTCTGCTCTCTGCTCACTAACCCAGACCCAGCCCTCAAAGCCTCACTAAAACTGCAGTCCAAGCTGCCGCACACTAGAACCAACAGACACCTGCTTTCACACAAGCTGAACAGCAGCAGATACTGTGACTCCGTTACAGCATCAACTACTAAAACCAACACACAGCAAATACCTGCATCTGGCTTCAATGCTGCATACCGGACTCCCTGACCTGTACAGCAGTTCACTCCTCCACATCCTCCAAACCGTCCGAATGAAGAATTCCAAGCTGTGCTAAACTTTAAGGAGAGCTCTCCTCCTGCTACCTGCACATGTCCCTGGCAATGAACCAAATGATAATTGGAGCAAACAATTAGAAAGGTGTACTTGCTCTTCTCCTACTGTAATACCCTTAGTATGGGTCACACTAGCTTTACCTGTTAGTATCAGTTTGAAATGCCAGAGTAGCAACAACAGTATTACATCAGTTTAACATGCTAGTTTAACATTTGATTAATAATGATACATTTATATTAAGATAAAAGGAAACTTTATTCAAAGAAAAACATCTCAGTAATGATCAATAAATATATTTCCATAAATGTTAATCTGGCATATAAGTATGACAGCTGTGTGAAGATGGGCAATTAATCAAGGGGGGGGGGATAAAGGTGGCCCGTCTCACCTACTTACACCTAGAGTCTTTATACAAGGAAGCTGTTACTGACATAATAATCGCTACAAGCGCTTCTTCCACCTGTCATTCAGTTGGGTGTAGAGACTCTCGATATGTCAGGTAAGTATAGACTGTGCTTATGAAAAATAATATTATAATTATGTTATATTACATAATGAAAATATATATTAGAATAATCCATTTATAATATAATACCAAAAGTATATTTAAATAATTGTTTACTGTTGTCTACAGAATATTGGTTCCTCAAAATACCACTTCCCTTCTATTCCCATAAAGGTAACACTAACAAGTGATTGTCAATTTAATTCATTTAGACTTTCATTTATTGTATTTATTAATTATTATTGTATTTGGTGTATTAGAATGCACTGATTGGTTTCTAGAAAGAATTCATAATCCTGTGTGAATAATTCATAAGAGTATTTTATGGACAATCAATTCTTTAACAGGCTTATTTACTATTTAAGTGGTGAAAAATGCACACAGACACATCAGTGGAACGCACCTCGCACCAGCAGGTGTTACAGTATAAGAGCATCACAAAGACTATAAACCTTTGAGAAACTGCCCTTCTAGAAAAACACCAGCAAACCAGACCAGCATAAACCAGTTTAAACCATTTTAGATGAAGATGTAATGCGCAGTTTGGAAAAGTAGAGATTTTTAGTTTTGGGCAGCATCGTTGTCAGCTGATGATTAATAGCCTTTTATTAATGCATTTGAAATTGATTAAAGATGAATGAAGATGACCTAGGCCCAAATATGTGATGTCCTCATACTTTATTAAAACTACTGTAATGAAAGAAGTGGGAATGTTACTTTTTACCTCTGGAAATAGATGAAAACAGACCACTTTACACAGTAAGTCCCAAATCTCAGAATCTCTTTATTCCACCTCTTTATTATTATGTTACAATTTTACTTGGTGAGAGCAACACAATTATGACATTGACATGACCATTAACAAGTATTATACTAAAAGAGAAAAATACACAAAACAATAAATCGAATAAATAATAAGTTAAAAAAAAGTAACAAAACTGTAAAAAAAAAAAATCTGTAATCAGAAATCTGTACTTGTACAGGTATGAATACTCAATATGTATCAATATGTAGCCCAAGTAGACCTCTATATACAAACTATTATGTACAGATATGATATAAATATCTACAGAAACTTAACATCTGTACAGCTGTGCAAATAATCATAGTGCAAATGGTAAGCATGTTCTGTATCCGTACATTGTTGAAGTTAAATCCAGTTTGGTTCAGTGAACTTTTCTTTAGAATAGGTTTATAGATTAGGGTGTGAACCCTCATGTAAAATTTACAATTCTATTATTAAGCTTATATTTTACAATTGCACATTTCTGTGCCAAAGTTCATGACAGTACATCAGTTATGAGAGAAAAAAAAATGCATTTTAGTAACAATAATAATAATAATAATAATAATAATAATAATAATAAAAAGGAGAAAAAGAAGAAGAAGAAGAAGAAGAAAAGTAGTTAAAATAGTAAAAAGGATGTTTGCTGCTTTTCCTGATCTCAGTGTCTTCGCCTCCTCCTTTTCCTCTTGGGCTGCTTAGGCAGTGGCTCTCTGCTTGTGTCCAGTTCAAAGTGAGGGGCGAAGCTTGTCCCAGTTGGTGAGCTGAAGACCTCTGCGATCTGGACCTCCATACTCCGAGCAGGACAGAGGCACTCCCCCCAAAAGCGCTGCTTAATTTCTCGGCCTAGCTGCAGGCTGTAGGGATGGAGATGTACTAATGGAGTTCTGAGCAGAGGGTCCACCACAGAACCAGTGAGGTCTCTCTACCAGTGGAGCAGTCAGGAGCAGTGGGTGGACTGACAACAGTCTGAATCAAGAAGCACAAAAAGAAGAATCAGATGGACAGACCCTTGTTGGCCACATCTACCATCAGGAAAGGGTCCTGAAAACCTAAGGAAAAACAAAAGGAAAGCCAACAACTTTTGAAATGGAATGGTCACTAACCTTTCACACTTGCAGAAAGATAGATAGCGAGTCACACACACAGTTGCACATGGACAGACCCTTGTCCACCAGATCCACCATCAGAACCTGTAGGACAAAAAAAAAAAGAAAAGTCAATTAATGTATAGAAACTGAATGATCACCAACCCGTTACACACTTGCAGACAGATAGACAGTGAGCCATACACAGATGTAGATACATGGAGCCTTGATGGACAGATCCAACATCAGGGAGGGAGGGGATAATGACATCCTCAGAACCTGTAAGACAACAAATAAAGTCAATACAGGTCTTGAAACTGAAAGATCACTTACCTTTAACACAGTTGCAGAACAATAGACAGCGAGCAAGACAGCTACAGATGGACAGACTGTGGTGGATGGAACTACGGTCAGGGAGGGAGGGGCTCATGGAGTCATGAACCTGTAAGACAAAAAAAGAAAATACATGTATAGAAACTGAATGATCACCTACCTCTTACACACTTGCAGACAGATAGATAGCGAGCCACATACAGTTGACTTGAAGGAAAGATCCACCATCAGGAAGGGGGGAGAATTGGGTCCTGAAAGCCTGTAAGACAACAAAAAGGCAATACATGTATAGAAACTGAATGATCACTTACCTGTTACAGAGTTGCAGAATGGTGGACAGCGAACCACACACAGTTGCAGATGAAAATATATTTGTTAGAAGGATACACCTTCAGGGAGAAGAAGAGGTTGATGGACTTCTTAAGAACCTGTAAGACAAAAAAGAAAGTCAATACATGTATAGAAACTGAATGATCACCAACCTGTTACACACTTGCACACAGATAGTAGCGAGGTCACACACAGTTGCAGATGCACAGACCCTTGGATCATGTGGTCCGAAAGACCTTTGAGAGAAAAAAAGAAAGTCAAAACAAAAAGGCAATATATGTATACGAACTGAATGATCACCTACCTGTTACACACTTGCAGACAGATTGATAGCGAGCCACACACACAGTGGCAATGGAAAGACCCTTGGTTCATGCGGTCCAAAAAACCTGTAAGAAAAAAAAAGAAAGTCAATACATGTATAGAAACTGAATGATCACCTACCTGTTACACACTTGCAGACAGATAGTAGCGAGTCACACACAATTGCAGATGCACAGACCCTTGGTTCATGTGGTCCGAAAAACCTGTAAGACAAAAAGAGAAAGTCAAAACATGTATAGAAACTGAATGATCACCTACCTGTTACACACTTGCAGACAGATTGATAGCGAGCCACACACACAGTGGCAATGGAAAGAACCTTGGTTCATGTGGTCCGAAAGACCTTCAAGACAAAAAAAGAAAGTCAATACATGTATAGAAACTGAATGATCACCTACCTGTTACACATTTGCAGACAGATAGTAGCGAGTCACACACAGTTGCAGATGCATTGACCCTTGGTTCATGTGGTCCGAAAGACCTTTAAGACAAAAAAAGAAAGTCAATACATGTATAGAAACTGAATGATCACCTACCTGTTACACACATGCAGACAGATAGTAGCGTGTCACACATTGTTGCAGATGCATTGACCCTTGGTTCATGTGGTCCAAAAAACCTGTAAGACAAAAAAAGAAAGTCAATACATGTATAGAAACTGAATGATCACCTACCTGTTACACACTTGCAGAGAGATAGTAGCGAGTCACACACAGTTGCAGATGCACAGACCCTTGGTTAATGTGGTCCGAAAGACCTTTAAGACGAAAAAAGAAAGTCAAAACAAAAAGGCAATATATGTATACAAACTGAATGATCACCTACCTGTTACACACTTGCAGAAAGATAGTAGCGAGTCACACACAGTTGCAATTAAAATATATTTCTTAGAAGGCTACACCTTTAGGGAGAAGAAGAGGTTGATGGACTTCTTAAGAACCTGTAACACAAACAAGAAAGTCAATACATGCATAGAAACTGAATAATCACCTACCTATAACACACTTGCAGATAGATAGTAGCGAGTCACACACAGTTGCAGATGCACAGACCCTTGGTTCATGAGGTCCGAAAAACCTGTAAGCCAAAAAAAGAAAGTCAATACATGTATAGAAACTGAATCATCACTTACCTGTAACACACTTGCAGACAGATAGTAGCGAGTCACACACAGTTGCAGATTAAAATATATTTCTTAGAAGGATACACCTTCAGGGAGAAGAAGAGGTTGATGGACTTCTTAAGAACCTGTAACACAAAAAAGAAAGTCAATACATGCATAGAAACTGAATAATGACCTACCTATAACACACTTGCAGATAGATAGTAGCGAGTCACACACACAGTGCCAATGGAAAGACCCTTGTTGGCTGTATGCACTATCAGGAAGGGGGGAGCCATTGGCCCTGATAGCCTGTAAGACAACGAAAAAGCAATACATGTATAGAAAGTGAATGATCACTTACCTATAACACACTTGCAGACAGATAGAAGCAAAACACACAGTTGCAGATGCACAGACCCTTGGTTCATGTGGTCCGAAAAACCTGTAAGACAAAAAAAGAAAGTCAAAACATGTATAGAAACTGAATGATCACCTACCTGTTACACACTTGCCGACAGATAGTAGCGAGTCACACATAGTTGCAGATGCACAGACCCTTGGTTCATGCGGTCCGAAAAACCTTTAAGACAAAAAAAGAAAGTCAATACATGTATAGAAACTGAATGATCACCTACCTGTTACACACTTGCAGACAGATTGATAGCGAGCCACACACACAGTGCCAATGGAAAGACCCTTGTTGGCTGTATGGACTATCAGGAAGGGGGGAGCCATTGGCCCTGATAGCCTGTAAGACAACAAAAAGGCAATACATGTATAGAAAGTGAATGATCACTTACCTGTAACACACTTGCAGACAGATAGAAGCGAGACACACACAGTTGCAGATGCACAGACCCTTGGTTCATGTGGTCCGAGAGACCTTTAAGACAAAATAAGAAAGTCAATACATGTATAGAAACTGAATGATCACTTACCTGTAACACACTTGCAGACAGAGAGTAGCGAGTCACACACAGTTGCAGATTAAAATATATTTCTTAGAAGAATACACCTTCAGGGAGAAGAAGAGGTTGATGGACTTCTTAAGAACCTGTAACACAAAAAAGAAAGTCAATACATGCACAGAAACTGAATAATGACCTACCTATAACACACTTGCAGATAGATAGTAGCGAGTCACACACACAGTGCCAATGGAAAGACCCTTGTTGGCTGTATGCACTATCAGGAAGGGGGAAGCCATTGGCCCTGATAGCCTGTAAGACAACGAAAAAGCAATACATGTATAGAAAGTGAATGATCACTTACCTATAACACACTTGCAGACAGATAGAAGCAAAACACACAGTTGCAGATGCACAGACCCTTGGTTCATGTGGTCCGAAAAACCTGTAAGACAAAAAAAGTAAGTCAAAACATGTATAGAAACTGAATGATCACCTACCTGTTACACACTTGCCGACAGATAGTAGCGAGTCACACATAGTTGCAGATGCACAGACCCTTGGTTCATGCGGTCCGTAAAACCTTTAAGACAAAAAAAGAAAGTCAATACATGTATAGAAACTGAATGATCACCTACCTGTTACACACTTGCAGACAGATTGATAGCGAGCCACACACACAGTGCCAATGGAAAGACCCTTGTTGGCTGTATGGACTATCAGGAAGGGGGGAGCCATTGGCCCTGATAGCCTGTAAGACAACAAAAAGGCAATACATGTATAGAAAGTGAATGATCACTTACCTGTAACACACTTGCAGACAGATAGAAGCGAGACACACACAGTTGCAGATGCACAGACCCTTGGTTCATGTGGTCCGAAAAACCTGTTAGACAAAAAAAAGAAAGTCAATACATGTATAGAAACTGAATGATCACCTACCTGTTATACACTTGCAGACAGATAGTAGCGAGTCACACACAGTTGCAGATGCACAGACCCTTGAAGGATAGATCCACCATCAGGGAGGGAGGGGTTCATGCTGTCCGAAAAACCTGTAAGACAAAAAAAGAAAGTCAATACATGTAAATATAAAAATCTAGAAATATAGAAATATAAGCAAAACAAATACAAATATACAAATATATATACACAGATGAAATACTGTGTGTGTGTTTGTATAATATATATATATATATATATATATGTACATATTTATCTGTATGTGAGTGTATGTGTGAGTTAAAAATAAATATTTTCGTTATTGTCCGTAGTGTGTTTTCCGTGAGCCATGGTTGTGTATTGTAGTGAGTGAGGGTCCAGTTTGTGTATGTAGATACTTTAATTTAGTGCCCTAGTCGCTGTCCCCATTCAAGGCACAGATGGCTTGTAGAAAGAAGCTCCTCCTAATTCTCTCTGTGTTAGCCTTCAGGGTTCTTAAGCGTTTCCCCGAGGGCAACAGAGAAAATAATCCATTGTTGGGATGACTGGGGTCCTTCACAATCTTCTTGGCCTTGGTCCAACACCGCTTCTTGTAGGTGGACTGCAGGTCAGGAAACTCCATCCTGGTGATTCGCTCTGCTGAACGTCTCACTCGTCGTAGCGCTTGCCTGTCCTGCTTGGTGCTGTTCCCAAACCAGACTGTGATGTTCCCCGTGAGGATGCTCTCGATGGTGCAGGAGTAGAAGGATCGTAGTACCTTGAAGGGCAGTCTGAAGTCCCTCAGTCGTCTCAGGTGGTATAGGCGCTGACGAGCCTTCTTCGTTATGGTGTTGATGTGGCAACTCAATGACAGGTCCTGAGAGATGGTCACTCCAAGGTATTTGAAGCTTCCTACCCTATCCACCGCCGTTCCACTGATGTGGACAGGTTGGTAGCTCCTCTGCTGTTTCCTGCTAAAGTCCACAATCAGCTCCTTTGTTTTGCTGGCATTTAGCTGGAGATTATTATCCTGGCACCAGTTCTCCAGGATTCTAATCTCTTCCAGGTAGGCCTTCTCGTTATTTCCTGAGATCAGGCCCACCACAACTGTGTCGTCAGCAAACTTAATGATGTTGGTGGAGCTGGAAGTGGCTTTGCAGTCTGAGTTGTACAGCGAGTACAGCAGAGGGCTAAGGACACAGCCCTGAGGGGCTCCGGTACTGAGGGTGAGGGTGGGTGAGACATGCTTGCCTACCCGAACAGCTTGTGGTCTGTTAGTCAGGAAGTTGGAGATCCAGTCACAGATGGATGGGTGGAGACCTAGATCTTCCAGCTTTGTGGTGAGTCTTGAGGGAATAATAGTGTTAAATGCTGAACTGTAGTCCACAAACAGCATTTTAACATAATTACCCCTCCCAGCATCCAGATGTGTCGAGAAGGTGAGCGATGGCATCATCTGTGGAATGGTTTGGACGGTATGCAAACTGAAATGGGTCCAGAGTGTCGGGCAGCCTAGATGTGATGAAGTCTCTCACCAGCTTCTCGAAGCACTTCATCACGACTGATGTGAGGGCGACTGGGCGGTAGTCGTTGAGGCAGGCTGGCTGTGGTTTCTTCGGGACAGGAACGATGATGGACTGTTTGAAGCACGATGGAACAATCCCCTGCGTCAGTGAGAGATTGAAGATGTCCGTGAATACCGGGGCTAGCTGATCTGCACAGGCTTTTAGGACTCGACCACAGATGCCATTGGGTCCCGCAGCCTTCCTGGTATTCACTCTCCTGAACACCCGCCGTACATCTCTCTCTGTGATGGTGAAGGCTCTTTGTTCTCTGACGTGCTCCACTATATCAGCTGTGCCAGTGTTACTGTAGTTAACGTTGCCGGCTGCAGCATCAAAGCGAGCATAAAAGGTGTTTAGCTCGTTCGCCAGAGATAAGTCTGCACTTCCCAGTCCACAGGGTGGGCTCCTATAGTCAGTTATTGTTCTCAGTCCCTGCCACAGGCTCCTAGAGTCATTTTGCTGAAACTGGGACTCTAGTTTTCTCCCGTAGCGCTGCTTCGCCTCCTTTACCGCCTTCCTTACTCCATATGACGCAGACTTGTATTCCTGCATATCTCCGCTGATCAGTCCCGTGTTGTAGGCAGCAGTGCGGGCATTCAGAGCCTCCCGGATGCTTTTATCCACCCAGGGCTTCTGATTGGGAAATGTTTTGATTGTAGATTTCTGGACTATGTCGTCCGCTACTTTCCCGATAAAACCCACGACCGCTTCCGTAAACATGTTGACGTCATCGGAGCTGCGCCGGAACATGTCCCAGTCCGCGTCATCAAGAGCGTCCTGCAGCGCGGCCACTGATTGGTCCGTCCAGCGCTCGACCTCTCTCACCACCGGAAGCTCTTGCTTCAGCCTTTGTTTATATTTTGGTAGGAGAAAGATGGCGGCGTGGTCTGACTTTCCAAACGGTGGTACTGACTGCGCTTTGAAGCTGTCTTTGTGAGTTGTGTAGCAGTGATCTAAAGTCCGGTGGCCCCGGGTGGGGCAGGTGATGTGTTGGTGAAAGTTCGCTGCCACACTTTTGAGGTTGGCGTTGTTGAAATCCCAAACAACAGTGAGTGCAGCGTCCTTATGGTGGGTTTGGAGCTGTGTGAGTGTGTCATGAAGCTCACACAGCGCGGTGTCCTTCTGTACATCGGGTGGAATGTACACTGTACAGACGATGACCGAGGTGAACTCCCGAGGAAGATAGAAGGGACGAAACTTTAGGGCGAGCAGCTCCAGGTTTGGTGTGCAGGAGTGTACGAGGGTCACAACATTAGCACTGTCGCACCACTTGTTGTTCACATGAATAGAAACTGAATAATCACCTACCTGTTACACACTTGAAGACAGATAGTAGCGAGTCACACAAAGTTGCAGATGCACAGACCCTTGGTTCATGTGGTCCAAAAGACCTTTAAGACAAAAAAAGAAAGTCAAAACAAAAAGGCAATATATGTATACAAACTGAATGATCACCTACCTGTTACACACTTGCGGACAGATAGTACAGAGGTCACACATAGTTGCAGATGCACAGACCCTTGGTTCATGTGGTCCGAAAAACCTTCAAGAGAAAAAAAGAAAGTCAAATCAAAAAGGCAATATATGTACACAAACTGAATGATCACCTACCTGTTACATACTTGCAGACAGATTGATAGCGAGCCACACACACAGTGGCAATGGAAAGACCCTTGGTTCATGCGGTCCGAAAAACCTGTAAGACAAAAAGAGAAAGTCAATACATGTATAGAAACTGAATGATCACCAACCTGTTACATACTTGCAGACAGATTGATAGCGAGCCACACACACAGTGGCAATGGAAAGACCCTTGGTTCATGCGGTCCGAAAAACCTGTAAGACAAAAAGAGAAAGTCAAAACATGTATAGAAACTGAATAATCACCTACCTGTTACACACTTGCAGACAGATAGTAGCGAGTCACACACAGTTGCAGATGCACAGACCCTTGGTTCATGTGGTCCGAAAAACCTGTAAAACAAAAAAAGAAAGTCAATACATGTATAGAAACTGAATGATCACCTACCTGTTACACACTTGCAGACAGATAGTAGCGAGTCACACATAGTTGCAGATGACCAGACCCTTGATTCATGAGGTCTGAAAGACCTTTAAGACAAAAAAAGAAAGTCAATACATGTATAGAAACTGAATGATCACCAACCTGTTACACATTTGCAGACAGAGAGTAGCAAGTCACACACAGTTGCAGATGCACAGAGCCTTGGTTCATGAGGTCTGAAAAACCTGTAAGACAAAAAAAAGAAAGTCAATACATGTCAAATCAAATCAAATCAAAATTTATGTCACATACATAGTCATACATAGTCTACATATGTACATATTTATCTGTATGTGAGTGTATGTGTGAGTGAAAAATAAATATTTTTGTTATTGTCAGTAGTGTGTTTTCCGTGAGCCATGGTTGTGTATTGTAGTGAGTGAGGGTCCAGTTTGTGCATGTAGATACTTTAATTTAGTGTCCTAGTCCCTGTCCCCATTCAAGGCACGGATGGCTTGTGGAAAGAAGCTCCTCCTCATTCTTTCTGTGTTAGCCTTCAGGGTTATTAAGCGTTTCCCCGAGGGCAACAGAGAAAATAATCCATTGTTAGGATGACTGGGGTCCTTCACAATCTTCTTGGCCTTGGTCCAACACCGCTTCTTGTAGATGGACTGCAGGTCAGGAAACTCCATCCTAGTGATTCGCTCTGCTGAACGTCTCACTCGTTGTAGCGCTTGCCTGTCCTGCTTGGTGCTGTTCCCAAACCAGACTGTGATGTTCCCCGTGAGGATGCTCTCGATGGTGCAGGAGTAGAAGGATCGTAGTACCTTGAAGGGCAGTCTGAAGTCCCTCAGTCGTCTCAGGTGGTATAGGCGCTGACGAGCCTTCTTCGTTATGGTGTTGATGTGGCAACTCAATGACAGGTCCTGAGAGATGGTCACTCCAAGGTATTTGAAGCTTCCTACCCTATCCACCGCCGTTCCACTGATGTGGACAGGTTGGTAGCTCCTCTGCTGTTTCCTGCTAAAGTCCACAATCAGCTCCTTCGTTTTGCTGGCATTTAGCTGGAGATTATTATCCTGGCACCAGTTCTCCAGGGTTCTAATCTCTTCCAGGTAGGCCTTCTCGTTATTTCCTGAGATCAGGCCCACCACAACTGTGTCGTCAGCAAACTTAATGATGTTGGTGGAGCTGGAAGTGGCTTTGCAGTCTGAGTTGTACAGCGAGTAAGCCAGAGGGCTTCGCCTCCTTTACCGCCTTCCTTACTCCATATGACGCAGACTTGTATTCCTGCATATCTCCGCTGATGAGTCCCGTGTTGTAGGCAGCAGTGCGGGCATTCAGAGCCTCCCGGATGCTTTTATCCACCCAGGGCTTCTGATTGGGAAATGTTTTGATTGTAGATTTCTGGACAGTGTCGTCCGCTACTTTCCCGATAAAACCCACGACCGCTTCCGTAAACATGTTGACGTCATCGGAGCTGCGCCGGAACATGTCCCAGTCCGCGTCATCAAGAGCGTCCTGCAGCGCGGCCACTGATTGGTCCGTCCAGCGCTCGACCTCTCTCACCACCAGAAGCTCTTGCTTCAGCCTTTGTTTATGTTTTGGTAGGAGAAAGATGGCGGCGTGGTCTGACTTTCCAAACGGTGGTACTGACTGCGCTTTGAAGCTGTCTTTGTGTGTTGTGCAGCAGTGATCTAAAGTCCGGTGGCCCCGGGTGGGGCAGGTGATGTGTTGGTGAAAGTTCGCTGCCACACTTTTGAGGTTGGCGTTGTTGAAATCCCAAACAACAGTGAGTGCAGCGTCCTTATGGTGGGTTTGGAGCTGTGTGAGTGTGTCGTGAAGCTCACACAGCGCAGTGTCCTTTTGTACATCGGGTGGAATGTACACTGTACAGACAATTACCGAGGTAAACTCCCGAGGAAGATAGAAGGGACGAAACTTTAGGGCGAGCAGCTCCAGGTTTGGTGTGCAGGAGTGTACGAGGGTCACAACATTAGCACTGTCGCACCACTTGTTGTTCACATGTATAGAAACTGAATGATCACCAACCTGTTACATACTTGCAGACAGAGAGTAGCGATTCACACACAGTTGCAGATGCACAGACCCTTGGTTAATGTGGTCCGAAAGACCTTTAAGACAAAAAAAGAAAGTCAATACATGAATAGAAACTGAATAATCACCTACCTGATACACACTTGAAGACAGATAGTAGCGAGTCACACAAAGTTGCAGATGCACAGACCCTTGGTTCATGTGGTCCGAAAGACCTTTAAGACAAAAAAAGAAAGTCAAAACAAAAAGGCAATATATGTATAAAAACTGAACGATCACCTACCTGTTACACACTTGCGGACAGATAGTACACAGGTCACACATAGTTGCAGATGCACAGACCATTGGTTCATGTGGTCCGAAAAACCTTCAAGAGAAAAAAAGAAAGTCAAATCAAAAAGGCAATATATGTACACAAACTGAATGATCACCTACCTGTTACACACTTGCAGACAGATTGATAGCGAGCCACACACACAGTGGCAATGGAAAGACCCTTGCTTCATGCGGTCCGAAAAACCTGTAAGACAAAAAAAGAAAGTCAATACATGTATAGAAACTGAATGATCACCTACCTGTTACACACTTGCTGACAGATTGTAGCGAGTCACACATAGTTGCAGATGCACAGAACCTTGATTCATGCGGTCCGAAAGACCTTTAAGACAAAAAAAGAAAGTCAATACATGCATAGAAACTGAATGATCACCTACCTGTTACACACTTGCAGACAGACAGTAGCGAGTCACACATAGTTGCACATGCACAGACCCTTGGTTCATGTGGTCCGAAAAACCTGTAAGACAAAAAAAGAAAGTCAATACATGTATAAAAACTGAATGATCACCTACCTGTTACACACTTGCAGACAGATTGATAGCGAGCCACACAGACAGTGGCAATGGAAAGACCCTTGGTTCATGCGGTCCGAAAAACCTGTAAGACAAAAAGAGAAAGTCAAAACATGTATAGAAACTGAATAATCACCTACCTGTTACACACTTGCAGACAGATTGATAGCGAGCCACACACACAGTGGCAATGGAAAGACCCTTGCTTCATGCGGTCCAAAAAACCTGTAAGACAAAAAAAGAAAGTCAATACATGTATAGAAACTGAATGATCACCTACCTGTTACACACTTGCAGACAGATAGTAGCGAGTCACAGACAGTTGCAGATGCACAGACCCTTGGTTCATGCGGTCCGAAAAACCTGTAAGACAAAAAGAGAAAGTCAAAACATGTATAGAAACTGAATGATCACCTACCTGTTACACACTTGCAGACAGATAGTAGCGAGTCACAGACAGTTGCAGATGCACAGACCCTTGGTTCATGCGTTCCGAAAAACCTGTAAGACAAAAAGAGAAAGCCAAAATATGTATAGAAACTGAATAATCACCTACCTGTTACACACTGGCAGACAGATAGTAGCGAGTCACACACAGTTGCAGATGCACAGACCCTCGATTCATGCGGTCCAAAAAATATGTAAGACAAAAAAAGAAAGTCAATACATGTATAAAAACTGAATGATCACCAACCTGTTACACACTTGCACACAGATAGTAGTGAGGTCACACACAGTTGCAGATGCACAGACCCTTGGATCATGTGGTCCGAAAGACCTTTGAGAGAAAAAAAGAAAGTCAAAACAAAAAGGCAATATATGTATACAAACTGAATGATCACCTACCTGTTACACACTTGCAGACAGATTGATAGCGAGCCACACACACAGTGGCAATGGAAAGACCCTTGGTTCATGCGGTCCAAAAAATCTGTAAGACAAAAAAAGAAAGTCAATACATGTATAGAAACTGAATGATCACCTACCTGTTACACACTTGCAGACAGATAGTAGCGAGTCACACATAGTTGCAGATGCATAGACCCTTGGTTCATGTGGTCCGAAAAACCTGTAATACAAAAAAAGAAAGTCAAAACAAAAAGGCAATATATGTATAAAAACTGAACGATCACCTACCTGTTACACACTTGCGGACAGATAGTACACAGGTCACACATAGTTGCAGATGCACAGACCATTGGTTCATGTGGTCCGAAAAACCTTCAAGAGAAAAAAAGAAAGTCAAATCAAAAAGGCAATATATGTACACAAACTGAATGATCACCTACCTGTTACACACTTGCAGACAGATTGATAGCGAGCCACACACACAGTGGCAATGGAAAGACCCTTGCTTCATGCGGTCCGAAAAACCTGTAAGACAAAAAAAGAAAGTCAATACATGTATAGAAACTGAATGATCACCTACCTGTTACACACTTGCCGACAGATTGTAGCGAGTCACACATAGTTGCAGATGCACAGAACCTTGATTCATGCGGTCCGAAAGACCTTTAAGACAAAAAAAGAAAGTCAATACATGCATAGAAACTGAATGATCACCTACCTGTTACACACTTGCAGACAGACAGTAGCGAGTCACACATAGTTGCACATGCACAGACCCTTGGTTCATGTGGTCCGAAAAACCTGTAAGACAAAAAAAGAAAGTCAATACATGTATAAAAACTGAATGATCACCTACCTGTTACACACTTGCGGACAGATAGTACACAGGTCACACATAGTTGCAGATGCACAGACCCTTGGTTCATGTGGTCTGAAAAACCTGTAAGACAAAAAAAGAAAGTCAATACATGTATGTAAGGTTTGGTGTGCAGGAGTGTACGAGGGTCACAACATTAGCACTGTCGCACCACTTGTTGTTCACATGTATAGAAACTGAATGATCACCAACCTGTTACATACTTGCAGACAGAGAGTAGCGATTCACACACAGTTGCAGATGCACAGACCCTTGGTTAATGTGGTCCGAAAGACCTTTAAGACAAAAAAAGAAAGTCAATACATGAATAGAAACTGAATAATCACCTACCTGATACACACTTGAAGACAGATAGTAGCGAGTCACACAAAGTTGCAGATGCACAGACCCTTGGTTCATGTGGTCCGAAAGACCTTTAAGACAAAAAAAGAAAGTCAAAACAAAAAGGGAATATATGTATAAAAACTGAACGATCACCTACCTGTTACACACTTGCGGACAGATAGTACACAGGTCACACATAGTTGCAGATGCACAGACCATTGGTTCATGTGGTCCGAAAAACCTTCAAGAGAAAAAAAGAAAGTCAAATCAAAAAGGCAATATATGTACACAAACTGAATGATCACCTACCTGTTACACACTTGCAGACAGATTGATAGCGAGCCACACACACAGTGGCAATGGAAAGACCCTTGCTTCATGCGGTCCGAAAAACCTGTAAGACAAAAAAAGAAAGTCAATACATGTATAGAAACTGAATGATCACCTACCTGTTACACACTTGCCGACAGATTGTAGCGAGTCACACATAGTTGCAGATGCACAGAACCTTGATTCATGCGGTCCGAAAGACCTTTAAGACAAAAAAAGAAAGTCAATACATGCATAGAAACTGAATGATCACCTACCTGTTACACACTTGCAGACAGATTGATAGCGAGCCACACAGACAGTGGCAATGGAAAGACCCTTGGTTCATGCGGTCCGAAAAACCTGTAAGACAAAAAGAGAAAGTCAATACATGTATAGAAACTGAATGATCACCTACCTGTTACACACTTGCAGACAGATAGTAGCGAGTCACAGACAGTTGCAGATGCACAGACCCTTGGTTCATGCGGTCCGAAAAACCTGTAAGACAAAAAGAGAAAGTCAAAACATGTATAGAAACTGAATGATCACCTACCTGTTACACACTTGCAGACAGATAGTAGCGAGTCACAGACAGTTGCAGATGCACAGACCCTTGGTTCATGCGTTCCGAAAAACCTGTAAGACAAAAAGAGAAAGCCAAAATATGTATAGAAACTGAATAATCACCTACCTGTTACACACTGGCAGACAGATAGTAGCGAGTCACACACAGTTGCAGATGCACAGACCCTCGATTCATGCGGTCCAAAAAATATGTAAGACAAAAAAAGAAAGTCAATACATGTATAAAAACTGAATGATCACCAACCTGTTACACACTTGCACACAGATAGTAGTGAGGTCACACACAGTTGCAGATGCACAGACCCTTGGATCATGTGGTCCGAAAGACCTTTGAGAGAAAAAAAGAAAGTCAAAACAAAAAGGCAATATATGTATACAAACTGAATGATCACCTACCTGTTACACACTTGCAGACAGATTGATAGCGAGCCACACACACAGTGGCAATGGAAAGACCCTTGGTTCATGCGGTCCAAAAAATCTGTAAGACAAAAAAAGAAAGTCAATACATGTATAGAAACTGAATGATCACCTACCTGTTACACACTTGCAGACAGATAGTAGCGAGTCACACATAGTTGCAGATGCATAGAGCCTTGGTTCATGTGGTCCGAAAAACCTGTAATACAAAAAAAGAAAGTCAATACATGTATAGAAACTGAATGATCACCTACCTGTTACACACTTGCAGACAGATAGTAGCAAGTCACACATAGTTGCAGATGCACAGACCCTTGGTTCATGTGGTGCGAAAAACCTGTAAGACAAAAAGAGAAAGTCAAAACAAAAAGGCAATACATGTATACAAACTGAATGATCACCTACCTGTTACACACTTGCGGACAGATAGTACACAGGTCACACATAGTTGCAGATGCACAGACCCTTGGTTCATGTGGTCTGAAAAACCTGTAAGACAAAAAAAGAAAGTCAATACATGTATAAAAACTGAATGATCACCTACCTGTTACACACTTGCAGACAGATAGTAGCGAGTCACACATAGTTGCAGATGCATAGACCCTTGGTTTATGTGGTCCAAAAAACCTGTAAGACAAAAAAAGAAAGTCAATACATGTATAGAAACTGAATGATCACCTACCTGTTACACACTTGCAGACAGATTGATAGCGAGCCACACACACAGTGGCAATGGAAAGACCCTTGGTTCATGCGGTCCGAAAAACCTGTAAGACAAAAAGAGAAAGTCAAAACATGTATACAAACTGAATGATCACCTACCTGTTACACACTTGCAGACAGATTGATAGCGAGCCACACACACAGTGGCAATGGAAAGACCCTTGGTTCATGCGGTCCAAAAAATCTGTAAGACAAAAAAAGAAAGTCAATACATGTATAGAAACTGAATGATCACCTACCTGTTACACACTTGCAGACAGATAGTAGCGAGTCACACATAGTTGCAGATGCATAGACCCTTGGTTCATGTGGTCCGAAAAACCTGTAATACAAAAAAAGAAAGTCAATACATGTATAGAAACTGAATGATCACCTACCTGTTACACACTTGCAGACAGATAGTAGCAAGTCACACATAGTTGCAGATGCACAGACCCTTGGTTCATGTGGTGCGAAAAACCTGTAAGACAAAAAGAGAAAGTCAAAACAAAAAGGCAATACATGTATACAAACTGAATGATCACCTACCTGTTACACACTTGCGGACAGATAGTACACAGGTCACACATAGTTGCAGATGCACAGACCCTTGGTTCATGTGGTCTGAAAAACCTGTAAGACAAAAAAAGAAAGTCAATACATGTATAAAAACTGAATGATCACCTACCTGTTACACACTTGCAGACAGATAGTAGCGAGTCACACATAGTTGCAGATGCATAGACCCTTGGTTTATGTGGTCCGAAAAACCTGTAAGACAAAAAGAGAAAGTCAAAACATGTATAGAAACTGAATAATCACCTACCTGTTACACACTTGCAGACAGATTGATAGCGAGCCACACACACAGTAGCAATGGAAAGACCCTTGGTTCATGCGGTCTGAAAAACCTGTAAGACAAAAAAAGAAAGTCAATACATGTATAGAAACTGAATGATCACCTACCTGTTACACACTTGCAGACAGATAGTAGCGAGTCACAGACAGTTGCAGATGCACAGACCCTTGGTTCATGCGGTCCGAAAAACCTGTAAGACAAAAAGAGAAAGTGAAAACATGTATAGAAACTGAATAATCACCTACCTGTTACACACTGGCAGACAGAGAGTAGCAAGTCACACATAGTTGCAGATGCACAGACCCTTGGTTTATGTGGTGCGAAAAACCTGTAAGACAAAAAGAGAAAGTCAAAACAAAAAAGCAATATATGTATACAAACTGAATGATCACCTACCTGTTACACACTTGCGGACAGATAGTACACAGGTCACACATAGTTGCAGATGCACAGACCCTTGGTTCATGTGGTCCGAAAAACCTGTAAGACAAAAAAAGAAAGTCAATACATGTATAGAAACTGAATGTTCACCAACCTGTTACACACTTGCAGACAGAGAGTAGCGAGTCACACATAGTTGCAGATGCACAGAACCTTGATTCATGCGGTCCGAAAGACCTTTAAGACAAAAAAAGAAAGTCAATACATGTATAGAAACTGAATGATCACCTACCTGTTACACACTTGCAGACAGATTGATAGCGAGCCACACACACAGTGGCAATGGAAAGACCCTTGGTTCATGCGGTCCGAAAAACCTGTAAGACAAAAAAAGAAAGTCAATACATGTATAGAAACTGAATGATCACCTACCTGTTACACACTTGCAGACAGATAGTAGCGAGTCACAGACAGTTGCAGATGCACAGACCCTTTCTTTATGCGGTTCAGAAAAACCTGTAAGACAAAAAAAGAAAGTCAATACATGTATAGAAACTGAATGATTACCAACCTGTTACACACTTGCAGACAGAGAGTAGCGATTCACACATAGTTGCAGATGCACAGACCCTTGGTTCATGTGGTCCGAATGACCTTTAAGACAAAAAAAGAAAGTCAATACATGTATAGAAACTGAATGATCACCAACCTGTTACACACTTGCAGACAGAGAGTAGCAAGTCACACATAGTTGCAGATGCACAGACCCTTGGTTCATGTGGTGCGAAAAACTTGTAAGACAAAAAGAGAAAGACAAAACATGTATAGAAACTGAATAATCACCTACCTGTTACACACTTGCAGACAGATTGATAGCGAGCCACACACACAGTGGCAATGGAAAGACCCTTGGTTCATGCGGTCTGAAAAACCTGTAAGACAAAAAAGAAAGTCAATACATGTATAGAAACTGAATGATCACCTACCTGTTACACACTTGCAGACAGATAGTAGCGAGTCACAGACAGTTGCAGATGCACAGACCCTTTCTTTATGCGGTTCAGAAAAACCTGTAAGACAAAAAAAGAAAGTCAATACATGTATAGAAACTGAATGATTACCAACCTGTTACACACTTGCAGACAGAGAGTAGCGATTCACACATAGTTGCAGATGCACAGACCCTTGGTTCACGTGGTCCGAATGACCTTTAAGACAAAAAAAGAAAGTCAATACATGTATAGAAACTGAATGATCACCAACCTGTTACACACTTGCAGACAGAGAGTAGCAAGTCACACATAGTTGCAGATGCACAGACCCTTGGTTCATGTGGTGCGAAAAACTTGTAAGACAAAAACAGAAAGTCAAAACATGTATAGAAACTGAATAATCACCTACCCGTTACACACTTGCAGACAGATTGATAGCGAGCCACACATACAGTGGCAATGGAAAGACCCTTGGTTCATGTGGTCCAAAAAACTTGTAAGACAAAAAAAAGAAAGTCAATACATGTATAGAAACTGAATAATCACCTACCTGTTACACACTTGCAGACAGATAGTAGCGTGTCACACAAAGTTGCAGATGCAAAGACCCTTTCTTCATGCGGTCAGAAAAACCTGTAAGACAAAAAAAGAAAGTCAATACATGTATAGAAACTGAATAATCACCTACCTGTTACACACTTGCAGACAGATTGATAGCGAGCCACACACACAGTGGAAATGGAAAGACCCTTGTTGGCTGTATGCACTATCAGGAAGGGGGGAGCCATTGGCCCTGATAGCCTGTAAGACAACGAAAAGGCAATACATGTATAGAAACTGAATGATCACCTACCTGTTACACACTTGCAGACAGACAGTAGCGAGTCACACATAGTTGCAGATGCACAGACCCTTGGTTCATGTGGTCCGAAAAACCTGTAAGACAAAAAAAGAAAGTCAATACATGTATAAAAACTGAATGATCACCTACCTGTTACACACTTGCAGACAGATAGTAGCGAGTCACACATAGTTGCAGATGCATAGACCCTTGGTTTATGTGGTCCGAAAAACCTGTAAGACAAAAAAAGAAAGTCAATACATGTATAGAAACTGAATGATCACCTACCTGTTACACACTTGCAGACAGATTGATAGTGAGCCACACACACAGTGGCAATGGAAAGACCCTTGGTTCATGCGGTCTGAAAAACCTGTAAGACAAAAAGAGAAAGTCAAAACATGTATAGAAACTGAATAATCACCTACCTGTTACACACTTGCAGACAGATAGTAGCGAGTCACACATAGTTGCAGATGCAAAGACCCTTGGTTCATGTGGTCCGAAAAACCTGTAAAACAAAAAAAGAAAGTAAATACATGTATAGAAACTGAATGACCACCTACCTGTTACACACTTGCAGACAGATAGTAGCGAGTCACACATAGTTGCAGATGCACAGACCCTTGATTCATGAGGTCCGAAAAACATTTAAGACAAAAAAAGAAAGTCAATACATGTATAGAAACTGAATGATCACCTACCTGTTACACACTTGCAGACAGAGAGTAGCGAGTCACACATAGTTGCAGATGCATAGACCCTTGGTTTATGTGGTCCGAAAAACCTGTAAGACAAAAAAAGAAAGTCAATATATGTATAGAAACTGAATGATCTCCTACCTGTTACACACTTGCAGACAGATTGATAGTGAGCCACACACACAGTGGCAATGGAAAGACCCTTGGTTCATGCGGTCTGAAAAACCTGTAAGACAAAAAGAGAAAGTCAAAACATGTATAGAAACTGAATGATCACCTACCTGTTACACACTTGCAGACAGATAGTAGCGAGTCACACACAGTTGCAGATGCACAGACCCTTGGTTAATGTGGTCCGAAAGACCTTTAAGACAAAAAAAGAAAGTCAATACATGAATAGAAACTGAATAATCACCTACCTGTTACACACTTGCAGACAGATAGTAGCGAGTCACACACAGTTGCAGATGCACAGACCCTTGGTTCATGAGGTCCGAAAAACTTGTAAGACAAAAAAAGAAAGTCAAAACATGTATAGAAACTGAATGATCACCTACCTGTTACACACTTGCAGACAGATAGTAGCGAGTCACACATAGTTGCAGATGCACAGACTCTTGGTTCATGTGGTCCGAAAGACCTTTAAGACAAAAAAAGAAAGTCAAAACAAAAAGGCAATATATGTATACAAACTGAATGATCACCTACCTGTTACACACTTGCGGACAGATAGTACAGAGGTCACAAATAGTTGCAGATGCACAGACCCTTGGTTCATGTGGTCCGAAAAACCTTCAAGAGAAAAAAAGAAAGTCAAATCAAAAAGGCAATATATGTATACAAACTGAATGATCACCTACCTGTTACACACTTGCGGACAGATAGTAAAGAGGTCACAAATAGTTGCAGATGCACAGACCCTTGGTTCATGCGGTCCGAAAAACCTGTAAGATAAAAAAAGAAAGTCAATACATGTATAGAAACTGAATGATCACCTACCTATAACACACTTGCAGACAGAGAGTAGCGAGTCACACACAGTTGCAGATGCACAGACCCTTGGTTCATGCGGTCCAAAAAACCTGTAAGATAAAAAAAGAAAGTCAATACATGTATAGAAACTGAATGATCACCTACCTGTTACACACTTGCAGACAGATTGATAGTGAGCCACACACACAGTGGCAATGGAAAGACCCTTGGTTCATGCGGTCTGAAAAACCTGTAAGACAAAAAGAGAAAGTCAAAACATGTATAGAAACTGAATAATCACCTACCTGTTACACACTTGCAGACAGATAGTAGCGAGTCACACATAGTTGCAGATGCAAAGACCCTTGGTTCATGTGGTCCGAAAAACCTGTAAAACAAAAAAAGAAAGTAAATACATGTATAGAAACTGAATGACCACCTACCTGTTACACACTTGCAGACAGATAGTAGCGAGTCACACATAGTTGCAGATGCACAGACCCTTGATTCATGAGGTCCGAAAAACATTTAAGACAAAAAAAGAAAGTCAATACATGTATAGAAACTGAATGATCACCTACCTGTTACACACTTGCAGACAGATTGATAGTGAGCCACACACACAGTGGCAATGGAAAGACCCTTGGTTCATGCGGTCTGAAAAACCTGTAAGACAAAAAGAGAAAGTCAAAACATGTATAGAAACTGAATGATCACCTACCTGTTACACACTTGCAGACAGATAGTAGCGAGTCACACACAGTTGCAGATGCACAGACCCTTGGTTAATGTGGTCCGAAAGACCTTTAAGACAAAAAAAGAAAGTCAATACATGAATAGAAACTGAATAATCACCTACCTGTTACACACTTGCAGACAGATAGTAGCGAGTCACACACAGTTGCAGATGCACAGACCCTTGGTTCATGAGGTCCGAAAAACTTGTAAGACAAAAAAAGAAAGTCAAAACATGTATAGAAACTGAATGATCACCTACCTGTTACACACTTGCGGACAGATAGTACAGAGGTCACAAATAGTTGCAGATGCACAGACCCTTGGTTCATGTGGTCCGAAAAACCTTCAAGAGAAAAAAAGAAAGTCAAATCAAAAAGGCAATATATGTATACAAACTGAATGATCACCTACCTGTTACACACTTGCGGACAGATAGTAAAGAGGTCACAAATAGTTGCAGATGCACAGACCCTTGGTTCATGCGGTCCGAAAAACCTGTAAGATAAAAAAAGAAAGTCAATACATGTATAGAAACTGAATGATCACCTACCTATAACACACTTGCAGACAGAGAGTAGCGAGTCACACACAGTTGCAGATGCACAGACCCTTGGTTCATGCGGTCCAAAAAACCTGTAAGACAAAAAAAGAAAGTCAATACATGTATAGAAACTGAATGGTCTCCAACTGTTTACACACTTGCAAACAGAGAGTACCGAGTCACACACATTTGCAGATGCACAGACCCTTGGTTCAAGCGGTCCGAAAAACCTGTAAGACAAAAAAGAAAGTCAATACATGTATAGAAACTGAAAGATCACCTACCTGTTACACACTTGCAGAAAGTTTGATAGCGAGCCACACACACACAGTTGCAGATGCACAGACCCTTGGTTCATGTGGTCCGAAAGACCTGTAAGACAAAAAAAGAAAGTCAATACATGTAAAGAAACTGAATGATCACTTACCTGTTACACACTTCCAGACAGATAGTAGCGAGTCACACAGTTGCAGATGCACAGACCCTTGGTTCATGCGGTCCGAAAAACCTTTAAGATAAAAAAAGAAAGTCAATACATGTATAGAAACTGAATGATCACCAACCTGTTACACACTTGCAGACAGATAGTAGCGAGTCACACACAGTTGCAGATTGACAGACCCTTGGTTCATGTGGTCCGAAAGACCTTTAAGACAAAAAAATAAAGTCAATACATGTATAGAAACTGAATGATCACCTACCTGTTACACACAGTTGCAGATGCACAGACCCTTGGTTCATGCAGTCTGAAAGACCTTTAAGACAAAAAAATAAAGTCAATACATGTATAGAAACTGAATGATCACCTACCTGTTACACACTTGCAGAAAGATTGATAGCGAGCCACACACAAAGTTGCAGATGCACAGACCCTTGGTTCATGCGGTCCTAAAGACCTGTAAGACAAAAAAAAAAAGTCAATGCATGTATAGAAACTGAAAGATCACCTACCTGTTACACACTTGCAGACAGAGTAGCGAGTCCCACACAGTTGCAGATGCAGACCCTTGGTTCATGCAGTCCGAAAGACCTATGAGACAAAAAAAGAAAGTCAATACATGTATATAAACTGAATGATCACCTACCTGTTACACACTTGCAGACAGATAGTAGCGAGTCACACAGAGTTGCAGATGCACAGACCCTTGGTTCATGTGGTCCGAAAAACCTGTAAAACAAAAAAGGAAAGTCAATACATGTATAGAAACTGAATGATCACCTACCTGTTACACACTTGCAGACAGATTGATAGCGAGCCACACACACAGTGGCAACGCACAGACCCTTGGTTCAAGTGGTCCGAAAGACCTGTAAGACAAAAAAAGAAAGTCAATACATGTATAGAAACTGAAAGATCACCTACCTGTTACACACTTGCAGACAGATAGTAGCGAGTAACACACAGTTGCAGATGCACAGACCCTTGGTTCATGCGTTCCGAAAAACCTGTAAGACAAAAAAAAGAAAGTCAATACATGTACAAAAACTGAATGATCACCTACCTGTTACACACTTGCAGACAGATACATAGCGAGCCACACACACAGTGGCAATAGAAAGACCTTTGGTTAATGCGGTCCGAAAAACCTGTAACACAAAAAAAGAAAGTCAATACATGTATAGAAACTGAATGATCACTTACCTGTTACACACTTGCAGCCAGATAGTAGCGAGTCACACACAGTTGCAGATTGACAGAACCTTGGTTCATGTTGTCCGAAAGACCTTTAAGACAAAAAAATAAAGTCAATACATGTATAGAAACTGAATGATCACCTACCTGTTACACACAGTTGCAGATGCACAGACCCTTGGTTCATGTGGTCCGAAAGACCTTTAAGACAAAAAAATAAAGTCAATACATGTATAGAAACTGAATGATCACCTACCTGTTACACACAGTTGCAGATGCACAGACCCTTGGTTCATGTGGTCCGAAAAACCTGTAAGACAAAAAAATAAAGTCAATACATGTATAGAAACTGAATGATCACCTACCTGTTACACACTTGCAGACAGATTGATAGCGAGCCACACACACAGTGGCAACGCACAGACCCTTGGTTCAAGTGGTCCGAAAGACCTGTAAGACAAAAAAATAAAGTCAATACATGTATAGAAACTGAATGATCACCTACCTGTTACACACAGTTGCAGATGCACAGACCCTTGCTTCATGCGGTCCGAAAAACCTGTAAGACAAAAAAAGAAAGTCAATACATGTATAGAAACTGAAAGATCACCAACCTGTTACACACTTGCAGACAGATACATAGCGAGCCACACACACAGTGGAAATGGAAAGACCCTTGTTGGCTGTATGCACTATCAGGAAGGGGGGAGCCATTGGCCCTGATAGCCTGTAAGACAATGAAAAGGCAATACATGTATAGAAACTGAATGATCACCTACCTGTTACACACTTGCAGACAGACAGTAGCGAGTCACACATAGTTGCAGATGCACAGACCCTTGGTTCATGTGGTCCGAAAAACCTGTAAGACAAAAAAAGAAAGTCAATACATGTATAAAAACTGAATGATCACCTACCTGTTACACACTTGCAGACAGATAGTAGCGAGTCACACATAGTTGCAGATGCACAGACCCTTGGTTTATGTGGTCCGAAAAACCTGTAAGACAAAAAAAGAAAGTCAATACATGTATAGAAACTGAATGATCACCTACCTGTTACACACTTGCAGACAGATTGATAGTGAGCCACACACACAGTGGCAATGGAAAGACCCTTGGTTCATGCGGTCTGAAAAACCTGTAAGACAAAAAGAGAAAGTCAAAACATGTATAGAAACTGAATAATCACCTACCTGTTACACACTTGCAGACAGATAGTAGCGAGTCACACATAGTTGCAGATGCAAAGACCCTTGGTTCATGTGGTCCGAAAAACCTGTAAAACAAAAAAAGAAAGTAAATACATGTATAGAAACTGAATGACCACCTACCTGTTACACACTTGCAGACAGATAGTAGCGAGTCACACATAGTTGCAGATGCACAGACCCTTGATTCATGAGGTCCGAAAAACATTTAAGACAAAAAAAGAAAGTCAATACATGTATAGAAACTGAATGATCACCTACCTGTTACACACTTGCAGACAGATTGATAGTGAGCCACACACACAGTGGCAATGGAAAGACCCTTGGTTCATGCGGTCTGAAAAACCTGTAAGACAAAAAGAGAAAGTCAAAACATGTATAGAAACTGAATAATCACCTACCTGTTACACACTTGCAGACAGATAGTAGCGAGTCACACATAGTTGCAGATGCACAGACCCTTGGTTCATGTGGTCCGAAAAACCTGTAAGACAAAAAAAGAAAGTCAATACATGTATAAAAACTGAATGATCACCTACCTGTTACACACTTGCAGACAGATAGTAGCGAGTCACACATAGTTGCAGATGCACAGACCCTTGGTTTATGTGGTCCGAAAAACCTGTAAGACAAAAAAAGAAAGTCAATACATGTATAGAAACTGAATGATCACCTACCTGTTACACACTTGCAGACAGATTGATAGTGAGCCACACACACAGTGGCAATGGAAAGACCCTTGGTTCATGCGGTCTGAAAAACCTGTAAGACAAAAAGAGAAAGTCAAAACATGTATAGAAACTGAATGATCACCTACCTGTTACACACTTGCAGACAGATAGTAGCGAGTCACACACAGTTGCAGATGCACAGACCCTTGGTTAATGTGGTCCGAAAGTCCTTTAAGACAAAAAAAGAAAGTCAATACATGAATAGAAACTGAATAATCACCTACCTGTTACACACTTGCAGACAGATAGTAGCGAGTCACACACAGTTGCAGATGCACAGACCCTTGGTTCATGAGGTCCGAAAAACTTGTAAGACAAAAAAAGAAAGTCAAAACATGTATAGAAACTGAATGATCACCTACCTGTTACACACTTGCAGACAGATAGTAGCGAGTCACACATAGTTGCAGATGCACAGACTCTTGGTTCATGTGGTCCGAAAGACCTTTAAGACAAAAAAAGAAAGTCAAAACAAAAAGGCAATATATGTATACAAACTGAATGATCACCTACCTGTTACACACTTGCGGACAGATAGTACAGAGGTCACAAATAGTTGCAGATGCACAGACCCTTGGTTCATGTGGTCCGAAAAACCTTCAAGAGAAAAAAAGAAAGTCAAATCAAAAAGGCAATATATGTATACAAACTGAATGATCACCTACCTGTTACACACTTGCGGACAGATAGTAAAGAGGTCACAAATAGTTGCAGATGCACAGACCCTTGGTTCATGCGGTCCGAAAAACATGTAAGATAAAAAAAGAAAGTCAATACATGTATAGAAACTGAATGATCACCTACCTATAACACACTTGCAGACAGAGAGTAGCGAGTCACACACAGTTGCAGATGCACAGACCCTTGGTTCATGCGGTCCAAAAAACCTGTAAGACAAAAAAAGAAAGTCAATACATGTATAGAAACTGAATGGTCTCCAACTGTTTACACACTTGCAAACAGAGAGTACCGAGTCACACACATTTGCAGATGCACAGACCCTTGGTTCAAGCGGTCCGAAAAACCTGTAAGACAAAAAAGAAAGTCAATACATGTATAGAAACTGAAAGATCACCTACCTGTTACACACTTGCAGAAAGATTGATAGCGAGCCACACACACACAGTTGCAGATGCACAGACCCTTGGTTAATGCGGTCCGAAAAACCTGTAAGACAAAAAAAGAAAGTCAATACATGTATAGAAACTGAAAAATCACCAACCTGTTACACACTTGCAGACAGATACATAGCGAGCCACACACACAGTGGCAATGGAAAGACCTTTGGTTAATGCGGTCCGAAAAACCTGTAAGACAAAAAAAGAAAGTCAATACATGTAAAGAAACTGAATGATCACTTACCTGTTACACACTTCCAGACAGATAGTAGCGAGTCACACAGAGTTGCAGATGCACAGACCCTTGGTTCAAGTGGTCCGAAAGACCTGTAAGACAAAAAAAGAAAGTCAATACATGTATAGAAACTGAAAGATCACCAACCTGTTACACACTTGCAGACAGATACATAGCGAGCCACACACACAGTGGCAATGGAAAGACCTTTGGTTAATGCGGTCCGAAAAACCTGTAAGACAAAAAAAGAAAGTCAATACATGTAAAGAAACTGAATGATCACTTACCTTTTACACACTTCCAGACAGATAGTAGCGAGTCACACAGTTGCAGATGCACAGACCCTTGGTTCATGCGGTCCGAAAAACCTTTAAGATAAAAAAAGAAAGTCGATACATGTATAGAAACTGAATGATCACCAACCTGTTACACACTTGCAGACAGATAGTAGCGAGTCACACACAGTTGCAGATTGACAGACCCTTGGTTCATGTGGTCCGAAAGACCTTTAAGACAAAAAAATAAAGTCAATACATGTATAGAAACTGAATGATCACCTACCTGTTACACACAGTTGCAGATGCACAGACCCTTGGTTCATGCAGTCCGAAAGACCTTTAAGACAAAAAAATAAAGTCAATACATGTATAGAAACTGAATGATCACCTACCTGTTACACACTTGCAGAAAGATTGATAGCGAGCCACACACAAAGTTGCAGATGCACAGACCCTTGGTTCATGCGGTCCTAAAGACCTGTAAGACAAAAAAAAAAAGTCAATGCATGTATAGAAACTGAAAGATCACCTACCTGTTACACACTTGCAGACAGAGTAGCGAGTCCCACACAGTTGCAGATGCAGACCCTTGGTTCATGCAGTCCAAAAGACCTATGAGACAAAAAAAGAAAGTCAATACATGTATATAAACTGAATGATCACCTACCTGTTACACACTTGCAGACAGATTGATAGCGAGCCACACACACAGTGGCAACGCACAGACCCTTGGTTCAAGTGGTCCGAAAGACCTGTAAGACAAAAAAATAAAGTCAATACATGTATAGAAACTGAATGATCACCTACCTGTTACACACAGTTGCAGATGCACAGACCCTTGCTTCATGCGGTCCGAAAAACCTGTAAGACAAAAAAAGAAAGTCAATACATGTATAGAAACTGAATGATCACCTACCTGTTACACACTTGCAGAAAGATTGATAGCGAGCCAAACACATAGTGGCAATGGAAAGACCCTTGTTGGCTGTATGCACTATCAGGAAGGGGGGAGCCATTGGTCCTGAAAGCCTGTAAGACAACAAAAAGGCAATACATGTATAGAAACTGAATGATCACCTACCTGTTACACACTTGCAGACAGATAGTAGCGAGTCACACAGAGTTGCAGATGCACAGACCCTTGGTTCAAGTGGTCCGAAAGACCTGTAAGACAAAAAAAGAAAGTCAATACATGTAAAGAAACTGAATGATCACCTACCTCTTACACACTTGCAGACAGATTGATAGCGAGCCACACACACAGTGGCAACGCACAGACCCTTGGTTCAAGTGGTCCGAAAGACCTGTAAGACAAAAAAAGAAAGTCAATACATGTATAGAAACTGAAAGATCACCTACCTGTTACACACTTGCAGACAGATAGTAGCGAGTAACACACAGTTGCAGATGCACAGACCCTTGGTTCATGTGGTCCGAAAGACCTTTAAGACAAAAAAATAAAGTCAATACATGTATAGAAACTGAATGATCACCTACCTGTTACACACAGTTGCAGATGCACAGACCCTTGGTTCATGTGGTCCGAAAAACCTGTAAGACAAAAAAATAAAGTCAATACATGTATAGAAACTGAATGATCACCTACCTGTTACACACTTGCAGACAGATTGATAGCGAGCCACACACACAGTGGCAACGCACAGACCCTTGGTTCAAGTGGTCCGAAAGACCTGTAAGACAAAAAAATAAAGTCAATACATGTATAGAAACTGAATGATCACCTACCTGTTACACACAGTTGCAGATGCACAGACCCTTGCTTCATGCGGTCCGAAAAACGTGTAAGACAAAAAAAGAAAGTCAATACATGTATAGAAACTGAATGATCACCTACCTGTTACACACTTGCAGAAAGATTGATAGCGAGCCAAACACATAGTGGCAATGGAAAGACCCTTGTTGGCTGTATGCACTATCAGGAAGGGGGGAGCCATTGGTCCTGAAAGCCTGTAAGACAACAAAAAGGCAATACATGTATAGAAACTGAATGATCACCTACCTGTTACACACTTGCAGACAGATAGTAGCGAGTCACACAGAGTTGCAGATGCACAGACCCTTGGTTCAAGTGGTCCGAAAGACCTGTAAGACAAAAAAAGAAAGTCAATACATGTATAGAAACTGAAAGATCACCAACCTGTTACACACTTGCAGACAGATACATAGCGAGCCACACACACAGTGGCAATGGAAAGACCTTTGGTTAATGCGGTCCGAAAAACCTGTAAGACAAAAAAAGAAAGTCAATACATGTAAAGAAACTGAATGATCACTTACCTGTTACACACTTCCAGACAGATAGTAGCGAGTCACACAGTTGCAGATGCACAGACCCTTGGTTCATGCGGTCCGAAAAACCTTTAAGATAAAAAAAGAAAGTCAATACATGTATAGAAACTGAATGATCACCAACCTGTTACACACTTGCAGACAGATAGTAGCGAGTCACACACAGTTGCAGATTGACAGACCCTTGGTTCATGTGGTCCGAAAGACCTTTAAGACAAAAAAATAAAGTCAATACATGTATAGAAACTGAATGATCACCTACCTGTTACACACAGTTGCAGATGCACAGACCCTTGGTTCATGCAGTCCGAAAGACCTTTAAGACAAAAAAATAAAGTCAATACATGTATAGAAACTGAATGATCACCTACCTATTACACACTTGCAGAAAGATTGATAGCGAGCCACACACAAAGTTGCAGATGCACAAACCCTTGGTTCATGCGGTCCTAAAGACCTGTAAGACAAAAAAAAAAAGTCAATGCATGTATAGAAACTGAAAGATCACCTACCTGTTACACACTTGCAGACAGAGTAGCGAGTCCCACACAGTTGCAGATGCAGACCCTTGGTTCATGCAGTCCGAAAGACCTATGAGACAAAAAAAGAAAGTCAATACATGTATATAAACTGAATGATCACCTACCTGTTACACACTTGCAGACAGATAGTAGCGAGTCACACAGAGTTGCAGATGCACAGACCCTTGGTTCATGTGGTCCGAAAAACCTGTAAAACAAAAAAAGAAAGTCAATACATGTATAGAAACTGAATGATCACCTACCTGTTACACACTTGCAGACAGATTGATAGCAGGCCACACACACAGTGGCAACGCACAGACCCTTGGTTCAAGTGGTCCGAAAGACCTGTAAGACAAAAAAAGAAAGTCAATACATGTATAGAAACTGAAAGATCACCTACCTGTTACACACTTGCAGACAGATAGTAGCGAGTAACACACAGTTGCAGATGCACAGACCCTTGGTTCATGCGGTCCGAAAAACCTGTAAGACAAAAAAAAGAAAGTCAATACATGTACAAAAACTGAATGATCACCTACCTGTTACACACTTGCAGACAGATACATAGCGAGCCACACACACAGTGGCAATAGAAAGACCTTTGGTTAATGCGGTCCGAAAAACCTGTAACACAAAAAAAGAAAGTCAATACATGTATAGAAACTGAATGATCACTTACCTGTTACACACTTGCAGCCAGATAGTAGCGAGTCACACACAGTTGCAGATTGACAGAACCTTGGTTCATGTTGTCCGAAAGACCTTTAAGACAAAAAAATAAAGTCAATACATGTATAGAAACTGAATGATCACCTACCTGTTACACACAGTTGCAGATGCACAGACCCTTGGTTCATGTGGTCCGAAAGACCTTTAAGACAAAAAAATAAAGTCAATACATGTATAGAAACTGAATGATCACCTACCTGTTACACACAGTTGCAGATGCACAGACCCTTGGTTCATGTGGTCCGAAAAACCTGTAAGACAAAAAAATAAAGTCAATACATGTATAGAAACTGAATGATCACCTACCTGTTACACACTTGCAGACAGATTGATAGCGAGCCACACACACACAGTGGCAACGCACAGACCCTTGGTTCAAGTGGTCCGAAAGACCTGTAAGACAAAAAAATAAAGTCAATACATGTATAGAAACTGAATGATCACCTACCTGTTACACACAGTTGCAGATGCACAGACCCTTGCTTCATGCGGTCCGAAAAACCTGTAAGACAAAAAAAGAAATTCAATACATGTATAGAAACTGAATGATCACCTACCTGTTACACACTTGCAGAAAGATTGATAGCGAGCCAAACACATAGTGGCAATGGAAAGACCCTTGTTGGCTGTATGCACTATCAGGAAGGGGGGAGCCATTGGTCCTGAAAGCCTGTAAGAAAACAAAAAGGCAATACATGTATAGAAACTGAATGATCACCTACCTGTTACACACTTGCAGACAGATAGTAGCGAGTCACACAGAGTTGCAGATGCACAGACCCTTGGTTCAAGTGGTCCGAAAGACCTGTAAGACAAAAAAAGAAAGTCAATACATGTACAGAAACTGAAAGATCACCAACCTGTTACACACTTGCAGACAGATACATAGCGAGCCACACACACAGTGGCAATGGAAAGACCTTTGGTTAATGCGGTCCGAAAAACCTGTAAGACAAAAAAGAAAGTCAATACATGTAAAGAAACTGAATGATCACCTACCTGTTACACACTTGCAGACAGATTGATAGCGAGCCACACACACAGTGGCAACGCACAGACCCTTGGTTCAAGTGGTCCGAAAGACCTGTAAGACAAAAAAAGAAAGTCAATACATGTATAGAAACTGAAAGATCACCTACCTGTTACACACTTGCAGACAGATAGTAGCGAGTAACACACAGTTGCAAATGCACAGACCCTTGGTTCATGCGGTCCGAAAGACCTTTAAGACAAAAAAAGAAAGTCAATACATGTAAAGAAACTGAATGATCACTTACCTGTTACACACTTGCAGACAGATAGTAGCGAGTCACACAGTTGCAGATGCACAGACCCTTGGTTCATGCGGTCCGAAAAACCTTTAAGATAAAAAAAGAAAGTCAATACATGTATAGAAACTGAATGATCACCAACCTGTTACACACTTGCAGACAGATAGTAGCGAGTCACACACAGTTGCAGATTGACAGATCCTTGGTTCATGTGGTCCGAAAGACCTTTAAGACAAAAAAATAAAGTCAATACATGTATAGAAACTGAATGATCACCTACCTGTTACACACAGTTGCAGATGCACAGACCCTTGGTTCATGCAGTCCGAAAGACCTTTAAGACAAAAAAATAAAGTCAATACATGTATAGAAACTGAATGATCACCTACCTGTTACACACTTGCAGACAGAGTAGCGAGTCCCACACAGTTGCAGATGCAGACCCTTGGTTCATGCAGTCCGAAAGACCTATGAGACAAAAAAAGAAAGTCAATACATGTATATAAACTGAATGATCACCTACCTGTTACACACTTGCAGACAGATAGTAGCGAGTCACACAGAGTTGCAGATGCACAGACCCTTGGTTCATGCGGTCCGAAAAACCTGTAAGACAAAAAAAAGAAAGTCAATACATGTACAAAAACTGAATGATCACCTACCTGTTACACACTTGCAGACAGATACATAGCGAGCCACACACACAGTGGCAATAGAAAGACCTTTGGTTAATGCGGTCCGAAAAACCTGTAACACAAAAAAAGAAAGTCAATACATGTATAGAAACTGAATGATCACTTACCTGTTACACACTTGCAGCCAGATAGTAGCGAGTCACACACAGTTGCAGATGCACAGACCCTTGGTTCATGTGGTCCGAAAGACCTTTAAGACAAAAAAATAAAGTCAATACATGTATAGAAACTGAATGATCACCTACCTGTTACACACTTGCAGACAGATAGTAGCGAGTCACACAGAGTTGCAGATGCACAGACCCTTGGTTCATGTGGTCCGAAAAACCTGTAAGACAAAAAAATAAAGTCAATACATGTATAGAAACTGAATGATCACCTACCTGTTACACACTTGCAGACAGATTGATAGCGAGCCACACACACAGTGGCAACGCACAGACCCTTGGTTCAAGTGGTCCGAAAGACCTGTA
The DNA here is from genome assembly GCF_030463535.1 of Salminus brasiliensis. NCBI lineage: Eukaryota > Metazoa > Chordata > Actinopteri > Characiformes > Bryconidae > Salminus > Salminus brasiliensis. Next base: position 10,893,338 of record NC_132881.1, on the reverse strand, counting down.
AGACAAAAAAATAAAGTCAATACATGTATAGAAACTGAATGATCACCTACCTGTTACACACAGTTGCAGATGCACAGACCCTTGCTTCATGCGGTCCGAAAAACCTGTAAGACAAAAAAAGAAAGTCAATACATGTATAGAAACTGAATGATCACCTACCTGTTACACACTTGCAGAAAGATTGATAGCGAGCCAAACACATAGTGGCAATGGAAAGACCCTTGTTGGCTGTATGCACTATCAGGAAGGGGGGAGCCATTGGTCCTGAAAGCCTGTAAGACAACAAAAAGGCAATACATGTATAGAAACTGAATGATCACCTACCTGTTACACACTTGCAGACAGATAGTAGCGAGTCACACAGAGTTGCAGATGCACAGACCCTTGGTTCAAGTGGTCCGAAAGACCTGTAAGACAAAAAAAGAAAGTCAATACATGTATAGAAACTGAATGATCACCTACCTGTTACACACAGTTGCAGATGCACAGACCCTTGGTTCATGCAGTCCGAAAGACCTTTAAGACAAAAAAATAAAGTCAATACATGTATAGAAACTGAATGATCACCTACCTGTTACACACTTGCAGAAAGATTGATAGCAAGCCACACACAAAGTTGCAGATGCACAGACCCTTGGTTCATGCGGTCCTAAAGACCTGTAAGACAAAAAAAAAAAAAGTCAATGCATGTATAGAAACTGAAAGATCACCTACCTGTTACACACTTGCAGACAGAGTAGCGAGTCCCACACAGTTGCAGATGCAGACCCTTGGTTCATGCAGTCCGAAAGACCTATGAGACAAAAAAAGAAAGTCAATACATGTATATAAAATGAATGATCACCTACCTGTTACACACTTGCAGACAGATAGTAGCGAGTCACACAGAGTTGCAGATGCACAGACCCTTGGTTCATGTGGTCCGAAAAACCTGTAAGACAAAAAAAGAAAGTCAATACATGTATAGAAACTGAATGATCACCTACCTGTTACACACTTGCAGACAGATTGATAGCGAGCCACACACACAGTGGCAACGCACAGACCCTTGGTTCAAGTGGTCCGAAAGACCTGTAAGACAAAAAAAGAAAGTCAATACATGTATAGAAACTGAATGATCACCTACCTGTTACACACTTGCAGACAGATAGTAGCGAGTCACACACAGTTGCAGATGCACAGACCCTTGGTTCGTGTGGTCGGAAAGACCTGTAAGACAAAAAATAAAGTCAATACATCAATAGAAACTGAATGATCACTTACATGTTACAGAGTTGCAGAACACACAATTCAGACGAGTGAGCCACACAGTTGCTGATGAAAATACATTTGTTGGGTTGATGGGGTTCCTGAGAACCTGTAACACAAAAAAAAGTCAATACATGTATGGAAACTGAATATAGTGAGGCCGACGGGGTAGACTTGGAAAGGAGAGTGGGTTCCGTTCCCAGACCTTATGTGAGAAACTGTACATGAACTGAACAAACATAATGTAAAAGAGATGTTAAGGGGTCCAGCTGTGTCTGCAGCACGTAGACCATGTAAATAATGGTGGGAGCTAATGATGATTCCTTATGGATGAAATGCATATTCCTTATGGATGAAATGTAATGGACATCCTGCATATGAGAACAGTCCAACAACATATGACGTATAGTAGAGTATAAAACATAAGGTATTCCTTTGTCTGGGAGAGAGAGAAGAGGGGCACCCAGAATTGGCAGACTCTCTCCACACTGTACTTTTGATTGGAATAAAATGTTTCATTGTTACAATTGAAAGACGGTGGTCACGAGTCTCCTTTCAAAAGAAGTCCTCCAAAGAAGAAGTAGTAGAAGAACCACGACAAAGTTTATTGAGGTACCTGCTGAAACAGCCTGATAAAAGTGTGTTGCAATAATCTAACCGTGAGGTTAAGTGTGTACTAGCTTTTCTGCATCCTGCAGAAAAGGAATTTCTTAGTTTGGCAATGTAGGCTGTCCTAGTTATTTAGCTATATGTTGCTGAAATGATAGATCTGAATCAAATAAGACACCAAGATTTGTAGCTGCTGGATAATGAATAATGCAAAAAAACAGCCAAGTCTAACATTTAGTCTGAGTTTACTTCTAGTGTCTTTTGGACCAAAAAAGAGAACCTATGTTTTGTTACTGTTAAGGAGAACGAAGTCATGTGGCATCCAGAGTACATCCTTCACACAGTAACTCTAGATTAAAGAAAATTTAGGACTATCAGGTTTGGCTGATATATAGAGCAGTGTCATCTGCATCTGTAAGTCAACATCCTGTCTGCTTATAACTGCCCTGTGGTAACATCTGTAATGGAAATAATAGATACCCTTAAATAGAGCATTGTGGAACTCCATATCGGACTTCTGTGTAATTTAGAAATACGGACCGATAGGGTTCGTTTAGATATGATTTGAACCACAATAGGGCTGTTTCTGTGATTCCAACCATGTTCTCTAATCTTTCAAAGAGAATGGTGTTATCTATAGTGTCAAAGGCTAAACTGAGGACGAGTAGGGCTACGTAGCCTTGATCAGAGGCAAGAAGAGATCGTTTGTAATCTTCACTTGGGCTGTCTGAATCCAGATTGGAATTTCTCATACATTTCATTTTTACTCTGGTATAAGCGGAGTTGTTGAGGCACAGCATTTTCTAATATCTTGAGATGGGTCTGTAATTGACAGTAATTAAGAAACCAAAAATTGGTCCTGGTGTAAAGGTTTTATAACTGCAAATTAAAAGGATTTGGTTACATGGCCTTAGGTAAGGGATGAATTTACTATTGTTAAAAGAGGTCTGATTATAATTGGGAGTAATTCTGTCAGTATTTTAAAGGGAATCGGGTCGAGTGTACAGGTTGTAAAATTTACTGAGGAAATAGTTTTTTGTTAGTTCTGGCTGTGGAAGTGAGTAGAAGACTTCCAGCCTTTGTTCTACAACTAACATTTTAACTCATGTTCTAAATCAGCTACATCAGGTGACAGCCATGTTTGCTTTAATAAGGAGTGTTGGATTTGTTGTCAAATGTTTTCTATATTATTATTAAAATTTTATTATAAAAATATTACTGGTTAAGGTAGTAGGGATCTGGGGTTGAGAATCTGCCCGGCATACCTGACTTACGTTGTATATTTATCAGTCTAAATTTAAATTTATTTGTGGAAGTTAGTGGTACTGGTAAGAATTGATATGTAGGTTTCCTTTTTTCCCCCAAGACTGTTAAAACCAATTTTCTGTTCTCAATATATGCTCGATACTGCAGGGTTTGTTTAAATGTGAGCAAGTGATACTAATATTACTTTTTTAATACAAGCAGAGAAAGGGAAGAACAAATGGTTTGAATATAGTAAATAATCACTTACCTGACAGATCTCAGGCAGCACAGGTGTAGCCTTTCTCGGTGGTAGAGGACAGAATGTTAAACCTGCAGTCAGCAGTGGAGCGCGAAGAGTCAGCTGAATGGCTTGCTTCCTCGATCCTGGCGTCTGTTTTCTTCCAAACGTGTCTGGAATTTAGTGTACTAGAGGTCTTCCAGGCCACAGGTACCGCAGCATTACTCTTTGGGCCCGATATTTAATAGGGTCTTACAATAAAATCTCCAACAATGAGAACACTGTCTGGAGTAGTTGCCCTCTCTGCTGGAGCATGCAGAGCCATAGACAAGTTGATAAAGACCCAGTTGCTTCAGCGTTGAACAATATCTCTCTCAGCAAATCGCTCAAAGAAAAAAATAAATATACATCAGCTCCCACCTTAGGCCTTCCACTTCCTTTCTGTTTTTCTTTTTTCTGGCCCAGGGAGAAAAACTTGCCTTTTTCACACTTTTCTACATCTGTTGAAGAAAAAATTAAGAAAATTATCTCATTAACTTGTTTACTGTAAATGCAGTGTCTTGTCTGCTAATGATACTGAACATGTATACATCACTCTGTATTTAAAAGTGCAAATTAATTAGAACATTTTTGTGTTTTATGTAAGCTAATTACAAATAATGCTAATGGGTACAATACACACACAGTGCAGCATACAGAACGATGAAGCATCTGGTGCTAAGGTAGTGGTATGGGGGCCCCAAATGAAAATCTGCTTAGGGCCCCATAGTCCCCACAAGTCTTGGGCTGGCCCTGGTCACGCTGATGCTCCCAGTGCCTCTCCATGGCCACCAGATTCCTCGAAAGTAAACACAGAAGTTAGTTAGTGAGATAATGTCTTAAAAGCTGTGAGGGAGAAAGGAGGTGTAGTGTGGAGTGGAAGCAACATTTCCTTGTTTCCATACATGTCGAAGAAGCTGGTTGAGAGGAGGAAAACTTTCTGATTGGCGAAACAGCTGCTGCGTGACAAGAAAGTGAGGTTTCCTTTAGTCTTTCCTGCAGCGCTCCAGTTTGCGTGGAAGAGGAGAAACAAAGTTTGACGTCACAACAGAAGCTGTCAAGTTCATCGAGAAGCAAGTTACTGATGGAGAATAAACTATAAAACATCCACTAGCACAAGGAGACTGAGAGGTATGATTGGTCTGGATAGCTTTGTGTAGCTGTTTAGGCGATAACCTAGTAGACGTCTCAGACATTCCACTGACCTAAGTTAAGTTCTCTTCTTTTTTTTCTTCCTTTTTTCTCTTTGTTGTTAGTTTTGTGGACATGAATTTAACAAGAAGAGAATCCTCAGCTGGCTACGAGAGACATTTTTCTGTTCATGTTCTCTCCTCTGCTGTGGAGAAAAGATTTTTGTTGGCCTGTTTGGCTATGCTGGTTCTATTTAGAATTACAAGTATCCTAATAATGTTCACTGGTACAAAAGCAGAAGCCTATATTTTGAAATTAGGAAGGTCAGATGGCATGGAACGATTGCTATGCCAATCTTTTATTTCAGTTTTGTTATCATATGAATGGCAAATAGTGCTAATGTTATTGTTGCTGGAATATTAATGGTTCTTATGGAGTTCTTATTTTGGTCCATAGGAGGTTGAACTTTGCTGAGAGAGTATAAGGATAATAATGGTAGAGTTATTTATATAGAAGCCAATATAAATTGGGGAGGGGGGGGTTGGGGGTAAATAACACTGTGTAATATCTATGCTCCTAACATGGAGGACCCATCTTTCTTTCATGGAGTTAATAAATTGGGAAATGCCCAAGGACAAATGCTTTTGGCAGGAGACTTCAATTAGGTCTTAAATGGGATATTAGATAAAAGTAAATAATCAGGTACCTCAACGCCGAAGGATAGAGCTGCCATTCACATGCTGATGGTGGACAATGACCTGATTCAATTCTAGAAACCAGGAATGCACATTTTACTACCACTGCCACCCCCGCAGGTTATAAATATGTACATAGCCCTAGATTATCAGGCAGAGAAGGTGGAGTATGCATAATCTACCAGAAAACGCTTGATATTCAAAAACACTGTATCAAATTCACTTTGTTTGAGATTCTCTACATTAATATATCAAATCCAGCCACAAATAAAAATGCATTCACACTATTATTTGTAGGCCTTCAGCACCACACTCTGAATTTTTAAAAGAATTGAGTGATTTTGCTGCAGACTTGGCAGTGTGCAACAACAAAGTTATAATAGTAGGAGACTTTAATATTAATTTTGAAAAAGCAGACGATCCATTAACAAAGGCCCTTGCATCTATCTTAGATAACTGTAACTGGACCCACACGTTACTGTAATCATACCCTAGATTTAGTCCTGACCCTGGGTGTTAGCATTAAGCTTAGTAACATCAGACCATTATCTAATCTCTTATGAGCTACATCTTAGGCAAAATGTTAATTTGGCCCACTTTTTAGAGCATGCAATAACCCAATGACCACTGTAAAGTTTACTGAAAACCTCCCAGACCTACCGACCTTAGCTTACACTCCGTTAGATTAAACATAGCTAAATAGATTAACAAACGGTCTTTAAAATACCCTTCAATTAACCTTAGACAAAGTGGCTCAGCTCGCACAGTGGTACAGTGATCAAACTCGTACCTTAAAACAAACAGCGCAGAAACTAGAGCGAAAATGGCGGATGACCAAAGTGTTCCAAGATTCCAGCTTCTTTAACCAGTAATGTTTTTATGGACTATTTTAATAATAAAATAGAAAGCATTAAACAACAAATCCAATACTCCTTATTAAATCAAACATTTTACCTTAAATCAAAATTGCCTGGTATAGCTGCTTTAGAACATAACTTGGTTGTAGAATAAAGGCTGGAAGCCTTCTACCCACTTCCACAGCCAGAACTAAAAAAAGATTTCCTCAGCAAATTGCACAACCTGTACACTTGACCCAATTCCCTCTAAAATACTATACGAAATACTCCCAATTATAATCAGACCTCTTTTAACAATAGTAAATTCAACCCTTAGCTTAGGGCATGTACCCAAAACCCTTAAATTAGCAGTCATGAAACCTTTAATTAAGAAACCAAATCTCCTAGTCCATCCATGAATAAGAAATTCCTATCTGGATTCAGACCCCATCATAGCACAGAGACAGCCCTAGTGAAGATTACAAAGATCTCTTTCTTGCCTCTGATCAAAGCTACGTATTCTTTATTAGCCCTACTAGACCGCAGTGCAGCCTTTGATACAATAGTTCACACTATTCTACTAGAAAGATTAGAGAAAATGGTTGGAATCACAGGAACAGCCCTACCGTGGTTCAAATCATATCTAACTGAACACCATCACATTTATAAAGATAAAAGATTTATCATCAAATTACACAAATAAGATATGGAGTTCTACAATACTCTAGCTATTATTTACATTATACATGTTACCACTGGGCAGTTATAATTTCCATTGCCATTGCAGATGACACACAGCTCTATATATCAGCCCAACATGTTGATAAATTTAGATTAAAGAAAATGGAGGACTGTGTAAAGGATATAAAACTCTGGATGTCACATAACTTCTTTCTTCTTAACAGTAACAAAACAAAACTTCTCCTTTTAGGTCCAAAAGACACTAGAAATAAACTATTTTTATTTAGATTTAATGTTAGATCAGCTGATTTTTCCATTATCCCTGGTCCAGCAACTAAAAATCATTTGACTGAATAAAGATTTGAATAAAGTAAACCATCACTTACCTGACTGTTGTGACTGGGTAAGGTCCTGGTGTAGCACCTTCTCAATGTTTCCGGAGAGCACAACAGATTCCAGGCAGCAGAGGAGAAGCCTTTCTCTGTGATAGAGGACCGGACATCATACCCAATTTCATCACTTTAACCGGTGGTACTATTTCCACATATTTCTCAGACTAGGAGAAGCTGCATTTGCAAACACTAGTAAATGAAACTTCACAGAAATTAATCGGGCTGTCTTACTAATGAGCTAAAAAACACAGTCACTTAAAATCCAAGCACATTTGAGTTTGAGAACCTTGAGTTTGGAAAGCTCAGTCAACTTAGTTTGATTTTGGATCATTAGATATTCACTTTGCCCCTCCTCTCACTCACAAACAAATCCCTTAAAACCTCAAACATGACTTAAAAAAAACGATGGAGAACAGAGAAACTACACTCATTATATTTCCTCAACATTTCCAGTCTTTCCATTTGGACAAGGATATTTAATCAGAATAGCCAGAATTCCTGCAACAGGTGCTGTTGATGCTAAAAGACAAAATGTGCGGAAATCAAAAACTCTCAGAGATAAAGAGCTGCTGGTGTTACTTAAAGACAAACAAACCTACTGAAGAACAGAGAAGAAATTAAAATCAATGACAAACCTTAACTTCTTCAACAAACAGATTTTTTTTATCACTTTAGAGGTTCTAAACATGCATGTAGCTCATTTTCATAATGAATAAATCACTACTGTGACACTGCCTATTTTAACCATTTTTAATGTAATATAGTTCCAGTTAAACATCCATAAAGCATATAAATCCAAAATCAGCTGTAGTGTAGAGAGACATCTGAAATATACTACTACCCTTAGAATAGCCAGATCACAATTTACAAAACAAGTACTTAAGAGAGCCTGCAGATTTCTTGTGGACTGCTCACTAGTGCTTGAAGGTAGGTAAAATTTTGTCTGTACTCACCCTCTTATTAACGGTACTTACTTGAAGTCCATAGAACCAATCCAAAACATAGGAGTTGGAAAGCTCTCACAAAGTGGTTTGTATTTCAGACATCCTTCTTTCTGATAAGTTTATAATCCTGGGTGTTTCCTTGTGAAAGGAAAGTCTGAACCATGGAAATCCCTGGTTTGAGTTGCTGAGAGTCAATTCAGGAGTGATACATTTGTCTTCTGTGTGTAAAGTCTATCCCAGCGTCCATAAGAAGAGCAAGTTAGTTGTAAGGACTGCAAATAGAGAAACAAACAAACAGAAAACAAGACAAAAGTGAAGCTTTCTGCAAAAGCACAACAGAACAAAACCTCATGAAGCCACATCTAAACCACCTTGCTGCTTCATAGTTCCCTCCCTTTTGGCTTGTAACCTGGCCTACTTCCAATATACTGCCACACAGTGGATGGAGTAGGAATTACCATGAAAAAAGGTCACAACACTGGAGTCAAACGAGTGTCAGCTATGGCTTCAAGTAGGCCTAAGTTTTAGGATTTTTTTTTTTATGCCAATATAGAAAATAGACAATAGGCAAGTGGTTTAAAGATCCAACCACAACAGGCCCAATAAGACCTAAAGAACTAGCACAACAGGCCCAATGATAATGATCATTACAAATCAATACACATAACCAATCATCAAAATTATTGCATTTTCAACTAAAAAAACATTCTGTTAATAGTCATATCTCATATGAAGACTTTTGTATCCTTTGAAAAGAACTAAATCTGGCATGTGTGACTGTCTCCTATAAATACTTATAAATAAATGAACACATTGTAAGGTGAATGCTGTGCCAAGGTCCTGCACAATTGTTTCTTATTTTAGTGACAAATAAATAGCAATTTAATACATTTATAACTATTTTACAAAGTTAGTGAGATAATGTTTACATCAATCCTGATGCTTTAAATCTCTCCCACATGGTGAGGTATACAGTTGATTTATTTAACAATGGTATCGGATCAATACTGTGTATCGATCAATAAGTTTATGTATTGGTATCGATTATGTATGGTGTATCTGTAAATGTAACATATAGGAAACAACATATGACAGCATTATTGTAAGGCATTTCTGGCAACTTCACTGGTTAATAGAATATGCCTACATTGATAAATAAATAAAGTTGCACCCTGATTGGTGAATGTTTAGCATGTCAAATGTATGCTTGAATGTGATTGGCTAATACCAACCACAATAATTGACATATCAAGTCCTCTGGTCAGACTATTATAGAACAGGCTAAAGATGCAGCATGTAAAATTGCAGGTTGACTGGATGAATGGTTTCTAAGAGTTATGTACTATTGGCCTCGCTTTCTTGTGACAAATGTCCACCAAACTTGACATACCCCCTCAAAATAATGTGCTGAACAGATTTTGTTAAAATGGGCTTGTTCAAAGTCAAAGTGTTCAAAATGTACAAGTTGACATTATTCATTATAATTATTATTAATTATAAATATTGCAGGTATTTTGCTACCAGATATGTGAGGATTGGTAAAAAAAAAAATCTTGAAGTAGGAAGGATCAAGAAATTACCAAAGAAAAAGAAGAATTTTGTGTGTAGGACACAGATGCTACAGACCAGATGCTATTGAATAAAAGCGCTTAATGCTTTCCTGTAACGCCACCATCAAACCAGTGAATGTCATTTTTCTTGAAGCTGCTGTAACTTCTTTGATGTTTCTGGGATTTACGGCTCTTTATGGCAGGAGTAAACAGACCCAAAGTGTCATTCACAGTGCTGAGGCAAGACTTTCGTAATATGGTATGTGGCAGTGGATGGCATTTTCAGATGATGCAGTGGCCACTTCCTAGTGCCAGATGTTGATTAGGAACTGAACCCCCTTACAAAATGTGCCTCAGCTCTTTACGTATTGGATAGGCTTGACTCTGGGCTTAAGTTTTCTCGCTAATCGGAGGAATCCTGCTTTGTGAAATGCCCCCCATTAGATGAGCAGAATTACTGGATACATTTGATTCATTTTGTTGCTCTTGATGTGCAGGTATCCCACCAACGCAGAGTATGTCCAAGTTACCAAAGCTTTAATGGCGAAGAGCTCTTTTCTGAGGGATGATGAGGAGAACAGTTATGGAAGTTTGTTTAAGAACGATTTTATTATGGTTGATCACAGAAGAGTAGTTGATGTAATATTGGTATTGGAGAGATTTGAGTAATTCTCTTTTTATGGTTGGGACTGATATTTTGTGTCTTTGATGAGGAAATCATGCGTTGTTGGAGAGGATACTATGTCTGAGGCCCACAATAAGGTGTTGCCTGAAAAACCTGATTTGATGATCGTGAAGGACCTTATGAAAGCCTTTGCATTGGCAGCATGGAGAACTAGCTGAGGGAATGACTATTGAAAAGCTCTTGGAAGATTCTTGGGGGTAAGTGGAATAATGTAATGGGGAAAAACAGCAGAGCCATCAAATGTGATGTGATGAACCAACTTCATATGAATAGTTGTGTCTTTTATAGTCTATTATAAGATATTTCTGACTGTTCTAGGTTCTTTACTCTCCACTACTGCCTTCATCACTACACTTTTTTGCAACATCATAATGAAGCTTATGTGTATTTTAAGGTTAATGCCATCCATCCTGTGATTGTGTACATTGTCACCGCTTCATCTGAAACAGTGCTTGGAGTTTTCCTCTGAAGGACTCCTAGGTGATCTTCAGGAGATGCTCAGCAAAAGTGTAAGCACACCACTTTCATTTCCACCAGCAGACCTACAGAAGACTCTTAAATTCAGTGCTGCTCTCAGAGGTGTACAGGGTCAAGGGGAGGTGCATCAATGTGTATCTAATATTACACTAAATTATTAAGTATTCCCTTGATGCTATTGGTGTGTGGCAGATGGAGGCCCTGCAATAGGTGGCAAGAAATTCCCAGCACCTATTTCTCATTTCTATCCAATAGAAATGAGAAATTTATTTCAGTGGAATTTGTTTATCTTACACTTCATAAAGTAATGTGAAGGAAAGGACACTCTCCCTCTCTATGGAGTTCACTTTTTCTGTACTCAAGAGTATAATACAATGTCTTTAATATTCAGCCTCTAATTCACTCACTATTAAGGGCACAGAAGCCATGCACTTGTATAAAAAAGTGCACTCCTATACAGAGAGAAGGAATCCGTTTGGAAGAAACAGACATCTTCACCTCTGGTGTGTAAAGGAGTGATACAGGAAGTCATTCCTGCTGGTACTATTATATTTTTCAGTTCATCTGCTTTTGCCAGGCCTGCTCGCAACTGAACTGTCAGTCAGTGTCCCCACTCATCCATTCATGAGTCTTTCTGCTCATTCATCTCAGCCGCTGTACCTGTTGACATTTGTACATTAATGTATGTGGCTGCTATGATGATTTAAGTATAAATCAGTTTGCAAGTGCGGACCAAGCTAGCTGAGGCAAGGAGGCAACTCGAGAAATTTAGGCTGGAGTTCTGGGGCTTCGAGCAGATGGAATTCGAGGCCAGACCCCCCCTTGCCAGGTAGAGGTTGAGTAAAATTGGATCAGGAGGAGCAGGGGTGGTGGATGCAAGTTTCGTCACGAGAATGAGAAGGGAGAGGAGCGGTTTTATAGCGCGTAGTAATAGAGGGGGAGAGTTTGGGCGTGGTCCTTCTCCCAAACTTTCAATTATTACATAACTCCATTTTGAGGATAAGGTGTGATTTCACTTCTCTGCAATTCTCTCCATAACAGTACATTTTATGTAAATGTGTCTCATTCATATCGGGGGGAGGAGTGCAGGCAATGGAAAACAGTTGGTGTCTACCTGGGGGGGGAAGGGGGGGGGGGTGGGGACTGGTCCTAAGCTTAAAAGGCATGAAGGCATATGCCTTCTTCTGCAGACATGGAAGGCCTGGCTGCTCACAACCATTGGAATCCTAATAAACCTGGAATGAGACGATGGGGAGAATACAGAGATAGAAAATGTCATGACATGAATGTAATAATGGAAATAATGCCATGAAACAAATACCACTGAAATCCTTCACTCGGTAGGGGTCATATCAGTGTCTGTAAAAAACATACAAAGCATGACATCCTGCCATTCTATTACACAGAAATGAGGACAAATTTAGTTCAAATGAGAGCTGTCTTATGTTCAAACTGGGGCCAGGTCCTGTGCAGTAACTGCATCCATACGTTTGCATCCATGAACTGACAGTCCTTCGTAGAGCTCATGTCAGTCATTTTTACACAAATAACACGTATGTGACAGAAGAGATTCAAAATAATCTTATTAGTTTAAATTAAAACCTATATCTAGCTTAGACCTAAGCCTAGACAAGCCACTGACCATTGTAATAAATTGAATAAAATAGGACTATAATAAATGTAAAACAGAAGAGGCAGCGAGCTAGATAATGAGAGCTGTTAATGTTTTAATAGAACTAATTACACTCATTTATCCAGACATTACATGCTGCAAAATGCATTTTACATGAGACACCCACACATTGCTGGACCCCCTGACAGATATCTCCATTATGCGCACATGCACTCAGTCTCTAATGTTGTTGAACTGTGCAGGTCTAGTGTAAAGTGGTGTAAGGTGATTGAGTTTGGAAAAAAGTCGAGTCTACTGGCCTCCAAGTGCGTTGTCCTCACAACTGCACAACTATACGCTTTGACTTTGGCTATGTTTTATACTTTAGTTGGAGAAGCGGGCAGGGAAGAGGAGTACTCAGTACAGCTGGTTATTCTAGTGGTCTACAGCTTTGTCTGACGTTACCACACCAAGGACTGGTACATTGATATTCAGTTTCCCTGAATGGCTTTGTAGCATATTTCTGTTATAGAGGACCCTAACGCTCATATACAGGTATTGAAGTTACAGTTATTGCCACAGTCATAGCCACAGTTACTGTCACAGTTAATGTTACTGTGTGATGGTAACAGTAATCCACGGATGAGGTCGTTTACAGTTGCAGTATTACTGCATAGTACTAAGTACTTAATGCAGAACTGCTGTAACACACAGTATTGTGCAAAAGATGACTAGAGCAGAACAGGCAGTGATGGAAATGCAGTGCAGATGATATACAGATGTCCAATGATGCTGAGTAACAGATCAATTTGATGGATTGGAGTGTAGATTTGTACAATCTGATGGCTGTAGGAAGAAATGACCTGTCAAAGTGTTTTTTCCTGCAGTGAGGTCTGCTGCCCATTGGGTGCTCTCTGTCCATGTAGTGTTTTGTGGACTGGGTGAGAGTTCTTCATGATCACAGACACCTTTGCCAACATCCCATTACCCCCTCCAGCACCATCTCCACTGTGTCCAGTTTAGCGCCCAGGACTGAGTCAGTCAGTCTAATGATCTTGTTCAGCCTGTTTGGGTCTTTTGTTGTAGTATTGCTGCCCAGCACACGATGGCACAGAAAAATGATACTTGGCACCACAGATTTGTAGAAAGGTCATAGCAACTAGGTTGTCACACCAAAGAACCTCAGCCTTCAAAAAGTAGCGCTGGCTTTGGCCTTTCTTGTACAGCTTGTCCATGTTTACTTCCCATTCCAACTTGTCCCACAATTGAACACCCAAAAATAGTCCAAGACTAAGCTTAATCCCTGTGCAGGAAATTGGCCCCTGTAGTTTCATGGTTCTTTCATAAGAGTCTGGAATTTCATCTTCATACTGGATTTATAATCACTGTATGCTTTTTATCATCACCTACATTTGTATAAAACTAATTATAACTGAAAATGATTCTGATCTGCTTTTTTGGGGGTATTTTCATTTCACTTCTCACTCTGTGTGGCCAGGCCATCTGATAACACACCAGCCTGGTCCCTCAAAGCCCTGCAGGTTCTTGTTAGATGGTTCCACTGTTGTCTCATTTCTTCCACAAGTAGAGCCTCTTCCTCGATAAGTCTCTCCAGCTGCATCACCTTGTCAAAAACGTTCTTCTTCATGTCTAAGTGTTTCAGAGGATATAGGTAGGGCTAGCTCGTATTGGGTTTCACAGTAAACAGGATGGTGCATCGGTAAGGACACAGGAATAAAGACGACGGAACATCATTTCTTCTTATTAAACTGTATTGTAATCCAATAGTACTTCGCAGTACAACTTGACATTCAGCACTGCTCACAGTCTGAAATAACAACAAAAAAAAAAAAACATCAAATCATATTCGAACAAATATTGTAAACTGCTGAATCAGATAAGAAATGATCACTTAATAAATAATAAGTATTAACATTCAGTTCTAGCAGGAATAGTATTTAAGGGACATTACGTTCTAGAGAATATGCACACGGTTACATATAGAGCTTCCCTATATGTTTGGCGAACATGAGAAGTGCACTACTATGTCCTCAGGCGGAAGCCATTTTTCGCACAGAACAAGAACTTTACTGCAGCTCGAACGACTTTCTTTCTCTCTTTATTCTTTAACATGGAGTAAATTCTCACAAGGAACAAACTTGAACAGCCAACTAGCTGGCACTTACTTGTCATCATCAACTCAATGCATGGATATCACCAGCTGAACTGAATTGGTTGGCAGGGGAGTGTAATTGAATTGAAAGGCGATGCACACAGCATCAGAGCTCCTGCTTCTCTCTCTCACTCCACACATCATTTCCAGTTCTCCTGCAGTGTGAGTGTTAATAATTTGACATCTGATGTTAGTGCTGCAACTGTCTGTCCTGACTACACAGGCAATGCGTGACTGGTTTTACATTGTGGAGGAAGAAAAGCAGAAGCACTGTGACAGTTAATCAGAGGAGTCGGGCGTTCAGTCACTTCTCCTGACTCTGGAACATGGTCACTCTGTGAGGTTGAAAGCACAGTTTAGTGCAAATGGGCAAAAAAGGGGGTAAAAATGTCAGGTCTAATGATCTTCATGGTCAGAATCTGCACATTTCTATGGTCTGAAACAAATGAAAAGTCTGAGTTTAATGAGTTCAAATGAAGAGTCACGAAAATAGTTCATGTCAAAATTAACATACCAGAATCCCAAGTCATAACGTCAGCGAATACAAAATCGTAATCGTAGCATACATCAGAAACAGCAGTGCTGCTAGAGTTTTTAAACGTTGTGTCCACTCACTGTCCACTCGTTTAGACACTCCTACCAAGGTGGTAGGTGTGTACAATTACAAGCCAACGTCTCCAAAGCAGAATGACAAGCTCGGTTTGTCTACAGAGTGAACAGTGAAAACTCCAACAGCCCTTCTGTGTCTGATTCAGTCACACCAGTGCAATAAACTGGTACTATCTGGGTGGTGGATTATTCTCAGTAACACTGACAGGGAGGTGGCATGTTAGTGTGTGTTGCACCAGTGCGAGTGAGTCAGACACACAGCAGTGCTGCTGGAGTTTTTAAACAGATCAGGGTCACTGAGAATAGTCCACCAATCACAAATATCCAGCCAACAGCGTCCTGTGACCAACTGGAAATGATAGTCTTGTGGAGGTCCTGAATACTAAAGAAAAAGGCAAAGGTGTGCTGGCAAAGTACACAGGGAAAAAGATGGATTACATGTAACTGTACAACAACCAAGACCTATATGGTCAGTGGAACTGATCAAATGGAAAACGTGCAGAAACAATGAGGTGGTTTTACTGAACATGCTCACTAGAGTATAAACACAGTATAAAGATTATGTAAGGGTTTAAGTGTACAATGTGGAAGGGGCACTTTGCTCCATGTAAAAATGTATTTGAACTGGAAATTACCTAAATGACCTACAACTTAATGTTATTGTCACAGATTTCACATTTAAAAATTAATTCCACAAGTTCATGATGTCTGGGAGGCAACCTGAACATGGCTACTTACCAGTTACTCGATATAGATCCCCCCTTTTCTGCTGCATGCCCAAGAATAGGCCTTCAATCACATGTTGCAACCCCACTGGATCATCTGATCTGGGTTCATGTGGAGCTGTAAAGAATATTTGTCAGGTTAAGGTGGTTGACATTAAAAGTAAATCTAACATATTGAGATAAAGACAAAACAGTAAATGACTAAACAACATGGGATGTAAAATTAAAAGACGACACCCATAAATGTTTTACCAAGAATATCTGAGAATCTATCTATAGTTTGCCTTATTTTTAGTTTTAGGGTGACTAATAAGTATTCCAACATTTTGACAGAGAAAGTCACATCACTTATGCAATGAGAAAGCAATTATACAAATAATTTTGAAGTTTGTTTGCCATGGTCACTCTATCAGTTAAAAGGGCAGGTGTTAAAATATACTTGTAAAAAACAGTAAGATGATCCTCCCTCCTGACATGGAATGTGATCATATCCACTCGAGCTGTAATGATGAAGGAACTGATAAAGGTGCTGTTTCACCAGGAATGACACCAGTCAACAAATATGATCAATGAAAAGTAGGGTAAAAAAGCACAATACATGAGCACTGTAAAGTGCTACACAGTGTAAAGGTACACTTCCCAGCCTTACTCATGTATTTTGTAGTTAGAGCCACTCGTGGCAAAAAGCTGTTAAATATGGTAGTGCCTACCCCTGTTTGGTTTCTGCCACCCTGCTGCACCTACAGCATTTATATCAGATGTCAAGAATACAAATTTGAAGTTTAAAAACACCACCAATATGGTAAAATACTTAACTGTGTGTTCGACAATACACAATTACCTCACATTTTGTAGAACGCCCCTTTGCATGCAGAAAAGTCTAAGTCATCCAAGTCAAGTTTTGTATTTCTGGGAATGTCTGAGCGGGCTTCTGCAGATAGGGCCAATATCCACACATTATATCAGTGCAGAAGAACTTTCCGTTTGTTTTTGTGGCCAGTTCTTCTTGCAAAAATGGAGGATTGGCAAATATCTCCCCCAGTACATGTTCAGACCTTTAAGCAAACTGCCACCTCCAGGACGACTTCATCACATATGATGTTTGTCTTTTTAGAGGTCTCTCTGGCTGCAGCCCATGTTGATGTCCCACAGATTCCTTTTCCATGTACCTGTAACACAATGTCACTATCAAATATATACAAAAAGTAAATCCTGCTTCACTATGTACAGCCTAAAGTGTTTTGATAAATATCTTACTGGCTTGGCCTTCTTACGAACGAATCTTTATCACTGGCAAAAAAATGCCATCAGAAAATGTCTGTTCCTCTAAAGAAAACATTAAAGATAATAGAGACACTCCCTAGAGATTCTGACAGTTTACAGTTATTAATAATAACACAACTCTTTGTTTTGCTGAAACGATGTAGTTTTCGGTTTCCATCGACAGACACAGCAACTGTATCTAGGGTGCAAACTGGGCAAGAGAAGTGGTCAATGCTACAGAATTTTTTTTTTCATGATGACAATATGTTCATTCAAGGAAAGCTTTTTGGAAGATACACAAATCGCCACAAATGTTCCCATTCTGGAATTAGGAAAATACTGAATAACAGTGGCATTCTAATTACAGACCTGCACAAATAAGGACAAGTGGCTTTTCAACAGCCTCACCCTTCCAAATTGTTGTGAACAACATTTTAGGTGTAAAAAATACATACCAATAACTTGGTGTGCATTACATCCCCAAAGCATTGTTCACTAGCTGAAGCTTCAGATGTTCTTGCATTTTCTGGATTTTTTTTTTTTTTTGACATTTTCATACATGACGTATGTTTCCTCATAGAGGATGGGAAGCGGAACCATTTTTTGTTATTGTTCAGCGACTCATGAAAATGTATTTTACAAAATGACCTGTAAAGGAGGGACAAGGCACTGGTGACCCGTGTCCATCATGGGGGTCAATGTGGACACTGTGGAGAACTACAAATATCTAGGAGTTTACATTGACAATTAACTACACTGGGCTAAGAACACTGACGCCCTCTACAGGAAGGACCAAAGTCGTCTCTATTTTCTAAGGTCCTTCAATAACTGCCAGACTATGCTCAGGATCTTCTATGAGTCTGTAGTGGCAAGTGCAAGTGCATGCTGGGACAGGCTGAGAGTGGCAGACACCAACAGACTGAACAAACTGATCCAAAAGGCCAGTGATGATGTGGGTGTGAAGGTGGACTCACTGAGGCAGTGTCAGAGGGGAGGATGCTGTATAAGCTACATGCCATTACGGATAATGGCTCCAACCCACAGGAGCACATTCAGTGCAAGACTCATCACCAAAATGCACCACAGGTCATTTCTACCTGTGACCATCAAACTCTAACTCCTCCCTCAATGTGTGACACTGTGGTTCATCAGAAAAATACTCAAATTATACTGTTCATATGTGCAATAATAACAGTAATGCAATTCATTGAAATATGTGCAATAAATCAGTGGTGCAATAATTTCAACACATTACACATTATTTCACACATGGTGATTTAGAAAGGGCTGATTACCCAGACATGGATTGATCATAATCCCAGACACTAACTAGCTTTTTTCCAGTGGTGATCTTCACTGAAGTTCTCTTTTAGTCAAGGACCAGATTTAATGCAAGTCTGGGAAACCAGCTCAGATAGTTCCAACATTCAGATGATTAACCTCAAATAATCAAATTAGCCCATTTTCACAAAACCCATCATGTAAAATTCTAAGGTCATATGGTGTGTGTTTCTGTACTGTACTCTGAGGGAGTATAAAAACTAACCAGAAAACCAGCTAACATAAACTCTACCATTAACTCACCTGTCCCCGTGTCGACCTGGTCCCTGCAAGAGGCAGAGAAAGATAATGAGAATCAATGATGAATAGATGTTCAAAGCTGTAAAAAAGAGAAAGATCATAATTACACACAATTAGATCCAGTATGAAATCAGTTAGTACAGCATACGAGATCTCTAGCCAGCACATCGTGACAACCACAAAAAAACACCAGCTGCTTTATCTAGCAAGCGCTCCTCATTAGCCACCTAGCACTAGCTAGCCAATGTACGAGCTCAGCTGACACCTCACTCTACGCTAATGAATGAGCAGACAGTGTCTCCCGTTCCCTTATCTTCGTATAAGCTTTTGGTAAAAGATATGTTAGAAGAACCTCTGATTTAACCACCAAACTATATGAGAATGGCCACAACTACAGCTCGCTGTGTACCTGATGCTATGTTAGAGGCTGCATTAGCCTAGCCACCAAGCTAGCTGTTCCCTACTAGCTAGATAAATCACCCTTAATCAGTAGAAAGGACCCAGTTCCCCTATATCTTAAACCTAAAAAGTGGTCAGAGGTACGTATATCCCATGAGACCAGGCTGATTATTTCACTTATCAATTAAGAACAATAAAGATAGATATATATAGGCAGACAGATATATAGATCTATAGATAGATATATTGGCATAACATAAAATCATGAAATGTAATATATAGTAACAGTAAATTACTATTAGGCCCATATTTGAAGACAGATTTTGGATTACTGAAAGAACCCTGTTGATGACAGGAGTGATTTTAATGTGTTCAGGTGTTGGTGCAGGTGTGTATACATGAGTAAACTCAGGTGAGCACCAGTTCACAAATGCATCTTTCAAAGGTCAGAGAAACAGCTGCTGCTGGAACTTTAGAACTGTGTCTTTATGATGTGAGAATGTTCTATTATCAATCATTCCATTAAACTCCCAGTCGCTCCTCTGATCCTCCAGCTGCAGACATGTAACCAGCACCCTCTCCACACATCAGGACAGCAAATGTAGGACAAACAGTCTTTTCATTATTCCTGCCCGCCGTGGCAGTGTGCTTTAGCCTTGAGGTTGCTGAACTGACTGGGTTTTTAAAGTCTGCTGCTGATGTGTGTTTTAATTTTAACTGGGTAAAAGTTGTAATGTTGAGAAGCTGATGATGTTTTTGGGATGGTGGACAGACTATTAAGGTTTGCAAGTGGTGAAGAATTTAATCTATTGATCTATGTAGGATTAGACAGGTAGAAAAATGGATAAGTAAGAAACAGTTACAAATAAAGATAAGACAGACAGAAGAAGTAAACATACAGACTAAAATGTACATAGATAGATAAAGAGAGAGAGAGAGAGAGAGAGAGAGAGAGACAGCTGAACTACAGATGGACTAAAGATGCTTGAAATAAAAAAAGAGAAACATCTGACATCTGACTGTTCTACAATTCATTTAATACAGTAATTTATCTAACTGTCCTAAAAATTCTCCAAATGGATAAAAAAAAATGACAGGTTAACAGATACATAGCTAGCTAGAGAGATAAATAGACAGATAAATAGTTAGAAAGATGAATTTTTCAGAGTTTTCTACTCTCAGTATAAGAGGTAAGGGCTAATTTAATTTTAAAAGTTCTTGATATTTTTTTATTTACATGATAAACAGCATTATCTGATTTCTTTTTTTCATTACAGGAACCTGTGTTTGAAATGAAACAAAGACAAACACCCTGAATGTCCTAGTATTTCACCAACTGGATAAAAAAATTGAAAGGTTAAAATACACATAGCTAGCTATCTAGATAAATTAACAGATACATAGTTAGATAAATGAATTTCTCCGAATTTTGTGCTCTCAGTATAAGAGGTAAGGGGTCATTTAATTAAAGTTATTCTTTATATTTTTCTATTTACATGATAAACAGCATTGTGATTTTTTTTTTTCATTACAGGAACCTGTGTTTGAAATGAAACAAAGACTAACACCCTGACTGTCCTACAAATTCTCCAAATGAATAAAAAAAATGATGGGTTATAGACACATAGCTAGCTGGCTAAACAGACAGATAAATAGTTAGACAGATGAATTTCTCTGAATTTTGTGCTCTCAGTATAAGAGGTAAGAGATCATTCAATTTAAATAATCCTTAATATTTTTCTATTTACATGATAAACAGCATTAACCGATTCCCTCTTTTTCATTACAGGAACCTGTGTTTGAAATGAAACAAAGACAAACACCCTAACTGTCCTACAATTTCACCAACTAGATAAAAAAATTGACAGGTTAAAAGACACATAGCTAGCTATCTAGATAAATAGACAGATAAATAGTTAGATAGATGAATTTCTCCGAGTGTTCTGCTCTCAGTGTAAGAGGTAAGAGGTAATTCAATTAAAATCATTCTTAATATTTTTCTATTTACATGATTAACAGCATTAACCGATTCCCTCTTTTTTATTACAGGAACCTGTGTTTGAAATAAAACAAAGACAAACACCCTAACTGTCCTACAATTTCACCAACTGGATAAAAAAATTGAGAGGGTTAAAAGACACATAGCTAGCTATCTAGACAAATTGACAGATAAATAGTTAGATACATGAATTTCTCTGAGTTTTCTACTCTCAGTATAAGAGGTAAGGGCTAATTTAATTTAAAAAATTCGTAATATTTTTCCATTTACATGATAAACAGCATTATCTGATTCCCTCTTTTTTATTACAGGAACCTGTGTTTGAAATGAAACAAACACCCTAACTGTCCTACAATTTCACCAACTGGATAAAAACAATGACAGGTTATTTGACACATAGCTAGCTACCTAGATAAATAGACAGATAAATAGTTAGATAGATGAATTTCTCCGAATTTTGTGCTCTCAGTATAAGAAGTAAGGGCTAATTTAATTTAAATAACCCTTAATATTTTTCTATTTACATGATAAACAGCATTAACTGATTCCCTCTTTTTTATTACAGGAACCTGTGTTTGAAATGAAACAAACACCCTAACTGTCCTACAATTTCACCAACTGGATAAAAACAATGACGGGTTATTTGACACATAGCTAGCTATCTAGATAAATAGACAGATAAATAGTTAGATAGATGAATTTCTCCGAATGTAGTGCTCTCAGTATAAGAGGTAAGGGGTCATTTAATTATATTCATTCTTTATATTTTTCTATTTCCATGATAAACAGCATTATCTGATTTCTTTTTTTCATTACAGGAACCTGTGTTTGAAATGAAACAAAGAAAAACACCCTGACTATCCGACTATTTCATCAATTGGATTAAAACACTGACGGGTTAAATGAGACCTTGCTAGCAAGCTAGAAAAATAGACAGATAAATAGTTAGATAGATGAATCTCAGAATTTTGTGCCCTCAATATAAGAGGTAAGAGGTAATTCAATTAAGATAATTCTTAATATTTTTCTATTTACATGATAAACAGCATTAACCGATTCCCTCTTTTTTTATTACAGGAACCTGTGTTTGAAATGAAACAAAGACAAACACCCTAATTGTCCTACAAATTCTCCAACTGGATAAAAAAACTGACGGGTTAAAAGACAAATAGCTAGCTAGCTAGATAAATACACAGACAAATAGTTAGATAGATGAAATTCTCTGAATTCTGATTCCTGTATTCTGAATTCCCAAATTCTGATTCTGATCCCTGAATTTCTCTGAATTCTGATTGTCCAATATCTGATTCCTTTATTTTTCATTACAGGAACCGGTGTTTGAAATTAAACAAAGATAAACACCCTGACTGCCCAATAATTTCACCAACTGGATAAAAACAATGACAGGTTAATTGAAACATAGCTAGCTTGCTTGATAAATACACAGATAAATAGTTAAAATAGATGAAATTCTCTGAGTTTTCTGCTCTCAGTATAAGAGGTAAGGGGTAACTGAATTAAATAAATTCTCAATTTTTTTCTATTTACATGACAAACAGCATTATCCGATTTCTTTTTTTCATTATAGGAACCTGTGTTTGAAATGAAACAAAGACAAACACCCTAATTGTCCTACAAATTCTCCAAATGGATAAACATTGACGTGTTAAAAGACACACAGCTAGCTAGCTTGATAAATACACAGATAAATAGTCAAGTCAAGTCAAGTGGGTTTATTGTCATTTCAACTACATACAGAGTACACAGTGAAACGAAACAACGTTCCTCCAGGACCATGGTGCAACATAGACAGTGCATACAAAACACAAGTGCAACACAAACAAACAAGTGCGGACAGAGAACACAGTACAGACAGAGGATAATAAATAATGACTGTAGTGTGCAAGTTGTGCAATGTGCGATAAATAGAGTCCAGTGAGGTAGTAAAGTTATTAGTGCAAATGCTTGTGCAAAAAAATGCTTCCCATGTTATCTGGGGTAAATGGTTGGAAAGAGAGAGAGAGGGAGAGTGTACATGTACCAGAAAGACATCAGTTCAGAAGTTGAGTTGTGTTGAGGAGTCTGATGGCTTGGGGGAAGAAGCTGTTGCAGAGTCTGGTCGTGTTGGACCGGATGCTGCGGTACCTTCTTCCTGATGGCAGGAGGGAGAACAGTCTGTGTGAAGGGTGGGTGGAGTCATCCACAATGCTGGTTGCTTTGCGGATGCAGCGGGCAGTGTAAATGTCCATGACGGAGGGGAGAGAGAGAGAGAGACTCCGATGATCTTCTCAGCTGTTAAAATAGATGAAATTCTCTGAGTTTTCTGCTCTCAGTATAAGAGGTAAGGGGTAATTTAATTAAAATAATTCTTAATATTTTTCTATTTACATGACAAACAGCATTACCTGATTTCTTTTTTTCATTACAGGAACCTGTGTTTGAAATGAAACAAAGACAAACATAAATAGACAGATAAATAGTTAGATAGATAAAAAATTTCCGTGCTTTGTGCCCTTAGTAAAAGAGGCAAGAGGTAATTGAAATAAATACATTCTTAATATTTTTCTATTTACATGATCAACAGCACTATCTGATTTCTTTTTCATTACAGGAACCTGTGTTTGAAATTAAACAAAGACAAACACCCTGACTGTCCTACAAATTCTCCAACTGGATAAAAACAATGACCGGTTAACAGACACATAGCTAGCTACCCAGATAAATAGAAAGATAGAAAGAAAGATAGCTAGATAGATGGATTCCTTCGAGTTTTCCGCTCTCAGTATAAGAGGTATTCTTTTTTTCATTACAGAAACCTGTGTTTGAAATGAAATAAAAAGAAACACCCTGACTGACCTACAATTTTACCAACATAAGCAGCAATATGGCCTACAAGCGATAATACAGTAATACATGTAGTCCCGCTGCTAGAGGGAAAAGCTAGAGCTGCATATGTTGCCACGGATAACTATCGTGAACTGTATAACAGATTGAAAACACTGTAGGTACCCTTGCTCACCAGTAGGTGACAGCACCACCAGAAACTCCCAATGCATGTTTAACACCAGAAGAAGAAAATGGGTGTGGCTACACAGGTGATAAAAAGACTGTCCGAACAAAGAATCAACCTCTCTGAGTTTATCTACACAGGTAAACACTTAACAGAGAGAATCAACAGCACTCTCTGAGTTTACCCACCAAGGTAAACACCCAACAGAGAGAAACAAAGGAACCAAAGGAGCCATCAACCATTGTCCTAACAAAGGACAGCCAGCTCTTGATGGGCCTAGCTCTAATCACCTTAGGAGCCTTTAGAATTTCAGCTGGACGTCTGATCAGCGTTTCCACAGCTACTTTCTTCAAGTCAAGCTTGCAACGGGTAGTCACGACCTGAACGAGAGTAAAGCGAACATTTCCTTTACTTGCAACTGTGAACTTTTCCTGGACCAGAAGCCAGAAGGACGAGCATTCCCAGAAGCAGTACCTGGACGGCACGTCAAGAATCTTCATTCTTCAAGGAATGGGGAAAATTCCCTCAAATCAGCTGAGGACGACAACCACTGGATATTTGAGAAAATATCCATCATGTGAGACTGAACTTTAACATCTGGGCATAGTTTAACAAAAGATTTCTTTATCTTTGTTTAATGCATTCAAATGTATTATTTATTTTTCTGAAAGAACCAGTAACTGTTAGACCCTGCAAACTCAGATCTGTGAGTGCAGCGATAGAAATCTTCTTTGCATGCAACCTCTCTTTCTTAACACTAGAAATACAGCCACATTAGTCATAGCAGCAGCTTTAACACACGTTCTTACAGTCAGCTTCACTCTTTCTTCTAGCTGAAAGCAGAACAAAGACCGACTGACCTCATTTACATATAGTGGCGACCGCCATATTTAAACATTCAAACTCCGCGCCTTTCTCTTCCTTTGTTCACAGAACAAAGTAAATCTCCGCCTCTTATCGCGTCATCACACACCGCGAAAGCACACGTGCGCAAACTCTTTACATCATTTAGCTCTCTCTCTCTAACACACACTCTTAGCTAGCCATCTAGCTCTGAGACATTGTAAATATACTGACTGATGGTGTAATTTGTGTTTAGTGTAGTTTGTGTTAATAAATGCTTCATTTATTTACACCAAGTTGTTCGTCTTGATATCATTTAATACTGGTTGTTGCCAATAACTGTAAAAAGAATTCACATTTATTAAAACCTTCAGAACTCAAGTCATTAATATAGCTTTCTCTAGTTAGAAATTAGTGATTGGGATATTAATGATTTGAACATATATATGAGACTGATTTAATTTATTAATGAGACTGATTTATTTAATTATTTGAGAATTGAGGCTGGGTATCCACCCAATTTATGATGCCGTTGTGAAAACGTGCCCATTTCCCCCACAACACTGTCTGAAAAGTGGATGACTCCCAGAGAAAAAAAAGAAAGAGGACATCGAGAACACCATAATTTTCAAACAGTACCTTAGAATTGTAAGTCCAGACCTCAGACGTTGGATAACTGAACACAGCCCGGCGTCCATAACACAAGCAGTGGAAGCAGCTGAAGCTTTCGTGGCAGCAAGGCAAGATGAGAAGGAGTTCCTGCTCTGTGATTCCAGCATCAGAGTGTACCAATACGCGCAGACAAGTAAGTCTGGGGCCGGGGTCAGTTGTGGTCCTAAGCCGCTAGTGAATTTATCACCAAACAGGGCCGCTGGAGTACTAGCAAAAGAAGCAAAGATAGTCAGGCAACAGATAATCGCCAAACTGTTTAAACACAGCTAGCTAAAATCAGGTTGGCCAAAAGATTTAAGATTGTCCTAAGCTTGTTACCAGCACAAATCATCTTTAATATGTTCCAAGACCCGAAATAAGCTTTCAGGAACAGGACAGTAGTGAGATACCATACCTGTAAAAATAGGACACAAAACATTTAAAGCCCTTATTGACACTAGAGCTAGTCACATCCTGATAACACCACAGTGTCTTCCAGAATCCCAGTTTGTGAGTACAGGTAAACTTGGGGTCAGGTGTATACATAGAAATGAACAGGTATACCCCACAACTAAACTCACGGTTAACATCAATAACCATAGCTAGACATAATGCAAAAATCTGCTCATGCTGTCGTTTTAGGCAAAAATATCCCGATTCTGGTAGATCTTTTAAACACTGAGCAGAGAACTGCAGAGGTTATGGCTGTAACAAGGTTGTAGGCTAGAAAGGTTTAAACTGCAAACAAAACAGTGGAGTTTTAAAAGAATTACCATATGCTGTCAAACCAAAATGCAAGAAAACAAAAAGGACAGGAAAAAATTAGAGGCACAACAATAGTGGAACAATTGGATACACCCATAAGTGAAACATTTGCCTTACCTGGTGACATAGCAACGTTGCAAAGGCAGGATGAAGCACTCAAACCCTTGTTTTTAGACTGTGCTAAGGAAAGAGAATAAGCTCAGAGAAGTCAACTCATTCTGAAAGACAACAAGCTCTAGGTCAAAAATGGTGTTGAGCGATTAGTGGTTCCCAAATGTCTCAGAGAAGAAGTTTTAAAGCTGGGTCATTCGGACCCGTGGCCAGGTCAACTGGGTCAGGCTAAAACACACAGCAGATTTGCAAGTCGATTTTACTGGCCAAGTCAGCTGCTAGATATAGCTGAATTTTGTAATGTCTGTCCAGAGTGTCAGTTAACAGCATCTGAGAAAAAGTCAGACAGGGTGCCATTAATAAGTCTGACAGTTATTGACATGCCATTTTCACGGATTGCCACGGATATAATACGCCCTTTACCAAGAGGCCGGGCAGGAAATCGCCATATTTTAGTAATCTGGGTCTATGCTACCCGGAAGCATTTGCTCTGAGAAAGACTGAAAAGCTAAACATCCTGTCCTACGTTCTCAAGATAAGGGACAAGCTGAGGGAGCTGAAGGAAAGGATACCAGCTGGGCTGTTTAAAGAACAACCAGGACAGACAAGCCTCATGCAGCACATTATCTGGTACTGGTATCTGGTATCTGTCACTGGTAGCTGACTCATCACCAGCCCATACACAGTAGAGACTTGTGACTATGTGACATGTTAACTACCTGATGATTCTGGGGGAATGAGGGCGCTGCAATTTCACCAACTGGATAAAACAATGACGGGTGGATAGACACATAGCTAGCTAGCTAGATAAATAGATAGATAGTTGGACAGATGAATTCCTCTGAATTTTCTGCTCTTAGTATAAGAGGCATGGGGTCATTTAATTCAAATAATTCTTTACATTTTTCTATTTAAACAATAAGCAGCATTTTCTGCTTTTCTCTTTCATTACAGAAACCTGTTTCTGAAATAAAACAAAGAGAAATGTCCTGACTGTCCTACAATTTCTTCAATTGGATCAAATCTGTCTAGTTAGGCAGATAGACAGATACGTAGCACGCGTAAATGTAACACAGGAGCTACGTTAGCTAACTCAGTGTCTACACCAACCGTTACACCACAACAGGAATTTCTATTGAGGGACAGATCAACCATAGGTTGGGATTCTTCAGGGGTTTGGACCAGTGTTGATATCTCACTAGGTACTCTAAGGAGAGCTTGGACAGAGATGTGACGGACCAGTGAGTACAGGGTTAAAGATATAATCATATATTTATTCACAGAAATGATGTGACCTTCTTCTTATGTGTGTGTGTGTGAATAGTTGTGAGTGGCTAATAGGAAAGAAAAAAAACATAAAAAGTAGGAGTTATAAATGAGTTATAAGAGGAAACTGTAGATCAATGAGGCTATATAAAAAATAAATTAACGGTACTGGAAAAATGCAGAAGTTCAGATTTAACAACAAAACCCAATACACATAAGACCCTCAACAAAAGATTAAATGGTAGTAAAATAATAAACTTCAGAGGCAAGAATTCGTGAGATATTTTACTCAACTTTAACAATATAACAGTCCTTTATATCTGAAATGTGAACCAACAGTTTTTTCCTTTTGTTATAATCAAAGTTCCTTTCTGGAGTAATATCGTCTCAAAGTGTCAGAAAAGTGTGTTTAAATCTTCACTACCCGGATAGACTAAGAGAGTGTGTGTGTGTGTGTGTGTGTGTGTGTGTGTGTGTGTGTGTGTGTGTGTGTGTGTGTTCCCGCTACTGACGTCACACGCGCAGTACTCTGGGAAGTGTAGTCTCGGGTCGGCTCGCCATCTTGGACAAATTCGCTCGCTTTTCCCGTCAACAAAACAACCTGTACGATACAGCACTAAGTTCAGCAAGACTGTACGACAAGCATATTCATCTCAGCATGTCTCTGAGTCCGTAAACAGCAGGATTTAACACTTAACATCGTAGATTTACACTTAAACAAGATGCTAATCCCGCTAGCCTCTGCCTGTTAGCCTACAGCTTAGCAGCTGAAACGAACTAGCCGAGGTCTGTCTCCCACATTTATACTCCGGCTGTTTAATAATCTTTTAACTCCCTTATCAACACTTTCAACATCTTATCACTTGGAAATCTACACTTACTAACTCATAATCCCTCCTTAAACAGCCCTGTCTGAACTCACCGGTGTTTCTCTTCACAACTGAACAGAAACTGATGAGAGTTTATCAAACTCAGGACTAAAGAACACTGAAAAAACGAGGAATGGGGGATTTTATATCCCCTCTGGAGCCTTAATCAGCTTTTAACTTCAATAACTGCTCACAAAAAATAGCACCACAGCATCAGCTCTGGACACAACACACACTCACACTTGAAGAGAGCAAGAAGTGAAGAGGGGGAGAGAAGGTGGGCGGGGCAAATGAACAGCCTCTGTAGAAGAGCTCAGAAAGAGGCTCCTAATTTTAACAGGGTTACAGACAGACAGACAGACAGACAGAGAGACAGACAGAGAGAGAGACAGACAGATAGACAGACAGACAGATAGACAGACAGACAGATAGAGAGATAGACAGACAGACAGACAGACAGACAGACAGATAGAGAGACAGACAGATAGATAGATAGATAGAGAGACAGACAGATAGATAGATAGATAGATAGACAGACAGACAGATAGATAGATAGATAGAGAGACAGACAGACAGATAGATAGATAGATAGATAGATAGACAGATAGATAGACAGACAGATAGATAGACAGACAGACAGACAGAGAGACAGACAGACAGATAGAGAGACAGACAGACAGACAGAGAGACAGACAGATAGATAGATAGATAGATAGACAGACAGACAGACAGAGAGACAGACAGACAGACAGAGAGACAGACAGACAGACAGAGAGACAGACAGACAGACAGACAGACAGACAGATAGATAGATTCATTTTTATCAGAGGTTTCTGCTCTCAGTATAAGAAGTAAGAGGTAATTTACTTATTTATATTTTTCTATTTACATGATAAACAGTAGTGTTGTCACGATACCAAACTTATGACTTTAGATACGATACCTGCCTAAATATCTCAATACCGATACTGAAACGATACCACAGCAAAAACTAAAACATTAGGAAAAGTAAACGAATAATAGATGATCGAAAATAGTTTTATTAATTAAAGGTCTCTCTCTCTCTCTCTCTCTCTCTCTCTCTCTGTGTGTGTGTGTGTGTGTGTGTGTGTGTGTGTGTGTGTGTGTGTGTGTGTGTCTGGTAGAGGGGAGAACAGAAAAGCTCGCCTGGTTAAAGGTCTTAAAAACACGCAAATAAACAAAACTTCATTATCGATGTCCTCCAAAATGATGGAGGTCATAATCATTGATCATACGATCAGTTTCTAACGTAATTACTGCGACAGGTCTGTTTATAACTGCTGCTGATCTACTTGTGAACGTCTGATATTTAGCAGCATGGAGGTTCAGGTAAACATAACGCTACCAGTTCTCCACATTGGTAGTTATCAATAAAGAAAAGCCAGTTCACTTCAACAGCTCTCACTGCCCTAAACTCCTCTTGAAAAACTCCCCCTCCTCTGACTGGAGCTTGGTGTGACTGTTAGAGCTGTATCACTCTTCACTGATCTGACCTTCTCTGACCTCTTTAAACTCTGCAGGTCTGTCAGAAAGAGGCTGTGCTCAGTTGGAGGTGTTGGCTCCTTTGGTCTGTACAGGTTTAAAGCATCTAAACAGCATGATCTGATCTAAGGCTAATGCTTGCGCTAAGGCCGAAGCTAGCCCACCGGAATACCACGCTGACCCTGGGTGTTAGCATTGATCAGCTAAATATTCTACCTCAAAGCTCAGTAATATCAGATCATTATCTAATCTCCTTTGAGCTACATCTAAGGCAAAATGTTAATTTGCCCCCCAACACTGTCTAAAGCGCACAATAACCACAATGACAGCTGTACAGTTTACTAAAATCTCCCACCCCTATCCACCTTAGCTTACACTCCATCAGACCAAACGGAGCTCGTTAAATTAACAAACGATCTAGAAAATACCCTTCGATCAACCTTAGACAAAGTAGCACCGTTTAAAAATAAATGATGAGGCAAAAAAGGCTCGCACCGTGGTACAGTGATCAAACTCGTACCTTAAAACAAACAGTGCGGAAACTAGAGCGTAAATGGCGGACGACCAAACTAGAGGTGTTCCACTCTGCGTGGAAGGACAGCCTTAGTCAATATAGAAAGGCACTCATTAAAGCTCGCTCAGTGTATTTGGCCTCGCTGATCGAGAAAAACAAAAACAATCCCAGAATTCTTTTTACTGAGATCTCTAAACTTAGTAAAAGCCAGGCAGATACTCAACCCCAGATTCCAACATCTTTAACCAGTCATGTTTTTATGGACTATTTTAATAATAAAATAGAAAATATTAGACAACAAATCCAACCCTGCTTATTAAATCAAACATGGCCATCACCTGATGTAGCTGCTTTAGAACATAACTTAGTTGTAGAACAAAGGCTGGAAGCCTTCTACCCACTTCCACAAAAATTATTTCCTCAGCTAATTGTACAACCTGTACACTCGACCCAATTCCCTCTAAATTGCTAAAAGAAATACTCCCAATTATAATCAGACCTCTTTTAACAATTGTAAATTCATCCCTTTGCCTTGGGCATGTACCCCAAACCCTTAAAAAAAACAGTTATAAAACCTTTAATCAAGAAACCAAATATTGATCCTAGCGTATTATCTAATTATAGACCCATCTCCAACTTAACATTCGTATTTAAGATATTAGAAAAAGCTGTGGCCCAACAACTCTGCTTATACCTGAGTAAAAATTACATGTTTGAGAAATTCCAATCTGGATTTAGACCAAATCACAGCACAGAGACAGCCCTAGTGAAGATTACAAATGATCTCCTTCTTGCCTCTGATCAAGGCTACGTATCTTTATTAGTCCTACTAGATTAGTCCCTTAGTGCAGCCTTTGATACAATAGATCATACTATATTACTAGAAAGATTACAGAAAATGGTTGGAATCACAGGGACAGCCCTATCATGGTTCCAATCATATCTAACGGGACGCTATCAATTCATAAAGATAAAAGATTTATCTTCAAATTACACAGAAGTAAAATATGGAGTTCTGCAAGGCTCAATTTTAGGACCGCTATTATTTACATTATACATGTTACCACTGGGCTCAGTTATAAGCAGACATGGCGTTAATTTCCATTTCTATGCAGATGACACACAGCTCTATATATCAGCCAAACCTGACGATAAATTTAGACTACAGAAAATGGAGGACTGTGTAAAGGATATAAAACTCTGGATGTCACATAACTTCCTTCTTCTTAACAATGACAAAACCGAGGTTCTCCTTTTAGGTCCAAAAGACACTAGATATAAACTATCTGACTTAATGTTAGACTTGGCCGATGCTTCCATCATTCCTGGTTTAGCAGCTAAAAATCTTAGTGTCCCATTTGACTCAGATTTATCATTTGAGCAACATATAGCTAATATTAGTAGAACAGCCTTTATGCAGCTTAGGAACATCTCCAAACTAAGAAACTCCTTATCACTAGATTAGATGCAGAAAAGCAAGTACATGCTTTTATTACCTCAAGGCTAGATTACTGTAATGCATTACTGTCAGGTTGTTCCAGCAGGAACCTCAATAAACTTTAGCTGGTGCAAAATGCTGCAGCCAGGGTCCTTACTAAAACTAGAAAATTTGACCATATCAGTCCAGTTCTATCAGCACTTCATTGGCTCCCAGTTAAATTCCGTATCGAATACAAAATTCTTCTATTAACATGTAAGGCCCTACATGGCCTCGCTCCTGAATACCTGCGGGATCTTATTGTATATTACGAACCATCAAGACTACTTAGATCTCAGGGTGCTGGCCTCTTACTCGTGCCCAAAATTCAGAAAACCTCAGCAGGGGGAAGAGCCTTTTCTTATAAAGCCCCCCAACTCTGGAATAACCTTCCAGATAATGTTCGGGACTCAGACACAGTCTCAATCTTTAAATCTAAGCTGAAAACGTTTAGTTTAACTTTTGGTAATTAATGTTTCTTAGATAAGGGTTGCAGGTCCAGGGAACTGTAGGGAATTGTAGGGAATTGTAGTACACTGAGATGCTGGAGCTGTCGTCTCGCTGCTTACACGCGATCACTCAGGTTTGTTGGAGCAGATAGATGCTGGTGTTTTCAGGGTGCTCCCGTGTCCATGTTACCTTCTGGCTCTCTCCTTTTAAGTAGGCTGTTATAATCAGTCCTGCTGGAGTCGTCAGACATACTCTGATGCGGATGCTCAACATTCTCCGCCCTCCATAAAATTCCTCTCAGAACTAACTTTCTCTTTCTCTTTTTACCTTCCCAGAGTAAATGGCCACCCAGCCCGACCTGCTGGAAGATTGCCCGCTGAGGTCCCCTGCGTCAAACCAGCTGCCACCTACCAGTCCGGCCAGCGACCCATGGCGGACCGGCGGCTCTCCCGCCTGCCGCTGCTGCCTGTTTGGTGGCCGTATTGAAACCTAGATGGACTCGTGTCTGTCTGCCACTATTAATATCACCACTATTAACTTTCTGTTGTATCTGGTTTGGTAATTTTTATCATTAATGTTTAAATAGTTCTGACCAAAGGAGGATGGGTCCCCCTTGTGAGTCTTGGTTCCTCCCAAGGTTTCCTTCTCCGGCTCTGAGGGAGTTTTTCCTTGCCACTGTCGCCGTTGGCTTGCTCACAGGGGTCTTTGATCCTTCATGTTATTTCTTCTTTCTTCTCTGTCTCTGTCCTTTATTAAGTACTAATTATGTAAAGCTGCTTTGTGACAACAACAGTTGTAAAAAGCGCTATACAAATAAATCTGACTTGACTTGACAGTGACTGAATGTGTGTAATTTAGCTTCATTACACCACCTCAGGGGATCTGAAATCAAGTAGTCACACAAATGAGCGGGGCCTTGGCATCGCCTTCCACACTTTCAGCTTCCTCTGGTTTTTCTGTTCTTTCTGTCATTAGCAGTGCAAGCTGTTGTAGGAACCCGTGTGATGAGTATCACAGATCTGCTCCTCAAGGGTTGTTTTAACAACAGCAAGATTTATTTCCTACAGAAATGGTACATTTATCTTCTGAGGTGTATTTTTATTACATTAGACTAATTATTGTAACTGTGCATAATTATTAAATATACATATTTTAGTTTCAGGATTCGAGGAATCGTTCCTCTGCCGGTCAGTACAGCCTCAGGAGGAAACTAGTACCTACTAGACGGCTGAGAGAGTACTTGGAGGAAGCGTCTGCAGCTAAAAGTAGACCTTCTAAGCCCAAAGCTCCAGACATCTCAATACAGGTGTTGACATGTCCCTGGCAATGAACCACATGATAATTGGAGCAAACAATTAGAAAGGTGTACTTGCTCTTCTCCTACTGTAATACCCTTAGTATGGGTTACACTAGCTTTACCTGTTAGTATCAGTTAGTTAGTTTAAATGCCAGAGTAGCAACAGTATTACATCAGTTTAACATGCTAGTGTTTAACATTTAATTAATAAAGATACATTTATATTAAGATAAAAGCAAAACTTTATTCAGAGAAAAACGTCTCAGTAATGATCAATAAACATCTTTCCATAAATTTTAATCTGGCATATAAGTATGACAGCTGTGTGAAGATGGGCAATTAATCATGTGGGGGGGGGGATAAAGGTGTCACGGCACCGGCCCGTCTCACCTACTTACACCTAGAGTCTTTATACAAGGAAGCTGTTACTGACATAATAATCGCTACATGGCGCTTCTTTCACCTGTCATTCAGTTGGGTGTAGAGACTCTCGATATGTCAGGTAAGTATAGACTGTGCTTATAAAAATAATATTATAATTATGTTATATTACATAATGAAAATATATATTACAATAATCCATTGATAATATAATACCAAACATATATTTAAATAATTGTTTACTGTTGACTACAGAATATTGGTTCCTCAAAATACCACTTCCCTTCTATTACCATAAAGGTAACACTAACAAGTGATTGTCATTTTAGTTCATTTAGACTTTAATTTATTGTATTTATTCATTATTATTGTATTTGGTGTATAAGAATGTATTGCTTGTTTTCTAGAAAGAATTCATAATCCTGTGTGAATAATTCATAAGAGTATTTTATGGACAATCAATTCTTTAACAGGCTTATTTACTATTTAAGTGGTGAAAAATGCACACAGACACATCAGTGGAATGCACCTCGCACCAGCAGGTGTTACAGTATAAGAGCATCACAAAGACTATAAACCTTTGAGAAACTGCCCTTCTAGAAAAAAACAGCATACCCCAGCAAACCAGACCAGCATAAACCAGTTTAAACCATTTTAGATGAAGATGTAATCCTCAGTTTGGAAAAGTAGAGATTTTTTAACAGGTTTTGGGAGGCATCGTTGGCAGCTGATGATTAATAGCCTTTTATTAAAGATGAATGACCTAGGCCCAAATATGTGATGTCCTCATACTTTATTAAAACTACTGTAATAAAAGAAGTGGGAATGTTACTTTTTACCTCTGGAAATAGATGAAAACAGACCACTTTACACAGTAAACCCCAAATCTCAAAATCTCTTTATTTAACCAACTATGTTACAATTTTACTTGGTGAGAGCAACACAACTATGACATGTAACAAAAAAAACAGGCCGTTAACAAGTATTATACTAAAAGAGAAAAATACACAAAAAAGTTAAAAAAGTAACAAAGAGCTGTAAAAATTTGTAGTCAGAAATCTGTACTTGTACAGGTATGAATACTGTACATAAATATGTAGCCCGAGTAGACATCTATATACAAACTATTATGTACAGATATGATAAACATCTACAGAAACTTAACATCTGTGCAAATAATCATAGTGCAAATGGTAAGCATGTTATGTATCCGTACTTTGTTGAAGTTAAATCCAGTTTGGTTCAGTGAAATTTAGAAGCTCAGTTCTAAAGAACTTTTCTTTAGAATAGGTTTATAGATTAGAGTGTGAACCCTAATGTAAAATTTGCAGTTCTATTATTAAGCTTATATTTCACAATTGCACATTTCTGTTCCAAAGTTCATGACAGTACATCAGTTATGAGAGAAAAAAAAAGTACATTTTAATAACAATAATAATAATAATAAGAAGAATAAGAATGAGAAGAAGAAGAAAAAGAAGAAGAAGAAAAGTAGTTAAAATAGTAAAAAAGAGTTAAAAGTCATGTTTGCTGCTTTTCCTGATCTCAGTGTCTTCGCCTCCTCCTTTTCCTCTTGGGTTGCTTAGGCAGTGGCTCTCTGCTTGTGTCCAGTTCAAAGTGAGGGGCGAAGCTTGTCCCAGTTGGTGAGCTGAAGACCTCTGCGATCTGGACCTCCATACTCCGAGCAGGACAGCGGCACTCCTCCCACAGGCGCTGCTTAATTTCTCGGCCTAGCTGCAGGCTGTAGGGATGGAGATGTCCTGATGGAGTTCTGAGCAGAGGGTCCACCACAGAACCAGAAGTGAGGTCTCTCTACCAGTGGAGCTCATCACTGGGACTGAGTCAGGAGCAGTGGGTGGACTGACAACAGTCTGAATCAAGAAGAAGATTCAGATGGACAGAACCTTGTTGCCCGGGGGGCGTCCTATGAACCTGTAAGACAAAACAAATGACAATACATATATAGAAACTTTATGATCACCTATGTGTTACACAGAAGCAGACCAATTTAAAGCAAAAAACACACAGTTGCAGAAGGACAGACCCTCGTTGGCCACATCTACCATCACAAGTTTTGAAATGGAATGGTCACTAACCTTTCACACTTGCAGAAAGATAGATAGCAAGTCACACACACAGTTGCACATGGACAGACCCTTGTCCACCACATCCACCATCAGAACCTGTAGGACAAAAAAAGAAAGTCAATACATGTATAGAAACTGAATGATCACCTACCTGTTAGACAGTTGCAGACAGATAGACAGTGAGCCATACACAGATGCAGATGGAGGGAGGGGATAATGACATCCTCAGAACCTGTAAGACAACAAATAAAGTCAATACAGGTTTTAAAACTGAAAGATCACTTACCTTTAACACAGTTGCAGAACATTAGACAGCGAGCAAGACAGCTACAGATGGACAGACTGTGGTGGCTGGATGCATGGTCAGGGAGGGAGGGGCTCATGGGGTCATGAACCTATAAGACAAAAAAAGAAAATACATGTATAGAAACTGAATGATCACCTACCTCTTACACACTTGCAGACAGATAGATAGCGAGCCACACACAGGTGACTTGAAGGAAAGATCCACCATCAGGAATGGGGGGAGCATTGGGTCCTGAAAGCATGTAAGACAACAGAAAGGCAATACATGTATAGAAACTGAACGATCACTTACCTGTTACAGAGTTGCAGAATGATGGACAGCGAACCACACACAGTTGCAGATGAAAATATATTTGTTAAAAGGATACACCTTCAGGGAGAAGAAGAGGTTGATGAACTTCTTGAGAATCTGTCACACAAAAAAGAAAGTCAATACATGTATAGAAACTGAATGATCATCCACCTGTTACACACTTCCACATGGATAGTAGAGAGTCACACACAGTTGCAGATGCACAGACCCTTGAAGGACAGATCCACCATCAGGAAGGGGGGAGCCATTGATCTTGAAAGCCTGTAAGACAACAAAAAGTCAATACATGTATAGAAACTGAATGATCGCCTACCTGTTACACACTTACAGACAGATAGATAGCGAGCCACACACACAGTTGTAATGGACAGACCCTTGTTGGCTGTATGCACCATCAGGAAGGGGGGAGCCATTGGTCCTGAAAGCCTGTAAGACAACAAAAAGAAAGTCAATACATGTATAGAAACTGAATGATCACTTACCTGTTACACACTTGCAGACAGATAGTAGCGAGTCACACACAGTTGCAGATGCACAGACCCTTGGTTCATGCGGTCCGAAAAACCTGTAAGACAAAAAAAGAAAGTCAATACATGTATAGAAACTAATGATCACCTACCTGTTACACACTTGCAGTCAGATAGATAGCGAGCCACACACACAGTTGTAATGGACAGACCCTTGTTGGCTGTATGCACCATCAGAAAGGCGGGAGCCGTTGTTCCTGAAAGCCTGTAAGACAACAAAAAGTCAATACATGTATAGAAACTGAATGATCACCTACCTGTTACACACTTACAGACAGATAGATAGCGAGCCACACACACAGTTGTAATGGACAGACCCTTGTTGGCTGTATGCACCACCAGGAAGGGGGGAGCCATTGGTTCTGAAAGCCTGTAAGACAACAAAAAGGCAATACATGTATAGAAACTGAACGATCACTTACCTGTTACAGAGTTGCAGAATGATGGACAGCGAACCACACACAGTTGCAGATGAAAATATATTTGTTAGAAGGATACACCTTCAGGGAGAAGAAGAGGTTGATGGACTTCTTGAGAACCTGTAACACAAAAAAGAAAGTCAAAACATGTATAGAAACTGAATGATCACTTACCTGTTACACACTTGCAGACAGATAGATAGCGAGCCACACACACAGTTGCAATGGACAGACCCTTGTTGGTTGTATGCACCATCAGGAAGGGGGGAGCCATTGGTCCTGAAAGCCTGTAAGACAACAAAAAGGTGTAGTGTATTTATTGGCTATACAGATGTCCATAGGCCTGAAGGAATGGTATGGAGTTGAGGAATGATATGGTAAGCCACACGGGGTAGATGTGGAAAAGAAAGGGGGTCCTGTTTCCTGACCAAATGTGAAAACTATACATGAATCAACAAACATAAGATGCTGTTTAGATTTGGACATCCCTTTGGGTGTACATGACATAGATTTAAACGTGGTCCAGATGTGTCTGTGGACAATGTATGTAATGTTGGGGGCTGATGAGTGTTCCTTATGGATGAAATGCAAAGATTCTGCATATGGGAACAATCCAACAGAATATGACGTGTAGTAGGGTATACACACTCAAGGTATTCCTATGTCGAGGAGAGAGATCGAGGAGCACTCAGAATTGGCAGACTCTCTCCACACTTACTGTACTTTTGATTGGAATAAAATTTCATTGTTACAACTAAAGACGGTGGTTACAGACTCTCCTTTTTAAATAAGAAGTCCATCTCCAGAGTGTTAGAAATCCTGCGTCCAGGAGACAGATTCAGGAGTCAGGAGACTGGATCTTCAGTGTTGATGAGTTTATTGGTACACACAGAGATGTACAACTCGATCGGTCACGGTCAACCCAGTCTGATTAGGGGTATTTTGAGAGGGCCTTATATACATTGGAAATTGTGGGAGGAGAAAGGTTGATGAAGAGGAGTTTAAGGAGGGGTAGGAGGGGGATGAAGGATAGGTCACTTGGAGTATCAACAATAGGGGGTCATAGTTATCACTTTAAAGAGGGGTAGGAGGTGGGTGAAGTTGAGGGGGGGTTGATGGTATACAAAGAGAAAGAGTGACCACTTTAGGCCGGCAGACGAAGGGTAACAAAAGGTGAGACAAAGGATTAAGATAACCATTTGATAACAAGTTGAAACCACATGAAAGTAATGTTAGAAAATACCATATTTTCTCTCAATTCCCCCTTTGATTCTACCTCATGGAGAATCACAAAACAATATTAAGACTACTAAGTACAATACAAATGTACAATAAGAAGTCAAAAACAAAAACAAACAAAATAAACAATGTAAAAGGCAATAACTATACAAAAACAGGGCAGTGCCTATTTCTATATTATTATGCTAAAGAATGTCACATTGAAGTTGTCCACGGCTGCAACTTCCTGAAAAACACCATAGAGAGTTTTCTTCTGTGTCTGTGAGCAGTCACAGTGTGTGTCCAAGTTATGTTTGTGAACATCAGCCAATGGTAGATCATCCAAGTAGTCCAGTGGTCAGTTGGTTCTTCGAGTCTGAAGCTTGGGTGCAATGTGTCAAAAACTATTCTTTCCATTCTCAATGAACAGGAGCACTGTCTGGCTCCAACTGATCTGTAACACAGAAGTAACATTGCGCAGTAAACGGTTCATTGTTGTTGGGAATTTTTCACCATTAGTTTACCTGCTCATCCCCACTATCTGTCCCTCAGAGGAGGCTGCTATGGTAATGCATAGTGTGTTGAAAGTCTTCACCAAAGGGTTGGCCCCTATGGCATAAAAACCATAGTTCTTCCCTGAGGCTCTGTGCATTACCCACCTCTTCTCTTTACTGACCCTATTATTTCGTTCGGATGAGCAGATACAACCTTACAGTAAGAAACATGAATAACTGTTTCCTTTACATTTCACTGCTGAATCAGGGATTAGCATAACCTGAAATGGGCCACCCCATCTAAGTTCTAAGGACTGTTCATCACTGTTTCCTCACCAAGATCCATTGACCTTTCAGCAAGTAGCACAGTTTTGGCCAGCTAATCTTGTTAGTTCTGAAAACATTTCTGAAACACTAGTGTAACCAGGTAGTGTAATGCTAGTGTCACATCATCTGGAGAAATTTTCACACCATTATTTAGCCATATCTATTATTCCACAGATCAGTGGTTCACTCTAGTGTTCACTCTAAATCTACAATAGGGCCATGTTGCCCAGGGTTATCTTTAAGCAGATCGTATAGTGGTTTTTAAAAATGTAGCATTACTTACAAGGCCTAAGAAAGCTTGGCAATTAGTGCACTGTGCTTGGCAGTGACATTGCGATAACTGCAGCTTCTCTACAAGGCACAATTCCTCTAGAACCCTGGGTAACATTGTCCAGAATATGTACACCAGCACAACACAACTGAACTGCATCAGGACTGACCTTATGTCCCTTGCTTACATAAAAAACAGTAAAAAAGAATAAAATATGATATGCATTTTCTCATTCACACTACTTGGGTGTCATTAACATGCTACAGTAAGTATGGTGAGTTCAATTCTGTGGACAGTTTAGTTTAAACCACAGCAGGAGGAACTGTTGATGTCCCTATGACTCTCTGTATTCCATTGAATATCAGAAACAACTGCTCTGTGACTCCCTGCAAGGTCCTTGACGTCAAAGACAATTGCTCTTGTGAAATCCCTGCTGGGCTTCCCTGTGAAAACCCCCCAGAAGAATTTCCCACTAGGTTGTCTCTCAACCTTGCACCCATATTGTGGCTATCTGCCCGCTTTTTGCGACATACTCTAGAAAAGTGACCAATTTGATGACAGAAATGACACTGTTTCTTCTGATTAGAGAACCTCTTGCTTGCATCTGAGTTAGAGCTAGTCTCTGTGAGGACATGGATTGATGCTGGAACATGGCATGGTTCTAGATCAATGTCCAATCGGTCAAGTTCATTCTTAAGGTCGCTCCACTTAGTTTGCCGCCAATTTGGAACAGCAGTCACCAGAGCTTGTTTTAGATCTGTCCGTAGTGACTCAACCAGCTGTCCAAAATGGGGACCATCAGTTGTACTGTCAATGTTATCACCAT
The DNA here is from genome assembly GCF_030463535.1 of Salminus brasiliensis. NCBI lineage: Eukaryota > Metazoa > Chordata > Actinopteri > Characiformes > Bryconidae > Salminus > Salminus brasiliensis. The sequence goes on along the minus strand of NC_132881.1, from coordinate 10,852,282 downwards.
TGTATTGATGAATACCTGAGTGACACAAAAAGACTCTTTCAAACCTCTCACAGAAGTCTGCTGCAGATTCTCCCTTTCTTTGTCTACATTTGGTTATCTGTGTCCAGTCAGTTGTTTTATGGCATTGACAGCTAATCCAATCATTGAAAGCTTTCCATCCCCCTTCAAGGTTCTGGCCATTGTTACCCATAGCATTTAACACCTTTTTAGCAAGCTGTCTACTGTCTGCAACGTTAAGTACCTGGCTTGCTATAGCTACAGCATCATTGGGGTGCAAAGAGTAGAGATTCCTTTTCTTATGCATGAGGTCAATGAAATCAAGCCCCATTTTCCTTGGATGCTTAAACTCCTTGGACAACTTGTCCAAAGTATCTGCATCTAAAGGAACATGACCAATTTCTACACTGGTTTCAGTACCTCAGCATTTTGCGTGATTAAGTACTTCAGAAGATACAATGGTTACAGGTCTCATCTGAACTCGCCTTGCACTAGCATGTTCAGAACCCTCGTCAGAAGATGAAGATTCTGATCCATCAGAATGAACAGTCTCACTGCCTTTGTCGTTTACAGATAATTCAGGATACAGCCTTACTGTTACTTGAGAATCTCCATCCTCTGTGTAACATGGCTGACCTGCTGGAGGGGCAACAGAAGGACACTGGCACCTTGATTTAGTTTTACAACTAGCATGCTGCTGTTCAACTTCTGTCAGGTTTTGCTGAAGTGTCTTACATGTTCTATTGGCATTTATGGTAGCTGTTTTATGCCGTCTGCATTCACTAATTAGTTCTAAGATCTTTCCCTGAGCTTCCTTTAACTCATCTTCCATAGACTTTAACTTGCATTTCCAATATTGCTTAATTACAAAAAGACACTTCTTCACTGAGTCATGCTTAAGGCCATAACCTAAAGCTACCTTACACTCAGCAAAAGTCCATTCTCTATCAGCAGAGAAACCTTTGGAGGAAAAGTACTGAGTTATCTTTTGCTCATTAATATGTTTCTTCACTATGCCATTGATTACCTTTTCAAAATCAGAATCAGTCCACTGAAGCATTTCAGTCCCTCCCTTAACTAAGGTGCTGCTTTTATAGTTAAGAGGCTTCCATGAGTCTTTACCAAGATTCTGAGTATGTTGGCCTTTTCTGGACATGGTGAGGGAACAGGAGAACAAAACAAAGTTTTCTTCTTATTAACTATAGAAGAACAAAAACACTACTAATCAGTAACAAACAGACCTCTCTCTGTTCAGAGAGGATTCCGGTTACAAACGTTACGTTTAACAGTAACAAAACAAACTTCTCTCCTTTAGAGAGGATAACAGCCACAAAACACTAGGTTTTTGTCAGTGACAAACAACAAAACTATCCTCAAAAACAGAGGATAACAGCCACAAACACTAGGTTTCTATCAGTGACAAACAACCAAACTTCCCTCAAACAGAGAGGATAACAGCCACAAAACACTAGGTTTTTATCAGTGACAAACAACCAAACTTCCCTCAAACAGAGAGGATAACAGCCACAAAACACTAAGTTTCTATCAGTGACAAACAACAAAACTTCTCTTCTTTCAGAGAGGCTAACAATTACTGACTCCTCTGTCTTAGGAAACCAGAATTTCTCTTTGATTCGAAATGGCGTTTACTCACCAAGAAGGTTTCAGTAGGCCATCCGGGTCACGGCACCAAATTGTTAGAAATCCGGCGTCCAGGAGACAGATTCAGTAGTCAGGAGACTGGATCTTCAGTGTTGATGAGTTTATTGGTACACACAGAGATGTACAACTCGATCGGTCACGGTCAACCCAGTCTGATTAGGGGTATTTTGAGAGGGCCTTATATACATTGGAAATTGTGGGAGGAGAAAGGTTGATGAAGAGGAGTTTAAGGAGGGGTGGGGGGGGGGATGAAGGATAGGTCACTTGGAGTATCAACAATAGGGGGTCATAGTTATCACTTTAAAGAGGGGTAGGAGGTGGGTGAAGTTGAGGGCACTTGGAGTGTCAACAATAGGGGGTGATAGTTATCACTTAAAGAGGGGTAGAATGTGGGTGAAGTTGAGGGGGGGTTGATGGTATACAAAGAGAGAGAGTGACCACTTTAGGCCGGCAGACGAAGGGTAACAAAAGGTGAGACAAAGGATTAAGATAACCATTTGATAACAAGTTGAAACCACATGAAAGTAATGTTAGAAAAGACCATATTTTCTCTCAAGAGGAAGACGAACCGAGACGACAAAGGCAATACATGTATAGAAAATGAATGATCACCCACCTGTTACAAACTTGCAGACAGATAGATAGCGAGCCACACACAGTTGCAATGAACAGACCCTTGTTGGCGTTATGCACCATCAGGAAGGGGGGAGCCATTGGTCCTGAAAGCCTAAAAGACAACAAAAAGGCAATACATGTATAGAAACTGAATGATCACTTACCTGTTACAGAGTTGCAGAATGATAGATAGCGAGCCACACACACAGTTGCAATGGACAGACCCTTGCTGGCTGTATGCACCATCAGGAAGGGAGGGGGTCATTCGGTCCAAAAGACCTTTAAGACAAATAAAGAAAGTCAATACATGTACAGACACTGAATGATCATCAACCTATTACAGCGAACCAAACACAGTTGCAGATGAAAATATATTTCTTAGAAGGATACACCTTCAAGGACAAGAAGAGGTTGATGGACTTCTTGAGAACCTGTACACAAAAAAGAAAGTCAATACATGTATAGAAACTGAAAGATCACCAACCTGTTACACACTTGCAGACAGATAGTAGCAAGTCACACACAGTTGCAGATGCACAGACCCTTGGTTCATGCGGTCCGAAAAACCTGTAAGACAAAAAAAGAAAGTCAATACATGTATAGAAACTGAATGATCACCTACCTGTTACACACTTGCAGACAGATTGATAGCGAGCCACACACACAGTTGCAGTGGACAGACCCTTGTTGGCTGTATGCACCATCAGGAAGGGGGGAGCCATTGGTCCTGAAAGCTTGTAAGACAACAAAAAGTCAATTCATGTATAGAAACTGAATGATCACCTATCTGTTACACACTTACAGACAGAAAGATAGCGAGCCACACACACAGTTGCAATGGACAGACCCTTGCTGGCTGTATGCACCATCAGGAAGGGAGGGGGTCATTCGGTCCAAAAGACCTTTAAGACAAAAAAAGAAAGTCAATACATGTACAGACACTGAATGATCACCAACCTCTTATACACTTGCAGACAGATAGCAGCGAGTCACACACAGTTGCAGATGCACAGACACTTGGTTCATGTGGTCCGAAAAACCTGGAAGACAAAAAAAGAAGGTCAATACATGTATAGAAACTGAATGATCACCTACCTGTTACACACTTGCAGACAGATTGATAGCAAGCCACACACACAGTGGCAATGGAAAGACCCTTGGTTCATGTGGTCCGAAAAATCTGTAAGACAAAAAAAGAAAGTCAATACATGTATAGAAACTGAATGATCACCTACCTGTTACACACTTGCAGACAGATAGATAGCGAGCCACACACAAAGTTGCAATAGATAGACCCTTGTTGGCTGTATTCACCATCAGGAAGGGGGGAGCCATTGGTCCTGAAAGCCTGTAAGACAACAAAAAGGCAATACATGTATACAACCTCAATGATCACTTACCTCTTACACACTTGCAGACAGATAGTAGCGAGACACATACAGTTGCAGATGCACAGACCCTTGGTTTATGCGGTCTAAAAAAAACCTGTAAGACAAAAAAAGAAAGTCAATACATGTATAGAAACTGAATGATCACTTACCTGTTACACACTTGCAAAAAGATAGTAGCGAGTCACACACAGTTGCAGATGCACAGACCCTTGGTTCATGTGGTCCGAAAAACCTGTAAGACAAAAAAAGAAAGTCAAAACATGTATAGAAACTGAATGATCACCTACCTGTTACACACTTGCAAACAGATAGTAGCGAGTCACACACAGTTGCAGATGCACAGACCCTAGTTCATGTGGTCCGAAAAACTTGTAAGACAAAAAAAAAAAGAAAGTCAATACATGTATAGAAACTGAATGATCACTCACCTGTTACACACTTGCAGACAGATAGTAGCGGGTCACACAGTTGCAGATGCACAGACCCTTGGTTCATGTGGTCCGAAAAACCTGTAAGACAAAAAAAAAAAAAGTCAATACATGTATAGAAACAGAATGATCACCTACCTGTTACACACTTGCAGACAGATAGTAGCGAGTCACACACAGTCGCAGATGCACAGACCCTTGGTTCATGAGGTCTGAAAAACCTTTAAGACAAAAAAAGAAAGTCAATACATGTATAGAAACTGAATGATCACCTACCTGTTACACACTTGTAGACAGATAGTAGCGAGTCACACACAGTTGCAGATGCACAGACCCTTGGTTCATGCGGTCCTAAAAACCTGTAAGACAAAAAAAGAAAGTCAATACATGTATAGAAACTGAATGATCACCTACCTCTTACACACTTGCAGTCAGATAGATAGCAAGCCACACACACAGTGGCAATGGAAAGACCCTTGGTTCATGCGGTCCGAAAAACCTGTAAGACAAAAAAAGAAAGTCAATACATGTATAGAAACTGAAGACATGTATAGAAACTGCAGACAGATAGTAGCGAGTCACACACAGTTGCAGATGCACAGACCCTTGGTTCATGCGGTCCTAAAAACCTGTAAGACAAAAAAAGAAAGTCAATATATGTATAGAAACTGAATGATCACCTACCTGTTACACACTTGCAGACAGACTGATAGCGAGCCACACACACAGTGGCAATGGAAAGACCCTTGGTTCAAGTGGTCCGATAGACCTTTAAGACAAAAAAAGAAAGTCAATACATGTATAGAAACTAAATGATCACCTACCTCTTACACACTTGCAGAAAGATAGTAGCGAGTCACACACAGTTGCAGATGCACAGACCCTTGGTTCATGAGGTCCGAAAAATCTGTAAGACAAAAAAAGAAAGTGAATACATGTATAGAAAATGAATGATCACCTACCTGTTACACACTTGCAGACAGACTGATAGCGAGCCACACACACAGTGGCAATGGAAAGACCCTTGGTTCATGCGGTCCGAAAAACCTGTAAGACAAAAAAAAAAGTCAATACATGTATAGAAAATGAATGATCACTTACCTGTTACACACTTGCAGACAGATAGTAGTGAGTCACACACAGTTGCAGATGCACAAACCCTTGTTTTCATATGGTCCGAAAAACCTGTAAGACAAAAAAAGAAAGTCAAAACATGTATAGAAACTGAATGATCACCAATTTGTTACACACTTGCAGACAGATAGTAGCAAGTCAAACACAGTTGCAGATGCACAGACCCTTGGTTCATGCGGTCCAAAAAACCTTTAAGATAAAAAAAAGAAAGTCAATACATGTATAGAAACTGAATGATCACCTACCTGTTACACACTTGCAAACAGATAGTAGCGAGTCACACACAGTTGCAGATGCACAGACCCTTGGTTCATGTGGTCCGAAAGACCTTTAAGACAAAAAAGAAAGTCAATACATGTATAGAAACTGAATGATCACCTACCTGTTACACACTCGCAGACAGATAGTAGTGAGTCACACACAGTTGCAGATGCACAGACTCTTGGTTCATGCGGTCTGAAAGACCTTTAAGACAAAAAAAGAAAGTCAATACATGTATAGAAACTGAATGATCACCAACCTGTTACACACTTGCAGACAGATAGTAGCGAGTCACACACAGTTGCAGATGCACAGACCCTTGGTTCATGTGGTCCGAAAAACGTATAAGACAAAAAAAAAAAGTCAATACATGTATAGAAACTGAATGATCACCTACCTGTTACACACTTGCAGACAGATTGATAGCGAGCCACACACACAGTGGCAATGGAAAGACCCTTGGTTCATGCGGTCCGAAAAACCTGTAAGACAAAAAAAAAAAGTCAATACATGTATAGAAAATGAATGATGACTTACCTGTTACACACTTGCAGACAGATAATAGTGAGTCACACACAGTTGCAGATGCACAAACCCTTGGTTCATGTGGTCCGAAAAACCTGTAAAACAAAAAAAGAAAGTCAAAACATGTATAGAAACTGAATGATCACCTACCTGTTGCACAATTGCAGACAGATAGTAGCGAGTCACACACAGTTGCAGATGCACAGACCCTTGGTTCATGCGGTCCAAAAAACCTGTAAGACAAAAAAAGAAAGTCAATGAATGTATAGAAACTGAATGATCACCAACCTGTTACACACTTGCAGACAGATAGTAGCGAGTCACACACAGTTGCAGATGCACAGAACCTTGGTTCATGTGGTCCGAAAAACCTGTAAGACAAAAAAAGAAAGTCAAAACCTGTTACACACTTGCAGACAGATTGATAGCGAGTCACACAAACAGTGGCAATGGAAAGACCCTTGGTTCATGCGGTCCGAAAAACCTGTAAAACAAAAAAAGAAAGTCAAAACATGTATATAAACTGAATGATCACCTACCTATTACACACTTGCAGACAGATAGTAGCGAGTCAAACACAGTTGCAGATGCAGAGACCCTTGGTTCATGTGGTCCGAAAGACCTTTAAGACAAAAAAAGAAAGTCAAAACATGTATATAAACTGAATGATGACCTACCTGTTACACACTTGCATAAGGATAGTAGCGAGTCAAACACAGTTGCAGATCCACAGACCCTTGGTTCATGTGGTCCGAAAGACCTTTAAGACAAAAAGAGAAAGTCAATACATGTATAGAAACTGAATGATCACCAACCTGTTACACACTTATACAGATAGTAGCGAGTCACACACAGTTGCAGATGCACAGACCCTTAGTTCATGCGGACCGAAAAACCTGTAAGACAAAAAAAGAAAGTCAATACATGTATAGAAACTGAATGATAACTTACCTGATACACACTTGCAGACAGATAGTAGCGAGTCACACACAGTCGCAGATGCACAGACCCTTGGTTCATGTGGTCCGAAAGACCTTTAAGACAAAAAAAGAAGGTCAATACATGTATAGAAACTGAATGATCACCTACCTGTTACACACTTGCAGACAGATAGATAGCGAGCCACACACAAAGTTGCAATAGATAGACCCTTGTTGGCTGTATTCACCATCAGGAAGGGGGGAGCCATTGGTCCTGAAAGCCTGTAAGACAACAAAAAGGCAATACATGTATACAACCTCAATGATCACTTACCTCTTACACACTTGCAGACAGATAGTAGCGAGACACACACAGTTGCAGATGCACAGACCCTTGGTTTATGCGGTCTAAAAAAAACCTGTAAGACAAAAAAAGAAAGTCAATACATGTATAGAAACTGAATGATCACCAACCTGTTACACACTTATACAGATAGTAGCGAGTCACACACAGTTGCAGATGCACAGACCCTAGTTCATGTGGTCCGAAAAACCTGTAAGACAAAAAAAAAATAAGTCAATACATGTATAGAAACAGAATGATCACCTACCTGTTACACACTTGCAGACAGATAGTAGCGAGTCACACACAGTCGCAGAAGCACAGACCCTTGGTTCATGAGGTCTGAAAAACCTTTAAGACAAAAAAAGAAAGTCAATACATGTATAGAAACTGAATGATCACCTACCTGTTACACACTTGTAGACAGATAGTAGCGAGTCACACACAGTTGCAGATGCACAGACCCTTGGTTCATGTGGTCCGAAAAACCTGTAAGACAAAAAAAGAAAGTCAAAACATGTATAGAAACTGAAGACATGTATAGAAACTGCAGACAGATAGTAGCGATTCACACACAGTTGAAGATGCACAGACCCTTGGTTCATGCGGTCCTAAAAACATGTAAGACAAAAAAAGAAAGTCAATACATGTATAGAAACTGAATGATCACCTACCTGTTACACACTTGCAGTCAGATTGATAGCAAGCCACACACAAAGTGGCAATGGAAAGACCCTTGGTTCATGCGGTCCGAAAAACCTGTAAGACAAAAAAAGAAAGTCAATACATGTATAGAAACTGAAGACATGTATAGAAACTGCAGACAGATAGTAGCGAGTCACACACAGTTGCAGATGCACAGACCCTTGGTTCATGCGGTCCTAAAAACCTGTAAGACAAAAAAAGAAAGTCAATATATGTATAGAAACTGAATGATCACCTACCTGTTACACACTTGCAGACAGACTGATAGCGAGCCACACACACAGTGGCAATGGAAAGACCCTTGGTTCATGTGGTCCGATAGACCTTTAAGACAAAAAAAGAAAGTCAATACATGTATAGAAACTAAATGATCACCTACCTCTTACACACTTGCAGAAAGATAGTAGCGAGTCACACACAGTTGCAGATGCACAGACCCTTGGTTCATGAGGTCCGAAAAATCTGTAAGACAAAAAAAGAAAGTGAATACATGTATAGAAAATGAATGATCACCTACCTGTTACACACTTGCAGACAGACTGATAGCGAGCCACACACACAGTGGCAATGGAAAGACCCTTGGTTCATGCGGTCCGAAAAACCTGTAAGACAAAAAAAAAAGTCAATACATGTATAGAAAATGAATGATCACTTACCTGTTACACACTTGCAGACAGATAGTAGTGAGTCACACACAGTTGCAGATGCACAAACCCTTGTTTTCATATGGTCCGATAAACCTGTAAAACAAAAAAAGAAAGTCAAAACATGTATAGAAACTGAATGATCACCTACCTGTTGCACAATTGCAGACAGATAGTAGCGAGTCACACACAGTTGCAGATGCACAGACCCTTGGTTCATGTGTTCCGAAAAACCTGTAAGACAAAAAAAGAAAGTCAAAACATGTATAGAAACTGAATGATCACCAATTTGTTACACACTTGCAGACAGATAGTAGCGAGTCAAACACAGTTGCAGATGCACAGACCCTTGGTTCATGCGGTCCAAAAAACCTTTAAGATAAAAAAAAGAAAGTCAATACATGTATAGAAACTGAATGATCACCTACCTGTTACACACTCGCAGACAGATAGTAGCGAGTCACACACAGTTGCAGATGCACAGACTCTTGGTTCATGCGGTCTGAAAGACCTTTAAGACAAAAAAAGAAAGTCAATACATGTATAGAAACTGAATGATCACCAACCTGTTACACACTTGCAGACAGATAGTAGCGAGTCACACACAGTTGCAGATGCACAGACCCTTGGTTCATGTGGTCCGAAAAACGTATAAGACAAAAAAAAAAGTCAATACATGTATAGAAACTGAATGATCACCTACCTGTTACACACTTGCAGACAGATTGATAGCGAGCCACACACACAGTGGCAATGGAAAGACCCTTGGTTCATGCGGTCCGAAAAACCTGTAAGACAAAAAAAAAAAGTCAATACATGTATAGAAAATGAATGATGACTTACCTGTTACACACTTGCAGACAGATAATAGTGAGTCACACACAGTTGCAGATGCACAAACCCTTGGTTCATGTGGTCCGAAAAACCTGTAAAACAAAAAAAGAAAGTCAATACATGTATAGAAACTGAATGATCACCTTCCTGTTACACACTTGCAGACAGATAGTAGCGAGTCAAACACAGTTGCAGATGCAGAGACCCTTGGTTCATGTGGTCCGAAAGACCTTTAAGACAAAAAAAGAAAGTCAAAACATGTATATAAACTGAATGATGACCTACCTGTTACACACTTGCATAAGGATAGTAGCGAGTCAAACACAGTTGCAGATCCACAGACCCTTGGTTCATGTGGTCCGAAAGACCTTTAAGACAAAAAGAGAAAGTCAATACATGTATAGAAACTGAATGATCACCAACCTGTTACACACTTATACAGATAGTAGCGAGTCACACACAGTTGCAGATGCACAGACCCTTAGTTCATGCGGACCGAAAAACCTGTAAGACAAAAAAAGAAGGTCAATACATGTATAGAAACTGAATGATAACTTACCTGATACACACTTGCAGACAGATAGTAGCGAGTCACACACAGTCGCAGATGCACAGACCCTTGGTTCATGTGGTCCGAAAGACCTTTAAGACAAAAAAAGAAGGTCAATACATGTATAGAAACTGAATGATCACCTACCTGTTACACACTTGCAGACAGATAGATAGCGAGCCACACACAAAGTTGCAATAGATAGACCCTTGTTGGCTGTATTCACCATCAGGAAGGGGGGAGCCATTGGTCCTGAAAGCCTGTAAGACAACAAAAAGGCAATACATGTATACAACCTCAATGATCACTTACCTCTTACACACTTGCAGACAGATAGTAGCGAGACACACACAGTTGCAGATGCACAGACCCTTGGTTTATGCGGTCTAAAAAAAACCTGTAAGACAAAAAAAGAAAGTCAATACATGTATAGAAACTGAATGATCACCTACCTGTTACACACTTGCAAAAAGATAGTAGCGAGTCACACACAGTTGCAGATGCACAGACCCTAGTTCATGTGGTCCGAAAAACTTGTAAGACAAAAAAAAAAGAAAGTCAATACATGTATAGAAACTGAATGATCACTCACCTGTTACACACTTGCAGACAGATAGTAGCGGGTCACACAGTTGCAGATGCACAGACCCTTGGTTCATGTGGTCCGAAAAACCTGTAAGACAAAAAAAAAAAAAAGTCAATACATGTATAGAAACAGAATGATCACCTACCTGTTACACACTTGCAGACAGATAGTAGCGAGTCACACACAGTCGCAGAAGCACAGACCCTTGGTTCATGAGGTCTGAAAAACCTTTAAGACAAAAAAAGAAAGTCAATACATGTATAGAAACTGAATGATCACCTACCTGTTACACACTTGTAGACAGATAGTAGCGAGTCACACACAGTTGCAGATGCACAGACCCTTGGTTCATGTGGTCCGAAAAACCTGTAAGACAAAAAAAGAAAGTCAAAACATGTATAGAAACTGAAGACATGTATAGAAACTGCAGACAGATAGTAGCGATTCACACACAGTTGAAGATGCACAGACCCTTGGTTCATGCGGTCCTAAAAACATGTAAGACAAAAAAAGAAAGTCAATACATGTATAGAAACTGAATGATCACCTACCTGTTACACACTTGCAGTCAGATTGATAGCAAGCCACACACAAAGTGGCAATGGAAAGACCCTTGGTTCATGCGGTCCGAAAAACCTGTAAGACAAAAAAAGAAAGTCAATACATGTATAGAAACTGAAGACATGTATAGAAACTGCAGACAGATAGTAGCGAGTCACACACAGTTGCAGATGCACAGACCCTTGGTTCATGCGGTCCTAAAAACCTGTAAGACAAAAAAAGAAAGTCAATATATGTATAGAAACTGAATGATCACCTACCTATTACACACTTGCAGACAGACTGATAGCGAGCCACACACACAGTGGCAATGGAAAGACCCTTGGTTCATGTGGTCCGATAGACCTTTAAGACAAAAAAAGAAAGTCAATACATGTATAGAAACTAAATGATCACCTACCTCTTACACACTTGCAGAAAGATAGTAGCGAGTCACACACAGTTGCAGATGCACAGACCCTTGGTTCATGAGGTCCGAAAAATCTGTAAGACAAAAAAAGAAAGTGAATACATGTATAGAAAATGAATGATCACCTACCTGTTACACACTTGCAGACAGACTGATAGCGAGCCACACACACAGTGGCAATGGAAAGACCCTTGGTTCATGCGGTCCGAAAAACCTGTAAGACAAAAAAAAAAGTCAATACATGTATAGAAAATGAATGATCACTTACCTGTTACACACTTGCAGACAGATAGTAGTGAGTCACACACAGTTGCAGATGCACAAACCCTTGTTTTCATATGGTCCGATAAACCTGTAAAACAAAAAAAGAAAGTCAAAACATGTATAGAAACTGAATGATCACCTACCTGTTGCACAATTGCAGACAGATAGTAGCGAGTCACACACAGTTGCAGATGCACAGACCCTTGGTTCATGTGTTCCGAAAAACCTGTAAGACAAAAAAAGAAAGTCAAAACATGTATAGAAACTGAATGATCACCAATTTGTTACACACTTGCAGACAGATAGTAGCGAGTCAAACACAGTTGCAGATGCACAGACCCTTGGTTCATGCGGTCCAAAAAACCTTTAAGATAAAAAAAAGAAAGTCAATACATGTATAGAAACTGAATGATCACCTACCTGTTACACACTCGCAGACAGATAGTAGCGAGTCACACACAGTTGCAGATGCACAGACTCTTGGTTCATGCGGTCTGAAAGACCTTTAAGACAAAAAAAGAAAGTCAATACATGTATATAAACTGAATGATGACCTACCTGTTACACACTTGCATAAGGATAGTAGCGAGTCAAACACAGTTGCAGATCCACAGACCCTTGGTTCATGTGGTCCGAAAGACCTTTAAGACAAAAAGAGAAAGTCAATACATGTATAGAAACTGAATGATCACCAACCTGTTACACACTTATACAGATAGTAGCGAGTCACACACAGTTGCAGATGCACAGACCCTTAGTTCATGCGGACCGAAAAACCTGTAAGACAAAAAAAGAAAGTCAATACATGTATAGAAACTGAATGATAACTTACCTGATACACACTTGCAGACAGATAGTAGCGAGTCACACACAGTCGCAGATGCACAGACCCTTGGTTCATGTGGTCCGAAAGACCTTTAAGACAAAAAAAGAAGGTCAATACATGTATAGAAACTGAATGATCACCTACCTGTTACACACTTGCAGACAGATAGATAGCGAGCCACACACAAAGTTGCAATAGATAGACCCTTGTTGGCTGTATTCACCATCAGGAAGGGGGGAGCCATTGGTCCTGAAAGCCTGTAAGACAACAAAAAGGCAATACATGTATACAACCTCAATGATCACTTACCTCTTACACACTTGCAGACAGATAGTAGCGAGACACACACAGTTGCAGATGCACAGACCCTTGGTTTATGCGGTCTAAAAAAAACCTGTAAGACAAAAAAAGAAAGTCAATACATGTATAGAAACTGAATGATCACCAACCTGTTACACACTTATACAGATAGTAGCGAGTCACACACAGTTGCAGATGCACAGACCCTAGTTCATGTGGTCCGAAAAACCTGTAAGACAAAAAAAAAATAAGTCAATACATGTATAGAAACAGAATGATCACCTACCTGTTACACACTTGCAGACAGATAGTAGCGAGTCACACACAGTCGCAGAAGCACAGACCCTTGGTTCATGAGGTCTGAAAAACCTTTAAGACAAAAAAAGAAAGTCAATACATGTATAGAAACTGAATGATCACCTACCTGTTACACACTTGTAGACAGATAGTAGCGAGTCACACACAGTTGCAGATGCACAGACCCTTGGTTCATGTGGTCCGAAAAACCTGTAAGACAAAAAAAGAAAGTCAAAACATGTATAGAAACTGAAGACATGTATAGAAACTGCAGACAGATAGTAGCGATTCACACACAGTTGAAGATGCACAGACCCTTGGTTCATGCGGTCCTAAAAACATGTAAGACAAAAAAAGAAAGTCAATACATGTATAGAAACTGAATGATCACCTACCTGTTACACACTTGCAGTCAGATTGATAGCAAGCCACACACAAAGTGGCAATGGAAAGACCCTTGGTTCATGCGGTCCGAAAAACCTGTAAGACAAAAAAAGAAAGTCAATACATGTATAGAAACTGAAGACATGTATAGAAACTGCAGACAGATAGTAGCGAGTCACACACAGTTGCAGATGCACAGACCCTTGGTTCATGCGGTCCTAAAAACCTGTAAGACAAAAAAAGAAAGTCAATATATGTATAGAAACTGAATGATCACCTACCTGTTACACACTTGCAGACAGACTGATAGCGAGCCACACACACAGTGGCAATGGAAAGACCCTTGGTTCATGTGGTCCGATAGACCTTTAAGACAAAAAAAGAAAGTCAATACATGTATAGAAACTAAATGATCACCTACCTCTTACACACTTGCAGAAAGATAGTAGCGAGTCACACACAGTTGCAGATGCACAGACCCTTGGTTCATGAGGTCCGAAAAATCTGTAAGACAAAAAAAGAAAGTGAATACATGTATAGAAAATGAATGATCACCTACCTGTTACACACTTGCAGACAGACTGATAGCGAGCCACACACACAGTGGCAATGGAAAGACCCTTGGTTCATGCGGTCCGAAAAACCTGTAAGACAAAAAAAAAAGTCAATACATGTATAGAAAATGAATGATCACTTACCTGTTACACACTTGCAGACAGATAGTAGTGAGTCACACACAGTTGCAGATGCACAAACCCTTGTTTTCATATGGTCCGATAAACCTGTAAAACAAAAAAAGAAAGTCAAAACATGTATAGAAACTGAATGATCACCTACCTGTTGCACAATTGCAGACAGATAGTAGCGAGTCACACACAGTTGCAGATGCACAGACCCTTGGTTCATGTGTTCCGAAAAACCTGTAAGACAAAAAAAGAAAGTCAAAACATGTATAGAAACTGAATGATCACCAATTTGTTACACACTTGCAGACAGATAGTAGCGAGTCAAACACAGTTGCAGATGCACAGACCCTTGGTTCATGCGGTCCAAAAAACCTTTAAGATAAAAAAAAGAAAGTCAATACATGTATAGAAACTGAATGATCACCTACCTGTTACACACTCGCAGACAGATAGTAGCGAGTCACACACAGTTGCAGATGCACAGACTCTTGGTTCATGCGGTCTGAAAGACCTTTAAGACAAAAAAAGAAAGTCAATACATGTATAGAAACTGAATGATCACCAACCTGTTACACACTTGCAGACAGATAGTAGCGAGTCACACACAGTTGCAGATGCACAGACCCTTGGTTCATGTGGTCCGAAAAACGTATAAGACAAAAAAAAAAGTCAATACATGTATAGAAACTGAATGATCACCTACCTGTTACACACTTGCAGACAGATTGATAGCGAGCCACACACACAGTGGCAATGGAAAGACCCTTGGTTCATGCGGTCCGAAAAACCTGTAAGACAAAAAAAAAAAGTCAATACATGTATAGAAAATGAATGATGACTTACCTGTTACACACTTGCAGACAGATAATAGTGAGTCACACACAGTTGCAGATGCACAAACCCTTGGTTCATGTGGTCCGAAAAACCTGTAAAACAAAAAAAGAAAGTCAATACATGTATAGAAACTGAATGATCACCTTTCTGTTACACACTTGCAGACAGATAGTAGCGAGTCAAACACAGTTGCAGATGCAGAGACCCTTGGTTCATGTGGTCCGAAAGACCTTTAAGACAAAAAAAGAAAGTCAAAACATGTATATAAACTGAATGATGACCTACCTGTTACACACTTGCATAAGGATAGTAGCGAGTCAAACACAGTTGCAGATCCACAGACCCTTGGTTCATGTGGTCCGAAAGACCTTTAAGACAAAAAGAGAAAGTCAATACATGTATAGAAACTGAATGATCACCAACCTGTTACACACTTATACAGATAGTAGCGAGTCACACACAGTTGCAGATGCACAGACCCTTAGTTCATGCGGACCGAAAAACCTGTAAGACAAAAAAAGAAGGTCAATACATGTATAGAAACTGAATGATAACTTACCTGATACACACTTGCAGACAGATAGTAGCGAGTCACACACAGTCGCAGATGCACAGACCCTTGGTTCATGTGGTCCGAAAGACCTTTAAGACAAAAAAAGAAGGTCAATACATGTATAGAAACTGAATGATCACCTACCTGTTACACACTTGCAGACAGATAGATAGCGAGCCACACACAAAGTTGCAATAGATAGACCCTTGTTGGCTGTATTCACCATCAGGAAGGGGGGAGCCATTGGTCCTGAAAGCCTGTAAGACAACAAAAAGGCAATACATGTATACAACCTCAATGATCACTTACCTCTTACACACTTGCAGACAGATAGTAGCGAGACACACACAGTTGCAGATGCACAGACCCTTGGTTTATGCGGTCTAAAAAAAACCTGTAAGACAAAAAAAGAAAGTCAATACATGTATAGAAACTGAATGATCACCTACCTGTTACACACTTGCAAAAAGATAGTAGCGAGTCACACACAGTTGCAGATGCACAGACCCTAGTTCATGTGGTCCGAAAAACTTGTAAGACAAAAAAAAAAGAAAGTCAATACATGTATAGAAACTGAATGATCACTCACCTGTTACACACTTGCAGACAGATAGTAGCGGGTCACACAGTTGCAGATGCACAGACCCTTGGTTCATGTGGTCCGAAAAACCTGTAAGACAAAAAAAAAAAAAGTCAATACATGTATAGAAACAGAATGATCACCTACCTGTTACACACTTGCAGACAGATAGTAGCGAGTCACACACAGTCGCAGAAGCACAGACCCTTGGTTCATGAGGTCTGAAAAACCTTTAAGACAAAAAAAGAAAGTCAATACATGTATAGAAACTGAATGATCACCTACCTGTTACACACTTGTAGACAGATAGTAGCGAGTCACACACAGTTGCAGATGCACAGACCCTTGGTTCATGTGGTCCGAAAAACCTGTAAGACAAAAAAAGAAAGTCAAAACATGTATAGAAACTGAAGACATGTATAGAAACTGCAGACAGATAGTAGCGATTCACACACAGTTGAAGATGCACAGACCCTTGGTTCATGCGGTCCTAAAAACATGTAAGACAAAAAAAGAAAGTCAATACATGTATAGAAACTGAATGATCACCTACCTGTTACACACTTGCAGTCAGATTGATAGCAAGCCACACACAAAGTGGCAATGGAAAGACCCTTGGTTCATGCGGTCCGAAAAACCTGTAAGACAAAAAAAGAAAGTCAATACATGTATAGAAACTGAAGACATGTATAGAAACTGCAGACAGATAGTAGCGAGTCACACACAGTTGCAGATGCACAGACCCTTGGTTCATGCGGTCCTAAAAACCTGTAAGACAAAAAAAGAAAGTCAATATATGTATAGAAACTGAATGATCACCTACCTATTACACACTTGCAGACAGACTGATAGCGAGCCACACACACAGTGGCAATGGAAAGACCCTTGGTTCATGTGGTCCGATAGACCTTTAAGACAAAAAAAGAAAGTCAATACATGTATAGAAACTAAATGATCACCTACCTCTTACACACTTGCAGAAAGATAGTAGCGAGTCACACACAGTTGCAGATGCACAGACCCTTGGTTCATGAGGTCCGAAAAATCTGTAAGACAAAAAAAGAAAGTGAATACATGTATAGAAAATGAATGATCACCTACCTGTTACACACTTGCAGACAGACTGATAGCGAGCCACACACACAGTGGCAATGGAAAGACCCTTGGTTCATGCGGTCCGAAAAACCTGTAAGACAAAAAAAAAAGTCAATACATGTATAGAAAATGAATGATCACTTACCTGTTACACACTTGCAGACAGATAGTAGTGAGTCACACACAGTTGCAGATGCACAAACCCTTGTTTTCATATGGTCCGATAAACCTGTAAAACAAAAAAAGAAAGTCAAAACATGTATAGAAACTGAATGATCACCTACCTGTTGCACAATTGCAGACAGATAGTAGCGAGTCACACACAGTTGCAGATGCACAGACCCTTGGTTCATGTGTTCCGAAAAACCTGTAAGACAAAAAAAGAAAGTCAAAACATGTATAGAAACTGAATGATCACCAATTTGTTACACACTTGCAGACAGATAGTAGCGAGTCAAACACAGTTGCAGATGCACAGACCCTTGGTTCATGCGGTCCAAAAAACCTTTAAGATAAAAAAAAGAAAGTCAATACATGTATAGAAACTGAATGATCACCTACCTGTTACACACTCGCAGACAGATAGTAGCGAGTCACACACAGTTGCAGATGCACAGACTCTTGGTTCATGCGGTCTGAAAGACCTTTAAGACAAAAAAAGAAAGTCAATACATGTATAGAAACTGAATGATCACCAACCTGTTACACACTTGCAGACAGATAGTAGCGAGTCACACACAGTTGCAGATGCACAGACCCTTGGTTCATGTGGTCCGAAAACCGTATAAGACAAAAAAAAAAGTCAATACATGTATAGAAACTGAATGATCACCTACCTGTTACACACTTGCAGACAGATTGATAGCGAGCCACACACACAGTGGCAATGGAAAGACCCTTGGTTCATGCGGTCCGAAAAACCTGTAAGACAAAAAAAAAAAGTCAATACATGTATAGAAAATGAATGATGACTTACCTGTTACACACTTGCAGACAGATAATAGTGAGTCACACACAGTTGCAGATGCACAAACCCTTGGTTCATGTGGTCCGAAAAACCTGTAAAACAAAAAAAGAAAGTCAATACATGTATAGAAACTGAATGATCACCTTCCTGTTACACACTTGCAGACAGATAGTAGCGAGTCACACACAGTTGCAGATGCACAGACCCTTGGTTCATGCGGTCCAAAAAACCTGTAAGACAAAAAAAGAAAGTCAATGAATGTATAGAAACTGAATGATCACCAACCTGTTACACACTTGCAGACAGATAGTAGCGAGTCACACACAGTTGCAGATGCACAGAACCTTGGTTCATGTGGTCCGAAAAACCTGTAAGACAAAAAAAGAAAGTCAAAACCTCTTACACACTTGCAGACAGATAGTAGCGAGTCACACACAGTTGCAGATGCACAGACCCTTGGTTCATGCGGTCCGAAAAACCTGTAAGACAAAAAAAGAAAGTCAAAACATGTATATAAACTGAATGATCACCTACCTATTACACACTTGCAGACAGATAGTAGCGAGTCAAACACAGTTGCAGATGCAGAGACCCTTGGTTCATGTGGTCCGAAAGACCTTTAAGACAAAAAAAGAAAGTCAAAACATGTATAGAAACTGAATGATGACCTACCTGTTACACACTTGCATAAGGATAGTAGCGAGTCAAACACAGTTGCAGATCCACAGACCCTTGGTTCATGTGGTCCGAAAGACCTTTAAGACAAAAAGAGAAAGTCAATACATGTATAGAAACTGAATGATCACCAACCTGTTACACACTTATACAGATAGTAGCGAGTCACACACAGTTGCAGATGCACAGACCCTTAGTTCATGCGGTCCGAAAAACCTGTAAGACAAAAAAAGAAAGTCAAAACATGTATAGAAACTGAATGATCACCTACCTGTTACACACTTGCAAACAGATAGTAACGATTCACACAGTTGCAGATGCACAGACCCTTGGTTCATGTGGTCCGAAAAACCTGTAAGACAAAAAAAGAAAGTCAAAACATGTATAGAAACTGAATGATCACCTACCTGTTACACACTTGCAGACAGATAGTAGCGAGTCACACACAGTTGCAGATGCACAGACTCTTGGTTCATGCGGTCCGATAAACCTGTAAGACAAAAAAAGAAAGTCAAAACATGTATAGAAACTGAATGATCACCTACCTGTTACACACTTGCAGACAGATAGTAGCGAGTCAAATACAGTTGCAGATGCACAGACCCTTGGTTCATGTGGTCCGAAAGACCTTTAAGACAAAAAGAGAAAGTAAATACATGTATAGAAACTGAATGATCACTAACCTGTTACACACTTGCAAACAGATAGTAACGAGTCACACAGTTGCAGATGCACAGACCCTTGGTTCATGTGGTCCGAAAAACCTGTAAGACAAAAAAAGAAAGTCAAAACATGTATAGAAACTGAAGGATCACCTACCTATTACACACATGCAGACAGAGAGTAGCGAGTCAAACACAGTTGCAGATGCACAGACCCTTGGTTCATGTGGTATGAAAGACCTTTAAGACAAAAAAAGAAAGTCAATACATGTATAGAAACTGAATGATCACCTACCTGTTACACACTTGCAAACAGATAGTAGATTGTCACACACAGTTGCAGATGCACAGACCCTTGGTTCATGCGGTCCGAAAAACGTGTAAGACAAAAAAAGAAAGTCAAAACATGTATAGAAACTGAATGATGACCTACCTGTTACACACTTGCAGAAGGATAGTAGAGAGTCAAACACAGTTGCAGATGAACAGACCCTTGGTTCATGCGGTCCGAAAAACCTGTAACACAAAAAAAGAAAGTCAATACATGTATAGAAACTGAATGATCACCAACCTGTTACACACTTGCAGACAGATAGTAGCGAATCACACACAGTTGCAGATGCACAGACCCTTGGTTCATGCGGTCCGAAAAACCTATAAGGCAAAAAAAGAAAGTCAAAACATGTATAGAAACTGAATGATCACCTACCTGTTACACACTTGCAAACAGATAGTAGCAAGTCACACACAGTTGCAGATGCAAAGACCCTTGGTTCATGTGGTCCGAAAAACCTGTAAGACAAAAAAAGAAAGTCAAAACATGTATAGAAACTGAATGATAACCTACCTATTACACACTTGCAGACAGATAGTAGCAAGTCAAACAGAGTTGCAGATGCACAGACCCTTGGTTCACGTGGTCCGAAAGACCTTTAAGACAAAAAAGAAAGTCAATACATGTATAGAAACTGAATGATCACCTACCTGTTACACACTCGCAGACAGATAGTAGCGAGTCACACACAGTTGCAGATGCACAGACTCTTGGTTCATGCGGTCTGAAAGACCTTTAAGACAAAAAAAGAAAGTCAATACATGTATAGAAACTGAATGATCACCAACCTGTTACACACTTGCAGACAGATAGTAGCGAGTCACACACAGTTGCAGATGCACAGACCCTTGGTTCATGTGGTCCGAAAAACGTATAAGACAAAAAAAAAAAAAGTCAATACATGTATAGAAACTGAATGATCACCTACCTGTTACCCACTTGCAGACAGATTGATAGCGAGCCACACACACAGTAGCAATGGAAAGACCCTTGGTTCATGCGGTCCGAAAAACCTGTAAGACCAAAAAAAAAAGTCAATACATGTATAGAAAATGAATGATGACTTACCTGTTACACACTTGCAGACAGATAATAGTGAGTCACACACAGTTGCAGATGCACAAACCCTTGGTTCATGTGGTCCGAAAAACCTGTAAAACAAAAAAAGAAAGTCAAAACATGTATAGAAACTGAATGATCACCTACCTGTTGCACAATTGCAGACAGATAGTAGCGAGTCACACACAGTTGCAGATGCACAGACCCTTGGTTCATGCGGTCCAAAAAACCTGTAAGAAAAAAAAAAAAAGTCAATGAATGTATAGAAACTGAATGATCACCAACCTGTTACACACTTGCAGACAGATAGTAGCGAGTCACACACAGTTGCAGATGCACAGAACCTTGGTTCATGTGGTCCGAAAAACCTGTAAGACAAAAAAAGAAAGTCAAAACCTGTTACACACTTGCAGACAGATTGATAGCGAGTCACACAAACAGTGGCAATGGAAAGACCCTTGGTTCATGCGGTCCGAAAAACCTGTAAAACAAAAAAAGAAAGTCAATACATGTATAGAAACTGAATGATCACCTTCCTGTTACACACTTGCAAACAGATAGTAACGAGTCACACAGTTGCAGATGCACAGACCCTTGGTTCATGTGGTCCGAAAAACCTGTAAGACAAAAAAAGAAAGTCAAAACATGTATAGAAACTGAATGATCACCTACCTGTTACACACTTGCAGACAAATAGTAGCGAGTCACACACAGTTGCAGATGCACAGACCCTTGGTTCATGTGGTCCGAAAGACCTTTAAGACAAAAAAGAAAGTCAATACATGTATAGAAACTGAATGATCACCAACCTGTTACACACTTGCAGACAGATAGTAGCGAGTCACACACAGTTGCAGATGCACAGACCCTTGGTTCATGCGGTCCGAAAAACCTGTAAGACAAAAAAAGAAAGTCAAAACATGTATATAAACTGAATGATCACCTACCTATTACACACTTGCAGACAGATAGTAGCGAGTCACACACAGTTGCAGATGCACAGACCCTTGGTTCATGAGGTCCGAAAGACCTTTAAGACAAAAAAGAAAGTCAATACATGTATAGAAACTGAATGATCACCAACCTGTTACACACTTGCAGACAGATAGTAGCGAGTCACACACAGTTGCAGATGCACAGACCCTTGGTTCATGCGGTCCGAAAAACCTGTAAGACAAAAAAAGAAAGTCAAAACATGTATATAAACTGAATGATCACCTACCTATTACACACTTGCAGACAGATAGTAGCGAGTCAAACACAGTTGCAGATGCAGAGACCCTTGGTTCATGTGGTCCGAAAGACCTTTAAGACAAAAAAAGAAAGTCAAAACATGTATAGAAACTGAATGATGACCTACCTGTTACACACTTGCATAAGGATAGTAGCGAGTCAAACACAGTTGCAGATCCACAGACCCTTGGTTCATGTGGTCCGAAAGACCTTTAAGACAAAAAGAGAAAGTCAATACATGTATAGAAACTGAATGATCACCAACCTGTTACACACTTATACAGATAGTAGCGAGTCACACACAGTTGCAGATGCACAGACCCTTGGTTCATGCGGTCCGAAAAACCTGTAAGACAAAAAAAGAAAGTCAAAACATGTATAGAAACTGAATGATCACCTACCTGTTACACACTTGCAAACAGATAGTAACGAGTCACACAGTTGCAGATGCACAGACCCTTGGTTCATGTGGTCCGAAAAACCTGTAAGACAAAAAAAGAAAGTCAAAACATGTATAGAAACTGAATGATCACCTACCTGTTACACACTTGCAGACAGATAGTAGCGAGTCACACACAGTGGCAGATGCACAGACTCTTGGTTCATGCGGTCCGATAAACCTGTAAGACAAAAAGAGAAAGTAAATACATGTATAGAAACTGAATGATCACTAACCTGTTACACACTTGCAAACAGATAGTAACGAGTCACACAGTTGCAGATGCACAGACCCTTGGTTCATGTGGTCCGAAAAACCTGTAAGACAAAAAAAGAAAGTCAAAACATGTATAGAAACTGAAGGATCACCTACCTATTACACACATGCAGACAGATAGTAGCGAGTCAAACACAGTTGCAGATGCACAGACCCTTGGTTCATGTGGTATGAAAGACCTTTAAGACAAAAAAAGAAAGTCAATACATGTATAGAAACTGAATGATCACCTACCTGTTACACACTTGCAAACAGATAGTAGATTGTCACACACAGTTGCAGATGCACAGACCCTTGGTTCATGCGGTCCGAAAAACGTGTAAGACAAAAAAAGAAAGTCAAAACATGTATAGAAACTGAATGATGACCTACCTGTTACACACTTGCAGAAGGATAGTAGAGAGTCAAACACAGTTGCAGATGAACACACCCTTGGTTCATGCGGTCCGAAAAACCTGTAACACAAAAAAAGAAAGTCAATACATGTATAGAAACTGAATGATCACTAACCTGTTACACACTTGCAGACAGATAGTAGCGAATCACACACAGTTGCAGATGCACAGACCCTTGGTTCATGCGGTCCGAAAAACCTATAAGGCAAAAAAAGAAAGTCAAAACATGTATAGAAACTGAATGATCACCTACCTGTTACACACTTGCAAACAGATAGTAGCAAGTCACACACAGTTGCAGATGCAAAGACCCTTGGTTCATGTGGTCCGAAAAACCTGTAAGACAAAAAAAGAAAGTCAAAACATGTATAGAAACTGAATGATAACCTACCTATTACACACTTGCAGACAGATAGTAGCAAGTCAAACAGAGTTGCAGATGCACAGACTCTTGGTTCATGCGGTCCAAAAAACCTTTAAGATAAAAAAAAGAAAGTCAATACATGTATAGAAACTGAATGATCACCTACCTGTTACACACTTGCAAACAGATAGTAGCGAGTCACACACAGTTGCAGATGCACAGACCCTTGGTTCATGTGGTCCGAAAGACCTTTGAGACAAAAAAGAAAGTCAATACATGTATAGAAACTGAATGATCACCTACCTGTTACACACTCGCAGACAGATAGTAGCGAGTCACACACAGTTGCAGATGCACAGACTCTTGGTTCATGCGGTCTGAAAGACCTTTAAGACAAAAAAAGAAGGTCAATACATGTATAGAAACTGAATGATCACCAACCTGTTACACACTTGCAGACAGATAGTAGCGAGTCACACACAGTTGCAGATGCACAGACCCTTGGTTCATGTGGTCCGAAAAACGTATAAGACAAAAAAAAAAAGTCAATACATGTATAGAAACTGAATGATCACCTACCTGTTACACACTTGCAGACAGATTGATAGCGAGCCACACACACAGTGGCAATGGAAAGACCCTTGGTTCATGCGGTCCGAAAAACCTGTAAGACAAAAAAAGAAAGTCAATGAATGTATAGAAACTGAATGATCACCAACCTGTTACACACTTGCAGACAGATAGTAGCGAGTCACACACAGTTGCAGATGCACAGAACCTTGGTTCATGTGGTCCGAAAAACCTGTAAGACAAAAAAAGAAAGTCAAAACCTGTTACACACTTGCAGACAGATTGATAGCGAGTCACACAAACAGTGGCAATGGAAAGACCCTTGGTTCATGCGGTCCGAAAAACCTGTAAGACAAAAAAGAAAGTCAATACATGTATAGAAACTGAAGGATCACCTACCTATTACACACATGCAGAATATAGTAGCGAGTCAAACACAGTTGCAGATGCACAGACCCTTGGTTCATGTGGTATGAAAGACCTTTAAGACAAAAAAAGAAAGTCAATACATGTATAGAAACTGAATAATAACCTACCTATTACACACTTGCAGACAGATAGTAGTGAATCAAACACAGTTGCAGATGCACAGACCCTTGGTTCATGTGGTCCGAAAGACCTTTAAGACAAAAAAAGAAAGTCAAAACATGTATAGAAACTGAATGATCACCTACCTATTACACACTTGCAGACAGATAGTAGTGAATCAAACACAGTTGCAGATGCACAGACCCTTGGTTCATGTGGTCCGAAAGACCTTTAAGACAAAAAAAGAAAGTCAATACATGTATAGAAACTGAATGATCACCTTCCTGTTACACACTTGCAAACAGATAGTAACGAGTCACACAGTTGCAGATGCACAGACCCTTGGTTCATGTGGTCCGAAAAACCTGTAAGACAAAAAAAGAAAGTCAAAACATGTATAGAAACTGAATGATCACCTACCTGTTACACACTTGCAGACAGATAGTAGCGAGTCACACACAGTTGCAGATGCACAGACCCTTGGTTCATGTGGTCCGAAAGACCTTTAAGACAAAAAAGAAAGTCAATACATGTATAGAAACTGAATGATCACCAACCTGTTACACACTTGCAGACAGATTGATAGCGAGTCACACACAGTTGCAGATGCACAGACCCTTGGTTCATGTGGTCCGAAAGACCTTTAAGACAAAAAAGAAAGTCAATACATGTATAGAAACTGAATGATCACCAACCTGTTACACACTTGCAGAAGGATAGTAGAGAGTCAAACACAGTTGCAGATGAACAGACCCTTGGTTCATGCGGTCCGAAAAACCTGTAACACAAAAAAAGAAAGTCAATACATGTATAGAAACTGAATGATCACTAACCTGTTACACACTTGCAGACAGATAGTAGCGAATCACACACAGTTGCAGATGCACAGACCCTTGGTTCATGCGGTCCGAAAAACCTATAAGGCAAAAAAAGAAAGTCAAAACATGTATAGAAACTGAATGATCACCTACCTGTTACACACTTGCAAACAGATAGTAGCAAGTCACACACAGTTGCAGATGCACAGACCCTTGGTTCATGTGGTCCGAAAAATCTGTAAGACAAAAAAAGAAAGTCAAAACATGTATAGAAACTGAATGATAACTTACCTATTACACACTTGCAGACAGATAGTAGCAAGTCAAACAGAGTTGCAGATGCACAGACTCTTGGTTCATGCGGTCCGAAAAACCTGTAAGACAAAAAAAAGAAAGTCAATACATGTATAGAAACTGAATGATCACTAACCTGTTACACACTTGCAGACAGATAGTAGCGAATCACACACAGTTGCAGATGCACAGACCCTTGGTTCATGCGGTCCGAAAAACCTGTAAGACAAAAAAAGAAAGTCAATACATGTATAGAAACTGAATGATCACCTACCTGTTACACACTTGCAAACAGATAGTAACGAGTCACACAGTTGCAGATGCACAGACCCTTGGTTCATGTGGTCCGAAAAACCTGTAAGACAAAAAAAGAAAGTCAAAACATGTATAGAAACTGAATGATCACCTACCTATTACCTATTACCTTGCAGACAGATAGTAGCGAGTCACACACAGTTGCAGATGCACAGACCATTGGTTCATGCGGTCCGAAAAACCTGTAAGACAAAAAAAGAAAGTCAAAACATGTATAGAAACTGAATGATCACCTACCTGTTACACACTTGCAGAAGGATAGTAGCGAGTCAAACACAGTTGCAGATGCACAGACCCTTGGTTCATGTGGTCCGAAAGGCCTTTAAGACAGAAAAAGAAAGTCAAAACATGTATAGAAACTGAATGATCACCTACCTGTTACACACTCGCAGACAGATAGTAGCGAGTCACACACAGTTGCAAATGCACAGACTCTTGGTTCATGCGGTCTGAAAGACCTTTAAGACAAAAAAAGAAGGTCAATACATGTATAGAAACTGAATGATCACCAACCTGTTACACACTTGCAGACAGATAGTAGCGAGTCACACACAGTTGCAGATGCACAGACCCTTGGTTCATGTGGTCCGAAAAACGTATAAGACAAAAAAAAAAAGTCAATACATGTATAGAAACTGAATGATCACCTACCTGTTACACACTTGCAGACAGATTGATAGCGAGCCACACACACAGTGGCAATGGAAAGACCCTTGGTTCATGCGGTCCGAAAAACCTGTAAGACAAAAAAAGAAAGTCAATGAATGTATAGAAACTGAATGATCACCAACCTGTTACACACTTGCAGACAGATAGTAGCGAGTCACACACAGTTGCAGATGCACAGAACCTTGGTTCATGTGGTCCGAAAAACCTGTAAGACAAAAAAAGAAAGTCAAAACCTGTTACACACTTGCAGACAGATTGATAGCGAGTCACACAAACAGTGGCAATGGAAAGACCCTTGGTTCATGCGGTCCGAAAAACCTGTAAGACAAAAAAGAAAGTCAATACATGTATAGAAACTGAAGGATCACCTACCTATTACACACATGCAGAATATAGTAGCGAGTCAAACACAGTTGCAGATGCACAGACCCTTGGTTCATGTGGTATGAAAGACCTTTAAGACAAAAAAAGAAAGTCAATACATGTATAGAAACTGAATAATAACCTACCTATTACACACTTGCAGACAGATAGTAGTGAATCAAACACAGTTGCAGATGCACAGACCCTTGGTTCATGTGGTCCGAAAGACCTTTAAGACAAAAAAAGAAAGTCAAAACATGTATAGAAACTGAATGATCACCTACCTATTACACACTTGCAGACAGATAGTAGTGAATCAAACACAGTTGCAGATGCACAGACCCTTGGTTCATGTGGTCCGAAAGACCTTTAAGACAAAAAAAGAAAGTCAATACATGTATAGAAACTGAATGATCACCTTCCTGTTACACACTTGCAAACAGATAGTAACGAGTCACACAGTTGCAGATGCACAGACCCTTGGTTCATGTGGTCCGAAAAACCTGTAAGACAAAAAAAGAAAGTCAAAACATGTATAGAAACTGAATGATCACCTACCTGTTACACACTTGCAGACAGATAGTAGCGAGTCACACACAGTTGCAGATGCACAGACCCTTGGTTCATGTGGTCCGAAAGACCTTTAAGACAAAAAAGAAAGTCAATACATGTATAGAAACTGAATGATCACCAACCTGTTACACACTTGCAGACAGATTGATAGCGAGTCACACACAGTTGCAGATGCACAGACCCTTGGTTCATGTGGTCCGAAAGACCTTTAAGACAAAAAAGAAAGTCAATACATGTATAGAAACTGAATGATCACCAACCTGTTACACACTTGCAGAAGGATAGTAGAGAGTCAAACACAGTTGCAGATGAACAGACCCTTGGTTCATGCGGTCCGAAAAACCTGTAACACAAAAAAAGAAAGTCAATACATGTATAGAAACTGAATGATCACTAACCTGTTACACACTTGCAGACAGATAGTAGCGAATCACACACAGTTGCAGATGCACAGACCCTTGGTTCATGCGGTCCGAAAAACCTATAAGGCAAAAAAAGAAAGTCAAAACATGTATAGAAACTGAATGATCACCTACCTGTTACACACTTGCAAACAGATAGTAGCAAGTCACACACAGTTGCAGATGCACAGACCCTTGGTTCATGTGGTCCGAAAAATCTGTAAGACAAAAAAAGAAAGTCAAAACATGTATAGAAACTGAATGATAACTTACCTATTACACACTTGCAGACAGATAGTAGCAAGTCAAACAGAGTTGCAGATGCACAGACTCTTGGTTCATGCGGTCCGAAAAACCTGTAAGACAAAAAAAAGAAAGTCAATACATGTATAGAAACTGAATGATCACTAACCTGTTACACACTTGCAGACAGATAGTAGCGAATCACACACAGTTGCAGATGCACAGACCCTTGGTTCATGCGGTCCGAAAAACCTGTAAGACAAAAAAAGAAAGTCAATACATGTATAGAAACTGAATGATCACCTACCTGTTACACACTTGCAAACAGATAGTAACGAGTCACACAGTTGCAGATGCACAGACCCTTGGTTCATGTGGTCCGAAAAACCTGTAAGACAAAAAAAGAAAGTCAAAACATGTATAGAAACTGAATGATCACCTACCTATTACCTATTACCTTGCAGACAGATAGTAGCGAGTCACACACAGTTGCAGATGCACAGACCATTGGTTCATGCGGTCCGAAAAACCTGTAAGACAAAAAAAGAAAGTCAAAACATGTATAGAAACTGAATGATCACCTACCTGTTACACACTTGCAGAAGGATAGTAGCGAGTCAAACACAGTTGCAGATGCACAGACCCTTGGTTCATGTGGTCCGAAAGGCCTTTAAGACAGAAAAAGAAAGTCAAAACATGTATAGAAACTGAATGATCACCTACCTGTTACACACTTGCAGACAGATTGATAGCGAGCCACACACACAGTGGCAATGGAAAGACCCTTGGTTCATGTGGTCCGACAGACCTTTAAGACAAAAAAAGAAAGTCAATACATGTATAGAAACTGAATGATCACCAACCTGTTACACACTTGCAGACAGATAGTAGCGAGTCACACACAGTTGCAGATGCACAGACCCTTGGTTCATGCGGTCCAAAAAACATGTAAGACAAAAAAAAGAAAGTCAATACATGTATAGAAACTGAATGATCACCTACCTGTTACACACTTGTAGACAGATAGTAGCGAGTCACACACAGTTGCAGATGTAAAGGCCCTTGGTTCATGAGGTCCGAAAAACCTTTAAGACAAAAAAAAAAAGTCAATACATGTATAGAAACTGAATGATCACCTACCTGTTACACACTTGCAGACAGATTGATAGCGAGCCACACACACAGTGGCAATGGAAAGACCCTTGGTTCATGCGGTCCAAAAAACCTGTAAGACAAAAAAAGAAAGTCAATAAATGTATAGAAACTGAATGATCACCTACCTGTTATAGAAACCTGTTACACACTTGCAGACAGATTGATAGCGAGCCACACACACAGTGGCAATGGAAAGACCCTTGGTTCATGTGGTCCCACAGACCTTTAAGACAAAAAAAGAAAGTCAATACATGTATAGAAACTGAATGATCACTTACCTGTTACACACTTGCAGACAGATAGTAGCGAGTCACACACAGTCGCAGATGCACAGACCCTTGGTTCATGTGGTCCGAAAGACCTTTAAGACAAAAAAAGAAAGTCAATACATGTATAGAAACTAAATGATCACCTACCTGTTACACACTTGCAGACAGATTGATAGCAAGCCACACACACAGTGGCAATGGAAAGACCCTTGGTTCATGTGGTCCGAAAAATCTGTAAGACAAAAAAAGAAAGTCAATACATGTATAGAAACTGAATGATCACCTACCTGTTACACACTTGCAGACAGATAGATAGCGAGCCACACATAAAGTTGCAATAGATAGACCCTTGTTGGCTGTATTCACCATCAGGAAGGGGGGAGCCATTGGTCCTGAAAGCCTGTAAGACAACAAAAAGGCAATACATGTATACAACCTCAATGATCACTTACCTCTTACACACTTGCAGACAGATAGTAGCGAGACACACACAGTTGCAGATGCACAGACCCTTGGTTTATGTGGTCTGAAAAACGTGTAAGACAAAAAAAGAAAGTCAATACATGTATAGAAACTGAATGATCACTTACCTGTTACACACTTGCAAAAAGATAGTAGCGAGTCACACACAGTTGCAGATGCACAGACCCTTGGTTCATGTGGTCCGAAAAACCTGTAAGACAAAAAAAGAAAGTCAAAACATGTATAGAAACTGAATGATCACCTACCTATTACCTATTACCTTGCAGACAGATAGTAGCGAGTCACACACAGTTGCAGATGCACAGACCATTGGTTCATGCGGTCCGAAAAACCTGTAAGACAAAAAAAGAGAGTCAAAACATGTATAGAAACTGAATGATCACCTACCTGTTACACACTTGCAGAAGGATAGTAGCGAGTCAAACACAGTTGCAGATGCACAGACCCTTGGTTCATGTGGTCCGAAAGGCCTTTAAGACAGAAAAAGAAAGTCAAAACATGTATAGAAACTGAATGATCAGCTACCTATTACACACATGCAGACAGAGAGTAGCGAGTCAAACACAGTTGCAGATGCACAGACCCTTGGTTCATGTGGTCCGAAAAACCTGTAAGACAAAAAAAGAAAGTCAATACATGTATAGAAACTGAATGATCACCTACCTATTACACACTTGTAGACAGATAGTAGCGAGTCATACACAGTTGCAGATGCACAGACCCTTGGTTCATGTGGTCCGAAAAACCTGTAAGACAAAAAAAGAAAGTCAATACATGTAAAGAAACTGAATGATCACCAACCTATTACACACTTGCAGACAGATAGTAGCGAGTCACACACAGTTGCAGATGCACAGACCCTTGGTTCATGCGGTCCGAAAAACCTGTAAGACAAAAAAAGAAAGTCAAAACATGTATAGAAACTGAATGATGACCTACCTGTTACACACTTGCATAAGGATAGTAGCGAGTCAAACACAGTTGCAGATCCACAGACCCTTGGTTCATGTGGTCCGAAAGACCTTTAAGACAAAAAGAGAAAGTCAATACATGTATAGAAACTGAATGATCACCTACCTGTTACACACTTGCAAACAGATAGTAACGAGTCACACAGTTGCAGATGCACAGACCCTTGGTTCATGTGGTCCGAAAAACCTGTAAGACAAAAAAAGAAAGTCAAAACATGTATAGAAACTGAATGATCACCTACCTGTTACACACTTGCAGACAGATAGTAGCGAGTCACACACAGTTGCAGATGCACAGACTCTTGGTTCATGCGGTCCGATAAACCTGTAAGACAAAAAAAGAAAGTCAAAACATGTATAGAAACTGAATGATCACCTACCTGTTACACACTTGCAAACAGATAGTAACGAGTCACACAGTTGCAGATGCACAGACCCTTGGTTCATGTGGTATGAAAGACCTTTAAGACAAAAAAAGAAAGTCAATACATGTATAGAAACTGAATGATCACCTACCTGTTACACACTTGCAAACAGATAGTAGATTGTCACACACAGTTGCAGATGCACAGACCCTTGGTTCATGCGGTCCGAAAAACGTGTAAGACAAAAAAAGAAAGTCAAAACATGTATAGAAACTGAATGATGACCTACCTGTTACACACTTGCAGAAGGATAGTAGAGAGTCAAACACAGTTGCAGATGAACAGACCCTTGGTTCATGCGGTCCGAAAAACCTGTAACACAAAAAAAGAAAGTCAATACATGTATAGAAACTGAATGATCACTAACCTGTTACACACTTGCAGACAGATAGTAGCGAATCACACACAGTTGCAGATGCACAGACCCTTGGTTCATGCGGTCCGAAAAACCTATAAGGCAAAAAAAGAAAGTCAAAACATGTATAGAAACTGAATGATCACCTACCTGTTACACACTTGCAAACAGATAGTAGCAAGTCACACACAGTTGCAGATGCACAGACCCTTGGTTCATGTGGTCCGAAAAATCTGTAAGACAAAAAAAGAAAGTCAAAACATGTATAGAAACTGAATGATAACTTACCTATTACACACTTGCAGACAGATAGTAGCAAGTCAAACAGAGTTGCAGATGCACAGACTCTTGGTTCATGCGGTCCGAAAAACCTGTAAGACAAAAAAAAGAAAGTCAATACATGTATAGAAACTGAATGATCACTAACCTGTTACACACTTGCAGACAGATAGTAGCAAATCACACACAGTTGCAGATGCACAGACCCTTGGTTCATGCGGTCCGAAAAACCTGTAAGACAAAAAAAGAAAGTCAATACATGTATAGAAACTGAATGATCACCTACCTGTTACACACTTGCAAACAGATAGTAACGAGTCACACAGTTGCAGATGCACAGACCCTTGGTTCATGTGGTCCGAAAAACCTGTAAGACAAAAAAAGAAAGTCAAAACATGTATAGAAACTGAATGATCACCTACCTATTACCTATTACCTTGCAGACAGATAGTAGCGAGTCACACACAGTTGCAGATGCACAGACCATTGGTTCATGCGGTCCGAAAAACCTGTAAGACAAAAAAAGAGAGTCAAAACATGTATAGAAACTGAATGATCACCTACCTATTACCTATTACCTTGCAGACAGATAGTAGCGAGTCACACACAGTTGCAGATGCACAGACCATTGGTTCATGCGGTCCGAAAAACCTGTAAGACAAAAAAAGAAAGTCAAAACATGTATAGAAACTGAATGATCACCTACCTGTTACACACTTGCAGAAGGATAGTAGCGAGTCAAACACAGTTGCAGATGCACAGACCCTTGGTTCATGTGGTCCGAAAGGCCTTTAAGACAGAAAAAGAAAGTCAAAACATGTATAGAAACTGAATGATCACCTACCTGTTACACACTTGCAGACAGATTGATAGCGAGCCACACACACAGTGGCAATGGAAAGACCCTTGGTTCATGTGGTCCGACAGACCTTTAAGACAAAAAAAGAAAGTCAATACATGTATAGAAACTGAATGATCACCAACCTGTTACACACTTGCAGACAGATAGTAGCGAGTCACACACAGTTGCAGATGCACAGACCCTTGGTTCATGCGGTCCAAAAAACATGTAAGACAAAAAAAAGAAAGTCAATACATGTATAGAAACTGAATGATCACCTACCTGTTACACACTTGTAGACAGATAGTAGCGAGTCACACACAGTTGCAGATGTAAAGGCCCTTGGTTCATGAGGTCCGAAAAACCTTTAAGACAAAAAAAAAAAGTCAATACATGTATAGAAACTGAATGATCACCTACCTGTTACACACTTGCAGACAGATTGATAGCGAGCCACACACACAGTGGCAATGGAAAGACCCTTGGTTCATGCGGTCCAAAAAACCTGTAAGACAAAAAAAGAAAGTCAATAAATGTATAGAAACTGAATGATCACCTACCTGTTATAGAAACCTGTTACACACTTGCAGACAGATTGATAGCGAGCCACACACACAGTGGCAATGGAAAGACCCTTGGTTCATGTGGTCCGACAGACCTTTAAGACAAAAAAAGAAAGTCAATACATGTATAGAAACTGAATGATCACTTACCTGTTACACACTTGCAGACAGATAGTAGCGAGTCACACACAGTCGCAGATGCACAGACCCTTGGTTCATGTGGTCCGAAAGACCTTTAAGACAAAAAAAGAAAGTCAATACATGTATAGAAACTAAATGATCACCTACCTGTTACACACTTGCAGACAGATTGATAGCAAGCCACACACACAGTGGCAATGGAAAGACCCTTGGTTCATGTGGTCCGAAAAATCTGTAAGACAAAAAAAGAAAGTCAATACATGTATAGAAACTGAATGATCACCTACCTGTTACACACTTGCAGACAGATAGATAGCGAGCCACACATAAAGTTGCAATAGATAGACCCTTGTTGGCTGTATTCACCATCAGGAAGGGGGGAGCCATTGGTCCTGAAAGCCTGTAAGACAACAAAAAGGCAATACATGTATACAACCTCAATGATCACTTACCTCTTACACACTTGCAGACAGATAGTAGCGAGTCACACACAGTTGCAGATGCACAGACCCTTGGTTTATGTGGTCTGAAAAACGTGTAAGACAAAAAAAGAAAGTCAATACATGTATAGAAACTGAATGATCACTTACCTGTTACACACTTGCAAAAAGATAGTAGCGAGTCACACACAGTTGCAGATGCACAGACCCTTGGTTCATGTGGTCCGAAAAACCTGTAAGACAAAAAAAGAAAGTCAAAACATGTATAGAAACTGAATGATCACCTACCTATTACCTATTACCTTGCAGACAGATAGTAGCGAGTCACACACAGTTGCAGATGCACAGACCATTGGTTCATGCGGTCCGAAAAACCTGTAAGACAAAAAAAGAGAGTCAAAACATGTATAGAAACTGAATGATCACCTACCTGTTACACACTTGCAGAAGGATAGTAGCGAGTCAAACACAGTTGCAGATGCACAGACCCTTGGTTCATGTGGTCCGAAAGGCCTTTAAGACAGAAAAAGAAAGTCAAAACATGTATAGAAACTGAATGATCAGCTACCTATTACACACATGCAGACAGAGAGTAGCGAGTCAAACACAGTTGCAGATGCACAGACCCTTGGTTCATGTGGTCCGAAAAACCTGTAAGACAAAAAAAGAAAGTCAATACATGTATAGAAACTGAATGATCACCTACCTATTACACACTTGTAGACAGATAGTAGCGAGTCATACACAGTTGCAGATGCACAGACCCTTGGTTCATGTGGTCCGAAAAACCTGTAAGACAAAAAAAGAAAGTCAATACATGTAAAGAAACTGAATGATCACCAACCTATTACACACTTTCAGACAGAGAGTAGCGAGTCACACACAGTTGCAGATGCACAGACTCTTGGTTCATGCGGTCCAAAAAACCTGTAAGACAAAAAAAGAAAGTCAAAACATGTATAGAAACTGAATGATCACCTACCTATTACACACTTGCAGACAGATAGTAGCGAGTCAAACACAGTTGCAGATGCACAGACCCTTGGTTCATGTGGTCCGAAAGACCTTTAAGACAAAAAGAGAAAGTAAATACATGTATAGAAACTGAATGATCACTAACCTGTTACACACTTGCAGACAGATAGTAACGAATCACACACAGTTGCAGATGCACAGACCCTTGGTTCATGCGGTCCTAAAAACCTGTAAGACAAAAAAAGAAAGTCAATACATGTATAGAAACTGAATGATCACCTACCTGTTGCACACTTGCAGACAGATTGATAGCGAGCCACACACACAGTGGCAATGGAAAGACCCTTGGTTCATGCGGTCCAAAAAACCTGTAAGACAAAAAAAGAAAGTCAATACATGTATAGAAACTGAATGATCACCAACCTGTTACACACTTGCAGACAGATAGTAGCGAGTCACACACAGTTGCAGATGCACAGACCCTTGGTTCATGCGGTCCAAAAAACATGTAAGACAAAAAAAAGAAAGTCAATACATGTATAGAAACTGAATGATCACCTACCTGTTATAGAAACCTGTTACACACTTGCAGACAGATTGATAGCGAACCACACACACAGTGGCAATGGAAAGACCCTTGGTTCATGTGGTCCGACAGACCTTTAAGACAAAAAAAGAAAGTCAATACATGTATAGAAACTGAATGATCACTTACCTGTTACACACTTGCAGACAGATAGTAGCGAGTCACACACAGTCGCAGATGCACAGACCCTTGGTTCATGTGGTCCGAAAGACCTTTAAGACAAAAAAAGAAAGTCAATACATGTATAGAAACTAAATGATCACCTACCTGTTACACACTTGCAGACAGATTGATAGCAAGCCACACACACAGTGGCAATGGAAAGACCCTTGGTTCATGTGGTCCGAAAAATCTGTAAGACAAAAAAAGAAAGTCAATACATGTATAGAAACTGAATGATCACCTACCTATTACACACTTGCAGACAGATAGATAGCGAGCCACACACAAAGTTGCAATAGATAGACCCTTGTTGGCTGTATTCACCATCAGGAAGGGGGGAGCCATTGGCCCTGAAAGCCTGTAAGACAACAAAAAGGCAATACATGTATACAACCTCAATGATCACTTACCTCTTACACACTTGCAAA
This sequence comes from Salminus brasiliensis, assembly GCF_030463535.1. NCBI lineage: Eukaryota > Metazoa > Chordata > Actinopteri > Characiformes > Bryconidae > Salminus > Salminus brasiliensis. Next base: position 10,815,647 of record NC_132881.1, on the reverse strand, counting down.
CAGATAGTAGATTGTCACACACAGTTGCAGATGCACAGACCATTGGTTCATGCGGTCCGAAAAACCTGTGAGACAAAAAAAGAAAGTCAAAACATGTATAGAAACTGAATGATCACCTACCTGTTACACACTTGCAGAAGGATAGTAGCGAGTCAAACACAGTTGCAGATGCACAGACCCTTGGTTCATGTGGTCCGAAAGACCTTTAAGACAAAAAAAGAAAGTCAAAACATGTATAGAAACTGAATGATCAGCTACCTATTACACACATGCAGACAGAGAGTAGCGAGTCAAACACAGTTGCAGATGCACAGACCCTTGGTTCATGTGGTATGAAAGACCTTTAAGACAAAAAAAGAAAGTCAATACATGTATAGAAACTGAATGATCACCTACCTGTTACACACTTGCAAACAGATAGTAGATTGTCACACACAGTTGCAGATGCACAGACCCTTGGTTCATGTGGTCCGAAAAACCTGTAAGACAAAAAAAGAAAGTCAATACATGTATAGAAACTGAATGATCACTAACCTGTTACACACTTGCAGACAGATAGTAACGAATCACACACAGTTGCAGATGCACAGACCCTTGGTTCATGTGGTCCGAAAAACCTTTAAGACAAAAAAAGAAAGTCAAAACATGTATAGAAACTGAATGATCACCTACCTATTACACACTTGCAGACAGATAGTAGCAAGTCACACACAGTTGCAGATGCACAGACCCTTGGTTCATGTGGTCCGAAAAACCTGTAAGACAAAAAAAGAAAGTAAAAACATATATAGAAACTGAATGATAACCTACCTATTACACACTTGAAGACAGATAGTAGCAAGTCAAACAGAGTTGCAGATGCACAGACCCTTGGTTCATGTGGTCCGAAAGACCTTTAAGAGAAAAAAAGAAAGTCAATGCATGTATAGAAACTGAATGATCACCTACCTGTTACACACTTGCAGACAGATAGTAGCAAGTCACACACAGTTGCAGATGCACAGACCCTTGGTTCATGCGGTCCGAAAAACCTGTAAGACAAAAAAAGAAAGTCAATACATGTATAGAAACTGAATGATCACCTACCTGTTACACACTTGCAGACAGATAGTAGCGAGTCACACACAGTTGCAGATGCACAGACCCTTGGTTTATGAGGTCCGAAAGACCTTTAAGACAAAAAAAGAAAGTCAATACATGTATAGAAACTGAATGATCACCTACCTGTTACACACTTGCAGACAGATTGATAGCAAGCCACACACACAGTGGCAATGGAAAGACCCTTGGTTCATGTGGTCCGAAAAATCTGTAAGACAAAAAAAGAAAGTCAATACATGTATAGAAACTGAATGATCACCTACCTGTTACACACTTGCAGGCAGATAGTAGCGAGCCACACACAGTGGAAATAGAAAGACCCTTGTTGGCTGTATATACTATCAGGAAGGGGGGAGCCATTGGTCCTGAAAGCCTGTAAGACAACGAAAAGGCAATACATGTATAGAAACTGAATGATCACCTACCTTTTACACACTTGCAGACAGAGAGTAGCGAGTCACACACAGTTGCAAATGCACATACCCTTGGTTCATGCGGTCCGAAAAACCTGAAAGACAAAAAAGAAAGTCAATACATGTATAGAAACTGAATATAGTGAGGCCCATGGGGTAGTCTTGGAAAGGAGATGGTGGGGGCTAATGATGATTCCTTATGGATGAAATGCAGACATCCTGCATATGAGAACAATCTTACAACATATGACGTATAGAAGGGTATAAAACATAAGGTATTCCTTTGTCTGGGAGAGAGAGAAGAGGGGCACCCAGAATTGGCAGACTCCCTCCACACTGTACTTTTGTTTGGAATAAAATGTTTCATTGTTACAACTGAAAGACATTGGTCACGAGTCTCCATTCAAAAGAAGTCCTCTGAAGAAGAAGTAGAAGAACCACGACAAAGTTTATTGAGGTACCTGCTGGAACAGCCTGACAAAAGTGTGTTGCAATAATCTAACCGTGAGGTTAAGTGTTGTTATGGAAAATTATATTATAACCACATTATAATTTTATGTTGATTCATAATAGACTCATTTAAAATCCACTCATTTATTGTAATCATGCTTAGCCTGGTGATAGTGTGTGCTAACTATAATCATGTGTTGGCCTTGCAACTGCCTGTACGGCATGTTAAATCGCTCTTCTTTTTCCATGAAACGCTATTGTTTTTCCTAGCATAGATTACAGCTACATTGAGAGTGCACCTGACATATTTACAGCCTATCTTGACCTGCTAGTAACCTCTCGACCCAGACAATGTGTCCTCTCAGGCACCAGCACTCTGATCTATGGGTCACAGCGACCTGAACAATGTATCTCTTCAGACGTCGGTGTGGCACGCACACCCTCTTCCCCTCGCTTTTCTCAACTCCCTAATCTATACTATAAATATGTACGTCAATTGTTTTTACCTCAGTCTGCACTGTGGTTTCGAACTGCTAACAGACTCAATAAAACTTTGCTACTCAATGCATATTCTTGTGTGCCTTATTGATTCTTGACAGAATTCCACGACAGTGTGTACTAGCTTTTCTGCATCCTGTAGAGAAGGAATTTCTTAGTTTGGCAATGTAGGCTGTCCTAGTTATTTAGCTATATGTTGCTCAAATGATAGATCCGAATTAAATAAGACACCAAGATTTGTAGCTGCTGGACCCGGAACAATGCAAAAAAACAGCCAAGTCTAACATTTAGTCTGAGTTTACTTCTAGTGTCTTTTGGACCTAAAAAGAGAACCTATGTTTTGTTACTGTTAAGGAGAACGAAGTCATGTGGCATCCAGAGTACATCCTTCACACAGTCCTCAATTTTCTTTAATCTAGAGTTACTATCAGGTTTGGCTGATATATAGAGCAGTGTCATTTGCATCTGTAAGTTAACATCCTGTCTGCTTATAACTGCCCTGTGGTAACATCTATAATGTAAATAATAGATACCCTTAAATAGAGCTTTGTGGAACTCCATATCGGACTTCTGTGTAATTTAGAAATACGGACTGATAGGGTTCGTTTAGATATGATTTGAACCACAATAGGGCTGTTTCTGTGATTCCAACCATGTTCTCTAATCTTTCAAAGAGAATAGTGTTATCTATAGTGTCAAAGGCTAAACTGAGGGCGAGTAGGGCTACGTAGCCTTGATCAGAGGCAAGAAAGAGATCGTTTGTAATCTTTACTTGGGCTGTCTGAATCCAGATTGGAATTTCTCATACATTTCATTTTTACTCTGGTATAAGCAGAGTTGTTGAGGCACAGCATTTTCTAATATCTTGAACAGAAATGTCAGGCTTGAGATGGGTCTGTAATTGACAGTACACCAGGACCAAGATTTAGTTTCTTAATTGAAGGTTTTATAACTGCAAATTAAAGGGATTTGGGTACATGGCCTTAGGTAAGGGATGAATTTACTATTGTTAAAAGAGGTCTGATTATAATTGGGAGTAATTCTGTCAGTATTTTAAAGGGAATTGGGTTGAGTGTACAGGCTGTATTATAAAAAATGTATTATAAAAATATTACTGGTTAAGGTAGTAGGGATCTGGGGTTGAGAATCTGCCTGGCATACCTGACTTAGGTTGTATATTTAACAGTCTAAATTTAAATTTATTTGTGGAAGTTACTGGTACTGGTAAGAATTGATATGTAAGTTTCCTTTTTTCCCCCAAGACTGTTAAAACCAATTTTCTATTCTCAATATATGCTCGATACTGCAGGGTTTGTTTAAATGTGAGCAAGTGATACTAATATTACTTTTTTAATACAAGCAGAGAAAGGGAAGAACAAATGGTTTGAATATAGTAAATAATCACTTACCTGACAGATCTGGGGCAGTGGTGGCTCAGCGGTTAGAGCGCCGGGATATCGATAACAGGGTTGTGGGTTCGATTCCCGGGCTCGGCAAGCTGCCACTGTTGGGCCCTTGAGCAAGGCCCTTTACCCTCTCTGCTCCCCGGGCGCTGGAGTTGGCTGCCCACCGCTCTGGGTGTGTGTGTGTACTCACTGCCCCTAACACGTGTGTGTGTGTGAGTGTGTGTTCACTACCAGATGGGTTAAATGCGGAGGACACATTTCGCTGTACAGTCCACACTGTACAGTGACGAATACGTGCACCTTTATCCTTTATCCTACCTTTATCCTTTTAGATCTCAGGCAGCACAGGTGTAGCCTTTCTCGGTGGTAGAGGACAGAATGTCAAACCTGCGCGAAGAGTCAGCTGAATGGCTTGCTTCCTCGATCCTGTCGTCTGTTTTCTTCCAAACGGTGTCTGGAATTTAGTGTACTAGAGGTCTTCCAGGCCACAGGTACCGCAGCATTACTCTTTGGGCCCGATATTAATAATAGGTGCCTTTCTCACACTTTTCTACATCTGTTGAAGAAAAAATTAAGAAAAATCTCATTAACTTGTTTACTGTAAATGCAGTGTCTTGTCTGCTAATGATACTGAACATGTATACATCACTCTGTATTTAAAAGTAAAAATTAATTAGAACATTTTTGTGTACGATGTAAGCTAATTACAAATAATGCTAATGGGTACAATACACACAGTGCAGCATACGGAATGATGAAGCATCTGGTGCTAAGGTAGTGGTATGGGGGCCCCAAATGAAAATCTGCTTAGGGCCCCATAAAGTCTTGGGCTGGCCCTGGTCATGCTGATGCTCCCAGTGCCTCTCCATGGCCACCATATTCCTCGAAAGTAAACAGAAGTTAGTTAGTGAGATAATGTCTTAAAAGCTGTGAGAGAGAAAGGAGGTGTAGTGTGGAGTGGAAGCAACATTTCCTTGTTTCCATACATGTCGAAGAAGCTGGTTGAGAGGAGGAAAACGTTCTGATTGGCGAAACAGCTGCTGCGTGACAAGAAAGTGAGGTTTCCTTTAGTCTTTCCTGCAGCGCTCCAGTTTGCGTGGAAGAGGAGAAACAAAGTTTGACGTCACAACAGAAGCTGTCAAGTTCATCAAGAAGCAAGTTACTGATGGAGAATAAACTATAAAACATCCACTAGCACAAGGAGACTGAGAGGTATGATTGGTCTGGATAGCTTTGTGTAGCTTTTGTTTAGGCTATAACCTAGTAGACGTCTCAGACATTCCACTGACCTAAGTTAAGTTCTCTTCTTTTTTTTCTTCCTTTTTTCTCTTTGTTGTTAGTTTTGTGGACATGAATTTAACAAGAAGAGAATCCTCAGCTGGCTACTGGAGACATTTTTCTGTTCATGTTCTCTCCTCTGCTGTGGAGAAAAGATTTTTGTTGGCCTGTTTGGCTATGCTGGTTCTATTTAGAATTACAGGTATCCTAATAATGTTCACTGGTACAAAAGCAGTAGCCTATATTTTGAAATTAGGAAGGTCAGATGGCATGGAACGATTGCTATGCCAATCTTTTATTTCAGTTTTGTTATCTTATCATATGAATGGCAAATAGTGCTAATGTTAATGTTCCTGGAATATTAATAGTTCTTATGGAGTTCTTATTTTGGTCCATAGGAGGTTGAACTTTGCTGAGAGAGTATAAGGATAGTAATGGTAGAGTTATTTATATAGAAGCCAATATAAATTGGGGGGGGGGGGGGGGGGTAAATAACACTGTGTAATATCTATGCTCCTAACATGGAGGACCCATCTTTCTTTCATGGAGTTAATAAATTGGGAAATGCCCAAGGACAAATGCTTTTGGCAGGAGACTTCAATTAGGTCTTAAATGGGATATTAGATAAAAGTAAATAATCAGGTACCTCAACGCCGAAGGATAGAGCTGCCATTCACATGCTGATGGTGGACAATGACCTGATTCAATCCTAGAAACCAGGAATGCACATTTTACTACCACTGCCATAATTCCTACCCAAGACTTGACCTTGATTTTAATCTCCCAGAGTCTAACCAATAATATCATTGATAGCACTATCACTGCTATTTCCCTGTCGGACCATGCACCTGTTTAGCTTTGTGTGAATATACATTCAGACAGGCTTAGAAGAGGTAGATGGAGAATGAATACATCTCTACTACAGATGTCTGAAAACCTGTATTAGACCTGATCAATATTTAGCACTAAATGAAGCCACCCCCGCAGGTTATATGTACATAGCCCTAGATTATCAGGCAGAGGAGGTGGAGTATGCATAATCTACCAGAAAACGCTTGATATTCAAAAACACTGTATCAAATTCACTTTGTCTGAGATTCTCTACATTAATATATCAAACCAGTTGTTACTGATAGAGAATAAACTATAAAACATCCACTAGCACAAGGAGACTGAGAGGTATGATTGGTCTGGATAGCTTTGTGTAGCTTTTGTTTAGGCTATAACCTAGTAGACGTCTCAGACATTCCACTGACCTAAGTTAAGTTCTCTTCTTTTTTTTCTTCCTTTTTTCTCTTTGTTGTTAGTTTTGTGGACATGAATTTAACAAGAAGAGAATCCTCAGCTGGCTACTGGAGACATTTTTCTGTTCATGTTCTCTCCTCTGCTGTGGAGAAAAGATTTTTGTTGGCCTGTTTGGCTATGCTGGTTCTATTTAGAATTACAGGTATCCTAATAATGTTCACTGGTACAAAAGCAGTAGCCTATATTTTGAAATTAGGAAGGTCAGATGGCATGGAACGATTGCTATGCCAATCTTTTATTTCAGTTTTGTTATCTTATCATATGAATGGCAAATAGTGCTAATGTTAATGTTCCTGGAATATTAATAGTTCTTATGGAGTTCTTATTTTGGTCCATAGGAGGTTGAACTTTGCTGAGAGAGTATAAGGATAGTAATGGTAGAGTTATTTATATAGAAGCCAATATAAATTGGGGGGGGGGGGGGGGGGGGTAAATAACACTGTGTACCACACTGTGTAAATGAAGCCACCCCCGCAGGTTATATGTACATAGCCCTAGATTATCAGGCAGAGGAGGTGGAGTATGCATAATCTACCAGAAAACGCTTGATATTCAAAAACACTGTATCAAATTCACTTTGTCTGAGATTCTCTACATTAATATATCAAACCAGCCACAAATAAAAATGCATTCACACTATTATTTGTAGGCCTTCAGCACCACATTCTGAATTTTTAAAAGAATTGAGTGATTTTGCTGCAGACTTGGCAGTGTGCAACAACAAAGTTATAATAGTAGGAGACTTTAATATTCATTTTGAAAAAGCAGACAATCCATTAACAAAGGCCCTTGCATCGATATTAGATAACTGTAACTGGACCCACACATTACTGTAATCATACCCTAGATTTAGTCCTGACCCTGGGTGTTAGCATTAAGCTTAGTAACATCAGACCATTATCTAATCTCCTATGAGCTACATCTTAGGCAAAATGTTAATTTGGCCCCTTGCCACTTTTTAAAGCATGCAAAAACCCAATGACCACTGTACAGTTTACGGAAAACCTCCCAGACCTACCGACCTTAGCTTACACTCCGTTAGATTAAACATAGCTAGATAGATTAACAAACGGTCTATAAAATACCCTTCAATTAACCTTAGATAAGGTGGCTCCGCCCGCACAGTGGTACAGTGATCAAACTCGTACCTTAAAACAAACAGCGCAGAAACTAGAGCAAAAATGGCAGACGACCCAAGTGTCCCAAGATTCCAGCTTCTTTAACCAGTAATGTTTTTATGGACTATTTTAATAATAAAATAGAAAGCATTAAACAACAAATCCAACACTCCTTATTAAATCAAACATTTGACCTTAAATCAAAATTGCCTGGTATAGCTGCTTTAGAACATAACTTGGTTGTAGAATAAAGGCTGGAAGCCTTCTACCCACTTCCACAGCCAGAACTAAAAAAAGATTTCCTCAGCAAATTGCACAACCTGTACACTTGACCCAATTCCCTCTAAAATACTATACGAAATACTCCCAATTTTAATCAGACCTCTTTTAACAATAGTAAATTCATCCCTTAGCTTAGGGCATGTACCCAGAACCCTTAAATTAGCAGTCATGAAACCTTTAATTAAGAAACCAAATCTCCTAGTCCATCCATGAATAAGAAATTCCTATCTGGATTCAGACCCCATCATAGCACAGAGACAGCCCTAGTGAAGATTACAAAGATCTCTTTCTTCCTCTGATCAAGGCTACGTATCTTTATTAGCCCTACTAGACCACAGTGCAGCCTTTGATACAATAGTTCACACTATTCTGCTAGAAAGATTAGAGAAAATGGTTGGAATCACAGGAACAGCCCTACCGTGATTCAAATCATATTTAACGGAACACCATCAGTTTATAAAGATAAAAGATTTATCATCAAATTACACAAGTAAGATATGGAGTTCCACAATACTCTATTTTAGGACTGCTATTATTTACATTATACATGTTACCACTCGGCAGTCATAATTTCCATTGCCATTGCAGATGACACACAGCTCTATATATCAGCCCAACATGTTGATAAATCTAGATTAAAGAAAATGGAGGACTGTGTAAAGGATATAAAACTCTGGATGTCACATAACTTCTTTCTTCTTAACAGTAACAAAACAGAAGTTCTCCTTTTAGGTCCAAAAGACACTAGAAATAAACTATTTTTATTTAGACGTTAGATCAGCTGATTTTTCCATCATCCCTGGTCCAGCAACTAAAAATCATTTGACTGAATAAAGATTTGAATAAAGTAAATCATCACTTACCTGACTGGTGTGACGGGGTAAGGTCTTGGTCACCTTCTCAGTGTTTCCGGAGAGCACAACAGATTCCAGGCAGCAGAGGTGAAGCCTTTCACTGTGATAGAGGAACGGACGTCATACCCAATTTCATCACTTTAACTGATGGTACTATTTCCACATATTTCTCAGACTAGGAGAAGCTGCATTTAAGTAGTAAATAAAACTTCACAGAAATGAATCGGGCTGTCTTACTAATGAGCTAAAAAACACAGTCACTTGTTTGTACATCCAAGCACATTTGAGTTTGAAAACCTTGAGTTTGGAAAGCTCAGTCAACTTAGTTTGATATTGGATCATTAGATATTCACTTTGCCCCTCCTCTCACTCACAAACAAATCCCCTAAAACCTCAAACATGACTTAAAAAAAAACAATGGAGAACAGAGAAACTACACTCATTATATTTCCTCAACATTTCCAGTCTTTCCATTTGGACAAGGATATTCAATCAGAATAGCCAGAATTCCTGCAACAGGTGCTGTTGATGGTAAAACCAATGCGGAAACCAAAAACTCTCAGAGATAAAGAGCTGCTGGTGTTACTTATAAAGACAAACAAACCTACTGAAGAACAGAGAAGAAATTAAAATCAATGACAAACCTTAACTTCTTCAACAAACAGATTTGCACTTTAGAGGTTCTAAACATGCACGTAGGGCATTTTCATAATGAATAAATCACTACTGTGACACTGTGGTACAATATGCCTATTTTAACCATTTTTTATGTAATATTGTTCCAGTTATACATCCATAAAGCATATAAATCCAAAATCAGCTGTAGTGTAGAGACACATCTGAAATATACTACTACCCTTAGAATGGCCAGATCACAATATACAAAAAAAGTACTTAAGAGAGCCTGCAGATTTCTTGTGGACTGCTCACTAGTGCTTGAAGGTAGGTAAAATTTTGTCTGTACTCACCCTCTTATTAACGGTACTTACTTGAAGTCCATAGAACCAATCCAAAACATAGGAGTTGGAAAGCTCTCACAAAGTGGTTTGTATTTCAGACATCCTTCTTTCTGATAACAGTTTATAATCCTGGATGTTTTCTTGTGAAAGGAAAGTCTGAACCATGGAAATCCCTGGTTTGAGTTGCTGAGAGTCAATTCAGGAGTGATACATTTGTCTTCTGTGTGTAAAGTCTATCCCAATGTCCATAAGAAGAGCAAGTTAGTTGTAAGGACTGCAAATAGAGAAACAAACAAACAAAAAACAAGACAAAAGTGAAGCTTTCTGCAAAAGCACAACAGAACAAAACCTCATGAAGCCACATCTAAACCACCTTGCTGCTTCATAGGTCCCTCCCTTTTGGCTTGTAACCTGGCCTACTTCCAATATACTGCCACATAGTGGATGGAGTGGGAATTACCATTAAAAAAAAAGGTCACAACACTGGAGTCAAATGAGTGTCAGCTATGGCTTCAAGTAGGCCTAAGTTTTAGGATTTTTTTTATGCCAATATAGAAAATAGACAATAGGCAAGTGGCTTAAAGTTCCAACCACAACAGGCACAATGAGACCTAAAGAACCAGCACAACAGGCCCAATGATAATGATACCTAAAGAGATACCTAATGAGACCTAATAAACCAGCACAACAGGCCCAATGATAATGATCATTACAAATCAATACACATAACCAATCATCAAAAGTATTGCATTTTCAACTAAAAAAAACATTCTGTTAATAGACATCTCATATGAAGACTTTTGTATCCTTTGAAAAGAACTAAATCTGGCATGTTTGACTGTCTCCTATAAATACTTAAATAAATGAAGATATTGTAAGGTGAATGCTGTGCCAAGCTTTCACAAAGTGGTTTGTATTCCAGACATCCTTCTTTCTGATAACAGTTTATAATCCTGGGTGTTTCCTTGTGAAAGGAAAGTCTGAACCATGGAAATCCCTGGTTTGAGTTGCTGAGAGTCAATTCAGGAGTGATACATTTGTCTTCTGTGTGTAAAGTTTATCCCAATGTCCATAAGAAGAGCAAGTTAGTTGTAGAACTGCAAATAGAGAAACAAACAAACAGAAAACAAGACAAAAGTGAAGCTTCCTGCAAAAACAGAACAGCACAAAACCTCATGAATAAAACATACACAAAGTTTGACTGAATATAGAAAGAATTAAATGATAACAAACTTACAGTGAGTGTTAGAACCTGTAGTTCCACCAGTAAGGATCTTCATTACAGTGAGGCCTGAAGTGAGCCACATCTAAACTACCTTGCTGCTTCATAGTTCCCTCCCTTTTGGCTTGTAACCTGGCCTACTTCCAATATACTGCCACATAGTGGATGGAGTAGGAATTACCATGAAAAAACAGCCACAACACTGGAGTCACACGAGTGTCAGCTATGGCTTCAAGTAGGCCTAAGTTTTAGGATTTTTTTTATGCCAATATAGAAAAAAGACAATAGGCAAGTGGCTTAAAGTTCCAACCACAACAGGCCCAATGAGACCTAAAGAACCAGCACAAAAGGCCCAATGATAATGATAATTACAAATCAATACACATAACCAATCATCAAAATTCTTGCATTTTCAACTAAAAAAACATTCTGTTAATAGTCATATCTCATATGAAGACTTTTGTATCCTTTGAAGAGAACTAAATCTGGCATGTGTGACTGTCTCCTATAAATACTTAAACAAATAAATAAATAAATGAACACATTGTAGGGTGAATGCTGTGCCAAGGTCCTGCACGATTGTTTCTTATTTTAGTGACAAAAAAATAGCAATTTAATACATTTATAACTATTTTACAAAGTTAGTGAGATAATGTTTACATCAATCCTGATGCTTTAAATCTCTCCCACATGGTGAGGTATACGGTTAATTTATTTAACAATGGTATCGGATCGGTACTGTGTATCGATCAATAAGTTTATGTATTGGTATCGATTATATATGGTGTATTAGTAAATGTAACATATAAGAAACAGCATATGACAGCATTATTGTAAGGCATTTCTGGCAACTTCACTGGTTAATAGAATATGCCTACATTGATAAATCCCCTTAAGTTGCACCCTGATTGGTGAATGTTTAGCATGTCAAATGTATGCTTGAATGTGATTGGCTAATACCAACCACAATAATTGACATATCAAATCCTCTGGTCAGACTATTATAGAACAGGCTAAAGATGCAGCATGTAGAATTGCAGGTTGACTGGATGAATGGTTTCTAAGAGTTATGTACTATTGGCCTCGCTTTCTTGTGACAAATGTCCACCAAACTTGACATACCCCCTCAAAATAATGTGCTGAACAGATTTTGTTAAAATGGGCTTGTTCAAAGTCAAAGTGTTCAAAAGGTACAAGTTGACATTATTCATTATAATTATTATTAATTATAAATATTGCAGGTATTTTGCTACCAGATATGTGAGGATTGGTAAAAAAAGAAAAAATCTTGAAGTAGGAAGGATCAAGAAATTACCAAAAAAAGAATGAATTTTGTGTGTAGGACACAGATGGTACAGACCAGATGCTATTGAATAAAAACGCTTAATGCTTTCCTGTAACGCCACCATCAAACCAGTGAATGTCATTTTTCTTGAAGCTGCTGTAACTTGTCTGATGTTTCTGGGATTTACGGCTCTTTATGGCAGGAGTAAACAGACCCAAAGTGTCATTCACAGTGCTGAGGCAAGACTTTCGTAATATGGTACGTGGCAGTGGATGGCATTTTCAGATGATGCAGTGGCCACTTCCTAGTGCCAGATGTTGATTAGGAACTGAACCCCCTTACAAAATGTGCCTCAGCTCTTTACGTATTGGATAGGCTTGACTCTGGGCTTAAGTTTTCTCTCTAATCGGAGGAATCCTGCTTTGTGAAATGCCCACCATTAGATTAGCAGAATTACTGGATACATTTGATTCATTTTGTGAATCCCACCAATGCAGAGTATGTCCAAGTTACCAAAGCTTTAATGGTGAAGAGCTCTTTCCTGAGGGATGTTGAGGAGAACAGTTATGTAAGTTTGTTTAAGAACAATTTTATTATGGTTGATCACAGAAAAGCACTTGGTGTAATATTGGTATTGGAGAGATTTGAGTAATTCTCTTTTTATGGTTGGGACTGATATTTTGTGTCTTTGATGAGGGAATCATGTGTTGTTGGAGAGGATACTATGTCTGAGGCCCACAATAAGGTGTTGCCTGAAAAACCTGATTTGATGATCGTGAAGGACCTTATGAAAGCCTTTTCATTGGCAGCATGGAGAACAAGCTGAGGGAATGACTATTGAAAAGCTCTTGGAAGATTCTTGGGGGTAAGTGGAATAATGTAATGGGGAAAAACAGCAGAGCCATCAAATGTGATGTGATGAACCAACTTCATATGAATAGTTGTGTCTTTTACAGTGTATTATAAGATATTTCTGACTGTTCTAGGTTCTTTACTCTCCCCTACTGCCTTCATCACTACACTTTTTTGCAACATCATAATGAAGCTTATGTGAGTTGTCCTCACAACTGCAATTACACGCTTCGACTTTGGCTATGTTCTATACTTTAGTTGGAGAAGCGGGCAGGGAAGAGGAGGAGTACTCAGTACAGCTGGTTATTCTAGTGGTCTACAGCTTTGACGTTACCACACCAAGGACTGGTACAGAGATATTCAGTTTCCCTGAATGGCTTTGTAGCATATTACTGTTATAGAGGACCCTAACCCTCATATATAGGCATTGAAGTTACAGTTATTGCCACAGTTACTGTCACAGTTAATGTTACTGTGTGATGGTAACAGTAATCCACGGATGAGGTCGTTTACAGTTGCAGTATTACTGCATAGTACTAAGTACTTAATGCAGAACTGCTGTAACACACAGTATTGTGCAAAAGATGACTAGAGCAGAACAGGCAGTGATGGAAATGCAGTGCAGGTGATATACAGATGTCCAATGATGCTAAGTAACAGATTAATTTGATGGATTGGAGTGTAGATTTGTACAATCTGATGGCTGTAGGAAGAAATTACCTGTCAAAGTGTTTTTCCTGCAGCGAGGTCTGCTGCCCATTGTGTGCTCTCTGTCCCTGTAGTGTTTTGTGGACTGGGTGAGAGTTCTTCATGATTACGGACACCTTTGCCAACATCCCATTACCCTCTCCAGCACCATCTCCACTGCGTCCAGTTTAGCCCCCAGGACTGAGTCGGTCAGTCTAATGATCTTGTTCAGTCTGTTTGGGTCTTTTGTTGTAGTATTGCTGCCCAGCACACAATGGCACAGAAAAATGATACTTGGCACCACAGATTTGTAGAAAGTTCATAGCAGCTAGGTTGTCACACCAAAGAACCTCAGCCTTCAAAAAGTAGCGCAGGCTTTGGCCCTTCTTGTACAGCTTGTCCATGTTCACTTCCCATTCCAACTTGTCCCATAGATGAACACCCAAATATAGTCCAAGACTAAGCTTAATCCCTGTGCAGGAAATCGGCCCCTGTAGTTTCATGGTTCTTTCATAAGAGTCTGGAATTTCATCTTCATACTGGATTTATAATCACTATATGCTTTTTATCATCACCTACATTTGTACACAACTAATTCTAACTGAAAATGATTCTGATCTGCTATTTTGGGGGTATTTTCATTTCACTTAGGTTCTCACTCTGTGTGGCCAGGCCATCTGATAACACACCAGCCTGGTCCCTCAAAGCCCTGCAGGTTCTTGTAAGATGGTTCCACTGTTCTCTCATTTCTTCCACAAGTAGAGCCTCTTCCTCGATAAGTCTCTCCAGCTGCATCACCTTGTCAAAAACGTTCTTCTTCATGTCTAAGTGTTTCAGAGGATATAGGTAGGACTAGCTCGTACTGGGTTTCACAGTAAACAGGATGGTGCATTGGTAAGCACACAGGAATAAAGACGAGGCAACATCATTTCTTCTTATTAAACTGTATTGTAATCCAATAGTACTTCGCAGTACAACTTGACATTCAGCATTGCTCACAGTCTGAAATAACAAATAAAAAAAAAAACATCAAATCATATTCAAACAAATATTCTAAACTGCTGAATCAGATAAGAAATGATCACTTAATAAATAATAAGTATTAACATTCAGTTCTAGCAGGAATAGTATTTAAGGGACATGAGAACTGCACTACTATGTCTTTAGGCGGAAGCCATTTTCCGCACAGAACAAGAACTTTCCTGCAGCTTGAACGACTTTCTTTCTCTCTTTATTTTTTAACATGGAGTTAATTCTCACAAGGAACAAACTTGAACAGCCAACTAGCTGGCACTTACTTGTCGTCATCAACTCAATGCATGGATATCACCAGCTGAACTGAATTGGTTGGCAGGGGAGTGTAATTGATCTGAAAGGCGATGCACACAGCATCAGAGCTCCTGCTTCTCTCTCTCACTCCACACATCATTTCCAGTTCTCCTGCAGTGTGAGTGTTAATAATTTGACATCTGATGTTAGTGCTGGAGCTTTCTGTCCTGACTACACAGGCAATGCGTGACTGGTTTTACATTGTGGAGGAAGAAAAGCAGAACCACTGTGACAGTTAATCAGAGGATTCGGGCGTTCAGTCACTTCCTCCTGACTCTGGAACATGGTCACTCTGTGAGGTTGAAAGCATAGTTTAGTGCAAGTGGGCAAAAAAGGGGGTAAAAATGTCAGGTCTAATGATCTTCATGGTCAGAGTCTGCACATTTCCATGGTCTGAAAGCACATAGACCTCTTTCCTTTGAAAGTCTGAGTTTAATGAGTTCAAATGAAGAGTCACGAAAATGGTTCATGTCAAAATTAACATACCAGAATCCCAAGTCATAACGTCAGCGAATACAAAAGTAATAGTAGCATACATCAGAAACAGCAGTGCTGCTAGAGTTTTTAAACGTTGTGTCCACTCACTGTCCACTCGATTAGCAAAAGTCTCCAAAGCAGGCTCGGTTTGTCTACAGAGTGAACAGTGAAAAATCCAACAGCCCTTCTGTGTCTGATTCAGTCACACCAGTGCAATAAACTGGTACTATCTGGGTGGTGGGTTATTCTCAGCACTGCAGTAACACTGACAGGGTGGTGGCGTTAGCGTGTGTTGCACCAGTGCGAGTGAGTCAGACACACAGCAGTGCTGCTGGAGTTTTTAAACAGCTCAGCGTCACTGAGAATAGTCCACCAATCACAAAGATCCAGCCAACAGCGTCCTGTGACCAACTATCACTCTTGGCTTACATTACAAATCGGACTTGCTCATGCTAGTTTCTTCACCACAACACCTGGAAATGATAGTCTTGTGGAGGTCCTGAATACTAAAGAAAAAGGTAAAGGTGTGCTGGCAAAGTACACAGGGAAAAAGATGGATTACATGTAACTGTACAACAAGACCTATATGGTCAGTGGAACTGATCAAATGGAAAACATGCAGAAACAATGAGGTGGTTTTATTGAACATGCTCACTAGAGTATGAACACAGTATAAAGATTATGTAAGGGTTTAAGTGTACGATGTGGAAGGGGCACTTTGCTCCATGTAAAAATGTATTTGAACTGGAAATTACCTAAATTACCTACAACTTAATGTTATTGTCACAGATTTCACATTTAAAAATGAATTCCACAAGTTCATGATGTCTGGGAGGCAACCTGAACATGGCTACTTACCAGTTACTCAATATAGATCCCCCCTTTTCTGTTGCATGCCCAAGAATAGGCCTTCAATCACATGTTGCAACCCCACTGGATCATCTGATCTGGGGTCATGTGGAGCTGTAAAGAATATTTGTCAGGTTAAGGTTGTTGACATTAAAAGTAAATCTAACATATTGAGACAAAGACAAAACAGTAAATGACTAAACAACATGGGATGTAAAATGAAATGACGACACCCATAAATGTTTTGCCAAAAAAAATCTGAGAATCTATCTATAGTTTGCTTTGTTTTTTAGTTTTATGGTGACTAATAAGTATTCCAACATTTTGATAGAGAAAGTCACATCACTTATGCAATGAGAAAGCAATTATACAAATAATTTTGGAGTTTGTTTGCCATGGTCACTCTATCAGTTAAAAGGGCAGGTGTTAAAATATACTTGTAAAAAACAGCAAGATGATCCCCCCTCCTGACATGCAATGTGATCCCTGTAATGATGAAGGAACAAAAGCACAATACATGAGCACTGTAAGTAAAGGTTCACTTCCCAGCCTTAATCCTGTATTTTGTAGTTAGAGCCATTCGTGACAAAAAGCTGTTAAATATGGTAGTGCCTACCCCTGTTTGGTTTCTGCCACCCCGCTGCACCTACAGCCTTAATATCAGATGTCAAGAATACAAGTTTAAAAACACCACCAATATGGTAAAATACTTAACTGTGTGTTCGACAATACACAATTACCTCACATTTTGTAGAACGCCCCTTTGCATGCAGAAAAGTCTAAGTCAAGTTTTGTATTTCTGGGAATGTCTGAGCCGGCTTCTGCAGATAGGGCCAATATCCACACATTATATCAGTGCAGAAGAACTTTTCATTTGTTTTTGTGGCCAGTTCTTCTTGCAAAAATGGAGGATTGGCAAATATCTCCCCAATACATGTTCAGACCTTTAAGCAAACTGCCACCTCCAGGACCTCTTCATCACATATGATGTTTGTCTTTTTAGAGGTCTCTCTGGCTGCAGCCCATGTTGATGTCCCACAGATTCCTTTTCCATGTACCTGTAACACAATGTCACTATCAAATATATACAAAAAGTAAATCCTGCTTCACTATGTACAGTCTAAAGTGTTTTGACAAATATCTTACTGGCTTGGCCTTCTTACGAATGCACTCAACAAATGTTGCTACATCTTTATCACTGGCCAAAAAAATGCCATCAAAAATGTCTGTTCCTCTAAAGAAAACATTAAAGATAATACAGACACTCCCTAGAGATTCTGACAGTTTACAGTTATCAATAATAACATAACTCTTTGTTTTGCTGAAACGATGTAGTTTTTGGTTTCCATCGACAGACACAGCAACTGTATCTAGGGTGCAAACTGGGCAAAAGAAGTGGTCAATGCTACAGAATTTTTCTTTTTCATGATGACAATATGTTCATTCAAGGAAAGCTTTTTGGAAGATACACAAATCGCCACAAATTTTCCCATTCTGGAATTAGGAAAATACTGAATAACAGTGGCATGCTAATTACAGACCTGCACAAATAAGGACAAGTGGCTTTTCAACAGCCTCACCCTTCCAAATTGTTGTGAACAACATTTTAGGTGTGAAAAATACATACCAAGAACTTGGTATGCATTTACATCCGCAAAGCATTGTTCACTAGCTGAAGCTTCAGATGTTCTTGCATTTTCTGGAATTAATTTTTAATACACTTTCATACATACACAGAACATGCAAATTAACATGACGTATGTTTCCTCATAGAGGATGGGAAGCTGAACCATTTTTTGTTATTGTTCAGCGACTCAGGAAAATTTATTTTACAAAATGACCTGTTAAGGAGGGACAAGGCACTGGTGACCCCTGTGTCCATCAGGGGGGTCAATGTGGACACTGTGGAGAACTACAAATATCTAGGAGTTTAAACTGACAACTAACTAGACTGGGCTAAGAACACAGACGCCCTCTTCAGGAAGGACCAAAGTCGTCTCTATTTTCTAAGGTCCTTCAATAACTGCCAGACTATGCTCAGGATCTTCTATGAGTCTGTGGCGGCAAGTGCATACTGGGACAGGCTGTGAGTGGCAGACACCAACAGACTGAACAAACTGATCCAAAAGGCCAGTGATGATGTGGGTATGGAGGTGGACTCACTGAGGCAGTGTCAGAGGGGAGGATGCTGTATAAGCTGCATGCCATTACGGATAATGGCTCCCACCCACAGGAGCACATTCAGTGCAAGACTCATCACCAAAATGCACCACAGAGCACCACAGGTCATTCCTACCTGTGACCATCAAATTCTAACTCCTCCCTCAATGTGTGACACTGTGGTTCATCAGAAAAATACTCAAATTATACTGTTCATATGTGCAATAGTAACGGAAATGCAATTCATTGAAATATGTGCAATAAATCAGTGGTGCAATAATTTCAACACATTACACATTATTTCACACATGGTGATTTAGATCAGAAAGGGCTGATTACCCAGACATGGATTGATCATAATCCCAAACACTAACTAGCTTTTTTCCAGTGGTGATCTTCACTGAAGTTCTCTTTTAGTCAAGGACCAGGTTTAATGCAAGTCTGGGAAACCAGCTCAGATAGTTCTAACATTCAGATGATTAACCTCAAATAATCAAATTAGCCCATTTTTACAAAACCCATCATGTAAAATCCTGTAATTCTAAGGTCATATGGTGTGTGTTTCTGTACTGTGCTTACATTTGTTAACTGAGGGAGTATAAAAACTAACCAGAAAACCAGCTAACATAAACTCTACCATTAACTCACCTGTCCACGTGTCTACCTGGTCCCTGCAAGAGGCAGAGAAAGACATTGAGAATCAATGATGAATAGATGTTCAAAGCTGTAAAAAAGAGAAAGATCATAATTACACACAATTAGATCCAGTGTGAAATCAGTTAGTACAGCATACGAGATCTCTAGCCAGCACATCGTGACAACCACAGAAAAACACCAGCTGCTTTATCTAGCAAGCGCTCCTCATTAGCCACCTAGCGCTAGCTAGCTAATGTACGAGCTCAGCTGACACCTCACTCTACGCTAATGAATGAGCAGACAGTGTCTCCCATTCCCTTATCTTCATATAAGCTTTTGGTAAAAGATATGTTAGAAGAACCTCTGATTTAACCACCAAACTATATGAGAATGGCCACAACTACAGCTCGCTGTGTACCTGATGCTATGTTAGAGGCTGCATTAGCCTAGCCACCAAGCTATCTGTTACCTACTAGCTAGATAAATCACCCTTAATCAAGAGAAAGTACCCAGTTCCCCTATATCTTAAACCTAAAAAGTGGTCAGAGGTACGTATATCCCATGAGACCAGGCTGATTATTTCACTTATCAATTAAGAACAATAAAGATAGATATATACAGGCAGACAGATATATAGATCTATAGATAGATATATTGGCATAACATAAAATCATGAAATGTAATATATAGCAACAGTAAATTACTATTAGGCCCATATTTGAAGACAGATTTTGGATTACTGAAAGAACCCTGTTGATGACAGGAGTGATTTTAATGTGTTCAGGTGTTGGTGCAGGTGTGTATACATGAGTAAACTCAGGTGAGCACCAGTTCACAAATGCATCTTTCAAAAGTCAGAGAAACAGCTGCTGCTGGAACTTTAGAACTGTGTCTTTATGATGTAAGAATGTTCTATTATCAATCATTCCATTAAACTCCCAGTCGCTCCTCTGATCCTCCAGCTGCAGACATGTAACCAGCACCCTCTCCACACATCAGGACAGCAAATGTAGGACAAACAGTCTTTTCATTATTCCTGCCCGCCGTGGCAGTGTGCTTTAGCCTTGAGGTTGCTGAACTGACTGGGTTTTTAAAGTCTGCTGCTGATGTGTGTTTTAATTTTAACTGGGTAAAAGTTGTAATGTTGAGAAGCTGATGATGTTTTTGGGATGGTGGACAGACTATTAAGGTTTGCAAGTGGTGAAGAATTTAATCTATTGATCTATGTAGGATTAGACAGGTAGAAAAATGGATAAGTAAGAAACAGTTACAAATAAAGATAAGACAGACAGAAGAAGTAAACATACAGACTAAAATGTACATAGATAGATAAAAAAAGAGAGAGAGAGACAGCTGAACTACAGATGGACTAAAGATGCTTGAAATAAAAAAAGAGAAACATCCTGACTGTTCTACAATTCATTTAATACAGTAATTTATCTAACTGTCCTAAAAATTCTCCAAATGGATAAAAAAAAATGACGGGTTAACAGATACATAGCTAGCTAGAGAGATAAATAGACAGATAAATAGTTACAAAGATGAATTTTTCAGAGTTTTCTACTCTCAGTATAAGAGGTAAGGGCTAATTTAATTAAAAAAATTCTTGATATTTTTTTATTTACATGATAAACAGCATTATCTGATTATCTGATCTGACTTTTTTTCATTACAGGAACCTGTGTTTGAAATGAAACAAAGACAAACACCCTGAATGTCCTAGTATTTCACCAACTGGATAAAAAAATTGAAAGGTTAAAATACACATAGCTAGCTATCTAGATAAATTAACAGATACATAGTTAGATAAATGAATTTCTCCGAATTTTTGTGCTCTCAGTATAAGAGGTAAGGGGTCATTTAATTAAAGTTATTCTTTATATTTTTCTATTTACATGATAAACAGCATTGTGATTTTTTTTTTCATTACAGGAACCTGTGTTTGAAATGAAACAAAGACTAACACCCTGTCTGTCCTACAAATTCTCCAAATGAATAAAAAAAAATGATGGGTTATAGACACATAGCTAGCTGGCTAAACAGACAGATAAATAGTTAGACAGATGAATTTCTCTGAATTTTGTGCTCTCAGTATAAGAGGTAAGAGATCATTCAATTTAAATAATCCTTAATATTTTTCTATTTACATGATAAACAGCATTAACCGATTCCCTCTTTTTTATTACAGGAACCTGTGTTTGAAATGAAACAAAGACAAACACCCTAACTGTCCTACAATTTTACCAACTGGATAAAAAAATTGAGAGGGTTAAAAGACACATAGCTAGCTATCTAGACAAATTGACAGATAAATAGTTAGATAGATGAATTTCTCTGAGTTTTCTACTCGCAGTATAAGAGGTAAGGGCTAATTTAATTTAAAAAATTCGTAATATTTTTCCATTTACATGATAAACAGCATTATCTGATTCCCTCTTTTTTATTACAGGAACCTGTGTTTGAAATGAAACAAACACCCTAACTGTCCTACAAATTCACCAACTGGATAAAAACAACGACGGGTTATTTGACACATAGCTAGCTACCTAGATAAATAGACAGATAAATAGTTAGATAGATGAATTTCTCCGAATGTAGTGCTCTCAGTATAAGAGGTAAGGGGTCATTTAATTATATTCATTCTTTATATTTTTCTATTTCCATGATAAACAGCATTATCTGAATTCTGTTTTTCATTACAGGAACCTGTGTTTGAAATGAAACAAAGAAAAACACCCTGACTATCCGACTATTTCATCAATTGGATTAAAACACTGACGGGTTAAATGAGACCTTTCTAGCAAGCTAGAAAAATAGACAGATAAATAGTTAGATAGATGAATCTCAGAATTTTGTGCCCTCAATATAAGAGGTAAGAGGTAATTCAATTAAGATAATTCTTAATATTTTTCTATTTACATGATAAACAGCATTAACTGATTCCCTCTTTTTTATTACAGGAACCTGTTTGAAATGAAACAAAGACAAACACCCTGACTGTCCTACAAATTCTCCAACTGGATAAAAAAACTGACGGGTTAAAAGACACATAGCTAGATAAGTTGACAGATAAACAGTCAGATAGATGAATTTCTCCGAGTTTTGTGCTCTCAGTATAAGAGGTAAGGGGTCATTTAATTATATTCATTCTTTATATTTTTCAATTTGCATAATAAACAGCATTATCTGATTTCTTTTTTTCATTACAGGAACCTTTGTTTGAAATGAAACAAAGAAAAACACCCTGACTATCCGACTATTTCATCAATTGGATTAAAACACTGACGGGTTAAATGAGACCTTGCTAGCAAGCTAGAAAATTAGACAGATAAATAGTAAGTTTTGTGCCCTCAATATAAGAGGTAAGAGGTAATTCAATTAAGATAATTCTTAATATTTTTTATTTTGCATAATAAAAAGCATTATCAGATTTTTTTCATTACAGGAACCTGTGTTTGAAATGAAAGAAAGACAAACAACCTGACTGTTCTACAAATTCTCCAAATGGATAAAAAAAATAATAAAATGACAGGTTTATAGACACATAGCTAGCTAGCTAGATAAATTGACAGATAAATAGTTAGATAGATGAATTTCGCCAGATTTTGTGCTCTCAGTATAAGAGGTAAGGGGTCATTTAATTCAAGTTATTCTTTATATTTTTCAATTTGCATAATAAACAACATTATCTCATCTCCTTTTTTCATTACAGGAACCTGTGTTTGAAATGAAACAAAGACAAACATCCTAATTGTCCTACAAATTCTCCAACTGGATAAAAAAACTGACGGGTTAAAAGACAAATAGCTAGCTAGCTAGACAAATTATCAGATAAATAGTTCGATAGATTAATTTCTCAGAGTTTTGTGCCCTCAGTATAAGAGGTAATTCAATTAGGATAATTCTTAATATTTTTCTATTTACATGATAAACAGCATTATCTGTTTTTTTTTCATTACAGGAACCTTTTGAAATGAAACAAAGACAAACAACCTGACTGTTCTACAAATTCTCCAAATGGATAAAAAAAATAATAAATGATGGGTTAATAGACACATAGCTAGCTAGCTAGATAAATACACAGACAAATAGTTAGATAGATGAAATTCTCTGAATTCTGATTCCTGTATTCTGAATCCCCGAATTCTGATTCTGATCCCTGAATTTCTCTGAATTCTGATTGTCCAATATCTGATTCCTTTATTTTTCATTACAGGAACCGGTGTTTGAAATTAAACAAAGATAAACACCCTGACTGCCCAATAATTTCACCAACTAGATAAAAACAATGACAGGTTAATTGAAACATAGCTAGCTAGCTTGATAAATACACAGATAAATAGTTAAAATAGATTAAATTCTCTGAGTTTTCTGCTCTCAGTATAAGAGGTAAGGGGTAACTGAATTAAATAAATTCTCAATTTTTTTCTATTTACATGATAAACAGCATTATCTGATTTCTTTTTTTCATTATAGGAACCTGTGTTTGAAATGAAACAAAGACAAACACCCTAATTGTCCTACAAATTCTCCAAATGGATAAACATTGACGTGTTAAAAGACACACAGCTAGCTAGCTTGATAAATACACAGATAAATAGTTAAAATAGATGAAATTCTCTGAGTTTTCTGCTCTCAGTATAAGAGGTAAGGGGTAATTTAATTAAAATAATTCTTAATATCTTTCTATTTACATGACAAACAGCATTACCTGATTTCTTTTGTTCATTACAGGAACCTGTGTTTGAAATGAAACAAAGACAAACATAAATAGACAGATAAATAGTTAGATAGATAAAAACTTTTCGTGCTTTGTGCCCTTAGTAAAAGAGGCAAGAGGTAATTGAAATAAATACATTCTTAATATTTTTCTATTTACATGATCAACAGCACTATCTGATTTCTTTTTCATTACAGGAACCTGTGTTTGAAATTAAACAAAGACAAACACCCTGACTGTCCTACAAATTCTCCAACTGGATAAAAACAATGACCGGTTAACAGACACATAGCTAGCTACCCAGATAAATAGAAAGATAGAAAGAAAGATAGGTAGATAGATGGATTCCTTCGAGTTTTCCGCTCTCAGTATAAGAGGTAAGAGGTATTCTTTTTTTCATTACAGAAACCTGTGTTTGAAATGAAATAAAAAGAAACACCCTGACTGACCTACAATTTTACCAACATAAGCAGCAATATGGCCTACAAGCGATAATACAGTAATACATGTAGTCCCGCTGCTAGAGGGAAAAGCTAGAGCTGCGTATGTTGCCACGGATAACTATCGTGAACTGTATAACAGATTGAAAACACTGTCTGAAAAGTGGATGACTCCCAGAGAAAAAAAAAGAAAGCACATCAGGAACACCATAATTTTCAAACAGTACCTTAGAATTGTAAATCCGGACCTGATAACTGAACACAGCCCGGCGTCCATAACACAAGCAGTGGAAGCAGCTGAAGCTTTCGTGGCAGCAAGGCAAGATGAGAAGGAGTTCCTGCTCTGTGATTCCAGCATCAGAGTGTACCAATACGCGCAGACAAGTAAGTCTGGGGCCGGGGTCAGTTGTGGTCCTAAGCCGCTAGTGAATTTATCACCAAACAGGGCCGCTGGAGTACTAGCAAAAGAAGCAAAGATAGTCAGGCAACAGATAATCGCCAAACTGTTTAAACATAGCTAGCTAAAATCAGGTTGGCCAAAAGATTTAAGATTGTCCTAAGCTTGTTACCAGCACAAATCATCTTTGATATGTTCCAAGACCCGAAATAAGCTTTCAGGAACAGGACAGTAGTGAGATACCATACCTGTAAAAATAGGACACAAAACATTTAAAGCCCTTATTGACACTGGAGCTAGTCACATCCTGATAACACCACAGTGTCTTCCAGAATCCCAGTTTGTGAGTACAGGTAAACTTGGGGTCAGGTGTATACATAGAGATGAACAGGTATACCCCACAACTAAACTCACGGTTAACATCAATAACCAAAGCTAGACATAATGCAAAAATCTGCTCATGCTGTCGTTTTAGGCAAAAATATCCCGATTCTGGTAGATCTTTTAAACACTGAGCAGAGAACTGCAGAGGTTATGGCTGTAACAAGGTTGTAGGCTAGAAAGGTTTAAACTGCAAACAAAACAGTGGAGTTTTAAAAGAATTACCATATGCTGTCAAACCAAAATGCAAGAAAACAAAAAGGACAGGAAAAAATTAGAGGCACAACAATAGTGGAACAATTGGATGCACCCATAAGTGAAACATTTGCCTTACCTGGTGACATAGCAACGTTGCAAAGGCAGGATGAAGCACTCAAACCCTTGTTTTTAGACTGTGCTAAGGAAAGAGAATAAGCTCAGAGAAGTCAACTCATTCTGAAAGACAACAAGCTCTAGGTCAAAAATGGTGTTGAGCGATTAGTGGTTCCCAAATGTCTCAGAGATGAAGTTTTAAAGCTGGGTCATTCGGACCCGTGGCCAGGTCAATTGGGTCAGGCTAAAACACACAGCAGATTTGCAAGTCGATTTTACAGGCCAAGTCAGCTGCTAGATATAGCTGAATTTTGTAATGTCTGTCCAGAGTGTCAGTTAACAGCATCTGAGAAAAAGTCAGACAGGGTGCCATTAATAAGTCTGACAGTTATTGACATGCCATTTTCACGGATTGCCACGGATATAATACGCCCTTTACCAAGAGGCCGGGCAGGAAATCGCCATATTTTAGTAATCTGGGTCTATGCTACCTGGAAGCATTTGCTCTGAGAAAGACTGAAAAGCTAAACATCCTGTCCTACGTTCTCAAGATAAGGGACAAGCTGAGGGAGCTGAAGGAAAGGATACCAGCTGGGCTGTTTAAAGAACAACCAGGACAGACAAGCCTCATGCAGCACATTATCTGGTACTGGTATCTGGTATCTGTCACTGGTAGCTGACTCATCACCAGCCCATACACAGTAGAGACTTGTGACTATGTGACATGTTAACTACCTGATGATTCTGGGGGAATGAGGGCGCTGCAATTTCACCAACTGGATAAAAACAATGACGGGTGGATAGACACATAGCTAGCTAGCTAGCTAAATAGATAGATAGTTGGATAGATGAATTCCTCTGAATTTTCTGCTCTTAGTATAAGAGGCATTTAATTCAAATAATTCTTTACATTTTTCTATTTAAACAATAAACAGCATTTTCTGCTTTTCTCTTTCATTACAGAAACCTGTTTCTGAAATAAAACAAAGAGAAATGTCCTGACTGTCCTACAATTTCTTCAATTGGATCAAATCTGTCTAGTTAGGTAGATAGACAGATACGTAGCACGCGTAAATGTAACACAGGAGCTACGTTAGCTAACTCAGTGTCTACACCAACCGTTACGCCACAATAGGAATTTCTAACGAGGGACAGATCCACCATAGGTTGGGATTCTTCAGGGGTTTGGACCAGTGTTGATATCTCACTAGGTTCTCTAAGGAGAGCTTGGACAGAGATGTGACGGACCAGTGAGTACAGGGTTAAAGATACACTCATATATTTATTCACAGAAATGATGTGACCTTCTTCTTATGTGTGTGTGTGAATAGTTGTGAGTGGCTAATAGGAAAGAAAAAAACATAAAAAGTAGGAGTTATAAATGAGTTATAAGAGGAAACTGTAGATCAATGAGGCTCTATAAAAAAAAACAGTATTGGAAAAATGCACAAGTTCAGATTTAACAACAAAACCCAATACACATAAGGCCCTCAACAAAAGCTTAAATGGTAGTAAAATAATAAACTTCAGAGGCAAGAATTCGTGAGATATTTTACTCAACTTTAACAATATAACAGTCCTTTAAGTCTGAAATGTGAACCAACAGTTTTTTCCTTTTGTTATAATCAAAGTTCCTTTCTGGAGTAATATCGTCTCAAAGTGTCAGAAAAGTGTGTTTAAATCTTCACTACCCGGATAGACTAAGACTGTGTTTGTGTGTGTGTGTGTGTGTGTGTGTGTGTGTGTGTGTGTGTGTGTGTGTGTGTGTGTGTGTGCTCCGCTAATGACGTCACTCGCGCAGTACTCTGGGAAGTGTAGTCTCGGGTCGGCTCGCCATCTTGGACAAATTCGCTCGCTTTTTTCGTCAACAAAACAACCTGTACGATACAGCACTAAGTTCAGCAAGACTGTACGACAAGCATATTCATCTCAGCATGTCTCTGAGTCCGTAAACAGCAGGATTTAACACTTAACATCGTAGATTTACACTTAAACAAGATGCTAATCCCGCTAGCCTCTGCCTGTTAGCCTACAGCTTAGCAGCTGAAACGAACTAGCCGAGGTCTGTCTCCCACATTTATACTCCGGCTGTTTAATAATCTTTTAACTCCCTTATCAACACTTTCAACATCTTATCACTTGGAAATCTACACTTACTAACTCATAATCCCTCCTTAAACAGCCCTGTCTGAACTCACCGGTGTTTCTCTTCACAACTGAACAGAAACTGATGAGAGTTTATCAAACTCAGGACTACAGAACACTGAAAAAACGAGGAATGGGGGATTTTATATCCCCTCTGGACCCTTAATCAGCTTTTAACTTCAATAACTGCTCACAAAAAATAGCACCACAGCATCAGCTCTGGACACAACACACACTCCCACTTGAAGAGAGCAAGAAGTGAAGAGGGGGAGAGAAGGTGGGCGGGGCAAATGAACAGCCTCTGTAGAAGAGCTCAGAAAGAGGCTCCTAATTTTAACAGGGTTACAGACAGACAGACAGACAGACAGATAGAGAGACAGACAGACAGATAGATAGATAGAGAGACAGATAGATAGATAGATAGATAGATAGATAGACACCTTAAAACAAACAGTGCGGGAACTAGAGCGTAAATGGCGGACGACCAAACTAGAGGTGTTCCACTCTGCGTGGAAGGACAGCCTTAGTCAATATAGAAAGGCACTCATTAAAGCTCGCTCAGAGTATTTGGCATCGCTGATCGAGAAAAACAAAAACAATCCCAGAGTTCTTTTTACTGAGATCTCTAAACTTAGTAAAAGCCAGGCAGATTCTCAACCCCAGATCCCAACATCTTTAACCAGTAATGTTGTGATGACTATTTTAAAAATAAAATAGAAAATATTAGACAACAAATCCAACCCTGCTTATTAAATCAAACATGGCCGTCACCTGATGTAGTTGCTTTAGAACATAACTTAGCTGTAGAACAAAGGCTGGAAGCCTTCTACCCATTTCCACAGCCTGAACTAGAAAAAATTATTTCCTCAGCTAATTGTACAACCTGTACACTCGACCCAATTCCCTCTAAATTGCTAAAAGAAATACTCCCAATTATAATCACACCTCTTTTAACTATTGTAAATTCATCCCTTTGCCTTGGGCATGTACCCCAAACACTTAAAATAGCAGTTATAAAACCTTTAATCAAGAAACCAAATCTTGATCCTAGCGTATTATCTAATTATAGACCCATCTCCAACTTAACATTCGTATCTAAGATATTAGAAAAAGCTGTGGCCCAACAACTCTGCTTATACCTGAGTAAAAATTACATGTATGAGAAATTCCAATCTGGATTTAGACCAAATCACAGCACAGAGACAGCCCTAGTGAAGATTACAAATGATCTCCTTCTTGCCTCTGATCAAGGCTACGTATCTTTATTAGTCCTACTAGACCTTAGTGCAGCCTTTGATACAATAGATCATACTATATTACTAGAAAGATTAGAGAAAATGGTTGGAATCACAGGGACAGCCCTATCATGGTTCCAATCATATCTAACGGGACGCTATCAATTCGTAAAGATAAAAGATTTATCTTCAAATTACACAGAAGTAAGATATGGAGTTCTGCAAGGCTCAATTTTAGGACCGCTATTATTTACATTACACATGTTACCACTGGACTCAGTTATAAGCAGACATGGCGTTAATTTCCATTTCTATGCAGATGACACACAGCTCTATATATCAGCCAAACCTGACGATAATTTAGACTACAGAAAATGGAGGACTGTGTAAAGGATATAAAACTCTGGATGTCACATAACTTCCTTCTTCTTAACAGTGACAAAACCGAGGTTCTCCTTTTAGGTCCAAAAGACTCTAGAAATAAACTATCAGACTTAATGTTAGACTTGGCCGATGCTTCCATCATTCCTGGTTTAGCAGCTAAAAATCTTGGCGTCACATTCGACTCAGATTTATCATTTGAGCAACATATAGCTAATATTAGTAGAACAGCCTTTATGCAGCTTAGGAACATCTCCAAACTAAGAAACTCCTTATCACTACAAGACACAGAAAAGCTAGTACATGCTTTTATTACCTCAAGGCTAGATTACTGTAATGCACTACTGTCAGGTTGTTCCAGCAGGAACCTCAATAAACTTCAGCTGGTGCAAAATGCTGTAGCCAGGGTCCTTACTAAAACTAGAAAATTTGACCATATCAGTCCAGTTCTATCAGCACTTCATTGGCTCCCAGTTAAATTCCGTATCGAATACAAAATTCTTCTATTAACATATAAGGCCCTACATGGCCTCGCTCCTGAGTACCTGCAGGATCTTATTGTATATTACGAACCATCAAGACTACTCAGGGTGCTGGCCTCTTACTCGTTCCCAAAATTCAGAAAACCTCAGCAGGGGGAAGAGCCTTTTCTTATAAAGCCCCCCAACTCTGAAATAACCTTCCAGATAATGTTTGGGACTCAGACACAGTCTCAATCTTTAAATCTAAGCTGAAAACTGAAAATATGTTTAGTTTAGCTTTTGGTAATTAATGTTTCTTAAATAAGGGCTGCAGGTCCAGGGGTTCGCGGACCCAGGGAATTGTAGTACACTGAGATGCTGGAGCTGTCGTCTCGCTGCTTACACGCGATCACTCAGGTTTGTTGAGGGTGGAGCAGATAGATGCTGGTGTTCTCAGGGTGCGTCCGTGTCCGTGTTACCTTTTGGCTCTCTCCTTTTAATTATGCTGTGATAATCAGACCTGCCGGAGTCGTCAGACATACCCTGATGCTGATGCTCAACATATAATACATGTATAGAAACTGAATGATCACCTACCTGTTACACACTTGCAGACAGATAGATAGCGAGCCACACACACAGTTGCAATGGACAGACCCTTGTTGGCTGTATGCACCATCAGGAAGGGGGGAGCCATTGGTCCTGAAAGCCTGTAAGACAACAAAAAGGCAATACATGTATACAAACTGAATGATTACCTACCTGTTACACACTTGCAGAAAGATAGTAGAGAGTCACACACAGTTGCAGATGCACAGACCCTTGAAGGACAGACCCACCATCAGGAAGCGAGGGAGGGGATCATGCTGTCTGAAAAACCTGTAAGACAAAAAAAGAAAGTCAATACATGTATAGAAACTGAATGATCACCTACCTGTTACACACTTGCAGACAGATTTATAGCGAGCCACACACACAGTGGAAATGGAAAGACGCTTGGTTCATGCGGTCCGAAAAACCTGTAAGACAAAAAAGAAAATCAATACATGTATAGAAACTGAATGATCACCTATCTGTTACACACTTGCAGACAGATAGTAGTGAGTCACACACAGTTGCAGACGCACAGACCCTTAGTTCATGTGGTCCGAAAGAACTTTAAGACAAAAAAGAAAGTCAATACATGCATACAAACTGAATGATCACCTACCTGTTAAACACTTGCAGACAGATTGATAGCGAGCCACACACAGTTGCAGATGCACAGATCCTTGGTTCATGTGGTCCGAAAGACCTTTAAGACAAAAAAAGAAAGTCAATACATGTATAGAAACTGAATGATCACCTACCTATTACACACTTGCAGAAAGATTGATAGCGAGCCACACACACAGTGGCAATGGAAAGACCCTTGTTGGCTGTATGCACCATCAGGAAGGGGGGAGCCATTGGTCCTGAAAGCCTGTAAGACAACAAAAAGGCAATACATGTATACAAACTGAATGATCACCTACCTGTTACACACTTGCAGACAGATAGTAGCAAGTCACAAACAGTTGCAGATGCACAGATCCTTGGTTCATGTGGTCCGAAAGACCTGTAAGACAAAAAAAGAAAGTCAATACATGTATAGAAACTGAAGGATCACCTACCTGTTACACATATGCAGACAGATTGATAGCGATCCACACACACAGTGGAAATAGAAAGACCCTTGTTGGCTGTATACACTATCAAGAAGGGGGGAGCCATTGGTCCTGAAATCCTGTAAGACAACGATAAGGCAATACATGTATAGAAACTGAATGATCACCTACCTGTTACACACTTGCAGACAGATAGTAGCGAGTCACAAACAGTTGCAGATGCACAGACCCTTGGTTCATGTGGTCCGAAAGACCTGTAAGACAAAAAAAGAAAGTCAATACATGTATAGAAACTGAAGGATCACCTACCTGTTACACATATGCAGACAGATTGATAGCGATCCACACACACAGTGGAAATAGAAAGACCCTTGTTGGCTGTATACACTATCAAGAAGGGGGGAGCCATAGGTCCTGAAATCCTGTAAGACAACGATAAGGCAATACATGTATAGAAACTGAATGATCACCTACCTGTTACACACTTGCAGAAAGATAGTAGCGAGTCACACACAGTTGCAGATGCACAGACCCTTGGTTCATGCGGTCCGAAAGAACGTTAAGACAAAAAAAGAAAGTCAATACATGTATAGAAACTGAATGATCACCTACCTGTTACACACTTGCAGACAGATAGTAGCGAGTCACACACAGTTGCAGATGCACAGACCCTGGGTTCATGCGGTCCGACAAACCTGTAAGACAAAAAAAGGAAGTCAATACATGTATAGAAACTGAATGATCACCTACCTGTTACACACTTGCAGACAGAGAGTAACGAGACTCAAACAGTTGAAGATGCACAGACCCTTGGTTCATGTTGTCCGAAAGACCTTTAAGACAAAAAAAGAAAGTCAATACATGTATAGAAACTGAATGATCACCTACCTGTTACACACTTGCAGACAGATAGTAGCGAGTCACACACAGTTGCAGATGCACAGACCCTTGGTTCATGTGGTCCGAAAGACCTTTAAGACAAAAAAAGAAAGTCAATACATGTATAGAAACTGAATGATCACCTACCTGTTACACACTTGCAAACAGATAGTAGCGAGTCAATCACAGTTGCAGATGCACAGAACCTTGGTTCATGCGGTCCGAAAGACCTTTAAGACAAAAAAAGAAAGTCAATACATGTATAGAAACTGAATGATCACCTACCTGTTACACACTTGCAGACAGATAGTAGCGAGTCACACACAGTTGCAGATGCACAGAACCTTGGTTCATGCGGTCCGAAAGACCTTTAAGACAAAAAAAGAAAGTCAACACATGAATAGAAACTGAATGATCACCTACCTGTTACACACTTGCAGACAGATAGTAGCGAGTCACACACAGTTGCAGATGCAGACCCTGGGTTCATGTGGTCCGAAAGACCTTTAAGACAAAAAAAGAAAGTCAATACATGTATAGAAACTGAATGATCACCTACCTGTTACACACTTGCAGACAGATAGTAGCGAGTCACACACAGTTGCAGATGCACAAACCCTTGAAGGACAGATCCACCATCAGGAAATGAGGGAGGGGATCATGCTGTCCAAAAAACCTGTAAGACAAAAAAGAAAGTCAATACATGTATAGAAACTGAATGATCACCTACCTGTTACACAGTTGCAGACAGATAGATAGCACAAAGCACAAAATAGCCACACACAAAGTTGCAATGGACAGACCCTTGTTGGCTGTATGCACCATCAGGAAGGGGGGAGACATCAGTCCTGAAAGTATGTAAGATGTATATATGTATATGTATACATATGTTGGCTGTATACACTATCAGGAAGGGGGGAGCCATTGGTCCTGAAAGCCTGTAAGACAACGAAAAGGCAATACATGTATAGAAACTGAATGATCACCTACCTGTTACACACTTGCAGACAGAGAGTAACGAGTCTCAAACAGTTGAAGATGCACAGACCCTTGGTTCATGTTGTCCGAAAGACCTTTAAGACAAAAAAAGAAAGTCAATACATGTATAGAAACTGAATGATCACCTACCTGTTACACACTTGCAGACAGATAGTAGCGAGTCACACACAGTTGCAGATGCACAGACCCTTGGTTCATGCAGTCCGACAAACCTGTAAGACAAAAAAAGAAACTCAACACATGAATAGAAACTGAATGATCACCTACCTGTTACACACTTGCAGACAGATAGTAGCGAGTCACACACAGTTGCAGATGCACAGACCCTTGGTTCATGTGGTCCGAAAGACCTTTAAGACAAAAAAAGAAAGTCAATACATGTATAGAAACTGAATGATCACCTACCTGTTACACACTTGCAGACAGATAGTAGCGAGTCACACACAGTTGCAGATGCACAGAACCTTGGTTCATGCGGTCCGAAAGACCTTTAAGACAAAAAAAGAAAGTCAATACATGTATAGAAACTGAATGATCACCTACCTGTTACACACTTGCAAAAAGATAGTAGCGAGTCAATCACAGTTGCAGATGCACAGAACCTTGGTTCATGCGGTCCGAAAGACCTTTAAGACAAAAAAAGAAAGTCAATATATGTATAGAAACTGAATGATCACCTACCTGTTACACACTTGCAGACAGATAGTAGCGAGTCACACACAGTTGCAGATGCACAGAACCTTGGTTCATGCGGTCAGAAAGACCTTTAAGACAAAAAAAGAAAGTCAACACATGAATAGAAACTGAATGATCACCTACCTGTTACACACTTGCAGACAGATAGTAGCGAGTCACACACAGTTGCAGATGCACAGACCCTTCGTTCATGTGGTCCGAAAGACCTTTAAGACAAAAAAAGAAAGTCAATACATGTATAGAAACTGAATGATCACCTACCTGTTACACACTTGCAGACAGATAGTAGCGAGTCACACACACAGTGGCAACAGAAAGACCCTTGGTTCATGCGGTCCGAAAAACCTGTAAGACAAAAAAAGAAAGTCAAAACATGTATAGAAACTGAATGATCACCTACCTGTTACACACTTGCAGAAAGATAGTAGCGAGTCACACACAGTTGCAGATGCACAGACCCTTGGTTCATGCGGTCCGAAAGAACGTTAAGACAAAAAAAGAAAGTCAATACATGTATAGAAACTGAATGATCACCTACCTGTTACACACTTGCAGACAGATTGATAGCGAGCCACACACACAGGGGATATAGAAAAACCCTTGTTGTCTGTATACACTATCGGGAAGGGGGGAGCCATTGGTCCTGAAAGCCTGTAAGACAACGAAAAGGCAATACATGTATAGAAACTGAATGATCACCTACCTGTTACACACTTGCAAACAGATAGTAGCGAATCACACACAGTTGCAGATGCACAGACCCTTGGTTCATGCGGTCCGAAAAACCTGCAAGACAAACAAAGAAAGTCAATACATGTATATGTAGCCAGGTGAATAAATACACCCTATTAGATTTGGTTTGCTTTAATAGAGCTACAATAGGGGTATATCCCTTTGTTGGTCACCTGGGGGCAATAGTTGCCCAGAGCCCAGTAAGAGTGAATGCTTTCAGCACAGAAGAAGAATATTCGCTGTAGTGTGCTATGTGCTTGCTAGCAGAGAGAGATAGCTGGGTTAGGCAGTGTGTATGATGAGTTTTATCAACCATTAAACAGGTCAGTTGGTCATTTTAGAAGAAAAATGCTAAAATACAATTGATGAGTAGAGTGTTTATCACCAGTTTGTTATAGTTTGTATGCCAAATATTTCCTCTGTGTTCATACAGCTAATGTGAGAGGAGGAGATGAGTTCTGTGATTTAGGTGTGTGTGTACAGATCTTTTACACACAGAGTGAGTATTCATGTTCGAGTTTCAGTAAAATCTGGTTTATTGATGTTTTAAGTGAAAGTGGTGTCATTTTAATGTTGTGTTTATC
Organism: Salminus brasiliensis; assembly: GCF_030463535.1. Lineage (NCBI taxonomy): Eukaryota > Metazoa > Chordata > Actinopteri > Characiformes > Bryconidae > Salminus > Salminus brasiliensis. The sequence continues at coordinate 10,780,478 of NC_132881.1, read as the reverse complement.
TTATCCAACAGCCACTACCGTATTATTTGTACATATCTGTGTTTTATTTTCCTTTTTTGTGTGATGTACATGCATAAGTTTACTCGGATGCGTATTTGAAATTTAGTATTGTAATAAATGGACCCAAAAATTTAAGTTGTCGTTCCGCGTGTACTTTCCCGGGCAACAATTTTTGGTACCAGGAGTGGGGCCCGTTTAATTACTAAGGAAATGTTAGGGTTTTTATGTGTATGCATCATACAAGTCTGAACATAATACGGTAGTGGTGAAGAACAGGGTGGAGGAACCGTGAGGCCTGGAGGACAATCGGATGCTCAGCAGTTGTGGTGGTGGCACTTCCGGTCAACATCAGCGCTCCAGAGGGCGACGCGGAGAGACTGCAACAAAGACATTGTTCCAGTGAAGTCGTGGTGTCAGCTGCTGTTGGTGGAAGAGAAACCTCATCCTTTGCCAGGGTTGTGGTAGGGACTGAAAAGACTGTAGCGTTACTATGTCTCAGTCAAGTGACGAACAACCAGGACCACATGTGCAAGAGCCAGAACCAGACTTGCATGAACAGATCAGAGAGTTGCATGCTAAGCATGAGGAAGCTATGGCAACTATAGCTACCCTCAGTAACAGACCCTATGTTTATGTTCCAAGGGAAAGACACATTGTTCCTTTCAGTGGTGAGTTTGATAAAGATGGCAGGCATATTGATGACTTCATTGAAGAAGTTGAACGTGTACTACGTGCTAGAAATTTGTCTGATCATGACCAATATGATTTTGTAATGTCACTGTTAAGAGGCCCGGCTCTAGAGGAGGCACGCATGCGCTGTGATTCTGACATTAGCAATGCTAGTGATTTGTTCACCTACCTCAGAGATGCCTTTCGTGACAAACGCAGTACACCTCAGTTGTTGCATAGCTTCTACAGCCGTAGACAGCAGGATGGGGAAGATATAAGAGAGTTTTCACATGCTTTGGCCCAAGCTCTTAGCTTGTTAGTGAAATGTTCTCCTGATTTCATGATTAATGAGAGATTAGTGCTGAGGGACCAATTCATAGAAGGGGTCAGGGATTCTTCTCTTAGGAGGGAGCTCCGAAAATATGTTAGAAATCACCCTGATTCATCTATGATAGATGTGAGAGAGGAGGCTCAGTTGTGGTTTCTAGAAGAATCTTCTGCAAAGGCCAAGGCAGTTAGACCAAAAGGTAGTGGTAGTGGTCTGGTACAGTGTTCAGCTCTTCAGGTGCATGAACCCTCATCAGTTACCCTAGAAGACGTGGTTAAAGTGGTAGTACAGCAAAGCAATGCCATAAGTGAATTGACCCAAGCAGTGAAGGATCTTACAGTACACAGGGGTAGTGCAAGTAGTACTGTCAGCAGGCCTAGGGTGAAACCAAGGTACACAGAAGATGGAAAACCAATCTGTTTCAAGTGTGAGACTCCGGGCCATATTTCCAAATACTGTCCACAAAGACCAGGTTCCAGAAGGATGGCACCCCCCTCTACTAGCTCTCAGGGAAACGAGAGCCCCCAGTTGTTGTGAGTCGGGCAATCTGGGGGGGCCCTAAAGACTCAGATAATGTACACCCTCTTCATGATCGTTTAATACAGCATGCAATTGGAACCTGTCCAGTGGTTGAGCTTGAGGTTGGTGGGGTGAAAACTCCATGCTTATTGGATACAGGTAGCCAAGTGAGTACTATTACTGAACAGTTCTTTAGGAATCATCTGTCTGGGGAAGATAATGATATGTTGCTCACTACTGGCTGGCTTAAGTTGACGGCAGCTAACGGTTTAGAGATACCATACCTTGGATATCTTGAGTTGGAGGTTAGGGCCATGGGTCTAAGGATGCCCGATTGTGGGTTTTTGGTAGTCAAAGATCCTCAGAATGCTGAACAGTCAGTTCAATGTATCATTGGGATGAACATTATCAGCCATTGCAGACAACTTGTGTATGCAGAGTTTGATACCACCCTAGGGGGAAAATTGGATTCAAACTGGAGGAATGTTTTTCAGAAAATGCAGAAGTGCGAGTTCAGTAGGAAAGAGGTAGCTCGTGTAGCCGGGAAAGATACTGAGCACATTCCAGCAGAATCTCTGGTGACCATCATAGCAAAGAGAGCATCAAAAAGTGCAAGTAACAATCAACCAATGCTGCTCGAACCCCTTAACCTGCAACTACCAGGAGGCCTGATAGTCATTCCCACACTAGTTGGTTCTAGTGGCTGCACATTTCCAGTACAGATATTAAATCTTTCTTCGGAGGATGTTTGGCTTCCCCCTCGGATAAGATTGGGTATTTTGTCACGAGTAGAATGCATGGGTAATGAACCACAGTGTGCAGTGAAGTTTCAAAGGATTTCAGCTGATATTGAACAGATCATGCTTGATGTGGGTGATGGGCCTAATGATGGTGAAATGCAGTCAATTCTGGACAAGCTTGACATTGGTGGCAATGCTAGCCAACAGTCCCAGTTGCAAGCATTACTGGCTAAGTACTCTGATGTTTTTGCAGTAGAAGATGAGGACCTTGGCTACACTGAGAAGGTTAAGCATGAAATACATCTAGTTGACGATGAGCCAGTTACACAGCCATACCGCCGGATTCCGCCCAACCAGTACCGTGAAGTGCAAGAGCACATTTCTAAACTGCTAAGGAAAGGTGTCATACAAGAGAGCAGCAGTGCCTATGCATCCCCTATAGTGCTGGTACGGAAAACAGATGGTAGTATAAGGCTGTGTGTAGACTACCGGAAGTTAAATCATAAGACCAAAAGAGATGCTTTCCCTCTGCCACGCATCGATGAAAGTTTTGATGCCCTGCGGGGAGCACAGTACTTTTCAACTCTGGACCTAGCAAGTGGCTATCATCAGGTAGCAGTGGAGGAAGGCGACAGACACAAGACTGCTTTTTCAACGCCATTTGGATTATATGAATTTATTCGTATGCCGTTCGGGGTTTGCAATGGACCTGCAACGTTTCAAAGGCTGATGCAGGCCACAATGAATGATTTGGTCTTCCAGATTATGCTTGTGTACTTGGATGACATTTTGGTGTATTCAAAAACATTTGGTGAGCACCTCAACAGGCTTGAAGCTGTTTTTAAGCGTCTGAAAGAGACAGGCCTTAAAATCAAGTTGGAGAAATGTCACTTCCTCCAATCAAAGGTGAAGTTTCTGGGGCACCAGATATCCGCCCAAGGTATAGGCACAGACCCAGAAAAAGTGGCAGCAGTAGAGCAATGGCCAATTCCATCTACCTTGAAGGATCTGCGATCATTCCTTGGGTTCTGTAGTTATTACAGGCGTTTTATCCAAGGTTTTTCGAAAATAGCTGGTCCTCTACATGAGGTAGTACATTTATGCCTCAATGTTGGAAGTCCTAGTAAAACCAATCAACTGCTAAAACAGTTGTGGACCGAAGAGTGTCAAGCCGCCTTTGATTTGCTTAAAGAAAAGCTGGTGAGTGCACCTATCCTAGGGTTTGCTGATTTTACACAGCCATTCATAGTAGAGACTGATGCTAGCAGTCATGGGCTTGGAGCTGTGCTGTACCAGCAACAAGGTGAGGAGAGAAGGGTAATTGCCTATGCAAGCCGACGATTGAGAAATGCGGAGAAGAACGACAGTAATTATAGTAGCACCAAACTGGAATTGCTTGCACTCAAATGGGCGGTAACAGAAAAGTTTCGTGGTTACTTATTGGGTTCCAAATTCACTGTACTCACGGACAATAACCCATTGTGCCACCTGAAAACAGGAAAGTTTGGGGCAATCGAGCAGAGATGGATTGCTCAGCTATCAGCTTTTGATTTTGATGTGCAGTATCGGCCAGGCCGGAGCAACACGGCTGCTGATGCACTCTCTAGGCAGTCTTTCGCAGGGGAGCCAGAGCCTGTCTCAGATGATGCCGAATTTGATGGTTGTGTGGCAGTATGCAGTCTGATTAATCGAGGTACGGCTCTTGACCCAGCACTGATAACAGCAGGGATTCAAAGTTGTAAAGTTCGCCAGATGAGGGCACTTGAAGCTGATGGACGTGTTGTTGGTCAAGATCAGGGCAACACCCCAACTTTCCCTGGTTATTCTAAGGAGGACATTCATGTATTCCAGCAACAGGACCCTGTGCTGAGTGCTTTTCGTGCGTGGTGGGAACGGAATGAAAAACCTAATGGGAGAGAACGTAAAGAGCTTCCAAAACCCGTCCTTTCACTGTTAAAACACTGGGACAGTATCCGGGAACTGAAAGGGTTACTGTATCGGGTCATTGATGATGAGCGACTTGGGGAATGTTTTCAGCTGCTTTTGCCCAGTAGCCTGAGAGAGAAGGTGTTGGAGTATGTTCACGACTCTATGGGGCATCAGGGCATTGAACGTACCCTACAGTTGTTGCGAAGCAGATGCTTTTGGATAGGCATGCATGAAGATGTGGCAAGATGGATTAAAGGATGTCAGCGTTGTGTGTTGACAAAGATGCCACAGCCTAAAGTTCGCCCACCCATGAAGTCTTTCTGTGCTTCTAGGCCACTGGAAGTTATTGCTGTAGATTTTACAGTATTGGAGCCTTCTACAGATGGTCGAGAGAATGTGTTAGTGGTCACGGATGTGTTCACAAAATTCACGCAGGCGTTTGCGACGCGGGATCAAAAGGCAGATACCACGGCAAAAGTACTTTTGAAGGAATGGTTCCTGAAGTATGGTGTTCCTGAAAGGCTACACTCGGATCAGGGCCGTAACTTTGAAAGTGAAGTTATATCTGAGCTGTGTAAACTGTACGGTGTGAAGAAAAGCCGAACCACCCCACACCATCCTACTGGCAACGCCCAGTGTGAGCGTTTTAACAGGACATTACATGACCTGTTGCGCTCCCTGTCACCTGAAAAGAAGCGTAGATGGCCTGAGTCTTTGCCTGAACTGGTGTATGCCTATAATGTGACGCCCCATTCAACCACAGGTTATTCTCCATATTTCCTTTTGTTTGGTGTTGAGCCTCACTTGCCTGTGGATGCTCTTCTAGGACGGGAACAACCTAGTGACAAGAAAACCGACTGGTTAGCTGTACACCAGAGGCGCTTGAGTGAAGCCCATGCTAGAGCAAAACAGTACTCAGAGATGAAGGCCGCTGAGCGAATTGCCTTGCAGAAAAACAAAGTCTATTGTCCTGAAATTGAAACAGGTGTGTTGGTATTCCTTAGGAACAGGCCATTGGGACGTAACAAAATACAGGACGCTTGGAAGTCTACTGTCTACAGAGTGGTGGATAGAGTGGGAACTACTTACACAGTGGAGCCGGTGGAAGGAGGCCCAACAAGGAGAGTGAACAGAGTTGACATTAGACAATGTACAAATCCTCCCGTTCCACTACCTCGACGTGGATTTAAGACTCCACAGGCTCAGTTTCACCAATCCCTGGAATCCGAATCAGATTCAGAGGATTCGGAAAATGGTGTTGTCTTCATGGAAAGCATGCCTCAGGAGTTGAGGCCAAGTCAAGCCATTGGAAATGCGTATCCAGAAGAAGAACAATTGGTAGATGATCCTGGAACAAGAGTGCAGAGTTCTGAGCCTGATTTAAGTAAGGGGAGTTCAGAAACAGTAGGGATCTCTGATGATGAGATGGACATTGTGATGCCGGAGGCTGAGACCCCAAAACCTGTTTTGGATGTTCCTGTAGCTGCACCTCGCAGAAGTAAAAGAGTGAATGCAGGACAACATTCAAACCTCCACCATGAGCCTAAGTCAGTGGTAGATACCTCCGCAGCAGTTACACAGATTCTGGCTAGTTTAAGTAGAGTTCTATTCCAGGAAGCTATCAAAGAGGTTAAGAGTACATTTGGAGGAAATGAGTAAACGAGGGCGCTTACTCCTTCGCAGGGGAGAAATGTAGCCAGGTGAATAAATACACCCTATTAGATTTGGTTTGCTTTAATAGAGCTACAATAGGGGTATATCCCTTTGTTGGTCACCTGGGGGCAATAGTTGCCCAGAGCCCAGTAAGAGTGAATGCTTTCAGCACAGAAGAAGAATATTCGCTGTAGTGTGCTATGTGCTTGCTAGCAGAGAGAGATAGCTGGGTTAGGCAGTGTGTATGATGAGTTTTATCAACCATTAAACAGGTCAGTTGGTCATTTTAGAAGAAAAATGCTAAAATACAATTGATGAGTAGAGTGTTTATCACCAGTTTGTTATAGTTTGTATGCCAAATATTTCCTCTGTGTTCATACAGCTAATGTGAGAGGAGGAGATGAGTTCTGTGATTTAGGTGTGTGTGTACAGATCTTTTACACACAGAGTGAGTATTCATGTTCGAGTTTCAGTAAAATCTGGTTTATTGATGTTTTAAGTGAAAGTGGTGTCATTTTAATGTTGTGTTTATCTTATCCAACAGCCACTACCGTATTATTTGTACATATCTGTGTTTTATTTTCCTTTTTTGTGTGATGTACATGCATAAGTTTACTCGGATGCGTATTTGAAATTTAGTATTGTAATAAATGGACCCAAAAATTTAAGTTGTCGTTCCGCGTGTACTTTCCCGGGCAACATATAGAAACTGAATGATCACCTACCTGTTACACACTTGCAAACAGATAGTAGCGAGTCACACACAATTGCAGATGCACAGACCCTTGGTTCATGCGGTCCGACAAACCTGTAAGACAAAAAAAGAAAGTCAATACATGTATAGAAACTGAATGATCACCTACCCGTTACACACTTGCAAACAGATAGTCGCGAGTCACACAGTTGCAGATGCACAGATCCTTAGTTCATGCGGTCCGAAAAACCTGCAAGACAAACAAAGAAAGTCAATACATGTATAGAAACTGAATGATCACCTACCTGTTACACACTTGCAAACGGATAGTAGCAAGTCACACACAGCTGCAGATGAACAGACCCTGGGTTCATGCGGTCCGACAAACCTGTAAGACAAAAAAAGGAAGTCAATACATGTATAGAAACTGAATGATCACCTACCTGTTACACAGTTGCAAACAGATAGATAGCAAGCCACACACAAAGTTTCAATGGACAGACCCTTGTTGGCTGTATGCACAATCAGGAAGGGGGGAGCCATTGGTCCTGAAAACCTGTAATACAACGAAAAGGCAATACATGTATAGAAACTAAATGATCACCTACCTGTTACACACTTGCAGACAGATAGTAGCGAGTCACACACAGTTGCAGATGCACAGACCCTGGGTTCATGCGGTCCGACAAACCTGTAAGACAAAAAAAGGAAGTCAATACATGTATAGAAACTGAATGATCACCTACCTGTTACACAGTTGCAAACAGATAGATAGCAAGCCACACACAAAGTTTCAATGGACAGACCCTTGTTGGCTGTATGCACCATCAGGAAGGGGGGAGCCATTGGTCCTGAAAGCCTGTAAGACAACGAAAAGGCAATACATGTATAGAAACTGAATGATCACCTACCTGTTACACACTTGCAGACAGAGAGTAACGAGTCTCAAACAGTTGAAGATGCACAGACCCTTGGTTCATGTTGTCCGAAAGACCTTTAAGACAAAAAAAGAAAGTCAATACATGTATAGAAACTGAATGATCACCTACCTGTTACACACTTGCAGACAGATAGTAGCGAGTCACACACAGTTGCAGATGCACAGACCCTTGGTTCATGCAGTCCGACAAACCTGTAAGACAAAAAAAGAAAGTCAACACATGAATAGAAACTGAATGATCACCTACCTGTTACACACTTGCAGACAGATAGTAGCGAGTCACACACAGTTGCAGATGCACAGACCCTTGGTTCATGTGGTCCGAAAGACCTTTAAGACAAAAAAAGAAAGTCAATACATGTATAGAAACTGAATGATCACCTACCTGTTACACACTTGCAAACAGATAGTAGCGAGTCAATCACAGTTGCAGATGCACAGAACCTTGGTTCATGCGGTCCGAAAGACCTTTAAGACAAAAAAAGAAAGTCAATACATGTATAGAAACTGAATGATCACCTACCTGTTACACACTTGCAGACAGATAGTAGCGAGTCACACACAGTTGCAGATGCACAGAACCTTGGTTCATGCGGTCCGAAAGACCTTTAAGACAAAAAAAGAAAGTCAACACATGAATAGAAACTGAATGATCACCTACCTGTTACACACTTGCAGACAGATAGTAGCGAGTCACACACAGTTGCAGATGCAGACCCTGGGTTCATGTGGTCCGAAAGACCTTTAAGACAAAAAAAGAAAGTCAATACATGTATAGAAACTGAATGATCACCTACCTGTTACACACTTGCAGACAGATAGTAGCGAGTCACACACAGTTGCAGATGCACAAACCCTTGAAGGACAGATCCACCATCAGGAAATGAGGGAGGGGATCATGCTGTCCAAAAAACCTGTAAGACAAAAAAGAAAGTCAATACATGTATAGAAACTGAATGATCACCTACCTGTTACACAGTTGCAGACAGATAGATAGCACAAAGCACAAAATAGCCACACACAAAGTTGCAATGGACAGACCCTTGTTGGCTGTATGCACCATCAGGAAGGGGGGAGACATCAGTCCTGAAAGTATGTAAGATGTATATATGTATATGTATACATATGTTGGCTGTATACACTATCAGGAAGGGGGGAGCCATTGGTCCTGAAAGCCTGTAAGACAACGAAAAGGCAATACATGTATAGAAACTGAATGATCACCTACCTGTTACACACTTGCAGACAGAGAGTAACGAGTCTCAAACAGTTGAAGATGCACAGACCCTTGGTTCATGTTGTCCGAAAGACCTTTAAGACAAAAAAAGAAAGTCAATACATGTATAGAAACTGAATGATCACCTACCTGTTACACACTTGCAGACAGATAGTAGCGAGTCACACACAGTTGCAGATGCACAGACCCTTGGTTCATGCAGTCCGACAAACCTGTAAGACAAAAAAAGAAAGTCAACACATGAATAGAAACTGAATGATCACCTACCTGTTACACACTTGCAGACAGATAGTAGCGAGTCACACACAGTTGCAGATGCACAGACCCTTGGTTCATGTGGTCCGAAAGACCTTTTAGACAAAAAAAGAAAGTCAATACATGTATAGAAACTGAATGATCACCTACCTGTTACACACTTGCAGACAGATAGTAGCGAGTCACACACAGTTGCAGATGCACAGAACCTTGGTTCATGCGGTCCGAAAGACCTTTAAGACAAAAAAAGAAAGTCAATACATGTATAGAAACTGAATGATCACCTACCTGTTACACACTTGCAAAAACATAGTAGCGAGTCAATCACAGTTGCAGATGCACAGAACCTTGGTTCATGCGGTCCGAAAGACCTTTAAGACAAAAAAAGAAAGTCAATACATGTATAGAAACTGAATGATCACCTACCTGTTACACACTTGCAGACAGATAGTAGCGAGTCACACACAGTTGCAGATGCACAGACCCTTCGTTCATGTGGTCCGAAAGACCTTTAAGACAAAAAAAGAAAGTCAATACATGTATAGAAACTGAATGATCACCTACCTGTTACATACTTGCAGACAGATAGTAGCGAGTCACACACACAGTGGCAACAGAAAGACCCTTGGTTCATGCGGTCCGAAAAACCTGTAAGACAAAAAAAGAAAGTCAATACATGTATAGAAACTGAATGATCACCTACCCGTTACACACTTGCAAACAGATAGTAGCGAGTCACACACAGTTGCAGATGCACAGACCCTTGGTTCATGCGGTCCGACAAACCTGTAAGACAAAAAAAGAAAGTCAATACATGTATAGAAACTGAATGATCACCTACCCGTTACACACTTGCAAACAGATAGTCGCGAGTCACACAGTTGCAGATGCACAGATCCTTAGTTCATGCGGTCCGAAAAACCTGCAAGACAAAAAAAGAAAGTCAATACATGTATAGAAACTGAATGATCACCTACCTGTTACACACTTGCAAACGGATAGTAGCGAGTCACACACAGCCGCAGATGAACAGACCCTTGGTTCATGTGGTCCGAAAGATCTTTAAGACAAAAAAAGAAAGTCAATACATGTATAGAAACTGAATGATCACCTACCTGTTACACACTTGCAGACAGATAGTAGCGAGTCAATCACAGTTGCAGATGCACAGACCCTGGGTTCATGCGGTCCGACAAACCTGTAAGACAAAAAAAGGAAGTCAATACATGTATAGAAACTGAATGATCACCTACCTGTTACACAGTTGCAAACAGATAGATAGCAAGCCACACACAAAGTTTCAATGGACAGACCCTTGTTGGCTGTATGCACAATCAGGAAGGGGGGAGCCATTGGTCCTGAAAGCCTGTAATACAACGAAAAGGCAATACATGTATAGAAACTAAATGATCACCTACCTGTTACACACTTGCAGACAGATAGTAGCGAGTCACACACAGTTGCAGATGCACAGACCCTGGGTTCATGCGGTCCGACAAACCTGTAAGACAAAAAAAGGAAGTCAATACATGTATAGAAACTGAATGATCACCTACCTGTTACACAGTTGCAAACAGATAGATAGCGAGCCACACACAAAGTTTCAATGGACAGACCCTTGTTGGCTGTATGCACCATCAGGAAGGGGGGAGCCATTGGTCCTGAAAGCCTGTAAGACAACGAAAAGGCAATACATGTATAGAAACTGAATGATCACCTACCTGTTACACACTTGCAGACAGAGAGTAACGAGTCTCAAACAGTTGAAGATGCACAGACCCTTGGTTCATGTTGTCCGAAAGACCTTTAAGACAAAAAAAGAAAGTCAATACATGTATAGAAACTGAATGATCACCTACCTGTTACACACTTGCAGACAGATAGTAGCGAGTCACACACAGTTGCAGATGCACAGACCCTTGGTTCATGCAGTCCGACAAACCTGTAAGACAAAAAAAGAAAGTCAACACATGAATAGAAACTGAATGATCACCTACCTGTTACACACTTGCAGACAGATAGTAGCGAGTCACACACAGTTGCAGATGCACAGACCCTTGGTTCATGTGGTCCGAAAGACCTTTAAGACAAAAAAAGAAAGTCAATACATGTATAGAAACTGAATGATCACCTACCTGTTACACACTTGCAAACAGATAGTAGCGAGTCAATCACAGTTGCAGATGCACAGAACCTTGGTTCATGCGGTCCGAAAGACCTTTAAGACAAAAAAAGAAAGTCAATACATGTATAGAAACTGAATGATCACCTACCTGTTACACACTTGCAGACAGATAGTAGCGAGTCACACACAGTTGCAGATGCACAGAACCTTGGTTCATGCGGTCCGAAAGACCTTTAAGACAAAAAAAGAAAGTCAACACATGAATAGAAACTGAATGATCACCTACCTGTTACACACTTGCAGACAGATAGTAGCGAGTCACACACAGTTGCAGATGCAGACCCTGGGTTCATGTGGTCCGAAAGACCTTTAAGACAAAAAAAGAAAGTCAATACATGTATAGAAACTGAATGATCACCTACCTGTTACACACTTGCAGACAGATAGTAGCGAGTCACACACAGTTGCAGATGCACAAACCCTTGAAGGACAGATCCACCATCAGGAAATGAGGGAGGGGATCATGCTGTCCAAAAAACCTGTAAGACAAAAAAGAAAGTCAATACATGTATAGAAACTGAATGATCACCTACCTGTTACACAGTTGCAGACAGATAGATAGCACAAAGCACAAAATAGCCACACACAAAGTTGCAATGGACAGACCCTTGTTGGCTGTATGCACCATCAGGAAGGGGGGAGACATCAGTCCTGAAAGTATGTAAGATGTATATATGTATATGTATACATATGTTGGCTGTATACACTATCAGGAAGGGGGGAGCCATTGGTCCTGAAAGCCTGTAAGACAACGAAAAGGCAATACATGTATAGAAACTGAATGATCACCTACCTGTTACACACTTGCAGACAGAGAGTAACGAGTCTCAAACAGTTGAAGATGCACAGACCCTTGGTTCATGTTGTCCGAAAGACCTTTAAGACAAAAAAAGAAAGTCAATACATGTATAGAAACTGAATGATCACCTACCTGTTACACACTTGCAGACAGATAGTAGCGAGTCACACACAGTTGCAGATGCACAGAACCTTGGTTCATGCGGTCCGAAAGACCTTTAAGACAAAAAAAGAAAGTCAATACATGTATAGAAACTGAATGATCACCTACCTGTTACACACTTGCAAAAACATAGTAGCGAGTCAATCACAGTTGCAGATGCACAGAACCTTGGTTCATGCGGTCCGAAAGACCTTTAAGACAAAAAAAGAAAGTCAATACATGTATAGAAACTGAATGATCACCTACCTGTTACACACTTGCAGACAGATAGTAGCGAGTCACACACAGTTGCAGATGCACAGAACCTTGGTTCATGCGGTCAGAAAGACCTTTAAGACAAAAAAAGAAAGTCAACACATGAATAGAAACTGAATGATCACCTACCTGTTACACACTTGCAGACAGATAGTAGCGAGTCACACACAGTTGCAGATGCACAGACCCTTCGTTCATGTGGTCCGAAAGACCTTTAAGACAAAAAAAGAAAGTCAATACATGTATAGAAACTGAATGATCACCTACCTGTTACACACTTGCAGACGGATAGTAGCGAGTCACACACACAGTGGCAACAGAAAGACCCTTGGTTCATGCGGTCCGAAAAACCTGTAAGACAAAAAAAGAAAGTCAATACATGTATAGAAACTGAATGATCACCTACCTGTTACACACTTGCAAACAGATAGTAGCGAGTCACACACAGTTGCAGATGCACAGACCCTTGGTTCATGCGGTCCGACAAACCTGTAAGACAAAAAAAGAAAGTCAATACATGTATAGAAACTGAATGATCACCTACCTGTTACACACTTGCAAACGGATAGTAGCGAGTCACACACAGCTGCAGATGAACAGACCCTTGGTTCATGTGGTCCGAAAGATCTTTAAGACAAAAAAAGAAAGTCAATACATGTATAGAAACTGAATGATCACCTACCTGTTACACACTTGCAGACAGATAGTAGCGAGTCACACACAGTTGCAGATGCACAGACCCTGGGTTCATGCGGTCCGACAAACCTGTAAGACAAAAAAAGGAAGTCAATACATGTATAGAAACTGAATGATCACCTACCTGTTACACAGTTGCAAACAGATAGATAGCAAGCCACACACAAAGTTTCAATGGACAGACCCTTGTTGGCTGTATGCACAATCAGGAAGGGGGGAGCCATTGGTCCTGAAAGCCTGTAATACAACGAAAAGGCAATACATGTATAGAAACTAAATGATCACCTACCTGTTACACACTTGCAGACAGATAGTAGCGAGTCACACACAGTTGCAGATGCACAGACCCTGGGTTCATGCGGTCCGACAAACCTGTAAGACAAAAAAAGGAAGTCAATACATGTATAGAAACTGAATGATCACCTACCTGTTACACAGTTGCAAACAGATAGATAGCGAGCCACACACAAAGTTTCAATGGACAGACCCTTGTTGGCTGTATGCACCATCAGGAAGGGGGGAGCCATTGGTCCTGAAAGCCTGTAAGACAACGAAAAGGCAATACATGTATAGAAACTGAATGATCACCTACCTGTTACACACTTGCAGACAGAGAGTAACGAGTCTCAAACAGTTGAAGATGCACAGACCCTTGGTTCATGTTGTCCGAAAGACCTTTAAGACAAAAAAAGAAAGTCAATACATGTATAGAAACTGAATGATCACCTACCTGTTACACACTTGCAGACAGATAGTAGCGAGTCACACACAGTTGCAGATGCACAGACCCTTGGTTCATGCAGTCCGACAAACCTGTAAGACAAAAAAAGAAAGTCAACACATGAATAGAAACTGAATGATCACCTACCTGTTACACACTTGCAGACAGATAGTAGCGAGTCACACACAGTTGCAGATGCACAGACCCTTGGTTCATGTGGTCCGAAAGACCTTTAAGACAAAAAAAGAAAGTCAATACATGTATAGAAACTGAATGATCACCTACCTGTTACACACTTGCAAACAGATAGTAGCGAGTCAATCACAGTTGCAGATGCACAGAACCTTGGTTCATGCGGTCCGAAAGACCTTTAAGACAAAAAAAGAAAGTCAATACATGTATAGAAACTGAATGATCACCTACCTGTTACACACTTGCAGACAGATAGTAGCGAGTCACACACAGTTGCAGATGCACAGAACCTTGGTTCATGCGGTCCGAAAGACCTTTAAGACAAAAAAAGAAAGTCAACACATGAATAGAAACTGAATGATCACCTACCTGTTACACACTTGCAGACAGATAGTAGCGAGTCACACACAGTTGCAGATGCAGACCCTGGGTTCATGTGGTCCGAAAGACCTTTAAGACAAAAAAAGAAAGTCAATACATGTATAGAAACTGAATGATCACCTACCTGTTACACACTTGCAGACAGATAGTAGCGAGTCACACACAGTTGCAGATGCACAAACCCTTGAAGGACAGATCCACCATCAGGAAATGAGGGAGGGGATCATGCTGTCCAAAAAACCTGTAAGACAAAAAAGAAAGTCAATACATGTATAGAAACTGAATGATCACCTACCTGTTACACAGTTGCAGACAGATGGATAGCACAAAGCACAAAATAGCCACACACAAAGTTGCAATGGACAGACCCTTGTTGGCTGTATGCACCATCAGGAAGGGGGGAGACATCAGTCCTGAAAGTATGTAAGATGTATATATGTATATGTATACATATGTTGGCTGTATACACTATCAGGAAGGGGGGAGCCATTGGTCCTGAAAGCCTGTAAGACAACGAAAAGGCAATACATGTATAGAAACTGAATGATCACCTACCTGTTACACACTTGCAGACAGAGAGTAACGAGTCTCAAACAGTTGAAGATGCACAGACCCTTGGTTCATGTTGTCCGAAAGACCTTTAAGACAAAAAAAGAAAGTCAATACATGTATAGAAACTGAATGATCACCTACCTGTTACACACTTGCAGACAGATAGTAGCGAGTCACACACAGTTGCAGATGCACAGACCCTTGGTTCATGCAGTCCGACAAACCTGTAAGACAAAAAAAGAAACTCAACACATGAATAGAAACTGAATGATCACCTACCTGTTACACACTTGCAGACAGATAGTAGCGAGTCACACACAGTTGCAGATGCACAGACCCTTGGTTCATGTGGTCCGAAAGACCTTTAAGACAAAAAAAGAAAGTCAATACATGTATAGAAACTGAATGATCACCTACCTGTTACACACTTGCAAAAACATAGTAGCGAGTCAATCACAGTTGCAGATGCACAGAACCTTGGTTCATGCGGTCCGAAAGACCTTTAAGACAAAAAAAGAAAGTCAATACATGTATAGAAACTGAATGATCACCTACCTGTTACACACTTGCAGACAGATAGTAGCGAGTCACACACAGTTGCAGATGCACAGAACCTTGGTTCATGCGGTCAGAAAGACCTTTAAGACAAAAAAAGAAAGTCAACACATGAATAGAAACTGAATGATCACCTACCTGTTACACACTTGCAGACAGATAGTAGCGAGTCACACACAGTTGCAGATGCACAGACCCTTCGTTCATGTGGTCCGAAAGACCTTTAAGACAAAAAAAGAAAGTCAATACATGTATAGAAACTGAATGATCACCTACCTGTTACACACTTGCAGACGGATAGTAGCGAGTCACACACACAGTGGCAACAGAAAGACCCTTGGTTCATGCGGTCCGAAAAACCTGTAAGACAAAAAAAGAAAGTCAATACATGTATAGAAACTGAATGATCACCTACCCGTTACACACTTGCAAACAGATAGTAGCGAGTCACACACAGTTGCAGATGCACAGACCCTTGGTTCATGCGGTCCGACAAACCTGTAAGACAAAAAAAGAAAGTCAATACATGCATAGAAACTGAATGATCACCTACCCGTTACACACTTGCAAACAGATAGTCGCGAGTCACACAGTTGCAGATGCACAGATCCTTAGTTCATGCGGTCCGAAAAACCTGCAAGACAAAAAAAGAAAGTCAATACATGTATAGAAACTGAATGATCACCTACCTGTTACACACTTGCAAACGGATAGTAGCGAGTCACACACAGCTGCAGATGAACAGACCCTTGGTTCATGTGGTCCGACAAACCTGTAAGACAAAAAAAGGAAGTCAATACATGTATAGAAACTGAATGATCACCTACCTGTTACACAGTTGCAAACAGATAGATAGCAAGCCACACACAAAGTTTCAATGGACAGACCCTTGTTGGCTGTATGCACAATCAGGAAGGGGGGAGCCATTGGTCCTGAAAGCCTGTAATACAACGAAAAGGCAATACATGTATAGAAACTAAATGATCACCTACCTGTTACACACTTGCAGACAGATAGTAGCGAGTCACACACAGTTGCAGATGCACAGACCCTGGGTTCATGCGGTCCGACAAACCTGTAAGACAAAAAAAGGAAGTCAATACATGTATAGAAACTGAATGATCACCTACCTGTTACACAGTTGCAAACAGATAGATAGCGAGCCACACACAAAGTTTCAATGGACAGACCCTTGTTGGCTGTATGCACCATCAGGAAGGGGGGAGCCATTGGTCCTGAAAGCCTGTAAGACAACGAAAAGGCAATACATGTATAGAAACTGAATGATCACCTACCTGTTACACACTTGCAGACAGAGAGTAACGAGTCTCAAACAGTTGAAGATGCACAGACCCTTGGTTCATGTTGTCCGAAAGACCTTTAAGACAAAAAAAGAAAGTCAATACATGTATAGAAACTGAATGATCACCTACCTGTTACACACTTGCAGACAGATAGTAGCGAGTCACACACAGTTGCAGATGCACAGACCCTTGGTTCATGCAGTCCGACAAACCTGTAAGACAAAAAAAGAAAGTCAACACATGAATAGAAACTGAATGATCACCTACCTGTTACACACTTGCAGACAGATAGTAGCGAGTCACACACAGTTGCAGATGCACAGACCCTTGGTTCATGTGGTCCGAAAGACCTTTAAGACAAAAAAAGAAAGTCAATACATGTATAGAAACTGAATGATCACCTACCTGTTACACACTTGCAAACAGATAGTAGCGAGTCAATCACAGTTGCAGATGCACAGAACCTTGGTTCATGCGGTCCGAAAGACCTTTAAGACAAAAAAAGAAAGTCAATACATGTATAGAAACTGAATGATCACCTACCTGTTACACACTTGCAGACAGATAGTAGCGAGTCACACACAGTTGCAGATGCACAGAACCTTGGTTCATGCGGTCCGAAAGACCTTTAAGACAAAAAAAGAAAGTCAACACATGAATAGAAACTGAATGATCACCTACCTGTTACACACTTGCAGACAGATAGTAGCGAGTCACACACAGTTGCAGATGCAGACCCTGGGTTCATGTGGTCCGAAAGACCTTTAAGACAAAAAAAGAAAGTCAATACATGTATAGAAACTGAATGATCACCTACCTGTTACACACTTGCAGACAGATAGTAGCGAGTCACACACAGTTGCAGATGCACAAACCCTTGAAGGACAGATCCACCATCAGGAAATGAGGGAGGGGATCATGCTGTCCAAAAAACCTGTAAGACAAAAAAGAAAGTCAATACATGTATAGAAACTGAATGATCACCTACCTGTTACACAGTTGCAGACAGATGGATAGCACAAAGCACAAAATAGCCACACACAAAGTTGCAATGGACAGACCCTTGTTGGCTGTATGCACCATCAGGAAGGGGGGAGACATCAGTCCTGAAAGTATGTAAGATGTATATATGTATATGTATACATATGTTGGCTGTATACACTATCAGGAAGGGGGGAGCCATTGGTCCTGAAAGCCTGTAAGACAACGAAAAGGCAATACATGTATAGAAACTGAATGATCACCTACCTGTTACACACTTGCAGACAGAGAGTAACGAGTCTCAAACAGTTGAAGATGCACAGACCCTTGGTTCATGTTGTCCGAAAGACCTTTAAGACAAAAAAAGAAAGTCAATACATGTATAGAAACTGAATGATCACCTACCTGTTACACACTTGCAGACAGATAGTAGCGAGTCACACACAGTTGCAGATGCACAGACCCTTGGTTCATGCAGTCCGACAAACCTGTAAGACAAAAAAAGAAACTCAACACATGAATAGAAACTGAATGATCACCTACCTGTTACACACTTGCAGACAGATAGTAGCGAGTCACACACAGTTGCAGATGCACAGACCCTTGGTTCATGTGGTCCGAAAGACCTTTAAGACAAAAAAAGAAAGTCAATACATGTATAGAAACTGAATGATCACCTACCTGTTACACACTTGCAGACAGATAGTAGCGAGTCACACACAGTTGCAGATGCACAGAACCTTGGTTCATGCGGTCCGAAAGACCTTTAAGACAAAAAAAGAAAGTCAATACATGTATAGAAACTGAATGATCACCTACCTGTTACACACTTGCAAAAACATAGTAGCGAGTCAATCACAGTTGCAGATGCACAGAACCTTGGTTCATGCGGTCAGAAAGACCTTTAAGACAAAAAAAGAAAGTCAACACATGAATAGAAACTGAATGATCACCTACCTGTTACACACTTGCAGACAGATAGTAGCGAGTC
Source organism: Salminus brasiliensis (assembly GCF_030463535.1). Taxonomy (NCBI): domain Eukaryota; kingdom Metazoa; phylum Chordata; class Actinopteri; order Characiformes; family Bryconidae; genus Salminus; species Salminus brasiliensis. The sequence continues at coordinate 10,761,740 of NC_132881.1, read as the reverse complement.
ACACACAGTTGCAGATGCACAGACCCTTCGTTCATGTGGTCCGAAAGACCTTTAAGACAAAAAAAGAAAGTCAATACATGTATAGAAACTGAATGATCACCTACCTGTTACACACTTGCAGACGGATAGTAGCGAGTCACACACACAGTGGCAACAGAAAGACCCTTGGTTCATGCGGTCCGAAAAACCTGTAAGACAAAAAAAGAAAGTCAATACATGTATAGAAACTGAATGATCACCTACCCGTTACACACTTGCAAACAGATAGTCGCGAGTCAAACAGTTGCAGATGCACAGATCCTTAGTTCATGCGGTCCGAAAAACCTGCAAGACAAAAAAAGAAAGTCAATACATGTATAGAAACTGAATGATCACCTACCTGTTACACACTTGCAAACGGATAGTAGCGAGTCACACACAGCTGCAGATGAACAGACCCTTGGTTCATGTGGTCCGAAAGATCTTTAAGACAAAAAAAGAAAGTCAATACATGTATAGAAACTGAATGATCACCTACCTGTTACACACTTGCAGACAGATAGTAGCGAGTCACACACAGTTGCAGATGCACAGACCCTGGGTTCATGCGGTCCGACAAACCTGTAAGACAAAAAAAGGAAGTCAATACATGTATAGAAACTGAATGATCACCTACCTGTTACACAGTTGCAAACAGATAGATAGCAAGCCACACACAAAGTTTCAATGGACAGACCCTTGTTGGCTGTATGCACAATCAGGAAGGGGGGAGCCATTGGTCCTGAAAGCCTGTAATACAACGAAAAGGCAATACATGTATAGAAACTAAATGATCACCTACCTGTTACACACTTGCAGACAGATAGTAGCGAGTCACACACAGTTGCAGATGCACAGACACTGGGTTCATGCGGTCCGACAAACCTGTAAGACAAAAAAAGGAAGTCAATACATGTATAGAAACTGAATGATCACCTACCTGTTACACAGTTGCAAACAGATAGATAGCAAGCCACACACAAAGTTTCAATGGACAGACCCTTGTTGGCTGTATGCACCATCAGGAAGGGGGGAGCCATTGGTCCTGAAAGCCTGTAAGACAACGAAAAGGCAATACATGTATAGAAACTGAATGATCACCTACCTGTTACACACTTGCAGACAGAGAGTAACGAGTCTCAAACAGTTGAAGATGCACAGACCCTTGGTTCATGTTGTCCGAAAGACCTTTAAGACAAAAAAAGAAAGTCAATACATGTATAGAAACTGAATGATCACCTACCTGTTACACACTTGCAGACAGATAGTAGCGAGTCACACACAGTTGCAGATGCACAGACCCTTGGTTCATGCAGTCCGACAAACCTGTAAGACAAAAAAAGAAAGTCAACACATGAATAGATACTGAATGATCACCTACCTGTTACACACTTGCAGACAGATAGTAGCGAGTCACACACAGTTGCAGATGCACAGAACCTTGGTTCATGCGGTCCGAAAGACCTTTAAGACAAAAAAAGAAAGTCAATACATGTATAGAAACTGAATGATCACCTACCTGTTACACACTTGCAAAAAGATAGTACCGAGTCAATCACAGTTGCAGATGCACAGAACCTTGGTTCATGCGGTCCGAAAGACCTTTAAGACAAAAAAAGAAAGTCAATACATGTAAAGAAACTGAATGATCACCTACCTGTTACACACTTGCAGACAGATTAATAGCGAGCCACACACACAGTGGCAATGGAAAGACCCTTGGTTCATGCGGTCCGAAAAACCTGTAAGACAAAAAAAAAGAAAGTCAATACATGTATAGAAACTGAATGATCACTTACCTGTTACACATTTGCAGACAGAGAGTAGCGAGTCAAACACAGTTGCAGATGCGCAGACCCTTGGTTCATGTGGTTCGAAAGACCTGTAAGAAAAAAAAGGAAGTCAATACATGTACAGAAACTGAAAGATCACTTACCTGTTACACACTTGCAGACAGATAGTAGCGAGTCACACACAGTTGCAGATGCACAAACCCTTGAAGGACAGATCCACCATCAGGAAATGAGGGAGGGGATCATGCTGTCCAAAAAACCTGTAAGACAAAAAAGAAAGTCAATACATGTATAGAAACTGAATGATCACCTACCTGTTACACAGTTGCAGACAGATAGATAGCACAAAGCACAAAATAGCCACACACAAAGTTGCAATGGACAGACCCTTGTTGGCTGTATGCACCATCAGGAAGGGGGGAGACATCAGTCCTGAAAGTATGTAAGATGTATATATGTATATGTATACATATGTTGGCTGTATACACTATCAGGAAGGGGGGAGCCATTGGTCCTGAAAGCCTGTAAGACAACGAAAAGGCAATACATGTATAGAAACTGAATGATCACCTACCTGTTACACACTTGCAGACAGAGAGTAACGAGTCTCAAACAGTTGAAGATGCACAGACCCTTGGTTCATGTTGTCCGAAAGACCTTTAAGACAAAAAAAGAAAGTCAATACATGTATAGAAACTGAATGATCACCTACCTGTTACACACTTGCAGACAGATAGTAGCGAGTCACACACAGTTGCAGATGCACAGACCCTTGGTTCATGTGGTCCGAAAGACCTTTAAGACAAAAAAAGAAAGTCAATACATGTATAGAAACTGAATGATCACCTACCTGTTACACACTTGCAGACAGATAGTAGCCAGTCACACACAGTTGCAGATGCACAGAACCTTGGTTCATGCGGTCCGAAAGACCTTTAAGACAAAAAAAGAAAATCAATACATGTATAGAAACTGAATGATCACCTACCTGTTACACACTTGCAAACAGATAGTAGCGAGTCAATCACAGTTGCAGATGAACAGACCCTTGGTTCATGCGGTCCGAAAGACCTTTAAGACAAAAAAAGAAAGTCAATACATGTATAGAAACTGAATGATCACCTACCTGTTACACACTTGCAGACAGATAGTAGTGAGTCACACACAGTTGCAGATACACAGACCCTTGGTTCATGCGGTCCGAAAAACCTGTAAGACAAAAAAAGAAAGTCAAAACATGAATAGAAACTGAATGATCACCTACCTGTTACACACTTGCAGACAGATAGTAGCGAATCAAACACAGTTGCAGATGCAGAGACCCTTGGTTCATGTGGTCCGAAAGACCTTTAAGACAAAAAAAGAAAGTCAATACATGTATAGAAACTGATTGATCACCTACCCGTTACACACTTGCAAACAAATAGTAGCGAGTCACATACAGTCGCAATGGACAGACCTTTGTTGGAGTTATGCACCATCAGGAAGGGGGGAGCCATTGGTCCCGAAAGCCTGTAAGACAACAAAAAGGCAATACATGTATACAAACTGAATGATCACCTACCTGATACACACTTGCAAACAGATAGTAGCGAGTCAAACACAATTGCAGATGCACAGACCCTTGGTTCATGTGGTTCGAAAGACCTTTAAGACAAAAAAAGAAAGTCAATACATGTATAGAAAATGAATGATCACCTACCTGTTACAAATTTGCAGAAAGATTGATAGCGAGCCACACACACAGTGGCAATGGAAAGACCCTTGGTTCATGTGGTCCGAAAAACCTGTAAGACAAAAAAAGAAAGTCAAAACATGTATAGAAACTGAATGATCACCTACCTATTACACACTTGCAGACAGATAGTAGCGAGTCAAACACAGTTGCAGATGCACAGACCCTTGGTTCATGCGGTCCAAAAAACCTTTAAGACAAAAAAAGAAAGTCAATACATGTATAGAAACTGAATGATCACCTACCTGTTACACACTTGCATACAGATAGTAGCGAATCTCACACACAGTGGCAACAGAAAGACCTTTGGTTCAGGCGGTCCGAAAAACCTGTAAGACAAAAAAAGAAAGTCAATACATGTATAGAAACTGAATGACCACTTACCTGTTACACACTTGCAGACATATAGTAGCGAGTCACACACAGTTGCAGATGCACAGACCCTTGGTTCATGTGGTCCGAAAGACCTTTAAGAAGGAAAAAGAAAGTCAAAACATGTATAGAAACTGAATGATCACCTACCTGTTACACAATTACAAACAGATAGTAGCGAGTCACACACAGCTGCAGATCAATTCATGTATAGAAACTGAATGATCACCTACCTGTTACACACTTGCATACAGATAGTAGCGAATCTCACACACAGTGGCAACAGAAAGACCTTTGGTTCAGGCGGTCCGAAAAACCTGTAAGACAAAAAAAGAAAGTCAATACATGTATAGAAACTGAATGATCACCTACCTGTTACACACTTGCAGAAAGATAGTAGCGAGTCACACACAGTTGCAGATGCACAGACCCTTGGTTCCTGTGGTCCGAAAGACCTTTTAGACAAAAAAATAAAGTCAATACATGTATAGAAACTGAATGATCACCAACCTGTCACACAATTGCAGACAGAAAGTAGTGAGTCACACACAGTTGCAGATGCAATGACCCTTGGTTCATGCGGTCCGAAAAACCTGTAAGAGAAAAAAAAGAAAGTCAATACATGTATAGAAACTGAATGATCACCTACCTGTTACACACTTGCAAAAACATAGTAGCGAGTCAATCACAGTTGCAGATGCACAGAACCTTGGTTCATGCGGTCCGAAAGACCTTTAAGACAAAAAAAGAAAGTCAATACATGTATAGAAACTGAATGATCACCTACCTATTACAAACTTGCAGACAGATAGTAGCGAGTCAAACACAGTTGCAGATGCACAGACCCTTGGTTCATTCGGTCCGAAAAACCTTTAAGACAAAAAAAGAAAGTCAATACATGTATAGAAACTGAATGATCACCTACCTGTTACACACTTGCAGACAGATAGTAGCGAGTCACACGCACAGTGGCAATAGAAAGACCCTTGGTTCATGCGGTCCGAAAAACCTGTAAGACAAAAAAAGAAAGTCAATACATGTATAGAAACTGAATGATCACCTACCTGTTACAAACTTGCAGACAGATAGTAGCGAATCAAACACAGTTGCAGATGAACAGACCCTTGATTCATGCGGTCCGAAAAACCTGTAACACAAAGAAAGTCAAAACATGTATAGAAACTGAATGATCACCTACCTATTACAAACTTGCAGACAGATAGTAGCGAATCAAACACAGTTGCAGATGCACAGACCCTTGGTTCATGTGGTCCGAAAGACCTTTTAGACAAAAAAATAAAGTCAATACATGTATAGAAACTGAATGATCACCAAACTGTCACACACTTGCAGACAGTAAGTAGCGAGTCACACACAGTTGCAGATGCACAGACCCTTGGTTCATGCAGTCCGAAAAACCTGTAAGACAAAAACAGAAAGTCAATACATGTATAGAAACTGAATGATCACCTACCTGTTACACACTTGCAGACAGATTGATAGCGAGCCACACACACAGTGGAAATAGAAAGACCCTTGTTGGCTGTATACACTATAAGAAAGGGGGGAGCCATTGGTTCTGAAAGCCTGTAAGACAACGAAAAGGCAATACATGTATAGAAACTGAATGATCACCTACTTGTTACACACTTGCAGAAAGATAGTAGCAAGTCACACACAGTTGCAGATTCACAGACCCTTGGTTCATGAGGTCCGTAAAACTTGTAAGACAAAAAAAGAAAGTCAAAACATGTATAGAAACTGAATGATCACCTACCTATTACACACTTGCAGACAGATAGTAGCAAGTCACACACAGTTGCAGATGCACAGACCCTTGGTTCATGAGGTCCGAAAAAACTGTAAGACAAAAAAAGAAAGTCAAAATATGTATAGAAACTGAATGATCACAAACCTATTACACACTTGCAGAAAGATTGATAGCGAGCCACACACACAGTGGAAATGGAAAGACCCTTGTTGGCTGTATGGTTGATGCGGTCCGAAAAACCTGTAAGACAAAAAAAGAAAGTAAATACATGTATAGAAACTGAATGATCACCAACCTGTTATACACTTGCAGACAGATAGTAGCGAGTCACACACAGTTGCAGATGCACAGACCCTTGGTTCATGTGGTCCGAAAGACCTTTAAGACAAAAAAAGAAAGTCAATACATGTATAGAAACTGAATGATCACCAACCTGTTATACACTTGCAGACAGATAGTAGCGAGTTAATCACAGTTGCAGATGAACAGACCCTTGGTTCATGTGGTACGAAAGACCTTTAAGACAAAAAAAGAAAGTCAATACATGTATAGAAACTGAATGATCACCTACCTGTTACACACTTGCAGACAGATTGATAGCGAGCCACACACACAATGGAAATAGAAAGACCCTTGTTGGCTGTATACACTATAAGAAAGGGGGGAGCCATTGGTTCTGAAAGCCTGTAAGACAACGAAAAGGCAATACATGTATAGAAACTGAATGATCACCTACTTGTTACACACTTGCAGACAGATAGTAGCGAGTCACACAGTTGCAGATGCACAGACCCTTGATTCATGCAGTCCGAAAAACCTGCAAGACAAAAAAAGAAAGTCAATACATGTATAGAAACTGAATGATCACCTACCTGTTGCACACTTGCAAACAGATAGTAGTGAGTCAATCACAGTTGCAGATGAACAGACCCTTGGTTCATGTGGTCCGAAAGACCTTTAAGACAAAAAAAGAAAGTCAATACATGTGTAGAAACTGAATGATCACCTACCTGTTACACACTTGCAGACAGATTGATAGCGAGCCACACACACAGTGGAAATAGAAAGACCCTTGTTGGCTGTATACACTATCAGGAAGGGGGCAGCCATTGGTCCTGAAAGCTTGTAAGACAACGAAAAGGCAATACATGTATAGAAACTGAATGATCACCTACCTGTTACACACTTGCAGACAGATTGATAGCGAGCCACACACACAATGGAAATAGAAAGACCCTTGTTGGCTGTATACACTATAAGAAAGGGGGGAGCCATTGGTTCTGAAAGCCTGTAAGACAACGAAAAGGCAATACATGTATAGAAACTGAATGATCACCTACCTGTTACGCACTTGCAGACAGATAGTAGCAAGTCACACACAGTTGCAGATGCACAGACCCTTGGTTCATGATGTCCGAAAAAACTGTAAGACAAAAAAAGAAAGTCAAAATATATATAGAAACTGAATGATCACCTACCTGTTACGCACTTGCAGACAGAGAGTAGCGAGTCACACACAGTTGCAGATGCACAGACCCTTGGTTCATGTGGTCCGAAAAATCTGTAAGACAAAAAAGAAAGTAAATACATGTATAGACATGTATTTACTATTTGCAGACAGATAGTAGCAAGTCACACACAGTTGCAGATGCACAGACCCTTGGTTCATGAGGTCCGAAAAAACTGTAAGACAAAAAAAGAAAGTCAAAATATGTATAGAAACTGAATGATCACAAACCTATTACACACTTGCAGAAAGATTGATAGCGAGCCACACACACAGTGGAAATGGAAAGACCCTTGTTGGCTGTATGCACTATCAGGAAGGGGGGAGCCATTGGTCCTGAAAGCCTGTAAGACAAAGAAAAAATAATACATGTATACAAACTGAATGATCACCTACCTGTTACACACTTGCAGACAGATAGTAGCGAGTCACACACAGTTGCAGATGCACAGACCCTTGGTTCATGTGGTCCGAAAAACCTGTAAGACAAAAAAAGAAAGTAAATACATGTATAGAAACTGAATGATCACCTACCTGTTACACACTTGCAGACAGAGAGTAGCGAGTCACACACAGTTGCAGATGCACAGAGCCTTGAAGGACAGATCCACCATCAGGAAGCGAGGGAGGGGATCATGCTGTCTGAAAAACCTGTAAGACAAAAAAAGAAAGTCAATACATGTATAGAAACTGAATGATCACCTACCTGTTACACACTTGCAGACAGACTGATAGCGAGCCACACACACAGTGGCAATGGAAAGACCCTTGGTTCATGCGGTCGGAAAAACCTGTAAGACAAAAAAGAAAATCAATACATGTATAGAAACTGAATGATCACTTACCTGTTACACACTTGCAGACAGATAGTAGCGAGTCACACACAGTTGCAGATGCACAGACCCTTGGTTCATGAGGTCTGAAAAACCTGTAAGACAAAAAAAGAAAGTCAATACATGTATAGAAACTGAATGATCACCTACCTGTTACACACTTGCAGACAGATTGATAGCGAGCCACACACACAGTGGCAATGGAAAGACCCTTGTTGGCTGTGTGCACCATCAGGAAGGGAGGGAGGGGATCATGCGGTCCGAAAAACCTGTAAGACTAAAAAAGAAAGTCAATACATGTATAGAAACTGAATGATCACCTACCTGTTACACACTTGCAGACAGATTGATAGCGAGCCACACACACAGTGGCAATGGAAAGACCCTTGTTGGCTGTGTGCACCATCAGGAAGGGAGGGAGGGGATCATGCGGTCCGAAAAACCTGTAAGACAAAAAAAGAAAGTCAAAACATGTATAGAAACTGAATGATCACTTACCTGTTACACACTTGCAGACAGATAGTAGCGAGTCACACACAGTTGCAGATGCACAGACCCTTGGTTCATGAGGTCTGAAAAACCTGTAAGACAAAAAAAGAAAGTCAATACATGTATAGAAACTAAATGATCACCTACCTGTTACACACTTGCAGACAGATTGATAGCGAGCCACACACACAGAGGCAATGGAAAGACGCTTGGTTCATGCGGTCCGAAAAACCTGTAAGACAAAACAAGAAAGTCAAAACATGTATAGAAACTGAATGATCACCTACCTGTTACACACTTGCAGACAGATTGATAGTGAGCCACACACACAGTGGAAATAGAAATACCCTTGTTGGCTGTATACACTATCAGAAAGGGGGGAGCTATTGGTTCTGAAAGCCTGTAAGACAACGAAAAGGCAATACATGTATAGAAACTGAATGATCACCTACCTGTTACACACTTGCAGACAGATAGTAGCGATTCACACACAGTTGCAGATGCACAGACCATGTATAGAAACTGAATGATCACCTACCTGTTACACACTTGCAGACAAATAGTAGCGAGTCACACACAGTTGCAGATGCACAGACCTTTGGTTCATGTGGTCCGAAAGACCTTTAAGACAAAAAAAGAAAGTCAATACATGTATAGAAACTGAATGATCACAAACCTATTACACACTTGCAGAAAGATTGATAGCGAGCCACACACACAGTGGAAATGGAAAGACCCTTGTTGGCTGTATGCACTATCAGGAAGGCGGGAGCCATTGGTCCTGAAAGCCTGTAAGACAACAAAAAGGTAATACATGTATACAAACTGAATGATCACCTACCTGTTACACACTTGCAGACAGAGAGTAGCGAGTCACACACAGTTGCAGATGCACAGACCCTTGGTTCATGTGGTCCGAAAAACCTGTAAGACAAAAAAAGAAAGTAAATACATGTATAGAAACTGAATGATCACCTACCTGTTAAACACTTGCAGACAGAGAGTAGCGAGTCACACACAGTTGCAGATGCACAGACCCTTGAAGGATAGATCCACCATCAGGAAGCGAGGGAGGGGATCATGCTGTCTGAAAAACCTGTAAGACAAAAAAAGAAATTCAATACATGTATAGAAACTGAATGATCACCTACCTGTTACACACTTGCAGACAGATTGATAGCGAGCCACACACACAGTGGCAATGGAAAGACCCTTGGTTCATGCGGTCGGAAAAACCTGTAAGACAAAAAAAGAAATTCAATACATGTATAGAAACTGAATGATCACCTACCTGTTACACACTTGCAGACAGATAGTAGCGAGTCACACACAGTTGCAGATGCACAGACCCTTGGTTCATGCGGTCGGAAAAACCTGTAAGACAAAAAAAGAAAGTCAATACATGTATAGAAACTGAATGATCACCTACCTATTACACACTTGCAGAAAGATTGATAGCGAGACACACACACAGTGGCAATGGAAAGACCCTTGTTGGCTGTGTGCACCATCAGGAAGGGAGGGAGGGGATCATGCGGTCCGAAAAACCTGTAAGACAAAAAAAGAAAGTCAAAACATGTATAGAAACTGAATGATCACTTACCTGTTACACACTTGCAGACAGAGAGTGGTGAGTCTCACACAGTTGCAGATGCACAGACCCTTGGTTCATGCGGTCCGACAAACCTGCAAGACAAGAAAAGAAAGTCAATACATGTATAGAAACTGAATGATCACCAACCTGTTACACACTTGCAGACAGATAGTAGCGAGTCACACACAGTTGCAGATGCACAGACCCTTGGTTCATGTGGTCAGAAAGACCTTTAAGACAAAAACAGAAAGTCAATACATGTATAGAAACTGAATGATCACCTACCTGTTACACACTTGCAGACAGATTGATAGCGAGCAACACACAGTGGAAATAGAAAGACCCTTGTTGGCTGTATACACTATAAGAAAGGGGGGAGCCATTGGTTCTGAAAGCCTGTAAGACAACGAAAAGGCAATACATGTATAGAAACTGAATGATCACCTACTTGTTACACACTTGCAGAAAGATAGTAGCAAGTCACACACAGTTGCAGATTCACAGACCCTTGGTTCATGAGGTCCGTAAAACTTGTAAGACAAAAGAAGAAAGTCAAAACATGTATAGAAACTGAATGATCACCTACCTATTACACACTTGCAGACAGATAGTAGCAAGTCACACACAGTTGCAGATGCACAGACCCTTGGTTCATGAGGTCCGAAAAAACTGTAAGACAAAAAAAGAAAGTCAAAATATGTATAGAAACTGAATGATCACAAACCTATTACACACTTGCAGAAAGATTGATAGCGAGCCACACACACAGTGGAAATGGAAAGACCCTTGTTGGCTGTATGCACTATCAGGAAGGGGGGAGCCATTGGTCCTGAAAGCCTGTAAGACAAAGAAAAAATAATACATGTATACAAACTGAAAGATCACCTACCTGTTACACACTTGCAGACAGATAGTAGCGAGTCACACACAGTTGCAGATGCACAGACCCTTGGTTCATGTGGTCCGAAAAACCTGTAAGACAAAAAAAGAAAGTAAATACATGTATAGAAACTGAATGATCACCTACCTGTTACACACTTGCAGACAGAGAGTAGCGAGTCACACACAGTTGCAGATGCACAGAGCCTTGAAGGACAGATCCACCATCAGGAAGCGAGGGAGGGGATCATGCTGTCTGAAAAACCTGTAAGACAAAAAAAGAAAGTCAATACATGTATAGAAACTGAATGATCACCTACCTGTTACACACTTGCAGACAGACTGATAGCGAGCCACACACACAGTGGCAATGTAAAGACCCTTGGTTCATGCGGTCGGAAAAACCTGTAAGACAAAAAAGAAAATCAATACATGTATAGAAACTGAATGATCACCTACCTGTTACACACTTGCAGACAGATTGATAGCGAGCCACACACACAGTGGCAATGGAAAGACCCTTGTTGGCTGTGTGCACCATCAGGAAGGGAGGGAGGGGATCATGCGGTCCGAAAAACCTGTAAGACAAAAAAAGAAAGTCAAAACATGTATAGATACTGAATGATCACTTACCTGTTACACACTTGCAGACAGATAGTAGCGAGTCACACACAGTTGCAGATGCACAGACCCTTGGTTCATGAGGTCTGAAAAACCTGTAAGACAAAAAAAGAAAGTCAATACATGTATAGAAACTGAATGATCACCTACCTGTTACACACTTGCAGACAGATTGATAGCGAGCCACACACACAGTGGCAATGGAAAGACCCTTGTTGGCTGTGTGCACCATCAGGAAGGGAGGGAGGGGATCATGCGGTCCGAAAAACCTGTAAGACAAAAAAAGAAAGTCAATACATGTATAGAAACTGAATGATCACCTACCTGTTACACACTTGCAGACAGATTGATAGCGAGCCACACACACAGTGGCAATGGAAAGACCCTTGTTGGCTGTGTGCACCATCAGGAAGGGAGTGAGGGGATCATGCGGTCCGAAAAACCTGTAAGACAAAAAAAGAAAGTCAAAACATGTATAGAAACTGAATGATCACTTACCTGTTACACACTTGCAGACAGATAGTAGCGAGTCACACACAGTTGCAGATGCACAGACCCTTGGTTCATGAGGTCTGAAAAACCTGTAAGACAAAAAAAGAAAGTCAATACATGTATAGAAACTAAATGATCACCTACCTGTTACACACTTGCAGACAGATTGATAGCGAGCCACACACACAGTGGAAATAGAAATACCCTTGTTGGCTGTATACACTATCAGAAAGGGGGGAGCTATTGGTTCTGAAAGCCTGTAAGACAACGAAAAGGCAATACATGTATAGAAACTGAATGATCACCTACCTGTTACACACTTGCAGACAGATAGTAGCGATTCACACACAGTTGCAGAAGCACAGACCATGTATAGAAACTGAATGATCACCTACCTGTTACACACTTGCAGACAAATAGTAGCGAGTCACACACAGTTGCAGATGCACAGACCTTTGGTTCATGTGGTCCGAAAGACCTGTAAGATAAAAAAAGAAAGTCAAAATATGTATAGAAACTGAATGATCACAAACATATTACACACTTGCAGAAAGATTGATAGCGAGCCACACACACAGTGGAAATGGAAAGACCCTTGTTGGCTGTATGCACTATCAGGAAGGGGGGAGCCATTGGTCCTGAAAGCCTGTAAGACAACAAAAAGGTAATACATGTATACAAACTGAATGATCACCTACCTGTTACACACTTGCAGACAGAGAGTAGCGAGTCACACACAGTTGCAGATGCACAGACCCTTGGTTCATGTAGTCCGAAAAACCTGTAAGACAAAAAAAGGAAGTCAATACATGTATAGAAACTTATTGATCACCTACCTGTTACACACTTGCAGAAAGATTAATAGCGAGCCACACACACAGTGGCAATGGAAAGACCCTTGGTTCATGCGGTCCGAAAAACCTGTAAGACAAAAAAAGAAAGTCAATACATGTACAGAAACTGAATGATCACCTACCTGTTACACACTTGCAAACAGATAGTAGCGAGTCACGCACAGTTGCAGATGCACAGACCCTTGGTTCATGTGGTCCGACAGACCTTTAAGACAAAAAAAGAAAGTCAATAAATGCATGGAAACTGAATGATCACCTACCTGTTACACACTTGCAAACAGATAGTAGCGAGTCACACACAGTTGCAATGGACAGACCTTTGTTGGATGTATGCACCATCAGGAAGGGGGGAGCCATTGGTCCCGAAAGCCTGTAAGACAACAAAAAGGCAATACATGTATACAAACTGAATGATCACCTACCTGTTACACACTTGCAAACAGATAGTAGCGAGTCAAACACAGTTGCAGACGCAAAGACCCTTGGTTCATGTGGTCCGAAAGACCTTTAAGACAAAAAAAGAAAGTCAATACATGTATAGAAACTGAATGATCACCTACCTGTTACACACTTGCAGACAGATAGTAGCGAGTCACACACAGTTGCAGATGCACAGACCCTTGGTTCATGTGGTCCGAAAAACCTGTAAGACAAAAAAAGAAAGTAAATACATGTATAGAAACTGAATGATCACCTACATGTTAAACACTTGCAGATAGATAGCGAGTCAAACACAGTTGCAGACGCAAAGACCCTTGGTTCATGCGGTCGGAAAAACCTGTAAGACAAAAAAAGAAAGTCAAAACATGTATAGAAACTGAATGATCACTTACCTGTTACACACTTGCAGACAGAGAGTGGTGAGTCTCACACAGTTGCAGATGCACAGACCCTTGGTTCATGTGGTCAGAAAGACCTTTAAGACAAAAAAATAAAGTCAATACATGTATAGAAACTGAATGATCACCAAACTGTCACACACTTGCAGACAGTAAGTAGCGAGTCACACACAGTTGCAGATGCACAGACCCTTGGTTCATGCAGTCCGAAAAACCTGTAAGACAAAAACAGAAAGTCAATACATGTATAGAAACTGAATGATCACCTACCTGTTACACACTTGCAGACAGATTGATAGCGAGCCACACACACAGTGGAAATAGAAAGACCCTTGTTGGCTGTATACACTTTAAGAAAGGGGGGAGCCATTGGTTCTGAAAGCCTGTAAGACAACGAAAAGGCAATACATGTATAGAAACTGAATGATCACCTACTTGTTACACACTTGCAGAAAGATAGTAGCAAGTCACACACAGTTGCAGATTCACAGACCCTTGGTTCATGAGGTCCGTAAAACTTGTAAGACAAAAAAAGAAAGTCAAAACATGTATAGAAACTGAATGATCACCTACCTATTACACACTTGCAGACAGATAGTAGCAAGTTACACACAGTTGCAGATGCACAGACCCTTGGTTCATGAGGTCCGAAAAAACTGTAAGACAAAAAAAGAAAGTCAAAATATGTATAGAAACTGAATGATCACAAACCTATTACACACTTGCAGAAAGATTGATAGCGAGCCACACACACAGTGGAAATGGAAAGACCCTTGTTGGCTGTATGCACTATCAGGAAGGGGGGAGCCATTGGTCCTGAAAGCCTGTAAGACAAAGAAAAAATAATACATGTATACAAACTGAATGATCACCTACCTGTTACACACTTGCAGACAGAGAGTAGCGAGTCACACACAGTTGCAGATGCACAGACCCTTGGTTCATGTGGTCCGAAAAACCTGTAAGACAAAAAAAAAAAGTAAATACATGTATAGAAACTGAATGATCACCTACCTGTTACACACTTGCAGACAGAGAGTAGCGAGTCACACACAGTTGCAGATGCACAGAGCCTTGAAGGACAGATCCACCATCAGGAAGCGAGGGAGGGGATCATGCTGTCTGAAAAACCTGTAAGACAAAAAAAGAAAGTCAATACATGTATAGAAACTGAATGATCACCTACCTGTTACACACTTGCAGACAGACTGATAGCGAGCCACACACACAGTGGCAATGGAAAGACCCTTGATGGATTATTTGTGTGTAAGAACACATTATGTACTCATAAACATGATTGTATGTGTATTCTGCTATAATGACCAAGTCTGAGCCAGTCAGCATTTCTGTACTCAAGATTAGTGTAAATGCCCGTGGGGGGCTTGGCAGAGCCCACTTGGGGTGAATCTGAGGTAAACTCAGTGGAAAGCACCCAAAATTCTGCAGTAGTATGATCGTCAGCACAAATGACCTTGCAGGTGTTTGTGCTCTTTTTAAAAAACAAAGTCTTACAAACGACGGATATAAGCGAATACAATAGTGACAAGATTAAGGAGTAAGGGGCTTCCCATAGTATTATAAGCGGATCCAACCATAAAATATTACAATAAAAAAATATGCGTGGGGGTAGCCACAGCTAGATAAGGACTGTATATAAGGCCCAAGAGGAGCCCCACTGTTTAGACTGCTTTTGGAGAGTGCTGGCTGTCTCAGGCTAACGCATTACATGTAGTGCCTTAGTCTTTACCTGTTTTGTATACTTTATACAGAAATAAAGGTTGCACTCTGCCTTTCTATTGACTACGGAGCTGGATTCTTTTATGCACCATTCTTAAATGCTTATTAGCTGATTGGGGGATTTATAGTGAAATAGAGCCGACATTTTGGTGGCCCGTTGGTTGGCTTCGCTCTGCGCGCCTTGCGCCCTGTTTGACTGACGCCGCACCTGTGCCTGGCCTGTTCCTGTCCTCCTGTCCTTCAGCGCGCCCGTTTCAACTTTAAGGTAAGCCGATCTTTGTATTCAAAAATCTGTTTAAGGGGGGATAGGGCCTAGCTGTCCACAGGCCTCAGTGGTGTTCAGCTTCCAGTATATCTGGCTCCGAGTCAATGAGAAATGCTGATAATTGTTATTAGAAAACCAAATAAAAAGTAAATAACCACTAGAAAACCAAATAAAAAGCAAATAACTTTTAGAAAACCACAGAAAAAGGAGTAACAGTCAGAAAACCAAATAAAAAAGTGATGATAAAATGGCATAGAGAAAAGCCGGCAGAGAGAAAAAAGGGTTAAGGGAATAACCCTCAGAGATAAAGCCATTAAAGAGAAAGGCCTAGAGAAAAAAGGAAACAGTGCACAAGTAATAGTGGTACCAAAGTATATGTTACACGCGTTTGTCTGTCCTAAATGTTGTTTAATACATGTTTTAGCTATGTTTTATTCTGCTAAGCGCTTGCTATGTTTGAAGCTTTGTGTTTAAAATGTCTAATGAAGTTTAAAAGATAATGGGAGGCACAGGCAATGGTATTATTATCTCTCATACTGTGGTCTCTATTGATATAATACCTTTGAGGACATTTGTCCGTGTTGTTATTAAGATCCTAACATGTATTAGGAGAGGGAATAAAGTGACAGAGCATACCTTGAAGTTTACTGGATATCGGTAATTAGAGATATACGGAACTAGAGCTGACCTTGCGGGCCCACAGGCCTAGGCCTGCAAGAGTAGTGTGTATCCTATATCAATTGATAGTTGAAAAGCCTTAGAAAATGTATTGGTGGATATATGGCAAAGTGTGTTGATGATTAATAAACATCAGGTTGTGTTAAAGAATATTGGCTATTGTATGTTGAAGTAGCAAAAGATATAGCTGTAGGAGCTATACGTAGCCGTGACCTACACCGGTTACAGAAGTGTAAAGGGTATTATTGCATGTGTTTACTTGGATAGGGGCTCTGTGAAGGAATATTAGTAGCTAGACTTTGTTGGAACACACAAGGTGGTGTGTGTAAAATTGTATTTGTCTTGTAGAGAAGAGCAGCAATCATGGATAGTGAGTTGCTTTTGGCTGAAACGCAGGGAATCAGAACTCATTTCTGGTTAGAGAGAACATACAAGAATGTGCAAGGCATCGAGCGTTGGCAATCAGAGCAGCTTGTCAATCATAAGTTGTGGTTGTTAACTGATTGGTATAACCTGGACCTCGCTGAAGAGGTCTTTCCACACCTCAGATTAACTGAGAGAATTAGGTGTTTTTGGACCTCAAGACTATTGACTCCTGTCTTAAACCTAATCTTGACTAATTCTAGTGCAACAGGAGTCACATTGGGGTTAGAGAACCTGCCATGGGGATCATTTGAACCATTATCTGTGGCAGCAGACATTCAGGATAGACAGTGTAGGGAGCTACAAGTCTACCTGTCCATCACTACACGCTCTGTTCTGTGGGAGCGTGGCTCCGCGTCTATGATTTTGGCAGATGGCTTCAATCCAATAGGGATGGAGTTTCACATAGAGGCGCTGAAGCGCCCTGCTGAAACAGTACATAAGATCCATGCTGAAGTTAGTTGGAATGGGGCAGCCACTTTGGACCCCAGAACAGCAGAAAGGAAAGTCAATAAAGGGACATATGCCCTAGTCATCCAACCCAGCGCAAAAGACCAATAAAGTATATAAGGTGTGAAGGCCAGGCAACTACATAAATTATCCTAGAAACATTTTCTTAAGTAAGCCACGTACTTTATTAGCATGATAAAAAAATAAAAAAAATAAAAAATAGGCAGAGATTGAAACAATAGAATTATCCAAAGCTATTCTACATTTAAATAAAGTAAATGAAAAGAAAAAGACACATGCTAAGCCTAATGTTTTATTAGGTCTCTGTCTCCAGTGATCCACAGGAGAGAGAGAGAGAGCAGATAGCAAACCCTTTCCTGGCTGAAACCAAGGAGGGGACGAGAGAGAGAAAACTCCACCCAGAGGCGGTGACCATTGGACTGACTCACCTCACACCCACCCACAGGTTAACTCGCACCCACCTAATACACGCACACACTCACACAGCCTGTTAGCAACCCTTTAGTAGCGCCGAAATTATTTTTAGATTACACTAGTACACTATCACTTAAGTAACACACATGATGGGATCACGAGCTTCAAAGACAGAAAAAAGGGAACCATCACCCATAGACTTAGTGGCAGCCTCAGGAATAGCTCCAGAGGTAGAATTAAAGAGGACCATGCGGAAGTGGAACAAACTGACCAAGAACCTCACACATCAGTGGCCCAAGAGAGGAACCTTTGATGAAGACCTGTGTCAAACAATTGCAGACCTAGAAGGGAAAAAGGTGGTGACGTCCAAGAAAAAACATATCAAGCAGCAAAGACGTATGATCATTCTCAAAGCCTTCATGGAGCAAGCCACACTTCTGAAAGAAAAAGAGAAGCTGTACAAGCAACATGGGGACCAATCAGAACGACCCCGACTGTACCCCAAACTCAAACGTGAACGACCACCTCCATATGTTCCAGGCTCCAAGGACAAAGAACCAACTGCAACCCAGTGCCCACTGCAAGTAACCACGTGGACTGAGGCTGACATGGAGATGGAAATGCAAGGTATGGTCAAGTTCAAAGTCAAAGATCAACCAGATTCCACTAGCACACCTGCAGTCCCTGAGAGTCACTACCAGACTCCAACCCCATGTCCATCCAGAGAAGAGGTGAGGCAGGCCGAGAGGGGGGCTGAGAGACCAACAGCAGTTTCTCCTAGTCCACCCAAGCTGACACTACACAGCCTGTGCTCAAGAGATGACTCACCAAAGAGAGACACCCCAGCAATAACTCTGAATGCACCTGATGACGAATGGCTGTATAACAATGGAGGTTCTTATCAAAAGCCTTCAACGCAGAGCACACCTCATGAACAAGAAGACGCAACAAGTGGCTGGATGACCAAATTAATGCAAGACAACACCGACATCATGATCCCTCGACGTGTGCATGGTGAACTGATGATTGAGTCAGAGCAGCATGCAAGACACAGACGTGAGGATGAACAAACACATTTCAACACATTGATGAGGGAGACAGAAGAACTGGCAAAACAGACTGAAGCAGAACTGAAGCTCCTGAAAAAACAAAAAGACCAGATCCAGAGACCACGTAAAACCAGCTCACCACCCCGAGACATGAGAAGAGAAAGACAAGAGATGAACTACCAAGAAGAACAACAAAGTGGTACGGCTGAAAGTTCATCAGAAGATGAAGAAATAAGAAAGCTAATAGATGACACCTATGCACCTAGACGATCAAGACGTATCAAGGACAAGAAGGGCAAGAAAGACAAAGCTTCCCTGTACCCCATTCTTTACAAGGGATCTGAACAAACCTATGTCCCATGGTCCTTCCTAGATCTTAAAGGCCTGATTGACCAACTACCCAGCATGCATGATGGAGGCCAAAAGTGGATCACAGCTTTTGAAGAACGCACTACAGGTCATAAACTGGCTGTAGGAGACCTGAAGGCAATTCTCTCCCAAACCATAGGGAAAGCAAAGATGGAAGAAATCTTCACATTGGCAGGAGAACCAGACCTGGTAAAAAGAAATTATTATGATGAAACCTCAGCTGACAGGTACAGAAACCTAGTCTGGAATGCCATCAGAAAAGAATACCCATCCAACATGGACCCAGGACAACTGGAAGCCATGGAACTGAAACCTGAAACATGCATAAACGAACACATCAGTAACTTTCAGAGAAAATGGCTGGAAGAAACAGGAACTGCCTGGAATCACAATCAAACCAATCGCAAATTTTTCCAGATGATGCTGAAAAAGAGCCTTCCCCAAGAAGTAAAAGAAGCCCTAGAAGGCGTCGTGGGATTAAGCAGCATGCCGTGGCAAACCTTTAAAGATCATGTGGTTCACCATGTGGAAAGACACAGAAAGAAGAAGGAACAAGACAAAGAAAGCCTGGAGAAGTTGACTGTCCTACTACAAAAAGCACAATTGACTGAATTAAAGAAAAAAGAAAAACCAAAGAAAGAAGACAAAGCTGACCCAGCTTATCAAGCTGCAGTGCTAACCCAACCAGCCATGATTCAACCCACTCCAATTCCAGTGACTAACACCATGCAGACTGTGGCCACTCAACAGCCTCAAATAGTGGCTACATCCCAGCCTCACGTAGTTTCACCAGCTGTAACAATGCCAAACCAGCAACTGATGACAACACCAAGTCAGCAAATAAACGTACCTCCAAATATTAACACACCTTTCATGGCCCCCATCAACTTCTATGTTGGAGGAGCAAACCGGGGTCACAGAGGAAGAGGAAGAGGTCGAGGAGGCAGAGGAGCAAGAGGAGGCAGGCCACCCTATTATGCACCAATGACAGGTGGTGGACCTGAAGCTGCTGAACATCCAGTACAACAACCTTTTCAAACTGCTGCTCCATACTCAACTGCCCCACCAAGACAATCCCAAGTTGAATGCTGGACATGTGGACAACCAGGACACATAAGCCGTGTCTGCCCAAACGGGGCAGTGCCAACTCAAGATTGGTATTGACGAGGCCTAGAGAATCCAAAGGGGGAGTATCTGCAATTGACCGCTTCAGCATCTGCAACTGGAGAGCCAAGAATAAAACTCTCAATAAATGGTCAACAAAAGACGTCATTTCTAGTGGACACTGGAGCTACATACTCGGTGATCGGCCCTGAAGGAGCTCAACTCCCCCTGTCCAACAAAAAGATCAGAACTCAAGGATTCTCTGGGAAAACACAAGTCTTAACCTTCACTGAACCACTAGAATTGACCCTAGACACCAAAACCGTTGTTATGCCAATGTTATTTTCACATTCAACTCCAGTAAATTTGTTGGGAAGAGATATCTTATGCAAATTGAATGCCGACATCAAATGCACTCCGGACGGGGTGATGATTGAACTACCACCAACTGCGTTGCAAATGCTGATGACTGAAATTGAGCAAAGCCCTGAACAACCCACTGTGTACTGGCTCAAATTAATGGAACCAAACTTGATGAATAGCTTCAACAGCTGGAAAACCTGGATCAAAGCAGTATGGCCAAACATGACTGATGTGATGGATGACCTCCACTGCACTCTATATTATGACCCAACAAACACCAACACAGAATATGATGCAGCATGGACACAAAGTATGCAAGACTCCAACGTTCTCCTCACTACAGGAGACATCTTTATCGGTCCTCAAGGGGTGGCAGCTGCAGCAGAACTAGACTCCCAAATTGCCCAGTGGTACAGAGTGGACAATGCAGTTCCACATGTTTCCTTGATGACTGCACAAGACAGCCAACCCCAAGACCTAGGACCCATGATGAAGGCATGCAGAGAAATCAATTGGGTGAAAACTGACAATAGGTTCATACATAGGTCAGCCGATGGTTCCTATTATAGGATAGCTGCAAAATCAGTAGATAGAACAGTTGCAGAAAAGGTCCTTGTTGACAGAACACTCACAGTAGGTCAATACACACTCACTCAAGAGCAGGAAGACATTTTAGCTAAAGTACCACAGAAATTGTGGACAACACATGACACTGACATAGGCCTAGTAACCTCAGGAGGTGAAGTCGAAATTCAAGTCAAACCAAATGCTCGTCTACCGTATCAGCACCAATATCCACTCAGTAATGCAGCCTACACTGGAATCAAGCCAACCATAGAAGGCTTGATTAAAGCAGGGGTATTAGTTGAGACCAAAAGTCCATGTAATACACCTATTTTTCCGGTTCGCAAACCAAACTCTGACAAATGGCGATTAGTACACGACCTTCGTGCTATAAACACAATAGTAGACGCTGAAACACCAGTAGTACCTGACCCTCACACCTTACTCAGCAATATACCACCAGACACAGAGTGGTATACAGTTATTGATTTATGCTCAGCCTTTTTCAGTATTCCACTGAATGAAAAGTCCAGGTATTTGTTTGCATTTACTTATGGCGGAAGACAGTTAACATACACCCGCCTACCACAGGGATTCAATGAGTCCCCTTCTGTATTTAACAGAGTATTGGCCATGGATTTGGCTGATATAAACGTAACCAGCACTGTCTTACAGTACTGTGATGACATTTTAATTACGTCAGGAAGTAAAGAACAGTGTGAAGCAGATTCACTAACAATCCTAACAGCGTTGGCGGAAAAAGGGCATAAGGTAAGCAAATCCAAATTACAGTTCTGTCAGAAAGAGGTAGAATACCTAGGCAGAAAACTAAGTGGAGGCCAGAAAGCCATCACCACGGCTCACGTCACAGCAGTAAAAAATGCACCTAGACCCACCACAGTCTCTGAAATGCTAACCTTTTTAGGTATGGCAGGCTACAGTAGACAATGGATTTGTGACTTTGCACTAAAAACATCTCCTCTTAGGAGGCTAATTCGAGCAGCAGGCCAGCAAAATTTGAAAGGGCAGTTAGAGTGGGATGAGGAAGCATTGCAAGCCTTTGAGGCCATAAAAGTGGACTTATGTACTGCTCCAGCACTAGCAAACCCAGATTATTCTAAACCATTTCAACTGTTTGTAGCAACCAAGAGTGGGTATGCAAATGCCGTATTGACACAGGCATCTGATGGAGGGTATCAGCCAGTTGCATACTTTAGTACCCAGCTTGACAAAATTGAACAAGGTATGCCCCCTTGTTATCAAGGCTTGGCTGCAGCAGCCTTTGCCTATGAAAAAGCTACTTCTATCACCCAAGGCCACAAGGTTGATTTGTATACCAACCATGCATTGCATTCGTTGTTAACATCCAATTCATTTGTTTTAACTAATGCCAGACGAACTGGATATCACATTATACTTTCTGCACCCGAATTGACCATCCACAAATGTAATAGGGTCAACCCGGCAGAAAGACTGACCACACCAGACGAGGGAACCCCACATGACTGTGAGGTCCTGACCTCCAACTTCTTAAAACCAAGAGAGAACATGTACAGTGATCCTCTCCCAGACACAGAGCAAACCCTATTTGTTGATGGTTCCTGTTTTAAGGGCCCAGACGGTAATTTAGCAGGGTTTGCAGTTGTACAGTACAACCAGAATACTGACAGTTTTGAGACTCTATATCAAGCCTCTACCCCACAGCCATGTTCAGCTCAAGTAGCTGAGATCAAAGCACTTACCACAGCCTGCCAACTAGCGGGTGGCAAAAAGTGTACTATATTTACAGACTCAGCTTATGCTTATGGAGTCTGTCATTTGTATGGGTCAATATGGGCCCAAAGGGGTTTTGTAAGAGCTGACGGGACTCAAATAGCACATGGGGAAGCCATTTCTGATCTGTTAGCTGCCATTCAATTGCCTGCAAAACTGGCTATTGTCAAGTGTGCAGGCCACAAGACAGATCATTCCATAGTCACTAGAGGCAACAATTTTGCAGATCAACAGGCTAAAGAGGCAGCCTCATCTGTCCTACAGTGCCCAGTAGGCCCAATTGGCAGGGAATACAGTATCCCTGATGATCAGCAGGCCTATATTGCTGATCTCACTAGCCTAAAAGAAGCCCAAGATAGTGCTAGTGTATTGGAAAAAAGTGCCTGGAAAAAGAGGGGTGCCATGTGCATCCATGGTCTATGGTACGGTCCTAACGGACTGTTTCTGGCCCCTTGTAAGTTGTTAACAACACTCATTTCAGACGCCCATGGGCCAGCCCACAAACAAAGAAAAGACATCCTGAAAGAAATCAAAAGGGATTGGTGGTCACCCTACTTGGTCCCAACTGTAGATCACTTTTTATCCAGTTGTGCAGTCTGTATTGCTTACAACTACAGGAAATCATTTACAGCACCTTTAGGGCACATTCCCACTCCCGATGGTCCATTCAGACACATCATGATGGATTATGTGGACATGGGAACCGAAATTAGAAAATGCAGATACATCATCATGATCATTGATGTTTTCAGTCGGTGGGCAGAAGCCACCGCCACACGTCATGCTTCAGCAGCAGCATTCGCCAAATTTCTACTTAGGGATGTGATCCCAAGATTTGGAATCCCAGACAAAATCAGCTCAGACAATGGGCCTCATTTTGTTAACTCCACTATCCATTACCTCACACAAGCTTTACGAGTAAAGCAGAGACTAGGATGTGTTTATCATCCTCAGAGTCAAGGCCTTGTAGAAAGATACAATGGCATGTTGAAAGACAAAATAGCCAAAATCATCATGGACAGTGGTGACAAAATCAATTGGCTAGATGCATTGCCACTAGCTTTGATGGCTATGCGGAGTACCACAAACCGCATCACACATTTGACCCCTCATGAAATGATGACGGGTAGGCCAATGCCTGTACCATACCTGAGAGCCCCTCAAACTTTTGATGTGGCATGTGACCAATTGCAGGCAGATTTGGCACAGTACACTAGGGCCCTAACACGAATTCACAGAGAAATCCACCAAGACGTGAAAGGGGCCACAATCAATAGGAAAGGACTTTCCTTAGATGATGACATCAAGGAGGTACTCCCTGGTGATCTGGTGTACATTAAAACTTTCAAAAGAAAGTGGAGTACACCTAGGCGTGAGGGTCCATTCAAGGTAATAATAACTACCCCAACAGCCTTGAAAGTAGAAGGACGTCCTCACTGGTATCACATGAATCATTGTTCCAGAGCACCTGAATTGACCAAATCGGACCAGCCGGCTGAGCCTGCCTCACCACAAGCCGAAGCACAACCAGGTGACACTCCTACGAAGACACCCTCACCAACTGACGGAAGTGAGAAAGCAGGACCAAGTGGTGTGTCCAGACCGGTCACTAGAAGCATGACCAGACAGCAGTCACAATCTGAAGACTCAGACAGCAGTTAAGTAATTGTGCACTCACATCTACTCACAATTCTCTAAAAAGTCCCCCTCTCATCAGTCCTGATTAAAGCGGGGTCGGGCCATTAATAGGGGCCCTCGTCGCTTACCAGGTGAAGAAATTGGGCAGCATCCAAAATTTTTTTTGAGATTAGGAGGGTTGAGAGTTGAGTAGAAAACAGAACAAACATGTCTATATGGATTGTCTTGCTGTACTTACTAGCGGGAGATTTTGCTGACATATCAATCACGTCACTCCACGATGACCATAACAACTCCAACCAGGAACCTGACTGGTTCCCTGGCCAAGAAATCTGGTTAAACAGAACCGAAGTTGTCACCAAACATGGTGGACAATACAATATGTTATATCAATACCTTCTATTTTCTGCCAAATCATTTACTAACCAACCTTGTATAGCTTGTCATAATGTAGGACTAAAACCTCAAATAGCACCATTAAGTAGCATTAGTATGTGTAGAGATCGAAGACACTTAGAAAAAAAGTGTATCCTACGTTGTCTGTTACATTACATGGATCCTCGTCAAATGGATGACAATTTACACAAGTGTGATCCATTTCTGTTAACAAGACCAGCTACAACACTGCCAAGTAATATTGTAGTACCTGATCAATCTTACCCACTTTGTTTCTGTTCTACCTTGGGTAGCACTGGCATGACCAAACTTTGTAAAACAAGGTATGATGCAGTAGGTAGAAAGATCATTGTCAAAGCAAACCGCACTTTAGTAGCTGACACTAGTTTTACGTTAGATTTCACTAAAGGTACCTTACCTGTCGCAGATATCTTCTGGGTCTGTGACAACACAGGACTAATACAAGCCATTCCAACTAATTGGTATGGTTGTTGCGCCCCAGTAGTATTAACAGGAAGTGTTACCCTGTTTAACTCTGACTTTTTAATTGATCATGATATTGTCCCAACAGTTAGCCCAACCATCAACATTCCTCAGAACACACCTATAGATTCTGTCAAATTTTTGGAGTTAGTATTTGCCGGTAACCCACTTGTATCACCAGAACAATTTTCATGGGCACAAGTAAAAAATGATTCCTTGTTGCATTATCTGTGGTATAATCAACAGCATTTCTTAAACTACACCATTGACTCATTGCAGGAAAACGGACAGCTGAGTGACATTGAGAAACTTGAACTCTCAAAACGATTTACTAGTGATGTATCCAAGGCCAATAATGCAGGTACCTGTGTACTGTTTGGCAACCATTGTTGTACCTACATCCACCCGAGGGGGATAGTAGATAACCTCACAAGTATACTGAATATATTGACTAAGCGTCGTGATCAATACCTAGCCAGTATTGATCCACAGGATAGCTCTTGGTGGGCCTGGATGAAATCGCAGCATTGGCAAACAATGCTGCCTCAAATTCTCGTCACAATTGTCACTATTCTCGTACTGCTTATTTGTATTGTTCCTACTGTTAAGCATTTCTATGAGAAAGCTAGATTAACGTATCCTGGTCAGTGCATTGTCATGCAATATACTGAGGTGTAGCCCTATTTTCAATCACCATATTTTCTTTTTTATTTATGTCTGGACAGTGTTTGTTTTCTTGTATTTAAGGTACAGCCGTCAAGGCCGGAAGTGAGCCACACCAAAGAACAATAAGCTGAACACACCCTGTATAACCTGTATAACAAGGAGGCGGTTGAATACCCCCTCCACCACCTACGTGACCCTGGAGTTCAAGTGTGATTTTAACGTATTTGAAGGAGTAGACTGTTCAGCAGTCTCTCCTATATCCACCCAGGTCAGACCCGCGGAAGGGGGTTTGCCTATCCAGTGGCCACAACCTCATAGCTTTGGCCCAGCATCACACGACTTCCCTAGCTATATTAGAACCTTCGCCAAACCAAGTACCGCTGCCCGCCTGCTGAAGAGAATAAGGCTAATCCTGGGTGATCAGCCTACTAAAGAAGGGTTCGAGATCCATACCAGGCTCCCAGGTAAATCTATCTGGTTGAATTGCACTGTCACCAAAAGCAGTGGAGCTGTCCTTTACACCTGGGTTTCGTGTGCGTGGATGCCGGAGTGTGGACTGGTTCTATATCGCAACACCCGCCCTGTGAGTTGCAAGCATTCAAGAATCCCTATTCAGCACACTGAACCCTTGTTTGATCTGAATTATCACCCATATTCTGATCCGTCCACGTCATCCTACCAGTCCCCTCCAGGAGCATCCGCAGCCTGTGAATCCTCAACCTCTTTCCAGCATCATGGTAACCCCATGTAGGCGCCCATGGCACCCTTTTCGGTGGCCTGGGCTTTGTGGCCTAAGGTGGACATTGTTGATTTTAACAGTCATTTCAATTCTTGTTGTCCTACCTATCATTTTGTCAACTGAAAAGAACGATTTGACAAACTATCCCTACCAGCCGCACAAAAATTTCACCAACGAGTCTCTCAAACTCATATCATTCCGGTTGCCCAGAAGTGTGACAAATAGTCTGTATACATTATTGAATACGCTCAAAACACAGCCTAATGTAGAAACCTCTGTCCAGGTCACAAATGTTTGGATGTCCTATATGTCCTTTACGGCCCGTTCTCTCACAAAAGACAATTGTGTGGTGTGTGCAAAAGGACGTACACACCCTTTAATTTGGCCTGTCCCATTTAACTCTACTGAATGTAATAATAATCTTGATGTCTCATCCAGTGACCTGTGTCCATTTTGGTGTCTGATGTATAAGGGTAACTCATGGTACCATAATTTTCAGAGTGAAGCCCTTTGTTCTAAATATCAAAACATGACAATCTTCTCTCCAATGCCCACACCAGTTGTTACTGGTAATCAAACCAATGTACTGGCATCTTGGCTTAACACTACTGTTTTCCCTGATTGTTTTTATGCACCGACTGGCACAGGTCCCGAGTTGCAAAACTTCACAGGACAACGTGAAAGAATTTGGATGGTAGACAGGACTGTCTCAACTTCAAACACTGGATCTCGTATGTTTGAGACGCACACCAACACATTTGTTGAGTTTGTGCAACCAAATCATCCCTTATTTGCCCTTAAAGACAATACAGTCTCTGTCCCAGACGTATACTGGGTATGTGGAGATCCTTGGCTGTATGTTACCCTAGATGATGGCTGGACAGGTCTATGTGTTAGAGTAATGTTAATTGTCCCTTTCACTCTAGTTCCAGTTTCACAAGAAGAACTGGACAAAGGCATTTTGAACCCAGCATCCACTCCCCATAAACATAGAGTTCGACGTGATACCCCTCTCTCCAGCTTTGATGACAAAGTTTATATTGACGCTATAGGTGTCCCAAGGGGGGTCCCTGATGAGTTTAAGGCCAGAAATCCAATCGCTGCAGGCTTTGAATCCATCTTATGGTGGGTTACTCTCAACAAGAATGTTGATTGGATAAATTATATCTACTATAATCAACAGCGTTTTGTCAACTACACTCATGATGCCCTGTCCGCCATTGCTGAACAACTCCATGCTTCCTCTTTAATGTCATGGCAAAATCGTGTTGCTCTTGACATGTTGTTAGCTGAAAGAGGTGGAGTATGTGCTATGTTTGGAGACTCGTGTTGTACAATCATTCCGAATCATACTGCCAGTGATGGAAGCATCACCAGAGCCCTTTCGTATCTGAAGAGTCTCCGCAATGAACTAGCTGAGAATTCTGGCGTCGACACCAGTTTAACTGGCTGGCTGGAATCAATGTTTGGCAGATGGAAGGCCTTTGCCATTGCCATTCTGTCTAGTCTGATTGTGGGCATCTCCTTGTTGGCTTTGTGTGGTTGTTGTGTCATCCCCTGCATTCGAGGCCTTATAGTCAGGGCAGTAGACAAATCTGTGTCCAAAGAAATGTATGCAGGCTTTTACAATCTGCGTCCCAGCCCCAATAATTATTTGTCACGACCTATCCTCCAGACCATATCATCCTCTGACGATCTCTTTGCGGATGATTTTCAGCCACCTGATTACTCCGACTATGTTCCCATGTCATCTATTCATAAGTCCTAACTCCCCCACCTGCTTGTTTGTTGTTATCCTTAGTCTGTTAGTTCCTAGGGGGGAAATGATAATATGTTAGTCGTAGAAATGTCCAATGATAGTTGTGTTTGTTTAGTTTTGTTTTTGTTAGTCGTAGAAATGTCCAATGATAGTTGTGTTTGTTTAGTTTTGTTTTGTTTTTGTTTTGTTAGTTGTTTTGTGTGATTTTGTTTTTGTTCCAGTGTTAAATGTTAGTGTTGTGTTCATGTTAGTTTCCTCATTATATCCTAACAATAATATCAACATCATACCAATATCAATCATATCAACAACAATATAATCATAATTTGATATAATCATGTAGCACGAAACTAGTTAAGCTACATGCATGGAACCTCTCTGGGAAGTTGTCAACCAGGGATGAATAAGCTTTAGCAGTCACAACCTTTTGGGGTGATTTTTACCTTTGATCTTTTACTTCTTACAGTATAATGTTTTACTTATTACATCCTCCAGTATAATGTTTACTTATTATATCCACTTGATACATATATCCACCTGGTATGTTTTCCATTACCTTGTATACGCATATAAGCATATATCTTGTTGTATTCACATGTATTGACATTCCTACCCTGCTATATTATTCGTAACATAAAGTTACGAAAGGGGGGAAATGATGGATTATTTGTGTGTAAGAACACATTATGTACTCATAAACATGATTGTATGTGTATTCTGCTATAATGACCAAGTCTGAGCCAGTCAGCATTTCTGTACTCAAGATTAGTGTAAATGCCCGTGGGGGGCTTGGCAGAGCCCACTTGGGGTGAATCTGAGGTAAACTCAGTGGAAAGCACCCAAAATTCTGCAGTAGTGTGATCGTCAGCACAAATGACCTTGCAGGTGTTTGTGCTCTTTTTAAAAAACAAAGTCTTACAAACGACGGATATAAGCGAATACAATAGTGACAAGATTAAGGAGTAAGGGGCTTCCCATAGTATTATAAGCGGATCCAACCATAAAATATTACAATAAAAAAATATGCGTGGGGGTAGCCACAGCTAGATAAGGACTGTATATAAGGCCCAAGAGGAGCCCCACTGTTTAGACTGCTTTTGGAGAGTGCTGGCTGTCTCAGGCTAACGCATTACATGTAGTGCCTTAGTCTTTACCTGTTTTGTATACTTTATACAGAAATAAAGGTTGCACTCTGCCTTTCTATTGACTACGGAGCTGGATTCTTTTATGCACCATTCTTAAATGCTTATTAGCTGATTGGGGGATTTATAGTGAAATAGAGCCGACACCCTTGGTTCATGCGGTCGGAAAAACCTGTAAGACAAAAAAGAAAATCAATACATGTATAGAAACTGAATGATCACCTACCTGTTACACACTTGCAGACAGATTGATAGCGAGCCACACACACAGTGGCAATGGAAAGACCCTTGTTGGCTGTGTGCACCATCAGGAAGGGAGGGAGGGGATCATGCGGTCCGAAAAACCCGTAAGACAAAAAAAGAAAGTCAAAACATGTATAGATACTGAATGATCACTTACCTGTTACACACTTGCAGACAGATAGTAGCGAGTCACACACAGTTGCAGATGCACAGACCCTTGGTTCATGAGGTCTGAAAAACCTGTAAGACAAAAAAAGAAAGTCAATACATGTATAGAAACTGAATGATCACCTACCTGTTACACACTTGCAGACAGATTGATAGCGAGCCACACACACAGTGGCAATGGAAAGACCCTTGTTGGCTGTGTGCACCATCAGGAAGGGAGGGAGGGGATCATGCGGTCCGAAAAACCTGTAAGACAAAAAAAGAAAGTCAATACATGTATAGAAACTGAATGATCACCTACCTGTTACACACTTGCAGACAGATTGATAGCGAGCCACACACACAGTGGCAATGGAAAGACCCTTGTTGGCTGTGTGCACCATCAGGAAGGGAGGGAGGGGATCATGCGGTCCGAAAAACCTGTAAGACAAAAAAAGAAAGTCAAAACATGTATAGAAACTGAATGATCACTTACCTGTTACACACTTGCAGACAGATAGTAGCGAGTCACACACAGTTGCAGATGCACAGACCCTTGGTTCATGAGGTCTGAAAAACCTGTAAGACAAAAAAAGAAAGTCAATACATGTATAGAAACTAAATGATCACCTACCTGTTACACACTTGCAGACAGATTGATAGCGAGCCACACACACAGAGGCAATGGAAAGACGCTTGGTTCATGCGGTCCGAAAAACCTGTAAGACAAAACAAGAAAGTCAAAACATGTATAGAAACTGAATGATCACCTACCTGTTACACACTTGCAGACAGATTGATAGCGAGCCACACACACAGTGGAAATAGAAATACCCTTGTTGGCTGTATACACTATCAGAAAGGGCGGAGCTATTGGTTCTGAAAGCCTGTAAGACAACGAAAAGGCAATACATGTATAGAAACTGAATGATCACCTACCTGTTACACACTTGCAGACAGATAGTAGCGATTCACACACAGTTGCAGATGCACAGACCATGTATAGAAACTGAATGATCACCTACCTGTTACACACTTGCAGACAAATAGTAGCGAGTCACACACAGTTGCAGATGCACAGACCTTTGGTTGATGCGGTCCGAAAAACCTGTAAGACAAAAAAAGAAAGTAAATACATGTATAGAAACTGAATGATCACCAACCTGTTATACACTTGCAGACAGATAGTAGCGAGTCACACACAGTTGCAGATGCACAGACCCTTGGTTCATGTGGTCCGAAAGACCTTTAAGACAAAAAAAGAAAGTCAATACATGTATAGAAACTGAATGATCACCAACCTGTTATACACTTGCAGACAGATAGTAGCGAGTTAATCACAGTTGCAGATGAACAGACCCTTGGTTCATGTGGTCCGAAAGACCTTTAAGACAAAAAAAGAAAGTCAATACATATATAGAAACTGAATGATCACCTACTTGTTACACACTTGCAGACAGATAGTAGCGAGTCACACAGTTGCAGATGCACAGACCCTTGATTCATGCAGTCCGAAAAACCTGCAAGACAAAAAAAGAAAGTCAATACATGTATAGAAACTGAATGATCACCTACCTGTTACACACTTGCAAACAGATAGTAGTGAGTCAATCACAGTTGCAGATGAACAGACCCTTGGTTCATGTGGTCCGAAAGACCTTTAAGACAAAAAAAGAAAGTCAATACATGTGTAGAAACTGAATGATCACCTACCTGTTACACACTTGCAGACAGATTGATAGCGAGCCACACACACAGTGGAAATAGAAAGACCCTTGTTGGCTGTATACACTATCAGGAAGGGGGCAGCCATTGGTCCTGAAAGCTTGTAAGACAACGAAAAGGCAACACATGTATAGAAACTGAATGATCACCTACCTGTTACACACTTGCAGACAGATTGATAGCGAGCCACACACACAGTGGCAATGGAAAGACCCTTGTTGGCTGTGTGCACCATCAGGAAGGGAGGGAGGGGATCATGCGGTCCGAAAAACCTGTAAGACAAAAAAAGAAAGTCAAAACATGTATAGAAACTGAATGATCACCTACCTGTTACGCACTTGCAGACAGATAGTAGCAAGTCACACACAGTTGCAGATGCACAGACCCTTGGTTCATGATGTCCGAAAAAACTGTAAGACAAAAAAAGAAAGTAAATACATGTATAGAAACTGAATGATCACCTACCTGTTAAACACTTGCAGATAGAGAGTATCGAGTCACACACAGTTGCAGATGCACAGACCCTTGAAGGATAGATCCACCATCAGGAAGCGAGTGAGGGGATCATGCTGTCTGAAAAACCTGTAAGACAAAAAAAGAAATTCAATACATGTATAGAAACTGAATGATCACCTACCTGTTACACACTTGCAGACAGATTGATAGCGAGCCACACACACAGTGGCAATGGAAAGACCCTTGGTTCATGCGGTCGGAAAAACCTGTAAGACAAAAAAAGAAATTCAATACATGTATAGAAACTGAATGATCACCTACCTGTTACACACTTGCAGACAGATAGTAGCGAGTCACACACAGTTGCAGATGCACAGACCCTTGGTTCATGCGGTCGGAAAAACCTGTAAGACAAAAAAAAGAAAGTCAATACATGTATAGAAACTGAATGATCACCTACCTATTACACACTTGCAGAAAGATTGATAGCGAGCCACACACACAGTGGCAATGGAAAGACCCTTGTTGGCTGTGTGCACCATCAGGAAGGGAGGGAGGGGATCATGCGGTCCGAAAAACCTGTAAGACAAAAAAAGAAAGTCAAAACATGTATAGAAACTGAATGATCACTTACCTGTTACACACTTGCAGACAGATAGTAGCGAGTCACACACAGTTGCAGATGCACAGACCCTTGGTTCATGTGGTCAGAAAGACCTTTAAGACAAAAAAAGAAAGTCAATACACGTATAGAAACTGAATGATCACCTACCTGTTACACACTTGCAGACAGATAGTAGCAAGCCACACACAGTTGCAGATGAACAGACCCTTGGTTCATTTGGTCTGAAAAACCTGTAAGACAAAAAAAGAAAGTCAATACATGTATAGAAACTGAATGATCACCAACCTGTTACACACTTGCAAACAGATAGTAGCGAGTCACACACAGTTGCAGATGCACAGACCCTTGGTTCTTGTGGTCCGACAGACCTTTAAGATAAAAAAAGAAAGTCAATAAATGCATGGAAACTGAATGATCACCTGCCTGTTACACACTTGCAAACAGATAGTAGCGAGTCACACACAGTTGCAATGGACAGACCTTTGTTGGATGTATGCACCATCAGGAAAGGGGGAGCCATTGGTCCCGAAAGCCTGTAAGACAACAAAAAGGCAATACATGTATACAAACTGAATGATCACCTACCTGTTACACACTTGCAAAAAGATAGTAGCGAGCCACACACACAGTGGCAATGGAAAGACCCTTGGTTCATGTGGTCCAAAAGACTTTTAAGATAAAAAAAAGAAAGTCAAAACATGTATAGAAACTGAATGATCACCTACCTGTTACACACTTGCAGACAGATAGTAGCGAGTCACACACAGTTGCAGATGCACAGACCCTTGGTTCATGCGGTCCGAAAAACCTTTAAGACAAAAAAAGAAAGTCAATACATGTATAGACACTGAATGATCACCTACCTGTTACACACTTGCAGACAGATAGTAGCGAGTCACACACAGTTGCAGATGCACAGAGCCTTGGTTAATGTGGTCCGAAAAACCTGTAAGACAAAAAAAGGAAGTCAATACATGTATAGAAACTTATTGATCACCTACCTGTTACACACTTGCAGAAAGATTAATAGCGAGCCACACACACAGTGGCAATGGAAAGACCCTTGGTTCATGCGGTCCGAAAAACCTGTAAGACAAAAAAAGAAAGTCAATACATGTACAGAAACTGAATGATCACCTACCTGTTACACACTTGCAAACAGATAGTAGCGAGTCACGCACAGTTGCAGATGCACAGACCCTTGGTTCATGTGGTCCGACAGACCTTTAAGACAAAAAAAGAAAGTCAATAAATGCATGGAAACTGAATGATCACCTACCTGTTACACACTTGCAAACAGATAGTAGCGAGTCACACACAGTTGCAATGGACAGACCTTTGTTGGATGTATGCACCATCAGGAAGGGGGGAGCCATTGGTCCCGAAAGCCTGTAAGACAAAAAAAAGGCAATACATGTATACAAACTGAATGATCACCTACCTGTTACACACTTGCAAACAGATAGTAGCGAGTCAAACACAGTTGCAGACGCAAAGACCCTTGGTTCATGTGGTCCGAAAGACCTTTAAGACAAAAAAAGAAAGTCAATACATGTATAGAAACTGAATGATCACCTACCTGTTACACACTTGCAAACAGATAGTAGCGAGTCACACACAGTTGCAGATGCACAGACCCTTGGTTCATGTGGTCCGACAGACCTTTAAGACAAAAAAAGAAAGTCAATAAATGCATGGAAACTGAATGATCACCTACCTGTTACACACTTGCAAACAGATAGTAGCGATTCACACACAGTTGCAATGGACAGACCTTTGTTGGATGTATGCACCATCAGGAAGGGGGGAGCCATTGGTCCCGAAAGCCTGTAAGACAACAAAAAGGCAATACATGTATACAAACTGAATAATCACCTACCTGTTACACACTTGCAAACAGATAGTAGCGAGTCAAACACAGTTGCAGACGCAAAGACCCTTGGTTCAAGTGGTCCGAAAGACCTTTAAGACAAAAAAAAGAAAGTCAATACATGTATAGAAACTGAATGATCACCTACCTGTTACACACTTGCAAACAGATAGTAGCGAGTCACGCACAGTTGCAGATGCACAGACCCTTGGTTCATGTGGTCTAACAGACCTTTAAGACAAAAAAAGAAAGTCAAAAAATGCATGGAAACTGAATGATCACCTACCTGTTACACACTTGCAAACAGATAGTAGCGAGTCACACACAGTTGCAATGGACAGACCTTTGTTGGATGTATGCACCATCAGGAAGGGGGGAGCCATTGGTCCCGAAAGCCTGTAAGACAACAAAAAGTCAATACATGTATACAAACTGAATGATCACCTACCTGTTACACACTTGCAAACAGATAGTAGCGAGTCAAACACAGTTGCAGACGCAAAGACCCTTGGTTCATGTGGTCCGAAAGACCTTTAAGACAAAAAAAGAAAGTCAATACATGTATAGAAACTGAATGATCACCTACCTGTTACACACTTGCAGACAGAGAGTAGCGAGTCACACACAGTTGCAGATGCAATGACCCTTGGTTCATGCGGTCCGAAAAACCTGTAAGACAAAAAAAAGAAAGTCAATACATGTATAGAAACTGAATGATCACCTACCTGTTACACACTTGCAAACAGATAGTAGCGAGTCACGCACAGTTGCAGATGCACAGACCCTTGGTTCATGTGGTCCGACAGACCTTTAAAACAAAAAAAGAAAGTCAATAAATGCATGGAAACTGAATGATCACCTACCTGTTACACACTTGCAGACAGATAGTAGCGAGTCACACACAGTTGCAATGGACAGACTTTTGTTAGATGTATGCACCATCAGGAAGGGGGGAGCCATTGGTCCGAAAAACCTGTAAGACAACAAAAAGGCAATACATGTATACAAAGTGAATGATCTCCTACCTGTTACACACTTGCAAACAGATAGTAGCGAGTCAAACACAGTTGCAGATGCACAGACCCTTGGTTCATGAGGTCTGAAAAACCTGTAAGACAAAAAAAGAAAGTCAATACATGTATAGAAACTAAATGATCACCTACCTGTTACACACTTGCAGACAGATTGATAGCGAGCCACACACACAGAGGCAATGGAAAGACGCTTGGTTCATGCGGTCCGAAAAACCTGTAAGACAAAACAAGAAAGTCAAAACATGTATAGAAACTGAATGATCACCTACCTGTTACACACTTGCAGACAGATTGATAGCGAGCCACACACACAGTGGAAATAGAAATACCCTTGTTGGCTGTATACACTATCAGAAAGGGGGGAGCTATTGGTTCTGAAAGCCTGTAAGACAACGAAAAGGCAATACATGTATAGAAACTGAATGATCACCTACCTGTTACACACTTGCAGACAGATAGTAGCGATTCACACACAGTTGCAGATGCACAGACCATGTATAGAAACTGAATGATCACCTACCTGTTACACACTTGCAGACAAATAGTAGCGAGTCACACACAGTTGCAGATGCACAGACCTTTGGTTGATGCGGTCCGAAAAACCTGTAAGACAAAAAAAGAAAGTAAATACATGTATAGAAACTGAATGATCACCAACCTGTTATACACTTGCAGACAGATAGTAGCGAGTCACACACAGTTGCAGATGCACAGACCCTTGGTTCATGTGGTCCGAAAGACCTTTAAGACAAAAAAAGAAAGTCAATACATGTATAGAAACTGAATGATCACCAACCTGTTATACACTTGCAGACAGATAGTAGCGAGTTAATCACAGTTGCAGATGAACAGACCCTTGGTTCATGTGGTCCGAAAGACCTTTAAGACAAAAAAAGAAAGTCAATACATGTATAGAAACTGAATGATCACCTACCTGTTACACACTTGCAGACAGATTGATAGCGAGCCACACACACAATGGAAATAGAAAGACCCTTGTTGGCTGTATACACTATAAGAAAGGGGGAGCCATTGGTTCTGAAAGCCTGTAAGACAACGAAAAGGCAATACATGTATAGAAACTGAATGATCACCTACTTGTTACACACTTGCAGACAGATAGTAGCGAGTCACACAGTTGCAGATGCACAGACCCTTGATTCATGCAGTCCGAAAAACCTGCAAGACAAAAAAAGAAAGTCAATACATGTATAGAAACTGAATGATCACCTACCTGTTACACACTTGCAAACAGATAGTAGTGAGTCAATCACAGTTGCAGATGAACAGACCCTTGGTTCATGTGGTTCGAAAGACCTTTAAGACAAAAAAAGAAAGTCAATACATGTGTAGAAACTGAATGATCACCTACCTGTTACACACTTGCAGACAGATTGATAGCGAGCCACACACACAGTGGAAATAGAAAGACCCTTGTTGGCTGTGTACACTATCAGGAAGGGGGCAGCCATTGGTCCTGAAAGCTTGTAAGACAACGAAAAGGCAATACATGTACAGAAACTGAATGATCACCTACCTGTTACACACTTGCAGACAGATTGATAGCGAGCCACACACACAATGGAAATAGAAAGACCCTTGTTGGCTTTATACACTATAAGAAAGGGGGGAGCCATTGGTTCTGAAAGCCTGTAAGACAACGAAAAGGCAATACATGTATAGAAACTGAATGATCACCTACCTGTTACGCACTTGCAGACAGATAGTAGCAAGTCACACACAGTTGCAGATGCGCAGACCCTTGGTTCATGCGGTCCGAAAAACCTGTACGACAAAAAAAGAAAGTCAATACATGTATAGAAACTGAATGATCACCTACCTGTTACACACTTGCAGACAGAGAGTAGCGAGTCACACACAGTTGCAGATGCACAGAGCCTTGAAGGACAGATCCACCATCAGGAAGCGAGGGAGGGGATCATGCTGTCTGAAAAACCTGTAAGACAAAAAAAGAAAGTCAATACATGTATAGAAACTGAATGATCACCTACCTGTTACACACTTGCAGACAGACTGATAGCGAGCCACACACACAGTGGCAATGGAAAGACCCTTGGTTCATGCGGTCGGAAAAACCTGTAAGACAAAAAAGAAAATCAATACATGTATAGAAACTGAATGATCACCTACCTGTTACACACTTGCAGACAGATTGATAGCGAGCCACACACACAGTGGCAATGGAAAGACCCTTGTTGGCTGTGTGCACCATCAGGAAGGGAGGGAGGGGATCATGCGGTCCGAAAAACCTGTAAGACAAAAAAAGAAAGTCAATACATGTATAGAAACTGAATGATCACCTACCTGTTACACACTTGCAGACAGATTGATAGCGAGCCACACACACAGTGGCAATGGAAAGACCCTTGTTGGCTGTGTGCACCATCAGGAAGGGAGGGAGGGGATCATGCGGTCCGAAAAACCTGTAAGACAAAAAAAGAAAGTCAAAACATGTATAGAAACTGAATGATCACCTACCTGTTACACACTTGCAGACAGATAGTAGCGAGTCACACACAGTTGCAGATGCACAGACCCTTGGTTCATGAGGTCTGAAAAACCTGTAAGACAAAAAAAGAAAGTCAATACATGTATAGAAACTAAATGATCACCTACCTGTTACACACTTGCAGACAGATTGATAGCGAGCCACACACACAGAGGCAATGGAAAGACGCTTGGTTCATGCGGTCCGAAAAACCTGTAAGACAAAACAAGAAAGTCAAAACATGTATAGAAACTGAATGATCACCTACCTGTTACACACTTGCAGACAGATTGATAGCGAGCCACACACACAGTGGAAATAGAAATACCCTTGTTGGCTGTATACACTATCAGAAAGGGCGGAGCTATTGGTTCTGAAAGCCTGTAAGACAACGAAAAGGCAATACATGTATAGAAACTGAATGATCACCTACCTGTTACACACTTGCAGACAGATAGTAGCGATTCACACACAGTTGCAGATGCACAGACCATGTATAGAAACTGAATGATCACCTACCTGTTACACACTTGCAGACAAATAGTAGCGAGTCACACACAGTTGCAGATGCACAGACCTTTGGTTGATGCGGTCCGAAAAACCTGTAAGACAAAAAAAGAAAGTAAATACATGTATAGAAACTGAATGATCACCAACCTGTTATACACTTGCAGACAGATAGTAGCGAGTCACACACAGTTGCAGATGCACAGACCCTTGGTTCATGTGGTCCGAAAGACCTTTAAGACAAAAAAAGAAAGTCAATACATGTATAGAAACTGAATGATCACCAACCTGTTATACACTTGCAGACAGATAGTAGCGAGTTAATCACAGTTGCAGATGAACAGACCCTTGATTCATGTGGTCCGAAAGACCTTTAAGACAAAAAAAGAAAGTCAATACATGTATAGAAACTGAATGATCACCTACCTGTTACACACTTGCAGACAGATTGATAGCGAGCCACACACACAATGGAAATAGAAAGACCCTTGTTGGCTGTATACACTATAAGAAAGGGGGGAGCCATTGGTTCTGAAAGCCTGTAAGACAACGAAAAGGCAATACATGTATAGAAACTGAATGATCACCTACTTGTTACACACTTGCAGACAGATAGTAGCGAGTCACACAGTTGCAGATGCACAGACCCTTGATTCATGCAGTCCGAAAGACCTTTAAGACAAAAAAAGAAAGTCAATACATGTGTAGAAACTGAATGATCACCTACCTGTTACACACTTGCAGACAGATTGATAGCGAGCCACACACACAGTGGAAATAGAAAGACCCTTGTTGGCTGTATACACTATCAGGAAGGGGGCAGCCATTGGTCCTGAAAGCTTGTAAGACAACGAAAAGGCAATACATGTATAGAAACTGAATGATCACCTACCTGTTACACACTTGCAGACAGATTGATAGCGAGCCACACACACAATGGAAATAGAAAGACCCTTGTTGGCTGTATACACTATAAGAAAGGGGGGAGCCATTGGTTCTGAAAGCCTGTAAGACAACGAAAAGGCAATACATGTATAGAAACTGAATGATCACCTACCTGTTACGCACTTGCAGACAGATAGTAGCAAGTCACACACAGTTGCAGATGCACAGACCCTTGGTTCATGATGTCCGAAAAAACTGTAAGACAAAAAAAGAAAGTCAAAATATGTATAGAAACTGAATGATCACAAACCTATTACACACTTGCAGAAAGATTGATAGCGAGCCACACACACAGTGGAAATGGAAAGACCCTTGTTGGCTGTTTCACCATCAGGAAGGGGGGAGCCATTGGTCCTGAAAGCCTGTAAGACAACAAAAAGGTAATACATGTATACAAACTGAATGATCACCTACCTGTTACACACTTGCAGACAGAGAGTAGCGAGTCACACACAGTTGCAGATGCACAGACCCTTGGTTCATGTGGTCCGAAAAACCTGTAAGACAAAAAAAGAAAGTAAATACATGTATAGAAACTGAATGATCACCTACCTGTTAAACACTTGCAGATAGAGAGTATCGAGTCACACACAGTTGCAGATGCACAGACCCTTGAAGGATAGATCCACCATCAGGAAGCGAGTGAGGGGATCATGCTGTCTGAAAAACCTGTAAGACAAAAAAAGAAATTCAATACATGTATAGAAACTGAATGATCACCTACCTGTTACACACTTGCAGACAGATTGATAGCGAGCCACACACACAGTGGCAATGGAAAGACCCTTGGTTCATGCGGTCGGAAAAACCTGTAAGACAAAAAAAGAAATTCAATACATGTATAGAAACTGAATGATCACCTACCTGTTACACACTTGCAGAAAGATTGATAGCGAGCCACACACACAGTGGCAATGGAAAGACCCTTGTTGGCTGTGTGCACCATCAGGAAGGGAGGGAGGGGATCATGCGGTCCGAAAAACCTGTAAGACAAAAAAAGAAAGTCAAAACATGTATAGGAACTGAATGATCACTTACCTGTTACACACTTGCAGACAGAGAGTGGTGAGTCTCACACAGTTGCAGATGCACAGACCCTTGGTTCATGCGGTCCGACAAACCTGCAAGACAAGAAAAGAAAGTCAATACATGTATAGAAACTGAATGATCACCAACCTGTTACACACTTGCAGACAGATAGTAGCGAGTCACACACAGTTGCAGATGCACAGACCCTTGGTTCATGTGGTCAGAAAGACCTTTAAGACAAAAAAAGAAAGTCAATACACGTATAGAAACTGAATGATCACCTACCTGTTACACACTTGCAGACAGATAGTAGCGAGCCACACACAGTTGCAGATGAACAGACCCTTGGTTCATTTGGTCTGAAAAACCTGTAAGACAAAAAAAGAAAGTCAATACACGTATAGAAACTGAATGATCACCTACCTGTTACACACTTGCAAACAGATAGTAGCGAGTCACACACAGTTGCAGATGCACAGACCCTTGGTTCATGCAGTCCAAAAAACCTGTAAGACAAAAAAAAGAAAGTCAATACATGTATAGAAACTGAATGATCACCAACCTGTTACACACTTGCAAACAGATAGTAGCGAGTCACACACAGTTGCAGATGCACAGACCGTTGGTTCTTGTGGTCCGACAGACCTTTAAGATAAAAAAAGAAAGTCAATAAATGCATGGAAACTGAATGATCACCTGCCTGTTACACACTTGCAAACAGATAGTAGCGAGTCACACACAGTTGCAATGGACAGACCTTTGTTGGATGTATGCACCATCAGGAAGGGGGGAGCCATTGGTCCCGAAAGCCTGTAAGACAACAAAAAGGCAATACATGTATACAAACTGAATGATCACCTACCTGTTACACACTTGCAAAAAGATAGTAGCGAGCCACACACACAGTGGCAATGGAAAGACCCTTGGTTCATGTGGTCCAAAAGACTTTTAAGATAAAAAAAAGAAAGTCAATACATGTATAGAAACTGAATGATCACCTACCTGTTACACACTTGCAGACAGATAGTAGCGAGTCACACACAGTTGCAGATGCACAGACCCTTGGTTCATGCGGTCCGAAAAACCTTTAAGACAAAAAAAGAAAGTCAATACATGTATAGACACTGAATGATCACCTACCTGTTACACACTTGCAGACAGATAGTAGCGAGTCACACACAGTTGCAGATGCACAGAGCCTTGGTTAATGTGGTCCGAAAAACCTGTAAGACAAAAAAAGGAAGTCAATACATGTATAGAAACTTATTGATCACCTACCTGTTACACACTTGCAGAAAGATTAATAGCGAGCCACACACACAGTGGCAATGGAAAGACCCTTGGTTCATGCGGTCCGAAAAACCTGTAAGACAAAAAAAGAAAGTCAATACATGTACAGAAACTGAATGATCACCTACATGTTACACACTTGCAAACAGATAGTAGCGAGTCACGCACAGTTGCAGATGCACAGACCCTTGGTTCATGTGGTCCGACAGACCTTTAAGACAAAAAAAGAAAGTCAATAAATGCATGGAAACTGAATGATCACCTACCTGTTACACACTTGCAAACAGAGAGTAGCGAGTCACACACAGTTGCAGATGCACAGACCCTTGGTTCATGTGGTCCGAAAAACCTGTAAGACAAAAAAAGAAAGTAAATACATGTATAGAAACTGAATGATCACCTACCTGTTAAACACTTGCAGATAGAGAGTAGCGAGTCACACACAGTTGCAGATGCACAGACCCTTGAAGGATAGATCCACCATCAGGAAGCGAGTGAGAGGATCATGCTGTCTGAAAAACCTGTAAGACAAAAAAAGAAATTCAATACATGTATAGAAACTGAATGATCACCTACCTGTTACACACTTGCAGACAGATTGATAGCGAGCCACACACACAGTGGCAATGGAAAGACCCTTGGTTCATGCGGTCGGAAAAACCTGTAAGACAAAAAAAGAAATTCAATACATGTATAGAAACTGAATGATCACCTACCTGTTACACACTTGCAGACAGATAGTAGCGAGTCACACACAGTTGCAGATGCACAGACCCTTGGTTCATGCGGTCGGAAAAACCTGTAAGACAAAAAAAAGAAAGTCAATACATGTATAGAAACTGAATGATCACCTACCTATTACACACTTGCAGAAAGATTGATAGCGAGCCACACACACAGTGGCAATGGAAAGACCCTTGTTGGCTGTGTGCACCATCAGGAAGGGAGGGAGGGGATCATGCGGTCCGAAAAACCTGTAAGACAAAAAAAGAGTCAAAACATGTATAGAAACTGAATGATCACTTACCTGTTACACACTTGCAGAAAGAGAGTGGTGAGTCTCACACAGTTGCAGATGCACAGACCCTTGGTTCATGCGGTCCGACAAACCTGCAAGACAAGAAAAGAAAGTCAATACATGTATAGAAACTGAATGATCACCAACCTGTTACACACTTGCAGACAGATAGTAGCGAGTCACACACAGTTGCAGATGCACAGACCCTTGGTTCATGTGGTCAGAAAGACCTTTAAGACAAAAAAAGAAAGTCAATACACGTATAGAAACTGAATGATCACCTACCTGTTACACACTTGCAGACAGATAGTAGCGAGCCACACACAGTTGCAGATGAACAGACCCTTGGTTCATTTGGTCTGAAAAACCTGTAAGACAAAAAAAGAAAGTCAATACATGTATAGAAACTGAATGATCACCTACCTGTTACACACTTGCAGACAGTTAGTAGCGAGTCACACGCACAGTGGCAATAGAAAGACCCTTGGTTCATACGGTCCGAAAAACTTGTAAGATAAAAAAAGAAAGTCAATACATGTATAGAAACTGAATGATCACCTACCTGTTACACACTTGCAAACAGATAGTAGCGAGTCACACACAGTTGCAGATGCACAGACCCTTGGTTCATGCAGTCCAAAAAACCTGTAAGACAAAAAAAAGAAAGTCAATACATGTATAGAAACTGAATGATCACCAACCTGTTACACACTTGCAAACAGATAGTAGCGAGTCACACACAGTTGCAGATGCACAGACCCTTGGTTCTTGTGGTCCGACAGACCTTTAAGATAAAAAAAGAAAGTCAATAAATGCATGGAAACTGAATGATCACCTGCCTGTTACACACTTGTAAACAGATAGTAGCGAGTCACACACAGTTGCAATGGACAGACCTTTGTTGGATGTATGCACCATCAGGAAGGGGGGAGCCATTGGTCCCGAAAGCCTGTAAGACAACAAAAAGGCAATACATGTATACAAACTGAATGATCA
The DNA here is from genome assembly GCF_030463535.1 of Salminus brasiliensis. Lineage (NCBI taxonomy): Eukaryota > Metazoa > Chordata > Actinopteri > Characiformes > Bryconidae > Salminus > Salminus brasiliensis. Next base: position 10,717,516 of record NC_132881.1, on the reverse strand, counting down.
CCTACCTGTTACACACTTGCAAAAAGATAGTAGCGAGCCACACACACAGTGGCAATGGAAAGACCCTTGGTTCAAGTGGTCCGAAAGACCTTTAAGACAAAAAAAAGAAAGTCAATACATGTATAGAAACTGAATGATCACCTACCTGTTACACACTTGCAAACAGATAGTAGCGAGTCACGCACAGTTGCAGATGCACAGACCCTTGGTTCATGTGGTCTAACAGACCTTTAAGACAAAAAAAGAAAGTCAAAAAATGCATGGAAACTGAATGATCACCTACCTGTTACACACTTGCAAACAGATAGTAGCGAGTCACACACAGTTGCAATGGACAGACCTTTGTTGGATGTATGCACCATCAGGAAGGGGGGAGCCATTGGTCCCGAAAGCCTGTAAGACAACAAAAAGGCAATACATGTATACAAACAGAATGATCACCTACCTGTTACACACTTGCAAACAGATAGTAGCGAGTCAAACACAGTTGCAGACGCAAAGACCCTTGGTTCATGTGGTCCGAAAGACCTTTAAGACAAAAAAAGAAAGTCAATACATGTATAGAAACTGAATGATCACCTACCTGTTACACACTTGCAGACAGATTGATAGCGAGCCACACACACAGAGGCAATGGAAAGACGCTTGGTTCATGCGGTCCGAAAAACCTGTAAGACAAAACAAGAAAGTCAAAACATGTATAGAAACTGAATGATCACCTACCTGTTACACACTTGCAGACAAGATTGATAGCGAGCCACACACACAGTGGAAATAGAAATACCCTTGTTGGCTGTATACACTATCAGGAAGGGGGGAGCTATTGGTTCTGAAAGCCTGTAAGACAACGAAAAGGCAATACATGTATAGAAACTGAATGATCACCTACCTGTTACACACTTGCAGACAGATAGTAGCGATTCACACACAGTTGTAGATGCACAGACCATGTATAGAAACTGAATGATCACCTACCTGTTACACACTTGCAGACAAATAGTAGCGAGTCACACACAGTTGCAGATGCACAGACTTTTGGTTGATGCGGTCCGAAAAACCTGTAAGACAAAAAAAGAAAGTAAATACATGTATAGAAACTGAATGATCACCAACCTGTTTTACACTTGCAGACAGATAGTAGCGAGTCACACACAGTTGCAGATGCACAGACCCTTGGTTCATGTGGTCCGAAAGACCTTTAAGACAAAAAAAGAAAGTCAATACATGTACAGAAACTGAATGATAACCAACCTGTTATACACTTGCAGACAGATAGTAGCGAGTTAATCACAGTTGCAGATGAACAGACCCTTGGTTCATGTGGTCCGAAAGACCTTTAAGACAAAAAAAGAAAGTCAATACATGTATAGAAACTGAATGATCACCTACCTGTTACACACTTGCAGACAGAATGATAGCGAGCCACACACACAATGGAAATAGAAAGACCCTTGTTGGCTGTATACACTATAAGAAAGGGGGAGCCATTGGTTCTGAAAGCCTGTAAGACAACGAAAAGGCAATACATGTATAGAAACTGAATGATCACCTACTTGTTACACACTTGCAGACAGATAGTAGCGAGTCACACAGTTGCAGATGCACAGACCCTTGATTCATGCAGTCCGAAAAATCTGCAAGACAAAAAAAGAAAGTCAATACATGTATAGAAACTGAATGATCACCTACCTGTTACACACTTGCAAACAGATAGTAGTGAGTCAATCACAGTTGCAGATGAACAGACCCTTGGTTCATGTGGTTCGAAAGACCTTTAAGACAAAAAAAGAAAGTCAATACATGTGTAGAAACTGAATGATCACCTACCTGTTACACACTTGCAGACAGATTGATAGCGAGCCACACACACAGTGGAAATAGAAAGACCCTTGTTGGCTGTGTACACTATCAGGAAGGGGGCAGCCATTGGTCCTGAAAGCTTGTAAGACAACGAAAAGGCAATACATGTATAGAAACTGAATGATCACCTACCTGTTACACACTTGCAGACAGATTGATAGCGAGCCACACACACAATGGAAATAGAAAGACCCTTGTTGGCTTTATACACTATAAGAAAGGGGGGAGCCATTGGTTCTGAAAGCTTGTAAGACAACGAAAAGGCAATACATGTATAGAAACTGAATGATCACCTACCTGTTACGCACTTGCAGACAGATAGTAGCAAGTCACACACAGTTGCAGATGCGCAGACCCTTGGTTCATGCGGTCCGAAAAACCTGTACGACAAAAAAAGAAAGTCAATACCTATTACACACTTGCAGAAAGATTGATAGCGAGCCACACACACAGTAACAATGGAAAGACCCTTGTTGGCTGTGTGCACCATCAGGAAGGGAGGGAGGGGATCATGCGGTCCGAAAAACCTGTAAGACAAAAAAAGAAAGTCAAAATATGTATAGAAACTGAATGATCACAAACCTATTACACACTTGCAGAAAGATTGATAGCGAGCCACACACACAGTGGAAATTGAAAGACCCTTGTTGGCTGTATGCACTATCAGGAAGGGGGGAGCCATTGGTCCTGAAAGCCTGTAAGACAACAAAAAGGTAATACATGTATACAAACTGAATGATCACCTACCTGTTACACACTTGCAGACAGAGAGTAGCGAGTCACACACAGTTGCAGATGCACAGACCCTTGGTTCATGTGGTCCGAAAAACCTGTAAGACAAAAAAAGAAAGTCAATACATGTATAGAAACTGAATGATCACCAACCTGTTATACACTTGCAGACAGATAGTAGCGAGTTAATCACAGTTGCAGATGAACAGACCCTTGGTTCATGTGGTCCGAAAGACCTTTAAGACAAAAAAAGAAAGTCAATACATGTATAGAAACTGAATGATCACCTACCTGTTACACACTTGCAGACAGATTGATAGCGAGCCACACACACAATGGAAATAGAAAGACCCTTGTTGGCTGTATACACTATAAGAAAGGGGGGAGCCATTGGTTCTGAAAGCCTGTAAGACAACGAAAAGGCAATACATGTATAGAAACTGAATGATCACCTACTTGTTACACACTTGCAGACAGATAGTAGCGAGTCACACAGTTGCAGATGCACAGACCCTTGATTCATGCAGTCCGAAAAACCTGCAAGACAAAAAAAGAAAGTCAATACATGTATAGAAACTGAATGATCACCTACCTGTTACACACTTGCAAACAGATAGTAGTGAGTCAATCACAGTTGCAGATGAACAGACCCTTGGTTCATGTGGTCCGAAAGACCTTTAAGACAAAAAAAGAAAGTCAATACATGTGTAGAAACTGAATGATCACCTACCTGTTACACACTTGCAGACAGATTGATAGCGAGCCATACACACAGTGGAAATAGAAAGACCCTTGTTGGCTGTATACACTATCAGGAAGGGGGCAGCCATTGGTCCTGAAAGCTTGTAAGACAACGAAAAGGCAATACATGTATAGAAACTGAATGATCACCTACCTGTTACACACTTGCAGACAGATAGTAGCAAGTCACACACAGTTGCAGATGCACAGACCCTTGGTTCATGATGTCCGAAAAAACTGTAAGACAAAAAAAGAAAGTCAAAATATGTATAGAAACTGAATGATCACAAACCTATTACACACTTGCAGAAAGATTGATAGCGAGCCACACACACACAGTGGAAATTGAAAGACCCTTGTTGGCTGTATGCACTATCAGGAAGGGGGGAGCCATTGGTCCTGAAAGCCTGTAAGACAACAAAAAGGTAATACATGTATAGAAACTGAATGATCACCTACCTGTTACACACTTGCAGACAGAGAGTAGCGAGTCACACACAGTTGCAGATGCACAGACCCTTGGTTCATGTGGTCCGAAAAACCTGTAAGACAAAAAAAGAAAGTAAATACATGTATAGAAACTGAATGATCACCTACCTGTTAAACACTTGCAGACAGAGAGTAGCGAGTCACACACAGTTGCAGATGCACAGACCCTTGAAGGATAGATCCACCATCAGGAAGCGAGGGAGGGGATCATGCTGTCTGAAAAACCTGTAAGACAAAAAAAGAAATTCAATACATGTATAGAAACTGAATGATCACCTACCTGTTACACACTTGCAGACAGATTGATAGCGAGCCACACACACAGTGGCAATGGAAAGACCCTTGGTTCATGCGGTCGGAAAAACCTGTAAGACTAAAAAAGAAATTCAATACATGTATAGAAACTGAATGATCACCTACCTGTTACACACTTGCAGACAGATAGTAGCGAGTCACACACAGTTGCAGATGCACAGACCCTTGGTTCATGCGGTCGGAAAAACCTGTAAGACAAAAAAAGAAAGTCAATACATGTATAGAAACTGAATGATCACCTACCTATTACACACTTGCAGAAAGATTGATAGCGAGCCACACACACAGTAACAATGGAAAGACCCTTGTTGGCTGTGTGCACCATCAGGAAGGGAGGGAGGGGATCATGCGGTCCGAAAAACCTGTAAGACAAAAAAAGAAAGTCAAAACATGTATAGAAACTGAATGATCACTTACCTGTTACACACTTGCAGACAGAGAGTGGTGAGTCTCACACAGTTGCAGATGCACAGACCCTTGGTTCATGCGGTCCGACAAACCTGCAAGACAAGAAAAGAAAGTCAATACATGTATAGAAACTGAATGATCACCAACCTGTTACACACTTGCAGACAGATAGTAGCGAGTCACACACAGTTGCAGATGCACAGACCCTTGGTTCATGTGGTCCGAAAAACCTGTAAGACAAAAAAAGAAAGTAAATACATGTATAGAAACTGAATGATCACCTACCTGTTAAACACTTGCAGACAGAGAGTAGCGAGTCACACACAGTTGCAGATGCACAGACCCTTGAAGGATAGATCCACCATCAGGAAGCGAGGGAGGGGATCATGCTGTCTTAAAAACCTGTAAGACAAAAAAAGAAATTCAATACATGTATAGAAACTGAATGATCACCTACCTGTTACACACTTGCAGACAGATTGATAGCGAGCCACACACACAGTGGCAATGGAAAGACCCTTGGTTCATGCGGTCGGAAAAACCTGCAAGACAAAAAAAGAAATTCAATACATGTATAGAAACTGAATGATCACCTACCTATTACACACTTGCAGACAGATAGTAGCGAGTCACACACAGTTGCAGATGCACAGACCCTTGGTTCATGCGGTCGGAAAAACCTGTAAGACAAAAAAAGAAAGTCAATACATGTATAGAAACTGAATGATCACCTACCTATTACACACTTGCAGAAAGATTGATAGCGAGCCACACACACAGTAACAATGGAAAGACCCTTGTTGGCTGTGTGCACCATCAGGAAGGGAGGGAGGGGATCATGCGGTCCGACAAACCTGCAAGACAAGAAAAGAAAGTCAATACATGTATAGAAACTGAATGATCACCAACCTGTTACACACTTGCAGACAGATAGTAGCGAGTCACACACAGTTGCAGATGCACAGACCCTTGGTTCATGTGGTCAGAAAGACCTTCAAGACAAAAAAAGAAAGTCAATACATGTATAGAAACTGAATGATCACCTACCTGTTACACACTTGCAGACAGATAGTAGCGAGCCACACACAGTTGCAGATGAACAGACCCTTGGTTCATTTGGTCTGAAAAACCTGTAAGACAAAAAAAGAAAGTCAATACATGTATAGAAACTGAATGATCACCTACCTGTTACACACTTGCAGACAGATAGTAGCGAGTCACAAGCACAGTGGCAATAGAAAGACCCTTGGTTCATACGGTCCGAAAAACTTGTAAGATAAAAAAAGAAAGTCAATACATGTATAGAAACTGAATGATCACCTACCTGTTACACACTTGCAAACAGATAGTAGCGAGTCACACACAGTTGCAGATGCACAGACCCTTGGTTCATGCAGTCCAAAAAACCTGTAAGACAAAAAAAGAAAGTCAATACATGTATAGAAACTGAATGATCACCAACCTGTTACACACTTGCAAACAGATAGTAGCGAGTCACACACAGTTGCAGATGCACAGACCCTTGGTTCTTGTGGTCCGACAGACCTTTAAGATAAAAAAAGAAAGTCAATAAATGCATGGAAACTGAATGATCACCTGCCTGTTACACACTTGCAAACAGATAGTAGCGAGTCACACACAGTTGCAATGGACAGACCTTTGTTGGATGTATGCACCATCAGGAAGGGGGGAGCCATTGGTCCCGAAAGCCTGTAAGACAACAAAAATGCAATACATGTATACAAACTGAATGATCACCTACCTGTTACACACTTGCAAACAGATAGTAGCGAGCCACACACACAGTGGCAATGGAAAGACCCTTGGTTCATGTGGTCCAAAAGACTTTTAAGATAAAAAAAAGAAAGTCAATACATGTATAGAAACTGAATGATCACCTACCTGTTACACACTTGCAGACAGATAGTAGCGAGTCACACACAGTTGCAGATGCACAGACCCTTGGTTCATGCGGTCCGAAAAACCTTTAAGACAAAAAAAGAAAGTCAATACATGTATAGACACTGAATGATCACCTACCTGTTACACACTTGCAGACAGATAGTAGCGAGTCACACACAGTTGCAGATGCACAGAGCCTTGGTTAATGTGGTCCGAAAAACCTGTAAGACAAAAAAAGGAAGTCAATACATGTATAGAAACTTATTGATCACCTACCTGTTACACACTTGCAGACAGATTAATAGCGAGCCACACACACAGTGGCAATGGAAAGACCCTTGGTTCATGCGGTCCGAAAAACCTGTAAGACAAAAAAAGAAAGTCAATACATGTATAGAAACTGAATGATCACCTACCTGTTACACACTTGCAGACAGAGAGTAGCGAGTCACACACAGTTGCAGATGCACAGACCCTTGGTTCATGCGGTCCGAAAAACCTGTAAGACAAAAAAAGAAAGTCAATACATGTACAGAAACTGAATGATCACCTACCTGTTACACACTTGCAAACAGATAGTAGCGAGTCACGCACAGTTGCAGATGCACAGACCCTTGGTTCATGTGGTCTGACAGACCTTTAAGACAAAAAAAGAAAGTCAAAAAATGCATGGAAACTGAATGATCACCTACCTGTTACACACTTGCAAACAGATAGTAGCGAGTCACACACAGTTGCAATGGACAGACCTTTGTTGGATGTATGCACCATCAGGAAGGGGGGAGCCATTGGTCCCGAAAGCCTGTAAGACAACAAAAAGGCAATACATGTATACAAACTGAATGATCACCTACCTGTTACACACTTGCAAACAGATAGTAGCGAGTCAAACACAGTTGCAGACGCAAAGACCCTTGGTTCATGTGGTCCGAAAGACCTTTAAGACAAAAAAAGAAAGTCAATACATGTATAGAAACTGAATGATCACCTACCTGTTACACACTTGCAGACAGAGAGTAGCGAGTCACACACAGTTGCAGATGCAATGACCCTTGGTTCATGCGGTCCGAAAAACCTGTAAGACAAAAAAAAGAAAGTCAATACATGTATAGAAACTGAATGATCACCTACCTGTTACACACTTGCAAACAGATAGTATCGAGTCACGCACAGTTGCAGATGCACAGACCCTTGGTTCATGTGGTCCGACAGACCTTTAAAACAAAAAAAGAAAGTCAATAAATGCATGGAAACTGAATGATCACCTACCTGTTACACACTTGCAAACAGATAGTAGCGAGTCACACACAGTTGCAATGGACAGACCTTTGTTGGATGTATGCACCATCAGGAAGGGGGGAGCCATTGGTCCGAAAAACCTGTAAGACAACAAAAAGGCAATACATGTATACAAACTGAATGATCTCCTACCTGTTACACACTTGCAAACAGATAGTAGCGAGTCAAACACAGTTGCAGACGCAAAGATCCTTGGTTCATGTGGTCCGAAAGACCTTTAAGACAAAAAAAGAAAGTCAATACATGTATAGAAACTGAATGATCACCTACCTGTTACACACTTGCAGACAGAGAGTAGGGAGTCACACACAGTTGCAGATGCAATGACCCTTGGTTCATGCGGTCCGAAAAACCTGTAAGACAAAAAAAAGAAAGTCAATATATGTATAGAAACTGAATGATCACCTACCTGTTACACAATTGCAGACAGATAGTAGCGAGTCACACACAGTTGCAGACGCACAGACCCTTGGTTCATGTGGTCCGAAAGACCGTTAAGACAAAAAAAGAAAGTCAATACATGTATAGAAACTGAATGATCACCTACCTGTTACACACTTGCAGACAGATAGTAGCGAGTCAAACACAGTTGGAGATGCACAGACCCTTGGTTCATGAGGTCCGAAAAACCTTTAAGACAAAAAAAGAAAGTCAATACATGTATAGAAACTGAATGATCACCTACCTGTTACACACTTGCAGACAGATAGTAGCGAGTCACACGCACAGTGGCAATAGAAAGACCCTTGGTTCATGCGGTCCGAAAAACCTGTAAGACAAAAAAAAGAAAGTCAATACATTTATAGAAACTGAATGATCACCTACCTGTTACACACTTGCAAACAGACAGTAGATAGTCACACACAGTTGCAGATGCACAGACCCTTTGTTAATGCGGTCCGAAAAACCTGTAACACAAAAAAAGAAAGTCAAAACATGAATAGAAACTGAATGATCACCTACCTGTTACACACTTGCAGACAGATAGTAGCGAGTCACACACACAATGGAAATAGAAAGACCCTTGTTGGCTTTATACACTATAAGAAAGGGGGGAGCCATTGGTTCTGAAAGCTTGTAAGACAACGAAAAGGCAATACATGTATAGAAACTGAATGATCACCTACCTGTTACGCACTTGCAGACAGATAGTAGCAAGTCACACACAGTTGCAGATGCGCAGACCCTTGGTTCATGCGGTCCGAAAAACCTGTACGACAAAAAAAGAAAGTAAACACATGTATAGAAACTGAATGATCACCTACCTGTTAAACACTTGCAGACAGAGAGTAGCGAGTCACACACAGTTGCAGATGCACAGACCCTTGAAGGATAGATCCACCATCAGGAAGCGAGGGAGGGGATCATGCTGTCTGAAAAACCTGTAAGACAAAAAAAGAAATTCAATACATGTATAGAAACTGAATGATCACCTATCTGTTACACACTTGCAGACAGATTGATAGCGAGCCACACACACAGTGGCAATGGAAAGACCCTTGGTTCATGCGGTCGGAAAAACCTGTAAGACAAAAAAAGAAATTCAATACATGTATAGAAACTGAATGATCACCTACCTGTTACACACTTGCAGACAGATAGTAGCGAGTCACACACAGTTGCAGATGCACAGACCCTTGGTTCATGCGGTCGGAAAAACCTGTAAGACAAAAAAAGAAAGTCAATACATGTATAGAAACTGAATGATCACCTACCTATTACACACTTGCAGAAAGATTGATAGCGAGCCACACACACAGTAACAATGGAAAGACCCTTGTTGGCTGTGTGCACCATCAGGAAGGGAGGGAGGGGATCATGCGGTCCGAAAAACCTGTAAGACAAAAAAAGAAAGTCAAAACATGTATAGAAACTGAATGATCACTTACCTGTTACACACTTGCAGACAGATAGTAGCGAGTCACGCACAGTTGCAGATGCACAGACCCTTGGTTCATGTGGTCCGAAAGACCTTTAAGACAAAAAAAAGAAAGTCAATACATGTATAGAAACTGAATGATCACCAACATGTTATACACTTGCAGACAGATAGTAGCGAGTTAATCACAGTTGCAGATGAACAGACCCTTGGTTCATGTGGTCCGAAAGACCTTTAAGACAAAAAAAGAAAGTCAATACATGTATAGAAACTGAATGATCACCTACCTGTTACACACTTGCAGACAGATTGATAGCGAGCCACACACACAATGGAAATAGAAAGACCCTTGTTGGCTGTATACACTATAAGAAAGGGGGGAGCCATTGGTTCTGAAAGCCTGTAAGACAACGAAAAGGCAATACATGTATAGAAACTGAATGATCACCTACTTGTTACACACTTGCAGACAGATAGTAGCGAGTCACACAGTTGCAGATGCACAGACCCTTGATTCATGCAGTCCGAAAAACCTGCAAGACAAAAAAAGAAAGTCAATACATGTATAGAAACTGAATGATCACCTACCTGTTACACACTTGCAAACAGATAGTAGTGAGTCAATCACAGTTGCAGATGAACAGACCCTTGGTTCATGTGGTCCGAAAGACCTTTAAGACAAAAAAAGAAAGTCAATACATGTGTAGAAACTGAATGATCACCTACCTGTTACACACTTGCAGACAGATTGATAGCGAGCCACACACACAGTGGAAATAGAAAGACCCTTGTTGGCTGTATACACTATCAGGAAGGGGGCAGCCATTGGTCCTGAAAGCTTGTAAGACAACGAAAAGGCAATACATGTATAGAAACTGAATGATCACCTACCTGTTACACACTTGCAGACAGATTGATAGCGAGCCACACACACAATGGAAATAGAAAGACCCTTGTTGGCTTTATACACTATAAGAAAGGGGGGAGCCATTGGTTCTGAAAGCCTGTAAGACAACGAAAAGGCAATACATGTATAGAAACTGAATGATCACCTACCTGTTACGCACTTGCAGACAGATAGTAGCAAGTCACACACAGTTGCAGATGCACAGACCCTTGGTTCATGATGTCCGAAAAAACTGTAAGACAAAAAAAGAAAGTCAAAATATGTATAGAAACTGAATGATCACAAACCTATTACACACTTGCAGAAAGATTGATAGCGAGCCACACACACAGTGGAAATTGAAAGACCCTTGTTGGCTGTATGCACTATCAGGAAGGGGGGAGCCATTGGTCCTGAAAGCCTGTAAGACAACAAAAAGGTAATACATGTATACAAACTGAATGATCACCTACCTGTTACACACTTGCAGACAGAGAGTAGCGAGTCACACACAGTTGCAGATGCACAGACCCTTGGTTCATGTGGTCCGAAAAACCTGTAAGACAAAAAAAGAAAGTAAATACATGTATAGAAACTGAATGATCACCTACCTGTTAAACACTTGCAGACAGAGAGTAGCGAGTCACACACAGTTGCAGATGCACAGACCCTTGAAGGATAGATCCACCATCAGGAAGCGAGGGAGGGGATCATGCTGTCTTAAAAACCTGTAAGACAAAAAAAGAAATTCAATACATGTATAGAAACTGAATGATCACCTACCTGTTACACACTTGCAGACAGATTGATAGCGAGCCACACACACGGTGGCAATGGAAAGACCCTTGGTTCATGCGGTCGGAAAAACCTGCAAGACAAAAAAAGAAATTCAATACATGTATAGAAACTGAATGATCACCTACTTATTACACACTTGCAGACAGATAGTAGCGAGTCACACACAGTTGCAGATGCACAGACCCTTGGTTCATGCGGTCGGAAAAACCTGTAAGACAAAAAAAGAAAGTCAATACATGTATAGAAACTGAATGATCACCTACCTATTACACACTTGCAGAAAGATTGATAGCGAGCCACACACACAGTAACAATGGAAAGACCCTTGTTGGCTGTGTGCACCATCAGGAAGGTAGGGAGGGGATCATGCGGTCCGAAAAACCTGTAAGACAAAAAAAGAAAGTCAAAACATGTATAGAAACTGAATGATCACTTACCTGTTACACACTTGCAGACAGAGAGTGGTGAGTCTCACACAGTTGCAGATGCACAGACCCTTGGTTCATGCGGTCCGACAAACCTGCAAGACAAGAAAAGAAAGTCAATACATGTATAGAAACTGAATGATCACCAACCTGTTACACACTTGCAGACAGATAGTAGCGAGTCACACACAGTTGCAGATGCACAGACCCTTGGTTCATGTGGTCAGAAAGACCTTCAAGACAAAAAAAGAAAGTCAATACATGTATAGAAACTGAATGATCACCTACCTGTTACACACTTGCAGACAGATAGTAGCGAGCCACACACAGTTGCAGATGAACAGACCCTTGGTTCATTTGGTCTGAAAAACGTGTAAGACAAAAAAAGAAAGTCAATACATGTATAGAAACTGAATGATCACCTACCTGTTACACACTTGCAGACAGATAGTAGCGAGTCACAAGCACAGTGGCAATAGAAAGACCCTTGGTTCATACGGTCCGAAAAACTTGTAAGATAAAAAAAGAAAGTCAATACATGTATAGAAACTGAATGATCACCTACCTGTTACACACTTGCAAACAGATAGTAGCGAGTCACACACAGTTGCAGATGCACAGACCCTTGGTTCATGCAGTCCAAAAAACCTGTAAGACAAAAAAAGAAAGTCAATACATGTATAGAAACTGAATGATCACCAACCTGTTACACACTTGCAAACAGATAGTAGCGAGTCACACACAGTTGCAGATGCACAGACCCTTGGTTCTTGTGGTCCGACAGACCTTTAAGATAAAAAAAGAAAGTCAATAAATGCATGGAAACTGAATGATCACCTGCCTGTTACACACTTGCAAACAGATAGTAGCGAGTCACACACAGTTGCAATGGACAGACCTTTGTTGGATGTATGCACCATCAGGAAGGGGGGAGCCATTGGTCCCGAAAGCCTGTAAGACAACAAAAAGGCAATACATGTATACAAACTGAATGATCACCTACCTGTTACACACTTGCAAACAGATAGTAGCGAGCCACACACACAGTGGCAATGGAAAGACCCTTGGTTCATGTGGTCCAAAAGACTTTTAAGATAAAAAAAAGAAAGTCAATACATGTATAGAAACTGAATGATCACCTACCTGTTACACACTTGCAGACAGATAGTAGCGAGTCACACACAGTTGCAGATGCACAGACCCTTGGTTCATGCGGTCCGAAAAACCTTTAAGACAAAAAAAGAAAGTCAATACATGTATAGACACTGAATGATCACCTACCTGTTACACACTTGCAGACAGATAGTAGCGAGTCACACACAGTTGCAGATGCACAGAGCCTTGGTTAATGTGGTCCGAAAAACCTGTAAGACAAAAAAAGGAAGTCAATACATGTATAGAAACTTATTGATCACCTACCTGTTACACACTTGCAGACAGATTAATAGCGAGCCACACACACAGTGGCAATGGAAAGACCCTTGGTTCATGCGGTCCGAAAAACCTGTAAGACAAAAAAAGAAAGTCAATACATGTATAGAAACTGAATGATCACCTACCTGTTACACACTTGCAGACAGAGAGTAGCGAGTCACACACAGTTGCAGATGCACAGACCCTTGGTTCATGCGGTCCGAAAAACCTGTAAGACAAAAAAAGAAAGTCAATACATGTACAGAAACTGAATGATCACCTACCTGTTACACACTTGCAAACAGATAGTAGCGAGTCACGCACAGTTGCAGATGCACAGACCCTTGGTTCATGTGGTCTGACAGACCTTTAAGACAAAAAAAGAAAGTCAAAAAATGCATGGAAACTGAATGATCACCTACCTGTTACACACTTGCAAACAGATAGTAGCGAGTCACACACAGTTGCAATGGACAGACCTTTGTTGGATGTATGCACCATCAGGAAGGGGGGAGCCATTGGTCCCGAAAGCCTGTAAGACAACAAAAAGGCAATACATGTATACAAACTGAATGATCACCTACCTGTTACACACTTGCAAACAGATAGTAGCGAGTCAAACACAGTTGCAGACGCAAAGACCCTTGGTTCATGTGGTCCGAAAGACCTTTAAGACAAAAAAAGAAAGTCAATACATGTATAGAAACTGAATGATCACCTACCTGTTACACACTTGCAGACAGAGAGTAGCGAGTCACACACAGTTGCAGATGCAATGACCCTTGGTTCATGCGGTCCGAAAAACCTGTAAGACAAAAAAAAGAAAGTCAATACATGTATAGAAACTGAATGATCACCTACCTGTTACACAATTGCAGACAGATAGTAGCGAGTCACACACAGTTGCAGACGCACAGACCCTTGGTTCATGTGGTCCGAAAGACCGTTAAGACAAAAAAAGAAAGTCAATACATGTATAGAAACTGAATGATCACCTACCTGTTACACACTTGCAGACAGATAGTAGCGAGTCAAACACAGTTGGAGATGCACAGACCCTTGGTTCATGAGGTCCGAAAAACCTTTAAGACAAAAAAAGAAAGTCAATACATGTATAGAAACTGAATGATCACCTACCTGTTACACACTTGCAGACAGATAGTAGCGAGTCACACGCACAGTGGCAATAGAAAGACCCTTGGTTCATGCGGTCCGAAAAACCTGTAAGACAAAAAAAAGAAAGTCAATACATTTATAGAAACTGAATGATCACCTACCTGTTACACACTTGCACACAGACAGTAGATAGTCACACACAGTTGCAGATGCACAGACCCTTTGTTAATGCGGTCCGAAAAACCTGTAACACAAAAAAAGAAAGTCAAAACATGAATAGAAACTGAATGATCACCTACCTGTTACACACTTGCAGACAGATAGTAGCGAGTCACACACAGTTGCAGATGCACAGACCCTTGGTTCATGCGGTCCGAAAAACCTTTAAGACAAAAAAAGAAAGTCAATACATGTATAGAAACTGAATCATCACCTACCTATTACACACTTGCAGACAGATAGTAGCAAGTCAAACACAGTTGCAGATGCACAGACCCTTGGTTCATGCGATCTAAAAGAACATTAAGACAAAAAAAAGAAAGTCAATACATGTATAGAAACTGAATGATCACCAACCTGTCACACACTTGCAGACAGAAAGTAGCGAGTCACAAACAGTTGCAGATGCAAAGACCCTTGGTTCATGTGGTCCGAAAGACCTTTAAGACAAAAAAGAAAGTCAAAACATGAATAGAAACTGAATGATCACCTACCTGTTACACACTTGCAGACAGATAGTAGCGAGTCACATACAGTTGCAGACGCACAGACCCTTGGTTCATGTGGTCCGAAAAACGTTTAAAACAAAAAAAGAAAGTCAAGACATGTATAGAAACTGAATGATCACCTACCTGTTACACACTTGTAGACAGATAGTAGCGAGTCACACGCACATTGGCAATAGAAAGACCCTTTGTTCATGCGGTCCGAAAAACCTGCAAAAGACAAAAAAAGAAAGTCAATACATGTATAGAAACTGAATGATCACCTACCTGTTACACACTTGCAAACAGACAGTAGCGAGTCACACACAGTTGCAGATGCACAGACCCTTGTTTCATGTGGTCCGAAAGACCTTTAAGATAAAAAAAAGAAAGTCAATACATGTATAGAAACTGAATGATCACCTACCTGCTACACACTTGCAGACAGATTGATAGCGAGCCACACACACAGTGGAAACAGAAAGACCCTTGTTGGCTGTATACACTATCAGGAAGGGGGAAACCATTGGTCCTGAAAGCCTGTAAGACAACGAAAAGGCAATACATGTATAGAAACTGAATGATCACCTACCTTTTACACACTTGCAGACAGATAGTAGCGAGTCACACACAGTTGCAGATGAATAGACCCTTGGTTTATGCGATCCGACAAACCTGTAAGACAAAAAAAGAAAGGCAATACATGTATACAAACTGAATGATCACCTACCTGTTACACACTTGCAGACAGATAGATAGCAAGCCACACACAGTTGCAGATGCACAGACCCTTGAAGGAAAGATCCACCATCAGGAAGGGAGGGAGGGGATCATGCTGTCCGAAAAACCTGTAAGACAAAAAAAGAAAGTCAATACATGTATAGAAACTGAATGATCACCTACCTGTTACACACTTGCAGACAGATAGATAGCAAGCCACACACACAGTGGAAATAGAAAGACCCTTGTTGGCTGTATACACTATCAGGAAGGGGGGAGCCATTGGTCCTGAAAGCCTGTAAGACAACGAAAAGGCAATACATCTATAGAAACTGAATGATCACCTACCTGTTATACACTTGCAGACAGATTGATGGCGAGCCACACACACAGTGGAAATAGAAAGACCATTTTTGTCTGTATACACTATCAGGAAGGGGGGAGCCATTGGTCCTGAAAGCCTGTAAGACAACGAAAAGGCAATACATGTATAGAAACTATAGAAAATGATCACCTACCTGTTACACACTTGCAAACAGATAGTAGCGAGTCACACACAGTTGCAGATGCACAGACGCTGGGTTCATGTGGTCCGAAAGACCTTTAAGACAAAAAAAGAAAGTCAATAAATGTATAGAAACTGAATGATCACCTACCTGTTACACACTTGCAGACATATAGTAGCGAGTCACACACAGTTGCAGATGCACAGACCCTTGGTTCATGCGGTCCGAAAAACCTGTAAGACAAAAAATAAAAAGTCAATACATGTATAGAAACTGAATGATCACCTACCTGTTACACACTTGCAAACAGATAGTAGCGAACCACACACAGTTGCAGATGCACAGACGCATGGTTCATGTGGTCACACAAAAAAAGAAAGTCAATACATGTATAGAAACTGAATGATCACCTACCTGTTACACACTTGCAGACAGATAGTAGCGAGTCACACACAGTTGTAGATGCACAGACCCTTGGTTCATGCGGTCCGACAAACCTTTAAGACAATAAAAGAAAGTCAATACATGTATAGAAACTGAATGATCACCTACCTGTTACACACTTGCAAACAGATAGTAGCGAACCACACACAGTTGCAGATGCACAGACCCTTGGTTCATGTGGTCCGAAAAACCTGTAAGACAAAAAAAGAAAGTCAATACATGTATAGAAACTGAATGATCACCTACCTGTTACACACTTGCAAACAGATAGTAGCGAACCACACACAGTTGCAGAGACCCTTGGTTCATGTGGTCCGAAAAACCTGTAAGACAAAAAAAGAAAGTCAATACATGTATAGAAACTGAATGATCACCAACCTGTTACACACTTGCAGACAGATTGATAGCGAGCCACACACAGTTGCAGATGCACAGACCCTTGGTTCATGTGGTCTGAAAAACCTGTAAGACAAAAAAAGAAAGTCAATACATGTATAGAAACTGAATGATCACCTACCTGTTACACACTTGCAGACAGATAGTAGCGAGTCACACACAGTTGCAGATGCAGACCCTTGGTTCATGCAGTCCGAAAAACCTGTAAGACAAAAAAAGAAAGTCAATACATGTATAGAAACTGAATGATCACCTACCTGTTACACACTTGCAGACAGATTGATAGTGCATACAGCCAACAAGGGTCTTTCCATTGCCACTGTGTGTGTGGCTCGCTATCAGGAAGGGGGGAGCCATTGGTCCTGAAAGCCTGTAAGACAACAAAAAGGCAATACATGAATACAAACTGAATGATCACTTACCTGTTACAGAGATGCAGAATGATGGACAGCGAACCACACACAGTTGCAGATGAAAATATATTTGTTAGAAGGATACACCTTCAGGGAGAAGAAGAGGTTGATGGACTTCTTGAGAACCTGTAACACAAAAAAAGAAAGTCAATTCATGTATAGAAACTGAATGATCACCAACCTGTTACAGACTTGCAGACAGATTGATAGCGAGCCACACACACAGTGGAAATAGAAAGACCCTTGTTGGCTGAATACACTATCAAGAAGGGGGGAGCCATTGGTCCTGAAAGCCTGTAAGACAACGAAAATGTAATACATGTATAGAAACTGAATGATCACCTACCTGTTACACAATTGCAGACAGATTGATAGCGAGCCACACACACAGTGGCAATGGAAAGACGCTTGGTTCATGTGGTCCGAAAAACCTGTAAGACAAAAAAAGAAGGTCAATACATGTATAGAAACTGAATGATCACCTACCTGTTACACACTTGCAGACAGATAGTAGAGTCACAAAAAGTTGCAGATGCATAGACGCTTGGTTCATGCGGTACGAAAAACCTGCAAGACAAAAAAAGAAAGTCAATACATGTATAGAAACTGAATGATTACTTACCTGTTACACATTTGCAGACAGATAGTAGCGAGTCACACACACAGTTGCAGATGCACAGTCCCTTGGTTCATGCGGTCCGAAAAACCTGTAAGACAAAAAAAGAAGGTGAAAACATGTATAGAAACTGAATGATTACTTACCTGTTACACATTTGCAGACAGATAGTAGCGAGTCACACACAGTTGCAGATGCACAGACCCTTGGTTCATGTGGTCCGAAAGACCTTTAAGACAAAAAAAAGAAAGTCAATACATGTATAGAAACTGAATGATCACCTACCTGTTACACACTTGCAGACAGATTGATAGCGAGCCACACACACAGTGGCAATGGAAAGACGCTTGGTTCATGCGGTCCGAAAAACCTGTAAGACAAAAAAAGAAGGTCAATACATGTATAGAAACTGAATGATCACCTACCTGTTACACACTTGCAGACAGATAGTAGAGAGTCACAAACAGTTGCAGATGCACAGACGCTTGGTTCATGCGGTACGAAAAACCTGTAAGACAAAAAAAGAAAGTCAATACATGTATAGAAACTGAATGATCACCTACCTGTTACACACTTGCAGACAGATTGATAGTGCATACAGCCAACAAGGGTCTTTCCATTGCTACTGTGTGTGTGGCTCGCTATCAGGAAGGGGGGAGCCATTGGTCCTGAAAGCCTGTAAGACAATGAAAAGGCAATACATGAATACAAACTGAATGATCACTTACCTGTTACACACTTGCAGACAGGTAGTAGCGAGTCACACACAGTTGCAATGGACAGACCCTTGTTGGCTGTTTCACCATCAGGAAGGGGGGAGCCCTTGGTCCTGAAAGCCTGTAAGACAACAACAAGTCAATACATGTTTAGAAACTGAATGATTACCAACCTGTTACACACTTGCAGACAAATAGTAGCGAGTCACACACAGTTGCAGATGCACAGACCCTTGGTTCATGCGGTCCGAAAGACCTTTAAGACAAAAAAAGAAGGTCAATACATGTATAGAAAATGAATGATCACTTACATGTTACAGAGTTGCAGAACACACAGTTCAGACAGTGAGCCACACAGTTGCCGATTAAAATACATTTGTGTGGTTGATGGGGTTCCTGAGAACCTGTAACACAAAAAAGAAAGTCAATACATGTATAGAAACTGAATATAGTGAGGCCCATGGGGTAGTCTTGGAAAGGAGATGGTGGGGGCTAATGATGATTCCTTATGGATGAAATGCAGACATCCTGCATATGAGAACAGTCCAACAACATACACACAGTCCTAAATTTTCTTTAATCTAGAGTTACTATCAGGTTTGGCTGATATATAGAGCAGTGTCATCTGCATCTGTAAGTTAACATCCTGTCTGCTTATAACTGCCCTGTGGTAACATCTATAATGTAAATAATAAATACCCTTAAATAGAGCATTGTGGAACTCCATATCGGACTTCTGTGTAATTTAGAAATACGGACTGATAGGGTTCGTTTAGATATGATTTGAACCACAATAGGGCTGTTTCTGTGATTCCAACCATGTTCTCTAATCTTTCAAAGAGAATAGTGTTATCTATAGTGTCAAAGGCTAAACTGAGGGCGAGTAGGGCTACGTAGCCTTGATCAGAGGCAAGAAAGAGATCGTTTGTAATCTTTACTTGGGCTGTCTGAATCCAGATTGGAATTTCTCATACATTTAATTTTTACTCTGGTATAAGCAGAGTTGTTGAGGCACAGCATTTTCTAATATCTTGGACAGAAATGTCAGGCTTGAGATGGGTCTGTAATTGACAGTACACCAGGACCAAGATTTAGTTTCTTAATTAAAGGTTTTATAACTGCAAATTAAAGGGATTTGGGTACATGGCCTTAGGTAAGGGATGAATTTACTATTGTTAAAAGAGGTCTGATTATAATTGGGAGTAATTCTGTCAGTATTTTAAAGGGAATTGGGTCGAGTGTACAGGCTGTATTATAAAAAATTTATAAAAAAATATTACTGGTTAAGGTAGTAGGGATCTGGGGTTGAGAATCTGCCTGGCATACCTGACTTAGGTTGTATATTTAACAGTCTAAATTTAAATTTATTTGTGGAAGTTACTGGTACTGGTAAGAATTGATACGTAGGTTTCCTTTTTATCCCCCCCAAGATTGTTAAAACCAATTTTCTGTTCTCAATATATGCTCGATACTGCAGGGTTTGTTTAAATGTGAGCAAGTGATACTAATATTACTTTTTTAATACAAGCAGAGAAAGGGAAGAACAAATGGTTTGAATATAGTAAATCATCACTTACCTGACAGATCTCAGGCAGCACAGGTGTAGCCTTTCTCGGTGGTAGAGGACAGAATGTCAAACCTGCAGTCAGCAGTGGAGCGCGAAGAGTCAGCTGAATGGCTTGCTTCCTCGATCCTGCCGTCTGTTTTCTTCCAAACGGTGTCTGGAATTTAGTGTACTAGAGGTCTTCCAGGCCACAGGTACCGCAGTATTACTCTTTGGGCCCGATATTTAATAGGGTCTTACAATAAAATCTCCAACAATGAGAACACCATCTGGAGTAGTTGCCCTCTCTGCTGGAGCATGCAGAGCCATAGACAATGTTTTTCTTTTTTCTGTCCTAGGGAGAAAAAGGAAATTGCGCAATATGCAGAGGTGGTCAGAGTTAGGGGACCGGTCAATAATAGGTGCCTTTCTCACACTTTTCTACATCTGTTGAAGGAAAAATTAAGAAAAATCTTATTAATTTGTTTACTGTAAATGCAGTGTCTTGTCTGCTAATGATACTGAACATGTATACATCACTCTGTATTTAAAAGTAAAAATTAATTAGAACATTTTTGTGTACGATGTAAGCTAATTACAAAAAATGCTAATGGGTACAATACACACAGTGCAGCATACGGAATGATGAAGCATCTGGTGCTAAGGTAGTGGTATGGGGGCCCCAAATGAAAATCTGCTTAGGGCCCCATAAAGTCTTGGGCTGGCCCTGGTCACGCTGATGCTCCCAGTGCCTCTCCATGGCCACCATATTCCTCGAAAGTAAACACAGAAGTTAGTTAGTGAGATAATGTCTTAAAAGCTGTGAGGGAGAAAGGAGGTGTAGTGTGGAGTGGAAGCAACATTTCCTTGTTTCCATACATGTCGAAGAAGCTGGTTGAGAGGAGGAAAACGTTCTGATTGGCGAAACAGCTGCTGCGTGACAAGAAAGTGAGGTTTCCTTTAGTCTTTTCTGCAGCGCTCCAGTTTGCGTGGAAGAGGAGAAACAAAGTTTGACGTCACAACAGAAGCTGTCAAGTTCATCAAGAAGCAAGTTACTGATGGAGAATAAACTATAAAACATCCACTAGCACAAGGAGACTGAGAGGTATGATTGGTCTGGATAGCTTTGTGTAGCTTTTGTTTAGGCTATAACCTAGTAGACGTCTCAGACATTCCACTGACCTAGAAGTTAAGTTCTCTTCTTTTTTTTCTTCCTTTTTTCTCTTTGTTGTTAGTTTTGTGGACATGAATTTAACAAGAAGAAAATCCTCAGCTGGCTACTGGAGACATTTTTCTGTTCATGTTCTCTCCTCTGCTGTGGAGAAAAGATTTTTGTTGGCCTGTTTGGCTATGCTGGTTCTATTTAGAATTACAGGTATCCTAATAATGTTCACTGGTACAAAAGCAGTAGCCTATATTTTGAAATTAGGAAGGTCAGATGGCATGGAACGATTGCTATGCCAATCTTTTATTTCAGTTTTGTTATCTTATCATATGAATGGCAAATAGTGCTAATGTTAATGTTCCTGGAATATTAATAGTTCTTATGGAGTTCTTATTTTGGTCCATAGGAGGTTGAACTTTGCTGAGAGAGTATAAGGATAGTAATGGTAGAGTTATTTATATAGAAGCCAATATAAATGGGGGGGGGGGGGGGGGGGGGGTTGGGGGTAAATAACACTGTGTAATATATATGCTCCTAACATGGAGGACCCATCTTTCTTTCATGGAGTTAATAAATTGGGAAATGCCCAAGGACAAATGCTTTTGGCAGGAGACTTCAATTAGGTCTTAAATGGGATATTAGATAAAAGTAAATAATCAGGTACCTCAACGCCGAAGGATAGAGCTGCCATTCACATGCTGATGGTGGACAATGACCTGATTCAATCCTAGAAACCAGAAATGCACATTTTACTACCACTGCCATAATTCCTACCCAAGACTTGACCTTGATTTTAATCTCCCAGAGTCTAACCAATAATATCACTGATAGCACTATCAACGCTATTTCCCTGTCGGACCATGCACCTGTTTAGCTTTGTGTGAATATACATTCAGACAGGCTTAGAAGAGGTAGATGGAGAATGAAGATTTAGTCTAGATTTAGTCCTGACCCTGGGTGTTAGCATTAAGCTTAGTAACATCAGACCATTATCTAATCTCCTATGAGCTACATCTTAGGCAAAATGTTAATTTGGCCCCTTGCCACTTTTTAAAGCATGCAATAACCCAATGACCACTGTACAGTTTACTGAAAACCTCCCAGACCTACCGACCTTAGCTTACACTCCGTTAGATTAAACATAGCTAGATAGATTAACAAACAGTCTTTAAAATACCCTTCAATTAACCGTAGACAAGGTGGCTCCACGCGGTACAGTGGTACAGTGTACCTTAAAACAAACAGCACAGAAACTAGAGCAAAAATGGCGGACGACCCAAGTGTCCCAAGATTCCAGCTTCTTTAACCAGTAATGTTTTTATGGACTATTTTAATAATAAAATAGAAAGCATTAAACAACAAATCCAACACTCCTTATTAAATCAAACATTTGACCTTAAATCAAAATTGCCTGGTACAGCTGCTTTAGAACATAACTTGGTTGTAGAATAAAGGCTGGAAGCCTTCTACCCACTTCCACAGCCAGAACTAAAAAAAGATTTCCTCAGCAAATTGCACAACCTGTACACTTGACCCAATTCCCTCTAAAATACTATACGAAATACTCCCAATTATAATCAGACCTCTTTTAACAATAGTAAATTCATCCCTTAGCTTAGGGCATGTACCCAAAACCCTTAAATTAGCAGTCATGAAACCTTTAATTAAGAAACCAAATCTCCTAGTCCATCCATGAATAAGAAATTCCTATCTGGATTCAGACCCCATCATAGCACAGAGACAGCCCTAGTGAAGATTACAAAGATCTCTTTCTTGCCTCTGATCAAGGCTACGTATTCTTTATTAGCCCTACTAGACCGCAGTGCAGCCTTTGATACAATAGGTCACACTATTCTACTAGAAAGATTAGAGAAAATGGTTGGAATCACAGGAACAGCCCTACCGTGGTTCAAATCATATCTAACTGAACACCATCAGTTTATAAAGATAAAAGATTTATCATCAAATTACACAAGTAAGATATGGAGTTCCACAATACTCTATTTTAGGACTGCTATTATTTACATTATACATGTTACCACTGGGCAGTTATAATTTCCATTGCCATTGCAGATGACACACAGCTCTATATATCAGCCCAACATGTTGATACATTTAGATTAAAGAAAATGGAGGACTGTGTAAAGGATATAAAACTCTGGATGTCACATAACTTCTTTCTTCTTAACAGTAACAAAACAAAACTTCTCCTTTTAGGTCCAAAAGACACTAGAAATAAACTATTTTTACTTAGACTTAATGTTAGATCAGCTGATTTTTCCATTATCCCTGGTCCAGCAACTAAAAATCATTTGACTGAATAAAGATTTGAATAAAGTAAACCATCACTTACCTGACTGGTGTGACTGGGTAAGGTCTTGGTGTAGCACCTTCTCAATGTTTCTGGAGAGCACAACAGATTCCAGGCAGCAGAGGTGAAGCCTTTCTCTGTGATAGAGGACCGGACATCATACCCAATTTCATCACTTTAACTGGTGGTACTATTTCCACATATTTCTCAGACTAGGAGAAGCTGCATTTGCAAACACTAGTAAATGAAACTTCACAGAAATTAATCGGGCTTTCTTTCTAATGAGCTAAAAAAACACAGTCACTTAAAATCCAAGCACATTTGAGTTTGAGAACCTTGAGTTTGGAGAGCTCAGTCAACTTAGTTTGATATTGGATCATTAGATATTCACTTTGCCCCTCCTCTCACTCACAAACAAATCCCTTAAAACCTCAAACATGACTAAAAAAAAAACGATGGAGAACAGAGAAACTACACTCATTATATTTCCTCAACATTTCCAGTCTTTCCATTTGGACAAGGATATTTAATCAGAATAGCCAGAATTCCTGCAACAGGTGCTGTTGATGGTAAAAGACAAAATGTGCGGAAATCAAAAACTCTCAGAGATAAAGAGCTGCTGGTGTTACTTAAAGACAAACAAACCTACTGAAGAACAGAGAAGAAATTAAAATCAATGACAAACCTTAACTTCTTCAACAAACAGATTTTTTTTGCACTTTACAGGTTCTAAACATGCATGTAGCGCATTTTCATAATGAATAAATCACTACTGTGACACTGCCTATTTTAACCATTTTTAATGTAATATAGTTCCAGTTAAACATAAATCCAAAATCAGCTGTAGTGTAGAGAGACATCTGAAATATACTACTACCCTTAGAATAGCCAGATCACAATTTACAAAACAAGTACTTAAGAGAGCCTGCAGATTTCTTGTGGACTGCTCACTAGTGCTTGAAGGTAGGTAAAATTTTGTCTGTACTCACCCTCTTATTAACGGTACTTACTTGAAGTCCATAGAACCAACCCAAAACATAGGAGTTGGAAAGCTCTCACAAAGTGGTTTGTATTTCAGACATCCTTCTTTCTGATAACAGTTTATAATCCTGGATGTTTCCTTGTGAAAGGAAAGTCTGAACCATGGAAATCCCTGGTTTGAGTTGCTGAGAGTCAATTCAGGAGTGATACATTTGTCTTCTGTGTGTAAAGTCTATCCCAGTGTCCATAAGAAGAGCAAGTTAGTTGTAAGGACTGCAAATAGAGAAACAAACAAACAGAAAACAAGACAAAAGTGAAGCTTTCTGCAAAAGCAGAACAGCACAAAACCTCATGAAGCCACATCTAAACCACCTTGCTGCTTCATAGTTCCCTCCCTTTAGGCTTGTAACCTGGCCTACTTCCAATATACTGCCACATAGTGGATGGAGTAAGAATTACCATGAAAAAAGGTCACAACACTGGAGTCAAACGAGTTTCAGCTATGGCTTCAAGTAGGCCTAAGTTTTAGGATTTTTTTTTATGCCAATATAGAAAATAGACAATAGGCAAGTGGTTTAAAGATCCAACCACAACAGGCCCAATGAGACCTAAAGAACCAGCACAACAGGCCCAATGATAATGATAATTACAAATCAATACACATAACCAATCATCAAAATTATTGCCTTTTCAACTAAAAAAAAAACAAAACATTCTGTTAATAGACATCTCATATGAAGACTTTTGTATCCTTTGAAAAGAACAAAATCTGGCATGTGTGACTGTCTCCTATAAATACTTATAAATAAATGAATACATTGTAAGGTGAATGCTGTGCCAAGCTCTTACAAAGTGGTTTGTATTTCAGACATCCTTCTTTCTGATAACAGTTTATAATCCTGGGTGTTTCCTTGTGAAAGGAAAGTCTAAACCATGGAAATCCCTGGTTTGAGTTGCTGAGAGTCAATTCAGGAGTGATACATTTGTCTTCTGTGTGTAAAGTTTATCCCAATGTCCATAAGAAGAGCAAGTTAGTTGTAAGGACTGCAAATAGAGAACCAAACAAACAGAAAACAAGACAAAAGTGAAGCTTTCTGCAAAAACAGAACAGCACAAAATCTCATGAATAAAACATACACAAAGCTTGGCTGAATATAGAAAGAATTAAATGATAGCAAACTTACAGTGAGTGTTAGAACCTATAGTTCCACCAGTAAGGATCTTCATTACAGTGAGGCCTGAAGTGAGCCACATCTAAACCACCTTGCTGCTTCATAGTTCCCTCCCTTTTGGCTTGTAACCTGGCCTACTTCCAATATACTGCCACATAGTGGATGGAGTAGGAATTACCATGAAAAAAAACAGTCACAACACTGGAGTCACACGAGTGTCAGCTATGGCTTCAAGTAGGCCTAAGTTTTAGGATTTTTTTATGCCAATATAGAAAAAAGACAATAGGCAAGTGGCTTAAAGTTCCAACCACAACAGGCCCAATGAGACCTAAAGAACCAGCACAAGAGGCCCAATGATAATGATAATTACAAATCAATACACATAACCAATCATCAAAATTATTGCATTTTCAACTAAAAAAAACATTCTGTTAATAGTCATATCTCATATGAAGACTTTTGTATCCTTTGAAAAGAACTAAATCTGGCATGTGTGACTGTCTCCTATAAATACTTATAAATAAATGAACACATTGTAAGGTGAATGCTGTGCCATGGTCCTGCACAATTGTTTCTTATTTTAGTGACAAATAAATAGCAATTTAATACATTTATAACTATTTTACAAAGTTAGTGAGATAATGTTTACATCAATCCTGATGCTTTAAATCTCTCCCACATGGTGAGGTATACGGTTTATTTATTTAACAATGGTATCGGATCGGTACTGTGTATCGATCAATAAGTTTATGTATTGGTATCGATTATGTATGGTGTATCTGTAATTGTAACATATAAGAAACAGCATATGACAGCATTATTGTAAGGCATTTCTGGCAACTTCACTGGTTAATAGAATATGCCTACATTGATAAATCCCCTTAAGTTGCACCCTGATTGGTGAATGTTTAGCATGTCAAATGTATGCTTGAATGTGATTGGCTAATACCAACCACAATAATTGACATATCAAGTCCTCTGGTCAGACTATTATAGAACAGGCTAAAGATGCAGCATGTAAAATTGCAGGTTGACTGGATGAATGGTTTCTAAGAGTTATGTACTATTGGCCTCGCTTTCTTGTGACAAATGTCCACCTAACTTGACATACCCCCTCAAAATAATGTGCTGAACAGATTTTGTTAAAATGGGCTTGTTCAAAGTCAAAGTGTTCAAAATGTACAAGTTGACATTATTCTTTATAATTATTATTAATTATAAATATTGCAGGTATTTTGCTACCAGATATGTGAGGATTGGTAAAAAAAAAATCTTGAAGTAGGAAGGATCAAGAAATTACCAAAAAAAAGAAGAATTTTGTGTGTAGGACACAGATGCTACAGACCAGATGCTTTTGAATAAAAACGCTTAATGCTTTCCTGTAACGCCACCATCAAACCAGTGAATGTCATTTTTCTTGAAGCTGCTGTAACTTGTTT
Source organism: Salminus brasiliensis (assembly GCF_030463535.1). Taxonomy (NCBI): domain Eukaryota; kingdom Metazoa; phylum Chordata; class Actinopteri; order Characiformes; family Bryconidae; genus Salminus; species Salminus brasiliensis. The sequence goes on along the minus strand of NC_132881.1, from coordinate 10,690,127 downwards.
GATGTTTCTGGGATTTACGGCTCTTTATGGCAGGAGTAAACAGACCCAAAGTGTCATTCACACTGCTGAGGCAAGACTTTCGTAATATGGTACGTGGCAGTGGATGGCATTTTCAGATGATGCAGTGGCCACTTCCTAGTGCCAGATGTTGATTAGGAACTGAACCCCCTTACAAAATGTGCCTCAGCTCTTTACGTATTGGATAGGCTTGACTCTGGGCTTAAGTTTTCTCGCTAATCGGAGGAATCCTGCTTTGTGAAATGCCCCCCATTAGATGAGCAGAATTACTGGATACATTTGATTCATTTTGTTGCTCTTGATGTGCAGGTATCCCACCAATGCAGAGTATGTCCAAGTTACCAAAGCTTTAATGGCGAAGAGCTCTTTTCTGAGGGATGATGAGGAGAACAGTTATGGAAGTTTGTTTAAGAACGATTTTATTATGGTTGATCACAGAAGAGTAGTTGGTGTAATATTGGTATTGGAGAGATTTGAGTAATTCTCTTTTTATGGTTGGGACTGATATTTTGTGTCTTTGGTGAGGAAATCATGCGTTGTTGGAGAGGATACTATGTCTGAGGCCCACAATAAGGTGTTGCCTGAAAAACCTGATTTGATGATCGTGAAGGACCTTATGAAAGCCTTTGCATTGGCAGCATGGAGAACTAGCTGAGGGAATGACTATTGAAAAGCTCTTGGAAGATTCTTGGGGGTAAGTGGAATAATGTAATGGGGAAAAACAGCAGAGCCATCAAATGTGATGTGATGAACCAACTTCATATGAATAGTTGTGTCTTTTATAGTCTATTATAAGATATTTCTGACTGTTCTAGGTTCTTTACTCTCCACTACTGCCTTCATCACTACACTTTTTTGCAACATCATAATGAAGCTTATGTGTATTTTAAGGTTAATGCCATCCATCCTGTGATGGTGTACATTGTCACCGCTTCATCTGAAACAGTGCTTGGAGTTTTCCTCTGAAGGACTCCTAGGTGATCTTCAGGAGATGCTCAGCAAAAGTATAAGCACACCACTTTCATTTCCACCAGCAGACCTACAGAAGACTCTTACATTCAGTGCTGCTCTCAGAGGTGTACAGGGTCAAGGGGAGGTGCATCAGTGTGTATCTAATATTACACTAAATTATTAAGTATTTCCTTGATGCTATTGGTGTGTGGCAGATGAAGGCCCTGCAATAGGTGGCGAGAAATGCCCAGCACCTATTTCTCATTTCTATCCAATAGAAATGAGAAATTTATTTCAGTGGAATTTGTTTATCTTACACTTCATAAAGTAATGTGAAGGAAAGGACACTCTCCCTCTCTATGGAGTTCACTTTTTCTGTACTCAAGAGTCTAATACAATGTTTTTAATATTCAGCCTCTAATTCACTCACTATTAAGGGCACAGAAGCCATGTACTTGAATAGAAAAGTGCACTCCTATACAGAGAGAAGGAATCCGTTTGGACGAAACAGACATCTTCACCTCTGGTGTGTAAAGGAGTGATACAGGAGGTCATTCCTGCTGGTACTATTATATTTTTCAGTTCATCTGCTTTTGCCAGGCCTGCTCGCAACTGAACTGTCAGTCAGTGTCCCCACTCATCCATTCATGAGTCTTTCTGCTCATTCATCTCAGCCGCTGTACCTGTTGACATTTGTACATTAATGTATGTGGCTGCTATGATGATTTAAGTATAAATCAGTTTGCGAGTGCGGACCAAGCTAGCTAAGGCAAGGAGGCAACTCGAGAAATTTGGGCTGGAGTTCTGAGGGGCTTCAAGCAGATGGAATTCGAAACCAGACCCCCCTTGCCAGGTAGAGGTTGAGTAAAACTGGATCAGGAGGAGCAGGGGTGGTGGTGGGATGCAAGTTTCGGCACGAGAACGAGAAGGGAGAGGAACGGTTTTATAGCGCGTAGTAATTGAGGGGAAGAGTTTGGGCGTGGTGCTTCTCCCGAACTTTCAGTTATTACATAACTCCATTTTGAGGATAAGGTGTGATTTCACTTCTCTGCAATTCTCTCCATAACAGTACATTTTATGTAAATGTGCCACATTCTAATCGGGGGGAGGAGTGCAGGCAATGGAAAACAGTTGGGGTCTACCTGGGGGGGGTGGGGGGGGGGACTGGTCCTAAGCTTGAAAGGCATGAAGGCATATGCCTTCTTCTGCAGACATGGAAGGCCTGGCTGCTCACAACCATTGGAATGCTAACAAACCTGGCATGAGATGATGGGGAGAATACAGAGATAGAAAATGTCATGACATGAATGTAATAATGGAAATAATGCCATGAAACAAATACCACTGAAATCCTTCACTCGGTAGGGGTCATATCAGTGTCTGTAAAAAACATACAAAGCATGACATCCTGCCATTCTATTACACAGAAATGAGGACAAATTTAGTTCAAATGAGAGCTGTCTTATGTTCAAACTGGGGCCAGGTTCTGTGCAGTAACTGCATCCATACGTTTGCATCCATGAATTGACAGTCCTTCGTAGTGCTCATGTCAGTCATTTTTACACAAATAACACGTATGTGACAGAAGAGACTCAAAATAATCTTATTAGTTTAAATTAAAACCTATGTCTAGCTTAGACCTCAGCCTAGACAAGCCACTGACCATTGTAATAAATCGAATAAAATAGGACTATAATAAATGTAAAACAGAAGAGGCAGCGAGCTAGATGATGGGGGCTGTTAATGTTTTAATAGAACTAATTACACTCATTTATCCAGACATTACATGCTGCAAAATGCATTTTACATGAGACACCCACACATTGCTGGACCCCCTGACAGATATCTCCATTATGTGCACATGCACTCAGTCTCTAATGTTGTTGAACTGTGCAGGTTTAGTGTGAAGTGGTGTAAGGTGATTGAGTTTGGAAAAAAGTCGAGTCTACTGGCCTCCAAGTGGGTTGTCCTCACAACTGCACAACTATACGCTTTGACTTTGGCTATGTTTTATACTTTAGTTGGAGAAGCGGGCAGGGAAGAGGAGGAGTACTCAGTACAGCTGGTTATTCTAGTGGTCTACAGCTTTGTCTGACGTTACCACACCAAGGACTGGTACAGAGATATTCAGTTTCCCTGAATGGCTTTGTAGCATATTTCTGTTATAGAGGACCCTAACCCTCATATATAGGTATTGCAGTTACAGTTATTGCCACAGTCATAGCCACAGTTACTGTCACAGTTAATGTTACTGTGTGATGGTAACAGTAATCCACGGATGAGGTTGTTTACAGTTGCAGTATTACTGCATAGTACTAAGTACTTAATGCAGAACTGCTGTAACACACAGTATTGTGCAAAAGATGACTAGAGCAGAACAGGCAGTGATGGAAATGCAGTGCAGGTGATATACAGATATCCAATGATGCTGAGTAACAGATTAATTTGATGGATTGGAGTGTAGATTTGTACAATCCGATGGCTGTAGGAAGAAATTACCTGTCAAAGTGTTTTTCCTGCAGCGAGGTCTGCTGCCCATTGTGTGCTCTCTGTCCCTGTAGTGTTTTGTGGACTGGGTGAGAGTTCTTCATGATCACGGACACCTTTGCCAACATCCCATTACCCTCTCCAGCACCATCTCCACTGTGTCCAGTTTAGCCCCCAGGACTGAGTCGGTCAGTCTAATGATCTTGTTCAGTCTGTTTGGGTCTTTTGTTGTAGTACTGCTGCCCAGCACACAATGGCACAGAAAAATGTTACTTGGCACCACAGATTTGTAGAAAATTCATAGCAGCTAGGTTGTCACACCAAAGAACCTCAGTCTTCAAAAAGTAGCGCTGGCTTTGGCCCTTCTTGTACAGCTTGTCCATGTTCACTTCCCATTCCAACTTGTCCCACAGATGAACACCCAAATATAATCCAAGACTAAGCTTAATCCCTGAGCAGGAAATCGGCCCCTGTAGTTTTATGGTTCTTTCATAAGAGTCTGGAATTTTATAATCACTGTATGCTTTTTATCATCTACATTTGTATAAAACTAATTATAACTATAATGATTCTGATCTGGTTTTTTGGGGGTATTTTCATCTTGGTAAATTTCTTAAGCTTTCTTAGAAGAGTATTAATTGGCACTGTTTTTCTCTTTGCATTTTGTTGTACCGTAGACTAAATGTTTGTGTTAGATTATCTGTCATTCAGTCTTCTGTTGTCACATTTTATATTAAATCATTTACAAAATTCAGGCAAGTGACATGCAGTGATTTGGCACAGTGGCACTCAAATTTATGTGGCAACTTTTGTAAATGTTGTAAAACACCTTTATATTAGATTGCTACATAATGATTACAGATTGTTTATTATTGTTTATATATGTTTTGTGAGAAGACCTGAATTGTGGGTGATTTTGGGTGAAACTAGAGAAAATGGAATCAGATAGAGTGGTCATCCAGAATACAGGCGCTCAACAAAGAAGCCACTTATGAGCAGCACTAAGCCTCAGGCTTCACCTTTTGGAAGATCACTCAATGGTGTTGGTTGCTTTACTACGGACGACTCAACTGATGACTTGCCTAACTGTGCAGAGGCAAAGGAGGCCGGAGGTATATTAAGTATGTGTAAGCTTTTACCTGAGACACTAAAATGATTTACACTGGGAGACATGAACAGCAAGCAAGCTTTGAGCAGAAACTTAATTAATCCACATTATTTCCTGTTAATGAAGTTTTTCTAGAAAAGTCCAACTGTGTATCTAATACCAACATTTCTTTCTGTGTTATTTTTGGCTGCAGATGTATGTTTTAAAATGGTGGATATTCTACTATAACCAAATTACAGAGGAGTAAAGGAGGTCAGATGTTGAAACTGAGGATGTTCAGTAGTTCTGCATTTATCTGGGGTTGCTGAAATGACTAACACTCGTTTCTGTCTGTGTTTGTGTGTAGGGAAAAAGGGAAGACGGCACTTCAGTCAGGCTTGGCTGTTTTGATATGTGCTTAATAACAACATTCACTTCCTTTCTCGCTAGTTTATTACCAGGCTTCTGCAAAACACACCCTAATTACTATTATTTTATGATATGATAATATTATTTTACCTCATTCACATCAAATCCTTTTTTTTTTTTTTTTTTTAGAATATGCAATGATATTACAGTCATTTGCATCAATGTTGTTTTTTAAGTAGGAATAGTAGTATTTAAATACCAAGTAGTTAACTTGGTATTTACAGTATCATGCATAAGCATTAGGCACTTGAAAATATAACATAATTTAACAAAACAATCAAGCACCTCACTAAAAACTATCTGATATTCTGGATGCATCATATATAAATCACCCTGTAAAACACAACTAGCACAAATAAATCCTAGTTAAGGGCTTTGAAAAGTAGGATCCAGTATAGAATCAGGTGAATATGTTATTCATTAAGTATGCATTATTATGGCCCTTTTAGGGAGGATCGTCTGTAGATCGGTTCAGGAATTGATCCTATATAAAGTGAAGTGCATTACAATAGAGTCTTAGGTTCTGGTCCCTCAAAGCCCTGCAGGTTCTTGTAAGATGTTTCCACTGTTGTCTCATTTCTTCCACAAGGAACAGGCCTCTTCCTTGATAAGTCTCTCCAGCTGCATCACCTTGTCGAAAAAACATTCTTCTTCATGTCTAAGTGTTTCAGAGGATATAGGTAGGACTAGCTCGTATTGGGTTTCACAGTAAACAGGATGGTGCATCGGTAAGGACACAGGAATAAAGACGAGGGAACATCATTTCTTCTTATTAAACTGTATTGTAATCCAATAGTACTTTGCAGTACAACTTGACATTCAGCATTGCTCACAGTCTGAAATAACAAATAATAAAAAAAAAAAACATCAAATCATATTCAAACAAATATTCTAAACTGCTGAATCAGACAAGAAATGATCACTTAATAAATAATAAGTATTAACATTCAGTTCTAGCAGGAATAGTATTTAAGGGACATTACGTTCTAGAGAATATGCACACGGTTACATATAGAGCTTCCCTATACGTTTGGCGACCATTAGAAGTGCACTATGTCCTCAGGCGGAAGCCATTTTCTGCACAGAACAAGAACTTTACTGCAGCTCGAACGACTTTCTTTCTCTCTTTATTCTTTAAACATGGAGTTAATTCTCACAAGAAACTGAAAAGCGATGCACACAGCATCAGAGCTCCTGCTTCTCTCTCTCACTCCACACGTCATTTCCAGTTCTCCTGCAGTGTGAGTGTTAATAATTTGACATCTGATGTTAGTGCTGCAGCTTTCTGTCCTGACTACACAGGCAACGCGTGACTGGTTTTACATTGTGGAGGAAGGAAAGGAGAAGCACTGTGACAGTTAATCAGAGAAGTCCATTAACTCACCTGTCCCCGTGTCTACCTGGTCCCTGCAAGAGGCAGAGAAAGATAATGAGAATCAATGATGAATAGATGTTCAAAGCTGTAAAAAAGAGAAAGATCATAATTACACACAATTAGATGCAGTATGAAATCAGTTAGTACAGCATACGAGATCTCAACCACAGTGAAAACACCAGCTGCTTTATCTAGCAAGCGCTCCTCATTAGCCACCTAGCACTAGCTAGCTAATGGACGAGCTCAGCTGACACCTCACTCTATGCTAATGAATGAGCAGACAGTGTCTCCCGTTCACTTATCTTCATATAAGCTTTTGGTAAAAGACATGTTAGAAGAACCTCTGATTTAACCACCAAACTATATGAGAATGTCCACAACTACAGCTCGCTGTGTACCTGATGCTATGTTAGAGGCTGCATTAGCCTAGCCACCAAGCTAGCTGTTCCCTACTAGCTAGATAAATCACCCTTAATCAGTAGAAAGGACCCAGTTCCCCTATATCTTAAACCTAAAAAGTGGTCAGAGGTACGTATATCCCATGAGACCAGGCTGATAGACATTTCACTAATCAATTAAAAACAATAAAGATAGATATATACAGGCAGATTGATATATACAGTGCCCTCCATAATTATCTAATAAAAATAGAGTTTTTTTCTAAATAATATAGGACCACGATGGAAAAAAAGAGTAAAATCCAACCTTTAACTTTAAGTGAATTTATTCAGTAGGAAAAAAAATCCCACATTAAGAAATAATTGTTTAACATCAAATCATGTGTGCCACAATTATTGGCACCCCTGATGTTAATACTTTGTACAATCCCCTTTTGCCAACAAAACAGCACCTAATCTTCTCTTATAATGTTTCACAAGATGGGAGAATACAGATAGAGGGATCTTTGACCATTCCTCTTTACACAATCTCTCTAAATTATCCAGCGACCTGGGTCCTCTTCTCTGCACTCTCCTCTTCAGCTCACCCCACAGGTTTTCAATGGGGTTGAGGTCTGGGGACTGAGATGGCAATGGGAGGAGCTTGATTCTGTGTGTGGTGAACCATTTCTGTGTAGATTTGGCCATATGTTTTGGGTCATTATCTTGCTGAAAGACCCAGTGATGACCCATCTTCAGCTTTTGGGCAGAAGCCACCAGATTTTGCTTTAAAATGTCCTGGTATTTCAAAGCATTCATGATGCCATGCACCCTAACAAGGTTCCCAGGGCCTTTGGAAGAGAAACAGGCCCACAGCATCACTGATCCTCCCCCATATTTCACAGTGGGCATGAGGTGCTTTTCTGCATACTCAGCTCTTGTGTTACGCCAGACCCACTTAGAGCATTTGTTGCCAAAAAGCTCTATCTTAGTTTCATCTGACCAAAGCACACAGTCCCAGTTGAAGTTCCAGTACTGCTTAGCAAACTCCAAACGTTTGCGTTTATGATTGAGAGTGAGAAGTTTTTTTCCGTGCATGCCTTCCAAACAGCTTGTTGGCATGCAGATAGCGCCTGATGGTTGTTTTGGAGACTTTGTGACCCCAAGAAGCTACCATTTGTTGCAATTCTGTAACAGTGAGCTTTGGAGACCTTTTATTTATACCCCAGGGAAACTTGAAGTTGTGAATTACTAATTAAATGTTCCTACATACTCTGATCAACTTTGTAAACTACTGTAGAATTGACAGAAATACTTTAATTACATTTATTTCCTAAGAAATGTTAGGGGTGCCAATAATTGTGGAACAGATGATTTTATAAAGAATAATTATTTCTTAGTCAGGGATTTTTTTTTCCCCTTAAAATTCACTTGAGTTAAAGGTTGGATTTTACTCTTTTTTTCTATCGTGGTCCTATATTATTTAGAAAAAAACTCAATATATTAGAAGCTAAAGAACACATCTTAACCAGTGGTGCCAATAATTATGGAGGGCACTGTAGATAGCGAGCCACACACACAGCTGCAATGGAAAGACCCTTGTTGGCTGTATGCACCATCAGAAAGGGGGGAGCCATTGGTCCTGAAAGCCTGTAAGACAACAAAAAGTCAACCACACAAAGCGAACCACACACAGTTGCAGATAAAAATATATTTGTTAGAAGGATACACCTTCAGGGAGAAGATGAGGTTGATGGACTTCTTGAGAACCTGTAACACAAAAAAGAATACATGTCAATACATGTATAGAAACTGAATGATCACCTACCTGTTACACACTTACAAAAAGATAGATAGCGAGCCACACATACAATTGCAATGGACATACCCTTGTTGGCTATATGCACCATCAGAAAGGGGGGAGCCATTGGTCCTGACAGCCTGTGAGACAACAAAAAGTCAATACATGTATAGAAACTGAATGATGATCTACCTGTTACACACTTGCAGACACAAAGACGGCGAGCCACACACACAGTTGCAGTGGACAGACCCTTGGTTCATGCGGTCCGAAAAACCTGTAAGACAAAAAAAAGAAAGTCAAGAAATGTATAAAAATTAATGATCACCACCCTGTTATACACTTGCAGACAGATAGTAGCGAGTCACACACAGTTGCAGATGCACAGACCCTTGGTTCATGCGGTCCGAAAAACCTGTGAGACAAAAAAAGAAAGTCAAGACATGTATAGAAACTGAATGATCGCCTACCTGTTACACACTTGCAGACAGATAGATAGTGAGCCACACACACCGTTGCAATGGACAGACCCTTGTTGGCTGTATGCACCATCAGGAAGGGGGGAGCCATTGGTCCTGAAAGCCTGTAAGACAACAAAAAGGCAATACATGTATATAAACTGAATGATCACCTACCTGTTACACACTTGCAGACAGATAGATAGCGAGTCACACACAGTTGCAGATGCACAGACCCTTGGTTCATTCAGTCCGAAAAACTTGTAAGACAAAAAAAAGAAAGTCAATACATGTATAGAAACTGAATGATCACCTACCTGTTACACACTTGCAGACAGATAGTAGCGAGTCACACACAGTTGCAGATGCACAGACCCTTGGTTCATGCGGTCCGACAAACCTGTAAGACAAAAAAAGAAAGTCAATACATGTATAGAAACTGAATGATCACCTATCTGTTACACACTTGCAGACAGATAGTAGCGAGTCACACACAGTTGCAGATGCACAGACCCTTGAAGGACAGATCCACCATCAGGAAGGGAGGGAGGGGATCATGCTGTCCGAAAAACCTGTAAGACAAAAAAAGAAAGTCAATACATGTATAGAAACTGAATGGTCACATACCTGTTACACACTTGCAGACAGATAGATAGCGAGCCACACACAAATTTGCAATTGACAGACCCTTGTTGGCTTTATGCACCATCAGGAAGGGGGGAGCCATTGGTCCTGAAAGCCTGTAAGACAACAAAAAGGCATTACATGTATAGAAACTGAATGATCACCTTCCTATTACACACTTGCAGACAGATAGTAGCGAATCACACACAGTTGCAGATTCACAGACCCTTGGTTCATGCGGTCCGACAAACCTGTAAGACAAAAAAAGAAAGTCAATACATGTATAGAAACTGAATGATCACCTACCTGTTACACACTTGCAGACAGAGAGTAGCGAGTCACACACAGTTGGAGATGCACAGACTCTTGCTTCATGTGGTCCGAAAGACCTTTAAGACAAAAAAAGAAAGTCAATATATGTATAAAAACTGAATGACCACCTACCTGTTACACACTTGCAGACAGATAGATAGCGAGCCACACACACAGTGGCAATGGACAGACCCTTGTTGGCTGTATGCACCATCAGGAAGGGGGGAGCCATTGGTCCTGAAAGCTTGTAAGACAACAAAAAGGCAATACATGTATACAATCTGAATGATCACCTACCTGTTACACACTTGCAGATAGATAGTAGCGAGTCACACACAGTTGCAGATGCACAGACCCTTGAAGGACAGTTCCACCATCAGGAAGGGAGGGAGGGGATCATGCTGTCCGAAAAACCTGTAAGACAAAAAAAAAAAGTCAATACATGTATAGAAACTGAATGATCACCTACCTGTTACACACTTGCAGACAGATAGATAGCGAGCCACACACACAGTTGCAATGGACAGACCCTTGTTGGCTGTATGCACCATCAGGAAGGGGGGAGCCATTGGTCCTGAAAGCCTGTAAGACAACGAAAAGGCAATATATGTATAGAAACTGAATGATCACCTACCTGTTACACACTTGCAGACAGATAGTAGAGAGTCACACACAGTTGCAGATGCACAGACCCTTGGTTCATTCGGTCCGAAAAACCTGTAAGACAAAAAAAGAAAGTCAAAACATGTATAGAAACTGAATGATCACCTACCTGTTACACACTTGCAGACAGATTGATAGCGAGCCACACACACAGTGGAAATAGAAAGACCCTTGTTGGCTGAATACACTATCAGGAAAAGGGGGAGCCATTGGTCCTGAAAGCCTGTAAGACAACAAAAAGGCATTACATGTATAGAAACTGAATGATCACCTACCTTTTACACACTTGCAAACAGATAGTAGCGAGTCACACACAGTTGCAGATGCACAGACCCTTGGTTCATGCGGTCCGAAAATCCTGTAAGACAAAAAAAGAAAGTCAAAACATGTATAGAAACTGAATGATCACCTACCTGTTACACACTTGCAGATAGATACTAGCGAGTCACACACAGTTGCAGATGCACAGACCCTTGAAGGACAGATCCACCATCAGGAAGGGAGGGAGGGGATCATGCTGTCCGAAAAACCTGTAAGACAAAAAAAGAAAGTCCATACATGTATAGAAACTGAATGATCACCTACCTGTTACATACTTGCAGACAGAGATAGCGAGCCACACACACAGTTGCAGATGCACAGACCCTTGGTTCATTCGGTCCGAAAAACGTGTAAGACAAAAAAAGAAAGTCAGTACATGTATAGAAACTGAATGATCACCTACCTGTTACATTTTTGCAAACAGATAGTAGCGAGCCACACACAGTTGCAGATGCTCAGACCCTTGGTTCATGTGGTCGGAAAAACCTGTAAGAGAAAAAAAGAAAGTCAGTACATGTATAGAAACTGAATGATCACCTACCTGTTACACACTTGCAGATAGATAGTAGCGAGTCACACACAGTTGCAGATGCACAGACCCTTGAAGGACAGATCCACCATCAGGAAGGGAGGGAGGGGATCATGCTGTCCGAAAAACCTGTAAGACAAAAAAAGAAAGTCCATACATGTATAGAAACTGAATGTTCACCTACCTGTTACATATTTGCAAACAGATAGTAGCGAGCCACACACAGTTGCAGATGCACAGACCCTTGGTTCATTCGGTCCGAAAAACCTGTAAGACAAAAAAAGAATGTCAGTACATGTATAGAAACTGAATGATCACCTACCCGTTACACACTTGCAAACAGATAGTAGCAAGTCACACACAGTTGCAGATGCACAGACCCTTGGTTCATGCGGTCCGAAAAACCTGTAAGACAAAAAAAGATCAATACATGTATAGAAACTGAATGATCACTTACCTGTTACACACTTGCAGACAGATAGTAGCGAATCACACACAGTTGCAGGTCAATACATGTATAGAAACTGAATGATCACCTACCTGTTAAACACTTGTAGACAGATTGATAGCGAGCCACACACACACAGTGGCAATGGAAAGACCCTTGTTGGCTGTATGCACTATCAGGAAGGGGGGAGCCATTGGTCCTGAAAGCCTGTAAGACAACAAAAAGGCAATACATGTATATAAACTGAATGATCACCAACCTGTTACACACTTGCAGACAGATAGCAGCGAGTCACACACAGTTGCAGATGCACAGACCCTTGGTTCATGCAGTCCAACAAACCTGTAAGACAAAAAAAAGAAAGTCAATACATGTATAAAAACTGAATGATCACCTACCTGTTACATACTTGCAGACAGAGAGTAGCGAGTCACACACAGTTGCAGATGCACAGACCCTTGGATCATGAGGTCCGAAAAACCTGTAAGACAAAAAAAAGAAAGTCAACACATGTATAGAAACTGAATGATCACCTACCCGTTACACACTTGCAGACAGATTGATAGCGAGCCACACACACAGTGGAAATATTAAGATCCTTGTTTGCTGTATACACTATCAGGAAGGGGAAAGCCATTGGTCCTGAAAGCCTGTAATACAATGAAAAGGAAATACATGGATACAAACTGAATGATCACCTACCTGTTACACACTTGCAGACAGATAGATAGCGAGCCACACACACAGTTGCAGATGCACAGACCCTTGAAGGACAGATCCACCATCAGGAAGGGAGGGAGGGGATCATGCTGTCCGAAAAACCTGTAAGACAAAAAAGGAAAGTCAATACATGTATAGAAACTGAATGATCACCTACCTGTTACACAGTTGCAGACAGATTGATAGGAAGCCACACACACAGTGGCAATGGAAAGACCCTTGGTTCATGCGGTCCGAAAAACCTTTAAGACAAAAAAGAAAGTCAATACATGTATAGAAACTGAATGATCACCAACCTGTTACACACTTGCAGACAGATAGTAGCGAATCATACACAGTTGCAGATGAACAGACCCTTGGTTCATGCGGTCCGAAAAACCTTTAAGACAAAAAAGAAAGTCAATACATGTATAGAAACTGAATGATCACCAACCTGTTACACACTTGCAGACAGATAGTAGCGAATCATACACAGTTGCAGATGAACAGACCCTTGGTTCATGCGGTCCGACAAACCTGTAAGACAAAAAAAGAAAGTCAATACATGTATAGAAACTGAATGATCACCTACCTGTTACACACTTGCAGACAGATAGTAGCGAGTCACACACAGTTGCAGATGCACAGACCCTTGGTTCATGAGGTCCGAAAAACCTGTAAGACAAAAAAAGAAAGTCAATACATGTATAGAAAATGAATGATCACTTACCTGTTACACACTTGCAGACAGATTGATAGCGAGCCACACACACGGTGGAAATAGAAAGACCCTTGTTGGTTGTATACACTATCAGGAAGGGGGGAGCCATTGGTCCTGAAAGCCTGTAATACAACTAAAAGGCAATACATGTATAGAAACTGAATGGTCACTTATCTGTTACACACTTGCAGAGAGATAGTAGCGAGTCACACACAGTTGCAGATGCACAGACCCTTGGTTCATGTGGTCCGAAAAACCTGTAAGACAAAAAAGAAGGTCCATACATGTATAGAAACTGAATGATCATCTACCTTTTACACACTTGCAGACAGATAGTAGCGAGTCACACACAGTTGCAGATGCACAGACCCTTTGTTCATGCGGTCCGACAAACCTGTAAGACAAAAAAAGAAAGTCAATACATGTATAGAAACTGAATGATCACCTACCTGATACACACTTGCAGACAGATTGATGGCGAGCCACACACACAGTGGAAATGTTAAGAACCTTGTTGGCTGAATACACTATCAGGAAGGGGGAAGCCATTGGTCCTGAAAGCCTGTAATACAACGAAAAGGCAATACATGTATAGAAACTGAATGATCACCTACCTGTTATACACTTGCAGATTGATAGATAGCGAGCCACACACACAGTTGCACATGCACAGACCCGTGAAGGACAGATCCACCATCAGGAAGGGAGGGAGGGGATCATGCTGTCCAAAAAACCTGTAAGATAAAAAAAGAAAGTCAATACATGTATAGAAACTGAATGATCACCTACCTGGTACACAGTTGCAGACAGATAGTAGCGAGTCACACACAGTTGCAGATGCACAGACACTTGGTTCATGCGGTCCGAAAAACCTGTAAGACAAAAGAAAGTCAATACATGTATAGAAACTGAATGATCACCTACCTGGTACACAGTTGCAGACAGATAGATAGCAAACCACACACAAAGTTGCAATGGACAGACCCTTGTTGGCTGTATGCACCATCAGGAAGGGGGGAGCCATTGGTCCTGAAAGTCTGTAAGACAACGAAAAGGCAATACATGTATAGAAACTGAATGATCACCTACCTGTTATACACTTGCAGACAGATAGTAGCGAGTCAATCACAGTTGCAGATGAACAGACCCTTGGTTCATGTGGTCCGAAAGACCTTTAAGACAAAAAAAGAAAGTCAAAACATTTATAGAAACTGAATGATCACCTACCTGTTACACAGTTGCAGACAGATAGATAGCAAGCCACACACAAAGTTGCAATGGACAGACCCTTGTTGGCTGTATGCACCATCAGGAAGGGGGGAGCCACTGGTCCTGAAAGCCTGTAAGACAACGATAGGGCAATACATGTACAGAAACTGAATGATCACTTACCTGTTACACACTTGCAGACAGGTAGTAGAGAGTCACACACAGTTGTAGATGCACAGGCCTTTGGTTCATGTGGTCCGAAAAACCTGTAAGACAAAAAAAGAAAGTCAATACATGTATAGAAACTGAATGATCACCTACCTGTTACACACTCGCAGAAAGATTGATAGCGAGCCACACACACAGTGGCAATGGAAAGACCCTTGTTGGCTGTATGCACTATCAGGAAGGGGGGAGCCATTGGTCCTGAAAGACTGTAAGACAACAAAAAGGCAATACATGTATAGAAACTGAATGATCATCTACCTGTTACACACTTGCAGACAGATTGATAGTGCATACAGCCAACAAGGGTCTTTCTATTGCCACTGTGTGTGTGGCTCGCTGTCAGGAAGGGGGGAGCCATTGGTCCTGAAAGCCTGTAAGACAACGAAAAGGCAATACATGAATATAAACTGAATGATCACTTACCTGTTACAGAGTTGCAGAATGATGGACAGCGAACCACACACAGTTGCAGATGAAAATATATTTGTTAGAAGGATACACCTTCAGGGAGAAGAAGAGGTTGATGGACTTCTTGAGAACCTGTAACACAAAAAAGAAAGTCAATTCATGTAAAGAAACTGAATGATTACCAACCTGTTACGCACTTGCAGAGAGATAGCAGCGAGTCACACACAGTTGCAGATGCACAGACCCTTGGTTCATGCGGTCAGAAAAGCCTGTAACACAAAAAAAAGAAAGTCAATACATGCATAGAAACTGAATAATCAACTACCTGTTACATACTTGCAGACAGATAGATAGCGAGTCACACACAGTTGCAGATGCACAGACCCTTGGTTCATGTGGTCCGAAAGACCTTTAAAAAAAAAAAGAAAATCAATGCATCAATAGAAACTGAATGATCACTTACATGTTACAGAGTTGCAGAACACACAGTTTAGACAGTGAGCCACACAGTTGCCGATGAAAATACATTTGTTGGGTTGATGGGGTTCCTGAGAACCTGTAACACAAAAAAGAAAGTCAATACATGTATAGAAACTGAATATAGTGAGGCCCATGGGGTAGTCTTGGAAAGGAGAGTGGGATTCGTTCCCAGACCTAATGTGAGAAACTGTACATGAACTGAACAAACATAACGTAAAAGAGATGTTAAGGGGTCCAGCTGTGTCTGCATTTCATCCATAAGGAATCATCATTAGCCCCCACCATTACTTACATGGTCTACGTGCTGCAGACATCCTGCATATGAGAACAGTCTAACAACATATGACGTATAGTAGGGTATAAAACATAAGGTATTCCTTTGTCTGGGAGAGAGAGAAGAGGGGCACCGAGAATTGGCAGACTCCCTCCACATTGTACTTTTGATTGGAATAAAATGTTTCATTGTTACAACTGAAAGACGGTGGTCACGAGTCTCCTTTCAAAAGAAGTCCTCCGAAGAAGAAGTAGAAGAACCACGACAAAGTTTATTGAGGTACCTGCTGGAACAGCCTGACAAAAGTGTGTTGCAATAATCTAACCGTGAGATTAAGTGTTGTTATGGAAAATTATATTATAACCACATTATAATTTTATGTTGATTCATAATAGACTCATTTAAAATCCACTCATTTATTGTAATCATGCTTAGCCTGGTGATAGTGTGTGCTAACTATAATCATGTGTTGGCCTTGCAACTGCCTGTACGGCATGTTAAATCGCTCTTCTTTTTCCATGAAACACTATTGTTTTTCCTAGCATAGATTACAGCTACATTGAGAGTGCACCTGACATATTTACAGCCTAGCTTGACCTGCTAGTAACCTCTCGACCCGGACAATGTGTCCTCTCAGGCGCCAGCACTCTGATCTATGGGTCACAGCGACCTGAACAATGTATTTCTTCAGACGTCGGTGAGGTAAAAGCAGTTAATGTACATATTTATAGTATAGATTAGGGAGTTGAGAAAAGGGAGGAGAAGAGGGTGTGCCCTCTTCTCCTCCCTTTTCTCAACTCCCTAATCTATACTATAAATATGTACATTAACTGCTTTTACCTCAGTCTGCACTGTGGTTTCGAACTGCTAACAGACTCAATAAAACTTTGCTACTCAATGCATATTCTTGTCTGCCTTATTGATTCTTGACAGAATTCCACGACAGTGTGTACTAGCTTTTCTGCATCCTGTAGAGAAGGAATTTCTTAGTTTGGCAATGTAGGCTGTCCTAGTTATTTAGCTATATGTTGCTCAAATGATAGATCCGAATTAAATAAGACACCAAGATTTGTAGCTGCTGGACCCGGAATAATGCAAAAAAACCTAAAGTCTAACATTTAGTCTAAGTTTACTTCTAGTGTCTTTTGGACCTAAAAAGAGAACCTATGTTTTGTTACTGTTAAGGAGAACGAAGTCATGTGGCATCCAGAGTACATCCTTCACACAGTCCTAAATTTTCTTTAATCTAGAGTTACTATCAGGTTTGGCTGATATATAGAGCAGTGTCATCTGCATTTGTAAGTTAACATCCTGTCTGCTTATAACTGCCCTGTGGTAACATCTATAATGTAAATAATAGATACCCTTAAATAGAGCATTGTGGAACTCCATATCGGACTTCTGTGTAATTTAGAAATACGGACTGATAGGGTTCGTTTAGATATGATTTGAACCACAATAGGGCTGTTTCTGTGATTCCAACCATGTTCTTTAATCTTTCAAAGAGAATATTGTTATCTATAGTGTCAAAGGCTAAACTGAGGGCGAGTAGGGCTACGTAGCCTTGATCAGAGGCAAGAAAGAGATCGTTTGTAATCTTTACTTGGGCTGTCTGAATCCAGATTGGAATTTCTCATACATTTCATTTTTACTCTGGTATAAGCAGAGTTGTTGAGGCACAGCATTTTCTAATATCTTGGACAGAAATGTCAGGCTTGAGATGGGTCTGTAATTGACAGTACACCAGGACCAAGATTTAGTTTCTTAATTAAAGGTTTTATAACTGCAAATTAAAGGGATTTGGGTACATGGCCTTAGGTAAGGGATGAATTTACTATTGTTAAAAGAGGTCTGATTATAATTGGGAGTAATTCTGTCAGTATTTTAAAGGGAATTGGGTCGAGTGTACAGGCTGTATTATAAAAAATGTATTATAAAAATATTACTGGTTAAGGTAGTAGGGATCTGGGGTTAAGAATCTGCCTGGCATACCTGACTTAGGTTGTATATTTAACAGTCTAAATTTAAATTTATTTGTGGAAGTTACTGGTACTGGTAAGAATTGATACGTAGGTTTCCTTTTTTCCCCTAAGACTGTTAAAACCAATTTTCTGTTCTCAATATATGCTCGATACTGCAGGGTTTGTTTAAATGTGAGCAAGTGATACTAATATTACTTTTTCAATACAAGCAGAGAAAGGGCAGAACAAATGGTTTGAATATAGTAAATCATCACTTACCTGACAGATCTCAGGCAGCACAGGTGTAGCCTTTCTCGGTGGTAGAGGACAGAATGTCAAACCTGCAGTCAGCAGTGGAGCGCGAAGAGTCAGCTGAATGGCTTGCTTCCTCGATCCTGCCGTCTGTTTTCTTCCAAACGGTGTCTGGAATTTAGTGTACTAGAGGTCTTCCAGGCCACAGGTACCGCAGTATTACTCTTTGGGCCCGATATTTAATAGGGTCTTACAATAAAATCTCCAACAATGAGAACACCATCTGGAGTAGTTGCCCTCTCTGCTGGAGCATGCAGAGCCATAGACAATGTTTTTCTTTTTTCTGTCCTAGGGAGAAAAAGGAAATTGCGCAATATGCAGAGGTGGTCAGAGTTAGGGGACCGGTCAATAATAGGTGCCTTTCTCACACTTTTCTACATCTGTTGAAGGAAAAATTAAGAAAAATCTCATTAACTTGTTTACTGTAAATGCAGTGTCTTGTCTGCTAATGATACTGAACATGTATACATCACTCTGTATTTAAAAGTAAAAATTAATTAGAACATTTTTGTGTACGATGTAAGCTAATTACAAAAAATGCTAATGGGTACAATACACACAGTGCAGCATACGGAATGATGAAGCATCTGGTGCTAAGGTAGTGGTATGGGGGCCCCAAATGAAAATCTGCTTAGGGCCCCATAAAGTCTTGGGCTGGCCCTGGTCACGCTGATGCTCCCAGTGCCTCTCCATGGCCACCATATTCCTCGAAAGTAAACACAGAAGTTAGTTAGTGAGATAATGTCTTAAAAGCTGTGAGGGAGAAAGGAGGTGTAGTGCGGAGTGGAAGCAACATTTCCTTGTTTCCATACATGTCGAAGAAGCTGGTTGAGAGGAGGAAAACGTTCTGATTGGCGAAACAGCTGCTGCGTGACAAGAAAGTGAGGTTTCCTTTAGTCTTTCCTGCAGCGCTCCAGTTTGCGTGGAAGAGGAGAAACAAAGTTTGACGTCACAACAGAAGCTGTCAAGTTCATCAAGAAGCAAGTTACTGATGGAGAATAAACTATAAAACATCCACTAGCACAAGGAGACTGAGAGGTATGATTGGTCTGGATAGCTTTGTGTAGCTTTTGTTTAGGCTATAACCTAGTAGACGTCTCAGACATTCCACTGACCTAAGTTAAGTTCTCTTCTTTTTTGTCTTCCTTTTTTCTCTTTGTTGTTAGTTTTGTGGACATGAATTTAACAAGAAGAGAATCCTCAGCTGGCTACTGGAGACATTTTTCTGTTCATGTTCTCTCCTCTGCTGTGGAGAAAAGATTTTTGTTGGCCTGTTTGGCTATGCTGGTTCTATTTAGAATTACAGGTATCCTAATAATGTTCACTGGTACAAAAGCAGTAGCCTATATTTTGAAATTAGGAAAGTCAGATGGCATGGAACGATTGCTATGCCAATCTTTTATTTCAGTTTTGTTATCTTATCATATGAATGGCAAATAGTGCTAATGTTAATGTTCCTGGAATATTAATAGTTCTTATGGAGTTCTTATTTTGGTCCATAGGAGGATGAACTTTGCTGAGAGAGTATAAGGATAGTAATGGTAGAGTTATTTATATAGAAGCCAATATAAATTGGGGGGGGGGGGGGGTTGGGGGTAAATAACACTGTGTAATATCTATGCTCCTAACATGGAGGACCCATCTTTCTTTCATGGAGTTAATAAATTGGGAAATGCCCAAGGACAAATGCTTTTGGCAGGAGACTTCAATTAGGTCTTAAATGGGATATTAGATAAAAGTAAATAATCAGGTACCTCAACGCCGAAGGATAGAGCTGCCATTCACATGCTGATGGCGGACAATGACCTGATTCAATCCTAGAAACCAGAAATGCACATTTTACTACCACTGCCATAATTCCTACCCAAGACTTGACCTTGATTTTAATCTCCCAGAGTCTAACCAATAATATCACTGATAGCACTATCAACGCTATTTCCCTGTCGGACCATGCACCTGTTTAGCTTTGTGTGAATATACATTCAGACAGGCTTAGAAGAGGTAGATGGAGAATGAAGATTTAGTCTAGATTTAGTCCTGACCCTGGGTGTTAGCATTAAGCTTAGTGACATCAGACCATTATCTAATCTCCTATGAGCTACATCTTAGGCAAAATGTTAATTTGGCCCCTTGCCACTTTTTAAAGCATGCAATAACCCAATGACCACTGTACAGTTTACTGAAAACCTCCCAGACCTACCGACCTTAGCTTACACTCCGTTAGATTAAACATAGCTAGATAGATTAACAAACAGTCTTTAAAATACCCTTCAATTAACCGTAGACAAGGTGGCTCCACCCGCACAGTGGTACAGTGATCAAACTCGTACCTTAAAACAAACAGCGCAGAAACTAGAGCAAAAATGGCGGACGACCCAAGTGTCCCAAGATT
The DNA here is from genome assembly GCF_030463535.1 of Salminus brasiliensis. NCBI lineage: Eukaryota > Metazoa > Chordata > Actinopteri > Characiformes > Bryconidae > Salminus > Salminus brasiliensis. Next base: position 10,669,563 of record NC_132881.1, on the reverse strand, counting down.
CCAGCTTCTTTAACCAGTAATGTTTTTATGGACTATTTTAATAATAAAATAGAAAGCATTAAACAACAAATCCAACACTCCTTATTACATCAAACATTTGACCTTAAATCAAAATTGCCTGGTACAGCTGCTTTAGAACATAACTTGGTTGTAGAATAAAGGCTGGAAGCCTTCTACCCACTTCCACAGCCAGAACTAAAAAAAGATTTCCTCAGCAAATTGCACAACCTGTACACTTGACCCAATTCCCTCTAAAATACTATACGAAATACTCCCAATTTTAATCAGACCTCTTTTAACAACAGTAAATTCATCCCTTAGCTTAGGGCATGTACCCAAAACCCTTAAATTAGCAGTCATGAAACCTTTAATTAAGAAACCAAATCTCCTAGTCCATCCATGAATAAGAAATTCCTATCTGGATTCAGACCCCATCATAGCACAGAGACAGCCCTAGTGAAGATTACAAAGATCTCTCTCTTCCCTTTGATCAAGGCTATGTATCTTTATTAGCCCTACTAGACCGCAGTGCAGCCTTTGATACAATAGGTCACACTATTCTACTAGAAAGATTAGAGAAAATGGTTGGAATCACAGGGACAGCCCTACCGTGGTTCAAATCATATCTAACTGAACACCATCAGTTTATAAAGATAAAAGATTTATCATCAAATTACACAAGTAAGATATGGAGTTCCACAATACTCTATTTTAGGACTGCTATTATTTACATTATACATGTTACCACTGGGCAGTTATAATTTCCATTGCCATTGCAGATAACACACAGCTCTATATATCAGCCCAACATGTTGATACATTTAGATTAAAGAAAATGGAGGACTGTGTAAAGGATATAAAACTCTGGATGTCACATAACTTCTTTCTTCTTAACAGTAACAAAACAAAACTTCTCCTTTTAGGTCCAAAAGACACTAGAAATAAACTATTTTTATTTAGACTTAATGTTAGATCAGCTGATTTTTTCATTATCCCTGGTCCAGCAACTAAAAATCATTTGACCGAATAAAGATTTGAATAAAGTAAACCATCACTTACCTGACTGGTGTGACTGGGTAAGGTCTTGGTGTAGCACCTTCTCAATGTTTCCGGAGAGCACAACAGATTCCAGGCAGCAGAGGTGAAGCCTTTCTCTGTGATAGAGGACCGGACATCATACCCAATTTCATCACTTTAACTGGTGGTACTATTTCCACATATTTCTCAGACTAGGAGAAGCTGCATTTTCAAACACTAGTAAATGAAACTTCACAGAAATTAATCGGGCTTTCTTTCTAATGAGCTAAAAAAACAGTCACTTAAAATCCAAGCACATTTGAGTTTGAGAACCTTGAGTTTGGAAAGCTCAGTCAACTTAGTTTGATATTGGATCATTAGATATTCACTTTGCCCCTCCTCTCACTCACAAACAAATCCCTTAAAACCTCAAACATGACTAAAAAAAAAAACGATGGAGAACAGAGAAACTACACTCATTATATTTCCTCAACATTTCCAGTCTTTCCATTTGAACAAGGATATTTAATCAGAATAGCCAGAATTCCTGCAACAGGTGCTGTTGATGCTAAAAGACAAAATGTGCGGAAATCAAAAACTCTCAGAGATAAAGAGCTGCTGGTGTTACTTAAAGACAAACAAACCTACTGAAGAACAGAGAAGAAATTAAAATCAATGACAAACCTTAACTTCTTCAACAAACAGATTTTTTTTGCACTTTAGAGGTTCTAAACATGCATGTAGCGCATTTTCATAATGAATAAATCACTACTGTGACACTGCCTATTTTAACCATTTTTAATGTAATATAGTTCCAGTTAAACATCCATAAAGCATATAAATCCAAAATCAGCTGTAGTGTAGAGAGACATCTGAAATATACTACTACCCTTAGAATAGCCAGATCACAATTTACAAAACAAGTACTTAAGAGAGCCTGCAGATTTCTTGTGGACTGCTCACTAGTGCTTGAAGGTAGGTAAAATTTTGTCTGTACTCACCCTCTTATTAACGGTACTTACTTGAAGTCCATAGAACCAACCCAAAACATAGGAGTTGGAAAGCTCTCACAAAGTGGTTTGTATTTCAGACATCCTTCTTTCTGATAACAGTTTATAATCCTGGGTGTTTCCTTGTGAAAGGAAAGTCTGAACCATGGAAATCCCTGGTTTGAGTTACTGAGAGTCAATTCAGGAGTGATACATTTGTCTTCTGTGTGTAAAGTCTATTCCAGTGTCCATAAGAAGAGCAAGTTAGTTGTAAGGACTGCAAATAGAGAAACAAACAAACAGAAAACAAGACAAAAGTGAAGCTTTCTGCAAAAGCACAACAGAACAAAACCTCATGAAGCCACATCTAAACCACCTTGCTGCTTCATAGTTCCCTCCCTTTTGGCTTGTAACCTGGCCTACTTCCAATATACTGCCACATAGTGGATGGAGTAGGAATTACCATGAAAAAAAGGTCACAACACTGGAGTCAAACGAGTGTCAGCTATGGCTTCAAGTAGGCCTAAGTTTTAGGATTTTTTTTTATGCCAATATAGAAAATAGACAATAGGCAAGTGGTTTAAAGATCCAACCACAACAGGCCCAATGAGACCTAAAGAACCAGCACAACAGGCCCAATGATAATGATAATTACAAATCAATACACATAACCAATCATCAAAATTATTGCATTTTCAACTAAAAAAAAAACATTCTGTTAATAGACATCTCATATGAAGACTTTTGTATCCTTTGAAAAGAACAAAATCTGGCATGTGTGACTGTCTCCAATAAATACTTATAAATAAATGAACACATTGTAAGGTGAATGCTGTGCCAAGCTCTCACAAAGTGGTTTGTATTCCAGACATCCTTCTTTCTGATAACAGTTTATAATCCTGGGTGTTTCCTTGTGAAAGGAAAGTCTAAACCATGGAAATCCCTGGTTTGAGTTGCTGAGAGTCAATTCAGGAGTGATACATTTGTCTTCTGTGTGTAAAGTTTATCCCAATGTCCATAAGAAGAGCAAGTTAGTTGTAAGGACTGCAAATAGAGAACCAAACAAACAGAAAACAAGACAAAAGTGAAGCTTTCTGCAAAAACAGAACAGCACAAAACCTCATGAATAAAACATACACAAAGCTTGACTGAATATAGAAAGAATTAAATGACAGCAAACTTACAGTGAGTGTTAGAACCTGTAGTTCCACCAGTAAGGATCTTCATTACAGTGAGGCCTGAAGTGAGCCACATCTAAACCACCTTGCTGCTTCATAGTTCCCTCCCTTTTGGCTTGTAACCTGGCCTACTTCCAATATACTGCCACATAGTGGATGGAGTAGGAATTACCATGAAAAAAAACAGTCACAACACTGGAGTCACACGAGTGTCAGCTATGGCTTCAAGTAGGCCTAAGTTTTAGAATTTTTTTTATGCCAATATAGAAAAAAGACAATAGGCAAGTGGCTTAAAGTTCCAACCACAACAGGCCCAATGAGACCTAAAGAACCAGCACAACAGGCCCAATGATAATGATAATGACAAATCAATACACATAACCAATCATCAAAATTATTGCATTTTCAACTAAAAAAACATTCTGTTAATAGTCATATCTCATATGAAGACTTTTGTATCCTTTGAAAAGAACTAAATCTGGCATGTGTGACTGTCTCCTATAAATACTTATAAATAAATGAACACATTGTAAGGTGAATGCTGTGCCAAGGTCCTGCACAATTGTTTCTTATTTTAGTGACAAATAAATAGCAATTTAATACATTTATAACTATTTTACAAAGTTAGTGAGATAATGTTTACATCAATCCTGATGCTTTAAATCTCTCCCACATGGTGAGGTATACGGTTTATTTATTTAATAATGGTATCGGATCGGTACTGCGTATCCATCAATAAGTTTATGTATTGGTATCGATTATGTATGGTGTATCTGTAATTGTAACATATAGGAAACAGCATATGACAGCATTATTGTAAGGCATTTCTGGCAACTTCACTGGTTAATAGAATATGCCTACATTGATAAATCCCCTTAAGTTGCACCCTGATTGGTGAATGTTTAGCATGTCAAATGTATGCTTGAATGTGATTGGCTAATACCAACCACAATAATTGACATATCAAGTCCTCTGGTCAGACTATTATAGAACAGGCTAAAGATGCAGCATGTAAAATTGCAGGTTGACTGGATGAATGGTTTCTAAGAGTTATGTACTATTGGCCTCGCTTTCTTGTGACAAATGTCCACCTAACTTGACATACCCCCTCAAAATAAAGTGCTGAACAGATTTTGTTAAAATGGGCTTGTTCAAAGTCAAAGTGTTCAAAAGGTACAAGTTGACATTATTCATTATAATTATTATTAATTATAAATATTGCAGGTATTTTGCTACTAGATATGTGAGGATTGGTAAAAAAAAAAATCTTGAAGTAGGAAGGATCAAGAAATTACCAAAAAAAAAGAAGAATTTTGTGTGTAGGACACAGATGCTACAGACCAGATGCTTTTGAATAAAAACGCTTAATGCTTTCCTGTAACGCCACCATCAAACCAGTGAATGTAATTTTTCTTGAAGCTGCTGTAACTTCTTTGATGTTTCTGGGATTTACGGCTCTTTATGGCAGGAGTAAACAGACCCAAAGTGTCATTCACAGTGCTGAGGCAAGACTTTCGTAATATGGTATGTGGCAGTGGATGGCATTTTCAGATGATGCAGTGGCCACTTCCTAGTGCCAGATGTTGATTAGGAACTGAACCCCCTTACAAAATGTGCCTTAGCTCTTTACGTATTGGATAGGCTTGACTCTGGGCTTAAGTTTTCTCGCTAATCGGAGGAATCCTGCTTTGTGAAATGCCCCCCATTAGATGAACAGAATTACTGGATACATTTGATTCATTTTGTTGCTCTTGATGTGCAGGTATCCCACCAATGCAGAGTATGTCCAAGTTACCAAAGCTTTAATGGCGAAGAGCTCTTTTCTGAGGGATGATGAGGAGTTATGAACAGTTATGGAAGTTTGTTTAAGAACGATTTTATTATGGTTGATCACAGAAGAGTAGTTGGTGTAATATTGGTATTGGAGAGATTTGAGTAATTCTCTTTTTATGGTTGGGACTGATATTTTGTGTCTTTGATGAGGAAATCATGCGTTGTTGGAGAGGATACTATGTCTGAGGCCCACAATAAGGTGTTGCCTGAAAAACCTGATTTGATGATCGTGAAGGACCTTATGAAAGCCTTTGCATTGGCAGCATGGAGAACTAGCTGAGGGAATGACTATTGAAAAGCTCTTGGAAGATTCTTGGGGGTAAGTGGAATAATGTAATGGGGAAAAACAGCAGAGCCATCAAATGTGATGTGATGAACCAACTTCATATGAATAGTTGTGTCTTTTATAGTCTATTATAAGATATTTCTGACTGTTCTAGGTTCTTTACTCTCCACTACTGCCTTCATCACTACACTTTTTTGCAACATCATAATGAAGCTTATGTGTATTTTGAGGTTAATGCCATCCATCCTGTGATGGTGTACATTGTCACCGCTTCATCTGAAACAGTGCTTGGAGTTTTCCTCTGAAGGACTCCTAGGTGATCTTCAGGAGATGCTCAGCAAAAGTGTAAAGCACACCACTTTCATTTCCACCAGCAGACCTACAGAAGACTCTTAAATTCAGTGCTGCTCTCAGAGGTGTACAGGGTCAAGGGGAGGTGCATCAGTGTGTATCTAATATTACACTAAATTATTAAGTATTCCCTTGATGCTATTGGTGTGTGGCAGATGAAGGTGGTGAGAAATTCCCAGCACCTATTTCTCATTTCTATCCAATAGAAATGAGAAATTTATTTCAGTGGACTTTGTTTACCTTACAATTCATAAAGTAATGTGAAGGAAAGGACACTCTCCCTCTCTATGGAGTTCACTTTTTCTGTACTCAAGAGTCTAATACAATGTCTTTAATATTCAGCCTCTAATTCACTCACTATTAAGGGCACAGAAGCCATTCACTTGAATAGAAAAGTGCACACCTATAAAGAGAGAAGGAATCCGTTTGGAAGAAACAGACATCTTCACCTCTGGTGTGTAAAGGAGTGATACAGGAGGTCATTCCTGCTGGTACTATTATATTTTTTAGTTCATCTGCTTTTGCCAGGCCTGCTGGCAACTGAACTGTCAGTCAGTGTCCCCACTCATCCATTCATGAGTCTTTCTGCTCATTCATCTCAGCCGCTGTACCTGTTGACATTTGTACATTAATGTATGTGGCTGCTATGATGATTTAAGTATAAATCAGTTTGCGAGTGCGGACCAAGCTAGCTAAGGCAAGGAGGCAACTCGAGAAATTTGGGCTGGAGTTCTGAGGGACTTCAAGCAGATGGAATTCGAAACCAGACCCCCCTTGCCAGGTAGAGGTTGAGTAAAATTGGATCAGGAGGAGCAGGGGTGGTGGTGGGATGCAAGTTTCGGCACGAGAACGAGAAGGGAGAGGAGCGGTTTTATAGCGCGTAGTAATTGAGGGGAAGAGTTTGGGCGTGGTGCTTCTCCCGAACTTTCAGTTATTACATAACTCCATTTTGAGGATAAGGTGTGATTTCACTTCTCTGCAATTCTCGCCATAACAGTACATTTTATGTAAATGTGCCACATTCTAATCGGGGGGAGGAGTGCAGGCAATGGAAAACAGTTGGGGTCTACCTGGGGGGGGGGGGGGGGTGTACTGGTCCTAAGCTTGAAAGGCATGAAGGCATATGCCTTCTTCTGCAGACATGGAAGGCCTGGCTGCTCACAACCATGAGACGATGGGGAGAATACAGAGATAGAAAATGTCATGACATGAATGTAATAATGGAAATAATGCCATGAAATAAATACCACTGAAATCCTTCACTCGGTAGGAGTCATATCAGTGTCTGTAAAAAACATACAAAGCATGACATCCTGCCATTCTATTACACAGAAATGAGGACAAATTTAGTTCAAATGAGAGCTGTCTTATGTTCAAACTGGGGCCAGGTTCTGTGCAGTAACTGCATCCATACGTTTGCATCCATGAATTGACAGTCCTTCGTAGTGCTCATGTCAGTCATTTTTACACAAATAACACGTATGTGACAGAAGAGACTCAAAATAATCTTATTCGTTTAAATTAAAACCTATGTCTAGCTTAGACCTCAGCCTAGACAAGCCACTGACCATTGTAATAAATCGAATAAAATAGGACTATAATAAAAGTAAAACAGAAGAGGCAGCGAGCTAGATGATGGGGGCTGTTAATGTTTTAATAGAACTAATTACACTCATTTATCCAGACATTACATGCTGCAAAATGCATTTTACATGAGACACCCACACATTGCTGGACCCCCTGACAGATATCTCCATTATGCGCACATGCACTCAGTCTCTAATGTTGTTGAACTGTGCAGGTTTAGTGTGAAGTGGTGTAAGGTGATTGAGTTTGGAAAAAAGTCGAGTCTACTGGCCTCCAAGTGGATTGTCCTCACAACTGCACAACTATACGCTTTGACTTTGGCTATGTTTTATACTTTAGTTGGAGAAGCGGGCAGGGAAGAGGAGGAGTACTCAGTACAGCTGGTTATTCTAGTGGTCTACAGCTTTGTCTGACGTTACCACACCAAGGACTGGTACAGAGATATTCAGTTTCCCTGAATGGCTTTGTAGCATATTTCTGTTATAGAGGACCCTAACCCTCATATATAGGTATTGCAGTTACAGTTATTGCCACAGTCATAGCCACAGTTACTGTCACAGTTAATGTTACTGTGTGATGGTAACAGTAATCCACGGATGAGGTTGTTTACAGTTGCAGTATTACTGCATAGTACTAAGTACTTAATGCAGAACTGCTGTAACACACAGTATTGTGCAAAAGATGACTAGAGCAGAACAGGCAGTGATGGAAATGCAGTGCAGGTGATATACAGATGTACAATGATGCTGAGTAACAGATTAATTTGATGGATTGGAGTGTAGATTTGTATAATCCGATGGCTGTAGGAAGAAATTACCTGTCAAAGTGTTTTTCCTGCAGCGAGGTCTGCTGCCCATTGTGTGCTCTCTGTCCCTGTAGTGTTTTGTGGACTGGGTGAGAGTTCTTCATGATCACGGACACCTTTGCCAACATCCCATTACCCTCTCCAGCACCATCTCCACTGTGTCCAGTTTAGCCCCCAGGACTGAGTCGGTCAGTCTTATGATCTTGTTCAGTCTGTTTGGGTCTTTTGTTGTAGTATTGCTGCCCAGCACACAATGGCACAGAAAAATTATATTTGGCACCACAGATTTGTAGAAAGTTCATAGCAGCTAGGTTGTCACACCAAAGAACCTCAGCCTTCAAAAAGTAGCGCTGGTTTTGGCCTTTCTTGTACAGCTTGTCCATGTTCACTTCCCATTCCAACTTGTCCCACAATTGAACACCCAAAAATCGTCCAAGACTAAGCTTAATCCCTGTGCAGGAAATTGGCCCCTGTAGTTTCATGGTTCTTTCATAAGAGTCTGGAATTTCATCTTTATACTGGATTTATAATCCCTGTATGCTTTTTATCATCACCTACATTTGTTTAAAACTAATTATAACTGAAAACGATTCTGATCTGCTATTTTGGGGGTATTTTCATTTCACTTCGCACTCTGTGTGGCCAGGCCATGTGATAGCATACCAGCCTGGTCCCTCAAAGCCCTGCAGGTTCTTGTAAGATGGTTCCACTGTTGTCTCATTTCTTTCACAAGTAGAGCCTCTTCCTCGATAAGTCTCTCCAGCTGCATCACCTTGTCAAAAACGTTCTTCTTCATGTCTAAGTGTTTCAGAGGATATAGGTAGGGCTAGCTTGTATTGGGTTTCACAGTAAACAGGATGGTGCATCGGTAGAGACACAGGAATAAAGACGAGGGAACATAATTTCTTCTTATTAAACTGTATTGTAATCCAATAGTACTTCACAGTACAACTTGACATTAAGCATTGCTCACAGTCTGAAATAACAAAAAAAAAAAAAACATCAAATCATATTCGAACAAATATTCTAAACTGCTGAATCAGATAAGAAATGATCACTTAATAAATAATAAGTATTAACATTCAGTTCTAGTAGGAATAGTATTTAAGGGACATTATGTTCTAGAGAATATGCACATGGTTACATATAGAGCTTCCCTATATTTTTGGCGAACATGAGAACTGCACTACTATGTCCTCAGGCGGAAGCCATTTTTCGCACAGAACAAGAACTTTACTGCAGCTCGAACGACTTTCTTTCTCTCTTTATTCTTTAACATGGAGTTAATTCTCACAAGGAACAAACTTGAACAGCCAACTAGCTGGCACTTACTTGTCGTCATCAACTCAATGCATGGATATCACCAGCTGAACTGAATGTAATGTAATGCAGGGGAGTGTAATTGAACTGAAAGGCGATGCACACAGCATCAGAGCTCCTGCTTCTCTCTCTCACTCCACACGTCATTTCCAGTTGTCCTGCAGTGTGAGTTTTAATAATTTGACATCTGATGTTAGTGCTGCAACTGTCTGTCCTGGCTACACAGGCAATGCGTGACTGGTTTTACATTGTGGAGGAAGAAAAGCAGAAGCACTGTGACAGTTAATCAGAGGAGTCGGGCGTTCAGTCACTTCCTCCTGACTCTGTGGAACATGGTCACTCTGTGAGGTTGAAAGCACAGTTTAGTACAAATGGGCAAAAAAAGGGGGTAAAAATGTCAGGTCTAATGATCTTCATGGTCAGAATCTGCACATTTCTATGGTCTGAAACAAATGAAAAGTCTGAGTTTAATGAGTTCAAATGAAGAGTCACGAAAATGGTTCATGTCAAAATTAACATACCAGAATCCCAAGTCATAACGTCAGCGAATACAAAAGTAATCGTAGCATACATCAGAAACAGCAGTGCTGCTAGAGTTTTTTAAACGTTGTGTCCACTCACTGTACACTCGTTTAGACACTCCTACCAAGGTGGTAGGTGTGTACAATTACAAGCCAACGTCTCCAAAGCAGAATGACAAGCTTGGTTTGTCTACAGAGTGAACAGTGAAAACTCCAACAGCCCTTCTATGTCTGATTCAGTAACACCAGTGCAATAAACTGGTACTATCTGGGTGGTGGATTATTCTCAGCACTGCAGTAACACTGACAGGGAGGTGGCGTGTTAGTGTGTGTTGCACCAGTGCGAGTGAGTTAGACACACAGCAGTGCTGCTGGAGTTTTTAAACAGATCAGTGTCACTGAGAATAGTCCACCAATCACAAATATCCAGCCAACAGCGTCCTGTGACCAACTGGAAATGATAGTCTTGTGGAGGTCCTGAATACTAAAGAAAAAGGTGTGCTGGCAAAGTACACAGGGAAAAAGATGGATTACAGTATGTAACTGTACAACAACCAAGACCTATATGGTCAGTGGAACTGATCAAATGGAAAACGTGCAGAAACAATGAGGTGGTTTTATTGAACATGCTCACTAGAGTATAAACACAGTATAAAGATTATGTAAGGGTTTAAGTGTACGATGTGGAAGGGGCACTTTGCTCCATGTAAAAATGTATTTGAACTGGAAATTACCTAAATTACCTACAACTTAATGTTATTGTCACAGATTTCACATTTAAAAATGAATTCCACAAGTTCATGATGTCTGGGAGGCAACCTGAACATGGCTACTTACCAGTTACTCGATATAGATCCCCCCTTTTCTGTTGCATGCCCAAAAATAGGCCTTTAATCACATGTTGCAACCCCACTGAATCATCTGATCTGGGGTCATGTGGAGCTGTAAAGAATATTTGTCAGGTTAAGGTGGTTGACATTAAAAGTAAATCTAACATATTGAGATAAAGACAAAACAGTAAATGACTAAACAACATGGGATGTAAAATTAAAGGACGACACCCATAAATGTTTTGCCAAGAAAATCTGAGAATCTATCTATAGTTTGCCTTATTTTTAGTTTTATGGTGACTTATAAGTATTCCAACATTTTGACAGAGAAAGTCACATCACTTATGCAATGAGAAAGCAATTATACAAATAATTTTGAAGTTTGTTTGCCATGGTCACATCAGTTAAAAGGGCAGGTGTTAAAATATACTTGTAAAAAACAGTAAGATGATCCCCCCCCCCCCCTCCTGACATGCAATGTGATCATATCCACTCGAGCTGTAATGATGAAGGAACTGATAAAGGTGCAGGTTAAAAAAAGCACAATACATGAGCACTGTAAGTAAAGGTACACTTCCCAGCCTTACTCATGTATTTTGTAGTTAGAGCCACTCGTGGCAAAAAGCTGTTAAATATGGTAGTGTCTACCCCTGTTTGGTTTCTGTCACCCTGCTGCACCTACAGCATTTATATCAGATGTCAAGAATACAAATTTGAAGTTTAAAAACACCACCAATATGGTAAAATACTTAACTGTGTGTTCGACAATACACAATTACCTCACATTTTGTAGAACGCCCCTTTGCATGCAGAAAAGTCTAAGTCATCTAAGTCAAGTTTTGTATTTCTGGGAATGTCTGAGCCGGCTTCTGCAGATAGGGCCAATATCCACACATTAGATCAGTGCAGAAGAACTTTCCATTTGTTTTTGTGGCCAGTTCTTCTTGCAAAAATGGAGGATTGGCAAATATCTCCCCCAATACATGTTCAGACCTTTAAGCAAACTGCCACCTCCAGGACCTCTTCATCACATATGATGTTTGTCTTTTTAGAGGTCTCTCTGGCTGCAGCCCATGTTGATGTCCCACAGATTCATTTTCCATATACCTGTAACACAATGTCACTATCAAATATATACAAAAAGTAAATCCTGCTTCACTATGTACAGTCTAAAGTGTTTTGACAAATATCTTACTGGCTTGGCCTTCTTACGAATGCACTCAACAAATGTTGCTACATCTTTATCACTGGCCAAAAAAATGCCATCAAAAAATGTCTGTTCCTCTAAAGAAAACATTAAAGATAATAAAGATACTCCCTAGAGATTCTGACAGTTTACAGTTATTAATAATAACATAACTCTTTGTTTTGCTGAAACAATGTAGTTTTCGGTTTCCATCGACAGACACAGCAACTGTATCTAGGGTGCAAACTGGGCAAGAGAAGTGGTCAATGCTACAGAATTTTTCTTTTTCATGATGACAATATGTTCATTCAAGGAAAGCTTTTTGGAAGATACACAAATCGCCACAAATGTTCTCATTCTGGAATTAGGAAAATACTGAATAACAGTGGCATGCTAATTACAGACCTGCACAAATAAGGACAAGTGGCTTTTCAACAGCCTCACCCTTCCAAATTGTTGTGAACAACATTTTAGGTGTGAAAAATACATACCAATAACTTGGTGTGCATTTACATCCGCAAAGCATTGTTCACTAGCTGAAGCTTCAGATGTTCTTGCATTTTCTGGAATTATTATTTTTCTAATACATTTTCATACATACACAGAACATGCAAATCAACATGACATATGTTTCCTCATAGAGGATGGGAAGCGGAACCATTTTTTGTTATTGTTCAGCAACTCGTGAAAATGTATTTAACAAAATGACCTGTTAAGGAGGGACAAGGCACTGGTGACCCCTGTGTCCATCAGGGGGGTCAATGTGGACACTGTGGAGAACTACAAATATCTAAGAGTTTACATTGACAATTAACTACACTGGGCTAAGAACACTGACGCCCTCTACAGGAAGGACCAAAGTCGTCTCTATTTTCTAAGGTCCTTCAATAACTGCCAGACTATGCTCAGGATCTTCTATGAGTCTGTGGCAGCAAGTGCAAGTGCATTCTGGGACAGGCTGAGAGTGGCAGACACCAACAGACTGAACAAACTGATCCAAAAGGCCAGTGATGATGTGGGTGTGGAGGTGGACTCACTGAGGCAGTGTCAGAGGGGAGGATGCTGTATAAGCTGCATGCCATTACGGATAATGGCTCCAACCCACAAGAACACATTCAGTGCAAGACTCGTCACCAAAATGCACCACAGAGCACCACAGGTCATAAAAACTAACCAGAAAACCAGCTAACATAAACTCTACCATTAACTCACCTGTCCCCGTGTCTACCTGGTCCCTGCAAGAGGCAGAGAAAGATAATGAGAATCAATGATGAATAGATGTTCAAAGCTGTAAAAAAGAGAAAGATCATAATTACACACAATTAGATCCAGTATTAAATCAGTTAGTACAGCATACGAGATCTCTAGCCAGCACATCGTGACAACCACAGTGAAAACACCAGCTGCTTTATCTAGCAAGCGCTCCTCATTAGCCACCTAGCACTAGCTAGCTAATGTACGAGCTCAGCTGACACCTCACTCTACGCTAATGAATGAGCAGACAGTGTCTCCCGTTCCCTTATCTTCATATAAGCTTTTGGTAAAAGATATGTTAGAAGAACCTCTGATTTAACCACCAAACTATATGAGAATGGCCACAACTACGGCTCGCTGTGTACCTGATGCTACCTGATGCTATGTTAGACCTCACCCCACAGGCTGCATTAGCCTAGCCACCTAGCTAGCTGTTACCTACTAGCTAGATAAATCACCCTTAAACAGTAGAAAGGACCCAGTTCCCCTATATAAAGGATAAAGGATAAAGGTGCACGTATTCGTCACTGTACAGTGTGGACTGTACAGCGAAATGTGTCCTCCGCATTTAACCCATCTGGTAGTGAACACACACTCACACACACACACGTGTTAGGGGCAGTGAGTACACACACACACCCAGAGCGGTGGGCAGCCAACTCCAGCGCCCGGGGAGCAGAGAGGGTAAAGGGCCTTGCTCAAGGGCCCAACAGTGGCAGCTTGCCGAGCCCGGGAATCGAACCCACAACCCTGTTATCGATATCCCGGCGCTCTAACCGCTGAGCCACCACTGCCCCGTAGAGATACTGCAATACCAGGTCAATGCGTGGAGCGGAAGGAGCAAGCTCCTCTTCCGACTCCCGAGTTCAAACATCAATTTAATATATAGTCCTCATATAGAGGACGTATCTTAAACCTAAAAAGTGGTCAGAGGTACGTATATCCCATGAGACCAGGCTGATTATTTCACTAATCAATTAAAAACAATAAAGATACATATATACAGGCAGATTGATATATACAGTGCCCTCCATAATTATCTAATAAATTGAGTTTTTTTCTAAGTAATATAGGACCATGATGGGAAAAAAAGAGTAAAATCCAACATTTAACTCAAGTGAATTTATTCAGTAGGAAAAAAATCCCACATTAAGAAATAATTGTTTAACATCAAATCATGTGTGCCACAATTATTGGCAACCCTGATGTTAATACTTTGTACAACCCCCTTTTGCCAACAAAACAGCACCTAATCTTCTCTTATAATGTTTCACAAGATGGGAGAATACAGATAGAGGGATCTTTGACCATTCCTCTTTGCACAATCTCTCTGAATCATCCAGCGACCTGGGTCCTCTTCTCTGCACTCTCCTCTTCAGCTCACCCCACAGGTTTTCAATGGGGTTGAGGTCTGGGGACTGAGATGGCCATGGGAGGAGCTTGATTCTGTGTGTGGTGAACCATTTCTGTGTAGATTTGGCCATATGTTTTGGGTCATTATCTTGCTGAAAGACCCAGTGACGACCCATCTTCAGCTTTTGGGCAGAAGCCACCAGATTTTGTTTTAAAATGTCCTGGTATTTCAAAGCATTCATGATGCCATGCACCCTAACAAGGTTCCCAGGGCCTTTGGAAGAGAAACAGGCCCACAGCATCACTGATCCTCCCCCATATTTCACAGTGGGCATGAGGTGCTTTTCTGCATACTCAGCTCTTGTGTTACGCCAGACCCACTTAGAGCATTTGTTGCCAAAAAGCTCTATCTTAGTTTCATCTGACCAAAGCACACAGTCTCAGTTGAAGTTCCAGTACTGCTTAGCAAACTCCAAACGTTTGCGTTTATGATTGTGAGTGAGAAAAGGTTTTTTCCGTGCATGCCTTCCAAACAGCTTGTTGGCATGCAGATAGCGCCTGATGGTTGTTTTGGAGACTTTGTGACCCCAAGAAGCTACCATTTGTTGCAATTCTGTAACAGTGAGCTTTGGAGACCTTTTTATTTCTCTCATCATCCTCCTCACTGTGCGTGGTGGCAAAATAAACTTGCGTCCTCGTCCAGGCTTGTTTACCACTGTTCCAGTTGTTTTAAACTTCTTAATAGTTAATAGACAGTAGATATGGACAGGTGGAGGTGAGTGGCTATTTTCTTGTAGCCATTGCCTGACTTGTGGAGGTCAACACACATCTGCCTTACTTGAATGGTATGTTCCTTTGTCTTTCCCATGTTGAAGAGAAATGGCCTCTGTGTCACATCATATTTATACCCCAGGGAAACTGGAAGTTGTGAATTACTAATTAAATGTTCCTACATACTCTGATCAACTTCGTAAACTACTGTAGAATTGACAGAAATACTTTAATTACATTTATTTCCTAAGAAATGTTAGGGGTGCCAATAATTGTGGAACAGGTGATTTTATAAAGAATAATTATTTCTTAGTCAGGGATTTTTTTTTCCCCTTAAAATTCACTTGAGTTAAAGGTTGGATTTTCTCTTTTTTTCTATAGTGGTCCTATATTATTTAGAAAAAAACTCAATTTATTAGAAGCTAAAGAACACATCTTAACCAGTGGTGCCAATAATTATGGAGGGCACTGTAGATAGCGAGCCACACACACAGTTGCAATGGAAAGACCCTTGTTGGCTGTATGCACCATCAGAAAGGGGGGAGCCATTGGTCCTGAAAGCCTGTAAGACAACAAAAAGTCAATACATGTATGGAAACTGAATGATCACCTACCTGTTACACACTTGCAGACACAAAGATAGCAAGCCCCACACACAGTTGCAATGGACAGCCCCTTGGTTCATGTGGTCCGAAAAACCTGTAAGACAAAAAAAGAAAGTCAAAACATGTATAGAAACTGAATGATCACCTACCTGTTACACACTTGCAGAGAGATAGTAGCGAGCTACACACAGTTGCAGATGCACAGACCCTTGGTTCATGAGGTCCGAAAAACCTATAAGATAAAAAAAGAAAGTCAATACATGTATAGAAACTGAATGATCACTTACCTGTTACACACCTGCAAACAAATAGTAGCGAGTCACACACAGTTGCGGATGCACAGACCCTTGGTTCTTGTGGTCCGAAAACCTGTAAGATAAAAAAAGAAAGTCAATACATGTATAGAAACTGAATGATCACCTACCTGTTACACACTTGCAGACAGATAGTAGCGAGTCACACACAGTTGCAGATGCACAGACCCTTGGTTCATGTGGTCCGAAAACCTGTAAGATAAAAAAAGAAAGTCAATACATGTATAGAAACTGAATGATCACCCCCCTGTTACACACTTGCAGACAGATTGATAGCGAGCCACACACACAGTGGCAATGGGAAGACCCTTGGTTCATGCGGGTCGAAAAACCTGTAAGACAATAAAAGAAAGTCAATACATGTATAGAAACTGAATGATCTCTTACCTTTTACACACTTGCAGACAGATATTAGCGAGTCACATACAGTTGCAGATGCACAGACCCTTGGTTCATGTGGTCCGAAAAACCTGTAAGTCAAAAAAAGAAAGTCAAAACATGTATAGAAACTGAATGATCACCTACCAGTTACACACTTGCAGACAGATTGATAGCGAGCCACACACACAGTGGCAATGGGAAGACCCTTGGTTCATGCGGTCCGAAAAACCTGTAAGACAAAAAAAGAAAGTCAATACATGTATAGAAACTGAATGATCACCTACCTGTTACACACTTGCAGACAGATTGATAGCGAGCCACACCCACAGTGGAAATAGAAAGACCCTTGTTGGCTGTATACACTATCAGGAAGGGGGGAGCCATTGGTCCTGAAAGCCTGTAAGACAACGAAAAGGCATTACATGTATAGAAACTGAATGATCACCTACCTTTTACACACTTGCAGACAGAGAGTAGCGAGTCACACACAGTTGCAGATGCACAGACCCTTGGTTCATGTGGTCCGAAAGACCTTTAAGACAAAAAAAGAAAGTCAATACATGTATAGAAACTGAATGATCACTTACCTGTTACACACCTGCAAACAGATAGTAGCGAGTCACACACAGTTGCAGATGCACAGACCCTTGGTTCATGTGGTCCGAAAGACCTTTAAGACAAAAAAAGAAAATCAAAACATGTATAGAAACTGAATGATCACCTACCTGTTACACACTTGCAGACAGATAGTAGCAAGTCACACACAGTTGCAGATGCACAGACCCTTGGTTCATGCGGTCCGAAAAACCTGTAAGACAAAAAAAAAAAAGTCAATACATGTATAGAAACTGAATGATCACCCCCCTGTTACACACTTGCAGACAGATAGTAGCGAGTCACACACAGTTGAAGATGCACAGACCCTTGGTTCATGTGGTCCGAAAGATCTTTAAGACAAAAAAAGAAAGTCAATACATGTATAGAAACTGAATGATCACCTACCTGTTACACACTTGCAGACAGATTGATAGCGAGCCACACACAAAGTGGCAATGGAAAGACTCTAGTTGGCTGTATGCACTATCAGGAAGGGGGGAGCCATTGGTCCTGAAAGCCTGTAAGACAACGAAAAGGCAATACATGTATAGAAACTGAATGATCACCTACCTGTTACACAATTGCAGACAGATAGTAGCGAGTCACACAGTTGCAGATGCACAAACCCTTGTTTCATGTGGTCCGAAAGACCTTTAAGACAAAAAAAAAGAAAGGTCAATACATGTATAGAAACTGAATGATCATCTACCTGTTACACACTTGCAGACAGATAGTAGCGAGTCACACAGTTGCAGATGCACAAACCCTTGGTTCATGTGGTCCGAAAGACCTTTAAGACAAAAAAAAAGAAAGGTCAATACATGTATAGAAACTGAATGATCATCTACCTGTTACACACTTGCAGACAGATAGTAGTGAGTCACACATAGTTGCAGATGCACAGACCCTTGTTTCATGTGGTCCGAAAGACCTTTAAGACAAAAAAAAAGAAAGGTCAATACATGTATAGAAACTGAATGATCACCTACCTGTTACACAATTGCAGACAGATAGTAGCGAGTCACACAGTTGCAGATGCACAAACCCTTGTTTCATGTGGTCCGAAAGACCTTTAAGACAAAAAAAAAGAAAGGTCAATACATGTATAGAAACTGAATGATCATCTACCTGTTACACACTTGCAGACAGATAGTAGCGAGTCACACAGTTGCAGATGCACAAACCCTTGGTTCATGTGGTCCGAAAGACCTTTAAGACAAAAAAAAAGAAAGTCAATACATGTATTGAAACTGAATAATCACTTACCTTTTACACACTTGCAGACAGATATTAGCGAGTCACATACAGTTGCAGATGCACAGACCCTTGGTTCATGTGGTCCGAAAAACCTGTAAGTCAAAAAAAGAAAGTCAAAACATGTATAGAAACTGAATGATCACCTACCAGTTACACACTTGCAGACAGATTGATAGCGAGCCACACACACAGTGGCAATGGGAAGACCCTTGGTTCATGCGGTCCGAAAAACCTGTAAGACAAAAAAAGAAAGTCAATACATGTATAGAAACTGAATGATCACCTACCTGTTACACACTTGCAGACAGATTGATAGCGAGCCACACCCACAGTGGAAATAGAAAGACCCTTGTTGGCTGTATGCACTATCAGGAAGGGGGGAGCCATTGGTCCTGAAAGCCTGTAAGACAACGAAAAGGCAATACATGTAGAGAAACTGAATGATCACCTACCTGTTACACACTTGCAGACATATAGTAGCGAGTCACACACAGTTGCAGATCCACAGACCCTTGGTTCTTGCGGTCTGAAAAACCTGTGACACATAAATGAAAGTCAATACATGTGAAGAAACTGAATGATCACCTACATGTTACACACATACAGACAGATAGTAGCGAGTCACACACAGTTGCAGATGCACGGACCCTTGGTTCATGTGGTCCGAAAAACGTGTAAGACAAAAAAATAAAGTCAATACATGTATAGAAACTGAATGATCATCTACCTGTTACACACTTGCAGACAGATAGTAGCGAGTCACACACAGTTGCAGATGCACAGACCCTTGGTTCATGTGGTCCGAAAAACGTGTAAGACAAAAAAATAAAGTCAATACATGTATAGAAACTGAATGAACACCTACCTGTTACACACTTGCAGACAGTTAGTAGCGAGTCACACACAGTTGAAGATGCACAGACCCTTGGTTCATGCGGTCCGAAAAACCTGTAACACAAAAAAGAAAGTCAATACATGTATAGAAACTGAATGATCACCTACCTGTTACACACTTGCAGACAGATAGTAGCGAGTCACACACAGTTGCAGATGCACAGACCCTTGTTTCATGTGGTCCGAAAGACCTTTAAGACAAAAAAAAGAAAGTCAATACATGTATAGAAACTGAATGATCACCTACCTGTTACACACTTGCAGACAGATAGTAGCGAGTCACACACAGATGCAGATGCACAGACCCTTGGTTCATGCGGTCCAACAAACCTGTAAGACAAAAAAAGAAAAGTCAATACATGTATAGAAACTGAATGATCACCTACCTGTTACACACTTGCAGACAGATAGATAGGGAGCCACACACACAGTGGAAATAGAAAGACTCTTGTTGGCTGTATACACTATCAGGAAGGGGGAGCCATTGGTCCTGAAACCCTGTAAGACAACGAAAAGGCAATACATGTATAGAAACTGAATGATCACCTACCTGTTACACACTTGCAGACAGATAGTAGCGAGTCACACACAGTTGCAGATCCAAAGACCCTTGGTTCTTGTGGTCTGAAAAACCTGTGACACATAAAAGAAAGTCAATACATGTGAAGAAACTGAATGATCACCTACCTGTTACACACATACAGACAGATAGTAGCGAGTCACACACAGTTGCAGATGCATGGACCCTTGGTTCATGTGGTCCGAAAGACCTTTAAGACAAAAAAAAGAAAGTCAATACATGTATAGAAACTGAATGATCACCTACCTGTTACACACTTGCAGACAGATTGATAGCGAGCCACACACACAGTGGCAATGGAAAGAAGCTTGGTTCATGCGGTCCGAAAAACCTGTAAGACAAAAAAAAGATCAATACATGTATAGAAACTGAAAGATCACTTACCTGTTACACACCTGCAGACAGATTGATAGCGAGCCACACACATAGTGGAAATAGAAAGACCCTTGTTGGCTGTATACACTATCAGGAAGGGGGAAGCCATTGGTCCTGAAAGCCTGTAAGACAACAAAAAGTCAATACATGTATAGAAACTGAATGATCACCTACCTGTTACACACTTGCAAACAGATAGTAGCGAGTCACACATAGTTGCAGATGCACAGACCCTTGGTTCATGCGGTCCGAAAAACCTGTAAGACAAAAAAAGAAAGTCAATACATGTTTAGAAACTGAATGATCACCTACCTGTTACACACTTGCAGACACATAGTAGCGAGTCACACACAGTTGCAGATGCACAGACCCTTGGTTCATGTGGTCCGAAAGATCTTTAAGACAAAAAAAGAAAGTCAATACATTTATAGAAACTGAATGATCACCTACCTGTTACACACTTGCAGACAGATTGCAAGCGAGCTACACACACAGTGGAATGGAAAAACCTTTGGTTCATGCGATCCGAAAAACCTGTAAGACAAAAAAAGAAAGTCAATACATGTATAGAAACTGAATGATCACCTACCTGTTACACACTTGCAAACAGATAGTAGCGAGTCACACATAGTTGCAGATGCACAGACCCTTGGTTCATGCGGTCCGAAAAACCTGTAAGACAAAAAAAGAAAGTCAATACATGTTTAGAAACTGAATGATCACCTACCTGATACACACTTGCAGACACATAGTAGCGAGTCACACACAGTTGCAGATGCACAGACCCTTGGTTCATGTGGTCCGAAAGATCTTTAAGACAAAAAAAGAAAGTCAATACATTTATAGAAACTGAATGATCACCTACCTGTTACACACTTGCAGACAGATTGCAAGCGAGCTACACACACAGTGGAATGGAAAAACCTTTGGTTCATGCGATCCGAAAAACCTGTAAGACAAAAAAAGAAAGTCAATACATGTATAGAAACTGAATGATCACTTACCTTTTACACACTTGCAGACAGATTGATAGCGAGCCACACACACAGTGGCAATGGAAAGACCCTTGGTTCATGCGGTCCAAAAGACCTTTAAGACAAAAAAAGAAAGTCAATACATGTATAGAAACTGAATAATCACTTACCTGTTACACACTTGAAGACAGATAGTAGCGAGTCAAACACAGTTGCAGATGCACAGACCCTTGGTTCATGTGGTCCGAAAGACCTTTAAGACAAAAAAAGAAAGTCAATACATGTATAGAAACTGAATGATCACCAACCAGTTACACACTTGCAGACAGATAGTAGCGAGTCACACACAGTTGCAGATGCACAGACCCTTGGTTCATGAGGTCCGAAAAACCTGTAAGACAAAAAAAGAAAGCCAATACATGTATAGAAACTGAATAATCACCACCTATTACACACTTGCAGACAGATAGTAGCGAGTCACACACAGTTGCAGATGCACAGACCATTGTTTCATGTGGTCCGAAAGACCTTTAAGAAAAAAAAAAAAGTCAATACATGTATAGAAACTGAATGATCACTTACCTGTTACACACTTGCAGACAGATTGATAGCGAGCCACACACACAGTGGCAATAGAAAGACCCTTGGTTAATGTGGTCCGAAAAACCTGTAAGACAAAAAAGAAAGTCAATACATGTATAAAAACTGAATGATCACCAACCTGTTACACACTTGCAGAGAGATAGTAGCGAGCTACACACAGTTGCAGATGCACAGACCCTTGATTCATGTGATCCGAAAGACCTTTAAGACAAAAAAGAAAGTCAATACATGTATAGAAACTGAATGATCACCTACCTGTTACACACTTGCAGACAGATAGTAGCAAGTCACACACAGTTGCAGATGCACAGACCCTTGGTTCATGCGGTCCGAAAAACCTGTAAGACAAAAAAAAGAAAGTCAATACATGTATAGAAACTGAATGATCACCCCCCTGTTACACACTTGCAGATAGATAGTAGCGAGTCACAAGCAGTTGCAGATGCACAGACCCTTGGTTCATGAGGTCCGAAAAACCTGTAAGATAAAAAAAGAAAGTCAATACATGTATAGAAACTGAATGATCACCTACCTGTTACACACTTGCAGACAGATATTAGCGAGTCACACACAGTTGCAGATGCAAAGACCCTTGGTTCATGTGGTCCGAAAAACCTGTAAGACAAAAAAAGAAAGTCAAAACATGTATAGAAACAGAATGATCACCTACCTGTTACACACTTGCAGACAGATAGTAGCGAGTCACACACACAGTGGAAAGAGAAAGACCCTTGTTGACTGTATACACTATCAGGAAGGGGGGAGCCATTGGTCCTGAAAGCCTGTAAGACAACGAAAAGGCAATGCATGTATAGAAACTGAATGATCACCTACCTGTTACACACTTGCAGACAGATAGTAGCGAGTCGCACACAGTTGCAGATGCACAGACCCTTGGTTCATGCGGTCCGAAAAACCTGCAAGACAAAAAAAGAAAATCAATACATGTATAGAAACTGAATGATCACCTACCTGTTACACACTTGCAAACAGATAGTAGTGAGTCAATCACAGTTGCAGATGAACAGACCCTTGGTTCATGTGGTCCGAAAAACCTGTAAGACAAAAAAAGAAAGTCAATACATGTATAGAAACTGAATGATCACCAATCTGTTACACACTTACAGACAGATAGTAGCGAGTCACACACAGTGGCAATGAAAAGACCCTTGGTTCATGCAGTCCGAAAAATCTGTAAGACAAAAAAAAAAGTCAATACATGTATAGAAACTGAATGATCACCTACCTGTTACACACTTGCAAACGGATAATACCGAGTCATACACAATTGCAGATGCACAGACCCTTGGTACAAGCGGCCCGAAAAACCTGTAAGACAAAAAAAATACATATATAGAAACTGAATGATCACCTACCTGTTACACACTTGCAGACAGATAGTAGCGAGTCACACACAGTTGCAGATGCACAGACCCTTGGTTCATGCGGTCCGTAAGACCTTTAAGACAAAAAAAGAAAGTCAATACATGTATAGAAACTGAATGATCATCTACCTGTTACACACTTGCAGACAGATTGATAGCGAGCCACACACACAGTTGCAGTGGGAAGACCCTTGGTTCATGTGGTCCGAAAGACCTTTAAGACAAAAAAAGAAAGTCAATACATGTATAGAAACTGAATGATCATCTACCTGTTACACACTTGCAGACAGATTGATAGCGAGCCACACACACAGTGGCAATGGAAAGATCCTTGTTGGCTGTATGCACTATCAGGAAGGGGGGAGCCATTGGTCCTGAAAGCCTGTAAGACAACGAAAAGGCAATACATGTATAGAAACTGAATGATCACCTACCTGTAACACACTTACAGACAGATAGTAGCGAGTCACACACAGTTGCAGATGCACAGACCCTTGGTTGATGCGGTCCGAAAAACCTGTAAGACAAAAAAAGAAAGTCAATACATGTATAGAAACTGAATGATCACCTACCAGTTACACACTTACAGACAGATTGATAGCGAGCCACACACACAGTGGCAATGGGAAGACCCTTGGTTCATGCGGTCCGAAAAACCTGTAAGACAAAAAAAAGAAAGTCAATACATGTATAGAAACTGAATGATCACCTACCTGTTACACACTTGCAGAGAGATAGTAGCGAGCTACACACAGTTGCAGATGCACAGACCCTTGGTTCATGAGGTCCGAAAGACCTGTAAGACAAAAAAATAACGTCAATACATGTATAAAAACTGAATGATCACCTACCTGTTACACACTTGCAGACAGATTGATAGTGCATACAGCCAACAAGGGTCTTTCCATTGCTACTGTGTGTGTGGCTCGCTATCAGGAAGGGGGGCCATTGGTCCTGAAAGCCTGTAAGACAATGAAAAGGCAATACATGAATACAAACTGAATGATCACTTACCTGTTACACACTTGCAGACAGATAGTAGCGAGTCACACACAGTTGCAATGGACAGACCCTTGTTGGCTGTTTCACCATCAGGAAGGGGGGAGCCCTTGGTCCTGAAAGCCTGTAAGACAACAACAAGTCAATACTTGTTTAGAAACTGAATGATTACCAACCTGTTACACACTTGCAGACAGATAGTAGCGAGTCACACACAGTTGCAGATGCACAGACCCTTGGTTCATGCGGTCCGAAAGACCTTTAAGACAAAAAAAGAAGGTCAATACATGTATAGAAACTGAATGATTACCAACCTGTTACACACTTGCAGACAGATAGCGAGTCACACACAGTTGCAGATGAACAGACCCTTGAAGAACAGATCCACCATCAGGAAGGGAGGGAGGGGGTCATGCTGTCCAAAAAACCTGCAAGACAAAAAAAAAGAAAGTCAATACATGTATAGAAACTGAATGATCACCTACCTGTTACACACTTGCAGACAGATAGATAGCAAGCCACACAAACAGTTGCAATGGACAGACCCTTGTTGGCTGTATGCACCATCAGGAAGGGGGGGGGGGCATTGGTCCTGAAAGCCTGTAAGACAACAGAAAGGCAATACATGTATAGAAACTGAATGATCACTTACCTGTTACAGAGTTGCAGAAGGTTGGACAGCGAACCACACACAGTTGCAGATGAAAATATATTTGTTCGACGGATACACCTTCAGGGAGAAGAAGAGGTTGACGGATTTCTTGAGAACCTGTAACACAAAAAAGAAAATCAATACATGTATAGAAACTGAATGATCACTTACATGTTACAGAGTTGCAGAACACACAGTTCACACAGTGAGCCACACAGTTGCCGATGAAAATACATTTGTTGGGTTGATGGGGTTCCTGAGAACCTGTAACACAAAAAATAAAGTCAATACATGTATAGAAACTGAATATAGTGAGGCCCATGGGGTAGTCTTGGAAAGGAGATGGTGGGGGCTAATGATGATTCCTTATGGATGAAATGCAGACATCCTGCATATGAGAACAGTCCAACAACATACACACAGTCCTAAATTTTCTTTAATCTAGAGTTACTATCAGGTTTGGCTGATATATAGAGCAGTGTCATCTGCATCTGTAAGTTAACATCCTGTCTGCTTATAACTGCTCTATTTAAGGGTATCTATTATTTTCATTATAAATGTTACCACAGGGCATTGTGGAACTCCATATCGGACTTCTGTGTAATTTAGAAATACGGACTGATAGGGTTCGTTTAGATATGATTTGAACCACAATAGGGCTGTTTCTGTGATTCCAACCATGTTCTCTAATCTTTCAAAGAGAATAGTGTTATCTATAGTGTCAAAGGCTAAACTGAGGGCGAGTAGGGCTACGTAGCCTTGATCAGAGGCAAGAAAGAGATCGTATGTAATCTTTACTTGGGCTGTCTGAATCCAGATTGGAATTTCTCATACATTTCATTTTTACTCTGGTATAAGCAGAGTTGTTGAGGCACAGCATTTTCTAATATCTTGGACAGAAATGTCAGGCTTGAGATGGGTCTGTAATTGACAGTACACCAGGACCAAGATTTAGTTTCTTAATTAAAGGTTTTATAACTGCAAATTAAAGGGATTTGGGTACATGGCCTTAGGTAAGGGATGAATTTACTATTGTTAAAAGAGGTCTGATTATAATTGGGAGTAATTCTGTCAGTATTTTAAAGGGAATTGGGTCGAGTGTACAGGCTGTATTATAAAAAATTTATTATAAAAATATTACTGGTTAAGGTAGTAGGGATCTGGGGTTGAGAATCTGCCTGGCATACCTGACTTAGGTTGTATATTTAACAGTCTAAATTTAAATTTATTTGTGGAAGTTAGTGGTACTGGTAAGAATTGATACGTAGGTTTCCTTTTTTCCCCCCAAGATTGTTAAAACCAATTTTCTGTTCACAATATATGCTCGATACTGCAGGGTTTGTTTAAATGTGAGCAAGTGATACTAATATTACTTTTTTAATACAAGCAGAGAAAGGGAAGAACAAATGGTTTGAATATAGTAAATCATCACTTACCTGACAGATCTCAGGCAGCACAGGTGTAGCCTTTCTCGGTGGTAGAGGACAGAATGTCAAACCTGCAGTCAGCAGTGGAGCGCGAAGAGTCAGCTGAATGGCTTGCTTCCTCGATCCTGCCATCTGTTTTCTTCCAAACGGTGTCTGGAATTTAGTGTACTAGAGGTCTTCCAGGCCACAGGTACCGCAGTATTACTCTTTGGGCCTGATATTTAATAGGGTCTTACAATAAAATCTCCAACAATGAGAACACCATCTGGAGTAGTTGCCCTCTCTGCTGGAGCATGCAGAGCCATAGACAATGTTTTTCTTTTTTCTGTCCTAGGGAGAAAAAGGAAATTGCGCAATATGCAGAGGTGGTCAGAGTTAGGGGACCGGTCAATAATAGGTGCCTTTCTCACACTTTTCTACATCTGTTGAAGGAAAAATTAAGAAAAATCTCATTAACTTGTTTACTGTAAATGCAGTGTCTTGTCTGCTAATGATACTGAACATGTATACATCACTCTGTATTTAAAAGTAAAAATTAATTAGAACATTTTTGTGTACGATGTAAGCTAATTACAAAAAATGCTAATGGGTACAATACACACAGTGCAGCATACGGAATGATGAAGCATCTGGTGCTAAGGTAGTGGTATGGGGGCCCCAAATGAAAATCTGCTTAGGGCCCCATAAAGTCTTGGGCTGGCCCTGGTCACGCTGATGCTCCCAGTGCCTCTCCATGGCCACCATATTCCTCGAAAGTAAACACAGAAGTTAGTTAGTGAGATAATGTCTTAAAAGCTGTGAGGGAGAAAGGAGGTGTAGTGCGGAGTGGAAGCAACATTTCCTTGTTTCCATACATGTCGAAGAAGCTGGTTGAGAGGAGGAAAACGTTCTGATTGGCGAAACAGCTGCTGCGTGACAAGAAAGTGAGGTTTCCTTTAGTCTTTCCTGCAGCGCTCCAGTTTGCGTGGAAGAGGAGAAACAAAGTTTGACGTCACAACAGAAGCTGTCAAGTTCATCAAGAAGCAAGTTACTGATGGAGAATAAACTATAAAACATCCACTAGCACAAGGAGACTGAGAGGTATGATTGGTCTGGATAGCTTTGTGTAGCTTTTGTTTAGGCTATAACCTAGTAGACGTCTCAGACATTCCACTGACCTAAGTTAAGTTCTCTTCTTTTTTGTCTTCCTTTTTTCTCTTTGTTGTTAGTTTTGTGGACATGAATTTAACAAGAAGAGAATCCTCAGCTGGCTACTGGAGACATTTTTCTGTTCATGTTCTCTCCTCTGCTGTGGAGAAAAGATTTTTGTTGGCCTGTTTGGCTATGCTGGTTCTATTTAGAATTACAGGTATTCTAATAATGTTCACTGGTACAAAAGCAGTAGCCTATATTTTGAAATTAGGAAGGTCAGATGGCATGGAACGATTGCTATGCCAATCTTTTATTTCAGTTTTGTTATCTTATCATATGAATGGCAAATAGTGCTAATGTTAATGTTCCTGGAATATTAATAGTTCTTATGGAGTTCTTATTTTGGTCCATAGGAGGTTGAACTTTGCTGAGAGAGTATAAGGATAGTAATGGTAGAGTTATTTATATAGAAGCCAATATAAATTGGGGGGGGGGGGGGTAAATAACACTGTGTAATATCTATGCTCCTAACATGGAGGACCCATCTTTCTTTCATGGAGTTAATAAATTGGGAAATGCCCAAGGACAAATGCTTTTGGCAGGAGACTTCAATTAGGTCTTAAATGGGATATTAGATAAAAGTAAATAATCAGGTACCTCAACGCCGAAGGATAGAGCTGCCATTCACATGCTGATGGTGGACAATGACCTGATTCAATCCTAGAAACCAGAAATGCACATTTTACTACCACTGCCATAATTCCTACCCAAGACTTGACCTTGATTTTAATCTCCCAGAGTCTAACCAATAATATCACTGATAGCACTATCAACGCTATTTCCCTGTCGGACCATGCACCTGTTTAGCTTTGTGTGAATATACATTCAGACAGGCTTAGAAGAGGTAGATGGAGAATGAAGATTTAGTCTAGATTTAGTCCTGACCCTGGGTGTTAGCATTAAGCTTAGTAACATCAGACCATTATCTAATCTCCTATGAGCTACATCTTAGGCAAAATGTTAATTTGGCCCCTTGCCACTTTTTAAAGCATGCAATAACCCAATGACCACTGTACAGTTTACTGAAAACCTCCCAGACCTACCGACCTTAGCTTACACTCCGTCAGTCTTTAAAATACCCTTCAATTAACCGTAGACAAGGTGGCTCCACCCGCACAGTGGTACAGTGATCAAACTCGTACCTTAAAACAAACAGCGCAGAAACTAGAGCAAAATTGGCGGACAACCCAAGTGTCCCAAGATTCCAGCTTATTTAACCAGTAATGTTTTTATGGACTATTTTAATAATAAAATAGAAAGCATTAAACAACAAATCCAACACTCCTTATTAAATCAAACATTTGACCTTAAATCAAAATTGCCTGGTATAGCTGCTTTGGAACATAACTTGGTTGTAGAATAAAGGCTAGAAGCCTTCTACCCACTTCCACAGCCAGAACTAAAAAAAGATTTCCTCAGCAAATTGCACAACCTGTACACTTAACCCAATTCCCTCTAAAATACTATACAAAATACTCCCAATTATAATCAGACCTCTTTTAACAATAGTAAATTCATCCCTTAGCTTAGGGCATGTACCCAAAACCCTTAAATTAGCAGTCATGAAACCTTTCATTAAGAAACCAAATCTCCTAGTCCATCCATGAATAAGAAATTCCTATCTGGATTCAGACCCCATCATAGCACAGAGACAGCCCTAGTGAAGATTACAAAGATCTCTTTCTTGCCTCTGATCAAGGCTACGTATTCTTTATTAGCCCTACTAGACCGCAGTGCAGCCTTTGATACAATAGGTCACACTATTCTACTAGAAAGATTAGAGAAAATGGTTGGAATCACAGGAACAGCCCTACCGTGGTTCAAATCATATCTAACTGAACACCATCAGTTTATAAAGATAAAAGATTTATCATCAAATTACACAAGTAAGATATGGAGTTCCACAATACTCTATTTTAGGACTGCTATTATTTACATTATACATGTTACCACTGGGCTGTTATAATTTCCATTGCCATTGCAGATGACACACAGCTCTATATATCAGCCCAACATGTTGATAAATTTAGATTAAAGAAAATGGAGGACTGTGTAAAGGATATAAAACTCTGGATGTCACATAACTTCTTTCTTCTTAACAGTAACAAAACA
The DNA here is from genome assembly GCF_030463535.1 of Salminus brasiliensis. Lineage (NCBI taxonomy): Eukaryota > Metazoa > Chordata > Actinopteri > Characiformes > Bryconidae > Salminus > Salminus brasiliensis. The sequence goes on along the minus strand of NC_132881.1, from coordinate 10,639,936 downwards.
AAACTTCTCCTTTTAGGTCCAAAAGACACTAGAAATAAACTATTTTTTTTTAGACTTAATGTTAGATCAGCTGATTTTTCCATTGTCCCTGGTCCAGCAACTAAAAATCATTTGACTGAATAAAGATTTGAATAAAGTAAACCATCACTTACCTGACTGGTGTGACTGGGTAAGGTCTTGGTGTAGCACCTTCTCAATGTTTCCGGAGAGCACAACAGATTCCAGGCAGCAGAGGTGAAGCCTTTCTCGGTGATCGAGGACCGGACGTCATACCCAATTTAATCACTTTAACTGGTGGTACTATTTCCACATATTTCTCAGACTAAGAGAAGCTTCATTTGCAAACAGTAGTAAATGAAACTTCACATGAATCGGGCTTTCTTACTAATGAGTTAAAAACACAGTCACTTGTTTGTACATCCAAGCACATTTGAGTTTGAGAACCTTGAGTTTGGAAAGCTCAGTCAACTTAGTTTGATATTGGATCATTAGATATTCACTTTGCCCCTCCTCTCACTCACAAACAAATCCCTTAAAACCTCAAACATGACTTAAAAAAAACGATGGAGAACAGAGAAACTACACTCATTATATTTCCTCAACATTTCCAGTCTTTGCATTTTGACAAGGTTATTTAATCAGAATAGCCAGAATTCCTGCAACAGGTGCTGTTGATGGTAAAAGACAAAAAAAATGTGCGGAAACCAAAAACTCTCAGAGATAAAGAGCTGCTGGTGTTGGTTATAAAGACAAACAAACCTACTGAAGAACAGAGAAGAAATGAAAATCAATGACAAACCTTAACTTCTTCTACGAACAGATATTTTTTTAGCACTTTAGAGGTTCTAAACATGCATGTAGCACATTTTCATAATGAATAAATCACTACTGTGACACTGTTGTACAATATGCCTATTTTAACCATTTTAATGTAATATTGTTCCAGTTAAACATCCATAAAGCATATAAATCCAAAATCAGTTGTAGTGTAGAGAGACATCTGAAATATACTACTACCCTTAGAATAGCCAGATCACAATTTACAAAACAAGTACTTAAGAGAGCCTGCAAATTTCTTGTGGACTGCTCACTAGTGCTTGAAGGTGGGTAAAATTTTGTCTGTACTCACCCTCTTATTAACGGTACTTACTTGAAGTCCATAGAAATATCCAAAGCATAGGAGTTGGAAAGCTCTCACAAAGTGGTTTGTATTTCAGACATCCTTCTTTCTGATAACAGTTTATAATCCTGGATGTTTCCTTGTGAAAGGAAAGTCTGAACCATGGAAATCCCTGGTTTGAGTTGCTGAGAGTCAATTCAGGAGTGATACATTTGTCTTCTGTGTGTAAGTTTATCCCAATGTCCATAAGAAGAGCAAGTTAGTTGTAAGGACTGCAAATAGAGAAACAAACAAACAGAAAACAAGACAAAAGTGAAGCTTTCTGCAAAAGCAAAACAGCACAAAACCTCATGAAGCCACATCTAAACCACCTTGCTGCTTCATAGTTCCCTCCCTTTTGGCTTGTAACCTGGCCTACTTCCAATATACTGCCACATAGTGGATGGAGTAGGAATTACCATTAAAAAAAGGTCACAACACTGGAGTCAAACGAGTGTCAGCTATGGCTTCAAGTAGGCCTAAGTTTTAGGATTTTTTTTTATGCCAATATAGAAAATAGACAATAGGCAAGTGGCTTAAAGTTCCAACCACAACAGGCACAATGAGACCTAAAGAACCAGCACAACAGGCCTAATTATAGTAACATTAATGCTTGATATAGTGATCAGTATTATCACATGCTGTTACAATGTGCTGAACAGTTAAAAAATACTGAATTACATACTGAAATTTCAGGCTTTTCTAACTGTAATTGTGTCAGTAGTGGCATGGTGGCGCTGTAACATAATCAGTACAGTGCACTGGGGAAGATACCTTCAAGAGTCAGCGTGCTGTGAGCTACAGATAGAAGTCTTACCACACAGCAGCACTTCCACCAAACAATGCATGATAAGTCATGTCTATTCAGCAGTAGGTTTGACAATTCCCTATTTAGGTTCACAGAATCATCAGGGACACTTTTCACCCCAGCAACACACTTCCATCCAGGAGGAGATAAAGGACCATCCTTGCCAGAATTGCTACCAGAAATCCACAGAGCTGCTAATCTGCAAGCTGTCCTTCCAGCTTCCAGCTGTTCTCCTCAGTGCACAAGAACATCCAGGGCTTCAAGGGCCAATCTCCACCTCTAGATCTCTTCTCCCATTGGCCCTCCATGAGGCTATAGAACACTATTGGGTGTGTCAGTCTGAAAACCCTACCCTGTGCGCTATCCACATCAAAAGAATCACCCTCATGCCTAAACACATCCAGCTGGTCGGGCGGAGAGCACGCAAACCAGGGCAAAAGTAAAAACTAAAAAAAAGTAAGCAACTCTGCCAAAGTGCCTTTTTTAACGTAGCGCATCTGTCTTTCATTGGCAGGTGCCATTCGTAATATGGTACGTGGCAGTGGATGGCATTTTCAGATGATGCAGTGGCCACTTCCTAGTGCCAGATGTTGATTAGGAACTGAACCCCCTTACAAAATGTGCCTTAGCTCTTTACGTATTGGATAGGCTTGACTCTGGGCTTAAGTTTTCTCGCTAATTGGAGGAATCCTGCTTTGTGAAAAGCCCCCCAGGAGTGACTGAATGTTTTCATAGGATACATCTGACTTTGTTCGATGAACAGAATTACTGGATACATTTGATTCATTTTGTTGCTCTTGATGTGCAGGTATCCCACCAATGCAGAGTATGTCCAAGTTACCAAAGCTTTAATGGTGAAGAGCTCTTTCCTGAGGGATGTTGAGGAGAACAGTTATGTAAGTTTGTTTAAGAACGATTTTATTATGGTTGATCACAGAAAAGTAGTGAGAACTAGCTGAGGGAATGACTATTGAAAAGCTCTTGGAAGATTCTTGGGGGCAAGTGGAATAATGTAATGGGGAAAAACAGCAGAGCCATCAAATGTAATGTGATGAACCAACTTCATATGAATAGTTGTGTCTTTTATAGTCTATTATAAGATATTTCCGACTGTTCTAGGTTCTTTACTCTCCACTACTGCCTTCATCACTACACGTTTTTGCAACATCATAATGAAGCTTATGTGTATTTTGAGGTTAATGCCATCCATCCTGTGATGGTGTACATTGTCACCGCTTCATCTGAAACAGTGCTGGAAGTTTTCCTCTAAAGGACTCCTAGGTGATCTTCAGGAGATGCTCAACAAAAGTGTAAGCACACCACTTTCATTTCCACCAGCAGACCTACAGAAGACTCTTAAATTCAGAGCTGCTCTCAGAGGTGTACAGGGTCAAGGGGAGGTGCATCAGTGTGTATCTAATATTACACTAAATTATGTTGAATGAGTATATATATGTATATATGTATGAGTATTCCCTTGATGATGTTGGTGTAACGGGCCATCTGCATACTGGAGTGATTCCATTGTTTTGGAAAGTCACGTACTTACTAAACATAGACGCTGTGTGGGTTCTGTGTGGTAAACTGTTGCTTCTGCTTTCTGGTGTATTTCTTTTTAATAAGGCTGATCTTCTCTGGAGTATAAATGTAACATGGATTTTTTAAATATGGCATAACTTTTGCCATGTTGGGATGAAATATGATTTTTATTCACCTCCATAAACCTTCTGTTGAGATGAATTTCTGTTTCTGATGCTCTTTCATTTAATGCTAAAGTTGAGTATGTTTACTACTAAATAAACAGCATAGAAAGACATTATGAACATTTGTGGATCTTTTAGGTACACTTTAGTCAGACTAGGGTCCAGAATGGCTCGTCACTGGGGTGATGCCTCTAAAAGCACATGTTGGTAACTTTTGGAAAGGGGACACAGTTGTACCATAGTTTGAAGATACATTTTAGCTTCTTAGGGTACTTAATAATAAAAAAGTACTTCTGTGTCCTCCAGACTCTGTGTGACAGCGGAGTACAGCAGCTCCACTGTGGCAGATGGAATCCTTGCAATAGGTGGTGAGAAATGCCCAGCACCTACAGTGAGTCCAAGAAGTATTTGATCCCTTGCTGATTTTCTTCGTTGGCCCACTAATAAAGACATGATCATTCTATACTTTTAATGGTAGATGTATTCTTACATGGAGAGACAGAATATTAAAAAGAAAATCCAGAAAATAAATCTAAGGAATATATATTAATTGATTTGTATTTCATGGAGTGAAATAAGTATTTGATCCCTTAGTATTCATTAGCAGTTCTGGCTTTTACAGACCAGTTAGACACTCCCAATCAACTTGTTACCTGACCTGAAGCCACCTGTTCTCACTAATCACTTGTGTGAAAAACACCTGTCCACAGAATCAGACAGATCACACAGATTTCAAGTCTCCAACATGGGTAAAACCAAAGAGCTGTCACAGGACCTCAGAGTCAGAATTGTTGACCTTCACAAAGCTGGAATGGGCTACAAAAAGATTAGTAAGGTGTTGGATGTGAAAGTAACAACTATTGGTGCAATTATCAGAAAGTTTAAAGAGTATAACATGACAATCAACAGACCTCGGCCCGGTGCTCCAAAGAAGATTTCGCCTCGTGGGGTGGCAATGATGCTGAGAACAGTCAGAAATCGTCCTGCAACCACTCGGCAGGAGTTAGCAAATGACCTGAAGGCAGCTGGGACCACAGTTTGCAAGGAAACAATTGGCAACACTTTGCGCAACAATGGATTCACATCCTGCAGTGCCCGAAAGGTACCCCTGCTGAAGAGAGCACATGTGGAGGCGCGCCTCAAGTATGCCAATGATCATTTGAAAGATGAACCAAGTTATTGGGAGAAGGTTTTGTGGTCAGACGAGACCAAAATTGAACTTTTTGGCCTCAACTCCACCCGCCATGTGTGGAGGAAGAAAAATGCTGCCTATGACCCCAAGAACACTGTGCCCACCGTCAAGCATGGAGGTGGAAGCATAATGTTTTGGGGGTGTTTCTCTGCCAAGGGTACAGGGCTACTTCACCGCATCACTGGGAAGATGGATGGAGCCATGTACCGCACAATCCTGAGGGACAACCTCCTCCCCTCTGCCAGGGATCTGAAAATGGGCCGTGGTTGGGTCTTCCAACATGATAACGACCCTAAACATACAGCAAAGGCAACAAAGGATTGGCTCAAGAAAAATCACATTAAGGTCATGGAGTGGCCCAGCCAGTCGCCAGACCTCAATCCGATCGAAAATCTATGGAGGGAGCTGAAGGTCAGAGTTGCCAAGCGACAGCCCACCAACCTTCATGATTTAGAGAGGATCTGCAAAGAAGAGTGGGCCAAAATTCCCCCTGGTGTGTGTGCTAAACTTGTGGTTAACTACAACAAACGTCTCACCGCTGTGCTTGCAAACAAAGGCTTTGCCACTAAGTATTGAGTGTGTTTGGCAAGAGGGATCAAATACTTATTTTCCTCATTGAAATACAAATTAATTAAAATATATTCTTTAAAATTATATTCTGGATTTTTGTCTTGATATTCTGTCTCTCCATGTTAGAATATATCTACCATTAAAAGTGCAGAAGGATAGTGTCTTTATTAGTGGGCAAACAAAGAAAATCAGCAAGGGATCAAATACTTCTTGGACTCACTGTATTTCTCATTTCTATCCAATAGAAATGAGAAATTTATTTCAGTGGACTTTGTTTACCTTACAATTCATAAAGTAATGTGAAAGAAAGGACACTCTCCCTCTCTATGGAGTTCACTTTTTCTGTACTCAAGAGTCAAATACAATGTCTTTAATATTCAGCCTCTAATTCACTCACTATTAAGGGCACAGAAGCCATTCACTTGAATAGAAAAGTGCACTCCTATATAGAGAGAAGGAATCCGTTTGGAAGAAACAGACATCTTCACCTCTGGTGTGTAAAGGAGTGATACAGGAGGTCATTCCTGCTGGTACACCAGCCTGGTCCCTCAAAGCCCTGCAGGTTCTTGTAAGATGGTTCCACTGTTGTCTCATTTCTTCCACAAGTAGAGCCTCTTCCTCGATAAGTCTCTCCAGCTGCATCACCTTGTCAAAAACGTTCTTCTTCATGTCTAAGTGTTTCAGAGGATATAGGTAGGGCTAGCTCGTATTGGGTTTCACAGTAAACAGGATGGTGCATCGGTAAGGACACAGGAATAAAGACGAGGGAACATCATTTCTTCTTATTAAACTGTATTGTAATCCAATAGTACTTTGCAGTACAACTTGACATTCAGCATTGCTCACAGTCTGAAATAACAAATAAAAAAAAACATCAAATCATATTCAAACAAATATTCTAAACTGCTGAATCAGACAAGAAATGATCACTTAATAAATAATAAGTATTAACATTCAGTTCTAGCAGGAATAGTATTTAAGGGACATTACGTTCTAGAGAATATGCACACGGTTACATATAGAGCTTCCCTATATGTTTGGCGAACATGAGAACTGCACTACTATGTCCTCAGGCGGAAGCCATTTTCCGCACAGAACAAGAACTTTACTGCAGCTCGAACGACTTTCTCTCTTTATTCTTTAACATGGAGTTAATTCTCACAAGGAACAAACTTGAACAGCCAACTAGCTGGCACTTACTCAATGCATGGATATCACCAGCTGAACTGAATTGGTTGGCAGGGGAGTGTAACTGAACTGAAAGGCGATGCACACAGCATCAGAGCTCCTGCTTCTCTCCCTCACTCCACACGTCATTTCCAGTTCTCCTGCTGTGTGAGTGTTAATAATTTGACATCTGATGTTAGTGCTGCAGCTGTCTGTCCTGACTGCACAGGCAACGCGTGACTGGTTTTACATTGTGGAGGAAGAAAAGCAGAAGCACTGTGACAGTTAATCAGAGGAGTCGGGCGTTCAGTCACTTCCTCCTGACTCTGGAACATGGTCACTCTGTGAGGTTGAAAGCACAGTTTAGTGCAAGTGGGCAAAAAAAGCGGGGTAAAAATGTCAGGTCTAATGGTTCACCTCTTTCCTTTGAAAGTCTGAGTTTAATGAGTTCAAATGAAGAGTCACGAAAATGTTTCATGTCAAAATTAACATACCAGAATCCCGAGTCATAACGTCAGCGTTGCATCGTAGCATACATCAGAAACAGCAGTGCTGCTAAAGTTTTTAAACGTTGTGTCCACTCACTGTCCACTCGATTAGACACTCCTACCAAGTTGGTAGGTGTGTACAATTACAAGCAAACGTCTCCAAAGCAGAATGACAAGCTCGGTTTGTCTACAGAGTGAACAGTGAAAACTCCAACAGCCCTTCTGTGTCTGATTCAGTCACACCAGTGCAATAAACTGGTACTATCTGGGTGGTGGATTATTCGCAGCACTGCAGTAACACTGACAGGGTGGTGGCGTGTTAGTGTTGCACCAGTGCGAGTGAGTCAGACACACAGCAGTGCTGCTGGAGTTTTTTAACAGCTCAGTGTCACTGAAAATAGTCCACCAATCACAAATATCCAGCCAACAGCGTCCTGTGACCAACTATCACTCTTGGCTTACATTACAAATTGGACTTGCTCATGCTAGTTTCTTCACTACAACATCTGGAAATTATAGTCTTGTGGAGGTCCTGAATGGCAAAGTACACAGGGAAAAAGATGGATTACAGTATGTGTAAGACCTATATGGTCAGTGGAACTGATCAAATGGAAAACGTGCAGAAACAATGAGGTGGTTTTATTGAACATGCTCACTAGTATAAACACGGTATAAAGATTATGTAAGGTGTGGAAGGGACACTTTGCTCCATTATATTGTATTTAAACTGGAAATTACCTAAATTACCTACAACTTAATGTTATTGTCACAGATTTCACATTTAAAAATTAATTCCACAAATTCATGATGTCTGGGAGGCAACCTGAACATGGCTACTTACCAGTTACTCGATATAGATCCCCCCTTTTCTGTTGCATGCCCAAAAATAGGCCTTCAATCACATGTTGCAACCCCACTGGATCATCTGATCTGGGGTCATGTGGAGCTGTAAAGAATATTTGTCAGGTTAAGGTGGTTGACATTACATGTTGTTTAGTCATTTACTGTTTTGTCTTTATCTCAATGTGTTAGATTTACTTTTAAAATGAAAAGACGACACCCATAAATGTTTTGCCAAGAAAATCTGAGAATCTATCTACAGTTTGCTCTTTTTTAGTTTTATGGTGTCTAATAAGTATTCCAACATTTTGACATCACTTATGCAATGAGAAAGCAATTATACAAATAATTTTGAAGTTTAATCAGTTAAAAGTGCAGGTGTTAAGATATACTTGTAAAAAACAGCAAGATGATCCCCCCTCCTGACATGCAATGTGATCATATCCACTCGAGCTGTAATGATGAAGGAACTGATAAATGTGCTGTTTCACCAGGGCTTAGTCAACAAATATGATCAATGAAAAGTAGGGTAAAAAGCACAATACATGAGCACTGTAAGTAAAGGTTCACTTCCCAGCCTTACTCATGTATTTTGTAGTTAGAGCCACTCGTGACAAAAAGCTGTTAAATATGGTAGTGCCTGGCCCTGTTTGGTTTCTGCCACCCCGCTGCACCTACAGCATTTATATCAGATGTCAAGAATACAAATTTGAAGTTTAAAAACACCACCAATATGGTAAAATACTTAACTGTGTGTTCGACAATACACAATTACCTCACATTTTGTAGAACGCCCCTTTGCATGCAGAGAAGTCTGTCAAGTTTTGTATTTCTGGGAATGTCTGAGCCGGCTTCTGCAGATAGGGCCAATATCCACACATTATATCAGTGCAGAAGAACTTTCCATTTGTTTTTGTGGCAAGTTCTTCTTGCAAAAATGGAGGATTGGCAAATATCTCCCCCAATACATGTTTAGACCTTTAAGCAAACTGCCATCTCCAGGACCTCTTCATCACATATGATGTGTGTCTTTTTAGAGGTCTCTCTGGCTGCAGCCCATGTTGATGTCCCACAGATTCCTTTTCCATGTACCTGTAACAAAATGTCACTATCAAATATATACAAAAAGTAAATCCTGCTTCACTATGTACAGTCTAAAGTGTTTTGACAAATATCTTACTGGCTTGGCCTTCTTACGAATGCACTCAACAAATGTTGCTACATCTTTATCACTGGCCAAAAAATGCAGGTTGCAAACTGGGCAAGAGAAGTGGTCAATGCTACAGAATTTTGCTTTTTCATGATGACAATATGTTCATTCAAGGACAGCTTTTTGGAAGATACACAAATTGCCACAAATGTTCCCATTCTGGAATTAGGAAAATACTGAATAACAGTGGCATGCTAATTACAGACCTGCACAAATAAGGACAAGTGGCTTTTCAAAAGCCTCACCCTTCCAAATTGTTGTGAACAACATTTTAGGTGTGAAAAACACATACCAATAACTTGGTGTGCATTTACATCCGCAAAGCATTGTTCACTAGCTGAAGCTTCAGATGTTCTTGCATTTTCTGGAATTATTTTTTTTTAATACATTTTCATACATACACAGAACATGCAAATCAACATGACGTATGTTTCTTCATAGAGGATGGGAAGCTAAACCATTTTTTGTTATTGTTCAGCAACTCATGAAAATGTATTTTACAAAATTACCTGTTAAGGAGGGACAAGGCACTGGTGACCCCTGTGTCCATCAGGGGGGTCAATGTGGACACTGTGGAGAACTACAAATATCTAGGAGTTTACATTGACAATTAACTACACTGGGCTAAGAACACTGACGCCCTCTACAGGAAGGACCAAAGTCGTCTCTATTCTAACTGATCCAAAAGGCCAGTGATGATGTGGGTGTGGAGGTAGACTCACTGAGGCAGTGTCAGAGGGGAGGATTCTGTATAAGCTGCATGCCATTACGGATAATGGCTCCCACCCACAGGAGCACATTCAGTGCAAGACTCATCACCAAAATGCACCACAGAGCACCACAGGTCATTCCTACCTGTGACCATCACTCTAACTCCTCCCTCAATGTGTGACACTGTGGTTCATCAGAAAAATACTCAAATTATACTGTTCATATGTGCAATAATACTGGTAATGCAATTCATTGAAATATGTGCAATAAATCAGTGGTGCAATAATTTCAACACATTACACATTATTTCACACATGGTGATTTAGATCAGAAAGGGCTGATTACCCAGACATGGATTGATCATAATTCCAGACACTAACTAGCTTTTTTCCCAGTGGTGATCTTCACTGAAGTTCTCTTTTAGTCAAGGACTAAGTTTAATGCAAGTCTGGGAAACCAGCTCAGATAGTTCTTACATTCAATTGATTAAGCTCAAATAATCAAATTAGCCCATTTACACAAAACCCATCATGTAAAATCCTGTAATTCTAAGGTTACATGGTGTGTGTTTCTGTACTGTGCTTACATTTGTTAACTGAGGGAGTATAAAAACTAACCAGAAAACCAGCTAACATAAACTCTACCATTAACTCACCTGTCCACATGTCTACCTGGTCCCTGCAAGAGGCAGAGAAAGATAATGAGAATCAATGATGAATAGATGTTCAAAGCTGTAAAAAAAGAGAAAGATCATAATTACACACAATTAGATCCAGTATGAAATCAGTTAGTACAGCATACGAGATCTCTAGCCAGCACATCAAGACAACCACAGAAAAACACCAGCTGCTTTATCTAGCAAGCGCTCCTCATTAGCCACCTAGCGCTAGCTAGCTAATGTACGAGCTCAGCTGACACCTCACTCTACGCTAATGAATGAGCAGACAGTGTCTCCCGTTCCCTTATCTTCATATAAGCTTTTGGTAAAAGATATGTTAGAAGAACCTCTGATTTAACCACCAAACTATATGAGAATGGCCACAACTACAGCTCGCTGTGTACCTGATGCTATGTTAGAGGCTGCATTAGCCTAGCCACCTAGCTAACTGTTCCCTACTAGCTAGATAAATCACCCTTAATCAAGTCAAGTCAAGTCAAGTCAAGTGGGTTTATTGTCATTTCAACTACATACAGAGTACACAGTGAAACGAAACAACGTTCCTCCCGGACCATGGTGCAACATAGACAGTGCATACAAGACACAAGTGCAACACAAACAAACAAGTGCGGACAGACAACACAGTACAGACAGAGGATAATAAATAATGACTGTAGTGTGCAAGTTGTGCAATGTGCGATAAATAGAGTCCAGTGAGGTAGTAAAGTTATCAGTGCAAATGCTTGTGCAAAAAATGCTTCCCATGTTATCTGGGATAAATGGTTGGAAAGAGAGAGAGAGGGAGAGAGAGGGAGAGAGAGAGAGAGAGAGAGAGAGAGAGGGAGAGTGTAAGATATCAGTTCAGGAGTTGAGTTGTGTTGAGGAGTCTGATGGCTTGGGGGAAGAAGCTGTTGCAGAGTCTGGTCGTGTTGGACCGGATGCTGCGGTAATCAGTAGAAAGGACCCAGTTCCCCTATATCTTAAACCTAAAAAAAGTGGTCAGAGGTACGTATATCCCATGAGACCAGGCTGATTATTTCACTTATCAATTAAAAACAATAAAGATAGATATATACAGGCAGACAGATATATAGATCTATAGATAGATATATTGGCATAACATAAAATCATGAAATGTAATATATAGCAACAGTAAATTACTATTAGGCCCATATTTGAAGACAGATTTTGGATTACTGAAAGAACCCTGTTGATGACAGGAGTGATTTTAATGTGTTCAGGTGTTGGTGCAGGTGTGTATACATGAGTAAACTCAGGTGAGCACCAGTTCACAAATGCATCTTTCAAAAGTCAGAGAAACAGCTGCTGCTGGAACTTTAGAACTGTGTCTTTATGATGTAAGAATGTTCTATTATCAATCATTCCATTAAACTCCCAGTCGCTCCTCTGATCCTCCAGCTGCAGACATGTAACCAGCACCCTCTCCACACATCAGGACAGCAAATGTAGGACAAACAGTCTTTTCATTATTCCTGTCCGCCGTGGCAGTGTGCTTTAGCCTTGAGGTTGCTGAACTGACTGGGTTTTTAAAGTCTGCTGCTGATGTGTGTTTTAATTTTAACTGGGTAAAAGTTGTAATGTTGAGAAGCTGATGATGTTTTTGGGATGGTGGACAGACTATTAAAGTTTGCAAGTGTTGAAGAATTTAATCTATTGATCTATGTAGGATTAGACAGGTAGAAAAATGGATAAGTAAGAAACAGTTACAAATAAAGATAGACAAAAGGCAGACAGAAGAAGTAAACATACAGACTAAAATATACATAGATAGATAAAGAGAGAGAGAGAGAGAGAGAGAGAGAGACAGCTGAACTACAGATGGACTAAAGATGCTTGAAATAAAAAAAGAGAAACATCCTGACAATTCATTTAATACAGTAATTTATCTAATTGTCCTAAAAATTCTCCAAATGGATAAAAAAAAATGACGGGTTAACAGATACATAGCTAGCTAGAGAGATAAATAGACAGATAAATAGTTAGAAAGATGAATTTTTCAGAGTTTTCTACTCTCAGTATAAGAGGTAAGGGCTAATTTAATTTACAAAATTCTTGATTTTTTTTATTTACATGATAAACAGCATTATCTGATTTCTTTTTTTTTCATTACAGGAACCTGTGTTTGAAATGAAACAAAGACAAACAACCTGACTGTCCTACAAATTCACCAACTGGATAAAAACAATGACGGGTTATTTGACACATAGCTAGCTAGCTTGATAAATACAGTTAAATAGTTAAAATAGATGAAATTCTCTGAGTTTTCTGCTCTCAGTATAAGAGGTATTCTTTATTTCATTACAGGAACCTGTGTTTGAAATGAAATAAAGAGAAACACCCTGACAATTTTACCAACATAAGTAGCAATATGGCCTAGAAACGATAATTCGGTAATACATGTAGTCCCGCTGCTAGAGGGAAAAGCTAGAGCTGCGTATGTTGCCATGGATAACTATCGTGAACTGTATAACTGAAATCACTGTCTGAAAAGTGGATGACTTCCAGAGGAAAAAAAAGAAAGAGAACATCAGGAACGCCATAATTTTTAAACAGTACCTTAGAATTGTAAGTCCAGACCTCAGACGTTGGATAACTGAATGCAGCCCGGCGTCCATGACACAAGCAGTGGAAGCAGCTGAAGCTTTCGCGGCAGCAAGGCAAGCTGAGAAGGAGTTCCTGCTCTGTGATTCCAGCATCAGAGTGTACCAATACGCGCAGACAAGTAAGTCTGGGGCCGGGGTCAGTTGTGGTCCTAAGCCGCTAGTGAATTTATCACCAAACAGGGGCGCTGGAGTACTAGCAAAAGAAGCAAAGATAGTCAGGCAACAGATAATCGCCAAACTGTTAAAACACAGCTAGCTAAAATCAGGTTGGCCAAAAGATTTAAGATTGTCCTAAGCTTGTTACCAGCACAAATCATCTTTGATATGTTCCAAGACCCGAAATAAGCTTTCAGGAACAGGACAGTAGTGAGATAACCATACCTGTAAAAATAGGACACAAAACATTTAAAGCCCTTATTGACACTAGAGCTAGTCACATCCTGATAACACCACAGTGTCTTCCAGAATCCCAGTTTGTGAGTACAGGTAAACTTGGGGTCAGGTGTATACATAGAGATGAACAGGTATACCCCACAACTAAACTCACGGTTAACATCAATAACCAAAGCTACATATTAAAGCTAGACATAATGCAAAAATCTGCTCATGCTGTCGTTTTAGGTAGAAATATCCCGATTCTGGTAGATCTTTTAAACACTGAGCAGAGAACTGCAGAGGTTATGGCTGTAACAAGGTTGTAGGCTAGAAAGGTTTAAACTGCAAACAAAACAGTGGAGTTTTAAAAGAATTACCATATGCTGTTAAACCAAAATGCAAGAAAACAAAAAGGACAGGAAAAAATTAGAGGCACAAAAATAGTGGAACAATTGGATACACCCATAAGTGAAACATTTGCCTTACCTGGTGACATAGCAACGTTGCAAAGGCAGGATGAAACAATCAAACCCTTGTTTTTAGACTGTGCTAAGGAAAGAGAAGAAGCTCAGAGAAGTCAACTCATTCTGAAAGACAACAAGCTCTAGGTCAAAAATGGTGTTGAGCGATTAGTGGTTCCCAAATGTCTCAGAGATGAAGTTTTAAAGCTGGGTCATTCGGACCCGTGGCCAGGTCAATTGGGTCAGACTAAAACACACAGCAGATTTGCAAGTTGATTTTACTGGCCAAGTCAGCTGCTAGATATAGCTGAATTTTGTAATGTCTGTCCAGAGTGTCAGTTAACAGCATCTGAGAAAAAGTCAGACAGGGTGCCATTAATAAGTCTGACAGTTATTGACATGCCATTTTCACGGATTGCCACGGATATAATACGCCCTTTACCAAGAGGCCGGGGAGGAAATCGCCATATTTTAGTAATCTGGGTCTATGCTACCCGGAAGCATTTGCTCTGAGAAAGACTGAAAAGCTACACATCCTGTCCTACGTTCTCAAGATAAGGGACAAGCTGAGGGAGCTGAAGGAAAGGATACCAGCTGGGCTGTTTAAAGAACAACCAGGACAGATAAGCCTCATGCAGCACATTATCTGGTACTGGTATCTGGTATCTGTCACTGGTAGCTGACTCATCACCAGCCCAAACACAGTAGAGACTTGTGACTATGTGACATGTTAACTACCTGATGATTCTGGGGGAACGAGGGCGCTGCAATTTCACCAACTGGATAAAAACAATGACGGGTGGATAGACACATAGCTAGCTAGCTAGATAAATAGATAGATTGGATAGATGAATTCCTCTGAATTTTCTGCTCTTAGTATAAGAGGCATTTAATTCAAATAATTCTTTACATTTTTCTATTTAAACAATAAACAGCATTTTCTGCTTTTCTCTTTCATTACAGAAACCTGTTTCTGAAATAAAACAAAGAGAAATATCCTGACTGTCCTACAATTTCTTCAATTGGATCAAATCTGTCTAGTTAGGTAGATAGACAGATACGTAGCACGCGTAAATGTAACACAGGAGCTACGTTAGCTAACTCAGTGTCTACACCAACCGTTACACCACAATAGGAATTTCTATTGAGGGACAGATCAACCATAGGTTGGGATTCTTCAGGGGTTTGGACCAGTGTTGATATCTCACTAGGTACTCTAAGGAGAGCTTGGACAGAGATGCGACGGACCAGTGAGTACAGGGTTAATGATACAATCATATATTTATTCACAGAAATGATGTGACCTTCTTCTTATGTGTGTGTGTGAATAGTTGTGAGTGGCTAATAGGAAAGAAAAAACATATAAAATGGAGTAGGAGGTATAAATGAGTTATAAGAGGAAACTGTAGATCAATGAGGCTCTATAAAAGAATAAAATAACGGTACTGGAAAAATGCATAAGTTCAGATTTAACAACAAAACCCAATACACATAAGACCCTCAACAAAAGATTAAATGGTAGTAAAATAATAAACTTCAGAGGCAAGAATTCGTGAGATATTTTACTCAACTTTAACAATATAACAGTCCTTTAAGTCTGAAATGTGAACCAACAGTTTTTTCCTTTTGTTATAATCAAAGTTCCTTTCTGGAGTAATATCGTCTCAAAGTGTCAGAAAAGTGTGTTTAAATCTTCACTACCCGGATAGACTAAGACTGTGTGTGTGTGTGTGTGTGTGTGTGTGTGCTCCCGCTACTGACGTCACTCGCGCAGTACTCTGGGAAGTGTAGTCTCGCCATCTTGGACAAATTCGCTCGCTTTTCCCGTCAACAAAACAACCTGTACGATACAGCACTAAGTTCAGCAAGACTGTACGACAAGCATATTCATCTCAGCATGTCTCTGAGTCCGTAAACAGCAGGATTTAACACTTAACATCGTAGATTTACACTTAAACAAGATGCTAATCCCGCTAGCCTCTGCCTGTTAGCCTACAGCTTAGCAGCTGAAACGAACTAGCCGAGGTCTGTCTCCCACATTTATACTCCGGCTGTTTAATAATCTTTTAACTCCCTTATCAACACTTTCAACATCTTATCACTTGGAAATCTACACTTACTAACTCATAATCCCTCCTTAAACAGCCCTGTCTGAACTCACCGGTGTTTCTCTTCACAACTGAACAGAAACTGATGAGAGTTTATCAAACTCAGGACTAAAGAACACTGAAAAAACGAGGAATGGGGGATTTTATATCCCCTCTGGACCCTTAATCAGCTTTTAACTTCAATAACTGCTCACAAAAAATAGCACCACAGCATCAGCTCTGGACACAACACACACTCACACTTGAAGAGAGCAAGAAGTGAAGAGGGGGAGAGAAGGTGGGGGGCAAATGAACAGCCTCTGTAGAAGAGCTCAGAAAGAGGCTCCTAATTTTAACAGGGTTACAGACAGACAGACAGACAGAGAGACAAACAGACAGATAGACAGACAGATAGACAGACAGACAGATAGATAGACAGACAGACAGATAGATAGAGAGACAGACAGAAAGAGAGACAGATAGACAGACAGACAGACAGACAGACAGATAGATAGATAGATTCATTTTTATCAGAGGTTTCTGCTCTCAGTATAAGAAGTAAGAGGTAATTTACTTATTTATATTTTTCTATTTACATGATAAACAGTAGTGTTGTCACGATACCAAACCTATGATTTAGATACGATACCTGCCTAAATATCTCAATACCGATACTGAAACGATACCACAGCAAAAACTAAAACATTAGGAAAAGTAATGGAATAATAGATGATCGAAAATAGTTTTATTAATAAACAGAAAGGTCTGTGTGTGTGTGTGTGTGTGTGTGTGTGTGTGTGTGTGTGTGTGTGTGTGTGTCTGGTAGAGGGGAGAACAGAAAAGCTCGCCTGGTTAAAGGTCTTAAAAACACGCAAATAAACAAAACTTCATTATCGATGTCCTCCAAAATGATGGAGGTCATAATCATTGATCATACGATCAGTTTCTAACGTAATTACTGCGACAGGTCTGTTTATAACTGCTGCTGATCTACTTGTGAACGTCTGATATTTAGCAGCATGGAGGTTCAGGTAAACATAACGCTACCAGTTCTCCACATTGGTAGTTATCAATAAAGAAAAGCCAGTTCACTTCAACAGCTCTCACTGCCCTAAACTCCTCCTGAAAAAACTCCCCCTCCTCTGACTGGAGCTCGGTGTGACTGTTAGAGCTGTATCACTCTTCACTGATCTGACCTTCTCTGACCTCTTTAACCTCTGCAGGTCTGTCAGAAAGAGGCTGTGCTCAGTTGGAGGTGTTGGCTCCTTTGGTCTGTACAGGTTTAAAGCATAGTCTGCAGACCGGGTTTGACGTTTCTCTGGGTTGCTCTGACTGTCGGTTGTTTATGAAAAATAATTCCATATTTCACTTCACGTTTTTAATGAGGATACTAAGATAAGATAAGATCCAGATAAGAATCGGTGAACCGAGCAACACTGATGAACAGCATGATCTGATTTCCCCTTTCATTACAGGAACCTCTGTTTGAAATACGAGAGTAAATGCAAGCTATATTAATGTGACGTATCTCTTATAGCAATCTGGCAGCTGGAGTGTGGGAATCCATGTACCCTAAAAGACCAAGGTAAGCATCATACTAACCTATTAACGCCAATCAGGCAATTGGTCACAGATGTTTTTTTTATTATTTTTATCTGGAGCCTTTCCTGAATGATCACAAGGCAAGAATACTCCCTGGAAAGGGTGCTACTGCACCTAGAGACACACACCTACAGGCAAGTAAGCACAGCCAATTCACCTACCATGTGGAGGTGGGAGGAAGCTCACTTGGACACAGGATGAACACACCAAACTTCTCACAATGACCAGAGCCAGGGTTAAAGCCACAACCTGGAGCCCCTGGAGCTGTGCCACCCACACCCTGCGCCACTGCCATGCTGCACTAATGCTAAAGCACATTAGATTCAGATGAGTTAAACCAGACATCCAGGGAAAGGAAAACTGCCTCTCACAAAGATGAGTCTATCCCAGAACTTTCCAGTCGTCAGACACACTCTGATACTGCTCAACATTCTCTGCTCTCCATAAAATCCTCTCAGAACTAACTCTGTCTTTTTACCTTCTCAGAGTAAATGGCCACGCAGCCCAACCTGCTGGAAGATTCCCACTGAGGTCCCCTCTACCTGTGTCAGACCAGCTGCCACCTACCAGTCCGACCAGCAGGCCCCCCACCACCACCACCCATACCAGACCAGCTGCACACCCTCCTACCACTGCTACCTGTCTAATGACCATGTTAAAACCTAAATGGACTCTTAACTATCTGCCACTATTAATATCACCACTATTTAGTCTAGACCCTTTTTTTTTTCCCTTTTTTTTCACTAGTGATGATGATAGTGTTTGTACTGAATGTGAGCTCGTAGCTCTGTGGAGGAGAAAGTGGAGCAGTTAGAGGTGGAGCATCATGGCTTTACTAAAGGATAGAGAGCAGGAGTCACTGGTAGCAGCCCCGGATGCCTTAGGGAGAGCTAGCAACCCCCACTGCGGCGTTAGAGCCTCACAGCGGGGCGATTGGGTGACGTCTCGGCGGCATAGCCGGAAAGCTAAGGCTAATGCTAGCGCTAAGGCCGAAGCTAGCCCACCAGAACACCACGCTCCCACCACCACCAGCTAGCAAACAGGAGATATTCGAGGATAGTTATTCATGTAGGGGCCAACGATATTCGTCTGCGGCAGTCAGAAGTTACTAAGGATAATATTAAAGAGGTGGTTAAACTGGCCCGGACGATGTCCGATGCCGTAATTTGCTCTGGTCCCATCCCAATGAGGCGCGGCGCTGAGTCCTACAGCCGGCTCACAGCGCTGAACCGCTGGATGTCCAAGTGGTGTTTGGAAAATCATGTGGGCTTCATAGATAGAGGGCAAGCCTGTTTTTTTAAGGTAGGGATGGCTGCCTCACTGAACTCTGGATTAGACGTGATCAATATATAGCACTAAATGAAGCCACCCCCACAGGATATAAATATGTACATAGCCCTAGATTATCAGGCAGAAGAGGTGGAGTATGCATTATCTACCAGAATACAGATTATTCAAAAACACTGTAACACCTTCACTTCTTTTGAGATTCTCTACGTCAATATTTCAAATCCAGCCACAAATAAAAATGCATTCACACTGATTAATATCTATAGGCCTCCAGGGCCCTATTCTGAATTTTTTAAAGAATTTAGTAATTTTGCTGCAGACTTGGCAGTGTGCAGCGACAAAGCTATAATAGTAGGAGATTTTAATATTCACTTTGAAAAAGCAGACGATCCATTAACAAAGGTGTTTGTATAAATTTTAGATTCTGTTGGTATTATACAAAACATAACTGGACCCACACATTACTGTAATTATACCCTAGATTTAGTCCTGACCCTGGGTGTTAGCATTGATCAGCTAAATATTCTACCTCAAAGCTCAGTAATATCAGATCATTATCTAATCTCCTTTGAGCTACATCTAAGGCAAAATGTTAATTCGCCCCCCAACACTGTCTAAAGCGCACAATAACCACAATGACAGCTGTACAGTTTACTAAAAACCTCCCACCCCTATCCACCTTAGCTTACACTCCGTCAGACCAAACGGAGCTCGTTAAATTAACAAACGATCTAGAAAATACCCTTCGATCAACCTTAGACAAAGTAGCACTGTTTAAAAATAAAATGATGAGGCAAAAAAGGCTCGCACCGTGGTACAGTGATCATACTCGTACCTTAAAACAAACTAAAACTAGAGCGTTAATGGCGGACGACCAAACTAGAGGTGTTCCACTCTGCGTGGAAGGAAAGCCTTAGTCAATATAGAAAGGCACTCATTAAAGCTCGCTCAGTGTATTTGGCCTCGCTGATCGAGAAAAACAAAAACAATCCCAGAATTCTTTTTACTGAGATCTCTAAACTTAGTAAAAGCCAGGCAGATTCTCAAAAACAGTCATGTTTTTATGGACTATTTTAAAAATAAAATAGAAAATATTAGACAACAAATCCAACCCTGCTTATTAAATCAAACATGGCCATCACCTGATGTAGCTGCTTTAGAACATAACTTAGTTGTAGAAAAAAGTCTGGAAGCCTTCTACCCACTTCCACAGCCTGAACTAGAAAAAATTATATCCTCAGCTAATTGTACAACCTGTACACTCGACCCAATTCCCTCTAAATTGCTAAAAGAAACACTCCCAATTATAATCACACCTCTTTTAACAATTGTAAATTCATCCCTTTGATTGATCTCCTTCTTGCCTCTGATCAAGGCTACGTATCGTTATTAGTCCTACTAGACCTTAGTGCAGCCTTTGATACAATAGATCATACTATATTACTAGAAAGATTAGAGAAAATGGTTGGAATCACAGGGACAGCCCTATCATGGTTCCAATCATATCTAACGGGACGCTATCAGTTCGTAAAGATAAAAGATTTATCTTCAAATTACACAGAAGTAAGATATGGAGTTCCGCAAGGCTCAATTTTAGGACCGCTATTATTTACATTATACATGTTACCACTGGGCTCAGTTAAAGCAGACATGTCGTTAATTTCCATTTCTATGCAAATGACACACAGCTCTATATATCAGCCAAACCTGACGATAAATTTAGACTACAGAAAATGGAGGACTGTGTAAAGGATATAAAACTCTGGATGTCATATAACTTCCTTCTTCTTAACAATGACAAAACCGAGGTTCTCCTTTTAGGTCCAAAAGACACTAGACAAAAACTATCTGACTTAATGTTAGACTTGGCCGATGCTTCCATCATTCCTGGTTTAGCAGCTAAAAATCTTGGTGTCACATTTGACTCAGATTTATCATTTGAGCAACATATAGCTAATATTAGTAGAACAGCCTTTATGCAGCTTAGGAACATCTCCAAACTAAGAAACTCCTTATCTCTACAGGACGTAGAAAAGCTAGTACATGCTTTTATTACCTGAAGGCTAGATTACTGTAATGCACTACTGTCAGGTTGTTCCAGCAGGAACCTCAATAAACTTTAGCTGGTGCAAAATGATGCAGCCAGGGTCCTTACTAAAACTAGAAAATGTGACCATATCAGTCCAGTTCTATCAGCACTTCATTGGCTCCCAGTTAAATTCCGTATCGAATACAAAATTCTTCTATTAACATATAAGGCCCTACATGGCCTCGCTCCTGAATACCTGCGGGATCTTATTGTCTATTACGAACCATCAAGACTACTTAGATCTCAGGGTGCTGGCTTCTTACTCGTGCCCAAAATTCAGAAAACCTCAGCAGGGGGAAGAGCCTTTTCTTATAAAGCCCTCCAACTCTGGAATAACCTTCCAGATAATGTTCGGGACTCTTTAAATCTAAGCTGAAAACTTATATGTTTAGTTTAGCTTTTGGTAATTAATGTTTCTTAGATAAGGGTTGCAGGTCCAGGGAATTGTAGAGAATTGTAGGGAACTGTAGTACACTGAGATGCTGGAGCTGTCGTCTCGCTGCTTACACGCGATCACTCAGGTTTGTTGACGGTGGAGCAGATAGATGCTGGTGTTCTCAGGGTGCTCCCGTGTCTGTGTTACCTTCTGGCTCTCTCCTTTTAAGTAGGCTGTTATAATCAGACCTGCCGGAGTCGTCAGACACACTTTGATGCGGATGCTCAACATTCTCCGCCCTCCATAAAATTCCTCTCAGAACTAACTTTCTCTTTCTCTTTTTACCTTCTCAGAGTAAATGGCCACCCAGCCCGACCTGCTGGAAGATTGCCCCCTGAGGTCCCCTCTACCTGCGTCAAACCAGCTGCCACCTACCAGTCCGGCCAGCGGGCCCCCCCACCCGCCACCACCCACGGCGGACCGGCAGCTCTCCTGCCTGCCGCTGCTGCCTGTTTGGTGGCCGTGTTGAAACCTAGATGGACTCGTGTCTAATTAATATCACCACTATTAACTTTCTGTTATATCTGCTTTGGTAATTTTTATCATTAATGTTTAAATAGTTCTGACCAAAGGAGGATGGGTCCCCCTTGTGGGTCTTGGTTCCTCCCAAGGTTTCTTCCTCCAGCTCTGAGGGAGTTTTTCCTTGCAACTGTCGCCGTTGGCTTGCTCACAGGGGTCTTTGATCCTTCATGTTATTTCTTCTTTCTTCTCTGTCTCTGTCCTTTATTAAGTACTAATTATGTAAAGCTGCTTTGTGATGACAACAGTTGTAAAAAGCGTTATACAAATAAATCTGACCTGACTTGACAGTGACTGAATGTGTGTAATTTAGCTTCAGTACACCACCTCAGGGGATCTGAAATCAAGTAGTCACTAAAATGAGCTGGGCCTTGGCATCGCCTTCCACACCTTCAGCTTTCTCTGGGTTTTCTGTTCTTTCTGTCATTAGCAGTGCAAGCTGTTGTAGGAACCCGTGTGATGAGTATCACAGATCTGCTGCTTAAGGGTTGTTTTAACAACAGCAAGATTTATTTCCTACAGAAATGGTACATTTATCTATTGAGGTGTATTTTTATTAAATTTATTTTAGTTTCAGGATTCGAGGAATCCTTCCTCTGCAGCTGCATCTCCACGTCTGTCAGTACTCCTCAGCAGGTAAATCACACACCAGCGCAACCTAGAAACCCTTCTACCATGATCCTCCCTCATTTAATAGACTCCTCCTTCAGATCAGAGGTAGTAAAGCTCCTCTGTAGATGAGGTGAAGAACATTCAACCACTGCACTTTAATGATCACTTCTCTTTTAAATAAATCTACGTTTTCTTTCAGAACAGATGTTTAATCATGAGCTGCATGAAGAATTGTTCAATAAACTGCAGATATTGTAACATTTTACTGTAAAAAAAAATTGTAAAATTTGGGTTGTCTAAAACTACTTGCAAACCCTTTCACTTAACCCACACTATATGCCCAAATGTTTGTGGACACCCCTTCTAATGAATGCATTCAGCTACTTTAAATTGCACCCATTGCACATATATGCAAATGCACACACTTTAGTCTTTGTAGAGAAGTAGTGCCAACAGAATAGGACTCTCTGGAGCATTCATCTATTGGCACCATGCTGCCTAATGCCAGTCGTGGGGCAGAGGGGTATAAAGCCCCCCAGTATTGAGCTGTGGCGCAGTGGAACTAAAGCTATGAAAATGAAAATGGAATGAAGGCTAGTCTGTGTGTGTGTACTCACATTTCACTGATCTGTTGACAGGGTCCCTGCACCTGCCCCACCACTGTGTGTACTGACAGACAGACAGACAGAGACATTATCAGGCTGACAAATGATCCTCATCTGCAGAATTATCACCATTAACAATATTATCATGATCCAGATTCAGTGGCTGCTTACCTAAATCAAGTCAAGTGACTTTTATTATATAGTATATGATACACACATTCAAATCCAGAATCTATACACATAAATACACACTATTTTACACTATTCTGCAAGGTCTAGGTGCAACAACTAAGGTTAGTTTTAAATTTAGTTAAAAAAAAAAATAGTTGATGTCATCACTCATGTTTCTCGCATTAACCAGGAATGTTTTCTGTCAATGTAACCATAGTGTATATTTACAGGTAAAGCTGCCTAAATACACCAGTAAGTAGGAAATGATGATAGACTAAAATCATTATATGAGAGAACGCTCCCAGCAGGAGAGTTTAAATCACCATGTCAGTGTAAATATAAGCTAATAGAGGTAATAAGAAATCATTTTTATATATTTATATATATTAACACCCAAGTAAATCCTCAGATTCAGAGATATATAGTAATGAAGTAGAACTACTTCAGTACTGTACTTAAGTACTAAAATACTGTATCTGTATCTACTGGAGGATTATTTTATCTCCTACTTCCACTTTTACTTTACTACATATTTTGGATGAGTTTAATACTTTTACTCCGTTAGATGTTTATGTGCTGCAGCTGCAGTGAGGACACTAACGCTAGAGCTCTGTAGTTTATTCCGAGATGGAAGAACCACTAGAAGAAACACCACCTTCCCAACCTTCAAATACTCGTATGTGGCCGAATGGCCAGAGATCTTTTAGCTGTAGTCTAGTTTACAGAGAGTGAAGCTCAGGGTTTTAAGCTGCTCTCCTCACTGCTTTTACAGATGAAACTCTTGTATGTGGCAGGTTGAGTCAGTTCTGTTCAGCTTTCTCTCTTTTGGGTGAGTTTGTTTAGAGAGTTAACTGAAGACTCGTGTTCATAAACTCCATCTTCTACAGTTCTGTCCTTCTACTACAGCCAGAGGAACTGTGACAGTCCTTAAGTCTGAGCATTTGAAATAATAGAAACACTGATACTCAGACTTTTGACTGCTTTCTGTAAGAACTACAGAACACAATACTGTACTTTTACTTTCACTACTTAAGTAACTACATGCAATACTTAAGTACTTCCACTTAAGTCTGGAGCTTAAAGACACTTCTACTTCTACTCAAGTCACTTTTTTGATAGAGAACTTGTACTTTTACTCAAGTCTGGGTCTCTAGTACTTTCTACATGTCTGCTGAGATTGTATTTTGCACGTGAGAAAAACAGATTTATCATAAAAAACACATGAAAGCATGTGTTGGTGGGTTGTGGGTCCGCGCTTGCACAGGTCACATTTGGATGGGTAGCACAAATCGGCAGAATACCAGTCTTCTGCGGCACGGCTGAGGAGAGGTGCGTACAGCTTGAGCTCTAGTTCTTTAACTGTTTAAAGAGTTAAAACTCATGATATGCTTAAAAGAAGAGAAAGCTTTAGTGAAAGCAGATTAGTTTAGCATTGATTACGAAGTGAGTATCGGTTGAATGCAGTGGATTAAGGTTTGGCCTCTATACAACCTTAACATCTTGTACAGAAATGGTAAATTTATATGTAAAAAATAATAATATTTTAAACTGTGCAAAATAATTAATAATAATAATTAAACATTCGTATTTTAGTTTCAGAATTCAAGGAATCGTTCCTCTGCAGACCAGTACGGCTTCAGAAGGACACTAGTACCTACAAAACGTCTGACTTGGAGGAAATGTCTGCATTAGAGCTGCTACATCAAATCTATAAAATTGATAATAATCGATTATTAAAAGTGTTGGCAACGAATTTCATCATGGATTTGTTGTGTCGCACGATGTATGTGTTACTCGCCTTGTCATATCAGGTCATATCCGCTTGCGTTACCTGCGGCGCTTTGTCTACTCTGGAAAAAATTAATAAATAAGAGAGAGATGAACGAAGCGAGCCAGAGCGGAGGCGTAATCTTTAAAATAAATTTAACATCAAGAAGTAAAAATATTCCAAAAAATGAAACATGAATGATGCAGAAAAGAAGTTCAGCTTAAATCCTCACCAATGTGGGAGCACAGTCACTACAATAACCCCAGTTAGTTCTGTTTTGAAGTGAGGTGCACTCACACTATGTGAACCGGTATAACACGGCACATGCTGTTTTTTTGCTTAACTGGACAATGACAGTGATAGAGTGTGTAAGTGTGTGTGTGTTACTTTTATTATCTGTGTAATTCGCTTAAGCAGTGTTTAAATGCTTTATAAAAACATGTAACTTGAACACAATGGTGGTAAATAATAAAGCTTCAAGTTTTACAAACTAAAGGCAATTCATCCTGTCTCACTCCTCACTCCAATACAGTGCAGTGTTTGCATCAGCAATGCACTTATTTTTCTTTATAATTTCATTTATTTTATTTTTAATTTATTTAATTAATTTTAATAATGTAATCTATTATTATTGAATTATTGTACGCACTTATTTGCTCTGTTATTCAATGTTCTTTTTTTTAAATAAAGACATAGAAATTATTTTTTTTTGACAAATTAATTGATTATTAAAATAATCATTAGTTGCAGCCCTAGTCTGCATCTCCACGTCTGTCAGTACTCCTCAGCAGGTAAACCACACACCAGCTCAACCTCAACAATCATACATGACTCAACTGAAATCAGGTTCTGAATCTTCTTGTTGTGCTTCTTGATTCAGACTGCCTTCTGAACACCCACTGCTCCTGATTCAGTTCTAGAGAGGAGCTTCATTGGTGGAGTGCCTCCCTGCTGTTCCATGGCCTCAATATGGATCACTCTCCAGTCCTCCAGTCGTAGGCTGGTAAATCAAGCAGTGTCTAAGTCCAAATATTTGTGGACACCCCTTCTAAACAATGCTTTCAGCTACTTTATGTCCCGCCCTTCAACAAAAACAACCAATTAGGTTGCTGCTTACAGATTAAGTCCCACTCTCCAGTAACGAGCTAAAGTCTCTGGACTACTTTGTGGCTCTGGCCAGACCCCACAAAATAAAAGTCACTAATACAAACGAATCTGTAACATAAAATACTTTTTGACTGAGATAATCTTACATTAATTCCCACTTCCACTTTTATTTTGTTGTTCATCCAAAAATGTATATGAAAACTGATTAAGGGAAAACTGATCTATTTTTGTTATATTTTATTGCTGCTACATTACAAATCCTTGGGTTTAAAATTTAAAAGAGAAAAGGTATTAGAGTTTTATTAATCTTTTATATTATATAACTTTTATATTAGCGGGGTAATTCATTAACACAGTGAATTTCTGACTAAGTTATTATTTTTTTATTAACTTAATTGTTACTTAGCAAATACCTTAAACTACCTCAAGCTAAATCAGTTATTTATTTCAATAATTGTCAGATTATTCGATTGTAAAAATAGTTGTTTGTTGCAGCCCTAATCTGCTGCAGCCTGAGAAGCTTAAAAATGAATAAAGGTTTTATTTTAATTGAAGTGTTTGTCATTACTGAACAGTATGACTATTACTCCATTGAGTGTCATTTTAGTAAGAGAAGGACATTAATATTTAATGTTTAATGATCTCAAGCAAGTTTGTTTATGACATTAAAGCATGTACATTTACTCATTTAACAAAACTAATAAATAGCCTTACTCTGCTAACAGGGCCAAATCATCTCCTTTCAGTCCAACTTGAGTGTCAAGTAAAATAATTAAAAACAAAGTTTTACTTTTACCACCATTTACTTAAGTGTTTCAGATTCATGTCAATGTAAAATATATAAACAAATTCCTAAATAAAATAAAAACTCAGATACAGACGAGCTCATTTGTGTTTATTTACATTTGTGTTTTAGGCTGTGGCCAATCTACTGTGGTGAGACCAATGGTTGCTGTAGACCCCTGTACATGTAGACCAATCATGTCGGTGAGAAGGCGGGGCTTCAACAGGCGTGTTTAAAGCTGTACACTGGAAATCAAAATTAGAGAACAATGTATGAACACTTGATTTTTGCAGAAATAATGCAATCCTCATTGGTCGACATTTGAAGGATTTTTTGTTAGGGATATACCATACCACTAGAACAGCGTTTAACAAAATAACCAAAGTATTCAACAACAAATCTTTATTTCACAAAAAACACAATAATCAAAATTAGAGAACAGCAATGACTGTAGCACAGAGAAAGATTACAACTACATTTTCTGAAGGTTACAACAGTCACCAGTCAGTAGGAAGTGTACAGGCATGTGCTTTGAATGACTTCAGCACATCTGCGGCCACAGGACATCACTAGTCTCTCACACTGCTCTGGTGTGATTTTGGTCCACTCTTCTTGCAGTTTCTTCCACAGTTCGGTGACTGTAGTGGGTTTCTTGGCCATAACTTTATTACCAAGGATTTTCCAGATGTTTTCTATTGGGTTTAGATCAGGATTCTGAGCTGGCCATTTCATTGTATCAATGTTTTCAGTTTCAAAGAACTGCTTTACCCATTTTGCTTGTACAGGGGGCATTGTCACGCATGAAAATTGCTGGCTGGCTGATTGAGTGACAAATGCAAGGAAGGAACCACGTGTTGTTGAAGAAGGTTCTGATACACACTTGCATTCACTCTGCCATGTAGCTGTATGAGAGGCCCAACTCCTGCTGCTGAAAACATTCCCCAACCCATGACATTTCCCCCTCCACCTATCACTGACTTCTTTACACACTTTGGGTTCAGTCTTTCTCCAGCTTGTCGACGGTTTCCTATCAGACCCAAATAAATGAAACTTGCTTTCATCACTAAAGTGAACTCTGGAACACTTTTCCTCTGTCCACACAACATGCTCCTCAGCAAAGGTTAATCTAGCCTTTTGATTCTTTCTGCTAATGAGAGGTTTGGTCACTGCAGAGTGGGCTTTCAGTCCAAATGCTTGTAAACGTTGAACTGGAGAGCAATTCCAGCTGCAGTGTTGAACCGATTGCCCATGGAGATTCTCCACATTATCCTGTCCTCTCTTGCATTTGTTTTTCGTGGACGACCAGCCTTCTTGGGGGACTTGAATGAGTTTGTGGTGTTGTAAAGATGCAGTATTCTAGAAATCACAGACTTGAAATGACCAACTTCTCTTGCTATGGCTGATAGGGTCACCCTTTTGGCCTTCATCTTGACAACCTGCTGACGGAGGGTTTCAGTCACTTTGGAACGGCTTTCCATCTCGCAAAGTCTGTGAAAACAAGAAAGTTATGCTGCCAGTTAAATAGGGTTTGTCAGATAATTAAGGAAATTAGTGCCAGATTAACACCAACAATTTGCAGGTGTCTGAGAGTGTTCTCTAATTTTGATCAGTGTTCTTTTTCAAATACCTCATTTACGTTTTTATACTGTGCATTAGAATATATGCAACTCATGAAATATGTTTAAAATACTGCTCTCTCCTGTTAGGATAAATTCACATAGGACTACATTGTGACCTTGACATTTAGGAAATTGTGTGTTGTTCTCTAATATTAAACTCCAGTGTATAAATCCACACAGACTGAGTAGTGACTGTAGAAAGAGACACAGATGTGAAATAAATGCACACACATTTTTCACATCCCAAAAAGAGAACATGTCCGGTAAAAAGAGGGCGTCTGGTCACCCTGCTTAACGAACCTCTTCGTCTGTCCTGATCATTTATATGATCATTAAATCAGGATTTCTACTGGAGCTTTCCAGCTGCTGGTCTTTCAACACAAAGTACAGCGTTCCTCCGGACCATACCCTTCCCAGTCCAGCAGATACTGCAGTCGGCCCCCGCGCCGTCGGGAGTCCAGTACTCGCCGGACCGTGTAAGCGGGAGTCCCTTCCACCTCCACAGGCTCCGGCTGCATGTCCGCAGGGGTGGCCTCGTCCAGGGGCCCAGACACCACAGGCTTGAGCTGCGACACATGAAACACAGGATGTATACGTGAGTGCAGGGGTAAACGAACCTTAACAGAAACCTCGTTGATGTGCTTGACAACCTCGAATGGACCCATGTACTTAGCTGCCAATTTCTGAGATGGAAGACCAGTCCGAATGTCCCGTGTGGAGACCCACACGCGATCTCCAGGCGCGTATGACGGGGTCTCGCCACGCTTCCGATCGGCCTGTGTCTTGTAGCGCCGCAGGAAGGTCTGGATGTGCTGATGGGTCTCGGCCCAGACGGCTTTGCTGCAGCGCATCCATGCATCAACTGCTGGTACCTGGGTCTCCGCAGCAGTCCAAGGGGCCAACGGGGGTTGGTAGCCTAACATACACTGAACTCGCGCACCTCAGCGAGTTCTGGGCCATCTCGGCCCAAACCAGATACCGCGACCAGTCGCTGGGGTAGTCGTGACAGTAGATCCGCAGAAACTTCCCCAGCTCCTGGTTAGTGCGCTCGCACTGGCCATTGGTCTGAGGGTGATATCCTGAGGAAAGACTTACACTCACCCCCAGGTGCTCGCAAAACGCACCCCATACCTGGGATGTGAACTGGGCCCCTCGGTCTGATACTATGTCCTCCGGGATTCCGAAATTCCGGAGGACGTAGTCTACCAGGGCTTGGGCTACCTGCATGGCTGGGGGCAATGTAGGGAACAGGATGAACCTAACCCCCCTCGAGAAATGATACACCACCGTCATCACCACCGTGTAACCCCCGGATTCGGGCAGATCCGTGACAAAGTCCACCGCCAGGTGAGACCACGGGCGGTCGGGGACGGGCAGAGTCATGAGCTTCCCCGAAGGGAGCGTCTTGGGGGTTTTGCACAGGGCGCTCCTGTAGAAGTTTGCAAACCCTAGAAAGCTCTGTACTTCCTTGACCGAGCCTGGTGACGGCCAATCCAGGACCGCCTGAACCTTTGCCTGATTCATAAGAACCCCCCGCTCGCTGATAATGTAACCCAGAAAAGGTATCTCCGGTCCCCGCACCCATCGGTGTTTCGCATCCCCATCGCATCCCCGCAGTAGAAGCACAGACCCTCTCTGGGTCCTACGACTGCTTTCCTTCGGTGCCAAGCGGCCGATACCCACCTCCAAGGGCTCACTCTCCGGTGTACTTGGTGAGGCGGAGGCCGCTGTACCCGCTGAACTGGAGAGTCCTATACTCCCTGGCGCACCTTGGCTGGCCTGCCTCTTGGGGCAGGCGACCGATCCCCCAGCTCCGTGGGGTCTGAGGTGAGTAGGGCGACCTAAGAGCTGGTCCAGCCGGATCGCGAGCGCGATGAAGTCATCCAGCTCCAACGTCTTGCCCCGACAGGCCAGCTCCCGCTGCAGACGGGGGTTCAACCCGTTACGAAACAGGGCCAAGAGGGCCGGCTGATTCCATCCGCTCCCTGCCGCCAGAGTACGGAACTCCAGGGAGTATTGAGCCACCGACTGGGAGCCCTGCTCCATGCGCAGCAGCAGGTCGCCCTTGGTGAGTCCCTCTCGGGGGTGTAGAAACACCGCCTTAAAATGTTTAAGGTATTCCGAGAGGGATCCTTCGCTAAGCTCCATCCAGGTGGCAGTGGCCCAATCCAGAGCCTTCCCTGCGAGCCGGGATACTATAAAGGCGATCTTCGCCTGGTCAGTGCCGGTCGGAGAGTTCTTAAAGAAGACCTCGCACTGAAGCAAGAACCCCTCGCAAAGTTCCGGATTACCAATGTACGTATCCGGTTTGCCAACCGGATATGCGCTATGGGGTGTGTAGACGGGACTGGGAGAGCTAGCAGGCTCCAACAAGGTCTTTACTAGATTCGTGAGCCCCTGAACTAGCTAGGCGAGACAAGAGAACACTCACAGGGACAGAGCAATGCAGGGGAATAGTCTTTAATGACCACACAAAACAACCAAAACGAGGCAGCAAAGTACAGGGTCCAATAAACAGAAACAGAAAACAAACAGGTGACAACTGAAATGGGGCTTAACCTGGAAAGCAGTCCGGGAGCAAAGCAAGAGGGGACAAATCAAACGGGGGGAGGAAGGCTAGAACGCAAAAGAACCAATGAAACTAACAAACAAAAGCCTCACCCCAAAACCGCGCTCGTCAGGCGCTGATGAACTTACTCGACTAGGGAGCAAGGGAACCGGACGCCAAATCTCCCTGGTGACCAACCGGTGAACCAGACAGTGAACTCCTGTACGAGAAACCGCTCCGATAGAGCATAGACTACTTGAACTCGTAGACCTCCCTAGAAGTCTCCAGAACGTGAAGCCAACCTTACAGCTTGGCATCGCAAGAGTAATTCTCGGCGCCGAGGCATCTGCGTTTGCTCCCTTTGTACCCCAGCACTCAGGTGAAACAAATCAGACATAAACAGAAAACATGGCGTCTTACTGCGACCGCTGTCAACATAAAAGTCCCTACTGAGAAAACCAACGGGAGGAACAGAAAGTACGTGAACATTGAAATCAACTCAACATTGACTGAAAAGTCCCAAGGAGCCTGTGGACCGCGGCCCGAAGCCGCCCCTGGGGGGGGGGGGGGGGGGGCGCGGCGCTGCAGGGCTGACAGATAGCAGATAGCAAGTGCACGATAACTGTAAAATTATTGCCCATAAAAATGAGTATAAATAAGACAGTGTCGTATTACAACCTCAAGTACCAATTATCCATTTAACTGGATATATAGGAAGTCAGGAGCACAACCATGAAACAAACACAATGAGATACAAGAACTTAAAGGGCGCAAAGAAAATAAAATAAATTAATTAATTCAATAAATAAGTGAACACTACAAACTTCACTACAAAACCACCAAATTATAAATACATGTGAATTATACATTCCACAATGACCCAAAGCTTGTTACTCACTTCGATGTTCGATGTTACAGTAAAGAAAAAAAGGAGTTACTACTTTTCATTTACTAATTGTTGTACATTGAAACAACTAATCTAAAGATAACACTGGTCTAAAATATTGGCACTCAATAAAACAATGAGATTAAGACTCTTATTTATAAAAGCATGTAAAGGGGAAGGAAAGAGCAGTGATTCATTTAAACTAGCAGGGGATTCGACTCCTGTAAGGGGAAACACACTACATTAATGCTCTGCAGCTTCCACCAAAACCCCCAGTCAATTACATACATTTACACACCTGTAACCAAAGGTTTAGTGCATCTGCCTTAGAGCTCTGCTCTCTGCTCACTAACCCAGACTCAGTCCCAAACCCCAGGCACTGCTACACGCTGCAGTCAGTAAGAGTTTGCTTTAAAGACAAGTGCATTAGCGAGCAGACTCTACATTTGCTACATGCTAACTTGGACACAAACAGTAGGGACCTGTATCTAGGCCTCACTGTTGCAGACCGGGTTCAATGCCACAAACACCATCCATTTTAAATGAAGCCCTCAAAGCCTCACTAAAACTACAGTCCAAGCTGCTGCACACTAGAACCAACAGACACCTGCTTTCACACAAGCTGAACAGCATCAACTACTAAAACCAACACACAGCAAATACCTGCATCTGGCTTCAATGCTGCATACCGGACTCCCTGGCCTGTACAGCAGTTCACTCCTCCACATCCTCCAAACCGTCCGAATGAAGAATTCCAAGCTGTGATAAAGTTTAACGAGAGCTCTCCTCCTGCTACCTGCACATGTCCCTGGCAATGAACCAAACGATAATTGGAGCAAACAATTAGAAAGGTGTACTTGCTCTTCTCCTACTGTAATACCCTTAGTATGGGTCACACTAGCTTTACCTGTTAGTATCAGTTTGAAATGCC
Organism: Salminus brasiliensis; assembly: GCF_030463535.1. Classification (NCBI taxonomy): domain Eukaryota; kingdom Metazoa; phylum Chordata; class Actinopteri; order Characiformes; family Bryconidae; genus Salminus; species Salminus brasiliensis. The sequence goes on along the minus strand of NC_132881.1, from coordinate 10,606,916 downwards.
AGAGTAGCAACAACAGTATTACATCAGTTTAACATGCTAGTGTTTAACATTTGATTAATAAAGATACATTTATATTAAGATAAAAGCAAAACTTTATTTAGAGAAAAACATCTCAGTAATGATCAATAAATATATTTCCATAAATTTTAATCTGGCATATAAGTATGACAGCTGTGTAAAGATGGGCAATTAATCATGGGGGGGGGGGGGGGGGGGGATGGGGATAAAGGTGTCACGGCACCGGCCCATCTGACCTACTTACACCTAGAGTCTTTATACAAGGAAGCTGTTACTGACATAATAATCGCTACATGGCGCTTCTTCCACCTGTCATTCAGTTGGGTGTAGGGACTCTCGATATGTCAGGTAAGTATAGACTGTGCTTATAAAAATAATATTATAATTATGTTATATTACATAATGAAAATATATATTAGAATAATCCATTTATAATATAATACCAAAAGTATATTTAAATAATTGTTCACTGTTGTCTACAGAATATTGGTTCCTCAAAATACCACTTCCCTTCTATTACCATAAAGGTAACACTAACAAGTGATTGTCATTTTAGTTCATTTAGACTTTCATTTATTGTATTTATTAATTATTATTGTATTTGGTGTATTAGAATGTATTGCTTGTTTTCTAGAAAGAATTCAAAATCCTGTGTGAATAATTCATGAGTACTTTATGGACAATCAATTCTTTAACAGGCTTATTTACCATTTAAGTGGTGAAAAATCCACACAGACACATCAGTGGAACGCACCTCGCACCAGCAGGTGTTACAGTATAAGAGCATCACAAAGACTATAAACCTTTGAGAAACTGCCCTTCTAGAAAAAAAACAGAAAACACCAGCAAACCAGACCAGCATAAACCAGTTAAAACTATTTTAGATGAAGACGTAATCCTCAGTTTGGAAAAGTAGAGATTTTTTTAACAGGTTTTGGGAGGCATCGTTGGCAGCTGATGATTAATAGCCTTTTATTAAAGATGAATAAAGATGACCTAGGCCCAAATATGTGATGTCATACTTTATTAAAACTACTGTAATAAAAGAAGTGGGAATGTTACTTTTTACCTCTGGAAATAGATGAAAACAGACCACTTTACACAGTAAACCCCAAATCTCAGAATCTCTTTATTTTGCCAACTATTTTACAATTTTACTTGGTGAGAGCAACACAACTATGACATGTAACAAAAAAACAGACCATTAACAAGTGTTATACTAAAAGAGAAAAATACACTTAACAATACATAGAATAAATAATAAGTTAAAAACAGTAACAAAGAGCTGTAAAAAAAATCTGTAATCAGAAATCTGTACTTGTACAGGTATGAATACTGTACATCAATATGTAGCCCGAGTAGACATCTACAGTGAGTCCAAGAAGTATTTGATCCCTTGCTGATTTTCTTCGTTGGCCCACTAATAAAGACATGATCATTCTATACTTTTAATGGTAGATGTATTCTTACATGGAGAGACAGAATATTAAAAAGAAAATCCAGAAAATAAATCTAAGGAATATATATTAATTGATTTGTATTTCATGGAGTGAAATAAGTATTTGATCCCTTAGTATTCATTAGCAGTTCTGGCTTTTACAGACCAGTTAGACACTCCCAATCAACTTGTTACCTGACCTGAAGCCACCTGTTCTCACTAATCACTTGTGTGAAAAACACCTGTCCACAGAATCAGACAGATCACACAGATTTCAAGTCTCCAACATGGGTAAAACCAAAGAGCTGTCACAGGACCTCAGAGTCAGAATTGTTGACCTTCACAAAGCTGGAATGGGCTACAAAAAGATTAGTAAGGTGTTGGATGTGAAAGTAACAACTATTGGTGCAATTATCAGAAAGTTTAAAGAGTATAACATGACAATCAACAGACCTCGGCCCGGTGCTCCAAAGAAGATTTCGCCTCGTGGGGTGGCAATGATGCTGAGAACAGTCAGAAATCGTCCTGCAACCACTCGGCAGGAGTTAGCAAATGACCTGAAGGCAGCTGGGACCACAGTTTGCAAGGAAACAATTGGCAACACTTTGCGCAACAATGGATTCACATCCTGCAGTGCCCGAAAGGTACCCCTGCTGAAGAGAGCACATGTGGAGGCGCGCCTCAAGTATGCCAATGATCATTTGAAAGATGAACCAAGTTATTGGGAGAAGGTTTTGTGGTCAGACGAGACCAAAATTGAACTTTTTGGCCTCAACTCCACCCGCCATGTGTGGAGGAAGAAAAATGCTGCCTATGACCCCAAGAACACTGTGCCCACCGTCAAGCATGGAGGTGGAAGCATAATGTTTTGGGGGTGTTTCTCTGCCAAGGGTACAGGGCTACTTCACCGCATCACTGGGAAGATGGATGGAGCCATGTACCGCACAATCCTGAGGGACAACCTCCTCCCCTCTGCCAGGGATCTGAAAATGGGCCGTGGTTGGGTCTTCCAACATGATAACGACCCTAAACATACAGCAAAGGCAACAAAGGATTGGCTCAAGAAAAATCACATTAAGGTCATGGAGTGGCCCAGCCAGTCGCCAGACCTCAATCCGATCGAAAATCTATGGAGGGAGCTGAAGGTCAGAGTTGCCAAGCGACAGCCCACCAACCTTCATGATTTAGAGAGGATCTGCAAAGAAGAGTGGGCCAAAATTCCCCCTGGTGTGTGTGCTAAACTTGTGGTTAACTACAACAAACGTCTCACCGCTGTGCTTGCAAACAAAGGCTTTGCCACTAAGTATTGAGTGTGTTTGGCAAGAGGGATCAAATACTTATTTTCCTCATTGAAATACAAATTAATTAAAATATATTCTTTAAAATTATATTCTGGATTTTTGTCTTGATATTCTGTCTCTCCATGTTAGAATATATCTACCATTAAAAGTGCAGAAGGATAGTGTCTTTATTAGTGGGCAAACAAAGAAAATCAGCAAGGGATCAAATACTTCTTGGACTCACTGTATATACAAACTATTTTGTACAGATATGAACCTTATGAAGACAAAACAAATGACAATACATATATAGAAACTTTATGATCACCTATGTGTTACACAGAATCAGACCGATATAAAGCAAAAAAAAACACAGTTGCAGAAGGACAGACCCTTGTTTGCCACATCTACCATCACGATGGGGTCCTGAAAACCTATAAGACAAAAAAAGGAAAGCCGACAAGTTTTGAAATGGAACGGTCACTAACCTTTCACACTTGCAGAAAGATAGATAGCGAGTCACACACACAGTTGCACATGGACAGACCCTTGTCCACCAGATCCACCATCAGAACCTGTAGGACAAAAAAAAGAAAGTCAATACATGTATAGAAACTGAATGATCACCTACCTGTTAGACAGTTGCAGAAAGATAGACAGTGAGCCATACACAGATGCAGATGGACAGACTGTGGTGGCCGGATGCATGGTCAGGGAGGGAGGGGCTCATGGGGTCATGAACCTGTAAGACAAAAAAAGAAAATACATGTATAGAAACTGAATGATCACCTACCTCTTACACACTTGCAGACAGATAGATAGCGAGCCACACACAGGTGACTTGAAGGAAAGATCCACCATCAGGAAGGGGGGAGCATTGGGTCTTGAAAGCATGTAAGACAACAAAAAGGCAATACATGTGTAGAAACTGAACAATCACTTACCTGTCACAGAGTTGCAGAATGATGGACAGCGAACCACACACAGTTGCAGATGAAAATATATTTGTAAGAAGGATACACCTTCAGGGAGAAGAAGAGGTTGATTGACTTGTTGAGAACCTGTAACACAAAAAAGAAAGTCAATACATGTATAGAAACTGAATGATCATCCACCTGTTACACACTTGCAGACAGATAGTAGCGAGTCACACACAGTTGCCGATGCACAGACCCTTGAAGGACAGATCCACCATCAGGAAGGGTGGAGCCATTGATCTTGAAAGCCTGTAAGACAACAAAAAGTCAATACATGTATAGAAACTGAATGACCACCTACCTGTTACACACTTGCAAACAGATAGATAGCGAGCCACACACACACAGTTGCAATGGACAGACCCTTGTTGGCTGTATGCACCATCAGAATGGAGGTAGCCATTGGTCCTGAAAGCCTGTAAGACAACAAAAAGGCAATACATTTAATGGGGCCTTTAAGGGCTATGATTAAAGATACTGGAAATGCCAAACTCCACTGTAATCTTTCCTGGACACAAGAGGGTCTTTTAGCATTTGAGACAGTGAAACAGAGGTTACAAGAAGCTCCAGCATTGGTGTTTCCAGATTACTCCAAGAATTTCTAACTGTATGTGTCTACTTCTACTGGAGGTAAATATGCATGTGCAGTCCTCTGTCAAGCGACAGGTACAGGAACAAGTCCACAGCCTGTTTTTATATTATTCCACAGCTTATTCAGAAGTTGAGTTGGGACTGCCATTGTGTTATAGAGCTATGGTAGGAGTTTATCTAATGTATGACAAAGCATCAGCAATCACGATGGGTTATCCAGTAACAATTCTTACCCATCATAGCCTTAGAAACCTACTGAACCATGGCAAATATACACTGACTATGCCAAGGCTTAGAGATTATTATAGGCTTTTAGAGCAGGAATATGTCACCCTAGTAAGGTGTGCCACAGTGAATCCAGCTGAAACTTTGCCAACTCCAGAAGATGGTGAGCCACATGATTGTGTGCAAGAAGCTGAGAAATACTCAAGGCTTAGGTCAGATTTAAAAGCCCTCCCACTGGAGAAGGCAGACCTGGCATATTGGACTGATGGATCCTGCTATAGGAGAAGAGACAAATTGTGTGCGGGTTATGCAGTAGTAAAAGCCCAAGGAGAAAACTTTGTGGTTGAGAAGGCTGCAGTCATACCACAGCCGGCTTCAGCACAACTTGCTGAACTTGTAGGGTTGACAGAAGCATGTTTTTTGGCAGAAGGCAAGTGAGTGACTATCTACACTGATTCTGCCTGTGCACATAGTGTGTCACCTGTTTGGGGCAGTATGGAAGAACCGAGGGTTTAAGAAAACAGATAGTTCCCCTATACAGCATCATGACCAAATAATGAAATTGTTACATGCCATGATGAAACCCAAAGAAATTGCTATTGCTAAATGTGCAGCACATAAAAGGGATATGTCAAGGGTCACACAGGGGAATAAAGCGGCTGATGAAGCTGCAAAGGCAGTTACAGGAGCAGACAAATGGGGTGAAGTCTTTTTGGTTACACATGAGGTAGACATGGAAGACAGAATAACAATTAAGGATGTGACCTTAATGCAGGAAGCAGTTCCGGCGAGATCGAGGAGCCACTCAAGACTCTACTGGCCTTTGGAGGAATCATGAGGGGCTGGTAGTAGCACCTCCTGACCTGTTGGGTCTGATGATTCAAGAAGCGCATGGTGTTTAGCCCATGTGGCAAGGGGCGAGGTAAGGAGGAAGATTATTAAGGAGTATGGGTTTTGGGCACCATATTTGCTTGAGCAGATAGACTATGTCATTGGTAGATGCACAATTTGCTTAAAAAACAATGTTCAAAGGGGTGTAATGGTTCCACCTGGTCACTTCCCAACTCCAAGGGGTCCTATGCGTGAGTTAGTAGTGGACTTTGTTGACATGATAAAACCAATAGGAGGGAAGAGATACATGTTCGTTGTAGTGGACCGCTTTTCAAGGTGGCCAGAGGTCTGTCCAACCAAACGGAAAGATGCACAGTCCGTTGCCAAGTTTCTGTGCAGAGAGGTCATAAGCAGGTGGGGACTTCCAGATCGAATATCCTCAGATAATGGGAAGGAGTTTGTGGATAAGACAGTGAAATTAATTTGGCAAAAATTGGGGATAAAACAGTGTCTTGGGGCAGTATATCATCCTCAAAGTCAGGGAATTTGTGAGAAAATGAATGGTGTTTTGAAAAAACGCATTGTGAAAATCTGTCACACAGGTTTGAATTGGGTTGATGCACTTCCATTGGCATTAATGGTGTGTCGCTCAAGTGAGCTGCGTGATTTGCATATGATGCCACATGAGTTGGCGACAGGCATATAAATGGTATATATTATACAATGGTATAACGAACGCTGTGAAGGTCCTTTTGAGGTTGTGCGTAGTACTGGAACTGCAGTCCAGGTTAAAGGGTCTCCAACGTGGTATCATTTGTCACATTGTGTTAAAGCACCTAGGGAAGAGGCAGCCCATTTGCTTGGAGGAGATGTGGAAGGCTCAAGGGAACCAGGACATACAGAAAGAGAAAGGTAGTAAGATCTCCAGGGTCAAATTTCAGAAGAGGAGATTGTCCATGATGTGGACAATGGTGATGACTCTGTGGGCATTGCTGATGATGCCGGAAATGACTCTGTAATTAATCAACAGGAAAGAAGGTTTGAGAACATTGAGGTTAGGGATGTCCCAGAAACAGCAGGAATCATTTCAGGGGAGTGTGAAGCACCAAAGGCTGCTGAGGGCACTGATTCCTCTATAGGGGAAGTCAGAGTCAAATAGACATCCAAGACCAGTTAGAAAAAGGGTCAAACCTAAACGTTATGAAGATTGAGGTAAATGTAACAGTGGGAAATTCCACTATTAACATTAAATATTACTAAAAGCATAAATGTGTCACATCCACCAGAATCAGCTGTTCAGGTGATTCCAGTAACAGTAACTCCTGTGCAGTTGGTAATTACAGTCAAACCAGGCAGATCAGTTCTCCTTCCATGTAGGTGTGGAAGATTTAATACTGGAGGTAATGATCCCCCAGAGTGGAGAAATAGTCGTGGTGAAGAGATTGTGTTAGCAGGGCCTACAGTTGATATGGTGCCTTACAATCAAAGAAAGTATGTTTTGTCCAATGACATGAGGTGGTTCAGTGTTAAATATGATTGTTCAATTCTTATGCGTAATGTTACATGGGAAGATCAATATACATCAAATATACATGTACTTACTTTGAGCCAGAGTTCAGCTTTGTACCAGTGCAAAAAGTGTGGAAACAGGAGTATGTAACTCGTAAGATGATAGTTAACAATAAAAACTCAAGCTTAACTGAGAGCTCCACAGGAGATAAAAGGGGACCAGGAACAATTTCCTGTAATAACCATCTCAGGGGTAAAAACTGTGCCAAGGCACGTTACAACTGTAGCTCCAGAAACAACTAAAAGTGTTAATGTTACAGGTCAGGTTACTACTGTAATCATAAATAATACAGAACCTGTAAAAACCGCAATGATGACAAGAACGCCTGTAGGTGTCACTTTAGGGAATAGAACTACTGAAAATACAACAAGCTCAACTGCAGTGAATGGTACAGGGATAACAACACCAGTAATGGAAGTAGCAAAAGTGACCCATCCATCTAATATGACATTAGTAACACTGCAAGATGAAGTAAATACAACTGAGAAATTGTTAGAAACCATAGAACGGGGTGAGAGCAATAATGATGAGAGTGTTGGAGAGAGTGAAGTAAGTAGAGATGTAATGATGCATGAGCCTTCTACCAAGGTGACAAATGTATTACAGGATTTAGACTGGATTCCAGGAGATGTGATAGATCAGAATCGAGCACTGAAAAAGAGAGAGGCTAAGTGGAAGGCATATAGATTTGATTCATCTGTGTTGCAAATATCAGACCCTTGGGCAGCCAGGAACTTATGGTTTCAGCAGATAACACATTCTGTAAGAACAAGCAAACAAATTAGTGGTCCATGTGTGGTGAAAGTCCCGACACCAGGCACTTGGCCTTCTATTTTGGAAACAGTTCCTGAACCTTTAAGTACAGAATGTCAGTATTATGCATTATCATGGCTGTTCTACAAACAGCAAGCAGTATATGATATATGGATGGCTACATCAGTGGGTTTGTTTAGACCTGGAGAGAAGTGTAGTTGGATGAGGCAATTACCATATGTAAACATAATTGATCAACATGAACAGACAGCAGTCCCTGATTCAATGGAAGTAAAGGCAGTAAAGGCTAAAGGTTGTTTTTGTTCTAATAATACTCATGGTGGGTCTGGAACATTTATGGGAATTTCAGATTGTGACAGCTATATGATACATTTGGATGATAAACATAAAAATGGGGATGGTTTGTTTGAAGTGATTTTCCGGCTACCACGTGGCCATCATATAAAAATATTGATGGTGCATCATGAAACATTGCCAGGTAATGTGACCCTAGGAAATTTTAAAGATCTTTGTGGGTTTGTGATAAGGCATATATATTTTTGCCATATGGGTGGACAGGATGTTGTTACTTGGCAACATCAAAATTGCCATATGAGGTGTACACCATTGAGAAAGGTGAAGCACCTGATGACACCCAAGCCAAGGTAATTCCTGGATATAGACAGAAAAGTGAAATGGCACAATTTCAAATTTAGAGGCCTATCACTGGAGGATAAGTATAGGAGAAAAATGGGGAATAGGCTTATTTCCATGGTATGGTGTGACCTTCCTAGCAGACCATATTGATAACATCACTTACACCTTACAGGGATTTGCTAATGAGACTATTAGATGGTTTGAATATTTATCAAATACTCAGAAGAGTCACAGATTGATGTTGTTGAAACATGATATGGCTCTTGATTACATTCTGGCTAAGCAAGGGGGGTTATGTGTAGCTCTGAATTTAACAGGAGATGCTTGTTATACTTTAATTCCTGATAATTCTGATAATATGACTGATGTAATAGGGGCACTAAAAAAAAAAAAGAGAGGCAATTGGCCCATCCCAAGGAGCAGGATGGTCTGTGAATGCATGGTTGCTGGAGAGATTAAGACCAATGGGAACATTGTTGGCTCAGTTGTTCGGTGCTGCGGTTTTGTCGCTATGTGTGATGTTCTGTTGCTGCACATTCATATTGACTTTGGCTAAGGCGATGATTTTAAGATGGGTTGGAGTTGTAATGCTGGGGTAACAAGTTCAACTGCCATTATTACCTAGGACAGATTCGGAAGAAGATGAGGGATTAGTGTTAGAAGGTGATTTGGTGGATAAATATCCATTCTGAGTATCTACTCTGATTATTACTTCCATTTAAAGTATCAGGTCTTTTTATCATAAGTTATAACACCTATGTTACATTATCATATGTTATGTAAAGGGGATTGTAGTATTTTGTAGTATGGCTGAAAAGGGTGGCTTAAAATATGATTTAATGAGTAGTAATAGTTTGACAGTATAATACTGTTGTTGTGTAATGTGCATTTGATGTTTTGAAGAAAAGATATTGGCTGTTGTTTTTTATCTTTCCCTTCAGACTAGCGGTGGGGAGTACCACTGTGGGGTGACTGGTATTCTGAGATCCCGAGAGGCAGAAAAGGGGTCAGACGTTGATGGATATTACTAATCGGGAGATCTGAAGACCTTTTGAACAAGGACATTGTAAAGGCATCTATCCAGATTCACCATCAAGGAACACCGATGTTGATGAATTGCAATGTGCCACATTTAAACTTGTCATTTATTACTATCTGTACTCTAAATACACTAAATACATGTACAAATAGTAGTTCTGATATGTATAACCTATTGTAATTATATTGTAAACAAGTTGTAAGATGATGTATTTTGTTGTGAGTAAGCACAGTGTGAACTCAGGGGTTTTGATCTTTTCTCGATACTAGGGACAGTAATGGTAGGCAGGGACAGGTGTATTGGAAGGTCCGATGGGTCGACCAGCCTGAAAGTACACATTATTTTTGGTTTAAAGGGGTTCCACATGTATTTACTCACACTTGCAGGATTCCATATTCAATATCTATATTGGCAAGACATTCCTTCTTTTTTTACATTGGCCTGGATTACAGTATGTGGTCGCCTGGGGCAGAGGGACTGTGAGAGAGTTTTTTCTGTCTTGGGTGATTGAGAGATATTAAAGGTGAGATAGCTGCCTGGCAGGTCTTCACTCTCACACTCTGTGAATTTAGTGCTAAAGAAGGCACTCATAGAAGGAATAGCTCTTTAGAAGCACATGTAACCATGTGTGCCATACTCTTTTATTTTATTGAGCCGTTGATTAGTCTCAAAGGGGGGCAAATGTAGTGTATTTATTGGCTATACAGATGTCCATAGGCCTGAAGGAATGGTATGGAGTTGAGGAATGATATGGTAAGCCACACGGGGTAGATGTGGAAAAGAAAGGGGGTCCTGTTTCCTGACCAAATGTGAAACCTATACATGAATCAACGAACATAACAAGGTAAAGGTAAAAAGGTAAAGGTGCACGTATTTGTCACTGTACAGTGTGGACTGTACAGCGAAATGTGTCCTCCGCATTTAACCCATCTGGTAGTGAACACACACTCACACACACACACACACACATGTGTTTGGGGCAGTGAGTACACACACACACCCAGAGCGGTGGGCAGCCAACTCCATCGCCCGGGGAGCAGTGAGGGTAAAGGGCCTTGCTCAAGGGTGCTCTAACCGCTGAGCCACCACTGCCCCATGCTGTTTAGATTTGGACATCGCTTTGGGTGTACATGACATAGATTTAAACGTGGTCCAGATGTGTCTGTGGACCATGTATGTAATGGTGGGGGCTGATGAGTGTTCCTTATGGATGAAATGCAAAGATTCTGCATATGGGAACAATCCAACAGAATATGACGTGTAGTAGGGTATAAAAACTCAAGGTATTCCTATGTCGAGGAGAGAGATCGAGGGGCACTCAGAATTGGCAGACTCTCTCCACACTGTACTTTTGATTGGAATAAAATATTTCATTGTTACTACTAAAGACGGTGGTTACAGACTCTCCTGTTTAAATAAGAAGTCCATCTCCAGAGGAAGACAAACCGAGACGACAAAGGCAATACATGTATACAAACTGAATGATCACTTACCTGTTACAGAGTTGCAGAATGATGGACAGCGAACCACACACAGTTGCAGATGAAAGAATATTTGCTAGAAGGATACAGCTTCAGGGAGAAGAAGAGGTTGATGGACTTCTTGAGAACCGGTAACACAAAAAAGAAAGTCAATACATGTATAGAAACTGAATGATCACAAACCTGTAACACACTTGCAGACAGATATTAGCGAATTACACACAGTTGCAGATGCACAGACCCTTGGTTCATGCAGTCTGAAAAACCTGTAAGACAAAAAAAAGGTAAATACATGTACAGAAACTGAATGATCACCTACCTGTTACACACTTGCAAACAGATAGTAGCGAGCCACACACAAAGTTGCAGATGCACAGACCCTTGGTTCATGCGGTCCGAAAAACTTGTAAGACAAAAAAAGAAAAAGAATAAAAAAAAATAAAGTCAATACATGTATAGAAACTGAATGATCACCTACCTGTTACACACTTGCAGACAGATTGATAGCGAGCCAAACACACAGTGGCAAACAGATAGTAGCGAGTCAGACACAGTTGCAGAAGCATAGACCCTTGGTTCAAGTGGTCCGAAAAACCTGTAAGACAAAAAAAGAAAGTCAATACATGTATAGAAACTGAATGATCACCTACCTGTTACACACTTGCAGACAGATAGTAGCGAGTCACACACAGTTGCAGATGCACAGACCATTGGTTCATGTGGTCCGAAAAACCTGTAAGACAAAAAAAGAAAATCAATACATGTATAGAAACTGAATGATCACTTACCTGTTACACACTTGCAGACAGATAGTAGCGAGTCACACACAGTTGCAGATGCACAGACCCTTGGTTCATGTGGTCCGAAATACCTTTAAGACAAAAAAAGAAAGTCAATACATGTATAGAAACTGATTGATCACTTACCTGTTACACACTTGCAGACAGATAGTAGCGAGTCACACACAGTTGCAGATCAATTCATGTGTAAAACTGAATAATCACTTACCTGTTACACACTTGCAGACAGAGAGTAGCGAGTCACACACAGTTGCAGATGCACAGACCCTTGGTTCCTGCGGTCTGAAAAACCTGTAAGAAAGAAAAAGAAAGTCAAAACATGTATAGAAACTGAATGATCACCTACCAGTTACACAATTGCAAACAAATAGTAGCGAGTCACACACAGTTGCAGATCAATTCATGTATAAAACTGAATACTCACTTACCTGTTACACACTTGCAGACAGAGAGTAGCGAGTCACACACAGTTGCAGATGCACAGACCCTTGGTTCATGAGGTCTGAAAAACCTGCAAGACAAAAAAAGAAAGTCAATACATGTATAGAAACTGAATGATCACTTACCAGTTACACACTTGCAGACAGATAGTAGCGAGTCGCACACAGTTGCAGATGAATTCATGTATAAAACAGAATGATCACCAACCTGTTGCACACTTGCAAACGGATAGTAGCGAGTCACACAAAGTTGCAGATGCACAGACCCTTGGTTCTTGCGGTCCGAAAAACCTGTAAGACAAAAAAAGAAAGTCAATACATGTATAGAAACTGAATGATCACCTACCTGTTACACACTTGCAGACAGATTGATAGCGAGCCACACACACAGTGGCAATGGAAAGACCCTTGGTTCATGCGGTCCGAAAAACCTGTAAGACAAAAAAAAAGTCAATACATGTATAGAAACTGAATGATCACTTACCTGTTACACACTTGCAAACAGATAGTAGCGAGTAGCACACAGTTGCAGATGCACAGACCCTTGGTTCATGTGGTCCGAAAAACCTGTAAGACAAAAAAAGAAAGTCAATACATGTATAGAAACTGAATGATCACCTACCTCTTACACACTTGCAGACAGATAGTAGCGAGCCACACACACAGTTGCAGATGCACAGACCCTTGGTTCATGCGGTCCGAAAAACTTGTAAGACAAAAAAATAAAGTCAATACATGTATAGAAACTGAATGATCACCTACCTGTTACACACTTGCAGACAGATTGATAGCGAGCCAAACACACAGTGGCAAACAGATAGTAGCGAGTCAGACACAGTTGCAGAAGCATAGACCCTTGGTTCAAGTGGTCCGAAAAACCTGTAAGACAAAAAAAGAAAGTCAATACATGTATAGAAACTGAATGATCACCTACCTGTTACACACTTGCAGACAGATAGTAGCGAGTCACACACAGTTGTAGATGCACAGACCCTTGGTTCATGTGGTCCGAAAGACCTTTAAGACAAAAAAAGAAAGTCAATACATGTATAGAAACTGAATGATCACTTACCTGTTACACACTTGCAGACAGATAGTAGCGAGTCACACACAGTTGCAGATCAATTCATGTGTAAAACTGAATAATCACTTACCTGTTACACACTTGCAGACAGAGAGTAGCGAGTCACACACAGTTGCAGATGCACAGACCCTTGGTTCCTGCGGTCTGAAAAACCTGTAAGAAAGAAAAAGAAAGTCAAAACATGTATAGAAACTGAATGATCACCTACCAGTTACACAATTGCAAACAGATAGTAGCGAGTCACACACAGTTGCAGATCAATTCATGTATAAAACTGAAAACTCACTTACCTGTTACACACTTGCAGACAGATAGTAGCGAGTCGCACACAGTTGCAGATGAATTCATGTATAAAACAGAATGATCACCAACCTGTTGCACACTTGCAAACGGATAGTAGCGAGTCACACAAAGTTGCAGATGCACAGACCCTTGGTTCTTGCGGTCCGAAAAACCTGTAAGACAAAAAAAGAAAGTCAATACATGTATAGAAACTGAATGATCACCTACCTGTTACACACTTGCAGACAGATTGATAGCGAGCCACACACACAGTGGCAATGGAAAGACCCTTGGTTCATGCGGTCCGAAAAACCTGTAAGACAAAAAAAAAGTCAATACATGTATAGAAACTGAATGATCACTTACCTGTTACACACTTGCAAACAGATAGTAGCGAGTAGCACACAGTTGCAGATGCACAGACCCTTGGTTCATGTGGTCCGAAAAACCTGTAAGACAAAAAAAGAAAGTCAATACATGTATAGAAACTGAATGATCACCTACCTCTTACACACTTGCAGACAGATTGATAGCGAGCCACACACACAGTGGCAATGGAAAGACCCTTGGTTTATGCGGTCCGAAAAACCTGTAAGACAAAAACAGAAAGTCAATACATGTATAAAAACTGAATGATCACCTACCTGTTACACACTTGCAGACAGATTGATAGCGAGCCACACACACAGTGGCAAACAGATAGTAGCGAGTCACACACAGTTGCATATGCACAGACTCTTGGTTCCTGCGGTCCGAAAAACCTGTAAGACAAAAAAAGAAAGTCAATACATGTATAGAAACTGAATGATCACCTACCTGTTACACACTTGCAAACAGATAGTAGAGAGTCACACACATTTGCAGATGCACAGACCCTTGGTTCATGCGGTCCGAAAAACCTGTAAGACAAAAAAAGAAAGTCAATACATGTATAGAAACTGAATGATCACCTACCTGTTACACACTTGCAGACAGATTGATAGCGAGCCACACACACAGTGGCAAACAGATAGTAGCGAGTCACACACAGTTGCAGATGCACAGACCCTTGGTTCATGTGGTCCGAAAGACCTTTAAGACAAAAAAAAGAAAGTCAATACATGTATAGAAACTGAATGATCACTTACCCGTTACACACTTGCAGACAGATAGTAGCGAGTCACACACAGTTGCAGATCAATTCATGTGTAAAACTGAATAATCACTTACCTGTTACACACTTGCAGACAGAGAGTAGCGAGTCACACACAGTTGCAGATGCACAGACCCTTGGTTCCTGCGGTCTGAAAAACCTGTAAGAAAGAAAAAGAAAGTCAAAACATGTATAGAAACTGAATGATCACCTACCTGTTACACACTTGCAGATGCACAGACCCTTGGTTCATGTGGTCCGAAAAACCTGTAAGACAAAAAAAGAAAGTCAATACATGTATAGAAACTGAATGATCACTTACCTGTTACACACTTGTAGACAGATAGTAGCAACTCACTCACAGTGGCAATGGAAAGACCCTTGGTTCAAGCGGTCCGAAAAACCTGTAAGACAAAAAAAAGAAAGTCAATACAGGTATAGAAACTGAATGATCACTTACCTGTTACACACTTGCACACAGATCGTAGCGAATCACACACAGTTGCAGATGCACAGACCTTTGGTTCATGCGTTCCGAAAAACCTGTAAGACAAAAAAAGAAAGTCAATACATGTATAGAAACGGAATGATCACCTACCTATCACACACTTGTAGACAGATAGTAGCGAGTCACACACAGTTGCAGATGCACAGACCCTTGGTTCAGGAGGTCCGAAAAACCTGTAAGACAAAAAAAGAAAGTCAATACATGTATAGAAACTGAATGATCACCTACCTGTTACACACTTGCAGAAAGATTGATAACGAGCCAAACACACAGTGGCAATGGAAAGACCCTTGGTTCATGCGGTCCGAAAAACCTGTAAGTCAAAAAAAGAAAGTCAAAACATGTATAGAAACTGAATGATCACATACCTGTTACACACTTGCAGACAGATCGTAGCGAATCACACACAGTTGCAGATGCAGAGACCCTTGGTTCATGTGGTCCGAAAAACCTGTAAGACGAAAAAAAGGAAGTCAATACATGTATAGAAACTGAATGATCACCTACCTGTTACACACTTGCAGACAGACTGATAGCGAGCCACACACACAGTGCATACAGCCAACAATAGTCTTTCCATTGCCACGATCAGGATGGAGGGAGCCATTGGCCCTGATAGCCTGTAAGACAACGAAAAGGCAATACATGTATAGAAACTGAATGATCACCTACCTGTTACACACTTGCAGACAGATAGTAGCGAGTCAGACAAAGTTGCAGATGCACAGACCCTTGTTTCATGTGGTCCGAAAAACCTGTAAGACAAAAAAAGAAAGTCAATACATGTATAGAAACTGAATGATCACCTACCTGTTACACACTTGCAGACAGATCGTAGCGAATCACACACAGTTGCAGATGCACAGACCCTTGGTTCATGTGGTCCGAAAAACCTGTAAGACAAAAAAAGAAAGTCAAAACATGTATAGAAACTGAATGATCACTTACCTGTTACACACTTGCAGACAGATAGCGAGTCACACACAGTTGCAGATGCACAGACCCTTGGTTCATGTGGTCCGAAAAACCTGTAAGACAAAAAAGAAAGTCAATACATGTATAGAAACTGAATGATCACCTACCTGTTACACACTTGCAGACAGATAGTAGCAACTCACTCACAGTGGCAATGGAAAGACCCTTGGTTCATTCGGTCCGAAAAACCTGTAAGACAAAAAAAGAAAGTCAATACATGTATAGAAACTGAATGATCACCTACCTGTTACACACTTGCAGACAGATATTATCGAGTCACACACAGTTGGAGATGCACAGACCCTTGGTTCATGCGTACCGAAAAACCTGTAAGGCAAAAAAAGAAAGTCAATACATGTATAGAAACTGAATGATCACCTACCTGTTACACACTTGCAGATGCACAGACCCTTGGTTCATGCGGTCCGAAAAACCTTTAAGACAAAAAAAAGAAAGTCAATACATGTATAGAAACTGAATGATCACCTACCTGTTACACACTTGCAGACAGATTGATAGCGAGCCACAAACACAGTGGCAATGGAAAGACCCTTGGTTTATGCGGTTCGAAAAACCTGTAAGACAAAAAAAGAAAGTCAGTACATGTATAGAAATTGAATGATCACCTACCTGTTACACACTTGCAGACAGATAGCGAGTCACACACAGTTGCAGCTGCACAGACCCTTGGTTCATGTGGTCCGAAAAACCTGTAAGACAAAAAAAGAAAGTCAACACATGTATAGAAACTGAATGATCACTTACCTGTTACACACTTGTAGACAGATAGTAGCAACTCACTCACAGTGGCAATGGAAAGACCCTTGGTTCACGCGGTCCGAAAAACCTGTAAGACAAAAAAAGAAAGTCAATACATGTATAGAAATTGAATGATCACCTACCTGTTACACACTTGCAGACAAATAGTAGCGAGTCACACACACAGTGGCAATGGAAAGACCCTTGGTTCATGCGGTCCGAAAAACCTGTAAGACAAAAAAATTAGGTCAATACATGTATAGAAACTGAATGATCACTTACCTGTTACACACTTGCAGACAGATAGTAGCGAGTCACACACAGTTGCAGATGCACAGACCCTTGGTTCATGAGGTCCAAAAAACCTGTAAGACAAAAAAACAAAGTCAATACATGTATAGAAACTGAATGATCACCTACCTGTTACACACTTGCAGAAAGATTGATAGCGAGCAAAACACACAGTGGCAAGGGAAAGACCCTTGGTTCATGTGGTCCAAAAAACCTGTAAGACAAAAAAAGAAAGTCAATACATGTATAGAAACTGAATGATCACTTACCTGTTACACACTTGCAGACAGAGAGTAGCGAGTCACACATAGTTGCAGATGCACAGACCCTTGGTTTTTGTGGTCCGAAAAACTTGTAAGACAAAAAAAGAAAGTCAATACATGTATAGAAACGGAATGATCACCTACCTATCACACACTTGCAGACAGATAGTAGCGAGTCACACACAGTTGCAGATTCACAGACCCTTGGTTCATGTGGTCCGAAAGACCTTTAAGACAAAAAAAGATAGTCAATACATGTATAGAAACTGAATGATCACTTACCTGTTACACACTTGCAGACAGATCGTTGCGAATCACACACAGTTGCAGATGCACAGACCCTTGGTTCATGCGTTCCGAAAAACCTGTAAGACAAAAAAAGAAAGTCAATATATGTATAGAAACTGAATGATCACTTACCTATTATACACTTGCAGACAGACAGTAGCGAGTCAGACAAAGTTGCAGATGCACAGACCCTTGTTTCATGTGGTCCGAAAAACCTGTAAGACAAAAAAAGAAAGTCAAAACATGTATAGAAACTGAATGATCACTTACCTGTTACACACTTGCAGACAGATAGTGAGTCACACACAGTTGCAGATGCACAGACCCTTGGTTCATTTGGTCCGAAAAACCTGTAAGACAAAAAAAGAAAGTCAATAAATGTATAGAAACTGAATGATCACCTACCTGTTACACACTTGCAGTTGCACAGACCCTTGGTTCATGCGGTCCGAAAAACCTTTAAGACAAAAAAAAAGAAAGTCAATACATGTATAGAAACTGAATGATCACCTACCTGTTACACACTTGCAGACAGATTGATAGCGAGCCACACACACAGTGGCAATGGAAAGACCCTTGTTTCATGCGGTCCGAAAAACCTGTAAGACAAAAAAAAGAAAGTCAATACACATATAGAAACTGAATGATCACCTACCTGTTGCACACTTGCAAAAAGATAGTAGCGAGTCACACACAGTTGCAGATGCACAGACCCTTGGTTCATGTGGTACGAAAGACCTTTAAGACAGAAAAAGAAAGTCAATACATGTAAACAAACTGAATGATCACTTACCTGTTGCACACTTGCAAACAGAGAGTAGCGAGTCACACACAGTTGCAGATGCACAGACCCTTGGTTCATGTGGTCCGAAAGACCTTTAAGATAAAAAAGAAAGTCAATACATGTATAGAAACTGAATGATCACCTACCTGTTACACACTTGCAGACAGATTGATAGCGAGCCACACACACAGTGGCAATGTAAAGTCCCTTGGTTCATGCGGTCCGAAAACCTGTAAGACAAAAAAAGAAAGTCAATACATGTATAGAAACTGAATGATCACCAACCTATTACACACTTGCAGACAGATAGTAGCGAGTCACACACAGTTGCAGATGCACAGAACTTTGGTTCATGCGGTCTGAAAAACCTGTAAGACAAAAATAGAAAGTCAAAACATGTATTGAAACTGAATGATCACCTACTTATTACACACTTGCACACAGACAGTAGCAACTCACTCACAGTGGCAATGGAAAGACTCTTGGTTCATGCGGTCCGAAAAACCTGTAAGACAAAAATAGAAAGTCAATACATGTATTGAAACTGAATGATCACTTACCTGTTACACTTGCAGACAGATAGTAGCGAGTCACAAACAGTTGCAGATGCACAGACCCTTGGTTCATGCGTACCGAAAAACCTGTAAGACAAAAAAAAGAAAGTCAATACATGTATTGAAACTGAATGATCACCTACCTGTTACACACTTGCAGACAGATAGCGAGTCACATAAAGTTGCAGATGCACAGACCCTTCGTTCATGCTGTCCGAAAAACCTTTAAGACAAAAAAAAGAAAGTCAATACATGTATAGAAACTGAATGATCACCTACCTGTTACACACTTGCAGACAGATTGATAGCGAGCCACAAACACAGTGGCAATGGAAAGACCCTTGGTTCATGCGGTTCGAAAAACCTGTAAGACAAAAAAATTAAGTCAATACATGTATAGAAACGGAATGATCACCTACCTATCACACACTTGCAGACAGATAGTAGCGAGTCACACACAGTTGCAGATTCACAGACCCTTGGTTCATGTGGTCCGAAAGACCTTTAAGACAAAAAAAGAAAGTCAATACATGTATAGAAACGGAATGATCACTTACCTGTTACACACTTGCCGACAGATAGTAGCGAGTCACACACAGTGGCAGATGCACAGACCCTTGGTTCATGTGGTCCGAAAAACCTGTAAGACAAAAAAAGAAAGTCAATATATGTACAGAAACTGAATGATCACCTACCTGTTACACACTTGCAGACAGATCGTAGCGAGTCACATAAAGTTGCAGATGCACAGACCCTTCGTTCATGCTGACCGAAAAACCTTTAAGACAAAAAAAAGAAAGTCAATACATGTATAGAAACTGAATGATCACCTACCTGTTACACACTTGCAGACAGATATTAGCGAGTCACACACAGTTGGAGATGCACAGACCCTTGGTTCATGCGTACCGAAAAACCTGTAAGACAAAAAAAGAAAGTCAGTACATGTATAGAAACTGAATGATCACCTACCTGTTACACACTTGCAGAAAGATTGATAGCGAGCAAAACACACAGTGGCAATGGAAAGACCCTTGGTTCATGTGGTCCAAAAAACCTGTAAGACAAAAAAAGAAAGTCAATACATGTATAGAAACTGAATGATCACTTACCTGTTACACACTTGCAGACAGAGAGTAGCGAGTCACACATAGTTGCAGATGCACAGACCCTTGGTTCATGTGGTCCGAAAGACCTTTAAGACAAAAAAAGATAGTGAATACATGTATAGAAACTGAATGATCACTTACCTGTTACACACTTGCAGACAGATCGTTGCGAATCACACACAGTTGCAGATGCACAGACCCTTGGTTCATGCGTTCCGAAAAACCTGTAAGACAAAAAAAGAAAGTCAATATATGTATAGAAACTGAATGATCACTTACCTATTATACACTTGCAGACAGATAGTAGCGAGTCAGACAAAGTTGCAGATGCACAGACCCTTGTTTCATGTGGTCCGAAAAACCTGTAAGACAAAAAAAGAAAGTCAAAACATGTATAGAAACTGAATGATCACTTACCTGTTACACACTTGCAGACAGATAGTGAGTCACACACAGTTGCAGATGCACAGACCCTTGGTTCATGTGGTCCGAAAAACCTGTAAGACAAAAAAAGAAAGTCAATAAATGTATAGAAACTGAATGATCACCTACCTGTTACACACTTGCAGTTGCACAGACCCTTGGTTCATGCGGTCCGAAAAACCTTTAAGACAAAAAAAAAGAAAGTCAATACATGTATAGAAACTGAATGATCACCTACCTGTTACACACTTGCAGACAGATTGATAGCGAGCCACACACACAGTGGCAATGGAAAGACCCTTGTTTCATGCGGTCCGAAAAACCTGTAAGACAAAAAAAAGAAAGTCAATACACATATAGAAACTGAATGATCACCTACCTGTTGCACACTTGCAAAAAGATAGTAGCGAGTCACACACAGTTGCAGATGCACAGACCCTTGGTTCATGTGGTACGAAAGACCTTTAAGACAGAAAAAGAAAGTCAATACATGTAAACAAACTGAATGATCACTTACCTGTTGCACACTTGCAAACAGAGAGTAGCGAGTCACACACAGTTGCAGATGCACAGACCCTTGGTTCATGTGGTCCGAAAGACCTTTAAGATAAAAAAGAAAGTCAATACATGTATAGAAACTGAATGATCACCTACCTGTTACACACTTGCAGACAGATTGATAGCGAGCCACACACACAGTGGCAATGTAAAGTCCCTTGGTTCATGCGGTCCGAAAACCTGTAAGACAAAAAAAGAAAGTCAATACATGTATAGAAACTGAATGATCACCAACCTATTACACACTTGCAGACAGATAGTAGCGAGTCACACACAGTTGCAGATGCACAGAACTTTGGTTCATGCGGTCTGAAAAACCTGTAAGACAAAAATAGAAAGTCAAAACATGTATTGAAACTGAATGATCACCTACTTATTACACACTTGCACACAGACAGTAGCAACTCACTCACAGTGGCAATGGAAAGACTCTTGGTTCATGCGGTCCGAAAAACCTGTAAGACAAAAATAGAAAGTCAATACATGTATTGAAACTGAATGATCACTTACCTGTTACACTTGCAGACAGATAGTAGCGAGTCACAAACAGTTGCAGATGCACAGACCCTTGGTTCATGCGTACCGAAAAACCTGTAAGACAAAAAAAAGAAAGTCAATACATGTATTGAAACTGAATGATCACCTACCTGTTACACACTTGCAGACAGATAGCGAGTCACATAAAGTTGCAGATGCACAGACCCTTCGTTCATGCTGTCCGAAAAACCTTTAAGACAAAAAAAAGAAAGTCAATACATGTATAGAAACTGAATGATCACCTACCTGTTACACACTTGCAGACAGATAGTAGCAACTCACTCACAGTGGCAATGGAAAGACCCTTGGTTCATTCGGTCCGAAAAACCTGTAAGACAAAAAAAGAAAGTCAATACATGTATAGAAACTGAATGATCACCTACCTGTTACACACTTGCAGACAGATATTATCGAGTCACACACAGTTGGAGATGCACAGACCCTTGGTTCATGCGTACCGAAAAACCTGTAAGACAAAAAAAGAAAGTCAATACATGTATAGAAACTGAATGATCACCTACCTGTTACACACTTGCAGATGCACAGACCCTTGGTTCATGCGGTCCGAAAAACCTTTAAGACAAAAAAAAAGAAAGTCAATACATGTATAGAAACTGAATGAACACCTACCTGTTACACACTTGCAGACAGATTGATAGCGAGCCACAAACACAGTGGCAATGGAAAGACCCTTGGTTCATGCGGTCCGAAAAACCTGTAAGCCAAAAAAAGAAAGTCAAAACATGTATAGAAACTGAATGATCACTTACCTGTTACACACTTGCAGACAGAGAGTAGAGAGTCACACATAGTTGCAGATGCACAGACCCTTGGTTTCTGTGGTCCGAAAAACCTGTAAGACAAAAAAAGAATGTCAATACATGTATAGAAACTGAATGATCACCTACCTATCACACACTTGCAGACAGATAGTAGCGAGTCACACACAGTTGCAGATTCACAGACCCTTGGTTCATGTGGTCCGAAAGACCTTTAAGACAAAAAAAGAAAGTCAATACATGTATAGAAACGGAATGATCACTTACCTGTTACACACTTGCCGACAGATAGTAGCGAGTCACACACAGTTGCAGATGCACAGACCCTTGGTTCATGAGGTCCGAAAAACCTGTAAGCCAAAAAAAGAAAGTCAAAACATGTATAGAAACTGAATGATCACCTACCTGTTACACACTTGCAGACAGATAGTAGCGAGTCAGACAAAGTTGCAGATGCACAGACCCTTGTTTCATGTGGTCCGAAAAACCTGTAAGACAAAAAAAGAAAGTCAATACATGTATAGAAACTGAATGATCACCTACCTGTTACACACTTGCAGACAGATCGTAGCGAATCACACACAGTTGCAGATGCACAGACCCTTGGTTCATGTGGTCCGAAAAACCTGTAAGACAAAAAAAGAAAGTCAAAACATGTATAGAAACTGAATGATCACTTACCTGTTACACACTTGCAGACAGATAGCGAGTCACACACAGTTGCAGATGCACAGACCCTTGGTTCATGTGGTCCGAAAAACCTGTAAGACAAAAAAAGAAAGTCAATACATGTATAGAAACTGAATGATCACCTACCTGTTACACACTTGCAGACAGATCGTAGCGAATCACACACAGTTGCAGATGCACAGACCCTTGGTTCATGTGGTCCGAAAAACCTGTAAGACAAAAAAGAAAGTCAATACATGTATAGAAACTGAATGATCACCTACCTGTTACACACTTGCAGACAGATAGTAGCAACTCACTCACAGTGGCAATGGAAAGACCCTTGGTTCATTCGGTCCGAAAAACCTGTAAGACAAAAAAAGAAAGTCAATACATGTATAGAAACTGAATGATCACCTACCTGTTACACACTTGCAGACAGATATTATCGAGTCACACACAGTTGGAGATGCACAGACCCTTGGTTCATGCGTACCGAAAAACCTGTAAGGCAAAAAAAGAAAGTCAATACATGTATAGAAACTGAATGATCACCTACCTGTTACACACTTGCAGATGCACAGACCCTTGGTTCATGCGGTCCGAAAAACCTTTAAGACAAAAAAAAGAAAGTCAATACATGTATAGAAACTGAATGATCACCTACCTGTTACACACTTGCAGACAGATTGATAGCGAGCCACAAACACAGTGGCAATGGAAAGACCCTTGGTTTATGCGGTTCGAAAAACCTGTAAGACAAAAAAAGAAAGTCAGTACATGTATAGAAATTGAATGATCACCTACCTGTTACACACTTGCAGACAGATAGCGAGTCACACACAGTTGCAGCTGCACAGACCCTTGGTTCATGTGGTCCGAAAAACCTGTAAGACAAAAAAAGAAAGTCAATACATGTATAGAAACTGAATGATCACTTACCTGTTACACACTTGTAGACAGATAGTAGCAACTCACTCACAGTGGCAATGGAAAGACCCTTGGTTCACGCGGTCCGAAAAACCTGTAAGACAAAAAAAGAAAGTCAATACATGTATAGAAATTGAATGATCACCTACCTGTTACACACTTGCAGACAGATAGTAGCGAGTCACACACACAGTGGCAATGGAAAGACCCTTGGTTCATGCGGTCCGAAAAACCTGTAAGACAAAAAAATTAGGTCAATACATGTATAGAAACTGAATGATCACTTACCTGTTACACACTTGCAGACAGATAGTAGCGAGTCACACACAGTTGCAGATGCACAGACCCTTGGTTCATGAGGTCCAAAAAACCTGTAAGACAAAAAAACAAAGTCAATACATGTATAGAAACTGAATGATCACCTACCTGTTACACACTTGCAGAAAGATTGATAGCGAGCAAAACACACAGTGGCAATGGAAAGACCCTTGGTTCATGTGGTCCAAAAAACCTGTAAGACAAAAAAAGAAAGTCAATACATGTATAGAAACTGAATGATCACTTACCTGTTACACACTTGCAGACAGAGAGTAGCGAGTCACACATAGTTGCAGATGCACAGACCCTTGGTTTTTGTGGTCCGAAAAACTTGTAAGACAAAAAAAGAAAGTCAATACATGTATAGAAACGGAATGATCACCTACCTATCACACACTTGCAGACAGATAGTAGCGAGTCACACACAGTTGCAGATTCACAGACCCTTGGTTCATGTGGTCCGAAAGACCTTTAAGACAAAAAAAGAAAGTCAATACATGTATAGAAACGGAATGATCACTTACCTGTTACACACTTGCCGACAGATAGTAGCGAGTCACACACAGTGGCAGATGCACAGACCCTTGGTTCATGTGGTCCGAAAAACCTGTAAGACAAAAAAAGAAAGTCAATATATGTACAGAAACTGAATGATCACCTACCTGTTACACACTTGCAGACAGATCGTAGCGAGTCACATAAAGTTGCAGATGCACAGACCCTTCGTTCATGCTGTCCGAAAAACCTGTAAGACAAAAAAAGAAAGTCAGTACATGTATAGAAACTGAATGATCACCTACCTGTTACACACTTGCAGATGCACAGACCTTTGGTTCATGCGGTCCGAAAAACCTTTAAGACAAAAAAAAGAAAGTCAATACATGTATAGAAACTGAATGATCACCTACCTGTTACACACTTGCAGACAGATTGATAGCGAGCCACACACACAGTGGCAATGGAAAGACCCTTGTTTCATGCAGTCCGAAAAACCTGTAAGACAAAAAAAAGAAAGTCAATACACATATAGAAACTGAATGATCACCTACCTGTTACACACTTGCAGACAGATAGCGAGTCACACACAGTTGCAGCTGCACAGACCCTTGGTTCATGTGGTCCGAAAAACCTGTAAGACAAAAAAAGAAAGTCAATACATGTATAGAAACTGAATGATCACTTACCTGTTACACACTTGTAGACAGATAGTAGCAACTCACTCACAGTGGCAATGGAAAGACCCTTGGTTCATGCGGTCCGAAAAACCTGTAAGACAAAAAAAAGAAAGTCAATACATGTATAGAAACTGAATGATCACCAACCTGTTACACACTTGCAGACAGATAGTAGCGAATCACACACAGTTGCAGATGCACAGACCCTTGGTTCATGTGGTCCGAAAGACCTTTAAGACAAAAAAAGAAAGTCAATACATGTATAGAAACTGAATGATCACCAACCTGTTACACACTTGCCGACAGATAGTAGCGAGTCACACACAGTTGCAGATGCACAGACCTTTGGTTCATGCGTTCCGAAAAACCTGTAAGACAAAAAAAGAAAGTCAATACATGTATAGAAACGGAATGATCACCTACCTATCACACACTTGTAGACAGATAGTAGCGAGTCACACACAGTTGCAGATGCACAGACCCTTGGTTCAGGAGGTCCGAAAAACCTGTAAGACAAAAAAAGAAAGTCAATACATGTATAGAAACTGAATGATCACCTACCTGTTACACACTTGCAGAAAGATTGATAACGAGCCAAACACACAGTGGCAATGGAAAGACCCTTGGTTCATGCGGTCCGAAAAACCTGTAAGTCAAAAAAAGAAAGTCAAAACATGTATAGAAACTGAATGATCACATACCTGTTACACACTTGCAGACAGATCGTAGCGAATCACACACAGTTGCAGATGCAGAGACCCTTGGTTCATGTGGTCCGAAAAACCTGTAAGACGAAAAAAAGGAAGTCAATACATGTATAGAAACTGAATGATCACCTACCTGTTACACACTTGCAGACAGACTGATAGCGAGCCACACACACAGTGCATACAGCCAACAATAGTCTTTCCATTGCCACGATCAGGATGGAGGGAGCCATTGGCCCTGATAGCCTGTAAGACAACGAAAAGGCAATACATGTATAGAAACTGAATGATCACCTACCTGTTACACACTTGCAGACAGATAGCGAGTCACACACAGTTGCAGATGCACAGACCCTTGGTTCATGTGGTCCGAAAAACCTGTAAGACAAAAAAGAAAGTCAATACATGTATAGAAACTGAATGATCACCTACCTGTTACACACTTGCAGACAGATATTATCGAGTCACACACAGTTGGAGATGCACAGACCCTTGGTTCATGCGTACCGAAAAACCTGTAAGACAAAAAAAGAAAGTCAATACATGTATAGAAACTGAATGATCACCTACCTGTTACACACTTGCAGACAGATTGATAGCGAGCCACAAACACAGTGGCAATGGAAAGACCCTTGGTTCATGCGGTCCGAAAAACCTGTAAGCCAAAAAAAGAAAGTCAAAACATGTATAGAAACTGAATGATCACTTACCTGTTACACACTTGCAGACAGAGAGTAGAGAGTCACACATAGTTGCAGATGCACAGACCCTTGGTTTCTGTGGTCCGAAAAACCTGTAAGACAAAAAAAGAATGTCAATACATGTATAGAAACGGAATGATCACCTACCTATCACACACTTGCAGACAGATAGTAGCGAGTCACACACAGTTGCAGATTCACAGACCCTTGGTTCATGTGGTCCGAAAGACCTTTAAGACAAAAAAAGAAAGTCAATACATGTATAGAAACGGAATGATCACTTACCTGTTACACACATGCCGACAGATAGTAGCGAGTCACACACAGTTGCAGATGCACAGACCCTTGGTTCATGAGGTCCGAAAAACCTGTAAGCCAAAAAAAGAAAGTCAAAACATGTATAGAAACTGAATGATCACCTACCTGTTACACACTTGCAGACAGATAGTAGCGAGTCAGACAAAGTTGCAGATGCACAGACCCTTGTTTCATGTGGTCCGAAAAACCTGTAAGACAAAAAAAGAAAGTCAATACATGTATAGAAACTGAATGATCACCTACCTGTTACACACTTGCAGACAGATCGTAGCGAATCACACACAGTTGCAGATGCACAGACCCTTGGTTCATGTGGTCCGAAAAACCTGTAAGACAAAAAAAGAAAGTCAAAACATGTATAGAAACTGAATGATCACTTACCTGTTACACACTTGCAGACAGATAGCGAGTCACACACAGTTGCAGATGCACAGACCCTTGGTTCATGTGGTCCGAAAAACCTGTAAGACAAAAAAGAAAGTCAATACATGTATAGAAACTGAATGATCACCTACCTGTTACACACTTGCAGACAGATAGTAGCAACTCACTCACAGTGGCAATGGAAAGACCCTTGGTTCATTCGGTCCGAAAAACCTGTAAGACAAAAAAAGAAAGTCAATACATGTATAGAAACTGAATGATCACCTACCTGTTACACACTTGCAGACAGATATTATCGAGTCACACACAGTTGGAGATGCACAGACCCTTGGTTCATGCGTACCGAAAAACCTGTAAGGCAAAAAAAGAAAGTCAATACATGTATAGAAACTGAATGATCACCTACCTGTTACACACTTGCAGATGCACAGACCCTTGGTTCATGCGGTCCGAAAAACCTTTAAGACAAAAAAAAGAAAGTCAATACATGTATAGAAACTGAATGATCACCTACCTGTTACACACTTGCAGACAGATTGATAGCGAGCCACAAACACAGTGGCAATGGAAAGACCCTTGGTTTATGCGGTTCGAAAAACCTGTAAGACAAAAAAAGAAAGTCAGTACATGTATAGAAATTGAATGATCACCTACCTGTTACACACTTGCAGACAGATAGCGAGTCACACACAGTTGCAGCTGCACAGACCCTTGGTTCATGTGGTCCGAAAAACCTGTAAGACAAAAAAAGAAAGTCAATACATGTATAGAAACTGAATGATCACCTACCTGTTACACACTTGCAGTTGCACAGACCCTTGGTTCATGCGGTCCGAAAAACCTTTAAGACAAAAAAAAAGAAAGTCAATACATGTATAGAAACTGAATGATCACCTACCTGTTACACACTTGCAGACAGATTGATAGCGAGCCACACACACAGTGGCAATGGAAAGACCCTTGTTTCATGCGGTCCGAAAAACCTGTAAGACAAAAAAAAGAAAGTCAATACACATATAGAAACTGAATGATCACCTACCTGTTGCACACTTGCAAAAAGATAGTAGCGAGTCACACACAGTTGCAGATGCACAGACCCTTGGTTCATGTGGTACGAAAGACCTTTAAGACAGAAAAAGAAAGTCAATACATGTAAACAAACTGAATGATCACCTACCTGTTACACACTTGCAGACAGATTGATAGCGAGCCACACACACAGTGGCAATGGAAAGACTCTTGGTTCATGCGGTCCGAAAAACCTGTAAGACAAAAATAGAAAGTCAATACATGTATTGAAACTGAATGATCACTTACCTGTTACACTTGCAGACAGATAGTAGCGAGTCACAAACAGTTGCAGATGCACAGACCCTTGGTTCATGCGTACCGAAAAACCTGTAAGACAAAAAAAAGAAAGTCAATACATGTATTGAAACTGAATGATCACCTACCTGTTACACACTTGCAGACAGATAGCGAGTCACATAAAGTTGCAGATGCACAGACCCTTCGTTCATGCTGTCCGAAAAACCTTTAAGACAAAAAAAAGAAAGTCAATACATGTATAGAAACTGAATGATCACCTACCTGTTACACACTTGCAGACAGATTGATAGCGAGCCACAAACACAGTGGCAATGGAAAGACCCTTGGTTCATGCGGTTCGAAAAACCTGTAAGACAAAAAAATTAAGTCAATACATGTATAGAAACGGAATGATCACCTACCTATCACACACTTGCAGACAGATAGTAGCGAGTCACACACAGTTGCAGATTCACAGACCCTTGGTTCATGTGGTCCGAAAAACCTGTAAGACAAAAAAAGAAAGTCAATATATGTACAGAAACTGAATGATCACCTACCTGTTACACACTTGCAGACAGATCGTAGCGAGTCACATAAAGTTGCAGATGCACAGACCCTTCGTTCATGCTGTCCGAAAAACCTTTAAGACAAAAAAAAGAAAGTCAATACATGTATAGAAACTGAATGATCACCTACCTGTTACACACTTGCAGACAGATATTAGCGAGTCACACACAGTTGGAGATGCACAGACCCTTGGTTCATGCGTACCGAAAAACCTGTAAGACAAAAAAAGAAAGTCAATACATGTATAGAAACTGAATGATCACCTACCTGTTACACACTTGCAGATGCACAGACCTTTGGTTCATGCGGTCCGAAAAACCTTTAAGACAAAAAAAAGAAAGTCAATACATGTATAGAAACTGAATGATCACCTACCTGTTACACACTTGCAGACAGATTGATAGCGAGCCACACACACAGTGGCAATGGAAAGACCCTTGTTTCATGCAGTCCGAAAAACCTGTAAGACAAAAAAAAGAAAGTCAATACACATATAGAAACTGAATGATCACCTACCTGTTACACACTTGCAGACAGATAGCGAGTCACACACAGTTGCAGCTGCACAGACCCTTGGTTCATGTGGTCCGAAAAACCTGTAAGACAACAAAAGAAAGTCAATACATGTATAGAAACTGAATGATCACTTACCTGTTACACACTTGTAGACAGATAGTAGCAACTCACTCACAGTGGCAATGGAAAGACCCTTGGTTCAAGCGTTCTGAAAAACCTGTAAGACAAAAAAATTAAGTCAATACATGTATAGAAACTGAATGATCACCAACCTGTTACACACTTGCAGACAGATTGATAGCGAGCCACACACACAGTGGCGACGGAAAGACCCTTGGTACATGCAGTCCGAAAAACCTGTAAGACAAAAAAAATACATGTACAGAAACTGAATGATCCCTTACCTTTTACACACTTACCTTACCTGTTACCACACTTACCTGAGCCACACACAGTTGCAATGGACAGACTATTGTTGGCTGTATACACCATCAGGAAGGGGGGAGCCATTGGTCCAGAAAGCGTGTAAGACAAATAAAAAGGCAATACATGTATAGAAACTGAACGATCACTTCCCTGTTACAGAGTTGCAGAAGGATGGACAGCGAACCACTCAGAGTTGCAGATGAAAATATATTTGATCATTTGAAATGAATGATCACTTATATGTTATAGAGTTGCAGAACACACAGTTCAGACAGTGAGCCACACAGTTGCCGATGAAAATACATTTGTTGGGTCGGTGGGGTTCCTGAGAACCTGTAACACAAAAAAGAAAGTCAATACATGTATAGAAACTGAATATAGTGAGACCCATGGGGTAGTCTTGGAAAGGAGAGTGGGATTCGTTCCCAGACCTAATGTGAGAAACTGTACATGAACTGAACAAACATAACGTAAAAGAGATGTTAAGGGGTCCAGCTGTGTCTGCATTTCATCCATAAGGAATCATCATTAGCCCCCACCATTACTTACATGGTCTACGTGCTGCAGACATCCTGCATATGAGAACAGTCTAACAACATATGACGTATAGTAGGGTATAAAACATAAGGTATTCCTTTGTCTGGGAGAGAGAGAAGAGGGGCACCCAGAATTGGCAAACTCCCTCCACATTGTACTTTTGATTGGAATAAAATGTTTCATTGTTACAACTGAAAGACGGTGGTCACGAGTCTCCTTTCAAAAGAAGTCCTCAGAAGAAGAAGTAGAAGAACCACGACAAAGTTTATTGAGGTACCTGCTGGAACAGCCTGATAAAAGTGTGTTGCAATAATCTAACTGTGAGGTTAAGTGTGTACTAGCTTTTCTGCATCCTGTAGAAAAGGAATTTCTTAGTTTGGCAATGTAGGCTGTCCTAGTTATTTAGCTATATGTTGCTGAAATGATAGATCCTAAACAAATAAGACACCAAGATTTTTAGCTGCTGGACCCAGAATAATGCAAAAAAAACAGCCAAGACTAACATTTAGAGTTTTCTTCTAGTGTTTTTCAGACCTAAAAAGAGAACCTATGTTTTGTTACTGTTAAGGAGAACGAAGTCATGTGGCATCCAGAGTACATCCTTCACACAGTAACTCTAGATTAAAGAAAATTGAGGACTATCAGGTTTGGCTGATATATAGAGCAGTGTCCTCTGCATCTGTAAGTTAACATCCTGTCTGCTTATAACTGCCCTGTGGTAACATCTATAATGTAAATAATAGATGCCCTTAAATAGAGCATTGTGGAACTCCATATCGGACATCTGTGTAATTTAGAAATACGGACTGATAGGGTTCGTTTAGATATGATTTGAACCACAATAGGGCTGTTTCTGTGATTCCAACCATGTTCTCTAATCTTTCAAAGAGAATAGTGTTATCTATAGTGTCAAAGGCTAAACTGAGGGCGAGTAGGGCTACGTAGCCTTGATCAGAGGCAAGAAGAGATCGTTTGTAATCTTCACTTAGGCTGTCTGAATCCAGATTGGAATTTCTCATACATTTCATTTTTACTCTGGTATAAGCAGAGTTGTTGAGCCACAGCATTTTCTAATATCTTGGACAGAAATGTCAGGCTTGAGATGGGTCTGTAATTGAAAGTACACCAGGACCAAGATGTAGTTTCTTAATTAAAGGTTTTATAACTGCAAATTAAAGGGATTTGGGTACATGGCCTTAGGTAAGGGATGAATTTACTATTGTTAAAAGAGGTCTGATTATAATTGGGAGCAATTCTGTCAGTATTTTAAAGGGAATCGGGTCGAGTGTACAGGTTGTAAAAGGAAAAAGTTTTTTGTTAGTTCTGGCTGTGGAAGTGAGTAGAAGACTTCTAGCCTTTGTTCTGCAACAAATATTTTAACTCATGTTCTAAATCAGCTACACCAGGTGACAACAAATCCAACACTCCTTAATAGCAAACATGGCTGTCAAATGTTTTCTATATTATTATTAAAATTTTATTATAAAAATATTACTGGTTAAGGTAGTAGGGATCTGGGGTTGAGAATCTGCCCAGCATACCTGACTTACGTTGTATATTTAACAGTCTAAATTAAAATTTATTTGTGGAAGTTAGTTGTACTGGTAAGAATTGATACGTAGGTTTCCTTTTTTTCCCCCCTAAGATTGTTAAAACCAATTTTCTGTTCTCAATATATGCTCGATACTGCAGGGTTTGTTTAAATGTGAGCAAGTGATACTAATATTACGTTTTTAATACAAGCAGAGAAAGGGCAGAACAAATGGTTTGAATATAGTAAATCATCACTTACCTGACAGAATGGACAGAGTACAGAATGTCAAACCTGCAGTCAGCAGTGGAGCACGAAGAGTCAGCTGAATGGCTTGCTTCCTCGATCCTGGCGTCTGTTTTCTTCCAAACGGTGTCTGGAATTTAGTGTACTAGAGGTCTTCCAGGCCACAGGTACCGCAGCATTACTCTTTGGGCACGATATTTAATAGGGTCTTACAATAAAATCTCCATCAATGAGAACACTGTCTGGAGTAGTTGCCCTCTCTGCTGGAGCATGCAGAGCCATAGACAAAGTTGATAAAGACCCAGTTGCTTCAGCGTTGAACAATATCTCTCTCAGCAAATCGCTCAAAGAAAAAAATAAATAAACATCAGCTCCCACCTTAGGCCTTCCACTTTTTTTTTTGTTTTTCTTTTTTCTGGCCCAGGGAGAAAAAGGAAATTGCGCAATATGCAGAGGTGGTCAGAGTTAGGGGACCTGTCAATAATAGGTGCCTTTCTCACACATCTGTTGAAGAAAAAATTAAGAAAATTAACTCATTAACTTGTTTACTGTAAATGCAGTGTCTTGTCTGTTTATGATACTGAACATGTATACATCACTCTGTATTTAAAAGTAAAAATTAATTAGAACATTTTTGTGTACGATGTAAGCTAATTACAAAAAATGCTAATGGGTACAATACACACAGTGCAGCATACGGAATGATGAAGCATCTGGTGCTAAGGTAGTGGTATGGGGGCCCCAAATGACAATCTGCTTAGGGCCCCATAAAGTCTTGGGCTGGCCCTGGTCACGCTGATGCTCCCAGTGCCTCTCCATGGCCACCATATTCCTCGAAAGTAAACACAGAAGTTAGTTAGTGAGATAATGTCTTAAAAGCTGTGAGGGAGAAAGGAGGTGTAATGTGGAGTGGAAGCAACATTTCCTTGTTTCCATACATGTCAAAGAAGCTGGTTGAGAGGAGGAAAACGTTCTGATTGGCGAAACAGCTGCTGCGTGACAAGAAAGTGAGGTTTCCTGCAGCGCTCCAGTTTGCGTGGAAGAGGAGAAACAAAGTTTGACGTCACAACAGAAGCCGTCAAGTTCATCAAGAAGCAAGTTACTGATGAAGAATAAACTATAAAACATCCACTAGCACAAGGAGACTGAGAGGTATGATTGGTCTGGATAGCTTTGTGTAGCTGTTTAGGCTATAACCTAGTAGACGTCTCAGACATTCCACTGACCTAAGTTAAGTTCTCTTCTTTTTTTCCTTCTTTTTTTCTCTTTGTTGTTAGTTTTGTGGACATGAATTTAACAAGAATAGAATCCTCAGCTGGCTACTGGAGACATTTTTCTGTTCTGTTCAAGATTTTTGTTGGCCTGTTTGGCTATGCTGGTTCTATTTAGAATTACAGGTATCCTAATAATGTTCACTGGTACAAAAGCAGTAGCCTATATTTTGAAATTAGGAAGGTCAGATGGCATGGAACGATTGCTATGCCAATCTTTTATTTCAGTTTTGTTATCTTATCATATGAATGGCAAATAGTGCTTATGTTATGTTCCTGGAATATTAATGGTTCTTATGGAGTTCTTATTTTGGTCCATAGGAGTTTGAACTTTGCTGAGAGAGTATAAGGATAGTAATGGTAGAGTTATTTATATAGAAGCCAATATAAATGGGGGGGGGGGGGGGGGTGTAAATAACACCGTGTAATATCTATGCCCCTAACATGGAGGATCCATCTTTCTTTCATGGAGTTAATAAATTGGGAAATGCCCAAGGACAAATGCTTTTGGCAGGACTTCAATTAGGTCTTAAATGGGATATTAGATAAAAGTAAATAATCAGGTACCTCAACGCCGAAGGATAAAGCTGCCATTCACATGCTGATGGTGGACAATGACCTGATTCAATCCTAGAAACCAGGAATGCACATTTTACTACCACTGCCATAATTCCTACCCAAGACTTGACCTTGATTTTGATCTCCCAGAGTCTAACCAATAATATCATTGATAGCACTATCACTGCTATTTCCCTGTAGGACCATGCACCTGTTTAGCTTTGTGTGAATATACATTCAGACAGGCTTAGAAGAGGTAGATGGAGAATGAACACATCTCTACTACAGATGTCTGAAAACCTGTATTAGACCTGATCAATATTCAGCACTAAATGAAGCCACCCCCGCAGGTTAGAAATATGTACATAGCCCTAGATTATCAGGCAGAGGAGGTGGAGTATGCATAATCTACCAGAAAACGCTTGATATTCAAAAACACTATCAAATTCACTTTGTTTGAGATTCTCTACATTAATATATCAAATCCAGCCACAAATAAAAATACATTCACACTATTATTTGTAGGCCTCCAGCATCACACTCTGAATTTTTAAAAGAATTGAGTGGTTTTGCTGGCAGTGTGCAACAAGTTATAATAGTAGGAGACTTTAATATTCATTTTGAAAAAGCAGACGATCCATTAACAAAGGCCCTTGCATCAATCTTAGATAACTGTAACTGGACCCACACGTTACTGTAATCATACCCTAGATTTAGTCCTGACCCTGGGTGTTAGCATTGATAATCTAAACATTCTACCTCAAGCTTAGTAACATCAGACCATTATCTAATCTCCTATGAGCTACATCTTAGGCAAAATGTTAATTTGGCCCCTTGCCACTTTCTAAAGCATGCAATAACCCAATGACCGCTGTACAGTTTACTAAAAACCTCCCAGACCTACCGACCTTAGCTTATACTCCGTCAGATTAAACATAGCTAGATAGATTAACAAACGGCCTTTAAAATACCCTTCAATTAACCTTAGACAAAGTGGCTCCGCTCGCACAGTGGTACAGTGATCAAACTCGTACCTTAAAACAAACAGCGCAGAAACTAGAGCGAAAATGGTGGACGACCCAACTAGAGTGTTCCACTCTGCCTGGAAGGACAGCCTTAGTCAATATAGAAAGGGACTCATTAAATCTCTCTTAGCGTATTTGGCCTCACTGATCGATAATTACAAAAAACAATCCCAGAGTATTTTTAGTGAGATCTCTAAACTTACTGAAAGCCAGGCAGATACTCAACCCCAGATTCCAGCTTCTTTAACCAGTAATGTTTTTATGGACTATTTTAATAATAAAATAGAAAGCATTAAACAACAACTCCAACACTCCTTATTAAATCAAACAAAATTGCCTGGTGTGGCTGCTTTAGAACATAACTTGGTTGTAGAATAAAGGCTGGAAGCCTTCTACCCACTTCCACAGCCAGAACTAGAAACAAAATTTCCTCAGCAAATTGCACAACCTGTACACTTGACCCAATTCTGTCTAAAATACTAAAAGAAATGCTCCCAATTATAATCAGACCTCTTTTAACAATAGTAAATTCATCCCTTAGCTTAGGGCATGTACCCAAAACCCTTAAATTAGCAGTCATGAAACCTTTAATTAAGGAACCAAATCTCCTAGTCCATTCATGAATAAGAAATTCCTATCTGGATTCAGACCCCATCGTAGCGCAGAGACAGCCCTAGTGAAGATTACAAAGATCTTTCTTGCCTTTGATCAAGGCTATGTATCTTTATTAGCCCTACTAGACCGCAGTGCAGCCTTTGATACAATAGTTCACACTATTCTACTAGAAAGATTAGAGAAAATGGTTGGAATCACAGGAACAGCCCTACCGTGGTTCAAATCATATTTAAGGGAACACTATCAGTTTATAAAGATAAAAGATTTATCATCAAATTACACAAGTAAGATATGGAGTTCCACAATACTTTATTTTAGGACTGCTATTATTTACATTATACATGTTACCACTGGGCAGTTATAATTTCCATTGCCATTGCAGATGACACACAGCTGTATATATCAGCCCAACATGTTGATAAATTCAGATTAAAGAAAATGGAGGACTGTGTAAAGGATATAAAACTCTGGATGTCACATAACTTCTTTCTTCTTAACAGTAACAAAACAGAAGTTCTCCTTTTAGGTCCAAAACACACTAGAAATAAACTATTTTTATTCCTGGTCCAGCAACTAAAAATCATTTGACTGAAAAAAGATTTGAATAAAGTAAATCATCACCTACCTGACTGGTGTGACTGGGTAAGGTCTTGGTGTAGCACCTTCTCGATGTTTTCGGAGAGCACAACAGATTCCAGGCAGCAGAGGTGAAGCCTTTCTCTGTGATAGAGGACCGGACGTCATACCCAATTTCATCACTTTAACTGGTGGTACTATTTCCACATATTTCTCAGACTAGGAGAAGCTGCATTTGCAAACACTAGTAAATGAAACTTCACAGAAATTAATCGGGCTGTCTTACTAATGAGCTAAAAAACACAGTCACTTGTTTGTAAATCCAAGCACATTTGAGTTTAAGAACCTTGAGTTTGGAAAGCTCAGCCAACTTAGTTTGATATTGGATCATTAGATATTCACTTTGCCCCTCCTCTCACTCACAAACAATGTCCTAAAATCTCAAACATGACTTTAAAAAATACGATGGAGAACAGAGAAACTACGCTCATTATATTTCCTCAACATTTCCAGTCTTTCCATTTGGACAAGGATATTTAATCAGAATAGCCAGAATTCCTGCAACAGGTGCTGTTGATGGTAAAAGACAAAATGTGCGGAAATCAAAAACTCTCAGAGATAAAGAGCTGCTGGTGTTACTTAAAGACAAACAAACCTACTGAAGAACAGAGAAGAAATTAAAATCAATGATAAACCTTAACTTCTTCAACAAACAGATTTTTTTTTGCACTTTAGAGGTAACATGCATGTTACACTTTAGAGGTAACATGCTAAACATGCATGTAGTGCATTTTCATAATGAATAAATCACTACTGTGACATCGTACAATATGCCTATTTTAACCATCTTAATGTAATATAGTTCCAGTTAAACATCCATAAAGCATATAAATCCAAAATCACCTGTAGTGTAGAGAGACATCTGAAATATACTACTACCCTTAGAATAGCCAGATCACAATTTACAAACAAAGTATTTAAGAGAGCCTGCAGATTTCTTGTGGACTGCTCACTAGTGCTTGAAGGTAGGTAAAATTTTGTCTGTACTCACCCTCTTATTAACGGTGCTTACTTGAAGTCCATAGAACCAATCCAAAACATAGGACTTGGAAAGCTCTCACAAAGTGGTTTGTATTTCAGACATCCTTCTTTCTGATAACAGTTTATAATCCTGGGTGTTTCCTTGTGAAAGGAAAGTCTGAACCATGGAAATCCCTGGTTTGAGTTGCTGAGAGTCAATTCAGGAGTGATACATATGTCTTCTGTGTGTAAAGTTTATCCCAATGTCCATAAGAGCAAGTTAGTTGTAAGGACTGCAAATAGAGAAACAAACAAACAGAAAACAAGACAAAAGTGAAACTTTCTGCAAAAGCACAACAGAACAAAACCTCATGAAGCCACATCTAAACCACCTTGCTGCTTCATAGTTCCCTCCCTTTTGACTTGTAACCTGGCCTACTTCCAATATACTGCCACATAGTGGATGGAGTAGGAATTACCATGAAAAAAGGTCACAACACTGGAGTCAAATGAGTGTCAGCTATGGCTTCAAGTAGGCCTAAGTTTTAGGATTTTTT
This sequence comes from Salminus brasiliensis, assembly GCF_030463535.1. NCBI lineage: Eukaryota > Metazoa > Chordata > Actinopteri > Characiformes > Bryconidae > Salminus > Salminus brasiliensis. The sequence goes on along the minus strand of NC_132881.1, from coordinate 10,568,532 downwards.
TTTATGCCAATATAGAAAATAGACAATAGGCAAGTGGTTTAAAGATCCAACCACAACAGGCCCAATAACACCTAAAGAACCAGCACAACAGGCCCAATGATAATGATAATTACAAATCAATACACATAACCAATCATCAAAATGATTGCATTTTCAACAAAAAAAAAACATTCTGTTAATAGACATCTCATATGAAGACTTTTGTATCCTTTGAAAAGAACTAAATCTGGCATGTGTGACTGTCTCCTATAAATACTTATAAATAAATGAACACATTGTAAGGTGAATGCTGTGCCAAGCTCTCACAAAGTGGTTTGTATTCCAGACATCCTTCTTTTTGATAACAGTTTATAATCCTGGGTGTTTCCTTGTGAAAGGAAAGTCTAAACCATGGAAATCCCTGGTTTGAGGAGCTGAGAGTCAATTCAGGAGTGATACATTTGTCTTCTGTGTGTAAAGTTTATCCCAATGTCCATAAGAAGAGCAAGTTAGTTGTAAGGACTGCAAATAGAGAAACAAACAAACAAACAGAAAACAAGACAAAAGTGAAGCTTTCTGCAAAAGCACAACAGCACAAAACCTCATGAATAAAACATACACAAAGCTTGACTGAATATAGAAAGAATTAAATGATAGCAAACTTACAGTGAGTGTTAGAACCTGTAGTTCCACCAGTAAGGATCTTCATTACAGTGAGGTCTGAAGTGAGCCACATCTAAACCACCTTGCTGCTTCATAGTTCCCTCCCTTTTGGCTTGTAACCTGGCCTACTTCCAATATACTGCCACATAGTGGATGGAGTAGGAATTACCATGGAAAAAAAACAGTCACAACACTGGAGTCACACGAGTGTCAGCTATGGCTTCAAGTAGGCCTAAGTTTTAGAATTTATTTATGCCAATATAGAAAAAAGACAATTGGCAAGTGGCTTAAAGTTCCAACCACAACAAGCCCAATGAGACCTAAAGAACCAGCACAACACGCCCAATGATATTGATAATTACAAATCAATACACATAACCAATCATCAAAATTACTGCATTTTCAACTAAAAAAACATTCTGTTAATAGTCATATCTCATATGAAGACTTTTGTATCCTTTGAAAAGAACTAAATCTGGCATGTGTGACTGTCTCCTATAAATACTTATAAATAAATGAATACATTGTAAGGTGAATGCTGTGCCAAGGTCCTGCACAATTGTTTCTTATTTTAGTGACAAATAAATAGCAATTTAATACATTTATAACTATTTTACAAAGTTAGTGAGATAATGTTTACATCAATCCTGATGCTTTAAATCTCTCCCACATGGTGAGGTATACAGTTGATTTATTTAACAATCGGATCGGTACTGTGTATCAATCAAAAAGTTTATGTATTGGTATCGATTATATATGGTGTATCTGTAAATGTAACATATAGGAAACAGCATATGACAGCATTATTGTAAGGCATTTCTGGCAACTTCACTGGTTAATAGAATATGCCTACATTGATAAATAAATAAAGTTGCACCCTGATTGGTGAATGTTTAGCATGTCAAATGTATGCTTGAATGTGATTGGCTAATACCAACCACAATAATTGACATATCAAGTCCTCTGGTCAGACTATTATAGAACAGGCTAAAGATGCAGCATGTAAAATTGCAGGTTGACTGGATGAATGGTTTCTAAGAGTTATGTACTATTGGCCTCGCTTTCTTGTGACAAATGTCCACCAAACTTGACATACCCCCTCAAAATAATGTGCAGAACAGATTTTGTTAAAATGGGCTTGTCAAAGTGTTCAAAAGGTACAAGTTGACATTATTTATTATAATTATTATTAATTATAAATATTGCAGGTATTTTGCTACCAGATATGTGAGGATTGGTAAAAAAAAAAATGTTGAAGTAGGAAGGATCAAGAAATTACCAAAAAAAAAGAAGAATTTTGTGTGTAGGACACAGATGCTACAGACCAGATGCTATTGAATAAAAACGCTTAATGCTTTCCTGTAATGCCACCATCAAACCAGTGAATGTCATTTTTCTTGAAGCTGCTGTAACTTGTTTAATGTTTCTGGGATTTACGGCTCTTTATGGCAGGAGTAAACAGACCCAAAGTGTCATTCACAGTGCTGAGGCAAGACTTTCGTAATATGGTACGTGGCAGTGGATGGTATTTTCAGATGATGCAGTGGGCACTTCCTAGTGCCAGATGTTGATTAGGAACTGAACACCCTTACAAAATGTGCCTCAGCTCTTTACGTATTGGATAGGCTTGACTCTGGGCTTAAGTTTTCTCACTAATCGGAGGAATCCTGCTTTGTGAAATGCCCCCCATTAGATGAACAGAATTACTGGATACATTTGATTCATTTTGTTGCTCTTGATGTGCAGGGATCCCACCAATGCAGAGTATGTCCAAGTTACCAAAGCTTTAATGCTGAAGAGCTCTTTCCTGAGGGATGATGAGGAGAACAGTTATGTAAGTTTGTTTAAGAACGATTTTATTATGGTTGATCACAGAAGAGTAGTTGGTGTAATATTGGTATTGGAGAGATTTGAGTAATTCTCTTTTTATGGTTGGGACTGATATTTTGTGTCTTTGATGAGGGAATCATGCGTTGTTGGAGAGGATACTATGTCTGAGGCCCACAATAAAGTGTTGCCTGAAAAACCTGATTTGATGATCGTGAAGGACCTTATGAAATCCTTTGCATTGGCAGCATGGAGAACTAGCTGAGGGAATGACTATTGAAAAGCTCTTGGAAGATTCTTGGGGGTAAGTGGAATAATGTAATGGGGAAAAACAGCAGAGCCATCAAATGTGATGTGATGAACCAACTTCATATGAATAGTTGTGTCTTTTATAGTCTATTATAAGATATTTCTGACTGCTCTAGGTTCTTTACTCTCCACTACTGCCTTCATCACTACACTTTTTTGCAACATCATAATGAAGCTTATGTGTATTTTGAGGTTAATGCCATCCATCCTGTGATGGTGTACATTGTCACCGCTTCATCTGAAACAGTGCTGGAAGTTTTCCTCTAAAGGACTCCTAGGTGATCTTCAGGAGATGCTCAGTAAAAGTGTAAGCACACCACTTTCATTTCCACCAGCAGACCTACAGAAGACTCTTAAATTCAGTGCTGCTCTCAGAGGTGTACAGGGTCAAGGGGAGGTGCATCAGTGTGTATCTAATATTACACTAAATTATTAAGTATTCCCTTGATGCTATTGGTGTGTGGCAGATGAAGGCCCTGCAATAGGTGGTGAGAAATTCCCAGCCCCTATTTCTCATTTCTATCCAATAGAAAGTGTCAGTGTTCCCACTTATCCATTCATGAGTCTTTCTGCTCATTCATCTCAGCCGCTGTACCTGTTGACATTTGTACATTAATGCATGTGGCTGCTATGATGATTTAAGTATAAATCAGTTTGCAAGTGCGGACCAAGCTAGCTGAGGCAAGGAGGCAACTCGAGAAATTTGGGCTGGAGTTCTGAGGGGCTTCAAGCAGATGGAATTCGAAATCAGACCCCCCTTGCCAGGTAGAGGTTGAGTAAAATTGGATCAGGAGGAGCAGGGGTGGTGGTGGAATGCAAGTTTCGGCATGAGAACGAGAAGGGAGAGGAGCGGTTTTATAGCGTGTAGTAATTGAGGGGAAGAGTTTGGGCGTGGTGCTTCTCCCAAACTTTCAGTTATTACATAACTCCATTTTGAGGATAAGGTGTGATTTCACTTCTCTGCAATTCTCTACATAACAGTACATTTTATGTAAATGTGCCACATTCTAATCGGGGGGAGGAGTGCAGGCAATGGAAAACAGTTGGGGTCTACCTGGGGGGGGGAGGGGGGGGGGGTACTGGTCCTAAGCTTGAAAGGCATGAAGGCATATGCCTTCTTCTGCAGACATGGAAGGCCTGGCTGCTCACAACCATTGGAATGCTAATAAACCTGGCATGAGACGATGGGGAGAATACAGAGATAGAAAATGTCATGACATGAATGTAATAATGGAAATAATGCCATGAAACAAATACCACTGAAATCCTTCACTCGGTAGGGCTCATATCAGTGTCTGTAAAAAAACATACAAAGCATGACATCCTGCCATTCTATTACACAGAAATGAGGACAAATTTAGTTCAAATGAGAGCTGTCTTATGTTCAAACTGGGGCCAGGTTCTGTGCAGTAACTGCATCCATACGTTTGCATCCATGAATTGACAGTCCTTCGTAGTGCTCATGTCAGTCATTTTTACACAAATAACACGTATGTGACAGAAGAGACTCAAAATAATCTTATTAGTTTAAATTGAAACCTATGTCTAGCTTAGACCTCAGCCTAGACAAGCCACTGACCATTGTAATAAATTGAATAAAATAGGACTATAATAAATGTAAAACAGAAGAGGCAGCGAGCTAGATGATGGGGGCTGTTAATGTTTTAATAGAACTAATTACACTCATTTATCCAGACATTACATGCTGCAAAATGCATTTTACATGAGACACCCACACATTGCTGGACCCCCTGACAGATATCTCCATTATGCGCACATGCACTCAGTCTCTAATGTTGTTGAACTGTGCAGGTTTAGGGTGAAGTGGTGTAAGGTGATTGAGTTTGGAAAAAAGTCGAGTCTACTGGCCTCCAAGTGGGTTGTCCTCACAACTGCACAACTATACGCTTTGACTTTGGCCATGTTCTATACTTTAGTTGGAGAAGCGGGCAGGGAAGAGGAGGAGTACTCAGTACAGCTGGTTATTCTAGTGGTCTACAGCTTTGTCTGACGTTACCACACCAAGGACTGGTACAGAGATATTCAGTTTCCCTGAATGGCTTTGTAGCATATTTCTGTTATAGAGGACCCTAACCCTCATATATAGGTATTGCAGTTACAGTTATTGCAGTTACAGTTATTGCCACAATTACTGTCACAGTTAATGTTACTGTGTGATAGTAACAGAAATTGACGGATGAGGTCGTTTACAGTTACAGTATTACTGCATAGTACTAAGTACTTAATGCAGAACTGCTGTAGTATTGTGCAAAAGATGACTAGAGCAGAACAGGCAGTGATGGAAATGCAGTGCAGGTGATATACAGATGTCCAATGATGCTGAGTAACAGATTAATTTGATGGATTGGAGTGTAGATTTGTACAATCTGATGGCTGTAGGAAGAAATGACCTGTCAAAGTGTTTTTCCTGCAGCGAGGTCTGCTGCCCATTGGGTGCTCCCTGTCCATGTAGTGTTTTGTGGACTAGGTGAGAGTTCTTCATGATCACGGACACCTTTGCCAACATCCCATTACCCTCTCCAGCACCAACTCCACTGTGTCCAGTTTAGCCCCCAGGACTGAGTCGGTCAGTCTAATGATCTTGTTCAGTCTGTTTGGGTCTTTTGTTGTAGTACTACTGCCCAGCACACAATGGCACAGAAAAATGATACTTGACACCACAGATTTGTAGAAAGTTCATAGCAGCTAGGTTGTCACACCAAAGAACCTCAGCCTTCAAAAAGTAGCGCTGGCTTTGGCCCTTCTTGTACAGCTTGTCCATGTTCACTTCCCATTCCAAATTGTCCCATAGATGAACACCCAAATATAGTCCAAGACTAAGCTTAATCCCTGTGCAGGAAAGTGGCCCCTGTAGTTTCATGGTTCTTTCATAAGAGTCTGGAATTTCATCTTCATACTGGATTTATAATCACTGTATGCTTTTTATCATCACCTACATTTGTACACAACTAATTCTAACTGAAAACGATTCTGAGCTGCTATTTTGGGGGTATTTTCATTTCACTTAGGTTCTCACTCTGTGTGGCCAGGCCATCTGATAGTACACCAGCCTGGTCCCTCAAAGCCCTGCAGGTACTGCAGGTTCCACTGTTGTCTCATTTCTTCCACAAGTAGAGCCTCTTCCTCGATAAGTTTCTCCAGCTGCATCACCTTGTCAAAAACGTTCTTCTTCATGTCTAAGTGTTTCAGAGGATATAGGTAGGGCTAGCTCGTATTGGGTTTCACAGTAAACAGGATGGTGCATCGGTAAGGACAGGAATAAAGACGAGGTAACATCATTTCTTCTTATTAAACTGTATTGTAATCCAATAGTACTTCGCAGTACAACTTGACATTCAGCATTGCTCACAGTCTGAAATAACAAACAAAAAAAACCCATCAAATCATATTCGAACAAATATTGTAAACTGCTAAATCAGATAAGAAATGATCACTTAATAAATAATACGTATTAACATTCAGTTCTAGCAGGAATAGTATTTAAGGGACATTACGTTCTAGAGAATATGCACACGGTTACATATAGAGCTTCCCTATACGTTTGGCGAACATGAGAAGTGCACTACTATGTCCTCAGGCGGAAGCCATTTTCCGCACAGAACAAGAACTTTACTGCAGCTTGAACGACTTTCTTTCTCTCTTTATTCTTTAACATGGAGTTAATTCTCACAAGAAACAAACTTGAACAGCCAACTAGCTGGCACTTACTTGTCGTCATCAACTCAATGCATGGATATCACCAGCTGAACGGAATTGGTTGGCAGGGGAGTGTAACTGAACTGAAAGTCGATGCACACAGCATCAGAGCTCCTGCTTCTCTCTCCTACTTCACACGTCATTTCCAGTTCTCCTGCAGTGTGAGTGTTAATAATTTGACATCTGATGTTAGTGCTGCAGCTTTCTGTCCTGACTACACAGGCAACGCGTGACTGGTTTTACATTGTGGAGGAAGAAAAGGAGAAGCACTGTGACAGTTAATCAGAGGAGTCGGGCGTTCAGTCACTTCTCCTGACTCTGGAACATGGTCACTCTGTGAGGTTGAAAGCACAGTTTAGTGCAAGTGGTCAAAAAAGGGGGTAAAAATGTCAGGTCTAATGATCTTCATGGTCAAAATCTGCACATTTCTATGGTCTGAAACTAATGAAAAGCAGAGACCTCTTTCCTTTGAAAGTCTAAGTTTAATGAGTTCAAATGAAGAGTCACGAAAATGGTTCATGTCAAAATTAACATACCAGAATCCCAAGTCATAACGTCAGCGAATACAAAAGTAATCGTAGCATACATCAGAAACAGCAGTGCTGCTAGAGTTTTTAAACGTTGTGTCCACTCACTGTCCACTCGATTAGACACTCCTTCCAAGGTGGTAGGTGTGTACAATTACAAGCAAAAGTCTCCAAAGCACAATGACAAACTTGGTTTGTCTACAGAGTGAAAGGTGAAAACTCCAACAGCCCTTCTGTGTCTGATTCAGTCACACCAGTGCAATAAACTGGTACTATCTGGGTGGTGGATTATTCTCAGCACTGCAGTAACACTGACAGGGTGGTGGCGTTAGTGTGTGTTGCACCAGTGCGAGTGAGTCAGACACACAGCAGTGCTGCTGGAGTTTTTAAACAGCTCAATGTCACTGAGAATAGTCCACCAATCACAAAGATCCAGCCAACAGCGTCCTGTGACCAACTATCACTCTTGGCTGACATTACAAATCGGACTTGCTCATGCTAGTTTCTTCACTACAACATCTGGAAATGACAGTCTTGTGGAGGTCCTGAATACTAAAGAAAAAGGTAAAGGTGTGCTGGCAAAGTACACAGGGAAAAAGATGGATTACATGTAACTATACAACAAGACCTATATGGTCAGTGGAACTGATCAAATGGAAAACGTGCAGAAACAATGAGGTGGTTTTATTGAACATGCTCACTAGAGTATAAACACAGTATAAAGATTATGTAAGGGTTTAAGTGTACGATGTGGAAGGGGCACTTTGCTCCATGTAAAAATGTATTTGAACTGGAAATTACCTACAACTTAATGTTATTGTTACAGATTTCACATCTAACATATTGAGATGAGGACAAAACAGTAAATGACTAAACAACGTGGGATGTAAAATGAAAAGACGACACCCATAAATGTTTTGCCAAGAAAATCTGAGAATCTATCTACAGTTTGCTCTTTTTTAGTTTTATGGTGACTAATAAGTATTCCAACATTTTGATAGAGAAAGTCACATCACTTATGCAATGAGAAAGCAATTATACAAATAATTTTAAGTTTAGTATAAGTATAAGTTTGTTTGCCATGGTCACTCTATCAGTTAAAAGGGCAGGTGTTAAAATATACTTGTAAAAAAACAGCAAGATGATCCCCCCTCCTGACATGCAATGTGATCCCTGTAATGATGAAGGAACTGATAAATGTGCTGTTTCACCAGGGCGTAGTCAACAAATATGAATCAATGAAAAGTAGGGTAAAAAAGCACAATACATGAGCACTGTAAGTAAAGGTTCACTTCCCAGCCTTACTCATGTATTTTGTAGTTAGAGCCATTTGTGACAAAAAGCTGTTAAATATGGTAGTGCCTACCCGTTTGGTTTCTGCCACCCTGCTGCACCTACAGCATTTATATCAGATGTCAAGAATACAAATTTGAAGTTTAAAAACACCACCAATATGGTAAAATACTTAACTGTGTGTTCGACCACACACAATTACCTCACATTTTGTAGAATGCCCCTTTGCATGCAGAAAAGTGTAAGTCAAGTTTTGTATTTCTGGGAATGTCTGAGCCGGCTTCTGCAGATAGGGCCAATATCCACACATTAGATCAGTGCAGAAGAACTTTCCATTTGTTTTTGTGGCCAGTTCTTCTTGCAAAAATGGAGGATTGGCAAATATCTCCCCCAGTACATGTTCAGACCTTTAAGCAAACTGCCACCTCCAGGACCTCTTCATTACATATGATGTGTGTCTTTTTAGAGGTCTCTCTGGCTGCAGCCCATGTTGATGTCCCACAGATTCCTTTTCCATGTACCTGTAACACAATGTCACTGTCAAATATATACAAAAAGTAAATCCTGCTTCACTATGTACAGTCTAAAGTGTTTTGACAAATATCTTACTGGCTTGGCCTTCTTACGAATGCACTCAACAAATGTTGCTATATCTTTATCACTGGCCAAAAAAATGCCATCAAAAAATGTCTGTTCCTCTAAAGAAAACATTAAAGATAATAGAGATACTCCCTAGAGATTCTGACAGTTTACAGTTATCAAGAATAACATAACTCTTTGTTTTGCTGAAACGATGTAGTTTTCGGTTTCCATTGACAGACACAGCAACTGTATCTAGGGTGCAAACTGGGCAAGAGAAGTGGTCAATGCTACAGAATTTTTCTTTTTCATGATGACAATATGTTCATTCAAGGAAAGCTTTTTGGAAGATACACAAATCGCCACAAATGTTCCCATTCTGGAATTAGGAAAATACTGAATAACAGTGGCATGCTAATTACAGACCTGCACAAATAAGGACAAGTGGCTTTTCAACAGCCTCACCCTTCCAAATTGTTGTGAACAACATTTTAGGTGTGAAAAATACATACCAATAACTTGGTGTGCATTACATCCGCAAAGCATTGTTAATTCGCTGAAGCTTCAGATGTTCTTGCTGGAATTTCTGTAATTATTTTTTTTAAATACATTTTCATACATACACAGAACATGCAAATCAACATGACGCATGTTTCCTCATAGAGGATTGGAAGCTGGTCTGCACTGTGTTGTCTGTCCGCACTTGTTGTTTGTGTTGCACTTGTGTCTTGTATGCACTGTCTATGTTGCACCATGGTCCTGGAGGAACGTTGTTTCGTTTCACTGTGTACTCTGTATGTAGTTGAAATGACAATAAAACCCACTTGACTTGACTTGAACCATTTTTTGTTATTGTTCAGCAACTCATGAAAATGTATTTTACAAAATGACCTGTAAAGGAGGGACAAGGCACTGGTGACCCCTGTGTCCATCAGGGGGGTCAATGTGGACACTGTGGAGAACTACAAATATCTAGGAGTTTACATTGACAACTAACTAGACTGGGCTAAGAACACTGACGCCCTCTACAGGAAGGACCAAAGTCGTCTCTATTCTAACTGATCCAAAAGGCCAGTGATGATGTGGGTGTGGAGGTAGACTCACTGAGGCAGTGTCAGAGGGGAGGATTCTGTATAAGCTGCATGCCATTACGGATAATGGCTCCCACCCACAGGAGCACATTCAGTGCAAGGCTCATCACCAAAATGCACCAAAGAGCACCACAGGTCATTCCTACCTCTGACCATCAAACTCTAACTCCTCCCTCAATGTGTGACACTGTGGTTCATCAGAAAAATACTCAAATTATACTGTTCATATGTGCAATAATACTGGTAATGCAATTCATTGAAATATGTGCAATAAATCAGTGGTACAATAATTTTAACACATTACACATTATTTCACACATGGTGATTTAGATCAGAAAGGGCTGATTACCCAGACATGGATTGATCATAATCCCAGACACTAACTAGCTTTTTTCCAGTGGTGATCTTCACTGAAAATCTCTTTTAGTCAAGGACTAGGTTTAATGCAAGTCTGGGAAACCAGCCCAGATAGTTCTAACATTCAGATGATTAACCTCAAATAATCAGATTAGCCCATTTTCAAAAAACCCATCATTAACTCACCTGTCCACGTGTCGACCTGGTCCCTGCAAGAGGCAGAGAAAGACATTGAGAATTAATGATGAATAGATGTTCAAACCCAGTTCCCCTATATCTTAAACCTAAAAAGTGGTCAGAGGTACGTATATCCCATGAGACCAGGCTGATTATTTCACTTATCAATTAAAAACAATAAAGATAAATATATACATGCAGATAGATATATAGATCTATAGATAGATATATTGGCATAACATAAAATCATGAAATGTAATATATAGTAACAGTAAATTACTATTAGGCCCATATTTGAAGACAGATTTTGGATTACTGAAAGAACCCTGTTGATGACAGGAGTGATTTTAATGTGTTCAGGTGTTGGTGCAGGTGTGTATACATGAGTAAACTCAGGTGAGCACCAGTTCACAAATGCATCTTTCAAAAGTCAGAGAAACAGCTGCTGCTGGAACTTTAGAACTGTGTCTTTATGATGTAAGAATGTTCTATTATCAATCATTCCATTAAACTCCCAGTCGCTCCTCTGATCCTCCAGCTGCAGACATGTAACCAGCACCCTCTCCACACATCAGGACAGCAAATGTAGGACAAACAGTCTTTTCATTATTCCTGCCCGCCGTGGCAGTGTGCTTTAGCCTTGAGGTTGCTGAACTGACTGGGTTTTTAAAGTCTGCTGCTGATGTGTGTTTTAATTTTAACTGGGTAAAAGTTGTAATGTTGAGAAGCTGATGATGTTTTTGGGATGGTGGACAGACTATTAAGGTTTGCAAGTGGTGAAGAATTTAATCTATTGATCTATGTAGGATTAGACAGGTAGAAAAATGGATAAGTAAAAAACAGTTACAAATAAAGATAAGACAGACAGAAGAAATAAACATACAGACTAAAATGTACATAGATAGATAAAGACAGAGAGAGAGAGAGAGAGAGAGAGACACAGCTGAACTACAGATGGACTAAAGATGCTTGAAATAAAAAAGAGAAACATCCTGACTGTTCTACAATTCATTTAATACAGTCAGTTATCTAACTGTCCTAAAAATTCTCCAAATGGATAAAAAAAAAAATGACGAGTTAACAGATACATAGCTAGCTAGAGAGATAAATAGACAGATAAATAGTTACAAAGATGAATGTTTCAGAGTTTTCTACTCTCAGTATAAGAGGTAAGGGCTAATTTAATTTAAAAAAATCTTAATATTTTTCCATTTACATGATAAACAGCATTATCTGATTTCTTTTTTTTTTCATTACAGGAACCTGTGTTTGAAATGAAACAAAGAAAAACAACCTAATTGTCCTACAAATTCTCCAAATGGATAAAAAAAAAGAAAAAAAAACAAATGACAGGTTTATAGACACATAGCTAGCTAGCTGAATTGACAGATAAATAGTTAGATAGATAAATTTCTCCGAGTTTTCTACTCTCAGTATAAGAGGTAAGGGGTCATTTAATTATATTAATTCTTTATATTTTTCCATTTACATGATATACAGCACTAACTGATTTCTTTTTTTCATTACAGGAACCTGTGTTTGAAATGAAACAAAGACAAATACCCTGACTGTCCAATAATTTCACCAACTAGATAAAAACAATGACTGGTTAATTGAAACATAGCTAGCTACCTAGATAAATAGACAGATAAATAGTTAGATAGATGAATTTCTCCTAATTTTGTGCTCTCAGTATAAGAGGTAAGGGGTCATTTAATTATATTAATTCTTTATATTTTTCCATTTACATGATAAACAGCATTATCTGATTTCTTTTTTTTACATTACAGGAACCTGTGTTTAAAATCAAACAAAGAAAAACAACCTGACTGTCCTACAAATTCTCCAAATGGATAAAAAAAAAGAAAAAAAAAAACAAAAAAAAAACAACAAATGACGGGTTTATAGACACATAGCTAGCTAGCTAGATAAATGGACAGATAAATAGTTAGATAGATGAATTTCTCCGAGTTTTCTGCTCTCAGTATAAGAGGTAAGGGGTCATTTAATTTAAATAACCCTTAATATTTTTCTATTTACATGATAAACAGCATTAACTGATTCCCTCTTTTTTATTACAGGAACCTGTGTTTGAAATGAAACAACAACAAACACCCTAACCGTCCTACAACTTCTCCAACTGGATAAAAACAACGACGGGTTAATTGAAACATAGCTAGCTAGCTAGATAAACAGTCAGATAGATGAATTTCTTCGAGTTTTGTGCTCTCAGTATAAGAGGTAAGGGGTCATTTAATTGAAGTTATTCTTTATATTTTTCAATTTGCATAATAAACAGCATTATCTGATTTCTTTTTTTTTCATTACAGGAACCTGTGTTTAAAATGAAACAAAGACAAACACCCTGACTGTCCTACAATTTCTCCAAATGAATAAAATAAAATGATGGGTTATAGACACATAGCTAGCTGGCTAAACAGACAGATAAATAGTTAGACAGATGAATTTCTCAGAAGTTTGTGCTCTCAGTATAGGAGGTAAGAGATCATTCAATTTAAATAATCCTTAATATTTTTCTATTTACATGATAAACAGCATTATCTGATTTCTTTTTTTTTATTACAGGAACCTGTGTTTATAATGAAACAAAGACAAACAACCTGATTGTCCTAAAATTTCACCAACTGGATAGAAAAAATGAAGGGTTAATAGATAAATAGCTAGCTAGCTAGATACAAAGACAGATAAATAGTTAGATAGATGTATTTCTCCGAGTGTTCTGCTCTCAGTATAAGAGGTAAGGGGTAATTTAATTTAAATAACCCTTAATATTTTTCTATTTACATGATAAACAGCATTAACTGATTTCCTTTTTTTTTATTACAGGAACCTGTGTTTGAAATGAAACAACAACAAACACCCTAACTGTCCTACAATTTCACCAACTGGATAAAAACAATGACGGGTTATTTGACACACAGCTAGCTACCTAGATAAATAGACAGATAAATAGTCAGATAGATGAATTTCTCTGAATTTTGTGCTCTCAGTATAAGAGGTAAGGGGTCATTTAATTATATTAATTCTTTATATTTTTCTATTTGCATGATAAACAGCATTATCTGAATTCTGTTTTTCATTACAGGAACCTGTGTTTGAAATGAAACAAAGACAAACACCCTGCCTGTCCTACAAATTCTCCAAATGAATAAAATAAAATGATGGGTTAGAGACACATAGCTAGCTGGCTAAACAGACAGATAAATAGTTAGATAGATGAATTTCTCCGAATTTTGTGCTCTCCGTATAAGAGGTAAGTGATCATTCAATTTAAATAATCCTTATTATTTTTCTATTTGCATGATAAACAGCATTATCTGATTTCTGTTGTTCATTACAGGAACCTTTGTTTGAAATGAAACAAAGACAAATACCCTGACTGTCCAATAATTTCACCAACTAGATAAAAACAATGACTGGTTAAAATACACATAGCTAGCTAGCTAGATAAATTGACAGATAGTCAGCCGAATTTTGTGCTCTCAGTGTAAGAGGTAAGAGATCATTCAATTTAAATAATCCTTATTATTTTTCTATTTACATGATAAACAGCATTATCTGATTTCTTTTTTCTTTACAGGAACCTGTGTTTAAAACGAAACAAAGACAAACAACCTGACTGTTCTACAAATTCTCCAAATGGATAAAAAAAAAAAAAAAATGCCAGGTTTATAGGCACATATCTAGCTAGCTAGATAAATTGACAGATAAATAGTTAGATAGATGAATTTCTCCAGATTTTGTGCTCTCAGTATAAGAGGTAAGGGGTCATTTAATTCAAGTTATTCTTTATATTTTTCAATTTGCATAATAAACAACATTATCTCATCTCCTTTTTTCATTACAGGAACTTGTGTTTAAAATGAAACAAAGACAAACACCCTAATTGTCCTACAAATTCTCCAACTGGATAAAAAAATTGACGGGTTAAAAGACACATAGCTAGCTAGCTAGACAAATTATCAGATAAATAGTTCGATAGATGAATTTCTCTGAATTCTGATTCCTTTATTCTGAATTCCCGAATTCTGATTCCTGAATTTCTCTGAATTCTGATTGTCCAATATTTGATTCCCCTGACTGCCCAATAATTTCACCAACTAGATAAAAACAATGATGGGTTAATTGAAACATAGCTAGCTTGATAAATACACAGATAAATAGTTAAAATAGATGAAATTCTCTGAGTTTTCTGCTCTCAGTATAAGAGGTAAGAGGTAACTGAATTAAATAAATTCTCATTTTCTTTCTATTTACATGATAAACAGCATTATCTGATTTCTTTTTTTCATTATAGGAACCTGTGTTTGAAATGAAGACAAACACCCTAATTGTCCTACAAATTCTCCAAATGGATAAAAATTGACGTGTTAAAAGACACACAGCTAGCTAGCTAGATAAATAGACAGATAAACAGTTAGATGAAATTTTCTGAGTTTTCTGCTCTCAGTATAAGAGACCAGGTCAATTGGGTCAGGCTAAAACACACAGCAGATTTGCAAGTCGATTTTACTGGCCAAGTCAGCTGCTAGATATAGCTGAATTTTGTAATGTCTGTCCAGAGTGTCAGTTAACAGCATCTGAGAAAAAGTCAGACAGGGTGCCATTAATAAGTCTGACAGTTATTGACATGCCATTTTCACGGATTGCCATGGATATAATACGCCCTTTACCAGGAGGCCGGGGAGGAAATCGTCATATTTTAGTAATCTGGGTCTATGCTACCCGGAAGCATTTGCTCTGAGAAAGACTGAAAAGCTAAACATCCTGTCCTACGTTCTCAAGATGAGGGACAAGCTGAGGGAGCTAAAGGAAAGGATACCAGCTGGGCTGTTTAAAGAACAACCAGGACAGACAAGCCTCATGCAGCACATTATCTGGTACTGGTATCTGGTATCTGTCACTGGTATCTGACTCATCACCAGCCCATACACAGTAGAGACTTGTGACTATGTGACATGTTAACTACCTGGTGATTCTGGGGGAATGAGGGCGCTGCAATTTCACCAACTGGATAAAAACAATGACGGGTGGATAGACACATAGCTAGCTAGCTAGATAAATAGATAGATAGTTGGATAGATGAATTCCTCTGAATTTTCTGCTCTTAGTATAAGAGGCAAGGGGTCATTTAATTCAAATAATTCTTTACATTTTTCTATTTAAACAATAAACAGCATTTGTTGCTTTTCTCTTTCATTACAGAAACCTGTTTCTGAAATAAAACAAAGAGAAATGTCCTGACTGTCCTACAACTTCTTCAATTGGATCAAATCTGTCTAGTTAGGTAGATAGACAGATACGTAGCACGCGTAAATGTAACACAGGAGCTACGTTAGCTAACTCAGTGTCTACACCAACCGTTACACCACAACAGGCATTTCTATTGAGGGACAGATCAACCATAGGTTGGGATTCTTCAGGGGTTTGGACCAGTGTTGATATCTCACTAGGTACTCTAAGGAGAGCTTGGACAGAGATGTGACGGACCAGTGAGTACAGGGTTAAAGATACACTCATATATTTATTCACAGAAATGATGTGACCTTCTTCTTATGTGTGTGTGTGAATAGTTGTGAGTGGCTAATAGGAAAGAAAAAAACATATAAAAATGGAGTAGGAGGTATAAATGAGTTATAAGAGGAAACTGTAGATCAATGAGGCTCTATAAAAAATAAATTAACGGTACTGGAAAAATGCATAAGTTCAGATTTAACAACAAAACCCAATACACATAAGACCCTCAACAAAAGATTAAATGGTAGTAAAATAATAAACTTCAGAGGCAAGAATTCATGAGATATTTTACTCAACTTTAACAATATAACAGTCCTTTAAGTCTGAAATGTGAACCAACAGTTTTTTCCTTTTGTTATAATCAAAGTTCCTTTCTGGAGTAATATCGTCTCAAAGTGTCAGAAAAGTGTGTTTAAATCTTCACTACCCGGATAGACTAAGACTGTGTGTGTGTGTGTGTGTGTGTGTGTGTGTTCCCGCTTCTGACGTCACTCGCGCAGTACTCTGGGAAGTGTAGTCTCGGGTCGGCTCGCCATCTTGGACAAATTCGCTCGCTTTTTTCGTCAACAAAACAACCTGTACGATACAGCACTAAGTTCAGCAAGACTGTACGACAAGCATATTCATCTCAGCATGTCTCTGAGTCCGTAAACAGCAGGATTTAACACTTAACATCGTAGATTTACACTTAAACAAGATGCTAATCCCGCTAGCCTCTGCCTGTTAGCCTACAGCTTAGCAGCTGAAACGAACTAGCCGAGGTCTGTCTCCCACATTTATACTCCGGCTGTTCAATAATCTTTTAACTCCCTTATCAACACTTTCAACATCTTATCACTTGGAAATCTACACTTACTAACTCATAATCCCTCCTTAAACAGCCCTGTCTGAACTCACCGGTGTTTCTCTTCACAACTGAACAGAAACTGATGAGAGTTTATCAAACTCAGGACTAAAGAACACTGAAAAAACGAGGAATGGGGGATTTTATATCCCCTCTGGACCCTTAATCAGCTTTTAACTTCAATAACTGCTCACAAAAAATAGCACCACAGCATCAGCTCTGGACACAACACACACTCACACTTGAAGAGAGCAAGAAGTGAAGAGGGGGAGAGAAGGTGGGCGGGGCAAATGAACAGCCTCTGTAGAAGAGCTCAGAAAGAGGCTCCTAATTTTAACAGGGTTACAGACAGACAGACAGACAGAGAGACAAACAGACAGACAGATAGATAGACAGACAGATAGATAGAGAGACAGACAGACAGACAGACAGATAGATAGATAGATAGATAGATAGATAGATAGATAGACAGACAGACAGACAGACAGACAGAGAGACAGACAGATAGATAGATAGACAGACAGATAGACAGATAGACAGACAGACAGAAAGACAGACAGACAGACAGACAGATTCATTTTTATCAGAGGTTTCTGCTCTCAGTATTAGAAGTAAGAGGTAATTTACTTATTTATATTTTTCTATTTACATGATAAACAGTAGTGTTGTCACGATACCAAACTTATGACTTTAGATACGATACCTGCCTAAATATCTCAATACCGATACTGAAACGATACCACAGCAAAAACTAAAACACTAGGAAAAGTAATGGAATAATAGATGATCGAAAATAGTTTTATTAATAAACAGAAAGGTCTGTGTGTGTGTGTGTGTGTGTGTGTGTGTGTGTTTATGGTAGAGGGGAGAACAGAAAAGTTCGCCTGGTTAAAGGTCTTAAAAACACACAAATAAACAAAACTTCATTATTGATGTCCTCCAAAATGATGGAGGTCATAATCATTGATCATACGATCAGTTTCTAACGTAATTACTGCGACAGCTCTGTTTATAACTGCTGCTGATCTACTTGTGAACGCCTGATATTTAGCAGCATGGAGGTTCAGGTAAACATAACGCTACCAGTTCTCCACATTGGTAGTTATCAATAAAGAAAAGCCAGTTCACTTCAACAGCTCTCACTGCCCTAAACTCCTCCTGAAAAACTCCCCCTCCTCTGACTGGAGCTCGGTGTGACTGTTAGAGCTGTATCACTCTTCACTGATCTGACCTTCTCTGACCTCTTTAAACTCTGCAGGTCTGTCAGAAAGAGGCTGTGCTCAGTTGGAGGTGTTGGCTCCTTTGGTCTGTACAGGTTTAAAGCATATAAACAGCATGATCTGATTTCCCCTTTTATTACAGGAACCTCTGTGTGAAATACGAGTGTAAATACAAGCTATATTAATGTGACGTATCTCTTATAGCAATCTGGCAGCTGGAGTGCAGGAATCCATGTACCCTAAAAGACCAAGGTAAGCATCATACTAACCTATTAATGCCAATCAGGCAATTGGTCACAGAGTTATTTTCTTATTTTTCTCTGGAGCCTTTCCTGAATGATCACAAGGCAAGAATGCTCCCTGGAAAGGGTGCTACTGCACCTAGAGACACACACCTACAGGCAAGTAAGCACAGCCAATTCACCTACCATGTGGAGGTGGGAGGAAGCTCACTTGGACACAGGAAGAACACACCAAACTTCTCACAATGACCAGAGCCAGGGTTAAAGCCACAACCTGGAGCCCCTGGAGCTGTGCCACCCACACCCTGCGCCACTGCCATGCTGCACTAATGCTAAAGCACATTAGATTCAGATGAGTTAAACCAGACATCCAGGGAAAGGAAAACTGCCTCTCACAAAGATGAGTCTATCCCAGAACTTTCTAGTCGTCAGACACACTCTGATACTGCTCAACATTCTCTGCTCTCCATAAAATCCTCTCAGAACTAACTCTGTCTTTTTACCTTCTCTGAGTAAACGGTCACGCAGCCCAACCTGCTGGAAGATTCCCACTGAGGTCCCCTCTACCTGTGTCAGACCAGCTGCCACCTACCAGTCCGACCAGCAGGCCCCCCACCACCACCACCCATAGCAGACCAGCTGCACACCCTCCTACCACTGCTACCTGTCTAATGACCATGTTAAAACCTAAATGGACTCTTAACTATCTGCCACTATTAATATCACCACTATTTAGTCTAGACCCTTTTTCCTCCACTAGTGATGATGATAGTGTTTGTACTGAATGTGAGCTCGTAGCTCTGTGGAGGAGAAAGTGGAGCAGTTAGAGGTGGAGCATCATGGCTTTACTAAAGGATAGAGAGCAGGAGTCACTGCTAGCAGCCCCGGATGCCTTAGGGAGAGCCAGCACCCCCCACTCCGGCGTTAGAGCCCTCACAGCGGGGCGAATGGGGGACGTCTCGGCGGCATAGCCGGAAAGCTAAGGCTAATGCTAGCGCTAAGGCCGAAGCTAGCCCACCGGAACACCACGCTGACCCTGGGTGTTAGCATTGATCAGCTAAATATTCTACCTCAAAGTTCAGTAATATCAGACCATTATCTAATCTCCTTTGAGCTACATCTAAGGCAAAATGTAAATTCGCCCCCCCAACACTGTCTAAAGCGCACAATAACCACAATGACAGCTGTACAGTTTACTAAAAACCTCCCACCCCTATCAACCTTAGCTTACACTCCGTCAGACCAAACGGAGCTAGTTAAATTAACAAACGATCTAGAAAATGCCCTTCGATCAACCTTAGACAAAGTAGCACCGTTTAAAAATAAAATGATGAGACAAAAAAGGCTCGCACCGAGGTACAGTGATCAAACTTGTACCTTAAAACAAACGGTGCGGAAACTAGAGCGTAAATGGCGGACGACCAAACTAGAGGTGTTCCACTCTGCGTGGAAGGACAGCCTTAGTCAATATAGAAAGGCACTCATTAAAGCTCGCTCAGTGTATTTGGCCTCGCTGATCGAGAAAAACAAAAACAATCCCAGAATTCTTTTTACTGAGATCTCTAAACTTAGTAAAAGCCAGGCAGATACTCAACCCCAGATTCCAACATCTTTAACCAGTCATGTTTTTATGGACTATTTTAATAATAAAATAGAAAATATTAGACAACAAATCCAACCCTGCTTATTAAATCAAACATGGCCGTCACCTGATGTAGCTGCTCTAGAACATAACTTAGTTGTAGAACAAAGGCTGGAAGCCTTCTACCCACTTCCACAAAAATTATTTCCTCAGCTAATTGTACAACCTGTACACTCGACCCAATTCCCTCTAAATTGCTAAAAGAAATACTCCCAATTATAATCAGACCTCTTTTAACAATTGTAAATTCATCCCTTTGCCTTGGGCATGTACCCCAAACCCTTAAAAAAAACAGTTATAAAACCTTTAATCAAGAAAACAAATATTGATCCTAGCGTATTATCTAATTATAGACCCATCTCCAACTTAACATTCGTATTTAAGATATTAGAAAAAGCTGTGGCCCAACAACTCTGCTTATACCTGAGTAAAAATTACATGTTTGAGAAATTCCAATCTGGATTTAGACCAAATCACAGCACAGAGACAGCCCTAGTGAAGATTACAAATGATCTCCTTCTTGCCTCTGATCAAGGCTACGTATCTTTATTAGTCCTACTAGATTAGTCCCTTAGTGCAGCCTTTGATACAATAGATCATACTATATTACTAGAAAGATTAGAGAAAATGGTTGGAATCACAGGGACAGCCCTATCATGGTTCCAATCATATCTAACGGGACGCTATCAATTCGTAAAGATAAAAGATTTATCTTCAAATTACACAGAAGTAAGATATGGAGTTCTGCAAGGCTCAATTTTAGGACCGCTATTATTTACATTATACATGTTACCACTGGGCTCAGTTATAAGCAGACATGGCGTTAATTTCCATTTCTATGCAGATGACACACAGCTCTATATATCAGCCAAACCTGACGATAATTTAGACTACAGAAAATGGAGGACTGTGTAAAGGATATAAAACTCTGGATGTCACATAACTTCCTTCTTCTTAACAATGACAAAACCGAGGTTCTCCTTTTAGGTCCAAAAGACACTAGACATAAACTATCAGACTTAATGTTAGACTTGGCCGATGCTTCCATCATTCCTGGTTTAGCAGCTAAAAATCTTAGTGTCCCATTTGACTCAGATTTATCATTTGAGCAACATATAGCTAATATTAGTAGAACAGCCTTTATGCAGCTTAGGAACATCTCCAAACTAAGAAACTCCTTATCACTAGATTAGATGCAGAAAAGCAAGTACATGCTTTTATTACCTCAAGGCTAGATTACTGTAATGCACTACTGTCAGGTTGTTCCAGCAGGAACCTCAATAAACTTTAGCTGGTGCAAAATGCTGCAGCCAGGGTCCTTACTAAAACTAGAAAATTTGACCATATCAGTCCAGTTCTATCAGCACTTCATTGGCTCCCAGTTAAATTCCATATCGAATACAAAATTCTTCTATTAACATGTAAGGCCCTACATGGCCTCGCTCCTGAATACCTGCGGGATCTTATTGTATATTACGAACCATCAAGACTGCTTAGATCTCAGGGTGCTAGCCTCTTACTCGTGCCCAAAATTCAGAAAACCTCAGCAGGGGGAAGAGCCTTTTCTTATAAAGCCCCCCAACTCTGGAATAACCTTCCAGATAATGTTCGGGACTCAGACACAGTCTCAATCTTTAAATCTAAGCTGAAAACGTATATGTTTAGTTTAGCTTTTGGTAATTAATGTTTCTTAGATAAGGGTTGCAGGTCCAGGGAATTGTAGGGAATTGTATTACACTGAGATGCTGGAGCTGTCGTCTCGCTGCTTACACGCCATCACTCAGGTTTGTTGAAGCAGATAGATGTTGGTGTTTTCAGGGTGCTCCCGTGTCCATGTTACCTTCTGGCTCTCTCCTTTTAAGTAGGCTGTTATAATCAGTCCTGCCGGAGTCGTCAGACATACTCTGATGCGGATGCTCAACATTCTCCGCCCTCCATAAAATTCCTCTCAGAACTAACTTTCTCTTTCTCTTTTTACCTTCTCAGAGTAAATGGCCACCCAGCCCGACCTGCTGGAAGATTGCCCGCTGAGGTCCCCTCTACCTGCGTCAAACCAGCTGCCACCTACCAGTCCGGCCAGCGACCCATGGCGGACCGGCGGCTCTCCCGCCTGCCGCTGCTGCCTGTTTGGTGGCCGTATTGAAACCTAGATGGACTCGTGTCTGTCTGCCACTATTAATATCACCACTATTAACTTTCTGTTGTATCTGGTTTGGTAATTTTTATCATTAATGTTTAAATAGTTCTGACCAAAGGAGGATGGGTCCCCCTTGTGAGTCTTGGTTCCTCCCAAGGTTTCCTTCTCCGGCTCTGAGGGAGTTTTTCCTTGCCACTGTCTCCGTTGGCTTGCTCACAGGGGTCTTTGATCCTTCATGTTATTTCTTCTTTCTTCTCTGTCTCTGTCCTTTATTAAGTACTAATTATGTAAAGCTTCTTTGTGACGACAACAGTTGTAAAAAGCGCTATACAAATAAATCTGACTTGACTTGACAGTGACTGAATGTGTGTAATTTAGCTTCAGTACACCACCTCAGGGGATCTGAAATCAAGTAGTCACACAAATGAGCGGGGCCTTGGCATCGCCTTCCACACTTTCAGCTTCCTCTGGTTTTTCTGTTCTTTCTGTCATTAGCAGTGCAAGCTGTTGTAGGAACCCGTGTGATGAGTATCACAGATCTGCTCCTCAAGGGTTGTTTTAACAACAGCAAGATTTATTTCCTACAGAAATGGTACATTTATCTTCTGAGGTGTATTTTTATTCAATTAGACTAATTATTGTAATTGTGCATAATTATTAAATATACATATTTTAGTTTCAGGATTCGAGGAATCGTTCCTCTGCCGGTCAGTACGGCCTCAGGAGGAAACTAGTACCTACTAGACGGCTGAGAGAGTACTTGGAGGAAGCGTCTGCAGCTAAAAGTAGACCTTCTAAGCCCAAAGCTCCAGACATCTCAATACAGGTGTTGACATGTCCCTGGCAATGAACCACATGATAATTGGAGCAAACAATTAGAAAGGTGTACTTGCTCTTCTCCTACTGTAATACCCTTAGTATGGGTTACACTAGCTTTACCTGTTAGTATCAGTTAGTTAGTTTAAATGGCAGAGTAGCAACAACAGTATTACATCAGTTTAACATGCTAGTGTTTAACATTTGATTAATAAAGATACATTTATATTAAGATAAAAGCAAAACTTTATTCAAAGAAAAACATCTCAGTAATGATCAATAAATATCTTTCCATAAATTTTAATCTGGCATATAAGTATGACAGCTGTGTGAAGATGGGCAATTAATCATGTGGGGGGGATAAAGGTGTCACGGCACCGGCCCGTCTGACCTACTTACACCTAGAGTCTTTATACAAGGAAGCTGTTACTGACATAATAATCGCTACATGGCGCTTCTTCCACCTGTCATTCAGTTGGGTGTAGAGACTCTCGATATGTCAGGTAAGTATAGACTGTGCTTATAAAAATAATATTATAATTATGTTATATTACATAATGAAAATATATATTAGAATAATCCATGATTAATAGCCTTTTATTAAAGATGAATGAAGATGACCTAGGCCCAAATATGTGATGTCCTCATACTTTATTAAAACTACTGTAATAAAAGAAGTGGGAATGTTACTTTTTACCTCTGGAAATAGATGAAAACAGACCACTTTACACAGTAAGCCCCAAATCTCAAAATCTCTTTATTTAGCCAACTATGTTACAATTTTACTTGGTGAGAGCAACACAACTATGACATGTAACAAAAAAACAGGCTGTTAACAAGTATTATACTAAAAGAGAAAAATACACGAAACAATAAATAGAATAAATAATAAGTTAAAAAAGTAACAAAGAGCTGTAAAAAATCTGTAGTCAGAAATCTGTACTTGTACAGGTATGAATACTGTACATGAATATGTAGCCCGAGTAGACATCTATATACAAACTATTATGTACAGATATGATAAACATCTACAGAAACTTAACATCTGTACAGCTGTGCAAATAATCATAGTGCAAATGGTAAGCATGTTATGTATCCGTACTTTGTTGAAGTTAAATCCAGTTTGGTTCAGTGAAATTTAGAAGCTCAGTTCTAAAGAACTTTTCTTTAGAATAGGTTTATAGATTAGAGTGTGAACCCTAATGTAAAATATGCAGTTCTATTATTAAGCTTATATTTCACAATTGCACATTTCTGTTCCAAAGTTCATGACAGTACATCAGTTATGAGAGAAAAAAAAAGTACATTTTAATAACAATAATAATAATAATAAGAAGAATAAGAATAAGAAGAAGAAGAAGAAGAAAAAGAAGAAGAAGAAAAGTAGTTAAAATAGTAAAAAAGAGTTAAAAGTCATGTTTGCTGCTTTTCCTGATCTCAGTGTCTTCGCCTCCTCCTTTTCCTCTTGGGTTGCTTAGGCAGTGGCTCTCTGCTTGTGTCCAGTTCAAAGTGAGGGGCGAAGCTTGTCCCATTTGGTCAGCTGAAGACCTCTGCGATCTGGACCTCCATACTCCGAGCAGGACAGCGGCACTCCTCCCACAGGCGCTGCTTAATTTCTCGGCCTAGCTGCAGGCTGTAGGGATGGAGAGGTCCTGATGGCGGGAGCCATTGTTCCTGAAAGCCTGTAAGACAACAAAAAGGCAATACATGTATATAAACTGAATGATCACTTACCTGTTACAGAGATGCAGAATGATGGACAGCGAACCACACACAGTTGCAGATGAAAATATATTTGTTAGAAGGATACACCTTCAGGGAGAAGAAGAGGTTGATGGACTTCTTGAGAACCTGTAACACAAAAAAGAAAGTCAAAACATGTATAGAAACTGAATGATCACCTACCTGTTACACACTTGCAGACAGAGATAGCGAGCCACACACACAGTTGCAATGGACAGACCCTTGTTGGTTGTATGCACCATCAGGAAGGGGGGAGCCATTGGTCCTGAAAGCCTGTAAGACAACAAAAAGGTGTAGTGTATTTATTGGCTATACAGATGTCCATAGGCCTGAAGGAATGGTATGGAGTTGAGGAATGATATGGTAAGCCACACGGGGTAGATGTGGAAAAGAAAGGGGGTCCTGTTTCCTGACCAAATGTGAAAACTATACATGAATCAACGAACATAAGATGCTGTTTAGATTTGGACATCCCTTTGGGTGTACATGACATAGATTTAAACGTGATCCAGATGTGTCTGTGGACAACGTATGTAATGGTGGGGGCTGATGAATGTTCCTTATGGATGAAATGCAAAGATTCTGCATATGGGAACAATCCAACAGAATATAACGTGTAGTAGGGTATAAAAACTCAAGGTATTCCTATGTCGAGGAGAGAGATTGAGGGGCACTCAGAATTGGCAGACTCTCACCACACTGTACTTTTGATTGGAATAAAATATTTCATTGTTACAACTAAAGACGGTGGTTACAGACTCTCCTTTTTAAATAAGAAGTCCATCTCCAGAGGAAGACGAACCGAGACGACAATTTTTGGCGCCCGAACAGGGACTTCAGCTGTGACTTCCGGCGGCACCAGACGGTTCGTCGTGGAAAACTTCTGCTCGTGAGCCAACATTACACGGTGAGCACTTTTCTCATTATTTGAGCTTGGGTTTCCGCGTTATACTGAGGTGTGTGAGTGAAATTGTAACATATGAGGTTGTGACATTATTTTTGGAGGAGACTCTGGTCTAAATTTGGGTCGTTTGTGGGTTGTGCCACCATAATGCGGGGGTGTAAGAAATGAGAAATATATGTAGGGACAATGAGTAGTGACAAGGTATAAGGAAAATAAAGGGGTGTTGTTGAAAAAGCAGTGAGTAACGTTGATAAGGCCATGTTAATCTGCGCCACGCAGACTTTGAGAGCTAGGGCCCTTTTCTCTCTTAGGATTGTAAGACGTGAGCAGGTTCGGGTTACAGCGTGAAAGTTAGCTTAACAGGGTGACATAAGAGAAATATGGGGTGTTATAGAAGAAAAGTACTATGGGATGTTACAGAAAAACAAAGAGAAATATGGGGTGTTATAGAAGAAAAAGAGAAATATGGGAAGTTTAAGAGAAGGAAAGAAGGGGTGTTATAAAAGAAAAGGGGGGGTTTTTAGAGTAAAAAGGGTATTACTAGAGAAAACTAGGTGTTAAAAGAGGGGTGAGTACTTATCTAAGTGTCAGAAGTAAAGAGAAAAGGGTATAGTGCACAGAAGAGAAGACAGGGCTAGCTTAAAACAGTCGACTTGTGGTGTGTGTGTGTGTGTGTGTGTGTGCGTGCGCAGGGATTTATATGTGTGTGTGTCAGTCTGCGTGTGGAGGCTGAGGGGCTGGTACCCTCCTCTCTTCCTTTGTCCTGTTCTGTCTGGGTTAAAGGGGATATGTTTGGTTAGAGGAGAGTAATTCTTAACCTCTCCATACTGTTGGCTTTTATTGACAAAAAAATTAAATGCACATGGCCAAATACCCGACCTCGTTGGCTCTGTGAGATCTTGTGCCTTGCAGGGGGACTTCTTCTGGCAAGAGTACGGGGCCTGAGAGTCACTCTTTACGGGGAGGAGGAGCTGTATTTGAGTTTGTGCACCAGAAGCAATAAAAGCCAGATTAATTGAGGTTGTGAAAAGATTTAAAGCGGACATGCAATTTAAATTAATTCTGATATTGTTTCAGACCATGTGTATCTTGTGGGAGGTTGTAAATTTAAGGGAAAATATGGGGGCCCATAGAGAGAGGAAAAAGGAGTAAATGTTATGTGTTGTATGTCTAGTCTATGTTGTTGTTTAATGGCAAATAATAGATAATGGGATCCCATAAACATAGTTAAGTGATAATGATTATAGAACAGTGGTGTTAAATAAATAGGTTTCTCAGATATGTGGGTTGGAATGAGGTATAGGAAAATTAATGAGCCCTGTCTGGACGTCAGAGAGGGAGATAGGTAAGGGTAAATCTTCACCAAACCACCAAAGCAGCTCATACTGGCACCAGGTCACGTACAGTACAAGAATACTGTTAATAAGTCCTGTGATTGTCGTATGGATCCTGGGATGTGGGTTTTTATAGTGTAATTTCAACCTACCATCTGAGAGACAGATTTTACTTGGTTCAAACACTTACACATATATATATATATATGTGTGTGTGTGTGTGTATAGAAGGTGTGTTACTAGTAGTATGCCTAATTTGAAGGAAAGTCTATATATGGTTGAGATAAGTGGTACTGTTCAGCAATGTAGGAGAATAGTCTCTGGTATGTTATGTATGGTATGTCTCTGGTATGTATGTTGAGATGGAATAAATGAAATTAATAATGATTGTAGATAATAAGATAGTCATAATGTGAGATAAGTAGAGGAGTGTATTTAATATACACTTTGTGTTTGCATATAATTATATAATGGCGAGCGGTTAATGAAGGAATTTTAGTAGTAGGTGTGTGTGTGTGTGTGGGGGGGGGGGTGCTCTGTTTTGCAATGGCTAAGGCGTGGCTGAGCGCCAGATGTGTAATGCAGTGTTAATGACAAGATATGCAGGAGCACAGGGGCCTGGTGGAGTGAGATTTTTCCCCATGAGGAGAAATGATGATTCATGGTTAAGAGTTTGGTTGTAGTGTCATATGAGATAATATATTATAATAATATTAGTATTGTTAAATATGTGTTCATAAGAAGTATGACTAGAAGATAGTAATAGCAGAATGCTTGGTTGCTTTGCATGGGGGAAAAGATGTCTAAGGTTGTTGTTTTGTTGGGTCCAGTGGTGTTCTTGGTATGGCTTGTGTTGAAGAATAGACTATTATAGTGCTTCTTGCCAACTGTCTTTGGGATTAATATAACGGATGTGGTGATTTTCTTGGTGTCCTGTGTCAGTGAGTGCAGTGAGTGTGTGGCTTGGAGTGCTGATTGTGCTTTGCGAGTGCATTAAATCTAAACAATCATTAGACCCAGTGCAAACTGTAAATTGTTCAGGGTGTATAACAGACCATTATGATGATAATGTTGTTTTTACTAGTATCACTCATGTGTGGCATTTACCTTACACAGGGTTCATTTATGAGAGGAACTAGTGAGCCTCGATGGGTTAAATGAGTTTTTCTGTTTTGCTGGTATCTCTCTCCCTTTCTGCTCAGCGGGAGAAAGGGGTCTATCCAACGTACATGCTAGCATGAAAATAGGCTTGGCACACATATGCTTGTAGTTGACCTGTGACCCCTGGCTAAGGGAGAGTCAGGCATGTCAGCATACATATACACTTAGGCTTAAGAAGTTGTAGAGTGTTAAATTGTCTGTAAAACAAATAGTTAAAGATCCCTTTGTGTTTTAAGTGTAAGATTAGCTTAAATTATGAGTGGAGTATGGAATTAATGAATAGTAATTAACATGTGTAAAGAGTATAAAGAGAAAAATTAAACACACTGAGAATTACCTTATTCTTTTCTATCTTTCTTCCATGCTAAGAAAAGGAGTGTAGAGAGCCCTCTATGGGGATATCCTATTTCATTAGTAGATCGGAATAGTCTATGTTATTATAACAGTTGAGAAACTATGTTGGCAGTAGGCCAAGAGTCCCTTGGGGATATGAAGAATGGAGTTCAAGATGGTATTATAGTATGTAGGAACAGAAGATGGAAAACGTATGTTTACAGTGAATTGTTATGGACCTTGAGAGTTTATGACAATATTAACTCTGGCGTGATTCTCCTTTTCTCTTTTATGGGATGCGAGAGGAGGCAGAAAAAAAGGAAATAAGGAGGGGCTGCTGGTGAGCGGCGGGCCAGAAGCGTCACGTGGACTGAGTGGAAGAAGCTGTGCTGACTGCAGATCAGGCCTGTGTGCTTATCCACAAATTACTTCCCTGTACACACCTGCACTTAAAACACATGTGTAGTCATATTTATAGTACTATTAATTGCATAATACTTACTTACAGTTTAAAGGACTCTGCATGAAGCTTGGCAACAGACCGATTGGATAGTGAATTTGATTACTTAGGAGAAAACATTTGGGGGTTAAACATTTTGTTAAGATATGTAGTCTGAATAGAGATACATTGGAGCATTTACTATTGTAATATCTTGTGTTTTTGGGGAGATTAGATTCAAAAGTATTTGGTGGCATCAGTCTTACTTTAGGAGAACTTACTATTGCAGAGTGGTCATACATTTTTAAGGTCTGGGCTGTTCTGGAGTTGGCAAACCTTAGTATAATTTCAATAACCCATCCACTTAATTTCAATAACCCATTCAAGTAACTTATAAATAAATAAACATAGTATAATTGTAAGTAGACAGTGACAGGGTAGTAACTTCCATTATTTTAAGTTCATTTTTTTGCACACTTAAATAACAGAGAGGCTATTAGTATGCCAACTATGGGTACCAATGCTTCAAAAGGTATTACTCCTGTTGATGTGGTTAAGAAAAATAATCCATTAAAGGCATAACTAAAACATCAGAGAAATGGCATAAGCATTGGCCTGACATTGACCAACCATGGCCAGTGGAGGGGACTCTTAATCCAGATGTCATTAAGGTAATGCAGGTGCTTGTGGCTACATACAAGGCAAACCAAAAGAAAGGTAAGAAGGGGGAACAACGTAAGGAGAAGAGACAGATGGAGCTTGGCATTCTTCAGTTGTTTGAACAAGAGGGACAGAAATTGGTCAAAGCAGCGAAGGATAAGAGAGAGAGGAGTGCGGAAGAAATAGAGAGACAGGTAAGGGGAATAGAAAAGCAGATGGCAGAAATTAGTGCACCATTTTCACATGTTGACCCAGTAAAGAATCCCCCACCATATGATTAGGAGGTGACTAAGGAGATCTATCCCCAGTTTTCAGTGATCACTCAAGAGGGCGACTATCGTATCAGAGATGAAGACCGAATAGTGGAAGCAGGAAAAGCGGAAACAATTATAAAGATGTATCCAATTTCCAAAAGTAAGAAGAAAACAACATGTTTGCAAATCGAAGGTGACATGAAGACCAGGAGGACAAAAGTTGGAGATGATGTGGATCAGAGTACTTAGGAAGAAGCCAGAGGAGGATATGATCCAGCAGTCAGACGGATCCTGGTGAGGGCAGAAAGGAGAGGAGGCAAGACGAGACAGTATGAGGACTCCACTGATGAGAGTTCTGATGAAAGTGAAAATGAAGATGACGGCCAAGACAAGGGACCAATGAGTCTTTGCACCTCAAGAGGATTCTTCCCAACCACAGCCAGTTCAAGAATAGAAGAAGACATAGACAGGGCTATGAGAAATGTAGAGAGGCGTATAGACCAATGCCTCTCATGTGGACACTGCTATGAGTTTAGAGAAGCAGAAAAGACTGGAAAAACAACTGAAGGAGCTACACATGCAGAAGAAGGAATTGAGGATGGAAGGCTCTCAGAAGGTGGACAAGGGATATGCATTGCGCCCAAGAAAAGGAACATCATGTGACAAGATGTGTCCAGTGATCATCAGAGGACAGACATTAGAATACAAGTTTTGGCAGAATACAGACATGTCTGATGTCCTGGAAAAATTGCCAACTCTTCAAGACGGAGCACATCCTTGGATCGCAAAGTTGGAGGAGATCATGGTGGGAACACAACCTGCTGTAGGAGATATTAAGAGACTTCTTGCTAGTCTCCTGGGAGTGCCGGCCATGGAAGAAATTCAGCAAAAAGCTGGATTCGATCGCTATGTGGGAACAGTGGTGAATGATCCAGAACTGTTTGCTGCAATTAGAGGTTGGGTGTGGACAGCATTGAGAGACACATTTCCAACAAATATACATCCTGATAACATTCTCATTGAACCATTGGGAGAGGAAGAAAATCCTAGAGCATATGTGTCATGAGCCCATCAAGTGTGGAGAAATGTCACAGGACATGATCCGGAAGCGAACCAAATGGAACAGTCCATCCTTCAAGCTAAAATACAGAAAGGATTGCCTTTACCAGTGAGAAGCAAACTGGCAGAGGTCGTCAGGTTAGGAAGTTTAGCAAAAGGAGTTTACACTGACCATATTGCTCATCAAGTGGAGTTGTACAGGAAGAAAGAACGGGACCAAAAAGAGCAAGACCAAGAGACCCTCAGAAAGCTGACTCACATACAACTGGTGAAGAACAAGAAAAAAGACAAGAAGCAAGCCCTGGTTATACCAAGCCAGCCTCCGCAAAATCAGCAAGATCAGCCCTCACAACAGCTGCAGCCAAATCAGGTTCATCCTCAAGTGACACAACCATCATCAATGGGTCCAGGTGTCTCCTGGTCACAGCCAGTCTTTGGTCAAGTACAGGTCTGGAGAGGAAGGGGTCGAGGAATCACAGGAAGAGGAAGAGGAGGAAGATTTGATCCGACTTTTCAACAGTCTCTTGAAGCATGCTACAACTGTGGAATGATAGGTCACTTTGCTCGAGAGTGCAACAGACCAAGAGAAAGTTTCAGGGGAAACTTCAGAGGAGGATTCAGAGGCCAGCCAAGGCCGCTCAGGGGACCGGTGAACCCTTATAGGGGCCCGGAACCAGGATTCTAGAGGTGCCCAAAGAACTCGAAAGGGAGGTGTCAGCTGGTAGCATCAGGGCCGGAGAGTGATCCAACCATTGAGGTGAAAGTAAATGATCGACCATTAAAGATGGTGGAGCAGCTTTCACCTGTATCCAGCCTGAAGATGCTATACACCTCCCCATGTCTGGTCAATGGATTCGGACAATCGGGTTTGAGGGAGTGAAACAGCTGATTCCTCTCACAGAACCAATAGAGCTCTGCTATAAAAATACTAAGATTACAATACCTATTTTGGTGTCAGAACATACACCGATAGCACTGTTGGGAAGAGACGCTTTGTGTAGACTAAATTGCACAATAAAATGTACACCAGATGGATGCTTGGTAGAGATGCCAAGTGATGTCATCCGCCAACTAATGATGACAACAGAAGCGGAAGCTTCATCAGTTTTTTGGATTGGAAATCTTACTACAGACTTCTTGGAACCAGCCAAGTTGTGGGAGAAGTTTATTGTGGCAAACCTGCCTGATGCAAAACCACCAGAGTATCCATTGCATTGTACACTCAAGTACTTCAAGGATGCTACTAAATCAAATGCAGAAGAATGGTTAAGTCACCAACCAAAGCAAGTTCAACTTTGTTCAAGCTGTATAATCATGGGACCACAAGGAACAGCTATGAAGGTGGACAGCAATGACTATCTGCTCAAGGAGTTTGCCATTGGGAAAAGTGTGCCACATGTGACTCTGTTGGTAGCTAGAGATTATGAACAGAAACACGTTGGAGAGATGATGGCAGAAGCAGAAAAAGTTGTGTTTGTACCAATGAAGGAGAATGTTGCAATTTGGAGAAGTGAGGATCAGCGATTCATCAAGATCATGATCACTGCGCAAGGACAAGGACAACCACAAGCTGTGCGAACAACACATGAATCACTCAACAATCCAACAAGGAATTCCTTGAAAGAGCAAATGTTAAGATTAGTGCCAGAATGCCTGTGGTCTCAACATAGTACTGACATTGGTCGTGTAAAATCAGCTCAACCAGTGACCAGTTGAACTCAAACCAAAAGTGTTAATGTTACAGGTCAGGTTACTACTGTAATCATAAATAATACAGAACCTGTAAAAACCACAATGATGACAAGAACGCCTGTAGGTGTCACTTTAGGGAATAGAACTAGTGAAAATATAACAAGCTCAACTGCAGTGAATGGTACAGGGATAACAACACCAGTAATGGAAGTAGCAAAAGTGACCCATCCATCTAATATGACATTAGTAACACTGCAAGATGAAGTAAATACAACTGAGAAATTGTTAGTAACCATAGAACGGAGTGAGAGCAATAATGATGAGTGTTGGAGAACACTGTTGGAGAGTGAAGTAAGTAGAGATGTAATGATGCATGAGCCTTCTACCAAGGTGACAAATGTATTACAGGATTTAGACTGGATTCCAAGAGATGTAATAGATCAGAATCAAGCACTGAAAAAGAGAGAGGCTAAGTGGAAGGCATATAGATTTGATTCATCTGTGTTGCAAATATCAGACCCTTGGGCAGCCAGGAACTTATGGTTTCAGCAGATAACACATTCTGTAAGAACAAGCAAACAAATTAGTGGTCCATGTGTGGTGAAAGTCCCGACACCAGGCACTTGGCCTTCTATTTTGGAAACAGTTCCTGAACCTTTAAGTACAGAATGTCAGTATTATGCATTATCATGGCTGTTCTACAAACAGCAAGCAGCATATGATATGTGGATGGCTACATCAGTGGGTTTGTTTAGACCTGGAGAGAAGTGTAGTTGGATGAGGCAATTACCATATGTAAACATAATTGATCAACATGAACATATACAGACAGCAGTCCCTGATTCAATGGAAGTAAAGGCAGTAAAGGCTAAAGGTTGTTTTTGTTCTAATAATACTCATGGTGGGTCTGGAACGTTTATGGGAATTTCAGATTGTGACAGCTATATGATACATTTGGATGATAAACATAAAAATAGGGATGGTTTGTTTGAAGTGATTTTCCGGCTACCATGTGGCCAGAATAAAATAGTGATGGTGCATCATGAAACATTGCCAGGTAATGTGACCCTAGGAAATTTTAAAGATCTTTGGTGGGTTTGTGATGATAAGGCATATATATTTTTGCCATATGGGTGGACAGGATGTTGTTACTTGGCAACATTAAAATTGACATATGAGGTGTACACCATTAAGAAAGGTGAAGCACCTGATGACACCCAAGCCAAGGTAATTCCTGGATATAGACAGAAAAGTGAAATGGCACAATTTCAAATTTAGAGGCCTATCACTGGAGGATAAGTATAGAAGAAAAATGGGGAATAGGCTTATTTCCATGGTATGGTGTGACCTTCCTAGCAGACCATATTGATAACATCACTTACACCTTACAGGGATTTGCTAATGAGACTATTAGAGGGTTTGAATATTTATCAAATACTCAGAAGAGTCACAGATTGACGTTGTTGAAACATGATATGGCTCTTGATTACATTCTGGCTAAGCAAGGGGGGTTATGTGTAGCTCTGAATTTAACAGGAGATGCTTGTTATACTTTAATTCCTGATAATTCTGATATGACTGATGTAATAGGGGCACTAAAAAAGAAAAGAGAGGCATTTGGCCCATCCCAAGGAGCAGGATGGTCTGTGAATGCATGGTTGCTGGAGAGATTAGGACCAATGGGAACATTTTTGGCTCAGTTGTTCGGTGCTGCGCTTTTGTCGCTATGTGTGATGTTCTGTTGCTGCACATTCATATTGACTTTTGCTAAGGCGATGATTTTAAGATGGGTTGGAGTTGTAATGCCGGGGGAACAAGTTCAACTGCCATTATTACCTAGGACAGATTCGGAAGAAGATGAGGGATTAGTGTTAGAAGGTGATTTGGTGGATAAATATCCATTCTGAGTATCTACTCTGATTATTACTTCCATTTAAAGTATCAGGTCTTTTTAACATAAGTTATAACACCTATGTTACATTATCATATGTTATGTAAAGGGGATTGTAGTATTTTGTAGTATGGCTGAAAAGGGTGGCTTAAAATATGATTTAATGAGTAGTAATAGTTTGACAGTATAATATTGTTGTTGTGTAATGTGCATTTGATGTTTTGAAGAAAAGATATTGGCTGTTGTTTTTTATCTTTCCCTTCAGACTAGCGGTGGTGAGTACCACTGTGGGGTGACTGGTATTCTGAGATCCCGAGAGGCAGAAAAAGGGGTCAGACGTTGATGGACATTACTAATCGGGAGATCTGAAGACCTTTTGAACAAGGACATTGTAAAGGCATCTATCCAGATTCACCATCAAGGAACACCGATGTTGATGAATTGCAATGTGCCACATTTAAACTTGTCATTTATTACTGTCTGTACTCTAAATACACTACATGTACAAATAGTACTTCTGATATGTATAACCTATTGTTATTATATTGTAAACAAGTTGTAAGATGATGTATTTTGTTGTGAGTAAGCACAGTGTGAACTCAGGGGTTTTGATCTTTTCTCGATACTAGGGACAGTAATGGTAGGCAGGGACAGGTGTATTGGAAGGTCCGATGGGTCGACCAGCCTGAAAGTACACATTATTTTTGGTTTAATGGGGTTCCACATGTATTTACTCACACTTGCAGGATTCCATATTCAATATCTATATTGGCAAGACATTCCTTCTTTTTTACATTGGCCTGGAGTACAGTATGTGGTCGCCTGGGGCAGAGGGACCGTAAGAGAGTTTTTCCTGTCTTGGGTGATTGAGAGATATTAAAGGTGAGATAGCTACCTGGCAGGTTTTCGCTCTCACACTCTGTGAAATTAGTGCTAAAGAAGGCACTCATAGAAAGAATAGCTCTTTAGAAGCACATGTAACCATGTGTGCCATGTTCTTTTATTTTATTGAGCCGTTGATTAGGCTCAAAGGGGGGCAAATGTAGTGTATTTATTGGCTATACAGATGTCCATAGGCCTGAAGGAATGGTATGGAGTTGAGGAATGATATGGTAAGCCACACGGGGTAGATGTGGAAAAGAAAGGGGGTCCTGTTTCCTGACCAAATGTGAAAACTATACATGAATCAAAGAACATAAGATGCTGTTTAGATTTGGACATCCCTTTGGGTGTACATAACATAGATTTAAACGTGGTCCGGATGTGTCTGTGGACAATGTATGTAATGGTGGGGGCTGATGAGTGTTCCTTATGGATGAAATGCAAAGATTCTGCATATGGGAACAATCCAACAGAATATGATGTGTAGTAGGGTATACACACTCAAGGTATTCCTATGTCGAGGAGAGAGATCGAGGAGCACTCAGAATTGGCAGACTCTCTCCACACTTACTGTACTTTTGATTGGAATAAAATATTTCATTGTTACAACTAAAGACGGTGGTTACAGACTCTCATTTTTAAATAAGAAGTCCATCTCCAGAGGAAGACGAACCGAGACGACAAAGGCAATACATGTATAGAAACTGAATGATCACCCACCCGTTACAAACTTGCAGACAGATAGATAGCGAGCCACACACAGTTGCAATGAACAGACCCTTGTTGGCGTTATGCACCATCAGGAAGGGGGGAGCCATTGGTCCTGAAAGCCTAAAAGACAACAAAAAGGCAATACATGTATAGAAACTAAATGATCACTTACCTGTTACAGAGTTGCAGAATGATGGACAGCGAACCAAACACAGTTGCAGATGAAAATATATTTGTTAGAAGGATACACCTTCAGGGACAAGAAGAGGTTGATGGACTTCTTGAGAACCTGTACGCAAAAAAGAAAGTCAAAACATGTATAGAAACTGAAAGATCACCAACCTGTTACACACTTGCAGACAGATAGTAGCAAGTCACACACAGTTGCAGATGCACAGACCCTTGGATCATGCAGTCTGAAAAACCTGTAAGACAAAAAAAGAAAGTCAATACATGAAACTGAATGATCACCTACCTGTTACACACTTGCAGACAGAGAGTAGCGAGTAACACACACAGTGGCAATGGAAAGACCCTTGGTTCATGCGGTCCGAAAAACCTGTAAGACAAAAAAAGAAAGTCAATACATGTATAGAAACTGAATGATCACCTGCCCGTTACACACTTGCAGACAGATAGATAGCAAGCCACACACAAATTTGCAATAGACAGACCCTTGTTGGCTGTATTCACCATCAGGAAGGGGGGAGCCATTGGTCCTGAAAGCCTGTAAGACAACAAAAAGGCAATGCATGTATACAACCTGAATGATCACTTACCTGTTGCACACTTGCAGACAGATAGTAGCGAGTCACACTCAGTTGCAGATGCACAGACCTTTGGTTTATGCGGTCTGAAAAACCTGTAAGACAAAAAAAGAAAGTCAATACATGTATAGAAACTGAATGATCACTTACCTGTTACACACCTGCAGACAGATAGTAGCGAGTCACACACAGTTGCAGATGCACAGACCCTAGTTCATGTGGTCCGAAAAACCTGTAAGACAAAAAAAAAAAGAAAGTCAATACATGTATAGAAACTGAATGATCACCTACCTGTTACACACTTGCAAACAGATAGTAGCGAGTCACACACAGTTGCAGATGCACAGACCCTTGGTTCATGTGGTCCGAAAAACCTGTAAGACAAAAAAAGAAAGTCAATACATGTATAGAAACTGAATAATCACCTACCTGTTACACACTTGCAGACAGATAGTAGCGAGTCACACACAGTTGCAGATGCACAGACCCTTGGTTCATGTGGTCCGAAAAACCTGTAAAACAAAAAAAGAAAGTCAAAACATGTATAGAAACTGAATGATCACCTACCTGTTACACACTTGCACACAGAAAGTAGCGAGTCACACACAGTTGCAGATGTACAGACCCTTGGTTCATGTGGTCCTAAAAACCTGTAAGACAAAAAAAGAAAGTCAATACATGTATAGAAACTGAAGACATGTATAGAAACTGCAGACAGATAGTAGCGAGTCACACACAGTTGCAGATGCACAGAGCCTTGGTTCATGCGGTCCTAAAAACCTGTAAGACAAAAAAAGAAAGTCAATACATGTATAGAAACTGAATGATCACCTACCTGTTACAAACTTGCAGACAGATTGATAGCGAGCCACACACACAGTGGCAATGGAAAGACCCTTGGTTCATGTGGTCCGATAGAACTTTAAGACAAAAAAAGAAAGTCAATACATGTATAGAAACTGAATGATCACCAACCTATTACACACTTGCAGACATAGAGTAGCGAGTCACACACAGTTGCAGATGCACAGACCCTTGGTTCATGTGGTCCGAAAAACCTGTAAGACAAAAAAAGAAAGTCAATACATGTATAGAAACTGAATGATCACTTACCTGTTACACACTTGCAGACAGATAGTAGTGAGTCACACACAGTTGCAGATGCACAGACCCTTGGTTCATGCGATCCGAAAAACCTGTAAGACAAAAAAAAGAAAGTCAATACATGTATAGAAACTGAATGATCACCTACCTGTTACACACTTGCAGAAAGATTGATAGCGAGCCACACAGACAGTAGCAATGGAAAGACCCTTGGTTCATGCGGTCTGAAAAACCTGTAAGACAAAAAAAAAAAGTCAATACATGTATAGAAACTGAATGATCACTTACCTGTTACACACTTGCAGACAGATAGTAGTGAGTCACACACAGTTGCAGATGTACAGACCCTTGGTTCATGTGTTCCGAAAAACCTGTAAGACAAAAAAAGAAAGTCAAAACATGTATAGAAACTGAATGATCACCTACCTGTTACACACTTGCCAAGAGACAGTACAGACAGTACAGGTTACACACAAGCCAAGAGACAGTACAGGCTGAAGCTGGAGGGCTACTACACCACAGCAGACTCCCGGAGCATGTGGCGGGGACCTCAACCTTGGCCAACTGGAAGACATTGCGGCCAAGGAGAGCATACAGAACTCATCACTCATTGTAACACCAGTGGATGTGCGCAGGAACCTGATGAGAATAAACCCACGCAGAGCAGCAGGCCCAGACAACATCCTCGGGCGTGCCCTCAAGGTTTGTTCATCAGAACTGGCTGATGTGTTTGTAGACATATTCAATCTGTCACTCACACAAGCTTTTGTGCCATCCTGTTTCAAGACCACCACCATCGTGCCTTTCCCAAAGAAAAGTAATGTGAGCTGCCTAAATGACTATCGCCCTGTTGCACTCACTTCAATCGTGATGAAGTGCTTCGAGAGGATAGTCATGACTCACATCCAGAAGACCATTCCCAACACTATAGACCCTCTACAGTTCGCGTACCGTCGGAACCGGTCCACAGACGACGCAGTCAACGCTGCTCTTCACAAAGCCCTCACGCACCTGGAGGGCAAGGACACATATGTCAGAATGCTCTTTATTGATTACAGTTCAGCATTCAACACGGTCATCCCACACAGACTTTCAGAAAAGCTCCTCACCCTCGGACTGACACCAGCCCTCTGCAACTGGGTGCTAAATTTTCTAACAGACAGACCCCAGTCAGTCAGAGTGGGCAGCCGCACATCCAGCACAAGAACAGTAAGCACAGGGGTCCCTCAAGGCTGTGTGCTGAGCCCCCTTCTGTACACGCTCTTCACATACGACTGTGTGGCCTCCCAGAACAACACCAGCATCATCAAATTTGCTGATGATACTACAGTCATTGGACTGATCACTGGTGGGGAAGAAACAGCGTACAGGCAGGAGGTGACTGAGCTGGTGGCCTGGTGTCATGACAACAATCTTTCCTTGAATGCAGACAAGACCAAGGAAATGATTGTCGATCCAAGGAGGAAGCGAGAGCTGCACACACCCCTGTACATAGGGGAGACTGAGGTGGAGAGGGTGAAAACCTTCAAATTCCTTGGCATCCACATCAGTGAGGATCTCAGCTGGTCCCACAACACTCAGATCATCATCAGGAAGTCCCAGCAGAGGCTGTACTTTCTGAGAAGGCTGAGAAAATTTGGCATGCCAGCCAAAATTCTCAGCACCTTCTACAGGAGTATGATTGAGAGTGTTCTTACCAGCTCCATCATCGTCTGGTATGGAAACTCTACTGCCCAGGACAGAAAGGCTCTCCAGCGTGTGATCAAAACCGCACAATCCATCTCAGGAGCAGCCTTCCCCTCACTGCAGAACATCTACCATAACAGAGTCACCAGGAGAGCCCACAACATAATCAGGGACAGTACACACCCCCAGCACACACTCTTCACACTTTTACCTTCAGGCAGACGCTACAGGAGTGTGAAGTCCAGGACCACAAGACTCACAAAAAGTTTCTACTCACAGGCCATCAGGCTTGTGAACACCTCACGCACTACCTCTCCAACCCTTCCTATCTGAACTGGTTTTAAACTCTAATCTGATTTTAACTGCACCTTACACTCACTGTACTGCTGCTGTCAGAACACTGTTTACATTCGCTACTTGCACACTATTGTTAACATTTCTTACTTGCAACCTGCACTTTATAGCTGCTGCTCTTCATACTTGCTCATACTTGCACATAAAAGCACATGTAACTTTTATTTTATTTTTTTTTAATTGTAAAAAAGGAAAAAGTTTACTTTAATTTTTTTTACTTCAACTTATATTATTATACTTTATTTCTTTTGTATATATTTTTTATTTTTATTATTAATTTCTTTTTTGTTATCTTTATCTATTGGTGAATGGAGGGACAGCAAAGTAAGAATTTCATTGTACAGCGTAACTGTCTTTTTCGGCTGTGCATATGACAATAAAACTCTTGAATCTTGAATCTGTTACACACTTGCAGAAAGATTGACAGCGAGCCACACAGACAGTAGCAATGGAAAGACCCTTGGTTCATGTGTTCCGAAAAACCTGTAAGACAAAAAAAGAAAGTCAAAACATGTATAGAAACTGAATGATCACCTACCTGTTATACACTTGCAGACAGATAGTAGCGACTCACACACAGTTGCAGATGCACAGACCCTTGGTTCATGTGGTCCGAAAGACCTTTAAGATAAAAAAAGAAAGTCAATACATGTATAGAAACTGAATGATCACCTACCTGTTACACACTTGCAAACAGATAGTAGCGAGTCACACACAGTCGCAGATGCACAGACCCTTGGTTCATGAGGTCCGAAAGACCTTTAAGAAAAAAAAAAGAAAGTCAATACATGTATAGAAACTGAATGATTACCAATTTGTTACACACTTGCAGACAGATAGTAGCGACTCGCACACAGTTGCAGATGCACAGACCCTTGGTTCATGTGGTCCGAAAGACCTTTAAGATAAAAAAAGAAAGTCAATACATGTATAGAAACTGAATGATTACCTACCTGTTACAAACTTGCAGACAGAGAGTAGCGAGTCACACACAGTTGCAGATGCACAGAGCCTTGGTTCATGTGGTCCGAAAAACCTGTAAGACAAAAAAAAGAAAGTCAATACATGTATAGAAACTGAATGATCACCTACCTGTTACACACTTGCAAACAGATTGATAGCAAGCCACACACACAGTGGCAATGGAAAGACCCTTGGTTCATGTGGTCCGAAAAACCTGTAAGACAAAAAAAGAAAGTCAATACATGTATAGAAACTGAATGATCACCTACCTGTTACACACTTGCAGACAGATTGATAGCGAGCCACACACAAAGTTGCAATAGACAGACCCTTGTTGGCTGTATTCACCATCAGGAAGGGGGGAGCCATTGGTCCTGAAAGCCTGTAAGACAACAAAAAGGCAATACATGTATACAACCTGAATGATCACTTACCTGTTAAACACTTGCAGATAGATAGTAGCGAGTCACACACAGTTGCAGATGCACAGACCCTAGTTCATGTGGTCCGAAAAACCTGTAAGACAAAAAAAAAAGAAAGTCAATACATGTATAGAAACTGAATGATCACCTACCTGTTACACACTTGCAAACAGATAGTAGCGAGTCACACAGTTGCAGATGCGCAGACCCTTGGTTCATGTGGTCCGAAAAACCTGTAAGACAAAAAAAGAAAGTCAATACATGTATAGAAACTGAATGATCACCTACCTGTTACACACTTGCAGACAGTTAGTAGCGAGTCACACACAGTCGCAGATGCACAGACCCTTGGTTCATGAGGTCCGAAAGACCTTTAAGACAAAAAAAGAAAGTCAATACATGTATAGAAACTGAATAATCACCTACCTGTTACACACTTGCAGACAGATAGTAGCGAGTCACACACAGTGGCAGATGCACAGACCCTTGGTTCATGTGGTCCGAAAAACCTGTAAAACAAAAAAAGAAAGTCAATACATGTATGGAAACTGAAGACATGTATAGAAACTGCAGACAGATAGTAGCGAGTCACACACAGTTGCAGATGCACAGAGCCTTGGTTCATGCGGTCCTAAAAACCTGTAAGACAAAAAAAGAAAGTCAATACATGTATAGAAACTGAATGATTACCTACCTGTTACAAACCTGCAGACAGAGAGTAGAAAGTCACACACAGTTGTAGATGCACAGAGCCTTGGTTCATGTGGTCCGAAAAACCTGTAAGACAAAAAAAGAAAGTCAATACATGTATAGAAACTGAATGATCACCTACATGTTACACACTTGCAGACAGATAGTAGGGAGTCACACACAGTTGCAGATGCAAAGACCCTTGGTTCATGTGATCCTAAAAACCTGTAAGACAAAAAAAGAAAGTCAATACATGTATAGAAACTGAATGATCACCTACCTGTTACACACTTGCAGACAGATTGATAGCGAGCCACACACACAGTAGCAATGAAAAGACCCTTGGTTCATGCGGTCCGAAAAACCTGTAAGACAAAAAAAGAAAGTCAATACATGTATAGAAACTGAATGATCACCTACCTGTTACAAACTTGCAGACAGATTGATAGCGAGCCACACACACAGAGGCAATGGAAAGACCCTTGGTTCATGTGGTCCGATAGAACTTTAAGACAAAAAAAGAAAGGTCAATACATGTATAGAAACTGAATGATTACCTACCTGTTACAAACTTGCAGACAGAGAGTAGCAAGTCACACACAGTTGTAGATGCACAGAGCCTTGGTTCATGTGGTCCGAAAAACCTGTAAGACAAAAAAAGAAAGTCAATACATGTATAGAAACTGAATGATCACCTACCTGTTAAACACTTGCAGACAGTTAGTAGCGAGTCACACACAGTCGCAGATGCACAGACCCTTGGTTCATGAGGTCCGAAAGACCTTTAAGACAAAAAAAGAAAGTCAATACATGTATAGAAACTGAATGATCACCTACATGTTACACACTTGCAGACAGATAGTAGGGAGTCACACACAGTTGCAGATGCAAAGACCCTTGGTTCATGTGGTCCGAAAAACCTGTAAAACAAAAAAAGAAAGTCAAAACATGTATAGAAACTGAATGATCACCTACCTGTTACACACTTGCAGACAGATAGTAGCGAGTCACACACAGTTGCAGATGTGCAGACCCTTGGTTCATGTGATCCTAAAAACCTGTAAGACAAAAAAAGAAAGTCAATACATGTATAGAAACTGAAGACATGTATAGAAACTGCAGAC
Organism: Salminus brasiliensis; assembly: GCF_030463535.1. Lineage (NCBI taxonomy): Eukaryota > Metazoa > Chordata > Actinopteri > Characiformes > Bryconidae > Salminus > Salminus brasiliensis. The sequence goes on along the minus strand of NC_132881.1, from coordinate 10,525,401 downwards.
AGATAGTAGCGAGTCACACATAGTTGCAGATGCAAAGACCCTTGGTTCATGAGGTCCGAAAAACCTTTAAGACAAAAAAAAGAAAGTCAATACATGTATAGAAACTGAATGATCACCTACCTGTAACACACTTGCAGACAGATTGATAGCGAGCCACACACACACAGTAGCAATGGAAAGACCCTTGGTTCATGCGGTTCAAAAAACCTGTAAGACAAAAAAAAAAAAGTCAATACATGTATAGAAACTGAATGATTACCTACCTGTTACACACTTGCAGACAGATAGTAGCGAGTCACACACAGTTGCAGATGTATAGACCCTTGGTTCATGTGATCCTAAAAACCTGTAAAACAAAAAAAGAAAGTCAACACATGTAAAGAAACTGAAGACATGTATAGAAACTGCAGACAGATAGCAGCGAGTCACACACAATTGCAGATGCACAGACCCTTGGTTCATGCGGTCCTAAAAACCTGTAAGACAAAAAAAGAAAGTCAATACATGTATAGAAACTGAAGACAGATAGTAGCGAGTCACACACAGTTGCAGATGCACAGAGCCTTGGTTCATGCGGTCCTAAAAACCTGTAAGACAAAAAAAGAAAGTCAATACATGTATAGAAACTGAATGATCACCTACCTGTTACAAACTTGCAGACAGATTGATAGCGAGCCACACACACAGAGGCAATGGAAAGACCCTTGGTTCATGTGGTCCGATAGAACTTTAAGACAAAAAAAGAAAGGTCAATACATGTATAGAAACTGAATGATTACCTACCTGTTACAAACTTGCAGACGGAGAGTAGCAAGTCACACACAGTAGTAGATGCACAGAGCCTTGGTTCATGTGGTCCGAAAAACCTGTAAGACAAAAAACAGAAAGTCAATACATGTATAGAAACTGAATGATCACCTACCTGTTAAACACTTGTAGACAGTTAGTAGCGAGTCACACACAGTCGCAGATGTGCAGACCCTTGGTTCATGTGATCCTAAAAACCTGTAAGACAAAAAAAGAAAGTCAATACATGTATAGAAACTGAAGACATATATAGAAACTGCAGACAGATAGTAGCGAGTCACACACAGTTGCAGATGCAAAGACCCTTGGTTCATGAGGTCCGAAAAACCTTTAAGACAAAAAAAAGAAAGTCAATACATGTATAGAAACTGAATGATCACCCACCTGTAACACACTTGCAGACAGATTGATAGCGAGCCACACACACACAGTAGCAATGGAAAGACCCTTGGTTCATGTGGTCCGATAGACCTTTAAGACAAAAAAAGAAAGTCAATACATGTATAGAAACTGAATGATCACTTACCTGTTACACACTTGCAAAAAGATAGTAGCGAGTCACACACAGTTGCAGATGCACAGACCCTTGGTTCATGTGGTCCGAAAAACCTGTAAGACAAAAAAAGAAAGTCAATACATGTATAGAAACTGAATGATCACCTACCTGTTACACACTTGCAGACAGATAGTAGCGAGTCATACACAGTTGCAGATGCACAGACCCTAGTTCATGTGGTCCGAAAAACTTGTAAGACAAAAAAAAAAAAAAAAAAAGAGTCAAAACATGTATAGAAACTGAATGATCACCTACCTGTTACACACTTGCAAACAGATAGTAGCGAGTCACACACAGTTGCAGATGCACAGACCCTTGGTTCATGTGGTCCGAAAAACCTGTAAGACAAAAAAAGAAAGTCAATACATGTATAGAAACTGAATGATCACCTACCTGTTACACACTTGCAGACAGATAGTAGCGAGTCACACACAGTTGCAGATGTGCAGACCCTTGGTTCATGTGATCCTAAAAACCTGTAAGACAAAAAAAGATAGTCAATACATGTATAGAAACTGAAGACATGTATAGAAACTGCAGACAGATAGTAGCGAGTCACACATAGTTGCAGATGCAAAGACCCTTGGTTCATGAGGTCCGAAAAACCTTTAGGACAAAAAAAAGAAAGTCAATACATGTATAGAAACTGAATGATCACCTACCTGTAACACACTTGCAGACAGATTGATAGCGAGCCACACACACACAGTAGCAATGGAAAGACCCTTGGTTCATGCGGTTCAAAAAACCTGTAAGACAAAAAAAAAAAAAGTCAATACATGTATAGAAACTGAATGATTACCTACCTGTTACACACTTGCAGACAGATAGTAGCGAGTCACACACAGTTGCAGATGTATAGACCCTTGGTTCATGTGATCCTAAAAACCTGTAAAACAAAAAAAGAAAGTCAACACATGTAAAGAAACTGAAGACATGTATAGAAACTGCAGACAGATAGCAGCGAGTCACACACAATTGCAGATGCACAGACCCTTGGTTCATGCGGTCCTAAAAACCTGTAAGACAAAAAAAGAAAGTCAATACATGTATAGAAACTGAAGACAGATAGTAGCGAGTCACACACAGTTGCAGATGCACAGAGCCTTGGTTCATGCGGTCCTAAAAACCTGTAAGACAAAAAAAGAAAGTCAATACATGTATAGAAACTGAATGATCACCTACCTGTTACAAACTTGCAGACAGATTGATAGCGAGCCACACACACAGAGGCAATGGAAAGACCCTTGGTTCATGTGGTCCGATAGAACTTTAAGACAAAAAAAGAAAGGTCAATACATGTATAGAAACTGAATGATTACCTACCTGTTACAAACTTGCAGACGGAGAGTAGCAAGTCACACACAGTAGTAGATGCACAGAGCCTTGGTTCATGTGGTCCGAAAAACCTGTAAGACAAAAAACAGAAAGTCAATACATGTATAGAAACTGAATGATCACCTACCTGTTAAACACTTGTAGACAGTTAGTAGCGAGTCACACACAGTCGCAGATGTGCAGACCCTTGGTTCATGTGATCCTAAAAACCTGTAAGACAAAAAAAGAAAGTCAATACATGTATAGAAACTGAAGACATGTATAGAAACTGCAGACAGATAGTAGCGAGTCACACACAGTTGCAGATGCAAAGACCCTTGGTTCATGAGGTCCGAAAAACCTTTAAGACAAAAAAAAGAAAGTCAATACATGTATAGAAACTGAATGATCACCCACCTGTAACACACTTGCAGACAGATTGATAGCGAGCCACACACACACAGTAGCAATGGAAAGACCCTTGGTTCATGTGGTCCGATAGACCTTTAAGACAAAAAAAGAAAGTCAATACATGTATAGAAACTGAATGATCACTTACCTGTTACACACTTGCAAAAAGATAGTAGCGAGTCACACACAGTTGCAGATGCACAGACCCTTGGTTCATGTGGTCCGAAAAACCTGTAAGACAAAAAAAGAAAGTCAATACATGTATAGAAACTGAATGATCACCTACCTGTTACACACTTGCAGACAGATAGTAGCGAGTCATACACAGTTGCAGATGCACAGACCCTAGTTCATGTGGTCCGAAAAACTTGTAAGACAAAAAAAAAAAAAAAAAAAGAGTCAAAACATGTATAGAAACTGAATGATCACCTACCTGTTACACACTTGCAAACAGATAGTAGCGAGTCACACACAGTTGCAGATGCACAGACCCTTGGTTCATGTGGTCCGAAAAACCTGTAAGACAAAAAAAGAAAGTCAATACATGTATAGAAACTGAATGATCACCTACCTGTTACACACTTGCAGACAGTTAGTAGCGAGTCACACACAGTCACAGATGCACAGACCCTTGGTTCATGAGGTCCGAAAGACATTTAAGACAAAAAAAGAAAGTCAATACATGTATAGAAACTGAATGATCACCTACCTGTTACACACTTGCAGACAGATAGTAGCGAGTCACACACAGTTGCAGATGCACAGACCCTTGGTTCATGTGGTCCGAAAAACCTGTAAAACAAAAAAAGAAAGTCAAAACATGTATAGAAACTGAATGATCACCTACCTGTTACACACTTGCAGACAGATAGTAGCGAGTCACACACAGTTGCAGATGTACAGACCCTTGGTTCATGCAGTCCTAAAAACCTGTAAGACAAAAAAAGAAAGTCAATACATGTATAGAAACTGAATGATCACCTACCTGTTACAAACTTGCAGACAGATTAATAGCGAGCCACACACACAGTGGCAATGGAAAGACCCTTGGTTCATGTGGTCCGATAGAACTTTAAGACAAAAAAAGAAAGTCAATACATGTATAGAAACTGAATGATTACCTACCTGTTACACACTTGCAGACAGAGAGTAGCAAGTCACACACAGTCGCAGATGCACAGACCCTTGGTTCATGAGGTCCGAAAGACCTTTAAGACAAAAAAAGAAAGTCAATACATGTATAGAAACTGAATGATTACCTACCTGTTACACACTTGCAGACAGATAGTAGCGAGTCACACACAGTTGCAGATGTGCAGACCCTTGGTTCATGTGATCCTAAAAACCTGTAAGACAAAAAAAGAAAGTCAATACATGTATAGAAACTGCAGACAGATAGTAGCGAGTCACACACAGTTGCAGATGCAAAGACCCTTGGTTCATGAGGTCCGAAAAACCTTTAAGACAAAAAAAAGAAAGTCAATACATGTATAGAAACTGAATGATCACCCACCTGTAACACACTTGCAGACAGATTGATAGTGAGCCACACACACAGTGGTAATGGAAAGACCCTTGGTTCATGTGGTCCGATAGACCTTTAAGACAAAAAAAGAAAGTCAATACATGTATAGAAACTGAATGATCACTTACCTGTTACACACTTGCAAAAAGATAGTAGCGAGTCACACACAGTTGCAGATGCACAGACCCTTGGTTCATGCGGTCCTAAAAACCTGTAAGACAAAAAAAGAAAGTCAATACATGTATAGAAACTGAATGATCACCTACCTGTTACACACTTGCAGACAGATTGATAGTGAGCCACACACACAGTGGCAATGGAAAGACCCTTGGTTCATGTGGTCCGATAGACCTTTAAGACAAAAAAAGAAAGTCAATACATGTATAGAAACTGAATGATCACTTACCTGTTACACACTTGCAAAAAGATAGTAGCGAGTCACACACAGTTGCAGATGCACAGACCCTTGGTTCATGTGGTCCGAAAAACCTGTAAGACAAAAAAAGAAAGTCAATACATGTATAGAAACTGAATGATCACCTACCTGTTACACACTTGCAGACAGATAGTAGCGAGTCACACACAGCTGCAGATGCACAGACCCTAGTTCATGTGGTCCGAAAAACTTGTAAGACAAAAAAAAAAAAAAAAAGAGTCAAAACATGTATAGAAACTGAATGATCACCTACCTGTTACACACTTGCAAACAGATAGTAGCGAGTCACACACAGTTGCAGATGCACAGACCCTTGGTTCATGTGGTCCGAAAAACCTGTAAGACAAAAAAAGAAAGTCAATACATGTATAGAAACTGAATGATCACCTACCTGTTACACACTTGCAGACAGATAGTAGCGAGTCACACACAGTTGCAGATGCACAGACCCTTGGTTCATGTGGTCCGAAAAACCTGTAAAACAAAAAAAGAAAGTCAAAACATGTATAGAAACTGAATGATCACCTACCTGTTACACACTTGCAGACAGATAGTAGCGAGTCACACACAGTTGCAGATGTACAGACCCTTGGTTCATGCGGTCCTAAAAACCTGTAAGACAAAAAAAGAAAGTCAATACATGTATAGAAACTGAATGATCACCTACCTGTTACAAACTTGCAGACAGATTAATAGCGAGCCACACACACAGTGGCAATGGAAAGACCCTTGGTTCATGTGGTCCGATAGAACTTTAAGACAAAAAAAGAAAGTCAATACATGTATAGAAACTGAATGATTACCTACCTGTTACAAACTTGCAGACAGAGAGTAGCAAGTCACACACAGTCGCAGATGCACAGACCCTTGGTTCATGAGGTCCGAAAGACCTTTAAGACAAAAAAAGAAAGTCAATACATGTATAGAAACTGAATGATCACCTACCTGTTACACACTTGCAGACAGATAGTAGCGAGTCACACACAGTTGCAGATGTGCAGACCCTTGGTTCATGTGATCCTAAAAACCTGTAAGACAAAAAACAGAAAGTCAATACATGTATAGAAACTGAATGATCACCTACCTGTTAAACACTTGTAGACAGTTAGTAGCGAGTCACACACAGTCGCAGATGTGCAGACCCTTGGTTCATGTGATCCTAAAAACCTGTAAGACAAAAAAAGAAAGTCAATACATGTATAGAAACTGAAGACATGTATAGAAACTGCAGACAGATAGTAGCGAGTCACACACAGTTGCAGATGCAAAGACCCTTGGTTCATGAGGTCCGAAAAACCTTTAAGACAAAAAAAAGAAAGTCAATACATGTATAGAAACTGAATGATCACCCACCTGTAACACACTTGCAGACAGATTGATAGCGAGCCACACACACACAGTAGCAATGGAAAGACCCTTGGTTCATGTGGTCCGATAGACCTTTAAGACAAAAAAAGAAAGTCAATACATGTATAGAAACTGAATGATCACTTACCTGTTACACACTTGCAAAAAGATAGTAGCGAGTCACACACAGTTGCAGATGCACAGACCCTTGGTTCATGTGGTCCGAAAAACCTGTAAGACAAAAAAAAGAAAGTCAATACATGTATAGAAACTGAATGATCACCTACCTGTTACACACTTGCAGACAGATAGTAGCGAGTCATACACAGTTGCAGATGCACAGACCCTAGTTCATGTGGTCCGAAAAACTTGTAAGACAAAAAAAAAAAAAAAAAAAAGAGTCAAAACATGTATAGAAACTGAATGATCACCTACCTGTTACACACTTGCAAACAGATAGTAGCGAGTCACACACAGTTGCAGATGCACAGACCCTTGGTTCATGTGGTCCGAAAAACCTGTAAGACAAAAAAAGAAAGTCAATACATGTATAGAAACTGAATGATCACCTACCTGTTACACACTTGCAGACAGTTAGTAGCGAGTCACACACAGTCACAGATGCACAGACCCTTGGTTCATGAGGTCCGAAAGACATTTAAGACAAAAAAAGAAAGTCAATACATGTATAGAAACTGAATGATCACCTACCTGTTACACACTTGCAGACAGATAGTAGCGAGTCACACACAGTTGCAGATGCACAGACCCTTGGTTCATGTGGTCCGAAAAACCTGTAAAACAAAAAAAGAAAGTCAAAACATGTATAGAAACTGAATGATCACCTACCTGTTACACACTTGCAGACAGATAGTAGCGAGTCACACACAGTTGCAGATGTACAGACCCTTGGTTCATGCGGTCCTAAAAACCTGTAAGACAAAAAAAGAAAGTCAATACATGTATAGAAACTGAATGATCACCTACCTGTTACAAACTTGCAGACAGATTAATAGCGAGCCACACACACAGTGGCAATGGAAAGACCCTTGGTTCATGTGGTCCGATAGAACTTTAAGACAAAAAAAGAAAGTCAATACATGTATAGAAACTGAATGATTACCTACCTGTTACAAACTTGCAGACAGAGAGTAGCAAGTCACACACAGTCGCAGATGCACAGACCCTTGGTTCATGAGGTCCGAAAGACCTTTAAGACAAAAAAAGAAAGTCAATACATGTATAGAAACTGAATGATTACCTACCTGTTACACACTTGCAGACAGATAGTAGCGAGTCACACACAGTTGCAGATGTGCAGACCCTTGGTTCATGTGATCCTAAAAACCTGTAAGACAAAAAAAGAAAGTCAATACATGTATAGAAACTGAAGACATGTATAGAAACTGCAGACAGATAGTAGCGAGTCACACACAGTTGCAGATGCAAAGACCCTTGGTTCATGAGGTCCGAAAAACCTTTAAGACAAAAAAAAGAAAGTCAATACATGTATAGAAACTGAATGATCACCCACCTGTAACACACTTGCAGACAGATTGATAGTGAGCCACACACACAGTGGCAATGGAAAGACCCTTGGTTCATGTGGTCCGATAGACCTTTAAGACAAAAAAAGAAAGTCAATACATGTATAGAAACTGAATGATCACTTACCTGTTACACACTTGCAAAAAGATAGTAGCGAGTCACACACAGTTGCAGATGCACAGACCCTTGGTTCATGCGGTCCTAAAAACCTGTAAGACAAAAAAAGAAAGTCAATACATGTATAGAAACTGAATGATCACCTACCTGTTACACACTTGCAGACAGATTGATAGTGAGCCACACACACAGTGGCAATGGAAAGACCCTTGGTTCATGTGGTCCGATAGACCTTTAAGACAAAAAAAGAAAGTCAATACATGTATAGAAACTGAATGATCACTTACCTGTTACACACTTGCAAAAAGATAGTAGCGAGTCACACACAGTTGCAGATGCACAGACCCTTGGTTCATGTGGTCCGAAAAACCTGTAAGACAAAAAAAGAAAGTCAATACATGTATAGAAACTGAATGATCACCTACCTGTTACACACTTGCAGACAGTTAGTAGCGAGTCACACACAGTCACAGATGCACAGACCCTTGGTTCATGAGGTCCGAAAGACCTTTAAGACAAAAAAAGAAAGTCAATACATGTATAGAAACTGAATGATCACCTACCTGTTACACACTTGCAGACAGATAGTAGCGAGTCACACACAGTTGCAGATGCACAGACCCTTGGTTCATGTGGTCCGAAAAACCTGTAAAACAAAAAAAGAAAGTCAAAACATGTATAGAAACTGAATGATCACCTACCTGTTACACACTTGCAGACAGATAGTAGCGAGTCACACACAGTTGCAGATGTACAGACCCTTGGTTCATGCGGTCCTAAAAACCTGTAAGACAAAAAAAGAAAGTCAATACATGTATAGAAACTGAATGATCACCTACCTGTTACAAACTTGCAGACAGATTAATAGCGAGCCACACACACAGTGGCAATGGAAAGACCCTTGGTTCATGTGGTCCGAAAGAACTTTAAGACAAAAAAAGAAAGTCAATACATGTATAGAAACTGAATGATTACCTACCTGTTACAAACTTGCAGACAGAGAGTAGCAAGTGACACACAGTTGTAGATGCACAGAGCCTTGGTTCATGTGGTCCGATAGAACTTTAAGACAAAAAAAGAAAGTCAATACATATATAGAAACTGAATGATTACCTACCTGTTGCAAACTTGCAGACAGAGAGTAGCAAGTCACACACAGTTGTAGATGCACAGACCCTTGGTTCATGTGGTCCGAAAAACCTGTAAGACAAAAAAAGAAAGTCAATACATGTATAGAAACTGAATGATCACCTACCTGTTACACACTTGCAGACAGATTGATAGCGAGCCACACACACAGTGGCAATGGAAAGACCCTTGGTTCATGTGGTCCGATAGACCTTTAAGACAAAAAAAGAAAGTCAATACATGTATAGCAACTGAATGATCACTTACCTGTTACACACTTGCAAAAAGATAGTAGCGAGTCACACACAGTTGCAGATGCACAGACCCTTGGTTCATGTGGTCCGAAAAACCTGTAAGACAAAAAAAGAAAGTCAATACATGTATAGAAACTGAATGATCACCTACCTGTTACACACTTGCAGACAGATAGTAGCGAGTCACACACAGTTGCAGATGCACAGACCCTAGTTCATGTGGTCCGAAAAACTTGTAAGACAAAAAAAAAAAAAAAAAGAGTCAAAACATGTATAGAAACTGAATGATCACCTACCTGTTACACACTTGCAAACAGATAGTAGCGAGTCACACACAGTTGCAGATGCACAGACCCTTGGTTCATGTGGTCCGAAAAACCTGTAAGACAAAAAAAGAAAGTCAATACATGTATAGAAACTGAATGATCACCTACCTGTTACACACTTGCAGACAGTTAGTAGCGAGTCACACACAGTCACAGATGCACAGACCCTTGGTTCATGAGGTCCGAAAGACCTTTAAGACAAAAAAAGAAAGTCAATACATGTATAGAAACTGAATGATCACCTACCTGTTACACACTTGCAGACAGATAGTAGCGAGTCACACACAGTTGCAGATGCACAGACCCTTGGTTCATGTGGTCCGAAAAACCTGTAAAACAAAAAAAGAAAGTCAAAACATGTATAGAAACTGAATGATCACCTACCTGTTACACACTTGCAGACAGATAGTAGCGAGTCACACACAGTTGCAGATGTACAGACCCTTGGTTCATGCGGTCCTAAAAACCTGTAAGACAAAAAAAGAAAGTCAATACATGTATAGAAACTGAATGATCACCTACCTGTTACAAACTTGCAGACAGATTAATAGCGAGCCACACACACAGTGGCAATGGAAAGACCCTTGGTTCATGTGGTCCGAAAGAACTTTAAGACAAAAAAAGAAAGTCAATACATGTATAGAAACTGAATGATTACCTACCTGTTACAAACTTGCAGACAGAGAGTAGCAAGTGACACACAGTTGTAGATGCACAGACCCTTGGTTCATGTGGTCCGATAGAAGTTTAAGACAAAAAAAGAAAGTCAATACATATATAGAAACTGAATGATTACCTACCTGTTACAAACTTGCAGACAGAGAGTAGCAAGTCACACACAGTTGTAGATGCACAGACCCTTGGTTCATGTGGTCCGAAAAACCTGTAAGACAAAAAAAGAAAGTCAATACATGTATAGAAACTGAATGATCACCTACCTGTTACACACTTGCAGACAGATTGATAGCGAGCCACACACACAGTGGCAATGGAAAGACCCTTGGTTCATGTGGTCCGATAGACCTTTAAGACAAAAAAAGAAAGTCAATACATGTATAGCAACTGAATGATCACTTACCTGTTACACACTTGCAAAAAGATAGTAGCGAGTCACACACAGTTGCAGATGCACAGATCCTTGGTTCATGTGGTCCGAAAAACCTGTAAGACAAAAAAAGAAACTCAATACATGTATAGAAACTGAATGATCACCTACCTGTTACCCACTTGCAGACAGTTAGTAGCGAGTCACACACAGTCGCAGATGCACAGACCCTTGGTTCATGCTGTCCGAAAGACCTTTAAGACAAAAAAAGAAAGTCAATACATGAATAGAAACTGAATGATCACCTACCTGTTACACACTAGCAGACAGACAGTAGCGAGTCACACACAGTTGCAGATGCACAGACCCTTGGTTCATGTGGTCCGAAAAACCTGTAAGACAAAAAAAGAAAGTCAAAACATGTATAGAAACTGAATGATCACCTACCTGTTACACACTTGCAGACAGATAGTAGCGAGTCACACAGTTGCAGATGTACAGACCCCTGGTTCATGTGGTCCTAAAAACCTGTAAGACAAAAAAAGAACGTCAATACATGTATAGAAACTGAAGACATGTATAGAAACTGCAGACAGATAGTAGCGAGTCACACACAGTTGCAGATGCACATAGCCTTGGTTCATGCGGTCCTAAAAACTTGTAAGACAAAAAAAGAAAGTCAATACATGTATAGAAACTGAATGATCACCTACCTGTTACAAACTTGCAGACAGATTGATAGCGAGCCACACACACAGAGGCAATGGAAAGACCCTTGGTTCATGTGGTCCGATAGAACTTTAAGACAAAAAAAGAAAGGTCAATACATGTATAGAAACTGAATGATCACCTACCTGTTAAACACTTGCAGACAGTTAGTAGCGAGTCACACACAGTCGCAGATGCACAGACCCTTGGTTCATGAGGTCCGAAAGACCTTTAAGACAAAAAAAGAAAGTCAATACATGTATAGAAACTGAATGATTACCTACCTGTTACAAACTTGCAGACAGAGAGTAGCAAGTCACACACAGTTGTAGATGCACAGAGCCTTGGTTCATGTGGTCCGAAAGACCTGTAAGACAAAAAAAGAAAGTCAATACATGTATAGAAACTGAATGATCACCTACCTGTTAAACACTTGCAGACAGTTAGTAGCGAGTCACACACAGTCGCAGATGCACAGACCCTTGGTTCATGAGGTCCGAAAGACCTTTAAGACAAAAAAAGAAAGTCAATACATGTATAGAAACTGAATGATCACCTACCTGTTACAAACTTGCAGACAGATTGATAGCGAGCCACACACACAGAGGCAATGGAAAGACCCTTGGTTCATGTGGTCCGATAGAACTTTAAGACAAAAAAAGAAAGGTCAATACATGTATAGAAACTGAATGATTACCTACCTGTTACAAACTTGCAGACAGTTAGTAGCGAGTCACACACAGTCGCAGATGCACAGACCCTTGGTTCATGAGGTCCGAAAGACCTTTAAGACAAAAAAAGAAAGTCAATACATGTATAGAAACTGAATGATTACCTACCTGTTACAAACTTGCAGACAGAGAGTAGCAAGTCACACACAGTTGTAGATGCACAGAGCCTTGGTTCATGTGGTCCGAAAAACCTATAAAACAAAAAAAGAAAGTCAAAACATGTATAGAAACTGAATGATTACCTACCTGTTACACACTTGCAGACAGATAGTAGCGAGTCACACACAGTTGCAGATGTACAGACCCTTGGTTCATGTGATCCTAAAAACCTGTAAAACAAAAAAAGAAAGTCAATACATGTATAGAAACTGAAGACATGTATAGAAACTGCAGACAGATAGTAGCGAGTCACACACAGTTGCAGATGCACAGACCCTTGGTTCATGTGGTCCGACAGACCTTTAAGACAAAAAAAGAAAGTCAATACATGTATAGAAACTGAATGATCACTTACCTGTTACACACTTGCAAAAAGATAGTAGCGAGTCACACACAGTTGCAGATGCACAGACCCTTGGTTCATGTGGTCCGAAATACCTGTAAGACAAAAAAAGAAAGTCAATACATGTATAGAAACTGAATGATCACCTACCTGTTACACACTTGCAGACAGATAGTAGCGAGTCACACACAGTTGCAGATGTACAGACCCTTGGTTCATGTGATCTTAAAAACCTGTAAGACAAAAAAAGAAAGTCAATACATGTATAGAAACTGAAGACATGTATAGAAACTGCAGACAGATAGTAGCGAGTCACACACAGTTGCAGATGCAAAGACCCTTGGTTCATGAGGTCCGAAAAACCTTTAAGACAAAAAAAAGAAAGTCAATACATGTATAGAAACTGAATGATCACCTACCTGTTACACACTTGCAGACAGATTGATAGCGAGCCACACACACAGTGGCAATGGAAAGACCCTTGGTTCAGGTGGTCCGAAAAACCTGTAAGACAAAAAAAGAAAGTCAATACATGTATAGAAACTGAATGATCACCTACCTGTTACCCACTTGCAGACAGTTAGTAGCGAGTCACACACAGTCGCAGATGCACAGACCCTTGGTTCATGAGGTCCGAAAGACCTTTAAGACAAAAAAAGAAAGTCAATACATGTATAGAAACTGAATGATCACCTACCTGTTACACACTTGCAGACAGATAGTAGCGAGTCACACACAGTTGCAGATGCACAGACCCTTGGTTCATGTGGTCCGAAAAACCTGTAAAACAAAAAAAGAAAGTCAAAACATGTATAGAAACTGAATGATCACCTACCTGTTACACACTTGCAGACAGATAGTAGCGAGTCACACAGTTGCAGATGTACAGACCCCTGGTTCATGTGGTCCTAAAAACCTGTAAGACAAAAAAAGAAAGTCAATACATGTATAGAAACTGAAGACATGTATAGAAACTGCAGACAGATAGTAGCGAGTCACACACAGTTGCAGATGCACAGAGCCTTGGTTCATGCGGTCCTAAAAACCTGTAAGACAAAAAAAGAAAGTCAATACATGTATAGAAACTGAATGATCACCTACCTGTTACAAACTTGCAGACAGATTGATAGCGAGCCACACACACAGAGGCAATGGAAAGACCCTTGGTTCATGTGGTCCGATAGAACTTTAAGACAAAAAAAGAAAGGTCAATACATGTATAGAAACTGAATGATTACCTACCTGTTACAAACTTGCAGACAGTTAGTAGCGAGTCACACACAGTCGCAGATGCACAGACCCTTGGTTCATGAGGTCCGAAAGACCTTTAAGACAAAAAAAGAAAGTCAATACATGTATAGAAACTGAATGATTACCTACCTGTTACAAACTTGCAGACAGAGAGTAGCAAGTCACACACAGTTGTAGATGCACAGAGCCTTGGTTCATGTGGTCCGAAAAACCTGTAAGACAAAAAAAGAAAGTCAATACATGTATAGAAACTGAATGATCACCTACCTGTTAAACACTTGCAGACAGTTAGTAGCGAGTCACACACAGTCGCAGATGCACAGACCCTTGGTTCATGAGGTCCGAAAGACCTTTAAGACAAAAAAAGAAAGTCAATACATGTATAGAAACTGAATGATCACCTACATGTTGCACACTTGCAGACAGATAGTAGGGAGTCACACACAGTTGCAGATGCAAAGACCCTTGGTTCATGCGGTCCGAAAAACCTGTAAGACAAAAAAAAAAAAAGTCAATACATGTATAGAAACTGAATGATTACCTACCTGTTACACACTTGCAGACAGATAGTAGCGAGTCACACACAGTTGCAGATGTACAGACCCTTGGTTCATGTGATCCTAAAAACCTGTAAAACAAAAAAAGAAAGTCAATACATGTATAGAAACTGAAGACATGTATAGAAACTGCAGACAGATAGTAGCGAGTCACACACAGTTGCAGATGCACAGACCCTTGGTTCATGTGGTCCGAAAAACCTGTAAGACAAAAAAAGAAAGTCAATACATGTATAGAAACTGAATGATCACCTACCTGTTACACACTTGCAGACAGTTAGTAGCGAGTCACACACAGTCGCAGATGCACAGACCCTTAGTTCATGAGGTCCGAAAGACCTTTAAGACAAAAAAAGAAAGTCAATAAATGTATAGAAACTGAATGATCACCTACATGTTACACACTTGCAGACAGATAGTAGGGAGTCACACAGTTGCAGATGCACAGACCCTTGGTTCATGTGGTCCGAAAAACCTGTAAGACAAAAAAAGAAAGTCAATACATGTATAGAAACTGAATGATCACCTACCTGTTACACACTTGCAAACAGATAGTAGCAAGTCACACACAGTCACAGATGCACAGACCCTTGGTTCATGAGGTCCGAAAGACCTTTAAGACAAAAAAAGAAAGTCAATACATGTATAGAAACTGAATGATCACCTACCTGTTACACACTTGCAGACAGATAGTAGCGAGTCACACACAGTTGCAGATGCACAGACCCTTGGTTCATGTGGTCCGAAAAACCTGTAAAACAAAAAAAGAAAGTCAAAACATGTATAGAAACTGAATGATCACCTACCTGTTACACACTTGCAGACAGATAGTAGCGAGTCACACACAGTTGCAGATGTACAGACCCTTGGTTCATGCGGTCCTAAAAACCTGTAAGAAAAAAAAAGAAAGTCAATACATGTATAGAAACTGAATGATCACCTACCTGTTACAAACTTGCAGACAGATTAATAGCGAGCCACACACACAGTGGCAATGGAAAGACCCTTGGTTCATGTGGTCCGATAGAACTTTAAGACAAAAAAAGAAAGTCAATGCATGTATAGAAACTGAATGATTACCTACCTGTTACAAACTTGCAGACAGAGAGTAGCAAGTCACACACAGTTGTAGATGCACAGAGCCTTGGTTCATGTGGTCCGATAGAACTTTAAGACAAAAAAAGAAAGTCAATACATGTATAGAAACTGAATGATTACCTACCTGTTACAAACTTGCAGACAGAGAGTAGCAAGTCACACACAGTTGTAGATGCACAGAGCCTTGGATCATGTGGTCCGAAAAACCTGTAAGACAAAAAAGGAAAGTCAATACATGTATAGAAACTGAATGATCACCTACCTGTTAAACACTTGCAGACAGTTAGTAGCGAGTCACACACAGTCGCAGATGCACAGACCCTTAGTTCATGAGGTCCGAAAGACCTTTAAGATAAAAAAAGAAAGTCAATACATGTATAGAAACTGAATGATCACCTACATGTTACACACTTGCAGACAGATAGTAGGGAGTCACACACAGTTGCAGATGCAAAGACCCTTGGTTCATGTGGTCCGAAAAACCTGTAAAACAAAAAAAGAAAGTCAAAACATGTATAGAAACTGAATGATTACCTACCTGTTACACACTTGCAGACAGATAGTAGCGAGTCACACACAGTTGCAGATGTACAGACCCTTGGTTCATGTGATCCTAAAAACCTGTAAAACAAAAAAAGAAAGTCAATACATGTATAGAAACTGAAGACATGTATAGAAACTGCAGACAGATAGTAGCGAGTCACACACAGTTGCAGATGCACAGACCCTTGGTTCATGTGGTCCGATAGACCTTTAAGACAAAAAAAGAAAGTCAATACATGTATAGAAACTGAATGATCACTTACCTGTTACACACTTGCAAAAAGATAGTAGCGAGTCACACACAGTTGCAGATGCACAGACCCTTGGTTCATGTGGTCCGAAATACCTGTAAAACAAAAAAAGAAAGTCAATACATGTATAGAAACTGAATGATCACCTACCTGTTACACACTTGCAGACAGATAGTAGCGAGTCACACACAGTTGCAGATGTACAGACCCTTGGTTCATGTGATCTTAAAAACCTGTAAGACAAAAAAAGAAAGTCAATACATGTATAGAAACTGAAGACATGTATAGAAACTGCAGACAGATAGTAGCGAGTCACACACAGTTGCAGATGCAAAGACCCTTGGTTCATGAGGTCCGAAAAACCTTTAAGACAAAAAAAAGAAAGTCAATACATGTATAGAAACTGAATGATCACCTACCTGTTACACACTTGCAGACAGATTGATAGCGAGCCACACACACAGTGGCAATGGAAAGACCCTTGGTTCATGTGGTCCGAAAAACCTGTAAGACAAAAAAAGAAAGTCAATACATGTATAGAAACTGAATGATCACCTACCTGTTACCCACTTGCAGACAGTTAGTAGCGAGTCACACACAGTCGCAGATGCACAGACCCTTGGTTCATGAGGTCCGAAAGACCTTTAAGACAAAAAAAGAAAGTCAAAACATGTATAGAAACTGAATGATCACCTACCTGTTACACACTTGCAGACAGATAGTAGCGAGTCACACAGTTGCAGATGTACAGACCCCTGGTTCATGTGGTCCTAAAAACCTGTAAGACAAAAAAAGAAAGTCAATACATGTATAGAAACTGAAGACATGTATAGAAACTGCAGACAGATAGTAGCGAGTCACACACAGTTGCAGATGCACAGAGCCTTGGTTCATGCGGTCCTAAAAACCTGTAAGACAAAAAAAGAAAGTCAATACATGTATAGAAACTGAATGATCACCTACCTGTTACAAACTTGCAGACTGATTGATAGCGAGCCACACACACAGAGGCAATGGAAAGACCCTTGGTTCATGTGGTCCGATAGAACTTTAAGACAAAAAAAGAAAGGTCAAAAACATGTATAGAAACTGAATGATTACCTACCTGTTACAAACTTGCAGACAGTTAGTAGCGAGTCACACACAGTCGCAGATGCACAGACCCTTGGTTCATGAGGTCCGAAAGACCTTTAAGACAAAAAAAGAAAGTCAATACATGTATAGAAACTGAATGATTACCTACCTGTTACAAACTTGCAGACAGAGAGTAGCAAGTCACACACAGTTGTAGATGCACAGAGCCTTGGTTCATGTGGTCCGAAAAACCTGTAAGACAAAAAAAGAAAGTCAATACATGTATAGAAACTGAATGATCACCTACCTGTAACACACTTGCAGACAGATTGATTGCGAGCCACACACACAGTAGCAATGCAAAGACCCTTGGTTCATGTGGTCCGAAAAACCTGTAAAACAAAAAAAGAAAGTCAAAACATGTATAGAAACTGAATGATTACCTACCTGTTACACACTTGCAGACAGATAGTAGCGAGTCACACACAGTTGCAGATGTACAGACCCTTGGTTCATGTGATCCTAAAAACCTGTAAAACAAAAAAAGAAAGTCAATACATGTATAGAAACTGAAGACATGTATAGAAACTGCAGACAGATAGTAGCGAGTCACACACAGTTGCAGATGCACAGACCCTTGGTTCATGTGGTCCGATAGACCTTTAAGACAAAAAAAGAAAGTCAATACATGTATAGAAACTGAATGATCACTTACCTGTTACACACTTGCAAAAAGATAGTAGCGAGTCACACACAGTTGCAGATGCACAGACCCTTGGTTCATGTGGTCCGAAATACCTGTAAGACAAAAAAAGAAAGTCAATACATGTATAGAAACTGAATGATCACCTACCTGTTACACACTTGCAGACAGATAGTAGCGAGTCACACACAGTTGCAGATGTACAGACCCTTGGTTCATGTGATCTTAAAAACCTGTAAGACAAAAAAAGAAAGTCAATACATGTATAGAAACTGAAGACATGTATAGAAACTGCAGACAGATAGTAGCGAGTCACACACAGTTGCAGATGCAAAGACCCTTGGTTCATGAGGTCCGAAAAACCTTTAAGACAAAAAAAAGAAAGTCAATACATGTATAGAAACTGAATGATCACCTACCTGTTACACACTTGCAGACAGATTGATAGCGAGCCACACACACAGTGGCAATGGAAAGACCCTTGGTTCATGTGGTCCGAAAAACCTGTAAGACAAAAAAAGAAAGTCAATACATGTATAGAAACTGAATGATCACCTACCTGTTACCCACTTGCAGACAGTTAGTAGCGAGTCACACACAGTCGCAGATGCACAGACCCTTGGTTCATGAGGTCCGAAAGACCTTTAAGACAAAAAAAGAAAGTCAATACATGTATAGAAACTGAATGATCACCTACCTGTTACACACTTGCAGACAGATAGTAGCGAGTCACACACAGTTGCAGATGCACAGACCCTTGGTTCATGTGGTCCGAAAAACCTGTAAAACAAAAAAAGAAAGTCAAAACATGTATAGAAACTGAATGATCACCTACCTGTTACACACTTGCAGACAGATAGTAGCGAGTCACACAGTTGCAGATGTACAGACCCCTGGTTCATGTGGTCCTAAAAACCTGTAAGACAAAAAAAGAAAGTCAATACATGTATAGAAACTGAAGACATGTATAGAAACTGCAGACAGATAGTAGCGAGTCACACACAGTTGCAGATGCACAGAGCCTTGGTTCATGCGGTCCTAAAAACCTGTAAGACAAAAAAAGAAAGTCAATACATGTATAGAAACTGAATGATCACCTACCTGTTACAAACTTGCAGACAGATTGATAGCGAGCCACACACACAGAGGCAATGGAAAGACCCTTGGTTCATGTGGTCCGATAGAACTTTAAGACAAAAAAAGAAAGGTCAATACATGTATAGAAACTGAATGATTACCTACCTGTTACAAACTTGCAGACAGTTAGTAGCGAGTCACACACAGTCGCAGATGCACAGACCCTTGGTTCATGAGGTCCGAAAGACCTTTAAGACAAAAAAAGAAAGTCAATACATGTATAGAAACTGAATGATTACCTACCTGTTACAAACTTGCAGACAGAGAGTAGCAAGTCACACACAGTTGTAGATGCACAGAGCCTTGGTTCATGTGGTCCGAAAAACCTGTAAGACAAAAAAAGAAAGTCAATACATGTATAGAAACTGAATGATCACCTACCTGTTAAACACTTGCAGACAGTTAGTAGCGAGTCACACACAGTCGCAGATGCACAGACCCTTGGTTCATGAGGTCCGAAAGACCTTTAAGACAAAAAAAGAAAGTCAATACATGTATAGAAACTGAATGATCACCTACATGTTGCACACTTGCAGACAGATAGTAGGGAGTCACACACAGTTGCAGATGCAAAGACCCTTGGTTCATGTGGTCCGAAAAACCTGTAAAATAAAAAAAGAAAGTCAATACATGTATAGAAACTGAATGATCACCTACCTGTAACACACTTGCAGACAGATTGATAGCGAGCCACACACACAGTAGCAATGGAAAGACCCTTGGTTCATGCGGTCCGAAAAACCTGTAAGACAAAAAAAAAAAAAGTCAATACATGTATAGAAACTGAATGATTACCTACCTGTTACACACTTGCAGACAGATAGTAGCGAATCACACACAGTTGCAGATGTACAGACCCTTGGTTCATGTGATCCTAAAAACCTGTAAAACAAAAAAAGAAAGTCAATACATGTATAGAAACTGAAGACATGTATAGAAACTGCAGACAGATAGTAGCGAGTCACACACAGTTGCAGATGCACAGACCCTTGGTTCATGTGGTCCGAAAAACCTGTAAGACAAAAAAAGAAAGTCAATACATGTATAGAAACTGAATGATCACCTACCTGTTACACACTTGCAGACAGTTAGTAGCGAGTCACACACAGTTGCAATGGACAGACCCTTGTTGGCTGTTTCACCATCAGGAAGGGGGGAGCCATTGGTCCTGAAAGTCTGTAAGACAACAAGTCAATACATGTATAGAAACTGAATCACCAACCTGTTACACACTTGCAGACAGATAGCAGCGAGCCACACACACTGTGGCAATGGAAAGACGCTTGGTTCATGCGGTCCGAAAAACCTGTAAGACAAAAAAAGAAAGTCAAAACATGTATAGAAACTGAATGATCACCTACCTGTTACACACTTGCAGACATATTGATAGCGAGCCACACACACAGTGGAAATAGAAAGACCCTTGTTGGCTGTATACACTATCAGGAAGGGGGGAGCCATTGGTCCTGAAAGCCTGTAAGACAACGAAAAGGCAATACATGTATAGAAACTGAATGATCACCTACCTGTTACACACTTGCAGACAGCTAGTAGCGAGTCACACACAGTTGCTGATGCACAGACCCTTGGTTCATGTGGTCCGAAAAACCTGTAAGACAAAAAAGAAAGTCAATACATGTATAGAAACTGAATGATCACCTACCTGTTACACACTTGCAAACAGATAGTAGTGAGTCACACACAGTTGCTGATGCACAGACCCTTGGTTCATGTGGTCCGAAAAACCTGTAAGACAAAAAAAGAAAGTCAAAACATGTATAGAAACCGAATGATCACCTACCTACTACACACTTGCAGACAGCTAGTAGCGAGTCAAACACAGTTGCAGATGCACAGACCCTTGGTTCATGAGGTCCGAAAGACCTTTAAGACAAAAAAAGAAAGTCAATACATGTATAGAAACTGAAGACATGTATAGAAACTGCAGACAGATAGTAGCGAGTCACACACAGTTGCAGATGCACAGAGCCTTGGTTCATGCGGTCCTAAAAACCTGTAAGACAAAAAAAGAAAGTCAATACATGTATAGAAACTGAATGATCACCTACCTGTTACAAACTTGCAGACAGATTGATAGCGAGCCACACACACAGAGGCAATGGAAAGACCCTTGGTTCATGTGGTCCGATAGAACTTTAAGACAAAAAAAGAAAGGTCAATACATGTATAGAAACTGAATGATTACCTACCTGTTACAAACTTGCAGACAGTTAGTAGCGAGTCACACACAGTCGCAGATGCACAGACCCTTGGTTCATGAGGTCCGAAAGACCTTTAAGACAAAAAAAGAAAGTCAATACATGTATAGAAACTGAATGATTACCTACCTGTTACAAACTTGCAGACAGAGAGTAGCAAGTCACACACAGTTGTAGATGCACAGAGCCTTGGTTCATGTGGTCCGAAAAACCTGTAAGACAAAAAAAGAAAGTCAATACATGTATAGAAACTGAATGATCACCTACCTGTTAAACACTTGCAGACAGTTAGTAGCGAGTCACACACAGTCGCAGATGCACAGACCCTTGGTTCATGAGGTCCGAAAGACCTTTAAGACAAAAAAAGAAAGTCAATACATGTATAGAAACTGAATGATCACCTACATGTTGCACACTTGCAGACAGATAGTAGGGAGTCACACACAGTTGCAGATGCAAAGACCCTTGGTTCATGTGGTCCGAAAAACCTGTAAAATAAAAAAAGAAAGTCAATACATGTATAGAAACTGAATGATCACCTACCTGTAACACACTTGCAGACAGATTGATAGCGAGCCACACACACAGTAGCAATGGAAAGACCCTTGGTTCATGCGGTCCGAAAAACCTGTAAGACAAAAAAAAAAAAAAGTCAATACATGTATAGAAACTGAATGATTACCTACCTGTTACACACTTGCAGACAGATAGTAGCGAATCACACACAGTTGCAGATGCACAGACCCTTGGTTCATGTGGTCCGAAAAACCTGTAAGACAAAAAAAGAAAGTCAATACATGTATAGAAACTGAATGATCACCTACCTGTTACACACTTGCAAACAGATAGTAGTGAGTCACACACAGTTGCTGATGCACAGACCCTTGGTTCATGTGGTCCGAAAAACCTGTAAGACAAAAAAAGAAAGTCAAAACATGTATAGAAACCGAATGATCACCTACCTACTACACACTTGCAGACAGCTAGTAGCGAGTCAAACACAGTTGCAGATGCACAGACCCTTGGTTCATGCGGTCCGAAAAACCTGTAAGACAAAAAAAGAAAGTTAAAACATGTATAGAAACTGAATGATCACCTACCTGTTACACACTTGCAGACAGATAGTAGCGAGTCACACACAGTTGCAGATGCACAGACCCTTGGTTCATGTGGTCCGAAAGACCTTTAAGACAAAAAGAGAAAGTCAATACATGTATAGAAACTGAATGATCACCTACCTGTTACACACTTGCAGACAGATAGTAGCGAGTCACACACAGTTGCAATGGACAGACCCTTGTTGGCTGTATGCACCATCAGGAAGGGAGGAGCCATTGGTTCTGAAAGCCTGTAAGACTAGAAAAAGGTAATACATGTATAGAAAATGAATGTTCACCAAACTGTTACACACTTGCAGACAGTAGCGAACCACACACAGTTGCAGATGAAAAAATATTTGTTAGAAGGATACACCTTCAGGGAGAAGAAGAGGTTGATGGACTTCTTGAGAACCTGTAACATGAAAAGGAAAGTCAATACATGTATAGAAACTGAATGATCAACTACCTGTTACACACTTACAGACAGATAGTAGCGAGCCACACACAAAGTTGCAATGGAAAGACCCTTGGTTCATGCGGTCCAAAAAACCTGTAAGACAAAAAAAGAAAGTCAATACATATATAGAAACTGAATGATCACCAACCTGTTACAGACTTGCAGACAGATAGTAGCGACCCACACACACAGTTGCAATGGACAGACCCTTGTTGGCTGTATGCACCATCAGGAAGGGGGGAGCCATTGGTTCTGAAAGCCTGTAAGACAAGAAAAAGGTAATACATGTATAGAAAATGAATGATCACCTACCTGTTACACACTTGCAGACAGATAGTAGCGAACCACACACAGTTGCAGATGAACAGGCCCTTGGTTCATTCGGTCCGAAAAACCTGTAAGACAAAAAAAAAAAAAGTCAAAACATGTATAGAAACTGAATGATCACCTACCTGTTACACACTTGCAGACAGATAGTAGCGAGCCACACACAGTTGCAGATGCACAGACCCTTGGTTCATGCGGTCCGAAAAACCTGTAAGACAAAAAAAAAAAAGTCAAAACATGTATAGAAACTGAATGATCACCTACCTGTTACACACTTGCAGACAGATAGTAGCGAGTCACACACAGTTGCAATGGACAGACCCTTGTTGGCTGTTTCACCATCAGGAAGGGGGGAGCCATTGGTCCTGAAAGCCTGTAAGACAACAAGTCAATACATGTATAGAAACTGAATCACCAACCTGTTACACACTTGCAGACAGATAGCAGCGAGCCACACACACTGTGGCAATGGAAAGACGCTTGGTTCATGCGGTCTGAAAAACCTGTAAGACAAAAAAAGAAAGTCAATACATGTATAGAAACTGAATGATCACCTACCTTTTACACACTTGCAGACAGATAGTAGCGAGTCACACACAGTTGCAGATGCTCAGACCCTTGGTTCATGCGGTCCGACAAACCTGCAAGACAAAAAAAGAAAGTCAATACATGTATAGAAACTGAATGATCACCTACCTGTTACACACTTGCAAACAGATAGTAGCGAGTCAATCACAGTTGCAGATGAACAGACCCTTGGTTAATGTGGTCCGAAAGACCTTTAAGACGAAAAAAGAAAGTCAATACATGTATAGAAACTGAATGATCACCTACCTGTTACACACTTGCAGACAGATTGATAGCGAGCCACACACACAGTGGCAATGGAAAGACCCTTGGTTCATGTGGTCCGATAGACCTTTAAGACAAAAAAAGAAAGTCAACACATGTATAGAAACTGAATGATCACCTACCTGTTACACACTTGTAGACAGATTGATAGCGAGCCACACACACAGTGGCAATGGAAAGACCCTTGGTTCATGTGGTCCGATAGACCTTTAAGACAAAAAAAGAAAGTCAACACATGTATAGAAACTGAATGATCACCTACCTGTTACACACTTGCAGACAGATAGTAGCGAGTCAAACACAGTTGCAGATGCACAGACCCTTGGTTCATGTGGTCCGAAAGACCTTTAAGACAAAAAGAGAAAGTCAATACATGTATAGAAACTGAATGATCACCTACCTGTTACACACTTGCAGACAGATAGTAGCGAGTCACACACAGTTGCAATGGACAGACCCTTGTTGGCTGTATGCACCATCAGGAAGGGAGGAGCCATTGGTTCTGAAAGCCTGTAAGACTAGAAAAAGGTAATACATGTATAGAAAATGAATGTTCACCAACCTGTTACACACTTGCAGACAGTAGCGAACCACACACAGTTGCAGATGAAAAAATATTTGTTAGAAGGATACACCTTCAGGGAGAAGAAGAGGTTGATGGACTTCTTGAGAACCTGTAACATGAAAAGGAAAGTCAATACATGTATAGAAACTGAATGATCACCTACCTGTTACACACTTACAGACAGATAGATAGCGAGCCACACACAAAGTTGCAATGGAAAGACCCTTGGTTCATGCGGTCCAAAAAACCTGTAAGACAAAAAAAGAAAGTCAATACATATATAGAAACTGAATGATCACCAACCTGTTACAGACTTGCAGACAGATAGTAGCGACCCACACACACAGTTGCAATGGACAGACCCTTGTTGGCTGTATGCACCATCAGGAAGGGGGGAGCCATTGGTTCTGAAAGCCTGTAAGACAAGAAAAAGGTAATACATGTATAGAAAATGAATGATCACCAACCTGTTACACACTTGCAGACAGATAGTAGCGAACCACACACAGTTGCAGATGAACAGGCCCTTGGTTCATTCGGTCCGAAAAACCTGTAAGACAAAAAAAAAAAAGTCGAAACATGTATAGAAACTGAATGATCACCTACCTGTTACACACTTGCAGACAGATTGATAGCGAGCCACACACAGTGGAAATAGAAAGACCCTTGTTGGCTGTATACACTATCAGGAAGGGGGGAGCCATTGGTCCTGAAAGCCTGTAAGACAACGAAAAGGCAATACATGTATAGAAACTGAATGATCACCTACCTGTTACACACTTGCAGACAGATTGATAGCGAGCCACACACACAGTGGAAATAGAAAGACCCTTGTTGGCTGTACACACTATCAGGAAGGGGGGAGCCATTGGTCCTGAAAGCCTGTAAGACAACGAAAAGGCATTACATGTATAGAAACTGAATGATCACCTACCTTTTACACAATTGCAGACAGATAGTAGCGAGTCACACACAGTTGCAGATGCAGAGACCCTTGAAGGACAGATCCACCATCAGGAAGGGAGGGAGGGGATCATGCTGTCCGAAAAACCTGTAAGACAAAAAAAGAAAGTCAATACATGTATAGAAACTGAATGATCACCTGCCCGTTACACACTTGCAGACAGATAGATAGCAAGCCACACACAAATTTGCAATGGACAGACCCTTGTTGGCTGTATGCACCATCAGGAAGGGGGGAGCCATTGGTCCTGAAAGCCTGTAAGACAACGAAAAGGCAATACATGTATAGAAACTGAATGATCACCTACCTGTTACACACTTGCAGACAGATAGTAGCAAGTCACACACAGTTGCAGATGCACAGACCCTTGGTTCATGCGGTCCGAAATACCTGCAAGACAAAAAAGGAAAGTCAATACATGCATAGAAACTAAATTATCACCTACCTGTTACACACGTGCAAACAGATAGTAGCGAGCCACACACAGTTGCACAGACCCTTGGTTCATGCAGTCCGAAATACCTGCAAGACAAAAAAGGAAAGTCAATACATGTATAGAAACTGAATGATCACCTACCTGTTACACACTTGCAGACAGATAGTAGCGAGTCACACACAGTTGCAGATGCACAGACCCTTAGTTCATGTGGTCCGAAAAACCTGCAAGAGAAAAAATACAAAGAAAATACATGTATAGAAACTGAATGATCACCTACCTGTTACACACTTGCAGACAGATTGATAGCGAGCCACACACACAGTGGAAAT
The DNA here is from genome assembly GCF_030463535.1 of Salminus brasiliensis. Lineage (NCBI taxonomy): Eukaryota > Metazoa > Chordata > Actinopteri > Characiformes > Bryconidae > Salminus > Salminus brasiliensis. The sequence continues at coordinate 10,498,777 of NC_132881.1, read as the reverse complement.
AGAAAGACCCTTGTTGGCTGTATACACTATCAGGAAGGGGGGAGCCATTGGTCCTGAAAGCCTGTAAGACAACGAAAAGGCAATCCATGTATAGAAACTGAATGATCACCTACCTGTTACACACTTGCAGACAGATAGTAGCGAGCCACACACAGTTGCAGATGCATAGACCCTTGGTTCATGCGGTCCGAAAAACCTGCAAGACAAAAAAAGAAAAAGTCAATACATGTATAGAAACTGAATGATCACCTACCTGTTACACACTTGCAGACAGATAGATAGCAAGCCACACAAACAGTTGCAATGGACAGACCCTTGTTGGCTGTATGCACCATCAGGAAGGGGGGGGGGACATTGGTCCTGAAAGCCTGTAAGACAACAAAAAGGCAATACATATATATATATATATATATATATATATATATATATATATATATATAGAAACTGAATGATCACTTACCTTTTATAGAGTTACAGAAGGATGGACAGCGAACCACACACAGTTGCAGATGAAAATATATTTATATTTATATATATATATATATATATATATATATATATATATATATATATATATAGCAGTGTCATCTGCATCTATAAGTCATCTATAACATCCTGTCTGCTTATAACTGCCCTGTGGTAACATCTATAATGAAAATAATAGATACCCTTAAATAGAGCATTGTAGAACTCCATATCGGACTTCTGTGTAATTTAGAAATACGGACTGATAGGGTTCGTTTAGATATGATTTGAACCACAATAGGGCTGTTTCTGTGATTCCAACCATGTTCTCTAATCTTTCAAAGAGAATAGTGTTATCTATAGTGTCAAAGGCTAAACTGAGGGCGAGTAGGGCTACGTAGCCTTGATCAGAGGCAAGAAAGAGATCGTTTGTAATCTTTACTTGGGCTGTCTGAATCCAGATTGGAATTTCTCATACATTTAATTTTTACTCTGGTATAAGCAGAGTTGTTGAGGCACAGCATTTTCTAATATCTTGGACAGAAATGTCAGGCTTGAGATGGGTCTGTAATTGACAGTACACCAGGACCAAGACTTAGTTTCTTAATTAAAGGTTTTATAACTGCAAATTAAAGGGATTTACATGTACATGTAACATGTACATGGCCTTAGGGAAGGGATGAATTTACTATTGTTAAAAGAGGTCTGATTATAATTGGGAGTAATTCTGTCAGTATTTTAAAGGGAATTGGGTCTGAGTGTACAGCCTGTATTGTAAAAAATTTATTATAAAAATATTACTGGTTAAGGTAGTAGGGATCTGGGGTTGAGAATCTGCCTGGCATACCTGACTTAGGTTGTATATTTAACAGTCTAAATTTAAATTTATTTGTGGAAGTTACTGGTACTGGTAAGAATTGATACGTAGGTTTCCTTTTTTCCCCCCCTAAGACTGTTAAAACCAATTTTCTATTCTCAATATATGCTCGATACTGCAGAGTTTGTTTAAATGTGAGCAAGTGATACTAATATTACTTTTTTAATACAAGCAGAGAAAGGGAAGAACAAATGGTTTGAATATAGTAAATCATCACTTACCTGACAGATCTCAGGCATCACAGGTGTAGCCTTTCTCGGTGGTAGAGGACAGAACGTCAAACCTGCAGTCAGCAGTGGAGCGCGAAGAGTCAGCTGAATGGCTTGCTTCCTCGATCCTGCCGTCTGTTTTCTTCCAAACGGTGTCTGGAATTTAGTGTACTAGAGGTCTTCCAGGCCACAGGTACCGCAGTATTACTCTTTGGGCCCGATATTTAATAGGGTCTTACAATAAAATCTCCAACAATGAGAACACCATCTGGAGTAGTTGCCCTCTCTGCTGGAGCATGCAGAGCCATAGACAATGTTTTTCTTTTTTCTGTCCTAGGGAGAGAAGGGAATTGTGCAATATGCAGAGGTGGTCAGAGTTAGGGGACCGGTCAATAATAGGTGCCTTTCTCACACTTTTCTACATCTGTTGAAGGAAAAATTAAGAAAAATCTCATTAACTTGTTTACTGTAAATGCAGTGTCTTGTCTGCTAATGATACTGAACATGTATACATCACTCTGTATTTAAAAGTAAAAATTAATTAGAACATTTTTGTGTACGATGTAAGCTAATTACAAATAATGCTAATGGGTACAATACACACAGTGCAGCATACGGAATGATGAAGCATCTGGTGCTAAGGTAGTGGTATGGGGGCCCCAAATGAAAATCTGCTTAGGGCCCCATAAAGTCTTGGGCTGGCCCTGGTCACGCTGATGCTCCCAGTGCCTCTCCATGGCCACCATATTCCTCGAAAGTAAACACAGAAGTTAGTTAGTGAGATAATGTCTTAAAAGCTGTGAGGGAGAAAGGAGGTGTAGTGCGGAGTGGAAGCAACATTTCCTTGTTTCCATACATGTCGAAGAAGCTGGTTGAGAGGAGGAAAACGTTCTGACTGGCGAAACAGCTGCTGCGTGACAAGAAAGTGAGGTTTCCTTTAGTCTTTCCTGCAGCGCTCCAGTTTGCGTGGAAGAGGAGAAACACAGTTTGACGTCACAAGCTGTCAGAAGCTGTCAAGTTCATCAATAAGCAAGTTACTGATGGAGAATAAACTATAAAACATCCACTAGCACAAGGAGACTGAGAGGTATGATTGGTCTGGATAGCTTTGTGTAGCTGTTTAGGCTATAACCTAGTAGACGTCTCAGACATTCCACTGACCCAAGTTAAGTTCTCTTCTTTTTTTTCTTCCTTTTTTCTCTTTGTTGTTAGTTTTGTGGACATGAATTTAACAAGAAGAGAATCCTCAGCTGGCTACTGGAGACATTTTTCTGTTCATGTTCTCTCCTCTGCTGTGGAGAAAAGATTTTTGTTGGCCTGTTTGGCTATACTGGTTCTATTTAGAATTACAGGTATCCTAATAATGTTCACTGGTACAAAAGCAGTAGCCTATATTTTGAAATTAGGAAGGTCAGATGGCATGGAACGATTGCTATGCCAATCTTTTATTTCAGTTTTGTTATCATATGAATGGCAAATAGTGCTAATGTTAATGTTCCTGGAATATTAATGGTTCTTATGGAGTTCTTATTTTGGTCCATAGGAGGTTGAACTTTGCTGAGAGAGTATAAGGATAGTAATGGTAGAGTTATTTATATAGAAGCCAATATAAATTGGGGGGGGGGGGGGGGGGGGGGGGTAAATAACACTGTGTAATATCTATGCTCCTAACATGGAGGACCCATCTTTCTTTCATGGAGTTAATAAATTGGGAAATGCCCAAGGACAAATGCTTTTGGCAGGAGACTTCAATTAGGTCTTAAATGGGATATTAGATAAAAGTAAATAATCAGGTACCTCTACGCCGAAGGATAGAGCTGCCATTCACATGCTGATGGTGGACAATGACCTGATTCAATCCTAGAAACCAGGAATGCACATTTTACTACCACTGCCATAATTTCTACCCAAGACTTGACCTTGATTTTAATCTCCCAGAGTCTAACCAATAATATCACTGATAGCACTATCAACGCTATTTCCCTGTCGGACCATGCACCTGTTTAGCTTTGTGTGAATATACATTCAGACAGGCTTAGAAGAGGTAGATGGAGAATGAATACATCTCTACTACAGATGTCTGAAAACCTGTATTAGACCTGATCAATATTTAGCACTAAATGAAGCCACCCCCGCAGGTTATAAATATGTACATAGCCCTAGATTATCAGGCAGAGGAGGTGGAGCATGCATAATCTACCAGAAAACGCTTGATACTCAAAAACACTGTATCAAATTCACTTTGTTTGAGATTCCCTACGTTAATATATCAAATCCAGCCACAAATAAAAATGCAATCACACTATTATTTGTAGGCCTTCAGCACCACACTCTGAATTTTTAAAAGAATTGAGTGATTTTGCTGCAGACTTGGCAGTGTGCAACAACAAAGTTATAATAGTAGGAGACTTTAATATTCATTTTGAAAAAGCAGACGATCCATTAACAAAGGCCCTTGCATCGATATTAGATAACTGTAACTGGACCCACACATTACTGTAATCACACCCTAGATTTAGTCCTGACCCTGGGTGTTAGCATTAAGCTTAGTAACATCAGACCATTATCTAATCTCCTATGAGCTACATCTTAGGCAAAATGTTAATTTGGCCCCTTGCCACTTTTTAAAGCATGCAATAACCCAATGACCACTGTACAGTTTACTGAAAACCTTCCAGACCTACCGACCTTAGCTTACACTCCGTTAGATTAAACATAGCTAGATAGATTAACAAACGGCCTTTAAAATACCCTTCAATTAACCTTAGACAAGGTGGCTCCGCCCGCACAGTGGTACAGTGATCAAACTCGTACCTTAAAACAAACAGCGCAGAAACTAGAGCAAAAATGGCGGATGACCCAAGTGTCCCAAAATTCCAGCTTCTTTAACCAGTAATGTTTTTATGGACTATTTTAATAATAAAATAGAAAACATTAAACAACAAATCCAACACTCCTTATTAAATCAAACATTTGACCTTAAATCAAAATTGCCTGGTACAGCTGCTTTAGAACATAACTTGGTTGTAGAATAAAGGCTGAAAGCCTTCTACCCACTTCCACAGCCAGAACTAAAAAAAGATTTCCTCAGCAAATTGCACAACCTGTACACTTGACCCAATTCCCTCTAAAATACTATACGAAATACTCCCAATTATAATCAGACCTCTTTTAACAATAGTAAATTCATCCCTTAGCTTAGGGCATGTACCCAAAACCCTTAAATTAGCAGTCATGAAACCTTTCATTAAGAAACCAAATCTCCTAGTCCATCCATGAATAAGAAATTCCTATCTGGATTCAGACCCCATCATAGCACAGAGACAGCCCTAGTGAAGATTACAAAGATCTCTTTCTTGCCTCTGATCAAGGCTACGTATTCTTTATTAGCCCTACTAGACCGCAGTGCAGCCTTTGATACAATAGGTCACACTATTCTACTAGAAAGATTAGAGAAAATGGTTGGAATCACAGGAACAGCCCTACCGTGGTTCAAATCATATCTAACTGAACACCATCAGTTTATAAAGATAAAAGATTTATCATCAAATTACACAAGTAAGATATGGAGCTCCACAATACTCTATTTTAGGACTGCTATTATTTACATTATACATGTTACCACTGGGCAGTTATAATTTCCATTGCCATTGCAGATGACACACAGCTCTATATATCAGCCCAACATGTTGATAAATTTAGATTAAAGAAAATGGAGGACTGTGTAAAGGATATAAAACTCTGGATGTCACATAACTTCTTTCTTCTTAACAGTAACAAAACAAAACTTCTCCTTTTAGGTCCAAAAGACACTAGAAATAAACTATTTTTATTTAGACTTAATGTTAGATCAGCTGATTTTTCCATTATCCCTGGTCCAGCAACTAAAAATCATTTGACTGAATAAAGATTTGAATAAAGTAAACCATCACTTACCTGACTGGTGTGACTGGGTAAGGTCTTGGTGTAGCACCTTCTCAATGTTTCCGGAGAGCACAACAGATTCCAGGCAGCAAAGGAGAAGCCTTTCTCTGTGATAGAGGACCGGACATCATACCCAATTTCATCACTTTAACTGGTGGTACTATTTCCACATATTTCTCAGACTAGGAGAAGTTGCATTTGCAAACACTAGTAAATGAAACTTCACAGAAATTAATCGGGCTGTCTTACTAATGAGCTAAAAAACACAGTCACTTAAAATCCAAGCACATTTGAGTTTGAGAACCTTGAGTTTGGAAAGCTCAGTCAACTTAGTTTGATATTGGATCATTAGATATTCACTTTGCCCCTCCTCTCACTCACAAACAAATCCCTTAAAACCTCAAACATGACTTAAAAAAACGATGGAGAACAGAGAAACTACACTCATTATATTTCCTCAACATTTCCAGTCTTTCCATTTGGACAAGGATATTTAATCAGAATAGCCAGAATTCCTGCAACAGGTGCTGTTGATGCTAAAAGACAAAATGTGCGGAAATCAAAAACTCTCAGAGATAAAGAGCTGCTGGTGTTACTTAAAGACAAACAAACCTACTGAAGAACAGAGAAGAAATTAAAATCAATGACAAACCTTAACTTCTTCAACAAACAGATTTTTTTTTGCACTTTAGAGGTTCTAAACATGCATGTAGCGCATTTTCATAATGAATAAATCACTACTGTGACACTGCCTATTTTAACCATTTTTAATGTAATATAGTTCCAGTTAAACATCCATAAAGCATATAAATCCAAAATCAGCTGTAGTGTAGAGAGACATCTGAAATATACTACTACCCTTAGAATAGCCAGATCACAATTTACAAAACAAGTACTTAAGAGAGCCTGCAGATTTCTTGTGGACTGCTCACTAGTGCTTGAAGGTAGGTAAAATTTTGTCTGTACTCACCCTCTTATTAACGGTACTTACTTGAAGTCCATAGAACCAACCCAAAACATAGGAGTTGGAAAGCTCTCACAAAGTGGTTTGTATTTCAGACATCCTTCTTTCTGAAAACAGTTTATAATCCTGGATGTTTCCTTGTGAAAGGAAAGTCTAAACCATGGAAATCCCTGGTTTGAGTTGCTGAGAGTCAATTCAGGAGTGATACATTTGTCTTCTGTGTGTAAAGTTTATCCCAATGTCCATAAGAAGAGCAAGTTAGTTGTAAGGACTGCAAATAGAGAAACAAACAAACAGAAAACAAGACAAAAGTGAAGCTTTCTGCAAAAGCACAACAGAACAAAACCTCATGAATAAAACATACACAAAGCTTGACTGAATATAGAAAGAATTAAATGACAGCAAACTTACAGTGAGTGTTAGAACCTGTAGTTCCACCAGTAAGGATCTTCATTACAGTGAGGCCTGAAGTGAGCCACATCTAAACCACCTTGCTGCTTCATAGTTCCCTCCCTTTTGGCTTGTAACCTGGCCTACTTCCAATATACTGCCACATAGTGGATGGAGTAGGAATTACCATGAAAAAAAACAGTCACAACACTGGAGTCACACGAGTGTCAGCTATGGCTTCAAGTAGGCCTAAGTTTTAGGATTTTTTTTATGCCAATATAGAAAAAAGACAATAGGCAAGTGGCTTAAAGTTCCAACCACAACAGGCCCAATGAGACCTAAAGAACCAGCACAACAGGCCCAATGATAATGATAATTACAAATCAATACACATAACCAATCATCAAAATTATTGCATTTTCAACTAAAAAAACATTCTGTTAATAGTCATATCTCATATGAAGACTTTTGTATCCTTTGAAAAGAACTAAATCTGGCATGTGTGACTGTCTCCTATAAATACTTATAAATAAATGAACACATTGTAAGGCGAATGCTGTGCCAAGGTCCTGCACAATTGTTTCTTATTTTAGTGACAAATAAATAGCAATTTAATACATTTATAACTATTTTACAAAGTTAGCGAGATAATGTTTACATCAATCCTGATGCTTTAAATCTCTCCCACATGGTGAGGTATACGGTTTATTTATTTAACAATGGTATCGGATCGGTACTGTGTATCGATCAATAAGTTTATGTATTGGTATCGATTATGTATGGTGTATCTGTAAATGTAACATATAGGAAACAGCATATGACAGCATTATTGTAAGGCATTTCTGGCAACTTCACTGGTTAATAGAATATGCCTACATTGATAAATCCCCTTAAGTTGCACCCTGATTGGTGAATGTTTAGCATGTCAAATGTATGCTTGAATGTGATTGGCTAATACCAACCACAATAATTGACATATCAAGTCCTCTGGTCAGACTATTATAGAACAGGCTAAAGATGCAGCATGTAAAATTGCAGGTTGACTGGATGAATGGTTTCTAAGAGTTATGTACTATTGGCCTCGCTTTCTTGTGACAAATGTCCACCAAACTTGACATACCCCCTCAAAATAATGTGCTGAACAGATTTTGTTAAAATGGGCTTGTTCAAAGTCAAAGTGTTCAAAAGGTACAAGTTGACATTATTCATTATAAATATTATTAATTATAAATATTGCAGGTATTTTGCTACCAGATATGTGAGGATTGGTAAAAAAAAAAAATCTTGAAGTAGGAAGGATCAAGAAATGACCAAAAAAAAAGAAGAATTTTGTGTGTAGGACACAGATGCTACAGACCAGATGCTATTGAATAAAAACGCTTAATGCTTTCCTGTAACGCCACCATCAAACCAGTGAATGTCATTTTTATTGAAGCTGCTGTAACTTGTTTGATGTTTCTGGGATTTACGGCTCTTTATGGCAGGAGTAAACAGACCCAAAGTGCCATCACAGTGCTGAGGCAAGGCTTTCGTAATATGGTACGTGGCAGTGGATGGCATTTTCAGATGATGCTGTGGCCACTTCCTAGTGCCAGATGTTGATTAGGAACTGAACCCCCTTACAAAATGTGCCTCAGCTCTTTACGTATTGGATAGGCTTGACTCTGGGCTTAAGTTTTCTCGCTAATCGGAGGAATCCTGCTTTGTGAAATGCCCCCCATTAGATGAACAGAATTACTGGATACATTTGATTCATTTTGTTGCTCTTGATGTGCAGGGATCCCACCAATGCAGAGTATGTCCAAGTTACCAAAGCTTTAATGGCGAAGAGCTCTTTCCTGAGGGATGTTGAGGAGAACAGTTATGTAAGTTTGTTTAAGAACGATTTTATTATGGTTGATCACAGAAGAGTAGTTGGTGTAATATTGGTATTGGAGAGATTTGAGTAATTCTCTTTTTATGGTTGGGACTGATATTTTGTGTCTTTGATGAGGGAATCATGCGTTGTTGAAGAGGATACTATGTCTGAGGCCCACAATAAGGTGTTGCCTGAAAAACCTGATTTGATGATCGTGAAGGACCTTATGAAAGCCTTTGCATTGGCAGCATGGAGAACTAGCTGAGGGAATGACTATTGAAAAGCTCTTGGAAGATTCTTGGGGGTAAGTGGAATAATGTAATGGGGAAAAACAGCAGAGCCATCAAATGTGATGTGATGAACCAACTTCATATGAATAGTTGTGTCTTTTATAGTCTATTATTAGATATTTCTGACTGTTCTAGGTTTTTTACTCTCCACTACTGCCTTCATCACTACACTTTTTTGCAACATCATAATGAAGCTTATGTGTATTTTAAGGTTAATGCCATCCATCCTGTGATGGTGTACATTGTCACCGCTTCATCTGAAACAGTGCTTGGAGTTTTCCTCTAAAGGACTCCTAGGTGATCTTCAGGAGATGCTTAGCAAAAGTGTAAGCACACCACTTTCATTTCCACCAGCAGACCTACAGAAGACTCTTAAATTCAGTGCTGCTCTCAGAGGTGTACAGGGTCAAGAGGAGGTGCATCAGTGTGTATCTAATATTACACTAAATTATGTAAGTATTCCCTTGATGCTGTTGGTGTGTGGCAGATGAAGGCCCTGCAATAGGTGGCGAGAAATGCCCAGCACCTATTTCTCATTTCTATCCAATAGAAATGAGAAATTTATTTCAGTGGACTTTGTTTACCTTACAATTCAGTAATGTGAAGGAAATGACACTCTCCCTCTCTATGGAGTTCACTTTTTCTGTACTCAAGAGTCTAATACAACGTCTTTAATATTCGGCCTCTAATTCACTCACTATTAAGTGCACAGAAGCCGTTCACTTGAATAGAAAAGTGCACTCCTATATAGAGAGAAGGAATCCGTTTGGAAGAAACAGACATCTTCACCTCTGGTGTGTAAAGGAGTGATACAGGAGGTCATTCCTGCTGGTACTATTATATTTTTTAGTTCATCTGCTTTTGCCAGGCCTGCTGGCAACTGAACTGTCAGTCAGTGTCCCCACTCATCCATTCATGAGTCTTTCTGCTCATTCATCTCAGCCGCTGTACCTGTTGACATTTGTACATTAATGTATGTGGCTGCTATGATGATTTAAGTATAAATCAGTTTGCGAGTGCGGACCAAGCTAGCTGAGGCAAGGAGGCAACTCGAGAAATTTGGGCTGGAGTTCTGGGGCTTCGAGCAGATGGAATTCGTGGCCAGGTCCTAAGCTTAAAAGGCATGAAGGCATATGCCTTCTTCTGCAGACATGGAAGGCCTGGCTGCTCACAACCATTGGAATGCTAATAAACCTGGCATGAGACGATGGGGAGAATACAGAGATAGAAAATGTCATGACATGAATGTAATAATGGAAATAATGCCATGAAATAAATACCACTGAAATCCTTCACTCGGTAGGGGTCATATCAGTGTCTGTAAAAAACATACAAAGCATGACATCCTGCCATTCTATTACACAGGATATAATGAGGACAAATTTAGTTCAAATGAGAGCTGTCTTATGTTCAAACTGGGGCCAGGTTCAGTGCAGTAACTGCATCCATACGTTTGCATCCATGAATTGACAGTCCTTCGTAGTGCTCATGTCAGTCATTTTTACACAAATAACACGTATGTGACAGAAGAGACTCAAAATAATCTTATTAGTTTAAATTAAAACCTATGTCTAGCTTAGACCTCAGCCTAGACAAGCCACTGACCATTGTAATAAATCGAATAAAATAGGACTATAATAAATGTATACAGAAGAGGCAGCGAGCTAGATGATGGGGGCTGTTAATGTTTTAATAGAACTAATTACACTCATTTATCCAGACATTACATGCTGCAAAATGCATTTTACATGAGACACCCACACATTGCTGGACCCCCTGACAGATATCTCCATTATGCGCACATGCACTCAGTCTCTAATGTTGTTGAACTGTGCAGGTCTAGTGTAAAGTGGTGTAAGGAGATTGAGTTTGGAAAAAAGTCGAGTCTACTGGCCTCCAAGTGGGTTGTCCTCACAACTGCACAACTATACGCTTTGACTTTGGCTATGTTTTATACTTTAGTTGGAGAAGCGGGCAGGGAAGAGGAGGAGTACTCAGTACAGCTGGTTATTCTAGTGGTCTACAGCTTTGTCTGACGTTACCACACCAAGGACTGGTACAGAGATATTCAGTTTCCCTGAATGGCTTTGTAGCATATTTCTGTTATAGAGGACCCTAACCCTCATATGTAGGTATTGCAGTTACAGTTATTGCCACAGTCATAGCCACAGTTACTGTCACAGTTAATGTTACTGTGTGATAGAAACAGTAATCCACGGATGAGGTCGTTTACAGTTGCAGTATTACTGCATAGTACTAAGTACTTAATGCAGAACTGCTGTAACACACAGTATTGTGCAAAAGATGACTAGAGCAGAACAGGCAGTGATGGAAATGAAGTGCAGGTGATATACAGATGTACAATGATGCTGAGTAACAGATTAATTTGATGGATTGGAGTGTAGATTTGTACAATCCGATGGCTGTAGGAAGAAATGACCTGTCAGTGTTTTTCCTGCAGCGAGGTCTGCTGCCCATTGTGTGCTCTCTGTCCATGTAGTGTTTTGTGGACTGGGTGAGAGTTCTTCATGATCACGGACACCTTTGCCAACATCCCATTACCCTCTCCAGCACCATCTCCACTGTGTCCAGTTTAGCCCCCAGGACTGAGTCGGTCAGTCTAATGATCTTGCTCAGTCTGTTTGGGTCTTTTGTTGTAGTATTGCTGCCCAGCACACAATGGCACAGAAAAATTATACTTGGCACCACAGATTTGTAGAAAGTTCATAGCAGCTAGGTTGTCACACCAAAGAACCTCAGCCTTCAAAAAGTAGCGCTGGCTTTGGCCTTTCTTGTACAGCTTGTCCATGTTTACTTCCCATTCCAACTTGTCCCACAATTGAACACCCAAAAATAGTCCAAGACTAAGCTTAATCCCTGTGCAGGAAATTGGCCCCTGTAGTTTCATGGTTCTTTCATAAGAGTCTGGAATTTCATCTTCATACTGGATTTATAATCACTGTATGCTTTTTATCATCACCTACATTTGTTTAAAACTAATTATAACTGAAAATGATTCTGATCTGCTTTTTTGGGGGTATTTTCATTTCACTTCTCACTCTGTGTGGCCAGGCCATCTGATAACACACCAGCCTGGTCCCTCAAAGCCCTGCAGGTTCTTGTTAGATGGTTCCACTGTTGTCTCATTTCTTCCACAAGTAGAGCCTCTTCCTCGATAAGTCTCTCCAGCTGCATCACCTTGTCAAAAACGTTCTTCTTCATGTCTTGTGTTTCAGAGGATATAGGTAGGACTAGCTCGTATTGGGTTTCACAGTAAACAGGATGGTGCATCGGTAAGGACACAGGAATAAAGACGATGGAACATCATTTCTTCTTATTAAACTGTATTGTAATCCAATAGTACTTCGCAGTACAACTTGACATTCAGCATTGCTCACAGTCTGAAATAACAAAAAAAAAAAAAAAACATAAAATCATATTCGAACAAATATTGTAAACTGCTGAATCAGATAAGAAATGATCACTTAATAAATAATAAGTATTAACATTCAGTTCTAGCAGGAATAGTATTTAAGGGACATTACGTTCTAGAGAATATGCACACGGTTACATATAGAGCTTCCCTATATGTTTGGCGAAAATGAGAACTGCACTACTATGTCCTCAGGCGGAAGCCATTTTTCGCACAGAACAAGAACTTTACTGCAGCTCGAACGACTTTCTTTCTCTCTTTATTCTTTAACATGGAGTAAATTCTCACAAGGAACAAACTTGAACAGCCAACTAGCTGGCACTTACTTGTCATCATCAACTCAATGCATGGATATCATCAGCTGAACTGAATTGGTTGGCAGGGGAGTGTAATTGAATTGAAAGGCGATGCACACAGCATCAGAGCTCCTGCTTCTCTCTCTCACTCCACACATCATTTCCAGTTCTCCTGCAGTGTGAGTGTTAATAATTTGACATCTGATGTTAGTGCTGCAACTGTCTGTCCTGACTACACAGGCAATCCGTGACTGGTTTTACATTGTGGAGGAAGAAAAGCAGAAGCACTGTGACAGTTAATCAGAGGAGTCGGGCGTTCAGTCATTTTCTCCTGACTCTGGAACATGGTCACTCTGTGAGGTTGAAAGCACAGTTTAGTGCAAATGGGCAAAAAAGGGGGTAAAAATGTCAGGTCTAATGATCTTCATGGTCAGAATCTGCACATTTCTATGGTCTGAAACAAATGAAAAGTCTGAGTTTAATGAGTTCAAATGAAGAATCACAAAAATGGTTCATGTCAAAATTAACATACCAGAATCCCAAGTCATAACGTCAGCGAGTACAAAAGTAGTCGTAGCATACATCAGAAACAGCAGTGCTGCTAGAGTTTTTAAACGTTGTGTCCACTCACTGTCCACTCACTGTCCACTCGTTTAGACACTCCTACCAAGGTGGTAGGTGTGTACAATTACAAGCCAACGTCTCCAAAGCAGAATGACAAGCTCGGTTTGTCTACAGAGTGAACAGTGAAAACTCCAACAGCCCTTCTGTGTCTGATTCAGTCACACCAGTGCAATAAACTGGTACTATCTGGGTGGTGGGTTATTCTCAGCACTGCAGTAACACTGACAGGGAGGTGGCGTGTTAGTGTGTGTTGCACCAGTGCGAGTGAGTCAGACACACAGCAGTGCTGCTGGAGTTTTTAAACAGATCAGGGTCACTGAGAATAGTCCACCAATCACAAATATCCAGCCAACAGCGTCCTGTGACCAACTGGAAATGATAGTCTTGTGGAGGTCCTGAATACTAAAGAAAAAGGCAAAGGTGTGCTGGCAAAGTACACAGGGAAAAAGATGGATTACAGTATGTAACTGTACAACCAAGACCTATATGGTCAGTGGAACTGATCAAATGAAAAACGTGCAGAAACAATGAGGTGGTTTTATTGAACATGCTCACTAGAGTATAAACACAGTATAAAGATTATGTAAGGGTTTAAGTGTACGATGTGGAAGGGGCACTTTGCTCCATGTAAAAATGTATTTGAACTGGAAATTACCTAAATGACCTACAACTTAATGTTATTGTCACAGATTTCACATTTAAAAATTAATTCCACAAGTTCATGATGTCTGGGAGGCAACCTGAACATGGCTACTTACCAGTTACTCGATATAGATCCCCCCTTTTCTGCTGCATGCCCAAGAATAGGCCTTCAATCACATGTTGCAACCCCACTGGATCATCTGATCTGGGGTCATGTGGAGCTGTAAAGAATATTTGTCAGGTTAAGGTGGTTGACATTAAAAGTAAATCTAACATATTGAGATAAAGACAAAACAGTAAATGACTAAACAACATGGGATGTAAAATTAAAAGACGACACCCATAAATGTTTTGCCAAGAAAATCTGAGAATCTATCTATAGTTTGCCTTATTTTTAGTTTTAGGGTGACTAATAAGTATTCCAACATTTTGACAGAGAAAGTCAAATCACTTATGCAATGAGAAAGCAATTATACAAATAATTTTGAAGTTTGTTTGCCATGGTCACTCTATCAGTTAAAAGGGCAGGTGTTAAAATATACTTGTAAAAAACAGTAAGATGATCCTCCCTCCTGACATGCAATGTGATCATATCCACTCGAGCTGTAATGATGAAGGAACTGATAAAGGTGCTGTTTCACCAGGGCTTAGTCAACAAATATGATCAATGAAAAGTAGGGTAAAAAAAGCACAATACATGAGCACTGTAAGTAAAGGTACACTTCCCAGCCTTACTCATGTATTTTGTACTTAGAGCCACTCGTGGCAAAAAGCTGTTAAATATGGTAGTGCCTACCCCTGTTTGGTTTCTGCCACCCTGCGGCACCTACAGCATTTATATCAGATGTCAAGAATACAAATTTGAAGTTTAAAAACACCCCCAATATGGTAAAATACTTAACTGTGTGTTCGACAATACACAATTACCTCACATTTTGTAGAACGCCCCTTTGCATGCAGAAAAGTCTAAGTCATCTAAGTCAAGTTTTGTATTTCTGGGAATGTCTGAGCCGGCTTCTGCAGATAGGGCCAATATCCACACATTATATCAGTGCAGAAGAACTTTCCGTTTGTTTTTGTGGCCAGTTCTTCTTGCAAAAATGGAGGATTGGCAAATATCTCCCTCAATACATGTTTAGACCTTTAAGCAAACTGCCACCTCCAGGACGACTTCATCACATATGATGTTTGTCTTTTTAGAGGTCTCTCTGGCTGCAGCCCATGTTGATGTCCCACAGATTCCTTTTCCATGTACCTGTAACACAATGTCACTATCAAATATATACAAAAAGTAAATCCTGCTTCACTATGTACAGCCTAAAGTGTTTTGATAAATATCTTACTGGCTTGGCCTTCTTACGAACGAATCTTTATCACTGGCAAAAAAATGCCATCAGAAAATGTCTGTTCCTCTAAAGAAAACATTAAAGATAATAGAGATACTCCCTAGAGATTCTGACAGTTTACAGTTATTAATAATAACATAACTCTTTGTTTTGCTGAAACGATGTAGTTTTCGGTTTCCATCGACAGACACAGCAACTGTATCTAGGGTGCAAACTGGGCAAGAGAAGTGGTCAATGCTACAGAATTTTTTTTTTCATGATGACAATATGTTCATTCAAGAAAAGCTTTTTGGAAGATACACAAATCGCCACAAATGTTCCCATTCTGGAATTAGGAAAATACTGAATAACAGTGGCATGCTAATTACAGACCTGCACAAATAAGGACAAGTGGCTTTTCAACAGCCTCACCCTTCCAAATTGTTGTGAACAACATTTTAGGTGTGAAAAATACATACCAATAACTTGGTGTGCATTTACATCCGCAAAGCATTGTTCACTAGCTGAAGCTTCAGATGTTCTTGCATTTTCTGGATTTTTTTTTTTTTTGACATTTTCATACATGACGAATGTTTCCTCATAGAGGATGGGAAGCTGAACCATTTTTTGTTATTGTTCAGCAACTCATGAAAATGTATTTTACAAAATGACCTGTAAAGGAGGGACAAGGCACTGGTGACCCCTGTGTCCATCAGGGGGGTCAATGTGGACACTGTGGAGAACTACAAATATCTAGGAGTTGACATTGACAACTAACTAGACTGGGCTAAGAAGACTGACGCCCTCTACAGGAAGGACCAAAGTCGTCTCTATTTTCTAAGGTCCTTCAATAACTGCCAGACTATGCTCAGGATCTTCTATGAGTCTGTGGTGGCAAGTGCAAGTGCATGCTGGGACAGGCTGAGAGTGGCAGACACCAACAGACTAAACAAACTGATCCAAAAGGCCAGTGATGATGTGGGTGTGGAGGTAGACTCACTGAGGCAGTGTCAGAGGGGAGGATGCTGTATAAGCTGCATGCCATTACGGATAATGGCTCCCACTCACAGGAGCACATTCAGTGCAAGACTCATCACCAAAATGCACCAAAGAGCACCACAGGTCATTCCTACCTGTGACCATCAAACTCTAACTCCTCCCTCAATGTGTGACACTGTGGTTCATCAGAAAAATACTCAAATTATACTGTACATATGTGCAATAATACTGGTAATGCAATTCATTGAAATATGTGTATTAAATCAGTGGTACAATCATTTCAACACATTACACATTATTTCACACATGGTGATTTAGATCAGAAAGGGCTGATTACCCAGACATGGATTGATCATAATCCCAGACACTAACTAGCTTTTTTCCAGTGGTGATCTTCACTGAAGTTCTCTTTTAGTCAAGGACTAGGTTTAATGCAAGTCTGGGAAACCAGCTCAGATAGTTCTAACATTCAGATGATTAACCTCAAATAATCAAATTAGCCCATTTTCACAAAACCCATAATTAACTCACCTGTCCACGTGTCGACCTGGTCCCTGCAAGAGGCAGAGAAAGACATTGAGAATCAATGATGAATAGATGTTCAAAGCTGTAAAAAAGAGAAAGATCATAATTACACACAATTAGATCCAGTATGAAATCAGTTAGTACAGCATACGAGATCTCTAGCCAGCACATCGTGACAACCACAAAAAAACACCAGCTGCTTTATCTAGCAAGCGCTCCTCATTAGCCACCTAGCGCTAGCTAGCTAATGTACGAGCTCAGCTGACACCTCACTCTACACTAATGAATGAGCAGACAGTGTCTCCCGTTCCCTTATCTTCGTATAAGCTTTTGGTAAAAGATATGTTAGAAGAACCTCTGATTTAACCACCAAACTATATGAGAATGGCCACAACTACAGCTCGCTGTGTACCTGATGCTATGTTAGAGGCTGCATTAGCCTAGCCACCTAGCTAGCTGTTACCTACTAGCTAGATAAATCACCCTTAATCAGTAGAAAGTACCCAGTTCCCCTATATCTTAAACCTAAAAAGTGGTCAGAGGTACGTATATCCCATGAGACCAGGCTGATTATTTCACTTATCAATTAAAAACAATAAAGAGTAGATATATACAGGCAGACAGATATATAGATCTATAGATAGATATATTGGCATAACATAAAATCATGAAATGTAATATATAGCAACAGTAAATTACTATTAGGCCCATATTTGAAGACAGATTTTGGATTACTGAAAGAACCCTGTTGATGACAGGAGTGATTTTAATGTGTTCAGGTGTTGGTGCAGGTGTGTATACATGAGTAAACTCAGGTGAGCACCAGTTCACAAATGCATCTTTCAAAAGTCAGAGAAACAGCTGCTGCTGGAACTTTAGAACTGTGTCTTTATGATGTAAGAATGTTCTATTATCAATCATTCCATTAAACTCCCAGTTGCTCCTCTGATCCTCCAGCTGCAGACATGTAACCAGCACCCTCTCCACACATCAGGACAGCAAATGTAGGACAAACAGTCTTTTCATTATTCCTGTCCGCCGTGGCAGTGTGCTTTAGCCTTGAGGTTGCTGAACTGACTGGGTTTTTAAAGTCTGCTGCTGATGTGTGTTTTAATTTTAACTGGGTAAAAGTTGTAATGTTGAGAAGCTGATGATGTTTTTGGGATGGTGGACAGACTATTAAGGTTTGCAAGTGGTGAAGAATTTAATCTATTGATCTATGTAGGATTAGACAGGTAGAAAAATGGTAGTAAAAAACAGTTACAAATAAAGATAGACAAAAGACAGACAGAAGAAGTAAACATACAGACTAAAATGTACATAGATAGATAAAGAGAGAGAGAGAGAGAGAGAGCTGAACTACAGATGGACTAAAGATGCTTGAAATAAAAAAAAGAAACATCCTGACTGTTCTACAATTTATTTAATACAGTCATTTATCTAACTGTCCTAAAAATTCTCCAAATGGATAAAAAAAATGACGAGTTAACAGATACATAGCTAGCTAGAGAGATAAATAGACAGATAAATAGTTACAAAGATGAATGTTTTCTACTCTCAGTATAAGAGGTAAGGGCTAATTTAATTTTAAAAATTCTTCAAATTTTTTCCATTTACATGATAAACAGCATTATCTGATTTCTTTTTTTTTCATTACAGGAACCTGTGTTTGAAATGAAACAAAGAAACAACCTGACTGTCCTACAAATTCTCCAAATGGATAAAAAGAAAAATAATTTTAAAAAAAATTACAGGTTTACAGACACATAGCTAGCTAGCTAGATAAATTGACAGATAAATAGTCAGATAGATAAATTTCTCCGAGTTTTCTACTCTCAGTATAAGAGGTAAGGGGTAATTTAATTAAAATAATTCTTAATATTTGTCTATTTACATGATATACAGCATTAACTTATTCCCTCTTTTTTTATTACAGGAACCTGTGTTTGAAATGAAACAAATACCCTAACTGTCCTACAATTTTACCAACTGGATAAAAAAACAATGACGGGTTATTTGACACATAGCTAGCTACCTAGATAAATACACATATAAATAGTTAGATAGATGAATTTCTCTGAATTTTGTGCTCTCAGTATAAGAGGTAAGGGGTCATTTAATTATATTAATTCTTTATATTTTTCCATTTACATGATAAACAGCATTATCTGATTTCTTTTTTTTTACATTACAGGAACCTGTGTTTGAAATGAAACAAAGAAAAACAACCTGACTGTCCTACAAATTCTACAAATGGAGAAAAAAAGAAAAAAAAAAAGAAAAAAAAAAAAACAAATGACGGGTTTATAGACACATAGCTAGCTAGCTAGATAAATGGACAGATAAATAGTTAGATAGATGAATTTCTCTGAGTTTTCTACTCTCAGTATAAGAGGTAAGGGGTAATTTAATTTAAATAACCCTTAATATTTTTCTATTTACATGATAAACAGCATTAACTGATTCCCTCTTTTTTATTACAGGAACCTGTGTTTGAAATGAAACAAAGACAAACACCCTGACTGTCCTACAATTTCACCAACTGGATAAAAACAATGACGGGTTATTTGACACATAGCTAGCTACCTAGATAAATAGACAGATAAATAGTTAGATAGATGAATTTCTCCGAATTTTGTGCTCTCAGTATAAGAGGTAAGGGGTCATTTAATTATATTAGTTCTTTATATTTTTCTATTTGCATGATAAACAGCATTATCTGATTTCTTTTTTTTTACATTACAGGAACCTGTGTTTGAAATGAAACAAAGAAAAACAACCTGACTGTCCTACAAATTCTACAAATGGAGAAAAAAAGAAAAAAAAAAAGAAAAAAAAAAAAACAAATGACGGGTTTATAGACACATAGCTAGCTAGCTAGATAAATGGACAGATAAATAGTTAGATAGATGAATTTCTCTGAGTTTTCTACTCTCAGTATAAGAGGTAAGGGGTAATTTAATTTAAATAACCCTTAATATTTTTCTATTTACATGATAAACAGCATTAACTGATTCCCTCTTTTTTATTACAGGAACCTGTGTTTGAAATGAAACAAAGACAAACACCCTGACTGTCCTACAATTTCACCAACTGGATAAAAACAATGACGGGTTATTTGACACATAGCTAGCTACCTAGATAAATAGACAGATAAATAGTTAGATAGATGAATTTCTCCGAATTTTGTGCTCTCAGTATAAGAGGTAAGGGGTCATTTAATTATATTAGTTCTTTATATTTTTCTATTTGCATGATAAACAGCATTATCTGATTTCTGTTTTTCATTACAGGAACCTGTGTTTGAAATGAAACAAAGACAAACACCCTGACTGTCCAATAATTTCACCAACTAGATAAAAACAATGACTGGTTAAAATACACATAGCTAGCTACCTAGATAAATAGACAGATAAATAGTTAGATAGATGAATTTCTTTGAGTTTTGTGCTCTCAGTATAAGAGGTAAGGGGTCATTTAATTCAAGTTATTCTTTATATTTTTCAATTTGCATAATAAACAACATTATCTCATCTCCTTTTTTCATTACAGGAACCTGTGTTTGAAATGAAACAAAGACAAACACCCTGACTGTCCTACAATTTCACAAACTGGATAAAAAAATTTACAGGTTGAAATACACATAGCTCTCTATCTAGATGAATTAACAGATAAATAGTTAGATAAATGAATTTCTCCAAATTTTGAGCTCTCAGTATAAGAGGTAAGGGGTAATTTAATTGAAGTTATTCTTTATATTTTTCTATTTACATGATAAACAGCATTGTGATTTTTCTTTCATTATTGGAACGTGTGTTTGAAATGAAACAAAGACAAACACCCTGACTGTCCTACAAATTCTCCAAATGAATAAAATAAAATGATGGGTTATAGACACATAGCTAGCTGGCTAAACAGACAGATAAATAGTTAGACAGGTGAATTTCTCAGAAGTTTGTGCTCTCAGTATAAGAGGTAAGAGATCATTCAATTTAAATAATTCTTAATATTTGTCTATTTACATGATATAAAGCATTAACTGACTTCTTTTTTTTATTACAGGAACCTGTGTTGATAATGAAACAAAGACAAACAACCTGATTGTCCTAAAATTTCACCAACTGGATAGAAAAAATGAAGGGGTAATAGATAAATAGCTAGCTAGCTAGATACAAAGACAGATAAATAGTTAGATAGATGAATTTCTCTGAGTTTTCTACTCTCAGTATAAGAGGTAAGGGGTAATTTAATTTAAATAACCCTTAATATTTTTCTATTTACATGATAAACAGCATTATCTGATTCCCTCTTTTTTATTACAGAAACCTGTGTTTGAAATGAAACAACAACAAACACCCTAACTGTCCAACAATTTCACCAACTGGATAAAAACAACGACGGGTTATTTGACACATAGCTAGCTAGCTAGATAAATAGACAGATAAATAGTTAGACAGATGAATTTCTCCGAATTTTGTGCTCTCAGTATAAGAGGTAAGGGGTCATTTAATTATATTAATTCTTTATATTTTTCTATTTGCATGATAAACAGCATTATCTGATTTCTGTTTTTCATTACAGGAACCTGTGTTTGAAATGAAACAAAGACAAACAACCTGCCTGTCCTACAAATTCTCCAAATGAATAAAATAAAATGATGGGTTATAGACACATAGCTAGCTGGCTAAACATACAGATAAATAGTTAGATAGATGAATTTCTCCGAATTTTGTGCTCTCAGTATAAGAGGTAAGAGATCATTCAATTTAAATAATCCTTATTATTTTTCTATTTACATGATATACAGCATTAATGGATTCAGTCTTTTTTATTACAGGAACCTGTGTTTAAAATGAAACAAAGACAAACATCATGACTGTCCTACTATTTCACTAACTGGATAGAAAAAATGAAGGGTTAATAGACAAATAGCTAGCTATCTAAATAAATTGACAGATAAAGAGTTAGATAGATGAATTTCTCCGAGTGTTCTGCTCTCATTATAAGAGGTAAGAGGTCATTCAATTAAAATCATTCTTAATATTTTTCTATTTACATGATAAACAGCATTAACTGATTCCCTCTTTTTTATTACAGGAACCTGTGTTTGAAATAAAACAAACACCCTAACTGTCCTACAATTTCACCAACTGGATAAAAACAATGACGGGTTATTTGACACACAGCTAGCTACCTAGATAAATAGACAGATAAATAGTTAGATAGATGAATTTCTCCGAATTTTGTGCTCTCAGTATAAGAGGTAAGGGGGTCATTTAATTATATTAATTCTTTATATTTTTCTATTTGCATGATAAACAGCATTATCTGATTTCTGTTTTTCATTACAGGAACCACACTCAGTACTGGAGTCCCACAGGGTTGTGTTCTTTCACCCCTTCTCTTCAGCCTGTACACTAATGACTGTGTCTCCAAAGATCCAGCTGTAAAGATCCTGAAATTTGCAGATGACTCCACTCTGGTGGGCCTCATAGCCAACAGTGATGAGTCTGCCTACAGAAAGGAAATTGAGCAGCTGGTGTCCTGGTGCAGCAACAACCACCTGCTGCTAAACACAGAAAAGACTGTAGAGATGGTGGTGGACTTCCAAAGCAATCCACCCACCCTCCCCCCCTCCACATCAACAACACTGCAGTATCAATGGTGGAGTCACTCAAGTTCCTGGGCACCACCATTTCCAGAGACTTGAAATGGGAGGAAAACACCATCTCCATCATCAAGAAAGCTCAACAAAGAATGTTCTTCTTGAGACAGCTCAAGAAATTCAACCTGCCACAGACCCTGATGATCCAGTTCTACACAGCGATCATCGAGTCCATTATCACAGCCTCCATAACTATCTGGTTTGGTTCCTCCACCTCACAAGAAAGAACCAAACTCCAGCGCATCATCAGGACAGCAGAGAGGATCATCGGATGTAACCTGCCATCACTTCAGCAGATCTACACCAGCAGGATGAGGAAGCGGGCTGGCAAGATTACATCTGACCCCTCACATCCTGGACACCTCCTCTTCCAGACACTCCCCTCGGGTAGAAGACTGCGGTCCATCAAAACCAGCACAACACGTCATGCTAACAGCTTCTTCCCCAGAGCTGTAGCGCTCCTCAATCACAGTGGACACCTCCCACTGTAAACCTCAAAACTTACAACTGAACTGTACCAAACCGGACTGAACAGCTATTTTGCACTCTACCTATTTGCACTATGACTATTTGCACACCTGTACAGATGTTCTTTTCTGTAAATATATTTTCAGCTCTTTATTACCTTTAGTAATTTTTACTTTTTTAATCCCCTACCCTATTTATTGTTTAGTGTCATTTTCCTTTAGTTTAAGACTGTGTTCTGTGTTTTTTGTTACTTTTCATACGTGTTGCTCTCACCAAGACAAATTCCTTGTATGTGTAACATACTTGGTGAAATAAAGAGATTCTGATTCTGTGTTTGAAATGAAACAAAGACAAACACCCTGCCTGTCCTACAAATTCTCCAAATGAATAAAATAAAATGATGGGTTATAGACACATAGCTAGCTGGCTAAACATACAGATAAATAGTTAGATAGATGAATTTCTCCGAATTTTGTGCTCTCAGTATAAGACGTAAGAGATCATTCAATTTAAATAATCCTTATTATTTTTCTATTTCCATGATAAACAGCATTATCTGATTTCTGTTGTTCATTACAGGAACCTGTGTTTGAAATTAAACAAAGACAAACAACCTGTTTGTCCAATAATTTCACCAACTAGATAAAAACAATGACTGGTTAAAATACACATAGCTAGCTAGCTAGATAAATTATCAGATAAATAGTTCGATAGATGAATTTCTCTGAATTCTGATTCCTTTATTCTGAATTCCCGAATTCTGATTCCTGAATTTCTCTAAATTCTGACTGTCCAATATTTGATTCCTTTATTTTTCATTACAGGAACCGGTGTTTGAAATGAAACAAAGACAAACACCCTGACTGTCCAATAATTTCACCAACTAGATAAAAACAATGATGGGTTAATTGAAACATAGCTAGCTTGATAAATACACAGATAAATAGTTAAAATAGATGAAATTCTCTGAGGTTTCTGCTCTCAGTATAAGAGGTAAGAGGTAACCGAATTGAATAAATTCTTTTAATAATAAATCCTTATTATTTTTCTATTTACATGATAAACAGCATTATCTGATTTCTTTTTTTCATTATAGGAACCTGTGTTTGAAATGAAACAAAGACAAACACCCTAATTGTCCTACAAATTCTCCAAATGGATAAAAATTGATGTGTTAAAAGACACACAGCTAGCTAGCTTGATAAATAGACAGATAAACAGTTAGATGACATTTTCTGAGTTTTCTGCTCTCAGTATAAGAGACCAGGTCAATTGGGTCAGGCTAAAACACACAGCAGATTTGCAAGTCGATTTTACTGGCCAAGTCAGCTGCTAGATATAGCTGAATTTTGTAATGTCTGTCCAGAGTGTCAGTTAACAGCATCTGAGAAAAAGTCAGACAGGGTGCCATTAATAAGTCTGACAGTTATTGACATGCCATTTTCACGGATTGCCATGGATATAATACGCCCTTTACCAAGAGGCCGGGCAGGAAATCGCCATATTTTAGTAATCTGGGTCTATGCTACCCGGAAGCATTTGCTCTGAGAAAGACTGAAAAGCTAAACATCCTGTCCTACGTTCTCAAGATGAGGGACAAGCTGAGGGAGCTGAAGGAAAGGATACCAGCTGGGCTGTTTAAAGAACAACCAGGACAGACAAGCCTCATGCAGCACATTATCTGGTACTGGTATCTGGTATCTGTCACTGGTAGCTGACTCATCACCAGCCCATACACAGTAGAGACTTGTGACTATGTGACATGTTAACTACCTGGTGATTCTGGGGGGATGAGGGCGCTGCAATTTCACCAACTGGATAAAAACAATGACGGGTGGATAGACACATAGCTAGCTAGCTAGATAAATAGATAGATAGTTGGATAGATGAATTCCTCTGAATTTTCTGCTCTTAGTATAAGAGGCAAGGGGTCATTTAATTCAAATAATTCTTTACATTTTTCTATTTAAACAATAAACAGCATTTTCTGCTTTTCTCTTTCATTACAGAAACCTGTTTCTGAAATAAAACAAAGAGAAATGTCCTGACTGTCCTACAATTTCTTCAATTGGATCAAATCTGTCTAGTTAGGTAGATAGACAGATACGTAGCACGCGTAAATGTAACACAGGAGCTACGTTAGCTAACTCAGTGTCTACACCAACCGTTACACCACAACAGGCATTTCTATTGAGGGACAGATCAACCATAGGTTGGGATTCTTCAGGGGTTTGGACCAGTGTTGATATCTCACTAGGTACTCTAAGGAGAGCTTGGACAGAGATGCGACGGACCAGTGAGTACAGGGTTAAAGATACACTCATATATTTATTCACAGAAATGATGTGACCTTCTTCTTATGTGTGTGTGTGAATAGTTGTGAGTGGCTAATAGGAAAGAAAAAAACATATAAAAATGGAGTAGGAGGTATAAATGAGTTATAAGAGGAAACTGTAGATCAATGAGGCTCTATAAAAAAATAAAATAACGGTACTGGAAAAATGCAGAAGTTCAGATTTAACAACAAAACCCAATACACATAAGGCCCTCAACAAAAGATTAAATGGTAGTAAAATAATAAACTTCAGAGGCAAGAATTCGTGAGATATTTTACTCAACTTTAACAATATAACAGTCCTTTAAGTCTGAAATGTGAACCAACAGTTTTTTCCTTTTGTTATAATCAAAGTTCCTTTCTGGAGTAATATCGTCTCAAAGTGTCAGAAAAGTGTGTTTAAATCTTCACTACCCGGATAGACTAAGACTGTGTGTGTGTGTGTGTGTGTGTGTGTGTGTGTGTGAGTGTTCCCGCTTCTGACGTCACTCGCGCAGTACTCTGGGAAGTGTAGTCTCGGGTAGTCTCGCCATCTTGGACAAATTCGCTCGCTTTTCCCGTCAACAAAACAACCTGTACGATACAGCACTAAGTTCAGCAAGACTGTACGACAAGCATATTCATCTCAGCATGTCTCTGAGTCCGTAAACAGCAGGATTTAACACTTAACATCGTAGATTTACACTTAAACAAGATGCTAATCCCGCTAGCCTCTGCCTGTTAGCCTACAGCTTAGCAGCTGAAACGAACTAGCCGAGGTCTGTCTCCCACATTTATACTCCGGCTGTTTAATAATCTTTTAACTCCCTTATCAACACTTTCAACATCTTATCACTTGGAAATCTACACTTACTAACTCATAATCCCTCCTTAAACAGCCCTGTCTGAACTCACCGGTGTTTCTCTTCACAACTGAACAGAAACTGATGAGAGTTTATCAAACTCAGGACTAAAGAACACTGAAAAAACGAGGAATGGGGGATTTTATATCCCCTCTGGAGCCTTAATCAGCTTTTAACTTCAATAACTGCTCACAAAAAATAGCACCACAGCATCAGCTCTGGACACAACACACACTCACACTTGAAGAGAGCAAGAAGTGAAGAGGGGGAGAGAAGGTGGGGGGCAAATGAACAGCCTCTGTAGAAGAGCTCAGAAAGAGGCTCCTAATTTTAACAGGGTTACAGACAGACAGACAGATAGACAGACAGATAGAGAGACAGACAGACAGATAGATAGACAGATAGAGAGACAGACAGAGAGACAGATAGAGAGACAGATAGAGAGACAGACAGACAGACAGATAGACAGACAGATAGAGAGACAGATAGATAGATAGATA
The DNA here is from genome assembly GCF_030463535.1 of Salminus brasiliensis. NCBI lineage: Eukaryota > Metazoa > Chordata > Actinopteri > Characiformes > Bryconidae > Salminus > Salminus brasiliensis. The sequence continues at coordinate 10,472,146 of NC_132881.1, read as the reverse complement.
GATAGATAGATAGACACCTTAAAACAAACAGTGCGGGAACTAGAGCGTAAATGGCGGACGACCAAACTAGAGGTGTTCCACTCTGCGTGGAAGGACAGCCTTAGTCAATATAGAAAGGCACTCATTAAAGCTCGCTCAGTGTATTTGGCCTCGCTGATCGAGAAAAACAAAAACAATCCCAGAGTTCTTTTTACTGAGATCTCTAAACTTAGTAAAAGCCAGGCAGATTCTCAACCCCAGATCCCAACATCTTTAACCAGTAATGTTTTTATGGACTATTTTAAAAATAAAATAGAAAATATTAGACAACAAATCCAACCCTGCTTATTAAATCAAACATGGCCGTCACCTGATGTAGTTGCTTTAGAACATAACTTAGCTGTAGAACAAAGGCTGGAAGCCTTCTACCCATTTCCACAGCCTGAACTAGAAAAAATTATTTCCTCAGCTAATTGTACAACCTGTACACTCGACCCAATTCCCTCTAAATTGCTAAAAGAAATACTCCCAATTATAATCACACCTCTTTTAACAATTGTAAATTCATCCCTTTGCCTTGGGCATGTACCCCAAACCCTTAAAATAGCAGTTATAAAACCTTTAATCAAGAAACCAAATCTTGATCCTAGCGTATTATAATATATATAGACCCATCTCCAACTTAACATTCGTATCTAAGATATTAGAAAAAGCTGTGGCCCAACAACTCTGCTTATACCTGAGTAAAAATTACATGTATGAGAAATTCCAATCTGGATTTAGACCAAATCACAGCACAGAGACAGCCCTAGTGAAGATTACAAATGATCTCCTTCTTGCCTCTGATCAAGGCTACGTATCTTTATTAGTCCTACTAGACCTTAGTGCAGCCTTTGATACAATAGATCATACTATATTACTAGAAAGATTAGAGAAAATGGTTGGAATCACAGGGACAGCCCTATCATGGTTCCAATCATATCTAACGGGACGCTATCAATTCGTAAAGATAAAATATTTATCTTCAAATTACACAGAAGTAAGATATGGAGTTCTGCAAGGCTCAATTTTAGGACCACTATTATTTACATTACACATGTTACCACTGGGCTCAGTTATAAGCAGACATGGCGTTAATTTCCATTTCTATGCAGATGACACACAGCTCTATATATCAGCCAAACCTGACGATAATTTAGACTACAGAAAATGGAGGACTGTGTAAAGGATATAAAACTCTGGATGTCACATAACTTCCTTCTTCTTAACAGTGACAAAACCGAGGTTCTCCTTTTAGGTCCAAAGGACATTAGACATAAACTATCTGACTTAATGTTAGACTTGGCCGATGCTTCCATCATTCCTGGTTTAGCAGCTAAAAATCTTGGTGTCACATTTGACTCAGATTTATCATTTGAGCAACATATAGCTAATATTAGTAGAACAGCCTTTATGCAGCTTAGGAACATCTCCAAACTAAGAAACTCCTTATCACTAGATTAGACGCAGAAAAGCTAGTACATGCTTTTATTACCTCAAGGCTAGATTACTGTAATGCATTACTGTCAGGTTGTTCCAGCAGGAACCTCAATAAACTTCAGCTGGTGCAAAATGCTGCAGCCAGGGTCCTTACTAAAACTAGAAAATTTGACCATATCAGTCCAGTTCTATCAGCACTTCATTGGCTCCCAGTTAAATTCCGTATCGAATACAAAATTCTTCTATTAACATGTAAGGCCCTACATGGCCTCGCTCCTGAATACCTGCGGGATCTTATTGTATATTACGAACCATCAAGACTACTTAGATCTCAGGGTGCTGGCCTCTTACTCGTGCCCAAAATTCAGAAAACCTCAGCAGGGGGAAGAGCCTTTTCTTATAAAGCCCCCCAACTCTGGAATAACCTTCCAGATAATGTTCGGGACTCAGACACAGTCTCAATCTTTAAATCTAAGCTGAAAACGTTTAGTTTAGCTTTTGGTAATTAATGTTTCTTAGATAAGGGTTGCAGGTCCAGGGAATTGTAGGGAATTGTAGGGAATTGTAGTACACTGAGATGCTGGAGCTGTCGTCTCGCTGCTTACACGCGATCACTCAGGTTTGTTGGAGCAGATAGATGCTGGTGTTTTCAGGGTGCTCCCGTGTCCATGTTACCTTCTGGCTCTCTCCTTTTAAGTAGGCTGTTATAATCAGTCCTGCCGGAGTCGTCAGACATACTCTGATGCGGATGCTCAACATTCTCCGGCCTCCATAAAATTCCTTTCAGAACTAACTTTCTCTTTCTCTTTTTACCTTCTCAGAGTAAATGGCCACCCAGCCCGACCTGCTGGAAGATTGCCCGCTGAGGTCCCCTGCGTCAAACCAGCTGCCACCTACCAGTCCGGCCAGCGACCCATGGCGGACCGGCGGCTCTCCCGCCTGCCGCTGCTGCCTGTTTGGTGGCCGTATTGAAACCTAGATGGACTCGTGTCTGTCTGCCACTATTAATATCACCACTATTAACTTTCTGTTGTATCTGGTTTGGTAATTTTTATCATTAATGTTTAAATAGTTCTGACCAAAGGAGGATGGGTCCCCCTTGTGAGTCTTGGTTCCTCCCAAGGTTTCCTTCTCCAGCTCTGAGGGAGTTTTTCCTTGCCACTGTCGCCGTTGGCTTGCTCACAGGGGTCTTTGATCCTTCATGTTATTTCTTCTTTCTTCTCTGTCTCTGTCCTTTATTAAGTACTAATTATGTAAAGCTGCTTTGTGACAACAACAGTTGTAAAAAGCGCTATACAAATAAATCTGACTTGACTTGACAGTGACTGAATGTGTGTAATTTAGCTTCATTACACCACCTCAGGGGATCTGAAATCAAGTAGTCACACAAATGAGCGGAGCCTTGGCATCGCCTTCCGCACTTTCAGCTTCCTCTGGTTTTTCTGTTCTTTCTGTCATTAGCAGTGCAAGCTGTTGTAGGAACCCGTGTGATGAGTATCACAGATCTGCTCCTCAAGGGTTGTTTTAACAACAGCAAGATTTATTTCCTACAGAAATGGTACATTTATCTTCTGAGGTGTATTTTTATTACAATAGACTAATTATTGTAACTGTGCGTAATTATTAAATATACATATTTTAGTTTCAGGATTCGAGAAATCATTCCTCTGCCGGTCAGTACAGCCTCAGGAGGAAACTAGTACCTACTAGACGGCTGAGAGAGTACTTGGAGGAAGCGTCTGCAGCTAAAAGTAGACATTCTAAGCCCAAAGCTCCAGACATCTCAATACAGGTGTTGACATGTCCCTGGCAATGAACCACATGATAATTGGAGCAAACAATTAGAAAGGTGTACTTGCTCTTCTCCTACTGTAATACCCTTAGTATGGGTTACACTAGCTTTACCTGTTAGTATCAGTTAGTTAGTTTAAATGCCAGAGTAGCAACAGTATTACATCAGTTTAACATGCTAGTGTTTAACATTTGATTAATAAAGATAAATTTATATAAAGATAAAAGCAAAACTTTATTCAGAGAAAAACGTCTCAGTAATGATCAATAAATATCTTTCCATAAATTTTAATCTGGCATATAAGTATGACAGCTGTGTGAAGATGGGCAATTAATCATGTGTGGGGGGGGGGGGGGATAAAGGTGTCACTGCACCGGCCCGTCTCACCTACTTACACCTAGAGTCTTTATACAAGGAAGCTGTTACTGACATAATAATCGCTACATGGCGCTTCTTCCACCTGTCATTCAGTTGGGTGTAGAGACTCTCGATATGTCAGGTAAGTATAGACTGTGCTTATAAAAATAATATTATAATTATGTTATATTACATAATGAAAATATATATTACAATAATCCATTGATAATATAATACCAAACGTATATTTAAATAATTGTTTACTGTTGACTACAGAATATTGGTTCCTCAAAATACCACTTCCCTTCTATTACCATAAAGGTAACACTAACAAGTGATTGTCATTTTAGTTCATTTAGACTTTAATTTATTGTATTTATTCATTATTATTGTATTTGGTGTATTAGAATGTATTGCTTGTTTTCTAGAAAGAATTCATAATCCTGTGTGAATAATTCATAAGAGTATTTTATGGACAATCAATTCTTTAACAGGCTTATTTACTATTTAAGTGGTGAAAAATGCACAGACACATCAGTGGAATGCACCTCGCACCAGCAGGTGTTACAGTATAAGAGCATCACAAAGACTATAAACCTTTGAGAAACTGCCCTTCTAGAAAAAAAAAAAACAGCATACCCCAGCAAACCAGACCAGCATAAACCAGTTTAAACCATTTTAGATGAAGATGTAATCCTCAGTTTGGAAAAGTAGAGATTTTTTAACAGGTTTTGGGAGGCATCGTTGGCAGCTGATGATTAATAGCCTTTTATTAAAGATGAATGAAGATGACCTAGGCCCAAATATGTGATGTCCTCATACTTTATTAAAACTACTGTAATAAAAGAAGTGGGAATGTTACTTTTTACCTCTGGAAATAGATGAAAACAGACCACTTTACACAGTAAGCCCCAAATCTCAAAATCTCTTTATTTAACCAACTATGTTACAATTTTACTTGGTGAGAGCAACACAACTATGACATGTAACAAAAAAACAGGCCGTTAACAAGTATTATACTAAAAGAGAAAAATACACGAAACAATAAATAGAATAAATAATAAGTTAAAAAAGTAACAAAGAGCTGTAAAAATCTGTAGTCAGAAATCTGTACTTGTACAGGTATGAATACTGTACATAAATATGTAGCCCGAGTAGACATCTATATACAAACTATTATGTACAGATATGATAAACATCTACAGAAACTTAACATCTGTGCAAATAATCATAGTGCAAATGGTAAGCATGTTATGTATCCGTACTTTGTTGAAGTTAAATCCAGTTTGGTTCAGTGAAATTTAGAAGCTCAGTTCTAAAGAACTTTTCTTTAGAATAGGTTTATAGATTAGAGTGTGAACCCTAATGTAAAATTTGCAGTTCTATTATTAAGCTTATATTTCACAATTGCACATTTCTGTTCCAAAGTTCATGACAGTACATCAGTTATGAGAGAAAAAAAAAGTACATTTTAATAACAATAATAATAATAATAATAATAATAATAATAAGAATAAGAATAAGAAGAAGAAGAAAAAGAAGAAGAAGAAAAGTAGTTAAAATAGTAAAAAAGAGTTAAAAGTCATGTTTGCTGCTTTTCCTGATCTCAGTGTCTTCGCCTCCTCCTTTTCCTCTTGGGTTGCTTAGGCAGTGGCTCTCTGCTTGTGTCCAGTTCAAAGTGAGGGGCGAAGCTTGTCCCAGTTGGTGAGCTGAAGACCTCTGCGATCTGGACCTCCATACTCCGAGCAGGACAGCGGCACTCCTCCCACAGGCGCTGCTTAATTTCTCGGCCTAGCTGCAGGCTGTAGGGATGGAGATGTCCTGATGGAGTTCTGAGCAGAGGGTCCACCACAGAACCAGAAGTGAGGTCTCTCTACCAGTGGAGCTCATCACTGGGACTGAGTCAGGAGCAGTGGGTGGACTGACAACAGTCTGAATCAAGAAGCACAAAAAGAAGATTCAGATGGACAGAACCTTGTTGCCCGGGGGGCGTCCTATGAACCTGTAAGACAAAACAAATGACAATACATATATAGAAACTTTATGATCACCTATGTGTTACACAGAAGCAGACCAATTTAAAGCAAAAAACACACAGTTGCAGAAGGACAGACCCTCGTTGGCCACATCTACCATCACAAGTTTTGAAATGGAATGGTCACTAACCTTTCACACTTGCAGAAAGATAGATAGCAAGTCACACACACAGTTGCACATGGACAGACCCTTGTCCACCACATCCACCATCAGAACCTGTAGGACAAAAAAAGAAAGTCAATACATGTATAGAAACTGAATGATCACCTACCTGTTAGACAGTTGCAGACAGATAGACAGTGAGCCATACACAGATGCAGATGGAGGGAGGGGATAATGACATCCTCAGAACCTGTAAGACAACAAATAAAGTCAATACAGGTTTTAAAACTGAAAGATCACTTACCTTTAACACAGTTGCATAACATTAGACAGCGAGCAAGACAGCTACAGATGGACAGACTGTGGTGGCTGGATGCATGGTCAGGGAGGGAGGGGCTCATGGGGTCATGAACCTATAAGACAAAAAAAGAAAATACATGTATAGAAACTGAATGATCACCTACCTCTTACACACTTGCAGACAGATAGATAGCGAGCCACACACAGGTGACTTGAAGGAAAGATCCACCATCAGGAATGGGGGGAGCATTGGGTCCTGAAAGCATGTAAGACAACAGAAAGGCAATACATGTATAGAAACTGAACGATCACTTACCTGTTACAGAGTTGCAGAATGATGGACAGCGAACCACACACAGTTGCAGATGAAAATATATTTGTTAAAAGGATACACCTTCAGGGAGAAGAAGAGGTTGATGAACTTCTTGAGAATCTGTCACACAAAAAAGAAAGTCAATACATGTATAGAAACTGAATGATCATCCACCTGTTACACACTTCCACATGGATAGTAGAGAGTCACACACAGTTGCAGATGCACAGACCCTTGAAGGACAGATCCATCATCAGGAAGGGGGGAGCCATTGATCTTGAAAGCCTGTAAGACAACAAAAAGTCAATACATGTATAGAAACCTGTTACACACTTACAGACAGATAGATAGCGAGCCACACACACAGTTGTAATGGACAGACCCTTGTTGGCTGTATGCACCATCAGGAAGGGGGGAGCCATTGGTCCTGAAAGCCTGTAAGACAACAAAAAGAAAGTCAATACATGTATAGAAACTGAATGATCACTTACCTGTTACACACTTGCAGACAGATAGTAGAGAGTCACACACAGTTGCAGATGCACAGACCCTTGGTTCATGTGGTCCGAAAAACCTGTAAGACAAAAAAAGAAAGTCAATACATGTATAGAAACTGAATGATCACCTACCTGTTACACACTTGCAGTCAGATAGATAGCCACACACACAGTTGCAATGGACAGACCCTTGTTGGCTGTATGCACCATCAGAAAGGCGGGAGCCGTTGTTCCTGAAAGCCTGTAAGACAACAAAAAGTCAATACATGTATAGAAACTGAATGATCACCTACCTGTTACACACTTACAGACAGATAGATAGCGAGCCACACACACACACAGTTGTAATGGACAGACCCTTGTTGGCTGTATGCACCATCAGGAAGGGGGGAGCCATTGGTCCTGAAAGCCTGTAAGACAACAAAAAGAAAGTCAATACATGTATAGAAACTGAATGATCACCTACCTGTTACACACTTGCAGACAGATAGTAGCGAGTCACACACACAGTTGCAATGGACAGACCCTTGTTGGCTGTATCCACCATCAGAAAGGCGGGAGCCATTGTTCCTGAAAGCCTGTAAGACAACAAAAAGGCAATACATGTATAGAAACTGAACGATCACTTACCTGTTACAGAGTTGCAGAATGATGGACAGCGAACCACACACAGTTGCAGATGAAAATATATTTGTTAGAAGGATACACCTTCAGGGAGAAGAAGAGGTTGATGGACTTCTTGAGAACCTGTAACACAAAAAAGAAAGTCAAAACATGTATAGAAACTGAATGATCACCTACATGTTACACACTTGCAGACAGATAGATAGCGAGCCACACACACAGTTGCAATGGACAGACCCTTGTTGGTTGTATGCACCAGGGTTATATACCATCAGGAAGGGGGGAGCCATTGGTCCTGAAAGCCTGTAAGACAACAAAAAGGTGTAGTGTATTTATTGGCTATACAGATGTCCAGAGGCCTGAAGGAATGGTATGGAGTTGAGGAATGATATGGTAAGTCACATGGGGTAGATGTGGAAAAGAAAGGGGGTCCTGTTTCCTGACCAAATGTGAAAACTATACATGAATCAACAAACATAAGATGCTGTTTAGATTTGGACATCCCTTTGGGTGTACATGACATAGATTTAAACGTGGTCCAGATGTGTCTGTGGACAATGTATGTAATGGTGGGGGCTGATGAGTGTTCCTTATGGATGAAATGCAAAGATTCTGCATATGGGAACAATCCAACAGAATATGACGTGTAGTAGGGTATACACACTCAAGGTATTCCTATGTCGAGGAGAGAGATCGAGGAGCACTCAGAATTGGCAGACTCTCTCCACACTTACTGTACTTTTGATTGGAATAAAATATTTCATTGTTACAACTAAAGACGGTGGTTACAGACTCTCCTTTTTAAATAAGAAGTCCATCTCCAGAGTGTTAGAAATCCGGCGTCCAGGAGACAGATTCAGGAGTCAGGAGACTGGATCTTCAGTGTTGATGAGTTTATTGGTACACACAGAGATGTACAACTCGATCGGTCACGGTCAATCCAGTCCGATTAGGGGTATTTTGGGAGGGCCTTATATACATTGGAAATTGTGGGAGGAGAAAGGTTGATGAAGAGGAGTTTAAGGAGGGGTAGGAGGGGGATGAAGGATAGGTCACTTGGAGTATCAACAATAGGGGGTGATAGTTATCACTTTAAAGAGGGGTAGGAGGTGGGTGAAGTTGAGGGGGGGTTGATGGTATACAAAGAGAAAGAGTGACCACTTTAGGCCGGCAGACGAAGGGTAACAAAAGGTGAGACAAAGGATTAAGATAACCATTTGATAACAAGTTGAAACCACATGAAAGTAATGTTAGAAAATACCATATTTTCTCTCAATTCCCCCTTTGATTCTCCCTCATGGAGAATCACAAAACAATATTAAGACTACTAAGTACAATACAAATGTACAATAAGAAGTCAAAAACAAAAACAAACAAAATAAACAATGTAAAAGGCAATAACTATACAAAAACAGGGCAGTGCCCATTTCTATATTATTATGCTAAAGAATGTCACATTGAAGTTGTCCACGGCTGCAACTTCCTGAAAAACACCATAGAGAGTTTTCTTCTGTGTCTGTGAGCAGTCACAGTGTGTGTCCAAGTTATGTTTGTGAACATCAGCCAATGGTAGATCATCCAAGTAGTCCAGTGGTCAGTTGGTTCTTCGAGTCTGAAGCTTGGGTGCAATGTGTCAAAAACTATTCTTGCCATTCTCAATGAACAGGAGCACTGTCTGGCTCCAACTGATCTGTAACACAGAAGTAACATTGCGCAGTAAACTGTTCATTGTTGTTGGGAATTTTTCACCATTAGTTTACCTGCTCATCCCCACTATCTGTCCCTCAGAGGAGGCTGCTATGGTAATGCATAGTGTGTTGAAAGTCTTCACCAAAGGGTTGGCCCCTATGGCATAAAAACCATAGTTCTTCCCTGAGACTCTGTGCATTACCCACCTCTTCTCTTTACTGACCCTATTATTTCGTTCGGATGAGCAGATACAACCTTACAGTAAGAAACATGAATAACTGTTTCCTTTACATTTCACTGCTGAATCAGGGATTAGCATAACCTGAAATGGGCCACCCCATCTAAGTTCTAAGGACTGTTCATCACTGTTTCCTCACCAAGATCCATTGACCTTTCAGCAAGTAGCACAGTTTTGGCCAGCTAATCTTGTTAGTTCTGAAAACATTTCTGAAACACTAGTGTAACCAGGTAGTGTAATGCTAGTGTCACATCATCTGGAGAAATTTTCACACCATTATTTAGCCATATCTATTATTCCACAGATCAGTGGTTCACTCTAGTGTTCACTCTACAATCTATAATCTACAATAGGGCCATGTTGCCCAGGGTTATCTTTAAGCAGATTGTATAGTGGTTTTTAAAAATGTAGCATTACTTACAAGGCCTAAGAAAGCTTGGCAATTAGTGCACTGTGCTTGGCAGTGACATTGCGATAACTGCAGCTTCTCTACAAGGCACAATTCCTCTAGAACCCTGGGTAACATTGTCCAGAATATGTACACCAGCACAACACAACTGAACTGCATCAGGACTGACCTTATGTCCCTTGCTTACATAAAAAACAGTAAAAAAGAATAAAAAAAAAGTGCATTTATGCATTTGATATGCATTTTCTCATTCACACTACTTGGGTGTCATTAACATGCTACAGTAAGTATGGTGAGTTCAATTCTGTGGACAGTTTAGTTTAAACCACAGCAGGAGGAACTGTTGATGTCCCTATGACTCTCTGTATTCCATTGAATATCAGAAACAACTGCTCTGTGACTCCCTGCAAGGTCCTTAACGTCAAAGACAATTGCTCTTGTGAAATCCCTGCTGGGCTTCCCTGTGAAAACCCCCCAGAAGAATTTCCCACTAGGTTGTCTCTCAACCTTGCACCCATATTGTGGCTATCTGCCCGCTTTTTGCGACATACTCTAGAAAAGTGACCAATTTGATGACAGAAATGACACTGTTTCTTCTGATTAGAGAACCTCTTGCTTGCATCTGAGTTAGAGCTAGTCTCTGTGAGGACATGGATTGATGCTGGAACATGGCATGGTTCTAGATCAATGTCCAATCGGTCAAGTTCATTCTTAAGGTCACTCCACTTAGTTTGCCGCCAATTTGGAACAGCAGTCACCAGAGCTTGTTTTAGATCTGTCCGTAGTGACTCAACCAGCTGTCCAAAATGGGGACCATCAGTTGTACTGTCAATGTTATCACCATTGTATTGATGAATACCTGAGTGACGCAAAAAGACTCTTTCAAACCTCTCACAGAAGTCAGCTGCAGATTCTCCCTTTCTTTGTCTACATTTGGTTATCTGTGTCCAGTCAGTTGTTTTATGGCATTGACAGCTATTCCAATCATTGAAAGCTTTCCATCCCCCTTCAAGGTTCTGGCCATTGTTACCCATAGCATTTAACACCTTTTTAGCAAGCTGTCTACTGTCTGCAACGTTAAGTACCTGGCTTGCTATAGCTACAGCATCATTGGGGTGCAAAGAGTAGAGATTCCTTTTCTTATGCATGAGGTCAATGAAATCAAGCCCCATTTTCCTTGGATGCTTAAACTCCTTGGACAACTTGTCCAAAGTATCTGCATCTAAAGGAACATGACCAATTTCTACACTGGTTTACCTCGGCATTTTGCGTGATTAAGTACTTCAGAAGATACAATGGTTACAGGTCTCATCTGAACTCGCCTTGCACTAGCATGTTCAGAACCCTCGTCAGAAGATGAAGATTCTGATCCATCAGAATGAACAGTCTCATTGCCTTTGTCGTTTACAGATAATTCAGGATACAGCCTTACTGTTACTTGAGAATCTCCATCCTCTGTGTAACATGGCTGACCTGCTGGAGGGGCAACAGAAGGACACTGGCACCTTGATTTAGTTTTACAACTAGCATGCTGCTGTTCAACTTCTGTCAGGTTTTGCTGAAGTGTCTTACATGTTCTATTGGCATTTATGGTAGCTGTTTTATGCCGTCTGCATTCACTAATTAGTTCTAAGATCTTTCCCTGAGCTTCCTTTAACTCATCTTCCATAGACTTTAACTTGCATTTCCAATATTGCTTAATTACAAAAAGACACTTCTTCACTGAGTCATGCTTAAGGCCATAACCTAAAGCTACCTTACACTCAGCAAAAGTCCATTCTCTATCAGCAGAGAAACCTTTGGAGGAAAAGTACTGAGTTATCTTTTGCTCATTAATATGTTTCTTCACTATGCCATTGATTACCTTTTCAAAATCAGAATCAGTCCACTGAAGCATTTCAGTCCCTCCCTTAACTAAGGTGCTGCTTTTATAGTTAAGAGGCTTCCATGAGTCTTTACCAAGATTCTGAGTATGTTGGCCTTTTCTGGACATGGTGAGGGAACAGGAGAACAAAACAAAGTTTTCTTCTTATTAACTACAGAAGAACAAAAACACTACTCATCAGTAACAAACAGACCTCTCTCTGTTCAGAGAGGATTCCGGTTACAAACGTTATGTTTAACAGTAACAAAACAAACTTCTCTCCTTTAGAGAGGATAACAGCCACAAAACACTAGGTTTTTGTCAGTGACAAACAACAAAACTTCCCTCAAAAACAGGATAACAGCCACAAACACTAGGTTTCTATCAGTGACAAACAACCAAACTTCCCTCAAACAGAGAGGATAACAGCCACAAAACACTAGGTTTTTATCAGTGACAAACAACCAAACTTCCCTCAAACAGAGAGGATAACAGCCACAAAACACTAAGTTTCTATCAGTGACAAACAACAAAACTTCTCTTCTTTCAGAGAGGCTAACAATTACTGACTCCTCTGTCTTAGGAAACCAGAATTTCTCTTCGATTCGAAATGGTGTTTACTCACCAAGAAGGTTTCAGTAGGCCATCCGGGTCACGGCACCAAATTGTTAGAAATCCGGCGTCCAGGAGACAGATTCAGGAGTCAGGAGACTGGATCTTCAGTGTTGATGAGTTTATTGGTACACACAGAGATGTACAACTCGATCGGTCACGGTCAACCCAGTCTGATTAGGGGTATTTTGAGAGGGCCTTATATACATTGGAAATTGTGGGAGGAGAAAGGTTGATGAAGAGGAGTTTAAGGAGGGGTAGGGGGGGGTGAAGGATAGGTCACTTGGAGTGTCAAAAATAGGGGGTGATAGTTATCACTTAGAGGGGTAGAAGGTGGGTGAAGTTGAGGGGGGGTTGATGGTATACAAAGAGAGAGAGTGACCACTTTAGGCCGGCAGACGAAGGGTAACAAAAGGTGAGACAAAGGATTAAGATAACCATTTCATAACAAGTTGAAACCACATGAAAGTAATGTTAGAAAAGACCATATTTTCTCTCAAGAGGAAGACGAACCGAGATGACAAAGGCAATACATGTATAGAAACTGAATGATCACCCACCTGTTACAAACTTGCAGACAGATAGATAGCGAGCCACACACACAGTTGCAGTGGACAGACCCTTGTTGGCTGTATGCACCATCAGGAAGGGGGGAGCCATTGGTCCTGAAAGCTTGTAAGACAACAAAAAGTCAATTCATGTATAGAAACTGAATGATCACTTACCTGTTACACACTTGCAGACAGAGAGTAGCGAGTCACACACAGTTGCAGATGCACAGACCCTTGGTTCATGCGGTCCAAAAAACCTGTAAGACAAAAAAAAGAAAGTCAATACATGTATAGAAACTGAATGATCACCTACCTGTTACACACTTGCAGACAGATAGTAGCGAGTCACACACAGTCGCACATGCACAGACCCTTGGTTCATGAGGTCCGAAAAACCATTAAGACGAAAAAAGAAAGTCAATACATGTATAGAAACTGAATGATCACCTACCTGTTACACACTTGCAGACAGATAGCAGCGAGACACACACAGTTGCAGATGCACAGACCCTTGGTTCATGCGGTCCAAAAAACCTGTAAGACAAAAAAAGAAAGTCAATACATGTATAGAAACTGAATGATCACCAACCTATTACACACTTGCAGACAGAGAGTAGCGAGTCACACACAGTTGCAGATGCACAGACCCTTGGTTAATGCGGTCCGAAAAACCTGTAAGACAAAAAACAGAAAGTCAAGAAATGTATAGAAACTGAATGATCACCTACTTGTTACACACTTGCAGACAGATTGATAGCGAGCCACACACACAGTGGCAATGGAAAGACCCTTGGTTCATGCGGTCCGAAAAACCTGTAAGACAAAAAAAAAAAGTCAATACATGTATAGAAAATGAATGATCACTTACCTGTTACACACTTGCAGACAGATAGTAGTGAGTCACACACAGTTGCAGATGCACAAACCCTTGTTTTCATATGGTCCGAAAAACCTGCAAAACAAAAAAAGAAAGTCAAAACATGTATAGAAACTGAATGATCACCTACCTGTTGCACAATTGCAGACAGATAGTAGCGAGTCACACACACAGTTGCAGATGCACAGACCCTTGGTTCTTGCGGTCCTAAAAACCTGTAAGACAAAAAAAGAAAGTCAATACATGTATAGAAACTGAATGATCACCTACCTGTTACACACTTGCAGACAGATTGATAGCGAGCCACACACAAAGTTGCAATAGATAGACCCTTGTTGGCTGTATTCACCATCAGGAAGGGGGGAGCCATTGGTCCTGAAAGCCTGTAAGACAACAAAAAGGCAATACATGTATACAACCTCAATGATCACTTACCTCTTACACACTTGCAGACAGATAGTAGCGAGACACACACAGTTGCAGATGCACAGACCCTTGGTTAATGCGGTCCGAAAAACCTGTAAGACAAAAAAAAGAAAGTCAAGAAATGTATAGAAACTGAATGATCACCTACCTGTTACACACTTGCAGACAGATTGATAGCGAGCCACACACACAGTGGCAATGGAAAGACCCTTGGTTCATGCGGTCCGAAAAACCTGTAAGACAAAAAAAAAAAGTCAATACATGTATAGAAAATGAATGATCACTTACCTGTTACACACTTGCAGACAGATAGTAGTGAGTCACACACAGTTGCAGATGTACAAACCCTTGTTTTCATATGGTCCGAAAAACCTGTAAGACAAAAAAAAAAAAGTCAAAACATGTATAGAAACTGAATGATCACCTACCTGTTGCACAATTGCAGACAGATAGTAGCGAGTCACACACAGTTGCAGATGTACAGACCCTTGGTTCATGTGTTCCGAAAAACCTGTAAGACAAAAAAAGAAAGTCAAAACATGTATAGAAACTGAATGATCACCAATTTGTTACACACTTGCAGACAGATAGTAGCGAGTCAAACACAGTTGCAGATGCACAGACCCTTGGTTCATGCGGTCCAAAAAACCTTTACGACAAAAAAAAGAAAGTCAATACATGTATAGAAATTGAATAATCACCTACCTGTTACACACTTGCAGACAGATTGATAGCAAGCCAAAAAATCAGTGGCAATGGAAAGACCCTTGGTTCATGCGGTCCGAAAAACCTGTAAGACAAAAAAGAAAGTCAATACATGTATAGAAACTGAATGATCACCTACCTGTTACACACTTGCAGACAGAGAGTAGCGAGTCACACAAAGTTGCAGATGCACAGACCCTTGGTTCATGTGGTCCGAAAGACCTTTAAGACAAAAAAGAAAGTCAATACATGTATAGAAACTGAATGATCACCTACCTGTTACACACTCGCAGACAGATAGTAGCGAGTCACACACAGTTGCAGATGCACAGACTCTTGGTTCATGCGGTCTGAAAGACCTTTAAGACAAAAAAGAAAGTCAATACATGTATAGAAACTGAATGATCACCAACCTGTTACACACTTGCAGACAGATAGTAGCGAGTCAAACACAGTTGCAGATGCACAGACCCTTGGTTCATGCGGTCCAAAAAACCTGCAAGACAAAAAAAGAAAGTCAATACATGTATAGAAACTGAATGATCACCAACCTGTTACAGACTTGCAGACAGATTGATAGCGAGTCACACACAGTTGCAGATGCACAGACCCTTGGTTCATGTAGTCCGAAAGACCTTTAAGACAAAAAAGAAAGTCAATACATGTATAGAAACTGAATGATCACCTACCTGTTACACACTTGCAAACAGATAGTAACGAGTCACACAGTTGCAGATGCACAGACCCTTGGTTCATGTGGTCCGAAAAACCTGTACGACAAAAAAAGAAAGTCAAAACATGTATAGAAACTGAAGGATCACCTACCTATTACACACATGCAGACAGATAGTAGCGAGTCAAACACAGTTGCAGATGCACAGACCCTTGGTTCATGTGGTCCGAAAAACCTTTAAGACAAAAAAAGAAAGTCAAAACATATATAGAAACTGAATGATCACCTACCTTTTACACACTTGCAAACAGATAGTAGATTGTCACATACAGTTGCAGATGCACAGACCATTGGTTCATGCGGTCCGAAAAACCTGTAAGACAAAAAAAGAAAGTCAAAACATGTATAGAAACTGAATGATCACCTACCTATTACACACTTGCAGACAGATAGTAGAGAGTCAAACACAGTTGCAGATGCACAGACCCTTGGTTCATGCGGTCCAAAAAACCTGTAAGACAAAAAAAAGAAAATCAATGAATGTATAGAAACTGAATGATCACCTACCTGTTACACAGTTGCAGACAGATAGTAGCGAGTCACACACAGTTGCAGATGCACAGACCCTTGGTTCATGTGGTCCGAAAAACCTGTAAGACAAAAAAAGAAAGTCAAAACCTGTTACACACTTGCAGACAGATTGATAGCGAGTCACACAAACAGTGGCAATGGAAAGACCCTTGGTTCATGCGGTCCGAAAAACCTGTAAGACAAGAAAGAAAGTCAATACATGTATAGAAACTGAAGGATCACCTACCTATTACACACATGCAGAAGATAGTAGCGAGTCAAACACAGTTGCAGATGCACAGACCCTTGGTTCATGTGGTATGAAAGACCTTTAAGACAAAAAAAGAAAGTCAATACATGTATAGAAACTGAATGATCACCAACCTGTTACAGACTTGCAGACAGATTGATAGCGAGTCACACACAGTTGCAGATGCACAGACCCTTGGTTCATGTGGTCCGAAAGACCTTTAAGACAAAAAAGAAAGTCAATACATGTATAGAAACTGAATGATCACCAACCTGTTACACACTTGCAGACAGATAGTAGCGAGTCACACACAGTTGCAGATGCACAGACCCTTGGTTCATGCGGTCCGAAAAACCTGTAAGACAAAAAAAGAAAGTCAATACATGTATAGAAACTGAATGAT
Source organism: Salminus brasiliensis (assembly GCF_030463535.1). Classification (NCBI taxonomy): domain Eukaryota; kingdom Metazoa; phylum Chordata; class Actinopteri; order Characiformes; family Bryconidae; genus Salminus; species Salminus brasiliensis. Next base: position 10,455,399 of record NC_132881.1, on the reverse strand, counting down.
CACCTACCTGTTACACACTTGCAAACAGATAGTAACGAGTCACACAGTTGCAGATGCACAGACCCTTGGTTCATGTGGTCCGAAAAACCTGTACGACAAAAAAAGAAAGTCAAAACATGTATAGAAACTGAATGATCACCTACCTGTTACACACTTGCAGAAGGATAGTAGCGAGTCAAACACAGTTGCAGATGCACAGACCCTTGGTTCATGTGGTCCGAAAGACCTTTAAGACAAAAAGTGAAAGTCAATACATGTATAGAAACTGAATGATCACCTACCTGTTACACACTTGCAAACAGATAGTAGCGAGTCACACAAAGTTGCAGATGCACAGACCCTTGGTTCATGTGGTCCGAAAGACCTTTAAGACAAAAAAAGTCAATACATGTATAGAAACTGAATGATCACCTACCTGTTACACACTCGCAGACAGATAGTAGCGAGTCACACAAAGTTGCAGATGCACAGACCCTTGGTTCATGTGGTCCGAAAGACCTTTAAGACAAAAAAAGTCAATACATGTATAGAAACTGAATGATCACCTACCTGTTACACACTTGCAAACAGATAGTAACGAGTCACACAGTTGCAGATGCACAGACCCTTGGTTCATGTGGTCCGAAAAACCTGTACGACAAAAAAAGAAAGTCAAAACATGTATAGAAACTGAAGGATCACCTACCTATTACACACATGCAGACAGATAGTAGCGAGTCAAACACAGTTGCAGATGCACAGACCCTTGGTTCATGTGGTCCGAAAAACCTTTAAGACAAAAAAAGAAAGTCAAAACATATATAGAACCTGAATGATCACCTACCTTTTACACACTTGCAAACAGATAGTAGATTGTCACATACAGTTGCAGATGCACAGACCATTGGTTCATGCGGTCCGAAAAACCTGTAAGACAAAAAAAGAAAGTCAAAACATGTATAGAAACTGAATGATCACCAACCTGTTACACACTTACAGACAGATAGTAGTGAGTCACACACAGTTGCAGATGCACAGACCCTTGGTTCATGCGGTCCGAAAAACCTGTAAGACAAAAAAAGAAAGTCAAAACATGTATAGAAACTGAATGATCACCTACCTGTTACACACTTGCAGAAGGATAGTAGAGAGTCAAACACAGTTGCAGATGCACAGACCCTTGGTTCATGCGGTCTGAAAAACCTGTAACACAAAAAAAGAAAGTCAATACATGTATAGAAACTGAATAATCACCTACCTGTTACACACTTGCAGACAGATAGTAGCAAGTCAGTCACACACAGTTGCAGATGCACAGACCCTTGGTTCATGCGGTCCGAAAAACTGTAAGACAAAACAAGAAAGTCAAAACATGTATAGAAACTGAATGATCACCTACCTATTACACACTTGCAGACAGATAGTAGAGAGTCAAACACAGTTGCAGATGCACAGACCCTTGGTTCATGCGGTCCAAAAAACCTGTAAGACAAAAAAAAGAAAATCAATAAATGTATAGAAACTGAATGATCACCTACCTGTTACACCCTTGCAGACAGATAGTAGCAAGTCACACACAGTTGCTGATGCACAGACCCTTGGTTCATGTGGTCCGAAAAACCTGTAAGACAAAAAAAGAAAGTCAAAACCTGTTACACACTTGCAGACAGATTGATAGCGAGTCACACAAACAGTGGCAATGGAAAGACCCTTGGTTCATGCGGTCCGAAAAACCTGTAAGACAAGAAAGAAAGTCAATACATGTATAGAAACTGAAGGATCACCTACCTATTACACACATGCAGAAGATAGTAGCGAGTCAAACACAGTTGCAGATGCACAGACCCTTGGTTCATGTGGTATGAAAGACCTTTAAGACAAAAAAAGAAAGTCAATACATGTATAGAAACTGAATGATCACCAACCTGTTACAGACTTGCAGACAGATTGATAGCGAGTCACACACAGTTGCAGATGCACAGACCCTTGGTTCATGCGGTCCGAAAAACCTGTAAGACAAAAAAAGAAAGTCAATACATGTATAGAAACTGAATGATCACCTACCTGTTACACACTTGCAAACAGATAGTAACGAGTCACACAGTTGCAGATGCACAGACCCTTGGTTCATGTGGTCTGAAAAACCTGTACGACAAAAAAAGAAAGTCAAAACATGTATAGAAACTGAAAGATCACCTACCTATTACACACATGCAGACAGATAGTAGCGAGTCAAACACAGTTGCAGATGCACAGACCCTTGGTTCATGTGGTCCGAAAAACCTTTAAGACAAAAAAAGAAAGTCAAAACATGTATAGAAACTGAATGATCACCTACCTGTTACACACTTGCAGAAGGATAGTAGCGAGTCAAACACAGTTGCAGATGCACAGACCCTTGGTTCATGTGGTCCGAAAGACCTTTAAGACAAAAAGTGAAAGTCAATACATGTATAGAAACTGAATGATCACCAACCTGTTACACACTTACAGACAGATAGTAGTGAGTCACACACAGTTGCAGATGCACAGACCCTTGGTTCATGCGGTCCGAAAAACCTGTAAGACAAAAAAAGAAAGTCAAAACATGTATAGAAACTGAATGATCACCTACCTATTACACACATGCAGACAGAGAGTAGCGAGTCAAACACAGTTGCAGATGCACAGACCCTTGGTTCATGCGGTCCGAAAAACCTGTAAGACAAAAAAAGAAAGTCAATACATGTATAGAAACTGAATAATCACCTACCTGTTACACACTTGCAGACAGATAGTAGCGAGTCACACACAGTTGCAGATGCACAGACCCTTGGTTCATGCGGTCCGAAAAACTGTAAGACAAAACAAGAAAGTCAAAACATGTATAGAAACTGAATGATCACCTACCTATTACACACTTGCAGACAGATAGTAGAGAGTCAAACACAGTTGCAGATGCACAGACCCTTGGTTCATGCGGTCCAAAAAACCTTTACGACAAAAAAAAGAAAGTCAATACATGTATAGAAATTGAATAATCACCTACCTGTTACACACTTGCAGACAGATTGATAGCAAGCCAAAAAAACAGTGGCAATGGAAAGACCCTTGGTTCATGCGGTCCGAAAAACCTGTAAGACAAAAAAGAAATTCAATACATGTATAGAAACTGAATGATCACCTACCTGTTACTCACTTGCAGACAGATTGATAGCAAGCCACACACACAGTGGCAATGGAAAGACCCTTGGTTCATGCGGTCCGAAAAACCTGTAAGACAAAAAAAGAAAGTCAATACATGTATAGAAACTGAATGATCACCAACCTATTACACACTTGCAGACAGATTGATAGCGAGTCACACACAGTTGCAGATGCACAGACCCTTGGTTCATGCGGTCCGAAAAACCTGTAAGACAAAAAAAGAAAGTCAATACATGTATAGAAACTGAATGATCACCTACCTGTTACACACTTGCAGAAGGATAGTAGCGAGTCAAACACAGTTGCAGATGCACAGACCCTTGGTTCATGTGGTCCGAAAGACCTTTAAGACAAAAAGTGAAAGTCAATACATGTATAGAAACTGAATGATCACCAACCTGTTACACACTTACAGACAGATAGTAGTGAGTCACACACAGTTGCAGATGCACAGACCCTTGGTTCATGCGGTCCGAAAAACCTGTAAGACAAAAAAAGAAAGTCAAAACATGTATAGAAACTGAATGATCACCTACCTATTACACACATGCAGACAGAGAGTAGCGAGTCAAACACAGTTGCAGATGCACAGACCCTTGGTTCATGCGGTCCGAAAAACCTGTAAGACAAAAAAAGAAAGTCAATACATGTATAGAAACTGAATAATCACCTACCTGTTACACACTTGCAGACAGATAGTAGCGAGTCACACACAGTTGCAGATGCACAGACCCTTGGTTCATGCGGTCCGAAAAACTGCAAGACAAAACAAGAAAGTCAAAACATGTATAGAAACTGAATGATCACCTACCTATTACACACTTGCAGACAGATAGTAGAGAGTCAAACACAGTTGCAGATGCACAGACCCTTGGTTCATGCGGTCCAAAAAACCTTTACGACAAAAAAAAGAAAGTCAATACATGTATAGAAATTGAATAATCACCTACCTGTTACACACTTGCAGACAGATTGATAGCAAGCCAAAAAAACAGTGGCAATGGAAAGACCCTTGGTTCATGCGGTCCGAAAAACCTGTAAGACAAAAAAAGAAAGTCAATACATGTATAGAAACTGAATGATCACCAACCTATTACACACTTGCAGACAGAGAGTAGCGAGTCACACACAGTTGCAGATGCACAGACCCTTGGTTCATGCGGTCCAAAAAACCTGTAAGACAAAAAAAGAAAGTCAATACATGTATAGAAACTGAATGATCACCAACCTATTACACACTTGCAGACAGAGAGTAGCGAGTCACACACAGTTGCAGATGCACAGACCCTTGGTTAATGCGGTCCGAAAAACCTGTAAGACAAAAAAAAGAAAGTCAAGAAATGTATAGAAACTGAATGATCACCTACCTGTTACACACTTGCAGACAGATTGATAGCGAGCCACACACACAGTGGCAATGGAAAGACCCTTGGTTCATGCGGTCCGAAAAACCTGTAAGACAAAAAAAAAAAAAGTCAATACATGTATAGAAAATGAATGATCACTTACCTGTTACACACTTGCAGACAGATAGTAGTGAGTCACACACAGTTGCAGATGCACAAACCCTTGTTTTCATATGGTCCGAAAAACCTGTAAGACAAAAAAAAAAAAAGTCAAAACATGTATAGAAACTGAATGATCACCTACCTGTTACACACTTGCAAACAGATAGTAGCGCATCACACACACAGTTGCAGATGTACAGACCCTTGGTTCATGTGTTCCGAAAAACCTGTAAGACAAAAAAAGAAAGTCAAAACATGTATAGAAACTGAATAATCACCTACCTGTTACACACTTGCAAACAGATAGTAGCGAGTCACACTCAGTTTTAGATGCACAGACCCTTGGTTCATGTGGTCCGAAAGACCTTTAAGACAAAAAAATGAAAGTCAATACATGTATAGAAACTGAATAATCACCTACCTGTTACACACTTGCAGACAGATAGTAGCGAGTCACACACAGTTGCAGATGTACAGACCCTTGGTTCATGTGTTCCGAAAAACCTGTAAGACAAAAAAAGAAAGTCAAAACATGTATAGAAACTGAATAATCACCTACCTGTTACACACTTGCAAACAGATAGTAGCGAGTCAAACACAGTTGCAGATGCACAGACCCTTGGTTCATGCGGTCCAAAAAACCTTTACGACAAAAAAAAGAAAGTCAATACATGTATAGAAATTGAATAATCACCTACCTGTTACACACTTGCAGACAGATTGATAGCAAGCCAAAAAAACAGTGGCAATGGAAAGACCCTTGGTTCATGCGGTCCGAAAGACCTTTAAGACAAAAAGTGAAAGTCAATACATGTATAGAAACTGAATGATCACCTACCTGTTACACCCTTGCAGACAGATAGTAGCAAGTCACACACAGTTGCTGATGCACAGACCCTTGGTTCATGTGGTCCAAAAAACCTGTAAGACAAAAAAAGAAAGTCAATGAATGTATAGAAACTGAATGATCACCTACCTGTTACACACTTGCAGACAGATAGTAGCAAGTCACACACAGTTGCTGATGCACAGACCCTTGGTTCATGTGGTCCAAAAAACCTGTAAGACAAAAAAAGAAAGTCAATGAATGTATAGAAACTGAATGATCACCTACCTGTTACACCCTTGCAGACAGATAGTAGCGAGTCACACACAGTTGCAGATGCACAGACCCTTGGTTCATGTGGTCCGAAAAACCTGTAAGACAAAAAAAGAAAGTCAAAACCTGTTACACACTTGCAGACAGATTGATAGCGAGTCACACAAACAATGGCAATGGAAAGACCCTTGGTTCATGCGGTCCGAAAAACCTGTAAGACAAAAAAGAAAGTCAATACATGTATAGAAACTGAATGATCACCTACCTGTTACACACTCGCAGACAGATAGTAGCGAGTCACACAAAGTTGCAGATGCACAGACCCTTGGTTCATGTGGTCCGAAAGACCTTTAAGACAAAAAAGAAAGTCAATACATGTATAGAAACTGAATGATCACCTACCTGTTACACACTCGCAGACAGATAGTAGCGAGTCACACACAGTTGCAGATGCACAGACTCTTGGTTCATGCGGTCTGAAAGACCTTTAAGACAAAAAAGAAAGTCAATACATGTATAGAAACTGAATGATCACCAACCTGTTACAGACTTGCAGACAGATTGATAGCGAGTCACACACAGTTGCAGATGCACAGACCCTTGGTTCATGCGGTCCGAAAAACCTGTAAGACAAAAAAAGAAAGTCAATACATGTATAGAAACTGAATGATCACCTACCTGTTACACACTTGCAAACAGATAGTAAAGAGTCACACAGTTGCAGATGCACAGACCCTTGGTTCATGTGGTCCGAAAAACCTGTACGACAAAAAAAGAAAGTCAAAACATGTATAGAAACTGAAGGATCACCTACCTGTTACACACTTGCAGAAGGATAGTAGCGAGTCAAACACAGTTGCAGATGCACAGACCCTTGGTTCATGCGGTCTGAAAAACCTGTAACACAAAAAAAGAAAGTCAATACATGTATAGAAACTGAATAATCACCTACTTGTTACACACTTGCAGACAGATAGTAGCGAGTCAGTCACACACAGTTGCAGATGCACAGACCCTTGGTTCATGCGGTCCGAAAAACTGTAAGACAAAACAAGAAAGTCAAAACATGTATAGAAACTGAATGATCACCTACCTATTACACACTTGCAGACAGATAGTAGAGAGTCAAACACAGTTGCAGATGCACAGACCCTTGGTTCATGTGGTCCAAAAAACCTGTAAGACAAAAAAAGAAAGTCAATGAATGTATAGAAACTGAATGATCACCTACCTGTTACACAGTTGCAGACAGATAGTAGCGAGTCACACACAGTTGCAGATGCACAGACCCTTGGTTCATGTGGTCCAAAAAACCTGTAAGACAAAAAAAGAAAGTCAATGAATGTATAGAAACTGAATGATCACCTACCTGTTACACAGTTGCAGACAGATAGTAGCGAGTCACACACAGTTGCAGATGCACAGACCCTTGGTTCATGTGGTCCGAAAAACCTGTAAGACAAAAAAAGAAAGTCAAAACCTGTTACACACTTGCAGACAGATTGATAGCGAGTCACACAAACAGTGGCAATGGAAAGACCCTTGGTTCATGCGGTCCGAAAAACCTGTAAGACAAGAAAGAAAGTCAATACATGTATAGAAACTGAAGGATCACCTACCTGTTACACACTTGCAGAAGGATAGTAGCGAGTCAAACACAGTTGCAGATGCACAGACCCTTGGTTCATGCGGTCCGAAAAACCTGTAAGACAAAAAAAGAAAGTCAAAACATGTATAGAAACTGAATGATCACCTACCTATTACACACATGCAGACAGAGAGTAGCGAGTCAAACACAGTTGCAGATGCACAGACCCTTGGTTCATGTGGTCCGAAAGACCTTTAAGACAAAAAAGAAAGTCAATACATGTATAGAAACTGAATGATCACCTACCTGTTACACACTCGCAGACAGATAGTAGCGAGTCACACACAGTTGCAGATGCACAGACTCTTGGTTCATGCGGTCTGAAAGACCTTTAAGACAAAAAAGAAAGTCAATACATGTATAGAAACTGAATGATCACCAACCTGTTACAGACTTGCAGACAGACTGATAGCGAGTCACACACAGTTGCAGATGCACAGACCCTTGGTTCATGTGGTCCGAAAGACCTTTAAGACAAAAAAGAAAGTCAATACATGTATAGAAACTGAATGATCACCAACCTGTTACACACTTGCAGACAGATAGTAGCGAGTCACACACAGTTGCAGATGCACAGACCCTTGGTTCATGCGGTCCGAAAAACCTGTAAGACAAAAAAAGAAAGTCAATACATGTATAGAAACTGAATGATCACCTACCTGTTACACACTTGCAAACAGATAGTAACGAGTCACACAGTTGCAGATGCACAGACCCTTGGTTCATGTGGTCCGAAAAACCTGTACGACAAAAAAAGAAAGTCAAAACATGTATAGAAACTGAAGGATCACCTACCTATTACACACATGCAGACAGATAGTAGCGAGTCAAACACAGTTGCAGATGCACAGACCCTTGGTTCATGCGGTCCGAAAAACTGTAAGACAAAACAAGAAAGTCAAAACATGTATAGAAACTGAATGATCACCTACCTGTTACACAGTTGCAGACAGATAGTAGCAAGTCACACACAGTTGCAGATGCACAGACCCTTGGTTCATGTGGTCCGAAAAACCTGTAAGACAAAAAAAGAAAGTCAAAACCTGTTACACACTTGCAGACAGATTGATAGCGAGTCACACAAACAGTGGCAATGGAAAGACCCTTGGTTCATGCGGTCCGAAAAACCTTTACGACAAAAAAAAGAAAGTCAATACATGTTTAGAAATTGAATGATCACCTACCTGTTACACACTTGCAGACAGATTGATAGCAAGCCAAAAAAACAGTGGCAATGGAAAGACCCTTGGTTCATGCGGTCCGAAAAACCTGTAAGACAAAAAAGAAAGTCAATACATGTATAGAAACTGAATGATCACCTACCTGTTACACACTCGTAGACAGATAGTAGCGAGTCACACACAGTTGCAGATGTACAGACCCTTGGTTCATGTGTTCCGAAAAACCTGTAAGACAAAAAAAGAAAGTCAAAACATGTATAGAAACTGAATGATCACCAATTTGTTACACACTTGCACACAGATAGTAGCGAGTCAAACACAGTTGCAGATGCACAGACCCTTGGTTCATGCGGTCCAAAAAACCTTTACGACAAAAAAAAGAAAGTCAATACATGTATAGAAATTGAATAATCACCTACCTGTTACACACTTGCAGACAGATAGTAGCAAGTCACACACAGTTGCTGATGCACAGACCCTTGGTTCATGTGGTCCAAAAAACCTGTAAGACAAAAAAAGAAAGTCAATACATGTATAGAAACTGAATGATCACCTACCTGTTACACCCTTGCAGACAGATAGTAGCAAGTCACACACAGTTGCTGATGCACAGACCCTTGGTTCATGTGGTCCAAAAAACCTGTAAGACAAAAAAAGAAAGTCAATGAATGTATAGAAACTGAATGATCACCTACCTGTTACACAGTTGCAGACAGATAGTAGCGAGTCACACACAGTTGCAGATGCACAGACCCTTGGTTCATGTGGTCCGAAAAACCTGTAAGACAAAAAAAGAAAGTCAAAACCTGTTACACACTTGCAGACAGATTGATAGCGAGTCACACAAACAATGGCAATGGAAAGACCCTTGGTTCATGCGGTCCGAAAAACCTGTAAGACAAAAAAGAAAGTCAATACATGTATAGAAACTGAATGATCACCTACCTGTTACACACTTGCAAACAGATAGTAGCGAGTCACACAAAGTTGCAGATGCACAGACCCTTGGTTCATGTGGTCCGAAAGACCTTTAAGACAAAAAAGAAAGTCAATACATGTATAGAAACTGAATGATCACCTACCTGTTACACACTCGCAGACAGATAGTAGCGAGTCACACACAGTTGCAGATGCACAGACTCTTGGTTCATGCGGTCTGAAAGACCTTTAAGACAAAAAAGAAAGTCAATACATGTATAGAAACTGAATGATCACCAACCTGTTACAGACTTGCAGACAGATTGATAGCGAGTCACACACAGTTGCAGATGCACAGACCCTTGGTTCATGTGGTCCGAAAGACCTTTAAGACAAAAAAGAAAGTCAATACATGTATAGAAACTGAATGATCACCAACCTGTTACACACTTGCAGAAGGATAGTAGCGAGTCACACACAGTTGCAGATGCACAGACCCTTGGTTCATGCGGTCCGAAAAACCTGTAAGACAAAAAAAGAAAGTCAATACATGTATAGAAACTGAATGATCACCTACCTGTTACACACTTGCAAACAGATAGTAAAGAGTCACACAGTTGCAGATGCACAGACCCTTGGTTCATGTGGTCCGAAAAACCTGTACGACAAAAAAAGAAAGTCAAAACATGTATAGAAACTGAAGGTTCACCTACCTATTACACACATGCAGACAGATAGTAGCGAGTCAAACACAGTTGCAGATGCACAGACCCTTGGTTCATGCGGTCCGAAAAACCTGTAAGACAAAAAAAGAAAGTCAAAACATGTATAGAAACTGAATGATCACCTACCTGTTACACACTTGCAGAAGGATAGTAGCGAGTCAAACACAGTTGCAGATGCACAGACCCTTGGTTCATGCGGTCTGAAAAACCTGTAACACAAAAAAAGAAAGTCAATACATGTATAGAAACTGAATGATCACCTACCTGTTACACCCTTGCAGACAGATAGTAGCAAGTCACACACAGTTGCTGATGCACAGACCCTTGGTTCATGTGGTCCAAAAAACCTGTAAGACAAAAAAAGAAAGTCAATGAATGTATAGAAACTGAATGATCACCTACCTGTTACACAGTTGCAGACAGATAGTAGCGAGTCACACACAGTTGCAGATGCACAGACCCTTGGTTCATGTGGTCCAAAAAACCTGTAAGACAAAAAAAGAAACTCAATGAATGTATAGAAACTGAATGATCACCTACCTGTTACACAGTTGCAGACAGATAGTAGCGAGTCACACACAGTTGCAGATGCACAGACCCTTGGTTCATGTGGTCCGAAAAACCTGTAAGACAAAAAAAGAAAGTCAAAACCTGTTACACACTTGCAGACAGATTGATAGCGAGTCACACAAACAGTGGCAATGGAAAGACCCTTGGTTCATGCGGTCCGAAAAACCTGTAAGACAAGAAAGAAAGTCAATACATGTATAGAAACTGAAGGATCACCTACCTGTTACACACTTGCAGAAGGATAGTAGCGAGTCAAACACAGTTGCAGATGCACAGACCCTTGGTTCATGTGGTCCGAAAGACCTTTAAGACAAAAAAGAAAGTCAATACATGTATAGAAACTGAATGATCACCTACCTGTTACACACTCGCAGACAGATAGTAGCGAGTCACACACAGTTGCAGATGCACAGACTCTTGGTTCATGCGGTCTGAAAGACCTTTAAGACAAAAAAGAAAGTCAATACATGTATAGAAACTGAATGATCACCAACCTGTTACAGACTTGCAGACAGACTGATAGCGAGTCACACACAGTTGCAGATGCACAGACCCTTGGTTCATGTGGTCCGAAAGACCTTTAAGACAAAAAAGAAAGTCAATACATGTATAGAAACTGAATGATCACCAACCTGTTACACACTTGCAGACAGATAGTAGCGAGTCACACACAGTTGCAGATGCACAGACCCTTGGTTCATGCGGTCCGAAAAACCTGTAAGACAAAAAAAGAAAGTCAATACATGTATAGAAACTGAATGATCACCTACCTGTTACACACTTGCAAACAGATAGTAACGAGTCACACAGTTGCAGATGCACAGACCCTTGGTTCATGTGGTCCGAAAAACCTGTACGACAAAAAAAGAAAGTCAAAACATGTATAGAAACTGAAGGATCACCTACCTATTACACACATGCAGACAGATAGTAGCGAGTCAAACACAGTTGCAGATGCACAGACCCTTGGTTCATGCGGTCCGAAAAACTGTAAGACAAAACAAGAAAGTCAAAACATGTATAGAAACTGAATGATCACCTACCTGTTACACCCTTGCAGACAGATAGTAGCAAGTCACACACAGTTGCTGATGCACAGACCCTTGGTTCATGTGGTCCAAAAAACCTGTAAGACAAAAAAAGAAAGTCAATGAATGTATAGAAACTGAATGATCACCTACCTGTTACACAGTTGCAGACAGATAGTAGCAAGTCACACACAGTTGCAGATGCACAGACCCTTGGTTCATGTGGTCCGAAAAACCTGTAAGACAAAAAAAGAAAGTCAAAACCTGTTACACACTTGCAGACAGATTGATAGCGAGTCACACAAACAGTGGCAATGGAAAGACCCTTGGTTCATGCGGTCCGAAAAACCTTTACGACAAAAAAAAGAAAGTCAATACATGTTTAGAAATTGAATGATCACCTACCTGTTACACACTTGCAGACAGATTGATAGCAAGCCAAAAAAACAGTGGCAATGGAAAGACCCTTGGTTCATGCGGTCCGAAAAACCTGTAAGACAAAAAAGAAAGTCAATACATGTATAGAAACTGAATGATCACCTACCTGTTACACACTCGCAGACAGATAGTAGCGAGTCACACACAGTTGCAGATGCACAGACTCTTGGTTCATGCGGTCTGAAAGACCTTTAAGACAAAAAAGAAAGTCAATACATGTATAGAAACTGAATGATCACCTACCTGTTACACACTTGCAAACAGATAGTAACGAGTCACACAGTTGCAGATGCACAGACCCTTGGTTCATGTGGTCCGAAAAACCTGTACGACAAAAAAAGAAAGTCAAAACATGTATAGAAACTGAAGGATCACCTACCTATTACACACATGCAGACAGATAGTAGCGAGTCAAACACAGTTGCAGATGCACAGACCCTTGGATCATGTGGTCCGAAAAACCTTTAAGACAAAAAAAGAAAGTAGAAACATATATAGAAACTGAATGATCACCTACCTTTTACACACTTGCAAACAGATAGTAGATTGTCACATACAGTTGCAGATGCACAGACCATTGGTTCATGCGGTCCGAAAAACCTGTAAGACAAAAAAAGAAAGTCAAAACATGTATAGAAACTGAATGATCACCTACCTGTTACACACTTGCAGAAGGATAGTAGCGAGTCAAACACAGTTGCAGATGCACAGACCCTTGGTTCATGTGGTCCGAAAGACCTTTAAGACAAAAAGTGAAAGTCAATACATGTATAGAAACTGAATGATCACCAACCTGTTACACACTTACAGACATATAGTAGTGAGTCACACACAGTTGCAGATGCATAGACCCTTGGTTCATGCGGTCCGAAAAACCTGTAAGACAAAAAAAGAAAGTCAAAACATGTATAGAAACTGAATGATCACCTACCTATTACACACATGCAGACAGAGAGTAGCGAGTCAAACACAGTTGCAGATGCACAGACCCTTGGTTCATGCGGTCCGAAAAACCTGTAAGACAAGAAAGAAAGTCAATATATGTATAGAAACTGAATGATCACCAACCTGTTACAGACTTGCAGACAGATTGATAGCGAGTCACACACAGATGCAGATGCACAGACCCTTGGTTCATGTGGTCCGAAAGACCTTTAAGACAAAAAAGAAAGTCAATACATGTATAGAAACTGAATGATCACCAACCTGTTACACACTTGCAGACAGATAGTAGCGAGTCACACACAGTTGCAGATGCACAGACCCTTGGTTCATGCGGTCCGAAAAACCTGTAAGACAAAAAAAGAAAGTCAATACATGTATAGAAACTGAATGATCACCTACCTGTTACACACTTGCAAACAGATAGTAACGAGTCACACAGTTGCAGATGCACAGACCCTTGGTTCATGTGGTCCGAAAAACCTGTACGACAAAAAAAGAAAGTCAAAACATGTATAGAAACTGAAAGATCACCTACCTATTACACACATGCAGACAGATAGTAGCGAGTCAAACACAGTTGCAGATGCACAGACCCTTGGTTCATGTGGTCCGAAAAACCTTTAAGACAAAAAAAGAAAGTCAAAACATGTATAGAAACTGAATGATCACCTACCTGTTACACACTTGCAGAAGGATAGTAGCGAGTCAAACACAGTTGCAGATGCACAGACCCTTGGTTCATGTGGTCCGAAAGACCTTTAAGACAAAAAGTGAAAGTCAATACATGTATAGAAACTGAATGATCACCAACCTGTTACACACTTAGACAGATAGTAGTGAGTCACACACAGTTGCAGATGCACAGACCCTTGGTTCATGCGGTCCGAAAAACCTGTAAGACAAAAAAAGAAAGTCAAAACATGTATAGAAACTGAATGATCACCTACCTATTACACACATGCAGACAGAGAGTAGCGAGTCAAACACAGTTGCAGATGCACAGACCCTTGGTTCATGCGGTCCGAAAAACCTGTAAGACAAAAAAAGAAAGTCAATACATGTATAGAAACTGAATAATCACCTACCTGTTACACACTTGCAGACAGATAGTAGCGAGTCACACACAGTTGCAGATGCACAGACCCTTGGTTCACGCGGTCCGAAAAACTGTAAGACAAAACAAAAAAGTCAAAACATGTATAGAAACTGAATGATCACCTACCTATTACACACTTGCAGACAGATAGTAGAGAGTCAAACACAGTTGCAGATGCACAGACCCTTGGTTCATGCGGTCCTAAAAACCTATAAGACAAAAAAAGAAAGTCAAAACATGTATAGAAACTGAATGATCACCTACCTGTTACACACTTGCAAACAGATAGTAGATTGTCACATACAGTTGCAGATGCACAGACTCTTGGTTCATGCGGTCTGAAAGACCTTTAAGACAAAAAAGAAAGTCAATACATGTATAGAAACTGAATGATCACCAACCTGTTACAGACTTGCAGACAGACTGATAGCGAGTCACACACAGTTGCAGATGCACAGACCCTTGGTTCATGTGGTCCGAAAGACCTTTAAGACAAAAAAGAAAGTCAATACATGTATAGAAACTGAATGATCACCAACCTGTTACACACTTGCAGACAGATAGTAGCGAGTCACACACAGTTGCAGATGCACAGACCCTTGGTTCATGCGGTCCGAAAAACCTGTAAGACAAAAAAAGAAAGTCAATACATGTATAGAAACTGAATGATCACCTACCTGTTACACACTTGCAAACAGATAGTAACGAGTCACACAGTTGCAGATGCACAGACCCTTGGTTCATGTGGTCCGAAAAACCTGTACGACAAAAAAAGAAAGTCAAAACATGTATAGAAACTGAAGGATCACCTACCTATTACACACATGCAGACAGATAGTAGCGAGTCAAACACAGTTGCAGATGCACAGACCCTTGGTTCATGCGGTCCGAAAAACTGTAAGACAAAACAAGAAAGTCAAAACATGTATAGAAACTGAATGATCACCTACCTGTTACACCCTTGCAGACAGATAGTAGCAAGTCACACACAGTTGCTGATGCACAGACCCTTGGTTCATGTGGTCCAAAAAACCTGTAAGACAAAAAAAGAAAGTCAATGAATGTATAGAAACTGAATGATCACCAACCTGTTACACAGTTGCAGACAGATAGTAGCAAGTCACACACAGTTGCAGATGCACAGACCCTTGGTTCATGTGGTCCGAAAAACCTGTAAGACAAAAAAAGAAAGTCAAAACCTGTTACACACTTGCAGACAGATTGATAGCGAGTCACACAAACAGTGGCAATGGAAAGACCCTTGGTTCATGCGGTCCGAAAAACCTTTACGACAAAAAAAAGAAAGTCAATACATGTTTAGAAATTGAATGATCACCTACCTGTTACACACTTGCAGACAGATTGATAGCAAGCCAAAAAAACAGTGGCAATGGAAAGACCCTTGGTTCATGCGGTCCGAAAAACCTGTAAGACAAAAAAGAAAGTCAATACATGTATAGAAACTGAATGATCACCTACCTGTTACACACTCGCAGACAGATAGTAGCGAGTCACACACAGTTGCAGATGCACAGACTCTTGGTTCATGCGGTCTGAAAGACCTTTAAGACAAAAAAGAAAGTCAATACATGTATAGAAACTGAATGATCACCTACCTGTTACACACTTGCAAACAGATAGTAACGAGTCACACAGTTGCAGATGCACAGACCCTTGGTTCATGTGGTCCGAAAAACCTGTACGACAAAAAAAGAAAGTCAAAACATGTATAGAAACTGAAGGATCACCTACCTATTACACACATGCAGACAGATAGTAGCGAGTCAAACACAGTTGCAGATGCACAGACCCTTGGTTCATGTGGTCCGAAAAACCTTTAAGACAAAAAAAGAAAGTCAAAACATATATAGAAACTGAATGATCACCTACCTTTTACACACTTGCAAACAGATAGTAGATTGTCACATACAGTTGCAGATGCACAGACCATTGGTTCATGCGGTCCGAAAAACCTGTAAGACAAAAAAAGAAAGTCAAAACATGTATAGAAACTGAATGATCACCTACCTGTTACACACTTGCAGAAGGATAGTAGCGAGTCAAACACAGTTGCAGATGCACAGACCCTTGGTTCATGTGGTCCGAAAGACCTTTAAGACAAAAAGTGAAAGTCAATACATGTATAGAAACTGAATGATCACCAACCTGTTACACATTTACAGACATATAGTAGTGAGTCACACACAGTTGCAGATGCACAGACCCTTGGTTCATGCGGTCCGAAAAACCTGTAAGACAAAAAAAGAAAGTCAAAACATGTATAGAAACTGAATGATCACCTACCTATTACACACATGCAGACAGAGAGTAGCGAGTCAAACACAGTTGCAGATGCACAGACCCTTGGTTCATGCGGTCCGAAAAACCTGTAAGACAAAAAAAGAAAGTCAAAACATGTATAGAAACTGAATGATCACCTACCTGTTACACACTTGCAGAAGGATAGTAGAGAGTCAAACACAGTTGCAGATGCACAGACCCTTGGTTCATGCGGTCTGAAAAACCTGTAACACAAAAAAAGAAAGTCAATACATGTATAGAAACTGAATAATCACCTACCTGTTACACACTTGCAGACAGATAGTAGCGAGTCACACACAGTTGCAGATGCACAGACCCTTGGTTCATGCGGTCCGAAAAACTGTAAGACAAAACAAGAAAGTCAAAACATGTATAGAAACTGAATGATCACCTACCTATTACACACTTGCAGACAGATAGTAGAGAGTCAAACACAGTTGCAGATGCACAGACCCTTGGTTCATGCGGTCCAAAAAACCTGTAAGACAAAAAAAAGAAAATCAATAAATGTATAGAAACTGAATGATCACCTACCTGTTACACCCTTGCAGACAGATAGTAGCAAGTCACACACAGTTGCTGATGCACAGACCCTTGGTTCATGTGGTCCAAAAAACCTGTAAGACAAAAAAAGAAAGTCAATGAATGTATAGAAACTGAATGATCACCTACCTGTTACACAGTTGCAGACAGATAGTAGCGAGTCACACACAGTTGCAGATGCACAGACCCTTGGTTCATGTGGTCCAAAAAACCTGTAAGACAAAAAAAGAAAGTCAATACATGTATAGAAACTGAATAATCACCTACCTGTTACACACTTGCAGACAGATTGATAGCGAGTCACACAAACAGTGGCAATGGAAAGACCCTTGGTTCATGAAACCTGTAAGACAAGAAAGAAAGTCAATACATGTATAGAAACTGAAGGATCACCTACCTATTACACACATGCAGAAGATAGTAGCGAGTCAAACACAGTTGCAGATGCACAGACCCTTGGTTCATGCGGTCCGAAAAACCTGTAAGACAAGAAAGAAAGTCAATACATGTATAGAAACTGAATGATCACCAACCTGTTACAGACTTGCAGACAGATTGATAGCGAGTCACACACAGTTGCAGATGCACAGACCCTTGGTTCATGTGGTCCGAAAGACCTTTAAGACAAAAAAGAAAGTCAATACATGTATAGAAACTGAATGATCACCAACCTGTTACACACTTGCAGACAGATAGTAGCGAGTCACACACAGTTGCAGATGCACAGACCCTTGGTTCATGCGGTCCGAAAAACCTGTAAGACAAAAAAAGAAAGTCAATACATGTATAGAAACTGAATGATCACCTACCTGTTACACACTTGCAAACAGATAGTAACGAGTCACACAGTTGCAGATGCACAGACCCTTGGTTCATGTGGTCCGAAAAACCTGTACGACAAAAAAAGAAAGTCAAAACATGTATAGAAACTGAAAGATCACCTACCTATTACACACATGCAGACAGATAGTAGCGAGTCAAACACAGTTGCAGATGCACAGACCCTTGGTTCATGTGGTCCGAAAAACCTTTAAGACAAAAAAAGAAAGTCAAAACATGTATAGAAACTGAATGATCACCAACCTGTTACACACTTAGACAGATAGTAGTGAGTCACACACAGTTGCAGATGCACAGACCCTTGGTTCATGCGGTCCGAAAAACCTGTAAGACAAAAAAAGAAAGTCAAAACATGTATAGAAACTGAATGATCACCTACCTATTACACACATGCAGACAGAGAGTAGCGAGTCAAACACAGTTGCAGATGCACAGACCCTTGGTTCATGCGGTCCGAAAAACCTGTAAGACAAAAAAAGAAAGTCAATACATGTATAGAAACTGAATAATCACCTACCTGTTACACACTTGCAGACAGATAGTAGAGAGTCAAACACAGTTGCAGATGCACAGACCCTTGGTTCATGCGGTCCGAAAAACCTATAAGACAAAAAAAGAAAGTCAAAACATGTATAGAAACTGAATGATCACCTACCTGTTACACACTTGCAAACAGATAGTAGCAAGTCACACACAGTTGCAGATGCACAGACCCTTGGTTCATGTGGTCCGAAAAACCTGTAAGACAAAAAAAGAAAGTCAATACATGTATAGAAACTGAATGATCACCTACCTGTTACACACTTGCAGACAGATAGTAGCAAGTCACACACAGTTGCAGATGCACAGACTCTTGGTTCATGCGGTCCGAAAAACTTGTAAGACAAAAAAAGAAAGTCAAAACATGTATAGAAACTGAATGATCACCTACCTGTTACACACTTGCAGACAGATAGTAGCGAGTCACACACAGTTGCAGATGCAAAGACCCTTGGTTCATGAGGTCCGAAAAACCTTTAAGACAAAAAAAGAAAGTCAATACATGTATAGAAACTGAATGATCACCTACCTGTTACACACTTGTAGACAGATAGTAGCGAGTCACACACAGTTGCAGATGCACAGACCCTTGGTTCATGCGGTCCGAAAAACCTGTAAGACAAAAAAAGAAAGTCAATACATGTATAGAAACTGAAGACATGTATAGAAACTGCAGACAGATAGTAGCGAGTCACACACAGTTGCAGATGCACAGACCCTTGGTTCATGCGGTCCGAAAAACCTATAAGACAAAAAAAGAAAGTCAATACATGTATAGAAACTGAATGATCACCTACCTGTTACACACTTGCAAACAGATAGTAACGAGTCACACAGTTGCAGATGCACAGACCCTTGGTTCATGTGGTCCGAAAAACCTGTACGACAAAAAAAGAAAGTCAAAACATGTATAGAAACTGAAAGATCACCTACCTATTACACACACGCAGACAGATAGTAGCGAGTCAAACACAGTTGCAGATGCACAGACCCTTGGTTCATGTGGTCCGAAAAACCTTTAAGACAAAAAAAGAAAGTCAAAACATTTATAGAAACTGAATGATCACCTACCTATTACACACATGCAGACAGAGAGTAGCGAGTCACACACAGATGCAGATGCACAGACCCTTGGTTCATGTGGTCCGAAAGACCTTTAAGACAAAAAAGAAAGTCAATACATGTATAGAAACTGAATGATCACCAACCTGTTACACACTTGCAGACAGATAGTAGCGAGTCACACACAGTTGCAGATGCACAGACCCTTGGTTCATGCGGTCCGAAAAACCTGTAAGACAAAAAAAGAAAGTCAAAACATGTATAGAAACTGAATGATCACCTACCTATTACACACATGCAGACAGAGAGTAGCGAGTCAAACACAGTTGCAGATGCACAGACCCTTGGTTCATGCGGTCCGAAAAACCTGTAAGACAAAAAAAGAAAGTCAATACATGTATAGAAACTGAATAATCACCTACCTGTTACACACTTGCAGACAGATAGTAGCGAGTCACACACAGTTGCAGATGCACAGACCCTTGGTTCATGCGGTCCGAAAAACTGTAAGACAAAACAAAAAAGTCAAAACATGTATAGAAACTGAATGATCACCTACCTATTACACACTTGCAGACAGATAGTAGAGAGTCAAACACAGTTGCAGATGCACAGACCCTTGGTTCATGCGGTCCTAAAAACCTATAAGACAAAAAAAGAAAGTCAAAACATGTATAGAAACTGAATGATCACCTACCTGTTACACACTTGCAAACAGATAGTAGATTGTCACATACAGTTGCAGATGCACAGACTCTTGGTTCATGCGGTCTGAAAGACCTTTAAGACAAAAAAGAAAGTCAATACATGTATAGAAACTGAATGATCACCAACCTGTTACAGACTTGCAGACAGACTGATAGCGAGTCACACACAGTTGCAGATGCACAGACCCTTGGTTCATGTGGTCCGAAAGACCTTTAAGACAAAAAAGAAAGTCAATACATGTATAGAAACTGAATGATCACCAACCTGTTACACACTTGCAGACAGATAGTAGCGAGTCACACACAGTTGCAGATGCACAGACCCTTGGTTCATGCGGTCCGAAAAACCTGTAAGACAAAAAAAGAAAGTCAATACATGTATAGAAACTGAATGATCACCTACCTGTTACACACTTGCAAACAGATAGTATCGAGTCACACAGTTGCAGATGCACAGACCCTTGGTTCATGTGGTCCGAAAAACCTGTACGACAAAAAAAGAAAGTCAAAACATGTATAGAAACTGAAGGATCACCTACCTATTACACACATGCAGACAGATAGTAGCGAGTCAAACACAGTTGCAGATGCACAGACCCTTGGTTCATGCGGTCCGAAAAACTGTAAGACAAAACAAGAAAGTCAAAACATGTATAGAAACTGAATGATCACCTACCTGTTACACCCTTGCAGACAGATAGTAGCAAGTCACACACAGTTGCTGATGCACAGACCCTTGGTTCATGTGGTCCAAAAAACCTGTAAGACAAAAAAAGAAAGTCAAAACCTGTTACACACTTGCAGACAGATTGATAGCGAGTCACACAAACAGTGGCAATGGAAAGACCCTTGGTTCATGCGGTCCGAAAAACCTTTACGACAAAAAAAAGAAAGTCAATACATGTTTAGAAATTGAATGATCACCTACCTGTTACACACTTGCAGACAGATTGATAGCAAGCCAAAAAAACAGTGGCAATGGAAAGACCCTTGGTTCATGCGGTCCGAAAAACCTGTAAGACAAAAAAGAAAGTCAATACATGTATAGAAACTGAATGATCACCTACCTGTTACACACTCGCAGACAGATAGTAGCGAGTCACACACAGTTGCAGATGCACAGACCCTTGGTTCATGCGGTCTGAAAGACCTTTAAGACAAAAAAGAAAGTCAATACATGTATAGAAACTGAATGATCACCTACCTGTTACACACTTGCAAACAGATAGTAACGAGTCACACAGTTGCAGATGCACAGACCCTTGGTTCATGTGGTCCGAAAAACCTGTACGACAAAAAAAGAAAGTCAAAACATGTATAGAAACTGAAGGATCACCTACCTATTACACACATGCAGACAGATAGTAGCGAGTCAAACACAGTTGCAGATGCACAGACCCTTGGTTCATGTGGTCCGAAAAACCTTTAAGACAAAAAAAGAAAGTCAAAACATATATAGAAACTGAATGATCACCTACCTTTTACACACTTGCAAACAGATAGTAGATTGTCACATACAGTTGCAGATGCACAGACCATTGGTTCATGCGGTCCGAAAAACCTGTAAGACAAAAAAAGAAAGTCAAAACATGTATAGAAACTGAATGATCACCTACCTGTTACACACTTGCAGAAGGATAGTAGCGAGTCAAACACAGTTGCAGATGCACAGACCCTTGGTTCATGTGGTCCGAAAGACCTTTAAGACAAAAAGTGAAAGTCAATACATGTATAGAAACTGAATGATCACCAACCTGTTACACATTTACAGACATATAGTAGTGAGTCACACACAGTTGCAGATGCACAGACCCTTGGTTAATGCGGTCCGAAAAACCTGTAAGACAAAAAAAGAAAGTCAAAACATGTATAGAAACTGAATGATCACCTACCTATTACACACATGCAGACAGAGAGTAGCGAGTCAAACACAGTTGCAGATGCACAGACCCTTGGTTCATGCGGTCCGAAAAACCTGTAAGACAAAAAAAGAAAGTCAAAACATGTATAGAAACTGAATGATCACCTACCTGTTACACCCTTGCAGACAGATAGTAGCAAGTCACACACAGTTGCTGATGCACAGACCCTTGGTTCATGTGGTCCAAAAAACCTGTAAGACAAAAAAAGAAAGTCAATGAATGTATAGAAACTGAATGATCACCTACCTGTTACACAGTTGCAGACAGATAGTAGCGAGTCACACACAGTTGCAGATGCACAGACCCTTGGTTCATGTGGTCCAAAAAACCTGTAAGACAAAAAAAGAAAGTCAATACATGTATAGAAACTGAATAATCACCTACCTGTTACACACTTGCAGATAGATTGATAGCGAGTCACACAAACAGTGGCAATGGAAAGACCCTTGGTTCATGAAACCTGTAAGACAAGAAAGAAAGTCAATACATGTATAGAAACTGAAGGATCACCTACCTATTACACACATGCAGAAGATAGTAGCGAGTCAAACACAGTTGCAGATGCACAGACCCTTGGTTCATGCGGTCCGAAAAACCTGTAAGACAAGAAAGAAAGTCAATACATGTATAGAAACTGAATGATCACCAACCTGTTACAGACTTGCAGACAGATTGATAGCGAGTCACACACAGTTGCAGATGCACAGACCCTTGGTTCATGTGGTCCGAAAGACCTTTAAGACAAAAAAGAAAGTCAATACATGTATAGAAACTGAATGATCACCAACCTGTTACACACTTGCAGACAGATAGTAGCGAGTCACACACAGTTGCAGATGCACAGACCCTTGGTTCATGCGGTCCGAAAAACCTGTAAGACAAAAAAAAGAAAGTCAATACATGTATAGAAACTGAATGATCACCTACCTGTTACACACTTGCAAACAGATAGTAACGAGTCACACAGTTGCAGATGCACAGACCCTTGGTTCATGTGGTCCGAAAAACCTGTACGACAAAAAAAGAAAGTCAAAACATGTATAGAAACTGAAAGATCACCTACCTATTACACACATGCAGACAGATAGTAGCGAGTCAAACACAGTTGCAGATGCACAGACCCTTGGTTCATGTGGTCCGAAAAACCTTTAAGACAAAAAAAGAAAGTCAAAACATGTATAGAAACTGAATGATCACCAACCTGTTACACACTTAGACAGATAGTAGTGAGTCACACACAGTTGCAGATGCACAGACCCTTGGTTCATGCGGTCCGAAAAACCTGTAAGACAAAAAAAGAAAGTCAAAACATGTATAGAAACTGAATGATCACCTACCTATTACACACATGCAGACAGAGAGTAGCGAGTCAAACACAGTTGCAGATGCACAGACCCTTGGTTCATGCGGTCCGAAAAACCTGTAAGACAAAAAAAGAAAGTCAATACATGTATAGAAACTGAATAATCACCTACCTGTTACACACTTGCAGACAGATAGTAGAGAGTCAAACACAGTTGCAGATGCACAGACCCTTGGTTCATGCGGTCCGAAAAACCTATAAGACAAAAAAAGAAAGTCAAAACATGTATAGAAACTGAATGATCACCTACCTGTTACACACTTGCAAACAGATAGTAGCAAGTCACACACAGTTGCAGATGCACAGACCCTTGGTTCATGTGGTCCGAAAAACCTGTAAGACAAAAAAAGAAAGTCAATACATGTATAGAAACTGAATGATCACCTACCTGTTACACACTTGCAGACAGATAGTAGCAAGTCACACACAGTTGCAGATGCACAGACTCTTGGTTCATGCGGTCCGAAAAACTTGTAAGACAAAAAAAGAAAGTCAAAACATGTATAGAAACTGAATGATCACCTACCTGTTACACACTTGCAGACAGATAGTAGCGAGTCACACACAGTTGCAGATGCAAAGACCCTTGGTTCATGAGGTCCGAAAAACCTTTAAGACAAAAAAAGAAAGTCAATACATGTATAGAAACTGAATGATCACCTACCTGTTACACACTTGTAGACAGATAGTAGCGAGTCACACACAGTTGCAGATGCACAGACCCTTGGTTCATGCGGTCCGAAAAACCTGTAAGACAAAAAAAGAAAGTCAATACATGTATAGAAACTGAAGACATGTATAGAAACTGCAGACAGATAGTAGCGAGTCACACACAGTTGCAGACGCACAGACCCTTGGTTCATGCGGTCCGAAAAACCTATAAGACAAAAAAAGAAAGTCAATACATGTATAGAAACTGAATGATCACCTACCTGTTACACACTTGCAAACAGATAGTAACGAGTCACACAGTTGCAGATGCACAGACCCTTGGTTCATGTGGTCCGAAAAACCTGTACGACAAAAAAAGAAAGTCAAAACATGTATAGAAACTGAAAGATCACCTACCTATTACACACATGCAGACAGATAGTAGCGAGTCAAACACAGTTGCAGATGCACAGACCCTTGGTTCATGTGGTCCGAAAAACCTTTAAGACAAAAAAAGAAAGTCAAAACATGTATAGAAACTGAATGATCACCTACCTGTTACACACTTGCAGAAGGATAGTAGCGAGTCAAACACAGTTGCAGATGCACAGACCCTTGGTTCATGTGGTTCGAAAGACCTTTAAGACAAAAAGTGAAAGTCAATACATGTATAGAAACTGAATGATCACCAACCTGTTACACACTTACAGACAGATAGTAGTGAGTCAAACACAGTTGCAGATGCACAGACCCTTGGTTCATGCGGTCCGAAAAACCTGTAAGACAAAAAAAGAAAGTCAAAACATGTATAGAAACTGAATGATCACCTACCTATTACACACATGCAGACAGAGAGTAGCGAGTCAAACACAGTTGCAGATGCACAGACCCTTGGTTCATGCGGTCCGAAAAACCTGTAAGACAAAAAAGAAAGTCAATACATGTATAGAAACTGAATGATCACCTACCTGTTACACACTTGCAAACAGATAGTAGCGAGTCACACAAAGTTGCAGATGCACAGACCCTTGGTTCATGTGGTCCGAAAGACCTTTAAGACAAAAAAGAAAGTCAATACATGTATAGAAACTGAATGATCACCTACCTGTTACACACTCGCAGACAGATAGTAGCGAGTCACACACAGTTGCAGATGCACAGACTCTTGGTTCATGCGGTCTGAAAGACCTTTAAGACAAAAAAGAAAGTCAATACATGTATAGAAACTGAATGATCACCAACCTGTTACACACTTGCAGACAGATAGTAGCGAGTCACACACAGTTGCAGATGCACAGACCCTTGGTTCATGCGGTCCGAAAAACCTGGAAGACAAAAAAAGAAAGTCAATACATGTATAGAAACTGAATGATCACCTACCTGTTACACACTTGCAAACAGATAGTAACGAGTCACACAGTTGCAGATGCACAGACCCTTGGTTCATGTGGTCCGAAAAACCTGTACGACAAAAAAAGAAAGTCAAAACATGTATAGAAACTGAAGGATCACCTACCTATTACACACATGCAGACAGATAGTAGCGAGTCAAACACAGTTGCAGATGCACAGACCCTTGGTTCATGTGGTCCGAAAAACCTTTAAGACAAAAAAAGAAAGTCAAAACATATATAGAACCTGAATGATCACCTACCTTTTACACACTTGCAGAAGGATAGTAGAGAGTCAAACACAGTTGCAGATGCACAGACCCTTGGTTCATGCGGTCTGAAAAACCAGTAACACAAAAAAAGAAAGTCAATACATGTATAGAAACTGAATAATCACCTACCTGTTACACACTTGCAGACAGATAGTAGCAAGTCAGTCACACACAGTTGCAGATGCACAGACCCTTGGTTCATGCGGTCCGAAAAACTGTAAGACAAAACAAGAAAGTCAAAACATGTATAGAAACTGAATGATCACCTACCTATTACACACTTGCAGACAGATAGTAGAGAGTCAAACACAGTTGCAGATGCACAGACCCTTGGTTCATGCGGTCCAAAAAACCTGTAAGACAAAAAAAAGAAAATCAATAAATGTATAGAAACTGAATGATCACCTACCTGTTACACCCTTGCAGACAGATAGTAGCAAGTCACACACAGTTGCTGATGCACAGACCCTTGGTTCATGTGGTCCAAAAAACCTGTAAGACAAAAAAAGAAAGTCAATGAATGTATAGAAACTGAATGATCACCTACCTGTTACACAGTTGCAGACAGATAGTAGCGAGTCACACACAGTTGCAGATGCACAGACCCTTGGTTCATGTGGTCCGAAAAACCTGTAAGACAAAAAAAGAAAGTCAAAACCTGTTACACACTTGCAGACAGATTGATAGCGAGTCACACAAACAGTGGCAATGGAAAGACCCTTGGCTCATGCGGTCCGAAAAACCTGTAAGACAAGAAAGAAAGTCAATACATGTATAGAAACTGAAGGATCACCTACCTATTACACACATGCAGAAGATAGTAGCGAGTCAAACACAGTTGCAGATGCACAGACCCTTGGTTCATGTGGTATGAAAGACCTTTAAGACAAAAAAAGAAAGTCAATACATGTATAGAAACTGAATGATCACCAACCTGTTACAGACTTGTAGACAGATTGATAGCGAGTCACACACAGTTGCAGATGCACAGACCCTTGGTTCATGTGGTCCGAAAAACCTGTACGACAAAAAAAGAAAGTCAAAACATGTATAGAAACTGAAAGATCACCTACCTATTACACACATGCAGACAGATAGTAGCGAGTCAAACACAGTTGCAGATGCACAGACCCTTGGTTCATGTGGTCCGAAAAACCTTTAAGACAAAAAAAGAAAGTCAAAACATGTATAGAAACTGAATGATCACCTACCTGTTACACACTTGCAGAAGGATAGTAGCGAGTCAAACACAGTTGCAGATGCACAGACCCTTGGTTCATGTGGTCCAAAAAACCTGTAAGACAAAAAAAGAAAGTCAATGAATGTATAGAAACTGAATGATCACCTACCTGTTACACAGTTGCAGACAGATAGTAGCGAGTCACACACAGTTGCAGATGCACAGACCCTTGGTTCATGTGGTCCGAAAAACCTGTAAGACAAAAAAAGAAAGTCAAAACCTGTTACACACTTGCAGACAGATTGATAGCGAGTCACACAAACAGTGGCAATGGAAAGACTCTTGGTTCATGCGGTCTGAAAGACCTTTAAGACAAAAAAGAAAGTCAATACATGTATAGAAACTGAATGATCACCAACCTGTTACAGACTTGCAGACAGACTGATAGCGAGTCACACACAGTTGCAGATGCACAGACCCTTGGTTCATGTGGTCCGAAAGACCTTTAAGACAAAAAAGAAAGTCAATACATGTATAGAAACTGAATGATCACCAACCTGTTACACACTTGCAGACAGATAGTAGCGAGTCACACACAGTTGCAGATGCACAGACCCTTGGTTCATGCGGTCCGAAAAACCTGTAAGACAAAAAAAGAAAGTCAATACATGTATAGAAACTGAATGATCACCTACCTGTTACACACTTGCAAACAGATAGTAACGAGTCACACAGTTGCAGATGCACAGACCCTTGGTTCATGTGGTCCGAAAAACCTGTACGACAAAAAAAGAAAGTCAAAACATGTATAGAAACTGAATAATCACATACCTGTTACACACTTGCAGACAGATAGTAGCGAGTCAGTCACACACAGTTGCAGATGCACAGACCCTTGATTCATGCGGTCCGAAAAACTGTAAGACAAAACAAGAAAGTCAAAACATGTATAGAAACTGAATGATCACCTACCTGTTACATCCTTGCAGACAGATAGTAGCAAGTCACACACAGTTGCTGATGCACAGACCCTTGGTTCATGTGGTCCAAAAAACCTGTAAGACAAAAAAAGAAAGTCAATGAATGTATAGAAACTGAATGATCACCTACCTGTTACACAGTTGCAGACAGATAGTAGCAAGTCACACACAGTTGCAGATGCACAGACCCTTGGTTCATGTGGTCCGAAAAACCTGTAAGACAAAAAAAGAAAGTCAAAACCTGTTACACACTTGCAGACAGATTGATAGCGAGTCACACAAACAGTGGCAATGGAAAGACCCTTGGTTCATGCGGTCCGAAAAACCTGTAAGACAAGAAAGAAAGTCAATACATGTATAGAAATTGAAGGATCACCTACCTATTACACACATGCAGACAGATAGTAGCGAGTCAAACACAGTTGCAGATGCACAGACCCTTGGTTCATGTGGTCCGAAAAACCTTTAAGACAAAAAGTGAAAGTCAAAACATGTATAGAAACTGAATGATCACCTACCTATTACACACTTGCAGACAGATAGTAGAGAGTCAAACACAGTTGCAGATGCACAGACCCTTGGTTCATGCGGTCCAAAAAACCTTTACGACAAAAAAAAGAAAGTCAATACATGTATAGAAATTGAATGATCACCTACCTGTTACACACTTGCAGACAGATTGATAGCAAGCCAAAAAAACAGTGGCAATGGAAAGACCCTTGGTTCATGCGGTCCGAAAAACCTGTAAGACAAAAAAGAAAGTCAATACATGTATAGAAACTGAATGATCACCTACCTGTTACACACTTGCAGAAGGATAGTAGAGAGTCACACACAGTTGCAGATGCACAGACTCTTGGTTCATGCGGTCTGAAAGACCTTTAAGACAAAAAAGAAAGTCAATACATGTATAGAAACTGAATGATCACCTACCTGTTACACACTTGCAGAAGGATAGTAGAGAGTCAAACACAGTTGCAGATGCACAGACCCTTGGTTCATGCGGTCTGAAAAACCTGTAACACAAAAAAAGAAAGTCAATAAATGTATAGAAACTGAATAATCACCTACCTGTTACCCACTTGCAGACAGATAGTAGCGAGTCACACACAGTTGCAGATGCACAGACCCTTGGTTCATGCGGTCCGAAAAACTGTAAGACAAAACAAGAAAGTCAAAACATGTATAGAAACTGAATGATCACCTACCTATTACACACTTGCAGACAGATAGTAGAGAGTCAAACACAGTTGCAGATGCACAGACCCTTGGTTCATGCGGTCCAAAAAACCTGTAAGACAAAAAAAAGAAAATCAATAAATGTATAGAAACTGAATGATCACCTACCTGTTACACCCTTGCAGACAGATAGTAGCAAGTCACACACAGTTGCTGATGCACAGACCCTTGGTTCATGTGGTCCAAAAAACCTGTAAGACAAAAAGAGAAAGTCAATGAATGTATAGAAACTGAATGATCACCTACCTGTTACACAGTTGCAGACAGATAGTAGCGAGTCACACACAGTTGCAGATGCACAGACCCTTGGTTCATGTGGTCCAAAAAACCT
Source organism: Salminus brasiliensis (assembly GCF_030463535.1). Taxonomy (NCBI): domain Eukaryota; kingdom Metazoa; phylum Chordata; class Actinopteri; order Characiformes; family Bryconidae; genus Salminus; species Salminus brasiliensis. The sequence goes on along the minus strand of NC_132881.1, from coordinate 10,425,735 downwards.
GTAAGACAAAAAAAGAAAGTCAAAACCTGTTACACACTTGCAGACAGATTGATAGCGAGTCACACAAACAGTGGCAATGGAAAGACCCTTGGTTCATGAATCCTGTAAGACAAGAAAGAAAGTCAATACATGTATAGAAACTGAATGATCACCTACCTATTACACACTTGCAGACAGATAGTAGAGAGTCAAACACAGTTGCAGATGCACAGACCCTTGGTTCATGCGGTCCAAAAAACCTGTAAGACAAAAAAAAGAAAATCAATAAATGTATAGAAACTGAATGATCACCTACCTGTTACACCCTTGCAGACAGATAGTAGCAAGTCACACACAGTTGCTGATGCACAGACCCTTGGTTCATGTGGTCCAAAAAACCTGTAAGACAAAAAGAGAAAGTCAATGAATGTATAGAAACTGAATGATCACCTACCTGTTACACAGTTGCAGACAGATAGTAGCGAGTCACACACAGTTGCAGATGCACAGACCCTTGGTTCATGTGGTCCAAAAAACCTGTAAGACAAAAAAAGAAAGTCAAAACCTGTTACACACTTGCAGACAGATTGATAGCGAGTCACACAAACAGTGGCAATGGAAAGACCCTTGGTTCATGAATCCTGTAAGACAAGAAAGAAAGTCAATACATGTATAGAAACTGAAGGATCACCTACCTATTACACACATGCAGAAGATAGTAGCGAGTCAAACACAGTTGCAGATGCATAGACCCTTGGTTCATGTGGTCCGAAAGACCTTTAAGACAAAAAAGAAAGTCAATACATGTATAGAAACTGAATGATCACCAACCTGTTACACACTTGCAGACAGATAGTAACCAGTCACACAGTTGCAGATGCACAGACCCTTGGTTCATGTGGTCCGAAAAACCTGTACGACAAAAAAAGAAAGTCAAAACATGTATAGAAACTGAAAGATCACCTACCTATTACACACATGCAGACAGATAGTAGCGAGTCAAACACAGTTGCAGATGCACAGACCCTTGGTTCATGTGGTCCGAAAAACCTTTAAGACAAAAAAAGAAAGTCAAAACATGTATAGAAACTGAATGATCACCTACCTGTTACACACTTGCAGAAGGATAGTAGCGAGTCAAACACAGTTGCAGATGCACAGACCCTTGGTTCATGCGGTCCGAAAAACCTGTAAGACAAAAAAAGAAAGTCAAAACATGTATAGAAACTGAATGATCACCTACCTATTACACACATGCAGACAGAGAGTAGCGAGTCAAACACAGTTGCAGATGCACAGACCCTTGGTTCATGCGGTCCGAAAAACCTGTAAGACAAAAAAAGAAAGTCAATACATGTATAGAAACTGAATAATCACCTACCTGTTACACACTTGCAGACAGATAGTAGCGAGTCACACACAGTTGCAGATGCACAGACCCTTGGTTCATGCGGTCCGAAAAACTGTAAGACAAAACAAGAAAGTCAAAACATGTATAGAAACTGAATGATCACCTACCTATTACACACTTGCAGACAGATAGTAGAGAGTCAAACACAGTTGCAGATGCACAGACCCTTGGTTCATGCGGTCCGAAAAACCTATAAGACAAAAAAAAGAAAGTCAAAACATGTATAGAAACTGAATGATCACCTACCTGTTACACACTTGCAAACAGATAGTAGCGAGTCAATCACAGTTGCAGATGAACAGACCCTTTGTTCATGTGGTCCGAAAGACCTTTAAGACAAAAAAAAGAAAGTCAATACATGTATAGAAACTGAATGATCACCTACCTGTTACACACTTGCAGACAGATTGATAGCGAGCCACACACAGTGGAAATAGAAAGACCCTTGTTGGCTGTATATACTATCAGAAAGGGGGGAGCCATTGGTCCTGAAAGCCTGTAAGACAACGAAAAGGCAATACATGTATACAAACTGAATGATCACCTACCTTTTACACACTTGCAGACAGATAGTAGCGAGTCACACACAGTTGCAAATGCACATACCCTTGGTTCATGCGGTCCGAAAAACCTGAAAGACAAAAAAAGAAAGTCAAAACATGTATAGAAACTGAATGATCACCTACCTGTTACACACTTGCAGACAGATAGATAGCAAGCCACACAAACAGTTGCAATGGACAGACCCTTGTTGGCTGTATGCACCATCAGGAAGGGGGGAAAGCCTGTAAGACAACAAAAAGGCAATACATGAATACGAACTGAATGATCACTTACCTGTTACGGCGTTGCAGAATGATGGACAGCGAACCACACACAGTTGCAGATGAAAATATATTTGTTAGACGCATACACGTTCAGGGAGAAGAAGCGGTTGACAGATTTCTTGAGAACCTGTAATACAAAAAAGAAAATCAATACATGTATAGAAACTGAATGATGACTTACATGTTACAGAGTTGCAGAACACACAGTTCAGACAGTGAGCCACACAGTTGCCGATGAAAATACATTTGTTGGGTTGATGGGGTTCCTGAGAACCTGTAACGCAAACGAAAGTCAATACATGTATAGAAACTGAATATAGTGAGGCCCATGGGGTAGTCTTGGAAAGAAGATGGTGGGGGCTAATGATGATTCCTTATGGATGAAATGCAGACATCCTGCATATGAGAACAGTCCAACAACATATGACGTATAGAAGGATATAAAACATAAGGTATTCCTTTGTCTGGGAGAGAGAGAAGAGGGGCACCCAGAATTGGCAGACTCCCTCCACACTGTACTTTTGTTTGGAATAAAATGTTTCATTGTTACAACTGAAAGACACTGGTCACGAGTCTCCATTCAAAAGAAGTCCTCTGAAGAAGAAGTAGAAGAACCACGACAAAGTTTATTGAGGTACCTGCTGGAACAGCCTGACAAAAGTGTGTTGCAATAATCTAACCGTGAGGTTAAGTGTTGTTATGGAAAATTATATTATAACCACATTATAATTTTATGTTGATTCATAATAGACTCATTTAAAATCCACTCATTTATTGTAATCATGCTTAGCCTGGTGATAGTGTGTGCTAACTATAATCATGTGTTGGCCTTGCAACTGCCTGTACGGCATGTTAAATCGCTCTTCTTTTTCCAGGAAACACTATTGTTTTTCCTAGCATAGATTACAGCTACATTGAGAGTGCACCTGACATATTTACAGCCTAGCTTGACCTGCTAGTAACCTTTCGACCCGGACAATGTGTCCTCTCAGGCGCCAGCACTCTGATCTATGGGTCACAGCGACCTGAACAATGTATCTCTTCAGACGTCGGTGTGGCACGCACACCCTCTTCTCCTCCCTTTTCTCAACTCCCTAATCTATACTATAAATATGTACGTTAACTGTTTTTACCTCAGTCTGCACTGTGGTTTCAAACTGCTAACAGACTCAATAAAACTTTGCTACTCAATGCATATTCTTGTCTGCCTTATTGATTCTTGACAGAATTCCACGACAGTGTGTACTAGCTTTTCTGCATCCTGTAGAGAAGGAATTTCTTAGTTTGGCAATGTAGGCTGTCCTAGTTATTTAGCTATATGTTGCTCAAATGATAGATCTGAATTAAATAAGACACCAAGATTTGTAGCTGCTGGACCCGGAACAATGCAAAAAAACAGCCAAGTCTAACATTTAGTCTGAGTTTACTTCTAGTGTCTTTTGGACCTAAAAAGAGAACCTATGTTTTGTTACTGTTAAGGAGAACGAAGTCATGTGGCATCCAGAGTACATCCTTCACACAGTCCTAAATTTTCTTTAATCTAGAGTTACTATCAGGTTTGGCTGATATATAGAGCAGTGTCATTTGCATCTGTAAGTTAACATCCTGTCTGCTTATAACTGCCCTGTGGTAACATCTATAATGTAAATAATAGATACCCTTAAATAGAGCTTTGTGGAACTCCATATCGGACTTCTGTGTAATTTAGAAATACGGACTGATAGGGTTCGTTTAGATATGATTTGAACCACAATAGGGCTGTTTCTGTGATTCCAACCATGTTCTCTAATCTTTCAAAGAGAATAGTGTTATCTATAGTGTCAAAGGCTAAACTGAGGGCGAGTAGGGCTACGTAGCCTTGATCAGAGGCAAGAAAGAGATCGTTTGTAATCTTTACTTGGGCTGTCTGAATCCAGATTGGAATTTCTCATACATTTCATTTTTACTCTGGTATAAGCAGAGTTGTTGAGGCACAGCATTTTCTAATATCTTGAACAGAAATGTCAGGCTTGAGATGGGTCTGTAATTGACAGTACACCAGGACCAAGATTTAGTTTCTTAATTGAAGGTTTTATAACTGCAAATTAAAGGGATTTGGGTACATGGCCTTAGGTAAGGGATGAATTTACTATTGTTAAAAGAGGTCTGATTATAATTGGGAGTAATTCTGTCAGTATTTTAAAGGGAATTGGGTCGAGTGTACAGGCTGTATTATAAAACATTTATTATAAAAATATTACTGGTTAAGGTAGTAGGGATCTGGGGTTGAGAATCTGCATGGCATACCTGACTTAGGTTGTATATTTAACAGTCTAAATTTAAATTTATTTGTGGAAGTTACTGGTACTGGTAAGAATTGATATGTAAGTTTCCTTTTTTCCCCCCAAGACTGTTAAAACCAATTTTCTGTTCTCAATATATGCTCGATACTGCATGGTTTGTTTAAATGTGAGCAAGTGATACTAATATTACTTTTTTAATACAAGCAGAGAAAGGGAAGAACAAATGGTTTGAATATAGTAAATAATCACTTACCTGACAGATCTCAGGCAGCACAGGTGTAGCCTTTCTCGGTGGTAGAGGACAGAATGTCAAACCTGCACGAAGAGTCAGCTGAATGGCTTGCTTCCTCGATCCTGTTGTCTGTTTTCTTCCAAACGGTGTCTGGAATTTAGTGTACTAGAGGTCTTCCAGGCCACAGGTACCGCAGCATTACTCTTTGGGCCCGATATTAATAATGGGTGCCTTTCTCACACTTTTCTACATCTGTTGAAGAAAAAATTAAGAAAAATCTCATTAACTTGTTTACTGTAAATGCAGTGTCTTGTCTGCTAATGATACTGAACATGTATACATCACTCTGTATTTAAAAGTAAAAATTAATTAGAACATTTTTGTGTACGATGTAAGCTAATTACAAATAATGCTAATGGGTACAATACACACAGTGCAGCATACGGAATGATGAAGCATCTGGTGCTAAGGTAGTGGTATGGGGGCCCCAAATGAAAATCTGCTTAGGGCCCCATAAAGTCTTGGGCTGGCCCTGGTCATGCTGATGCTCCCAGTGCCTCTCCATGGCCACCATATTCCTCGAAAGTAAACAGAAGTTAGTTAGTGAGATAATGTCTTAAAAGCTGTGAGGGAGAAAGGAGGTGTAGTGTGGAGTGGAAGCAACATTTCCTTGTTTCCATACATGTTGAAGAAGCTGGTTGAGAGGAGGAAAACGTTCTGATTGGCGAAACAGCTGCTGCGTGACAAGAAAGTGAGGTTTCCTTTAGTCTTTCCTGCAGCGCTCCAGTTTGCGTGGAAGAGGAGAAACAAAGTTTGACATCACAACAGAAGCTGTCAAGTTCATCAAGAAGCAAGTTACTGATGGAGAATAAACTATAAAACATCCACTAGCACAAGGAGACTGAGAGGTATGATTGGTCTGGATAGCTTTGTGTAGCTGTTTAGGCTATAACCTAGTATACGTCTCTGACATTCCACTGACCTAAGTTAAGTTCTCTTCTTTTTTTTCTTCCTTTTTTCTCTTTGTTGTTAGTTTTGTGGACATGAATTTAACAAGAAGAGAATCCTCAGCTGGCTACTGGAGACATTTTTCTGTTCATGTTCTCTCTTCTGCTGTGGAGAAAAGATTTTTGTTGGCCTGTTTGGCTATGCTGGTTCTATTTAGAATTACAGGTATCCTAATAATGTTCACTGGTACAAAAGCAGTAGCCTATATTTTGAAATTAGGAGGGTCAGATGGCATGGAACGATTGCTATGCCAATCTTTTATTTCAGTTTTGTTATCTTATCATATGAATGGCAAATAGTGCTAATGTTAATGTTCCTGGAATATTAATGGTTCTTATGGAGTTCTTATTTTGGTCCATAGGAGGTTGAACTTTGCTGAGAGAGTATAAGGATAGTAATGGTAGAGTTATTTATATAGAAGCCAATATAAATTGGGGGGGGGGGGGGGGGGTTGGGGGTAAATAACACTGTGTAATATCTATGCTCCTAACATGGAGGACCCATCTTTCTTTCATGGAGTTAATAAATTGGGAAATGCCCAAGGACAAATGCTTTTGGCAGGAGACTTCAATTAGGTCTTAAATGGGATATTAGATAAAAGTAAATAATCAGGTACCTCAACGCCGAAGGATAGAGCTGCCATTCACATGCTGATGGTGGACAATGACCTGATTCAATCCTAGAAACCAGGAATGCACATTTTACTACCACTGCCATAATTCCTACCCAAGACTTAACCTTGATTTTAATCTCCCAGAGTCTAACCAATAATATCACTGATAGCACTATCAACGCTATTTCCCTGTCGGACCATGCACCTGTTTAGCTTTGTGTGAATATACATTCAGACAGGCTTAGAAGAGGTAGATGGAGAATGAATACATCTCTACTACAGATGTCGGAAAACCTGTATTAGACCTGATCAATATTTAGCACTAAATGAAGCCACCCCCGCAGGTTATAAATATGTACATAGCCCTAGATTATCAGGCAGAGGAGGTGGAGCATGCATAATCTACCAGAAAACGCTTGATACTCAAAAACACTATCAAATTCACTTTGTTTGAGATTCTCTACGTTAATATATCAAATCCAGCCACAAATAAAAATGGATTCACACTATTATTTGTAGGCCTTCAGCACCACACTCTGAATTTTTAAAAGAATTGAGTGATTTTGCTGCAGACTTGGCAGTGTGCAACAACAAAGTTATAATAGTAGGAGACTTTAATATTCATTTTGAAAAAGCAGACGATCCATTAACAAATGCCCTTGCATCGATATTAGATAACTGTAACTGGACCCACACATTACTGTAATCATACCCTAGATTTAGTCCTGACCCTGGGTGTTAGCATTAAGCTTAGTAACATCAGACCATTATCTAATCTCCTATGAGCTACATCTTAGGCAAAATGTTAATTTGGCCCCTTGCCACTTTTTAAAGCATGCAATAACCCAATGACCACTGTACAGTTTACTGAAAACCTTCCAGACCTACCGACCTTAGCTTACACTCCGTTAGATTAAACATAGCTAGATAGATTAACAAACGGCCTTTAAAATACCCTTCAATTAACCTTAGACAAGGTGGCTCCGCCCGCACAGTGGTACAGTGATCAAACTCGTACCTTAAAACAAACAGCGCAGAAACTAGAGCAAAAATGGCGGATGACCCAAGTGTCCCAAGATTCCAGCTTCTTTAACCAGTAATGTTTTTATGGACTATTTTAATAATAAAATAGAAAACATTAAACAACAAATCCAACACTCCTTATTAAATCAAAAATTTGACCTTAAATCAAAATTGCCTGGTACAGCTGCTTTAGAACATAACTTGGTTGTAGAATAAAGGCTGGAAGCCTTCTACCCACTTCCACAGCCAGAACTAAAAAAAGATTTCCTCAGCAAATTGCACAACCTGTACACTTGACCCAATTCCCTCTAAAATACTATACGAAATACTCCCAATTATAATCAGACCTCTTTTAACAATAGTAAATTCATCCCTTAGCTTAGGGTATGTACCCAAAACCCTTAAATTAGCAGTCATGAAACCTTTCATTAAGAAACCAAATCTCCTAGTCCATCCATGAATAAGAAATTCCTATCTGGATTCAGACCCCATCATAGCACAGAGACAGCCCTAGTGAAGATTACAAAGATCTCTTTCTTGCCTCTGATCAAGGCTACGTATTCTTTATTAGCCCTACTAGACCGCAGTGCAGCCTTTGATACAATACGTCACACTATTCTACTAGAAAGATTAGAGAAAATGGTTGGAATCACAGGAACAGCCCTACCGTGGTTCAAATCATATCTAACTGAACACCATCACATTTATAAAGATAAAAGATTTATCCTCAAATTACACAAATAAGATATGGAGTTCCACAATACTCTATTTTAGGACTGCTATTATTTACATTATACATGTTACCACTGGGCAGTTATAATTTCCATTGCCATTGCAGATGACACACAGCTCTATATATCAGCCCAACATGTTGATACATTTAGATTAAAGAAAATGGAGGACTGTGTAAAGGATATAAAACTCTGGATGTCACATAACTTCTTTCTTCTTAACAGTAACAAAACAAAACTTCTCCTTTTAGGTCCAAAAGACACTAGAAATAAACTATTTTTATTTAGACTTAATGTTAGATCAGCTGATTTTTCCATTATCCCTGGTCCAGCAACTAAAAATCATTTGACTGAATAAAGATTTGAATAAAGTAAACCATCACTTACCTGACTGGTGTGACTGGGTAAGGTCTTGGTGTAGCACCTTCTCAATGTTTCCGGAGAGCACAACAGATTCCAGGAAGCAGAGGAGAAGCCTTTCTCTGTGATAGAGGACCGGACATCATACCCAATTTCATCACTTTAACTGGTGGTACTATTTCCACATATTTCTCAGACTAGGAGAAGCTGCATTTGCAAACACTAGTAAATGAAACTTCACAGAAATTAATCGGGCTGTCTTACTAATGAGCTAAAAAACACAGTCACTTAAAATCCAAGCACATTTGAGTTTGAGAACCTTGAGTTTGGAAAGCTCAGTCAACTTAGTTTGATATTGGATCATTAGATATTCGCTTTGCCCCTCCTCTCACTCACAAACAAATCCCTTAAAACCTCAAACATGACTTAAAAAAAACGATGGAGAACAGAGAAACTACACTCATTATATTTCCTCAACATTTCCAGTCTTTCCATTCGGACAAGGATATTTAATCAGAATAGCCAGAATTCCTGCAACAGGTGCTGTTGATGCTAAAAGACAAAATGTGCGGAAATCAAAAACTCTCAGAGATAAAGAGCTGCTGGTGTTACTTAAAGACAAACAAACCTACTGAAGAACAGAGAAGAAATTAAAATCAATGACAAACCTTAACTTCTTCAACAAACAGATTTTTTTTTTGCACTTTAGAGGTTCTAAACATGCATGTAGCGCATTTTCATAATGAATAAATCACTACTGTGACACTGCCTATTTTAACCATTTTTAATGTAATATAGTTCCAGTTAAACATCCATAAAGCATATAAATCCAAAATCAGCTGTAGTGTAGAGAGACATCTGAAATATACTACTACCCTTAGAATAGCCAGATCACAATTTACAAAACAAGTACTTAAGAGAGCCTGCAGATTTCTTGTGGACTGCTCACTAGTGCTTGAAGGTAGGTAAAATTTTGTCTGTACTCACCCTCTTATTAACGGTACTTACTTGAAGTCCATAGAACCAATCCAAAACATAGGAGTTGGAAAGCTCTCACAAAGTGGTTTGTATTTCAGACATCCTTCTTTCTGATAACAGTTTATAATCCTGGGTGTTTCCTTGTGAAAGGAAAGTCTAAACCATGGAAATCCCTGGTTTGAGTTGCTGAGAGTCAATTCAGGAGTGATACATTTGTCTTCTGTGTGTAAAGTTTATCCCAGTGTCCATAAGAAGAGCAAGTTAGTTGTAAGGACTGCAAATAGAGAACCAAACAAACAGAAAACAAGACAAAAGTGAAGCTTTCTGCAAAAGCACAACAGAACAAAACCTCATGAAGCCACATCTAAACCACCTTGCTGCTTCATAGTTCCCTCCCTTTTGGCTTGTAACCTGGCCTACTTCCAATATACTGCCACATAGTGGATGGAGTAGGAATTACCATGAAAAAAGGTCACAACACTGGAGTCAAACGAGTGTCAGCTATGGCTTCAAGTAGGCCTAAGTTTTAGGATTTTTTTTTTATGCCAATATAGAAAATAGACAATAGGCAAGTGGCTTAAAGTTTCAACCACAACAGGCCCAATGATACCTAAAGAACCAGCACAACAGGCCCAATGATAATGATCATTACAAATCAATACACATAACCAATCATCAAAATTATTGCATTTTCAACTAAAAAAACATTCTGTTAATAGTCATATCTCATATGAAGACTTTTGTATCCTTTGAAAAGAACTAAATCTGGCATGTGTGACTGTCTTCTATAAATACTTATAAATAAATGAACACATTGTAAGGTGAATGCTGTGCCAAGCTCTCACAAAGTGGTTTGTATTCCAGACATCCTTCTTTCTGATAACAGTTTATAATCCTGGGTGTTTCCTTGTGAAAGGAAAGTCTAAACCATGGAAATCCCTGGTTTGAGTTGCTGAGAGTCAATTCAGGAGTGATACATTTGTCTTCTGTGTGTAAAGTTTATCCCAATGTCCATAAGAAGAGCAAGTTAGTTGTAAGGACTGCAAATAGAGAAACAAACAAACAGAAAACAAGACAAAAGTGAAGCTTTCTGCAAAAGCAGAACAGCACAAAACCTCATGAATAACACATACACAAACCTTGACTAAATATAGAAAGAATTAAATGACAGCAAACTTACAGTGAGTGTTAGAACCTGTAGTTCCACCAGTAAGGATCTTCATTACAGTGAGGCCTGAAGTGAGCCACATCTAAACCACCTTGCTGCTTCATAGTTCCCTCCCTTTTGGCTTGTAACCTGGCCTACTTCCAATATACTGTCACATAGTGGATGGAGTAGGAATTACCATGAAAAAAAAGCAGTCACAACACTGGAGTCACACGAGTGTCAGCTATGGCTTCAAGTAGGCCTAAGTTTTAGGATTTTTTTGTGCCAATATAGAAAATAGACAATAGGCAAGTGGCTTAAAGTTCCAACCACAACAGGCCCAATGAGACCTAAAGAACCAGCACAACAGGCCCAATGATAATGATAATTACAAATCAATACACATAACCAATCATCAAAATTATTGCATTTTCAACTAAAAAAAACATTCTGTTAATAGTCATATCTCATATGAAGACTTTTGTATCCTTTGAAAAGAACTAAATCTGGCATGTGTGACTGTGTCCTATAAATACTTATAAATAAATGAATACATTGTAAGGTGAATGCTGTGCCAAGGTCCTGCACAATTGTTTCTTATTTTAGTGACAAATAAATAGCAATTTAATACATTTATAACTATTTTACAAAGTTAGTGAGATAATGTTTACATCAATCCTGATGCTTTAAATCTCTCCCACATGGTGAGGTATACAGTTGATTTATTTAACAATGGTATCGGATCGGTACTGTGTATCGATCAATAAGTTTATGTATTGGTATCGATTATATATGGTGTGATCTGTAAATGTAACATATAGGAAACAGCATATGACAGCATTATTGTAAGGCATTTCTGGCAACTTCACTGGTTAATAGAATATGCCTACATTGATAAATCCCCTTAAGTTGCACCCTGATTGGTGAATGTTTAGCATGTCAAATGTATGCTTGAATGTGATTGGCTAATACCAACCACAATAATTGACATATCAAGTCCTCTGGTCAGACTATTATAGAACAGGCTAAAGATGCAGCATGTAAAATTGTAGGTTGACTGGATGAATGGTTTCTAAGAGTTATGTACTATTGGCCTCGCTTTCTTGTGACAAATGTCCACCAAACTTGACATACCCCCTCAAAATAATGTGCTGAACATTTTGTTAAAATGGGCTTGTTCAAAGTCAAAGTGTTCAAAAGGTACAAGTTATTCCTTATAATTATTATTAATTATAAATATTGAAGGTATTTTGCTACCAGATGTGTGAGGATTGGCAAAAAAATTCTTAAAGTAGAAAGGATCAAGAAATTACCCCCCCCCCCCCCCCCCCCAAAAAAAAAAAAAAGTGTGTGTAGGACACAGATGCTACAGACCAGATGCTATTGAATAAAAACGCTTAATGCTTTGTTGTAACGCCACCATCAGGCCAGTGAATGTCATTTTTCTTGAAGCTGCTGTAACTTTGTTGTGTCCATATGCAATGTGTTTAATGCATATATTAAACAAATTCGTTGTTACGGATTTAGGACACTGGGGGGCACTAGTGGACTGTTTGAGGTAAGAGAAAGAAAAGAGGAAAGGAGGGGAAGAATAAACAAAATAGTAAGCTCTCTGTTCCATAATCGTGTGTGGTTAATGTCTGACTCTGAACGACAAGTCAACACAACAAGCGCCTGTCTAGTAAACAGGAGATCCTGGCTTGGAATCCCAGCGGTGCCTTTTCCTTGGGTAATCTTTAATCAGTAACTGCTACAATGAGTAAATCAACCCTTTTTTTATTGGTGTCAGACTATGACTAACAGTATGCAGAGCTTTGGTGTGTGCTTTGACTTGCAGATAATCATCAGACCACTGGGATTTACATATGCATAGTAAATTTATTATTTGCCTCAAATATTAGCAGCACTACTGTTATTTTATAGGAAGGTTGGGTCCCACCAGAGTCGAGAGTGTTTCCTCTTCTTTATAGCTCTGTCTACTACCTTTTTGTACTTTTATTTGCAAGATTTTCTCTAGTCTTTTTACCTAATTAATAGCAATTTCAAACTTTCAGAAATATTCTGTTTGATATTGGGGTATTGGAACATATTTGTGCTGCAGAAGATTCTGCATGTATTTGTGAAAAGTGAGATGAAGCAGTTTGAAATGTAGGATTTTAGCCTTTTCTGAATCAGAATGATGTTTGCTGATCCATTAAAAGATGTTTAAACGGAACCTGAAGGGTAAACAAAAGATGCTAAGTTTTGTGTGTACATTCTGCGTGACAAGGTCTAGTACTCTGTACATGTATATGATAGGTTTAAGCAATTGAGACAAGCTTTCAGAGTTGATGTTATTTGTTTCTGGAAAATGCAGAGGTTCCTAATCAGGGAAGTTGTTTTTGCTGTCTGTGTGAAGTTTGTATGCAAGAGAATGTTTGTGAGTTTGCCTGAAGCTATATTGTGTTGATATAGAAAACCAGTCAGGTAGGGCGCCGTGGCTTAGTTGGTTGTACCGCCTGTCTAGTAAACAGGAGATCCTGGCTTGGAATCCCAGCGGTGCCTTTTCCTTGGGTAATCTTTAATCAGTAACTGCTACAATGAGTAAATCAACCCTTTTTTTATTGGCGTCAGACTATAACTAACAGTATGCAGAGCTTTGGTGTGTGCTTAGACTTGCAGATAATCATCAGACCACTGGGATTTACATATGCATAGTAAATTTATTATTTGCCTCAAATATTAGCAGCACTACTGTTATTTTATAGGAAGGTTGGCCAAGGAACCAGTTTCTTTACCTGGGCTCTGTGGCGCAATGGATAGCGCATTGGACTTCTAGATAAATAGCTGGAGCAATTCGAAGCTTGTGGGTTCGAGTCCCACCAGAGTCGAGAGTGTTTCCTCTTCTTTATAGCTCTGTCTACTACCTTTTTGTACTTTTATTTGCAAGATTTTCTCTAGTCTTTTTACCTAATTAATAGCAATTTCAAACTTTCAGAAATATTCTGTTTGATGTTGGGGTATTGGAACATATTTGTGCTGCAGAAGATTCTGCATGTATTTGTGAAAAGTGAGATGAAGCAGTTTGAAATGTAGGATTTTAGCCTTTTCTGAATCAGAATGATGTTTGCTGATCCATTAAAAGATGTTTAAACGGAACCTGAAGGGTAAACAAAAGATGCTAAGTTTTGTGTGTACATTCTGCGTGACAAGGTCTAGTACTCTGTACATGTATATGATAGGTTTAAGCAATTGAGACAAGCTTTCAGAGTTGATGTTATTTGTTTCTGGAAAATGCAGAGGTTCCTAATCAGGGAAGTTGTTTTTGCTGTCTGTGTGAAGTTTGTATGCAAGAGAATGTTTTTGAGTTTGCCTGAAGCTATATTGTGTTGATATAGAAAACCAGTCAGGTAGGGCGCCGTGGCTTAGTTGGTTGTACCGCCTGTCTAGTAAACAGGAGATCCTGGCTTGGAATCCCAGCGGTGCCTTTTCCTTGGGTAATCTTTAATCAGTAACTGCTACAATGAGTAAATCAACCCTTTTTTTATTGGCGTCAGACTATAACTAACAGTATGCAGAGCTTTGGTGTGTGCTTAGACTTGCAGATAATCATCAGACCACTGGGATTTACATATGCATAGTAAATTCATTATTTGCCTCAAATATTAGCAGCACTACTGTTATTTTATAGGAAGGTTGGCCAAGGAACCAGTTTCTTCACCTGGGCTCTGTGGCGCAATGGATAGCGCATTGGACTTCTAGATAAATAGCTGGAGCAATTCAAAGGTTGTGGGTTCGAGTCCCACCAGAGTCGAGAGTGTTTCCTCTTCTTTATAGCTCTGTCTACTACCTTTTTGTACTTTTATTTGCAAGATTTTCTCTAGTCTTTTTACCTAATTAATAGCAATTTCAAACTTTCAGAAATATTCTGTTTGATGTTGGGGTATTGGAACATATTTGTGCTGCAGAAGATTCTGCATGTATTTGTGAAAAGTGAGATGAAGCAGTTTGAAATGTAGGATTTTAGCCTTTTCTGAATCAGAATGATGTTTGCTGATCCATTAAAAGATGTTTAAACGGAACCTGAAGGGTAAACAAAAGATGCTAAGTTTTGTGTGTACATTCTGCGTGACAAGGTCTAGTACTCTGTACATGTATATGATAGGTTTAAGCAATTGAGACAAGCTTTCAGAGTTGATGTTATTTGTTTCTGGAAAATGCAGAGGTTCCTAATCAGGGAAGTTGTTTTTGCTGTCTGTGTGAAGTTTGTATGCAAGAGAATGTTTTTGAGTTTGCCTGAAGCTATATTGTGTTGATATAGAAAACCAGTCAGGTAGGGCGCCGTGGCTTAGTTGGTTGTACCGCCTGTCTAGTAAACAGGAGATCCTGGCTTGGAATCCCAGCGGTGCCTTTTCCTTGGGTAATCTTTAATCAGTAACTGCTACAATGAGTAAATCAACCCTTTTTTTATTGGCGTCAGACTATAACTAACAGTATGCAGAGCTTTGGTGTGTGCTTAGACTTGCAGATAATCATCAGACCACTGGGATTTACATATGCATAGTAAATTTATTATTTGCCTCAAATATTAGCAGCATTACTGTTATTTTATAGGAAGGTTGGCCAAGGAACCAGTTTCTTCACCTGGGCTCTGTGGCGCAATGGATAGCGCATTGGACTTCTAGATAAATAGCTGGAGCAATTCAAAGGTTGTGGGTTCGAGTCCCACCAGAGTCGAGAGTGTTTCCTCTTCTTTATAGCTCTGTCTACTACCTTTTTGTACTTTTATTTGCAAGATTTTCTCTAGTCTTTTTACCTAATTAATAGCAATTTCAAACTTTCAGAAATATTCTGTTTGATGTTGGGGTATTGGAACATATTTGTGCTGCAGAAGATTCTGCATGTATTTGTGAAAAGTGAGATGAAGCAGTTTGAAATGTAGGATTTTAGCCTTTTCTGAATCAGAATGATGTTTGCTGATCCATTAAAAGATGTTTAAACAGAACCTGAAGGGTAAACAAAAGATGCTAAGTTTTGTGTGTACATTCTGCGTGACAAGGTCTAGTACTCTGTACATGTATATGATAGGTTTAAGCAATTGAGACAAGCTTTCAGAGTTGATGTTATTTGTTTCTGGAAAATGCAGAGGTTCCTAATCAGGGAAGTTGTTTTTGCTGTCTGTGTGAAATTTGTATGCAAGAGAATGTTTTTGAGTTTGCCTGAAGCTATATTGTGTTGATATAGAAACCCAGTCGGGTAGGGCGCCGTGGCTTAGTTGGTTATAGCGCCTGTCTAGTAAACAGGAGATCCTGGGTTCGAATCCCAGCGGTGCCTTTTCCTTGGGTAATCTTTAATCAGTAACTGCTACAATGAGTAAATCAAACCTTTTTTTATTGGCGTCAGACTATGACTAACAGTATGCAGAGCTTTGGTGTGTGCTTAGACTTGCAGATAATCATCAGACCACTGGGATTTACATATGCATAGTAAATTCATTATTTGCCTCAAATATTAGCAGCACTACTGTTATTTTATAGGAAGGTTGGCCAAGGAACCAGTTTGTTCACCTAGGCTCTGTGTAGCAGTGGATAGCGCATTGGACTTCTAGATGAATAGCTGGAGCAGTTCAATGGTTGTGGGATCGAGTCCCACCAGAGTCAAGAGTGTTTCCTCTTCTTTATAGCTCTGCCTACTACCTTTTTGTACTTTTTTTTGCAAGATTTTCTCTAGTCTTTTTACCTAATTAATAGCAATTTCAAACTTTCAGAAATATTCTGTTTGATGTTGGGGTATTGGAACATATTTGTGCTGCAGAAGATTCTGCATGTATTTGTGAAAAGTGAGATGAAGCAATTTGAAATGTTGGATTTTAGCCTTTTCTGAATCAGAATGATGTTTGCTGATCCATTAAAAGATGTTTAAACAGAACCTGAAGGGTAAACAAAAGATGCTAAGTTTTGTGTGTACATTCTGCGTGACAAGGTCTAGTACTCTGTACATGTATATGATAGGTTTAAGCAATTGAGACAAGCTTTCAGAGTTGATGTTATTTGTTTCTGGAAAATGCAGAGGTTCCTAATCAGGGAAGTTGTTTTTGCTGTCTGTGTGAAGTTTGTATGCAAGAGAATGTTTTTGAGTTTGCCTGAAGCTATATTGTGTTGATATAGAAAACCAGTCGGGTAGGGCGCCGTGGCTTAGTTGGTTATAGCGCCTGTCTAGTAAACAGGAGATCCTGGGTTCGAATCCCAGCAGTGCCTTTTCCTTGGGTAATCTTTAATCAGTAACTGCTACAATGAGTAAATCAAACCTTTTTTTATTGGCGTCAGACTATGACTAACAGTATGCAGAGCTTTGGTGTGTGCTTAGACTTGCAGATAATCATCAGACCACTGGGATTTACATATGCGTAGTAAATTCATTATTTGCCTCAAATATTAGCAGCACTACTGTTATTTTATAGGAAGGTTGGCCAAGGAACCAGTTTCTTCACCTGGGCTCTGTGTAGCAGTGGATAGCGCATTGGCCTTTTAGATAAATAGCTGGAGCAATTCAAAGGTTGTGGGTTCGAGTCCCAGCAGAGTCGAGAGTGTTTCCTCTTCTTTATAGCTCTGTCTACTACCTTTTTGTACTTTTATTTGCAAGATTTTCTCTAGTCTTTTTACCTAATTAATAGCAATTTCAAACTTTCAGAAATATTCTGTTTGATGTTGGGGTATTGGAACATATTTGTGCTGCAGAAGATTCTGCATGTATTTGTGAAAAGTGAGATGAAGCAGTTTGAAATGTAGGATTTTAGCCTTTTCTGAATCAGAATGATGTTTACTGATCCATTAAAAGATGTTTAAACGGAACCTGAAGGGTAAACAAAAGATGCTAAGTTTTGTGTGTACATTCTGCGTGACAAGGTCTAGTACTCTGTACATGTATATGATAGGTTTAAGCAATTGAGACAAGCTTTCAGAGTTGATGTTATTTGTTTCTGGAAAATGCAGAGGTTCCTAATCAGGGAAGTTGTTTTTGCTGTCTGTGTGAAGTTTGTATGCAAGAGAATGTTTTTGAGTTTGCCTGAAGCTATATTGTGTTGATATAGAAAACCAGTCAGGTAGGGTGCCGTGGCTTAGTTGGTTATAGCGCCTGTCTAGTAAACAGGAGATCCTGGGTTCGCATCCCAGCTGTGTCTTTTCCCTGGGTAATCTTTAATCAGTAACTGCTACAATGAATAAATCAACCCTTTTTTTATTGGCGTCAGACTATGACTAACAGTATGTAGAGCTTTGGTGTGTGCTTAGACTTGCAGATAATCATCAGACCACTGGGATTTACATATGCATAGTAAATTCATTATTTGCCTCAAATATTAGCAGCACTACTGTTATTTTATAGGAAGGTTGGCCAAGGAACCAGTTTCTTCACCTGGGCTCTGTGTAGCAGTGGATAGCGCATTGGACTTCTAGATGAATAGCTGGAGCAGTTCAATGGTTGTGGGATCGAGTCCCACCAGAGTCAAGAGTGTTTCCTCTTCTTTATAGCTCTGCCTACTACCTTTTTGTACTTTTTTTTGCAAGATTTTCTCTAGTCTTTTTACCTAATTAATAGCAATTTCAAACTTTCAGAAATATTCTGTTTGATGTTGGGGTATTGGAACATATTTGTGCTGCAGAAGATTCTGCATGTATTTGTGAAAAGTGAGATGAAGCAATTTGAAATGTAGGATTTTAGCCTTTTCTGAATCAGAATGATGTTTGCTGATCCATTAAAAGATGTTTAAACAGAACCTGAAGGGTAAACAAAAGATGCTAAGTTTTGTGTGTACATTCTGCGTGACAAGGTCTAGTACTCTGTACATGTATATGATAGGTTTAAGCAATTGAGACAAGCTTTCAGAGTTGATGTTATTTGTTTCTGGAAAATGCAGAGGTTCCTAATCAGGGAAGTTGTTTTTGCTGTCTGTGTGAAGTTTGTATGCAAGAGAATGTTTTTGAGTTTGCCTGAAGCTATATTGTGTTGATATAGAAAACCAGTCATGTAGGGCGCCGTGGCTTAGTTGGTTGTAGCGCCTGTCTAGTAAACAGGAGATCCTGGGTTCGAATCCCAGCGGTGCCTTTTCCTTGGGTAATCTTTAATCAGTAACTGCTACAATGAGTAAATCAAACCTTTTTTTATTGGCGTCAGACTATGACTAACAGTATGCAGAGCTTTGGTGTGTGCTTAGACTTGCAGATAATCATCAGACCACTGGGATTTACATATGCGTAGTAAATTCATTATTTGCCTCAAATATTAGCAGCACTACTGTTATTTTATAGGAAGGTTGGCCAAGGAACCAGTTTCTTCACCTGGGCTCTGTGTAGCAGTGGATAGCGCATTGGCCTATTAGATAAATAGCTGGAGCAATTCAAAGGTTGTGGGTTCGAGTCCCAGCAGAGTCGAGAGTGTTTCCTCTTCTTTATAGCTCTGTCTACTACCTTTTTGTACTTTTATTTGCAAGATTTTCTCTAGTCTTTTTACCTAATTAATAGCAATTTCAAACTTTCAGAAATATTCTGTTTGATGTTGGGGTATTGGAACATATTTGTGCTGCAGAAGATTCTGCATGTATTTGTGAAAAGTGAGATGAAGCAGTTTGAAATGTAGGATTTTAGCCTTTTCTGAATCAGAATGATGTTTACTGATCCATTAAAAGATGTTTAAGCGGAACCTGAAGGGTAAACAAAAGATGCTAAGTTTTGTGTGTACATTCTGCGTGACAAGGTCTAGTACTCTGTACATGTATATGATAGGTTTAAGCAATTGAGACAAGCTTTCAGAGTTGATGTTATTTGTTTCTGGAAAATGCAGAGGTTCCTAATCAGGGAAGTTGTTTTTGCTGTCTGTGTGAAGTTTGTATGCAAGAGAATGTTTTTGAGTTTGCCTGAAGCTATATTGTGTTGATATAGAAAACCAGTCAGGTAGGGTGCCGTGGCTTAGTTGGTTATAGCGCCTGTCTAGTAAACAGGAAATCCTGGGTTCGCATCCCAGCTGTGCCTTTTCCTTGGGTAATCTTTAATCAGTAACTGCTACAATGAGTAAATCAACCCTTTTTTTATTGGCGTCAGACTATGACTAACAGTATGCAGAGCTTTGGTGTGTGCTTAGACTTGCAGATAATCATCAGACCACTGGGATTTACATATGCATAGTAAATTTATTATTTGCCTCAAATATTAGCAGCACTACTGTTATTTTATAGGAAGGTTGGCCAAGGAACCAGCTTCTTCGCCTGGGCTCTATGGCGCAATGGATAGCGCATTGGCCTTCTAGATAAATAGCTGGAGCAATTCAAAGGTTGTGGGTTTGAGTCCCACCAGAGTCGAGAGTGTTTCCTCTTCTTTATAGCTCTGTCTACTACCTTTTTGTACTTTTATTTGCAAGATTTTCTCTAGTCTTTTTACCTAATTAATAGCAATTTCAAACTTTCAGAAATATTCTGTTTGATGTTGGGGTATTGGAACATATTTGTGCTGCAGAAGATTCTGCATGTATTTGTGAAAAGTGAGATGAAGCAGTTTGAAATGTAGGATTTTAGCCTTTTCTGAATCAGAATAATGTTTGCTGATCCATTAAAAGATGTTTAAACGGAACCTGAAGGGTAAACAAAAGATGCTAAGTTTTGTGTGTACATTCTGTGTGACAAGGTCTAGTACTCTGTACATGTATATGATAGGTTTAAGCAATTGAGACAAGCTTTCAGAGTTGATGTTATTTGTTTCTGGAAAATGCAGAGGTTCCTAATCAGGGAAGTTGTTTTTGCTGTCTGTGTGAAATTTGTATGCAAGAGAATGTTTGTGAGTTTGCCTGAAGCTTTATTGTGTTGATATTAGAAACCAGTCAGGTAGGGCGCCGTGGCTTAGTTGGTTATAGCGCCTGTCTAGTAAACAGGAGATCCTGGGTTCGAATCCCAGCGGTGCCTTTTCCTTGGGTAATCTTTAATCAGTAACTGCTACAATGAGTGAATCAACCCTTTTTTTATTGGTGTCAGACTATGACTAACAGTATGTAGAGCTTTGGTGTGTGCTTAGACTTGCAGATAATCATCAGACCACTGGGATTTACATATGCATAGTAAATTCATTATTTGCCTCAAATATTAGCAGCACTACTGTTATTTTATAGGAAGGTTGGCCAAGGAATCAGTTTCTTCACCTGGGCTCTGTGTAGCAGTGGATAGCGCATTGGACTTCTAGATGAATAGCTGGAGCAGTTCAATGGTTGTAGGATCGAGTCCCACCAGAGTCAAGAGTGTTTCCTCTTCTTTATAGCTCTGCCTACTACCTTTTTGTACTTTTTTTTGCAAGATTTTCTCTAGTCTTTTTACCTAATTAATAGCAATTTCAAACTTTCAGAAATATTCTGTTTGATGTTGGGGTATTGGAACATATTTGTGCTGCAGAAGATTCTGCATGTATTTGTGAAAAGTGAGATGAAGCAATTTGAAATGTTGGATTTTAGCCTTTTCTGAATCAGAATGATGTTTGCTGATCCATTAAAAGATGTTTAAACAGAACCTGAAGGGTAAACAAAAGATGCTAAGTTTTGTGTGTACATTCTGCGTGACAAGGTCTAGTACTCTGTACATGTATATGATAGGTTTAAGCAATTGAGACAAGCTTTCAGAGTTGATGTTATTTGTTTCTGGAAAATGCAGAGGTTCCTAATCAGGGAAGTTGTTTTTGCTGTCTGTGTGAAGTTTGTATGCAAGAGAATGTTTTTGAGTTTGCCTGAAGCTATATTGTGTTGATATAGAAAACCAGTCAGGTAGGGCGCCGTGGCTTAGTTGGTTGTACCGCCTGTCTAGTAAACAGGAGATCCTGGCTTGGAATCCCAGCGGTGCCTTTTCCTTGGGTAATCTTTAATCAGTAACTGCTACAATGAGTAAATCAACCCTTTTTTTATTGGCGTCAGACTATAACTAACAGTATGCAGAGCTTTGGTGTGTGCTTAGACTTGCAGATAATCATCAGACCACTGGGATTTACATATGCATAGTAAATTTATTATTTGCCTCAAATATTAGCAGCACTACTGTTATTTTATAGGAAGGTTGGCCAAGGAACCAGTTTCTTCACCTGGGCTCTGTGGCGCAATGGATAGCGCATTGGACTTCTAGATAAATAGCTGGAGCATTTCAAAGCTTGTGGGTTCGAGTCCCACCAGAGTCGAGAGTATTTCCTCTTCTTTATAGCTCTGTCTACTACCTTTTTGTACTTTTATTTGCAAGATTTTCTCTAGTCTTTTTACCTAATTAATAGCAATTTCAAACTTTCAGAAATATTCTGTTTGATGTTGGGGTATTGGAACATATTTGTGCTGCAGAAGATTCTGCATGTATTTGTGAAAAGTGAGATGAAGCAGTTTGAAATGTAGGATTTTAGCCTTTTCTGAATCAGAATGATGTTTGCTGATCCATTAAAAGATGTTTAAACGGAACCTGAAGGGTAAACAAAAGATGCTAAGTTTTGTGTGTACATTCTGCGTGACAAGGTCTAGTACTCTGTACATGTATATGATAGGTTTAAGCAATTGAGACAAGCTTTCAGAGTTGATGTTATTTGTTTCTGGAAAATGCAGAGGTTCCTAATCAGGGAAGTTGTTTTTGCTGTCTGTGTGAAGTTTGTATGCAAGAGAATGTTTTTGAGTTTGCCTGAAGCTATATTGTGTTGATATAGAAAACCAGTCAGGTAGGGCGCCGTGGCTTAGTTGGTTGTACCGCCTGTCTAGTAAACAGGAGATCCTGGCTTGGAATCCCAGCGGTGCCTTTTCCTTGGGTAATCTTTAATCAGTAACTGCTACAATGAGTAAATCAACCCTTTTTTTATTGGCATCAGACTATAACTAACAGTATGCAGAGCTTTGGTGTGTGCTTAGACTTGCAGATAATCATCAGACCACTGGGATTTACATATGCATAGTAAATTTATTATTTGCCTCAAATATTAGCAGCACTACTGTTATTTTATAGGAAGGTTGGCCAAGGAACCAGTTTCTTCACCTGGGCTCTGTGGCGCAATGGATAGCGCATTGGACTTCTAGATAAATAGCTGGAGCAATTCAAAGGTTGTGGGTTCGAGTCCCACCAGAGTCGAGAGTGTTTCCTCTTCTTTATAGCTCTGTCTACTACCTTTTTGTACTTTTATTTGCAAGATTTTCTCTAGTCTTTTTACCTAATTAATAGCAATTTCAAACTTTCAGAAATATTCTGTTTGATGTTGGGGTATTGGAACATATTTGTGCTGCAGAAGATTCTGCATGTATTTGTGAAAAGTGAGATGAAGCAGTTTGAAATGTAGGATTTTAGCCTTTTCTGAATCAGAATGATGTTTGCTGATCCATTAAAAGATGTTTAAACAGAACCTGAAGGGTAAACAAAAGATGCTAAGTTTTGTGTGTACATTCTGCGTGACAAGGTCTAGTACTCTGTACATGTATATGATAGGTTTAAGCAATTGAGACAAGCTTTCAGAGTTGATGTTATTTGTTTCTGGAAAATGCAGAGGTTCCTAATCAGGGAAGTTGTTTTTGCTGTCTGTGTGAAGTTTGTATGCAAGAGAATGTTTTTGAGTTTGCCTGAAGCTATATTGTGTTGATATAGAAAACCAGTCTGGTTGGGCGCCGTGGCTTAGTTGGTTATAGCGCCTGTCTAGTAAACAGGAGATCCTGGGTTCGAATCCCAGCGGTACCTTTTCCTTGGGTAATCTTTAATCAGTAACTGCTACAATGAGTAAATCAAACCTTTTTTTATTGGCGTCAGACTATGACTAACAGTATGCAGAGCTTTGGTGTGTGCTTAGACTTGCAGATAATCATCAGACCACTGGGATTTACATATGCGTAGTAAATTCATTATTTGCCTCAAATATTAGCAGCACTACTGTTATTTTATAGGAAGGTTGGCCAAGGAACCAGTTTCTTCACCTGGGCTCTGTGTAGCAGTGGATAGCGCATTGGACTTCTAGATGAATAGCTGGAGCAGTTCAATGGTTGTGGGATCGAGTCCCACCAGAGTCAAGAGTGTTTCCTCTTCTTTATAGCTCTGCCTACTACCTTTTTGTACTTTTTTTTGCAAGATTTTCTCTAGTCTTTTTACCTAATTAATAGCAAT
The DNA here is from genome assembly GCF_030463535.1 of Salminus brasiliensis. Lineage (NCBI taxonomy): Eukaryota > Metazoa > Chordata > Actinopteri > Characiformes > Bryconidae > Salminus > Salminus brasiliensis. The sequence continues at coordinate 10,402,027 of NC_132881.1, read as the reverse complement.
TTCAAACTTTCAGAAATATTCTGTTTGATGTTGGGGTATTGGAACATATTTGTGCTGCAGAAGATTCTGCATGTATTTGTGAAAAGTGAGATGAAGCAATTTGAAATGTTGGATTTTAGCCTTTTCTGAATCAGAATGATGTTTGCTGATCCATTAAAAGATGTTTAAACAGAACCTGAAGGGTAAACAAAAGATGCTAAGTTTTGTGTGTACATTCTGCGTGACAAGGTCTAGTACTCTGTACATGTATATGATAGGTTTAAGCAATTGAGACAAGCTTTCAGAGTTGATGTTATTTGTTTCTGGAAAATGCAGAGGTTCCTAATCAGGGAAGTTGTTTTTGCTGTCTGTGTGAAGTTTGTATGCAAGAGAATGTTTTTGAGTTTGCCTGAAGCTATATTGTGTTGATATAGAAAACCAGTCGGGTAGGGCGCCGTGGCTTAGTTGGTTATAGCGCCTGTCTAGTAAACAGGAGATCCTGGGTTCGAATCCCACCGGTGCCTTTTCCTTGGGTAATCTTTAATCAGTAACTGCTACAATGAGTAAATCAAACCTTTTTTTATTGGCGTCAGACTATGACTAACAGTATGCAGAGCTTTGGTGTGTGCTTAGACTTGCAGATAATCATCAGACCACTGGGATTTACATATGCGTAGTAAATTCATTATTTGCCTCAAATATTAGCAGCACTACTGTTATTTTATAGGAAGGTTGGCCAAGGAACCAGTTTCTTCACCTGGGCTCTGTGTAGCAGTGGATAGCGCATTGGCCTTTTAGATAAATAGCTGGAGCAATTCAAAGGTTGTGGGTTCGAGTCCCAGCAGAGTCGAGAGTGTTTCCTCTTCTTTATAGCTCTGTCTACTACCTTTTTGTACTTTTATTTGCAAGATTTTCTCTAGTCTTTTTACCTAATTAATAGCAATTTCAAACTTTCAGAAATATTCTGTTTGATGTTGGGGTATTGGAACATATTTGTGCTGCAGAAGATTCTGCATGTATTTGTGAAAAGTGAGATGAAGCAGTTTGAAATGTAGGATTTTAGCCTTTTCTGAATCAGAATGATGTTTACTGATCCATTAAAAGATGTTTAAACGGAACCTGAAGGGTAAACAAAAGATGCTAAGTTTTGTGTGTACATTCTGCGTGACAAGGTCTAGTACTCTGTACATGTATATGATAGGTTTAAGCAATTGAGACAAGCTTTCAGAGTTGATGTTATTTGTTTCTGGAAAATGCAGAGGTTCCTAATCAGGGAAGTTGTTTTTGCTGTCTGTGTGAAGTTTGTATGCAAGAGAATGTTTTTGAGTTTGCCTGAAGCTATATTGTGTTGATATAGAAAACCAGTCAGGTAGGGTGCCGTGGCTTAGTTGGTTATAGCGCCTGTCTAGTAAACAGGAGATCCTGAGTTCGCATCCCAGCTGTGCCTTTTCCTTGGGTAATCTTTAATCAGTAACTGCTACAATGAGTAAATCAACCCTTTTTTTATTGGCGTCAGACTATGACTAACAGTATGCAGAGCTTTGGTGTGTGCTTAGACTTGCAGATAATCATCAGACCACTGGGATTTACATATGCATAGTAAATTTATTATTTGCCTCAAATATTAGCAGCACTACTGTTATTTTATAGGAAGGTTGGCCAAGGAACCAGTTTCTTCGCCTGGGCTCTATGGCGCAATGGATAGCGCATTGGCCTTCTAGATAAATAGCTGGAGCAATTCAAAGGTTGTGGGTTCGAGTCCCACCAGAGTCGAGAGTGTTTCCTCTTCTTTATAGCTCTGTCTACTACCTTTTTGTACTTTTATTTGCAAGATTTTCTCTAGTCTTTTTACCTAATTAATAGCAATTTCAAACTTTCAGAAATATTCTGTTTGATGTTGGGGTATTGGAACATATTTGTGCTGCAGAAGATTCTGCATGTATTTGTGAAAAGTGAGATGAAGCAGTTTGAAATGTAGGATTTTAGCCTTTTCTGAATCAGAATAATGTTTGCTGATCCATTAAAAGATGTTTAAACGGAACCTGAAGGGTAAACAAAAGATGCTAAGTTTTGTGTGTACATTCTGTGTAACAAGGTCTAGTACTCTGTACATGTATATGATAGGTTTAAGCAATTGAGACAAGCTTTCAGAGTTGATGTTATTTGTTTCTGGAAAATGCAGAGGTTCCTAATCAGGGAAGTTGTTTTTGCTGTCTGTGTGAAATTTGTATGCAAGAGAATGTTTGTGAGTTTGCCTGAAGCTTTATTGTGTTGATATTAGAAACCAGTCAGGTAGGGCGCCGTGGCTTAGTTGGTTATAGCGCCTGTCTAGTAAACAGGAGATCCTGGGTTCGAATCCCAGCGGTGCCTTTTCCTTGGGTAATCTTTAATCAGTAACTGCTACAATGAGTGAATCAACCCTTTTTTTATTGGCGTCAGACTATGACTAACAGTATGTAGAGCTTTGGTGTGTGCTTAGACTTGCAGATAATCATCAGACCACTGGGATTTACATATGCATAGTAAATTCATTATTTGCCTCAAATATTAGCAGCACTACTGTTATTTTATAGGAAGGTTGGCCAAGGAACCAGTTTCTTCACCTGGGCTCTGTGTAGCAGTGGATAGCGCATTGGACTTCTAGATGAATAGCTGGAGCAGTTCAATGGTTGTGGGATCGAGTCCCACCAGAGTCAAGAGTGTTTCCTCTTCTTTATAGCTCTGCCTACTACCTTTTTGTACTTTTTTTTTGCAAGATTTTCTCTAGTCTTTTTACCTAATTAATAGCAATTTCAAACTTTCAGAAATATTCTGTTTGATGTTGGGGTATTGGAACATATTTGTGCTGCAGAAGATTCTGCATGTATTTGTGAAAATTGAGATGAAGCAATTTGAAATGTAGGATTTTAGCCTTTTCTGAATCAGAATGATGTTTGCTGATCCATTAAAAGATGTTTAAACAGAACCTGAAGGGTAAACAAAAGATGCTAAGTTTTGTGTGTACATTCTGCGTGACAAGGTCTAGTACTCTGAACATGTATATGATAGGTTTAAGCAATTGAGACAAGCTTTCAGAGTTGATGTTATTTGTTTCTGGAAAATGCAGAGGTTCCTAATCAGGGAAGTTGTTTTTGCTGTCTGTGTGAAGTTTGTATGCAAGAGAATGTTTTTGAGTTTGCCTGAAGCTATATTGTGTTGATATAGAAAACCAGTCATGTAGGGCGCCGTGGCTTAGTTGGTTATAGCGCCTGTCTAGTAAACAGGAGATCCTGGGTTCGAATCCCACCGGTGCCTTTTCCTTGGGTAATCTTTAATCAGTAACTGCTACAATGAGTAAATCAAACCTTTTTTTATTGGTGTCAGACTATGACTAACAGTATGCAGAGCTTTGGTGTGTGCTTAGACTTGCAGATAATCATCAGACCACTGGGATTTACATATGCGTAGTAAATTCATTATTTGCCTCAAATATTAGCAGCACGACTGTTATTTTATAGGAAGGTTGGCCAAGGAACCAGTTTCTTCACCTGGGCTCTGTGTAGCAGTGGATAGCGCATTGGCCTTTTAGATAAATAGCTGGAGCAATTCAAAGGTTGTGGGTTCGAGTCCCAGCAGAGTCGAGAGTGTTTCCTCTTCTTTATAGCTCTGTCTACTACCTTTTTGTACTTTTATTTGCAAGATTTTCTCTAGTCTTTTTACCTAATTAATAGCAATTTCAAACTTTCAGAAATATTCTGTTTGATGTTGGGGTATTGGAACATATTTGTGCTGCAGAAGATTCTGCATGTATTTGTGAAAAGTGAGATGAAGCAGTTTGAAATGTAGGATTTTAGCCTTTTCTGAATCAGAATAATGTTTGCTGATCCATTAAAAGATGTTTAAACGGAACCTGAAGGGTAAACAAAAGATGCTAAGTTTTGTGTGTACATTCTGTGTGACAAGGTCTAGTACTCTGTACATGTATATGATAGGTTTAAGCAATTGAGACAAGCTTTCAGAGTTGATGTTATTTGTTTCTGGAAAATGCAGAGGTTCCTAATCAGGGAAGTTGTTTTTGGTGTCTGTGTGAAATTTGTATGCAAGAGAATGTTTGTGAGTTTGCCTGAAGCTTTATTGTGTTGATATTAGAAACCAGTCAGGTAGGGCGCCGTGGCTTAGTTGGTTGTACCGCCTGTCTAGTAAACAGGAGATCCTGGGTTCGAATCCCAGCGGTGCCTTTTCCTTGGGTAATCTTTAATCAGTAACTGCTACAATGAGTGAATCAACCCTTTTTTTATTGGCGTCAGACTATGACTAACAGTATGTAGAGCTTTGGTGTGTGCTTAGACTTGCAGATAATCATCAGACCACTGGGATTTACATATGCATAGTAAATTTATTATTTGCCTCAAATATTAGCAGCACTACTGTTATTTTATAGGAAGGTTGGCCAAGGAACCAGTTTCTTTACCTGGGCTCTGTGGCGCAATGGATAGCGCATTGGACTTCTAGATAAATAGCTGGAGCATTTCAAAGCTTGTGGGTTCGAGTCCCACCAGAGTCGAGAGTGTTTCCTCTTCTTTATAGCTCTGTCTACTACCTTTTTGTACTTTTATTTGCAAGATTTTCTCTAGTCTTTTTACCTAATTAATAGCAATTTCAAACTTTCAGAAATATTCTGTTTGATGTTGGGGTATTGGAACATATTTGTGCTGCAGAAGATTCTGCATGTATTTGTGAAAAGTGAGATGAAGCAGTTTGAAATGTAGGATTTTAGCCTTTTCTGAATCAGAATGATGTTTGCTGATCCATTAAAAGATGTTTAAACGGAACCTGAAGGGTAAACAAAAGATGCTAAGTTTTGTGTGTACATTCTGCGTGACAAGGTCTAGTACTCTGTACATGTATATGATAGGTTTAAGCAATTGAGACAAGCTTTCAGAGTTGATGTGATTTGTTTCTGGAAAATGCAGAGGTTCCTAATCAGGGAAGTTGTTTTTGCTGTCTGTGTGAAGTTTGTATGCAAGAGAATGTTTTTGAGTTTGCCTGAAGCTATATTGTGTTGATATAGAAAACCAGTCATGTAGGGCGCCGTGGCTTAGTTGGTTGTACCGCCTGTCTAGTAAACAGGAGATCCTGGGTTCGAATCCCAGCGGTGCCTTTTCCTTGGGTAATCTTTAATCAGTAACTGCTACAATGAGTAAATCAAACCTTTTTTTATTGGCGTCAGACTATGACTAACAGTATGCAGAGCTTTGGTGTGTGCTTAGACTTGCAGATAATCATCAGACCACTGGGATTTACATATGCGTAGTAAATTCATTATTTGCCTCAAATATTAGCAGCACTACTGTTATTTTATAGGAAGGTTGGCCAAGGAACCAGTTTCTTCACCTGGGCTCTGTGTAGCAGTGGATAGCGCATTGGCCTTTTAGATAAATAGCTGGAGCAATTCAAAGGTTGTGGGTTCGAGTCCCAGCAGAGTCGAGAGTGTTTCCTCTTCTTTATAGCTCTGTCTACTACCTTTTTGTACTTTTATTTGCAAGATTTTCTCTAGTCTTTTTACCTAATTAATAGCAATTTCAAACTTTCAGAAATATTCTGTTTGATGTTGGGGTATTGGAACATATTTGTGCTGCAGAAGATTCTGCATGTATTTGTGAAAAGTGAGATGAAGCAGTTTGAAATGTAGGATTTTAGCCTTTTCTGAATCAGAATGATGTTTACTGATCCATTAAAAGATGTTTAAACGGAACCTGAAGGGTAAACAAAAGATGCTAAGTTTTGTGTGTACATTCTGCGTGACAAGGTCTAGTACTCTGTACATGTATATGATAGGTTTAAGCAATTGAGACAAGCTTTCAGAGTTGATGTTATTTGTTTCTGGAAAATGCAGAGGTTCCTAATCAGGGAAGTTGTTTTTGCTGTCTGTGTGAAGTTTGTATGCAAGAGAATGTTTTTGAGTTTGCCTGAAGCTATATTGTGTTGATATAGAAAACCAGTCAGGTAGGGTGCCGTGGCTTAGTTGGTTATAGCGCCTGTCTAGTAAACAGGAGATCCTGGGTTCGCATCCCAGCTGTGCCTTTTCCTTGGGTAATCTTTAATCAGTAACTGCTACAATGAGTAAATCAACCCTTTTTTTATTGGCGTCAGACTATGACTAACAGTATGCAGAGCTTTGGTGTGTGCTTAGACTTGCAGATAATCATCAGACCACTGGGATTTACATATGCATAGTAAATTTATTATTTGCCTCAAATATTAGCAGCACTACTGTTATTTTATAGGAAGGTTGGCCAAGGAACCAGCTTCTTCGCCTGGGCTCTATGGCGCAATGGATAGCGCATTGGCCTTCTAGATAAATAGCTGGAGCAATTCAAAGGTTGTGGGTTTGAGTCCCACCAGAGTCGAGAGTGTTTCCTCTTCTTTATAGCTCTGTCTACTACCTTTTTGTACTTTTATTTGCAAGATTTTCTCTAGTCTTTTTACCTAATTAATAGCAATTTCAAACTTTCAGAAATATTCTGTTTGATGTTGGGGTATTGGAACATATTTGTGCTGCAGAAGATTCTGCATGTATTTGTGAAAAGTGAGATGAAGCAGTTTGAAATGTAGGATTTTAGCCTTTTCTGAATCAGAATAATGTTTGCTGATCCATTAAAAGATGTTTAAACGGAACCTGAAGGGTAAACAAAAGATGCTAAGTTTTGTGTGTACATTCTGTGTGACAAGGTCTAGTACTCTGTACATGTATATGATAGGTTTAAGCAATTGAGACAAGCTTTCAGAGTTGATGTTATTTGTTTCTGGAAAATGCAGAGGTTCCTAATCAGGGAAGTTGTTTTTGCTGTCTGTGTGAAGTTTGTATGCAAGAGAATGTTTTTGAGTTTGCCTGAAGCTATATTGTGTTGATATAGAAAACCAGTCATGTAGGGCGCCGTGGCTTAGTTGGTTGTACCGCCTGTCTAGTAAACAGGAGATCCTGGGTTCGAATCCCAGCGGTGCCTTTTCCTTGGGTAATCTTTAATCAGTAACTGCTACAATGAGTAAATCAAACCTTTTTTTATTGGCGTCAGACTATGACTAACAGTATGCAGAGCTTTGGTGTGTGCTTAGACTTGCAGATAATCATCAGACCACTGGGATTTACATATGCGTAGTAAATTCATTATTTGCCTCAAATATTAGCAGCACTACTGTTATTTTATAGGAAGGTTGGCCAAGGAACCAGTTTCTTCACCTGGGCTCTGTGTAGCAGTGGATAGCGCATTGGCCTTTTAGATAAGTAGCTGGAGCAATTCAAAGGTTGTGGGTTCGAGTCCCAGCAGAGTCGAGAGTGTTTCCTCTTCTTTATAGCTCTGTCTACTACCTTTTTGTACTTTTATTTGCAAGATTTTCTCTAGTCTTTTTACCTAATTAATAGCAATTTCAAACTTTCAGAAATATTCTGTTTGATGTTGGGGTATTGGAACATATTTGTGCTGCAGAAGATTCTGCATGTATTTGTGAAAAGTGAGATGAAGCAGTTTGAAATGTAGGATTTTAGCCTTTTCTGAATCAGAATGATGTTTACTGATCCATTAAAAGATGTTTAAACGGAACCTGAAGGGTAAACAAAAGATGCTAAGTTTTGTGTGTACATTCTGCGTGACAAGGTCTAGTACTCTGTACATGTATATGATAGGTTTAAGCAATTGAGACAAGCTTTCAGAGTTGATGTTATTTGTTTCTGGAAAATGCAGAGGTTCCTAATCAGGGAAGTTGTTTTTGCTGTCTGTGTGAAGTTTGTATGCAAGAGAATGTTTTTGAGTTTGCCTGAAGCTATATTGTGTTGATATAGAAAACCAGTCAGGTAGGGTGCCGTGGCTTAGTTGGTTATAGCGCCTGTCTAGTAAACAGGAGATCCTGGGTTCGCATCCCAGCTGTGCCTTTTCCTTGGGTAATCTTTAATCAGTAACTGCTACAATGAGTAAATCAACCCTTTTTTTATTGGCGTCAGACTATGACTAACAGTATGCAGAGCTTTGGTGTGTGCTTAGACTTGCAGATAATCATCAGACCACTGGGATTTACATATGCATAGTAAATTTATTATTTGCCTCAAATATTAGCAGCACTACTGTTATTTTATAGGAAGGTTGGCCAAGGAACCAGCTTCTTCGCCTGGGCTCTATGGCGCAATGGATAGCGCATTGGCCTTCTAGATAAATAGCTGGAGCAATTCAAAGGTTGTGGGTTTGAGTCCCACCAGAGTCGAGAGTGTTTCCTCTTCTTTATAGCTCTGTCTACTACCTTTTTGTACTTTTATTTGCAAGATTTTCTCTAGTCTTTTTACCTAATTAATAGCAATTTCAAACTTTCAGAAATATTCTGTTTGATGTTGGGGTATTGGAACATATTTGTGCTGCAGAAGATTCTGCATGTATTTGTGAAAAGTGAGATGAAGCAGTTTGAAATGTAGGATTTTAGCCTTTTCTGAATCAGAATAATGTTTGCTGATCCATTAAAAGATGTTTAAACGGAACCTGAAGGGTAAACAAAAGATGCTAAGTTTTGTGTGTACATTCTGTGTGACAAGGTCTAGTACTCTGTACATGTATATGATAGGTTTAAGCAATTGAGACAAGCTTTCAGAGTTGATGTTATTTGTTTCTGGAAAATGCAGAGGTTCCTAATCAGGGAAGTTGTTTTTGCTGTCTGTGTGAAATTTGTATGCAAGAGAATGTTTGTGAGTTTGCCTGAAGCTTTATTGTGTTGATATTAGAAACCAGTCAGGTAGGGCGCCGTGGCTTAGTTGGTTATAGCGCCTGTCTAGTAAACAGGAGATCCTGGGTTCGAATCCCAGCGGTGCCTTTTCCTTGGGTAATCTTTAATCAGTAACTGCTACAATGAGTGAATCAACCCTTTTTTTATTGGCGTCAGACTATGACTAACAGTATGTAGAGCTTTGGTGTGTGCTTAGACTTGCAGATAATCATCAGACCACTGGGATTTACATATGCATAGTAAATTCATTATTTGCCTCAAATATTAGCAGCACTACTGTTATTTTATAGGAAGGTTGGCCAAGGAATCAGTTTCTTCACCTGGGCTCTGTGTAGCAGTGGATAGCGCATTGGACTTCTAGATGAATAGCTGGAGCAGTTCAATGGTTGTGGGATCGAGTCCCACCAGAGTCAAGAGTGTTTCCTCTTCTTTATAGCTCTGCCTACTACCTTTTTGTACTTTTTTTTGCAAGATTTTCTCTAGTCTTTTTACCTAATTAATAGCAATTTCAAACTTTCAGAAATATTCTGTTTGATGTTGGGGTATTGGAACATATTTGTGCTGCAGAAGATTCTGCATGTATTTGTGAAAAGTGAGATGAAGCAATTTGAAATGTTGGATTTTAGCCTTTTCTGAATCAGAATGATGTTTGCTGATCCATTAAAAGATGTTTAAACAGAACCTGAAGGGTAAACAAAAGATGCTAAGTTTTGTGTGTACATTCTGCGTGACAAGGTCTAGTACTCTGTACATGTATATGATAGGTTTAAGCAATTGAGACAAGCTTTCAGAGTTGATGTTATTTGTTTCTGGAAAATGCAGAGGTTCCTAATCAGGGAAGTTGTTTTTGCTGTCTGTGTGAAGTTTGTATGCAAGAGAATGTTTTTGAGTTTGCCTGAAGCTATATTGTGTTGATATAGAAAACCAGTCAGGTAGGGCGCCGTGGCTTAGTTGGTTGTACCGCCTGTCTAGTAAACAGGAGATCCTGGCTTGGAATCCCAGCGGTGCCTTTTCCTTGGGTAATCTTTAATCAGTAACTGCTACAATGAGTAAATCAACCCTTTTTTTATTGGCGTCAGACTATAACTAACAGTATGCAGAGCTTTGGTGTGTGCTTAGACTTGCAGATAATCATCAGACCACTGGGATTTACATATGCATAGTAAATTTATTATTTGCCTCAAATATTAGCAGCACTACTGTTATTTTATAGGAAGGTTGGCCAAGGAACCAGTTTCTTCACCTGGGCTCTGTGGCGCAATGGATAGCGCATTGGACTTCTAGATAAATAGCTGGAGCAATTCAAAGCTTGTGGGTTCGAGTCCCACCAGAGTCGAGAGTGTTTCCTCTTCTTTATAGCTCTGTCTACTACCTTTTTGTACTTTTATTTGCAAGATTTTCTCTAGTCTTTTTACCTAATTAATAGCAATTTCAAACTTTCAGAAATATTCTGTTTGATGTTGGGGTATTGGAACATATTTGTGCTGCAGAAGATTCTGCATGTATTTGTGAAAAGTGAGATGAAGCAGTTTGAAATGTAGGATTTTAGCCTTTTCTGAATCAGAATGATGTTTGCTGATCCATTAAAAGATGTTTAAACGGAACCTGAAGGGTAAACAAAAGATGCTAAGTTTTGTGTGTACATTCTGCGTGACAAGGTCTAGTACTCTGTACATGTATATGATAGGTTTAAGCAATTGAGACAAGCTTTCAGAGTTGATGTTATTTGTTTCTGGAAAATGCAGAGGTTCCTAATCAGGGAAGTTGTTTTTGCTGTCTGTGTGAAGTTTGTATGCAAGAGAATGTTTTTGAGTTTGCCTGAAGCTATATTGTGTTGATATAGAAAACCAGTCTGGTTGGGCGCCGTGGCTTAGTTGGTTATAGCGCCTGTCTAGTAAACAGGAGATCCTGGGTTCGAATCCCAGCGGTACCTTTTCCTTGGGTAATCTTTAATCAGTAACTGCTACAATGAGTAAATCAAACCTTTTTTTATTGGCGTCAGACTATGACTAACAGTATGCAGAGCTTTGGTGTGTGCTTAGACTTGCAGATAATCATCAGACCACTGGGATTTACATATGCGTAGTAAATTCATTATTTGCCTCAAATATTAGCAGCACTACTGTTATTTTATAGGAAGGTTGGCCAAGGAACCAGTTTCTTCACCTGGGCTCTGTGTAGCAGTGGATAGCGCATTGGACTTCTAGATGAATAGCTGGAGCAGTTCAATGGTTGTGGGATCGAGTCCCACCAGAGTCAAGAGTGTTTCCTCTTCTTTATAGCTCTGCCTACTACCTTTTTGTACTTTTTTTTGCAAGATTTTCTCTAGTCTTTTTACCTAATTAATAGCAATTTCAAACTTTCAGAAATATTCTGTTTGATGTTGGGGTATTGGAACATATTTGTGCTGCAGAAGATTCTGCATGTATTTGTGAAAATTGAGATGAAGCAATTTGAAATGTAGGATTTTAGCCTTTTCTGAATCAGAATGATGTTTGCTGATCCATTAAAAGATGTTTAAACAGAACCTGAAGGGTAAACAAAAGATGCTAAGTTTTGTGTGTACATTCTGCGTGACAAGGTCTAGTACTCTGAACATGTATATGATAGGTTTAAGCAATTGAGACAAGCTTTCAGAGTTGATGTTATTTGTTTCTGGAAAATGCAGAGGTTCCTAATCAGGGAAGTTGTTTTTGCTGTCTGTGTGAAGTTTGTATGCAAGAGAATGTTTTTGAATTTGCCTGAAGCTATATTGTGTTGATATAGAAAACCAGTCATGTAGGGCGCCGTGGCTTAGTTGGTTATAGCGCCTGTCTAGTAAACAGGAGATCCTGGGTTCGAATCCCACCGGTGCCTTTTCCTTGGGTAATCTTTAATCAGTAACTGCTACAATGAGTAAATCAAACCTTTTTTTATTGGTGTCAGACTATGACTAACAGTATGCAGAGCTTTGGTGTGTGCTTAGACTTGCAGATAATCATCAGACCACTGGGATTTACATATGCGTAGTAAATTCATTATTTGCCTCAAATATTAGCAGCACTACTGTTATTTTATAGGAAGGTTGGCCAAGGAACCAGTTTCTTCACCTGGGCTCTGTGTAGCAGTGGATAGCGCATTGGCCTTTTAGATAAATAGCTGGAGCAATTCAAAGGTTGTGGGTTCGAGTCCCAGCAGAGTCGAGAGTGTTTCCTCTTCTTTATAGCTCTGTCTACTACCTTTTTGTACTTTTATTTGCAAGATTTTCTCTAGTCTTTTTACCTAATTAATAGCAATTTCAAACTTTCAGAAATATTCTGTTTGATGTTGGGGTATTGGAACATATTTGTGCTGCAGAAGATTCTGCATGTATTTGTGAAAAGTGAGATGAAGCAGTTTGAAATGTAGGATTTTAGCCTTTTCTGAATCAGAATAATGTTTGCTGATCCATTAAAAGATGTTTAAACGGAACCTGAAGGGTAAACAAAAGATGCTAAGTTTTGTGTGTACATTCTGTGTGACAAGGTCTAGTACTCTGTACATGTATATGATAGGTTTAAGCAATTGAGACAAGCTTTCAGAGTTGATGTTATTTGTTTCTGGAAAATGCAGAGGTTCCTAATCAGGGAAGTTGTTTTTGCTGTCTGTGTGAAATTTGTATGCAAGAGAATGTTTGTGAGTTTGCCTGAAGCTTTATTGTGTTGATATTAGAAACCAGTCGGGTAGGGCGCCGTGGCTTAGTTGGTTATAGCGCCTGTCTAGTAAACAGGAGATCCTGGGTTCGAATCCCAGCGGTGCCTTTTCCTTGGGTAATCTTTAATCAGTAACTGCTACAATGAGTGAATCAACCCTTTTTTTATTGGCGTCAGACTATGACTAACAGTATGTAGAGCTTTGGTGTGTGCTTAGACTTGCAGATAATCATCAGACCACTGGGATTTACATATGCATAGTAAATTTATTATTTGCCTCAAATATTAGCAGCACTACTGTTATTTTATAGGAAGGTTGGCCAAGGAACCAGTTTCTTTACCTGGGCTCTGTGGCGCAATGGATAGCGCATTGGACTTCTAGATAAATAGCTGGAGCATTTCAAAGCTTGTGGGTTCGAGTCCCACCAGAGTCGAGAGTGTTTCCTCTTCTTTATAGCTCTGTCTACTACCTTTTTGTACTTTTATTTGCAAGATTTTCTCTAGTCTTTTTACCTAATTAATAGCAATTTCAAACTTTCAGAAATATTCTGTTTGATGTTGGGGTATTGGAACATATTTGTGCTGCAGAAGATTCTGCATGTATTTGTGAAAAGTGAGATGAAGCAGTTTGAAATGTAGGATTTTAGCCTTTTCTGAATCAGAATGATGTTTGCTGATCCATTAAAAGATGTTTAAACGGAACCTGAAGGGTAAACAAAAGATGCTAAGTTTTGTGTGTACATTCTGCGTGACAAGGTCTAGTACTCTGTACATGTATATGATAGGTTTAAGCAATTGAGACAAGCTTTCAGAGTTGATGTTATTTGTTTCTGGAAAATGCAGAGGTTCCTAATCAGGGAAGTTGTTTTTGCTGTCTGTGTGAAGTTTGTATGCAAGAGAATGTTTTTGAGTTTGCCTGAAGCTATATTGTGTTGATATAGAAAACCAGTCATGTAGGGCGCCGTGGCTTAGTTGGTTGTACCGCCTGTCTAGTAAACAGGAGATCCTGGGTTCGAATCCCAGCGGTGCCTTTTCCTTGGGTAATCTTTAATCAGTAACTGCTACAATGAGTAAATCAAACCTTTTTTTATTGGCGTCAGACTATGACTAACAGTATGCAGAGCTTTGGTGTGTGCTTAGACTTGCAGATAATCATCAGACCACTGGGATTTACATATGCGTAGTAAATTCATTATTTGCCTCAAATATTAGCAGCACTACTGTTATTTTATAGGAAGGTTGGCCAAGGAACCAGTTTCTTCACCTGGGCTCTGTGTAGCAGTGGATAGCGCATTGGCCTTTTAGATAAATAGCTGGAGCAATTCAAAGGTTGTGGGTTCGAGTCCCAGCAGAGTCGAGAGTGTTTCCTCTTCTTTATAGCTCTGTCTACTACCTTTTTGTACTTTTATTTGCAAGATTTTCTCTAGTCTTTTTACCTAATTAATAGCAATTTCAAACTTTCAGAAATATTCTGTTTGATGTTGGGGTATTGGAACATATTTGTGCTGCAGAAGATTCTGCATGTATTTGTGAAAAGTGAGATGAAGCAGTTTGAAATGTAGGATTTTAGCCTTTTCTGAATCAGAATGATGTTTACTGATCCATTAAAAGATGTTTAAACGGAACCTGAAGGGTAAACAAAAGATGCTAAGTTTTGTGTGTACATTCTGCGTGACAAGGTCTAGTACTCTGTACATGTATATGATAGGTTTAAGCAATTGAGACAAGCTTTCAGAGTTGATGTTATTTGTTTCTGGAAAATGCAGAGGTTCCTAATCAGGGAAGTTGTTTTTGCTGTCTGTGTGAAGTTTGTATGCAAGAGAATGTTTTTGAGTTTGCCTGAAGCTATATTGTGTTGATATAGAAAACCAGTCAGGTAGGGTGCCGTGGCTTAGTTGGTTATAGCGCCTGTCTAGTAAACAGGAGATCCTGGGTTCGCATCCCAGCTGTGCCTTTTCCTTGGGTAATCTTTAATCAGTAACTGCTACAATGAGTAAATCAACCCTTTTTTTATTGGCGTCAGACTATGACTAACAGTATGCAGAGCTTTGGTGTGTGCTTAGACTTGCAGATAATCATCAGACCACTGGGATTTACATATGCATAGTAAATTTATTATTTGCCTCAAATATTAGCAGCACTACTGTTATTTTATAGGAAGGTTGGCCAAGGAACCAGCTTCTTCGCCTGGGCTCTATGGCGCAATGGATAGCGCATTGGCCTTCTAGATAAATAGCTGGAGCAATTCAAAGGTTGTGGGTTTGAGTCCCACCAGAGTCGAGAGTGTTTCCTCTTCTTTATAGCTCTGTCTACTACCTTTTTGTACTTTTATTTGCAAGATTTTCTCTAGTCTTTTTACCTAATTAATAGCAATTTCAAACTTTCAGAAATATTCTGTTTGATGTTGGGGTATTGGAACATATTTGTGCTGCAGAAGATTCTGCATGTATTTGTGAAAAGTGAGATGAAGCAGTTTGAAATGTAGGATTTTAGCCTTTTCTGAATCAGAATAATGTTTGCTGATCCATTAAAAGATGTTTAAACGGAACCTGAAGGGTAAACAAAAGATGCTAAGTTTTGTGTGTACATTCTGTGTGACAAGGTCTAGTACTCTGTACATGTATATGATAGGTTTAAGCAATTGAGACAAGCTTTCAGAGTTGATGTTATTTGTTTCTGGAAAATGCAGAGGTTCCTAATCAGGGAAGTTGTTTTTGCTGTCTGTGTGAAATTTGTATGCAAGAGAATGTTTGTGAGTTTGCCTGAAGCTTTATTGTGTTGATATTAGAAACCAGTCAGGTAGGGCGCCGTGGCTTAGTTGGTTATAGCGCCTGTCTAGTAAACAGGAAATCCTGGGTTCGAATCCCAGCGGTGCCTTTTCCTTGGGTAATCTTTAATCAGTAACTGCTACAATGAGTGAATCAACCCTTTTTTTATTGGCGTCAGACTATGACTAACAGTATGTAGAGCTTTGGTGTGTGCTTAGACTTGCAGATAATCATCAGACCACTGGGATTTACATATGCATAGTAAATTCATTATTTGCCTCAAATATTAGCAGCACTACTGTTATTTTATAGGAAGGTTGGCCAAGGAATCAGTTTCTTCACCTGGGCTCTGTGTAGCAGTGGATAGCGCATTGGACTTCTAGATGAATAGCTGGAGCAGTTCAATGGTTGTGGGATCGAGTCCCACCAGAGTCAAGAGTGTTTCCTCTTCTTTATAGCTCTGCCTACTACCTTTTTGTACTTTTTTTTGCAAGATTTTCTCTAGTCTTTTTACCTAATTAATAGCAATTTCAAACTTTCAGAAATATTCTGTTTGATGTTGGGGTATTGGAACATATTTGTGCTGCAGAAGATTCTGCATGTATTTGTGAAAAGTGAGATGAAGCAATTTGAAATGTTGGATTTTAGCCTTTTCTGAATCAGAATGATGTTTGCTGATCCATTAAAAGATGTTTAAACAGAACCTGAAGGGTAAACAAAAGATGCTAAGTTTTGTGTGTACATTCTGCGTGACAAGGTCTAGTACTCTGTACATGTATATGATAGGTTTAAGCAATTGAGACAAGCTTTCAGAGTTGATGTTATTTGTTTCTGGAAAATGCAGAGGTTCCTAATCAGGGAAGTTGTTTTTGCTGTCTGTGTGAAGTTTGTATGCAAGAGAATGTTTTTGAGTTTGCCTGAAGCTATATTGTGTTGATATAGAAAACCAGTCAGGTAGGGCGCCGTGGCTTAGTTGGTTGTACCGCCTGTCTAGTAAACAGGAGATCCTGGCTTGGAATCCCAGCGGTGCCTTTTCCTTGGGTAATCTTTAATCAGTAACTGCTACAATGAGTAAATCAACCCTTTTTTTATTGGCGTCAGACTATAACTAACAGTATGCAGAGCTTTGGTGTGTGCTTAGACTTGCAGATAATCATCAGACCACTGGGATTTACATATGCATAGTAAATTTATTATTTGCCTCAAATATTAGCAGCACTACTGTTATTTTATAGGAAGGTTGGCCAAGGAACCAGTTTCTTCACCTGGGCTCTGTGGCGCAATGGATAGCGCATTGGACTTCTAGATAAATAGCTGGAGCAATTCAAAGCTTGTGGGTTCGAGTCCCACCAGAGTCGAGAGTGTTTCCTCTTCTTTATAGCTCTGTCTACTACCTTTTTGTACTTTTATTTGCAAGATTTTCTCTAGTCTTTTTACCTAATTAATAGCAATTTCAAACTTTCAGAAATATTCTGTTTGATGTTGGGGTATTGGAACATATTTGTGCTGCAGAAGATTCTGCATGTATTTGTGAAAAGTGAGATGAAGCAGTTTGAAATGTAGGATTTTAGCCTTTTCTGAATCAGAATGATGTTTGCTGATCCATTAAAAGATGTTTAAACGGAACCTGAAGGGTAAACAAAAGATGCTAAGTTTTGTGTGTACATTCTGCGTGACAAGGTCTAGTACTCTGTACATGTATATGATAGGTTTAAGCAATTGAGACAAGCTTTCAGAGTTGATGTTATTTGTTTCTGGAAAATGCAGAGGTTCCTAATCAGGGAAGTTGTTTTTGCTGTCTGTGTGAAGTTTGTATGCAAGAGAATGTTTTTGAGTTTGCCTGAAGCTATATTGTGTTGATATAGAAAACCAGTCTGGTTGGGCGCCGTGGCTTAGTTGGTTATAGCGCCTGTCTAGTAAACAGGAGATCCTGGGTTCGAATCCCAGCGGTACCTTTTCCTTGGGTAATCTTTAATCAGTAACTGCTACAATGAGTAAATCAAACCTTTTTTTATTGGCGTCAGACTATGACTAACAGTATGCAGAGCTTTGGTGTGTGCTTAGACTTGCAGATAATCATCAGACCACTGGGATTTACATATGCGTAGTAAATTCATTATTTGCCTCAAATATTAGCAGCACTACTGTTATTTTATAGGAAGGTTGGCCAAGGAACCAGTTTCTTCACCTGGGCTCTGTGTAGCAGTGGATAGCGCATTGGACTTCTAGATGAATAGCTGGAGCAGTTCAATGGTTGTGGGATCGAGTCCCACCAGAGTCAAGAGTGTTTCCTCTTCTTTATAGCTCTGCCTACTACCTTTTTGTACTTTTTTTTGCAAGATTTTCTCTAGTCTTTTTACCTAATTAATAGCAATTTCAAACTTTCAGAAATATTCTGTTTGATGTTGGGGTATTGGAACATATTTGTGCTGCAGAAGATTCTGCATGTATTTGTGAAAAGTGAGATGAAGCAATTTGAAATGTTGGATTTTAGCCTTTTCTGAATCAGAATGATGTTTGCTGATCCATTAAAAGATGTTTAAACAGAACCTGAAGGGTAAACAAAAGATGCTAAGTTTTGTGTGTACATTCTGCGTGACAAGGTCTAGTACTCTGTACATGTATATGATAGGTTTAAGCAATTGAGACAAGCTTTCAGAGTTGATGTTATTTGTTTCTGGAAAATGCAGAGGTTCCTAATCAGGGAAGTTGTTTTTGCTGTCTGTGTGAAGTTTGTATGCAAGAGAATGTTTTTGAGTTTGCCTGAAGCTATATTGTGTTGATATAGAAAACCAGTCGGGTAGGGCGCTGTGGCTTAGTTGGTTATAGCGCCTGTCTAGTAAACAGGAGATCCTGGGTTCGAATCCCACCGGTGCCTTTTCCTTGGGTAATCTTTAATCAGTAACTGCTACAATGAGTAAATCAACCCTTTTTTTATTGGCGTCAGACTATGACTAACAGTATGCAGAGCTTTGGTGTGTGCTTAGACTTGCAGATAATCATCAGACCACTGGGATTTACATATGGGTAGTAAATTCATTATTTGCCTCAAATATTAGCAGCACTACTGTTATTTTATAGGAAGGTTGGCCAAGGAACCAGTTTCTTCACCTGGGCTCTGTGTAGCAGTGGATAGCGCATTGGCCTTTTAGATAAATAGCTGGAGCAATTCAAAGGTTGTGGGTTCGAGTCCCAGCAGAGTCGAGAGTGTTTCCTCTTCTTTATAGCTCTGTCTACTACCTTTTTGTACTTTTATTTGCAAGATTTTCTCTAGTCTTTTTACCTAATTAATAGCAATTTCAAACTTTCAGAAATATTCTGTTTGATGTTGGGGTATTGGAACATATTTGTGCTGCAGAAGATTCTGCATGTATTTGTGAAAAGTGAGATGAAGCAGTTTGAAATGTAGGATTTTAGCCTTTTCTGAATCAGAATGATGTTTACTGATCCATTAAAAGATGTTTAAACGGAACCTGAAGGGTAAACAAAAGATGCTAAGTTTTGTGTGTACATTCTGCGTGACAAGGTCTAGTACTCTGTACATGTATATGATAGGTTTAAGCAATTGAGACAAGCTTTCAGAGTTGATGTTATTTGTTTCTGGAAAATGCAGAGGTTCCTAATCAGGGAAGTTGTTTTTGCTGTCTGTGTGAAGTTTGTATGCAAGAGAATGTTTTTGAGTTTGCCTGAAGCTATATTGTGTTGATATAGAAAACCAGTCAGGTAGAGTGCCGTGGCTTAGTTGGTTATAGCGCCTGTCTAGTAAACAGGAGATCCTGAGTTCGCATCCCAGCTGTGCCTTTTCCTTGGGTAATCTTTAATCAGTAACTGCTACAATGAGTAAATCAACCCTTTTTTTATTGGCGTCAGACTATGACTAACAGTATGCAGAGCTTTGGTGTGTGCTTAGACTTGCAGATAATCATCAGACCACTGGGATTTACATATGCATAGTAAATTTATTATTTGCCTCAAATATTAGCAGCACTACTGTTATTTTATAGGAAGGTTGGCCAAGGAACCAGTTTCTTTGCCTGGGCTCTATGGCGCAATGGATAGCGCATTGGCCTTCTAGATAAATAGCTGGAGCAATTCAAAGGTTGTGGGTTCGAGTCCCACCAGAGTCGAGAGTGTTTCCTCTTCTTTATAGCTCTGTCTACTACCTTTTTGTACTTTTATTTGCAAGATTTTCTCTAGTCTTTTTACCTAATTAATAGCAATTTCAAACTTTCAGAAATATTCTGTTTGATGTTGGGGTATTGGAACATATTTGTGCTGCAGAAGATTCTGCATGTATTTGTGAAAAGTGAGATGAAGCAGTTTGAAATGTAGGATTTTAGCCTTTTCTGAATCAGAATAATGTTTGCTGATCCATTAAAAGATGTTTAAACGGAACCTGAAGGGTAAACAAAAGATGCTAAGTTTTGTGTGTACATTCTGTGTGACAAGGTCTAGTACTCTGTACATGTATATGATAGGTTTAAGCAATTGAGACAAGCTTTCAGAGTTGATGTTATTTGTTTCTGGAAAATGCAGAGGTTCCTAATCAGGGAAGTTGTTTTTGCTGTCTGTGTGAAATTTGTATGCAAGAGAATGTTTGTGAGTTTGCCTGAAGCTTTATTGTGTTGATATTAGAAACCAGTCAGGTAGGGCGCCGTGGCTTAGTTGGTTATAGCGCCTGTCTAGTAAACAGGAGATCCTGGGTTCGAATCCCAGCGGTGCCTTTTCCTTGGGTAATCTTTAATCAGTAACTGCTACAATGAGTGAATCAACCCTTTTTTTATTGGCGTCAGACTATGACTAACAGTATGTAGAGCTTTGGTGTGTGCTTAGACTTGCAGATAATCATCAGACCACTGGGATTTACATATGCATAGTAAATTCATTATTTGCCTCAAATATTAGCAGCACTACTGTTATTTTATAGGAAGGTTGGCCAAGGAACCAGTTTCTTCACCTGGGCTCTGTGTAGCAGTGGATAGCGCATTGGACTTCTAGATGAATAGCTGGAGCAGTTCAATGGTTGTGGGATCGAGTCCCACCAGAGTCAAGAGTGTTTCCACTTCTTTATAGCTCTGCCTACTACCTTTTTGTACTTTTTTTTTGCAAGATTTTCTCTAGTCTTTTTACCTAATTAATAGCAATTTCAAACTTTCAGAAATATTCTGTTTGATGTTGGGGTATTGGAACATATTTGTGCTGCAGAAGATTCTGCATGTATTTGTGAAAAGTGAGATGAAGCAATTTGAAATGTAGGATTTTAGCCTTTTCTGAATCAGAATGATGTTTGCTGATCCATTAAAAGATGTTTAAACAGAACCTGAAGGGTAAACAAAAGATGCTAAGTTTTGTGTGTACATTCTGCGTGACAAGGTCTAGTACTCTGTACATGTATATGATAGGTTTAAGCAATTGAGACAAGCTTTCAGAGTTGATGTTATTTGTTTCTGGAAAATGCAGAGGTTCCTAATCAGGGAAGTTGTTTTTGCTGTCTGTGTGAAGTTTGTATGCAAGAGAATGTTTTTGAGTTTGCCTGAAGCTATATTGTGTTGATATAGAAAACCAGTCATGTAGGGCGCCGTGGCTTAGTTGGTTATAGCGCCTGTCTAGTAAACAGGAGATCCTGGGTTCGAATCCCACCGGTGCCTTTTCCTTGGGTAATCTTTAATCAGTAACTGCTACAATGAGTAAATCAAACCTTTTTTTATTGGTGTCAGACTATGACTAACAGTATGCAGAGCTTTGGTGTGTGCTTAGACTTGCAGATAATCATCAGACCACTGGGATTTACATATGCGTAGTAAATTCATTATTTGCCTCAAATATTAGCAGCACTACTGTTATTTTATAGGAAGGTTGGCCAAGGAACCAGTTTCTTCACCTGGGCTCTGTGTAGCAGTGGATAGCGCATTGGCCTTTTAGATAAATAGCTGGAGCAATTCAAAGGTTGTGGGTTCGAGTCCCAGCAGAGTCGAGAGTGTTTCCTCTTCTTTATAGCTCTGTCTACTACCTTTTTGTACTTTTATTTGCAAGATTTTCTCTAGTCTTTTTACCTAATTAATAGCAATTTCAAACTTTCAGAAATATTCTGTTTGATGTTGGGGTATTGGAACATATTTGTGCTGCAGAAGATTCTGCATGTATTTGTGAAAAGTGAGATGAAGCAGTTTGAAATGTAGGATTTTAGCCTTTTCTGAATCAGAATAATGTTTGCTGATCCATTAAAAGATGTTTAAACGGAACCTGAAGGGTAAACAAAAGATGCTAAGTTTTGTGTGTACATTCTGTGTGACAAGGTCTAGTACTCTGTACATGTATATGATAGGTTTAAGCAATTGAGACAAGCTTTCAGAGTTGATGTTATTTGTTTCTGGAAAATGCAGAGGTTCCTAATCAGGGAAGTTGTTTTTGCTGTCTGTGTGAAGTTTGTATGCAAGAGAATGTTTTTGAGTTTGCCTGAAGCTATATTGTGTTGGTATAGAAAACCAGTCAGGTAGGGCGCCGTGGCTTAGTTGGTTGTACCGCCTGTCTAGTAAACAGGAGATCCTGGCTTGGAATCCCAGCGGTGCCTTTTCCTTGGGTAATCTTTAATCAGTAACTGCTACAATGAGTAAATCAACCCTTTTTTTATTGGCGTCAGACTATAACTAACAGTATGCAGAGCTTTGGTGTGTGCTTAGACTTGCAGATAATCATCAGACCACTGGGATTTACATATGCATAGTAAATTTATTATTTGCCTCAAATATTAGCAGCACTACTGTTATTTTATAGGAAGGTTGGCCAAGGAACCAGTTTCTTCACCTGGGCTCTGTGGCGCAATGGATAGCGCATTGGACTTCTAGATAAATAGCTGGAGCAATTCAAAGGTTGTGGGTTCGAGTCCCACCAGAGTCGAGAGTGTTTCCTCTTCTTTATAGCTCTGTCTACTACCTTTTTGTACTTTTATTTGCAAGATTTTCTCTAGTCTTTTTACCTAATTAATAGCAATTTCAAACTTTCAGAAATATTCTGTTTGATGTTGGGGTATTGGAACATATTTGTGCTGCAGAAGATTCTGCATGTATTTGTGAAAAGTGAGATGAAGCAGTTTGAAATGTAGGATTTTAGCCTTTTCTGAATCAGAATGATGTTTGCTGATCCATTAAAAGATGTTTAAACAGAACCTGAAGGGTAAACAAAAGATGCTAAGTTTTGTGTGTACATTCTGCGTGACAAGGTCTAGTACTCTGTACATGTATATGATAGGTTTAAGCAATTGAGACAAGCTTTCAGAGTTGATGTTATTTGTTTCTGGAAAATGCAGAGGTTCCTAATCAGGGAAGTTGTTTTTGCTGTCTGTGTGAAGTTTGTATGCAAGAGAATGTTTTTGAGTTTGCCTGAAGCTATATTGTGTTGATATAGAAAACCAGTCAGGTTGGGCGCCGTTGCTTAGTTGGTTATAGGGCCTGTCTAGTAAACAGGAGATCCTGGGTTCGAATCCCAGCGGTGCCTTTTCCTTGGGTAATCTTTAATCAGTAACTGCTACAATGAGTAAATCAAACCTTTTTTTATTGGCGTCAGACTATGACTAACAGTATGCAGAGCTTTGGTGTGTGCTTAGACTTGCAGATAATCATCAGACCACTGGGATTTACATATGCGTAGTAAATTCATTATTTGCCTCAAATATTAGCAGCACTACTGTTATTTTATAGGAAGGTTGGCCAAGGAACCAGTTTCTTCACCTGGGCTCTGTGGCGCAATGGATAGCGCATTGGACTTCTAGATAAATAGCTGGAGCAATTCAAAGGTTGTGGGTTCGACTCCCACCAGAGTCGAGAGTGTTTCCTCTTCTTTATAGCTCTGTCTACTACCTTTTTGTACTTTTATTTGCAAGATTTTCTCTAGTCTTTTTACCTAATTAATAGCAATTTCAAACTTTCAGAAATATTCTGTTTGATGTTGGGGTATTGGAACATATTTGTGCTGCAGAAGATTCTGCATGTATTTGTGAAAAGTGAGATGAAGCAGTTTGAAATGTAGGATTTTAGCCTTTTCTGAATCAGAATGATGTTTACTGATCCATTAAAAGATGTTTAAACGGAACCTGAAGGGTAAACAAAAGATGCTAAGTTTTGTGTGTACATTCTGCGTGACAAGGTCTAGTACTCTGTACATGTATATGATAGGTTTAAGCAATTGAGACAAGCTTTCAGAGTTGATGTTATTTGTTTCTGGAAAATGCAGAGGTTCCTAATCAGGGAAGTTGTTTTTGCTGTCTGTGTGAAGTTTGTATGCAAGAGAATGTTTTTGAGTTTGCCTGAAGCTATATTGTGTTGATATAGAAAACCAGTCAGGTAGGGTGCCGTGGCTTAGTTGGTTATAGCGCCTGTCTAGTAAACAGGAGATCCTGGGTTCGCATCCCAGCTGTGCCTTTTCCTTGGGTAATCTTTAATCAGTAACTGCTACAATGAGTAAATCAACCCTTTTTTTATTGGCGTCAGACTATGACTAACAGTATGCAGAGCTTTGGTGTGTGCTTAGACTTGCAGATAATCATCAGACCACTGGGATTTACATATGCATAGTAAATTTATTATTTGCCTCAAATATTAGCAGCACTACTGTTATTTTATAGGAAGGTTGGCCAAGGAACCAGTTTCTTCGCCTGGGCTCTATGGCGCAATGGATAGCGCATTGGCCTTCTAGATAAACAGCTGGAGCAATTCAAAGGTTGTGGGTTCGAGTCCCACCAGAGTCGAGAGTGTTTCCTCTTCTTTATAGCTCTGTCTACTACCTTTTTGTACTTTTATTTGCAAGATTTTCTCTAGTCTTTTTACCTAATTAATAGCAATTTCAAACTTTCAGAAATATTCTGTTTGATGTTGGGGTATTGGAACATATTTGTGCTGCAGAAGATTCTGCATGTATTTGTGAAAAGTGAGATGAAGCAGTTTGAAATGTAGGATTTTAGCCTTTTCTGAATCAGAATAATGTTTGCTGATCCATTAAAAGATGTTTAAACGGAACCTGAAGGGTAAACAAAAGATGCTAAGTTTTGTGTGTACATTCTGTGTGACAAGGTCTAGTACTCTGTACATGTATATGATAGGTTTAAGCAATTGAGACAAGCTTTCAGAGTTGATGTTATTTGTTTCTGGAAAATGCAGAGGTTCCTAATCAGGGAAGTTGTTTTTGCTGTCTGTGTGAAATTTGTATGCAAGAGAATGTTTGTGAGTTTGCCTGAAGCTTTATTGTGTTGATATTAGAAACCAGTCAGGTAGGGCGCCGTGGCTTAGTTGGTTATAGCGCCTGTCTAGTAAACAGGAGATCCTGGGTTCGAATCCCAGCGGTGCCTTTTCCTTGGGTAATCTTTAATCAGTAACTGCTACAATGAGTGAATCAACCCTTTTTTTATTGGCGTCAGACTATGACTAACAGTATGTAGAGCTTTGGTGTGTGCTTAGACTTGCAGATAATCATCAGACCACTGGGATTTACATATGCATAGTAAATTTATTATTTGCCTCAAATATTAGCAGCACTACTGTTATTTTATAGGAAGGTTGGCCAAGGAACCAGTTTCTTTACCTGGGCTCTGTGGCGCAATGGATAGCGCATTGGACTTCTAGATAAATAGCTGGAGCATTTCAAAGCTTGTGGGTTCGAGTCCCACCAGAGTTGAGAGTGTTTCCTCTTCTTTATAGCTCTGTCTACTACCTTTTTGTACTTTTATTTGCAAGATTTTCTCTAGTCTTTTTACCTAATTAATAGCAATTTCAAACTTTCAGAAATATTCTGTTTGATGTTGGGGTATTGGAACATATTTGTGCTGCAGAAGATTCTGCATGTATTTGTGAAAAGTGAGATGAAGCAGTTTGAAATGTAGGATTTTAGCCTTTTCTGAATCAGAATGATGTTTGCTGATCCATTAAAAGATGTTTAAACGGAACCTGAAGGGTAAACAAAAGATGCTAAGTTTTGTGTGTACATTCTGCGTGACAAGGTCTAGTACTCTGTACATGTATATGATAGGTTTAAGCAATTGAGACAAGCTTTCAGAGTTGATGTTATTTGTTTCTGGAAAATGCAGAGGTTCCTAATCAGGGAAGTTGTTTTTGCTGTCTGTGTGAAGTTTGTATGCAAGAGAATGTTTTTGAGTTTGCCTGAAGCTATATTGTGTTGATATAGAAAACCAGTCAGGTAGGGCGCCGTGGCTTAGTTGGTTGTACCGCCTGTCTAGTAAACAGGAGATCCTGGCTTGGAATCCCAGCGGTGCCTTTTCCTTGGGTAATCTTTAATCAGTAACTGCTACAATGAGTAAATCAAACCTTTTTTTATTGGCGTCAGACTATGACTAACAGTATGCAGAGCTTTGGTGTGTGCTTAGACTTGCAGATAATCATCAGACCACTGGGATTTACATATGCGTAGTAAATTCATTATTTGCCTCAAATATTAGCAGCACTACTGTTATTTTATAGGAAGGTTGGCCAAGGAACCAGTTTCTTCACCTGGGCTCTGTGTAGCAGTGGATAGCGCATTGGCCTTTTAGATAAATAGCTGGAGCAATTCAAAGGTTGTGGGTTCGAGTCCCAGCAGAGTCGAGAGTGTTTCCTCTTCTTTATAGCTCTGTCTACTACCTTTTTGTACTTTTATTTGCAAGATTTTCTCTAGTCTTTTTACCTAATTAATAGCAATTTCAAACTTTCAGAAATATTCTGTTTGATGTTGGGGTATTGGAACATATTTGTGCTGCAGAAGATTCTGCATGTATTTGTGAAAAGTGAGATGAAGCAGTTTGAAATGTAGGATTTTAGCCTTTTCTGAATCAGAATGATGTTTACTGATCCATTAAAAGATGTTTAAACGGAACCTGAAGGGTAAACAAAAGATGCTAAGTTTTGTGTGTACATTCTGCGTGACAAGGTCTAGTACTCTGTACATGTATATGATAGGTTTAAGCAATTGAGACAAGCTTTCAGAGTTGATGTTATTTGTTTCTGGAAAATGCAGAGGTTCCTAATCAGGGAAATTGTTTTTGCTGTCTGTGTGAAGTTTGTATGCAAGAGAATGTTTTTGAGTTTGCCTGAAGCTATATTGTGTTGATATAGAAACCCAGTCAGGTAGGGTGCCGTGGCTTAGTTGGTTATAGCGCCTGTCTAGTAAACAGGAGATCCTGAGTTTGCATCCCAGCTGTGCCTTTTCCTTGGGTAATCTTTAATCAGTAACTGCTACAATGAGTAAATCAACCCTTTTTTTATTGGCGTCAGACTATGACTAACAGTATGCAGAGCTTTGGTGTGTGCTTAGACTTGCAGATAATCATCAGACCACTGGGATTTACATATGCATAGTAAATTTATTATTTGCCTCAAATATTAGCAGCACTACTGTTATTTTATAGGAAGGTTGGCCAAGGAACCAGTTTCTTCGCCTGGGCTCTATGGCGCAATGGATAGCGCATTGGCCTTCTAGATAAACAGCTGGAGCAATTCAAAGGTTGTGGGTTCGAGTCCCACCAGAGTCGAGAGTGTTTCCTCTTCTTTATAGCTCTGTCTACTACCTTTTTGTACTTTTATTTGCAAGATTTTCTCTAGTCTTTTTACCTAATTAATAGCAATTTCAAACTTTCAGAAATATTCTGTTTGATGTTGGGGTATTGGAACATATTTGTGCTGCAGAAGATTCTGCATGTATTTGTGAAAAGTGAGATGAAGCAGTTTGAAATGTAGGATTTTAGCCTTTTCTGAATCAGAATAATGTTTGCTGATCCATTAAAAGATGTTTAAACGGAACCTGAAGGGTAAACAAAAGATGCTAAGTTTTGTGTGTACATTCTGTGTGACAAGGTCTAGTACTCTGTACATGTATATGATAGGTTTAAGCAATTGAGACAAGCTTTCAGAGTTGATGTTATTTGTTTCTGGAAAATGCAGAGGTTCCTAATCAGGGAAGTTGTTTTTGCTGTCTGTGTGAAATTTGTATGCAAGAGAATGTTTGTGAGTTTGCCTGAAGCTTTATTGTGTTGATATTAGAAACCAGTCAGGTAGGGCGCCGTGGCTTAGTTGGTTATAGCGCCTGTCTAGTAAACAGGAGATCCTGGGTTCGAATCCCAGCGGTGCCTTTTCCTTGGGTAATCTTTAATCAGTAACTGCTACAATGAGTGAATCAACCCTTTTTTTATTGGCGTCAGACTATGACTAACAGTATGTAGAGCTTTGGTGTGTGCTTAGACTTGCAGATAATCATCAGACCACTGGGATTTACATATGCATAGTAAATTCATTATTTGCCTCAAATATTAGCAGCACTACTGTTATTTTATAGGAAGGTTGGCCAAGGAACCAGTTTCTTCACCTGGGCTCTGTGTAGCAGTGGATAGCGCATTGGACTTCTAGATGAATAGCTGGAGCAGTTCAATGGTTGTGGGATCGAGTCCCACCAGAGTCAAGAGTGTTTCCTCTTCTTTATAGCTCTGCCTACTACCTTTTTGTACTTTTTTTTGCAAGATTTTCTCTAGTCTTTTTACCTAATTAATAGCAATTTCAAACTTTCAGAAATATTCTGTTTGATGTTGGGGTATTGGAACATATTTGTGCTGCAGAAGATTCTGCATGTATTTGTGAAAAGTGAGATGAAGCAGTTTGAAATGTAGGATTTTAGCCTTTTCTGAATCAGAATGATGTTTGCTGATCCATTAAAAGATGTTTAAACGGAACCTGAAGGGTAAACAAAAGATGCTAAGTTTTGTGTGTACATTCTGCGTGACAAGGTCTAGTACTCTGTACATGTATATGATAGGTTTAAGCAATTGAGACAAGCTTTCAGAGTTGATGTTATTTGTTTCTGGAAAATGCAGAGGTTCCTAATCAGGGAAGTTGTTTTTGCTGTCTGTGTGAAGTTTGTATGCAAGAGAATGTTTTTGAGTTTGCCTGAAGCTATATTGTGTTGGTATAGAAAACCAGTCAGGTAGGGCGCCGTGGCTTAGTTGGTTGTACCGCCTGTCTAGTAAACAGGAGATCCTGGGTTCGCATCCCAGCGGTGCCTTTTCCTTGGGTAATCTTTAATCAGTAACTGCTACAATGAGTAAATCAACCCTTTTTTTATTGGCGTCAGACTATGACTAACAGTATGCAGAGCTTTGGTGTGTGCTTAGACTTGCAGATAATCATCAGACCACTGGGATTTACATATGCATAGTAAATTTATTATTTGCCTCAAATATTAGCAGCACTACTGTTATTTTATAGGAAGGTTGGCCAAGGAACCAGTTTCTTTGCCTGGGCTCTATGGCGCAATGGATAGCGCATTGGCCTTCTAGATAAATAGCTGGAGCAATTCAAAGGTTGTGGGTTTGAGTCCCACCAGAGTCGAGAGTGTTTCCTCTTCTTTATAGCTCTGTCTACTACCTTTTTGTACTTTTATTTGCAAGATTTTCTCTAGTCTTTTTACCTAATTAATAGCAATTTCAAACTTTCAGAAATATTCTGTTTGATGTTGGGGTATTGGAACATATTTGTGCTGCAGAAGATTCTGCATGTATTTGTGAAAAGTGAGATGAAGCAGTTTGAAATGTAGGATTTTAGCCTTTTCTGAATCAGAATAATGTTTGCTGATCCATTAAAAGATGTTTAAACGGAACCTGAAGGGTAAACAAAAGATGCTAAGTTTTGTGTGTACATTCTGTGTGACAAGGTCTAGTACTCTGTACATGTATATGATAGGTTTAAGCAATTGAGACAAGCTTTCAGAGTTGATGTTATTTGTTTCTGGAAAATGCAGAGGTTCCTAATCAGGGAAGTTGTTTTTGCTGTCTGTGTGAAATTTGTATGCAAGAGAATGTTTGTGAGTTTGCCTGAAGCTTTATTGTGTTGATATTAGAAACCAGTCAGGTAGGGCGCCGTGGCTTAGTTGGTTATAGCGCCTGTCTAGTAAACAGGAGATCCTGGGTTCGAATCCCAGCGGTGCCTTTTCCTTGGGTAATCTTTAATCAGTAACTGCTACAATGAGTGAATCAACCCTTTTTTTATTGGCGTCAGACTATGACTAACAGTATGTAGAGCTTTGGTGTGTGCTTAGACTTGCAGATAATCATCAGACCACTGGGATTTACATATGCATAGTAAATTCATTATTTGCCTCAAATATTAGCAGCACTACTGTTATTTTATAGGAAGGTTGGCCAAGGAACCAGTTTCTTCACCTGGGCTCTGTGTAGCAGTGGATAGCGCATTGGCCTTTTAGATAAATAGCTGGAGCAGTTCAATGGTTGTGGGTTCGAGTCCCAGCAGAGTCGAGAGTGTTTCCTCTTCTTTATAGCTCTGCCTACTACCTTTTTGTACTTTTATTTGCAAGATTTTCTCTAGTCTTTTTACCTAATTAATAGCAATTTCAAACTTTCAGAAATATTCTGTTTGATGTTGGGGTATTGGAACATATTTGTGCTGCAGAAGATTCTGCATGTATTTGTGAAAAGTGAGATGAAGCAGTTTGAAATGTAGGATTTTAGCCTTTTCTGAATCAGAATGATGTTTACTGATCCATTAAAAGATGTTTAAACGGAACCTGAAGGGTAAACAAAAGATGCTAAGTTTTGTGTGTACATTCTGCGTGACAAGGTCTAGTACTCTGTACATGTATATGATAGGTTTAAGCAATTGAGACAAGCTTTCAGAGTTGATGTTATTTGTTTCTGGAAAATGCAGAGGTTCCTAATCAGGGAAGTTGTTTTTGCTGTCTGTGTGAAGTTTGTATGCAAGAGAATGTTTTTGAGTTTGCCTGAAGCTATATTGTGTTGATATAGAAAACCAGTCAGGTAGGGTGCCGTGGCTTAGTTGGTTATAGCGCCTGTCTAGTAAACAGGAGATCCTGAGTTCGCATCCCAGCTGTGCCTTTTCCTTGGGTAATCTTTAATCAGTAACTGCTACAATGAGTAAATCAACCCTTTTTTTATTGGCGTCAGACTATGACTAACAGTATGCAGAGCTTTGGTGTGTGCTTAGACTTGCAGATAATCATCAGACCACTGGGATTTACATATGCATAGTAAATTTATTATTTGCCTCAAATATTAGCAGCACTACTGTTATTTTATAGGAAGGTTGGCCAAGGAACCAGTTTCTTCGCCTGGGCTCTATGGCGCAATGGATAGCGCATTGGCCTTCTAGATAAATAGCTGGAGCAATTCAAAGGTTGTGGGTTTGAGTCCCACCAGAGTCGAGAGTGTTTCCTCTTCTTTATAGCTCTGTCTACTACCTTTTTGTACTTTTATTTGCAAGATTTTCTCTAGTCTTTTTACCTAATTAATAGCAATTTCAAACTTTCAGAAATATTCTGTTTGATGTTGGGGTATTGGAACATATTTGTGCTGCAGAAGATTCTGCATGTATTTGTGAAAAGTGAGATGAAGCAGTTTGAAATGTAGGATTTTAGCCTTTTCTGAATCAGAATAATGTTTGCTGATCCATTAAAAGATGTTTAAACGGAACCTGAAGGGTAAACAAAAGATGCTAAGTTTTGTGTGTACATTCTGTGTGACAAGGTCTAGTACTCTGTACATGTATATGATAGGTTTAAGCAATTGAGACAAGCTTTCAGAGTTGATGTTATTTGTTTCTGGAAAATGCAGAGGTTCCTAATCAGGGAAGTTGTTTTTGCTGTCTGTGTGAAATTTGTATGCAAGAGAATGTTTGTGAGTTTGCCTGAAGCTTTATTGTGTTGATATTAGAAACCAGTCAGGTAGGGCGCCGTGGCTTAGTTGGTTATAGCGCCTGTCTAGTAAACAGGAGATCCTGGGTTCGAATCCCAGCGGTGCCTTTTCCTTGGGTAATCTTTAATCAGTAACTGCTACAATGAGTGAATCAACCCTTTTTTTATTGGCGTCAGACTATGACTAACAGTATGTAGAGCTTTGGTGTGTGCTTAGACTTGCAGATAATCATCAGACCACTGGGATTTACATATGCATAGTAAATTCATTATTTGCCTCAAATATTAGCAGCACTACTGTTATTTTATAGGAAGGTTGGCCAAGGAACCAGTTTCTTCACCTGGGCTCTGTGTAGCAGTGGATAGCGCATTGGCCTTTTAGATAAATAGCTGGAGCAGTTCAATGGTTGTGGGTTCGAGTCCCAGCAGAGTCGAGAGTGTTTCCTCTTCTTTATAGCTCTGCCTACTACCTTTTTGTACTTTTATTTGCAAGATTTTCTCTAGTCTTTTTACCTAATTAATAGCAATTTCAAACTTTCAGAAATATTCTGTTTGATGTTGGGGTATTGGAACATATTTGTGCTGCAGAAGATTCTGCATGTATTTGTGAAAAGTGAGATGAAGCAGTTTGAAATGTAGGATTTTAGCCTTTTCTGAATCAGAATGATGTTTACTGATCCATTAAAAGATGTTTAAACGGAACCTGAAGGGTAAACAAAAGATGCTAAGTTTTGTGTGTACATTCTGCGTGACAAGGTCTAGTACTCTGTACATGTATATGATAGGTTTAAGCAATTGAGACAAGCTTTCAGAGTTGATGTTATTTGTTTCTGGAAAATGCAGAGGTTCCTAATCAGGGAAGTTGTTTTTGCTGTCTGTGTGAAGTTTGTATGCAAGAGAATGTTTTTGAGTTTGCCTGAAGCTATATTGTGTTGATATAGAAAACCAGTCAGGTAGGGTGCCGTGGCTTAGTTGGTTATAGCGCCTGTCTAGTAAACAGGAGATCCTGAGTTCGCATCCCAGCTGTGCCTTTTCCTTGGGTAATCTTTAATCAGTAACTGCTACAATGAGTAAATCAACCCTTTTTTTATTGGCGTCAGACTATGACTAACAGTATGCAGAGCTTTGGTGTGTGCTTAGACTTGCAGATAATCATCAGACCACTGGGATTTACATATGCATAGTAAATTTATTATTTGCCTCAAATATTAGCAGCACTACTGTTATTTTATAGGAAGGTTGGCCAAGGAACCAGTTTCTTCGCCTGGGCTCTATGGCGCAATGGATAGCGCATTGGCCTTCTAGATAAATAGCTGGAGCAATTCAAAGGTTGTGGGTTTGAGTCCCACCAGAGTCGAGAGTGTTTCCTCTTCTTTATAGCTCTGTCTACTACCTTTTTGTACTTTTATTTGCAAGATTTTCTCTAGTCTTTTTACCTAATTAATAGCAATTTCAAACTTTCAGAAATATTCTGTTTGATGTTGGGGTATTGGAACATATTTGTGCTGCAGAAGATTCTGCATGTATTTGTGAAAAGTGAGATGAAGCAGTTTGAAATGTAGGATTTTAGCCTTTTCTGAATCAGAATAATGTTTGCTGATCCATTAAAAGATGTTTAAACGGAACCTGAAGGGTAAACAAAAGATGCTAAGTTTTGTGTGTACATTCTGTGTGACAAGGTCTAGTACTCTGTACATGTATATGATAGGTTTAAGCAATTGAGACAAGCTTTCAGAGTTGATGTTATTTGTTTCTGGAAAATGCAGAGGTTCCTAATCAGGGAAGTTGTTTTTGCTGTCTGTGTGAAATTTGTATGCAAGAGAATGTTTGTGAGTTTGCCTGAAGCTTTATTGTGTTGATATTAGAAACCAGTCAGGTAGGGCGCCGTGGCTTAGTTGGTTATAGCGCCTGTCTAGTAAACAGGAGATCCTGGGTTCGAATCCCAGCGGTGCCTTTTCCTTGGGTAATCTTTAATCAGTAACTGCTACAATGAGTGAATCAACCCTTTTTTTATTGGCGTCAGACTATGACTAACAGTATGTAGAGCTTTGGTGTGTGCTTAGACTTGCAGATAATCATCAGACCACTGGGATTTACATATGCATAGTAAATTCATTATTTGCCTCAAATATTAGCAGCACTACTGTTATTTTATAGGAAGGTTGGCCAAGGAACCAGTTTCTTCACCTGGGCTCTGTGTAGCAGTGGATAGCGCATTGGCCTTTTAGATAAATAGCTGGAGCAGTTCAATGGTTGTGGGTTCGAGTCCCAGCAGAGTCGAGAGTGTTTCCTCTTCTTTATAGCTCTGCCTACTACCTTTTTGTACTTTTATTTGCAAGATTTTCTCTAGTCTTTTTACCTAATTAATAGCAATTTCAAACTTTCAGAAATATTCTGTTTGATGTTGGGGTATTGGAACATATTTGTGCTGCAGAAGATTCTGCATGTATTTGTGAAAAGTGAGATGAAGCAGTTTGAAATGTAGGATTTTAGCCTTTTCTGAATCAGAATGATGTTTACTGATCCATTAAAAGATGTTTAAACGGAACCTGAAGGGTAAACAAAAGATGCTAAGTTTTGTGTGTACATTCTGCGTGACAAGGTCTAGTACTCTGTACATGTATATGATAGGTTTAAGCAATTGAGACAAGCTTTCAGAGTTGATGTTATTTGTTTCTGGAAAATGCAGAGGTTCCTAATCAGGGAAGTTGTTTTTGCTGTCTGTGTGAAGTTTGTATGCAAGAGAATGTTTTTGAGTTTGCCTGAAGCTATATTGTGTTGATATAGAAAACCAGTCAGGTAGGGTGCCGTGGCTTAGTTGGTTATAGCGCCTGTCTAGTAAACAGGAGATCCTGAGTTCGCATCCCAGCTGTGCCTTTTCCTTGGGTAATCTTTAATCAGTAACTGCTACAATGAGTAAATCAACCCTTTTTTTATTGGCGTCAGACTATGACTAACAGTATGCAGAGCTTTGGTGTGTGCTTAGACTTGCAGATAATCATCAGACCACTGGGATTTACATATGCATAGTAAATTTATTATTTGCCTCAAATATTAGCAGCACTACTGTTATTTTATAGGAAGGTTGGCCAAGGAACCAGCTTCTTCGCCTGGGCTCTATGGCGCAATGGATAGCGCATTGGCCTTCTAGATAAATAGCTGGAGCAATTCAAAGGTTGTGGGTTTGAGTCCCACCAGAGTCGAGAGTGTTTCCTCTTCTTTATAGCTCTGTCTACTACCTTTTTGTACTTTTATTTGCAAGATTTTCTCTAGTCTTTTTACCTAATTAATAGCAATTTCAAACTTTCAGAAATATTCTGTTTGATGTTGGGGTATTGGAACATATTTGTGCTGCAGAAGATTCTGCATGTATTTGTGAAAAGTGAGATGAAGCAGTTTGAAATGTAGGATTTTAGCCTTTTCTGAATCAGAATAATGTTTGCTGATCCATTAAAAGATGTTTAAACGGAACCTGAAGGGTAAACAAAAGATGCTAAGTTTTGTGTGTACATTCTGTGTGACAAGGTCTAGTACTCTGTACATGTATATGATAGGTTTAAGCAATTGAGACAAGCTTTCAGAGTTGATGTTATTTGTTTCTGGAAAATGCAGAGGTTCCTAATCAGGGAAGTTGTTTTTGCTGTCTGTGTGAAATTTGTATGCAAGAGAATGTTTGTGAGTTTGCCTGAAGCTTTATTGTGTTGATATTAGAAACCAGTCAGGTAGGGCGCCGTGGCTTAGTTGGTTATAGTGCCTGTCTAGTAAACAGGAGATCCTGGGTTCGAATCCCAGCGGTGCCTTTTCCTTGGGTAATCTTTAATCAGTAACTGCTACAATGAGTGAATCAACCCTTTTTTTATTGGCGTCAGACTATGACTAACAGTATGTAGAGCTTTGGTGTGTGCTTAGACTTGCAGATAATCATCAGACCACTGGGATTTACATATGCATAGTAAATTCATTATTTGCCTCAAATATTAGCAGCACTACTGTTATTTTATAGGAAGGTTGGCCAAGGAACCAGTTTCTTCACCTGGGCTCTGTGTAGCAGTGGATAGCGCATTGGACTTCTAGATGAATAGCTGGAGCAGTTCAATGGTTGTGGGATCGAGTCCCACCAGAGTCAAGAGTGTTTCCTCTTCTTTATAGCTCTGCCTACTACCTTTTTGTACTTTTTTTTGCAAGATTTTCTCTAGTCTTTTTACCTAATTAATAGCAATTTCAAACTTTCAGAAATATTCTGTTTGATGTTGGGGTATTGGAACATATTTGTGCTGCAGAAGATTCTGCATGTATTTGTGAAAAGTGAGATGAAGCAATTTGAAATGTTGGATTTTAGCCTTTTCTGAATCAGAATGATGTTTACTGATCCATTAAAAGATGTTTAAACGGAACCTGAAGGGTAAACAAAAGATGCTAAGTTTTGTGTGTACATTCTGTGTGACAAGGTCTAGTACTCTGTACATGTATATGATAGGTTTAAGCAATTGAGACAAGCTTTCAGAGTTGATGTTATTAGAGAGATATAGGGGGCACTTTTCATCAAACTAATTTTGACAGGTCGCCTCGACCAATCAGATCGTGCCACGTCATCAAACCACGCCCCCCTGTACGTCCCTCCCTCGACCAATCAAAAGCGTGCATTTTCACCGGAGGTCCCGCCTTCTGGATATCCTGCCTTCCGGAAGTCCCGCCTAATGTTTTGCCGTCCAATCGGGTAGCTGGGGCACTTTTCATCAAACGTATTTGACAGGTCCCTTCCGACAACCGTTATCAATTCTCACATACCAATGCTGTGCCCATGTGTATGTGTGTGCGTAATCATTGTATGTAATGGGAAGCCTAGCCGGGGTCAAAAGTTCCTAGTCCCCAGACCTTCAGTCAGACCCTGATTCATCAAACTTATCTGACAGGTCCCTTCCGACATCTGTTATCAATTCTCACATACCAATGCTGTGCCCATGTGTATGTGTGTGCGTAATCATTGTATGTAATGGTGAGCCTAGCCGGGGTCAAAAGTTCCTAGTCCCCAGACCTTCAGTCAGACCCTGATTCATCAAACTTATCTGACAGGTCCCTTTCGACAACTGTTACTCATTTCCACTCCCCAAAACTGTGCCACGTGAGAGAGAGATAGAGAGATAGAGAAAGAGTTGATCAGAGATCTTTAGACTTTTATTTACCATTCAATCACATATTACACGCAATGATTCGGTAACATCATTTAAAAAAGGCGCCCAATCAGGTGGCCGAGATACATACGATCGAGCAAATCAGAGTATGCAACGTCATAAGTCTCCACCTATTCATTCATTAGGCCCTGTAGGCCGAAGGATTTAAAGGGTCAGTGTTTGTGCGGCGGTTAGGGTTAGAAGATAGCCGTAATAATCATCGCTTCTGTCACAGATGCACCCAAAAAAATACGACCGACCCTAGCAAGAACACAAATGCGCTTGAAAGACACAGACACGATTCATGCGTGGCGTTTGTCTAAAGGCGGTTATTTCGGGTTCTATTTTGATCAAGAAAATGACAGAGTTGTGTTGTACAGCGGGGCGACGTCAAGAGTGGAAGACACAGCTACCCATTTCACCTTGCATCGCTATGACTGGGGTAATTTCAAGAAGCGCACTGCTGAATTGAACAATTTTATGAAAAACAGACCTAAGGGTACTAGTCCTGTATTTACAATACTCATAACACCCTGGAAACCATCAGGCCAAGCATCGTCATACACTTTTGGCTTACAAGCCTTCGGCGATGAGGACGGATCCAACGCCATATGTCTGTCTACCTTGCACAACCGCAAGCGCTCAGCGAGCGGCGTTTTGCTTGAAAAAAAAGATTACCACGTGACGGTACAGTGGGATGACTGGAAAGAGATATATGAAGATTTTGTCGGAAACGTCGAACGATTGTTTGATGAGCTGGAACGAATCAAAGGTATGGAGAGATTAAAAATGAGACTGAATGATCATTTTGATTCCGACATCAGCTATCCGTTTGTAAAGGTTCACGATCTGGAAATCAATCGTGTGTTTGTGAAAGAGGTTGGGGGCGGAAAGTCAGATCCTTATACCGGTCATCAAGGAGTCACAAAGATTTTATTTTTTCCTACACGCAGTGACGACGGGGTCTCATCGGCAATGGCTCAAGAACTCTTAAACTTGTATTCCTACGTTCCTAACACGGAAAACATTTCCTCTGATTTACCTCAGACTGAAGCGATGGTGGAAATCGACGGTTGTGTAAGTTCGGCTGTGCTTTCCATCATCCGTGCTGTGACGGGTGATCTGATGGACAAAATCATTGAAAGTGATATGCGTGAAAACTGCAATGGATGCGCCATCGACCACCCCAGCCAATTACAGCACACCTGCTTGTTTGAGCCTGAAGATCTGTACCTACACTTTAACGCTAAAAGGCTGTTGACAAAACTTTTTAGGCCTTGGTTAAAATACACCTTAGCCAGGGCTCTAAAGTTGTGCAGAATCTCGAACGTGCCGACTTTGGAAAAACTCCAAACCGTTGCTGAAACGGTCGTGTGCGAATTACGAGATGAACGTGACTTCAAGACATCTCTGCAAGAGATCAAGGACAAAACTGCAACTGTTTACAACGATGGAGTGAAAGAAGATATTATCGACTATTGGAACTTTCATTGCTCTCTGGACCCCCTTGAACCGTCTCTGACATGGGTATCATCGTCTCTTCCGCCAAATCCTTCTCCAAGAAATGCCCGAAGACCCGGGGTAAATCTCTGCTCCGCAAAATGATTGAACTGAGAGTCCATGATGAAACGTGTCTGAGACAAATTTCCGCAGATGACGCTTTATCAAAATTAGACAGAAAAATGGAAGTTGTGCGATCTTCATCCTCGAATTGGAACATTTTAATTTCTGTTGCGGCAAATAGTTCATACCCCTTACACGAATATATGCATCACGTTTTGTCTCATATGTTTGAAATATCGACCGAATATAACTCCGGTCACTTACTATGTATCTTTACCTATGTAACCGACGTGTGTGTTTTGAAAATGATAAACAAGGAAAATGTGGATGTTGAAAAAACAATTGACTCTTTGTTGTCTTTTTTAACGGAACATAATGTAAATATCTTTCATATTGCGAGACTTTTGTAAGAATAAATGTTGATTACACAATCGTTTTTTGACCATTATTGCAGAGACACGGCGATATGTCCGAGAGGTTGTTGAAGAATATATATTATAATCCCTCAAATCCAGGGTCTTATGGAGGGGTTGAGAGTTTAAAAAGAGCCGTCGTTGAGAAACTAGGTAAAAGGGCAAACGACAACGATGTTAAAAAATGGTTAGCGGCTCAGGATGCGTATACTCTTCACAAACCAATTTGTGTGAAATTTAGTGGGTATGACGAATGTGTCGGATAGTAACGACGGTATGAAATTTATGTTGACGTGTATCGATATTTTATCTAAATATGCTTGGGTACGCGTATTACGAAACAAGACCGGAGCTGAGGTGAGCAAAGCTTTTGATTCCATTCTAAAGGAAGGGCGAGTTCCAAGAAAACTACAAACCGATCAAGGAAAGGAATTTTTTAACAAAAACTTTCGAGGCTTAATGAAAAAGCACAACATTACTCACTTTGCTACGGGTACAGGACTGAAAGCTTCCGTCTGCGGTAGCGGTTTAACAAGACGCTCAGGAATAAAATGTGGAAATATTTTACGGCCTTTAATACGAGAAAATACTCTGATGTTGTTCAGGATTTGGTTGACGCCTACAACCACAACTACCACAGCAGTATAAAAATGAAACCCGCAGAGGTCAATGAAACAAACTCTTTCAAAGTATTTAAAACCTTGTACGGGTTGTTTCCTTCAAGAACAAAGAAACTACTGTTTAAGTTTAAGGTTGGTGACGTTGTTAGGATTTCACGCTTAAAAAGTCAGTTTGAAAAAGGTTACGAGCAAAACTACACGGATGAATATTTCACAATTTCCGAACAGATACCGAGAGAGCCTCCGGTATACAAACTGCAAGACGCCGATGGTGAGAAGATAGAGGGTACGTTTTATGAACAAGAACTGCAAAAGATTATAGTAGGAAAAGATAAATCATTTAAAATAGAAAAAATATTGGATGAAAAGGTACAAAATGGTAAAAAGAGGTGTTTAGTGAAATGGGTAGGGTGGCCCGATAAATTTAACTCTTGGATTCCGTCCAAGGACATTGTCAAAGTTTAAATCGTTGAGACGATATCCGAATGAAAATCATAATCGGTGCACCATGGAAGAGAGTGGGTTCTTTGTGACTCTACCGAGCAACTCATCCCTCGACGTTTATCCTAACAATAAGATTTCGAATTACACTACTAAATTTGCTAAACCCATCGAGTTGGTTGGCGATTGGGAGGTGGCACTTACAGAAGTGCAATATCCCCATACATGGTACTCTTTGAGAAATTGGGAAAGTCTATTTTTTGTACGTTATGACAACGGCGTTACCATAGATTATCATACCTGTCAAATGAGCCAGGGGTATTACCGTGACCTGGAAGAATTGGTTAACGAAATGAACAGGGTTTTAAAACTTTTAGGCCTTGAGGTAAGAATTAAATACAACCCCCAGACCAACAAAATCCGTTTGGACACAAAGAAGCCCTATTCCCTAAGTACATACGGAAAACTGGCGCATGTGCTGGGTCTGGAAGAAAAAAAAGAACTCACGCGTGAAAACCCAGAGGCTCCCTATCCTTCCGACATTTACGGGGGATTTTACACAATGTTTGTGTATACAGATATTATTCATTATCAAAGAGTAGGGGATAGTTTTGTACCTTTGTTGAGGTGCGTACATATAAGCGGTAAAAACAACGAAATTGTCACATTAACCTACAACAAGCCACACTACGTACGTGTGAGTAAGAATCTGATAAGCGATATAATCATCGAAGTCAAAACTGACCAAGATCTGCATGTTCCTTTTCTCTACGGGAAATTTGTGGCTAAACTTCACTTTAGACCCGCAAAACATTCTTTTCGTGATTAAACGATGATTCGCCCAAGGTATGCGGACCCTTAGGTCTACGTGGACTACTATCAGCAGCAAGCCGGGCATGGTCTCCCTGGCTATCACGGAAGTCCGACCATGTATGGGTCGGGGTTAGGTGGAATCTTTAAAGCGCTTTTTAGGATGGCCGTTCCTATTATAAAAAGGGGATTCACTATCGCAAAACCTCATTTAAAATCCGCAGCAAAAGGTATCGTAAGCGATGTGGTGAGTAACATCGTCACAAACAGAACTGAAAAACAGGAGGGATCAGGACTCGCTACGATAACCTACAAAAACGCTAGGTGGCCTCCTGGAAGGAGGTACGTCATTCCGAATAAAAAACGCAAGATCACGCAAGGTAAAGTCAGAGTAAAAAAGACCAAACGAAGAGGAAACAAGCGTTCTACCTCATCATCATCATCATCATCATCATCTGTCAAACAGAGAAAGGTGAACATTTTTTAAAGCCATGGCTTTCCTGCACAGTCTATCGTCAGAATGCACCAAGTCGGAATTAGATATTTTTACGCTACCGTACGCCCAAACGAGCATTGAAAAGTATGTTTACATCGAAATACCGCCGCTTTCAGCCGTAACGGATAATGGACCCCTGGAGTTTTTCGTGGCGGGCAATGGTGAAGACTATCTAGACTTGAACAACACTTTTTTACATCTCCGGTGTAAAATCACAAACACAGACGGCACCAACATAGCTAACGATGCTAAGGTCGGAGTTGTGAACTATCCCATTGCGTCTCTCTTTTCTCAAGTAGACGTTATGCTGGGAGATCGTCTCATAAGTCAGTCGAGTAATACAGAGCCCCTACAGAGCAATTATGGAATTGATTTTAAATTTTAGCAAATCTGCTTTGGAAACGCAATATTCCGCGGGGCTATTTTACAAAGACACCGCCGGACATATGGATGTGACGGACCCACAAGGCCGTAACAACGGATTCAGAAACAGAGACCTTTTTAGTTCCGAAAGCAAAACCTTTGACTTGATCGGTCATATTCACTCCGATATATTTTTTCAGGATAAACTGTTACTGAACGGTGTTGATTTAAAAATTAAAATGGTTCGAAGTAAAGATGAATTTTGTCTCATGAAAGAAGGAGTCAGGAATTACAATCTTAAATTACTTTTGGCATCTCTGTTTGTGAAAAAAGTAACAGTGTCTCCGGCTGTAAAGTTGGGACACGCTCAGGCGTTGCTCAACTCCACAGCCAAATACCCGATCGAAAGAGTAAGCATGAAGACCTTCAGTCTACCGGCAGGGAGTCGTATATGCACCCAAGAGAATCTATTCCTGGGACCTCTCCCTAAAACCGTCATTTTCGGAATGGTTGACAATGACGCTTTCAGCGGAGTGACAGATAAGAACCCCTTCCATTTTAAACATTACGATACAGAGTTTGTCGCTCTTTACGTTGACGGAACACAGTATCCGGCAAAACCATTTTAGCCTAATTTTGAATCAGGAAATGTCGTTCGTGAATTTCATTCGTTAATTTTAGCGTCCGGAAAACATCTTAAGGATCAAGGATTGTCGATAAACAGACAAGATTATGCGCAAGGCTACACCCTGATCGCGTTCAATCTGAGCCCCGATGATGACTGCGGACAACATCTATCGTTAATAAAGTCTGGAAATATGAGACTGGAGCTAAGATTTCGAAACCCTCTTCCGAAAACCGTAAACCTAATCGTTTACGCCAGTTTTGATTCGATTCTGGAAATCAATAATCGGCGAAACATTCTCATCGATTATCAGTAAACATGGATACCGGAGAACTTTTGGATGTGATGAGAAGTTGCCCCGCTGTAAAAAATATATTCAGAGGCGTCTTTGCCTGCGATGAATTACCCGAGAACGCCGTGACACATTTTCCTGCGCTTTTCATCGTAAACACTCACCCGAGTTACATGCCAGGGGAACACTGGCTGGCTTTAAGCCTAAATGACGAAACCTCAGGAGAATTTTTTGACTCGTACGGAAACCCACCGACTTATGAACTCTTTCCTAAATCTATTTATTCATTTTTAAAGAAGAACTGCTTGAAAATAAGTCACAACTCAAAGCAAGTTCAAAGGTTTGAATCGGTTTGTTGCGGACAACACTGCATATTCTTTTTATGTCACAGAGCTAAAGGATATTCGTTTAATCATATTATGTCTATGTATACCAGTGATTTGAAAAGAAACGATAACACAGTTGTATCTTTCGTCAAACAAATGTATCCTAGAGTAAATAAAACTTGTGTCATGAAATGTGTTCAATGCGTTGACTGCGGTGAAAAATTTAGAATGTAATGCATAGTGAAATAACAACGCAGGATACGAGAAAAAAAATGTATGCACCGTTTATTCAAATAAAGAACAACTTACAAGATTATACAACTTTACATCGTCTCATCATTTATTTATATCAACACGACAATACACATCATTAAAAATTTAACCAGCTTGACGAAGTAAAACTGGGGGATTTAAAAACAGGTTCAAGGGTACTGTGACTA
Source organism: Salminus brasiliensis (assembly GCF_030463535.1). Taxonomy (NCBI): domain Eukaryota; kingdom Metazoa; phylum Chordata; class Actinopteri; order Characiformes; family Bryconidae; genus Salminus; species Salminus brasiliensis. The sequence goes on along the minus strand of NC_132881.1, from coordinate 10,359,611 downwards.
GATGAGTCAGAATGGCTTCTTTTATGATCCGAGCTGTTTGAAACTACCTGAGAATACAATGACTTGTTTTTCTTTACGCCGGATATTTTACGCCGAACACCCGCGTTAGAAATGGTTGATAAGGGAATGTTTAAGTCGGCTACGGTTTGTAGCATTTCGGACCATCCTAGGGGTCTCCGGTCATCGGATACTTTTAGAGGCGCCGTGAGATTTTTAACCAAGTCCAACATGTGTGATCCTTTGATCGCTTTCCCTTTGAAAATAAACTCTCCATCGTCGTTCCATGAAGCAACGCCACTAGACTTTGATATTTTCTCCATGATGTAGGAAGCATTTTTTCTGGTTCTGGACGGAACATTATCAATGACCTCTTTTAAAATTTCATCTTCGGTCAAACTACCGTCCTCTTCCGAACCGGTAACCGTTTTATTTTGAGATTCAAGGGGAAGCGAAAGCGTTAGTTGAGCAGTTTCTTCATCCCCTCTTTTGACTAGGTTTAGAAATCTTTGCAAGGTTACGGCGTAAAGTTTTGCCTTTTCATAAGGATTCAAGTCGGTCCTAGCCAGAATATGACGCATCTCTTCATCTATATCGTTTTCTACAGTCTTTCTAACATTTTCTTGACCGCTCAAGTTTTTAAGTTTTTCGAGTTGGTGGTGAGGTACCAAATACATTTTTTCGGCAGTTTCCATGTTATTTCTGACGCGATGCTATTAAACTACTGATGAAGGGTACTGCAACGCTTAACAAAGGTAAAAGAAACCCCCCGGTTTGTTTAATAGACTTTCTTTTAGCTTCCACAGACGTTCGTTTATCAGCAAAAAGTTTAATTGATTTTTTCCGTTTTTTCAATTGCCGATACTGATGAGTCGTTAAAGGAATGCGTCCTCTCAGTAGATTTAGAGCTATTTCGTAAATGGCGAGTATGAGATCCTCAGGGGCGTTACATAATATAAGCTTCCTTTCTCGAGGAGTAGCTTGATATAGAGCCCTTAACACGTGTAAATTTCTCTTGAGTCGATCGGATGTCATTTCAGTTTTTGTTTTGTTTTTTTCTGTACATACACTACCGGATTCTCCCAGGAAAACAGTCCTGACCTGAGACGAAGTTCTTCTGGCGTCGACGCTTTCAAGTCTACAAATAAATATCCGTAAGGCCTAGAGGTAGCGTCCTGGAAGCTTTCTAAAAAGTACTTGCTGTTACCCGGATACATTTGACGCGCCAGCACGCTAATCTGTAACTTGTCTCTAGGATTTTTAAAAAGAACCATGTAGTTGGTGTTTAAGTTGATGGTTCTGCTGCTTCTCCCTTGAAAAAACAGATTTTGAACCAGATAGATAACGCTCAGATTTCTATGATGAGTATATTTTGTAAAGGCTTTTTCTACTTCCTCATTCTTGCTAGCCGTTTCCATTAAATCGTCAATCACCAATAAATTAGTTTTGTGGGGAGGAAATAGTTCATCATCACACAAAGAGTCGGGTATACCTTCAACAAATCGAACGTTTATATTTTTCATCAGATCATCGTACATAGGCTGCCAACAGGTATAACACCAAACAATCTGATCTGGAATTTTTGACATGACATTCTTACAATTTTCAAGCAACATTTTGATAAAAAAAGATTTCCCGCTATTGCTGGGGCCGCAAACTATGCAAGAAAAAGGGAGCTGAAGCCTAGCATCAAACCATTTTTTACCGTCCATTTTTTTTATTCTTTTTATTTTTTTTATTTATTTTTTTTTTTTTTTTTGACGAATGAAAACTCGATTAATACCCGTAAGGTAAGGTTGTAAAGTCCGGTAATAGAACGCGTTTATCGTACACGACTCTGAACCTTTTCATCTGAGCTTTGTTTTTCAAGTGAAAGCCTCTTTTATCTCTGACAATTTGATTGTGGGAGGTCATTATTTCGCCGTTATGATAGGGGGTTTTCACACTTTTGTCAACCAGTTCTGTCAAGGATTCCAAATTTACAACTTTAGTATTAGCATAGTTTAATGTAATGCCTTTGACTTTCATCGTAGTCTTACCCTTGAAAGTTCTGTAACCGTAGGTTTTTGGTCCGCCACTTACAAATTCTACAATATGATCACCCGGGTCCAGTTCACTCGTGAGACAACCCAAGTAATCCCCCAGAGGCGGCATCCAGTCACCCGGTTTACTTTTGAAGATGACGCTGTCGGTATCTGTGTACAAACACCTCTGTTGCAGACGATCAATAACGCTGTACAGTTCGAGTCTAGCATAGGCTGTAGTGAAAATACCTATAAAGACGTTAGCTTTACCCGGTTTAAGAAACCTATCGTCCGCGTACCTCCACTGCACCATAGCTACACTCAGGACAGTAGTACCTTAAATTACATGGTGGGCAACTTCTACCTTCTTTAGATTTATGTTTTGCATAGCAATATGCCGATCTACAAATCCTTAGGCAATCTTTACATTGTACAGATTCTTTAGGATGACAGGGGCATTCACTGTCAAGACACACATTGCAATGGAAATCACATTTATGATGTTTCATATCGTTAAATCCTGCATAGCAGTAAGGGCATACGTAGGACGTGCCTAATAGAGCTTTGAGGTTTTTCACACCGTAATAATGATTTTCGTGCAGGAACAAGAACAAGGTTTTGTCATGCGGCATCTTACTGTTTTGAAAATAAGAGTACCCATTTTTGTTTCCGTCACAGGACATCACTACAATTTTACAATTCAGCGACTGTTCAAAATGTGCTACGTCAGCCAGACTGACCGCATCATTTACAGATAATCCCGCATTGTGTTGTAATTGTGTCGCTAGTTGTTTGATTTGAAAATCATTTTTGTCAGGGTTCAATAATCGGGAAATGCATAAGGCAAAACACAGGTTATCTTTGTTTTGAAAAACATACAGGTGTTTCATCTTTTTCTGAACAATGTCCGAGTTGAACAAGTGTGATAGCTTATTACGTCCTCCACCACGGGGTGCGTGTACGATTCGAATTACCAGTTGCAAAGTTTCGTCAGAAAGTATTTAAAATTTACTCTGAACAGCGTTTTCAATCATCTTTAGAATTGATTCTAAATCTACAACCCCGTTTCTTACCTGAACTGGGGATGAAACATTCAGAGTATTACCTTGAATTTCGACGTGAACAACGTCACGCGGGCCCACTTCCTCATTAGCGACAGTGAGCATTTGATTTATGAGTTCTAGTACATAATTGTAAAACTCTGCAAAACTGTCAACATTTCCTAACGATGCAAAGTTTACCCGCCTTCTAATTTCTGTGGTATTGAATCTTTCAAGACGATTGATTACGATATTCGGATCTATACCATATCCCATTTGATCATCGTCACTGTCGGACGAAAGGTTAATAGAATCTTCCAAAGGGATATGATTTGGGTTATGTGTTGTGTTACTTGTTTCATTATCGTGAACAGAACTGATTGATGAAATGTGTGATGCCTGACTTAAATTTTCCAGATTATCGTTTAATCTCGATAGACTGTCAATCAGATCGGAGAAAAAATCTCGAGGAGTTGGGTTATACACTTTGCTATTGTCGGGAGATGATACAGAATCAATATGAGAATTGTGATCGCTGGGGTGTGCCAAAGATTCATTGAGTTGATTCACTGCTTCTAACAGGAAGGGGTTTATCGCGGTAATTGGATCTTGTTCGTTTAGTGCATTTTGCAATCTTGACAGACTTTGGTTTAGTTCATTAAAGACGTCGTGTTGAATATCTGGTGGGTTTTCTGAGTTAATGACTGAGTGTGACAACTGTGTAACTGGGTTATGTTCCTGAGATAAAGATAAACTTTGATTAAGATTATTCACAGCTTCTAAGAGGAAAGGGTTCAGAGCCGCGCACGTATCGTGTTCATTTAGAGTATTTTGCAATCTTGACAGACATTGGTTTAGATCGGTCAAAAAATCCTGAGGTGTTTCATTCGCTACATTAATGTCGGGAGATGATACAGAGACTATATTGGGATTGTGTTCACAGGTTTGAGCCAATCTTTGATTAAGCTCATTTATAGCATCTCTTAAGAATGGGGTGATGTTAGACTTCTTAGCATCAATGTTTAGAGGATCACTGTTGGGGCGTTTCTGAGACATGACTAAACAGAGTATTACAATGAGTAATAAGAAGATCCACACGGTTTTTAAAAGTGGAATAAGCGGTTGCAATATCGTTACTTGATCCGTGCGTAGTCATAAACTTCAGTCGTCGATGAGATATTTCCACCGCTCTTGACAGATATCGGAAGTCATAGAGATGATCCAATGCTTCGTCCTGATATAAATCGTCGCCGGAATCTGAAACAATCAAATAAAAATAAAGAAAGAAATAAAATAAATTAATAAAAAAAAAAAAATATATATATATATATATATATATATATATATAATATATATATATATATTAAATTACTCAAAATCTACACACCAAATGGATGGGTGTTGGAGAAGCGGTCTGCAGATCCTTCATCTATTTGAGGTCCTATTAAAGGTATTAAATATGTAATTAAGTAAAGAAATATAAATCATTTTCTGACAAAATAACGTGTTTAACATCACTTACTCGGAGAAGTTGGTTGATAGAGATGATTGGATTGGTTGTCGAAATCTAAAAGCAAGGGATCGTATAAATAAGTATAATGCGTATTTAATTAATGTATTTACTTTAAATGAAATATAATTAACTGACCGGATGGTGTGTTAGATCTCCGATCGCTATTTTCCTCTAGAAAATCTCTCTCTTCAGATTTGTAACCTAAACAATTAATACAATAAGTAAATGCATTCATTCTAAAAACTATCGGTTTCATAGGATGAAAAAATAAAATAAAATTCAATTGACTTACTCGGTGGATTGTATTGTTGAACAAAGATAACATCATCAAATTGTTCATATGAATCCTGGTCTATAAATAAAATATACAATTTTATATCACAAGGTTATATTGCACAGAATACTAATCATCATCATTTTAGCTAAAAAGTTACTTACTTGATGCGTTGGACAATGTTCTTCCGGAAGCTGATTAAAATCAAAGAAAAATAAATAAATAATTTAAAAAAGAGATTACAAACTACATGTATCTTAATTTGTGTTTAAAATTACTTCATAATTCTCATTTGTAGATCACCAGGAAGCATGCGATACATGTAACTTTAAAATATTACTTACATTACTTACGATCAAAAGTGTATTAAACCTTAAGAAGATACATAAAAACATGCGTTGACTTAATTTCGAGCGCTATACTTTACCTATTTTCTAATAAATGCATTGTATGTAGTAAAAGACAAAGTTTTCTTACCTTGAGAGTGTTCCATTTTGCTGGGGATTTCTTCAAAAAAAAAAGAGACGCTTTCAAAATGAACTTCCAATTCGATCAAGCTGTTGCTTAAATGCAGTTTTGAAACAAGGGGGGTGGGATAGTGGTCGTAAAAGGTCATGCCCCCAATTTCCTGGGGGTCCATCAGGCAAGGAATCGGAGCCGCATAGTTTTTGTCTTCAAGTGTTTTTAAGGAATGAAATATGCAATTTTATATGTATATATGTGACCGTGTAAAGAATTATTATTACAAAAATAAATTCCAAAAAGAAATAATGATAAAAAAAATAAAAAATAAATAAATCAAAAAAAAAAAAAGAAAAGATTCTGAAGTCGCTCTTGTTTTCTATGTTTTTACCATATTGAATGTGCCGTCAATTTTTGCAAAATATTCGAGAATCATCTTTTGAAAATCTTTCCATTTAAAGACCATCTGAAAGTCTCTCTCATTAGATTCTTCCTCAAATGCGCAACATCTGATCATGTAAATTACGGTGAGACATACTTCAAACTTTTCTTCACTCCTTTTCGGACAAAGACTGAATGTTCGCAGCGACTTGCAAGGTTTCCACGTTAGATTAAAAATCTCGTCGTATTCTTCTTTACAATCCGAATATCTAAATTTAATATAAGTATACATACAACCAAAATGTCTTTTGAAAGTATGCCATTCATCGCGTTGCAAGGAAAAAAGTTCAGAGGCATCCGCAAAACTTGATGTCGGCCCGCTGTACAAAATCATCGCATCATTTTCTTCATGATAATAGAACCCGAAATAATAGCCGTTAGACAAACACCACGCATAAATCGTGTCTGTGTCTTTCAAACGCAATCGCCTTTTAGCCAGAGTCAGTTTCATCTTTTTGGGAGTATCTGTGACAGAAGCCATGATTATTACGGCTATCTTCTAACCCTAACCGCCGCACAAACACTGACCCTTTAAATCCTTTGGCCTACAGGGCCTATTGAATGAATAGGTGGAGACTTATGACGTTGCATACTCTGATTTGCTCGATCGTATGTATCTCGGCCACCTGATTGGGCGCCTTTTTTAAATGATGTTACCGAATCATTGCGTGTAATACGTGATTGAATCGTAAATAAAAGTCTAAAGATCTCTGATCAATTCTTTCTCTATCTCTCTATCTCTCTCTCACGTGGCACAGTTTTGGGGAGTGGAAATGAGTAACAGTTGTCGAAAGGGACCTGTCAGATAAGTTTGATGAATCAGGGTCTGACTGAAGGTCTGGGGACTAGGAACTTTTGACCCCGGCTAGGCTCACCATTACATACAATGATTACGCACACACATACACATGGGCACAGCATTGGTATGTGAGAATTGATAACGGTTGTCGGAAGGGACCTGTCAAATATGTTTGATGAAAAGTGCCCCAGCTACCCGATTGGACGGCAAAACATTAGGCGGGACTTCCGGAAGGCGGGATATCCAGAAGGCGGGACTTCCGGTGAAAATGCAGGCTTTTGATTGGTTGAGGGAGGGACGTACAGGGGGCGTGGTTTGATGACGTGGCACGATCTGATTGGTCGAGACGACCTGTCAAAATTAGTTTGATGAAAAGTGCCCCCTATATCTCTCTCTGTTATTTGTTTCTGGAAAATGCAGAGGTTCCTAATCAGGGAAGTTGTTTTTGCTGTCTGTGTGAAGTTTGTATGCAAGAGAATGTTTTTGAGTTTGCCTGAAGCTATATTGTGTTGATATAGAAAACCAGTCAGGTAGGGTGCCGTGGCTTAGTTGGTTATAGCGCCTGTCTAGTAAACAGGAGCTCCTTGGTTCGAATCCCAGCGGTGCCTTTTCCTTGGGTAATCTTTAATCAGTAACTGCTACAATGAGTAAATCAACCCTTTTTTTATTGGCGTCAGACTATGACTAACAGTATGCAGAGCTTTGGTGTGTGCTTAGACTTGCAGATAATCATCAGACCACTGGGATTTACATATGCATAGTAAATTTATTATTTGCCTCAAATATTAGCAGCACTACTGTTATTTTATAGGAAGGTTGGCCAAGGAACCAGTTTCTTCACCTGGGCTCTGTGGCGCAATGGATAGCGCATTAGATCTCTAGATAAATAGCTGGAGCAATTCAAAGGTTGTGGGTTTGAGTCCCACCAGAGTCGAGAGTGTTTCCTCTTCTTTATAGCTCTGTCTACTACCTTTTTGTACTTTTATTTGCAAGATTTTCTCTAGTCTTTTTACCTAATTAATAGCAATTTCAAACTTTAAGAAATATTCTGTTTGATGTTGGGGTATTGGAACATATTTGTGCTGCAGAAGATTCTGCATGTATTTGTGAAAAGTGAGATGAAGCAGTTTGAAATGTAGGATTTTAGCCTTTTCTGAATCAGAATGATGTTTGCTGATCCATTAAAAGATGTTTAAACGGAACCTGAAGGGTAAACAAAAGATGCTAAGTTTTGTGTGTACATTCTGCGTGACAAGGTCTAGTACTCTGTACATGTATATGATAGGTTTAAGCAATTGAGACAAGCTTTCAGAGTTGATGTTATTTGTTTCTGGAAAATGCAGAGGTTCCTAATCAGGGAAGTTGTTTTTGCTGTCTGTGTGAAGTTTGTATGCAAGAGAATGTTTTTGAGTTTGCCTGAAGCTATATTGTGTTGATATAGAAAACCAGTCAGGTAGGGTGCCGTGGCTTAGTTGGTTATAGCGCCTGTCTAGTAAACAGGAGATCCTGGGTTCGAATCCCAGCGGTGCCTCGTCCTTGGGTAATCTTTAATCAGTAACTGCTACAATGAGTAAATCAACCCTTTTTTTATTGACGTCAGACTATGACTAACAGTATGCAGAGCTTTGGTGTGTGCTTAGACTTGCAGATAATCATCAGACCACTGGGATTTACATATGCGTAGTAAATTCATTATTTGCCTCAAATATTAGCAGCACTACTGTTATTTTATAGGAAGGTTGGCCAAGGAACCGGTTTCTTCACCTGGAATCTGTGGTGCAATGGATAGCGCATAGGAATTCTAGATGAGTGGCTGGAGCAATTCAAAGGTTGTGGGTTTGAGTCCCACCAGAGTCAGGAGTGTTTCCTCTTCTTTATAGCCCTGTCTACTACCTTTTTGTAGTTTTATTTGCAAGATTTTCTCTAGTCTTTTTACCTAATTATTTGCAATTTCAAACTTTCAGAAATATTCTGTTTGATGTTGGGGTATTGGAACATATTTGTGCTGCAAAAGATTCTGCATGTATTTGTGAAAAAGTGAGATGAAGCAGTTTGAAATGTTGGATTTTAGCCTTTTCTGAATCAGAATGATGTTTGCTGATCCATTAAAAGATGTTTAAACGGAACCTGAAGGGTAAACAAAAGATGCTATGTTTTGTGTGTACATTCTGTGTGACAAGGTCTAGTACTCTGTACATGTATATGATAGGTTTAAGCAATTGCGACAAGCTTTCAGAGTTGATGTTATTTGTTTCTGGAAAATGCAGAGGTTCCTAATCAGGGAAGTTGTTTTTGCTGTCTGTGTGAAGTTTGTATGCAAGAGAATGTTTTTGAGTTTGCCTGAAGCTATATTGTATTGATATAGAAGACCAGTCAGGTACGGCGCCGTGGCTTAGTTGGTTATAGCGCCTGTCTAGTAAACAGGAGATCCTGGGTTCGAATCCCAGTGGTGCCTTTTCCTTAGGTAATCCTTAATCAGTAACTGCTACAATGAGTAAATCATCTCCTTTTTTATTGGTGTCAGACTATAACTAACAGTATGCAGAGCTTTGTTGTGTGCTTAGACTTGCAGATAATCATCAGACCACTGGGATTTACATATGCATAGTAAATTTATTATTTGCCTCAAATATTAGCAGCACTACTGTTATTTTATAGGAAGGTTGGCCAAGGAACCAGTTTCTTAACCTGGGCTCTGTGGTGCAATGGATAGCGCATTGGACTTCTAGATGAATAGCTGGAGCAATTCAAAGGTTGTGGGTTTGAGTCCCACCAGAGTCGGGAGTGTTTCCTCTTCTTTATAGCCCTGTCTACTACCCTTTTGTACTTTTATTTGCAAGATTTTGTCTAGTCTTTTTACCTAATTAATAGCAATTTCAAACTTTCAGAAATATTCTGTTTGATGTTGGGGTATTGGAACATATTTGTGCTGTAGAAGATTCTGCATGTATTTGTGAAAAGTGAGATGAAGCAGTTTGAAATGTTGGATTTTAGCCTTTTCTGAATCAGAATAATGTTTGCTGATCCATTAAAAGATGTTTAAACGGAACCTGAAGGGTAAACAAAAGATGCAAAGTTTTGTGTGTACATTCTGTGTGACAAGGTCTAGTACTCTGTACATGTATATGATAGGTTTAAGCAATTGAGACAAGCTTTCAGAGTTGATGTTATTTGTTTCTGGAAAATGCAGAGGTTCCTAATCAGGGAAGTTGTTTTTGCTGTCTGTGTGAAGTTTGTATGGAAGAGAATGTTTTTGAGTTTGCCTGAAGCTATATTGTATTGATATAGAAGACCAGTCAGGTACGGCGCCGCGGCTTAGTTGGTTATAGCGCCTGTCTAGTAAACAGGAGGTTCTGCGTTTGAATCCCAGCAGTGCATTTTCCTTGGGTAATCTTTAATCAGTAACTGCTACAATGAGTAAATCAACCCTTTTTTATTGGCGTCAGACTATGACTAACAGTATGCAGAGCTTTGGTGTGTGCTTAGTCTTGCAGATAATCATAGACGTTCAAAAATCAATTTTAACAACCCAATCAGAATCAACAGCGCTTCGTGATGTCCGAGTACTAGCAACTCCTGCGTTAAGTTTGGGCTGTTAAACGTACGGTCTCTAACACGTAAAGCCGTCATTGTCAATGAAATTCTAACTGTAAACCTCCTCAGTTCACTGTGTCTCTGTGAACCGTGGGTTAAACCTAATGAATTATTGCTGTGAATGAATCAACTCCCCCAGGCTTTAACTACTGCAGTTATCCACTCAGGTGTGGTCGTGGTGGCGGCGTTGCCACAATCTATGATTCAGTTCTAGGCATAATCCTAAACTCAGGTTATGAAGCTAAATCGTTTGAAGTGCTTATTCTAAAAGTGGCAGGCTTTTCTCCGGCTTCTAAAAAGCAGCTCTCTTTCCTGCTTATTACAGTCTATCGTCCTCCTGGACCTTATACAGATCTTGTTAGTGAAATTGCTGACTTCTTTTCAGAAGTAGCTGTCTCTACTGTGTCATGAAAAATATTGTAATCATGCTGATTCATAATGTATCCATTTAATCTTGTATCCCCTTAATATTTCGTATTCGTAAATCATGTTCTGTTCTATATAATCTACTGCACAGTTGTACAGTACATTCTGATACTATGTCTGGCGCCAGCCGAGGCCAGATAAGAAATATATGGGTAAGCATTAGCTGAAACAGAGCAGTTAATCATGTTGTCCCCTTACTCACCCTCACACTCAGGGGCACAGTGTCTTAAATCTATCAACAATAGGCAGAAAAGTGTGCCAGAGGTCACACACCACTAGTGTTAATTACATACACTCCTTCTTAGGAGGTGCCAGGTGTCGTAAGTCATGACTTCAGGATGCGTATGCAACATGTGAGGGTGGGTGGGGGATATTCCTATAAGTATGTATGTTGAATACCATTGAGGCAGTCTGTATCGTGGTCACGAGCTGCGTGCAGATTCATTAAACTTGCTACTCAATGCATATTCCCTTGTCTGCTTCATCACTCTCTGACAGATTTCCACCACAACTGATAAGGCTTTTATTGTTTGAGATTTCAGTATTCACTTTGAAAAGAGTCCTTAGGACCCCCTTAGAATTAGGTTTAAATCAATCTTAGATGCTTTGGGATTCATTCAAAATGTTATAGGTCCAACTCCTAGATATAGGTCCAACCATACACTAGACCTAGTTCTGACCCTGCATATTGAAACAGAACATGTAGTAAGCATTTCTCAGCCTGACTCCATTTCTGACCATTACCTAATCATGTTTGTAGTCTTAAACCAGGATATCCACCTGATGCCTCGCTTTATGAGCAAACGTACCATAACAATGTCTACAGCTAGTGTATTCATTAATAACCTTCCAGATTTAACCATCTCCAGCCCATCTCATCATATAGAACTTGAGCATGAACCAGATGATCTGCTGTCTGTGCTCCGCTCTAATCTTGACAATGTTGCGTCAATTAAGATCAAACAAATTAGGGAGAGAAAGCTAGCGCCTTGGTGTAATGACCATATGCGTACTCTCTACGGCTTGAATGGCATCATAGTCATGCGGAATACAAAAAAGCTTTAATTAAAGCCAAATCCTCATAAATCGCATCACTAATAGACAATAACAAAAATATCCCCAGATTCCTTTTTAATACTGTGAATAAACTCACCAGCAGTCACAGACAAACTAACTCAGCCATTCCTGCTGACATTAGCAGGATAAAATTGAAAACATTAAAAATTCATAGTCAGTCCCTGACCACTGCAGTGAATGTTGATGAATGGTGCACCAGCTTTAATGCACACTCTGAATACTCTGAATAGCCTATTAAAGTCATCCTCATGTGTACTAGATCCTGTTCCAACACAGTTGTTTAAACAGGTTCTGCCTAGGGTTATACAACCAGTACTGGCTATAGTTAACTCTTCCCTCAACATTGGCTACATACCTAAATCCCTTCATTCAGCAATTATCAAACCTGTTCTCAAAAAACCTAACCTTGACCCCAATGAGCTTGGTAATTATACACCAATCTCAAATCTCCCCTTCATAGCCAAGGTCCTAGAAAAAGCAGTGTTTCTGCTGCTGTGCACAACAGTAGCATTTACAAGGTCTTTCAGTCTGGATTTAGACCCAACCACAGCACTGAAACAGCGTTACTAAGAGCCACAAATGACCTCCTCGTTTCATTTGATAGAGGCTGCACTACTATTCTTGTGCTGCTTGACCTTAGTGCTGCCTTTGACACCGTAGATCATGCCATTCTGCTTGACAGGCTTGAAAATACTGCAGGAATTAAATGATCTGCACTCGCTTATCTTAATCTCATGTGGAATTTGTACAACATAAAAAGGAACCCAAAAGGAGATCCTCGAGAGATGGTCAGCTCTGGTCACTGAGAGACAGCTAACCAGTCACACAAGTCAGATGTAAATGTAAATGTCAGATTTACTGTATATATTCTATTCAAGTGTGCTGTATGTAGCTATTATTTAATGTCTGTCCTTGTCTCCTCAGATTAGGACACGGTTAAAAAGAGTCATCAGCACAGACCTTTTCCGCTCTTTTATCAGACTACTTAATGGTCTGGTCCTAAAAACTGCTGAAGGTGAACAAAGCAGCAGCCATGAATGAGGAGAAGCCGGCTCTCATAGGCATTTTGGACTGCCCTGAGAAATATGTCAGTGAATAACTCTGATAATATCCTGTAGAACAACTGCAGCTTAGCTTGGTCTGCCACACTAAGAAGTTCCAGATCTCAAATTTCATCAGGATGTCTGTACCAGTTTTTGTGAGGCTAAACTGTGGTGCATGTATAGATTTGAACATGTACTTGTGATGCAGGTATGCTGTGGGTCCTGTGAATAATGATTTCTTTTTATTAATTATAGAAACTATAGAGGATCATTACTGAGAAGTCCTGGACATGTCCCTGTTCATTAAATAAGGGCTTTGTTCTATAGGTTGTACACTGGCAGTAATGAGTTAACTGAGCTCATCAGTTCAGTGATCAGAAATCCATTCTCTCTCCATTAGCAGAACTGATCAGACTGATCAGCTGCTCCTCAAACCATTGATGAGTTGGATCAGCTGTGCTAAAGCAAAGAGAGCTGGAAAGTAAGCAGGGAGGGTTGCTTCAATGAGTGGAGTGTTGCTTCAATGAGTGGAGTTGGGAATCATCAGTCTAGGCTTATGACAAAGTTTTGGCCTCATAGAGTAAAGTCTTGTCCTTCTAGACTAAATGGAAACTCAGTTGTTTCTGATGTGGACATGAAGCGGACTTACTAAGAAGCAATGCACTGTAAAAAGTGGGACTGGGGTTCATTAATATTTACTAAATAATTAAAAGTTACCAACACATAATAAAATAAGAATATATGTAGTTTAAAATCAAATCGAGTTTTTTAATGTTTTTATTAATTGTATGTAACACAAATGTTGCTTTAATAATAAAATTAGCTGAGTAGAATTTACTTAACGGCAATATTATATATATATTGATAGATATAATATAAATATTGAATTTGGGGTTTCATTAGTTGTCAGTTATAACCATCAAAATTAAAATAAATAAACACTTGAAATATATCAGTCTGTGTGTAATGAATTAATATAATATACAAGTTTACCTTTTTGAATGGAATTGAAATAAATCATCTTTTTCAAAATATTCTAATTTTATGACCAGCACCTGTACATGACTCAACTGAAGATGTTCAGAAATCAGGTTCTGAATCTTCTTGTTGTGCTTCTTGATTCAGACTGCCTTCAGAACACCCACTGCTCCTGATTCAGTCCCAGAGACGAGCTTCATTGGTGGAGAGACATCCCTGCTGTTCCATGGCCTCAGTATGGATCACTTTCCGGTCCTCTGGTCCTAGGCTGGTAAATCAAGCAGTGTCTATGGGAGGAGATCCGCTGTCCAACAGAGTGTGGAAGTTCTGGTCTGTATCACTGAGGCCACCGGAACAAGCTTCACCCTCCATATTGAACTGGACACCAGTGGAGAGCTGATGCCTGAGGTGAAGAACATTCAACCACTGCACTTTTTTCAGGGTTGTCTGAGAGTAACCTACTTTCAAACCTACCAAGCGTTTCACTTAACTTACACAATAAGTCCAAATATTTGTGGACAACCTTTCTAAACAATGCTTTCAGCTACTTTATGTTGCACCCATTGCTGACACAGATGTGCAAATGCACACACACACAGCTTGTCTAGCCCCTGTAGGTTAGATTGAGCTGTGGAGCAGTGGAACTGTGTTTTCTGAAATGATGGATGGTGCTCCATACAAAATTTTAGAGATGGTTTGGAGAGTTGGGGATTATTAGGTGGGGTGATCAACCAATATACTGACCTCACTAAAGCTGTTGTCGCAGAATGCAATCAAATCCACCAGGTAACCATAATTGGTTCATATCTGGTTTAAAAAATAATTGTTTAAATAACAGGAAAATAGGAACCTTGGCATCGCTGTCCAGACCTTCAGCTCCTTATGGATGATGAGTACCACAATCTGCTCCTCAATGGTTGTTTTACCAACAGCAAGATTTATTTGGGAACATCTCCTACAGAAATGGTACATTTATCTTCTGAGGTATATTTTTATGAAATTTAGATAAATATTTTTAAATGTACATAATGATTAAATATTCATATTTTAGTTTCAGGGTTTGAGAAATTGTTTGTCTGCAGGTCAGGGCGGCCTCATTACTATGCTCCTCCCTCATTGAATACACTTCTCCTTTAGATCAGAGGTAGTAAAGCTCCTCTGTGGATGTAGATTTAGTTCCAAAAACAACCAGTTTAAGAAACAGATCAGCAGCATTCATACATGACTCAACTGAAGATGTTCAGAAATCAGGTTCTGAATCACACTTGATTTAGACTTACGTTAGTCCACCCACTATTTCTGACTCAGTCCGAGACAAGCTCCACTGGTGGAGGGACCTCTGTGCTGGTCCATGGCCTCTTCAGCCTTTACTGAGAGACAGACAGACAGAGACATTATCAGGCTAACAAATGAGTGCTTCCCTAAAATCTTTTATAGTCTTTTATATTTATATTTAAAAATCTTTTGTAGTGACCAAGTATACAATATTCACATTCAAATACAGAATATATAAACATATACACTATTTTACACTATTATGCGCGATCTGTTCCAAATAAACATATTTACATATAAGCTCTTATAGTGAGTGAGTCTGTAGTAGAAAATAAGGTTATATTACAGGATATAAACAACATATATTATTGTACAATTCCAAATATACCAATTTTACATATTTTCCCTGATGTTTATATAATTTCCATATAATATTCCACATAATTACCAACTGTTTAGATTCTAATATTAGTAATATTACTGTTTTTATTTCATTACTTTACAGAACAAACCAGACAGAATATCTGCTGTAGGGGTGCAACAGCTAATCGACATAGTCTACAAAAATCGACGACCCAATTAGTTCATTAGTATTTAATAGACGATTAGTTGTTGACGTCACCACACATATTTCTTGTGCTAACTCGGACCGTTTGTACATGGATCACATGTTCTGGTGAGTTTCACTTACTTGTCAAAGCATGCTACCATAGTGTAGATTTATTGGACCATGTATGTGATACAGATGTTATTAGTCATTGGTAGTTGTGAATACTGATGGAGCAAAATTCATTTTAGTTTGTGTATATGCGATTAACAGTATTGCGATTAACCAAATATTTGAAGCAGACCTTTGTAGGAAGATAAAGTAATGGAAGGTAAAATACTCGACAGATGAGGTTGTTATAGGAGAAGACTTTAATGTAGTTCCAGATGGCTCAGTTGACCGTCTTCCCTCTAGAGGGCAGCATCATCTTTTTGATTATATTTTCAATAACTTAGTCTCCAATACTAATCTGACAGACTGTTGGAGGACAGGAAACCCCAATGCCAGACAGTACACCTGGTTTAATGCTTCCAATAAAGGTCAGTGTTCAAGGCTACACTACTGGTTAATCCCTCACAATGTGACGGATAGTATTTTAAGCTGTGAAATTTCAGCATCTCCTTTAACTGATCACTGTTCAGTTACCTTGTTCCTCTCTTGGGAACAAATGTAAATCACCTTTGAATTCAATTTGGAAATTTAATAGTAACCTTTTACTTAATTGAAGATATTTCACTACTGGAAATTTCACCTCTGAACAAATGGGAGTGGTTTAAATGCAATGTTAGGGCAGCAGCAATTAGGATAGTATGCGTCTAAACAGATGAGGGCCCAACAATCCCAACAGACACACACAGACTCGTTTAGCATTGATTAGGAAGTGAATATGGGTTGAATGCAGTCACTCTGACGCCCACTTTCCAGAGTGTGTGAAAGTGTGTAAAAAAAGAAAAAAGAGAGAGACATTTTTAGGTAAAATAAAGTTTATTTTATTATCTTTATCGGTTGTTAATAAGAATGAGAATTATATCAGTGGTATATTAATTTAATTTAGAAAATATCAAATTGACATTTACGTTGTATTAAAGGACAGAAACAGTCATTGTAGGAAATGAAACTAGACGCTAGATGGCAGCATGGAGTCAGGAGTCAAATGCTTCAACAGCACTGAACTGTGTTAATACTCTGAAAAGCTTCTCAATAACCATCTCTACACCAAAGCTGCTCAAGTACTTCTAATAAGGAGAGGATGTAGTTTGTACCTGTTTGATAATTGCTATGCAGACGATGGCGGTCCGGTCGAGTTGTGCAGCCATGTGTTTCTTTATGAAGGTAAATGTGCCTAAATGAACCAGTAGGTGGGATATTTCTACAGGCTAAAAGCATCATATCAGAGAATGCTCCCAGCAGACGTATATGAGAGATATAGTGTTAGTGACTATATGAGAGTAATAATTATGAGGTAACAGAGGTGATAAGAAATCGTTTTTTAATACTTTTATTTTTTTAATCACAGTTTACACTTTTTCACTCTAGCAAATATTAACGGTAAGCAGAGATTGCATGAAGCAATGAGAAAAACAGAATTATCATGAAAAACACATGAAAACTGTAAAAATAATTGGTCCACGCATGCGCAGAATCGACTCAAACAGAGCTAGTTGTGCACTAATGGCACCCCCTGTGGAGAGTCTTAAGCTTGCGGGAGCCATTACAGCACAGTGTGTAATAAAAACTGAATAAAAATTTCTAAAGAATTTAATTTTTAAAGCATAAAGAAAAATGATATCACTCTCCAGTGTAAATTAGACCTTCCAGCAGTAAATATTCACTCAGCTTCTAGTTTAAGGAAACAGTGGCGTAGGGTTCAATTAAACTCCTCATACCACTTTATATTTATACAAGGAAGCTGTTACTGACATATAATGATCGCTAGATGGCGTTTCTTCCACACGTCATTCAGTTGGGTGTAGAGATTCTCGATATGCCAGGTGAGTTTAAACTGTTCACTGGATGTTCAAAAATAATATTATTATAATTAAAAGATATTAAATAATAATAGTAATAATAATAAGGACTTCCTGTTCGTTTCTGTTCATTTGTGTTGATTCATTGTTCATGTGTTTCACCTGGGACTGGGAGTACTAAAGGAGCGTAGTTCCCTTTGTTCACTGCCGTGAATTGACTCTACTGGAATCCCTGTGACGCTCTGGGATTCCTCACACGTTACCGCCGTGTTCAGGTCAGCTCTAGTTTTGCGGCCCATGTTTAGGAGAGATTCTCTGTCCGACTCGGAGGCAAGCCAGGTACGTTCGCTTCCTGCTCAGGTTCCATGGTGAACCAAGTTCTAGGCAGTACTCTACAGGTTCAGGTTAGGTCGGCCTTGCTTTCTGGTCTGGCAGCTGGTTCCCCCGCTACCTTTGTTTGTACACAGAGCTCGGCTCTGTCCTTAGTATCTCCCCTCTCTGCCCAAGCGAGGTTTGTGGCTTTGTGTTTATACCCCTTTAGTTTTCCCCCTCGTTTCACTCTCGTTTAGCTCCCTGCTCCTCCCAGTCCCAGGTTTGTTTTGTTTGCCATCTGACTTGTTGCGTTTTGGTTCTGTTCATGGTTTTGCCCATGTTGCTGCACTTTGCTTTTTGGATCCCATTGTTTTGTATTTGGTTAATAAAGTATCTTGCTTCGATTTCCATTTCTGCGAGTGTTCATCCCTTCAGGTCTGGCCGTACACGCCATGACAATAACATTAACAGGTGAACGTCATTCTTTATTTTAGTTCATTTATTTTGATTTTCATTTGTTGTATTTAATAATCATTTATAGTGAGACAAAAAAAAGTATTTAGTCAGCCACTGATTGTGCAAGTTCTCCTACTTAGAACAATAAGAGGTGTGTGAAACTATGAAAGACAAGGGAGGACAATGAGGAAAACAAATCCAGAAAATCAGATGGTAGAATTTTTAAAGAATTTATTTGTAAATTATGTTGGAAAATAAGTATTTGGTCACCCACAAACAAGCAAGATTTCTGGCTCTCACAGGCCTGTAACTTCTTCTTTAGGAAGCTATTCTGTCCTCCACCTGTTACCTGTATTAATGCCACCTGTTTGACCTTGTTATCTGTATAAAAGACACCTGTCCACAGCCTCAAACAGTCAGACTCCAAACCTAACCATGGACAAGACCAACATTAGATAAACATTAGAGCTTAAAATGGGCTGATTTAAATACAATCAGGGTCATAAGTAATTGGACAGTGACTGAATGTGTGTAATTTAGCTTCAGTACACCACCTCAGGGGATCTGAAATCAAGTAGTCACACAAATGAGCTGGGCCTTGGCATCGCCTTCCACACCTTCAGCTTCCTCTGGTTTTTCTGTTCTTTCTGTCATTAGCAGTGCAAGCTGTTGTAGGAACCAGTGTGATGAGTATCACAGATCTGCTCCTCAAGGGTTGTTTTAACAACAGCAAGATTTATTTCCTACAGAAATGGTACATTTATCTTCTGAGGTGTATTTTTATTAAATTAGACTAATTATTGTTACTGTGTGTAATTATTAAATATACATATTTTAGTTTCAGGATTTGAGGAATCGTTCCTCTGCAGGTCAGTACGGCCTCAGGAGGAAACTAGTACCTACTAGACGGCTGAAGTACTTGCAGCTAAAAAGTAGACTTTCTAAGGCCAAAGCTCCAGAGATCTCAATACAGGTGTTGAGCTCCAGGCTGGTCCACACTTACAGCTGCATCTCCAAGTCTGTAAGTACTCCTCAGCAGGTAAATCACACACCAGCACAACCTAGAACCCCTTCAACCATGATCCTCCCTCATTTAATAGACTCCTCCTTCAGATCAGAGGTAGTAATGCTCCTCTGTAGATGAGGTGAAGAACATTCAACCACTGCACTTTAATGATCACTTCTCTTGTAAATAAATGTACTTTTTCTCTCAGAACAGATGTTTAATCATGAGCTGCATGAAGAATTGTACAATGAAATGCAGATATTGTTAAATGTTATTGTAAAAAGATCTTTTTCAAATTTCTCCTTTTCAGTTGTTTAAAACTAACCTACTTTCAGACCTACCAAAAAAGAAAAAGGTAAAGGTGCATGTATTTGTCACTGCACAGCGAAATGTGTCCTCCGCATTTAACCGATCTGTGGTAGTGAACACACACACACTAGTGATCTAGGGGCAGGGAGTACACACACACCCCGAGCGGTGGGCAGCCAACTCCAGCGACCCAGGGAGCAGAGAGGTTAAAGGGCCTTGCTCAAGGGCCCAACATTGGCAGCTTGCCAAGCCCAGGAATTGAACCCACAACCCTGTTATCGATAGCCAGACGCTCTCGTTTCTCTCATGTTTAATCATGAGCTGCATGAAGAATTGTTCAATAAACTGCAGATATTGTAACATTTTACTGTAAAAATATTTGTAAAATTTGGGTTGTCTAAAACTACTTGCAAACCCTTTCACTTAACCCACACTATATGCCCAAATGTTTGTGGACACCCCTTCTAATAAATGCATTCAGCTACTTTAAATTGCACCCATTGCACATATATGCAAATGCACACACTTTAGTCTTTGTAGAGAAGTAGTGCCAACAGAATAGGACTCTCTGGAGCATTCATCTATTGGCACCATGCTGCCTAATGCCAGTCGTGGGGCAGAGGGGTATAAAGCCCCCCAGTATTGAGCTGTGGCACAGTGGAACTGTGGAATGTTCCACTGCGCCACAGTTCAAACACATTCTCTGGAGTGATTAATGGTGTTTCATCCAATATTTTTGGAATAAGTTGGGGTGGTGATTATTTAACATCCTGACCTTACCAATGCTCTTCTTGCTGAATGCAATCAAATCCTCACAGCAATGCTCCAAAATCTAGTAAGCTGTCTCCAGCCTTCCCTAGACACTAGAGACAGTCAATCCAATAAAACAGCATCAAGAATGAATGAGCAGGTGTCCCAATACATCTGTCCATGTAGTGCATGAGTCTCACTTATCCTACACCTCAAACACCTATAAAATAAAGCATAACACTACTCATAAACCTAATTCCAATCCAAAACCTTTAACTAACTTTACCCTGTTGAACATACACTGAGATGGTGATGATGGTACGCTCGATGAAAGCTAGTCTGTGTGTGTGTGTACTCACATTTCACTGATCTGTTGACAGGGTCCCTGCACCTTCCCCGCCACTGTGTGTACTGACTGACAGACAGACAGACAGAGACATTATCAGGCTGACAAATGATCTGCATCATCTGCAGAATTATCACCATTAACAATATTATCATGATCCAGATTCAGTGGCTGCTTACCTAAATCAAGTCAAGTGACTTTTATTATATAGTATATGATACACAAATTCAAATCCAGAATCTATACACATAAATACACACTATTTTACACTATTCTGCAAGGTCTGGATGCAACAACTAAGATTAGTTTTAAATTTAGTTAAATAAAAAAAATTAGTTGATGTCATCACTCATGTTTCTCGCACTAACCAGGAACGGTTTGTGCATGGATCACGTTTTCTGTCAATGTTACCATAGTGTATATTTACAGATAAAGCTGCCTAAATACACCAGTAAGTAGGAAATGATGATAGACTAAAATCATTATATGAGAGAACGCTCCCAGCAGGAGAGTGTAAATCACCATGTCAGTGTAAATATAAGCTAATAATGGTAATAAGAAATCATTTTTATATATTTATATATATTAACACCCGAGTAAATCCTCAGATTCAGAGATATATAGTAATGAAGTAGAACTACTTCAGTACTGTACTTAAGTACTAAAATACTGTATCTGTATCTACTGGAGGATTATTTTATCTCCTACTTCCACTTTTACTTCACTACATATTTTGGATGAGTTTAATACTTTTACTCCGTTAGATGTTTATGTGCTGCAGCTGCAGTGAGGACACTAACGCTAGAGCTCTGCAGTTTATTCCGAGATGGAAGAACCACTAGAAGAAACACCACCTTCCCCACCTTCAAATACTCGTATGTGGCCGAATGGTTCATGTTCATGAACTCCGTCTTCTACAGTTCTGTCCTTCTACTACAGCCAGAGGAACTGTGACAGTACTTAAGTCTGAGCATTTGAAATAATAGAAACACTGATACTCAGACTTTTGACTGCTTTCTGTAAGAACTACAGAACACAATACTGTACTTTTACTTTCAGTACTTAAGTAACTACATGCAATACTTAAGTACTTCCACTTAAGTCTGGAGCTTAAAGACACTTCTACTTCTACTCAAGTCACTTTTTTGATAGAGCACTTGTACTTTTACTCAAGTCTGGGTCTCTAGTACTTTCTACATGTCTGCTGAGATTGTATTTTGCACGTGAGAAAAACAGATTTATCATAAAAAAAAAAAAAAACACATGAAAGCATTTGTTGGTGGGTTGTGGGTCCGCGCTTGCACAGGTCACATTTGGATGGGTAGAAATCGGCAGAACACCAGTCTTCTGCGGCACGGCAGAGGAGAGGTGCGTACAGCTTGAGCTCTAGTTCTTAAACTGTTTAAAGAGTTAAAACTCATGATATGCTTAAAAGAAGAGAAAGCTTTAGTGAAAGCAGACTCGTTTAGCATTGATTACGAAGTGAGTATCGGTTGAATGCAGTGGATTAAGGTTTGGCCTCTATACAACCTTAACATCTTGTACAGAAATGGTACATTTATATGTAAAAAATAGTAATATTTTAAACTGTGCAAAATAATTAATAATAATAATTAAACATTCGTATTTTAGTTTCAGAATTCAAGGAATCATTCCTCTGCAGACCAGTACGGCTTCAGAAGGACACTAGTATCTACAAAACGGCTGACTTGGAGGAAATGTCTGCATTAGAGCTGCTACACTGAATCTATAAAATTGATAATAATCGATTATTAAAAGTGTTGGCAACGAATTTCATTATGGATTTGTTGTGTCGCACGATGTATGTGTTACTCGCCTTGTCATATCAGCTCATCTCCGCTTACGTTACCTGTGGCGCTTTGTCTACTCTGGAAAAAAATTATAAATAAGAGGGAGATGAGCGAAGCGAGTCAGAGCGGAGGCGTAATCTTTAAAATAAATTTAACATCAAGAAGTAAAAATATTCCAAAAAATTAAACATGAATGACGCAGAACAGAAGTTCAGCTTAAATCCTCACCAATGTGGGAGCACAGTCACTACAATAACCCCAGTTAGTTCTGTTTTGAAGTGAGGAAACATAACGGTGCACTCACACTATGTGAACCGGTGTAACACGGCACATGCTGTTTTTTGCTTAACTGGACAATGACAATGATAGAGTGTGTAAGTGTGTGTATGTGTTACTTTTATTATCTGTGTAATTCACTTAAGCAGTGTTTAAATGTGCATACAAACTAAAGGCAATTCATCCTGTCTCACTCCTCACTCCAATACAGTGCAGTGTTTGCATCAGCAATGCACTTATTTTTCTTTATTATTTCATTTATTTTATTTTTAATTTATTTAATTTATTTAATAATGTAATCTATTATTATTGAATTATTGTACACACTTATTTGCTCTGTTATTCAATGTTCTATTTTTAAATAAAGACATGGAAATGTATTTTTTTTCGACAGATTAATTGATTATTAATCTGCAGCCCTAGTCTGCATCTCCACGTCTATCAGTACTCCTCAGCAGGTAAACCACACACCAGCTCAACCTAGAAACCCTTCATCTATGATCCTCTCTCATTTAATATACTCCTCCTTCAGAGCAGAGGTAGTAGATGGAAGCTCCTCTGTAGATGTAGATTTAGGTCCAAAAACAACTAGTTGAAGAAACAGATCAGGAACAATCATACATGACTCAACTGAAGATGTTCAGAAATCAGGTTCTGAATTTTCTTGTTGTGCTTCTTGATTCAGACTGCCTTCAGAACACCCACTGCTCCTGATTCAGTCCCAGAGACGAGCTTCATTGGTGGAGAGCCTCCCTGCTGTTCCATGGCCTCAATATGGATCACTCTCCAGTCCTCCAGTCCTAGGCTGGTAAATTAAGCAGTGTCTAAGTCCAAATATTGTGGACACCCCTTCTAAACAATGCTTTCAGCTACTTTATGTCCCGCCCTTCAACAAAAACAATCAATCAGGTTGCTGCTTACAGATTAAGTCCCGCTCTCCGGTAACGAGCTAAAGTCTCTCGACTACTTTGTGGCTCTGGCCAGACCCCACAAAATAAAAGTGACTAATACAAACGAATCTGCAACATAAAATACTTTTTGACTGAGAAAATTACTGTCTTACATTAATTCCCACTTCCACTTTTATTTTGTTGTTCATCCAAAAATGTATATGAAAACTGATTAAGGGAAAACGGATCTATTTTTGTTATATTTTATTGCTGCTACATTACTAATCCTTGGGTTTAAAATTTAAAAGAGAAAAGGTATTGGAGTTTTATTAATCTTTTATATTATATAACTTTTATATTAGCAGCGTAATTCATTAACACAGTGAATTTCTGACTAAGTTATAATTTTTTTATGAACTTAATTGTTACTTAGCAAATACCTTAAACTACCTCAAGCTAAATCAGTTATTTATTTCAATAATTGTCAGATTATTCGATTGTAAAAATAGCCCTAATCTGCTGCAGCCTGAGAAGCTTAAAAATGAATAAAGGTTTTATTTTAATTGAAGTGTTTGTCATTACTGAACAGTATGACTATTACTCCATTGAGTGTCATTTTAGTAAGAGAAGGACATTAATATGTAATGTTTAATATCTCAAGCAAGTTTGTTTATGAACATTAAAGCACGTACATTTACTCATTTAACAAAATTAATAAATAGCCTTACTCTGCTTACAGGGCCAAATCATCTCCTTTCAGTCCAACTTGAGTGTCAAGTAAAATAATTAAAAACAAAGTTTTACTTTTACCACCGTTTACTTAAGTTTTTCAGATTCATGTCAATGTAAAATATATAAACAAATTCCTAAATAAAATAAAAAACTCAGATACAGACAAGCTCATTTGTGTTTATTTACATTTGTGTTTTAGGCTGTGACCAATCTACTGTGGTGAGAAGCAGTTTGACCAATGGTTGCTGTAGACCCCTGTACATGTAGACTAATCGTGTCGGTGAGAAGGCGGGGCTTCAACAGGCATGTTTAAAGCTGTACACTGGAAATCAAAATTAGAGAACAATGTATAAACACTTGATTTTTGCAGAAATAATGCAATCTTCATTGGTCAACATTTGAAGGATTTCAAATCCTTGTGAGTGTTTAACAAAACAGTGTTTAACAAAATAACCAAAGTATTCAACAACAAATCTTTATTTCACAAAAAACACAATAATCAAAATTAGAGAACAGCAATGACTGTAGCACAGAGAAAGATTACAACTACATTTTCTGAAGGTTACAACAGTCACCAGTCAGTAGGAAGTGTACAGGCATGTGCTTTGAATGACTTCAGCACATCTGCGGCCACAGGACATCACTAGTCTCTCACACTGCTCTGATGTGATTTTGGTCCACTCTTCATGCAGTTTCTTCCACAGTTTGGTTTCTTGGCCATAACTTTATCACCAAGGATTTTCCAGATGTTTTCTATTGGGTTTAGATCAGGATTCTGAGCTGGCCATTTCATTGTTTCAATGTTTTCAGTTTCAAGGAACTGCTTTACCCGTTTTGCTGTGTGACAGGGGGCATTGTCATGCATGAAAATTGCTGGCTGACTGAGTGACAAATGCAAGGAAGGAACCACGTGTTGTTGAAGAAGGTTCTGATACACACTTGCATTCACTCTGCCGTGTAGCTGTATGACAGGCCCAACTCCTGCTGCTGAAAACATTCCCCAACCCATGACATTTCCTCCTCCACCTTTTACTGACTTCTTTACACACTTTGGGTTCAGTCTTTTCCCAGCTTGTCGACGGTTTCCTATCAGACCCAAATAAATGAAACTTGCTTTCATCACTAAAGTGAAATCTGGAACACTTTTCTTCTGTCCACACAACATGCTCCTCAGCAAAGGTTAATCTAGCCTTTTGATTCTTTCTGCTAATGAGAGGTTTGGTCACTGCAGAGTGGGATTTCAGTCCAAATGCTTGTAAACGTTGAACTAGTGAGCAATTCCAGCTGCAGTGTTGAACCGATTGCCCATGGAGATTCTCCGCATTATCCTGTCCTCTCTTGCATTTGTCTTTCGTGGACGACCAGCCTTCTTGGGGGACTTGAATGAGTTTGTGGTGTTGTAAAGATGCAGTATTCTAGAAATCACAGACTTGGGATACGACCAACTTCTCTTGCTATGGCTGATAGGGTCACCCTTTTGGCCTTCATCTTGACAACCTGCTGACGGAGGGTTTCAGTCACTTTGGAATGGCTTTCCATTTTGCAAAGTCAGTGAAAACAGGAAAGTTATGCTGCCAGTTAAATAGGGTTTGTCAGATAATTAAGGAAATTAGCACCACGTGCCAGATTAACACCAACAATTTGCAGGTGTCTGAGAGTGTTCTCTAATTTTGATCAGTGTTCTTTTTCAAATACCTCATTTACGTTTTTATACTGTGCATTAGAATATATGCAACTCATGAAGTATGTTTAAAATACTGCTCACTCCTGACCTTGACCTTTAGGAAATTGTGTGTTGTTCTCTAATATTAAACTCCAGTGTATAAATCCGCACACAGACTGAGTAGTGACTGTAGAATGAGACACAGATGTGAAATAAATGCGCACACATTTTTCACATCCCAAAAAGAGAACATGTCCGGTAAAAAGAGGGCGTCTGGTCACCCTGCTTAACGAACCTCTTCATCTGTCCTGATCATTTATATGATCATTAAATCAGATTTCTACTGGAGCTTTCCAGCTGCTGGTCTTTTAACACAGGTTTAACTCAGTCTGATATTAAACGGAATATTTGCCATCTGCTGGTCACTTAACCACATTACATCAGCGCTGTATTTTCCCCTCACAGCGTTTATCATTTTTAACATTTTTAAATTATACTGATATTGAATTATTCAATCAATGATTTTACATGAATTTGAATGTATTAACAGTGGTGGCTTTTAACAGATGTTTTTAAATTAAAATTAATTAAATGTAATTAAATTAAATTAAATTAAATTGGTGATTTTTTATTGATTGTATCAGAAAAGTGCTGGACACCACCAGGGCGCCAGATAAATTATTGAATGCTGGCACTGAATATACAGTTATAAATAACACGTTAACCAGAAACAGAGATGCTACGACAAACATATGTCTGCCCTTACTGGAGTGACACCCGTGTAATTGGCGCTTTGTCGCCGTCTAGCGGCCAGAATCTGTAACTGACTGTATCAATCATAAAAGAAATGACAAGGCTTGTTTCGTTTGACCCAGGGACTCTGCTGCTGATGGAGGAGCAAGAATTACCAGAGACCCAAAATTGTCATTTATAAATGATTCATCATTTTTATACAGATAACAGCTCTCACTGTAACACAGAACAGAGGAAAACAACTCAACACACTTTTAATCAACAATTATAAGACTTCAGTGGTTTCAGTGGTTAAAAATGTTTGAATGTTTTTTCTGGTCTTTCAGGCAGGAATCATCTTTAATATTTAATTACTAAAGCAGAAGAAATCCTTACATAAATGAATAAGAAAAAAATGTAACAGCACACACGTCCTGCCCTACAGGAAACAGATGTAGAGCAGAAACCGCTCCCATTCTGGCTGCTGAGTGCTGATTGACTGGTGAACTGAACCGCTTATTGGCTGGTCAGACTCACTGACGTCTTAAATGATGTCTTATAATTGATTAAAATGTGTGTTGAGTTGTTTTATGATGTATTGTGTGGAGAATGTGAGCAGTTATCTATATCAAAATCATTATTACTTTTGCACAAAAGCTCTGTATGGACCCATTCATTTTGGACTTGTGGTTGAGCGCCCTCTAGGGTCCGAACAAAACGGAAGGCATAATCAAGTGGTTCATCCATTTAGAATAATGTCTAATAGTATAGGTCATATAATGTCCTCAGTAGGGGGGTCTCTGATATTTCTCGTCACTACAAGTTCTCTTGGATTGTATCCCCCCCCCCCCCCCCCCTTAACAGTGTGTTTTATCTAGTGGTAGTTGTTTTTTATTGCTTTATTATTTTATTTGGATCCCAATTATCTGATGATCTTACACAAGGTTAGCTCGATAGCGGATAGCAAGTGCACGATAACTAGTGTAAAATTATTGCACATGAAAATGAGTAAAAATAAGACAGTGTCGTATTACAACCTCAAGTACCAATTATCCATTTAACTGGATATATAGGAAGTCAGGAGCACAACCATGAAACAAACACAATGAGATACAAGAACTTAAAGAGCGCAAATAAAATAAAATAAAATAAATTAATTAATTAAATAAATAAGTGAACACTACAAACTTCACAACAAAACCACCAAATTATAAATACATGTGAATTATACATTCCACAACGACCCAAAGCTTGTTACTCACTTCGATGTACGATGTTACAGTAAAGAAAAAAAGGAGTTACTACTTTTCATTTACTAATTGTTGTACATTGAAACAACTAATCTAAAGAGAACACTGGTCTAAAATATTGGCACTCAATAAAACAATGAGATTAAGACTCTTATTTATAAAAGCATGTAAAGGGGAAGGAAAGAGCAGTGATTCATTTAAACTAGCAGGGATTCGACTCCTGTAAGGGGAAACACACTACATTAATGCTCTGCAGCTTCCACCAAAACCCCCAGTCAATTACATACATTTACACACCTGTAACCAAAGGTTTAGTGCATCTGCCTTAGAGCTCTGCTCACTAACCCAGACTCAGTCCCAAACCCCAGGCACTGCTACACGCTGCAGTCAGTAAGAGTTTGCTTTAAAGACAAGTGCATTAGCGAGCAGACTCTACATTTGCTACATGCTAACTTGGACACAAACAGTAGGGACCTGTATCTAGGCCTCACTGTTGCAGACCGGGTTCAATGCCACAAACACCATCCATTTTAAATGAAGCCCTCAAAGCCTCACTAAAACTGCAGTCCAAGCTGCTGCACACTAGAACCAACAGACACCTGCTTTCACACAAGCTGAACAGCAGCAGATACTGTGACTCCGTTACAGCATCAACTACTAAAACCAACACACAGCAAATACCTGCATCTGGCTTCAATGCTGCATACCGGACTCCCTGGCCTGTACAGCAGTTCACTCCTCCACATCCTCCAAACCGTCCGAATGAAGAATTCCAAGCTGTGCTGAACTTTAAGGAGAGCTCTCCTCCTGCTACCTGCACATGTCCCTGGCAAAGAACCAAATGATAACTGGAGCAAACAATTAGAAAGGTGTACTTGCTCTTCTCCTACTGTAATACCCTTAGTATGGGTCACACTAGCTTTACCTGTTATTATCAGTTTTAAATGCCAGAGTAGCAACAACAGTATTACATCAGTTTAACATGCTAGTGTTTAACATTTGATTAATAAAGATAAATTTATATAAAGATAAAAGCAAAACTTTATTCAGAGAAAAACGTCTCAGTAATGATCAATAAATATCTTTCCATAAATTTTAATCTGGCATATAAGTATGACAACTGTGTGAAGATGTGCAATATTTTAACCAATGGGACAGTCGGGGGGTAGATGTGTCACGGCACCGGCCCGTCTGACCTACTTACACCTAGAAGCGCTGAGTCTTTATACAAGGAAGCTGTTACTGACATAATATTAATCGCTACATGGCGCGTCTTCCACCTGTCATTCAGTTGGGTGTAGAGACTCTCGATGTCAGGTAAGTATAGACTGTGCTTTAAAAATAATATTATAATTATGTTATATTACATAATGAAAATATATATTAGAATAATCCATTTATAATATAATACCAAAAGTATATTTAAATAATTGTTTACTGTTGACTACAGAATATTGGTTCCTCAAAATACCACTTCCCTTCTATTACCATAAAGGTAACACTAACAAGTGATTGTCATTTTAGTTCATTTAGACTTTCATTTATTGTATTTATTAATTATTATTGTATTTGGTGTATAAGAATGTACTGCTTGTTTTCTAGAAAGAATTCATAATCCTGTGTGAATAATTCATAAGAGTATTTTATGGACAATCAATTCTTTAACAGGCTTATTTACTATTTAAGTGGTGAAAAATGCACACAGACACATCAGTGGAACGCACCTTGCACCAGCAGGTGTTACAGTATAAGAGCATCACAAAGACTATAAACCTTTGAGAAACTGCCCTTCTAGAAAAATACCCCAGCAAACCAGACCAGCATAAACCAGTTTAAACCATTTTAGATGAAGATGTAATCCTCAGTTTGGAAAAGTAGAGATTTTTAACAGGTTTTGGGAGGCATCGTTGGCAGCTGATGATTAATAGCCTTTTATTAAAGATGAATGAAGATGACCTAGGCCCAAATATGTGATGTCCTCATACTTTATTAAAACTACTGTAATAAAAGAAGTGGGAATGTTACTTTTTACCTCTGGAAATAGATGAAAACAGACCACTTTACACAGTAAACCCCAAATCTCAGAATCTCTATATTCTGCCAACTATGTTACAATTTTACTTGGTGAGAGCAACACAAGTATGACAAGTAACAAAAAAAACAGACCGTTAACAAGTATTATACTAAAAGAGAAAAATACACGAAACAATAAATCGAATAAATAATAAGTTAAAAAAAAGTAACAAAGAGCTGTAAAAAAATCTGTAGTCAGAAATCTGTACTTGTACAGGTATGAATACTGTACATCAATATGTAGCCCGAGTAGACATCTATATACAAACTATTATGTACAGATATGATAAACATCTACAGAAACTTAACATCTGTACAGCTGTGCAAATAATCATAGTGCAAATGGTAAGCATGTTATGTATCCGTACTTTGTTGAAGTTAAATCCAGTTTGGTTCAGTGAAATTTAGAAGCTCAGTTCTAAAGAACTTTTCTTTAGAATAGGTTTATAGATTAGTGTGAACCCTAATGTAAAATTTGCAGTTCTATTATTAAGCTTATATTTCACAATTGCACATTTCTGTGCCAAAGTTCATGACAGTACATCAGTTATGAGAGAAAAAAGTACATTTTAATAACAATAATAATAATAATAATAATAACAAGAAGAAGAAGAAAAAGAAGAAGAAGAAGAAAAGTAGTTAAAATAGTAAAAAAGAGTTAAAAGTCATGTTTCCTGATCTCAGTGTCTTCGCCTCCTCCTTTTCCTCTTGGGTTGCTTAGGCAGTGGCTCTCTGCTTGTGTCCAGTTCAAAGTGAGGGGTGAAGCTTGTCCCAGTTGGTGAGTTGAAGACCTCTGAGATCTGGACCTCCATACTCCGAGCAGGACAGCGGCACTCCTCCCATAGGCGCTGCTTAATTTCTCGGCCTAGCTGCAGGCTGTAGGGATGGAGATGTCTTGATGGAGTTCTGAGCAGAGGGTCCACCACAGAACCAGAAGTGAGGTCTCTCTACCAGTGGAGCTCATCACTGGGACTGAGTCAGGAGCAGTGGGTGGCCTGACAACAGTCTGAATCAAGAAGCACAAAAGGAAGATTCAGATCGACGGAACCTTGTTGCCCGGATCCACTATTACGGGGGGGGGGGGGGTGTCATGGGGTCCTATGAACCTGTAAGACAAAACAAATGACAATACATATATAGAAACTTTATGTTTACCTATGTGTTACACAGAATCAGATCGATATAAAGCAAAAAACACAGTTGCAGAAGGACAGACCCTTGTTGGCCACATCTACCATCACGATGGGGTCCTGAAAACCTATAAGACAAAAAAAAGTTAAGCCGACAAGTTTTGAAATGGAATGGTCACTAACCTTTCACACTTGCAGAAAGATAGACAGCGAGTCACACACACAGTTGCACATGGACAGACCCTTGTCCACCAGATCCACCATCAGAACCTGTAGGACAAAAAAAAGAAAGTCAACACATGTATAGAAACTGAATGATCACTTATCTGTTACGCACTTGCAGACAGATAGTAACGAGTCACACACAGTTGCGGATGCACAGACCCTTGGTTCATGCGGTCCGAAAAACCTGTAAGACAAAAAAAGAAAGTCAATACATGTATAGAAACTGAATGATCACCTACCTGTTAGACAGTTGCAGACAGATAGACAGTGAGCCATACACAGATGCAGATGGATGGACCCTTGATGGACAGAACCACCATCAGGGAGGGAGGGGATAATGACATCCTCAGAACCTGTAAGACAACAAATAAAGTCAATACAGGTTTTGAAACTGAAAGATCACTTACCTTTAACACAGTTGCAGAACATTAGACAGCGAGCAAGACAGCTACAGATGGACAGACTGTGGTGGCTGGATGCATGGTCAGGGAGGGAGGGGCTCATGGGGTCATGAACCTGTAAGACAAAAAAAGAAAATACATGTATAGAAACTGAATGATCACCTACCTCTTACACACTTGCAGACAGATGGATAGCGAGCCACACACAGGTGACTTGAAGGAAAGATCCACCATCAGGAATGGGGGAACATGAAAGGGTCCTGAAAGCCTATAAGACAACAAAAAGGCAATGCATGTATAGAAACTGAACGATCACTTACCTGTTACAGAGTTGCAGAATGATGGACAGCGAACCACACACAGTTGCAGATGAAAATATATTTGTAAGAAGGATACACCTTCAGGGAGAAGAAGAGGTTGATGGACTTGTTGAGAACCTGTAACACAAAAAAGAAAGTGAATAAATGTATAGAAACTGAATGTTCATCCACCTGTTACACACTTCCACACTGATAGTAGCAAGTCACACACATTTGCAGATGCACAGACCCTTGAAGGACAGATCCACCATCAGGAAGGGGGGAGCCATTGATCTGAAAGCCTGTAAGACAACAAAAAGTCAATACATGTATAGAAACTGAATGATCACCAACCTGTTACACACTTGCAGACAGATAGTAACGAGTCACACACACTTGCAGATGCACAGACCCTTCGGTTCATGCGGTCTGAAAAACCTGTAAGACAAAAAAAAGTCAATACATGTATAGAAACTGAATGATCACCTACCTGTTACACACTTGCAGACAGATTGATAGCGAGCCACACACACGGTTACAATGGACAGACCCTTGTTGGCTGTATGCACCATCAGGAAGGGGGGAGCCATTGGTCCTGAAAGCTTGTAAGACAACAAAAAGTCAATTCATGTATAGAAACTGAATGATCACCTATCTGTTACACACTTACAGACAGATAGATAGCGAGCCACACACACAGTTGCAATGGACAGACCCTTGCTGGCTGTATGCACCATCAGGAAGGGAGGGGGTCATTTGGTCCAAGAGACCTTTAAGACAAAAAAAGAAAGTCAATACATGTACAGACACTGAATGATTACCTACCTGTTACACACTTGCAGACACATAGATAGCGAGCCACACACAGTTGCAATGGACAGACACTTGTAGGCTGTATGCACCATCTGGAAGGGGGGAGCCATTGGTCCTCAAAGCCTGTAAGACAACAAAAAGCAATACATGTATACAAACTGAATGATCACTTACCTGTTACAGAGTTGCAGAATGATGGACAGCGAAACACACAGTTGCAGATGAAAATATATTTGTTAGAAGGATACACCTTAAGGGAGAAGAAGAGGTTGATGGACTTCTCGAGAACCTGTAACACAAATAAGAAAGTCAATACATGTATGGAAATGAATGATCACCAACCTGTTACACACTTGCAGACAGATAGTAGTGAGTCACACACAGTTGCACAAGCACAGACCCTTGAAGGACAGATCCAACATCAGGGAGGGAGGGGTTTAAGCGGTATGAAAAACCTGTAAGACAAAAAGAAAGTCAACACATGTATAGAAACTGAATGATCACCTACCTGTTACACACTTGCAGACAGAGAGTAGCGAGTCACACAGTTGCAGATGCACAAACCCTTGGTTCATGCAGTCCGAAAAAACCTGTAAGACAAAAAAAGAAAGTCAATAAATGTATAGAAACTGAATGATCACCTACCTGTTACACACTTGCAGACAGATTGACAGCGAGCCACACACACAGTGGCAATGGAAAGACACTTGGTTCATGTGGTCCGATAGACCTTTAAGACAAAAAAAGAAAGTCAATACATGTATAGAAACTGAATGATCACCTACCTGTTACACACTTGCAGACAGATAGCAGCGAGTCGCACACAGTTGCAGATGCACAGACCCTTGGTTCATGTGGTCCGAAAAACCTGGAAGACAAAAAAAAAGAAAGTCAATACATGTATAGAAACTGAATGATCACTTACCTGTTACACACTTGCAGACAGATAGTAGCGAGTCACACACATTTGCAGATGCACAGACCCTTGGTTCATGTGGTCCGAAAAACCTGTAAGACAAAAAAAGAAAGTCAATACATGTATAGAAACTGAATGATCACCTACCTGTTACACACTTGCAGACAGATTGACAGCGAGCCACACACACAGTGGCAATGGAAAGACACTTGGTTCATGTGGTCCGATAGACCTTTAAGACAAAAAAAGAAAGTCAATACATGTATA
Organism: Salminus brasiliensis; assembly: GCF_030463535.1. NCBI lineage: Eukaryota > Metazoa > Chordata > Actinopteri > Characiformes > Bryconidae > Salminus > Salminus brasiliensis. The sequence continues at coordinate 10,325,497 of NC_132881.1, read as the reverse complement.
GAAACTGAATGATCACCTACCTGTTACACACTTGCAGACAGAGAGTAGCGAGTCACACAGTTGCAGATGCACAAACCCTTGGTTCATGCAGTCCGAAAAAACCTGTAAGACAAAAAAAGAAAGTCAATAAATGTATAGAAACTGAATGATCACCTACCTGTTACACACTTGCAGACAGATTGACAGCGAGCCACACACACAGTGGCAATGGAAAGACACTTGGTTCATGTGGTCCGATAGACCTTTAAGACAAAAAAAGAAAGTCAATACATGTATAGAAACTGAATGATCACCTACCTGTTACACACTTGCAGACAGATTGACAGCGAGCCACACACACAGTGGCAATGGAAAGACACTTGGTTCATGTGGTCCGATAGACCTTTAAGACAAAAAAAGAAAGTCAATACATGTATAGAAACTGAATGATCACCTACCTGTTACACACTTGCAGACAGATAGCAGCGAGTCGCACACAGTTGCAGATGCACAGACCCTTGGTTCATGTGGTCCGAAAAACCTGGAAGACAAAAAAAAAGAAAGTCAATACATGTATAGAAACTGAATGATCACTTACCTGTTACACACTTGCAGACAGATAGTAGCGAGTCACACACATTTGCAGATGCACAGACCCTTGGTTCATGTGGTCCGAAAAACCTGTAAGACAAAAAAAGAAAGTCAATACATGTATAGAAACTGAATGATTACCTACCTGTTACAATCTTGTAGACAGAGAGTAGCGAGTCACACACAGAGCCTTGGTTCATGTGGTCCGAAAAACCTGTAAGACAAAAAAAGAAAGTCAATACATGTATAGAAACTGAATGATCACCTACCTGTTACACACTTGCAGACAGATAGTAGCGAGTCACACACAGTTGCAGATGCACAGACCCTTGGTTCATGCGGTCCAAAAAACCTGTAAGACAAAAAAAGAAAGTCAATACATGTATAGAAACTGAATGATCACCAACCTATTACAAACTTGCAGACAGAGAGTAGCGAGTCACACACAGTTGCAGATGCACAGACCCTTGGTTCATGCGGTCCAAAAACCTGTAAGACAAAAAAAAGAAAGTCAATACATGTATAGAAACTGAATGATCACCTACCTGTTACACACTTGCAGACAGATAGCAGCGAGTCGCACACAGTTGCAGATGCACAGACCCTTGGTTCATGTGGTCCGAAAAACCTGGAAGACAAAAAAAAAGAAAGTCAATACATGTATAGAAACTGAATGATCACTTACCTGTTACACACTTGCAGACAGATAGTAGCGAGTCACACACATTTGCAGATGCACAGACCCTTGGTTCATGTGGTCCGAAAAACCTGTAAGACAAAAAAAGAAAGTCAATACATGTATAGAAACTGAATGATTACCTACCTGTTACAATCTTGTAGACAGAGAGTAGCGAGTCACACACAGAGCCTTGGTTCATGTGGTCCGAAAAACCTGTAAGACAAAAAAAGAAAGTCAATACATGTATAGAAACTGAATGATCACCTACCTGTTACACACTTGCAGACAGATAGTAGCGAGTCACACACAGTTGCAGATGCACAGACCCTTGGTTCATGCGGTCCAAAAAACCTGTAAGACAAAAAAAGAAAGTCAATACATGTATAGAAACTGAATGATCACCAACCTATTACAAACTTGCAGACAGAGAGTAGCGAGTCACACACAGTTGCAGATGCACAGACCCTTGGTTCATGCGGTCCAAAAACCTGTAAGACAAAAAAAAGAAAGTCAATACATGTATAGAAACTGAATGATCACCTACCTGTTACACACTTGCAGACAGATAGTAGCGAGTCACACACAGTCGCAGATGCACAGACCCTTGGATCATTAGGTCCAAAAAACCATTATGACAAAAAAGAAAGTCAATACATGTATAGAAACTGAATGATTACCTACCTGTTACAATCTTGTAGACAGAGAGTAGCGAGTCACACACAGAGCCTTGGTTCATGTGGTCCGAAAAACCTGTAAGACAAAAAAAGAAAGTCAATACATGTATAGAAACTGAATGATCACCTACCTGTTACACACGTGCAGACAGATAGCAGCGAGTAACACACAGTTGCAGATGCACAGACCCTTGGTTCACGTGGTCCGAAAAACCTGGAAGACAAAAAAAGAAAGTCAATACATGTATAGAAACTGAATGATCACCTACCTGTTACAAACTTGCAGACAGAGAGTAGCGAGTCACACACAGTTGTAGATGCAAAGAGCCTTGGTTCATGTGGTCCGAAAAACCTGTAAGACAAAAAAAGAAAGTCAATACATGTATAGAAACTGAATGATCACCTACCTGTTACGCACTTGCAGACAGATAGTAGCGAGTCACACACAGTTGCAGATGAACAGACCCTTGGTTCATGCGGTCCGAAAGACCTTTAAGACAAAAAAGAAAGTCAATACATGTATAGAAACTGCATGATCACCTACCTGTTACACACTTGCAGACAGATAGTAGCGAGTCAAACACAGTTGCAGATGCACAGACCCTTGGTTCATGTGGTCCGAAAGACCTTTAAGACAAAAAAAGAAAGTCAAAACAGGTATAGAAACTGAATGATCACCTACCTGTTACACACTTGCAGACAGATTGATAGGAAGTCACACAAACAGTGGCAATGGAAAGACCCTTGGTTCATGCGGTCCGAAAAATCTGTAAGACAAAAAAGAAAGTCAATACATATATAGAAACTGAATGATCACCTACCTGTTACACACTTGCAGACAGATAGTAGCGAGTCACACACAGTTGCAGATGCACAGACTCTTGGTTCATGTGGTCCGAAAAACCTGTAAGACAAAAAAAAGCAAGTCAATACATGTATAGAAACTGAATGATCACTTACCTGTTACACACTTGCAGACAGTTAGTAGCGAGTCAAACACAGTTGCAGATGCACAGACCCTTGGTTCATACGGTCCAAAAAACCTGTAAGACAAAAAAAGCAAGTCAATACATGTATAGAAACTGAATGATCACCTACTTGGTATGATCACTTACCTGTTACACACTTGCAGACAGATAGTAGCGAGTCACACAAAGTGGCAGATGTACAGACCCTTGTTTCATGTGGTCCGAAAAACCTGTAAGACAAAAAAAGAAACTCAAAACATGTATAGAAACTGAATGATCACCTACCTGTAACACACTTGCAGACAGATAGTAGCGAGTCACACACAGTTGCAGATGCACAGACCCTTGGTTCATGAGGTCCGAAACACTTTTAAGACAAAAAAAGAAAGTCAATACATGTATAGAAACTGAATGATCACCTACCTGTTACACACTTGCAGACAGATTGATAGCGAGACACACACAGTGGCAAACAGATAGTAGCGAGACACACACAGTTGCAGATGCACAGACCCTTGGTTCATGCGGTCCGAAAGACCTTTAAGACAAAAAAGAAAGTCAATACATGTATAGAAACTGAATGATCACCAACCTGTTACACACTTGCAGACAGATAGTAGCGAGTCACACACAGTTGCAGATGCACAGACCCATGGTTCATGCGGTCCGAAAGACCTTTAAGACAAAAAAAGAAAGTCAAAACATGTATAGAAACTGCATGATCACCTACCTGTTACACACTTGCAGACAGATAGTAGCGAGTCAAACACAGTTGCAGATGCACAGACCCTTGGTTCATGTGGTCCGAAAGACCTTTAAGACAAAAAAAGAAAGTCAAAACAGGTATAGAAACTGAATGATCACCTACCTGTTACACACTTGCAGACAGATAGTAGCGAGTCACACACAGTTGCAGATGCACAGACTCTTGGTTCATGTGGTCCGAAAGACCTTTAAGACAAAAAAGAAAGTCAATACATGTATAGAAACTGAATGATCACCTACCTGTTACACACTCGCAGACAGATAGTAGCGAGTCACACACAGTTGCAGATGCACAGACCCTTGGTTCATACGGTCCAAAAAACCTGTAAGACAAAAAAAGCAAGTCAATACATGTATAGAAACTGAATGATCACCTACTTGGTATGATCACTTACCTGTTACACACTTGCAGACAGATAGTAGCGAGTCACACAAAGTGGCAGATGTACAGACCCTTGTTTCATGTGGTCCGAAAAACCTGTAAGACAAAAAAAGAAAGTCAAAACATGTATAGAAACTGAATGATCACCTACCTGTAACACACTTGCAGACAGATAGTAGCGAGTCACACACAGTTGCAGATGCGCAGACCCTTGGTTCATGAGGTCCAAAACACTTTTAAGACAAAAAAAGAAAGTCAATACATGTATAGAAACTGAATGATCACCTACCTGTTACACACTTGCAGACAGATTGATAGCAAGACACACACAGTGGCAAACAGAGAGTAGCGAGTCACACACAGTTGCAGATGCACCGACCCTTGGTTCATGTGGTCCGAAAAACCTGTAAGATAAAAAAAGAAAGTAAAAACATGTATAGAAACTGAATGATCACCTACCTGTTACACACTTGCAGACAGATAGTAGCGAGTCATACACAGCTGCAGATGCACAGACCCTTGGTTCATGTGGTCCGAAAAACCTGTAAGACAAAAAAAGAAAGTCAATACATGTATAGAAACTGAATGATCACCTACCTGTTACACACTTGCAGAAAGATTGATAGCGAGCCACACACACAGTGGCAAACAGATAGTAGCGAGTCACACACAGTTGCAGATGCACAGACCCTTGGTTCATGTGGTCCGAAATACCTTTAAGACAAAAAAAAGAGAGTCAATACATGTATAGAAACTGAATGATCACTTACCTGTTACACACTTGCAGACAGATAGTAGCGAGTCACACACAGTTGCAGATCAATTCATGTATAAAACTGAATAATCACTTACCTGTTACACACTTGCAGACAGAGAGTAGCGAGTCACAAACAGTTGCAGATGCACAGACCCTTGGTTCATGAGGTCTGAAAAACCTGCAAGACAAAAAAAGAAAGTCAATACATGTATAGAAACTGAATGATCACCTACCTGTTACACACTTGCAGACAGATTGATAGCGAGCCACACATACAGTGGTAATGGAAAGACCCTTGGTTCATGCGGTCCGAAAAACCTGTAAGACAATAAAAAAAGTCAATACATGTATAGAAACTGAATGATCACTTAGCTGTTACACACTTGCAGACAGATAGTAGTGAGTCACACACAGTTGCAGATGCACAGAACCTTGGTTCCTGCGGTCCAAAAAACCTGTAAGAAAGAAAAAGAAAGTCAAAACATGTATAGAAACTGAATGATCACCTACCTGTTACACAATTGGAAAACAGATAGTAGCGAGTCACACACAGCTGCAGATCAATTCATGTATAAAACAGAATGATCACCAACCTGTTACACACTTGCAGACAGATAGTAGCGAGTCACACACAGTTGCAGATGCACAGACCCTTGGTTCATGTGGTCCGAAAGCACTTTAAGACAAAAAAAGAAAGTCAATACATGTATAGAAACTGAATGATCACCTACCTGTTACACACTTGCAGACAGAGTAGCGAGTCACACACAGTTGCAGATGCACAGACCCTTGGTTAATGTGGTCCGAAAGCCCTTTAAGACAAAAAAAGAAAGTCAAAACATGTATAGAAACTAAATGATCACCTACCTGTTACACACTTGCAGACAGATTGATAGCGAGTCAAACACAGAATGGAAATGGAAAGACCCTTGGTTCATGCGGTCCAAATAACCTGTAAGACAAAAAAAGAAAGTCAATACATGTATAGAAACTGAATGATTACCAACCTGTTACACACTTGCAGACAGAGAGCAGCGAGTCACACACAGTTGCAGATGCACAGAACCTTGATTCATGTGGTTCGAAAGACTTTTAAGAAAACAAAAGAAAGTCAATACATGTATAGAAACTGAATGATCACCTACCTGTTACACACTTGCAGACAGATTGATAGCGAGCCACACACACAGTGCATACAGCCAAGAATAGTCTTTCCATTGCCACTATCAGGAAGTGGGGAGCCATTGGCCCTGATAGCCTGTAAGACAACGAAAAGGCAATACATGTATAGAAACTGAATGATCACTTTCCTGTAACACACTTGCATACAGATAGTAGCGAGACACACACAGTTGCAGATGCACAGACCCTTGATTCATGAGCTCTGAAAAACCTTTAAGATAAAAAAGAAAGTGAATACATGTATAGAAACTGAATGATTACCAACCTGTTACAGACTTGCAGACAGATAGTAGCGAGTCACACACAGTCGCAGATGCACAGACCCTTGGATCATTAGGTCCAAAAAACCATTATGACAAAAAAGAAAGTCAATACATGTATAGAAACTGAATGATTACCTACCTGTTACAATCTTGTAGACAGAGAGTAGCGAGTCACACACAGAGCCTTGGTTCATGTGGTCCGAAAAACCTGTAAGACAAAAAAAGAAAGTCAATACATGTATAGAAACTGAATGATCACCTACCTGTTACACACGTGCAGACAGATAGCAGCGAGTAACACACAGTTGCAGATGCACAGACCCTTGGTTCACGTGGTCCGAAAAACCTGGAAGACAAAAAAAGAAAGTCAATACATGTATAGAAACTGAATGATCACCTACCTGTTACAAACTTGCAGACAGAGAGTAGCGAGTCACACACAGTTGTAGATGCAAAGAGCCTTGGTTCATGTGGTCCGAAAAACCTGTAAGACAAAAAAAGAAAGTCAATACATGTATAGAAACTGAATGATCACCTACCTGTTACGCACTTGCAGACAGATAGTAGCGAGTCACACACAGTTGCAGATGAACAGACCCTTGGTTCATGCGGTCCGAAAGACCTTTAAGACAAAAAAGAAAGTCAATACATGTATAGAAACTGCATGATCACCTACCTGTTACACACTTGCAGACAGATAGTAGCGAGTCAAACACAGTTGCAGATGCACAGACCCTTGGTTCATGTGGTCCGAAAGACCTTTAAGACAAAAAAAGAAAGTCAAAACAGGTATAGAAACTGAATGATCACCTACCTGTTACACACTTGCAGACAGATTGATAGGAAGTCACACAAACAGTGGCAATGGAAAGACCCTTGGTTCATGCGGTCCGAAAAATCTGTAAGACAAAAAAGAAAGTCAATACATATATAGAAACTGAATGATCACCTACCTGTTACACACTTGCAGACAGATAGTAGCGAGTCACACACAGTTGCAGATGCACAGACTCTTGGTTCATGTGGTCCGAAAAACCTGTAAGACAAAAAAAAGCAAGTCAATACATGTATAGAAACTGAATGATCACTTACCTGTTACACACTTGCAGACAGTTAGTAGCGAGTCAAACACAGTTGCAGATGCACAGACCCTTGGTTCATACGGTCCAAAAAACCTGTAAGACAAAAAAAGCAAGTCAATACATGTATAGAAACTGAATGATCACCTACTTGGTATGATCACTTACCTGTTACACACTTGCAGACAGATAGTAGCGAGTCACACAAAGTGGCAGATGTACAGACCCTTGTTTCATGTGGTCCGAAAAACCTGTAAGACAAAAAAAGAAACTCAAAACATGTATAGAAACTGAATGATCACCTACCTGTAACACACTTGCAGACAGATAGTAGCGAGTCACACACAGTTGCAGATGCACAGACCCTTGGTTCATGAGGTCCGAAACACTTTTAAGACAAAAAAAGAAAGTCAATACATGTATAGAAACTGAATGATCACCTACCTGTTACACACTTGCAGACAGATTGATAGCGAGACACACACAGTGGCAAACAGATAGTAGCGAGACACACACAGTTGCAGATGCACAGACCCTTGGTTCATGCGGTCCGAAAGACCTTTAAGACAAAAAAGAAAGTCAATACATGTATAGAAACTGAATGATCACCAACCTGTTACACACTTGCAGACAGATAGTAGCGAGTCACACACAGTTGCAGATGCACAGACCCATGGTTCATGCGGTCCGAAAGACCTTTAAGACAAAAAAAGAAAGTCAAAACATGTATAGAAACTGCATGATCACCTACCTGTTACACACTTGCAGACAGATAGTAGCGAGTCAAACACAGTTGCAGATGCACAGACCCTTGGTTCATGTGGTCCGAAAGACCTTTAAGACAAAAAAAGAAAGTCAAAACAGGTATAGAAACTGAATGATCACCTACCTGTTACACACTTGCAGACAGATAGTAGCGAGTCACACACAGTTGCAGATGCACAGACTCTTGGTTCATGTGGTCCGAAAGACCTTTAAGACAAAAAAGAAAGTCAATACATGTATAGAAACTGAATGATCACCTACCTGTTACACACTCGCAGACAGATAGTAGCGAGTCACACACAGTTGCAGATGCACAGACCCTTGGTTCATACGGTCCAAAAAACCTGTAAGACAAAAAAAGCAAGTCAATACATGTATAGAAACTGAATGATCACCTACTTGGTATGATCACTTACCTGTTACACACTTGCAGACAGATAGTAGCGAGTCACACAAAGTGGCAGATGTACAGACCCTTGTTTCATGTGGTCCGAAAAACCTGTAAGACAAAAAAAGAAAGTCAAAACATGTATAGAAACTGAATGATCACCTACCTGTAACACACTTGCAGACAGATAGTAGCGAGTCACACACAGTTGCAGATGCGCAGACCCTTGGTTCATGAGGTCCAAAACACTTTTAAGACAAAAAAAGAAAGTCAATACATGTATAGAAACTGAATGATCACCTACCTGTTACACACTTGCAGACAGATTGATAGCAAGACACACACAGTGGCAAACAGAGAGTAGCGAGTCACACACAGTTGCAGATGCACCGACCCTTGGTTCATGTGGTCCGAAAAACCTGTAAGATAAAAAAAGAAAGTAAAAACATGTATAGAAACTGAATGATCACCTACCTGTTACACACTTGCAGACAGATAGTAGCGAGTCATACACAGCTGCAGATGCACAGACCCTTGGTTCATGTGGTCCGAAAAACCTGTAAGACAAAAAAAGAAAGTCAATACATGTATAGAAACTGAATGATCACCTACCTGTTACACACTTGCAGAAAGATTGATAGCGAGCCACACACACAGTGGCAAACAGATAGTAGCGAGTCACACACAGTTGCAGATGCACAGACCCTTGGTTCATGTGGTCCGAAATACCTTTAAGACAAAAAAAAGAGAGTCAATACATGTATAGAAACTGAATGATCACTTACCTGTTACACACTTGCAGACAGATAGTAGCGAGTCACACACAGTTGCAGATCAATTCATGTATAAAACTGAATAATCACTTACCTGTTACACACTTGCAGACAGAGAGTAGCGAGTCACAAACAGTTGCAGATGCACAGACCCTTGGTTCATGAGGTCTGAAAAACCTGCAAGACAAAAAAAGAAAGTCAATACATGTATAGAAACTGAATGATCACCTACCTGTTACACACTTGCAGACAGATTGATAGCGAGCCACACATACAGTGGTAATGGAAAGACCCTTGGTTCATGCGGTCCGAAAAACCTGTAAGACAATAAAAAAAGTCAATACATGTATAGAAACTGAATGATCACTTAGCTGTTACACACTTGCAGACAGATAGTAGTGAGTCACACACAGTTGCAGATGCACAGAACCTTGGTTCCTGCGGTCCAAAAAACCTGTAAGAAAGAAAAAGAAAGTCAAAACATGTATAGAAACTGAATGATCACCTACCTGTTACACAATTGGAAAACAGATAGTAGCGAGTCACACACAGCTGCAGATCAATTCATGTATAAAACAGAATGATCACCAACCTGTTACACACTTGCAGACAGATAGTAGCGAGTCACACACAGTTGCAGATGCACAGACCCTTGGTTCATGTGGTCCGAAAGCACTTTAAGACAAAAAAAGAAAGTCAATACATGTATAGAAACTGAATGATCACCTACCTGTTACACACTTGCAGACAGAGTAGCGAGTCACACACAGTTGCAGATGCACAGACCCTTGGTTAATGTGGTCCGAAAGCCCTTTAAGACAAAAAAAGAAAGTCAAAACATGTATAGAAACTAAATGATCACCTACCTGTTACACACTTGCAGACAGATTGATAGCGAGTCAAACACAGAATGGAAATGGAAAGACCCTTGGTTCATGCGGTCCAAATAACCTGTAAGACAAAAAAAGAAAGTCAATACATGTATAGAAACTGAATGATTACCAACCTGTTACACACTTGCAGACAGAGAGCAGCGAGTCACACACAGTTGCAGATGCACAGAACCTTGATTCATGTGGTTCGAAAGACTTTTAAGAAAACAAAAGAAAGTCAATACATGTATAGAAACTGAATGATCACCTACCTGTTACACACTTGCAGACAGATTGATAGCGAGCCACACACACAGTGCATACAGCCAAGAATAGTCTTTCCATTGCCACTATCAGGAAGTGGGGAGCCATTGGCCCTGATAGCCTGTAAGACAACGAAAAGGCAATACATGTATAGAAACTGAATGATCACTTTCCTGTAACACACTTGCATACAGATAGTAGCGAGACACACACAGTTGCAGATGCACAGACCCTTGATTCATGAGCTCTGAAAAACCTTTAAGATAAAAAAGAAAGTGAATACATGTATAGAAACTGAATGATTACCAACCTGTTACAGACTTGCAGACAGAGAGTAGCGATTCACACACAGTTGCAGATGCAAAGAACCTTGGTTCCTGCGGTCCAAAAAACCTGTAAGAAAGAAAAAGAAAGTCAAAACATGTATAGAAACTGAATGATCACCTACCTGTTACACAATTGCAAACAGATAGTAGCGAGTCACACACAGCTGCAGATCAATTCATGTATAAAACAGAATGATCACCAACCTGTTACACACTTGCAGACAGATAGTAGCGAGTCACACACAGTTGCAGATGCACAGACCCTTGGTTCATGTGGTCCGAAAGCACTTTAAGACAAAAAAAGAAAGTCAATACATGTATAGAAACTGAATGATCACCTACCTGTTACACACTTGCAGACAGAGTAGCGAGTCACACACAGTTGCAGATGCACAGACCCTTGGTTAATGTGGTCCGAAAGCCTTTAAGACAAAAAAAGAAAGTCAAAACATGTATAGAAACTAAATGATCACCTATCTGTTACACACTTGCAGACAGATTGATAGCGAGTCAAACACAGAATGGAAATGGAAAGACCCTTGGTTCATGCGGTCCGAATAACCTGTAAGACAAAAAAAGAAAGTCAATACATGTATAGAAACTGAATGATTACCAACCTGTTACACACTTGCAGACAGAGAGTAGCGAGTCACACACAGTTGCAGATGCACAGAACCTTGATTCATGTGGTCCGAAAGACTTTTAAGACAAAAAAAGAAAGTCAATACATGTATAGAAACTGAATGATCACCTACCTGTTACACACTTGCAGACAGATTGATAGCGAGCCACACGCACAGTGCATACAGCCAAGAATAGTCTTTCCATTGCCACTATCAGGAAGTGGGGAGCCATTGGCCCTGATAGCATGTAAGACAACGAAAAGGCAATACATGTATAGAAACTGAATGATCACTTTCCTGTAACACACTTGCATACAGATAGTAGCGAGACACACACAGTTGCAAATGCACAGACCCTTGGTTCATGTGGTCCAAAAGACCTTTAAGACAAAAAAAGAAAGTCAATACATGCATAGAAACTGAATGATCACCTACCAGTTACACAATTGCAAACAGATAGTAGCGAGTCACACACAGTTGCAGATCAATTCATGTGTAAAACTGAATAATCACTTACCTGTTACACACTTGCAGACAGTTAGTAGCGAGTCACACACAGTTGCAGATGCACAGACCCTTGGTTCATGAGGTCTGAAAAACCTGCAAGACAAAAAAAGAAAGTCAATACATGTATAGAAACTGAATAATCACCTACCTGTTACACACTTGCAGACAGATTGATAGCGAGCCACACACACAGTGGTAATGGAAAGACCCTTGGTTCATGCGGTCCGAAAAACCTGTAAGACAATAAAAAAAGTCAATACATGTATAGAAACTGAATGATCACTTACCTGTTACACACTTGCAGACAGATAGTAGTGAGTCACACACAGTTGCAGATGCACAGAACCTTGGTTCCTGCGGTCCGAAAAACCTGTAAGACAAAAAAAGAAAGTCAATACATGTATAGAAACTGAATGATCACCAACCTGTTACACACTTGCAGACAGATAGTAGCGAGTCACACACAGTTGCAGATGCACAGACTCTTGGTTCATGTGGTCCGAAAGACCTTTAAGACAAAAAAGAAAGTCAATACATGTATAGAAACTGAATGATCACCTACCTGTTACACACTCGCAGACAGATAGTAGCGAGTCACACACAGTTGCAGATGCACAGACTCTTGGTTCATGTGGTCCGAAAAACCTGTAAGACAAAAAAAAGCAAGTCAATACATGTATAGAAACTGAATGATCACTTACCTGTTACACACTTGCAGACAGTTAGTAGCGAGTCAAACACAGTTGCAGATGCACAGACCCTTGGTTCATACAGTCCAAAAAACCTGTAAGACAAAAAAAGCAAGTCAATACATGTATAGAAACTGAATGATCACCTACTTGGTATGATCACTTACCTGTTACACACTTGCAGACAGATAGTAGCGAGTCACACAAAGTGGCAGATGTACAGACCCTTGTTTCATGTGGTCCGAAAAACCTGTAAGACAAAAAAAAAAAGTCAAAACATGTATAGAAACTGAATGATCACCTACCTGTAACACACTTGCAGACAGATAGTAGCGAGTCACACACAGTTGCAGATGCGCAGACCCTTGGTTCATGAGGTCCAAAACACTTTTAAGACAAAAAAAGAAAGTCAATACATGTATAGAAACTGAATGATCACCTACCTGTTACACACTTGCAGACAGATAGTAGCGAGTCATACACAGTTGCAGATGCACAGACCCTTGGTTCATGTGGTCCGAAAAAGCTGTAAGACAAAAAAAGAAAGTCAATACATGTATAGAAACTGAATGATCACCTACCTGTTACACACTTGCAGACAGATTGATAGCGAGCCACACACACAGTGGCAAACAGATAGTATCGAGTCACACACAGTTGCAGATGCACAGACCCTTGGTTCCTGCGGTCCGAAAAACCTGTAAGACAAAAAAAGAAAGTCAATACATGCATAGAATCTGAATGATCACCTACCTGTTACACACTTGCAAACAAATAGTAGAGAGTCACACACATTTGCAGATGCACAGACCCTTGGTTCATGCGGTCCGAAAAACCTATAAGACAAAAAAAGAAAGTCAATACATGTATAGAAACTGAATGATCACCTACCTGTTACACACTTGCAGAAAGATTGATAGCGAGCCACACACACAGTGGCAAACAGATAGTAGCGAGTCACACACAGTTGCAGATGCACAGACCCTTGGTTCATGTGGTCCGAAATACCTTTAAGACAAAAAAAAGAAAGTCAATACATGTATAGAAACTGAATGATCACTTACCTGTTACACACTTGCAGACAGATAGTAGCGAGTCACACACAGTTGCAGATCAATTCATGTATAAAACTGAATAATCACTTACCTGTTACACACTTGCAGACAGATTGATAGCGAGCCACACATACAGTGGTAATGGAAAGACCCTTGGTTCATGCGGTCCGAAAAACCTGTAAGACAATAAAAAAAGTCAATACATGTATAGAAACTGAATGATCACTTAGCTGTTACACACTTGCAGACAGATAGTAGTGAGTCACACACAGTTGCAGATGCACAGAACCTTGGTTCCTGCGGTCCAAAAAACCTGTAAGAAAGAAAAAGAAAGTCAAAACATGTATAGAAACTGAATGATCACCTACCTGTTACACAATTGCAAACAGATAGTAGCGAGTCACACACAGCTGCAGATCAATTCATGTATAAAACAGAATGATCACCAACCTGTTACACACTTGCAGACAGATAGTAGCGAGTCACACACAGTTGCAGATGCACAGACCCTTGGTTCATGTGGTCCGAAAGCACTTTAAGACAAAAAAAGAAAGTCAATACATGTATAGAAACTGAATGATCACCTACCTGTTACACACTTGCAGACAGAGTAGCGAGTCACACACAGTTGCAGATGCACAGACCCTTGGTTAATGTGGTCCGAAAGCCCTTTAAGACAAAAAAAGAAAGTCAAAACATGTATAGAAACTAAATGATCACCTACCTGTTACACACTTGCAGACAGATTGATAGCGAGTCAAACACAGAATGGAAATGGAAAGACCCTTGGTTCATGCGGTCCGAATAACCTGTAAGACAAAAAAAGAAAGTCAATACATGTATAGAAACTGAATGATTACCAACCTGTTACACACTTGCAGACAGAGAGTAGCGAGTCACACACAGTTGCAGATGCACAGAACCTTGATTCATGTGGTTCGAAAGACTTTTAAGAAAAAAAAAGAAAGTCAATACATGTATAGAAACTGAATGATCACCTACCTGTTACACACTTGCAGACAGATTGATAGCGAGCCACACACACAGTGCATACAGCCAAGAATAGTCTTTCCATTGCCACTATCAGGAAGTGGGGAGCCATTGGCCCTGATAGCCTGTAAGACAACGAAAAGGCAATACATGTATAGAAACTGAATGATCACTTTCCTGTAACACACTTGCATACAGATAGTAGCGAGACACACACAGTTGCAGATGCACAGACCCTTGATTCATGAGCTCTGAAAAACCTTTAAGATAAAAAAGAAAGTGAATACATGTATAGAAACTGAATGATTACCAACCTGTTACAGACTTGCAGACAGAGAGTAGCGATTCACACACAGTTGCAGATGCAAAGAACCTTGGTTCATGTGGTCCAAAAGACCTTTAAGACAAAAAAAGAAAGTCAATACATGCATAGAAACTGAATGATCACCTACCTGTTACACAATTGCAAACAGATAGTAGCGAGTCACACACAGTTGCAGATCAATTCATGTATAGAAACTGAATGATCACTTAGCTGTTACACACTTGCAGACAGATAGTAGTGAGTCACACACAGTTGCAGATGCACAGACCCTTGGTTCATGTGGTCTGAAAAACCTGTAAGACAAAAAAAAAGAAAGTCAAAACATGTATAGAAACTAAATGATCACCTACCTGTTACACACTTGCAGACAGATTGATAGCGAGTCAAACACAGAATGGAAATGGAAAGACCCTTGGTTCATGCGGTCCGAATAACCTGTAAGACAAAAAAAGAAAGTCAATACATGTATAGAAACTGAATGATTACCAACCTGTTACACACTTGCAGACAGAGAGTAGCGAGTCACACACAGTTGCAGATGCACAGAACCTTGATTCATGTGGTCCGAAAGACTTTTAAGACAAAAAAAGAAAGTCAATACATGTATAGAAACTGAATGATCACCTACCTGTTACACACTTGCAGACAGATTGATAGCGAGCCACACGCACAGTGCATACAGCCAAGAATAGTCTTTCCATTGCCACTATCAGGAAGTGGGGAGCCATTGGCCCTGATAGCATGTAAGACAACGAAAAGGCAATACATGTATAGAAACTGAATGATCACTTTCCTGTAACACACTTGCATACAGATAGTAGCGAGACACACACAGTTGCAAATGCACAGACCCTTGGTTCATGTGGTCCAAAAGACCTTTAAGACAAAAAAAGAAAGTCAATACATGCATAGAAACTGAATGATCACCTACCAGTTACACAATTGCAAACAGATAGTAGCGAGTCACACACAGTTGCAGATCAATTCATGTGTAAAACTGAATAATCACTTACCTGTTACACACTTGCAGACAGTTAGTAGCGAGTCACACACAGTTGCAGATGCACAGACCCTTGGTTCATGAGGTCTGAAAAACCTGCAAGACAAAAAAAGAAAGTCAATACATGTATAGAAACTGAATGATCACCTACCTGTTACACACTTGCAGACAGATTGATAGCGAGCCACACACACAGTGGTAATGGAAAGACCCTTGGTTCATGCGGTCTGAAAAACCTGTAAGACAATAAAAAAAGTCAATACATGTATAGAAACTGAATGACCACTTAGCTGTTACACACTTGCAGACAGATAGTAGTGAGTCACACACAGCTGCAGATGCACAGAACCTTGGTTCCTGCGGTCCAAAAAACCTGTAAGAAAGAAAAAGAAAGTCAAAACATGTATAGAAACTGAATGATCACCAACCTGTTACACACTTGCAGACAGATAGTAGCGAGTCACACACAGTTGCAGATGCACAGACCCTTGGTTCATGTGGTCCGAAAGACCTTTTAGACAAAAAAAGAAAGTCAAAACATGTATAGAAACTGCATGATCACCTACCTGTTACACACTTGCAGACAGATAGTAGCGAGTCAAACACAGTTGCAGATGCACAGACCCTTGGTTCATGTGGTCCGAAAGCCCTTTAAGACAAAAAAAGAAAGTCAATACATGTATAGAAACTGAATGATCACCTACCTGTTACACACTTGCAGACAGATAGTAGCGAGTCACACACAGTTGCAGATGCACAGACTCTTGGTTCATGTGGTCCGAAAGACCTTTAAGACAAAAAAGAAAGTCAATACATGTATAGAAACTGAATGATCACCTACCTGTTACACACTCGCAGACAGATAGTAGCGAGTCACACACAGTTGCAGATGCACAGACTCTTGGTTCATGTGGTCCGAAAAACCTGTAAGACAAAAAAAAGCAAGTCAATACATGTATAGAAACTGAATGATCACCTACTTGGTATGATCACTTACCTGTTATACACTTGCAGACAGATAGTAGCGAGTCACACAAAGTGGCAGATGTACAGACCCTTGTTTCATGTGGTCCGAAAAACCTGTAAGACAAAAAAAGAAAGTCAAAACATGTATAGAAACTGAATGATCACCTACCTGTAACACAATTGCAGACAGATAGTAGCGAGTCACACACAGTTGCAGATTCGCAAACCCTTGGTTCATGAGGTCAGAAACACTTTTAAGACAAAAAAAGAAAGTCAATACATGTATAGAAACTGAATGATCACCTACCTGTTACACAATTGCAGACAGATTGATAGCGAGACACACACAGTGGCAAACAGAGAGTAGCGAGTCACACACAGTTGCAGATGCACCGACCCTTGGTTCATGTGGTCCGAAAAACCTGTAAGACAAAAAAAGAAAGTCAAAACATGTATAGAAACTGAATGATCACCTACGTGTTTCACAATTGCAAACAGATAGTAGCAAGTCACACACAGTTGCTGATGCACAGGCCCTTGGTTCATGCGGTCCGAAAAACCTGTAAGACAAAAAACAGAACGTCAATACATGTATAGAAACTGAATAATAACCTACCTGTTACACACTTGCAGACAGATTGATAGCGAGCCACACACACAGTGGCAAACAGATAGTAGCGAGTCACACACAGTTGAAGATGCACAGACCCTTGGTTCCTGCAGTCCGAAAAACCTGTAAGACAAAAAAAGAAAGTCAATACATGTATAGAAACTGAATGATCACCTACCTGTTACACACTTGCAAACAGATAGTAGAGAGTCACACACATTTGCAGATGCACAGACCCTTGGTTCATGCGGTCCGAAAAACCTATAAGACAAAAAAAGAAAGTCAATACATGTATAGAAACTGAATGATCACCTACCTGTTACACACTTGCAGACAGATTGATAGCGAGCCACACACACAGTGGCAAACAGATAGTAGCGAGTCACACACAGTTGCAGATGCACAGACCCTTGGATCATGTGGTCCGAAAGACCTTTAAGGCAAAAAAAAGAAAGTCAAAACATGTATAGAAACTAAATGATCACCTACCTGTTACACACTTGCAGACAGATTGATAGCGAGTCAAACACAGAATGGAAATGGAAAGACCCTTGGTTCATGCGGTCCGAATAACCTGTAAGACAAAAAAAGAAAGTCAATACATGTATAGAAACTGAATGATTACCAACCTGTTACACACTTGCAGACAGAGAGTAGCGAGTCACACACAGTTGCAGATGCACAGAACCTTGATTCATGTGGTCCGAAAGACTTTTAAGACAAAAAAAGAAAGTCAATACATGTATAGAAACTGAATGATCACCTACCTGTTACACACTTGCAGACAGATTGATAGCGAGCCACACGCACAGTGCATACAGCCAAGAATAGTCTTTCCATTGCCACTATCAGGAAGTGGGGAGCCATTGGCCCTGACAGCATGTAAGACAACGAAAAGGCAATACATGTATAGAAACTGAATGATCACTTTCCTGTAACACACTTGCATACAGATAGTAGCGAGACACACACAGTTGCAAATGCACAGACCCTTGGTTCATGTGGTCCAAAAGACCTTTAAGACAAAAAAAGAAAGTCAATACATGCATAGAAACTGAATGATCACCTACCAGTTACACAATTGCAAACAGATAGTAGCGAGTCACACACAGTTGCAGATCAATTCATGTGTAAAACTGAATAATCACTTACCTGTTACACACTTGAAGACAGAGAGTAGCGAGTCACACACAGTTGCAGATGCACAGACCCTTGGTTCATGAGGTCTGAAAAACCTGCAAGACAAAAAAAGAAAGTCAATACATGTATAGAAACTGAATAATCACCTACCTGTTACACACTTGCAGACAGATTGATAGCGAGCCACACACACAGTGGTAATGGAAAAACCCTTGGTTCATGCGGTCCGAAAAACCTGTAAGACAATAAAAAAAGTCAATACATGTATAGAAACTGAATGATCACTTACCTGTTACACACTTGCAGACAGATAGTAGTGAGTCACACACAGTTGCAGATGCACAGAACCTTGGTTCCTGCGTTCCGAAAAACCTGTAAGACAAAAAAAGAAAGTCAAAACATGTATAGAAACCGAATGATCACCTACCTGTTACACAATTGCAAACAGATAGTAGCGAGTCACACACAGCTGCAGATCAATTCATGTATAAAACAGAATGATCACCAACCTGTTACACACTTGCAGACAGATAGTAGCGAGTCACACACAGTTGCAGATGCACAGACCCTTGGTTCTTGTGGTCCGAAAGCCCTTTAAGACAAAAAAAGAAAGTCAATACATGTATAGAAACTGAATGATCACCTACCTGTTACACACTTGCAGACAGAGTAGCGAGTCACACACAGTTGCAGATGCACAGAGCCTTGGTTCATGTGGTCTGAAAAACTTGTAAGAAAAAAAAAAAAAAAATCAAAACATGTATAGAAACTAAATGATCAACTACCTGTTACACACTTGCAGAGAGATTGATAGCGAGTCAAACACAGAATGGAAATGGAAAGACCCTTGGTTCATGCGGTCCGAAAAACCTGTAAGACAAAAAAAGGAGGTCAATACATGTATAGAAACTGAATGATCACCTACCTGTTACACCCTTGAAGACAGACAGTAGCGAGCCACACACACAGTGCATACAGCCAACAAAAGTCTTTCCATTGCCACTATCAGGAAGGGGGGAGCCATTGGCCCTGATAGCCTGTAAGAAAACGAAAAGGCAATACATGTATAGAAACTGAATGATCACTTACCTGTAACACACTTGCATACAGATAGTAGCGAGACACACACAGTTGCAGATGCACAGACCCTTGGTTCATGTGGCCCGAAAAACCTGTAAGACAAAAAAAGAAAGTCAAAACATATATAGAAACTGAATGATCACCTACCTGTTACACACTTGCAGACAGATAGTAGCGAGACACACATTGTTGCAGATGCATAGACCCTTGGTTCATGTGGTCCGAAAAACCTGTAAGACAAAAAAAGAAAGTCAATACATGTATAGAAACTGAATGATCACCTACCTGTTACACACTTGCAGACAGATAGTAGCGAGTCACACATAGTTGCAGATGCACAGAGCCTTGGTTCATGCGGTCCGAAAAACCTGTAATACAAAAAAAGAAAGTCAATACATGTATAGAAACTGAATGATCACTTACCTGTTACACACTAGTAGACAGATAGTAGCAACTCACTCACAGTGGCAATGGTAAGACCCTTGGTTCATGCGGTCCGAAAAACCTGTAAGACAAAAAAAGAAAGTCAATACATGTATAGAAACTGAATGATCACCTACCTGTTACACACTTGCAGATGCACAGACCCTTGGTTCATGCGGTCCGAAAAACCTGTAAGACAAAAAAAGAAAGTCAATACATGTATAGAAACTGAATGATCACCTACCTGTTACACACTTGCAGACAGATAGTAGCGAGTCACGCATAGTTGCAGATGCATAGACCCTTGGTTCATGTGGTCCGAAAAACCTGCAAGACAATAAAAAAAAGTCAATACATGTATAGAAACTGAATGATCACCTACCTGTTACACACTTGCAGACAGATAGTAGCGAGTCACACAAAGATGCAGATGCACAGACCCTTGGTTCATGCGGTCCGAAAAACCTGTAAGACAAAAAAAGAAAGTCAATACATGTATAGAAACTGAATGATCACTTACCTGTTACACAATTGCAGACAGATAGTAGCAACTCACTCACAGTGGCAACGGAAAGACCCTTGGTTAATGCGGTCCGAAAAACCTGTAAGACAAAAAAAGAAAGTCAATACACGTATAGAAACTGAATGATCACTTACCTGTTACACACTTGCAGACAGATAGTAGCGAGTCACACACAGTTGCAGATGCACAGACCCTTGATTCATGCGTACCGAAAAACCTGTAAGACAAAAAAAGAAAGTCAATACATGTATAGAAACTGAATGATCACCTACCTGTTACACACTTGCAGATGCACAGACCCTTGGTTCATGCGGTCCGAAAAACCTTTAAGACAAAAAAAAGAAAGTCAATACATGTATAGAAACTGAATGATCACCTACCTGTTACACACTTGCAGACAGACTGATAGCGAGCCACAAACACAGTGGCAATGGAAAGACCCTTGGTTCATGCGGTCCGAAAAACCTGTAAGACAAAAAAAGAAAGTCAATACATGTATAGAAACTGAATGATCACCTACCTGTTACACACTTGCAGACAGATTGATAGCGAGCCACAAACACAGTGGCAATGGAAAGACCCTTGGTTCATGCGGTCCGAAAAACCTGTAAGACAAAAAAAGAAAGTCAATACATGTATAGAAATTGAATGATCACCTACCTGTTACACACTTGCAGACAGATAGCGAGTCACACACAGTTGCAGATGCACAGACCCTTGGTTCATGTGGTCCGAAAAACCTGTAAGACAAAAAAAGAAAGTCAATACAAGTATAGAAACTGAATGATCACCTACCTGTTACACACTTGCAGACAGATAGCGAGTCACACACAGTTGCAGATGCACAGACCCTTGGTTCATGTGGTCCGAAAAACCTGTAAGACAAAAAAAGAAAGTCAATACATGTATAGAAACTGAATGATCACCTACCTGTTACACACTTGCAGATGCACAGACCCTTGGTTCATGCGGTCCGAAAAACCTGTAAGACAAAAAAAGAAAGTCAATACATGTATAGAAACTGCATGATCACCTAACTGTTACACACTTGCAGACAGATATTAGCGAGTCACACACAGTTGGAGATGTACAGACCCTTGGTTCATGCGTACCGAAAAACCTGTAAGACAAAAAAAGAAAGTCAATACATGTATAGAAACTGAATGATCACCTACCTGTTACACACTTGCAGATGCACAGACCCTGGGTTCATGCGGTCCGAAAAACCTTTAAGACAAAAAAAAGAAAGTCAATACATGTATAGAAACTGAATGATCACCTACCTGTTACACACTTGCAAACAGATTGATAGCGAGCCACACACACAGTGGCAATGGAAAGACCCTTGTTTCATGCGGTCCGAAAAACCTGTAAGACAAAAAAAAGAAAGTCAATACATGTATAGAAACGGAATGATCACTTACCTGTTACACACTTGCCAACAGATCGAAGCGAATCACACACAGTTGCAGATGCACAGACCCTTGGTTCATGCGTTCCGAAAAACCTGTAAGACAAAAAAAGAAAGTCAATATATGTATAGAAACTGAATGATCACTTACCTGTTATACACTTGCAGACAGATAGTAGCGAGTCAGACAAAGTTGCAGATGCATAGACCCTTGGTTCATGAGGTCCGAAAAACCTGCAAGACAATAAAAAAATGTCAATACATGTATAGAAACTGAATGATCACCTACCTGTTACACACTTGCAGACAGATAGTAGCGAGTCACACAAAGATGCAGATGCACAGACCCTTGGTTCATGCGGTCCGAAAAACCTGTAAGACAAAAAAAGAAAGTCAATACATGTATAGAAACTGAATGATCACTTACCTGTTACACACTTGCAGACAGATAGTAGCAACTCACTCACAGTGGCAACGGAAAGACCCTTGGTTAATGCGGTCCGAAAAACCTGTAAGACAAAAAAAAAAAGTCAATACACGTATAGAAACTGAATGATCACTTACCTGTTACACACTTGCAGACAGATAGTAGCGAGTCACACACAGTTGCAGATGCACAGACCCTTGATTCATGCGTACCGAAAAACCTGTAAGACAAAAAAAGAAAGTCAATACATGTATAGAAACTGAATGATCACCTACCTGTTACACACTTGCAGATACACAGACCCTTGGTTCATGCGGTCCGAAAAACCTTTAAGACAAAAAAAAGAAAGTCAATACATGTATAGAAACTGAATGATCACCTACCTGTTACACACTTGCAGACAGATTGATAGCGAGCCACACACACAGTGGCAATGGAAAGACCCTTGGTTCATGCGGTCCGAAAAACCTGTAAGACAAAAAAAGAAAGTCAATACATGTATAGAAACTGAATGATCACCTACCTGTTACACACTTGCAGACAGATCGAAGCGAATCACACACAGTTGCAGATGCACAGACCCTTGGTTCATGCGTTCCGAAAAACCTGTAAGACAAAAAAAGAAAGTCAATATATGTATAGAAACTGAATGATCACTTACCTGTTATACACTTGCAGACAGATAGTAGCGAGTCAGACAAAGTTGCAGATGCATAGACCCTTGGTTCATGAGGTCCGAAAAACCTGCAAGACAATAAAAAAATGTCAATACATGTATAGAAACTGAATGATCACCTACCTGTTACACACTTGCAGACAGATAGTAGCGAGTCACACAAAGATGCAGATGCACAGACCCTTGGTTCATGCGGTCCGAAAAACCTGTAAGACAAAAAAAGAAAGTCAATACATGTATAGAAACTGAATGATCACTTACCTGTTACACACTTGCAGACAGATAGTAGCAACTCACTCACAGTGGCAACGGAAAGACCCTTGGTTAATGCGGTCCGAAAAACCTGTAAGACAAAAAAAAAAAGTCAATACACGTATAGAAACTGAATGATCACTTACCTGTTACACACTTGCAGACAGATAGTAGCGAGTCACACACAGTTGCAGATGCACAGACCCTTGATTCATGCGTACCGAAAAACCTGTAAGACAAAAAAAGAAAGTCAATACATGTATAGAAACTGAATGATCACCTAACTGTTACACACTTGCAGATGCACAGACCCTTGGTTCATGCGGTCCGAAAAACCTTTAAGACAAAAAAAAGAAAGTCAATACATGTATAGAAACTGAATGATCACCTACCTGTTACACACTTGCAGACAGATTGATAGCGAGCCACACACACAGTGGCAATGGAAAGACCCTTGGTTCATGCGGTCCGAAAAACCTGTAAGACAAAAAAAGAAAGTCAATACATGTATAGAAACTGAATGATCACCTACCTGTTATACACTTGCAGACAGATAGTAGCGAGTCAGACAAAGTTGCAGATGCATAGACCCTTGGTTCATGAGGTCCGAAAAACCTGCAAGACAATAAAAAAATGTCAATACATGTATAGAAACTGAATGATCACCTACCTGTTACACACTTGCAGACAGATAGTAGCGAGTCACACAAAGATGCAGATGCACAGACCCTTGGTTCATGCGGTCCGAAAAACCTGTAAGACAAAAAAAGAAAGTCAATACATGTATAGAAACTGAATGATCACTTACCTGTTACACACTTGCAGACAGATAGTAGCAACTCACTCACAGTGGCAACGGAAAGACCCTTGGTTAATGCGGTCCGAAAAACCTGTAAGACAAAAAAAAAAAGTCAATACACGTATAGAAACTGAATGATCACTTACCTGTTACACACTTGCAGACAGATAGTAGCGAGTCACACACAGTTGCAGATGCACAGACCCTTGATTCATGCGTACCGAAAAACCTGTAAGACAAAAAAAGAAAGTCAATACATGTATAGAAACTGAATGATCACCTAACTGTTACACACTTGCAGATGCACAGACCCTTGGTTCATGCGGTCCGAAAAACCTTTAAGACAAAAAAAAGAAAGTCAATACATGTATAGAAACTGAATGATCACCTACCTGTTACACACTTGCAGACAGATTGATAGCGAGCCACACACACAGTGGCAATGGAAAGACCCTTGGTTCATGCGGTCCGAAAAACCTGTAAGACAAAAAAAGAAAGTCAATACATGTATAGAAACTGAATGATCACCTACCTGTTACACACTTGCAGACAGATTGATAGCGAGCCACAAACACAGTGGCAATGGAAAGACCCTTGGTTCATGCGGTCCGAAAAACCTGTAAGACAAAAAAAGAAAGTCAATACATGTATAGAAATTTAATGATCACCTACCTGTTACACACTTGCAGACAGATAGCGAGTCACACACAGTTGCAGATGCACAGACCCTTGGTTCATGCGTTCCGAAAAACCTGTAAGACAAAAAAAGAAAGTCAATATATGTATAGAAACTGAATGATCACTTACCTGTTATACACTTGCAGACAGATAGTAGCGAGTCAGACAAAGTTGCAGATGCATAGACCCTTGGTTCATGAGGTCCGAAAAACCTGCAAGACAATAAAAAAATGTCAATACATGTATAGAAACTGAATGATCACCTACCTGTTACACACTTGCAGACAGATAGTAGCGAGTCACACAAAGATGCAGATGCACAGACCCTTGGTTCATGCGGTCCGAAAAACCTGTAAGACAAAAAAAGAAAGTCAATACATGTATAGAAACTGAATGATCACTTACCTGTTACACACTTGCAGACAGATAGTAGCAACTCACTCACAGTGGCAACGGAAAGACCCTTGGTTAATGCGGTCCGAAAAACCTGTAAGACAAAAAAAGAAAGTCAATACATGTATAGAAACGGAATGATCACTTACCTGTTACACACTTGCCGACAGATAGTAGCGATTCACACAAAGATGCAGATGCACAGACCCTTGGTTCATGCGGTCCGAAAAACCTTTAAGACAAAAAAAGAAAGTCAATACATGTATAGAAACTGAATGATCACCTACCTGTTACACCCTTGAAGACAGACAGTAGCGAGCCACACACACAGTGCTTACAGCCAACAATAGTCTTTCCATTGCCACTATCAGGAAGGGGGGAGCCATTGGCCCTGATAGCCTGTAAGACAACGAAAAGGCAATACATGTATAGAAACTGAATGATCACTTACCTGTAACACACTTGCATACAGATAGTAGCGAGACACACACAGTTGCAGATGCACAGACCCTTGGTTCATGAGGTCTGAAAAACCTGTAAGACAAAAAAGAAAGTCAATACATGTATAGAAACGGAATGATCACTTACCTGTTACACACTTGCCGACAGATAGTAGCGAGTCACACACAGTTGCAGATGCACAGACCCTTGGTTCAGGAGGTCCGAAAAACCTGTAAGACAAAAAAAGAAAGTCAATACATGTATAGAAACTGAATGATCACCTACCTGTTACACACTTGCAGACAGATCGAAGCGAATCACACACAGTTGCAGATGCACAGACCCTTGGTTCATGCGTTCCGAAAAACCTGTAAGACAAAAAAAGAAAGTCAATATATGTATAGAAACTGAATGATCACTTACCTGTTATACACTTGCAGACAGATAGTAGCGAGTCAGACAAAGATGCAGATGCATAGACCCTTGGTTCATGTGGTCCGAAAAACCTGCAAGACAATAAAAAAAAGTCAATACATGTATAGAAACTGAATGATCACCTACCTGTTACACACTTGCAGACAGATAGTAGCGAGTCACACAAAGATGCAGATGCACAGACCATTGGTTCATGCGGTCCGAAAAACCTTTAAGACAAAAAAAGAAAGTCAATACATGTATAGAAACTGAATGATCACCTACCTGTTACACCCTTGAAGACAGACAGTAGCGAGCCACACACACAGTGCTTACAGCCAACAATAGTTTTTCCATTGCCACTATCAGGAAGGGGGGAGCCATTGGCCCTGATAGCCTGTAAGACAACGAAAAGGCAATACATGTATAGAAACTGAATGATCACTTACCTGTAACACACTTGCATACAGATAGTAGCGAGACACACACAGATGCAGATGCACAGACCCTTGGTTCATGTGGCCCGAAAAACCTGTAAGACAAAAAAAGAAAGTCAATACATGTATAGAAACTGAATGATCATCTACCTGTTACACACTTGCAGAAAGATAGTAGCGAGTCACACACAGTTGCAGATGCACAGACCCTTGGTTCATGAGGTCCGAAAAACCTGTAAGACAAAAAAAGAAAGTCAATACATGTATAGAAACTGAATGATCACCTACCTGTTACACACTTGCAGACAGACTGATAGCGAGCCACACACACAGTGCATACAGCCAACAATAGTCTTTCCATTGCCACTATCAGGAAGGGGGGAGCCATTGGCCCTGATAGCCTGTAAGAGAACGAAAAGTCAATACATGTATAGAAACTGAATGATTACTTACCTGTTACACACTTGTAGTCAGATAGTAGCGAGACACACACAGTTGCAGATGCACAGACCCTTGGTTCATGAGGTCTGAAAAACCTGTAAGACAAAAAAGAAAGTCAATATATGTATAGAAACTGAATGATTACCAACCTGTTACACACTTGCAGACAGAGAGTAGCGATTCACACACAGTTGCAGATGCACAGAACCTTGGTTCATGTGGTCCGAAAAACCTGTAAGACAAAAAAAGAAAGTCAATACATGTATAGAAACTGAATGATCACTTACCTGTTATACACTTGCAGACAGATAGTAGCGAGTCAAACAAAGTTGCAGATGCACAGACCCTTGTTTCATGTGGTCCGAAAAACCTGTAAGACAAAAAAAAAAGTCAATACATGTATAGAAACTGAATGATCACCTACCTGTTACACACTTGCAGACAGATCGTAGCGAATCACACACAGTTGCAGATGCACAGACCCTTGGTTCATGTGGTCCGAAAAACCTGTAAGACAAAAAAAGAAAGTCAAAACATGTATAGAAACTGAATGATCACTTACCTGTTACACACTTGCAGAAGGATAGCGAGTCACACACAGTTGCAGATGCACAGACCCTTGGTTCATGCGGTCCGAAAAACCTTTAAGACAAAAAAAAGAAAGTCAATACATGTATAGAAACTGAATGATCACCTACCTGTTACACACTTGCAGACAGATTGATAGCGAGCCACACACACAGTGGCAATGGTTGGACCCTTGGTTCTTGCGGTCCGAAAAACCTGTAAGACAAAAAAAGAAAGTCAATACATGCATAGAAACTGAATGATCACCTACCTGTTACACACTTGCAGACAGATTGATAGCGAGCCACAAACACAGTGGCAATGGAAAGACCCTTGGTTCATGCGGTCCGAAAAACCTGTAAGACAAAAAAAGAAAGTCAATACATGTATAGAAATTGAATGACCACCTACCTGTTACACACTTGCAGACAGATAGCGAGTCACACACAGTTGCAGATGCACAGCCCCTTGGTTCATGTGGTCCGAAAAACTTGTAAGACAAAAAAAGAAAGTCAATACATGTATAGAAACTGAATGATCACCTACCTGTTACACACTTGCAGACAGATAGCGAGTCACACACAGTTGCAGATGCACAGACCCTTGGTTCATGTGGTCCGAAAAACCTGTAATACAAAAAAAGAAAGTCAATACATGTATAGAAACTGAATGATCACTTACCTGTTACACACTAGTAGACAGATAGTAGCAACTCACTCACAGTGGCAATGGAAAGACCCTTGGTTCATGCGGTCCGAAAAACCTGTAAGACAAAAAAAGAAAGTCAATACATGTATAGAAACTGAATGATCACCTACCTGTTACACACTTGCAGATGCACAGACCCTTGGTTCATGCGGTCCGAAAAACCTGTAAGACAAAAAAAGAAAGTCAATACATGTATAGAAACTGAATGATCACCTACCTGTTACACACTTGCAGACAGATATTAGCGAGTCACACACAGTTGGAGATGTACAGACCCTTGGTTCATGCGTACCGAAAAACCTGTAAGACAAAAAAAGAAAGTCAATACATGTATAGAAACTGAATGATCACCTACCTGTTACACACTTGCAGATGCACAGACCCTTGGTTCATGCGCTCCGAAAAACCTTTAAGACAAAAAAAAGAAAGTCAATACATGTATAGAAACTGAATGATCACCTACCTGTTACACACTTGCAAACAGATTGATAGCGAGCCACACACACAGTGGCAATGGAAAGACCCTTGTTTCATGCGGTCCGAAAAACCTGTAAGACAAAAAAAAGAAAGTCAATACACATATAGAAACTGAATGATCACCTACCTGTTACACACTTGCAGACAGATTGATAGCGAGCCACAAACACAGTGGCAATGGAAAGACCCTTGGTTCATGCGGTTCGAAAAACTTGTAAGACAAAAAAAGGAAGTCAATACATGTATAGAAACGGAATGATCACTTACCTGTTACACACTTGCCGACAGATAGTAGCGAGTCACACAAAGATGCAGATGCACAGACCCTTGGTTCATGCGGTCCGAAAAACCTTTAAGACAAAAAAAGAAAGTCAATACATGTATAGAAACTGAATGATCACCTACCTGTTACACCCTTGAAGACAGACAGTAGCGAGCCACACACACAGTGCTTACAGCCAACAATAGTCTTTCCATTGCCACTATCAGGAAGGGGGGAGCCATTGGCCCTGATAGCCTGTAAGACAACGAAAAGGCAATACATGTATAGAAACTGAATGATCACTTACCTGTAACACACTTGCATACAGATAGTAGCGAGACACACACAGTTGCAGATGCACAGACCCTTGGTTCATGAGGTCTGAAAAACCTGTAAGACAAAAAAGAAAGTCAATACATGTATAGAAACGGAATGATCACTTACCTGTTACACACTTGCCGACAGATAGTAGCGAGTCACACACAGTTGCAGATGCACAGACCCTTGGTTCAGGAGGTCTGAAAAACCTGTAAGACAAAAAAAGAAAGTCAATACATGTATAGAAACTGAATGATCACCTACCTGTTACACACTTGCAGACAGATCGAAGCGAATCACACACAGTTGCAGATGCACAGACCCTTGGTTCATGCGTTCCGAAAAACCTGTAAGACAAAAAAAGAAAGTCAATATATGTATAGAAACTGAATGATCACTTACCTGTTATACACTTGCAGACAGATAGTAGCGAGTCAGACAAAGATGCAGATGCATAGACCCTTGGTTCATGTGGTCCGAAAAACCTGCAAGACAATAAAAAAAAGTCAATACATGTATAGAAACTGAATGATCACCTACCTGTTACACACTTGCAGACAGATAGTAGCGAGTCACACAAAGATGCAGATGCACAGACCCTTGGTTCATGCGGTCCGAAAAACCTTTAAGACAAAAAAAGAAAGTCAATACATGTATAGAAACTGAATGATCACCTACCTGTTACACCCTTGAAGACAGACAGTAGCGAGCCACACACACAGTGCTTACAGCCAACAATAGTCTTTCCATTGCCACTATCAGGAAGGGGGGAGCCATTGGCCCTGATAGCCTGTAAGACAACGAAAAGGCAATACCTGTATAGAAACTGAATGATCACTTACCTGTAACACACTTGCATACAGATAGTAGCGAGACACACACAGATGCAGATGCACAGACCCTTGGTTCATGTGGCCCGAAAAACCTGTAAGACAAAAAAAGAAAGTCAATACATGTATAGAAACTGAATGATCATCTACCTGTTACACACTTGCAGAAAGATAGTAGCGAGTCACACACAGTTGCAGATGCACAGACCCTTGGTTCATGTGGCCCGAAAAACCTGTAAGACAAAAAAAGAAAGTCAATACATGTATAGAAACTGAATGATCACCTACCTGTTACACACTTGCAGACAGACTGATAGCGAGCCACACACACAGTGCATACAGCCAACAATAGTCTTTCCATTGCCACTATCAGGAAGGGGGGAGCCATTGGCCCTGATAGCCTGTAAGACAACGAAAAGTCAATACATGTATAGAAACTGAATGATTACTTACCTGTTACACACTTGCAGACAGATTGATAGCGAGTCAAACACAGAATGGAAATGGAAAGACCCTTGGTTCATGCGGTCCGAATAACCTGTAAGACAAAAAAAGAAAGTCAATACATGTATAGAAACTGAATGATTACCAACCTGTTACACACTTGCAGACAGAGAGTAGCGAGTCACACACAGTTGCAGATGCACAGAACCTTGATTCATGTGGTTCGAAAGACTTTTAAGAAAAAAAAAGAAAGTCAATACATGTATAGAAACTGAATGATCACCTACCTGTTACACACTTGCAGACAGATTGATAGCGAGCCACACACACAGTGCATACAGCCAAGAATAGTCTTTCCATTGCCACTATCAGGAAGTGGGGAGCCATTGGCCCTGATAGCCTGTAAGACAACGAAAAGGCAATACATGTATAGAAACTGAATGATCACTTTCCTGTAACACACTTGCATACAGATAGTAGCGAGACACACACAGTTGCAGATGCACAGACCCTTGATTCATGAGCTCTGAAAAACCTTTAAGATAAAAAAGAAAGTGAATACATGTATAGAAACTGAATGATTACCAACCTGTTACAGACTTGCAGACAGAGAGTAGCGATTCACACACAGTTGCAGATGCAAAGAACCTTGGTTCATGTGGTCCAAAAGACCTTTAAGACAAAAAAAGAAAGTCAATACATGCATAGAAACTGAATGATCACCTACCTGTTACACAATTGCAAACAGATAGTAGCGAGTCACACACAGTTGCAGATCAATTCATGTATAGAAACTGAATGATCACTTAGCTGTTACACACTTGCAGACAGATAGTAGTGAGTCACACACAGTTGCAGATGCACAGACCCTTGGTTCATGTGGTCTGAAAAACCTGTAAGACAAAAAAAAAGAAAGTCAAAACATGTATAGAAACTAAATGATCACCTACCTGTTACACACTTGCAGACAGATTGATAGCGAGTCAAACACAGAATGGAAATGGAAAGACCCTTGGTTCATGCGGTCCGAATAACCTGTAAGACAAAAAAAGAAAGTCAATACATGTATAGAAACTGAATGATTACCAACCTGTTACACACTTGCAGACAGAGAGTAGCGAGTCACACACAGTTGCAGATGCACAGAACCTTGATTCATGTGGTCCGAAAGACTTTTAAGACAAAAAAAGAAAGTCAATACATGTATAGAAACTGAATGATCACCTACCTGTTACACACTTGCAGACAGATTGATAGCGAGCCACACGCACAGTGCATACAGCCAAGAATAGTCTTTCCATTGCCACTATCAGGAAGTGGGGAGCCATTGGCCCTGATAGCATGTAAGACAACGAAAAGGCAATACATGTATAGAAACTGAATGATCACTTTCCTGTAACACACTTGCATACAGATAGTAGCGAGACACACACAGTTGCAAATGCACAGACCCTTGGTTCATGTGGTCCAAAAGACCTTTAAGACAAAAAAAGAAAGTCAATACATGCATAGAAACTGAATGATCACCTACCAGTTACACAATTGCAAACAGATAGTAGCGAGTCACACACAGTTGCAGATCAATTCATGTGTAAAACTGAATAATCACTTACCTGTTACACACTTGCAGACAGTTAGTAGCGAGTCACACACAGTTGCAGATGCACAGACCCTTGGTTCATGAGGTCTGAAAAACCTGCAAGACAAAAAAAGAAAGTCAATACATGTATAGAAACTGAATGATCACCTACCTGTTACACACTTGCAGACAGATTGATAGCGAGCCACACACACAGTGGTAATGGAAAGACCCTTGGTTCATGCGGTCTGAAAAACCTGTAAGACAATAAAAAAAGTCAATACATGTATAGAAACTGAATGACCACTTAGCTGTTACACACTTGCAGACAGATAGTAGTGAGTCACACACAGCTGCAGATGCACAGAACCTTGGTTCCTGCGGTCCAAAAAACCTGTAAGAAAGAAAAAGAAAGTCAAAACATGTATAGAAACTGAATGATCACCAACCTGTTACACACTTGCAGACAGATAGTAGCGAGTCACACACAGTTGCAGATGCACAGACCCTTGGTTCATGTGGTCCGAAAGACCTTTTAGACAAAAAAAGAAAGTCAAAACATGTATAGAAACTGCATGATCACCTACCTGTTACACACTTGCAGACAGATAGTAGCGAGTCAAACACAGTTGCAGATGCACAGACCCTTGGTTCATGTGGTCCGAAAGCCCTTTAAGACAAAAAAAGAAAGTCAATACATGTATAGAAACTGAATGATCACCTACCTGTTACACACTTGCAGACAGATAGTAGCGAGTCACACACAGTTGCAGATGCACAGACTCTTGGTTCATGTGGTCCGAAAAACCTGTAAGACAAAAAAAAGCAAGTCAATACATGTATAGAAACTGAATGATCACTTACCTGTTACACACTTGCAGACAGTTAGTAGCGAGTCAAACACAGTTGCAGATGCACAGACCCTTGGTTCATACGGTCCAAAAAACCTGTAAGACAAAAAAAGCAAGTCAATACATGTATAGAAACTGAATGATCACCTACTTGGTATGATCACTTACCTGTTATACACTTGCAGACAGATAGTAGCGAGTCACACAAAGTGGCAGATGTACAGACCCTTGTTTCATGTGGTCCGAAAAACCTGTAAGACAAAAAAAGAAAGTCAAAACATGTATAGAAACTGAATGATCACCTACCTGTAACACAATTGCAGACAGATAGTAGCGAGTCACACACAGTTGCAGATTCGCAAACCCTTGGTTCATGAGGTCAGAAACACTTTTAAGACAAAAAAAGAAAGTCAATACATGTATAGAAACTTAATGATCACCTACCTGTTATACACTTGCAGACAGATTGATAGCGAGCCACACACACAGTGGCAAACAGATAGTAGCGAGTCACACACAGTTGAAGATGCACAGACCCTTGGTTCCTGCAGTCCGAAAAACCTGTAAGACAAAAAAAGAAAGTCAATACATGTATAGAAACTGAATGATCACCTACCTGTTACACACTTGCAAACAGATAGTAGAGAGTCACACACATTTGCAGATGCACAGACCCTTGGTTCATGCGGTCCGAAAAACCTATAAGACAAAAAAAGAAAGTCAATACATGTATAGAAACTGAATGATCACCTACCTGTTACACACTTGCAGACAGATTGATAGCGAGCCACACACACAGTGGCAAACAGATAGTAGCGAGTCACACACAGTTGCAGATGCACAGACCCTTGGATCATGTGGTCCGAAAGACCTTTAAGGCAAAAAAAAGAAAGTCAATACATGTATAGAAACTGAATGATCACTTACCTGTTACACACTTGCAGACAGATAGTAGGGAGTCACACACAGTTGCAGATCAATTCATGTATAAAACTGAATAATCACTTACCTGTTACACACTTGCAGACAGAGAGTAGCGAGTCACAAACAGTTGCAGATGCACAGACCCTTGGTTCATGAGGTCTGAAAAACCTGCAAGACAAAAAAAGAAAGTCAATACATGTATAGAAACTGAATGATCACCTACCTGTTACACACTTGCAGACAGATTGATAGCGAGCCACACACACAGTGGTAATGGAAAGACCCTTGGTTCATGCGGTCTGAAAAACCTGTAAGACAATAAAAAAAGTCAATACATGTATAGAAACTGAATGACCACTTAGCTGTTACACACTTGCAGACAGATAGTAGTGAGTCACACACAGCTGCAGATGCACAGAACCTTGGTTCCTGCGGTCCAAAAAACCTGTAAGAAAGAAAAAGAAAGTCAAAACATGTATAGAAACTGAATGATCACCTACCTGTTACACAATTGCAAACAGATAGTAGCGAGTCACACACAGCTGCAGATCAATTCATGTATAAAACAGAATGATCACCAACCTGTTACACACTTGCAGACAGATAGTAGCGAGTCACACACAGTTGCACAGACCCTTGGTTCATGTGGTCCGAAAGCCCTTTAAGACAAAAAAAGAAAGTCAATACATGTATAGAAACTGAATGATCACCTACCTGTTACACACTTGCAGACAGAGTAGCGAGTCACACACAGTTGCAGATGCACAGACCCTTGGTTCATGTGGTCTGAAAAACCTGTAAGACAAAAAAAAAGAAAGTCAAAACATGTATAGAAACTAAATGATCACCTACCTGTTACACACTTGCAGACAGATTGATAGCGAGTCAAACACAGAATGGAAATGGAAAGACCCTTGGTTCATGCGGTCCGAATAACCTGTAAGACAAAAAAAGAAAGTCAATACATGTATAGAAACTGAATGATTACCAACCTGTTACACACTTGCAGACAGAGAGTAGCGAGTCACACACAGTTGCAGATGCACAGAACCTTGATTCATGTGGTCCGAAAGACTTTTAAGACAAAAAAAGAAAGTCAATACATGTATAGAAACTGAATGATCACCTACCTGTTACACACTTGCAGACAGATTGATAGCGAGCCACACGCACAGTGCATACAGCCAAGAATAGTCTTTCCATTGCCACTATCAGGAAGTGGGGAGCCATTGGCCCTGATAGCATGTAAGACAACGAAAAGGCAATACATGTATAGAAACTGAATGATCACTTTCCTGTAACACACTTGCATACAGATAGTAGCGAGACACACACAGTTGCAAATGCACAGACCCTTGGTTCATGTGGTCCAAAAGACCTTTAAGACAAAAAAAGAAAGTCAATACATGCATAGAAACTGAATGATCACCTACCAGTTACACAATTGCAAACAGATAGTAGCGAGTCACACACAGTTGCAGATCAATTCATGTGTAAAACTGAATAATCACTTACCTGTTACACACTTGCAGACAGTTAGTAGCGAGTCACACACAGTTGCAGATGCACAGACCCTTGGTTCATGAGGTCTGAAAAACCTGCAAGACAAAAAAAGAAAGTCAATACATGTATAGAAACTGAATAATCACCTACCTGTTACACACTTGCAGACAGATTGATAGCGAGCCACACACACAGTGGTAATGGAAAGACCCTTGGTTCATGCGGTCCGAAAAACCTGTAAGACAATAAAAAAAGTCAATACATGTATAGAAACTGAATGATCACTTACCTGTTACACACTTGCAGACAGATAGTAGTGAGTCACACACAGTTGCAGATGCACAGAACCTTGGTTCCTGCGGTCCGAAAAACCTGTAAGACAAAAAAAGAAAGTCAATACATGTATAGAAACTGAATGATCACCAACCTGTTACACACTTGCAGACAGATAGTAGCGAGTCACACACAGTTGCAGATGCACAGACCCTTGGTTCATGTGGTCCGAAAGACCTTTTAGACAAAAAAAGAAAGTCAAAACATGTATAGAAACTGCATGATCACCTACCTGTTACACACTTGCAGACAGATAGTAGAGAGTCAAACACAGTTGCAGATGCACAGACCCTTGGTTCATGTGGTCCGAAAGCCCTTTAAGACAAAAAAAGAAAGTCAATACATGTATAGAAACTGAATGATCACCTACCTGTTACACACTTGCAGACAGATAGTAGCGAGTCACACACAGTTGCAGATGCACAGACTCTTGGTTCATGTGGTCCGAAAGACCTTTAAGACAAAAAAGAAAGTCAATACATGTATAGAAACTGAATGATCACCTACCTGTTACACACTCGCAGACAGATAGTAGCGAGTCACACACAGTTGCAGATGCACAGACTCTTGGTTCATGTGGTCCGAAAAACCTGTAAGACAAAAAAAAGCAAGTCAATACATGTATAGAAACTGAATGATCACCTACTTGGTATGATCACTTACCTGTTATACACTTGCAGACAGATAGTAGCGAGTCACACAAAGTGGCAGATGTACAGACCCTTGTTTCATGTGGTCCGAAAAACCTGTAAGACAAAAAAAGAAAGTCAAAACATGTATAGAAACTGAATGATCACCTACCTGTAACACAATTGCAGACAGATAGTAGCGAGTCACACACAGTTGCAGATTCGCAAACCCTTGGTTCATGAGGTCAGAAACACTTTTAAGACAAAAAAAGAAAGTCAATACATGTATAGAAACTGAATGATCACCTACCTGTTACACAATTGCAGACAGATTGATAGCGAGACACACACAGTGGCAAACAGAGAGTAGCGAGTCACACACAGTTGCAGATGCACCGACCCTTGGTTCATGTGGTCCGAAAAACCTGTAAGACAAAAAAAGAAAGTCAAAACATGTATAGAAACTGAATGATCACCTACGTGTTTCACAATTGCAAACAGATAGTAGCAAGTCACACACAGTTGCTGATGCACAGGCCCTTGGTTCATGCGGTCCGAAAAACCTGTAAGACAAAAAACAGAACGTCAATACATGTATAGAAACTGAATAATAACCTACCTGTTACACACTTGCAGACAGATTGATAGCGAGCCACACACACAGTGGCAAACAGATAGTAGCGAGTCACACACAGTTGAAGATGCACAGACCCTTGGTTCCTGCAGTCCGAAAAACCTGTAAGACAAAAAAAGAAAGTCAATACATGTATAGAAACTGAATGATCACCTACCTGTTACACACTTGCAAACAGATAGTAGAGAGTCACACACATTTGCAGATGCACAGACCCTTGGTTCATGCGGTCCGAAAAACCTATAAGACAAAAAAAGAAAGTCAATACATGTATAGAAACTGAATGATCACCTACCTGTTACACACTTGCAGACAGATTGATAGCGAGCCACACACACAGTGGCAAACAGATAGTAGCGAGTCACACACAGTTGCAGATGCACAGACCCTTGGATCATGTGGTCCGAAAGACCTTTAAGGCAAAAAAAAGAAAGTCAATACATGTATAGAAACTGAATGATCACTTACCTGTTACACACTTGCAGACAGATAGTAGGGAGTCACACACAGTTGCAGATCAATTCATGTATAAAACTGAATAATCACTTACCTGTTACACACTTGCAGACAGAGAGTAGCGAGTCACAAACAGTTGCAGATGCACAGACCCTTGGTTCATGAGGTCTGAAAAACCTGCAAGACAAAAAAAGAAAGTCAATACATGTATAGAAACTGAATGATCACCTACCTGTTACACACTTGCAGACAGATTGATAGCGAGCCACACACACAGTGGTAATGGAAAGACCCTTGGTTCATGCGGTCCGAAAAACCTGTAAGACAATAAAAAAAGTCAATACATGTATAGAAACTGAATGACCACTTAGCTGTTACACACATGCAGACAGATAGTAGTGAGTCACACACAGCTGCAGATGCACAGAACCTTGGTTCCTGCGGTCCAAAAAACCTGTAAGAAAGAAAAAGAAAGTCAAAACATGTACAGAAACTGAATGATCACCTACCTGTTACACAATTGCAAACAGATAGTAGCGAGTCACACACAGCTGCCGATCAATTCATGTATAAAACAGAATGATCACCAACCTGTTACACACTTGCAGACAGATAGTAGCGAGTCACACACAGTTGCAGATGCACAGACCCTTGGTTCATGTGGTCCGAAAGCCCTTTAAGACAAAAAAAGAAAGTCAATACATGTATAGAAACTGAATGATCACCTACCTGTTACACACTTGCAGACAGAGTAGCGAGTCACACACAGTTGCAGATGCACAGACCCTTGGTTCATGTGGTCTGAAAAACCTGTAAGACAAAAAAAAAGAAAGTCAAAACATGTATAGAAACTGAATGATCACCTACCTGTTACACACTTGCAGACAGATTGATAGCGAGTCAAACACAGAATGGAAATGGAAAGACCCTTGGTTCATGCGGTCCGAATAACCTGTAAGACAAAAAAAGAAAGTCAATACATGTATAGAAACTGAATGATTACCAACCTGTTACACACTTGCAGACAGAGAGTAGCGAGTCACACACAGTTGCAGATGCACAGAACCTTGATTCATGTGGTCCGAAAGACTTTTAAGACAAAAAAAGAAAGTCAATACATGTATAGAAACTGAATGATCACCTACCTGTTACACACTTGCAGACAGATTGATAGCGAGCCACACGCACAGTGCATACAGCCAAGAATAGTCTTTCCATTGCCACTATCAGGAAGTGGGGAGCCATTGGCCCTGACAGCATGTAAGACAACGAAAAGGCAATACATGTATAGAAACTGAATGATCACTTTCCTGTAACACACTTGCATACAGATAGTAGCGAGACACACACAGTTGCAAATGCACAGACCCTTGGTTCATGTGGTCCAAAAGACCTTTAAGACAAAAAAAGAAAGTCAATACATGCATAGAAACTGAATGATCACCTACCAGTTACACAATTGCAAACAGATAGTAGCGAGTCACACACAGTTGCAGATCAATTCATGTGTAAAACTGAATAATCACTTACCTGTTACACACTTGAAGACAGAGAGTAGCGAGTCACACACAGTTGCAGATGCACAGACCCTTGGTTCATGAGGTCTGAAAAACCTGCAAGACAAAAAAAGAAAGTCAATACATGTATAGAAACTGAATAATCACCTACCTGTTACACACTTGCAGACAGATTGATAGCGAGCCACACACACAGTGGTAATGGAAAAACCCTTGGTTCATGCGGTCCGAAAAACCTGTAAGACAATAAAAAAAGTCAATACATGTATAGAAACTGAATGATCACTTACCTGTTACACACTTGCAGACAGATAGTAGTGAGTCACACACAGTTGCAGATGCACAGAACCTTGGTTCCTGCGTTCCGAAAAACCTGTAAGACAAAAAAAGAAAGTCAAAACATGTATAGAAACCGAATGATCACCTACCTGTTACACAATTGCAAACAGATAGTAGCGAGTCACACACAGCTGCAGATCAATTCATGTATAAAACAGAATGATCACCAACCTGTTACACACTTGCAGACAGATAGTAGCGAGTCACACACAGTTGCAGATGCACAGACCCTTGGTTCTTGTGGTCCGAAAGCCCTTTAAGACAAAAAAAGAAAGTCAATACATGTATAGAAACTGAATGATCACCTACCTGTTACACACTTGCAGACAGAGTAGCGAGTCACACACAGTTGCAGATGCACAGAGCCTTGGTTCATGTGGTCTGAAAAACTTGTAAGAAAAAAAAAAAAAAAAATCAAAACATGTATAGAAACTAAATGATCAACTACCTGTTACACACTTGCAGAGAGATTGATAGCGAGTCAAACACAGAATGGAAATGGAAAGACCCTTGGTTCATGCGGTCCGAAAAACCTGTAAGACAAAAAAAGGAGGTCAATACATGTATAGAAACTGAATGATCACCTACCTGTTACACCCTTGAAGACAGACAGTAGCGAGCCACACACACAGTGCATACAGCCAACAAAAGTCTTTCCATTGCCACTATCAGGAAGGGGGGAGCCATTGGCCCTGATAGCCTGTAAGAAAACGAAAAGGCAATACATGTATAGAAACTGAATGATCACTTACCTGTAACACACTTGCATACAGATAGTAGCGAGACACACACAGTTGCAGATGCACAGACCCTTGGTTCATGTGGCCCGAAAAACCTGTAAGACAAAAAAAGAAAGTCAAAACATATATAGAAACTGAATGATCACCTACCTGTTACACACTTGCAGACAGATAGTAGCGAGACACACATTGTTGCAGATGCATAGACCCTTGGTTCATGTGGTCCGAAAAACCTGTAAGACAAAAAAAGAAAGTCAATACATGTATAGAAACTGAATGATCACCTACCTGTTACACACTTGCAGACAGATAGTAGCGAGTCACACATAGTTGCAGATGCACAGAGCCTTGGTTCATGCGGTCCGAAAAACCTGTAAGACAAAAAAAGAAAGTCAATACATGTATAGAAACTGAATGATTACCAACCTGTTACACACTTGCAGACAGATAGTAGCGAGTCACACACAGTTGCAGATGCACAGACCCTTGGTTCATGCGGTCCGAAAAACGTTCAAGACAAAAAAAGAAAGTCAATACATGTATAAAAACTGAATGATCACCTACCTGTTACACACTTGCAGACAGATAGTAGCGAGTCACGCATAGTTGCAGATGCATAGACCCTTGGTTCATGTGGTCCGAAAAACCTGCAAGACAATAAAAAAAAGTCAATACATGTATAGAAACTGAATGATCACCTACCTGTTACACACTTGCAGACAGATAGTAGCGAGTCACACAAAGATGCAGATGCACAGACACTTGGTTCATGCGGTCCGAAAAACCTGTAAGACAAAAAAAGAAAGTCAATACATGTATAGAAACTGAATGATCACTTACCTGTTACACACTTGCAGACAGATAGTAGCAACTCACTCACAGTGGCAACGGAAAGACCCTTGGTTAATGCGGTCCGAAAAACCTGTAAGACAAAAAAAGAAAGTCAATACACGTATAGAAACTGAATGATCACTTACCTGTTACACACTTGCAGACAGATAGTAGCGAGTCACACACAGTTGCAGATGCACAGACCCTTGATTCATGCGTACCGAAAAACCTGTAAGACAAAAAAAGAAAGTCAATACATGTATAGAAACTGAATGATCACCTACCTGTTACACACTTGCAGATGCACAGACCCTTGGTTCATGCGGTCCGAAAAACCTTTAAGACAAAAAAAAGAAAGTCAATACATGTATAGAAACTGAATGATCACCTACCTGTTACACACTTGCAGACAGACTGATAGCGAGCCACAAACACAGTGGCAATGGAAAGACCCTTGGTTCATGCGGTCCGAAAAACCTGTAAGACAAAAAAAGAAAGTCAATACATGTATAGAAACTGAATGATCACCTACCTGTTACACACTTGCAGACAGATTGATAGCGAGCCACAAACACAGTGGCAATGGAAAGACCCTTGGTTCATGCGGTCCGAAAAACCTGTAAGACAAAAAAAGAAAGTCAATACATGTATAGAAATTGAATGATCACCTACCTGTTACACACTTGCAGACAGATAGCGAGTCACACACAGTTGCAGATGCACAGACCCTTGGTTCATGTGGTCCGAAAAACCTGTAAGACAAAAAAAGAAAGTCAATACAAGTATAGAAACTGAATGATCACCTACCTGTTACACACTTGCAGACAGATAGCGAGTCACACACAGTTGCAGATGCACAGACCCTTGGTTCATGTGGTCCGAAAAACCTGTAAGACAAAAAAAGAAAGTCAATACATGTATAGAAACTGAATGATCACCTACCTGTTACACACTTGCAGATGCACAGACCCTTGGTTCATGCGGTCCGAAAAACCTGTAAGACAAAAAAAGAAAGTCAATACATGTATAGAAACTGCATGATCACCTAACTGTTACACACTTGCAGACAGATATTAGCGAGTCACACACAGTTGGAGATGTACAGACCCTTGGTTCATGCGTACCGAAAAACCTGTAAGACAAAAAAAGAAAGTCAATACATGTATAGAAACTGAATGATCACCTACCTGTTACACACTTGCAGATGCACAGACCCTGGGTTCATGCGGTCCGAAAAACCTTTAAGACAAAAAAAAGAAAGTCAATACATGTATAGAAACTGAATGATCACCTACCTGTTACACACTTGCAAACAGATTGATAGCGAGCCACACACACAGTGGCAATGGAAAGACCCTTGTTTCATGCGGTCCGAAAAACCTGTAAGACAAAAAAAAGAAAGTCAATACACATATAGAAACTGAATGATCACCTACCTGTTACACACTTGCAGACAGATTGATAGCGAGCCACAAACACAGTGGCAATGGAAAGACCCTTGGTTCATGCGGTTCGAAAAACTTGTAAGACAAAAAAAGAAAGTCAATACATGTATAGAAACGGAATGATCACTTACCTGTTACACACTTGCCAACAGATCGAAGCGAATCACACACAGTTGCAGATGCACAGACCCTTGGTTCATGCGTTCCGAAAAACCTGTAAGACAAAAAAAGAAAGTCAATATATGTATAGAAACTGAATGATCACTTACCTGTTATACACTTGCAGACAGATAGTAGCGAGTCAGACAAAGTTGCAGATGCATAGACCCTTGGTTCATGAGGTCCGAAAAACCTGCAAGACAATAAAAAAATGTCAATACATGTATAGAAACTGAATGATCACCTACCTGTTACACACTTGCAGACAGATAGTAGCGAGTCACACAAAGATGCAGATGCACAGACCCTTGGTTCATGCGGTCCGAAAAACCTGTAAGACAAAAAAAGAAAGTCAATACATGTATAGAAACTGAATGATCACTTACCTGTTACACACTTGCAGACAGATAGTAGCAACTCACTCACAGTGGCAACGGAAAGACCCTTGGTTAATGCGGTCCGAAAAACCTGTAAGACAAAAAAAAAAAGTCAATACACGTATAGAAACTGAATGATCACTTACCTGTTACACACTTGCAGACAGATAGTAGCGAGTCACACACAGTTGCAGATGCACAGACCCTTGATTCATGCGTACCGAAAAACCTGTAAGACAAAAAAAGAAAGTCAATACATGTATAGAAACTAAATGATCACCTACCTGTTACACACTTGCAGATACACAGACCCTTGGTTCATGCGGTCCGAAAAACCTTTAAGACAAAAAAAAGAAAGTCAATACATGTATAGAAACTGAATGATCACCTACCTGTTACACACTTGCAGACAGATTGATAGCGAACCACACACACAGTGGCAATGGAAAGACCCTTGGTTCATGCGGTCCGAAAAACCTGTAAGACAAAAAAAGAAAGTCAATACATGTATAGAAACTGAATGATCACCTACCTGTTACACACTTGCAGACAGATCGAAGCGAATCACACACAGTTGCAGATGCACAGACCCTTGGTTCATGCGTTCCGAAAAACCTGTAAGACAAAAAAAGAAAGTCAATATATGTATAGAAACTGAATGATCACTTACCTGTTATACACTTGCAGACAGATAGTAGCGAGTCAGACAAAGTTGCAGATGCATAGACCCTTGGTTCATGAGGTCCGAAAAACCTGCAAGACAATAAAAAAATGTCAATACATGTATAGAAACTGAATGATCACCTACC
This sequence comes from Salminus brasiliensis, assembly GCF_030463535.1. Lineage (NCBI taxonomy): Eukaryota > Metazoa > Chordata > Actinopteri > Characiformes > Bryconidae > Salminus > Salminus brasiliensis. Next base: position 10,281,758 of record NC_132881.1, on the reverse strand, counting down.
TGTTACACACTTGCAGACAGATAGTAGCGAGTCACACAAAGATGCAGATGCACAGACCCTTGGTTCATGCGGTCCGAAAAACCTGTAAGACAAAAAAAGAAAGTCAATACATGTATAGAAACTGAATGATCACTTACCTGTTACACACTTGCAGACAGATAGTAGCAACTCACTCACAGTGGCAACGGAAAGACCCTTGGTTAATGCGGTCCGAAAAACCTGTAAGACAAAAAAAAAAAGTCAATACACGTATAGAAACTGAATGATCACTTACCTGTTATACACTTGCAGACAGATAGTAGCGAGTCAGACAAAGTTGCAGATGCATAGACCCTTGGTTCATGAGGTCCGAAAAACCTGCAAGACAATAAAAAAATGTCAATACATGTATAGAAACTGAATGATCACCTACCTGTTACACACTTGCAGACAGATAGTAGCGAGTCACACAAAGATGCAGATGCACAGACCCTTGGTTCATGCGGTCCGAAAAACCTGTAAGACAAAAAAAGAAAGTCAATACATGTATAGAAACTGAATGATCACTTACCTGTTACACACTTGCAGACAGATAGTAGCAACTCACTCACAGTGGCAACGGAAAGACCCTTGGTTAATGCGGTCCGAAAAACCTGTAAGACAAAAAAAAAAAGTCAATACACGTATAGAAACTGAATGATCACTTACCTGTTACACACTTGCAGACAGATAGTAGCGAGTCACACACAGTTGCAGATGCACAGACCCTTGATTCATGCGTACCGAAAAACCTGTAAGACAAAAAAAGAAAGTCAATACATGTATAGAAACTGAATGATCACCTAACTGTTACACACTTGCAGATGCACAGACCCTTGGTTCATGCGGTCCGAAAAACCTTTAAGACAAAAAAAAGAAAGTCAATACATGTATAGAAACTGACTGATCACCTACCTGTTACACACTTGCAGACAGATTGATAGCGAGCCACACACACAGTGGCAATGGAAAGACCCTTGGTTCATGCGGTCCGAAAAACCTGTAAGACAAAAAAAGAAAGTCAATACATGTATAGAAACTGAATGATCACCTACCTGTTACACACTTGCAGACAGATTGATAGCGAGCCACAAACACAGTGGCAATGGAAAGACCCTTGGTTCATGCGGTCCGAAAAACCTGTAAGACAAAAAAAGAAAGTCAATACATGTATAGAAATTTAATGATCACCTACCTGTTACACACTTGCAGACAGAAAGCGAGTCACACACAGTTGCAGATGCACAGACCCTTGGTTCATGCGTTCCGAAAAACCTGTAAGACAAAAAAAGAAAGTCAATATATGTATAGAAACTGAATGATCACTTACCTGTTACACACTTGCAGACAGATAGTAGCAACTCACTCACAGTGGCAACGGAAAGACCCTTGGTTAATGCGGTCCGAAAAACCTGTAAGACAAAAAAAAAAAGTCAATACAAGTATAGAAACTGAATGATCACCTATCTGTTACACACTTGCAGACAGAAAGCGAGTCACACACAGTTGCAGATGCACAGACCCTTGGTTCATGCGGTCCGAAAAACCTGTAAGACAAAAAAAGAAAGTCAATACATGTATAGAAACGGAATGATCACTTACCTGTTACACACTTGCCGACAGATAGTAGCGAGTCACACAAAGATGCAGATGCACAGACCCTTGGTTCATGCGGTCCGAAAAACCTTTAAGACAAAAAAAGAAAGTCAATACATGTATAGAAACTGAATGATCACCTACCTGTTACACCCTTGAAGACAGACAGTAGCGAGCCACACACACAGTGCTTACAGCCAACAATAGTCTTTCCATTGCCACTATCAGGAAGGGGGGAGCCATTGGCCCTGATAGCCTGTAAGACAACGAAAAGGCAATACATGTATAGAAACTGAATGATCACTTACCTGTAACACACTTGCATACAGATAGTAGCGAGACACACACAGTTGCAGATGCACAGACCCTTGGTTCATGAGGTCTGAAAAACCTGTAAGACAAAAAAGAAAGTCAATACATGTATAGAAACGGAATGATCACTTACCTGTTACACACTTGCCGACAGATAGTAGCGAGTCACACACAGTTGCAGATGCACAGACCCTTGGTTCAGGAGGTCCGAAAAACCTGTAAGACAAAAAAAGAAAGTCAATACATGTATAGAAACTGAATGATCACCTACCTGTTACACACTTGCAGACAGATCGAAGCGAATCACACACAGTTGCAGATGCACAGACCCTTGGTTCATGCGTTCCGAAAAACCTGTAAGACAAAAAAAGAAAGTCAATATATGTATAGAAACTGAATGATCACTTACCTGTTATACACTTGCAGACAGATAGTAGCGAGTCAGACAAAGATGCAGATGCATAGACCCTTGGTTCATGTGGTCCGAAAAACCTGCAAGACAATAAAAAAAAGTCAATACATGTATAGAAACTGAATGATCACCTACCTGTTACACACTTGCAGACAGATAGTAGCGAGTCACACAAAGATGCAGATGCACAGACCATTGGTTCATGCGGTCCGAAAAACCTTTAAGACAAAAAAAGAAAGTCAATACATGTATAGAAACTGAATGATCACCTACCTGTTACACCCTTGAAGACAGACAGTAGCGAGCCACACACACAGTGCTTACAGCCAACAATAGTCTTTCCATTGCCACTATCAGGAAGGGGGGAGCCATTGGCCCTGATAGCCTGTAAGACAACGAAAAGGCAATACATGTATAGAAACTGAATGATCACTTACCTGTAACACACTTGCATACAGATAGTAGCGAGACACACACAGATGCAGATGCACAGACCCTTGGTTCATGTGGCCCGAAAAACCTGTAAGACAAAAAAAGAAAGTCAATACATGTATAGAAACTGAATGATCATCTACCTGTTACACACTTGCAGAAAGATAGTAGCGAGTCACACACAGTTGCAGATGCACAGACCCTTGGTTCATGAGGTCCGAAAAACCTGTAAGACAAAAAAAGAAAGTCAATACATGTATAGAAACTGAATGATCACCTACCTGTTACACACTTGCAGACAGACTGATAGCGAGCCACACACACAGTGCATACAGCCAACAATAGTCTTTCCATTGCCACTATCAGGAAGGGGGGAGCCATTGGCCCTGATAGCCTGTAAGAGAACGAAAAGTCAATACATGTATAGAAACTGAATGATTACTTACCTGTTACACACTTGCAGATAGATAGTAGCGAGACACACACAGTTGCAGATGCACAGACCCTTGGTTCATGAGGTCTGAAAAACCTGTAAGACAAAAAAGAAAGTCAATATATGTATAGAAACTGAATGATTACCAACCTGTTACACACTTGCAGACAGAGAGTAGCGATTCACACACAGTTGCAGATGCACAGAACCTTGGTTCATGTGGTCCGAAAAACCTGTAAGACAAAAAAAGAAAGTCAATACATGTATAGAAACTGAATGATCACTTACCTGTTATACACTTGCGGACAGATAGTAGCGAGTCAAACAAAGTTGCAGATGCACAGACCCTTGTTTCATGTGGTCCGAAAAACCTGTAAGACAAAAAAAAAAGTCAATACATGTATAGAAACTGAATGATCACCTACCTGTTACACACTTGCAGACAGATCGTAGCGAATCACACACAGTTGCAGATGCACAGACCCTTGGTTCATGTGGTCCGAAAAACCTGTAAGACAAAAAAAGAAAGTCAAAACATGTATAGAAACTGAATGATCACTTACCTGTTACACACTTGCAGAAGGATAGCGAGTCACACACAGTTGCAGATGCACAGACCCTTGGTTCATGCGGTCCGAAAAACCTTTAAGACAAAAAAAAGAAAGTCAATACATGTATAGAAACTGAATGATCACCTACCTGTTACACACTTGCAGACAGATTGATAGCGAGCCACACACACAGTGGCAATGTTTGGACCCTTGGTTCTTGCGGTCCGAAAAACCTGTAAGACAAAAAAAGAAAGTCAATACATGCATAGAAACTGAATGATCACCTACCTGTTACACACTTGCAGACAGATTGATAGCGAGCCACAAACACAGTGGCAATGGAAAGACCCTTGGTTCATGCGGTCCGAAAAACCTGTAAGACAAAAAAAGAAAGTCAATACATGTATAGAAATTGAATGACCACCTACCTGTTACACACTTGCAGACAGATAGCGAGTCACACACAGTTGCAGATGCACAGCCCCTTGGTTCATGTGGTCCGAAAAACCTGTAAGACAAAAAAAGAAAGTCAATACATGTATAGAAACTGAATGATCACCTACCTGTTACACACTTGCAGACAGATAGCGAGTCACACACAGTTGCAGATGCACAGACCCTTGGTTCATGTGTTCCGAAAAACCTGTAATACAAAAAAAGAAAGTCAATACATGTATAGAAACTGAATGATCACTTACCTGTTACACACTAGTAGACAGATAGTAGCAACTCACTCACAGTGGCAATGGAAAGACCCTTGGTTCATGCGGTCCGAAAAACCTGTAAGACAAAAAAAGAAAGTCAATACATGTATAGAAACTGAATGATCACCTACCTGTTACACACTTGCAGATGCACAGACCCTTGGTTCATGCGGTCCGAAAAACCTGTAAGACAAAAAAAGAAAGTCAATACATGTATAGAAACTGAATGATCACCTACCTGTTACACACTTGCAGACAGATATTAGCGAGTCACACACAGTTGGAGATGTACAGACCCTTGGTTCATGCGTACCGAAAAACCTGTAAGACAAAAAAAGAAAGTCAATACATGTATAGAAACTGAATGATCACCTACCTGTTACACACTTGCAGATGCACAGACCCTTGGTTCATGCGCTCCGAAAAACCTTTAAGACAAAAAAAAGAAAGTCAATACATGTATAGAAACTGAATGATCACCTACCTGTTACACACTTGCAAACAGATTGATAGCGAGCCACACACACAGTGGCAATGGAAAGACCCTTGTTTCATGCGGTCCGAAAAACCTGTAAGACAAAAAAAAGAAAGTCAATACACATATAGAAACTGAATGATCACCTACCTGTTACACACTTGCAGACAGATTGATAGCGAGCCACAAACACAGTGGCAATGGAAAGACCCTTGGTTCATGCGGTTCGAAAAACTTGTAAGACAAAAAAAGGAAGTCAATACATGTATAGAAACGGAATGATCACTTACCTGTTACACACTTGCCGACAGATAGTAGCGAGTCACACAAAGATGCAGATGCACAGACCCTTGGTTCATGCGGTCCGAAAAACCTGTAAGACAAAAAAAGAAAGTCAATATATGTATAGAAACTGAATGATCACTTACCTGTTATACACTTGCAGACAGATAGTAGCGAGTCAGACAAAGATGCAGATGCATAGACCCTTGGTTCATGTGGTCCGAAAAACCTGCAAGACAATAAAAAAAAGTCAATACATGTATAGAAACTGAATGATCACCTACCTGTTACACACTTGCAGACAGATAGTAGCGAGTCACACAAAGATGCAGATGCACAGACCCTTGGTTCATGCGGTCCGAAAAACCTTTAAGACAAAAAAAGAAAGTCAATACATGTATAGAAACTGAATGATCACCTACCTGTTACACCCTTGAAGACAGACAGTAGCGAGCCACACACACAGTGCTTACAGCCAACAATAGTCTTTCCATTGCCACTATCAGGAAGGGGGGAGCCATTGGCCCTGATAGCCTGTAAGACAACGAAAAGGCAATACCTGTATAGAAACTGAATGATCACTTACCTGTAACACACTTGCATACAGATAGTAGCGAGACACACACAGATGCAGATGCACAGACCCTTGGTTCATGTGGCCCGAAAAACCTGTAAGACAAAAAAAGAAAGTCAATACATGTATAGAAACTGAATGATCATCTACCTGTTACACACTTGCAGAAAGATAGTAGCGAGTCACACACAGTTGCAGATGCACAGACCCTTGGTTCATGTGGCCCGAAAAACCTGTAAGACAAAAAAAGAAAGTCAATACATGTATAGAAACTGAATGATCACCTACCTGTTACACACTTGCAGACAGACTGATAGCGAGCCACACACACAGTGCATACAGCCAACAATAGTCTTTCCATTGCCACTATCAGGAAGGGGGGAGCCATTGGCCCTGATAGCCTGTAAGACAACGAAAAGTCAATACATGTATAGAAACTGAATGATTACTTACCTGTTACACACTTGCAGATAGATAGTAGCGAGACACACACAGTTGCAGATGCACAGACCCTTGGTTCATGAGGTCTGAAAAACCTGTAAGACAAAAAAGAAAGTCAATATATGTATAGAAACTGAATGATTACCAACCTGTTACACACTTGCAGACAGAGAGTAGCGATTCACACACAGTTGCAGATGCACAGAACCTTGGTTCATGTGGTCCGAAAAACCTGTAAGACAAAAAAAGAAAGTCAATACATGTATAGAAACTGAATGATCACTTACCTGTTATACACTTGCAGACAGATAGTAGCGAGTCAAACAAAGTTGCAGATGCACAGACCCTTGTTTCATGTGGTCCGAAAAACCTGTAAGACAAAAAAAAAAGTCAATACATGTATAGAAACTGAATGATCACCTACCTGTTACACACTTGCAGACAGATCGTAGCGAATCACACACAGTTGCAGATGCACAGACCCTTGGTTCATGTGGTCCGAAAAACCTGTAAGACAAAAAAAGAAAGTCAAAACATGTATAGAAAGTGAATGATCACTTACCTGTTACACACTTGCAGAAGGATAGCGAGTCACACACAGTTGCAGATGCACAGACCCTTGGTTCATGCGGTCCGAAAAACCTTTAAGAAAAATAAAAGAAAGTCAATACATGTATAGAAACTGAATGATCACCTACCTGTTACACACTTGCAGACAGATTGATAGCGAGCCACACACACAGTGGCAATGGTAGGACCCTTGGTTCTTGCGGTCCGAAAAACCTGTAAGACAAAAAAAGAAAGTCAATACATGCATAGAAACTGAATGATCACCTACCTGTTACACACTTGCAGACAGATTGATAGCGAGCCACAAACACAGTGGCAATGGAAAGACCCTTGGTTCATGCGGTCCGAAAAACCTGTAAGACAAAAAAAGAAAGTCAATACATGTATAGAAATTGAATGACCACCTACCTGTTACACACTTGCAGACAGATAGCGAGTCACACACAGTTGCAGATGCACAGACCCTTGGTTCATGTGGTCCGAAAAACCTGTAAGACAAAAAAAGAAAGTCAATACATTTATAGAAACTGAATGATCACCTACCTGTTACACACTTGCAGACAGATAGCGAGTCACACACAGTTGCAGATGCACAGACCCTTGGTTCATGTGGTCCGAAAAACCTGTAATACAAAAAAAGAAAGTCAATGCATGTATAGAAACTGAATGATCACTTACCTGTTACACACTAGTAGACAGATAGTAGCAACTCACTCACAGTGGCAATGGAAAGACCCTTGGTTCATGCGGTCCGAAAAACCTGTAAGACAAAAAAAAAGAAAGTCAATACATGTATAGAAACTGAATGATCACTTACCTGTTACACACTTGCACACAGATTGTAGCGAATCACACACAGTTGCAGATGCACAGACACTTGGTTCATGCGTTCCGAAAAACCTTTAAGACAAAAAAATTAAGTCAATACATGTATAGAAACTGAATGATCACCAACCTGTTACACACTTGCAGAAAGATAGTAGCGAATCACAAACAGTTGCAGATGCACAGACCCTTGGTTCATGCGGTCCGAAAAACCTTTAAGACAAAAAAAGAAAGTCAATACATGTATAGAAACTGAATGATCACCTACCTGTTACACACTTGCCGACAGATATTAGCAAGTCACACACAGTTGGAGATGTACAGACCCTTGGTTCATGCGTACCGAAAAACCTGTAAGACAAAAAAAGAAAGTCAATACATGTATAGAAACTGAATGATCACCTACCTGTTACACACTTCCAAACAGATAGTAGCGAGTCACACACAGTTGCAGATGCACAGACCCTTGGTTCATGAGGTCCGAAAAACCTGTAAGACAAAAAAAGAAAGTCAATACATGTAAAGAAACTGAATGATCACCAACCTTTTAGTTGCAGATGCACAGACCCTTGGTTTATGTGGTCCGAAAGACCTTTAAGACAAAAAAATAAAGTCAATACATGTATAGAAACTGAATGATCACTTACCTGTTACACACTTGCAGACAGATAGTAGCGAGCCAGACACACAGTGGCAATGGAAAGACCATTGGTTGATGCGGTCCGAAAAACCTGTAAGACAAAAACAGAAAGTCAATACATGTATAGAAACTGAATGATCACTTACCTGTTACACACTTGCAGACAGATAGTAGCGAGTCAAACACAGTTGTAGATGCACAGACCCTTGGTTCATGAGTTCCGAAAAACCTGTAAGACAAAAAAATTAGGTCAATACATGTATAGAAACTGAATGATCACCTACCTGTTACACACTTACAGACAGATAGCGAGTCACATACAGTTGCAGATGCACAGACCCTTGGTTCATGCTGTCCGAAAAACCTTTAAGACAAAAAAAAGAAAGTCAATACATGTATAGAAACTGAATGATCACTTACCTGTTACACACTTGCAGACAGATAGCGAGTCACACATAGTTGCAGATGCACAGACCCTTGGTTTTTGTGGTCCGAAAAACCTGTAAGACAAAAAAAGAAAGTCAATACATGTTTAGAAACGGAATGATCACCTACCTATCACACACTTGCAGACAGATAGTAGCGAGTCACACACAGTTGCAGATGCACAGACCCTTGGTTCATGTGGTCCGAAAGACCTTTAAGACAAAAAAAGATAGTCAATACATGTATAGAAACGGAATGATCACTTACCTGTTACACACTTGCCGACAGATAGTAGCGAGTCACACACAGTTGCAGATGCACAGACCCTTGGTTCATGAGGTCCGAAAAACCTGTAAGACAAAAAAAGAAAGTCAAAACATGTATAGAAACTGAATGATCACTTACCTGTTACACACTTGCAGACAGATAGCGAGTCACACACAGTTGCAGATGCACAGACCCTTGGTTCATGTGGTCCGAAAAACCTGTAAGACAAAAAAAGAAAGTCAATACATGTATAGAAACTGAATGATCACCTACCTGTTACACACTTGCAGATGCACAGACCCTTGGTTCATGCGGTCCGAAAAACCTTTAAGACAAAAAAAGAAAGTCAATACATGTATAGAAACTGAATGATCACCTACCTGTTACACACTTGCCGACAGATATTAGCAAGTCACACACAGTTGGAGATGTACAGACCCTTGGTTCATGCGTACCGAAAAACCTGTAAGACAAAAAAAGAAAGTCAATACATGTATAGAAACTGAATGATCACCTACCTGTTACACACTTGCAGATGCACAGACCCTTGGTTCATGCGGTCCGAAAAACCTGTAAGACAAAAAATGAAAGTCAGTACATGTATAGAAACTGAATGATCACCTACCTGTTACACACTTCCAAACAGATAGTAGCGAGTCACACACAGTTGCAGATGCACAGACCCTTGGTTCATGAGGTCCGAAAAACCTGTAAGACAAAAATAGAAAGTCAATACATGTAAAGAAACTGAATGATCACCAACCTTTTAGTTGCCGATGCACAGACCCTTGGTTTATGTGGTCCGAAAGACCTTTAAGACAAAAAAATAAAGTCAATACATGTATAGAAACTGAATGATCACTTACCTGTTACACACTTGCAGACAGATAGTAGCGAGCCAGACACACAGTGGCAATGGAAAGACCATTGGTTGATGCGGTCCGAAAAACCTGTAAGACAAAAACAGAAAGTCAATACATGTATAGAAACTGAATGATCACTTACCTGTTACACACTTGCAGACAGATAGTAGCGAGTCAAACACAGTTGTAGATGCACAGACCCTTGGTTCATGAGTTCCGAAAAACCTGTAAGACAAAAAAATTAGGTCAATACATGTATAGAAACTGAATGATCACCTACCTGTTACACACTTACAGACAGATAGCGAGTCACATACAGTTGCAGATGCACAGACCCTTGGTTCATGCTGTCCGAAAAACCTTTAAGACAAAAAAAAGAAAGTCAATACATGTATAGAAACTGAATGATCACTTACCTGTTACACACTTGCAGACAGATAGCGAGTCACACATAGTTGCAGATGCACAGACCCTTGGTTTTTGTGGTCCGAAAAACCTGTAAGACAAAAAAAGAAAGTCAATACATGTTTAGAAACGGAATGATCACCTACCTATCACACACTTGCAGACAGATAGTAGCGAGTCACACACAGTTGCAGATGCACAGACCCTTGGTTCATGTGGTCCGAAAGACCTTTAAGACAAAAAAAGATAGTCAATACATGTATAGAAACGGAATGATCACTTACCTGTTACACACTTGCCGACAGATAGTAGCGAGTCACACACAGTTGCAGATGCACAGACCCTTGGTTCATGAGGTCCGAAAAACCTGTAAGACAAAAAAAGAAAGTCAAAACATGTATAGAAACTGAATGATCACTTACCTGTTACACACTTGCAGACAGATAGCGAGTCACACACAGTTGCAGATGCACAGACCCTTGGTTCATGTGGTCCGAAAAACCTGTAAGACAAAAAAAGAAAGTCAATACATGTATAGAAACTGAATGATCACCTACCTGTTACACACTTGCAGATGCACAGACCCTTGGTTCATGCGGTCCGAAAAACCTTTAAGACAAAAAAAGAAAGTCAATACATGTATAGAAACTGAATGATCACCTACCTGTTACACACTTGCCGACAGATATTAGCAAGTCACACACAGTTGGAGATGTACAGACCCTTGGTTCATGCGTACCGAAAAACCTGTAAGACAAAAAAAGAAAGTCAATACATGTATAGAAACTGAATGATCACCTACCTGTTACACACTTGCAGATGCACAGACCCTTGGTTCATGCGGTCCGAAAAACCTTTAGGACAAAAAAAAGAAAGTCAATACATGTATAGAAACTGAATGATCACCTACCTGTTACACACTTGCAAACAGATTGATAGCGAGCCACACACACAGTGGCAATGGAAAGACCCTTGTTTCATGCGGTCCGAAAAACCTGTAAGACAAAAAAAAGAAAGTCAATACACATATAGAAACTGAATGATCACCTACCTGTTACACACTTGCAGACAGATCGAAGCGAATCACACACAGTTGCAGATGCACAGACCCTTGGTTTATGCGTTCCGAAAAACCTGTAAGACAAAAAAAGAAAGTCAATATATGTATAGAAACTGAATGATCACTTACCTGTTATACACTTGCAGACAGATAGTAGCGAGTCAGACAAAGTTGCAGATGCATAGACCCTTGGTTCATGTGGTCCGAAAAACCTGCAAGACAATAAAAAAAAAGTCAATACATGTATAGAAACTGAATGATCACCTACCTGTTACACACTTGCAGATGCACAGACCCTTGGTTCATGCGGTCCGAAAAACCTGTAAGACAAAAAATGAAAGTCAGTACATGTATAGAAACTGAATGATCACCTACCTGTTACACACTTCCAAACAGATAGTAGCGAGTCACACACAGTTGCAGATGCACAGACCCTTGGTTCATGAGGTCCGAAAAACCTGTAAGACAAAAATAGAAAGTCAATACATGTAAAGAAACTGAATGATCACCAACCTTTTAGTTGCAGATGCACAGACCCTTGGTTTATGTGGTCCGAAAGACCTTTAAGACAAAAAAATAAAGTCAATACATGTATAGAAACTGAATGATCACTTACCTGTTACACACTTGCAGACAGATAGTAGCGAGCCAGACACACAGTGGCAATGGAAAGACCATTGGTTGATGCGGTCCGAAAAACCTGTAAGACAAAAACAGAAAGTCAATACATGTATAGAAACTGAATGATCACTTACCTGTTACACACTTGCAGACAGATAGTAGCGAGTCAAACACAGTTGTAGATGCACAGACCCTTGGTTCATGAGTTCCGAAAAACCTGTAAGACAAAAAAATTAGGTCAATACATGTATAGAAACTGAATGATCACCTACCTGTTACACACTTACAGACAGATAGCGAGTCACATACAGTTGCAGATGCACAGACCCTTGGTTCATGCTGTCCGAAAAACCTTTAAGACAAAAAAAAGAAAGTCAATACATGTATAGAAACTGAATGATCACTTACCTGTTACACACTTGCAGACAGATAGCGAGTCACACATAGTTGCAGATGCACAGACCCTTGGTTTTTGTGGTCCGAAAAACCTGTAAGACAAAAAAAGAAAGTCAATACATGTTTAGAAACGGAATGATCACCTACCTATCACACACTTGCAGACAGATAGTAGCGAGTCACACACAGTTGCAGATGCACAGACCCTTGGTTCATGTGGTCCGAAAGACCTTTAAGACAAAAAAAGATAGTCAATACATGTATAGAAACGGAATGATCACTTACCTGTTACACACTTGCCGACAGATAGTAGCGAGTCACACACAGTTGCAGATGCACAGACCCTTGGTTCATGAGGTCCGAAAAACCTGTAAGACAAAAAAAGAAAGTCAAAACATGTATAGAAACTGAATGATCACTTACCTGTTACACACTTGCAGACAGATAGCGAGTCACACACAGTTGCAGATGCACAGACCCTTGGTTCATGTGGTCCGAAAAACCTGTAAGACAAAAAAAGAAAGTCAATACATGTATAGAAACTGAATGATCACCTACCTGTTACACACTTGCAGATGCACAGACCCTTGGTTCATGCGGTCCGAAAAACCTTTAAGACAAAAAAAGAAAGTCAATACATGTATAGAAACTGAATGATCACCTACCTGTTACACACTTGCCGACAGATATTAGCAAGTCACACACAGTTGGAGATGTACAGACCCTTGGTTCATGCGTACCGAAAAACCTGTAAGACAAAAAAAGAAAGTCAATACATGTATAGAAACTGAATGATCACCTACCTGTTACACACTTGCAGATGCACAGACCCTTGGTTCATGCGGTCCGAAAAACCTTTAGGACAAAAAAAAGAAAGTCAATACATGTATAGAAACTGAATGATCACCTACCTGTTACACACTTGCAAACAGATTGATAGCGAGCCACACACACAGTGGCAATGGAAAGACCCTTGTTTCATGCGGTCCGAAAAACCTGTAAGACAAAAAAAAGAAAGTCAATACACATATAGAAACTGAATGATCACCTACCTGTTACACACTTGCAGACAGATCGAAGCGAATCACACACAGTTGCAGATGCACAGACCCTTGGTTTATGCGTTCCGAAAAACCTGTAAGACAAAAAAAGAAAGTCAATATATGTATAGAAACTGAATGATCACTTACCTGTTATACACTTGCAGACAGATAGTAGCGAGTCAGACAAAGTTGCAGATGCATAGACCCTTGGTTCATGTGGTCCGAAAAACCTGCAAGACAATAAAAAAAAAGTCAATACATGTATAGAAACTGAATGATCACCTACCTGTTACACACTTGCAGACAGATAGTAGCGAGTCACACAAAGATGCAGATGCACAGACCCTTGGTTCATGCGGTCCGAAAAACCTTTAAGACAAAAAAAGAAAGTCAATACATGTATAGAAACTGAATGATCACCTACCTGTTACACCCTTGAAGACAGACAGTAGCGAGCCACACACACAGTGCATACAGCCAACAATAGTCTTTCCATTGCCACTATCAGGAAGGGGGGAGCCATTGGCCCTGATAGCCTGTAAGACAACGAAAAGGCAATACATGTATAGAAACTGAATGATCACTTACCTGTAACACACTTGCATACAGATAGTAGCGAGACACACACAGTTGCCGATGCACAGACCCTTGGTTCATGAGGTCTAAAAAAACTTTAAGACAAAAAAGAAAGTCAATATATGTATAGAAACTGAATGATTACCAACCTGTTACACACTTGCACACAGAGAGTAGCGATTCACACACAGTTGCAGATGCACAGAACCTTGGTTCATTAGGTCCGAAAGACCTTTAAGACAAAAAAAGAAAGTCAATACATGTATAGAAACTGAATGATCACTTACCTGTAACACACTTGCAGACAGATAGTAGCGAGTCACACACAGTTGCAGATATAATGACTCTTGGTTCATGAGGTCCGAAAAACCTGTAAGACAAAAAAAGAAAGTCAATACATGTATAGAAACTGAATGATCACCTACCTGTTACACACTTGCAGACAGATAGTAGCGAGTCACACATAGTTGCAGATGCACAGAGCCTTGATTCATGAGGTCCGAAAGGCCTTTAAGACAAAAAAAGAAATTAAATACATGTATAGAAAATGAATGATCACCAACCTGTTACACACTTGCAGACAGATAGTAGCGAGTCACACACAGTTGCAGATGCACAGACCCTTGGTTCATGTGGTCCGAAAAACCTGCAAGACAATAAAAAAAAGTCAATACATGTATAGAAACTGAATGATCACCTACCTGTTACACACTTGCCGACAGATATTAGCAAGTCACACACAGTTGGAGATGTACAGACCCTTGGTTCATGCGTACCGAAAAACCTGTAAGACAAAAAAAGAAAGTCAATACATGTATAGAAACTGAATGATCACCTACCTGTTACACACTTGCAGATGCACAGACCCTTGGTTCATGCGGTCCGAAAAACCTTTAGGACAAAAAAAAGAAAGTCAATACATGTATAGAAACTGAATGATCACCTACCTGTTACACACTTGCAAACAGATTGATAGCGAGCCACACACACAGTGGCAATGGAAAGACCCTTGTTTCATGCGGTCCGAAAAACCTGTAAGACAAAAAAAAGAAAGTCAATACACATATAGAAACTGAATGATCACCTACCTGTTACACACTTGCAGACAGATCGAAGCGAATCACACACAGTTGCAGATGCACAGACCCTTGGTTTATGCGTTCCGAAAAACCTGTAAGACAAAAAAAGAAAGTCAATATATGTATAGAAACTGAATGATCACTTACCTGTTATACACTTGCAGACAGATAGTAGCGAGTCAGACAAAGTTGCAGATGCATAGACCCTTGGTTCATGTGGTCCGAAAAACCTGCAAGACAATAAAAAAAAAGTCAATACATGTATAGAAACTGAATGATCACCTACCTGTTACACACTTGCAGATGCACAGACCCTTGGTTCATGCGGTCCGAAAAACCTGTAAGACAAAAAATGAAAGTCAGTACATGTATAGAAACTGAATGATCACCTACCTGTTACACACTTCCAAACAGATAGTAGCGAGTCACACACAGTTGCAGATGCACAGACCCTTGGTTCATGAGGTCCGAAAAACCTGTAAGACAAAAATAGAAAGTCAATACATGTAAAGAAACTGAATGATCACCAACCTTTTAGTTGCAGATGCACAGACCCTTGGTTTATGTGGTCCGAAAGACCTTTAAGACAAAAAAATAAAGTCAATACATGTATAGAAACTGAATGATCACTTACCTGTTACACACTTGCAGACAGATAGTAGCGAGCCAGACACACAGTGGCAATGGAAAGACCATTGGTTGATGCGGTCCGAAAAACCTGTAAGACAAAAACAGAAAGTCAATACATGTATAGAAACTGAATGATCACTTACCTGTTACACACTTGCAGACAGATAGTAGCGAGTCAAACACAGTTGTAGATGCACAGACCCTTGGTTCATGAGTTCCGAAAAACCTGTAAGACAAAAAAATTAGGTCAATACATGTATAGAAACTGAATGATCACCTACCTGTTACACACTTACAGACAGATAGCGAGTCACATACAGTTGCAGATGCACAGACCCTTGGTTCATGCTGTCCGAAAAACCTTTAAGACAAAAAAAAGAAAGTCAATACATGTATAGAAACTGAATGATCACTTACCTGTTACACACTTGCAGACAGATAGCGAGTCACACATAGTTGCAGATGCACAGACCCTTGGTTTTTGTGGTCCGAAAAACCTGTAAGACAAAAAAAGAAAGTCAATACATGTTTAGAAACGGAATGATCACCTACCTATCACACACTTGCAGACAGATAGTAGCGAGTCACACACAGTTGCAGATGCACAGACCCTTGGTTCATGTGGTCCGAAAGACCTTTAAGACAAAAAAAGATAGTCAATACATGTATAGAAACGGAATGATCACTTACCTGTTACACACTTGCCGACAGATAGTAGCGAGTCACACACAGTTGCAGATGCACAGACCCTTGGTTCATGAGGTCCGAAAAACCTGTAAGACAAAAAAAGAAAGTCAAAACATGTATAGAAACTGAATGATCACTTACCTGTTACACACTTGCAGACAGATAGCGAGTCACACACAGTTGCAGATGCACAGACCCTTGGTTCATGTGGTCCGAAAAACCTGTAAGACAAAAAAAGAAAGTCAATACATGTATAGAAACTGAATGATCACCTACCTGTTACACACTTGCAGATGCACAGACCCTTGGTTCATGCGGTCCGAAAAACCTTTAAGACAAAAAAAGAAAGTCAATACATGTATAGAAACTGAATGATCACCTACCTGTTACACACTTGCCGACAGATATTAGCAAGTCACACACAGTTGGAGATGTACAGACCCTTGGTTCATGCGTACCGAAAAACCTGTAAGACAAAAAAAGAAAGTCAATACATGTATAGAAACTGAATGATCACCTACCTGTTACACACTTGCAGATGCACAGACCCTTGGTTCATGCGGTCCGAAAAACCTTTAGGACAAAAAAAAGAAAGTCAATACATGTATAGAAACTGAATGATCACCTACCTGTTACACACTTGCAAACAGATTGATAGCGAGCCACACACACAGTGGCAATGGAAAGACCCTTGTTTCATGCGGTCCGAAAAACCTGTAAGACAAAAAAAAGAAAGTCAATACACATATAGAAACTGAATGATCACCTACCTGTTACACACTTGCAGACAGATCGAAGCGAATCACACACAGTTGCAGATGCACAGACCCTTGGTTTATGCGTTCCGAAAAACCTGTAAGACAAAAAAAGAAAGTCAATATATGTATAGAAACTGAATGATCACTTACCTGTTATACACTTGCAGACAGATAGTAGCGAGTCAGACAAAGTTGCAGATGCATAGACCCTTGGTTCATGTGGTCCGAAAAACCTGCAAGACAATAAAAAAAAAGTCAATACATGTATAGAAACTGAATGATCACCTACCTGTTACACACTTGCAGACAGATAGTAGCGAGTCACACAAAGATGCAGATGCACAGACCCTTGGTTCATGCGGTCCGAAAAACCTTTAAGACAAAAAAAGAAAGTCAATACATGTATAGAAACTGAATGATCACCTACCTGTTACACCCTTGAAGACAGACAGTAGCGAGCCACACACACAGTGCATACAGCCAACAATAGTCTTTCCATTGCCACTATCAGGAAGGGGGGAGCCATTGGCCCTGATAGCCTGTAAGACAACGAAAAGGCAATACATGTATAGAAACTGAATGATCACTTACCTGTAACACACTTGCATACAGATAGTAGCGAGACACACACAGATGCAGATGCACAGACCCTTGGTTCATGTGGCCCGAAAAACCTGTAAGACAAAAAAAGAAAGTCAATACATGTATAGAAACTGAATGATCACCTACGTGTTACACACTTGCAGACAGACTGATAGCGAGCCACACACACAGTGCATACAGCCAACAATAGTCTTTCCATTGCCACTATCAGGAAGGGGGGAGCCATTGGCCCTGATAGCCTGTAAGAGAACGAAAAGTCAATACATGTATAGAAACTGAATGATTACTTACCTGTAACACACTTGCAGATAGATAGTAGCGAGACACACACAGTTGCCGATGCACAGACCCTTGGTTCATGAGGTCTAAAAAAACTTTAAGACAAAAAAGAAAGTCAATATATGTATAGAAACTGAATGATTACCAACCTGTTACACACTTGCACACAGAGAGTAGCGATTCACACACAGTTGCAGATGCACAGAACCTTGGTTCATTAGGTCCGAAAGACCTTTAAGACAAAAAAAGAAAGTCAATACATGTATAGAAACTGAATGATCACTTACCTGTAACACACTTGCAGACAGATAGTAGCGAGTCACACACAGTTGCAGATATAATGACTCTTGGTTCATGAGGTCCGAAAAACCTGTAAGACAAAAAAAGAAAGTCAATACATGTATAGAAACTGAATGATCACCTACCTGTTACACACTTGCAGACAGATAGTAGCGAGTCACACATAGTTGCAGATGCACAGAGCCTTGATTCATGAGGTCCGAAAGGCCTTTAAGACAAAAAAAGAAATTAAATACATGTATAGAAAATGAATGATCACCAACCTGTTACACACTTGCAGACAGATAGTAGCGAGTCACACACAGTTGCAGATGCACAGACCCTTGGTTCATGTGGTCCGAAAAACCTGCAAGACAATAAAAAAAAGTCAATACATGTATAGAAACTGAATGATCACCTACCTGTTACACACTTGCAAACAGATAGTAGCGAGTCACACAAAGATGTAGATGCACAGACCCTTGGTCCATGCTGTCCGAAAAACCTGTAAGACAAAAAAAGAAAGTCAATACATGTATAGAAACTGAATGATCACCTACCTGTTACACACTTGCAGAAAGATAGTAGCGAGTCACACACAGTTGCAGATTAAAATATATTCCTTAGAAGGATACACCTTCAGGGAGAAGAAGAGGTTGATGGACTTCTTAAGAACAAGTAACACAAAAAAGAAAGTCAATACATGTATAGAATCTGAATGATTACCAACCTGTTACACACTTGCAGACAGATAGTAGCGAGTCACACACAGTTGCAGATGCACAGACCCTTGGGTCATGTGGTCCGAAAGACCTTAAAGACAAAAAAAGAAAGTCAATACATGTATAGAAACTGAATGATCACCTATCTGTTACACACTTGCAGACAGATACTAGCGAGACACACAAAGTTGCAGATGCAGACCCTTGGTTCATGTGGTCCGAAAAACCTGTAAGACAAAAAAAGAAAGTCAATATATGTATAGAAACTGAATGATCACCTATCTGATACACACTTGCAGACAGATACTAGCGAGTCACACACAGTTGCAGATGCACAGACCCTTGGTTCATGCGTTCCGAAAGACCTTTACGACAAAAAAAGAAAGTCAATACATGTATAGAAACTGAATGATCACCTACCTGTTACACAGTTGCAGACAGATTGATAGTGAGCCACACAAACAGTGCATACAGCCAACAATAGTCTTTCCATTGCCAATATCAGGAAGGGGGGAGCCATTGGCCCTGATAGCCTGTAAGACATTGAAAAGGCAATACATGTATAGAAACTGAATGATCACTTACCTGTAACACACTTGCATACAGATAGTAGCGAGTCACACACAGTTGCAGATGCACAGACCCTTGGTTCATGCGGTCCGAAAAACCTGTAAGACAAAAAAAGAAAGTCAATATATGTATAGAAACTGAATGATCACCTATCTGATACACACTTGCAGACAGATACTAGCGAGTCACACACAGTTGCAGATGCACAGACCCTTGGTTCATGCGGTCCGAAAAACCTGTTAGACAAAAAAAAGAAAGTCAAAACATGTATAGAAACTGAATGATTACTTATCTGTAACACACTTACATACAGATAGTAGCGAGACACACAGTTGCAGATGCACAGACCCTTGGTTAATGTGGTCCGAAATACCTTTTAGACAAAAAAAAGAAAGTCAATACGTGTATAGAAACTGAATGATCACCTACCTGTTACACACTTGCAGAAAGATAGTAGCGAGTCACACATAGTTGCAGATTAAAATATATTTCTTCGAAGGATACACCTTCAGGGAGAAGAACAGGTTGATGGACTTCTTAAGAACCTGTAACACAAAAAAGAAAGTCAATACATGTATAGAAACTGAATAATCACCTACCTGTTACACACTTGCAAACAGATAGTAGCGAGTCACACACAGTTGCAGATGCACAGACCCTTGGTTAATGTGGTCCGAAATACCTTTTAGACAAAAAAAAGAAAGTCAATACGTGTATAGAAACTGAATGATCACCTACCTGTTACACACTTGCAGAAAGATAGTAGCGAGTCACACATAGTTGCAGATTAAAATATATTTCTTAGAAGGATACACCTTCAGGGAGAAGAAGAGGTTGATGGACTTCTTAAGAACCTGTAACACAAAAAAGAAAGTCAATACATGTATAGAAACTGAATAATCACCTACCTGTTACACACTTGCAGACAGATTGATAGCGAGCCACAAACACAGTGGCAATGGAAAGACCCTCGTTGGCTGTATGCACTATCAGGAAGGGGGAAGCCATTGGCCCTGATAGCCTGTAAGACAACGAAAAGGCAATACATGTATAGAAACTGAATGATCACCTACCTTTTACACACTTGCAGACAGAGAGTAGCGAGTCACACATAGTTGCAGATGCACAGACCCTTGGTTCATGTGGTCCAAAAGACCTTTAAGACAAAAAAAGAAAGTCAATACATGTACAGAAACTGAATGATTACCAACCTGTTACACACTTGCAGAAATATAGTAGCGAGTCACACACAGTTGCAGATGCACAGACCCTTGGTTCATGTCGTCCGAAAGACCTTTAAGACAAAAAAAGAAAGTCAATACATGTATAGAAACTGAATGATCACCTACTTGTTATACACTTGCAGACAGAGAGTAGCGAGTCACAAACAGTTGCAGATGCACAGACCCTTGGTTCATGCGTACCGAAAAACCTGTAAGACAAAAAAAGAAAGTCAATACATGTATAGAAACTGAATGATCACCTACCTGTTACACACTTGCCGACAGATAGTAGCGAGTCACACACAGTTGCAGATGCACAGACCCTTGAATCATGAGGTCTGAAAAACCTGTAAGACAAAAAAAGAAAGTTAACACATGTATAGAAATTGAATGATCACCTATCTGTTACACACTTGCAGACAGATTGATAGCGAGCCACACACACAGTGCATACAGCCAACAAGGGTCGTTCCATTGCCACTATCAGGAAGGGGGGAGCCATTGGTCCTGAAAGCCTGTAAGACAACGAAAAGGCAATACATGTATAGAAACTGAATGATCACCTACCTGTTACACACTTGCAGACAGAGAGTAGCGAGTCACACATAGTTGCAGATGCACAGACCCTTGGATCATGAGGTCTGAAAAACCTGTAAGACAAAAAAAGAAAGTTAAGACATGTATAGAAATTGAATGATCACCTATCTGTTACACACTTGCAGACAGATTGATAGTGAGCCACACACACAGTGCATACAGCCAACAAGGGTCGTTCCATTGCCACTATCAGGAAGGGGGGAGCCATTGGTCCTGAAAGCCTGTAAGACAACGAAAAGGCAATACATGTATAGAAACTGAATGATCACCTACCTGTTACACACTTGCAGACAGATAGTAGCGAGCCACACACACAGTGGCTATGGAAAGACCCTGGGTTCATGCGGTCCGAAAAACGTGTAAGACAAAAAAAGAAAGTCAATACATGTATAGAAACTGAATGATCACCTACCTATTACACACTTGCAGACAGATAGTAGCGAGTCACACACAGTTGCAGATGCACAGACCCTTGGTTCATGTGGTCCGAAAGACCTTTAAGACAAAAAAAGAAAGTCAATACATGTATAGAAACTGAATGATTACCAACCTGTTACACACTTGCAGAAAGATAGTAGCGAGTCACACACAGTTGCAGATGCACAGACCCTTGGTTCATGTCGTCCGAAAGACCTTTAAGACAAAAAAAGAAAGTCAATACATGTATAGAAACTGAATGATCACCTACTTGTTATACACTTGCAGACAGAGAGTAGCGAGTCACACACATTTGCAGATGCACAGACCCTTGGTTCATGTGGTCCGAACAACCTGTAAGACAAAAATAGAAAGTCAATACATGTATAGAAACTGAATGATCACCAACTTGTTACACACTTGCAGACAGATTGATAGAGAGCCACACACAGTGGAAATGGAAAGAACCTTGGTTCATGTGGTCCGAAAAACATTTAAGATACAAAAAGAAAGTCAATACATGTATAGAAACTGAATGATCACCTACCTGTTACACACTTGCCGACAGATAGTAGCGAGTCACACACAGTTGCAGATGCACAGACCCTTGGTTCATGAGGTCCGAAAGACCTTTCAGACAAAAAAAGAAAGTCAATACATGTATAGAAACTGAATGATCACCTACCTGTTACACACTTGCAGAAAGATTGATAGCGAGCCAAACACACAGTGGCAATGGAAAGACCCTTGGTTCATGCGGTTCGAAAAACCTGTAAGACAAAAAAAGAAAGTCAATACATGTATAGAAATTGAATGATCACCTACCTGTTACACACTTGCAGACAGATAGCGAGTCACACACAGTTGCAGATGCACAGACCCTTGGTTCATCCTGTCCGAAAAACCTGTTAGACAAAAAAAAGAAAGTCAAAACATGTATAGAAACTGAATGATTACTTATCTGTAACACACTTACATACAGATAGTAGCGAGACACACAGTTGCAGATGCACAGACCCTTGGTTAATGTGGTCCGAAATACCTTTTAGACAAAAAAAAGAAAGTCAATACGTGTATAGAAACTGAATGATCACCTACCTGTTACACACTTGCAGAAAGATAGTAGCGAGCCACACATAGTTGCAGATTAAAATATATTTCTTAGAAGGATACACCTTCAGGGAGAAGAAGAGGTTGATGGACTTCTTAAGAACCTGTAACACAAAAAAGAAAGTCAATACATGTATAGAAACTGAATAATCACCTACCTGTTACACACTTGCAAACAGATAGTAGCGAGTCACACACAGTTGCAGATGCACAGACCCTTGTTTCATGAGGTCCGAAAAACCTGTAAGACAAAAAAGAAAGTCAAAACATGTATAGAAACTGAATGATTACTTACCTGTAACACACTTGTAGATAGATAGTAGCGAGTCACACACACAGTGCCAATGGAAAGATCCTTGGTTCATGTGGTCCGAAAGACCTTTAAGACAAAAAAAAAGAAAGTCAATACATGTATAGAAACTGAATGATCACCTACCTGTTACACACTTGCAGACAGATTGATAGCGAGCCACAAACACAGTGGCAATGGAAAGACCCTCGTTGGCTGTATGCACTATCAGGAAGGGGGAAGCCATTGGCCCTGATAGCCTGTAAGACAACGAAAAGGCAATACATGTATAGAAACTGAATGATCACCTACCTTTTACACACTTGCAGACAGAGAGTAGCGAGTCACACATAGTTGCAGATGCACAGACCCTTGGTTCATGTCGTCCGAAAGACCTTTAAGACAAAAAAAGAAAGTCAATACATGTATAGAAACTGAATGATTACCAACCTGTTACACACTTGCAGAAAGATAGTAGCGAGTCACACACAGTTGCAGATGCACAGACCCTTGGTTCATGTGGTCCGAAAAACCTTTAAGACAAAAAAAGAAAGTCAATACATGTACAGAAACTGAATGATTACCAACCTGTTACACACTTGCAGAAAGATAGTAGCGAGTCACACACAGTTGCAGATGCACAGACCCTTGGTTCATGTCGTCCGAAAGACCTTTAAGACAAAAAAAGAAAGTCAATACATGTATAGAAACTGAATGATCACCTACTTGTTATACACTTGCAGACAGAGAGTAGCGAGTCACACACATTTGCAGATGCACAGACCCTTGGTTCATGTGGTCCGAACAACCTGTAAGACAAAAATAGAAAGTCAATACATGTATAGAAACTGAATGATCACCAACTTGTTACACACTTGCAGACAGATTGATAGAGAGCCACACACAGTGGCAATGGAAAGACCCTTGGTTCATGTGGTCCGAAAAACCTTTAAGATAAAAAAAGAAAGTCAATACATGTATAGAAACTGAATGATCACCTACCTGTTACACATTTGCAGACAGATAGTAGCGAGTCACACACAGTTGCAGATGCACAGACCCTTAGTTCATGCGGTCTGAAAAACCTGTAAGACAAAAATAGAAAGTCAATACATGTATTGAAACTGAATGATCACCTACCTGTTACACACTTGCAGACAGAGAGTAGCGAGTCACACATAGTTGCAGATGCACAGACCCTTGGATCATGAGGTCTGAAAAACCTGTAAGACAAAAAAAGAAAGTTAAGACATGTATAGAAATTGAATGATCACCTATCTGTTACACACTTGCAGACAGATTGATAGCGAGCCACACACACAGTGCATACAGCCAACAAGGGTCGTTCCATTGCCACTATCAGGAAGGGGGGAGCCATTGGTCCTGAAAGCCTGTAAGACAACGAAAAGGCAATACATGTATAGAAACTGAATGATCACCTACCTGGTACACACTTGCAGACAGATAGTAGCGAGCCACACACACAGTGGCTATGGAAAGACCCTGGGTTCATGCGGTCCGAAAAACGTGTAAGACAAAAAAAGAAAGTCAATACATGTATAGAAACTGAATGATCACCTACCTATTACACACTTGCAGACAGATAGTAGTGAGTCACACACAGTTGCAGATGCACAGACCCTTGGTTTATGTGGTCCGAAAGACCTTTAAGACAAAAAAAGAAAGTCAATACATGTATAGAAACTGAATGATCACCTACTTGTTACACACTTGCAGTCAGAGAGTAGCGAGTCACACACAGTTGCAGATGCACAGACCCTTGGTTCATGTGGTCCGAACAACCTGTAAGACAAAAATAGAAAGTCAATACATGTATAGAAACTGAATGATCACCAACTTGTTACACACTTGCAGACAGATTGATAGAGAGCCACACACAGTGGAAATGGAAAGACCCTTGGTTCATGTGGTCCGAAAAACCTGTAAGACAAAAAAAGAAAGTCAATACATGTATAGAAACGGAATGATCACTTACCTGTTACACACTTGCCGACAGATAGTAGCGAGTCACACACAGTTGCAGATGCACAGACCCTTGGTTCATGAGGTCCGAAAGACCTTTCAGACAAAAAAAGAAAGTCAATACATGTATAGAAACTGAATGATCACCTACCTGTTACACACTTGCAGAAAGATTGATAGCGAGCCAAACACACAGTGGCAATGGAAAGACCCTTGGTTCATGCGTTCCGAAAAACTTGTAAGACAAAATTTAGGTCAATACATGTATAGAAACTGAATGATCACTTACCTGTTACACACTTGCAGACAGAGAGTAGCAAGTCAAACATAGTTGCAGATGCACAGACCCTTGGTTTTTGTGGTCTGAAAAATCTGTAAGACAAAAAAAGAAAGTCAATACATGTATAGAAACGGAATGATCACTTACCTGTTACACACTTGCCGACAGATAGTAGCAAGTCACACACAGTTGCAGATGCACAGACCCTTGGTTCATGAGGTCCAAAAAACCTGTAAGACAAAAAAAGAAAGTCAAAATATGTATAGAAACTGAATGATCACCTACCTGTTACACACTTGCAGAAAGATTGATAGCGAGCCACAAACACAGTGGCAATGGAAAGACCCTTGGTTCATGCAGTCCGAAAAACCTGTAAGCCAAAAAAAGAAAGTCAAAACATGTATAGAAACTGAATGATCACTTACCTGTTACACACTTGCAGACAGATCGTAGCGAATCACACACAGTTGCAGATGCACAGACCCTTGGTTCATGCGTTCCGAAAAACCTGTAAGACAAAAAAAGAAAGTCAATATATGTATAGAAACTGAATGATCACTTACCTGTTATACACTTGCAGACAGATAGTAGCGAGTCAGACAAAGTTGCAGATGCACAGACCCTTGTTTCATGTGGTCCGAAAAACCTGTAAGACAAAAAAAGAAAGTCAATACATGTATAGAAACTGAATGATCACCTACCTGTTACACACTTGCAGACAGATCGTAGCGAATCACACACAGTTGCAGATGCACAGACCCTTGGTTCATGTGGTCCGAAAAAGCTGTAAGACAACAAAAGAAAGTCAATACATGTATAGAAACTGAATGATCACTTACCTGTTACACACTTGTAGACAGATAGTAGCAAGTCACTCACAGTGGCAATGGAAAGACCCTTGGTTCAAGCGGTCCGAAAAACTTGTAAGACAAAAAAAAGAAAGTCAATACATGTATAGAAACTGAATGATCACTTACCTGTTATACACTTGCAGAAAGATAGTAGCGAGTCACACACAGTTGCAGATGCACAGACCCTTGGTTCATGCTGTCCGAAAAACCTTTAAGACAAAAAAAAGAAAGTCAATACATGTATAGAAACTGAATGATCACCTACCTGTTATACACTTGCAGAAAGATAGTAGCGAGTCACACATAGTTGCAGATTAAAATATATTTCTTAGAAGGATACACCTTCAGGGAGAAGAAGAGGTTGATGGACTTCTTAAGAACCTGTAACACAAAAAAGAAAGTCAAAACATGTATAGAAACTGAATGATTACTTACCTGTAACACACTTGCAGAAAGATAGTAGCGAGTCACACACAGTTGCAGATGCACAGACCCTTGGTTCATGTCGTCCGAAAGACCTTTAAGACAAAAAAAGAAAGTCAATACATGTATAGAAACTGAATGATCACCTACTTGTTATACACTTGCAGACAGAGAGTAGCGAGTCACACACAGTTGCAGATGCACAGACCCTTGGTTCATGTGGTCCGAACAACCTGTAAGACAAAAATAGAAAGTCAATACATGTATAGAAACTGAATGATCACCAACTTGTTACACACTTGCAGACAGATTGATAGAGAGCCACACACAGTGGAAATGGAAAGACCCTTGGTTCATGCGGTCTGAAAAACCTGTAAGACAAAAATAGAAAGTCAAAACATGTATTGAAACTGAATGATCACCTACCTATTACACACTTGCAGACAGACAGTAGCAACTCACTCACAGTGGCAATGGAAAGACTCTTGGTTCATGCGGTCCGAAAAACCTGTAAGACAAAAATAGAAAGTCAATACATGTATAGAAACTGAATGAACACTTACCTGTTACACACTTGCCGACAGATAGTAGCGAGTCACACACAGTTGCAGATGCACAGACCCTTGGTTCATGAGGTCCGAAAGACCTTTCAGACAAAAAAAGAAAGTCAATACATGTATAGAAACTGAATGATCACCTACCTGTTACACACTTGCAGAAAGATTGATAGCGAGCCAAACACACAGTGGCAATGGAAAGACCCTTGTTTCATGCGGTCCGAAAAACCTGTAAGACAAAAAAAATGAAAGTCAATACACATATAGAAACTGAATGATCACCTATCTGTTACACACTTGCAGACAGATTGATAGCGAGCCACAAACACAGTGGCAATGGAAAGACCCTTGGTTCATGCGGTTCGAAAAACCTGTAAGACAAAAAAAGAAAGTCAATACATGTATAGAAATTGAATGATCACCTACCTGTTACACACTTGCAGACAGATAGCGAGTCACACACAGTTGCAGATGCACAGACCCTTGGTTCATGCTGTCCGAAAAACCTTTAAGACAAAAAAAAGAAAGTCAATACATGTATAGAAACTGAATGATCACCTACCTGTTATACACTTGCAGACAGATAGTAGCGAGTCACACACACAGTGGCAATGGAAAGACCCTTGGTTCATGTGGTCCGAAAAACCTGTAAGACAAAAAAAGAAAGTCAATACATGTATAGAAACGGAATGATCACTTACCTGTTACACACTTGCCGACAGATAGTAGCGAGTCACACACAGTTGCAGATGCACAGACCCTTGGTTCATGAGGTCCGAAAGACCTTTCAGACAAAAAAAGAAAGTCAATACATGTATAGAAACTGAATGATCACCTACCTGTTACACACTTGCAGAAAGATTGATAGCGAGCCAAACTCACAGTGGCAATGGAAAGACCCTTGTTTCATGCGGTCCGAAAAACCTGTAAGACAAAAAAAAGAAAGTCAATACACATATAGAAACTGAATGATCACCTACCTGTTACACACTTGCAGACAGATTGATAGCGAGCCACACACACAGTGGCAATGTAAAGTCCCTGGGTTCATGCGGTCCGAAAAACATGTAAGACAAAAAAGAAAGTCAATACATGTATAGAAACTGAATGATCACCAAACAATTAGTTGCAGATGCACAGACCCTTGGTTCATGCGGTCCGAAAAACCTGTAAGACAAAAAATGAAAGTCAGTACATGTATAGAAACTGAATGATCACCTACCTGTTACACACTTGCAAACAGATAGTAGCGAGTCACACACAGTTGCAGATGCACAGACCCTTGGTTCATGAGGTCCGAAAAACCTGTAAGACAAAAATAGAAAGTCAATACATGTATAGAAACTGAATGATCACCAACCTTTTAGTTGCAGATGCACAGACCCTTGGTTTATGTGGTCCGAAAGACTTGTAAGACAAAAAAATAAAGTCAATACATGTATAGAAACTGAATGATCACTTACCTGTTACACACTTGCAGACAGATAGTAGCGAGCCACACACACAGTGGCAATGGAAAGACCATTGGTTGATGTGGTCCGAAAAACCTGTAAGACAAAAACTGAAAGTCAATACATGTATAGAAACTGAATGATCACTTACCTGTTACACACTTGCAGACAGATAGTAGCGAGTCAAACACAGTTGTAGATGCACAGACCCTTGGTTCATAAGTTCCGAAAAACCTGTAAGACAAAAACAGAAAGTCAATACATGTATAGAAACTGAATGATCACTTACCTGTTACACACTTGCAGACAGATAGTAGCGAATCACACACAGTTGCAGATGCACAGACCCTTGGTTCATGCGTTCCGAAAAACCTGTAAGACAAAAAAAGAAAGTCAATATATGTATAGAAACTGAATGATCACTTACCTGTTATACACTTGCAGACAGATAGTAGCGAGTCAGACAAAGTTGCAGATGCACAGACCCTTGTTTCATGTGGTCCGAAAAACCTGTAAGACAAAAAAAGAAAGTCAATACATGTATAGAAACTGAATGATCACCTACCTGTTACACACTTGCAGACAGATAGTAGCGAATCACACACAGTTGCAGATGCACAGACCCTTGGTTCATGTGGTCCGAAAAAGCTGTAAGACAACAAAAGAAAGTCAATACATGTATAGAAACTGAATGATCACTTACCTGTTACACACTTGTAGACAGATAGTAGCAAGTCACTCACAGTGGCAATGGAAAGACCCTTGGTTCAAGCGGTCCGAAAAACTTGTAAGACAAAAAAAAGAAAGTCAATACATGTATAGAAACTGAATGATTACTTACCTGTAACACACTTGCAGAAAGATAGTAGCGAGTCACACACAGTTGCAGATGCACAGACCCTTGGTTCATGTCGTCCGAAAGACCTTTAAGACAAAAAAAGAAAGTCAATACATGTATAGAAACTGAATGATCACCTACTTGTTATACACTTGCAGACAGAGAGTAGCGAGTCACACACAGTTGCAGATGCACAGACCCTTGGTTCATGTGGTCCGAACAACCTGTAAGACAAAAATAGAAAGTCAATACATGTATAGAAACTGAATGATCACTAACTTGTTACACACTTGCAGACAGATTGATAGAGAGCCACACACAGTGGAAATGGAAAGACCCTTGGTTCATGCGGTCTGAAAAACCTGTAAGACAAAAATAGAAAGTCAAAACATGTAATGAAACTGAATGATCACCTACCTATTACACACTTGCAGACAGACAGTAGCAACTCACTCACAGTGGCAATGGAAAGACTCTTGGTTCATGCGGTCCGAAAAACCTGTAAGACAAAAATAGAAAGTCAATACATGTATAGAAACTGAATGAACACTTACCTGTTACACACTTGCCGACAGATAGTAGCGAGTCACACACAGTTGCAGATGCACAGACCCTTGGTTCATGAGGTCCGAAAGACCTTTCAGACAAAAAAAGAAAGTCAATACATGTATAGAAACTGAATGATCACCTACCTGTTACACACTTGCAGAAAGATTGATAGCGAGCCAAACACACAGTGGCAATGGAAAGACCCTTGTTTCATGCGGTCCGAAAAACCTGTAAGACAAAAAAAATGAAAGTCAATACACATATAGAAACTGAATGATCACCTATCTGTTACACACTTGCAGACAGATTGATAGCGAGCCACAAACACAGTGGCAATGGAAAGACCCTTGGTTCATGCGGTTCGAAAAACCTGTAAGACAAAAAAAGAAAGTCAATACATGTATAGAAATTGAATGATCACCTACCTGTTACACACTTGCAGACAGATAGCGAGTCACACACAGTTGCAGATGCACAGACCCTTGGTTCATGCTGTCCGAAAAACCTTTAAGACAAAAAAAAGAAAGTCAATACATGTATAGAAACTGAATGATCACTTACCTGTTATACACTTGCAGACAGATAGTAGCGAGTCACACACACAGTGGCAATGGAAAGACCCTTGGTTCATGCGGTCCGAAAAACCTGTAAGACAAAAAATGAAAGTCAGTACATGTATAGAAACTGAATGATCACCTACCTGTTACACACTTGCAGACAGATAGTAGCGAGTCACACACAGTTGCAGATGCACAGACCCTTGGTTCATGCGGTCCGAAAAACCTGTAAGACAAAAAATGAAAGTCAGTACATGTATAGAAACTGAATGATCACCTACCTGTTACACACTTGCAGACAGATTGATAGCGAGCCACACACACAGTGGCAATGTAAAGTCCCTGGGTTCATGCGGTCCGAAAAACATGTAAGACAAAAAAGAAAGTCAATACATGTATAGAAACTGAATGATCACCAACCAATTAGTTGCAGATGCACAGACCCTTGGTTCATGCGGTCCGAAAAACCTGTAAGACAAAAAATGAAAGTCAGTACATGTATAGAAACTGAATGATCACCTACCTGTTACACACTTGCAGACAGATAGTAGCGAGTCACACACAGTTGCAGATGCACAGACCCTTGGTTCATGAGGTCTGAAAAACCTGTAAGACAAAAATAGAAAGTCAATACATGTATAGAAACTGAATGATCACCAACCTTTTAGTTGCAGA
This sequence comes from Salminus brasiliensis, assembly GCF_030463535.1. Taxonomy (NCBI): domain Eukaryota; kingdom Metazoa; phylum Chordata; class Actinopteri; order Characiformes; family Bryconidae; genus Salminus; species Salminus brasiliensis. Next base: position 10,250,429 of record NC_132881.1, on the reverse strand, counting down.
TGCACAGACCCTTGGTTTATGTGGTCCGAAAGACCTTTAAGACAAAAAAATAAAGTCAATACATGTATAGAAACTGAATGATCACTTACCTGTTACACACTTGCAGACAGATAGTAGCGAGCCACACACACAGTGGCAATGGAAAGACCATTGGTTGATGTGGTCCGAAAAACCTGTAAGACAAAAACAGAAAGTCAATACATGTATAGAAACTGAATGATCACTTACCTGTTACACACTTGCAGACAGATAGTAGCGAGTCAAACACAGTTGTAGATGCACAGACCCTTGGTTCATAAGTTCCGAAAAACCTGTAAGACAAAAACAGAAAGTCAATACATGTATAGAAACTGAATGATCACTTACCTGTTACACACTTGCAGACAGATAGTAGCGAGTCAAACACAGTTGTAGATGCACAGACCCTTGGTTCATGAGTTCCGAAAAACCTGTAAGACAAAAAAAGAAAGTCAATACATGTATAGAAACTGAATGATCACCTACCTGTTACACACTTGCAGACAGATAGCGAGTCACATACAGTTGCAGATGCACAGACCCTTGGTTCATGCTGTCCGAAAAACCTTTAAGACAAAAAAAAGAAAGTCAATACATGTATAGAAACTGAATGATCACCTACCTGTTACACACTTGCAGACAGACAGTAGCGAGTCACACACACAGTGGCAATGGAAAGACCCTTGGTTCATGCGGTCCGAAAAACCTGTAAGACAAAAAAATTAGGTCAATACATGTATAGAAACTGAATGATCTCTTACCTGTTACACACTTGCAGACAGAGAGAAACAAGTCACACATAGTTGCATATGCACAGACCCTTGGTTTTTGTGGTCCTAAAAACCTGTAAGACAAAAAAAGAAAGTCAATACATGTATAGAAACTGAATGATCACTTACCTGTTACACACTTGCAGACAGATAGCGAGTCACACACAGTTGCAGATTCACCGACCCTTGGTTCATGTGGTCCGACAAACCTGTAAGACAAAAAAAGAAAGTCAAAACATGTATAGAAATTGAATGATCACTTACCTGTTACACACTTGCAGACAGATAGCGAGTCACACACAGTTGCAGATGCACAGACCCTTGGTTCATTTGGTCCGAAAAACCTGTAAGACAAAAAAGAAAGTCAAAACATGTATAGAAACTGAATGATCACCTACCTGTTACACACTTGCAGACAGATAGTAGCAACTCACTCACAGTGACAATGGAAAGACCCTTGGTTCATTCGGTCTGAAAAACCTGTAAGACAAAAAAAAGAAAGTCAATACATGTATAGAAACTGAATGATCACCTACCTGTTACACACTTGCAGACAGATTGATAGCGAGCCACAAACACAGTGGCAATGGAAAGACCCTTGGTTCATGCGGTCCGAAAAACCTGTAAGACAAAAAAAGAAAGTCAATACATGTATAGAAACTGAATGATCACCTACCTGTTACACACTTGCAGACAGATATTAGCGAGTCACACACAGTTGGAGATGCACAGACCCTTGGTTCATGCGTACCGAAAAACCTGTAAGACAAAAAAAGAAAGTCAATACATGTATAGAAACTGAATGATCACCTACCTGTTACACACTTGCAGATGCACAGACCCTTGGTTAATGCGGTCCGAAAAACCTTTAAGACAAAAAAAAGAAAGTCAATACATGTATAGAAACTGAATGATCACCTACCTGTTACACACTTGCAGACAGATTGATAGCGAGCCACAAACACAGTGGCAATGGAAAGACCCTTGGTTCATGCGGTCCGAAAAACCTGTAAGACAAAAAAAGAAAGTCAATACATATATAGAAATTGAATGATCACCTACCTGTTACACACTTGCACACAGATCGTAGCGAATCACACACAGTTGGAGATGCACAGACCCTTGGTTCATGCGTTCCGAAAAACCTGTAAGACAAAAAAAGAAAGTCAATACATGTATAGAAACTGAATGATCACTTACCTGTTACACACTTGCACACAGATCGTAGCGAATCACACACAGTTGGAGATGCACAGACCCTTGGTTCATGCGTTCCGAAAAACCTGTAAGACAAAAAAAGAAAGTCACTACATGTATAGAAACTGAATGATCACTTACCTGTTACACACTTGCACACAGATCGTAGCGAATCACACACAGTTGGAGATGCACAGACCCTTGGTTCATGCGTTCCGAAAAACCTGTAAGACAAAAAAAGAAAGTCACTACATGTATAGAAACTGAATGATCACTTACCTGTTACACACTTGCAGACAGATAGCGAGTCACACACAGTTGCAGATTCACCGACCCTTGGTTCATGTGGTCCGACAAACCTGTAAGACAAAAAAAGAAAGTCAAAACATGTATAGAAATTGAATGATCAATTACCTGTTACACACTTGCAGACAGATAGCGAGTCACACACAGTTGCAGATGCACAGACCCTTGGTTCATGTGGTCTGAAAAACCTGTAAGACAAAAAAAGAAAGTCAATACATGTATAGAAACTGAATGATCACTTACCTGTTACACACTTGCACACAGATCGTAGCGAATCACACACAGTTGGAGATGCACAGACCCTTGGTTCATGCGTTCCGAAAAACCTGTAAGACAAAAAAAGAAAGTCACTACATGTATAGAAACTGAATGATCACTTACCTGTTACACATTTGCAGACAAATAGTAGCGAGCCACACACACAGTGACAATGGAAAGACCATTGGTTGATGCGGTCCGAAAAACCTGTAAGACAAAAACAGAAAGTCAATACATGTATAGAAACTGAATGATCACTTACCTGTTACACACTTGCAGACAGAGAGTAGCAAGTCACACATAGTTGCAGATGCACAGACCCTTGGTTTTTGTGGTCAGAAAAACCTGTAAGACAAAAAAAGAAAGTCAATACATGTATTGAAACGGAATGACCACCTACCTATCACACACTTGCAGACAGATAGTAGAGAGTCACACACAGTTGCAGATTCACAGACCCTTGGTTCATGTGGTCCGAAAGACCTTTAAGACAAAAAAAGAAAGTCAATACATGTATAGAAACGGAATGATCACTTACCTGTTACACACTTGCCGACAGATAGTAGCGAGTCACACACAGTTGCAGATGCACAGACCCTTGGTTCATGAGGTCCGAAAAACCTGTAAGCCAAAAAAAGAAAGTCAAAACATGTATAGAAACTGAATGATAACTTACCTGTTACACACTTGCAGACAGATCGTAGCGAATCACACACAGTTGCAGATGCACAGACCCTTGGTTCATGCGTTCCGAAAAACGTGTAAGACAAAAAAAGAAAGTCAATATATGTACAGAAACTGAATGATCACTTACCTGTTATACACTTGCAGACAGATAGTAGCGAGTCAGACAAAGTTGCAGATGCACAGACCCTTGTTTCATGTGGTCCGAAAAACCTGTAAGACAAAAAAAGAAAGTCAATACATGCATAGAAACTGAATGATCACCTACCTGTTACACACTTGCAGACAGATTGATAGCGAGCCACAAACACAGTGGCAATGGAAAGACCCTTGGTTCATGCGGTCCGAAAAACCTGTAAGACAAAAAAAGAAAGTCAATACATGTATAGAAACTGAATGATCACTTACCTGTTACACACTTGCACACAGATCGTAGCGAATCACACACAGTTGGAGATGCACAGACCCTTGGTTCATGCGTTCCGAAAAACCTGTAAGACAAAAAAAGAAAGTCACTACATGTATAGAAACTGAATGATCACTTACCTGTTACACACTTGCACACAGATCGTAGCGAATCACACACAGTTGGAGATGCACAGACCCTTGGTTCATGCGTTCCGAAAAACCTGTAAGACAAAAAAAGAAAGTCACTACATGTATAGAAACTGAATGATCACTTACCTGTTACACACTTGCAGACAGATAGCGAGTCACACACAGTTGCAGATTCACCGACCCTTGGTTCATGTGGTCCGACAAACCTGTAAGACAAAAAAAGAAAGTCAAAACATGTATAGAAATTGAATGATCACTTACCTGTTACACACTTGCAGACAGATAGCGAGTCACACACAGTTGCAGATGCACAGACCCTTGGTTCATGTGGTCTGAAAAACCTGTAAGACAAAAAAAGAAAGTCAATACATGTATAGAAACTGAATGATCACTTACCTGTTACACACTTGCACACAGATCGTAGCGAATCACACACAGTTGGAGATGCACAGACCCTTGGTTCATGCGTTCCGAAAAACCTGTAAGACAAAAAAAGAAAGTCACTACATGTATAGAAACTGAATGATCACTTACCTGTTACACATTTGCAGACAAATAGTAGCGAGCCACACACACAGTGACAATGGAAAGACCATTGGTTGATGCGGTCCGAAAAACCTGTAAGACAAAAACAGAAAGTCAATACATGTATAGAAACTGAATGATCACTTACCTGTTACACACTTGCAGACAGAGAGTAGCAAGTCACACATAGTTGCAGATGCACAGACCCTTGGTTTTTGTGGTCAGAAAAACCTGTAAGACAAAAAAAGAAAGTCAATACATGTATTGAAACGGAATGACCACCTACCTATCACACACTTGCAGACAGATAGTAGAGAGTCACACACAGTTGCAGATTCACAGACCCTTGGTTCATGTGGTCCGAAAAACCTTTAAGACAAAAAAAAGAAAGTCAATACATGTATAGAAACTGAATGATCACCTACCTGTTACACACTTGCAGACAGATTGATAGCGAGCCACAAACACAGTGGCAATGGAAAGACCCTTGGTTCATGCGGTCCGAAAAACCTGTAAGACAAAAAAAGAAAGTCAATACATATATAGAAATTGAATGATCACCTACCTGTTACACACTTGCACACAGATCGTAGCGAATCACACACAGTTGGAGATGCACAGACCCTTGGTTCATGCGTTCCGAAAAACCTGTAAGACAAAAAAAGAAAGTCAATACATGTATAGAAACTGAATGATCACTTACCTGTTACACACTTGCACACAGATCGTAGCGAATCACACACAGTTGGAGATGCACAGACCCTTGGTTCATGCGTTCCGAAAAACCTGTAAGACAAAAAAAGAAAGTCACTACATGTATAGAAACTGAATGATCACTTACCTGTTACACACTTGCACACAGATCGTAGCGAATCACACACAGTTGGAGATGCACAGACCCTTGGTTCATGCGTTCCGAAAAACCTGTAAGACAAAAAAAGAAAGTCACTACATGTATAGAAACTGAATGATCACTTACCTGTTACACACTTGCAGACAGATAGCGAGTCACACACAGTTGCAGATTCACCGACCCTTGGTTCATGTGGTCCGACAAACCTGTAAGACAAAAAAAGAAAGTCAAAACATGTATAGAAATTGAATGATCACTTACCTGTTACACACTTGCAGACAGATAGCGAGTCACACACAGTTGCAGATGCACAGACCCTTGGTTCATGTGGTCTGAAAAACCTGTAAGACAAAAAAAGAAAGTCAATACATGTATAGAAACTGAATGATCACTTACCTGTTACACACTTGCACACAGATCGTAGCGAATCACACACAGTTGGAGATGCACAGACCCTTGGTTCATGCGTTCCGAAAAACCTGTAAGACAAAAAAAGAAAGTCACTACATGTATAGAAACTGAATGATCACTTACCTGTTACACATTTGCAGACAAATAGTAGCGAGCCACACACACAGTGACAATGGAAAGACCATTGGTTGATGCGGTCCGAAAAACCTGTAAGACAAAAACAGAAAGTCAATACATGTATAGAAACTGAATGATCACTTACCTGTTACACACTTGCAGACAGAGAGTAGCAAGTCACACATAGTTGCAGATGCACAGACCCTTGGTTTTTGTGGTCAGAAAAACCTGTAAGACAAAAAAAGAAAGTCAATACATGTATTGAAACGGAATGACCACCTACCTATCACACACTTGCAGACAGATAGTAGAGAGTCACACACAGTTGCAGATTCACAGACCCTTGGTTCATGTGGTCCGAAAGACCTTTAAGACAAAAAAAGAAAGTCAATACATGTATAGAAACGGAATGATCACTTACCTGTTACACACTTGCCGACAGATAGTAGCGAGTCACACACAGTTGCAGATGCACAGACCCTTGGTTCATGAGGTCCGAAAAACCTGTAAGCCAAAAAAAGAAAGTCAAAACATGTATAGAAACTGAATGATAACTTACCTGTTACACACTTGCAGACAGATCGTAGCGAATCACACACAGTTGCAGATGCACAGACCCTTGGTTCATGCGTTCCGAAAAACGTGTAAGACAAAAAAAGAAAGTCAATATATGTACAGAAACTGAATGATCACTTACCTGTTATACACTTGCAGACAGATAGTAGCGAGTCAGACAAAGTTGCAGATGCACAGACCCTTGTTTCATGTGGTCCGATAAACCTGTAAGACAAAGAAAGAACGTCAATACATGTATAGAAACTGAATGATCACCTACCTGTTACACACTTGCAGACAGATCGTAGCGAATCACACACAGTTGCAGATGCACAGACCCTTGGTTCATGTGGTCCGAAAAACCTGTAAGACAAAAAAAGAAAGTCAATACATGCATAGAAACTGAATGATCACCTACCTGTTACACACTTGCAGACAGATTGATAGCGAGCCACAAACACAGTGGCAATGGAAAGACCCTTGGTTCATGCGGTCCGAAAAACCTGTAAGACAAAAAAAGAAAGTCAATACATGTATAGAAACTGAATGATCACTTACCTGTTACACACTTGCACACAGATCGTAGCGAATCACACACAGTTGGAGATGCACAGACCCTTGGTTCATGCGTTCCGAAAAACCTGTAAGACAAAAAAAGAAAGTCACTACATGTATAGAAACTGAATGATCACTTACCTGTTACACACTTGCACACAGATCGTAGCGAATCACACACAGTTGGAGATGCACAGACCCTTGGTTCATGCGTTCCGAAAAACCTGTAAGACAAAAAAAGAAAGTCACTACATGTATAGAAACTGAATGATCACTTACCTGTTACACACTTGCAGACAGATAGCGAGTCACACACAGTTGCAGATTCACCGACCCTTGGTTCATGTGGTCCGACAAACCTGTAAGACAAAAAAAGAAAGTCAAAACATGTATAGAAATTGAATGATCACTTACCTGTTACACACTTGCAGACAGATAGCGAGTCACACACAGTTGCAGATGCACAGACCCTTGGTTCATGTGGTCTGAAAAACCTGTAAGACAAAAAAAGAAAGTCAATACATGTATAGAAACTGAATGATCACTTACCTGTTACACACTTGCACACAGATCGTAGCGAATCACACACAGTTGGAGATGCACAGACCCTTGGTTCATGCGTTCCGAAAAACCTGTAAGACAAAAAAAGAAAGTCACTACATGTATAGAAACTGAATGATCACTTACCTGTTACACATTTGCAGACAAATAGTAGCGAGCCACACACACAGTGACAATGGAAAGACCATTGGTTGATGCGGTCCGAAAAACCTGTAAGACAAAAACAGAAAGTCAATACATGTATAGAAACTGAATGATCACTTACCTGTTACACACTTGCAGACAGAGAGTAGCAAGTCACACATAGTTGCAGATGCACAGACCCTTGGTTTTTGTGGTCAGAAAAACCTGTAAGACAAAAAAAGAAAGTCAATACATGTATTGAAACGGAATGACCACCTACCTATCACACACTTGCAGACAGATAGTAGAGAGTCACACACAGTTGCAGATTCACAGACCCTTGGTTCATGTGGTCCGAAAGACCTTTAAGACAAAAAAAGAAAGTCAATACATGTATAGAAACGGAATGATCACTTACCTGTTACACACTTGCCGACAGATAGTAGCGAGTCACACACAGTTGCAGATGCACAGACCCTTGGTTCATGAGGTCCGAAAAACCTGTAAGCCAAAAAAAGAAAGTCAAAACATGTATAGAAACTGAATGATAACTTACCTGTTACACACTTGCAGACAGATCGTAGCGAATCACACACAGTTGCAGATGCACAGACCCTTGGTTCATGCGTTCCGAAAAACGTGTAAGACAAAAAAAGAAAGTCAATATATGTACAGAAACTGAATGATCACTTACCTGTTATACACTTGCAGACAGATAGTAGCGAGTCAGACAAAGTTGCAGATGCACAGACCCTTGTTTCATGTGGTCCGATAAACCTGTAAGACAAAAAAAGAACGTCAATACATGTATAGAAACTGAATGATCACCTACCTGTTACACACTTGCAGACAGATCGTAGCGAATCACACACAGTTGCAGATGCACAGACCCTTGGTTCATGTGGTCCGAAAAACCTGTAAGACAAAAAAAGAAAGTCAATACATGCATAGAAACTGAATGATCACCTACCTGTTACACACTTGCAGACAGATTGATAGCGAGCCACAAACACAGTGGCAATGGAAAGACCCTTGGTTCATGCGGTCCGAAAAACCTGTAAGACAAAAAAAGAAAGTCAATACATGTATAGAAACTGAATGATCACCTACCTGTTACACACTTGCAGACAGATATTAGCGAGTCACACACAGTTGGAGATGCACAGACCCTTGGTTCATGCGTACCGAAAAACCTGTAAGACAAAAAAAGAAAGTCAATACACATATAGAAACTGAATGATCTCCTACCTGTTACACACTTGCAGACAGATTGATAGCGAGCCACAAACACAGTGGCAGTGGAAAGACCCTTGGTTCATGCGGTTCGAAAAACTTGTAAGACAAAAAAAGAAAGTCAATACATGTATAGAAATTGAATGATCACCTACCTGTTACACACTTGCAGACACATAGCGAGTCACACACAGTTGCAGATGCACAGACCCTTGGTTCATGTGGTCCGAAAAACCTGTAAGACAAAAAAAGAAAGTCAATACATGTATAGTAACTGAATGATCACTTACCTGTTACACACTTGTAGACAGATAGTAGCAACTCACTCACAGTGGCAATGGAAAGACCCTTGGTTCAAGCGGTCCGAAAAACCTGTAAGACAAAAAAAAGAAAGTCAACACATGTATAGAAACTGAATGATCACTTACCTGTTACACAATTGCACACAGATCGTAGCAAATCACACACAGTTGCAGATGCACAGACCCTTGGTTCATGCGTTCCGAAAAACCTGTAAGACAAAAAAATTAGGTCAATACATGTATAGAAACTGAATGATCACTTACCTGTTACACACTTGCAGACAGAGAGTAGCAAGTCACACATAGTTGCAGATGCACAGACCCTTGGGTTTTGTGGACCTAAAAACCTGTAAGACAAAAAAAGAAAGTCAATACATGTATAGAAACGGAATGATCACTTACCTGTTACACACTTGCCGACAGATAGTAGCGAGTCACACACAGTTGCAGATGCACAGACCCTTGGTTCATGAGGTCCAAAAAACCTTTCAGACAAAAAAAGAAAGTCAATACATGTATAGAAACTGAATGATCACTTACCTGTTACACACTTGCAGAAAGATTGATAGCGAGCCAAACACACAGTGGCAATGGAAAGACCCTTGTTTCATGAGGTCCGAAAAAACTGTAAGACAAAAAAAAGAAAGTCAATACACATATAGAAACTGAATGATCACCTACCTGTTACACACTTGCAGACAGATTGATAGCAAGCCACAAACACAGTGGAAATGGAAAGACCCTTGGTTCATGCGGTTCGAAAAACCTGTAAGACAAAAAAAGAAAGTCAATACATGTATAGAAATTGAATGATCACCTACCTGTTACACACTTGCAGACAGATAGCGAGTCACACACAGTTGCAGATGCACAGACCCTTGGTTCATGTGGTCCGAAAAACCTGAAAGACAAAAAAAGAAAGTCAATACATGTATAGAAACTGAATGATCACTTACCTGTTACACACTTGCAGACAGATAGCGAGTCACACACAGTTGCAGATGCACAGACCCTTGGTTCATGTGGTCCGAAAAACCTGTAATACAAAAAAAGAAAGTCAATACATGTATAGAAACTGAATGATCACCAACCAATTAGTTGCAGATGCACAGACCCTTGGTTCATGCGGTCCGAAAAACCAGTAAGACAAAAAATGAAAGTCAGTACATGTATAGAAACTGAATGATCACCTACCTGTTACACACTTGCAAACAGATAGTAGCGAGTCACACACAGTTGCAGATGCACAGACCCTTGGTTCATGAGGTCCGAAAAACCTGTAAGACAAAAATAGAAAGTCAATACATGTATAGAAACTGAATGATCACCAACCTTTTAGTTGCAGATGCACAGACCCTTGGTTTATGTGGTCCGAAAGACCTTTAAGACAAAAAAATAAAGTCAATACATGTATAGAAACTGAATGATCACTTACCTGTTACACATTTGCAGACAGATAGTAGCGAGCCACACACACAGTGACAATGGAAAGACCATTGGTTGTTGCGGTCCGAAAAACCTGTAAGACAAAAACAGAAAGTCAATACATGTATAGAAACTGAATGATCACTTACCTGTTACACACTTGCAGACAGAGAGTAGCAAGTCACACATAGTTGCAGATGCACAGACCCTTGGTTTTTGTGGTCAGAAAAACCTGTAAGACAAAAAAAGAAAGTCAATACATGTATAGAAACGGAATGACCACCTACCTATCACACACTTGCAGACAGATAGTAGCGAGTCACACACAGTTGCAGATTCACAGACCCTTGGTTCATGTGGTCCGAAAGACCTTTAAGACAAAAAAAGAAAGTCAATACATGTATAGAAACGGAATGATCACTTACCTGTTACACACTTGCCGACAGATAGTAGCGAGTCACACACAGTTGCAGATGCACAGACCCTTGGTTCATGAGGTCCGAAAAACCTGTAAGCCAAAAAAAGAAAGTCAAAACATGTATAGAAACTGAATGATAACTTACCTGTTACACACTTGCAGACAGATCGTAGCGAATCACACACAGTTGCAGATGCACAGACCCTTGGTTCATGCGTTCCGAAAAACCTGTAAGACAAAAAAAGAAAGTCAATATATGTACAGAAACTGAATGATCACTTACCTGTTATACACTTGCAGACAGATAGTAGCGAGTCAGACAAAGTTGCAGATGCACAGACCCTTGTTTCATGTGGTCCGATAAACCTGTAAGACAAAAAAAAACGTCAATACATGTATAGAAACTGAATGATCACCTACCTGTTACACACTTGCAGACAGATCGTAGCGAATCACACACAGTTGCAGATGCACAGACCCTTGGTTCATGTGGTCCGAAAAACCTGTAAGACAAAAAAGAAAGTCAATACATGTATAGAAACTGAATGATCACCTACCTGTTACACACTTGCAGATGCACAGACCCTTGGTTCATGCGGTCCGAAAAACCTTTAAGACAAAAAAAAGAAAGTCAATACATGTATAGAAACTGAATGATCACCTACCTGTTACACACTTGCAGACAGATAGTAGCAACTCACTCACAGTGGCAATGGAAAGACCCTTGGTTCATTCGGTCCGAAAAACCTGTAAGACAAAAAAAGAAAGTCAATACATGTATAGAAATTGAATGATCACCTACCTGTTACACACTTGCAGACACATAGCGAGTCACACACAGTTGCAGATGCACAGACCCTTGGTTCATGTGGTCCGAAAAACCTGTAAGACAAAAAAAGAAAGTCAATACATGTATAGTAACTGAATGATCACTTACCTGTTACACACTTGTAGACAGATAGTAGCAACTCACTCACAGTGGCAATGGAAAGACCCTTGGTTCAAGCGGTCCGAAAAACCTGTAAGACAAAAAAAAGAAAGTCAATACATGTATAGAAACTGAATGATCACTTACCTGTTACACAATTGCACACAGATCGTAGCGAATCACACATAGTTGCAGATGCACAGACCCTTGGGTTTTGTGGACCGAAAAACCTGTAAGACAAAAAAAGAAAGTCAATACATGTATAGAAACGGAATGATCACTTACCTGTTACACACTTGCCGACAGATAGTAGCGAGTCACACACAGTTGCAGATGCACAGACCCTTGGTTCATGAGGTCCAAAAAACCTGTAAGACAAAAAAAGAAAGTCAATACATGTATAGAAACTGAATGATCACCTACCTGTTACACACTTGCAGAAAGATTGATAGCGAGCCAAACACACAGTGGCAATGGAAAGACCCTTGGTTCATGCGGTCCGAAAAACCTGTAAGCCAAAAAAAGAAAGTCAAAACATGTATAGAAACTGAATGATCACTTACCTGTTACACACTTGCAGACAGATCGTAGCGAATCACACACAGTTGCAGATGCACAGACCCTTGGTTCATGCGTTCCGTAAAACCTGTAAGACAAAAAAATTAGGTCAATACATGTATAGAAACTGAATGATCACTTACCTGTTACACACTTGCAGACAGATATTAGCGAGTCACACACAGTTGCAGATGCACAGACCCTTGGTTCATGCGTACCGAAAAACCTGTAAGACAAAAAAAGAAAGTCAATACACATATAGAAACTGAATGATCACCTACCTGTTACACACTTGCAGACAGATTGATAGCGAGCCACAAACACAGTGGCAATGGAAAGACCCTTGGTTCATGCGGTTCGAAAAACCTGTAAGACAAAAAAAGAAAGTCAATACATGTATAGAAATTGAATGATCACCTACCTGTTACACACTTGCAGACAGATAGCGAGTCACACACAGTTGCAGATGCACAGACCCTTGGTTCATGTGGTCCGAAAAACCTGTAAGACAAAAAAAGAAAGTCAATACATGTATAGAAACTGAATGATCACTTACCTGTTACACACTTGTAGACAGATAGTAGCAACTCACTCACAGTGGCAATGGAAAGACCCTTGGTTCATGCGGTCCGAAAAACCTGTAAGACAAAAAAAAGAAAGTCAATACATGTATAGAAACTGAATGATCACTTACCTGTTACACACTTGCACACAGATCGTAGCGAATCACACACAGTTGCAGATGCACAGACCCTTGGTTCATGCGTTCCGAAAAACCTGTAAGACAAAAAAATTAGGTCAATACATGTATAGAAACTGAATGATCACTTACCTGTTACACACTTGCAGACAGAGAGTAGCAAGTCACACATAGTTGCAGATGCACAGACCCTTGGTTCATGAGGTCCAAAAAACCTGTAAGACAAAAAAAGAAAGTCAATACATGTATAGAAACTGAATGATCACTTACCTGTTACACACTTGCAGACAGATCGTAGCGAATCACACACAGTTGCAGATGCACAGACCCTTGTTTCATGTGGTCCGAAAAACCTGTAAGACAAAAAAAGAAAGTCAATACATGTATAGAAACTGAATGATCACCTACCTGTTACACACTTGCAGACAGATATTAGCGAGTCACACACAGTTGGAAATGCACAGACCCTTGGTTCATGCGTACCGAAAAACCTGTAAGACAAAAAAAGAAAGTCAATACATGTATAGAAACTGAATGATCACTTACCTGTTACACACTTGTAGACAGATAGTAGCAACTCACTCACAGTGGCAATGGAAAGACCCTTGGTTCAAGCGGTCCGAAAAACCTGTAAGACAAAAAAAAGAAAGTCAATACATGTATAGAAACTGAATGATCACTTACCTGTTACACACTTGCACACAGATCGTAGCGAATCACACACAGTTGCAGATACACAGACCCTTGGTTCATGCGTTCCGAAAAACCTGTAAGACAAAAAAATTAAGTCAATACATGTATAGAAACTGAATGATCACCAACCTGTTACACACTTGTAGACAGATTGATAGCGAGCCACACACACAGTGGCGATGGAAAGACCCTTGGTACATGCAGTCCGAAAAACCTGTAAGACAAAAAAAATACATGTATAGAAACTGAATGATCCCTTACCTTTTACACACTTACCTTACCTGTTACCACACTTACCTGAGCCACACACAGTTGCAATGGACAGACTATTGTTGGCTGTATACACCATCAGGAAGGGGGGAGCCATTGGTCCAGAAAGCGTGTAAGACAAATAAAAAGGCAATACATGTATAGAAACTGAACGATCACTTCCCTGTTACAGAGTTGCAGAATGATGGACAGCGAACCATACACCGTTGCAGATGCACTGACCCTTCTCAGCTGGATCCACCATTAGGATGGAGGAGGGGGGTGGGGTCATGGGGTCCAGAAAGCCTGTAAGACCATAAAGAAAGTCAATACATGTATGGAAATGAATGATCACTTATATGTTACAGAGTTGCAGAACACACAGTTCAGACCGTGAGCCACACAGTTTCCGATGAAAATACATTTGTTGGGTCGATGGGGTTCCTGAGAACCTGTAACACAAAAAAGAAAGTCAATACATGTATAGAAACTGAATATAGTGAGACCCATGGGGTAGTCTTGGACAGGAGAGTGGGATTCGTTCCCAGACCTAATGTGAGAAACTGTACATGAACTGAACAAACATAACGTAAAAGAGATGTTAAGGGGTCCAGCTGTGTCTGCATTTCATCCATAAGGAATCATCATTAGCCCCCACCATTACTTACATGGTCTACGTGCTGCAGACATCCTGCATATGAGAACAGTCTAACAACATATGACGTATAGTAGGGTATAAAACATAAGGTATTCCTTTGTCTGGGAGAGAGAGAAGAGGGGCACCCAGAATTGGCAAACTCCCTCCACATTGTACTTTTGATTGGAATAAAATGTTTCATTGTTACAACTGAAAGACGGTGGTCACGAGTCTCCTTTCAAAAGAAGTCCTCAGAAGAAGAAGTAGAAGAACCACGACAAAGTTTACTGAGGTACCTGCTGGAACAGCCTGACAAAAGTGTGTTGCAATAATCTAACCGTGAGGTTAAGTGTGTACTAGCTTTTCTGCATCCTGTAGAAAAGGAATTTCTTAGTTTGGCAATGTAGGCTGTCCTAGTTATTTAGCTATATGTTGCTGAAATGATAGATCCTAAACAAATAAGACACCAAGATTTTTAGCTGCTGGACCCAGAATAATGCAAAAAAACAGCCAAGACTAACATTTAGAGTTTACTTCTAGTGTTTTTCAGACCTAAAAAGAGAACCTATGTTTTGTTACTGCTAAGGAGAACGAAGTCATGTGGCATCCAGAGTACATCCTTCACACAGTAACTCTAGATTAAAGAAAATTGAGGACTATCAGGTTTGGCTGATATATAGAGCAGTGTCCTCTGCATCTGTAAGTTAACATCCTGTCTGCTTATAACTGCCCTGTGGTAACATCTATAATGTAAATAATAGATGCCCTTAAATAGAGCATTGTGGAACTCCATATCGGACATCTGTGTAATTTAGAAATACGGACTGATAGGGTTCGTTTAGATATGATTTGAACCACAATAGGGCTGTTTCTGTGATTCCAACCATGTTCTCTAATCTTTCAAAGAGAATAGTGTTATCTATAGTGTCAAAGGCTAAACTGAGGGCGAGTAGGGCTACGTAGCCTTGATCAGAGGCAAGAAGAGATCGTTTGTAATCTTCACTTGGGCTGTCTGAATCCAGATTGGATTTTCTCATACATTTCATTTTTACTCTGGTATAAGCAGAGTTGTTGAGCCATAGCATTTTCTAATATCTTGGACAGAAATGTCAGGCTTGAGATGGGTCTGTAATTGAAAGTACACCAGGACCAAGATGTAGTTTCTTAATTAAAGGTTTTAAAACTGCAAATTAAAGGGATTTGGGTACATGGCCTTAGGTAAGGGATGAATTTACTATTGTTAAAAGAGGTCTGATTATAATTGGGAGTAATTCTGTCAGTATTTTAAAGGGAATCGGGTCGAGTGTACAGGTTGTAAAAGGAAAAAGTTTTTTGTTAGTTCTGGCTGTGGAAGTGAGTAGAAGACTTCCAGCCTTTGTTCTGCAACAAATATTTTAACTCATGTTCTAAATCAGCTACACCAGGTGACAACAAATCCAACACTCCTTAATAGCAAACATGGCTGTCAAATGTTTTCTATATTATTATTAAAATTTTATTATAAAAATATTACTGGTTAAGGTAGTAGGGATCTGGGGTTGAGAATCTGCCCAGCATACCTAACTTACGTTGTATATTTAACAGTCTAAATTAAAATTTATTTGTGGAAGTTAGTTGTACTGGTAAGAATTGATACGTAGGTTTCCTTTTTTTTCCCCCTAAGACTGTTAAAACCAATTTTCTGTTCTCAATATATGCTCGATACTGCAGGGTTTGTTTAAATGTGAGCAAGTGATACTAATATTACGTTTTTAATACAAGCAGAGAAAGGGCAGAACAAATGGTTTGAATATAGTAAATCATCACTTACCTGACAGAATGGACAGAGTACAGAATGTCAAACCTACAGTCAGCAGTGGAGCACGAAGAGTCAGCTGAATGGCTTGCTTCCTCGATCCTGGCGTCTGTTTTCTTCCAAACGGTGTCTGGAATTTAGTGTACTAGAGGTCTTCCAGGCCACAGGTACCGCAGCATTACTCTTTGGGCACGATATTTAATAGGGTCTTACAATAAAATCTCCATCAATGAGAACACTGTCTGGAGTAGTTGCCCTCTCTGCTGGAGCATGCAGAGCCATAGACAAAGTTGATAAAGACCCAGTTGCTTCAGCGTTGAACAATAAATCAACAAATCACTCTGTATTTATAAGTAAAAATTAATTAGAACATTTTTGTGTACGATGTAAGCTAATTACAAATAATGCTAATGGGTACAATACACACAGTGCAGCATACGGAATGATGAAGCATCTGGTGCTAAGGTAGTGGTATGGGGGCCCCAAATGACAATCTGCTTAGGGCCCCATAAAGTCTTGGGCTGGCCCTGGTCACGCTGATGCTCCCAGTGCCTCTCCATGGCCACCATCCTCGAAAGTAAACACAGAAGTTAGTTAGGGAGATAATGTCTTAAAAGCTGTGAGGGAGAAAGGAGGTGTAGTGTGGAGTGGAAGCAACATTTCCTTGTTTCCATACATGTTGAAGAAGCTGGTTGAGAGGAGGAAAACGTTCTGATTGGCGAAACAGCTGCTGCGTGACAAGAAAGTGAGGTTTCCTGCAGCGCTCCAGTTTGCGTGGAAGAGGAAAACAAAGTTTGACGTCACAACAGAAGCCGTCAAGTTCATCAAGAAGCAAGTTACTGATGAAGAATAAACTATAAAACATCCACTAGCACAAGGAGACTGAGAGGTATGATTGGTCTGGATAGCTTTGTGTAGCTGTTTAGGCTATAACCTAGTAGACGTCTCAGACATTCCACTGACCCAAGTTAAGTTCTCTTCTTTTTTTCCTTCTTTTTTTCTCTTTGTTGTTAGTTTTGTGGACATGAATTTAACAAGAATAGAATCCTCAGCTGGCTACTGGAGACATTTTTCTGTTCTGTTCAAGATTTTTGTTGGCCTGTTTGGCTATGCTGGTTCTATTTAGAATTACAGGTATCCTAATAATGTTCACTGGTACAAAAGCAGTAGCCTATATTTTGAAATTAGGAAGGTCAGATGGCATGGAACGATTGCTATGCCAATCTTTTATTTGAGTTTTGTTATCTTATCATATGAATGGCAAATAGTGCTTATGTTAAGGTAGTTTCCTGGAATATTAATGGTTCTTATGGAGTTCTTATTTTGGTCCATAGGAGTTTGAACTTTGCTGAGAGAGTATAAGGATAGTAATGGTAGAGTTATTTATATAGAAGCCAATATAAATGGGGGGGGGGGGGGGGGTGTAAATAACACCGTGTAATATCTATGCCCCTAACATGGAGGATCCATCTTTCTTTCATGGAGTTAATAAATTGGGAAATGCCCAAGGACAAATGCTTTTGGCAGGACTTCAATTAGGTCTTAAATGGGATATTAGATAAAAGTAAATAATCAGGTACCTCAACGCCGAAGGATAAAGCTGCCATTCACATGCTGATGGTGGACAATGACCTGATTCAATCCTAGAAACCAGGAATGCACATTTTACTACCACTGCCATAATTCCTACCCAAGACTTGACCTTGATTTTGATCTCCCAGAGTCTAACCAATAATATCATTGATAGCACTATCACTGCTATTTCCCTGTCGGACCATGCACCTGTTTAGCTTTGTGTGAATATACATTCAGACAGGCTTAGAAGAGGTAGATGGAGAATGAACACATCTCTACTACAGATGTCTGAAAACCTGTATTAGACCTGATCAATATTCAGCACTAAATAATGCCACCCCCGCAGGTTAAAAATATGTACATAGCCCTAGATTATCAGGCAGAGGAGGTGGAGTATGCATAATCTACCAGAAAACGCTTGATATTCAAAAACACTATCAAATTCACTTTGTTTGAGATTCTCTACATTAATATATCAAATCCAGCCACAAATAAAAATACATTCACACTATTATTTGTAGGCCTCCAGCATCACACTCTGAATTTTTAAAAGAATTGAGTGGTTTTGCTGGCAGTGTGCAACAAGTTACAATAGTAGGAGACTTTAATATTCATTTTGAAAAAGCAGACGATCCATTAACAAAGGCCATTGCATCGATATTAGATAACTGTAACTGGACCCACACATTACTGTAATCATACCCTAGATTTAGTCCTGACCCTGGGTGTTAGCATTAAGCTTAGTAACATCAGACCATTATCTAATCTCCTATGAGCTACATCTTAGGCAAAATGTTAATTTGGCCCCTTGCCACTTTCTAAAGCATGCAATAACCCAATGACCGCTGTACAGTTTACTAAAAACCTCCCAGACCTACCGACCTTAGCTTACACTCCGTCAGATTAAACATAGCTAGATAGATTAACAAACGGTCTTTAAAATACCCTTCAATTAACCTTAGATAAAGTGGCTCCGCTCGCACAGTGGTACAGTGATCAAACTCGTACCTTAAAACAAACAGCGCAGAAACTAGAGCGAAAATGGTGGACGACCCAACTAGAGTGTTCCACTCTGCCTGGAAGGACAGCCTTAGTCAATATAGAAAGGGACTCATTAAATCTCTCTTAGCGTATTTGGCCTCACTGATCGATAATTACAAAAAACAATCCCAGAGTATTTTTAGTGAGATCTCTAAACTTACTGAAAGCCAGGCAGATACTCAACCCCAGATTCCAGCTTCTTTAATCAGTAATGTTTTTATGGACTATTTTAATAATAAAATAGAAAGCATTAAACAACAACTCCAACACTCCTTATTAAATCAAACATTTGACCTTAAATCAAAATTGCCTGGTGTGGCTGCTTTAGAACATAACTTGGTTGTAGAATAAAGGCTGGAAGCCTTCTACCCACTTCCACAGCCAGAACTAGAAAAAGATTTCCTCAGCAAATTGCACAACCTGTACACTTGACCCAATTCTGTCTAAAATACTAAAAGAAATGCTCCCAATTATAATCAGACCTCTTTTAACAATAGTAAATTCATCCCTTAGCTTAGGGCATGTACCCAAAACCCTTAAATTAGCAGTCATGAAACCTTTAATTAAGGAACCAAATCTCCTAGTCCATTCATGAATAAGAAATTCCTATCTGGATTCAGACCCTATCGTAGCGCAGAGACAGCCCTAGTGAAGATTACAAAGATCTTTCTTGCCTTTGATCAAGGCTACGTATCTTTATTAGCCCTACTAGACCGCAGTGCAGCCTTTGATACAATAGTTCACACTATTCTACTAGAAAGATTAGAGAAAATGGTTGGAATCACAGGAACAGCCCTACCGTGGTTTAAATCATATTTAAGGGAACACTATCAGTTTATAAAGATAAAAGATTTATCATCAAATTACACAAGTAAGATATGAAGTTCCACAATACTTTATTTTAGGACTGCTATTATTTACATTATACATGTTACCACTGGGCAGTTATAATTTCCATTGCCATTGCAGATGACACACAGCTCTATATATCAGCCCAACATGTTGATAAATTCAGATTAAAGAAAATGGAGGACTGTGTAAAGGATATAAAACTCTGGATGTCACATAACTTCTTTCTTCTTAACAGTAACAAAACAGAAGTTCTCCTTTTAGGTCCAAAACACACTAGAAATAAACTATTTTTATTCCTGGTCCAGCAACTAAAAATCATTTGACTGAAAAAAGATTTGAATAAAGTAAATCATCACTTACCTGACTGGTGTCACTGGGTAAGGTCTTGGTGTAGCACCTTCTCGATGTTTTCGGAGAGCACAACAGATTCCAGGCAGCAGAGGTGAAGCCTTTCTCTGTGATAGAGGACCGGACGTCATACCCAATTTCATCACTTTAACTGGTGGTACTATTTCCACATATTTCTCAGACTAGGAGAAGCTGCATTTGCAAACACTAGTAAATGAAACTTCACAGAAATTAATCGGGCTGTCTTACTAATGAGCTAAAAAACACAGTCACTTGTTTGTACATCCAAGCACATTTGAGTTTAAGAACCTTGAGTTTGGAAAGCTCAGCCAACTTAGTTTGATATTGGATCATTAGATATTCACTTTGCCCCTCCTCTCACTCACAAACAATGTCCTAAAATCTCAAACATGACTTTAAAAAATACGATGGAGAACAGAGAAACTACACTCATTATATTTCCTCAACATTTCCAGTCTTTCCATTTGGACAAGGATATTTAATCAGAATAGCCAGAATTCCTGCAACAGGTGCTGTTGATGGTAAAAGACAAAATGTGCGGAAATCAAAAACTCTCAGAGATAAAGAGCTGCTGGTGTTACTTAAAGACAAACAAACCTACTGAAGAACAGAGAAGAAATTAAAATCAATGACAAACCTTAACTTCTTCAACAAACAGATTTTTTTTTGCACTTTAGAGGTTCTAAACATGCATGTAGTGCATTTTCATAATGAATAAATCACTACTGTGACATCGTACAATATGCCTATTTTAACCATTTTAATGTAATATTGTTCCAGTTAAACATCCATAAAGCATATAAATCCAAAATCACCTGTAGTGTAGAGAGACATCTGAAATATACTACTACCCTTAGAATAGCCAGATCACAATTTACAAAAAAAGTATTTAAGAGAGCCTGCAGATTTCTTGTGGACTGCTCACTAGTGCTTGAAGGTAGGTAAAATTTTGTCTGTACTCACCCTCTTATTAACGGTGCTTACTTGAAGTCCATAGAACCAATCCAAAACATAGGACTTGGAAAGCTCTCACAAAGTGGTTTGTATTTCAGACATCCTTCTTTCTGATAACAGTTTATAATCCTGGGTGTTTCCTTGTGAAAGGAAAGTCTGAACCATGGAAATCCCTGGTTTGAGTTGCTGAGAGTCAATTCAGGAGTGATACATATGTCTTCTGTGTGTAAAGTTTATCCCAATGTCCATAAGAAGAGCAAGTTAGTTGTAAGGACTGCAAATAGAGAAACAAACAAACAGAAAACAAGACAAAAGTGAAACTTTCTGCAAAAGCAGAACAGAACAAAACCTCATGAAGCCACATCTAAACCACCTTGCTGCTTCATAGTTCCCTCCCTTTTGACTTGTAACCTGGCCTACTTCCAATATACTGCCACATAGTGGATGGAGTAGGAATTACCATGAAAAAAGGTCACAACACTGGAGTCAAATGAGTGTCAGCTATGGCTTCAAGTAGGCCTAAGTTTTAGGATTTTTTTTTTATGCCAATATAGAAAATAGACAATAGGCAAGTGGTTTAAAGATCCAACCACAACAGGCCCAATGAGACCTAAAGAACCAGCACAACAGGCCCAATATTAATGATAATTACAAATCAATACACATAACCAATCATCAAAATTATTGCATTTTCAACAACAAAAAAAAACATTCTGTTAATAGACATCTCATATGAAGACTTTTGTATCCTTTGAAAAGAACTAAATCTGGCATGTGTGACTGTCTCCTATAAATACTTATAAATAAATGAACACATTGTAAGGTGAATGCTGTGCCAAGCTCTCACAAAGTGGTTTGTATTCCAGACATCCTTCTTTCTGATAACAGTTTATAATCCTGGGTGTTTCCTTGTGAAAGGAAAGTCTAAACCATGGAAATCCCTGGTTTGAGGAGCTGAGAGTCAATTCAGGAGTGATACATTTGTCTTCTGTGTGTAAAGTTTATCCCAATGTCCATAAGAAGAGCAAGTTAGTTGTAAGGACTGCAAATAGAGAAACAAACAAACAAACAGAAAACAAGACAAAAGTGAAGCTTTCTGCAAAAGCAGAACAGCACAAAACCTCATGAATAAAACATACACAAAGCTTGACTGAATATAGAAAGAATTAAATGATAGCAAACTTACAGTGAGTGTTAGAACCTGTAGTTCCACCAGTAAGGATCTTCATTACAGTGAGGCCTGAAGTGAGCCACATCTAAACCACCTTGCTGCTTCATAGTTCCCTCCCTTTTGGCTTGTAACCTGGCCTACTTCCAATATACTGCCACATAGTGGATGGAGTAGGAATTACCATGGAAATAAAACAGTCACAACACTGGAGTCACACGAGTGTCAGCTATGGCTTCAAGTAGGCCTAAGTTTTAGGATTTTTTTTTATGCCAATATAGAAAAAAGACAATTGGCAAGTGGCTTAAAGTTCCAACCACAACAGGCCCAATGAGACCTAAAGAACCAGCACAACACGCCCAATGATATTGATAATTACAAATCAATACACATAACCAATCATCAAAATTATTGCATTTTCAACTAAAAAAACATTCTGTTAATAGTCATATCTCATATGAAGACTTTTGTATCCTTTGAAAAGAACTAAATCTGGCATGTGTGACTGTCTCCTATAAATACTTATAAATAAATGAATACATTGTAAGGTGAATGCTGTGCCAAGGTCCTGCACAATTGTTTCTTATTTTAGTGACAAATAAATAGCAATTTAATACATTTACTATTTTACAAAGTTAGTGAGATAATGTTTACATCAATCCTGATGCTTTAAATCTCTCCCACATGGTGAGGTATACAGTTGATTTATTTAACAATGGTATCGGATCGGTACTGTGTATCAATCAAAAAGTTTATGTATTGGTATCGATTATATATGGTGTATCTGTAAATGTAACATATAGGAAACAGCATATGACAGCATTATTGTAAGGCATTTCTGGCAACTTCACTGGTTAATAGAATATGCCTACATTGATAAATCCCCTTAAGTTGCACCCTGATTGGCGAATGTTTAGCATGTCAAATGTATGCTTGAATGTGATTAGCTAATATCAACCACAATAATTGACATATCAAGTCCTCTGGTCAGACTATTATAGAACAGGCTAAAGATGCAGCATGTAAAATTGCAGGTTGACTGGATGAATGGTTTCTAAGAGTTATGTACTATTGGCCTTGCTTTCTTGTGACAAATGTCCACCAAACTTGACATACCCCCTCAAAATAATGTGCAGAACAGATTTTGTTAAAATGGGCTTGTTCAAAGTCAAAGTGTTCAAAAGGTACAAGTTGACATTATTTATTATAATTATTATTAATTATAAATATTGCAGGTATTTTGCTACCAGATATGTGAGGATTGGTAAAAAAAAAAAATGTTGAAGTAGGAAGGATCAAGAAATTACCAAAAAAAAAAGAAGAATTTTGTGTGTAGGACACAGATGCTACAGACCAGATGCTATTGAATAAAAACGCTTAATGCTTTTCTGTAACGCCACCATCAAACCAGTGAATGTCATTTTTCTTGAAGCTGCTGTAACTTGTTTAATGTTTCTGGGATTTACGGCTCTTTATGGCAGGAGTAAACAGACCCAAAGTGTCATTCACAGTGCTGAGGCAAGACTTTCGTAATATGGTACGTGGCAGTGGATGGTATTTTCAGATGATGCAGTGGGCACTTCCTAGTGCCAGATGTTGATTAGGAACTGAACACCCTTACAAAATGTGCCTCAGCTCTTTACGTATTGGATAGGCTTGACTCTGGGCTTAAGTTTTCTCACTAATCGGAGGAATCCTGCTTTGTGAAATGCCCCCCATTAGATGAACAGAATTACTGGATACATTTGATTCATTTTGTTGCTCTTGATGTGCAGGGATCCCACCAATGCAAAGTATGTCCAAGTTACCAAAGCTTTAATGGTGAAGAGCTCTTTCCTGAGGGATGATGAGGAGAACAGTTATGGAAGTTTGTTTAAGAACGATTTTATTATGGTTGATCACAGAAGAGTAGTTGGTGTAATATTGGTATTGGAGAGATTTAAGTAATTCTCTTTTTATGGTTGGGACTGATATTTTGTGTCTTTGATAAGGGAATCATGCGTTGTTGGAGAGGATACTATGTCTGAGGCCCACAATAAAGTGTTGCCTGAAAAACCTGATTTGATGATCGTGAAGGACCTTATGAAATCCTTTGCATTGGCAGCATGGAGAACTAGCTGAGGGAATGACTATTGAAAAGCTCTTGGAAGATTCTTGGGGGTAAGTGGAATAATGTAATGGGGAAAAACAGCAGAGCCATCAAATGTGATGTGATGAACCAACTTCATATGAATAGTTGTGTCTTTTATAGTCTATTATAAGATATTTCTGACTGCTCTAGGTTCTTTACTCTCCACTACTGCCTTCATCACTACACTTTTTTGCAACATCATAATGAAGCTTATGTGTATTTTGAGGTTAATGCCATCCATCCTGTGATGGTGTACATTGTCACCGCTTCATCTGAAACAGTGCTGGAAGTTTTCCTCTAAAGGACTCCTAGGTGATCTTCAGGAGATGCTCAGTAAAAGTGTAAGCACACCACTTTCATTTCCACCAGCAGACCTACAGAAGACTCTTAAATTCAGTGCTGCTCTCAGAGGTGTACAGGGTCAAGGGGAGGTGCATCAGTGTGTATCTAATATTACACTAAATTATTAAGTATTCCCTTGATGCTATTGGTGTGTGGCAGATGAAGGCCCTGCAATAGGTGGTGAGAAATTCCCAGCCCCTATTTCTCATTTCTATCCAATAGAAATGAGAGATTTATTTCAGTGGACTTTGTTTACCTTACAATTCATAAAGTAATGTGAAGGAAAGGACACTCTCCCTCTCTATGGAGTTCACTTTTTCTGTACTCAAGAGTCTAATACAATGTCTTTAATATTCAGCCTCTAATTCACTCACTATTAAGGGCACAGAAGCCATTCACTTGAATAGAAAAGTGCACACCTATAAAGAGAGAAGGAATCCGTTTGGAAGAAACAGACATCTTCACCTCTGGTGTGTAAAGGAGTGATACAGGAGGTCATTCCTGCTGGTACTATTATATTTTTTAGTTCATCTGCTTTTGCCAGGCCTGCTGGCAACTGAACTGTCAGTCAGTGTCCCCACTTATCCATTCATGAGTCTTTCTGCTCATTCATCTCAGCCGCTGTACCTGTTGACATTTGTACATTAATGTATGTGGCTGCTATGATGATTTAAGTATAAATCAGTTTGCAAGTGCGGACCAAGCTAGCTGAGGCAAGGAGGCAACTCGAGAAATTTGGGCTGGAGTTCTGAGGGGCTTCAAGCAGATGGAATTCGAAACCAGACCCCCCTTGCCAGGTAGAGGTTGAGTAAAATTGGATCAGGAGGAGCAGGGGTGGTGGTGGAATGCAAGTTTCGGCATGAGAACGAGAAGGGAGAGGAACGGTTTTATAGCGCGTAGTAATTGAGGGGAAGAGTTTGGGCGTGGTGCTTCTCCCAAACTTTCAGTTATTACATAACTCCATTTTGAGGATAAGGTGTGATTTCACTTCTCTGCAATTCTCTCCATAACAGTACATTTTATGTAAATGTGCCACATTCTAATCGGGGGGAGGAGTGCAGGCAATGGAAAACAGTTGGGGTCTACCTGAGGGGGGGGGGGGGGGGGTGACTGGTCCTAAGCTTGAAAGGCATGAAGGCATATGCCTTCTTCTGCAGACATGGAAGGCCTGGCTGCTCACAACCATTGGAATGCTAATAAACCTGGCATGAGACGATGGGGAGAATACAGAGATAGAAAATGTCATGATCATGAATGTAATAATGGAAATAATGCCATGAAACAAATACCACTGAAATCCTTCACTCGGTAGGGGTCATATCAGTGTCTGTAAAAAACATACAAAGCATGACATCCTGCCATTCTATTACACAGAAATGAGGACAAATTTAGTTCAAATGAGAGCTGTCTTATGTTCAAACTGGGGCCAGGTTCTGTGCAGTAACTGCATCCATACGTTTGCATCCATGAATTGACAGTCCTTCGTAGTGCTCATGTCAGTCATTTTTACACAAATAACACGTATGTGACAGAAGAGACTCAAAATAATCTTATTAGTTTAAATTAAAACCTATGTCTAGCTTAGACCTCAGCCTAGACAAGCCACTGACCATTGTAATAAATCGAATAAAATAGGACTATAATAAATGTAAAACAGAAGAGGCAGCGAGCTAGATGATGGGGGCTGTTAATGTTTTAATAGAACTAATTACACTCATTTATCCAGACATTACATGCTGCAAAATGCATTTTACATGAGACACCCACACATTGCTGGACCTCCTGACAGATATCTCCATTTTGCGCACATGCACTCAGTCTCTAATGTTGTTGAACTGTGCAGGTTTAGTGTGAAGTGGTGTAAGGTGATTGAGTTTGGAAAAAAGTCGAGTCTACTGGCCTCCAAGTGGGTTGTCCTCACAACTGCACAACTATACGCTTTGACTTTGGCTATGTTTTATGCTTTAGTTGGAGAAGCGGGCAGGGAAGAGGAGGAGTACTCAGTACAGCTGGTTATTCTAGTGGTCTACAGCTTTGTCTGACGTTACCACACCAAGGACTGGTACAGAGATATTCAGTTTCCCTAAATGGCTTTGTAGCATATTTCTGTTATAGAGGACCCTAACCCTCATATATAGGTATTGCAGTTACAGTTATTGCCACAGTCATAGCCACAGTTACTGTCACAGTTAATGTTACTGTGTGATGGTAACAGTAATCCACGGATGAGGTTGTTTACAGTTGCAGTATTACTGCATAGTACTAAGTACTTAATGCAGAACTGCTGTAACACACAGTATTGTGCAAAAGATGACTAGAGCAGAACAGGCAGTGATGGAAATGCAGTGCAGGTGATATACAGATGTCCAATGATGCTGAGTAACAGATTAATTTGATGGATTGGAGTGTAGATTTGTATAATCCGATGGCTGTAGGAAGAAATTACCTGTCAAAGTGTTTTTCCTGCAGCGAGGTCTGCTGCCCATTGTGTGCTCTCTGTCCCTGTAGTGTTTTGTGGACTGGGTGAGAGTTCTTCATGATCACGGACACCTTTGCCAACATCCCATTACCCTCTCCAGCACCATCTCCACTGTGTCCAGTTTAGCCCCCAGGACTGAGTTGGTCAGTCTAATGATCTTGTTCAGTCTGTTTGGGTCTTTTGTTGTAGTACTGCTGCCCAGCACACAATGGCACAGAAAAATGTTACTTGGCACCACAGATTTGTAGAAAGTTCATAGCAGCTAGGTTGTCACACCAAAGAACCTCAGTCTTCAAAAAGTAGCGCTGGCTTTGGCCTTTCTTGTACAGCTTGTCCATGTTCACTTCCCATTCCAACTTGTCCCACAGATGAACACCCAAATATAATCCAAGACTAAGCTTAATCCCTGAGCAGGAAATCGGCCCCTGTAGTTTTATGGTTCTTTCATATGAGTCTGGAATTTCATCTTCATACTGGGTTTATAATCACTGTTTGCTTTTTATCAACACCTACATTTGTATAAAACTAATTATAACTGAAATGATTCTGATCTGTTTTTTGGGGGGTATTTTCATCTTGGTAAATTTCTTAAGCTTTCTTAGAAGAGTATTAATTGGCACTGTTTTTCTCTTTGCATTTTGTTGTCCTGTAGACTAAATGTTTGTTAGATTATCTGTCATTCAGTCTTCTGTTGTCACATTTTATATTAAATCATTTACAAAATTCAGGCAAGTGATTTGGCACAGTGGCACTCAGATTTATGTTGCCACTTCTGTAAATGTTGTAAAACACCTTTATATTAGATTGCTACATAATGATTACAGATTGTTTATTATTGTTTATATATGTTTTGTGAGAAGACCTGAATTGTGGGTGAAACTAGAGAAAATGGAATCAGATGGTCATCCAGAATACAGACGCTCAACAAAGAAGCCACTTATGAGCAGCACTAAGCCTCAGGCTTCACCTTTTGGAAGATCACTCAATGGTGTTGGTTGCTTTACTACGGACGACTCAACTGATGACTTGCCTAACTGTGCAGAGGCAAAGGAGGCCGGTGGTATATTAAGTATGCGTAAGCTTTTACCTGAGACACTGAAATGATTTACACTGGGAGACATGAACAGCAAGCAAGCTTTGAGCAGAAACTTAATTAATCCACATTATTTCCTGTTAATGAAGTTTTTCTAGAAAAGTCCAACTGTGTATCTAATACCAACATTTCTTTCTGTGTTATTTTTGCAGATTCTGCAGATGTATGTTTTAAAATGGTGGATATTCTACTATAACCAAATTACAGAGGAGTAAAGGAGGTCAGATGTTGAAACTGAGGATGTTCAGTAGTTCTGCATTTATCTGGGGTTGCTGAAATGACTAACACTCGTTTCTGTCTGTGTTTGTGTGTAGGGAAAAGGGAAAAAGGGAAGATGGCACTTCAGTCAGGTTTGGCTGTTTTGATATGTGCTTAATAACAACATTCACTTCCTTTCTCGCTAGTTTATTACCAGGCTTCTGCAAAACACACCCTAATTACTATTATTTTATGATATGATAATATTATTTTACTTCATTCACATCAAATCCCTTTTTTTTTTTAGAATATGCAATGATATTACAGTCATTTGCATCAATGTTGTTTTTTAAGTAGGAATAGTAGTATTTAAATACCAAGTAGTTAACTTGGTATTTACAGTATCATGCATAAGCATTAGGCATTTGAAAATATAACACATAATTTAACAAAACAATCAAGCACCTCACTAAAAACTATCTGATATTCTGGATGCATCATATATAAATCACCCTGTAAAACACAACTAGCACAAATAAATCCTAGTTAAGGGCTTTGAAAAGTAGGATCCAGTATAGAATCAGGTGAATATGTTATTCATTAAGTATGCATTATTATGGCCCTTTTAGGGAGGATCGTCTGTAGATCAGTTCAGGAATTGATCCTATATAAAGTGAAGTGCATTACAATAGAGTCTTAGGTTCTCACTCTGTGTGGCCAGGCCACATAGAGTACACCAGCCTGGTCCCTCAAAGCCCTGCAGGTTCTTGTAAGATGGTTTCACTGTTGTCTCATTTCTTCCACAAGGAACAAGCCTCTTCCTTGATAAGTCTCTCCAGCTGCATCACCTTGTCAAAAACGTTAAGGACACAGGAATAAAGACGAGGGAACATAATTTCTTCTTATTAAACTGTATTGTAATCCAATAGTACTTCGCAGTACAACTTGACATTCAGCATTGCTCACAGTCTGAAATAACAACAACAACAAAAAACACCATCAAATCATATTCGAACAAATATTCTAAACTGCTGAATCAGACAAGAAATGATCACTTAATAAATAATAAGTATTAACATTCAGTTCTAGCAGGAATAGGATTTAAGGGACATTATGTTCTAGAGAATATGCACACGGTTACATATAGAGCTTCCCTATATGTTTGGCGAACATGAGAAGTGCACTACTATGTCCTCAGGCGGAAGCCATTACCCACACAGAACAAGAACTTTACTGCAGCTCGAACGACTTTCTTTCTCTCTTTATTCTTTAACATGGAGTTAATTCTCACAAGAAACAAACTTGAACAGCCAACTAGCTGGCACTTACTTGTCATCAACTCAGTGCATGGATATCCCCAGCTGAACGGAATTGGTTGGCAGGGGAGTGTTACTGAACTGAAAGGCGATGCACACAGCATCAGAGCTCCTGCTTCTCTCCCTCACTCCACACGTCATTTCCAGTTCTCCTGCAGTGTGAGTGTTAATAATTTGACATCTGATGTTAGTGCTGCAGCTTTCTGTCCTGACTACACAGGCAACGCGTGACTGGTTTTACATTGTGGAGGAAGGAAAGGAGAAGCACTGTGACAGTTAATCAGAGAAGTCGGGCATTCAGTCACTTCTCCTGACTCTGTGGAACATGGTCACTCTGTGAGGTTGAAAGCACAGTTTAGTGCAAGTGGGCAAAAAAGGGGGTAAAAATGTCCGGTCTAATGGTCTTCATGGTCAAAATCTGCACATTTCTATGGTCTGAAACAAATGAAAAGCACATAGACCTCTTTCCTTTGAAAGTCTGAGTTTAATGAGTTCAAATGAAGAGTCACGAAAATGGTCCATGTCAAAATTAACATACCAGAATCCCAAGTCATAACGTCAGCGAATACAAAAGTAATCGTAGCATACATCAGACACAGCAGTGCTGCTAAAGTTTTTAAACGTTGTGTCCACTCACTGTCCACTCGTTTAGACACTCCTTGGTTGGTAGGTGTGTACAATTACAAGCAAACGTCTCCAAAGCAGAATGACAAGCTCGGTTTGTCTACAGAGTGAACAGTGAAAACTCCAACAGCATTTCTGTGTCTGATTCAGTCACACCAGTGCAATAAACTGGTACTGGGTGGTGGATTATTCTCAGCACTGCAGTAACACTGACAGGGTGGTGGCATGTTAGTGTGTGTTGCACCAGTGCGAGTGAGTCAGACACACAGCAGTGCTGCTGGAGTTTTTTTTAACAGCTCAGTGTCACTGAAAATAGTCCACCAATCACAAATATCCAGCCAACAGCGTCCTGTGACCAACTATCACTCTTGGCTTACGTTACAAATCAGACTTGCTCATGCTAGTTTCTTCACTACAACTTCTGGAAATTATAGTCTTGTGGAGGTCCTGAATACTAAAGAAAAAGGTAAAGGTGTGCTGACAAAGTACACAGGGAAAAAGATGGATTACAGTATGTAACTGTACAACAACCAAGACCTATATGGTCAGTGGAACTGATCAAATGGAAAACATGCAGAAACAATGAGGTGGTTTTATTGAACATGCTCACTAGAGTATAAATACAGTATAAAAATTTTGTAAGGGTTTAAGTGTACGATGTGGAAGGGGCACTTTGCTCCACGTAAAAATGTATTTGAACTGGAAATTACCTAAATTACCTACAACTTAATGTTAATGTCACAGATTTCACATTAAAAAAAATTAATTCCACAAGTTCATGATGTCTGGGAGGCAACCTGAACATGGCTACTTACCAGTTACTCGATATAGATTCCCCCCCCTTTTCTGTTGCATGCCCAAGAATAGGCCTTCAATCACATGTTGCAACCCCACTGGATCATCTGATCTGGGTTCATGTGGAGCTGTAAAGAATATTTGTCAGGTTAAGGTGGTTGACATTAAAAGTAAATCTAACATATTGAGATAAAGACAAAACAGTAAATGATTAAACAACATGGGATCTAAAATTAAAAGACAACACCCATAAATGTTTTGCCAAGTAAATCTGAGAATCTATCTATAGTTAGCTCTTTTTTAGTTTTATGGTGACTAATAAGTATCCCAACATTTTGACAGAGAAAGTCACATCACTTATGCAATGAGAACGCAATTATACAAATAATTTTAAAAAGTTTGTTTGCCATGGTCACTCTATCACTTAAAAGGGCAGGTATTAAAATATGCTAAAAAAACAGCAAGATTGTCCAACCTCCTGACATGCAATGTGATCATATCCACTCGAGCTGTAATGATAAAGGAACTGATAAAGGTGCTGTTTCACCAGGGCTTAGTCAACAAATATGATCAATGAAAAGTAGGGTAAAAAAGCACAATACATGAGCACTGTAAGTAAAGGTTCACTTCCCAGCCTTACTCATGTATTTTGTAGTTAGAGCCACTCGTGGCAAAAAGCTGTTAAATATGGTAGTGCCTGGCCCTGTTTGGTTTCTGCCACCCTGCTGCACCTACAGCATTTATATCAGATGTCAAGAATACAAATGTGAAGTTTAAAAACACCACCAATATGGTAAAATACTTAACTGTGTGTTCGACAATACACAATTACCTCACATTTTGTAGAACGCCCCTTTGCATGCAGAAAAGTCTAAGTCATCTAAGTCAAGTTTTGTATTCCTGGGAATGTCTGAGCGGGCTTCTGCAGATAGGGCCAATATCCACACATTATATCAGTGCAGAAGAACTTTCCATTTGTTTTTGTGGCCAGTTCTTCTTGCAAAAATGGAGGATTGGCAAATATCTCCCCAATATATGTTCAGACCCTTAAGCAAACTGCCACCTCCAGGACCTCTTCATTACATATGATGTGTGTCTTTTTAGAGGTCTCTCTGGCTGCAGCCCATGTTGATGTCCCTCAGATTTCTTTTCCATGTACCTGTAACACAATGTCACTGTCAAATATATACAAAAAGTAAATCCTGCTTCACTATGTACAGTCTAAAGTGTTTTGACAAATATCTTACTGGCTTGGCCTTCTTACGAATACACTCAACAAATGTTGCTACATCTTTATCACTGGCCAAAAAAATGCCATCAAAAAATGTCTGTTCCTCTAAAGAAAACATTAAAGATAATAGAGATACTCCCTAGAGATTCTGACAGTTTACAGTTATCAATAATAACATAACTCTTTGTTTTGCTGAAAAGATGTAGTTTTCGGTTTCCATCGACAGACACAGCATCTGTATCTAGGGTGATAACTGGGCAAGAGAAGTGGTCAATGCTACAGAATTTTTCTTTTTCATGATGACAATATGTTCATTCAAGGAAAGCTTTTTGGAAGATACACAAATCGCCACAAATGTTCCCATTCTGGAATTAGGAAAATACTGAATAACAGTGGCATTCTAATTACAGGCCTGCAGAAATAAGGACAAGTGGCTTTTCAACAGCCTCACCCTTCCAAATTGTTGTAAACAACATTTTAGGTGTGAAAAATACATACCAATAACTTGGTGTGCATTACATCTGCAAAGCATTGTTCATTCGCTGAAGCTTCAGATGTTCTTGCTGGAATTTCAGATGTTCTTGCTGGAATTTCTGGAATTATTTTTTTAAAAATACATTTTCATACATACACAGAACATGCAAATCAACATGACGTATGTTTCCTCATAGAGGATTGGAAGCTGAACCATTTTTTGTTATTGTTCAGCAACTCATGAAAATGTATTTTACAAAATGACCTGTAAAGGAGGGACAAGGCACTGGTGACCCCTGTGTCCATCAGGGGGGTCAATGTGGACACTTTGGAGAACTACAAATATCTAGGAGTTTACATTGACAACTAACTAGACTGGGCTAAGAACACTGACGCCCTCTACAGGAAGGACCAAAGTCGTCTCTATTTTCTAAGGTCCTTCAATAACTGCCAAACTATGCTCAGGATCTTCTATGAGTCTGTGGTGGCAAGTGCAAGTGCATGCTGGGACAGGCTGAGAGTGGCAGACACCAACAGACTAAACAAACTGATCCAAAAGGCCAGTGATGATGTGGGTGTGGAGGTAGACTCACTGAGGCAGTGTCAGAGGGGAGGATGCTGTATAAGCTGCATGCCATTACGGATAATGGCTCCCACCCACAGGAGCACATTCAGTGCAAGGCTCATCACCAAAATGCACCAAAGAGCACCACAGGTCATTCCTACCTGTGACCATCAAACTCTAACTCCTCCCTCAATGTGTGACACTGTGGTTCATCAGAAAAATACTCAAATTATACTGTACATATGTGCAATAATACTGGTAATGCAATTCATTGAAATATGTGCATTAAATCAGTGGTACAATCATTTCAACACATTACACATTATTTCACACATGGTGATTTAGATCAGAAAGGGCTGATTACCCAGACATGGATTGATCATAATCCCAGACACTAACTAGCTTTTTTCCAGTGGTGATCTTCTTTTAGTCAAGGACTAGGTTTAATGCAAGTCTGGGAAACCAGCTCAGATAGTTCTAACATTCAGATGATTAACCTCAAATAATCAAATTAGCCCATTTTCACAAAACCCATCATTAACTCACCTGTCCCCGTGTCTACCTGGTCCCTGCAAGAGGCAGAGAAAGATAATGAGAATCAATGATGAATAGATGTTCAAAGCTGTAAAAAAGAGAAAGATCATAATTACACACAATTAGATCCAGTATGAAATCAGTTAGTACAGCATACGAGATCTCTAGCCAGCACATCGTGACAACCACAAAAAAACACCAGCTGCTTTATCTAGCAAGCGCTCCTCATTAGCCACCTAGCGCTAGCTAGCTAATGTACGAGCTCAGCTGACACCTCACTCTACGCTAATGAATGAGCAGACAGTGTCTCCCGTTCCCTTATCTTCGTATAAGCTTTTGGTCAAAGATATGTTAAAAGAACCTCTGATTTAACCACCAAACTATATGAGAATGTCCACAACTACAGCTCACTGTGTACCTGATGCTATGTTAGAGGCTGCATTAGCCTAGCCACCTAGCTAGCTGTTACCTACTAGCTAGATAAATCACCCTTAATCAGTAGAAAGTACCCAGTTCCCCTATATCTTAAACCTAAAAAGTGGTCAGAGGTACGTATATCCCATGAGACCAGGCTGATTATTTCACTTATCAATTAAAAACAATAAAGAGTAGATATATACAGGCAGACAGATATATAGATCTATAGATAGATATATTGGCATAACATATAAAATCATGACATGTAATATATAGTAACAGTAAATTACTATTAGGCCCATATTTGAAGACAGATTTTGGATTACTGAAAGAACCCTGTTGATGACAGGAGTGATTTTAATGTGTTCAGGTGTTGGTGCAGGTGTGTATACATGAGTAAACTCAGGTGAGCACCAGTTCACAAATGCATCTTTCAAAAGTCAGAGAAACAGCTGCTGCTGGAACTTTAGAACTGTGTCTTTATGATGTAAGAATGTTCTATTATCAATCATTCCATTAAACTCCCAGTCGCTCCTCTGATCCTCCAGCTGCAGACATGTAACCAGCACCCTCTCCACACATCAGGACAGCAAATGTAGGACAAACAGTCTTTTCATTATTCCTGCCCACCGTGGCAGTGTGCTTTAGCCTTGAGGTTGCTGAACTGACTGGGTTTTTAAAGTCTGCTGCTGATGTGTGTTTTAATTTTAACTGGGTAAAAGTTGTAATGTTGAGAAGCTGATGATGTTTTTGGGATGGTGGACAGACTATTAAGGTTTGCAAGTGGTGAAGAATTTAATCTATTGATCTATGTAGGATTAGACAGGTAGAAAAATGGATAAGTAAGAAACAGTTACAAATAAAGATAAGACAGACAGAAGAAGTAAACATAAAGATTAAAATGTACATAGATAGATAAAGAGAGAGAGAGAGAGAGAGAGAGACAGCTGAACTACAGATGGACTAAAGATGCTTGAAATAAAAAAAGAGAAACATCCTGACTGTTCTACAATTCATTTAATACAGTAATTTATCTAACTGTCCTAAAAATTCTCCAAATGGATAAAAAAAAATGACGGGTTAACAGATACATAGCTAGCTAGAGAGATAAATAGACAGATAAATAGTTAGAAAGATGAGTTTTCTACTCTCAGTATAAGAGGTAAGGGCTAATTTAATTTTAAAAGTTCTTGATATTTTTTTATTTACATGATAAACAGCATTATCTGATTATCTGATCTGACTTTTTTTCATTACAGGAACCTGTGTTTGAAATGAAACAAAGACAAACACCCTGAATGTCCTAGTATTTCACCAACTGGATAAAAAAACTGAAAGGTTAAAATACACATAGCTCTCTATCTAGATAAATTAACAGATACATAGTTAGATAAATGAATTTCTCCGAATTTTGTGCTCTCAGTATAAGAGGTAAGGGGTCATTTAATTAAAGTTATTCTTTATATTTTTCTATTTACATGATAAACAGCATTGTGATTTTTTTTTTCATTACAGGAACCTGTGTTTGAAATGAAACAAAGACAAACACCCTGACTGTCCTGACAAATTCACCAACTGGATAAAAACAATGACGGGTTATTTGACACATAGCTAGCTACCTAGATAAATAGACAGATAAATAGTTAGATAGATGAATTTCTCCGAATGTAGTGCTCTCAGTATAAGAGGTAAGGGGTCATTTAATTATATTCATTCTTTATATTTTTCTATTTCCATGATAAACAGCATTATCTGAATTCTGTTTTTCATTACAGGAACCTGTGTTTGAAATGAAACAAAGAAAAACACCCTGACTATCCGACTATTTCATCAATTGGATTAAAACACTGACGGGTTAAATGAGACCTTGCTAGCAAGCTAGAAAAATAGACAGATAAATAGTTAGATAGATGAATCTCAGAATTTTGTGCCCTCAATACAAGAGGTAAGAGGTAATTCAATTAAGATAATTCTTAATATTTTTCTATTTACATGATAAACAGCATTACCTGATTCCCTCTTTTTTATTACAGGAACCTGTGTTTGAAATGAAACAAAGACAAACACCCTAATTGTCCTACAAATTCTCCAACTGGATAAAAAAACTGACGGGTTAAAAGACACATAGCTAGCTAGCTAGATAAATTGACAGATAAATAGTTAGATAGATGAATTTCTCCAGATTTTGTGCTCTCAGTATAAGAGGTAAGGGGTCATTTAATTCAAGTTATTCTTTATATTTTTCAATTTGCATAATAAACAACATTATCTCATCTCCTTTTTTCATTACAGGAACCTGTGTTTGAAATGAAACAAAGACAAACACCCTAATTGTCCTACAAAATCTCCAACTGGATAAAAAAACTGACGGGTTAAAAGACACATAGCTAGCTAGCTAGATAAGTTGACAGATAAACAGTTAGATAGATGAATTTCTCCGAGTGTTCTGCTCTCAGTATAAGAGGTAAGAGGTAATTCAATTTAAATAATTCTTAATATTTTTCTATTTACATGATAAACAGCATTATCTGATTTCTGTTTGTCATTGTGTTTGAAATGAAACAAAGACAAACACCCTGACTGTCCAATACTTTCACCAACTAGATACAAACAATGACGGGTTAATTGAAACATAGCTAGCTAGCTAGATAAGTTGACAGATAAACAGTCAGATAGATGAATTTCTCCGAGTTTTGTGCTCTCAGTATAAGAGGTAAGGGGTCATTTAATTATATTCATTCTTTATATTTTTCAATTTGCATAATAAACATCATTATCTGATTTCTTTTTTTCATTACAGGAACCTGTGTTTGAAATGAAACAAAGACAAACACCCTGACTATCCGACTATTTCATCAATTGGATTAAAACACTGACGGGTTAAATGAGACCTTGCTAGCAAGCTAGAAAATTAGACAGATAAATAGTTAGTTTTGTGCCCTCAATATTTTTTATTTTGCATAATAAAAAGCATTATCAGATTTTTTTCATTACAGGAACCTGTGTTTGAAATGAAAGAAAGACAAACAACCTGACTGTTCTACAAATTCTCCAAATGGATAAAAAAAATAATAAAATGACAGGTTTATAGACACATAGCTAGCTAGCTAGATAAATTGACAGATAAATAGTTAGATAGATGAATTTCGCCAGATTTTGTGCTCTCAGTATAAGAGGTAAGGGGTCATTTAATTCAAGTTATTCTTTATATTTTTCTATTTACATGATAAACAGCATTGTGATTTTTTTTTTCATTACAGGAACCTGTGTTTGAAATGAAACAAAGACAAACACCCTGACTGTCCTACAAATTCTCCAAATGAATAAAAAAAAATGATGGGTTATAGACACATAGCTAGCTGGCTAAACAGACAGATAAATAGTTAGACAGATGAATTTCTCTGAATTTTGTGCTCTCAGTATAAGAGGTAAGAGATCATTCAATTTAAATAATCCTTAATATTTTTCTATTTACATGATAAACAGCATTAACCGATTCCCTCTTTTTTATTACAGGAACCTGTGTTTGAAATGAAACAAAGACAAACACCCTAACTGTCCTACAATTTTACCAACTAGATAAAAAAATTGACAGGTTAAAAGACACATAGCTAGCTATCTAGATAAATAGACAGATAAATAGTTGGATAGATGAATTTCTCCGAGTGTTCTGCTCTCAGTGTAAGAGGTAAGAGGTAATTCAATTAAAATCATTCTTAATATTTTTCTATTTACATGATTAACAGCATTAACCGATTCCCTCTTTTTTATTACAGGAACCTGTGTTTGAAATAAAACAAAGACAAACACCCTGACTGTCCTACAATTTTACCAACTGGATAAAAAAATTGAGCGGGTTAAAAGACACATAGCTAGCTATCTAGACAAATTGACAGATAAATAGTTAGATAGATGAATTTCTCTGAGTTTTCTACTCTCAGTATAAGAGGTAAGGGCTAATTTAATTTAAAAAATTCGTAATATTTTTCCATTTACATGATAAACAGCATTATCTGATTCCCTCTTTTTTATTACAGGAACCTGTGTTTGAAATGAAACAAACACCCTAACTGTCCTACAAATTCACCAACTGGATAAAAACAATGACGGGTTATTTGACACATAGCTAGCTACCTAGATAAATAGACAGATAAATAGTTAGATAGATGAATTTCTCCGAATATAGTGCTCTCAGTATAAGAGGTAAGGGGTCATTTAATTATATTCATTCTTTATATTTTTCTATTTCCATGATAAACAGCATTATCTGAATTCTGTTTTTCATTACAGGAACCTGTGTTTGAAATGAAACAAAGAAAAACACCCTGACTATCCGACTATTTCATCAATTGGATTAAAACACTGACGGGTTAAATGAGACCTTGCTAGCAAGCTAGAAAAATAGACAGATAAATAGTTAGATAGATGAATCTCAGAATTTTGTGCCCTCAATACAAGAGGTAAGAGGTAATTCAATTAAGATAATTCTTAATATTTTTCTATTTACATGATAAACAGCATTACCTGATTCCCTCTTTTTTATTACAGGAACCTGTGTTTGAAATGAAACAAAGAAAAACACCCTGACTATCCGACTATTTCATCAATTGGATTAAAACACTGACGGGTTAAATGAGACCTTGCTAGCAAGCTAGAAAAATAGACAGATAAATAGTTAGATAGATGAATCTCAGAATTTTGTGCCCTCAATACAAGAGGTAAGAGGTAATTCAATTAAGATAATTCTTAATATTTTTCTATTTACATGATAAACAGCATTACCTGATTCCCTCTTTTTTATTACAGGAACCTGTGTTTGAAATGAAACAAAGACAAACACCCTAATTGTCCTACAAATTCTCCAACTGGATAAAAAAACTGACGGGTTAAAAGACACATAGCTAGCTAGCTAGATAAATTGACAGATAAATAGTTAGATAGATGAATTTCTCCAGATTTTGTGCTCTCAGTATAAGAGGTAAGGGGTCATTTAATTCAAGTTATTCTTTATATTTTTCAATTTGCATAATAAACAACATTATCTCATCTCCTTTTTTCATTACAGGAACCTGTGTTTGAAATGAAACAAAGACAAACACCCTAATTGTCCTACAAAATCTCCAACTGGATAAAAAAACTGACGGGTTAAAAGACACATAGCTAGCTAGCTAGATAAGTTGACAGATAAACAGTTAGATAGATGAATTTCTCCGAGTGTTCTGCTCTCAGTATAAGAGGTAAGAGGTAATTCAATTTAAATAATTCTTAATATTTTTCTATTTACATGATAAACAGCATTATCTGATTTCTGTTTGTCATTGTGTTTGAAATGAAACAAAGACAAACACCCTGACTGTCCAATACTTTCACCAACTAGATAAAAACAATGACGGGTTAATTGAAACATAGCTAGCTAGCTAGATAAGTTGACAGATAAACAGTCAGATAGATGAATTTCTCCGAGTTTTGTGCTCTCAGTATAAGAGGTAAGGGGTCATTTAATTATATTCATTCTTTATATTTTTCAATTTGCATAATAAACAGCATTATCTGATTTCTTTTTTTCATTACAGGAACCTGTGTTTGAAATGAAACAAAGACAAACACCCTGACTATCCGACTATTTCATCAATTGGATTAAAACACTGACGGGTTAAATGAGACCTTGCTAGCAAGCTAGAAAATTAGACAGATAAATAGTTAGTTTTGTGCCCTCAATATTTTTTATTTTGCATAATAAAAAGCATTATCAGATTTTTTTCATTACAGGAACCTGTGTTTGAAATGAAAGAAAGACAAACAACCTGACTGTTCTACAAATTCTCCAAATGGATAAAAAAAATAATAAAATGACAGGTTTATAGACACATAGCTAGCTAGCTAGATAAATTGACAGATAAATAGTTAGATAGATGAATTTCGCCAGATTTTGTGCTCTCAGTATAAGAGGTAAGGGGTCATTTAATTCAAGTTATTCTTTATATTTTTCAATTTGCATAATAAACAACATTATCTCATCTCCTTTTTTCATTACAGGAACCTGTGTTTGAAATGAAACAAAGACAAACATCCTAATTGTCCTACAAATTCTCCAACTGGATAAAAAAACTGACGGGTTAAAAGACAAATAGCTAGCTAGCTAGACAAATTATCAGATAAATAGTTCGATAGATTAATTTCTCAGAGTTTTGTGCCCTCAGTATAAGAGGTAAGAGGTAATTCAATTAAGATAATTCTTAATATTTTTCTATTTACATGATAAACAGCATTATCTGATTTTTTTTCATTACAGGAACCTTTTGAAATGAAACAAAGACAAACAA
Source organism: Salminus brasiliensis (assembly GCF_030463535.1). Taxonomy (NCBI): domain Eukaryota; kingdom Metazoa; phylum Chordata; class Actinopteri; order Characiformes; family Bryconidae; genus Salminus; species Salminus brasiliensis. The sequence continues at coordinate 10,209,519 of NC_132881.1, read as the reverse complement.
CCTGACTGTTCTACAAATTCTCCAAATGGATAAAAAAAATAATAAATGATGGGTTAATAGACACATAGCTAGCTAGCTAGATAAATACACAGACAAATAGTTAGATAGATGAAATTCTCTAAATTCTGATTCCTGTATTCTGAATTCCCGAATTCTGATTCTGATCCCTGAATTTCTCTGAATTCTGATTGTCCAATATCTGATTCCTTTATTTTTCATTACAGGAACCGGTGTTTGAAATTAAACAAAGATAAACACCCTGACTGCCCAATAATTTCACCAACTAGATAAAAACAATGACAGGTTAATTGAAATATAGCTAGCTAGCTTGATAAATACACAGATAAATAGTTAAAATAGATGAGTTTTCTGCTCTCAGTATAAGAGGTAAGGGGTAACTGAATTAAATAAATTCTCAATTTTTTTCTATTTACATGATAAACAGCATTATCCGATTTCTTTTTTTCATTATAGGAACCTGTGTTTGAAATGAAACAAAGACAAACACCCTAATTGTCCTACAAATTCTCCAAATGGATAAACATTGACGTGTTAAAAGACACACAGCTAGCTAGCTTGATAAATACACAGATAAATAGTTAAAATAGATGAAATTCTCTGAGTTTTCTGCTCTCAGTATAAGAGGTAAGGGGTAATTTAATTAAAATAATTCTTAATATCTTTCTATTTACATGACAAACAGCATTACCTGATTTCTTTTTTTCATTACAGGAACCTGTGTTTGAAATGAAACAAAGACAAACATAAATAGACAGATAAATAGTTAGATAGATAAAAAATTTTCGTGCTTTGTGCCCTTAGTAAAAGAGGCAAGAGGTAATTGAAATAAATACATTCTTAATATTTTTCTATTTACATGATCAACAGCACTATCTGATTTCTTTTTCATTACAGGAACCTGTGTTTGAAATTAAACAAAGACAAACACCCTGACTGTCCTACAAATTCTCCAACTGGATAAAAACAATGACCGGTTAACAGACACATAGCTAGCTACCCAGATAAATAGAAAGATAGAAAGAAAGATAGCTAGATAGATGGATTCCTTCGTGTTTTCCGCTCTCAGTATAAGAGGTAAGAGGTACTCTTTTTTTCATTACAGAAACCTGTGTTTGAAATGAAATAAAAAGAAACACCCTGACTGACCTACAATTTTACCAACATAAGCAGCAATATGGCCTACAAGCGATAATACGGTAATACATGTAGTCCCGCTGCTAGAGGGAAAAGCTAGAGCTGCGTATGTTGCCACGGATAACTATCGTGAACTGTATAACAGATTGAAAACACTGTCTGAAAAGTGGATGACTCCCAGAGAAAAAAAAGAAAGGACATCGAGAACACCATAATTTTCAAACAGTACCTTAGAATTGTAAGTCCAGACCTCAGACGTTGGATAACTGAACACAGCCCGGCGTCCATAACACAAGCAGTGGAAGCAGCTGAAGCTTTCGTGGCAGCAAGGCAAGATGAGAAGGAGTTCCTGCTCTGTGATTCCAGCATCAGAGTGTACCAATACGCGCAGACAAGTAAGTCTGGGGCCGGGGTCAGTTGTGGTCCTAAGCCGCTAGTGAATTTATCACCAAACAGGGGCGCTGGAGTACTAGCAAAAGAAGCAAAGATAGTCAGGCAACAGATAATCGCCAAACTGTTTAAACACAGCTAGCTAAAATCAGGTTGGCCAAAAGATTTAAGATTGTCCTAAGCTTGTTACCAGCACAAATCATCTTTGATATGTTCCAAGACCCGAAATAAGCTTTCAGGAACAGGACAGTAGTGAGATAACCATACCTGTAAAAATAGGACACAAAACATTTAAAGCCCTTATTGACACTGGAGCTAGTCACATCATGATAACACCACAGTGTCTTCCAGAATCCCAGTTTGAGAGTACAGGTAAACTTGGGGTCAGGTGTATACATAGAGATGAACAGGTATACCCCACAACTAAACTCACGGTTAACATCAATAACCAAAGCTACATATTAAAGCTAGACATAATGCAAAAATCTGCTCATGCTGTCGTTTTAGGTAGAAATATCCCGATTCTGGTAGATCTTTTAAACACTGAGCAGAGAACTGCAGAGGTTATGGCTGTAACAAGGTTGTAGGCTAGAAAGGTTTAAACTGCAAACAAAACAGTGGAGTTTTAAAAGAATTACCATATGCTGTCAAACCAAAATGCAAGAAAACAAAAAGGACAGGAAAAAATTAGAGGCACAAAAATAGTGGAACAATTGGATACACCCATAAGTGAAACATTTGCCTTACCTGGTGACATAGCAACGTTGCAAAGGCAGGATGAAACACTCAAACCCTTGTTTTTAGACTGTGCTAAGGAAAGAGAATAAGCTCAGGGAAGTCAACTCATTCTGAAAGACAACAAACTCTAGGTCAAAAATGGTGTTGAGCGATTAGTGGTTCCCAAATGTCTCAGAGATGAAGTTTTAAAGCTGGGTCATTCGGACCCGTGGCCAGGTCAATTGGGTCAGACTAAAACACAGCAGATTTGCAAGTCGATTTTACTGGCCAAGTCAGCTGCTAGATATAGCTGAATTTTGTAATGTCTGTCCAGAGTGTCAGTTAACAGCATCTGAGAAAAAGTCAGACAGGGTGCCATTAATAAGTCTGACAGTTATTGACATGCCATTTTCACGGATTGCCATGGATATAATATGCCCTTTACCAAGAGGCCGGGGAGGAAATTGCCATATTTTAGTAATCTGGGTCTATGCTACCTGGAAGCATTTGCTCTGAGAAAGACTGAAAAGCTAAACATCCTGTCCTACGATCTCAAGATGAGGGACAAGCTGAGGGAGCTGAAGGAAAGGATACCAGATGGGCTGTTTAAAGAACAACCAGGACAGACAAGCCTCATGCAGCACATTATCTGGTACTGGTATCTGGTATCTGTCACTGGTAGCTGACTCATCACCAGCCCATACACAGTAGAGACTTGTGACTATGTGACAGGTTAACTACCTGGTGATTCTGGGGGAACGAGGGCGCTGCAATTTCACCAACTGGATAAAACAATGACGGGTGGATAGACACATAGCTAGCTAGCTAGATAAATAGATAGATAGTTGGATAGATGAATTCCTCTGAATTTTCTGCTCTTAGTATAAGAGGCAAGGGGTCATTTAATTCAAATAATTCTTTACATTTTTCTATTTAAACAATAAACAGCATTTTCTGCTTTTCTCTTTCATTACAGAAACCTGTTTCTGAAATAAAACAAAGAGAAATGTCCTGACTGTCCTACAACTTCTTCAAATGGATCAAATCTGTCTAGTTAGGTAGATAGACAGATACGTAGCACGCGTAAATGTAACACAGGAGCTACGTTAGCTAACTCAGTGTCTACACCAACCGTTACGCCACAATAGGAATTTCTATTGAGGGACAAATCAACCATAGGTTGGGATTCTTCAGGGGTTTGGACCAGTGTTGATATCTCACTAGGTTCTCTAAGGAGAGCTTGGACAGAGATGTGACAGACCAGTGAGTACAGGGTTAAAGATACACTCATATATTTATTCACAGAAATGATGTGACCTTCTTCTTATGTGTGTGTGTGAATAGTTGTGAGTGGCTAATAGGAAAGAAAAAAACATAAAAATGGAGTAGGAGGTATAAATGAGTTATAAGAGGAAACTGTAGATCAATGAGGCTCTATAAAAGAATAAAATAACGGTACTGGAAAAATGCATAAGTTCAGATTTAACAACAAAACCCAACACACATAAGACCCTCAACAAAAGATTAAATGGTAGTAAAATAATAAACTTCAAAATCAAGAATTCGTGAGATATTTTACTCAACTTTAACAATATAACAGTCCTTTAAGTCTGAAATGTGAACCAACAGTTTTTTCCTTTTGTTATAATCAAAGTTCCTTTCTGGAGTAATATCGTCTCAAAGTGTCAGAAAAGTGTGTTTAAATCTTCACTACCCGGATAGACTAAGACTGTGTGTGTGTGTGTGTGTGTGTGTGTGTGTGTGTGTGTGTGTGTGTGTGTGTGTGTGTGTGTTCCCACTACTGACGTCACTCGCGCAGTACTCTGGGAAGTGTAGTCTCGCCATCTTGGACAAATTCGCTCGCTTTTCCCGTCAACAAAACAACCTGTACGATACAGCACTAAGTTCAGCAAGACTGTACGACAAGCATATTCATCTCAGCATGTCTCTGAGTCCGTAAACAGCAGGATTTAACACTTAACATCGTAGATTTACACTTAAACAAGATGCTAATCCCGCTAGCCTCTGCCTGTTAGCCTACAGCTTAGCAGCTGAAACGAACTAGCCGAGGTCTGTCTCCCACATTTATACTCCGGCTGTTTAATAATCTTTTAACTCCCTTATCAACACTTTCAACATCTTATCACTTGGAAATCTACACTTACTAACTCATAATCCCTCCTTAAACAGCCCTGTCTGAACTCACCGGTGTTTCTCTTCACAACTGAACAGAAACTGATGAGAGTTTATCAAACTCAGGACTAAAGAACACTGAAAAAACGAGGAATGGGGGATTTTCTATCCCCTCTGGAGCCTTAATCAGCTTTTAACTTCAATAACTGCTCACAAAAAATAGCACCACAGCATCAGCTCTGGACACAACACACACTCACACTTGAAGAGAGCAAGAAGTGAAGAGGGGGAGAGAAGGTGGGCGGGGCAAATGAACAGCCTCTGTAGAAGAGCTCAGAAAGAGGCTCCTAATTTTAACAGGGTTACAGACAGACAGACAGACAGATAGACAGATAGAGAGACAGACAGACAGAGAGACAGACAGATAGATAGATAGATAGATAGATAGATAGACAGACAGACAGAGAGACAGACAGAGAGACAGACAGACAGACAGACAGATAGACAGACAGACAGACAGACAGATAGATAGATAGATAGATAGATAGATAGATAGATAGACAGACAGACAGAGAGACAGACAGAGAGACAGACAGACAGACAGACAGATAGACAGACAGACAGACAGACAGATAGATAGATAGATAGATAGACAGACAGACAGACAGATAGATTCATTTTTATCAGAGGTTTCTGCTCTCAGTATTAGAAGTAAGAGGTAATTTACTTATTTATATTTTTCTATTTACATGATAAACAGTAGTGTTGTCACGATACCAAACTTATGACTTTAGATACGATACCTGCCTAAATATCTCAATACCGATACTGAAACGATACCACAGCAAAAACTAAAACATTAGGAAAAGTAATGGAATAATAGATGATCGAAAATAGTTTTATTAATAAACAGAAAGGTCTGTGTGTGTGTGTGTGTGTGTGTGTGTGTGTGTGTGTGTGTGTGTGGTAGAGGGGAGAACAGAAAAGCTCGCCTGCTTAAAGGTCTTAAAAACACGCAAATAAACAAAACTTCATTATCGATGTCCTCCAAAATGATGGAGGTCATAATCATTGATCATACGATCAGTTTCTAACGTAATTACTGCGACAGGTCTGTTTATAACTGCTGCTGATCTACTTGTGAACGCCTGATATTTAGCAGCATGGAGGTTCAGGTAAACATAACGCTACCAGTTCTCCACATTGGTAGTTATCAATAAAGAAAAGCCAGTTCACTTCAACAGCTCTCACTGCCCTAAACTCCTCCTGAAAAACTCCCCCTCCTCTGACTGGAGCTTGGTGTGATTGTTAGAGCTGTATCACTCTTCACTGATCTGACCTTCTCTGACCTCTTTAAACTCTGCAGGTCTGTCAGAAAGAGGCTGTGCTCAGTTGGAGGTGTTGGCTCCTTTGGTCTGTACAGGTTTAAAGCATATAAACAGCATGATCTGATTTCCCCTTTCATTACAGGAACCTCTGTGTGAAATACGAGAGTAAATGCAAGCTATATTAATGTGACGTATCTCTTATAGCAATCTGGCAGCTAGAGTGTGGGAATCCATGTACCCTAAAAGACCAAGGTAAGCATCATACTAACCTATTAACGCCAATCAGGCAATTGGTCACAGATTTATTTTATTATTTTTCTCTGGAGCCTTTCCTGAATGATCACAAGGCAAGAATACTCCCTGGAAAGGGTGCTACTGCACCTAGAGACACACACCTACAGGCGAGTAAGCACAGCCAATTCACCTACCATGTGGAGGTGGGAGGAAGCTCACTTGAACACAGGAAGAACACACCAAACTTCTCACAATGACCAGAGCCAGGGTTAAAGCCACAACCTGGAGCCCCTGGAGCTGTGCCACCCACACCCTGCACCACTGCCATGCTGCACTAATGCTAAAGCACATTAGATTCAGATGAGTTAAACCAGACATCCAGGGAAAGGAAAACTGCCTCTCACAAAGATGAGTCTATCCCAGAACTTTCCAGTCGTCAGACACACTCTGATACTGCTAAACATTCTCTGCTCTCCATAAAATCCTCTCAGAACTAACTCTGTCTTTTTACCTTCTCTGAGTAAATGGCCACGCAGCCCAACCTGCTGGAAGATTCCCACTGAGGTCCCCTCTACCTGTGTCAGACCAGCTGCCACCTACCAGTCCGACCAGCAGGCCCCCCACCACCACCACCCATACCAGACCAGCTGCACACCCTCCTACCACTGCTACCTGTCTAATGACCATGTTAAAACCTAAATGGACTCTTAACTATCTGCCACTATTAATATCACCACTATTTAGTCTAGACCCTTTTTTCTCCACTAGTGATGATGATAGTGTTTGTACTGAATGTGAGCTCGTAGCTCTGTGGAGGAGAAAGTGGAGCAGTTAGAGGTGGAGCATCATGGCTTTACTAAAGGATAGAGAGCAGGAGTCACTGGTAGCAGCCCCGGATGCCTTAGGGAGAGCTAGCACCCCCCACTCTGGCGTTAGAGCCCTCACAGCGGGGCGATTGGGTGACGTCTCGGCGGCATAGCCGGAAAGCTAAGGCTAATGCTAGCGCTAGGGTGTTAACATTGATCAGCTAAATATTCTACCTCAAAGCTCAGTAATATCGGATCATTATCTAATTCGCCCCCCAACACTGTCTAAAGCGCACAATAACCACAATGACAGCTGTACAGTTTACTAAAAACCTCCCACCCCTATCGACCTTAGCTTACACTCCGTCAGACCAAACGGAGCTCGTTAAATTAACAAACGATCTAGAAAATACCCTTCGATCAACCTTAGACAAAGTAGCACCGTTTAAAAATAAAATGATGAGGCAAAAAAGGCTCGCACCGAGGTACAGTGATCATACTCGTACCTTAAAACAAACAGTGCGGAAACTAGAGCGTAACTAGAGCCCCAAAGCTCCAGAGATCTCAATATAGGTGTTGAGCTCCAGGCTGGTCCACACTTACAGCTGCATCTCCAAGTCTGTCAGTACTCCTCAGCAGGTAAATCACACACCAGCGCAACCTAGAACCCCTTCTACCATGATCCTCCCTCATTTAATAGACTCCTCCTTCAGATCAGAGGTAGTAAAGCTCCTCTGTAGATGAGGTGCAGAAGATTCAACCACTGCACTTTAATGATCACTTCTCTTGTAAATAAATGTACTTTTTCTCTCAGAACAGATGTTTAATCATGAGCTGCATGAAGAATTGTTCAATAAACTGCAGATATTGTAACATTTTACTGTAAAAATATTTGTAAAATTTGGGTAGTCTAAAACTACTTGAAAACCCTTTCACTTAACCCACACTATATGCCTAAATGTTTGTGGACAACCCTTCTAATGAATGCATTCAGCTACTTTAAATTGCACCCATTGCACATATATGCAAATGCACACACTTTAGTCTTTGTAGAGAAGTAGTGCCAACAGAATAGGACTCTCTGGAGCATTCACCTATTGGCACTGTGCTGCCTAATGCCAGTCGTGGGGCACAGGGGTATAAAGCCCCCCAGTATTAAGCTGTGGCATTCCACAGTTCCACTGCGCCACAGCTCAAACACATTCTCTGGAATGATTAATGGTGTTTCATCCAATACTTTTGGAATAAGTTGGGGTGGTGATTATTTAACATCCTGACCTTACCAATGCTCTTCTTGCTGAATGCAATCAAATCCTCACAGCAATGCTCCAAAGTCTAGTAAGCTGTCTCCAGCCTTCCCTAGACAGTAGAGACAGTAAATTCAATAAAACAGCATCAAGAATGAATGAGCAGGTGTCCCAATACATCTGTCCATATAGTGCATGAATCTCACTTATCCTACACCTCAAACACCTATAAAATAAAGCATAACACTACTCATAAACCTAATTCCAATCCAAGACCCTTAACTAACTTTACCCTGTTGAACATACACTGAGATGGTGATGATGGTGGTGGTACACTGGATGAAAGCTAGTCTGTGTGTGTGTGTACTCACATTTCACTGATCTGTTGACAGGGTCCCTGCACCTGCCCCGCCACTGTGTGTACTGACTGACAGACAGACAGACAGAGACATTATCAGGCTAACAAATGATCCTCATCTGCAGAATTATCACCATTAACAATATTATCATGATCCAGATTCAGTGGCTGCTTACCTTAATCAAGTCAAGTGACTTTTATTATATAGTATATAATACACACATTCAAATCCAGAATCTATACACATAAATACACACTATTTTACACTATTCTGCAAGGTCTAGGTGCAACAACTAAGATTAGTTTTAAATTTAGTTAAATAAAAAAAATTAGTTGATGTCATCACTCATGTTTCTCGCACTAACCAGGAACGGTTTGTGCGTGGATCACGTTTTCTGTCAATGTAACTATAGTGTATATTTACAGGTAAAGCTGCCTAAATACACCAGTAAGTAGGAAATGATGATAGACTAAAATCATTATATGAGAGAATGCTCCCAGCAGGAGAGTGTAAATCACCATGTCAGTGTAAATATAAGCTAATAGAGGTAATAAGAAATCATTTTTATATATTTATATATATTAACACCCAAGTAAATCTTCAGATTCAGAGATATATAGTAATGAAGTAGAACTACTTCAGTACTGTACTTAAGTACTAAAATACTGTATCTGTATCTACTGGAGGATTATTTTATCTCCTACTTACACTTTTACTTTACTACATATTTTGGATGAGTTTAATACTTTATTACTCCGTTAGATGTTTATGTGCTGCAGCTGCAGTGAGGACACTAACGCTAGAGCTCTGTAGTTTATTCCGAGATGGAAGAACCACTAGAAGAAACACCACCTTCCCCACCTTCAAATACACGTATGTGGCCGAATGGCCAGAGATCTTTTAGCTGTAGTCTAGGTTACAGAGAGTGAAGCTCAGGGTTTTAAGCTGCTCTCCTCACTGCTTTTACAGATGAAACTCTTGATGTGGCAGGTTGAGTCAGTTCTGTTCAGCTTTCTCTCTTTTGGGCGAGTTTGTTTAGAGAGTTAACTGAAGACTCGTGTCATGAACTTTTGACTGCTTTCTGTAAGAACTACAGAACACAATACTGTACTTTTACTTTCAGTACTTAAGTAACTACATGCAATACTTAAGTACTTTCACTTAAGTCTGGAGCTTAAAGACACTTCTACTTCTACTCAAGTCACTTTTTTGATAGAGCACTTGTACTTTTACTCAAGTCTGGGTCTCTAGTACTTTCTACATGTCTGCTGAGATTGTATTTTGCACGTGAGAAAAACAGGTTTATCATAAAAAAAACCCATGAAAGCATTTGTTGGTGGGTTGTGGGTCCGCGCTTGTGCAGATCACATTTGGATGGGTAGCACAAATCGGCAGAACACCAGTCTTCTGCGGCACGGCTGAGGAGAGGTGCGTACAGCTTGAGCTCGAGTTCTTAAACTGTTTAAAGAGTTAAAACTCATGATATGCTTAAAAGAAGAGGAAGCTTTAGTGAAAGCAGACTCGTTTAGCATTGATTACGAAGTGAGTATCGGTTGAATGCAGTGGATTAAGGTTTGGTCTCTATACAACCTTAACATCTTGTACAGAAATGGTAAATTTATATGTAAAAAATAGTAATATTTTAAAGTGTGCAAAATAATTAATAATAATAATTAAACATTCGTATTTTAGTTTCAGAATTCAAGGAATCATTCCTCTGCAGACCAGTACGGCTTCAGAAGGACACTAGTATCTACAAAACGGCTGACTTGGAGGAAATGTCTGCATTAGAGCTGCTACATCGAATCTATAAAATTGATAATAATTGATTATTAAAAGTGTTGGCAACGAATTTCATTATGGATTTGTTGTGTCGCACGATGTATGTGTAACTCGACTTGTCATATCAGGTCATATCCGCTTACGTTACCTGCGGCGCTTTGTCTTCTCTGGAAAAAATTAATAAATAAGAGGGAGATAAACGAAGTGAGTCAGAGCGGAGACGTAATCTTTAAAATAAATTTAACATCAAGAAGTAAATATATTGTGGGCAGTGGTGGCTCAGCGGTTAGAGCGCCGGGATATCGATAACAGGGTTGTGGGTTCGATTCCCGGGCTCGGCAAGCTGCCACTGTTGGGCCCTTGAGCAAGGCCCTTTACCCTCTCTGCTCCCCGGGCGCTGGAGTTGGCTGCCCACCGCTCTGGGTGTGTGTGTGTACTCACTGCCCCTAACACATGTGTGCGTGTGCGTGTGCGTGTGAGTGTGTGTTCACTACCAGATGGGTTAAATGCGGAGGACACATTTCACAAATACGTGACAAATACGTGCACCTTTATCCTTTTATCCTATTCCAAAAAATGAAACATGAATGATGCAGAACAGAAGTTCAGCTTAAATCCTCACCAATGTGGGAGCACAGTCACTACAATAACCCCAGTTAGTTCTGTTTTGAAGTGAGGAAACGTAACGGTGCACTCACACTATGTGAACCGGTGTAACACGGCACATGCTGTTTTTTGCTTAACTGGACAATGACAGTGATAGAGTGTGTAAGTGTGTGTGTGTTACTTTTATTATCTGTGTAATTCGCTTAAGCAGTGTTTAAATGTGCTTTATAAAAACATGTAACTTGAACACAATGGTGGTAAATAATGATTAAGCTTCAAGTTTGAAGTCTGAGTTAAAAAAAAAACAACATACAAACTAAAGGCAATTCATCCTGTCTCACTCCTCACTCTAATACAGTGCAGTGTTTGCATCAGCAATGCACTTATTTTTCTTTATTATTTCATTTATTTTATTTTTAATTAATTTAATTAATTTAATAATGTAATCTATTATTGAATTATTGTACGCACGTATTTGCTCTGTTATTCAATGTTCTATTTTTAAATAAAGACATGGAAATGTATTTTTTTTGACAGATTAATTGATTATTAAAATAATCATTAGTTGCAGCCCTAGTCTGCATCTCCACGTCTATCAGTACTCCTCAGCAGGTAAACCACACACCAGCTCAACCTAGAAACCCTTCATCTATGATCCTCCCTCATTTAATATACTCCTCCTTCAGAGCAGAGGTAGTAAAGCTCCTCTGTAGATGTAGATTTAGGTCCAAAAACAACCAGTTGAAGAAACAGATCAGGAACAATCATACATGACTCAACTGAAGATGTTCAGAAATCAGGTTCTGAATCTTCTTGTTGTGCTTCTTGATTCAGACTGCCTTCTGAACACCCACTGCTCCTGATTCAGTCCTAGAAAGGAGCTTCATTGGTGGAGTGCCTCCTGCTGTTCCTCCATGCTGTTCCATTGCCTCAATATGGATCACTCTCTGGTCCTCCAATCTTAGGCTGGTAAATCAAGCAGTGTCTAAGTCCAAATATTTGTGGACACCCCTTCTAAACAATGCTTTCAGCTACTTTATGTCCCGCCCTTCAACAAAAACAACCAATCAGGTTGCTGCTTACAGATTAAGTCCCGCTTTCCGGTAACTAGCTAAAGTCTCTCGACTACTTTGTGGCTCTGGCCAGACCCCACAAAATAAAAGTCACTAATACAAACGAATCTGCAACATAAAATACTTTTTGACTGAGAAAAATTACTGTCTTACATTAATTCCCACTTCCACTTTTATTTTGTTGTTCATCCAAAAATGTATATGAAAACTGATTAAGGGAAAACTGATTTATTTTTGTTATATTTTATTGCTGCTCCATTACAAACCCTTGGGTTTAAAATTTTAAAGAGAAAAGGTATTGGAGTTTTATTAATCTTTTATAATATATAACTTTTATATTAGCGGAGTAATTCATTAACACAGTGAATTTCTGACTAAGTTATTAATTTTTATTAACTTAATTGTTACTTAGCAAATATCTTAAACTACCTCAAGCTAAATCAGTTATTTATTTCAATAATTGTCAGATTATTCGATTGTAAAAATAGTTGTAGTTGCAGCCCTAATCTGCTGCAACCTGAGAAGCTTAAAAATGAATAAAGGTTTTATTTTAATTGAAGTGTTTGTCATTACTGAACAGTATGACTATTACTCCATTGAGTGTCATTTTAGTAAGAGAAGGACATTAATATGTAATGTTTAATATCTCAAGCAAGTTTGTTTATGAACATTAAAGCACATACATTTACTCATTTAACAAAATTAATAAATAGCCTTACTCTGCTTACAGGGCCAAATCATCTCCTTTCCGTCCAACTTGAGTGTCAAGTAAAATAATTAAAAACAAAGTTTTGCTTTTCCACCGTTTACTTAAGTTTTTCAGATTCATGTCAATGTAAAATATATAAACAAATTCCTAAATAAAATAAACTCAGATACAGACGAGCTCATTTGTGTTTATTTACATTTGTGTTTTAGGCTGTGGCCAATCTACTGTGGTGAGAAGCAGTTTGACCAATCCCATGACATTTGACATTTCCTCCTCCACCTTTCACTGACTTCTTTACACACTTTGGGTTCAGTCTTTCCCCAGCTTGTCGACGAACATAATGTTTCCTATCAGACCAAATAAATCACTAAAGTGAACTCTGGAACACTTTTCCTCTGTCCACACAACATGCTCCTCAGCAAAGGTTAATCTAGCCTTTTGATTCTTTCTGCTAATGAGAGGTTTGGTCACTGCAGAGTGGGATTTCAGTCCAAATGCTTGTAAACGTTGAGCTGGTGAGCAATTCCAGCTGCAGTGTTGAATCGATTGCCCATGGAGATTCTCTGCATTATCCTGTCCTCTCTTGCATTTGTCTTTCGTGGACGACCAGCCGTCTTGGGGGACTTGAATGAGTTTGGGGTGTTGTAAAGATGCAGTATTCTAGAAATCACAGACTTGGAACGACCAACTTCTCTTGCTATGGCTGATAGGGTCACCCTTTTGGCCTTCATCTTGACAACCTGCTGACGGAGGGTTTCAGTCACTTTGGAACGGCTTTCCATCTCAAGTCAGTGAAAACAGGAAAGTTATGCTGCCAGTTAAATAGGGTTTGTCAGATAATTAAGGAAATTAGCACCACGTGCCAGATTAACACCAACAATTTGCAGGTGTCTGAGAGTGTTCTCTAATTTTGATCAGTGTTCTTTTTCCTCATTTACGTTTTTATACTGTGCATTATATGCAACTCATGAAATATGTAAATTCACATAGGACTACATTGTGACCTTGACATTTAGGAAATTGTGTGTTGTTCTCTAATATTAAACTCCAGTGTATAAATCCACACACAGACTGAGTAGTGACTGTAGAAAGAGACACAGATGTGAAATAAATGCACACACATTTTTCCCATCCCAAAAATAGAAAAAAAGGCCGGTAAAAAGAGGGCGTCTGGTCACCCTGCTTAACGAACCTCTTCGTCTGTCCTGATCATTTATATGATCATTAAATCAGGATTTCTACTGGAGCTTTCCAGCTGCTGGTCTTTTAACACAGGTTTAACTCAGTCTGATATTAAACGGTATATTTGCCATCTGATGGTCACTTAACCACATTACATCAGCGCTGTATTTTCCCCTCACAGCGTTTATCATTTTTAACATTTTTAAATTATACTGATATTGAATTATTCAATCAATGATTTTACATGAATTTAAATGTATTAACAGTGGTGGCTTTTAACAGATGTTTTTAAATTAAAATTAATTAAATGTAATTAAAATAAATTAAATTAAATTGGTGATTTTTTCGTTGATTGTATCAGAAAAGTGCTGGACACCACCAGGGCGCCAGATAAATTATTAAATGCTGGCACTGAATATACAGTTATAAATAACACGTTTACCAGAAACAGAGATGCTACGACAAACATATGTCTGCTCTTACTGGAGTGACACCCGTGTAATTGGCGCTTTGTCGCCGTCTAGCGGCCAGAATCTGTAACTGACTGTATCAATCATAAAAGAAATGACGAGGCTCGTTTCGTTTGACCCAGTGACTCTGCTGCTGCTGGAGGAACAAGAATTACCAGAGACCCAAAATTGTCATTTATAAATGATTCATCATTTTTATACAGATAACAGCTCTCACTGTAACACAGAACAGAGGAAAATAACTCAACACACTTTTAATCAACAATTATAAGACTTCAGTGGTTTCAGTGGTTAAAAATGTTTGAATGTTTTTTCTGGTCTTTCAGGCAGGAATCATCTTTAATCTTTAATTACTAAAGCAGAAGAAATCCTTACATAAATGAATAAAAAAAAAATGTAACAGCACACACGTCCTGCCCTACAGGAAACAGATGTAGAGCAGAAACCGCTCCCATTCTGGCTGCTGAGTGCTGATTGACTGGTGAACTGAACTGCTTATTGGCTGGTCAGACTCACTGACGTCTTAAATGATGTCTTATAATTGATTAAAATGTGTGTTGAGTTGTTTTATGATGTATTGTGTGGAGAATGTGAGCAGTTATCTATATCAAAATCATTATTACTTTTGCACAAAAGCTCTGTATGGACCCATTCATTTTGGACTTGTGGTTGAGCGCCCTCTAGGGTCCGAACAAAACGGAAGGCATAATCAAGTGGTTCATCCATTTAGAATAATGTCTAATAGTATAGGTCATATAATGTCCTCAGTAGGGGGGTCTCTGATATTTCTCGTCACTACAAGTTCTCTTGGATTGTATTAGCTAGCATGCTACTGCTTAGCCAGCCGAGTTGCCCCCCTTCACAGTGTGTTTTATCTAGTGGTAGTTGTTTTTATTGCTTTATTATTTTATTTGGATCCCAATTATCTGATGATCTTGCACAAGGTTAGCTCAATAGCAGATAGCAAGTGCACGATAACTAGTGTAAAATTATTGTGCATAAAAATGAGTAAAAATAAGACAGTGTCGTATTACAACCTCAAGTACCAATTATCCATTTAACTGGATATATAGGAAGTCAGGAGCACAACCATGAAACAAACACAATGAGATACAAGAACTTAAAGAGCGCAACAACAATAAAATAAAATAAATTAATTCAATAAATAAGTGAACACTACAAACTTCACTACAAAACCACCAAATTATAAATACATGTGAATTATACATTCCACAATGACCCAAAGCTTGTTACTCACTTCGAGGTACGATGTTACAGTAAAGAAAAAAAGTTACTACTTTTCATTTACTAATTGTTGTACATTGAAACAACTAATCTAAAGATAACACTGGTCTAAAATATTGTCTCTCAATAAAACAATGAGATTAAGACTCTTATTTATAAAAGCATGTAAAGGGGAAGGAAAGAGCAGTGATTCATTTAAACTAGCAGGGATTCGACTCCTGTAAGGGGAAACACACTACATTAATGCTCTGCAGCTTCCACCAAAACCCCCAGTCAATTACATACATTTACACACCTGTAACCAAAGGTTTAGTGCATCTGCCTTAGAGCTCTGCTCTCTGCTCACTAACCCAGACTCAGCCCAAACCCCAGGCACTGCTACACGCTGCAGTCAGTAAGAGTTTGCTTTAAAGACAAGTGCATTAGCGAGCAGACTCTACATTTGCTACATGCTAACTTGGACACAAACAGTAGGGACCTGTATCTAGGCCTCACTGTTGCAGACCGGGTTCAATGCCACAAACACCATCCATTTTAAATGAAGCCCTCAAAGCCTCACTAAAACTGCAGTCCAAGCTGCTGCACACTAGAACCAACAGACACCTGCTTTCACACAAGCTGAACAGCAGCAGATACTGTGACTCCGTTACAGCATCAACTACTAAAACCAACAAACAGCAAATACCTGCATCTGGCTTCAATGCTGCATACCGGACTCCCTGACCTGTACAGCAGTTCACTCCTCCACATCCTCCAAACCGTCCGAATGAAGAATTCCAAGCTGTGCTGAACTTTAACGAGAGCTCTCCTCCTGCTACCTGCACATGTCCCTGGCAATGAGCCAAACGAGAATTGGAGCAAACAATTAGAAAGGTGTACTTGCTCTTCTTCTACTGTAATACCCTTAGTATGGGTCACACTAGCTTTACCTGTTAGTATCAGTTTTAAATGCCAGAGTAGCAACAACAGTATTACATCAGTTTAACATGCTAGTGTTTAACATTTGATTAATAAAGCTAAATTTATATAAAGATAAAAGCAAAACTTTATTCAGATAAAAACGTCTCAGTAATGATCAATAAATATCTTTCCATAAATTTTAATCTGGCATATAAGTATGACAGCTGTGTGAAGATGGGCAATTAATCATGTGCAATATTTTAACCAATGGGACAGTCGTGGGGGTAGATGTGTCACGGCACCGGCCCGTCTGACCTACTTACACCTAGAAGCGCTGAGTCTTTATACAAGGAAGCTGTTACTGACATAATAATAATCGCTACATGGCACTTCTTCCACCTGTCATTCAGTTGGGTGTAGAGACTCTCGATGTCCGGTAAGTATAGACTGTGCTTTTAAAAATAATATTATAATTGTTATATTACATAATGAAAATATATATTAGAATAATCCATCCAAGATATGATAAACATCTACAGAAACTTAACATCTGTACAGCTGTGCAAATAATCATAGTGCAAATGGTAAGCATGTTATGTATCCGTACTTTGTTGAAGTTAAATCCAGTTTGGTTCAGTGAAATTTAGAAGCTCAGTTCTAAAGAACTTTTCTTTAGAATAAGTTTATAGATTAGTGTGAACCCTAATGTAAAATTTGCAGTTCTATTATTAAGCTTATATTTCACAATTGCACATTTCTGTGCCAAAGTTCATGACAGTACATCAGTTATGAGAGAAAAAAGTACATTTTAATAACAATAATAATAATAATAATAATAATAATAATAATAATAACAAGAAGAAGAAGAAAAAGAAGAAGAAGAAGAAGAAAAGTAGTTAAAATAGTAAAAAAGAGTTAAAAGTCATGTTTCCTGATCTCAGTGTCTTCGCCTTCTCCTTTTCCTCTTGGGTTGCTTAGGCAGTGGCTCTCTGCTTGTGTCCAGTTCAAAGTGAGGGGTGAAGCTTGTCCCAGTTGGTGAGTTGAAGACCTCTGAGATCTGGACCTCCATACTCCGAGCAGGACAGCGGCACTCCTCCCATAGGCGCTGCTTAATTTCTCGGCGTAGCTGCAGGCTGTAGGGATGGAGATGTCCTGATGGAGTTCTGAGCAGAGGGTCCACCACAGAACCAGAAGTGAGGTCTCTCTACCAGTGGAGCTCATCACTGGGACTGAGTCAGGAGCAGTGGGTGGACTGACAACAGTCTGAATCAAGAAGCACAAAAAGAAGATTCAGATGGACGGAACCTTGTTGCCCGGATCCACCATTACAGGGGGGGGGGGGGTGTCATGGGGTCCTATGAACCTGTAAGACAAAACAAATGACAATACATATTTAGAAACTTTATGTTTACCTATGTGTTACACAGAATCAGATCGATATAAAGCAAAAAACACAGTTGCAGAAGGACAGACCCTTGTTGGCCACATCTACCATCACGATGGGGTCCTGAAAACCTATAAGACAAAAAAAGTTAAGCTGACAAGTTTTGAAATGGAATGGTCACTAACCTTTCACACTTGCAGACAGATAGATAGCGAGTCACACACACAGTTGCACATGGACAGACCCTTGTCCACCAGATCCACCATCAGAACCTGTAGGACAAAAAAAGAAAGTCAATACATGTATAGAAACTGAATGATCACCTACCTGTTAGACAGTTGCAGACAGATAGACAGTGAGCCATACACAGATGCAGAAGGATGGACCCTTGATGGACAGAACCACCATCAGGGAGGGAGGGGATAATGACATCCTCAGAACCTGTAAGACAACAAATAAAGTCAATACAGGTTTTAAAACTGAAAGATCACTTACCTTTAACACAGTTGCAGAACATTAGACAGCGAGCAAGACAGCTACAGATGGACAGACTGTGGTGGCTGGATGCATGGTCAGGGAGGGAGGGGCTCATGGGGTCATGAACCTGTAAGACAAAAAAAGAAAATACATGTATAGAAACTGAATGATCACCTACCTCTTACACACTTGCAGACAGATGGATAGCGAGCCACACACAGGTGACTTGAAGGAAAGATCCACAATCAGGAATGGGGGAACATGAAAGGGTCCTGAAAGCCTATAAGACAACAAAAAGGCAATGTATAGAAACTGAACGATCACTTACCTGTTACAGAGTTGCAGAATGATGGACAGCGAACCACACACAGTTGCAGATGAAAATATATTTGTAAGAAGGATACACCTTCAGGGAGAAGAAGAGGTTGATGGACTTGTTGAGAACCTGTAACACAAAAAAGAAAGTCAATAAATGTATAGAAACTGAATGATCATCCACCTGTTACACACTTCCACACTGATAGTAGCGAGTCACACACATTTGCAGATGCACAGACCCTTGAAGGACAGATCCACCATCAGGAAGGGGGGAGCCATTGATCTTGAAAGCCTGTAAGACAACAAAAAGTCAATACATGTATAGAAACTGAATGATCACCAACCTGTTACACAGTTGCAGACAGATAGTAGCGAGTCACACACACTTGCAGATGCACAGACCCTTCGGTTCATGCGGTCTGAAAAACCTGTAAGACAAAAAAAGTCAATACATGTATAGAAACTGAATGATCACCTACCTGTTACACACTTGCAGACAGATAGATAGCGAGCCAAACACACAGTTACAATGGACAGACCCTTGTTGGCTGTATGCACCATCAGGAAGGGGGGAGCCATTGGTCCTGAAAGCCTGTAAGACAACAAAAAGGTGTAGTGTATTTATTGGCTATACAGATGTCCATAGGCCTGAAGGAATGGTATGGAGTTCAGGAATTATATGGTAAGCCACACGGGGTAGATGTGGAAAAGAAAGGGGGTCCTGTTTCCTGACCAAATGTGAAAACTATACATGAATCAACGAACATAAGATGCTGTTTAGATTTGGACATCCCTTTGGGTGTACATGACATAGATTTAAACGTGGTCCAGATGTGTCTGTGGACAACATATGTAATGGTGGGGGCTGATGAGTGTTCCTTATGGATGAAATGCAAAGATTCTGCATATGGGAACAATCCAACAGAATATGACATGTAGTAGGGTATAAAAACTCAAGGTATTCCTATGTCGAGGAGAGAGATCGAGGGGCACTCAGAATTGGCAGACTCTCACCACACTGTACTTTATATTGGAATAAAATATTTCATTGTTACAACTAAAGACGGTGGTTACAGACTCTCCTTTTTAAATAAGAAGTCCATCTCCAGAGGAAGACGAACCAAGACGACAATTTTTGGCGCCCGAACAGGGACTTCAGCTGTGACTTCCGGCGGCACCAGACGGGAAAACTTCTGCTCGTGAGCCAACATTACACAGTGAGCACTTCTCATTATTCGTGCTTGGGTTTCCGCATTATACTGAGGTGTGTGAGTGAAATTGTAACATATGAGGTTGTGACATTATTTTGGGAGTAGACTCTGATCTAAATTTGGGTCGTTTGTGGGTTGTGCCACCACAATACGGGGGTGTAAGAAATGAGAAATATATGTAGGGACAATGAGTAGTGACAAGGTATAAGGAAAATGAGGAAAATAAAGGGGTGTTGTTGAAAAAGCAGTGAGTAACATTGATAAGGCCATGTTAATCTGCGCCACGCGGGCTTTGAGAGCTAGGGCCCTTTTCTCTCTTAGGATTGTAAGACGTGAGCAGGTTCGGGTTACAGCGTGAAAGTTAGCTTAACAGGGTGACATAAGAGAAATATGGGGGGTTTTAAGAGAAGAAACATGGGGTGTTATAGAAGAAGAAAAGTACTATGGGATGTTACAGAAAAACAAAGAGAAATATGGGAAGTTTAAGAGAAGGAAAGAAGGGGTGTTATAAGAGAAAATAAGGGTTTTTTAGAGTAAAAAGGGTATTACTAGAGAAAACTAGGTGTTAAAAGAGGGGTGAGTACTTATCTAAGTGTCAGAAGTAAAGAGAAAAGGGTATAGTGCACAGAAGAGAAGACAGGGCTAGCTTAAAACAGTCGACTTGTGGTGTATGTGTGTGCGCGCAGGGATTTCTATGTGTGTGTGTCAGTCTGTGTGTGGAGGCTGAGGGGCTGGTACCCTCCTCTCTTCCTGTTCTGTTTGGGTTAAAGGGGATATGTTTGGTTAGAGGAGAGTAATTCTTAACCTCTCTATACTGTTGGCTTTTATTGACAAAAAAATAAAATGCACATGGCCAAATACCCGACCTTGTTGGCTCTGTGAGATCTTGTGCCTTGCAGGGGGACTTCTTCTGGCAAGAGTACGGGGCCTGAGAGTCACTCCTTACGGGGAGGAGGAGCTGTATTTGAGTTTGTGCACCAGAAGCAATAAAAGCCAGATTAATTGAGGTTGTGAAAAGATTTAAAGCGGACATGCAATTTAAATTAATTCTGATATTGTTTCAGACCATGTGTATCTTGTGGGAGGTTGTAAATGTAGGTGAAATATGGGGGGCCCATAGAGAGAGGAAAAAGGAGTAAATGTTATGTGTTGTATGTCTAGTCTGTGTTGTTGTTTAATGGCAAATAATAGATAAATGGATCCCATAAACATAGTTAAGTGATAATGATTATAGAACAGTGGTGTTAAATAAATAGGTTTCTCAGATATGTGGGTTGGAATGAGGTATAGAAAAATTAATGAGCCCTGTCTGGACGTCAGAGAGGGAGATAGGTAAGGGTAAATCTTCATAAACCACCAAAGCAGCCCATACTGGCACCAGGTCACGTACAGTACAAGAATACTGTTAATAAGTCCTGTGATTGTCGTATGGATCCTGGAATGTGGGTTTTAATAGTGTAATTTCAACCTACCATCTGAGAGACAGATTTTACTCGGTGCAAACAGTTACATATACATATATATATGATCTATATATAGAAGGTGTGCTACTAGTAGTTTGCCTAATTTGAAGGAAAGTCTATATATGGTTGAGATAAGTGGTATTGTTCAGCAATGTAGGAGAATAGTCTCTGGTATGTTAATGTTGAGATGGAATAAACAAAATTAATAATGATTGTAGAATGTTGATATAATATGATAGTCATAATGTGAGATAAGTAGAGGAGTGTATTTAATATACACTTTGTGTTTGCATATAATTATATAATGGCGAGCGGTTAATGAAGGAATTTTAGTAGTAGGTGTGTGTGTGTGTGTGTGGCTCTGTTTTGCAATGGCTAAGGCGTGGCTGAGCGCCAGATGTGTAATGCAGTGTTAATGACAAGATATGCAGGAGCACAGGGGCCTGGTGGAGTGAAATTTTTCCCCATGAGGAGAAATGATGGTTCATGGTTAAGAGTTTGGTTGTAGTGTCATATGAGATAATATATATTATAATAATATTAGTATTGTTAAATATGTGTTCATAAGAAGTATGACTAGAAGATAGTAATAGCAGAATGGTTGGTTGCTTTGCATGGGGGAAAAGATGTCTAAGGTTGTTGTTTTTTCTTGTGTTGAAGTGGGTCCAGTGGTGTTCTTGGTATGGCTTGTGTTGAAGAATAGACTATTATAGTGCTTCTTGCCAACTGTCTTTGGGATTAATATAACGGATGTGGTGATTTTCTTGGTGTCCTGTGTCAGTGAGTGCAGTGAGTGTGTGGCTTGGAGTGCTGATTGTGCTTTGCGAGTGCATTAAATCTAAACAATCATTAGACCCAGTGCAAACTGTAAATTGTTCAGGGTGTATAACAGACCATTATGATGATAATGTTGTTTTTACTAGTATCACTCATGTGTGGCATTTACCTTACACAGGGTTAATTTATGAGAGGAACTAGTGAGCCTCGATGGGTTAAATTAGTTTTTCTGTTTTGCTGGTATCGCTCTCCCTTTCTGCTCAGCGGGAGAAAGGGGTCTATGGGGATATGAAGAATGGTTCAAGATGGTATTATAGTATGTAGGAACAGAAGATGGAAAACATATGTTTACAGTGAATTGTTATGGACCTTGAGAGTTTATGACAATATTAACTCTGGCGTGATTCTCCTTTTCTCTTTTATGGGATGCGAGAGGAGGCAGAAAAAAGGAAATAAGGAGGGGCTGCTGGTGAGCGACGGGCCAGAAGCGTCACATGGACTGAGTGGAAGAAGCTGTGCTGACTGCAGATCAGGCCAGTGTGCTTATCCACAAATTACTTCCCTGTACACACCTGCACTTAAACACATGTGTAGTCATATTTATAGTACTATTAATTGCATAATACTTACTTACAGTTTAAAGGACTCTGCATGAAGCTTGGCAACAGACTGATTGGATAGTGAATTTGATTACTTAGGAGAAAACATTTGGGGTTAAACATTTTGTTAAGATATGTAGTCTGAATAGAGATACATTGGAACATTTACTATTGTAATATCTTGTGTTTTTGGGGAGATTAGATTCAAAAGTATTTGGTGGCATCAGTCTTACTTTAGGAGAACTTACTATTGCAGAGTGGTCATACATTTTTAAGGTCTGGGCTGTTCTGGAGTTGGCAAACCTTATTATAATTTCAATAACCCATCCACTTAATTTCAATAACCCATTCAAGTAACTTATAAATAAATAAACATAGTATAATTGTAAGTAGACAGTGACAGGGTAGTAACTTCAATTATTTTAAGTTAATTTTTTTGCACACTTAAATAACATAGAGAGGCTATTAGTATGCCAACTGTGGGTACCAATGCTTCAAAAGGTATTACTCCTGTTGATGTGGTTAAGAAAAATAATCCATTAATTAAAGGCATAACTAAAACATCAGAGAAATGGCATAAGCGTTGGCCTGACATTGACCAACCATGGCCAGTGGAGGGGACTCTTAATCCAGATGTCATTAGGGTAATGCAGATGCTTGGGGCTACATACAGGCAAACCAAAAGAAAGGTAAGAAGGGGGAACAACATAAGTAGAAGAGACAGATGGAGCTTGGCATTCTTCAGTTGTTTGAACAAGAGGGACAGAAACTGGTCAAAGCAGCGAAGGATAAGAGAGAGAGGAGTGCGGAAGAAATAGAGAGACAGGTAAGGGGAATAGAAAAGCAGATGGCAGAAATTAGTGCACCATTTTTACATGTTGACCCAGTAAAGAATCCCCCACCATATGAGAAGGAGGTGATGTCTAAGGAGATCTATCCCCAGCTTCCAGTGATCACTCAAGAGGGCGACTATCGTATCAGAGATGAAGACCGAATAGTGGAAGCAGGAAAAGCGGAAACAATTATAAAGATGTATCCAATTTCCAAAAGTAAGAAGGAAACAACATGTTTGCAAATTGAAGGTGACATGAAGACCAGGAGGACAAAAGTTGGAGATGATGTGGATCAGAGTACTTAGGAAGAAGCCAGAGGAGGATATGATCCAGCAGTCAAACGGATCCTGGTGAGGGCAGAAAGGAGAGGAGGCAAGACGAGACAGTATGAGGACTCCACTGATGAGAGTTCTGATGAAAGTGAAAATGAAGATGACGGCCAAGACAAGGGACCCATGAGTCTTTGCACCTCAAGAGGATTCTTCCCAGTTCAAGAATAGAAGAAGACATAGACAGGGCTATGAGAAATGTAGAGAGGCGTATAGACCAATGCCTTTCTCACGTGGACACTGCTATGAGTTTAGAGAAGCAGAAAAAAATGGAAAAACAACTGAAGGAGCTACACATGCAGAAGAAGGAATCAAGGATGGAAGGCTCTCAGAAAGTGGACAAGGGATATGCATTGCACCCAAGAAAAGGAACATCATGTGACAAGATGTGTCCAGTGATCATCAGAGGACAGACATTAGAATACAAGCCTTGGCAGAATACAGACTTGTCTGATGTCCTGGAAAAATTGCCAACTCTTCAAGACGGAGCACATCCTTGGATCGCAAAGTTGGAGGAGATCATGGTGGGAACACAACCTGCTGTAGGAGATATTAAGAGACTTCTTGCTAATCTCCTGGGAGTGCCGGCCATGGAAGAAATTCTGCAAAAAGCAGGATTCGCTCGCTACGCTGGAACAGCGGTAAATGATCCAGAACTGTTTGCTGCAATTAGAGGTTGGGTGTGGACAGCATTGAGAGACACATTTCCAACAAATATACATCCTGATAACAACAATTCTTATTGAACCATTGGGAGAGGAAGAAAATCCTAGTGCATATGTGTCACGAGCCCATCAAGTGTGGAGAAATGTCACAGGACATGATCCGGAAGTGAACCAAATGGAACAGTCCATCCTTCGAGCTAAAATACAGAAAGGATTGCCTTTACCAGTGAGAAGCAAACTGGCAGAGGTCGTCGGGTTAGGAAGTTTAGCAAAAGGAGTTTACACTGACCATATTGCTCATCAAGTGGACCAAAAAGAGCAAGACCAAGAGACCCTCAGAAAGCTGACTCACATACAACTGGTGGAGAACAAGAAAAAAGACAAGAAGCAAGCCCTGGTTATACCAAGCCAGCCTCCGCAAAATCAGCAAGATCAGCCCTCACAACAGCTGCAGCCAAATCAGGTTCATCCTCAAGTGACACAACCATCATCAGTGGGTCCAGGTGTCTCCTGGTCACAGCCAGTCTTTGGTCAAGTACAGGTCTGGAGAGGAAGGGGTCGAGGAATCACAGGAAGAGGAAGAGGAGGAAGATTTGATCCGACTTTTCAACAGTCTCTTGAAGCATGCTACAACTGTGGAATGATAGGTCACTTTGCTTGAGAGTGCAACAGACCAAGAGAAAGTTTCAGGGGAAACTTCAGAGGAGGATTCAGAGGCCAGCCAAGGCCGTTCAGGGGACCGGTAAACCCTTATAGGGGCCCGGAACCAGGATTCTAGAGGTGCCAAGAGAACTCGAAAGGGAGGTGTCAGCTGGTAGCATCAGGGCCGGAGAGTGATCCAACCATTGAGGTGAAAGTAAATGATCAACCATTAAAGATGATGGCAGATAGCGGAGCAGATTTCACCTGTATCCAGCCTGAAGATGCTATACACCTCCCCATGTCTGGTCAATGGATTCGGACAATCGGGTTTGAGGGAGTGAAACAGCTGATTCCTCTCACAGAACCAATAGAGCTCTGCTATAAAGATACTAAGATTACAATACCTATTTTGGTGTCAGAACATACACCGATAGCACTGTTGGGAAGAGACGCTTTGTGTAGACTAAATTGCACAATAAAATGTACACCAGATGGATGCTTGGTGGAGATGCCAAGTGATGTCATCCACCAACTAATGATGACAACAGAAGCGGAAGCTTCATCCGTTTTTTGGATTGGAAATCTTACTACAGACTTCTTGGAACCAGCCAAGTTGTGGGAGAAGTTTATTGTGGCAAACCTGCCTGATGCAAAACCACCAGAGTATCCACTGCATTGCACACTCAAGTACTTCAAGGATGCTACTCAATCAAATGCAGAAGAATGGTTAAGTCACCAACCAAAGCAAGTTCAACTTTGTTCAAGCTGTATAATCATGGGACCACAGGAGCAGCTATGAAGGTGGACAGCAATGACTATCTGCTCAAGGAGTTTGCCATTGGGAAAAGTGTGCCACATGTGACTCTGTTGGTAGCTGGAGATTATGAACAGAAACAGTTGGAGAGATGATGGCAGAAGCAGAAAAAGTTGTTTGTACCAATGAAGGAGAATGTTGCAATTTGGAGAAGTGAGGATCAGCGATTCATCAAGATCATGATCACTGCGCAAGGACAAGGACAACCACAATGAATCACTCAACAATCCAACAATGAATTCCTTGAAAGAGGAAATGTTAAAACTAGTGCCAGAATGCCTGTGGTCTCAACATAGTACTGACATTGGTCATGTAAAATCAGCTCAACCAGTGACCAGTTGAACTCAAACCTGGAGTTAGACTTCCGTGGAAAAAACAGTATCCCTTGAAAGAAGAAGCCATCTTAGGGATCGGACCACAAATTGAAGGACTGTTGAAGGCAGATGTGTTGAAGTTAACCCAGAATCCTCAAAGCAACACACCTTTGTTGCCAGTGAAGAAGCCTGATAACTCCTATCGTTTGGTACATGATCTAAGAGCGGTGAATGAAGTACTAGCGGATTTTCCAGCAGAAGTCCCAGATCCCCATACTCTATTAGCTCAAATTCCTCCAGAGGCAACACATTTTAGTGTTAGATTTATGTGGGGCTTATTTTAGTGTTCCACTGAGTATAGAAAGTCAAAGGTTATTTGGGTTTACATATAATGGACAGTTCTATGAGTACATGAGATTGCCACAAGGGTTCAAGCATAGTCCTCACATCTTCAATAAAGTATTGAAGGATGATTTGGCAGGTATAGATCAGATATTAAACAGTACTGTAATTCAGTATGTTGATATAATTGTTACATCACAAAATGAGGAGACATGTCACAAAGACTCAATTAAATTGCTACAGATGTTGGCAGAAAAAGGGCATAAGGTCTCGCAGAAGAAGTTGCAGTATTGTCAGAAGAAAGTAGTCTATTTGGGTCAGACTATAACGCAGGGACACAGAAGTATTTCTGACAAACAGCTGGAAGCTATTCGCTACGCTCCCAAGCCTAGAACAGTCAGGGAACTGATGACCTTTTTAGGTATTGCGGGTTATTCTTCGGCATGGATAGAGGACTATGCCAGTTTATTGGGGCCTTTGAGGGCTATGAGTAAAGATACTGGAAATGCCAAACTCCACTGTAATCTTTCCTGGACACAAGAGGGTCTTTTAGCATTTGAGACAGTGAAACAGAGGTTACAAGAAGCTCCAGCATTGGCGTTTCCAGATTACTCCAAGAATTTCTTACTGTATGTGTCTGCTTTATGTTTCTTACTGTATGTGTCTGCTTCTACTGGAGGTAAATATGCATGTGCAGTCCTCTGTCAAGCGACAGGTACAGGAACAAGTCCACAGCCTGTTTCTTATTATTCCACAGCTTATTCAGAAGTTGAGTTGGGACTGCCATTGTGTTATAGAGCTATGGTAGGAGTTTATCTAATGTATGAGAAAGCATCAGCAATCACGATGGGTTATCCAGTAACAATTCTTACCCATCATAGCCTTAGAAACCTACTGAACCATGGCAAATATACACTGACTATGCCAAGGCTTAGAGATTATTATAGGCTTTTAGAGCAGGAAGATGTCACCCTAGTAAGGTGTGCCACAGTGAATCCAGCTGAAACTTTGCCAACTCCAAAAGATGGTGAGCCACATGATTGTGTGCAAGAAGCTGAGAAATACTCAAGGCTTAGGTCAGATTTAAAAGCCCTCCCACCGGAGAAGGCAGACCTGGAATATTGGACTGATGGGTCCTGCTATAGGAGAGGAGACAAATTGTGTGCGGGTTATGCAGTAGTAAAAGCCCAAGGAGAAAACTTTGTGGTTGAGAAGGCTGCAGTCATACCACAGCCGGCTTCAGCACAACTTGCTGAACTTGTAGGGTTGACAGAAGCATGTTTATTGGCAAAAGGTAAGCGAGTGACTATCTACACTGATTCTGCCTATGCACATAGTGTGTGTCACCTGTTTGGGGCAGTATGGAAGAACCGAGGGTTTAAGAAAACAGATAGTTCCCATATACAGCACCATGAGCAAATAATGAAATTGTTACATGCCATGATGAAACCCAAAGAAATTGCTATTGCTAAATGTGCAGCACATAAAAGGGATATGTCAAGGGTCACACAGGGGAATAAAGCGGCTGATGAAGCTGCAAAGGCAGTTACAGGAGCAGACAAATGGGGTGAAGTCTTTTTGGTTACACATGAGGTAGACATGGAAGACAGAATAACAATTAAGGATGTGACCTTAATGCAGGAAGCAGTTCCTGAGGTAGATAAACAGTTGTGGCGAGATCGAGGAGCCACTCAAGCCTCTACTGGCCTTTGGAGGAATCATGAGGGGCTGGTAGTAGCACCTCCTGACCTGTTGGGTCTGATGATTCAAGAAGCGCATGGTTTAGCCCATGTGGCAAGGGGCGAGGTAAGGAGGAAGATTATTAAGGAGTATGGGTTTTGGGCACCATATTTGCTTGAGCAGATAGACTATGTCATTGGTAGATGCACAATTTGCTTGAAAAACAATGTTCGAAGGGGTGTGATGGTTCCACCTGGTCACATCCCAACTCCAAGGGGTCCTATGCGTGAGTTAGTAATGGACTTTGTTGACATGATAAAACCAATAGGAGGGAAGAGATACATGTTAGTTGTAGTGGACCGCTTTTCAAG
The DNA here is from genome assembly GCF_030463535.1 of Salminus brasiliensis. Classification (NCBI taxonomy): domain Eukaryota; kingdom Metazoa; phylum Chordata; class Actinopteri; order Characiformes; family Bryconidae; genus Salminus; species Salminus brasiliensis. Next base: position 10,180,964 of record NC_132881.1, on the reverse strand, counting down.
GTGGCCAGTGGCCTGTGCAACCAAACGGAAAGATGCACAGTTCGTTGCCAAGTTTCTGTGCAGAGAGGTCATAAGCAGGTGGGGACTTCCAGATCGGATATCCTCAGATAATGGGAAGGAGTTCGTGGATAAGACAGTGAAATTAATTTGGCAAAAATTGGGGATAAAACAGCGTCTTGGGGCAGTATATCATCCTCAAAGTCAGGGAATTTGTGAGAAAATGAATGGTGTTTTGAAAAAAGGCATTGTGAAAATCTGTCAGCACACAGGTTTGAATTGGGTTGATGCACTTCCATTGGCATTAATGGTGTGTCGCTCAAGTGAGCTGCGAGATTTGCATATGACGCCACATGAGTTGGCGACAGGCATATAAATGGTATATATTATACAATGGTATAACGAACGCTGTGAAGGTCCTTTTGAGGTTGTGCATAGTACTGGAACTGCAGTCCAGGTTAAAGGGTCTCCAACGTGGTATCATTTGTCACATTGTGTTAAAGCACCTAGGGAAGAGGCAGCCCATTTGCTTGGAGGAGATGTGGAAGGCTCAAGGGAACCAGGACATACAGAAGGAGAAAGGTAGGAAGATCTCCAGGGTCAAATTCCAGAAGAGGAGATTGTCCATGATGTGGACAATGGTGATGACTCTGTGGGCATTGCTGATGATGCCGGATATGATTAATCTGCAATTAATCAACAGGAAAGAAGGTTTGAGAACATTGAGGTTAGGGATGTCCCAGAAACAGCAGGAATCATTTCAGGGGAGTGTGAAGCACCAAAGGCTGCTGAGGGCACTGATTCCTCTATAGGGGAAGTCAGAGAGTCAAATAAACATCCAAGACCAGTTCGAAAAAGGGTCAAACCTAAACATTACGAAGATTGAGGTAAATGTATCAGTGGGAAATTCCACTTTATTAACATTAAATATTACTAAAAGCATAAATGTGTCACATCCACCAGAATCAGCTGTTCAGGTGATTCCAGTAACAGTAACTCCTGTGCAGTTGGTAATTACAGTCAAACCAGGCAGATCAGTTCTTCTTCCATGTAGGTGTGGAAGATTTAATACTGGAGGTAATGATCCCCCTGAGTGGAAAAATAGTCGTGGTGAAGAGATTGTGTTAGCAGGGCCTACAGTTGATATGGTGCCTTACAATCAAAGAAAGTATGTTTTGTCCAATGACATGAGGTGGTTCAGAGTTAAATATGATTGTTCAATTCTTATGCGTAATGTTACATGGGAAGATCAAGGGGAGTATACATGTACTTACTTTGAGCCAGAGTTCAGCTTTGTACCAGTGCAAAAAGTGTGGAAACAGGAGTATGTAACTCGTAAGATGATAGTTAACATTAAAAACTCAAGCTTAACTGAGAGCTCCACAGGAGATAAAAGGGGACCAGGAACAATTTCCTGTAATAACCATCTCAGGGGTAAAAACTGTGCCAAGGCAGGTTACAACTGTAGCTCCAGAAACAACTAAAAGTGTTAATGTTACAGGTCAGGTTACTACTGTAATCATAAATAATACAGAACCTGTAAAAAACACAATGATGACAAGAACACCTGTAGGTGTCACTTTAGGGAATAGAACTAGTGAAAATATAACAAGCTCAACTGCAGTGAATGGTACAGGGATAACAACACCAGTAATGGAAGTAGCAAAAGTGACCCATCCATCTAATATGACATTAGTAACACTGCAAGATGAAGTAAATACAACTGAGAAATTGTTAGTAACCATAGAACGGGGTGAGAGCAATAATGATGAGAGTGTTGGAGATAGAGTGGGAGAGAGTGAAGTAAGTAGACATTCTATAAGAACAAGCAAACAAATTAGTGGTCCATGTGTGGTGAAAGTCCCGACACCAGGCACTTGGCCTTCTATTTTGGAAACAGTTCCTGAACCTTTAAGTACAGAATGTCAGTATTATGCATTATAATGGCTGTTCTACAAACAGCAAGCAGTATATGATATATGGATGGCTACATCAGTGGGTTTGTTTAGACCTGGAGAGAAGTGTAGTTGGATGAGGCAATTACCATATGTAAACATAATTAATCAGCATGAACATGTACAGACAGCAGTCCCTGATTCAATGGAAGTAAAGGCAGTAAAGGCTAAAGGTTGTTTTTGTTCTAATAATACTCATGGTGGGTCTGGAACGTTTATGGGAATTTCAGATTGTGACAGCTATATGATACATTTGGATGATAAACATAAAAATAGGGATGGTTTGTTTGAAGTGATTTTCCGGCTACCACGTGGCCAGAATAAAGTAGTGATGGTGCATCATGAAACATTGCCAGGTAATGTGACCCTAGGAAATTTTAAAGATCTTCGGTGGGTTTGTGATAAGGCATATATATTTTTGCCATATGGGTGGACAGGATGTTGTTACTTGGCAACATTAAAATTGCCATATGAGATGTACACCATTGAGAAAGGTGAAGCACCTGATGACACCCAAGCCAAGGTAATTCCTGGATATAGACAGAAAAGTGAAATGGCACAATTTCAAATTTAGAGGCCTATCACTGGAGGATAAGTATAGAAGAAAATGGGCAATAGGCTTATTTCCATGGTAAGGTGTGACCTTCCTAGCAGACCATATTGATAACATCACTTACACCTTACAGGGATTCGCTAATGAGACTATTAGAGGGTTTGAATATTTATCAAATACTCAGAAGTCACAGATTGACTTTGTTGAAACATGATATGGCTCTTGATTTCATTCTGGCTAAGCAAGAGGGGTTATGTGTAGCTCTGAATTTAACAGGAGATGCTTGTTATACTTTAATTCCTGATAATTCTGATATGACTGATGTAATAGGGGCACTAAAAAAGATAAGAGAGGCATTTGGCCCATCCCAAGGAGCAGGATGGTCTGTGAATGCATGGTTGCTGGGGAGATTAGGAACAATGGGAACATTGTTGGCTCAGTTGTTCGGTGCTGCGCTTTTGTCGCTATGTGTGATGTTCTGTTGTTGCACATTCATATTGACTTTTGCTAAGGCGATGATTTTAAGATGGGTTGGAGTTGTTGCCATTGTTACCTAGGACAGATTCGGAAGAAGATGAGAGATTAGTGTTAGAAGGTGATTTGGTGGATAAATATCCATTCTGAGTATCTACTCTGATTATTACTTCCATTTAAAGTATCAGGTCTTTTTATCATAAGTTATAACACCTATTTTACATTATCATATGTTATGTAAAGGGGATTGTATTATTTTGTAGTATGGATGAAAAGGGTGGCTTAAAATATGATTTAATGAGTAGTAATAGTTTGACAGTATAATACTGTTGTTGTGTAATGTGCATTTGATGTTTTGAAGAAAAGATATTGGCTGTTGTTTTTTATCTTTCCCTTCAGACTAGCGGTGGAGAGTACCACTGTGGGGTGACTGGTATTCTGAGATCCCGAGAGGCAGAAAAGGGGTCAGACAAGTTGTAAGATGATGTATTTTGTTGTGAGTAAGCACAGTGTGAACTCAGGGGTTTTGATCTTTTCTCGATACTAGGGACAGTAATGGTAGGCAGGGACAGGTGAAAAGTACACATTATTTTTGGTTTAATGGGGTTCCACATGTATTTACTCACACTTGCAGGATTCCATATTCAATATCTATATTGGCAAGACATTCCTTCTTTTTTACATTGGCCTGGAGTACAGTATGTGGTCGCCTGGAGCAGAGGGACCGTGAGAGAGTTTTTCCTGTCTTGGGTGACTGAGAGATATTAAAGGTGAGATTGCTGTCTGGCAGGTTTTCGATCTCACACTCTGTGAAATTAGTGCTAAAGAAGGCACTCATAGAAGGAATAGCTCTTTAGAAGCACATGTAACCATGTGTGCCATGCTCTTATTTTATTGAGCCGTTGATTAGGCTCAAAGGGGGGAAAATGTAGTGTATTTATTGGCTATACAGATGTCCATAGGCCTGAAGGAATGGTATGGAGTTGAGGAATGATATGGTAAGCCACACGGGGTAGATGTGGAAAAGAAAGGGGGTCCTGTTTCCTGACCAAATGTGAAAACTATACATGAATCAACAAACATAAGATGCTGTTTAGATTTGGACATCCCTTTGGGTGTACATGACATAGATTTAAACGTGGTCCAGATGTGTCTGTGGACAACGTATGTAATGGTGGGGGCAGATGAGTGTTCCTTATGGATGAAATGCAAAGATTCTGCATATGGGAACAATCCAACAGAATATGACGTGTAGTAGGGTATACAAACTCAAGGTATTCCTATGTCGAGGAGAGAGATCGAGGGGCACTCAGAATTGGCAGACTCCACCACACTGTACTTTTGATTGGAATAAAATATTTCATTGTTACAACTAAAGACGGTGGTTACAGACTCTCCATTTTAAATAAGAAGTCCATCTCCAGAGAAAGACGAACCGAGACGAAAAAGGCAATACATGTATAGAAACTGAATGATCACTTACCTGTTACAGAGTTGCAGAATGATGGACAGCGAACCAAACACAGTTGCAGATGAAAATATATTTGTTAGAAGGATACACCTTAAGGGAGAAGAAGAGGTTGATGGACTTCTTGAGAACCTGTACACAAAAAAGAAAGTCAATACATGTATAGAAACTGAAAGATCACCAACCTGTTACACACTTGCAGACAGAGAGTAGCGAGTCACACACAGTTGCAGATGCACAGACCCTTGGTTCATGCGGTCCGAAAAATATGTAAGACAAAAAAAGAAAGTCAATACATGTATAAAAACTGAATGATCACCAACCTGTTACACACTTGCAGACAGATAGTAGCGAGTCACACAAAGTTGCAGATGCACAGACCCTTGGTTAATGTGGTCCAAAAGACCTAAGACAAAAAAAGAAAGTCAATACATGAATAGAAACTGAATAATCACCTACCTGTTACACACTTGAAGACAGATAGTAGCGAGTCACACAAATGTGCAGATGCACGGACCCTTGGTTCATGTGGTCCGAAAGACCTTTAAGACAAAAAAAGAAAGTCAAAACAAAAAGGCAATATAAGTATAGAAACTGAATGATCACCTACCTGTTACACACTTGCAGACAGAAAGTAGCGAGTCACACACAGTTGCAGATGCACAGACCCTTGGTTCATGTGGTCCAAAAAACCTGTAAGACAAAAAAAGAAAGTCAATCAATGTATAGAAACTGAATAATCACCTACCTGTTACACACTTGCAGACAGATTGATAGCGAGCCACACACACAGTGGCAATGGAAAGACCCTTGGTTCATGCGGTCCGAAAAACCTGTAAGACAAAAAAAGAAAGTCAATACATGTATAGAAACTGAATGATCACCTACCTGTTACACACTTGCAGACAGAGTGTAGCAAGTCACACACAGTTGCAGATGCACAGACCCTTGGTTCATGTGGTCCGAAAAACCTGTAAGACAAAAAAAGAAAGTCAATCAATGTATAGAAACTGAATAATCACCTACCTGTTACACACTTGCAGACAGATTGATAGCGAGCCACACACACAGTGGCAATGGAAAGACCCTTGGTTCATGCGGTCCGAAAAACCTGTAAGACAAAAAAAGAAAGTCAATACATGTATAAAAACTGAATGATCACCTACCTGTTACACACTTGCCGACAGATAGTAGCGAGTCACACATAGTTGCAGATGCATAGACCCTTGGTTTATGTGGTCCGAAAAACCTGTAAGACAAAAAAAGAAAGTCAATCAATGTATAGAAACTGAATGATCACCTACCTGTTACACACTTGCAGAAAGATTGATAGCGAGCCACACACAGTTGCAGATGCAGACCCTTGGTTCATGCAGTCCGAAAGACCTATGAGACAAAAAAAGAAAGTCAATACATGTATAGAAACTGAATAATCACTTACCTGTTACACACTTGCAGACAGAGTAGCGAGTCACACACAGTTGCAGATGCAGACCCTTGGTTCATGCAGTCCGAAAAACCTGTAAGACAAAAAAAGAAAGTCAATACATGTATAGAAACTGAATGATCACCTACCTGTTACACACAGTTGCAGATGCACAGACCCTTGGTTTATGTGGTCCGAAAGACCTTTAAGTCAAAAAAAGAAGGTCAATACATGTATAGAAACTGAATGATCACCTACCTGTTACATACAGTTGCAGATGGACAGACCCTTGGTTCATGTGGTCCGAAAGACCTTTAAGACAAAAAAATAAAGTCAATACATGTATAGAAACTGAATTATCACCTACCTGTTACACACAGTTGCAGATGCAGACCCTTGGTTCATGTGGTCCGAAAAACCTGTAAGACAAAAAAAGAAAGTCAATACATGTATAGAAACTGAAAGATCACCTACCTGTTACACACTTGCAGAAAGATTGATAGCGAGCCACACACAAAGTTGCAGATGCACAGACCCTTGGTTCATGCGGTCCGAAAGACCTGTAAGACAAAAAAAGAAAGTCAATACATGTATAGAAACTGAATGATCACCTACCTGTTACACACTTGCAGTAAGATAAAAAAAGAAAGTCAATACATGTATAGAAACTGAATGATCACCTACCTGTTACACACTTGCAGAAAGATTGATAGCGAGCCACACACACAGTGGCAATGGAAAGACCTCTGGATCATGCGGTCCGAAAAACCTGTAAGACAAAAAAAGAAAGTCAATACATGTATAGAAACTGAATGATCACCTACCTGTTACAGACTTGCAGAAAGATTGATAGCGAGCCACACACAGTTGCAGATGCAGACCCTTGGTTCATGCAGTCCGAAAGACCTATAAGACAAAAAAAGAAAGTCAATACACGTATAGAAACTGAATGATCACCTACCTGTTACACAGTTGCAGACAGATAGTAGCGAGTCACACAGAGTTGCAGATGCACAGACCCTTGGTTCATGTGGTCCGAAAAACCTGTAAAACAAAAAAAGAAAGTCAATACATGTATAGAAACTGAATGATCACTTACCTGTTACACACTTGCAGACAGAGTAGCGGGTCACACACAGTTGCAGATGCAGACCCTTGGTTCATGCAGTCCGAAAAACCTGTAAGACAAAAAAAGAAAGTCAATACATGTAAAGAAACTGAATGATCACCTACCTGTTACACACAGTTGCAGATGCACAGACCCTTGGTTTATGTGGTCCGAAAGACCTTTAAGACAAAAAAAGAAAGTCAATACATGTATAGAAACTGAATGATCACTTACCTGTTACACACTTGCAGACAGAGTAGCGGGTCACACACAGTTGCAGATGCAGACCCTTGGTTCATGCAGTCCGAAAAACCTGTAAGACAAAAAAAGAAAGTCAATACATGTAAAGAAACTGAATGATCACCTACCTGTTACACACAGTTGCAGATGCACAGACCCTTGGTTTATGTGGTCCGAAAGACCTTTAAGACAAAAAAAGAAAGTCAATACATGTATAGAAACTGAAAGATCACCTACATGTTACACACTTGCAGACAGATTGATAGCGAGCCACACACACAGTGGCAATGCACAGACCCTTGGTTCAAGTGGTCCGAAAGACGTGTAAGACAAAAAAAGAAAGTCAATACATGTATAGAAACTGAAAGATCACCTACCTGTTACACACTTGCAGACAGATAGTAGCGAGTCACACAGAGTTGCAGATGCACAGACCCTTGGTTCATGCGGTCCGAAAGACCTTTAAGACAAAAAAAGAAAGTCAATACATGTATAGAAACTGAATAATCACTTACCTGTTACACACTTGCAGACAGAGTAGCGAGTCACACACAGTTGCAGATGCAGACCCTTGGTTCATGCAGTCCGAAAAACCTGTAAGACAAAAAAAGAAAGTCAATACATGTATAGAAACTGAATGATCACCTACCTGTTACACACAGTTGCAGATGCACAGACCCTTGGTTTATGTGGTCCGAAAGACCTTTAAGTCAAAAAAAGAAGGTCAATACATGTATAGAAACTGAATGATCACCTACCTGTTACATACAGTTGCAGATGGACAGACCCTTGGTTCATGTGGTCCGAAAGACCTTTAAGACAAAAAAATAAAGTCAATACATGTATAGAAACTGAATTATCACCTACCTGTTACACACAGTTGCAGATGCAGACCCTTGGTTCATGTGGTCCGAAAAACCTGTAAGACAAAAAAAGAAAGTCAATACATGTATAGAAACAGAAAGATCACCTACCTGTTACACACTTGCAGACAGATTGATAGCGAGCCACACACACAGTGGCAATGCACAGACCCTTGGTTCATGCAGTCCGAAAAACCTGTAAGACAAAAAAAGAAGGTCAATACATGTATAGAAACTGAATGATCACCTACCTGTTACACACTTGCAGAAAGATTGATAGCGAGCCACACACAAAGTTGCAGATGCACAGACCCTTGGTTCATGCGGTCCGAAAGACCTGTAAGACAAAAAAAGAAAGTCAATACATGTATAGAAACTGAATGATCACCTACCTGTTACACACTTGCAGTAAGATAAAAAAAGAAAGTCAATACATGTATAGAAACTGAATGATCACCTACCTGTTACACACTTGCAGAAAGATTGATAGCGAGCCACACACACAGTGGCAATGGAAAGACCTCTGGATCATGCGGTCCGAAAAACCTGTAAGACAAAAAAAGAAAGTCAATACATGTATAGAAACTGAATGATCACCTACCTGTTACACACTTGCAGAAAGATTGATAGCGAGCCACACACAGTTGCAGATGCAGACCCTTGGTTCATGCAGTCCGAAAGACCTATAAGACAAAAAAAGAAAGTCAATACACGTATAGAAACTGAATGATCACCTACCTGTTACACAGTTGCAGACAGATAGTAGCGAGTCACACAGAGTTGCAGATGCACAGACCCTTGGTTCATGTGGTCCGAAAAACCTGTAAAACAAAAAAAGAAAGTCAATACATGTATAGAAACTGAATGATCACTTACCTGTTACACACTTGCAGACAGAGTAGCGGGTCACACACAGTTGCAGATGCAGACCCTTGGTTCATGCAGTCCGAAAAACCTGTAAGACAAAAAAAGAAAGTCAATACATGTAAAGAAACTGAATGATCACCTACCTGTTACACACAGTTGCAGATGCACAGACCCTTGGTTTATGTGGTCCGAAAGACCTTTAAGACAAAAAAAGAAAGTCAATACATGTATAGAAACTGAAAGATCACCTACATGTTACACACTTGCAGACAGATTGATAGCGAGCCACACACACAGTGGCAATGCACAGACCCTTGGTTCAAGTGGTCCGAAAGACCTGTAAGACAAAAAAAGAAAGTCAATACATGTATAGAAACTGAAAGATCACCTACCTGTTACACACTTGCAGACAGATACATAGCGAGCCACACACACAGTGGCAATGGAAAGACCTTTGGTTCATGCGGTCCGAAAAACCTGTAAGACAAAAAAAGAAAGTCAATACATGTATAGAAACTGAATGATCACCTACCTGTTACACACTTGCAGAAAGATTGATAGCGAGCCACACACACAGTGGCAATGGAAAGACCTTTGGATCACGCGGTCCGAACAACCTGTAAGACAAAAAAAGAAAGTCAATACATGTATAGAAACTGAATGATCACCTACCTGTTACACACTTGCAGAAAGATTGATAGCGAGCCACACACACAGTGGCAATGGAAAGACCTTTGGATCATGCGGTCCGAACAACCTGTAAGACAAAAAAAGAAAGTCAATACATGTATAGAAACTGAATGATCACCTACCTGTTACACACTTGCAGAAAGATTGATAGCGAGCCACACACAGTTGCAGATGCAGACCCTTGGTTCATGCAGTCCGAAAGACCTATAAGACAAAAAAAAAAGTCAATACACGTATAGAAACTGAATGATCACCTACCTGTTACACACTTGCAGACAGATAGTAGCGAGTCACACAGAGTTGCAGATGCACAGACCCTTGGTTCATGTGGTCCGAAAAACCTGTAAGACAAAAAAAGAAAGTCAATACATGTAAAGAAACTGAATGATCACCTACCTGTTACACACAGTTGCAGATGCACAGACCCTTGGTTTATGTGGTCCGAAAGACCTTTAAGACAAAAAAAGAAAGTTAATACATGTATAGAAACTGAATGATCACTTACCTGTTACACACAGTTGCAGATGGACCGACCCTTGGTTCATGTGGTCCGAAAGACCTTTAAGACAAAAAAAAAAAGTCAATACATGTATAGAAACTGAATGATCACCTACCGGTTACACACAGTTGCAGATGGACAGACCCTTGATTCATGTGGTCCGAAAGACCTTTAAGACAAAAAAATAAAGTCAATACATGTATAGAAACTGAATGATCACCTATCTGTTACACACTTGCAGACAGATACATAGCGAGCCACACACACAGTGGCAATGCACAGACCCTTGGTTCATGCGGTCCGAAAAACCTGTAAGATAAAAAAAGAAAGTCAATACATGTATAGAAACTGAATGATCACTTACCTGTTACACACTTGTAGACAGAGTAGCGAGTCACACACAGTTGCAGATGCAGACCCTTGGTTCATGCAGTCCGAAAAACCTGTAAGACAAAAAAATAAAGTCAATACATGTATAGAAACTGAATGATCACCTACCGGTTACACACAGTTGCAGATGGACAGACCCTTGATTCATGTGGTCCGAAAGACCTTTAAGACAAAAAAATAAAGTCAATACATGTATAGAAACTGAATGATCACCTATCTGTTACACACTTGCAGACAGATACATAGCGAGCCACACACACAGTGGCAATGCACAGACCCTTGGTTCATGCGGTCCGAAAAACCTGTAAGATAAAAAAAGAAAGTCAATACATGTATAGAAACTGAATGATCACCTACCTGTTACACACTTGCAGACAGATTGATAGCGAGCTACACACACACAGTGGCAATGGACAGATCCTTGTTGGCTGTATGCACCATCAGGAAGGGGGGGAGTCATTGGAAAAACCTGTAAGACAAAAAAAGAAAGTCAATACATGTATAGAAACTGAATGATCACCTACCTGTTACACACAGTTGCAGATGCACAGACCCTTGGTTTATGTGGTCCAAAAGACCTTTAAGACAAAAAAAGAAGGTCAATACATGTATAGAAACTGAATGATCACCTACCTGTTACACACAGTTGCAGATGGACAGACCCTTGGTTCATGTGGTCCGAAAGACCTTTAAGACAAAAAAATAAAGTCAATACATGTATAGAAACTGAATTATCACCTACCTGTTACACACAGTTGCAGATGCAGACCCTTGGTTCATGTGGTCCGAAAAACCTGTAAGACAAAAAAAGAAAGTCAATACATGTATAGAAACTGAAAGATCACCTACCTGTTACACACTTGCAGACAGATACATAGCGAGCCACACACACAGTGGCAATGGAAAGACCTTTGGTTCATGCGGTCCGAAAAACCTGTAAGACAAAAAAAGAAAGTCAATACATGTATAGAAACTGAATGATCACCTACCTGTTACACACTTGCAGAAAGATTGATAGCGAGCCACACACACAGTGGCAATGGAAAGACCTTTGGATCACGCGGTCCGAACAACCTGTAAGACAAAAAAAGAAAGTCAATACATGTATAGAAACTGAATGATCACCTACCTGTTACACACTTGCAGAAAGATTGATAGCGAGCCACACACACAGTGGCAATGGAAAGACCTTTGGATCATGCGGTCCGAACAACCTGTAAGACAAAAAAAGAAAGTCAATACATGTATAGAAACTGAATGATCACCTACCTGTTACACACTTGCAGAAAGATTGATAGCGAGCCACACACAGTTGCAGATGCAGACCCTTGGTTCATGCAGTCCGAAAGACCTATAAGACAAAAAAAAAAGTCAATACACGTATAGAAACTGAATGATCACCTACCTGTTACACACTTGCAGACAGATAGTAGCGAGTCACACAGAGTTGCAGATGCACAGACCCTTGGTTCATGTGGTCCGAAAAACCTGTAAGACAAAAAAAGAAAGTCAATACATGTAAAGAAACTGAATGATCACCTACCTGTTACACACAGTTGCAGATGCACAGACCCTTGGTTTATGTGGTCCGAAAGACCTTTAAGACAAAAAAAGAAAGTTAATACATGTATAGAAACTGAATGATCACTTACCTGTTACACACAGTTGCAGATGCACAGACCCTTGGTTTATGTGGTCCGAAAGACCTTTAAGACAAAAAAAGAAAGTTAATACATGTATAGAAACTGAATGATCACTTACCTGTTACACACAGTTGCAGATGGACCGACCCTTGGTTCATGTGGTCCGAAAGACCTTTAAGACAAAAAAAAAAAGTCAATACATGTATAGAAACTGAATGATCACCTACCGGTTACACACAGTTGCAGATGGACAGACCCTTGATTCATGTGGTCCGAAAGACCTTTAAGACAAAAAAATAAAGTCAATACATGTATAGAAACTGAATGATCACCTATCTGTTACACACTTGCAGACAGATACATAGCGAGCCACACACACAGTGGCAATGCACAGACCCTTGGTTCATGCGGTCCGAAAATCCTGTAAGATAAAAAAAGAAAGTCAATACATGTATAGAAACTGAATGATCACTTACCTGTTACACACTTGTAGACAGAGTAGCGAGTCACACACAGTTGCAGATGCAGACCCTTGGTTCATGCAGTCCGAAAAACCTGTAAGACAAAAAAATAAAGTCAATACATGTATAGAAACTGAATGATCACCTACCGGTTACACACAGTTGCAGATGGACAGACCCTTGATTCATGTGGTCCGAAAGACCTTTAAGACAAAAAAATAAAGTCAATACATGTATAGAAACTGAATGATCACCTATCTGTTACACACTTGCAGACAGATACATAGCGAGCCACACACACAGTGGCAATGCACAGACCCTTGGTTCATGCGGTCCGAAAAACCTGTAAGATAAAAAAAGAAAGTCAATACATGTATAGAAACTGAATGATCACCTACCTGTTACACACTTGCAGACAGATTGATAGCGAGCTACACACACACAGTGGCAATGGATAGATCCTTGTTGGCTGTATGCACCATCAGGAAGGGGGGGAGTCATTGGAAAAACCTGTAAGACAAAAAAAGAAAGTCAATACATGTATAGAAACTGAATGATCACCTACCTGTTACACACAGTTGCAGATGCACAGACCCTTGGTTTATGTGGTCCAAAAGACCTTTAAGACAAAAAAAGAAGGTCAATACATGTATAGAAACTGAATGATCACCTACCTGTTACACACAGTTGCAGATGGACAGACCCTTGGTTCATGTGGTCCGAAAGACCTTTAAGACAAAAAAATAAAGTCAATACATGTATAGAAACTGAATTATCACCTACCTGTTACACACAGTTGCAGATGCAGACCCTTGGTTCATGTGGTCCGAAAAACCTGTAAGACAAAAAAAGAAAGTCAATACATGTATAGAAACTGAAAGATCACCTACCTGTTACACACTTGCAGACAGATTGATAGCGAGCCACACACACAGTGGCAATGCACAGACCCTTGGTTCAAGTGGTCCGAAAGACCTGTAAGACAAAAAAAGAAAGTCAATACATGTATAGAAACTGAAAGATCACCTACCTGTTACACACTTGCAGACAGATACATAGCGAGCCACACACACAGTGGCAATGGAAAGACCTTTGGTTCATGCGGTCCGAAAAACCTGTAAGACAAAAAAAGAAAGTCAATACATGTATAGAAACTGAATGATCACTTACCTGTTACACACTTGCAGACAGATAGTAGCGAGTCACACAGTTGCAGATGCACAGACCCTTGGTTCATGTGGTCCGAAAAACCTGTAAGATAAAAAAAGAAAGTCAATACATGTATAGAAACTGAATGATCACCTACCTGTTACACACTTGCAGAAAGATTGATAGCGAGCCACACACACAGTGGCAATGGAAAGACCTTTGGATCATGCGGTCCGAAAAACCTGTAAGACAAAAAAAGAAAGTCAATACATGTATAGAAACTGAATGATCACCTACCTGTTACACACTTGCAGAAAGATTGATAGCGAGCCACACACAGTTGCAGATGCAGACCCTTGGTTCATGCAGTCCGAAAGACCTATAAGACAAAAAAAAAAGTCAATACACGTATAGAAACTGAATGATCACCTACCTGTTACACACTTGCAGACAGATAGTAGCGAGTCACACAGAGTTGCAGATGCACAGACCCTTGGTTCATGTGGTCCGAAAAACCTGTAAGACAACAAAAGAAAGTCAATACATGTATAGAAACTGAATGATCACTTACCTGTTACACACTTGCAGACAGAGTAGCGGGTCACACACAGTTGCAGATGCACACCCTTGGTTCATGCAGTCCGAAAAACCTGTAAGACAAAAAAAGAAAGTCAATACATGTAAAGAAACTGAATGATCACCTACCTGTTACACACAGTTGCAGATGCACAGACCCTTGGTTTATGTGGTCCGAAAGACCTTTAAGACAAAAAAAGAAAGTTAATACATGTATAGAAACTGAATGATCACTTACCTGTTACACACAGTTGCAGATGGACAGACCCTTGGTTCATGTGGTCCGAAAGACCTTTAAGACAAAAAAATAAAGTCAATACATGTATAGAAACTGAATGATCACCTACCGGTTACACACAGTTGCAGATGGACAGACCCTTGATTCATGTGGTCCGAAAGACCTTTAAGACAAAAAAATAAAGTCAATACATGTATAGAAACTGAATGATCACCTACCTGTTACACACAGTTGCAGATGCACAGACCCTTGGTTTATGTGGTCCGAAAGACCTTTAAGTCAAAAAAAGAAAGTCAATACATGTATAGAAACTGAATGATCACCTATCTGTTACACACTTGCAGACAGATACATAGCGAGCCACACACACAGTGGCAATGCACAGACCCTTGGTTCATGCGGTCCGAAAAATCTGTAAGATAAAAAAAGAAAGTCAATACATGTATAGAAACTGAATGATCACTTACCTGTTACACACTTGTAGACAGAGTAGCGAGTCACACACAGTTGCAGATGCAGACCCTTGGTTCATGTAGTCCGAAAAACCTGTAAGACAAAAAAAGAAAGTCAATACATGTACAGAAACTGAATGATCACCTACCTGTTACACACAGTTGCATATGCACAGACCCTTGGTTTATGTGGTCCGAAAGACCTTTAAGTCAAAAAAATAAAGTCAATACATGTATAGAAACTGAATGATCACCTACCTGTTACACACTTGCAGACAGATTGATAGCGAGCTACACACACACAGTGGCAATGGACAGATCCTTGTTGGCTGTATGCACCATCAGGAAGGGGGGGAGTCATTGGAAAACCTGTAAGACAAAAAAAGAAAGTCAATACATGTATAGAAACTGAATGATCACCTACCTGTTACACACAGTTGCAGATGCACAGACCCTTGGTTTATGTGGTCCGAAAGACCTTTAAGACAAAAAAAGAAGGTCAATACATGTATAGAAACTGAATGATCACCTACCTGTTACACACAGTTGCAGATGGACAGACCCTTGGTTCATGTGGTCCGAAAGACCTTTAAGACAAAAAAATAAAGTCAATACATGTATAGAAACTGAATTATCACCTACCTGTTACACACAGTTGCAGATGCAGACCCTTGGTTCATGTGGTCCGAAAAACCTGTAAGACAAAAAAAGAAAGTCAATACATGTATAGAAACTGAAAGATCACCTACCTGTTACACACTTGCAGACAGATTGATAGCGAGCCACACACACAGTGGCAATGCACAGACCCTTGGTTCATGCAGTCCGAAAAACCTGTAAGACAAAAAAAGAAGGTCAATACATGTATAGAAACTGAATGATCACCTACCTGTTACACACTTGCAGAAAGATTGATAGCGAGCCACACACAAAGTTGCAGATGCACAGACCCTTGGTTCATGCGGTCCGAAAGACCTGTAAGACAAAAAAAGAAAGTCAATACATGTATAGAAACTGAATGATCACCTACCTGTTACACACTTGCAGTAAGATAAAAAAAGAAAGTCAATACATGTATAGAAACTGAATGATCACCTACCTGTTACACACTTGCAGAAAGATTGATAGCGAGCCACACACACAGTGGCAATGGAAAGACCTCTGGATCATGCGGTCCGAAAAACCTGTAAGACAAAAAAAGAAAGTCAATACACGTATAGAAACTGAATGATCACCTACCTGTTACACAGTTGCAGACAGATAGTAGCGAGTCACACAGAGTTGCAGATGCACAGACCCTTGGTTCATGTGGTCCGAAAAACCTGTAAAACAAAAAAAGAAAGTCAATACATGTATAGAAACTGAATGATCACTTACCTGTTACACACTTGCAGACAGAGTAGCGGGTCACACACAGTTGCAGATGCAGACCCTTGGTTCATGCAGTCCGAAAAACCTGTAAGACAAAAAAAGAAAGTCAATACATGTAAAGAAACTGAATGATCACCTACCTGTTACACACAGTTGCAGATGCACAGACCCTTGGTTTATGTGGTCCGAAAGACCTTTAAGACAAAAAAAGAAAGTCAATACATGTATAGAAACTGAATGATCACCTACCGGTTACACACAGTTGCAGATGGACAGACCCTTGGTTCATGTGGTCCGAAAGACCTTTAAGACAAAAAAATAAAGTCAATACATGTATAGAAACTGAATGATCACCTACCTGTTACACATTTGCAGACAGAGAGTAGCGAGTCACACACAGTTGCAGATGCAGACCTTTGGTTCATGCAGTCCGAAAAACCTGTAAGACAAAAAAATAAAGTCAATACATGTATAGAAACTGAAAGATCACTTACCTGTTACACACTTGCAGACAGATAGTAGCGAGTCACACAGTTGCAGATGCACAGACCCTTGGTTCATGTGGTCCGAAAAACCTGTAAGATAAAAAAATAAAGTCAATACATGTATAGAAACTGAATGATCACCTACCTGTTACACACTTGCAGACAGATTGATAGCGAGCTACACACACACAGTGGCAATGGACAGATCCTTGTTGGCTGTATCCACCATCAGGAAGGGGGGGAGTCATTGGAAAAACCTGTAAGACAAAAAAAGAAAGTCAATACATGTATAGAAACTGAATGATCACCTACCTGTTACACACAGTTGCAGATGCACAGACCCTTGGTTTATGTGGTCCGAAAGACCTTTAAGACAAAAAAAGAAGGTCAATACATGTATAGAAACTGAATGATCACCTACCTGTTACACACAGTTGCAGATGGACAGACCCTTGGTTCATGTGGTCCGAAAGACCTTTAAGACAAAAAAATAAAGTCAATACATGTATAGAAACTGAAAGATCACCTACCTGTTACACACTTGCAGACAGATTGATAGCGAGCCACACACACAGTGGCAATGCACAGACCCTTGGTTCATGCAGTCCGAAAAACCTGTAAGACAAAAAAAGAAAGTCAATACATGTATAGAAACTGAAAGATCACCTACCTGTTACACACTTGCAGACAGATTGATAGCGAGCCACACACACAGTGGCAATGCACAGACCCTTGGTTCATGCAGTCCGAAAAACCTGTAAGACAAAAAAAGAAGGTCAATACATGTATAGAAACTGAATGATCACCTACCTGTTACACACTTGCAGAAAGATTGATAGCGAGCCACACACAAAGTTGCAGATGCACAGACCCTTGGTTCATGCGGTCCGAAAGACCTGTAAGACAAAAAAAGAAAGTCAATACATGTATAGCAACTGAATGATCACCTACCTGTTACACACTTGCAGACAGATAGTAGCGAGTCACACACAGTTGCAGATGCAGACCCTTGGTTCATGCAGTCCGAAAAACCTGTAAGACAAAAAAAGAAAGTCAATACATGTATAGAAACTGAAAGATCACCTACCTGTTACACACTTGCAGACAGATTGATAGCGAGCCACACACACAGTGGCAATGCAC
The DNA here is from genome assembly GCF_030463535.1 of Salminus brasiliensis. Classification (NCBI taxonomy): domain Eukaryota; kingdom Metazoa; phylum Chordata; class Actinopteri; order Characiformes; family Bryconidae; genus Salminus; species Salminus brasiliensis. The sequence goes on along the minus strand of NC_132881.1, from coordinate 10,162,916 downwards.
AGACCCTTGGTTCAAGTGGTCCGAAAGACCTTTAAGACAAAAAAAGAAAGTCAATACATGTATAGAAACTGAAAGATCACCTACCTGTTACACACTTGCAGACAGATACATAGCGAGCCACACACACAGTGGCAATGGAAAGACCTTTGGTTCATGCGGTCCGAAAAACCTGTAAGACAAAAAAAGAAAGTCAATACATGTATAGAAACTGAATGATCACTTACCTGTTACACACTTGCAGACAGATAGTAGCGAGTCACACAGTTGCAGATGCAGACCCTTGGTTCATGCAGTCTGAAAAACCTGTAAGACAAAAAAAGAAAGTCAATACATGTAAAGAAACTGAATGATCACCTACCTGTTACACACAGTTGCAGATGCACAGACCCTTGGTTTATGTGGTCCGAAAGACCTTTAAGACAAAAAAAGAAAGTCAATACATGTATAGAAACTGAATGATCACCTACCGGTTACACACAGTTGCAGATGGACAGACCCTTGGTTCATGTGGTCCGAAAGACCTTTAAGACAAAAAAATAAAGTCAATACATGTATAGAAACTGAATGATCACCTACCTGTTACACATTTGCAGACAGAGAGTAGCGAGTCACACACAGTTGCAGATGCAGACCTTTGGTTCATGCAGTCCGAAAAACCTGTAAGACAAAAAAATAAAGTCAATACATGTATAGAAACTGAAAGATCACTTACCTGTTACACACTTGCAGACAGATAGTAGCGAGTCACACAGTTGCAGATGCACAGACCCTTGGTTCATGTGGTCCGAAAAACCTGTAAGATAAAAAAATAAAGTCAATACATGTATAGAAACTGAATGATCACCTACCTGTTACACACTTGCAGACAGATTGATAGCGAGCTACACACACACAGTGGCAATGGACAGATCCTTGTTGGCTGTATGCACCATCAGGAAGGGGGGGAGTCATTGGAAAAACCTGTAAGACAAAAAAAGAAAGTCAATACATGTATAGAAACTGAATGATCACCTACCTGTTACACACAGTTGCAGATGCACAGACCCTTGGTTTATGTGGTCCGAAAGACCTTTAAGACAAAAAAAGAAGGTCAATACATGTATAGAAACTGAATGATCACCTACCTGTTACACACAGTTGCAGATGGACAGACCCTTGGTTCATGTGGTCCGAAAGACCTTTAAGACAAAAAAATAAAGTCAATACATGTATAGAAACTGAAAGATCACCTACCTGTTACACACTTGCAGACAGATTGATAGCGAGCCACACACACAGTGGCAATGCACAGACCCTTGGTTCATGCAGTCCGAAAAACCTGTAAGACAAAAAAAGAAAGTCAATACATGTATAGAAACTGAAAGATCACCTACCTGTTACACACTTGCAGACAGATTGATAGCGAGCCACACACACAGTGGCAATGCACAGACCCTTGGTTCATGCAGTCCGAAAAACCTGTAAGACAAAAAAAGAAGGTCAATACATGTATAGAAACTGAATGATCACCTACCTGTTACACACTTGCAGAAAGATTGATAGCGAGCCACACACAAAGTTGCAGATGCACAGACCCTTGGTTCATGCGGTCCGAAAGACCTGTAAGACAAAAAAAGAAAGTCAATACATGTATAGCAACTGAATGATCACCTACCTGTTACACACTTGCAGACAGATAGTAGCGAGTCACACACAGTTGCAGATGCAGACCCTTGGTTCATGCAGTCCGAAAAACCTGTAAGACAAAAAAAGAAAGTCAATACATGTATAGAAACTGAAAGATCACCTACCTGTTACACACTTGCAGACAGATTGATAGCGAGCCACACACACAGTGGCAATGCACAGACCCTTGGTTCAAGTGGTCCGAAAGACCTTTAAGACAAAAAAAAGAAAGTCAATACATGTATAGAAACTGAAAGATCACCTACCTGTTACACACTTGCAGACAGATACATAGCGAGCCACACACACAGTGGCAATGGAAAGACCTTTGGTTCATGCGGTCCGAAAAACCTGTAAGACAAAAAAAGAAAGTCAATACATGTATAGAAACTGAATGATCACTTACCTGTTACACACTTGCAGACAGATAGTAGCGAGTCACACAGTTGCAGATGCAGACCCTTGGTTCATGCAGTCTGAAAAACCTGTAAGACAAAAAAAGAAAGTCAATACATGTAAAGAAACTGAATGATCACCTACCTGTTACACACAGTTGCAGATGCACAGACCCTTGGTTTATGTGGTCCGAAAGACCTTTAAGACAAAAAAAGAAAGTCAATACATGTATAGAAACTGAATGATCACCTACCGGTTACACACAGTTGCAGATGGACAGACCCTTGGTTCATGTGGTCCGAAAGACCTTTAAGACAAAAAAATAAAGTCAATACATGTATAGAAACTGAATGATCACCTACCTGTTACACATTTGCAGACAGAGAGTAGCGAGTCACACACAGTTGCAGATGCAGACCTTTGGTTCATGCAGTCCGAAAAACCTGTAAGACAAAAAAATAAAGTCAATACATGTATAGAAACTGAAAGATCACTTACCTGTTACACACTTGCAGACAGATAGTAGCGAGTCACACAGTTGCAGATGCACAGACCCTTGGTTCATGTGGTCCGAAAAACCTGTAAGATAAAAAAATAAAGTCAATACATGTATAGAAACTGAATGATCACCTACCTGTTACACACTTGCAGACAGATTGATAGCGAGCTACACACACACAGTGGCAATGGACAGATCCTTGTTGGCTGTATGCACCATCAGGAAGGGGGGGAGTCATTGGAAAAACCTGTAAGACAAAAAAAGAAAGTCAATACATGTATAGAAACTGAATGATCACCTACCTGTTACACACAGTTGCAGATGCACAGACCCTTGGTTTATGTGGTCCGAAAGACCTTTAAGACAAAAAAAGAAGGTCAATACATGTATAGAAACTGAATGATCACCTACCTGTTACACACAGTTGCAGATGGACAGACCCTTGGTTCATGTGGTCCGAAAGACCTTTAAGACAAAAAAATAAAGTCAATACATGTATAGAAACTGAAAGATCACCTACCTGTTACACACTTGCAGACAGATTGATAGCGAGCCACACACACAGTGGCAATGCACAGACCCTTGGTTCATGCAGTCCGAAAAACCTGTAAGACAAAAAAAGAAAGTCAATACATGTATAGAAACTGAAAGATCACCTACCTGTTACACACTTGCAGACAGATTGATAGCGAGCCACACACACAGTGGCAATGCACAGACCCTTGGTTCATGCAGTCCGAAAAACCTGTAAGACAAAAAAAGAAAGTCAATACATGTATAGAAACTGAATGATCACCTACCTGTTACACACTTGCAGACAGATTGATAGCGAGCTACACACACACAGTGGCAATGGACAGATCCTTGTTGGCTGTATGCACCATCAGGAAGGGGGGGAGTCATTGGAAAAACCTGTAAGACAAAAAAAGAAAGTCAATACATGTATAGAAACTGAATGATCACCTACCTGTTACACACAGTTGCAGATGCACAGACCCTTGGTTTATGTGGTCCGAAAGACCTTTAAGACAAAAAAAGAAGGTCAATACATGTATAGAAACTGAATGATCACCTACCTGTTACACACAGTTGCAGATGGACAGACCCTTGGTTCATGTGGTCCGAAAGACCTTTAAGACAAAAAAATAAAGTCAATACATGTATAGAAACTGAAAGATCACCTACCTGTTACACACTTGCCGACAGATAGTAGCGAGTCACACATAGTTGCAGATGCATAGACCCTTGGTTTATGTGGTCCGAAAAACCTGTAAGACAAAAAAAGAAAGTCAATCAATGTATAGAAACTGAATGATCACCTACCTGTTACACACTTGCAGAAAGATTGATAGCGAGCCACACACACAGTGGCAATGCACAGACCCTTGGTTCATGCAGTCCGAAAAACCTGTAAGACAAAAAAAGAAAGTCAATACATGTATAGAAACTGAATGATCACCTACCTGTTACACACTTGCAGACAGATTGATAGCGAGCTACACACACACAGTGGCAATGGACAGATCCTTGTTGGCTGTATGCACCATCAGGAAGGGGGGGAGTCATTGGAAAAACCTGTAAGACAAAAAAAGAAAGTCAATACATGTATAGAAACTGAATGATCACCTACCTGTTACACACAGTTGCAGATGCACAGACCCTTGGTTCATGTGGTCCGAAAAACCTGTAAGACAAAAAAAGAAAGTCAATCAATGTATAGAAACTGAATAATCACCTACCTGTTACACACTTGCAGACAGATTGATAGCGAGCCACACACACAGTGGCAATGGAAAGACCCTTGGTTCATGCGGTCCGAAAAACCTGTAAGACAAAAAAAGAAAGTCAATACATGTATAGAAACTGAATGATCACCTACCTGTTACACACTTGCAGACAGAGTGTAGCAAGTCACACACAGTTGCAGATGCACAGACCCTTGGTTCATGTGGTCCGAAAAACCTGTAAGACAAAAAAAGAAAGTCAATCAATGTATAGAAACTGAATAATCACCTACCTGTTACACACTTGCAGACAGATTGATAGCGAGCCACACACACAGTGGCAATGGAAAGACCCTTGGTTCATGCGGTCCGAAAAACCTGTAAGACAAAAAAAGAAAGTCAATACATGTATAAAAACTGAATGATCACCTACCTGTTACACACTTGCCGACAGATAGTAGCGAGTCACACATAGTTGCAGATGCATAGACCCTTGGTTTATGTGGTCCGAAAAACCTGTAAGACAAAAAAAGAAAGTCAATCAATGTATAGAAACTGAATGATCACCTACCTGTTACACACTTGCAGAAAGATTGATAGCGAGCCACACACAGTTGCAGATGCAGACCCTTGGTTCATGCAGTCCGAAAGACCTATGAGACAAAAAAAGAAAGTCAATACATGTATAGAAACTGAATAATCACTTACCTGTTACACACTTGCAGACAGAGTAGCGAGTCACACACAGTTGCAGATGCAGACCCTTGGTTCATGCAGTCCGAAAAACCTGTAAGACAAAAAAAGAAAGTCAATACATGTATAGAAACTGAATGATCACCTACCTGTTACACACAGTTGCAGATGCACAGACCCTTGGTTTATGTGGTCCGAAAGACCTTTAAGTCAAAAAAAGAAGGTCAATACATGTATAGAAACTGAATGATCACCTACCTGTTACATACAGTTGCAGATGGACAGACCCTTGGTTCATGTGGTCCGAAAGACCTTTAAGACAAAAAAATAAAGTCAATACATGTATAGAAACTGAATTATCACCTACCTGTTACACACAGTTGCAGATGCAGACCCTTGGTTCATGTGGTCCGAAAAACCTGTAAGACAAAAAAAGAAAGTCAATACATGTATAGAAACTGAAAGATCACCTACCTGTTACACACTTGCAGAAAGATTGATAGCGAGCCACACACAAAGTTGCAGATGCACAGACCCTTGGTTCATGCGGTCCGAAAGACCTGTAAGACAAAAAAAGAAAGTCAATACATGTATAGAAACTGAATGATCACCTACCTGTTACACACTTGCAGTAAGATAAAAAAAGAAAGTCAATACATGTATAGAAACTGAATGATCACCTACCTGTTACACACTTGCAGAAAGATTGATAGCGAGCCACACACACAGTGGCAATGGAAAGACCTCTGGATCATGCGGTCCGAAAAACCTGTAAGACAAAAAAAGAAAGTCAATACATGTATAGAAACTGAATGATCACCTACCTGTTACACACTTGCAGAAAGATTGATAGCGAGCCACACACAGTTGCAGATGCAGACCCTTGGTTCATGCAGTCCGAAAGACCTATAAGACAAAAAAAGAAAGTCAATACACGTATAGAAACTGAATGATCACCTACCTGTTACACAGTTGCAGACAGATAGTAGCGAGTCACACAGAGTTGCAGATGCACAGACCCTTGGTTCATGTGGTCCGAAAAACCTGTAAAACAAAAAAAGAAAGTCAATACATGTATAGAAACTGAATGATCACTTACCTGTTACACACTTGCAGACAGAGTAGCGGGTCACACACAGTTGCAGATGCAGACCCTTGGTTCATGCAGTCCGAAAAACCTGTAAGACAAAAAAAGAAAGTCAATACATGTATAGAAACTGAATGATCACCTACCTGTTACACACAGTTGCAGATGCACAGACCCTTGGTTTATGTGGTCCGAAAGACCTTTAAGACAAAAAAAGAAGGTCAATACATGTATAGAAACTGAATGATCACCTACCTGTTACACACAGTTGCAGATGGACAGACCCTTGGTTCATGTGGTCCGAAAGACCTTTAAGACAAAAAAATAAAGTCAATACATGTATAAAAACTGAATGATCACCTACCTGTTACACACTTGCCGACAGATAGTAGCGAGTCACACATAGTTGCAGATGCATAGACCCTTGGTTTATGTGGTCCGAAAAACCTGTAAGACAAAAAAAGAAAGTCAATCAATGTATAGAAACTGAATGATCACCTACCTGTTACACACTTGCAGAAAGATTGATAGCGAGCCACACACACAGTGGCAATGCACAGACCCTTGGTTCATGCAGTCCGAAAAACCTGTAAGACAAAAAAAGAAAGTCAATACATGTATAGAAACTGAATGATCACCTACCTGTTACACACTTGCAGACAGATTGATAGCGAGCTACACACACACAGTGGCAATGGACAGATCCTTGTTGGCTGTATGCACCATCAGGAAGGGGGGGAGTCATTGGAAAAACCTGTAAGACAAAAAAAAGAAAGTCAATACATGTATAGAAACTGAATGATCACCTACCTGTTACACACAGTTGCAGATGCACAGACCCTTGGTTCATGTGGTCCGAAAAACCTGTAAGACAAAAAAAGAAAGTCAATCAATGTATAGAAACTGAATAATCACCTACCTGTTACACACTTGCAGACAGATTGATAGCGAGCCACACACACAGTGGCAATGGAAAGACCCTTGGTTCATGCGGTCCGAAAAACCTGTAAGACAAAAAAAGAAAGTCAATACATGTATAGAAACTGAATGATCACCTACCTGTTACACACTTGCAGACAGAGTGTAGCAAGTCACACACAGTTGCAGATGCACAGACCCTTGGTTCATGTGGTCCGAAAAACCTGTAAGACAAAAAAAGAAAGTCAATACATGTATAGAAACTGAATGATCACCTACCTGTTACACACTTGCAGACAGATTGATAGCGAGCCACACACACAGTGGCAATGGAAAGACCCTTGGTTCATGCGGTCCGAAAAACCTGTAAGACAAAAAAAGAAAGTCAATACATGTATAAAAACTGAATGATCACCTACCTGTTACACACTTGCCGACAGATAGTAGCGAGTCACACATAGTTGCAGATGCATAGACCCTTGGTTTATGTGGTCCGAAAAACCTGTAAGACAAAAAAAGAAAGTCAATCAATGTATAGAAACTGAATGATCACCTACCTGTTACACACTTGCAGAAAGATTGATAGCGAGCCACACACAGTTGCAGATGCAGACCCTTGGTTCATGCAGTCCGAAAGACCTATGAGACAAAAAAAGAAAGTCAATACATGTATAGAAACTGAATAATCACTTACCTGTTACACACTTGCAGACAGAGTAGCGAGTCACACACAGTTGCAGATGCAGACCCTTGGTTCATGCAGTCCGAAAAACCTGTAAGACAAAAAAAGAAAGTCAATACATGTATAGAAACTGAATGATCACCTACCTGTTACACACAGTTGCAGATGCACAGACCCTTGGTTTATGTGGTCCGAAAGACCTTTAAGTCAAAAAAAGAAGGTCAATACATGTATAGAAACTGAATGATCACCTACCTGTTACATACAGTTGCAGATGGACAGACCCTTGGTTCATGTGGTCCGAAAGACCTTTAAGACAAAAAAATAAAGTCAATACATGTATAGAAACTGAATTATCACCTACCTGTTACACACAGTTGCAGATGCAGACCCTTGGTTCATGTGGTCCGAAAAACCTGTAAGACAAAAAAAGAAAGTCAATACATGTATAGAAACTGAAAGATCACCTACCTGTTACACACTTGCAGAAAGATTGATAGCGAGCCACACACAAAGTTGCAGATGCACAGACCCTTGGTTCATGCGGTCCGAAAGACCTGTAAGACAAAAAAAGAAAGTCAATACATGTATAGAAACTGAATGATCACCTACCTGTTACACACTTGCAGTAAGATAAAAAAAGAAAGTCAATACATGTATAGAAACTGAATGATCACCTACCTGTTACACACTTGCAGAAAGATTGATAGCGAGCCACACACACAGTGGCAATGGAAAGACCTCTGGATCATGCGGTCCGAAAAACCTGTAAGACAAAAAAAGAAAGTCAATACATGTATAGAAACTGAATGATCACCTACCTGTTACACACTTGCAGAAAGATTGATAGCGAGCCACACACAGTTGCAGATGCAGACCCTTGGTTCATGCAGTCCGAAAGACCTATAAGACAAAAAAAGAAAGTCAATACACGTATAGAAACTGAATGATCACCTACCTGTTACACAGTTGCAGACAGATAGTAGCGAGTCACACAGAGTTGCAGATGCACAGACCCTTGGTTCATGTGGTCCGAAAAACCTGTAAAACAAAAAAAGAAAGTCAATACATGTATAGAAACTGAATGATCACTTACCTGTTACACACTTGCAGACAGAGTAGCGGGTCACACACAGTTGCAGATGCAGACCCTTGGTTCATGCAGTCCGAAAAACCTGTAAGACAAAAAAAGAAAGTCAATACATGTAAAGAAACTGAATGATCACCTACCTGTTACACACAGTTGCAGATGCACAGACCCTTGGTTTATGTGGTCCGAAAGACCTTTAAGACAAAAAAAGAAAGTCAATACATGTATAGAAACTGAATGATCACTTACCTGTTACACACTTGCAGACAGAGTAGCGGGTCACACACAGTTGCAGATGCAGACCCTTGGTTCATGCAGTCCGAAAAACCTGTAAGACAAAAAAAGAAAGTCAATACATGTAAAGAAACTGAATGATCACCTACCTGTTACACACAGTTGCAGATGCACAGACCCTTGGTTTATGTGGTCCGAAAGACCTTTAAGACAAAAAAAGAAAGTCAATACATGTATAGAAACTGAAAGATCACCTACATGTTACACACTTGCAGACAGATTGATAGCGAGCCACACACACAGTGGCAATGCACAGACCCTTGGTTCAAGTGGTCCGAAAGACCTGTAAGACAAAAAAAGAAAGTCAATACATGTATAGAAACTGAAAGATCACCTACCTGTTACACACTTGCAGACAGATAGTAGCGAGTCACACAGAGTTGCAGATGCACAGACCCTTGGTTCATGCGGTCCGAAAGACCTTTAAGACAAAAAAAGAAAGTCAATACATGTATAGAAACTGAATAATCACTTACCTGTTACACACTTGCAGACAGAGTAGCGAGTCACACACAGTTGCAGATGCAGACCCTTGGTTCATGCAGTCCGAAAAACCTGTAAGACAAAAAAAGAAAGTCAATACATGTATAGAAACTGAATGATCACCTACCTGTTACACACAGTTGCAGATGCACAGACCCTTGGTTTATGTGGTCCGAAAGACCTTTAAGTCAAAAAAAGAAGGTCAATACATGTATAGAAACTGAATGATCACCTACCTGTTACATACAGTTGCAGATGGACAGACCCTTGGTTCATGTGGTCCGAAAGACCTTTAAGACAAAAAAATAAAGTCAATACATGTATAGAAACTGAATTATCACCTACCTGTTACACACAGTTGCAGATGCAGACCCTTGGTTCATGTGGTCCGAAAAACCTGTAAGACAAAAAAAGAAAGTCAATACATGTATAGAAACTGAAAGATCACCTACCTGTTACACACTTGCAGACAGATTGATAGCGAGCCACACACACAGTGGCAATGCACAGACCCTTGGTTCATGCAGTCCGAAAAACCTGTAAGACAAAAAAAGAAGGTCAATACATGTATAGAAACTGAATGATCACCTACCTGTTACACACTTGCAGAAAGATTGATAGCGAGCCACACACAAAGTTGCAGATGCACAGACCCTTGGTTCATGCGGTCCGAAAGACCTGTAAGACAAAAAAAGAAAGTCAATACATGTATAGAAACTGAATGATCACCTACCTGTTACACACTTGCAGTAAGATAAAAAAAGAAAGTCAATACATGTATAGAAACTGAAAGATCACTTACCTGTTACACACTTGCAGACAGATAGTAGCGAGTCACACAGTTGCAGATGCACAGACCCTTGGTTCATGTGGTCCGAAAAACCTGTAAGATAAAAAAATAAAGTCAATACATGTATAGAAACTGAATGATCACCTACCTGTTACACACTTGCAGACAGATTGATAGCGAGCTACACACACACAGTGGCAATGGACAGATCCTTGTTGGCTGTATCCACCATCAGGAAGGGGGGGAGTCATTGGAAAAACCTGTAAGACAAAAAAAGAAAGTCAATACATGTATAGAAACTGAATGATCACCTACCTGTTACACACAGTTGCAGATGCACAGACCCTTGGTTTATGTGGTCCGAAAGACCTTTAAGACAAAAAAAGAAGGTCAATACATGTATAGAAACTGAATGATCACCTACCTGTTACACACAGTTGCAGATGGACAGACCCTTGGTTCATGTGGTCCGAAAGACCTTTAAGACAAAAAAATAAAGTCAATACATGTATAGAAACTGAAAGATCACCTACCTGTTACACACTTGCAGACAGATTGATAGCGAGCCACACACACAGTGGCAATGCACAGACCCTTGGTTCATGCAGTCCGAAAAACCTGTAAGACAAAAAAAGAAAGTCAATACATGTATAGAAACTGAAAGATCACCTACCTGTTACACACTTGCAGACAGATTGATAGCGAGCCACACACACAGTGGCAATGCACAGACCCTTGGTTCATGCAGTCCGAAAAACCTGTAAGACAAAAAAAGAAGGTCAATACATGTATAGAAACTGAATGATCACCTACCTGTTACACACTTGCAGAAAGATTGATAGCGAGCCACACACAAAGTTGCAGATGCACAGACCCTTGGTTCATGCGGACCGAAAGACCTGTAAGACAAAAAAAGAAAGTCAATACATGTATAGCAACTGAATGATCACCTACCTGTTACACACTTGCAGACAGATAGTAGCGAGTCACACACAGTTGCAGATGCAGACCCTTGGTTCATGCAGTCCGAAAAACCTGTAAGACAAAAAAAGAAAGTCAATACATGTATAGAAACTGAAAGATCACCTACCTGTTACACACTTGCAGACAGATTGATAGCGAGCCACACACACAGTGGCAATGCACAGACCCTTGGTTCAAGTGGTCCGAAAGACCTTTAAGACAAAAAAAGAAAGTCAATACATGTATAGAAACTGAAAGATCACCTACCTGTTACACACTTGCAGACAGATACATAGCGAGCCACACACACAGTGGCAATGGAAAGACCTTTGGTTCATGCGGTCCGAAAAACCTGTAAGACAAAAAAAGAAAGTCAATACATGTATAGAAACTGAATGATCACTTACCTGTTACACACTTGCAGACAGATAGTAGCGAGTCACACAGTTGCAGATGCAGACCCTTGGTTCATGCAGTCCGAAAAACCTGTAAGACAAAAAAAGAAAGTCAATACATGTAAAGAAACTGAATGATCACCTACCTGTTACACACTTGCAGACAGATTGATAGCGAGCTACACACACACAGTGGCAATGGACAGATCCTTGTTGGCTGTATGCACCATCAGGAAGGGGGGGAGTCATTGGAAAAACCTGTAAGACAAAAAAAGAAAGTCAATACATGTATAGAAACTGAATGATCACCTACCTGTTACACACAGTTGCAGATGCACAGACCCTTGGTTTATGTGCTCCGAAAGACCTTTAAGACAAAAAAAGAAGGTCAATACATGTATAGAAACTGAATGATCACCTACCTGTTACACACAGTTGCAGATGGACAGACCCTTGGTTCATGTGGTCCGAAAGACCTTTAAGACAAAAAAATAAAGTCAATACATGTATAGAAACTGAAAGATCACCTACCTGTTACACACTTGCAGACAGATTGATAGCGAGCCACACACACAGTGGCAATGCACAGACCCTTGGTTCATGCAGTCCGAAAAACCTGTAAGACAAAAAAAGAAAGTCAATACATGTATAGAAACTGAAAGATCACCTACCTGTTACACACTTGCAGACAGATTGATAGCGAGCCACACACACAGTGGCAATGCACAGACCCTTGGTTCATGCAGTCCGAAAAACCTGTAAGACAAAAAAAGAAGGTCAATACATGTATAGAAACTGAATGATCACCTACCTGTTACACACTTGCAGAAAGATTGATAGCGAGCCACACAAAAAATTGCAGATGCACAGACCCTTGGTTCATGCGGTCCGAAAGACCTGTAAGACAAAAAAAGAAAGTTAATACATGTATAACAACTGAATGATCACCTACCTGTTACACACTTGCAGACAGATAGTAGCGAGTCACACACAGTTGCAGATGCAGACCCTTGGTTCATGCAGTCCGAAAAACCTGTAAGACAAAAAAAGAAAGTCAATACATGTATAGAAACTGAAAGATCACCTACCTGTTACACACTTGCAGACAGATTGATAGCGAGCCACACACACAGTGGCAATGCACAGACCCTTGGTTCAAGTGGTCCGAAAGACCTTTAAGACAAAAAAAGAAAGTCAATACATGTATAGAAACTGAAAGATCACCTACCTGTTACACACTTGCAGACAGATACATAGCGAGCCACACACACAGTGGCAATGGAAAGACCTTTGGTTCATGCGGTCCGAAAAACCTGTAAGACAAAAAAAGAAAGTCAATACATGTATAGAAACTGAATGATCACTTACCTGTTACACACTTGCAGACAGATAGTAGCGAGTCACACAGTTGCAGATGCACAGACCCTTGGTTCATGTGGTCCGAAAAACCTGTAAGATAAAAAAAGAAAGTCAATACATGTTTAGAAACTGAATGATCACCTACCTGTTACACACTTGCAGAAAGATTGATAGCGAGCCACACACACAGTGGCAATGGAAAGACCTTTGGATCATGCGGTCCGAAAAACCTGTAAGACAAAAAAAGAAAGTCAATACATGTATAGAAACTGAATGATCACCTACCTGTTACACACTTGCAGAAAGATTGATAGCGAGCCACACACAGTTGCAGATGCAGACCCTTGGTTCATGCAGTCCGAAAGACCTATAAGACAAAAAAAGAAAGTCAATACACGTATAGAAACTGAATGATCACCTACCTGTTACACACTTGCAGACAGATAGCAGCGAGTCACACAGAGTTGCAGATGCACAGACCCTTGGTTCATGTGGTCCGAAAAACCTGTAAGACAAAAAAAGAAAGTCAATACATGTATAGAAACTGAATGATCACTTACCTGTTACACACTTGCAGACAGAGTAGCGGGTCACACACAGTTGCAGATGCAGACCCTTGGTTCATGCAGTCCGAAAAACCTGTAAGACAAAAAAATGAAGTCAATACATGTATAGAAACTGAATGATCACCTACCGGTTACACACAGTTGCAGATGGACAGACCCTTGGTTCATGTGGTCCGAAAGACCTTTAAGACAAAAAAATGAAGTCAATTCATGTATAGAAACTGAATGATCACCTACCGGTTACACACAGTTGCAGATGGACAGACCCTTGGTTCATGTGGTCCGAAAGACCTTTAAGACAAAAAAATAAAGTCAATACATGTATAGAAACTGAATGATCACCTACCTGTTACACACAGTTGCAGATGCACAGACCCTTGGTTTATGTGGTCCGAAAGACCTTTAAGTCAAAAAAATAAAGTCAATACATGTATAGAAACTGAATGATCACCTACCTGTTACACACTTGCAGACAGATTGATAGCGAGCCACACACACAGTGGCAATGGAAAGACCCTTCTTGGCTGTATGCACCATCAGGAAGGGAGGGAGTCATTGGTCCTGAAAGCCTGTAAAACAACAAAAAGGCAATACATGTATAGAAACTGAATGATCACCAACCTGTTACATACTTGCAGACAGATTGATAGCGAGCCACACACACAGTGGCAATGGAAAGACCCTTGGTTCATGCAGTCCAAAAAACGTGTAAGACAAAAAAAGAAAGTCAATGCATGTATAGAAACTGAATGATCACTCACCTGTTACACACTTGCAGACAGATTGATAGCGAGCCACACACAGTTGCAGATGCACAGACCCTTGGTTCAAGCGGTCCAAAAAACTTGTAAGACAAAAAAATAAAGTCAATACATGTATAGAAACTGAATGATCACCTACCTGTTACACACTTGCAGACAGATTGATAGCGAGCCACACACACAGTGGCAATGGAAAGATCTTTGGTTCATGCGGTCCGAAAAACCTGTAAGACAAAAAAAGAAAGTCAATACATGTATAGAAACTGAATGATCACTTACCTGTTACACACTTGCAGACAGATAGTAGCGAGCCAAACACATAGTGCATACAGCCAACAAGGGTCTTTCCATTGCCACTATCAAGAAGGGGGGAGCCATTGGTCCTGAAAGCCTGTAAGACAACAAAAAGGCAATACATGTATAGAAACTGAATGATCACTTACCTGTTACACACTTGCAGACAGATAGTAGCGAGTCACCCACAGTTGCAGATGCACAGGCCCTTGGTTCATGCGGTCCGAAAAACCTGTAAGACAAAAAAAGAAAGTCAGTACATGTATACGAACTGAATGATCACCTACCTGTGACACACTTGAAGACACATAGTAGCGAGTCACACACAGTTGCAGATGCACAGACCCTTGGTTCATGTGGTCCGAAAGACCTTTAAGACAAAAAAAGAAAGTCAATACATGTATAGAAACTGAATGATCACTTACCTGTTACACACTTGCAGATAGATTGATAGCGAGCTATACACACAGTGGCAATGGACAGACCCTTGTTGACTGTATGCACCATCAGGAAGGGGGGGAGCCATTGGTCCTGAAAGCCTGTAAAACAACAAAAAGGCAATACATGTATAGAAACTGAATGATCACCTACCTGTTACACACTTGCAGACAGATTGATAGCGAGCCACACACAGTTGCAGATGCACAGACCCTTGGTTCATGTGGTCCGAAAAACCTGTAAGGCAAAAAAAGAAAGTCAATACATGTATAGAAACTGAATGATCACCTACCTGTTACACACTTGCAGAAAGATTGATAGCGAGCCAAAAACATAGTGGCAATGGAAAGACCCTTGTTGGCTGTATGCACTATCAGGAAGGGGGGAGCCATTGGTCCTGAAATCCTGTAAAACAACAAAAAGGCAATACATGTATAGAAACTGAATGATCACCTACCTGTTACACACTTGCAGACAGAGTAGCGAGTCCCACACAGATGCAGATGCAGACCCTTGGTTCATGCAGTCCGAAAGACCTATGAGACAAAAAAAAGAAAGTCAATACATGTATAGAAACTGAATGATCACTTACCTGTTACACACTTGCAGACAGAGTAGCGAGTCACACACAGTTTCAGATGCAGACCCTTGGTTCATGTGGTCCGAAAGACCTTTAAGACAAAAAAAGAAAGTCAATACATGTATAGAAACTGAATGATCACCCACCTGTAACACACTTGCAGACAGATAGTAGCGAGTCACACACAGTTGCAGATGGACAGACCCTTGGTTCACGTGGTCCGAAAGACCTTTAAGACAAAAAAGAAAGTCAATACATGTATAGAAACTGAATGATCACCTACCTGTTACACACTTGCAGACAGATTGATAGCGAGCCACACACAGTTGCAGATGCACAGACCCTTGGTTCATGTGGTCCGAAAAACCTGTAAGGCAAAAAAAGAAAGTCAATACATGTATAGAAACTGAATGATCACCTACCTGTTACACACTTGCAGACAGAGTAGCGAGTCCCACACAGATGCAGATGCAGACCCTTGGTTCATGTGGTCCGAAAGACCTTTAAGACAAAAAAAGAAAGTCAATACATGTATAGAAACTGAATGATCACCTTCTTGTTACACACTTG
Organism: Salminus brasiliensis; assembly: GCF_030463535.1. NCBI lineage: Eukaryota > Metazoa > Chordata > Actinopteri > Characiformes > Bryconidae > Salminus > Salminus brasiliensis. The sequence goes on along the minus strand of NC_132881.1, from coordinate 10,146,669 downwards.
CAGAAAGATTGATAGCGAGCCAAACACATAGTGCATACAGCCAACAAGGGTCTTTCCATTGCCACTATCAAGAAGGGGGGAGCCATTGGTCCTGAAAGCCTGTAAGACAACAAAAAGGCAATACATGTATAGAAACTGAATGATCACTTACCTGTTACACACTTGCAGACAGATAGTAGCGAGTCACCCACAGTTGCAGATGCACAGGCCCTTGGTTCATGCGGTCCGAAAAACCTGTAAGACAAAAAAAGAAAGTCAGTACATGTATACGAACTGAATGATCACCTACCTGTGACACACTTGAAGACACATAGTAGCGAGTCACACACAGTTGCAGATGCACAGACCCTTGGTTCATGTGGTCCGAAAGACCTTTAAGACAAAAAAAGAAAGTCAATACATGTATAGAAACTGAATGATCACTTACCTGTTACACACTTGCAGATAGATTGATAGCGAGCTATACACACAGTGGCAATGGACAGACCCTTGTTGACTGTATGCACCATCAGGAAGGGGGGGAGCCATTGGTCCTGAAAGCCTGTAAAACAACAAAAAGGCAATACATGTATAGAAACTGAATGATCACCTACCTGTTACACACTTGCAGACAGATTGATAGCGAGCCACACACAGTTGCAGATGCACAGACCCTTGGTTCATGTGGTCCGAAAAACCTGTAAGGCAAAAAAAGAAAGTCAATACATGTATAGAAACTGAATGATCACCTACCTGTTACACACTTGCAGAAAGATTGATAGCGAGCCAAAAACATAGTGGCAATGGAAAGACCCTTGTTGGCTGTATGCACTATCAGGAAGGGGGGAGCCATTGGTCCTGAAATCCTGTAAAACAACAAAAAGGCAATACATGTATAGAAACTGAATGATCACCTACCTGTTACACACTTGCAGACAGAGTAGCGAGTCCCACACAGATGCAGATGCAGACCCTTGGTTCATGCAGTCCGAAAGACCTATGAGACAAAAAAAAGAAAGTCAATACATGTATAGAAACTGAATGATCACTTACCTGTTACACACTTGCAGACAGAGTAGCGAGTCACACACAGTTTCAGATGCAGACCCTTGGTTCATGTGGTCCGAAAGACCTTTAAGACAAAAAAAGAAAGTCAATACATGTATAGAAACTGAATGATCACCTACCTGTTACACACTTGCAGAAAGATTGATAGCGAGCCAAACACATAGTGCATACAGCCAACAAGGGTCTTTCCATTGCCACTATCAAGAAGGGGGGAGCCATTGGTCCTGAAAGCCTGTAAGACAACAAAAAGGCAATACATGTATAGAAACTGAATGATCACTTACCAGTTACACACTTGCAGACAGATAGTAGCGAGTCACCCACAGTTGCAGATGCACAGGCCCTTGGTTCATGCGGTCCGAAAAACCTGTAAGACAAAAAAAGAAAGTCAATACATGTATATAAACTGAATGATCACTTACCTGTTACACACTTGCAGATAGATTGATAGCGAGCTATACACACAGTGGCAATGGACAGACCCTTGTTGACTGTATGCACCATCAGTAAGGGGGGGAGCCATTGGTCCTGAAAGCCTGTAAAACAACAAAAAGGCAATACATGTATAGAAACTGAATGATCACCTACCTGTTACACACTTGCAGACAGATTGATAGCGAGCCACACACAGTTGCAGATGCACAGACCCTTGGTTCATGTGATCCGAAAAACCTGTAAGGCAAAAAAAGAAAGTCAATACATGTATAGAAACTGAATGATCACCTACCTGTTACACACTTGCAGAAAGATTGATAGCGAGCCACACACACAGTGGAGATGGAAAGACCCTTGGTTCATGTGGTCCGAAAGACCTTTAAGACAAAAAAAGAAAGTCAATACATGTATAGAAACTGAATGATCACTTACCTGTTACACACTTGCAGACAGATAGTAGCGAGTCACACAGTTGCAGATGCACAGACCCTTGGTTCATGTGGTCCGAAAAACCTGTAAGATAAAAAAAGAAAGTCAATACATGTTTAGAAACTGAATGATCACCTACCTGTTACACACTTGCAGAAAGATTGATAGCGAGCCACACACACAGTGGCAATGGAAAGACCTTTGGATCATGCGGTCCGAAAAACCTGTAAGACAAAAAAAGAAAGTCAATACATGTATAGAAACTGAATGATCACCTACCTGTTACACACTTGCAGAAAGATTGATAGCGAGCCACACACAGTTGCAGATGCAGACCCTTGGTTCATGCAGTCCGAAAGACCTATAAGACAAAAAAAGAAAGTCAATACACGTATAGAAACTGAATGATCACCTACCTGTTACACACTTGCAGACAGATAGCAGCGAGTCACACAGAGTTGCAGATGCACAGACCCTTGGTTCATGTGGTCCGAAAAACCTGTAAGACAAAAAAAGAAAGTCAATACATGTATAGAAACTGAATGATCACTTACCTGTTACACACTTGCAGACAGAGTAGCGGGTCACACACAGTTGCAGATGCAGACCCTTGGTTCATGCAGTCCGAAAAACCTGTAAGACAAAAAAATGAAGTCAATACATGTATAGAAACTGAATGATCACCTACCGGTTACACACAGTTGCAGATGGACAGACCCTTGGTTCATGTGGTCCGAAAGACCTTTAAGACAAAAAAATGAAGTCAATTCATGTATAGAAACTGAATGATCACCTACCGGTTACACACAGTTGCAGATGGACAGACCCTTGGTTCATGTGGTCCGAAAGACCTTTAAGACAAAAAAATAAAGTCAATACATGTATAGAAACTGAATGATCACCTACCTGTTACACACAGTTGCAGATGCACAGACCCTTGGTTTATGTGGTCCGAAAGACCTTTAAGTCAAAAAAATAAAGTCAATACATGTATAGAAACTGAATGATCACCTACCTGTTACACACTTGCAGACAGATTGATAGCGAGCCACACACACAGTGGCAATGGAAAGACCCTTCTTGGCTGTATGCACCATCAGGAAGGGGGGGAGTCATTGGTCCTGAAAGCCTGTAAAACAACAAAAAGGCAATACATGTATAGAAACTGAATGATCACCAACCTGTTACATACTTGCAGACAGATTGATAGCGAGCCACACACACAGTGGCAATGGAAAGACCCTTGGTTCATGCAGTCCAAAAAACGTGTAAGACAAAAAAAGAAAGTCAATGCATGTATAGAAACTGAATGATCACTCACCTGTTACACACTTGCAGACAGATTGATAGCGAGCCACACACAGTTGCAGATGCACAGACCCTTGGTTCAAGCGGTCCGAAAAACTTGTAAGACAAAAAAATAAAGTCAATACATGTATAGAAACTGAATGATCACCTACCTGTTACACACTTGCAGACAGATTGATAGCGAGCCACACACACAGTGGCAATGGAAAGATCTTTGGTTCATGCGGTCCGAAAAACCTGTAAGACAAAAAAAGAAAGTCAATACATGTATAGAAACTGAATGATCACTTACCTGTTACACACTTGCAGACAGATAGTAGCGAGTCACACACAGTTGCAGATGCAGACCCTTGGTTCATGCAGTCCGAAAAACCTGTAAGACAAAAAAAAGAAAGTCAATACATGTATAGAAACTGAATGATCACCCACCTGTAACACACTTGCAGACAGATAGTAGCGAGTCACACACAGTTGCAGATGGACAGACCCTTGGTTCACGTGGTCCGAAAGACCTTTAAGACAAAAAAGAAAGTCAATACATGTATAGAAACTGAATGATCACCTACCTGTTACACACTTGCAGACAGATTGATAGCGAGCCACACACAGTTGCAGATGCACAGACCCTTGGTTCATGTGGTCCGAAAAACCTGTAAGGCAAAAAAAGAAAGTCAATACATGTATAGAAACTGAATAATCACTTACCTGTTACACACTTGCAGACAGAGTAGCGAGTCCCACACAGATGCAGATGCAGACCCTTGGTTCATGCAGTCCGAAAGACCTATGAGACAAAAAAAAGAAAGTCAATACATGTATAGAAACTGAATGATCACTTACCTGTTACACACTTGCAGACAGAGTAGCGAGTCACACACAGTTGCAGATGCAGACCCTTGGTTCATGTGGTCCGAAAGACCTTTAAGACAAAAAAAGAAAGTCAATACATGTATAGAAACTGAATGATCACCTTCTTGTTACACACTTGCAGAAAGATTGATAGCGAGCCAAACACATAGTGCATACAGCCAACAAGGGTCTTTCCATTGCCACTATCAAGAAGGGGGGAGCCATTGGTCCTGAAAGCCTGTAAGACAACAAAAAGGCAATACATGTATAGAAACTGAATGATCACTTACCTGTTACACACTTGCAGACAGATAGTAGCGAGTCACCCACAGTTGCAGATGCACAGGCCCTTGGTTCTTGCGGTCCGAAAAACCTGTAAGACAAAAAAAGAAAGTCAGTACATGTATACGAACTGAATGATCACCTACCTGTGACACACTTGAAGACACATAGTAGCGAGTCACACACAGTTGCAGATGCACAGACCCTTGGTTCATGTGGTCCGAAAGACCTTTAAGACAAAAAAAGAAAGTCAATACATGTATAGAAACTGAATGATCACTTACCTGTTACACACTTGCAGATAGATTGATAGCGAGCTATACACACAGTGGCAATGGACAGACCCTTGTTGACTGTATGCACCATCAGGAAGGGGGGGAGCCATTGGTCCTGAAAGCCTGTAAAACAACAAAAAGGCAATACATGTATAGAAACTGAATGATCACCTACCTGTTACACACTTGCAGACAGATTGATAGCGAGCCACACACAGTTGCAGATGCACAGACCCTTGGTTCATGTGGTCCGAAAAACCTGTAAGGCAAAAAAAGAAAGTCAATACATGTATAGAAACTGAATGATCACCTACCTGTTACACACTTGCAGAAAGATTGATAGCGAGCCAAAAACATAGTGGCAATGGAAAGACCCTTGTTGGCTGTATGCACTATCAGGAAGGGGGGAGCCATTGGTCCTGAAATCCTGTAAAACAACAAAAAGGCAATACATGTATAGAAACTGAATGATCACCTACCTGTTACACACTTGCAGACAGAGTAGCGAGTCCCACACAGATGCAGATGCAGACCCTTGGTTCATGCAGTCCGAAAGACCTATGAGACAAAAAAAAGAAAGTCAATACATGTATAGAAACTGAATGATCACTTACCTGTTACACACTTGCAGACAGAGTAGCGAGTCACACACAGTTTCAGATGCAGACCCTTGGTTCATGTGGTCCGAAAGACCTTTAAGACAAAAAAAGAAAGTCAATACATGTATAGAAACTGAATGATCACCTACCTGTTACACACTTGCAGAAAGATTGATAGCGAGCCAAACACATAGTGCATACAGCCAACAAGGGTCTTTCCATTGCCACTATCAAGAAGGGGGGAGCCATTGGTCCTGAAAGCCTGTAAGACAACAAAAAGGCAATACATGTATAGAAACTGAATGATCACTTACCAGTTACACACTTGCAGACAGATAGTAGCGAGTCACCCACAGTTGCAGATGCACAGGCCCTTGGTTCATGCGGTCCGAAAAACCTGTAAGACAAAAAAAGAAAGTCAATACATGTATAGAAACTGAATGATCACTTACCTGTTACACACTTGCAGATAGATTGATAGCGAGCTATACACACAGTGGCAATGGACAGACCCTTGTTGACTGTATGCACCATCAGTAAGGGGGGGAGCCATTGGTCCTGAAAGCCTGTAAAACAACAAAAAGGCAATACATGTATAGAAACTGAATGATCACCTACCTGTTACACACTTGCAGACAGATTGATAGCGAGCCACACACAGTTGCAGATGCACAGACCCTTGGTTCATGTGGTCCGAAAAACCTGTAAGGCAAAAAAAGAAAGTCAATACATGTATAGAAACTGAATGATCACCTACCTGTTACACACTTGCAGAAAGATTGATAGCGAGCCACACACACAGTGGAGATGGAAAGACCCTTGGTTCATGTGGTCCGAAAGACCTTTAAGACAAAAATACAGAATTCCATGACAGTGTGTACTAGCTTTTCTGCTTCCTATAGAAAAGGAATTTCTTAGTTTGGCAATGTAGGCTGTCCTAATTATTTAGCTATATTTTGCTGAAATGATAGATCTGAATCAAATAAGACACCAAGATTTTTAGCTGCTGGACCCAGAATAATGCAAAAAAACAGCCAAGTCTAACATTTAGAGTTTACTTCTAGTGTCTTTTGGACCTAAAAAGAGAACCTATGTTTTGTTACTGTTAAGGAGAACGAAGTCATGTGGCATCCAGAGTACATCCTTCACACAGTCCTAAATTTTCTTTAATCTAGAGTTACTATCAGGTTTGGCTGATATATAGAGCAGTGTCATCTGCATCTGTAAGTTAACATCCTTTCTGCTTATAACTGCCCTGTGGTAACATCTGTAATGTAAATAATAGATACCCTTAAATAGAGCATTGTGGAACTCCATATCGGACTTCTGTGTAATTTAGAAATACGGACTGATAGGGTTCGTTTAGATATGATTTGAACCACAATAGGGCTGTTTCTGTGATTCCAACCATGTTCTCTAATCTTTCAAAGAGAATAGCGTTATCTATAGTGTCAAAGGCTAATCTGAGGGCGAGTAGGGCTACGTAGCCTTGATCAGAGGCAAGAAAGAGATCGTTTGTAATCTTCACTTGGGCTGTCTGAATCCAGATTGGAATTTCTCATTAATTTCATTTTTACTCCGGTATAAGCAGAGTTGTTGAGGCACAGCATTTTCTAATATCTTGAGATGGGTCTGTAATTGACAGTAATTAAGAAACCAAATCTTGGTCCTGGTGTAAAGGTTTTATAACTGCAAATTAAAGGGATTTGGGTACATGGCCTTAGGTAAGGGATGAATTTACTATTGTTAAAAAAGGTCTGATTATAATTGGGAGTAATTCTGTCAGTATTTTAAAGGGAATCGGGTCGAGTGTACAGGTTGTAAAATTTACTGAGGAAATAGTTTTTTGTTAGTTCTGGCTGTGGAAGTGAGTAGAAGACTTCCAGCCTTTGTTCTACAACTAACATTTTAACTCAGGTTCTAAATCAGCTACACCAGGTGACAGCCATGTTTGCTTTAATAAGGAGTGTTGGATTTGTTGTCAAATGTTTTCTATATTATTATTAAAATTTTATTATAAAAATATTACTGGTTAAGGTAGTAGGGATCTGGGGTTGAGAATCTGCCCGGCATACCTGACTTACGTTGTATATTTATCAGTCTAAATTTAAATTTATTTGTGGAAGTTACTGGTACTGGTAAGAATTGATACGTAGGTTTCCTTTTTTCCCCTAAGATTGTTAAAACCAATTTTCTGTTCTCAATATATGCTCGATACTGCATGGTTTGTTTAAATGTGAGCAAGTGATACTAATATTACTTTTTTAATACAAGCAGAGAAAGAGAAGAACAAATGGTTTGAATATAGTAAATCATCACTTACCTGACAGATCTCAGGCAGCACAGGTGTAGCCTTTCTCGGTGGTAGAGGACAGAATGTCAAACCTGCAGTCAGCAGTGGAGCGTGAAGAGTCAGCTGAATGGCTTGCTTCCTCGATCCTGCCGTCTGTTTTCTCCCAAACGGTGTCTGGAATTTAGTGTACTAGAGGTCTTCCAGGCCACAGGTACCGCAGCATTACTCTTTGGGCCCGATATTTAATAGGGTCTTACAATAAAATCTCCAACAATGAGAACACTGTCTGGAGTAGTTGCCCTCTCTGCTGGAGCATGCAGAGCCATAGACAAAGTTGATAAAGACCCAGTTGCTTCAGCGTTGAACAATATCTCTCTCAGCAAATCGCTCAAAGAAAAAAATAAATATACATCAGCTCCCACCTTAGGCCTTCCACTTTCCTTTTGTTTTTCTTTTTTCTGGCCCAGGGAGAAAAAGGAAATTGCGCAATATGCAGAGGTGGTCAGAGTTAGGGGGCCTGTCAATAATAGGTGCCTTTCTCACACTTTTCTACATCTGTTGTAGAAAAAATTAAGAAAATTATCTCATTAACTTGTTTACTGTAAATGCAGTGTCTTGTCTGCTAATGATACTGAACATGTATACATCACTCTGTATTTAAAAGTAAAAATTAATTAGAATATTTTTGTGTACGATGTAAGCTAATTACAAATAATGCTAATGGGTACGATACACACACAGTGCAGCATATGGAATGATGAAGCATCTGGTGCTAAGGTAGTGGTATGGGGGCCCCAAATGAAAATCTGCTCAGGGCCCCATAGTCCCCACAAGTCTTGGGCTGGCCCTGGTCACGCTGATGCTCCCAGTGCCTCTCCATGGCCACCATATTCCTCGAAAGTAAACACAGAAGTTAGTTAGTGAGATAATGTCATAAAAGCTGTAAGGGAGAAAGGAGGTCTAGTGTGGAGTGGAAGCAACATTTTCTTGTTTCCATACATGTCGAAGAAGCTGGTTGAGAGGAGGAAAACGTTCTGATTGGCGAAACAGCTGCTGCGTGACAAGAAAGTGAGGTTTCCTTTAGTCTTTCCTGCAGCGCTCCAGTTTGCGTGGAAGAGGAGAAACAAAGTTTGACGTCACAACAGAAGCTGTCAAGTTCATCGAGAAGCAAGTTACTGATGGAGAATAAACTATAAAACATCCACTAGCACAAGGAGACTGAGAGGTATGATTGGTCTGGATAGCTTTGTGTAGCTGTTTAGGCTATAACCTAGTAGATGTCTCAGACATTCCACTGACCTAAGTTAAGTTCTCTTCTTTTTTTTCTTCCTTTTTTCTCTTTGTTGTTAGTTTTGTGGACATGAATTTAACAAGAAGAGAATCCTCAGCTGGCTACTGGAGACATTTTTCTGTTCATGTTTTCTCCTCTGCTGTGGAGAAAAGATTTTTGTTGGCCTGTTTGGCTATGCTGGTTCTATTTAGAATTACAGGTATCCTAATAATGTTCACTGGTACAAAAGCAGTAGCCTATATTTTGAAATTAGGAAGGTCAGATGGCATGGAACGAGTGCTATGCCAATCTTTTATTTGAGTTTTGTTATCTTATCATATGAATGGCAAATAGTGCTTATGTTAAGGTAGTTTCCGGGAATATTAATGGTTCTTATGAGTTCTTATTTTGGTCCATAGGAGGTTGAACTTTGCTGAGAGAGTATAAGGATAGTAATGGTAGAGTTTTTATATAGAAGCCAATATAAATTGGGGGGGGGGGGGGGTAAATATCACTATGTAATATCTATGCTCCTAACATGGAGGACCCATCTTTCTTTCATGGAGTTAATAAATTGGGAAACCAATCAGGTACCTCAACGCCGAAGGATAGAACTGCCATTCACATGCTGATGGTGGACAATGACCTGATTCAATCCTAGAAACCAGGAATGCACATTTTACTACCACTGCCATAATTCCTACCCAAGACTTGACCTTGATTTTGATCTCCCAGAGTCTAACCAATAAAATCATTGATAGCACTATCAATGCTATTTCCCTGTCGAACCATGCACCTGTTTAGCTTTGTGTGAATATACATTCAGACAGGCTTAGAAGAGGTAGATGGAGAATGAACACATCTCTACTACAGATGTCTGAAAACCTGTATTAGACCTGATCAATATTTAGCACTAAATGAAGCCACCCACGCAGGTTATAAATATGTACATAGCCCTAGATTATCAGGCAGAGGAGGTGGAGTATGCATAATCTACCAGAAAACGCTTGATATTCAAAAACACTATCAAATTCACTTTGTTTGAGATTCTCTACATTAATATATCAAATCCAATTATTATTTGTAGGCATCCAGCATCACACTCTGAATTTTTAAAAGAATTGAGTGATTTTGCTGCAGACTTGGCAGTGTGCAGCAACAAAGTTATAATAGTAGGAGACTTTAATATTCATTTTGAAAAAGCAGACGATCCATTAACAAAGGCCCTTGCATCGATATTAGATAACTGTAACTGGACCCACACATTACTGTAATCATACATAATCATTAAGTCCTGACCCTGGGTGTTAGCATTAAGCTTAGTAACATCAGACCATTATCTAATGTCCTATGAGCTACATCTTAGGCAAAATGTTAATTTGGCCCCTTGCCACTTTCTAAAGCATGCAATAACCCAATGACCGCTGTACAGTTTACTAAAAACCTCCCAGACCTATCGACCTTAGCTTACACTCCGTCAGATTAAACATAGCTAGATAGATTAACAAACGGTCTTTAAAATACCCTTCAATTAACCTTAGACAAAGCGGCTCCGCTCACACAGTGGTACAGTGATCAAACTCGTACCTTAAAACAAACAGCGCAGAAACTAGAGCGAAAATGGTGGACGACCCAAGTGTCCCAAGATTCCAGCTTCTTTAACCAGTAATGTTTTTATGGATTATTTTAATAATAAAATAGAAAGCATTAAACAACAAATCCAACACTCCTTATTAAATCAAACATTTGACCTTAAATCAAAATTGCCTGGTATAGCTGCTTTAGAACATAACTTGGTTGTAGAATAAAGGCTGGAAGCCTTCTACCCACTTCCACAGCCAGAACTAAAAAAAGATGTCCTCAGCAAATTGCACAACCTGTACACGTGACCCAATTCCCTCTAAAATACTATACGAAATACTCCCAATTATAATCAGACCTCTTTTAACAATAGTAAATTCATCCCTTAGCTTAGGGCATGTACCCAAAACCCTTAAATTAGCAGTCATAAAATCTTTAATTAAGAAACCAAATCTCCTAGTCCATCCATGAATAAGAAATTCCTATCTGGATTCAGACCCCATCATAGTACAGAGACAGCCCTAGTGAAGATTACAAAGATCTCTTTCTTGCCTCTGATCAAGGCTACGTATTCTTTATTAGCCCTATTAAAACCTCAGTGCAGCCTTTGATACAATAGTTCACACTATTCTACTAGAAAGATTAGAGAAAATGGTTAGAATCACAGGAACAGCCCTACCATGGTTCAAATCATATCTAACTGAACACCATCAGTTTATAAAGATAAAAGATTTAGCAAATTACACAAGTAAGATATGGAGTTCCACAATACTCTATTTTAGGACTGCTATTATTTACATTATACATGTTACCACTGGGCAGTTATAATTTCCATTGCCATTGCAGATGACACACAGCTCTATATATCAGCCCAACATGTTGATAAATTTAGATTAAAGAAAATGGAGGACTGTGTAAAGGATATAAAACTCAGGATGTCACATAACTTCTTTCTTCTTAACAGTAACAAAACAGAAGTTCTCCTTTTAGATCCAAAAGACACTAGAAATAAACTATTTTTATTTAGACTTAATGTTAGATCAGCTGATTTTTCCATTATTCCTGATCCAGCAACTAAAAATCATTTGACTGAATAAAGATTTGAATAAAGTAAACCATCACTTACCTGACTGGTGTGACTGGGTAAGGTCTTGGTGTAGCACCTTCTCAATGTTTCCGGAGAGCACAACAGATTCCAGGCAGCAGAGGTGAAGCCTTTCTCTGTGATAGAGGACCGGACGTCATACCCAATTTCATCACTTTAACTGGTGGTACTTTTTCCACACATTTCTCAGACTAAGAGAAGCTGCATTTGCAAACACTAGTAAATGAAACTTCACAGAAATGAATCGGGCTGTCTTACTAATGAGCTAAAAAACACAGTCACTTAAAATCCAAGCACATTTGAGTTTGAGAACCTTGAGTTTGGAAAGCTCAGTCAACTTAGTTTGATATTGGATCATTAGATATTCACTTTGCCCCTCCTCTCACTCACAAACAAATCCCTTAAAACCTCAAACATGACTTTAAAAAAACGATGGAGAACAGAGAAACTACACTCATTATATTTCCTCAACATTTCCAGTCTTTTCATTTGGACAAGATTATTTAATCAGAATAGCCAGAATTCCTGAAACAGGTGCCGTTGATGGTAAAACCAATGCGGAATTATCTCAGAGATAAGGAGCTGCTGGTGTTACTTAAAGACAAACAAACCTACTAAAGAACAGAGAAGAAATGAAAATTAATGACAAACCTTAACTTCTTCTACGAACAGATATTTTTGCACTTTAGAGGTTCTAAACATGCATGTAGCACATTATCACAATGAATAAATCACTACTGTGACACTGTGGTACAATATGCCTATTTTAACCATTTTTAATGTAATATAGTTCCAGTTAAACATCCATAAAGCATATAAATCCAAAATTAGCTGTAGTGTAGAGAGACATCTGAAATATACTACTACCCTTAAAATAGCCAGATCACAATATACAAAAAAAGTACTTAAGAGAGCCTGCAGATTTCTTGTGGACTGCTCACTAGTGCTTAAAGGTAAGTAAAATTTTGTCTGTACTCACCCTCTTATTAACGGTACTTACTTGAAGTCCATAGAACCAATCCAAAGCATAGGAGTTGGAAAGCTCTCACAAAGTGGTTTGTATTTCAGACATCTTTCTTTCTGATAACAGTTTATAATCCTGGATGTTTCCTTGTGAAAGGAAAGTCTGAACCATGGAAATCCCTGGTTGGAGTAGCTGAGAGTCAATTCAGGAGTGATACATTTGTCTTCTGTGTGTAAAGTTTATCCCAATGTCCATAAGAAGAGCAAGTTAGTTGTAAGGACTGCAAATAGAGAAACAAACAAACAGAAAACAAGACAAAAGTGAAGCTTTCTGCAAAAGCACAACAGAACAAAACCTCATGAAGCCACATCTAAACCACCTTGCTGCTTCATAGTTCCCTCCCTTTTGGCTTGTAAGCTGGCCTACTTCCAATATACTGCCACATAGTGGATGGAGTAGGAATTACCATTAAAAAAAGGTCACAACACTGGAGTCACACGAGTGTCAGCTATGGCTTCAAGTAGGCCTAAGTTTTAGGATTTGTTTTATGCCAATATAGAAAAAAGACAATAGGCAAGTGGCTTAAAGTTCCAACCACAACAGGCCCAATGAGACCTAAAGAACCAGCACAACAGGCCCAATGATAATGATAATTACAAATCAATACACATAACCAATCATCAAAATTATTGCATTTTCAACTAAAAAAAATTCTGTTAATAGTCATATCTCATATGAAGACTTTTGTATCCTTTGAAAAGAACTAAATCTGGCATGTGTGACTGTCTCCTATAAATACTTATAAATAAATGAACACATTGTAAGGTGAATGCTGTGCGAAGGTCCTGCACAATTGTTTCTTATTTTAGTAACAAATAAATAGCAATTTAATACATTTATAACTATTTTACAAAGTTAGTGAGATAATGTTTACATCAATCCTGATGCTTTAAATCTCTCCCACATGGTGAGGTATACGGTTTATTTATTTAACAATGGTATCGGATCGGTATTGTGTATCGATCAATAAGTTTATGTATTGGTATCGATTATGTATGGTGTATCTGTAAATGTAACATATAGGAAACAGCATATGACAGCATTATTGTAAGGCATTTCTGGCAACTTCACTGGTTAATAGAAAATGCCTACATTGATAAATCCCCTTAAGTTGCACCCTGATTGGTGAATGTTTAGCATGTCAAATGTATGCTTGAATGTGATTGGCTAATACCAACCACAATAATTGACATATCAAGTCCTCTGGTCAGACTATTATAGAACAGGCTAAAGATGCAGCATGTAAAATTGTAGGTTGACTGGATGAATGGTTTCTAAGAATTATCCACTATTGGCCTCGCTTTCTTGTGACAAATGTCCACCAAACTTGACATACCCCCTCAAAATAAAGTGCTGAACAGATTTTGTTAAAATGGGCTTGTTCAAAGTCAAAGTGTTCAAAAGGTACAAGTTGACATTAGTCATTATAATTATTATTTATTATAAATATTGCAGGTATTTTGCTACCAGATATGTGAGGATTGGTAAAAAAAAAAAAAAATCTTGAAGTAGGAAGGATCAAGAAATTACCAAAAAAAAGAAGAATTTTGTGTGTAGGACACAGATGCTACAGACCAGATGCTATTGAATAAAAACGCTTAATGCTTTCCTGTAACGCCACCATCAAACCAGTGAATGTCATTTTTCTTGAAGCTGCTGTAACTTCTTTGATGTTTCTGGGATTTACGGCTCTTTATGGCAGGAGTAAACAGACCCAAAGTGTCATTCACAGTGCTGAGGCAAGACTTTCATAATATGGTACGTGGCAGTGGATGGCATTTTCAGATGATGCAGTGGCCACTTCCTAGTGCCAGATGTTGATTAGGAACTGAACCCCCTTACAAAATGTGCCTCAGCTCTTTGCGTATTGGATAGGCTTGACTCTGGGCTTAAGTTTTCTCACTAATTGGAGGAATCCTGCTTTGTGAAATGCCCCCCCTTAGATGAACAGAATTACTGGATACATTTGATTCATTTTGTTGCTCTTGATGTGCAGGGATCCCACCAATGCAGAGTATGTCCAAGTTACCAAAGCTTTAATGGCGAAGAGCTCTTTCCTGAGGGATGTTGAGGAGAACAGTTATGTAAGTTGGTTTAAGAATGATTTTATTATGGTTGATCACAGAAGAGTAGTTGGTGTAATATTGGTGGAGAGATTTGAGTAATTCTCTTTTTATGGTTGGGACTGATATTTTGTGTCTTTGATGAGAGAATCATGCGTTGTTGGAGAAGATACTGTGTCTGAGGCCCACAATAAGGTGTTGCCTGAAAAACCTGATTTGATGATCGTGAAGGACCTTATGAAAGCCTTTGCATTGGCAGCATGGAGAACTAGCTGAGGGAATGACTATTGAAAAGCTCTTGGAAGATTCTTGGGGGTTAGTGGAATAATGTAATGTTTTTTTATAGTCTATTATAAGATATTTCTGACTGTTCTAGGTCCTTTACTGTCCACTACTGCCTTCATCACTACACGTTTTTGCAACATCATAATGAAGCTTATGTGTATTTTGAGGTTAATGCCATCCATCCTGTGATGGTGTACATTGTCACCGCTTCATCTGAAACAGTGCTGGAAGTTTTCCTCTAAAGGACTCCTAGGTGATCTTCAGGAGATGCTCAGCAAAAGTGTAAGCACACCACTTTCATTTCCACCAGCAGACCTACAGAAGACTCTTAAATTCAGTGCTGCTCTCAGAGGTGTACAGGGTCAAGGGGAGGTGCTTCAGTGTGTATCTAATATTACACTAAATTATGTTGTATGAGTATATATATATGTATATATGTATGAGTATTCCCTTGATGATGTTGGTGTAACGGGCCATCTGCATACTGAAGTGATTCCATTGTTTTGGAAAGTTACGTATGTACTAAACATAGACGCTGTGTGGATTCTGTGTGGTAAACTGTTGCTTCTGCTTTCTGGTGGGTGTATTTCTTTTTAATAAGGCTGATCTTCTCTGGAGTATAAATGTAACATGGATTTTTAAAATATGGCATAAATTTTGCCATGTTGGGATGAAATATGATTATTTTTCACCTCCATAAACCTTCTGTTGAGATGAATTTCTGTTTCTGATGCTCTTTCATTTAATGCTAAAGTTGAGTATGTTTACTACTAAATAAACAGCATAGAAAGACATTGGGAACATTTGTGGAACTTTTAGTCAGACTAGGGTCCAGAATGGCTCGTCACTGGGGTGATGCCTCTAAAAGCACATGTTGGTAATGTTGGCCATCCAAGATGGCCACATGTTGGCCATCCAAGATGGCGCCGAGGATGGCAGCCACGGTGACGAGCTCCTCCGTGTGGTGTTTGTTTTTGTTTGTTAATGTTGTCTATTGTACGTCTAACTCAGTTAGTTGGAGCAGGGAACAACTACTGAGCTTCAGGAACAACATTTCCCCTGAAAACATCCCGGAATTTGTACAAGAAACTTCAGTTTGTGCGGAGATCCTCACCACAGCCGCGCTGACCGCGCTCGGCCTCGCCAGGAGACTGTGGAGAAGCCGGCGCAGGGGCAGACGAGCCGGCGCACTCGTGCGTCTGAGGCGGCGCGGGGCTCGCACACCCCTACCGTCATTATTCCTCTCCAACCTCCGATCTCTCAGCAACAAAACTGAGGAACTACTCCTGCTTAACCAAACTAACAAGGACTTCTCCACTGCTTCTGCGCTCTGCTTCACGGAGACCTGGCTGACCGAGCTGACCCCGGACAGCGCGCTGCACCTCCCGGGCTTCCAGCTGCACAGAGCGGACAGAGACGCGGAGCACAGCGGCAAGAGCAGAGGAGGAGGAATCTGCTTCTACATCAACGAGCGCTGGTGTAGAGACACTACGGTACTGTTAAAATCCTGCTCCCCCCATCTGGAATCTCTGTTCATAACCTGTAGGCCGTTCTACTCGCCCAGAGAGTTCAGCTCGTTCATCCTAGCCGGCACCTACATTGCGCCAAGCGCGTGCACGAGCGACGCGCTGAAACAGCTGGCGGAACAGATCACGAAGGTGGAGCGGGAGTTCCCGGACTCACTCCTCATCATTCTGGGGGATTTTAACAGTGCGAACCTCACGAAGGAGATGCCCAAATACAGACAACACATCGCGTGTCCAACACGAGAAGGCAACACACTGGACAAGTGCTACACCTGTATCAAGAATGCCTATCGCGCAGTCACGCGCGCAGCTGTCGGGCTCTCCGATCACAGCCTAGTTCACCTCATTCCAACCTACCGGCAGAAACTCAAAACCAACAAGCCGGTCATCACAACAGTGAAGAGGTGGACCAGTGGAGACATTGAGAAGCTGCAGGGCTGCTTCGAATCCACAGACTGGGCTGTGTTTGAGGAGGCGACAGACGGACTGGACGAATACACAGACACTGTGACGTCATACATCAGTTTCTGTGAAGACAACTGTATCTCAACTAAATCACAGGTGAGATACAGTAACAACAAACCCTGGTTTACTGCTGAACTCAAACAGCTTCGGAGGGAAAAGGAGGAAGCGTTCAGGAGTGGAGATAGAACTTTAAGGAGGCCAAATACAGACTGGAGAAAGGGATTAGAGCTGCGAAGAGCAAGTACTCAGAGCAGCTGAACAGACACATCACTGCTAACGACCCATCTTCAGCCTGGAAAGGCCTACAGCTTCTCACTGGTCACAAGGTGAGAAAGACCCCCCTCCTCCTGAACGACCGACACCTCACCAACGACCTGAATGAGTTCTACTGCAGATTTGAACTCACAAAAGACAATCAGACCGTCTACCACCCATCACCCCCCTCCACCTCCACCCCCACACTGGCCCTCTCACCTCTGCCTCCTGCTCATCTCTGCATCAACCGGCAGGATGTTCACAGGCTCTTCAGCAGACAGAAGGTGAGGAAAGCCCCCGGGCCCGACTCAGTCTCTCCATCCACCCTAAAACACTGCTGTGACCAACTAGCTCCAGTGTTTACAGACATTTTTAACAGATCACTGGAACTCTGCTCTGTTCCAGCCTGCTTCAAAACCTCCACCATCATTCCAGTTCCCAAGAAATCCACCATCACCGGACTGAATGATTACAGGCCTGTCGCCCTGACCTCTGTAGTCATGAAGGTCTTTGAACGCCTGATCCTAGCCCACCTGAAGTCCATCACAGATCCCCTGCTGGACCCCCTGCAGTTTGCGTACCGAGCAAACAGGTCTGTCGATGATGTGGTCAACCTGACCCTGCACTTTATCCTGCAACATCTCGACAGCCATGGAAACTATGCTAGGGTTTTGTTTGTGGACTTTAGCTCGGCCTTTAACACTGTTGTGCCGCAGCTTCTTCAGGCCAAGCTCTCCCAGCTGTCAGTGCCAGACTCCATGTGTCGGTGGATCGTGGATTTTCTGAAAGACAGGAGACAGCAGGTGCGGCTGGGGAAGCACAATTCAGACCTCCGGACACTCAGTACTGGAGTCCCTCAGGGTTGTGTTCTTTCACCCCTTCTCTTCAGCCTCTACACTAATGACTGTGTCTCCAAAGATCCAGCTGTAAAGATCCTGAAATTTGCAGATGACTCCACTCTGGTGGGCCTCATAGCCAACGGTGATGAGTCTGCTTACAGAAAGGAAATTGAGCAGCTGGTGTCCTGGTGCAGCAACAACCACCTGCTGCTAAACACAGAAAAGACTGTAGAGATGGTGGTGGACTTCCGACGCAATCCACCCACCCTTCCCCCCCTCCACATCAACAACACTGCAGTATCAATGGTGGAGTCACTCAAGTTCCTGGGCACCACCATTTCCAGAGACTTGAAATGGGAGAAAAACACCATCTCCATCATCAAGAAAGCTCAACAAAGAATGTACTTCTTGAGACAGCTCAAGAAATTCAACCTGCCACAGACCCTGATGATCCAGTTCTACACAGCGATCATCGAGTCCATTATCACAGCCTCCATAACTATCTGGTTTGGTTCCTCCACCTCACAAGAAAGAACCAAACTCCAGCGCATCATCAGGACAGCAGAGAGGATCATAGGATGTAACCTGCCATCACTTCAGCAGATCTACTCCAGCAGGACGAGGAAGCGGGCTGGCAAGATTACATCTGACCCCTCACATCCTGGACACCTCCTCTTCCAGACACTCCCCTCGGGTAGAAGACTGCGGTCCATCAAAACCAGCACAACACGTCATGCTAACAGCTTCTTCCCCAGAGCTGTAGCGCTCCTCAATCACAGTGGTCACCTCCCACTGTAAACCTCTAAACTTACAACTGAACTGTACCAAACCGGACTGAACAGCTATTTGCACTCTGCCTATTTTGCACCATGACTATTTGCACACCTGTACAGATGTCCTTTTCTTTTCTGTAAATATATTTTTCAGCTCTTTATTACCTTTATTACCTTTAGTACTTTCTACTTTTTTTAAATTTATCCCCTACCCTATTTATTGTTTAGTGTCATTTTCCTTTAGTTTAAGACCGTGTTCTGTGTTTCTTTGTTACTTGTCATGCGTGTTGCTCTCACCAAGACAAATTCCTTGTATGGGTAACATACTTGGTGAAATAAAGAGATTCTGATTCTGATTCTGGTAACTTTTGGAAAGGGGACACAGTTGTACCGTAGTTTAAAGATACATTTTAGCTTCTTAGGGTACGTAATAATAAAAAGTACTTCTGTGTCCTCCAGACTCTGTGCTCCAGCAGCTCCACTGTGGCAGATGGAGTCCTTGCAATAGGTGGCGAGAAATGCCCAGCACCTATTTCTCATTTCTATCCAATAGAAATGAGAAATTTATTTCAGTGGACTTTGTTTACCTTACAATTCATAAAGTAATGTGAAGGAAAGGACACTCTCCCTCTCTATGGAGTTCACTTTTTCTGTCCTCAAGAGTCTAATACAATGTCTTTAATATTCAGCCTCTAATTCACTCACTATTAAGGGCACAGAAGCCGTTCACTTGAATAGAAAAGTGCACTCCTATATAGAGAAGGAATCCGTTTGGAAGAAACAGACATCTTCACCTCTGGTGTGTAAAGGAGTGATACAGGAGGTCATTTCTTGCTGGTACTATTATATTTTTCAGTTCATCTGCTTTTGCCAGGCCTGCTGGCAACTGAACTGTCAGTCAGTGTCCCCACTCATCCATTCATGAGTCTTTCTGCTCATTCATCTCAGCCGCTGTACCTGTTGACATTTGTACATTAATGTATGTGGCTGCTATGATGATTTAAGTATACATTTTTGCGAGCGCGGACCAAGCTAGCTGAGGCAAGGAGGCAACTCAAGAAATTTGGGCTGGAGTTCTGGGGGGCTTCGAGCGGATGGAATTCGAAGCCAGACCCCCCCCCTTGCCAGGTAGAGGTTGAGTAAAATTGGATCAGGAGGAGCAGGGGTGGTGGTGGGATGCAAGTTTCGTCACGAGAACGAGAAGGGAGAGGAGCGGTTTTATAGCGCGTAGTAATGGAGGGGAAGAGTTTGGGCGTGGTCCTTCTCCCAAACTTTCAGTTATTACATAACTCCATTTTGAGGATAAGGTGTGATTTCACTTCTCTGCAATTCTCTCCATAACAGTACATGGGGGGGGGGGGGGGGGGGGAGGGGGGGGCTGGTCCTAAGCTTGAAAGGCATGAAGGCATATGTCTTCTTCTGCAGACATGGAAGGCCTGGCTGCTTACAACCATTGGAATGCTAATAAAACTGTAATGAGACGATGGGGAGAATACAGAGATAGAAAATGTCATGACATGAATGTAATAATGGAAATAATGCCATGAAATAAATACCACTGAAATCCTTCACTTGGTAGGGGTCATATCAGTGTCTGTAAAAAACATAGAAAGCACGACATCCTGCCCTTCTATTACACAGAAATGAGGACAAATTTAGTTCAAGTGAGAGCTGTCTTATGTTCAAACTGGGGCCAGGTTCTGTGCAGTAACTGCATCCATACGTTTGCATCCATGAATTGACAGTCCTTCGTAGAGCTCATGTCAGTCATTTTTACACAAATAACATGTATGTGACAGAAGAGATTCAAAATAATCTTATTAGTTTAAATCAAAAACTATGTCTAGCTTAGACCTCAGCCTAGACAAGCCACTGACCATTGTAATAAATGGAATAAAATAGGACTATAATAAATGTAAAACAGAAGAGGCAGCGAGCTAGATGATGGGGGCTGTTAATGTTTTAATAGAACTAATTACACTCATTTATCCAGACATTACATGCTGCAAAATGCATTTTACATGAGACACCCACACATTGCTGGACCCCCTGACAGATATCTCCATTATGCGCACATGCACTCAGTCTCTAATGTTGTTGAACTGTGCAGGTTTAGTGTGAAGTGGTGTAAGGTGATTGAGTTTGGAAATAAGTTGAGTCTACTGGCCTCTAAGTGGGTTGTCCTCACAACTGCACAACTATACGCTTTGACTTTGACTATGTTTTATACTTTAGTTGGAAAAGCGTGCAGGGAAGAGGAGGAGTACTCAGTACAGCTGGTTATTCTAGTGGTCTACAGCTTTGTCTGACGTTACCACACCAAGGA
Organism: Salminus brasiliensis; assembly: GCF_030463535.1. Taxonomy (NCBI): domain Eukaryota; kingdom Metazoa; phylum Chordata; class Actinopteri; order Characiformes; family Bryconidae; genus Salminus; species Salminus brasiliensis. The sequence goes on along the minus strand of NC_132881.1, from coordinate 10,125,640 downwards.
CTGGTACAGAGATATTCAGTTTCCCTGAATGGCTTTGTAGCATATTTCTATTATAGAGGACCCTAACCCTCATATGTAGGTATTGCAGTTACAGGTATTGCCACAGTCATAGCCACAGTTACTGTCACAGTTAATGTTACTGTGTGATGGTAACAGTAATCCACGGATGAGGTCGTTTACAGTTGCTGTATTACTGCATAGTACTAAGTACTTAATGCAGAACTGCTGTAACACAGTATTGTGCAAAAGATGACTAGAGCAGAACAGGCAGTGAAGTGCAGGTGATATACAGATGTCCAATGATGCTGAGTAACAGATTAATTTGATGGATTGGAGTGTAGATTTGTACAATCTGATGGCTGTAGGAAGAAATGACCTGTCAAAGTGTTTTTCCTGCACCGAGGTCTGCTGCCCATTGGGTGTTTTGTGGACTGGGTGAGAGTTCTTCATGATCACAGACACCTTTGCCAACATCCCATTACCCTCTCCAGCACCATCTCCACTGTGTCCAGTTTAGCCCCCAGGACTGAGTCGGTCAGTCTAATGATCTTGTTCAGTCTGTTTGGGTCTTTTGTTGTAGTATTGCTGCCCAGCACACAATGGCACAGAAAAATGATACTTGGCACCACAGATTTGTAGAAAGTTTATAGCAGCTAGGTTGTCACCAAAGAACCTCAGCCTTCAAAAAGTAGCTCTGGCTTTGGCCCTTCTTGTACAGCTTGTCCATGTTCACTTTCCATTCCAACTTGTCCCATAGATGAACACCCAAAAACCGTCCAAGACTAAGCTTAATCCCTGTGCAGGAAATTGGCCCCTGTAGTTTCATGGTTCTTTCATAAGAGTCTGGAATTTCATCTTCATACTGGATTTATAATCACTGTATGCTTTTTATCATCACCTACATTTGTTTAAAACTAATTATAACTGAAAATGATTCTGATCTGCTTTTTTGGGGATATTTTCATTTCACTTAGGTTCCTATTCTGTGTGGCCAGGCCATCTGATAGTACACCAGCCTGGTCCCTCAAAGCCCTGCAGGTTCTTGTAAGATGGTTCCATTGTTATCTCATTTCTTCCACAAGTAGAGCCTCTTCCTCGATAAGTCTCTCCAGCTGCATTACCTTGTCAAAAACGTTCTTCTTCATGTCGAAGTGTTTCAGAGGATATAGGTAGGGCTAGCTTGTATTAGGTTTCACAGTAAACAGGATGGTGCATCGGTAAGCACACAGGAATAAAGACGAGGGAACATCATTTCTTCTTATTAAACTGTATTGTAATCCAATAGTACTTCGCAGTACAACTTGACATTCAGCATTGCTCACAGTCTAAAATAACAAATAAAAAAAACATCAAATCATATTCGAACAAATATTCTAAACTGCTGAATCAGATAAGAAATGATCACTTAATAAATAATTCAGTTCTAGCAGGAATAGTATTTAAGGGACATTACGTTCTAGAGAATATGCACACGGTTACATATAGAGCTTCCCTATATGTTTGGCGACCATTAGAAGTGCACTACTATGTCCTCAGGCGGAAGCCATTTTCCACACAGAACAAGAACTTTACTGCAGCTCGAACGACTTTCTTTCTCTCTTTATTCTTCAACATGGAGTTAATTCTCACAAGAAACAAACTTGAACAGACAACTAGCTGGCACTTACTTGTCATCAACTCAATGCATGGATATCACCAGCTGAACTGAATTGGTTGGCAGGGGAGTGTAACTGAACTGAAAGTCGATGCACACAGCATCAGAGCTTCTGCTTCTCTCTCTCACTCCACACGTCATTTCCAGTTCTCCTGCAGTGTGAGTGTTAATAATTTGACATCTGATGGTAGTGCTGCAGCTTTCTGTCCTGACTACACAGGCAATGCGTGACTGGTTTTACATTGTGGAGGAAGAAAAGCAGAAGCACTGTGACAGTTAATCAGAGGAGTCGGGCGTTCAGTCACTTCTCCTGACTCTGTGGAACATGGTCACTCTGTGAGGTTAAAAGCACAGTTTAGTGCAAGTGGGCAAAAAAGGGGGTAAAAATGCCTGGTCTAATGATCTTCATGGTCAGAGTCTGCACATTTCTATGGTCTGAAACAAATGAAAAGCACATAGGCCTCTTTCCTTTGAAAGTCTGAGTTTAATGAGTTCAAATGAAGAGTCACGAAAATGGTTCATGTCAAAATTAACATACCAGAATCCCAAGTCATAACGTCAGCGAATACAAAAGTAATCATAACATACATTAGACACAGCAGTGCTGCTAGAGTTTTTAAATGCTGTGTCCACTCACTGTCCACTCGATTAGACACTCATACCAAGGTAGGTGTGTACAATTACAAGCAAACGTCTCCAAAGCAGAATGACAAGCTCGGTTTGTCAACAGAGTGAACAGTGAAAACTCCAACAGCATTTCTGTATCTGATTCAGTCACACCAGTGCAATAAACTGGTACTATCTGGGTGGTGGATTATTCTCAGCACTGCAGTAACACTGACAGGGTGGTGGCATGTTAGTGTGTGTTGCACCAGTGCTAGTGAGTCAGACACACAGCAGTGCTGCTGGAGTTTTTCAACAGCTCAGTGTCACTGAAAATAGTCCACCAATCACAAATATCCAGCAAACAGCGTCCTGTGACCAACTATCACTCTTGGCTTACATTACAAATCAGACTTGCTCATGCTAGTTTCTTCACTACAACTTCTGGAAATGATAGTCTTGTGGAGGTCCTGAATGCTAAAGAAAAAGGTAAAGGTGTGCTGGCAAAGTACACAGGGAAAAAGATGGATTACAGTATGTAACTGTACAACAACCAAGACCTATATGGTCAGTGGAACTGATCAAATGGAAAACATGCAGAAACAATGAGGTGGTTTTATTGAACATGCTTACTAGAGTATAAACACAGTATAAAGATTATGTAAGAGTTTAAGTGTACGATGTGGAAGGGGCACTTTGCTCCATGTAAAAATGTATTTGAACTGGAAATTATCTAAATTATCTACAACTTAATGTTATTGTCACAGATTTTACATTTAAAAATTAATTCCACAAGTTCATGATGTCTGGGAGGCAACCTGAACATGGCTACTTACCAGTTACTCGATATAGATCCCCTTCTTTTCTGTTGCATGCCCAAGAATAGGCCTTCAATCACATGTTGCAACCCCACTGGATCATCTGATCTGGGGTCATGTGGAGCTGTAAAGAATATTTGTCAGGTTAAGGTGGTTGACATTAAAAGTAAATCTAACATATTGAGATAAAGACAAAACAGTAAATGACTAAACAACGTGGAATGTAAAATGAAAAGACGACACCCATAAATGTTTTGCCAAGAAAATCTGAGAATCTATCTACAGTTTGCTCTTTTTTAGTTTTATGGTGACTTATAAGTATTCCAACATTTTGATAGAGAAAGTCACATCACTTATGCAATGAGAAAGCAATGATACAAATAATTTTAAGTTTAGTATAAGTATAAGTTTGTTTGCCATGGTCACTCTATCAGTTAAAAGGGCAGGTGTTAAAATATACTTGTAAAAAACAGCAAGATGATCCCCCCCTCCTGACATGCAATGTGATCCCTGTAATGATGAAGGAACTGATAAATGTGCTGTTTCACCAGGGCTTAGTCAACAAATATGATCAATGAAAAGTAGGGTAAAAAAGCACAATACATGAGCACTGTAAGTAAAGGTTCACTTCCCAGCCTTACTCATGTATTTTGTAGTTAGAGCCACTCGTGACAAAACGCTGTTAAATATGGTAGTGCCTGGCCCTGTTTGGTTTCTGCCACCCCGCTGCACCTACAGCATTTATATCAGATGTCAAGAATACAAATTTGAAGTTTAAAAACACCACCAATATGGTAAAATACTTAACTGTGTGTTCGACAACACACAATTACCTCACATTTTGTAGAACGCCCCTTTGCATGCACAAAAGTCTAAGTCAAGTTTTGTATTTCTGGGAATGTCTGAGCCGGCTTCTGCAGATAGGGCCAATATCCACACATTATATCAGTGCAGAAGAACTTTCCATTTGTTTTTGTGGCCAGTTCTTCTTGCAAAAATGGAGGATTGGCAAATATCTCCCCCAATATATGTTCAGACCCTTAAGCAAACTGCCACCTCCAGGACCTCTTCATTACATATGATGTGTGTCTTTTTAGAGGTCTCTCTGGCTGCAGCCCATGTTGATGTCCCTCAGATTTCTTTTCCATGTACCTGTAACACAATGTCACTGTCAAATATATACAAAAAGTAAATCCTGCTTCACTATGTACAGTCTAAAGTGTTTTGACAAATATCTTACTGGCTTGGCCTTCTTACGAATACACTCAACAAATGTTGCTACATCTTTATCACTGGCCAAAAAAATGCCATCAAAAAATGTCTGTTCCTCTAAAGAAAACATTAAAGATAATAGAGATACTCCCTAGAGATTCTGACAGTTTACAGTTATCAATAATAACATAACTCTTTGTTTTGCTGAAAAGATGTAGTTTTCGGTTTCCATCGACAGACACAGCATCTGTATCTAGGGTGATAACTGGGCAAGAGAAGTGGTCAATGCTACAGAATTTTTCTTTTTCATGATGACAATATGTTCATTCAAGGAAAGCTTTTTGGAAGATACACAAATCGCCACAAATGTTCCCATTCTGGAATTAGGAAAATACTGAATAACAGTGGCATTCTAATTACAGGCCTGCAGAAATAAGGACAAGTGGCTTTTCAACAGCCTCACCCTTCCAAATTGTTGTGAACAACATTTTAGGTGTGAAAAATACATACCAATAACTTGGTGTGCATTACATCTGCAAAGCATTGTTCATTCGCTGAAGCTTCAGATGTTCTTGCTGGAATTTCAGATGTTCTTGCTGGAATTTCTGGAATTATTTTTTTAAAAATACATTTTCATACATACACAGAACATGCAAATCAACATGACGTATGTTTCCTCATAGAGGATTGGAAGCTGAGCCATTTTTTGTTATTGTTCAGCAACTCATGAAAATGTATTTTACAAAATGACCTGTAAAGGAGGGACAAGTGGTGACCCCTGTGTCCATCAGGGGGGTCAATGTGGACACTGTGGAGAACTACAAATATCTAGGAGTTGACATTGACAACTAACTAGACTGGGCTAAGAAGACTGACGCCCTCTACAGGAAGGACCAAAGTCGTCTCTATTTTCTAAGGTCCTTCAATAACTGCCAGACTATGCTCAGGATCTTCTATGAGTCTGTGGTGGCAAGTGCAAGTGCATGCTGGGACAGGCTGAGAGTGGCAGACACCAACAGACTAAACAAACTGATCCAAAAGGCCAGTGATGATGTGGGTGTGGAGGTAGACTCACTGAGGCAGTGTCAGAGGGGAGGATGCTGTATAAGCTGCATGCCATTACGGATAATGGCTCCCACTCACAGGAGCACATTCAGTGCAAGACTCATCACCAAAATGCACCAAAGAGCACCACAGGTCATTCCTACCTGTGACCATCAAACTCTAACTCCTCCCTCAATGTGTGACACTGTGGTTCATCAGAAAAATACTCAAATTATACTGTACATATGTGCAATAATACTGGTAATGCAATTCATTGAAATATGTGCATTAAATCAGTGGTACAATCATTTCAACACATTACACATTATTTCACACATGGTGATTTAGATCAGAAAGGGCTGATTACCCAGACATGGATTGATCATAATCCCAGACACTAACTAGCTTTTTTCCAGTGGTGATCTTCTTTTAGTCAAGGACTAGGTTTAATGCAAGTCTGGGAAACCAGCTCAGATAGTTCTAACATTCAGATGATTAACCTCAAATAATCAAATTAGCCCATTTTCACAAAACCCATCATTAACTCACCTGTCCCCGTGTCGACCTGGTCCCTGCAAGAGGCAGAGAAAGATAATGAGAATCAATGATGAATAGATGTTCAAAGCTGTAAAAAAGAGAAAGATCATAATTACACACAATTAGATCCAGTATGAAATCAGTTAGTACAGCATACGAGATCTCTAGCCAGCACATCGTGACAACCACAAAAAAACACCAGCTGCTTTATCTAGCAAGCGCTCCTCATTAGCCACCTAGCGCTAGCTAGCTAATGTACAAGCTCAGCTGACACCTCACTCTACACTAATGAATGAGCAGACAGTGTCTCCCGTTCCCTTATCTTCGTATAAGCTTTTGGTCAAAGATATGTTAAAAGAACCTCTGATTTAACCACCAAACTATATGAGAATGTCCACAACTACAGCTCACTGTGTACCTGATGCTATGTTAGAGGCTGCATTAGCCTAGCCACCTAGCTAGCTGTTACCTACTAGCTAGATAAATCACCCTTAATCAGTAGAAAGGACCCAGTTCCCCTATATCTTAAACCTAAAAAGTGGTCAGAGGTACGTATATCCCATGAGACCAGGCTGATTATTTCACTTATCAATTAAAAACAATAAAGATAGATATATACAGGCAGACATATATATAGATCTATAGATAGATATATTGGCATAACATATAAAATCATGAAATGTAATATATAGTAACAGTAAATTACTATTAGGCCCATATTTGAAGACAGATTTTGGATTACTGAAAGAACCCTGTTGATGACAGGAGTGATTTTAATGTGTTCAGGTGTTGGTGCAGGTGTGTATACATGAGTAAACTCAGGTGAGCACCAGTTCACAAATGCATCTTTCAAAAGTCAGAGAAACAGCTGCTGCTGGAACTTTAGAACTGTGTCTTTATGATGTAAGAATGTTCTATTATCAATCATTCCATTAAACTCCCAGTCGCTCCTCTGATCCTCCAGCTGCAGACATGTAACCAGCACCCTCTCCACACATCAGGACAGCAAATGTAGGACAAACAGTCTTTTCATTATTCCTGCCCGCCGTGGCAGTGTGCTTTAGCCTTGAGGTTGCTGAACTGACTGGGTTTTTAAAGTCTGCTGCTGATGTGTTTTAATTTTAACTGGGTAAAAGTTGTAATGTTGAGAAGCTGATGATGTTTTTGGGATGGTGGACAGACTATTAAGGTTTGCAAGTGGTGAAGAATTTAATCTATTGATCTATGTAGGATTAGACAGGTAGAAAAATGGTAGTAAAAAACAGTTACAAATAAAGATAGACAAAAGACAGACAGAAGAAGTAAACATACAGACTAAAATGTACATAGATAGATAAAGAGAGAGAGAGAGAGAGAGAGAAAGCTGAACTACGGACTAAAGATGCTTGAAATAAAAAAAAGAAACATCCTGACTGTTCTACAATTTATTTAATACAGTCATTTATCTAACTGTCCTAAAAATTCTCCAAATGGATAAAAAAAATGACGAGTTAACAGATACATAGCTAGCTAGAGAGATAAATAGACAGATAAATAGTTACAAAGATGAATGTTTTCTACTCTCAGTATAAGAGGTAAGGGCTAATTTAATTTTAAAAATTCTTCAAATTTTTTCCATTTACATGATAAACAGCATTATCTGATTTCTTTTTTTTTTCATTACAGGAACCTGTGTTTGAAATAAAACAAAGAAACAACCTGACTGTCCTACAAATTCTCCAAATGGATAAAAAAAAAAATAATTAAAAAAAAAAATTACAGGTTTACAGACACATAGCTAGCTAGCTAGATAAATTGACAGATAAATAGTCAGATAGATAAATATCTCCGAGTTTTCTACTCTCAGTATAAGAGGTAAGGGGTAATTTAATTAAAATAATTCTTAATATTTGTCTATTTACATGATATACAGCATTAACTTATTCCCTCTTTTTTTATTACAGGAACCTGTGTTTGAAATGAAACAAATACCCTAACTGTCCTACAATTTTACCAACTGGATAAAAAAACAATGACGGGTTATTTGACACATAGCTAGCTACCTAGATAAATACACATATAAATAGTTAGATAGATGAATTTCTCTGAATTTTGTGCTCTCAGTATAAGAGGTAAGGGGTCATTTAATTATATTAATTCTTTATATTTTTCCATTTACATGATAAACAGCATTATCTGATTTCTGTTTTTCATTACAGGAACCTGTGTTTGAAATGAAACAAAGACAAACACCCTGACTGTCCAATAATTTCACCAACTAGATAAAAACAATGACTGGTTAAAATACACATAGCTAGCTAGATAAACAGTCAGATAGATGAATTTCTTTGAGTTTTGTGCTCTCAGTATAAGAGGTAAGGGGTCATTTAATTCAAGTTATTCTTTATATTTTTCAATTTGCATAATAAACAACATTATCTCATCTCCTTTTTTCATTACAGGAACCTGTGTTTGAAATGAAACAAAGACAAACACCCTGACTGTCCTACAATTTCACAAACTGGATAAAAAAATTTACAGGTTAAAATACACATAGCTCTCTATCTAGATGAATTAACAGATAAATAGTTAGATAAATGAATTTCTCCAAATTTTGAGCTCTCAGTATAAGAGGTAAGGGGTAATTTAATTGAAGTTATTCTTTATATTTTTCTATTTACATGATAAACAGCATTGTGATTTTTTTTTCATTACAGGAACGTGTGTTTGAAATGAAACAAAGACAAACACCCTGACTGTCCTACAAATTCTCCAAATGAATAAAATAAAATGATGGGTTATAGACACATAGCTAGCTGGCTAAACAGACAGATAAATAGTTAGACAGGTGAATTTCTCAGAAGTTTGTGCTCTCAGTATAAGAGGTAAGAGATCATTCAATTTAAATAATTCTTAATATTTGTCTATTTACATGATATACAGCATTAACTGATTTCTTTTTTTTTATTACAGGAACCTGTGTTGATAATGAAACAAAGACAAACAACCTGATTGTCCTAAAATTTCACCAACTGGATAGAAAAAATGAAGGGGTAATAGATAAATAGCTAGCTAGCTAGATACAAAGACAGATAAATAGTTAGATAGATGAATTTCTCTGAGTTTTCTACTCTCAGTATAAGAGGTAAGGGGTAATTTAATTTAAATAACCCTTAATATTTTTCTATTTACATGATAAACAGCATTATCTGATTCCCTCTTTTTTATTACAGAAACCTGTGTTTGAAATGAAACAAACACCCTAACTGTCCTACAATTTCACCAACTGGATAAAAACAATGACGGGTTATTTGACACACAGCTAGCTACCTAGATAAATAGACAGATAAATAGTTAGATAGATGAATTTCTCCGAATTTTGTGCTCTCAGTATAAGAGGTAAGGGGTCATTTAATTATATTAATTCTTTATATTTTTCTATTTGCATGATAAACAGCATTATCTGATTTCTGTTTTTCATTACAGGAACCACACTCAGTACTGGAGTCCCACAGGGTTGTGTTCTTTCACCCCTTCTCTTCAGCCTGTACACTAATGACTGTGTCTCCAAAGATCCAGCTGTAAAGATCCTGAAATTTGCAGATGACTCCACTCTGGTGGGCCTCATAGCCAACAGTGATGAGTCTGCCTACAGAAAGGAAATTGAGCAGCTGGTGTCCTGGTGCAGCAACAACCACCTGCTGCTAAACACAGAAAAGACTGTAGAGATGGTGGTGGACTTCCGACGCAATCCACCCACCCTCCCCCCCCTCCACATCAACAACACTGCAGTATCAATGGTGGAGCCACTCAAGTTCCTGGGCACCACCATTTCCAGAGACTTGAAATGGGAGGAAAACACCATCTCCATCATCAAGAAAGCTCAACAAAGAATGTACTTCTTGAGACAGCTCAAGAAATTCAACCTGCCACAGACCCTGATGATCCAGTTCTACACAGCGATCATCGAGTCCATTATCACAGCCTCCATAACTATCTGGTTTGGTTCCTCCACCTCACAAGAAAGAACCAAACTCCAGCACATCATCAGGACAGCAGAGAGGATCATCGGATGTAACCTGCCATCACTTCAGCAGATCTACACCAGCAGGGTGAGGAAGCGGGCTGGCAAGATTACATCTGACCCCTCACATCCTGGACACCTCCTCTTCCAGACACTCCCCTCGGGTAGAAGACTGCGGTCCATCAAAACCAGCACAACACGTCATGCTAACAGCTTCTTCCCCAGAGCTGTAGCGCTCCTCAATCACAGTGGACACCTCCCACTGTAAACCTCAAAACTTACAACTGAACTGTACCAAACCGGACTGAACAGCTATTTTGCACTCTGCCTGTTTTGCACTATGTCTATTTGCACACTGTACAGATGTTCTTTTCTGTAAATATATTTTCAGCTCTTTATTACCTTTAGTACTTTTACTTTTTTAATTTATCCCCTACCCTATTTATTGTTTAGTGTCATTTTCCTTTAGTTTAAGACTGTGTTCTGTGTTTTTTGTTACTTGTCATACGTGTTGCTCTCACCAAGACAAATTCCTTGTATGTGTAACATACTTGGTGAAATAAAGAGATTCTGATTCTGTGTTTGAAATGAAACAAAGACAAACACCCTGCCTGTCCTACCCTAGTCTCCAAATGAATCAAATAAAATGATGGGTTATAGACACATAGCTAGCTGGCTAAACATACAGATAAATAGTTAGACAGATGAATTTCTCCGAATTTTGTGCTCTCAGTATAAGAGGTAAGAGATCATTCAACTTAAATAATCCTTATTATTTTTCTATTTGCATGATAAACAGCATTATCTGATTTCTGTTTTTCATTACAGGAACCTGTGTTTGAAATTAAACAAACACAAACAACCTGACTGTTCTACAAATTCTCCAAATGGATAAAAAAAAAAAATGACGGGTTTATAGACACATATCTAGCTAGCTAGATAAATTGACAGATAAATAGTTAGATAGATACATTTCTCAGAGTTTTCTTCCCTCAGTATAAGAGGTAAAGGGATAATTTAATTCAAGGTATTCTTTATATTTTTCAATTTGCATAATAAACAGCATTATCTCATATCCTTTTTTCATTACAGGAAGCAGTGTTTAAAATGAAACAAAGACAAACACCCTAATTGTTCTACAAATTCTCCAACTGGATTAAAAAATTGACGGGTTAAAAGACACATAGCTAGCTAGCTAGACAAATTATCAGATAAATAGTTCGATAGATGAATTTCTCTGAATTCTGATTCCTTTATTCTGAATTCCCGAATTCTGATTCTGATTCCTAAATTTCTCTGAATTCTGATTGTCCAATATCTGATTCCTTTATTTTTCATTACAGGAACCTGTGTTTGAAATGAAACAAAGACAAATACCCTGACTGCCCAATAATTTAATTTAAACATAGCTAGCTTGATGAATACACAGATAAATAGTTAAAATAGATGAAATTCTCTGCTCTCAGAGTTTTCTGCTCTCAGTATAAGAGGTAAGAGGCAACTGAATTAAATAAATTCTCAATTTTTTTCTATTTACATGATAAACAGCATAATCTGATTTCTTTTTTTCATTACAGGAACCTGTGTTTGAAATGAAACAAAGACAAACACCCTAATTGTCCTACAAATTCTCCAAATGGATAAAAATTGATGTGTTAAAAGACACACAGCTAGCTAGCTAGATAAATAGACAGATAAACAGTTAGATGAAATTTTCTGAGTTTTCTGCTCTCAGTATAAGAGACCAGGTCAATTGGGTCAGGCTAAAACACACAGCAGATTTGCAAGTCGATTTTACTGGCCAAGTCAGCTGCTAGATATAGCTGAATTTTGTAATGTCTGTCCAGAGTGTCAGTTAACAGCATCTGAGAAAAAGTCAGACAGGGTGCCATTAATAAGTCTGACAGTTATTGACATGCCATTTTCACGGACTGCCATGGATATAATACGCCCTTTACCAAGAGGCCGGGGAGGAAATCGCCATATTTTAGTAATCTGGGTCTATGCTACCTGGAAGCATTTGCAGGGCAGGGATACCAGCTGGGCTGTTTAAAGAACAACCAGGACAGACAAGCCTCATGCAGCACATTATCTGGTACTGGTATCTGGTATCTGTCACTGGTAGCTGACTCATCACCAGCCCATACACAGTAGAGACTTGTGACTATGTGACATGTTAACTACCTGGTGATTCTGGGGGAATGAGGGTGCTGCAATTTCACCAACTGGATAAAAACAATGACGGGTGGATAGACACATAGCTAGCTAGCTAGATAAATAGATAGATAGTTTGATAGATTAATTCCTCTGAATTTTCTGCTCTTAGTATAAGAGGCAAGGGGTCATTTAATTCAAATAATTCTTTACATTTTTCTATTTAAACAATAAACAGCATTTTCTGCTTTTCTCTTTCATTACAGAAACCTGTTTCTGAAATAAAACAAAGAGAAATGTCCTGACTGTCCTACAATTTCTTCAATTGGATCAAATCCGTCTAGTTAGGTAGATAGACAGATACGTAGCACGCGTAAATGTAACACAGGAGCTACGTTAGCTAACTCAGTGTCTACACCAACCGTTACGCCACAATAGGAATTTCTAACGAGGGACAGATCCACCATAGGTTGGGATTCTTCAGGGGTTTGGACCAGTGTTGATATCTCACTAGGTACTCTAAGGAGAGCTTGGACAGAGATGTGATGGACCAGTGAGTACAGGGTTAAAGATACAATCATATATTTATTCACAGAAATGATGTGACCTTCTTCTTATGTGTGTGTGTGTGAATAGTTGTGAGTGGCTAATAGGAAAGAAAAAAACATAAAAATGGAGTAGGAGGTATAAATGAGTTATAAGAGGAAACTGTAGATCAATGAGGCTCTATAAAAAAATAAATTAACGGTACTGGAAAAATGCATAAGTTCAGATTTAACAACAAAACCCAATACACATAAGGCCCTCAACAAAAGTTTAAATGGTAGTAAAATAATAAACTTCAGAGGCAAGAATTCGTGAGATATTTTACTCAACTTTAACAATATAACAGTCCTTTAAGTCTGAAATGTGAACCAACAGTTTTTTCCTTTTGTTATAATCAAAGTTCCTTTCTGGAGTAATATCGTCTCAAAGTGTCAGAAAAGTGTGTTTAAATCTTCACTACCCGGATAGACTAAGACTGTGTGTCTGTGTGTGTGTGTGTGTGTGTGTGAGTGTGTGTGTGTGTGTGTGTGTGTGTGTGTTCCCGCTACTGACGTCACTCGCGCAGTACTCTGGGAAGTGTAGTCTCGCCATCTCGGACAAATTCGCTCGCTTTTTTCGTCAACAAAACAACCTGTACGATACAGCACTAAGTTCAGCAAGACTGTACGACAAGCATATTCATCTCAGCATGTCTCTGAGTCCGTAAACAGCAGGATTTAACACTTAACATCGTAGATTTACACTTAAACAAGATGCTAATCCCGCTAGCCTCTGCCTGTTAGCCTACAGCTTAGCAGCTGAAACGAACTAGCCGAGGTCTGTCTCCCACATTTATACTCCGGCTGTTTAATAATCTTTTAACTCCCTTATCAACACTTTCAACATCTTATCACTTGGAAATCTACACTTACTAACTCATAATCCCTCCTTAAACAGCCCTGTCTGAACTCACCGGTGTTTCTCTTCACAACTGAACAGAAACTGATGAGAGTTTATCAAACTCAGGACTAAAGAACACTGAAAAAACGAGGAATGGGGGATTTTATATCCCCTCTGGACCCTTAATCAGCTTTTAACTTCAATAACTGCTCACAAAAAATAGCACCACAGCATCAGCTCTGGACACAACACACACTCACACTTGAAGAGAGCAAGAAGTGAAGAGGGGGAGAGAAGGTGGGCGGGGCAAATGAACAGCCTCTGTAGAAGAGCTCAGAAAGAGGCTCCTAATTTTAACAGGGTTACAGACAGACAGACAGACAGATAGAGAGACAGACAGACAGACAGATAGACAGACAGACAGACAGAGAGACAGACAGATAGAGAGACAGATAGACAGACAGACAGAGAGACAGACAGACAGAGAGACAGAGAGACAGAGAGACAGATAGATAGACAGACAGACAGAGAGACAGACAGATAGACAGACAGATAGAGAGACAGATAGACAGACAGACAGACAGAGAGACAGAGAGACAGAGAGACAGATAGATAGACAGACAGATAGACAGACAGACAGACAGAGAGACAGACAGATAGACAGACAGATAGAGAGACAGATAGACAGACAGACAGAGAGACAGACAGACAGAGAGACAGACAGACAGATAGATAGAGAGACAGACAGACAGACAGATAGATAGACAGACAGACAGACAGACAGACAGATTCATTTTTATCAGAGGTTTCTGCTCTCAGTATAAGAAGTAAGAGGTAATTTACTTATTTATATTTTTATATTTACATGATAAACAGTAGTGTTGTCACGATACCAAACTCCCCCTCCTCTGACTGGAGCTTGGTGTGACTGTTAGAGCTGTATCACTCTTCACTGATCTGACCTTCTCTGACCTCTTTAAACTCTGCAGGTCTGTCAGAAAGAGGCTGTGCTCAGTTGGAGGTGTTGGCTCCTTTGGTCTGTACAGGTTTAAAGCATAGTCTGCAGACCGGGTTTGATGTTTCTCGGGGTTGCTCTGACTGTCGGTTGTTTATGAAAAATAATTCCATATTTCACTTCACGTTTTTAATGAGGAAGTATCCAGATACTAAGATAAGATAAGATCCAGATAAGAATCGGTGAACCGAGCAACACTGATGAACAGCATGATCTGATTTCCCCTTTCATTACAGGAACCTCTGTTTGAAATATGAGTGTAAATGCAAGCTATATTAATGTGACGTATCTCTTAAACATAGCAATCTGGCAGCTGGAGTGCGGGAATCCATGTACCCTAAAAGACCAAGGTAAGCATCATACTAACCTATTAACGCCAATCAGGCAATTGGTCACAGATTTATTTTATTATTTTTCTCTGGAGCCTTTCCTGAATCATCACAAGGCAAGAATGCTCCCTGGAAAGGGTGCTACTGCACCTAGAGACACACACCTACAGGCAAGTAAGCACAGCCAATTCACCTACCATGTGGAGGTGGGAGGAAGCTCACTTGGACACAGGATGAACACACCAAACTTCTCACAATGACCAGAGCCAGGGTTAAAGCCACAACCTGGAGCCCCTGGAGCTGTGCCACCCACACCCTGCACCACTGCCATGCTGCACTAATGCTAAAGCACATTAGATTCAGATGAGTTAAACCAGACATCCAGGGAAAGGAAAACTGCCTCTCACAAAGATGAGTCTATCCCAGAACTTTCCAGTCGTCAGACACACTCTGATACTGCTCAACATTCTCTGCTCTCCATAAAATCCTCTCAGAACTAACTCTGTCTTTTTACCTTCTCTGAGTAAATGGCCACCCAGCCCGACCTGCTGGAAGATTGCCCGCTGAGATCCCCTCTACCTGCGTCAAACCAGCTGCCACCTACCACCCGCCACCACCCAAGGCGGACCGGCGGCTCTCCCGCCTGCCGCTGCTGCCTGTTTGGTGGCCGTGTTGAAACCTAGATGGACTCGTGGCTGTCTGCCACTATTAATATCACCACTATTAACTTTCTGTTGTATCTGGTTTGGTAATTTTTATCATTAATGTTTAAATAGTTCTGACCAAAGAAGGATGGGTCCCCCTTGTGAGTCTTGGTTCCTCCCAAGGTTTCCTTCTCCAGCTCTGAGGGAGTTTTTCCTTGCCACTGTCGCCGTTGGCTTGCTCACAGGGGTCTTTGATCCTTCATGTTATTTCTTCTTTCTTCTCTGTCTCTTTCCTTTATTAAGTACTAATTATGTAAAGCTGCTTTGTGACGACAACAGTTGTAAAAAGCGCTGTACAAATAAATCTGACTTGACAGTGACTGAATGTGTGTAATTTAGCTTCAGTACACCACCTCAGGGGATCTGAAATCAAGTAGTCGCACAAATGAGGCATCGCCTTCCACACCTTCAGCTTTCTCTGGGTTTTCTGTTCTTTCTGTCATTAGCAGTGCAAGCTGCTGTAGGAACCCGTGTGATGAGTATCACAGATCTGCTCCTCAAGGGTTGTTTTAACAACAGCAAGATTTATTTCCTACAGAAATGGTACATTTATCTTCTGAGGTGTATTTTTTATTAAATTAGACTAATTATTGTAATTGTGCGTAATTATTAAATATACATATTTTAGTTTCAGGATTCGAGGAATCGTTTCTCTGCAGGTCAGTATGGCCTCAGGAGGAAACTAGTACCTACTAGACGGCTGAAGTACTTGGAGGAAGCGTCTTCAGCTAAAAGTAGACCTTCTAAGCCCAAAGCTCCAGACATCTCAATACAGGTGTTGAGCTCCAGGCTGGTCCACACTTACAGCTGCATCTCCAAGTCTGTCAGTACTCCTCAGATGTAGATTTAGGTCCAGAAACAACCAGTTTAAGAAACAGATCAGGAACAATCATACATGACTCAACTGAAGATGTTCAGAAATCAGGTTCTGAATCTTCTTGTTGTGCTTCTTGATTCAGACTGCCTTCTGAACACCCACTGCTCCTGATTCAGTCCTAGAGAGGAGCTTCATTGGTGGAGTGCCTCCCTGCTGTTCCATGGCCTCAATATGGATCACTCTCCAGTCCTAGGCTGGTAAATCAAGCAGTGTCTAAGTCCAAATATTTGTGGACACCCCTTCTAAACAATGCTTTCAGCTACTTTATGTCCCGCCCTTCAACAAAAACAACCAATCAGGTTGCTGCTTACAGATTAAGTCCCGCTCTCCAGTAACGAGCTAAAGTCTCTCGACTACTTTGTGGCTCTGGCCAGACCCCACAAAATAAAAGTCACTAATACAAACGAATCTGCAACA
The DNA here is from genome assembly GCF_030463535.1 of Salminus brasiliensis. Taxonomy (NCBI): domain Eukaryota; kingdom Metazoa; phylum Chordata; class Actinopteri; order Characiformes; family Bryconidae; genus Salminus; species Salminus brasiliensis. Next base: position 10,108,848 of record NC_132881.1, on the reverse strand, counting down.
TAAAATACTTTTTGACTGAGAAAATTACTGTCTTACATTAATTCCCACTTCCACTTTTATTTTGTTGTTCATCCAAAAATGTATATGAAAACTGATTAAGGGAAAACTGATCTATTTTTGTTATATTTTATTGCTGCTACATTACAAATCCTTGGGTTTAAAATTTAAAAGAGAAAAGGTATTGGAGTTTTATTAATCTTTTATATTATATAACTTTTATATTAGCAGCGTAATTCATTAACACAGTGAATTTCAGACTAAGTTATAAATTTTTTATGAACTTAATTGTTACTTAGCAAATACCTTAAACTACCTCAAGCTAAATCAGTTATTTATTTCAATAATTGTCAGATTATTCGATTGTAAAAATAGTTGTTTGTTGCAGCTCTAATCTGCTGCAGCCTGAGAAGCTTAAAAATGAATAAAGGTTTTATTTTAATTGAAGTGTTTGTCATTAGTGAACAGTATGACTATTACTCCACTGAGTGTCATTTTAGTAAGAGAAGGACATTAATATGTAATGTTTAATATCTCAAGCAAGTTTGTTTATGAACATTAAAGCACGTACATTTACTCATTTAACAAATTAATAAATAGCCTTACTCTGCTTACAGGGCCAACTCATCTCCTTTCAGTTCAACTTGAGTGTCAAGTAAAATAAATAAAAACAAAGTTTTGCTTTTACCACCGTTTACTTAAGTTTTTCAGATTCATGTCAATGTAAAATATATAAACAAATTCCTAAATAAAATAAAAAACTCAGATACAGACGAGCTCATTTGTGTTTATTTACATTTGTGTTTTAGGCTGTGGCCAATCTACTGTGGTGAGAAGCAGTTTGACCAATGGTTGCTGCTGAAAACATTCCCCAACCCATGACATTTCCTCCTCCACCTTTCACTGACTTCTTTACACACTTTGGGTTCAGTCTTTCCCCAGCTTGTCGACGAACATAATGTTTCCTATCAGACCCAAATAAATGAAACTTGCTTTCATCACTAAAGTGAAATCTGGAACACTTTTCCTCTGTCCACACAACATGCTCCTCAGCAAAGGTTAATCTAGCCTTTTGATTCTTTCTGCTAATGAGAGGTTTGGTCACTGCAGAGTGGGCTTTCAGTCCAAATGCTTGTAAACGTTGAACTGGTGAGCAATTCCAGCTGCAGTGTTGAACCGATTGCCCATGGAGATTCTCCGCATTATCCTGTCCTCTCTTGCATTTGTCTTTCGTGGACGACCAGCCTTCTTGGGGGACTTGAATGAGTTTGTGGTGTTGTAAAGATGCAGTATTCTAGAAATCACAGACTTGGAACGACCAACTTCTCTTGCTATGGCTGATAGGGTCACCCTTTTGGCCTTCATCTTGACAACCTGCTGACGGAGGGTTTCAGTCACTTTGGAACGGCTTTCCATCTCGCAAAGTCAGTGAAAACAGGAAAGTTATACTGCCAGTTAAATAGGGTTTGTCAGATAATTAAGGAAATTAGCATCACGTGCCAGATTAACACCAACAATTTGCAGGTGTCTGAGAGTGTTCTCTAATTTTGATCAGTGTTCTTTTTCAAATACCTCATTTACGTTTTTATACTGTGCATTAGAATATATGCAACTCATGAAATATGTTTAAAATACTGCTCACTCCTGTTAGGATAAATTCACATAGGACTACATTGTGACCTTGACATTTAGGAAATTGTGTGTTGTTCTCTAATATTAAACTCCAGTGTATAAATCCGCACACAGACTGAGTAGTGACTGTAGAAAGAGACACAGATGTGAAATAAATGCGCACACATTTTTCACATCCTAAAAAGAGAACATGTCCGGTAAAAAGAGGGCGTCTGGTCACCCTGCTTAACGAACCTCTTCATCTGTCCTGATCATTTATATGATCATTAAATCAGGATTTCTACTGGAGCTTTCCAGCTGCTGGTCTTTTAACACAGGTTTAACTCAGTCTGATATTAAACGGTATATTTGCCATCTGCTGGTCACTTAACCACATTACATCAGCGCTGTATTTTCCCCTCAGAATCAGAATCAGAATCTCTTTATTTCACCAAGTATGTTACCCATACAAGGAATTTGTCTTGGTGAGAGCAACACGTATGACAAGTAACAAAGAAACACAGAACACAGTCTTAAACTAAAGGAAAATTACACTAAACAATAAATAGGGTAGGGGATAAATTAAAAAAAAAAGTAGAAAGTACTAAAGGTAATAAAGGTAATAAAGAGCTGAAAGATGTATTTACAGAAAAGAAAAGAACATTACAGCGTTTATCATTTTTAACATGTTTAAATTATACTGATATTGAATTATTCAATCAATGATTTTACATGAATTTAAATGTATTAACAGTGGTGGCTTTTAACAGATGTTTTTAAATTAAATGTAATTAAATTAAATTAAATTAAATTAAATTAAATTGGTGATTTTTCGTTGATTGTATCAGAAAAGTGCTGGACACCACCAGGGCGCCAGATAAATTATTAAATGCTGGCACTGAATATACAGTTATAAATAACACGTTAACCAGAAACAGAGATGCTAAGACAAACATATGTCTGCCCTTACTGGAGTAACACCCGTGTAATTGGCGCTTTGTCGCCGTCTAGCGGCCAGAATCTGTAACTGACTGTATCAATCATAAAAGAAATGACGAGGCTCGTTTCGTTTGACCCAGTGACTCTGCTGCTGCTGGAGGAGCAAGAATTACCAGAGACCCAAAATTGTCATTTATAAATGATTCATCATTTTTATACAGATAACAGCTCTCACTGTAACACAGAACAGAGGAAAACAACTCAACACACTTTTAATCAACAATTATAAGACTTCAGTGGTTTCAGTGGTTAAAAATGTTTGAATGTTTTTCTGGTCTTTCAGGCAGGAATCATCTTTAATCTTTAATTACTAAAGCAGAAGAAATCCTTACATAAATGAATAAGAAAAAAATGTAACAGCACACACGTCCTGCCCTACAGGAAACAGATGTAGAGCAGAAACCGCTCCCATTCTGGCTGCTGAGTGCTGATTGACTGGTGAACTGAACTGCTTATTGGCTGGTCAGACTCACTGACGTCTTAAATGATGTCTTATAATTGATTAAAATGTGTGTTGAGTTGTTTTATGATGTATTGTGTGGAGAATGTGAGCAGTTATCTATATCAAAATCATTATTACTTTTGCACAAAAGCTCTGTATGGACCCATTCATTTTGGACTTGTGGTTGAGCGCCCTCTAGGGTCCGAACAAAACGGAAGGCATAATCAAGTGGTTTATCCATTTAGAATAATGTCTAATAGTATAGGTCATATAATGTCCTCAGTAGGGGGGTCTCTGATATTTCTCGTCACTACAAGTTCTCTTGGATTGTATTAGCTAGCATGCTACTGCTTAGCCAGCCGAGTTGCCCCCCTTCACAGTGTGTTTTATCTAGTGGTAGTTGTTTTTATTGCTTTATTATTTTATTTGGATCCCAATTATCTGATGATCTTACACAAGGTTAGCTCAATAGCAGATAGCAAGTGCACGATAACTAGTGTAAAATTATTGCGCATAAAAATAAGTAAAAATAAGACAGTGTCGTATTACAACCTCAAGTACCAATTATCCATTTAACTGGATATATAGGAAGTCAGGAGCACAACCATGAAACAAACACAATGAGATACAAGAACTTAAAGAGCACAACAAAAATAAAATTAAATAAATTAATTCAATAAATAAGTGAACACTACAAACTTCACAACAAAACCACCAAATTATAAATACATGTGAATTATACATTCCACAGCGACCCAAAGCTTGTTACTCACTTCGATGTACGATGTTACAGTAAAGAAAAAAAGGAGTTACTACTTTTCATTTACTAATTGTTGTACATTGAAACAACTAATCTAAAGATAACACTGGTCTAAAATATTGGCACTCAATAAAACAATGAGATTAAGACTCTTATTTATAAAAGCATGTAAAGGGGAAGGAAAGAGCAGTGATTCATTTAAACTAGCAGGGGATTCGACTCCTGTAAGGGGAAACACACTACATTAATGCTCTGCAGCTTCCACCAAAACCCCCAGTCAATTACATACAGTTACAGACCTGTAACCAAAGGTTTAGTGCATCTGCCTTAGAGCTCTGCTCTCTGCTCACTAACCCAGACTCAGTCCCAAACCCCAGGCACTGCTACACGCTGCAGTCAGTAAGAGTTTGCTTTAAAGACAAGTGCATTAGTGAGCAGACTCTACATTTGCTACATGCTAACTTGGACACAAACAGTAGGGACCTGTATCTAGGCCTCACTGTTGCAGACCGGGTTCAATGCCACAGACACCATCCATTTTAAATGAAGCCCTCAAAGCCTCACTAAAACTGCAGTCCAAGCTGCTGCACACTAGAACCAACAGACACCTGCTTTCACACAAGCTGAACAGCAGCAGATACTGTGACTCCGTTACAGCATCAACTACTAAAACCAACACACAGCAAATACCTGCATCTGGCTTCAATGCTGCATACCGGACTCCCTGACCTGTACAGCAGTTCACTCCTCCACATCCTCCAAACCGTCCGAATGAAGAATTCCAAGCTGTGCTGAACTTTAACGAGAGCTCTCCTCCTGCTACCTGCACATGTCCCTGGCAATGAACCAAACGATAACTGGAGCAAACAATTAGAAAGGTGTACTTGCTCTTCTCCTACTGTAATACCCTTAGTATGGGTCACACTAGCTTTACCTGTTAGTATCAGTTTTAAATGCCAGAGTAGCAACAACAGTATTACATCAGTTTAACATGCTAGTGTTTAACATTTGATTAATAAAGATACATTTATATATAATATATACATATGTATGTATGTATATATATATAAATATAAAAGCAAAACTTTATTCAGATAAAAACGTCTCAGTAATGATCAATAAATATCTTTCCATAAATTTTAATCTGGCATATAAGTATGACAGCTGTGTGAAGATGGGCAATTAATCATGTGCAATATTTTAACCAATGGGACAGTCGTGGGGGTAGATGTGTCACGGCACCGGCCCGTCTGACCTACTTACACCTAGAAGCACTGAGTCTTTATACAAGGAAGCTGTTACTGACATAATAATAATCGCTACATGGCGCTTCTTCCACCTGTCATTCAGTTGGGTGTAGAGACTCTCGATGTCAGGTAAGTATAGACTGTGCTTTTAAAAATAATATTATAATTATGTTATATTACATAATGAAAATATATATTAGAATAATCCATTTATAATATAATACCAAAAGTATATTTAAATATTAAATAATTCCCTTCTATTCCCATAAAGGTAACACTAACAAGTGATTGTCATTTTAGTTCATTTAGACTTTCATTTATTGTATTTATTAATTATTATTGTATTTGGTGTATTAGAATGTACTGCTTGTTTTGTAGAAAGAATTCATAATCCTGTGTGAATAATTCATAAGAGTATTTTATGGACAATCAATTCCTATTTAAGTGGTGAAAAATGCACACAGACACATCAGTGGAACGCACCTCGCACCAGCAGGTGTTACAATATAAGAGCATCACAAAGACTATAAACCTTTGAGAAACTGCCCTTCTAGGAAGAAAAACAGCATACCCCAGCAAACCAGACCAGCATAAACCAGTTTAAACCATTTTAGATGAAGATGTAATCCTCAGTTTGGAAAAGTAGAGATTTTTAACAGGTTTTGGGAGGCATCATTGGCAGCTGATGATTAATAGCCTTTTATTAAAGATGAATGAAGATGACCTAGGCCCAAATATGTGATGTCCTCATACTTTATTAAAACTACTGTAATGAAAGAAGTGGGAATGTTACTTTTTACCTCTGGAAATAGATGAAAACAGACCACTTTACACAGTAAACCCCAAATCTCAGAATCTCTTTATTCCGCCAACTATGTTACAATTTTACTTGGTGAGAGCAACACAACTATGACATGTAACAAAAAAACAGACCGTTAACAAGTATTATACTAAAAGAGAAAAATACACAAAACAATAAATAGAATAAATAATAAGTTAAAAAAGTAACAAAGCTGTAAAAAAAATCTGTAGTCAGAAATCTGTACTTGTACAGGTATGAATACTGTACATCAATATGTAGCCCGAGTAGACATCTATATACAAACTATTATGTACAGATATGATAAACATCTACAGAAACATAACATCTGTACAGCTGTGCAAATAATCATAGTGCAAATGGTAAGCATGTTATGTATCCGTACTTTGTTGAAGTTAAATCCAGTTTGGTTCAGTGAAATTTAGAAGCTCAGTTCTAAAGAACTTTTCTTTAGAATAGGTTTATAGATTAGAGTGTGAACCCTAATGTAAAATTTGCAGTTCTATTATTAAGCTTATATTTCACAATTGCACATTTCTGTGCCAAAGTTCATGACAGTACATCAGTTATGAGAGAAAAAAGTACATTTTAATAACAATAATAATAATAATAATAATAATAATAATAATAATAATAATAATAATAATAATAAGAAGAAGAAGAAGAAGAAGAAGAAGAAGAAGAAGAAAAGTAGTTAAAATAGTAAAAAAGAGTTAAAAGTCATGTTTCCTGATCTCAGTGTCTTTGCCTCCTCCTTTTCCTCTTGGGTTGCTTAGGCAGTGGCTCTCTGCTTGTGTCCAGTTCAAAGTGAGGGGTGAAGCTTGTCCCAGTTGGTGAGTTGAAGACCTCTGAGATCTGGACCTCCATACTCCGAGCGGGACAGCGGCACTCCTCCCATAGGCGCTGCTTAATTTCTCGGCCTAGCTGCAGGCTGTAGGGATGGAGATGTCCTGATGGAGTTCTGAGCAGAGGGTCCACCACAGAACCAGAAGCGAGGTCTCTCTACCAGTGGAGCTCATCACTGGGACTGAGTCAGGAGCAGTGGGTGGACTGACAACAGTCTGAATCAAGAAACACAAAAAGAAGATTCAGATGGACGGAACCTTGTTGCCCGGATCCACCATTACGGGGGGATCCTTCTGCAATACAGTTGCAGAAGGACAGACCCTTGTTGGCCACATCTACCATCACGATGGGGTCCTGAAAACCTATAAGACAAAAAAAGTTAAGCCGACAAGTTTTGAAATGGAATGGTCACTAACCTTTCACACTTGCAGAAAGATAGATAGCGAGTCACACACACAGTTGCACATGGACAGACCCTTGTCCACCAGATCCACCATCAGAACCTGTAGGACAAAAAAAGAAAGTCAATACATGTATAGAAACTGAATGATCACCTACCTGTTAGACAGTTGCAGACAGATAGACAGTGAGCCATACACAGATGCAGATGGATGGACCCTTGATGGACAGAACCACCATCAGGGAGGGAGGGGATAATGACATCCTCAGAACCTGTAAGACAACAAATAAAGTCAATACAGGTTTTGAAACTGAAAGATCACTTACCTTTAACACAGTTGCAGAACATTAGACAGCGAGCAAGACAGCTACAGATGGACAGACTGTGGTGGCTGGATGCATGGTCAGGGAGGGAGGGGCTCATGGGGTCATGAACCTGTAAGACAAAAAAAGAAAATACATGTATAGAAACTGAATGATCACCTACCTCTTACACACTTGCAGACAGATGGATAGCGAGCCACACACAGGTGACTTGAAGGAAAGATCCACCATCAGGAATGGGGGAACATGAAAGGGTCCTGAAAGCCTATAAGACAACAAAAAGGCAATGCATGTATAGAAACTGAACGATCACTTACCTGTTACAGAGTTGCAGAATGATGGACAGCGAACCACACACAGTTGCAGATGAAAATATATTTGTAAGAAGGATACACCTTCAGGGAGAAGAAGAGGTTGATGGACTTGTTGAGAACCTGTAACACAAAAAAGAAAGTCAATAAATGTATAGAAACTGAATGATCATCCACCTGTTACACACTTCCACACTGATAGTAGCGAGTCACACACATTTGCAGATGCACAGACCCTTGAAGGACAGATCCACCATCAGGAAGGGGGGAGCCAAATAAGGAGGGGCTGCTTGTGAGCGGCGGGCCAGAAGCGTCACATGGACTGAGTGGAAGAAGCTGTGCTGACTGCAGATTAGGCCAGTGTGCTTATCCACAAATTACTTCCCTGTACACACCTGCACTTAAACACATGTGTAGTCATATTTATAGTACTATTAATTGCATAATACTAACTTACAGTTTAAAGGACTCTGCATGAAGCTTGGCAACAGACTGATTGGATAGTGAATTTGATTACTTAGGAGAAAACATTTGGGGGTTAAACATTTTGTTAAGATATGTAGTCTGAATAGAGATACATTGGATCATTTACTATTGTAATATCTTGTGTTTTTGGGGAGATTAGATTCAAAAGTATTTGGTGGCATCAGTCTTACTTTAGGAGAACTTACTATTGCAGAGTGGTCATACATTTTTAAGGTCTGGGCTGTTCTGGAGTTGGCAAACCTTAGTATAATTTCAATAACCCATCCACTTAATTTCAATAATCCATTCAAGTAACTTATAAATAAATAAACATAGTATAATTGTAAGTAGACAGTGTCAGGGTAGTAACTTCAATTATTTTAAGTTCATTTTTTTGCACACTTAAATAACAGAGAGGCTATTAGTATGCCAACTATGGGTACCAATGCTTCAAAAGGTATTACTCCTGTTGATGTGGTTAAGAAAAATAATCCATTAAAGGCATAACTAAAACATCAGAGAAATGGCATAAGCGTTGGCCTGACATTGACCAACCATGGCCAGTGGAGGGGACTCTTAATCCAGATGTCATTGAGGTAATGCAGGTGCTTATGGCTACATACAAGGCAAACCAAAAGAAAGGTAAGAAGGGGGAACAACGTAAGGAGAAGAGACAGATGGAGCTTGGCATTCTTCAGTTGTTTGAACAAGAGGGACAGAAATTGGTCAAAGCAGCGAAGGATAAGAGAGAGAGGAGTGCGGAAGAAATAGAGAGACAGGTAAGGGGAATAGAAAAGCAGATGGCAGAAATTAGTGCACCATTTTCACATGTTGACCCAGTAAAGAATCCCCCACCATATGAGAAGGAGGTGACGTCTAAGGAGATCTATCCCCAGCTTCCAGTGATCACTCAAGAGGCTGACTATCGTATCAGAGATGAGGAAGACCGAATAGTGGAAGCAGGAAAAGCGGAAACAATTATAAAGATGTATTCAATTTCCAAAAGTAAGAAGGAAACAACATGTTTGCAAATTGAAGGTGACATGAAGACCAGGAGGACAAAAGTTGGAGATGATGTGGATCAGAGTACTTTGGAAGAAGCCAGAGGAGGATATGATCCAGCAGTCAGACGGATCCTGGTGAGGGCAGAAAGGAGAGGAGGCAAGATGAGACAGTATGAGGACTCCACTGATGAGAGTTCTGATGAAAGTGAAAATGAAGATGACGGCCAAGACAAGGGACCCATGAGTCTTTGCACCTCAAGAGGATTCTTCCCAGTTCAAGAATAGAAGAAGACATAGACAGGGCTATGAGAAATGTAGAGAGGCGTATAGACCAATGCCTTTCTCACGTGGACACTGCTATGAGTTTAGAGAAGCAGAAAAAACTGGAAAAACAACTGAAGGAGCTACACATGCAGAAGAAGGAATCAAGGATGGAAGGCTCTCAGAAAGTGGACAAGGGATATGCATTGCGCCCAAGAAAAGGAACATCATGTGACAAGATGTGTCCAGTGATCATCAGAGGACAGACATTAGAATACAAGCCTTGGCAGAATACAGACATGTCTGATGTCCTGGAAAAATTGCCAACTCTTCAAGACGGAGCACATCCTTGGATCGCAAAGTTGGAGGAGATCATGGTGGGAACACAACCTGCTGTAGGAGATATTAAGAGACTTCTTGCTAATCTCCTGGGAGTGCCGGCCATGGAAGAAATTCTGCAAAAAGCTGGATTCGATCGCTACGTGGGAACAGCGGTAAATGATCCAGAACTGTTTGCTGCAATTAGAGGTTGGGTGTGGACAGCATTGAGGACAGTATAGAGAAATATACATCCTGATAACATTCTCATTGAACCATTGGGAGAGGAAGAAAATCCTAGCGCATATGTGTCACGAGCCCATCAAGTGTGGAGAAATGTCACAGGACATGATCCGGAAGTGAACCAAATGGAACAGTCCATCCTTCGAGCTAAAATACAGAAAGGATTGCCTTTACCAGTGAGAAGCAAACTGGCAGAGGTCGTCGGGTTAGGAAGTTTAGCAAAAGGAGTTTACACTGACCATATTGCTCATCAAGTGGAGTTGTACAGGAAGAAAGAACAGGACCAAAAAGAGCAAGACCAAGAGACCCTCAGAAAGCTGACTAACATACAACTGGTGGAGAACAAGAAAAAAGACAAGAAGCAAGCCCTGGTTATACCAAGCCAGCCTCTGCAAAATCAGCAAGATCAGCCCTCACAACAGCTGAAGCCAAATCAGGTTCATCCTCAAGTGACACAACCATCACCAGTGGGTCCAGGTGTCTCCTGGTCACAGCCAGTCTTTGGTCAAGTACAGGTCTGGACAGGAAGGGGTCGAGGAATCACAGGAAGAGGAAGAGGAGGAAGATTTGATCCGACTTTTCAACAGTCTCTTGAAGCATGCTACAACTGTGGAATGATAGGTCACTTTGCTTGAGAGTGCAACAGATCAAGAGAAAGTTTCAGGGGAAACTTCAGAGGAGGATTCAGAGGCCAGCCAAGGCCGTTCAGGGGACCGGTAAACCCTTATAGGGGCCCGGAACCAGGATTCTAGAGGTGCCCAGAGAACTCGAAAGGGAGGTGTCAGCTGGTAGCATCAGGGCCGGAGAGTGATCCAACCATTGAGGTGAAAGTAAATGATCAACCATTAAAGATGATGGCAGATAGCGGAGCAGATTTCACCTGTATCCAGCCTGAAGATGCTATACACCTCCCCATGTCTGGTCAATGGATTCGGACAATCGGGTTTGAGGGAGTGAAACAGCTGATTCCTCTCACAGAACCAATAGAGCTCTGCTATAAAGATACTAAGATTACAATACCTATTTTGGTGTCAGAACATACACCGATAGCACTGTTGGGAAGAGACGCTTTGTGTAGACTAAATTGCACAATAAAATGTACACCAGATGGATGCTTGGTAGAGATGCCAAGTGATGTCATCCACCAACTAATGATGACAACAGAAGCGGAAGCTTCATCCGTTTTTTGGATTGGAAATCTTACTACAGACTTCTTGGAACCAGCCAAGTTGTGGGAGAAGTTTATTGTGGCAAACCTGCCTGATGCAAAACCACCAGAGTATCCACTGCATTGCACACTCAAGTACTTCAAGGATGCTACTCAATCAAATGCAGAAGAATGGTTAAGTCACCAACCAAAGCAAGTTCAACTTTGTTCAAGCTGTATAATCATGGGACCACAGGAGCAGCTATGAAGGTGGACAGCAATGACTATCTGCTCAAGGAGTTTGCCATTGGGAAAAGTGTGCCACATGTGACTCTGTTGGTAGCTGGAGATTATGAACAGAAACAGTTGGAGAGATGATGGCAGAAGCAGAAAAAGTTGTTTGTACCAATGAAGGAGAATGTTGCAATTTGGAGAAGTGAGGATCAGCGATTCATCAAGATCATGATCACTGCGCAAGTGAAGAAGCCTGATAACTCCTATCGTTTGGTACATGATCTGAGAGCGGTGAATGAAGTACTAGCGGATTTTCCAGCAGAAGTCCCAGATCCCCATACTCTATTAGCTCAAATTCCTCCAGAGGCAACACATTTTACAGTGTTAGATTTATGTGGGGCTTATTTTAGTGTTCCACTGAGTATAGAAAGTCAAAGGTTATTTGGGTTTACATATAATGGACAGTTCTATGAGTACATGAGATTGCCACAAGGGTTCAAGCATAGTCCTCACATCTTCAATAAAGTATTGAAGGATGATTTGGCAGGTATAGATCAGATATTAAACAGTACTGTAATTCAGTATGTTGATATAATTGTTACATCACAAAATGAGGAGACTCAATTAAATTGCTACAGATGTTGGCAGAAAAAGGGCATAAGGTCTCGCAGAAGAAGTTGCAGTATTGTCAGAAGAAAGTAGTCTATTTGGGTCAGACTATAACGCAGGGACACATATGTATAAGTATGTTTTGTCCAATGATTGTTCAATTCTTATGCGTAATGTTACATGGGAAGATCAAGGGGAGTATACATGTACTTACTTTGAGCCAGAGTTCAGCTTTGTACCAGTGCAAAAAGTGTGGAAACAGGAGTATGTAACTCGTAAGACGATAGTTAACATTAAAAACTCAAGCTTAACTGAGAGCTCCACAGGAGATAAAAGGGGACCAGGAACAATTTCCTGTAATAACCATCTCAGGGGTAAAAACTGTGCCAAGGCAGGTTACAGCTGTAGCTCCAGAAACAACTAAAAGTGTTAATGTTACAGGTCAGGTTACTCCTGTAATCATAAATTATACAGAACCTGTAAAAATCACAATGATGACAAGAACGCCTGTAGGTGTCACTTTAGGGAATAGAACTAGTGAAAATATAACAAGCTCAACTGCAGTGAATGGTACAGGGATAACAACACCAGTAATGAAAGTAGCAAAAGTGACCCATCCATCTAATATGACATTAGTAACACTGCAAGATGAAGTAAATACAACTGAGAAATTGTTAGTAACCATAGAACGGGGTGAGAGCAATAATGATGAGAGTGTTGGAGATAGAGTGGGAGAGAGTGAAGTAAGTAGAGATGTAATGATGCATGAGCCTTCTACCAAGGTGACAAATGTATTACAGGATTTAGACTGGATTCCAGGAGATGTGATAGATCAGAATCGAGCACTGAAAAAGAGAGAGGCTAAGTGGAAGGCATATAGATTTGATTCATCTGTGTTGCAAATATCAGACCCTTGGGCAGCCAGGAACTTATGGTTTCAGCAGATAACACATTCTGTAAGAACAAGCAAAGAAATTAGTGGTCCATGTGTGGTGAAAGTCCCAACACCAGGCACTTGGCCTTCTATTTTGGAAACAGTTCTTCAACCTTTAAGTACAGAATGTCAGTATTATGCATTATCATGGCTGTTCTACAAACAGCAAGCAGCATATGATATATGGATGGCTACATCAGTGGGTTTGTTTAGACCTGGAGAGAAGTGTAGTTGGATGAGGCAATTACCATATGTAAACATAAATGATCAGCATGAACATGTACAGACAGCAGTCCCTGATTCAATGGAAGAAAAAGGCAGTAAAGGCTAAAGGTTGTTTTTGTTCTAATAATACTCATGGTGGGTCTGGAACATTTATGGGAATTTCAGATTGTGACAGCTATATGATACATTTGGATGATTAACATAAAAATGGTTTGTTTGAAGTGATTTTCCGGCTACCACGTGGCCAGAATAAAATAGTGATGGTGCATCATGAAACATTGCCAGGTAATGTGACCCTAGGAAATTTTAAAGATCTTTGTGGGTTTGTGATAAGACATATATATTTTTGCCATATGGGTGGACAGGATGTTGTTACTTGGCAACATCAAAATTGCCATATGAGGTGTACACCATTGAGAAAGGTGAAGCACCTGATGACACCCAAGCCAAGGTAATTCCTGGATATAGACAGAAAAGTGAAATGGCCCAATTTCAAATTTAGAGGCCTATCACTGGAGGATAAGTATAGGAGAAAAATGGGGAATAGGCTTATCTCCATGGTATGGTGTGACCTTCCTAGCAGACCATATTGATAACATCACTTACACCTTACAGGGATTTGCTAATGAGACTATTAGAGGGTTTGAATATTTATCAAATACTCAGAAGAGTCACAGATTGACGTTGAAACATGATATGGCTCTTGATTACATTCTGGCTAAGCAAGGGGGGTTATGTGTAGCTCTGAATTTAACAGGAGATGCTTGTTATACTTTAATTTCTGATAATTCTGCTAATATGACTGATGTAATAGGGGCACTAAAAAAGATAAGAGAGGCATTTGGCCCATCCCAAGGAGCAGGATGGTCTGTGAATACATGGTTGCTGGAGAGATTAGGACCAATGGGAACATTGTTGGCTCAGTTGTTTGGTGCTGCGCTTTTGTCGCTATGTGTGATGTTCTGTTGTTGCACATTCATATTGACTTTTGCTAAGGCGATGATTTTAAGATGGGTTGGAGTTGTAATGCCGGGGTAACAAGTTCAACTGCCATTATTACCTAGGACAGATTCGGAAGAAGATGAGGGATTAGTGTTAGAAGGTGATTTGGTGGATAAATATCCATTCTGAGTATCTACTCTGATTATTACTTCCATTTGAAGTATCAGGTCTTTTTAACATAAGTTATAACACCTATGTTACATTATCATATGTTATGTAAAGGGGATTGTAGTATTTTGTAGTATGGCTGAAAAGGGTGGCTTAAAATATGATTTAATGAGTAGTAATAGTTTGACAGTATAATACTGTTGTTGTGTAATGTGCATTTGATGTTTTGAAGAAAAGATATTGGCTGTTGTTTTTTATCTTTCCCTTCAGACTAGCGGTGGGGAGTACCACTGTGGGGTGACTGGTATTCTGAGATCCCGAGAGGCAGTAAAGGGGTCAGACGTTGATGGACATTACTAATCGGGAGATCTGAAGACCTTTTGAACAAGGACATTGTAAAAAAGGCATCTATTCAGATTCACCATCAAGGAACACCGATGTTGATGAATTGCAATGTGCCACATTTAAACTTGTCATTTATTACATTATTATCTCTACTCTAAATACACTACATGTACAAATAGTAGTTCTGATATGTAGCACAGTGTGAACTCCGGGGTTTTGATCTTTTCTCGATACTAGGGACAGTAATGGTAGGCAGGGACAGGTGTATTGGAAGGTCCGATGGGTCGACCAGCCTGAAAGTACACATTATTTTTGGTTTAAAGGGGTTCCACATGTATTTACTCACACTTGCAGGATTCCATATTCAATATCTATATTTGCAAGACATTCCTTCTTTTTTACATTGGCCTGGAGTACAGTATGTGGTCGCCTGGGGCAGAAGGACTGTGAGAGTTTTTTCTGTCTTGGGTGATTGAGAGATATTAAAGGTGAGATAGCTGCCTGGCAGGTCTTCGCTCTCACACTCTGTGAAATTAGTGCTAAAGAAGGCACTCATAGAAGGAATAGCTCTTTAGAAGCACATGTAACCATGTGTGCCATACTCTTTTATTTTATTGAGCCGTTGATTAGGCTCAAAGGGGGGCAAATGTAGTGTATTTATTGGCTATACAGATGTCCATAGGCCTGAAGGAATGGTATGGAGTTGAGGAATGATATGGTAAGCCACACGGGGTAGATGTGGAAAAGAAAGGGGGTCCTGTTTCCTGACCAAATGTGAAACCTATACATGAATCAACGAACATAACAAGGTAAAGGTAAAAAGGTAAAGGTGCACGTATTTGTCACTGTACAGTGTGGACTGTACAGCGAAATGTGTCCTCCGCATTTAACCCATCTGGTAGTGAACACACACTCACACACACACACACACACACACATGTGTTAGGGGCAGTGAGTACACACACACACCCAGAGCGGTGGGCAGCCAACTCCAGCGCCCGGGGAGCAGTGAGGGTAAAGGGCCTTGCTCAAGGGTGCTCTAACCGCTGAGCCACCACTGCCCCATGCTGTTTAGATTTGGACATCGCTTTGGGTGTACATGACATAGATTTAAACGTGGTCCAGATGTGTCTGTGGACCATGTATGTAATGGTGGGGGCTGATGAGTGTTCCTTATGGTTCCTAATGCAAAGATTCTGCATATGGGAACAATCCAACAGAATATGACGTGTAGTAGGGTATAAAAACTCAAGGTATTCCTATGTCGAGGAGAGAGATCGAGGGGCACTCAGAATTGGCAGACTCTCTCCACACTGTACTTTTGATTGGAATAAAATATTTCATTTTTCCTACTAAAGACGGTGGTTACAGACTCTCCTTTTTAAATAAGAAGTCCATCTCCAGAGGAAGACAAACCGAGACGACAAAGGCAATACATGTATACAAACTGAATGATCACTTACCTGTTACAGAGTTGCAGAATGATGGACAGCGAACCACACACAGTTGCAGATGAAAGAATATTTGCTAGAAGGATACAGCTTCAGGGAGAAGAAGAGGTTGATGGACTTCTTGAGAACCGGTAACACAAAAAAGAAAGTCAATACATGTATAGAAACTGAATGATCACCAACCTGTAACACACTTGCAGACAGATAGTAGCGAGTTACACACAGTTGCAGATGCACAGACCCTTGGTTCATGCAGTCCGAAAAACCTGTAAGACAAAAAAAAGGTAAATACATATACAGAAACTGAATGATCACCTACCTGTTACACACTTGCAAACAGATAGTAGCGAGTCACACACAGTTGCAGATGCACAGACCCTTGGTTCATGAGGTCTGAAAAACCTGTAAGAAAAAAAGAAGAAAGTCAATTCATGTATAGAAACTGAATGATCACCTACCTGTTACACACTTGCAGACAGATTGATAGCGAGCCACACACACAGTGGCAAACAGATAGTAGCGAGTCAGACACAGTTGCAGAAGCACAGACCCTTGGTTCATGTGGTCCGAAAAACCTGTAAGACAAAAAAAGAAAGTCAATACATGTATAGAAACTGAATGATCACTTACCTGTTACACACTTGCAGACAGATAGTAGCGAGTCACACACAGTTGCAGATGCACAGACCATTGGTTCATGTGGTCCGAAAAACCTGTAAGACAAAAAAAGAAAGTCAATACATGTATAGAAACTGAATGATCACCTACCTGTTACACACTTGAAGACAGATAGTAGCGAGTCACACACAGTTGCAGATGCACAGACCCTTGGTTCATATGGTCCGAAAAACCTGTAAGACAAAAAAAGAAAGTCAATACATGTATAGAAACTGAATGATCACTTACATGTTACACATTTGCAGACAGATAGTAGCGAGTCACACACAGTTGCAGATATACAGACTCTTAGTTCATGTGGTCCGAAAAACCTGTAAGACAAAAAAAGAAAGTCAATAAATGTATAGAAACTGAATGATCACTTACCTGTTACACACTTGCAGACAGTTAGTAGCGAATCAAACACAGTTGCAGATGCACAGACCCTTGGTTCATGTGGTCTGAAAAACCTGTAAGACAAAAAAAGAAAGTCAATACATGTATAGAAACTGAATGATCACCTACCTCTTAAACACTTGCAGACAGATTGATAGCGAGACACACACAGTGGCAAACAGATAGTAGCGAGTCACACACAGTTGCAGATGCACCGACCCTTGGTTCATGTGGTCCGAAAAACCTGTAAGACAAAAAAAGAAAGTCAATTCATGTATAGAAACTGAATGATAACCAACCTGTTACACACTTGCAGACAGATAGTAGCGAGTCACACACAGTTGCAGATGCACAGACCCTTGGTTCATGCGGTCCGAAAAACTTGTAAGACAAAAAAATAAAGTCAATACATGTAGAGAAACTGAATGATCACCTACCTGTTACACACTTGCAGACAGATTGATAGCGAGCCACACACACAGTGGCAAACAGATAGTAGCGAGTCAGACACAGTTGCAGAAGCACAGACCCTTGGATCATGTGGTCCGAAAAACCTGTAAGACAAAAAAAGAAAGTCAATACATGTATAGAAACTGAATGATCACTTACCTGTTACACACTTGCAGACAGATAGTAGCGAGTCACACACAGTTGCAGATGCACAGACCATTGGTTCATGTGGTCCGAAAAACCTGTAAGACAAAAAAAGAAACTCAATACATGTATAGAAACTGAATGATCACCTACCTGTTACACACTTGCAGACAGATAGTAGCGAGTCACACACAGTTGCAGATGCACAGACCCTTGGTTCATGTGGTCCGAAAAACCTGTAAGACAAAAAAAGAAAGTCAATACATGTATAGAAACTGAATGATCACTTACCTGTTACACACTTGCAGACAGATAGTAGCGAGTCACACACAGTTGCAGATGAATTCATGTATAAAACAGAATGATCACCAACCTGTTACACACTTGCAGACAGATAGTAGCGAGTCACACACAGTTGCAGATGCACAGACCCTTGGTTCATGCGGTCCGAAAAACCTGTAAGACAAAAAAAGAAAGTCAATACATGTATAGAAACTGAATGATCACCAACCTGTTACACACTTGCAAACAGACAGTAGCGAGTCACACACAGTTGCAGATGCACAGACCCTTGGTTCATGCGGTCCGAAAAACCTGTAAGACAAAAGAAAGTCAATACATGTATAGAAACTGAATGATCACCAACCTGTTACACACTTGCAAACAGACAGTAGCGAGTCACACACAGTTGCAGATATACAGACTCTTGGTTCATGTGGTCCGAAAAACCTGTAAGACAAAAAAAGAAAGTAAATAAATGTATAGAAACTGAATGATCACCTACCTGTTACACACTTGCAGACAGATTGATAGCGAGCCACACACACAGTGGCAAACAGATAGTAGCGAGTCAGACACAGTTGCAGAAGCACAGACCCTTGGATCATATGGTCCGAAAAACCTGTAAGACAAAAAAAGAAAGTCAATACATGTATAGAAACTGAATGATCACTTACCTGTTACACACTTGCAGACAGATAGTAGCGAGTCACACACAGTTGCAGATGCACAGACCATTGGTTCATGTGGTCCGAAAAACCTGTAAGACAAAAAAAGAAACTCAATACATGTATAGAAACTGAATGATCACCTACCTGTTACACACTTGCAGACAGATAGTAGCGAGTCACACACAGTTGCAGATGAATTCATGTATAAAACAGAATGATCACCAACCTGTTACACACTTGCAGACAGATAGTAGCGAGTCACACACAGTTGCAGATGCACAGACCCTTGGTTCATGCGGTCCGAAAAACCTGTAAGACAAAAAAAGAAAGTCAATACATGTATAGAAACTGAATGATCACCAACCTGTTACAAACTTGCAAACAGAAAGTAGCGAGTCACACACAGTTGCAGATATACAGACTCTTGGTTCATGTGGTCCGAAAAACCTGTAAGACAAAAAAAGAAAGTAAATAAATGTATAGAAACTGAATGATCACTTACCTGTTACACACTTGCAGACAGTTAGTAGCGAATCAAACACAGTTGCAGATGCACAGACCCTTGGTTCATGTGGTCTGAAAAACCTGTAAGACAAAAAAAGAAAGTCAATACATGTATAGAAACTGAATGATCACCTACCTCTTAAACACTTGCAGACAGATTGATAGCGAGACACACACAGTGGCAAACAGATAGTAGCGAGTCACACACAGTTGCAGATGCACCGACCCTTGGTTCATGTGGTCCGAAAAACCTGTAAGACAAAAAAAGAAAGTCAATTCATGTATAGAAACTGAATGATAACCAACCTGTTACACACTTGCAGACAGATAGTAGCGAGTCACACACAGTTGCAGATGCACAGACCCTTGGTTCATGCGGTCCGAAAAACTTGTAAGACAAAAAAATAAAGTCAATACATGTAGAGAAACTGAATGATCACCTACCTGTTACACACTTGCAGACAGATTGATAGCGAGCCACACACACAGTGGCAAACAGATAGTAGCGAGTCAGACACAGTTGCAGAAGCACAGACCCTTGGATCATGTGGTCCGAAAAACCTGTAAGACAAAAAAAGAAAGTCAATACATGTATAGAAACTGAATGATCACTTACCTGTTACACACTTGCAG
Source organism: Salminus brasiliensis (assembly GCF_030463535.1). Classification (NCBI taxonomy): domain Eukaryota; kingdom Metazoa; phylum Chordata; class Actinopteri; order Characiformes; family Bryconidae; genus Salminus; species Salminus brasiliensis. The sequence continues at coordinate 10,089,012 of NC_132881.1, read as the reverse complement.
ACAGATAGTAGCGAGTCACACACAGTTGCAGATGCACAGACCATTGGTTCATGTGGTCCGAAAAACCTGTAAGACAAAAAAAGAAACTCAATACATGTATAGAAACTGAATGATCACCTACCTGTTACACACTTGCAGACAGATAGTAGCGAGTCACACACAGTTGCAGATGCACAGACCCTTGGTTCATGTGGTCCGAAAAACCTGTAAGACAAAAAAAGAAAGTCAATACATGTATAGAAACTGAATGATCACTTACCTGTTACACACTTGCAGACAGATAGTAGCGAGTCACACACAGTTGCAGATGCACAGACCCTTGGTTCATGCGGTCCGAAAAACCTGTAAGACAAAAAAAGAAAGTCAATACATGTATAGAAACTGAATGATCACCAACCTGTTACACACTTGCAAACAGACAGTAGCGAGTCACACACAGTTGCAGATGCACAGACCCTTGGTTCATGCGGTCCGAAAAACGTGTAAGACAAAAGAAAGTCAATACATGTATAGAAACTGAATGATCACCAACCTGTTACACACTTGCAGACAGATAGTAGCGAGTCACACACAGTTGCAGATGAATTCATGTATAAAACAGAATGATCACCAACCTGTTACACACTTGCAAACAGACAGTAGCGAGTCACACACAGTTGCAGATGCACAGACCCTTGGTTCATGCGGTCCGAAAAACCTGTAAGACAAAAGAAAGTCAATACATGTATAGAAACTGAATTATCATCTACCTGTTACACACTTGCAGACAGGTTGATAGCGAGCCATACACAGTGGCAATGGAAAGACCCTTGGTTCATGCGGTCCGAAAAACCTGTAAGACAAAAAAAAGAAAGTCAATACATGTATAGAAACTGAATGATCACTTACCTGTTACACACTTGCAGACAGATAGTAGCGAGTCACACACAGTTGCAGATATACAGACTCTTGGTTCATGTGGTCCGAAAAACCTGTAAGACAAAAAAAGAAAGTAAATAAATGTATAGAAACTGAATGATCACTTACCTGTTACACACTTGCAGACAGATTGATAGCGAGCCACACACAAAGTGGCAATGGAAAGACCCTTGGTTCATGTGGTCCGAAAAACCTGTAAGACAAAAAAAGAAAGTCAAAACATGTATAGAAACTGAATGATCACTTACCTGTTACACATTTGCAGACAGATAGTAGCGAGTCACACACAGTTGCAGATATACAGACTCTTAGTTCATGTGGTCCGAAAAACCTGTAAGACAAAAAAAGAAAGTCAATAAATGTATAGAAACTGAATGATCACTTACCTGTTACACACTTGCAGACAGTTAGTAGCGAATCAAACACAGTTGCAAATGCACAGACCCTTGGTTCATGTGTTCTGAAAAACCTGTAAGACAAAAAAAGAAAGTCAATACATGTATAGAAACTGAATGATCACCTACCTGTTACACAATTGCAAACAGATAGTAGCAAGTCACACACAGTTGCTGATGCACAGACCCTTGGTTCATGTGGTCCGAAAAACCTGTAAGACAAAAAACAGAAAGTCAATACATGTATAGAAACTGAATGATCACCTACCTGTTACACACTTGCAGACAGATTGATAGCGAGCCACACACACAGTGGCAAACAGATAGTAGCGAGTCACACACAGTTGCAGATGCACAGACCCTTGGTTCATGTGGTCCGAAAGACCTTTAAGACTAAAAAAGAAAGTCAATACATGTATAGAAACTGAATGATCACCTACCTGTTACACACTTGCAGACAGTTAGTAGCGTGTCACACACAGTTGCAGATACACAGACCCTTGGTTCATGTGGTCTGAAAAACCTGTAAGACAAAAAAAGAAAGTCAATACATGTATAGAAACTGAATGATCACCTACCTGTTACACACTTGCAGACAGATAGTAGCGAGTCACACACAGTTGCAGATGCACAGAGCCTTGGTTCATGTGGTCCGAAAAACCTGTAAGAAAAAAAAAAGAAAGTCAATACATGTATAGAAACTGAATGATCACCTACTTGTTAGACAGTTTCAGACAGATAGACAGTGAGCCATACACAGATGCAGATGGATGGATGGACCCTTGATGGACAGATCCAACATCAGAGAGGGAGGGGATAATAACATCCTCAGAACCTGTAAGACAAAAAATAAAGTCAATACAGGTTTTGAAACTGAAATATCACTTACCTTTAACCCAGTTGCAGAACATTAGACAGCGAGCAAGACAGCTACAGATGGACAGACTGTGGTGGCTGGATGCATGGTCAGGGAGGGAGGGGCTCATGGGGTCATGAACCTGTAAGACAAAAAAAGAAAGTCAATACATGTATAGCAACTGAATGATCACCTACCTGTTACACACTTGCAGACAGATAGTAGCGAGTCACACACAGTTGCAGATACACAGACCCTTGGTTCTTGTGGTCCGAAAAACCTGTAAGACAAAAAAAGAAAGTCAATACATGTATAGAAACTGAATGACCACTTACCTGTTACACACTTGCAGACATATAGTAGCGAGTCACACACAGTTGCAGATGCACAGACCCTTGGTTCATGTGGTCCGAAAGACCTTTAAGAAGGAAAAAGAAAGTCAAAACATGTATAGAAACTGAATGATCACCTACCTGTTACACAATTACAAACAGATAGTAGCGAGTCACACACAGCTGCAGATCAATTCATGTATAGAAACTGAATGATCACCTACCTGTTACACACTTGCAGACAGATTGATAGCGAGACAAACACAGAATGGAAATGGAAAGACCCTTGGTTCATGCGGTCCGAATAACCTGTAAGACAAAAAAAGAAAGTCAATACATGTATAGAAACTGAATGATTACCAACCTGTTACACACTTGCAGACAGAGAGTAGCGAGTCACACACAGTTGCAGATGCACAGAGCCTTGATTCATGTGGTCCGAAAGACTTTTAAGACAAAAAAAGAAAGTCAATACATGTATAGAAACTTAATGATCACCTACCTGTTACACACTTGCAGACAAATTGATAGCGAGCCACACACACAGTGCATACAGCCAAGAATAGTCTTTCCATTGCCACTATCAGGAAGTGGGGAGCCATTGGCCCTGATAGCCTGTAAGACAACGAAAAGGCAATACATGTATAGAAACTGAATGATCACTTTCCTGTAACACACTTGCATACAGATAGTAGCGAGACACACACAGTTGCAGATGCACAGACCCTTGATTCATGAGGTCTGAAAAACCTGTAAGATAAAAAAGAAAGTGAATACATGTATAGAAACTGAATGATTACCAACCTGTTACAGACTTGCAGACAGAGAGTAGCGATTCACACACAGTTGCAGATGCACAGACCCTTGATTCATGTGGTCCGAAAGACCTTTAAGACAAAAAAAGAAAGTCAATACATGTATAGAAACTGAATGATCACCTACCTGTTACAACCTTGAAGACAGACAGTAGCGAGCCACACACACAGTGCATACAGCCAACAATAGTGTTTCCATTGCCACTATCAGGAAGGGGGGAGCCATTGGCCCTGATAGCCTGTAAGACAACGAAAAGGCAATACATGTATAGAAACTGAATGATTACTTATCTGTAACACACTTGCAGATAGATAGTAGCGAGACACACACAGTTGCAGATGCACAGACCCTTGGTTCATGAGGTCTGAAAAACCTGTAAGACAAAAAAGAAAGTCAATATATGTATAGAAACTGAATGATTACCAACCTGTTACACACTTGCAGACAGAGAGTAGCGATTCACACACAGTTGCAGATGCACAGACCCTTGGTTCATGTGGTCCGAAAAACCTGTAAGACAAAACAAGAAAGTCAATACATGTATAGAAACTGAATGATCACCTACCGGTTACACACTTGCAGAAAGATAGTAGCGAGTCACACACAGTTGCAGATTAAAATATATTTCTAAAAAGGATACACCTTCAGGGAGAAGAAGAGGTTGATGGACTTCTTAAGAACAAGTAACACAAAAAAGAAAGTCAATACATGCATAGAAACTGAATAATCACCTACCTATAACACACTTGCAGATAGATAGTAGCGAGTCACACACAGTTGCAGATGCACAGAACCTTGGTTCATGAGGTCCGAAAGACCTTTAAGACAAAAAAAGAAAGTCAATACATGTATAGAAACTGAATGATCACTTACCTGTAACACACTTGCAGACAGATAGTAGCGAGTCACACACAGTTGCAGATATAATGACTCTTGGTTCATGTGGTCCGAAAAACCTGTAAGACAAAAAAAGAAAGTCAAAACATGTATAGAAACTGAATGATCACCTACCTGTTACACACTTACAGACAGATAGTAGCGAGACACACATAGTTGCAGATGCATAGACCCTTGGTTCATGTGGTCCGAAAAACCTGCAAGACAAAAAAAGAAAGTCAATACATGTATAGAAACTGAATGATCACCTACCTGTTACACACTTGCAGACAGATAGTAGCGAGTCACACATAGTTGCAGATGCACAGAGCCTTGATTCATGAGGTCCGAAAGGCCTTAAAGACAAAAAAAGAAATTCAATACATGTATAGAAACTGAATGATCACCAACCTGTTACACACTTGCAGACAGATAGTAGCGAGTCACACACAGTTGCAGATGCACAGACCCTTGGTTCATGCGGTCCGAAAAACGTGTAAGACAAAAAAAAGAAAGTCAATACATGTATAAAAACTGAATGATCACCTACCTGTTACACACTTGCAGACAGATAGTAGCAAATCACGCATAGTTGCAGATGCATAGACCCTTGGTTCATGTGTTCCAAAAAACCTGCAAGACAATAAAAAAAAGTCAATACATGTATAGAAACTGAATTATCACCTACCTGTTACACACTTGCAGACAGATAGTAGCGAGTCACACAAAGATGCAGATGCACAGACCCTTGGTTCATGCGGTCCGAAAAACCTGTAAGACAAAAAAAGTCAATACATGCATAGAAACTGAATAATCACCTACCTATAACACACTTGCAGAGAGATAGTAGCGAGTCACACACAGTTGCATATGCACAGACTATTGGTTCATGAGGTCCGAAAAACCTGTAAGACAAAAAAAGAAAGTCAATACATGTATAAAAACTGAATGATCACCTAGCTGTTACACACTTGCAGACAGATAGTAGCGAGTCACTCAAAGTTGCAGATGCACAGACCCTTGGTTCATGTGGTCCGAAAAACTTGTAAGACAAAAAAAGAAAGTCAATACATGTATAGAATCTGAATGATTACCAAGCTGTTACACACTTGCAGAGAGAGAGTAGCGAGTCACACACAGTTGCAGATGCACAGAGCCTTGGTTCATGTGGTCCAAATAACCTGTAAGACAAAAAAAAGAAAGTCAATACATGTATAGAAACTGAATGATCACCTACCTGTTACACACTTGCAGACAGATTGATAGAGAGCCAAACACACAGTGACAATGGAAAGACCCTTGGTTCATGCGGTCCGAATAACCTGTAAGACAAAAAAAGAAAGTCAATACATGTATAGAAACTGAATGATCACCTACCTGTTACACACTTGCAGACAGATTGATAGCGAGCCACACACACAGTGCATACAGCCAACAATAGTCTTTCCATTGCCACTATCAGGAAGTGGGGAGCCATTGGCCCTGATAGCCTGTAAGACAACGAAAAGGCAATACATGTATAGAAACTAAATGATCACTTTCCTGTAAAACACTTGCATACAGATAGTAGCGAGACACACACAGTTGCAGATGCACAGAACCTTGGTTCATGTGGTCCGAAAAACCTGTAAGACAAAAAAAGAAAGTCAATACATGTATAGAAACTGAATGATCACTTACCTGTTACACACTTGCAGACAGATAGTAGCGAGTCACACACAGTTGCAGATGCACAGACCATTGGTTCATGTGGTCCGAAAAACCTGTAAGACAAAAAAAGAAACTCAATACATGTATAGAACCTGAATGATCACCTACCTGTTACACACTTGCAGACAGATAGTAGCGAGTCACACACAGTTGCAGATGCACAGACCCTTGGTTCATATGGTCTGAAAAACCTGTAAGACAAAAAAGAAAGTCAATACATGTATAGAAACTGAATGATCACTTACCTGTTACACACTTGCAGACAGATAGTAGCGAGTCACACACAGTTGCAGATGAATTCATGTATAAAACAGAATGATCACCAACCTGTTACACACTTGCAGACAGATAGTAGCGAGTCACACACAGTTGCAGATGCACAGACCCTTGGTTCATGCGGTCCGAAAAACCTGTAAGAAAAAAAAGAAAGTCAATACATGTATAGAAACTGAATGATCACCAACCTGTTACACACTTGCAAACAGATAGTAGCGAGTCACACACAGTTGCAGATGCACAGACCCTTGGTTCATGCGGTCCGAAAAACGTGTAAGACAAAAGAAAGTCAATACATGTATAGAAACTGAATGATCACCAACCTGTTACACACTTGCAGACAGATAGTAGCGAGTCACACACAGTTGCAGATGAATTCATGTATAAAACAGAATGATCACCAACCTGATACACACTTGCAAACAGACAGTAGCGAGTCACACACAGTTGCAGATGCACAGACCCTTGGTTCATGCGGTCCGAAAAACCTGTAAGACAAAAGAAAGTCAATACATGTATAGAAACTGAATTATCATCTACCTGTTACACACTTGCAGACAGGTTGATAGCGAGCCATACACAGTGGCAATGGAAAGACCCTTGGTTCATGTGGTCCGAAAAACCTGTAAGACAAAAAAAGAAAGTCAAAACATGTATAGAAACTGAATGATCACTTACCTGTTACACATTTGCAGACAGATAGTAGCGAGTCACACACAGTTGCAGATATACAGACTCTTAGTTCATGTGGTCCGAAAAACCTGTAAGACAAAAAAAGAAAGTCAATAAATGTATAGAAACTGAATGATCACTTACCTGTTACACACTTGCAGACAGTTAGTAGCGAATCAAACACAGTTGCAAATGCACAGACCCTTGGTTCATGTGTTCTGAAAAACCTGTAAGACAAAAAAAGAAAGTCAATACATGTATAGAAACTGAATGATCACCTACCTGTTACACAATTGCAAACAGATAGTAGCAAGTCACACACAGTTGCTGATGCACAGACCCTTGGTTCATGTGGTCCGAAAAACCTGTAAGACAAAAAACAGAAAGTCAATACATGTATAGAAACTGAATGATCACCTACCTGTTACACACTTGCAGACAGATTGATAGCGAGCCACACACACAGTGGCAAACAGATAGTAGCGAGTCACACACAGTTGCAGATGCACAGACCCTTGGTTCATGTGGTCCGAAAGACCTTTAAGACTAAAAAAGAAAGTCAATACATGTATAGAAACTGAATGATCACCTACCTGTTACACACTTGCAGACAGTTAGTAGCGTGTCACACACAGTTGCAGATACACAGACCCTTGGTTCATGTGGTCTGAAAAACCTGTAAGACAAAAAAAGAAAGTCAATACATGTATAGAAACTGAATGATCACCTACCTGTTACACACTTGCAGACAGATAGTAGCGAGTCACACACAGTTGCAGATGCACAGAGCCTTGGTTCATGTGGTCCGAAAAACCTGTAAGAAAAAAAAAAGAAAGTCAATACATGTATAGAAACTGAATGATCACCTACTTGTTAGACAGTTTCAGACAGATAGACAGTGAGCCATACACAGATGCAGATGGATGGATGGACCCTTGATGGACAGATCCAACATCAGAGAGGGAGGGGATAATAACATCCTCAGAACCTGTAAGACAAAAAATAAAGTCAATACAGGTTTTGAAACTGAAATATCACTTACCTTTAACCCAGTTGCAGAACATTAGACAGCGAGCAAGACAGCTACAGATGGACAGACTGTGGTGGCTGGATGCATGGTCAGGGAGGGAGGGGCTCATGGGGTCATGAACCTGTAAGACAAAAAAAGAAAGTCAATACATGTATAGCAACTGAATGATCACCTACCTGTTACACACTTGCAGACAGATAGTAGCGAGTCACACACAGTTGCAGATACACAGACCCTTGGTTCTTGTGGTCCGAAAAACCTGTAAGACAAAAAAAGAAAGTCAATACATGTATAGAAACTGAATGACCACTTACCTGTTACACACTTGCAGACATATAGTAGCGAGTCACACACAGTTGCAGATGCACAGACCCTTGGTTCATGTGGTCCGAAAGACCTTTAAGAAGGAAAAAGAAAGTCAAAACATGTATAGAAACTGAATGATCACCTACCTGTTACACAATTACAAACAGATAGTAGCGAGTCACACACAGCTGCAGATCAATTCATGTATAGAAACTGAATGATCACCTACCTGTTACACACTTGCAGACAGATTGATAGCGAGACAAACACAGAATGGAAATGGAAAGACCCTTGGTTCATGCGGTCCGAATAACCTGTAAGACAAAAAAAGAAAGTCAATACATGTATAGAAACTGAATGATTACCAACCTGTTACACACTTGCAGACAGAGAGTAGCGAGTCACACACAGTTGCAGATGCACAGAGCCTTGATTCATGTGGTCCGAAAGACTTTTAAGACAAAAAAAGAAAGTCAATACATGTATAGAAACTTAATGATCACCTACCTGTTACACACTTGCAGACAAATTGATAGCGAGCCACACACACAGTGCATACAGCCAAGAATAGTCTTTCCATTGCCACTATCAGGAAGTGGGGAGCCATTGGCCCTGATAGCCTGTAAGACAACGAAAAGGCAATACATGTATAGAAACTGAATGATCACTTTCCTGTAACACACTTGCATACAGATAGTAGCGAGACACACACAGTTGCAGATGCACAGACCCTTGATTCATGAGGTCTGAAAAACCTGTAAGATAAAAAAGAAAGTGAATACATGTATAGAAACTGAATGATTACCAACCTGTTACAGACTTGCAGACAGAGAGTAGCGATTCACACACAGTTGCAGATGCACAGACCCTTGATTCATGTGGTCCGAAAGACCTTTAAGACAAAAAAAGAAAGTCAATACATGTATAGAAACTGAATGATCACCTACCTGTTACAACCTTGAAGACAGACAGTAGCGAGCCACACACACAGTGCATACAGCCAACAATAGTGTTTCCATTGCCACTATCAGGAAGGGGGGAGCCATTGGCCCTGATAGCCTGTAAGACAACGAAAAGGCAATACATGTATAGAAACTGAATGATTACTTATCTGTAACACACTTGCAGATAGATAGTAGCGAGACACACACAGTTGCAGATGCACAGACCCTTGGTTCATGAGGTCTGAAAAACCTGTAAGACAAAAAAGAAAGTCAATATATGTATAGAAACTGAATGATTACCAACCTGTTACACACTTGCAGACAGAGAGTAGCGATTCACACACAGTTGCAGATGCACAGACCCTTGGTTCATGTGGTCCGAAAAACCTGTAAGACAAAACAAGAAAGTCAATACATGTATAGAAACTGAATGATCACCTACCGGTTACACACTTGCAGAAAGATAGTAGCGAGTCACACACAGTTGCAGATTAAAATATATTTCTAAAAAGGATACACCTTCAGGGAGAAGAAGAGGTTGATGGACTTCTTAAGAACAAGTAACACAAAAAAGAAAGTCAATACATGCATAGAAACTGAATAATCACCTACCTATAACACACTTGCAGATAGATAGTAGCGAGTCACACACAGTTGCAGATGCACAGAACCTTGGTTCATGAGGTCCGAAAGACCTTTAAGACAAAAAAAGAAAGTCAATACATGTATAGAAACTGAATGATCACTTACCTGTAACACACTTGCAGACAGATAGTAGCGAGTCACACACAGTTGCAGATATAATGACTCTTGGTTCATGTGGTCCGAAAAACCTGTAAGACAAAAAAAGAAAGTCAAAACATGTATAGAAACTGAATGATCACCTACCTGTTACACACTTACAGACAGATAGTAGCGAGACACACATAGTTGCAGATGCATAGACCCTTGGTTCATGTGGTCCGAAAAACCTGCAAGACAAAAAAAGAAAGTCAATACATGTATAGAAACTGAATGATCACCTACCTGTTACACACTTGCAGACAGATAGTAGCGAGTCACACATAGTTGCAGATGCACAGAGCCTTGATTCATGAGGTCCGAAAGGCCTTAAAGACAAAAAAAGAAATTCAATACATGTATAGAAACTGAATGATCACCAACCTGTTACACACTTGCAGACAGATAGTAGCGAGTCACACACAGTTGCAGATGCACAGACCCTTGGTTCATGCGGTCCGAAAAACGTGTAAGACAAAAAAAAGAAAGTCAATACATGTATAAAAACTGAATGATCACCTACCTGTTACACACTTGCAGACAGATAGTAGCAAATCACGCATAGTTGCAGATGCATAGACCCTTGGTTCATGTGTTCCAAAAAACCTGCAAGACAATAAAAAAAAGTCAATACATGTATAGAAACTGAATTATCACCTACCTGTTACACACTTGCAGACAGATAGTAGCGAGTCACACAAAGATGCAGATGCACAGACCCTTGGTTCATGCGGTCCGAAAAACCTGTAAGACAAAAAAAGTCAATACATGCATAGAAACTGAATAATCACCTACCTATAACACACTTGCAGAGAGATAGTAGCGAGTCACACACAGTTGCATATGCACAGACTATTGGTTCATGAGGTCCGAAAAACCTGTAAGACAAAAAAAGAAAGTCAATACATGTATAAAAACTGAATGATCACCTAGCTGTTACACACTTGCAGACAGATAGTAGCGAGTCACTCAAAGTTGCAGATGCACAGACCCTTGGTTCATGTGGTCCGAAAAACTTGTAAGACAAAAAAAGAAAGTCAATACATGTATAGAATCTGAATGATTACCAAGCTGTTACACACTTGCAGAGAGAGAGTAGCGAGTCACACACAGTTGCAGATGCACAGAGCCTTGGTTCATGTGGTCCAAATAACCTGTAAGACAAAAAAAAGAAAGTCAATACATGTATAGAAACTGAATGATCACCTACCTGTTACACACTTGCAGACAGATTGATAGAGAGCCAAACACACAGTGACAATGGAAAGACCCTTGGTTCATGCGGTCCGAATAACCTGTAAGACAAAAAAAGAAAGTCAATACATGTATAGAAACTGAATGATCACCTACCTGTTACACACTTGCAGACAGATTGATAGCGAGCCACACACACAGTGCATACAGCCAACAATAGTCTTTCCATTGCCACTATCAGGAAGTGGGGAGCCATTGGCCCTGATAGCCTGTAAGACAACGAAAAGGCAATACATGTATAGAAACTAAATGATCACTTTCCTGTAAAACACTTGCATACAGATAGTAGCGAGACACACACAGTTGCAGATGCACAGAACCTTGGTTCATGTGGTCCGAAAAACCTGTAAGACAAAAAAGAAAGTCAATACATGTATAGAAACTGAATGATCACTTACCTGTTACACACTTGCAGACAGATAGTAGCGAGTCACACACAGTTGCAGATGCACAGACCATTGGTTCATGTGGTCCGAAAAACCTGTAAGACAAAAAAAGAAACTCAATACATGTATAGAACCTGAATGATCACCTACCTGTTACACACTTGCAGACAGATAGTAGCGAGTCACACACAGTTGCAGATGCACAGACCCTTGGTTCATATGGTCTGAAAAACCTGTAAGACAAAAAAGAAAGTCAATACATGTATAGAAACTGAATGATCACTTACCTGTTACACACTTGCAGACAGATAGTAGCGAGTCACACACAGTTGCAGATGAATTCATGTATAAAACAGAATGATCACCAACCTGTTACACACTTGCAGACAGATAGTAGCGAGTCACACACAGTTGCAGATGCACAGACCCTTGGTTCATGCGGTCCGAAAAACCTGTAAGACAAAAAAAGAAAGTCAATACATGTATAGAAACTGAATGATCACCAACCTGTTACACACTTGCAAACAGATAGTAGCGAGTCACACACAGTTGCAGATGCACAGACCCTTGGTTCATGCAGTCCGAAAAACGTGTAAGACAAAAGAAAGTCAATACATGTATAGAAACTGAATTATCACCTACCTGTTACACACTTGCAGACAGATCGATAGCGAGCCATACATAGTGGCAATGGAAAGACCCTTGGTTCATGCGGTCCGAAAAACCTGTAAGACAAAAAAAAGAAAGTCAATACATGTATAGAAACTGAATGATCACTTACCTGTTACACACTTGCAGACAGATAGTAGCGAGTCACACACAGTTGCAGATATACAGACTCTTGGTTCATGTGGTCCGAAAAACCTGTAAGACAAAAAAAGAAAGTCAATAAATGTATAGAAACTGAATGATCACTTACCTGTTACACACTTGCAGACAGATTGATAGCGAGCCACACACAAAGTGGCAATGGAAAGACCCTTGGTTCATGCGGTCCGAAAAACCTGTAAGACAAAAAAAGAAAGTCAAAACATGTATAGAAACTGAATGATCACTTACCTGTTACACACTTGCAGACATATAGTAGCGAGTCACACACAGTTGCATATGCACAGACCCTTGGTTCATGTGGTCCGAAAAACCTGTAAGACAAAAAAAGAAAGTCAATACATGTATAGAAACTGAATGATCACTTACCTGTTACACACTTGCAGACAGATAGTAGCGAGTCACACACAGTTGCAGATGCACAGACCCTTGGTTCATGTGGTCCGAAAAACCTGTAAGACAAAAAAAAGAAAGTCAATACATGTATAGAAACTGAATGATCACTTACCTGTTAAGCATTTGCAGACAGATAGTAGCGAGTCACACACAGTTGCAGATATACAGACTCTTAGTTCATGTGGTCCGAAAAACCTGTAAGACAAAAAAAGAAAGTCAATACATGTATAGAAACTGAATGATCACCTACCTGTTAAACACTTGCAGACAGATAGTAGCGAGTCACACACAGTTGCAGATGCACAGACCATTGGTTCATGTGGTCCGAAAAACCTGTAAGACAAAAAAAGAAAGTCAATACATGTATAGAAACTGAATGATCACCTACCTGTTAAACACTTGCAGACAGATAGTAGCGAGTCACACACAGTTGCAGATGCACAGACCTTTGGTTCATGTGGTCCGAAAAACCTGTAAGAAAAAAGAAAGTCAATACATGTATAGAAACTGAATTATCACCTACCTGTTACACACTTGCAGACAGATTGATAGCGAGCCATACACAGTGCCAATGGAAAGACCCTTGGTTCATGCGGTCCGAAAAACCTGTAAGACAAAAAAAGAAAGTCAATACATGTATAGAAACTGAATGATCACTTACCTGTTACACACTTGCAGACAGATAGTAGCGAGTCACACACAGTTGCAGATATACAGACTCTTGGTTCTTGTGGTCCAAAAAACCTGTAAGACAAAAAAAGAAAGTCAATAAATGTATAGAAACTGAATGATCACTTACCTGTTACACACTTGCAGACAGATTGATAGCGAGCCACACACAAAGTGGCAATGGAAAGACTCTTGGTTCATGCGGTCCGAAAAACCTGTAAGACAAAAAAAGAAAGTCAATACATGTATAGAAACTGAATGATAACCTACCTGTTAAACACTTGCAGACAGATTGATAGCGAGACACACACAGTGGCAAACAGATAGTAGCGAATCACACACAGTTGCAGATGCACTGACCCTTGGTTCATGTGGTCCGAAAAACCTGTAAGAAACAAAAAGAAAGTCAGAACATGTATAGAAACTGAATGATCACCTACTTATTACACACTTGCAGACAGATAGTAGCGAGTCACACACAGTTGCAGACGCACAGAACCTTGGTTCATGCGGTCCGAAAAACCTGTAAGAAACAAAAAGAAAGTCAGAACATGTATAGAAACTGAATGATCACCCACCTGTTACACAATTGCAAACAGATAGTAGCAATTCACACACAGTTGCTGATGCACAGACCCTTGGTTCATGCGGTCCGAAAAACCTGTAAGACAAAAAACAAAAAGTCAATACATGTATAGAAACTGAATGATCACCTACCTGTTACACACTTGCAGACAGATTGATAGCGAGCCACACACACAGTGGCAAACAGATAGTAGCGAGTCACACACAGTTGCAGATGCACAGACCCTTGGTTCATGTGGTCCGAAAGACCTTTAAGACAAAAAAAGAAAGTCAATACATGTATAGAAACTGAATGATCACCTACTTGTTAGACAGTTGCAGACAGATAGACAGTGAGCCATACACAGATGCAGATGGATGGATGGAACCTTGATGGACAGATCCAACATCAGAGAGGGAGGGGATAATAACATCCTCAGAACCTGTAAGACAACAAATAAAGTCAATACAGGTTTTGAAACTGAAATATCACTTACCTTTAACCCAGTTGCAGAACATTAGACAGCGAGCAAGACAGCTACAGATGGACAGACTGTGGTGGCTGGATGCATGGTCAGGGAGGGAGGGGCTCATGGGGTCATGAACCTGTAAGACAAAAAAAGAAAGTCAATACATGTATAGTAACTGAATGATCACCTACCTGTTACACACTTGCAGACAGATAGTAGCGAATCACACACAGTTGCAGATACACAGACCCTTGGTTCTTGTGGTCCGAAAAACGTGTAAGACAAAAAAAAGAAAGTCAATACATGTATAGAAACTGAATGATCACTTACCTGTTACACACTTGCAGACAGATAGTAGCGAGTAACACACAGTTGCAGATGCACAGACCCTTGGTTCATGTGGTCCGAAAAACCTGTAAGACAAAAAAAGCAAGTCAATAAATGTATAGAAACTGAATGATCACTTACCTGTTACACACTTGCAGACAGTTAGTAGCGAATCAAACACAGTTGCAGATGCACAGACCCTTGGTTCATGTGGTCCGAAAAACCTGTAAGACAAAAAAAGAAAGTCAATACATGTATAAAACAGAATGATCACCTACCTGTTACACACTTGCAGACAGATAGTAGAGAGTCACACACAGTTGCAGATGCACAGACCCTTGGTTCATGTGGTCCGAAAAACCTGTAAGACAAAAAAAGAAAGTCAATACATGTATAGAAACTGAATGATCACCAACCTGTTACACACTTGCAGACAGATAGTAGCGAGTCACACACAGTTGCAGATGCACAGACCCTTGGTTCATGTGGTCCGAAAAACTTGTAAGACAAAAAAAGAAAGTCAATACATGTATAGAAACTGAATGATCACCTACCTGTTACACACTTGCAGACAGAGAGTAGCGAATAAAACACAGTTGCAGATGCACAGACCCTTGGTTCATGTGGTCCGAAAAACCTGTAAGACAAAAAAAGAAAGTCAAAACAGTTATAGAAACTGAATGATCACTTACCTGTTACACACTTGCAGACAGATAGTAGCGAGTCACACACAGTTGCAGATGCACAGACCTTTGGTTCATGCGGTTCGAAAAACCTGTAAGACAAAAAACAGAAAGTCAATACATGTATAAAAACTGAATGATCACCTACCTGTTACACACTTGCAGACAGATTGATAGCGAGCCACACACACAGTGGCAAACAGATAGTAGCGAGTCACACACAGTTGCAGATGCACAGACCCTTGGTTCATGTGGTCCGAAAGACCTTTAAGACAAAAAAAGAAAGTCAATACATGTATAGAAACTGAATGATCACCTACCTGTTACACACTTTCAAACAGATAGTAGAGAGTCACACACATTAGCAGATGCACAGACCCTTGGTTCATGCGGTCAGAAAAACCTGTAAGACAAAAAAAGAAAGTCAATACATGTATAGAAACTGAATGATCACCTACCTGTTACACACTTGCAGACAGAGAGTAGCGAATAAAACACAGTTGCAGATGCACAGACCCTTGGTTCATGTGGTCCGAAAGACCTTTAAGACAAAAAAAAGAAAGTCAATACATGTATAGAAACTGAATTATCACTTACCTGTTACACACTAGCAGACAGATAGTAGCGAGTCACACACAGTTGCAGATCAATTCATGTATAAAACTGAATAATCACTTACCTGTTACACACTTGCAGACAGATAGTAGCGAGTCACACACAGTTGCAGATGCACAGACCCTTGGTTCATGTGGTCCGAAAGACCTTTAAGACAAAAAAAGAAAGTCAATACATGTATAGAAACTGAATAATCACCTACCTGTTACACACTTGCAGACAGATTGATAGCGAGCCACACACACAGTGGTAATGGAAAGACCCTTGGTTCATGCGGTCCGAAAAACCTGTAAGACAATAAAAAAAGTCAATACATGTATAGAAACTGAATGATCACTTACCTGTTACACACTTGCAGACAGAGAGTAGCGAATAAAACACAGTTGCAGATGCACAGACCCTTGGTTCATGTGGTCCGAAAAACCTGTAAGACAAAAAAAGAAAGTCAAAACAGTTATAGAAACTGAATGATCACTTACCTGTTACACACTTGCAGACAGATAGTAGCGAGTCACACACAGTTGCAGATGCACAGACCTTTGGTTCATGCGGTTCGAAAAACCTGTAAGACAAAAAACAGAAAGTCAAAACATGTATAAAAACTGAATGATCACCTACCTGTTACACACTTGCAGACAGATTGATAGCGAGCCACACACACAGTGGCAATGGAAAGACCCTTGGTTCATGCGGTCCGAAAAACCTGTAAGACAAAAAAAAAAGTCAATACATGTATAGAAACTGAATGATCACCAACCTGTTACACACTTGCAGACAGATAGTAGCGAGTCACACACAGTTGCAGATGCACAGACCCTTGGTTCATGTGGTCCGAAAAACTTGTAAGACAAAAAAAGAAAGTCAATACATGTATAGAAACTGAATGATCACCTACCTGTTACACACTTGCAGACAGAGAGTAGCGAATAAAACACAGTTGCAGATGCACAGACCCTTGGTTCATGTGGTCCGAAAGACCTTTAAGACAAAAAAAAGAAAGTCAATACATGTATAGAAACTGAATTATCACTTACCTGTTACACACTAGCAGACAGATAGTAGCGAGTCACACACAGTTGCAGATCAATTCATGTATAAAACTGAATAATCCCTTACCTGTTACACACTTGCAGACAGAGAGTAGCGAGTCACACACAGTTGCAGATGCACAGACCCTTGGTTCATGCGGTCTGAAAAACCTGTAAGAAAGAAAAAGAAAGTCAAAACATGTATAGAAACTGAATGATCACCTACCAGTTACACAATTGCAAACAGATAGTAGCGAGTCACACACAGTTGCAGATCAATTCATGTATAAAACTGAATAATCACTTACCTGTTACACACTTGCAGACAGATAGTAGCGAGTCACACACAGTTGCAGATGCACAGACCCTTGGTTCATGTGGTCCGAAAGACCTTTAAGACAAAAAAAGAAAGTCAATACATGTATAGAAACTGAATAATCACCTACCTGTTACACACTTGCAGACAGATTGATAGCGAGCCACACACACAGTGGTAATGGAAAGACCCTTGGTTCATGCGGTCCGAAAAACCTGTAAGACAATAAAAAAAGTCAATACATGTATAGAAACTGAATGATCACTTACCTGTTACACACTTGCAGACAGATAGTAGTGAGTCACACACAGTTGCAGATGCACAGAACCTTGGTTCCTGCGGTCCGAAAAACCTGTAAGAAAGAAAAAGAAAGTCAAAACATGTATAGAAACTGAATGATCACCTACCTGTTACACAATTGCAAACAGATAGTAGCGAGTCACACACAGCTGCAGATCAATTCATGTATAAAACAGAATGATCTCCAACCTGTTACACACTTGCAGACAGATAGTAGCGAGTCACACACAGTTGCAGATGCACAGACCCTTGGTTCATGTGGTCCGAAAGCCCTTTAAGACAAAAAAAAGAAACTCAATACATGTATAGAAACTGAATGATCACCTACCTGTTACACACTTGCAGACAGATAGTAGCGAGTCACACACAGTTGCAGATGCACAGACCCTTGGTTCATGTGGTCCGAAAAACCTGTAAGACAAAAAAAGAAAGTCAATACATGTATAGAAACTGAATGATCACCTACCTGTTACACACTTGCAGACAGATTGACAGCGAGCCACACACACAGTGGCAATGGAAAGACCCTTGGTTCATGAGGTCCGAAAAACCTGTAAGACAAAAAAAAAAGTCAATACATGTATAGAAACTGAATGATCACTTACCAGTTACACACTTGCAGACAGATAGTAGCGAGTCACACACAGTTGCAGATGCACAGACCCTTGGTTCATGCGGTCCGAAAAACCTGTAAGAGAGAAAAAGAAAGTCAAAATATGTATAGAAACTGAATGATCACCTACCTGTTACACACTTGCAGACAGAGTAGCGAGTCACACACAGTTGCAGATGCACAGAGTCTTGGTTCATGTGGTCTGAAAAACCTGTAAGACAAAAAAAAAGAAAGTCAAAACATGTATAGAAACTAAATGATCACCTACCTGTTACACACTTGCAGACAGATTGATAGCGAGTCAAACACAGAATGGAAATGGAAAGACCCTTGGTTCATGCGGTCCGAATAACCTGTAAGACAAAAAAAGAAAGTCAACACATGTATAGAAACTGAATGATTACCAACCTGTTACACACTTGCAGACAGAGAGTAGCGAGTCACACACAGTTGCAGATGCACAGAACCTTAATTCATGTGGTCCGAAAGACTTTTAAGACAAAAAAAGAAAGTCAATACATGTATAGAAACTGAATGATCACCTACCTGTTACACATTTGCAGACAGATTGATAGCGAGCCACACACACAGTGCATACAGCCAACAATAGTCTTTCCATTGCCACTATCAGGAAGGAGGGAGCCATTGGCCCTGATAGCCTGTAAGACAACGAAAAGGCAATACATGTATAGAAACTGAATGATCACTTACCTGTAACACACTTGCATACAGATAGTAGCAAGACACACACAGTTGCAGATGCACAGACCCTTGATTCATGTGGCCCGAAAAACCTGTAAGACAAAAAAAGAAAGTCAATACATGTATAGAAACTGAATGATCACCTACCTGTTACACATTTGCAGACAGATTGATAGCGAGCCACACACACAGTGCATACAGCCAACAATAGTCTTTCCATTGCCACTATCAGGAAGGAGGGAGCCATTGGCCCTGATAGCCTGTAAGACAACGAAAAGGCAATACATGTATAGAAACTGAATGATTACTTACCTGTAACACACTTGCAGATAGATAGTAGCGAGACACACACAGTTGCAGATGCACAGACCCTTGGTTCATGAGGTCTGAAAAATCTGTAAGACAAAAAAGAAAGTCAATATATGTATAGAAACTGAATGATTACCAACCTGTTACACACTTGCAGACAGAGAGTAGCGATTCACACACAGTTGCAGATGCACAGAACCTTGGTTCATGAGGTCCGAAAGACCTTAAAGACAAAAAAAGAAAGTCAATACATGTATAGAAACTGAATGATCACTTACCTGTAACACACTTGCAGACAGATAGTAGCGAGTCACACACAGTTGCAGATATAATGACTCTTGGTTCATGTGGTCCGAAAAACCTGCAAGACAAAAAAAGAAAGTCAATACATGTATAGAAACTGAATGATCACCTAGCTGTTACACACTTGCAGACAGATAGTAGCGAGTCACACATAGTTGCAGATGCACAGAGCCTTGATTCATGAGGTCCGAAAGGCCTTTAAGACAAAAAAAGAAATTCAATACATGTATAGAAACTGAATGATCACCTACCTATAACACACTTGCAGATAGATAGTAGCGAGTCACACACAGTTGCATATGCACAGACTATTGGTTCATGAGGTCCGAAAAACATGTAAGACAAAAAAAGAAAGTCAATACATGTATAAAAACTGAATGATCACCTAGCTGTTACACACTTGCAGACAGATAGTAGCGAGTCACTCAAAGTTGCAGATGCACAGACCCTTGGTTCATGCGGTACGAAAAACTTTTAAGACAAAAAAAAAAAGTCAATACATGTATATAAACTGAATGATCACCTACCTGTTACACACTTGCAGACAGAGAGTAGCGAGTCACACACAGTTGCAGATGCACAGAGCCTTGGTTCATGTGGTCCGAAAAACCTGTAAGACAAAAAAAAGAAAGTCAAAACATGTATAGAAACTAAATGATCACCTACCTGTTACACACTTGCAGACAGATTGATAGCGAGCCAAAAACACAGTGGCAATGGAAAGACCCTTGGTTCATGCGGTCCGAATAACCTGTAAGACAAAAAAAGAAAGTCAATACATGTATAGAAACGGAATGATCACCTACCTGTTACACACTTGCATACAGAGAGTAGCGATTCACACACAGTTGCAGATGCACAGAGCCTTGGTTCATGTGGTCCGAAAAACCTGTAAGACAAAAAGAAGAAAGTCAACACATGTATAGAAACTAAATGATCACCTACCTGTTACACACTTGCAGACAGATTGATAGCGAGCCAAACACACAGTGGCAATGGAAAGACCCTTGGTTCATGCGGTCCGAATAACCTGTAAGACAAAAAAAGAAAGTCAATACATGTATAGAAACGGAATGATCACCTACCTGTTACACACTTGCAGACAGACAGTAGCGATTCACATACAGTTGCAGATGCACAGAACCTTGGTTCATGTGGTCCGAAAGACCTTTAAGACAAAAAAAGAAAGTCAATACATGTATAGAAACTGAATGATCACCTACCTGTTACACACTTGCAGACAGATTGATAGCGAGCCACACACACAGTGCATATAGCCAACAATAGTCTTTCCATTGCCACTATCAGGAAGGGGGGAGCCATTGGCCCTGATAGCCTGTAAGACAACGAAAAGGCAATACATGTATAGAAACTGAATGATTAATTACCTGTAGCACACTTGCAAACAGATAGTAGCGAGACACACACAGTTGCAGATGCACAGACCCTTGGTTCATGAGGTCTGAAAAACCTGTAAGACAAAAAAGAAAGTGAATACATGTATAGAAACTGAATGATTACCAACCTGTTACAGACTTGCAGACAGAGAGTAGTGATTCACACACAGTTGCAGATGCACAGAACCTTGGTTCATGTGGTCCAAAAGACCTTTAAGACAAAAAAAGAAAGTCAATACATGCATAGAAACTGAAAAATCACCTATCTATAACACACTTGCAGATAGATAGTAGCGAGTCACACACAGTTGCAGATGCACAGACCCTTGGTTCATGCGGTCCGAAAAACGTGTAAGACAAAAAAAGAAAGTCAATATATGTATAGAAACTGAATGATTACCAACCTGTTACACACTTGCAGACAGAGAGTAGCGAGTCACACACAGTTGCAGATGCACAGAGCCTTGGTTCATGTGGTCTGAAAAACCTGTAAGACAAAAAAAAGAAAGTCAAAACATGTATAGAAACTAAATGATCACCTACCTGTTACACACTTGCAGACAGATTGATAGCGAGCCAAACACACAGTGGCAATGGAAAGACCCTTGGTTCATGCGGTCCGAAAGACCTTTAAGACAAAAAAAAGAAAGTCAATACATGTATAGAAACTGAATGATCACCTACCTGTTACACACTTGCAGACAGATTGATAGCGAGCCACAAATACAGTGGCAATGGAAAGACCCTTGTTGGCTGTATGCACTATCAGGAAGTGGGAAGCCATTGGCCCTGATAGCCTGTAAGACAACGAAAAGGCAATACATGTATAGAAATGAATGATCACCTACCTGTTACACACTTGCAGACAGAGAGTAGCGAGTCACACATAGTTGCAGATGCACAGACCCTTGGATCATGAGGTCTGAAAAACCTGTAAGACAAAAAAAGAAAGTTAACACATGTATAGAAATTGAATGATCACCTATCTGTTACACACTTGCAGACAGATTGATAGCGAGCCACACACACAGTGCATACAGCCAACAAGGGTCGTTCCATTGCCACTATCAGAAAGGGGGGAGCCATTGGTCCTGAAAGCCTGTAAGACAACGAAAAGGCAATACATGTATAGAAACTGAATGATCACCTACCTGTTACACACTTGCAGACAGATAGTAGCGAGTCACACACAGTTGCAGATGCACAGACCCTTGGTTCATGAGGTCCGAAAAACCTGTAAGACAAAAAAAGAAAGTCAAAACATGTATAGAAACTGAATGATCACCTACCTGTTACACACTTGCAGACAGATTGATAGCGAGCCACACACACAGTGGCTATGGAAAGACCCTGGGTTCATATGGTCCGAAAAACGTGTAAGACAAAAAAAGAAAGTCAATACATGTATAGAAACTGAATGATCACCAACCAATTAGTTGCAGATGCACAGTCCCTTGGTTTATGTGGTCCGAAAGACCTTTAAGACAAAAAAAAAGAAAGTCAATACATGTATAGAAACTGAATGATCACTTACCTGTTACACACTTGCAGAAGGATAGCGAGTCACACACAGTTACAGATGCACAGACCCTTGGTTAATGCGGTCCGAAAAACCTGTAAGACAAAAAAAGAAAGTCAATACACGTATAGAAACTGAATGAACACTTACCTGTTACACACTTGCAGATGCACAGACCCTTGGTTCATGCGGTCCGAAAAACCTTTAAGACAAAAAAAGAAAGTCAATACATGTATAGAAACTGAATGATCACTTACCTGTTACACACTTGCAGACAGATAGTAGCGAGTCACACACAGTTGCAGATGCACAGACCCTTGGTTCATGCGTACCGAAAAACCTGTAAGACAAAAAAAGAAAGTCAATACATGTATAGAAACTGAATGAACACTTACCTGTTACACACTTGCAGATGCACAGACCCTTGGTTCATGCGGTCCGAAAAACCTTTAAGACAAAAAAAGAAAGTCAATACATGTATAGAAACTGAATGATTACCTACCTGTTACACACTTGCAGACAGATTGATAGCGAGCCACACACACAGTGGCAATGGAAAGACCCTTGTTTCATGCGGTCCGAAAAACCTGTAAGGCAAAAAAAAGATAGTCAATACATGTATAGAAATTGAATGATCACCTACCTGTTACACACTTGCAGACAGATAGCGAGTCACACACAGTTGCAGATGCACAGACCCTTGGTTCATGTGGTCCGAAAAACCTGTAAGACAAAAAAAGAAAGTCAATACATGTATAGAAACTGAATGATCACTTACCTGTTACACACTTGTAGACAGATAGTAGAAACTCACTCACAGTGGCAATGGAAAGACCCTTGGTTCATGCGGTCCGAAAAACCTGTAAGACAAAAAAAAGAAAGTCAATACATGTATAGAAACTGAATGATCACTTACCTGTTACACACTTGCACACAGATCGTAGCGAATCACACACAGTTGCAGATGCACAGACCCTTGGTTCATGTGGTCCGAAAGACCTTTCAGACAGAAAAAGAAAGTCAGTACATGTATAGAAACTGAATGATCACCTACCTGTTTCACACTTGCAGACAGATTGATAGCGAGCCACACACACAGTGGCAATGTAAAGTCCCTGGGTTCATGCGGTCCGAAAAATGTGCAAGACAAAAATAGAAAGTCAATACATGTATAGAAACTGAATGATCACCTACCTGTTACACACTTGCAGACAGATAGTAGCGAGTCACACACAGTTGCAGATGCACAGACCCTTGGTTCATGTGGTCCGAACAACATGTAAGACAAAAATAGAAAGTCAATACATGTATAGAAACTGAATGATCACCAACTTGTTACACACTTGCAGACAGATTGATAGAGAGCCACACACAGTGGAAATGGAAAGACCCTTGGTTCATGTGGTCCGAAAAACCTGTAAGACAAAAAAAGAAAGTCAATACATGTATAGAAACTGAATGATCACTTACCTGTTACACACTTGCACACAAATTGTAGCGAATCACATACAGTTGCAGATGCACAGACCCTTGGTTCATGCGTTCCGAAAAACCTTTAAGACAGAAAAAGAAAGTCAATACATGTATAGAAACTGAATGATCACCTACCTATTACACACTTGCAGACAGATTGATAGCGAGCCACACACACAGTGGCAATGTAAAGTCCCTGGGTTCATGCGGTCCGAAAAACATGTAAGACAAAAAAGAAAGTCAATACATGTATAGAAACTGAATGATCACCAACCAATTAGTTGCAGATGCACAGACCCTAGGTTCATGCGGTCCGAAAAACCTGTAAGACAAAAAATGAAAGTCAGTACATGTATAGAAACTGAATGATCACCTACCTGTTGCACACTTCCAAACAGATAGTAGCGAGTCACACACAGTTGCAGATGCACAGACCCTTGGTTCATGAGGTCCGAAAAACCTGTAAGACAAAAATAGAAAGTCAATACATGTAAAGAAACTGAATGATCACCAACCTTTTAGTTGCAGATGCACAGACCCTTGGTTTATGTGGTCCGAAAGACCTTTAAGACAAAAAAATAAAGTCAATACATGTATAGAAACTGAATGAACACTTACCTGTTACACACTTGCAGACAGATAGTAGCGAGCCACACACACAGTGGCAATGGAAAGACCATTGGTTGATGCGGTCTGAAAAACCTGTAAGACAAAAACAGAAAGTCAAAACATGTATAGAAACTGAATGATCACTTACCTGTTACACACTTGCAGACAGATAGTAGCAAGTCAAACACAGTTGTAGATGCACAGACCCTTGGTTCATGCGTTCCGAAAAACCTGTAAGACAAAAAAAGAAAGTCAATACATGTATAGAAACTGAATGATCACTTACCTGTTATACACTTGCAGACAGATAGTAGCGAGTCAGACAAAGTTGCAGATGCACAGACCCTTGTTTCATGTGGTCCGAAAAACCTGTTAGACAAAAAAAAAAAGTCAATACATGTATAGAAACTGAATTATCACCTACCTGTTACACACTTGCAGACAGATCGTAGCGAATCACACACAGTTGCAGATGCACAGACCCTTGGTTCATGTGGTCCGAAAAACCTTTAAGACAAAAAAAGTAAGTCAATACATGTATAGAAACTGAATGATCACCTACCTGTTACACACTTGCAGACAGATAGTATCGAGTTACACACAGTTGCAGATGCACAGACCCTTGGTTCATGCGGTCCGGAAGACCTTTAAGACAAAAAAAGAAAGTCAATACATGTATAGAAACTGAATGATCACCTACCTGTTACACACTTGCAGACAGATTGACAGCGAGCCACACACACAGTGGAAATAGAAAGACTCTTGTTGGCTGTATACACTATCAGGAGGGGGGGAGCCATTGGTCCTAAAAGCTTGTAAGACAACGAAAAGGCAATACATGTATACAAACTGAATGATCACCTACCTGTTACACACTTGCAGACAGATAGTAGCGAGTCACACACAGTTGCAGATGGACAGACCCTTGCTTCTTGCGGTCCGAAAAACCTGTAACACAAAAAAGTAAGTAAATACATGTATAGAAACTGAATGATCACCAACCCGTTACACACTTGCAGACAGATAGTAGCGAGTCACACACAGTTGCAGATGCACAGACCCTTGGTTCATGCGGTCAGAAAAACCTGTAACACAAAAAAGAAAGTCAATACATGTATAGAAACCGAATGATCAACTACCTGTTACACACTTGCAGACAGATTGATAGCGAGCCACACACACATAGTGGCACCGGAAAGCCCCTTGGTTCATGCGGTCCGAAAAACCTGTAAGACAAAAAAAGAAAGTCAATACATGTATAGAAACTGAATGATCACCTACCTGTTACACACTTGCAGACAGAGAGTAGCGAGTCAAACACAGTTGCAGATGCACAGACCCTTGGTTCGTGTGGTCCAAAAGACCTTTAAGACAAAAAAAAGAAAGTCAATACATGTATAGAAACTGAATGATCACCTACCTGTTACACACTTGCAGACAGATAGTAGCGAGTCAAACACAGTTGCAGATGCACAGACCCTTGGTTCATGTGGTCCGAAAAACCTTTAAGACAAAAAAAGAAAGTCAATACATGTATAGAAACTGAATGATCACCTACCTGTTACACACTTGCAGACAGATTGATAGCGAGCCACACACACAGTGGCAATGGAAAGACCCTTGGTTCATGCGGTCCGACAAACCTGTAAGAAAAAAAAAAAAAAAAGTCAATACATGTATAGAAACTGAATGATCACCTACTTATTACACACTTGAAGACAGATAGTAGCGAGTCACACACAGTTGCAGATGCACAGACCCTTGGTTCATGTGGTCCGAAAAACCTTTAAGACAAAAAAAAGAAAGTCAATACATGTATAGAAACTGAATGATCACCTACCTGTTACACATTTACAGACAGATTGATAGCGAGCC
This sequence comes from Salminus brasiliensis, assembly GCF_030463535.1. NCBI lineage: Eukaryota > Metazoa > Chordata > Actinopteri > Characiformes > Bryconidae > Salminus > Salminus brasiliensis. Next base: position 10,062,465 of record NC_132881.1, on the reverse strand, counting down.
ACACACACAGTGGCAATGGAAAGACCCTTGGTTCATGCGGTACGAAAAACCTGTAAGACAAAAAAAAAAAAAAGTCAATACATGTATAGAAACTGAATGATCACCTACTTATTACACACTTGCAGACAGATAGTAGCGAGTCAAACACAGTTTCAGATGCACAGACCCTTGGTTCATGCGGTCCGAAAGATCTTTAAGACAAAAAAAGAAAGTCAATACATGTATAAAAACTGAATGATCACCTACCTGTTACACACTTGCAGACAGATAGTAGCGAGTCACACACAGTTGCAGATGCACAGACCCTTGGTTCATGAGGTCCGAAAAACCTGTAAGACAAAAAAATTAAGTCAATACATGTATAGAAACTGAATGATCACTTACCTGTTACACACTTGCACACAGATCGTAGCGAATCACACACAGTTGCAGATGCACAGACCCTTGGTTCATGTGGTCCGAAAGACCTTTCAGACAGAAAAAGAAAGTCAGTACATGTATAGAAACTGAATGATCACCAACTTGTTACACACTTGCAGACAGATTGATAGAGAGCCACACACAGTGGAAATGGAAAGACCCTTGGTTCATGTGGTCCGAAAAACCTGTAAGACAAAAAAAGAAAGTCAATACATGTATAGAAACTAAATGATCACCTACCTGTTGCACACTTGCAGACAGATAGTAGCGAGTCACACACAGTTGCAGATGCACAGACCCTTGGTTCAACGCGATCGAAAGACCTTTAAGACAGAAAATGAAAGTCAGAACATGTATAGAAACTGAATGATCACCTACCTGTTACACACTTGTAGACAGATAGTAGCAACTCACTCACAGTGGCAATGAAAAGAACCTTGGTTCATGCGGTCCGAAAAACCTGTAAGACAAAAAAAAAGAAAGTCAATACATGTATAGAAACTGAATGATCACTTACCTGTTACACACTTGCACACAGATTGTAGCGAATCACACACAGTTGCAGATGCACAGACCCTTGGTTCATGTGGTCCGAAAAACCTTTAAGACAAAAAAAGAAAGTCAATACATGTATAGAAACTGAATGATCACCTACCTGTTACACACTTGCAGACAGATTGATAGCGAGCCACACACACAGTGGCAATGGAAAGACCCTTGGTTCATGCGGTCCGACAAACCTGTAAGAAAAAAAAAAAAAAAAAGTCAATACATGTATAGAAACTGAATGATCACCTACTTATTACACACTTGAAGACAGATAGTAGCGAGTCACACACAGTTGCAGATGCACAGACCCTTGGTTCATGTGGTCCGAAAAACCTTTAAGACAAAAAAAAGAAAGTCAATACATGTATAGAAACTGAATGATCACCTACCTGTTACACATTTACAGACAGATTGATAGCGAGCCACACACACAGTGGCAATGGAAAGACCCTTGGTTCATGCGGTACGAAAAACCTGTAAGACAAAAAAAAAAAAAAGTCAATACATGTATAGAAACTGAATGATCACCTACTTATTACACACTTGCAGACAGATAGTAGCGAGTCAAACACAGTTTCAGATGCACAGACCCTTGGTTCATGCGGTCCGAAAGATCTTTAAGACAAAAAAAGAAAGTCAATACATGTATAAAAACTGAATGATCACCTACCTGTTACACACTTGCAGACAGATAGTAGCGAGTCACACACAGTTGCAGATGCACAGACCCTTGGTTCATGAGGTCCGAAAAATCTGTAAGACAAAAAAAGAAAGTCAAAACATGTATAGAAACTGAATGATCACCTACCTGTTACACACTTGCAGAGAGATAGTAGCGAGCTACACACAGTTGCAGATGCACAGACCCTTGGTTCATGAGGTCCGAAAAACCTGTAAGATAAAAAAAGAAAGTCAATACATGTATAGAAACTGAATGATCACCTACCAGTTACACACTTGCAGACAGATTGATAGCGAGCCACACACACAGTTGCAATGGGAAGACCCTTGGTTCATGCGGTCCGAAAAACCTGTAAGACAAAAAAATTAAGTCAATACATGTATAGAAACTGAATGATCACTTACCTGTTACACACTTGCACACAGATCGTAGCGAATCACACACAGTTGCAGATGCACAGACCCTTGGTTCATGTGGTCCGAAAGACCTTTCAGACAGAAAAAGAAAGTCAGTACATGTATAGAAACTAAATGATCACCTACCTGTTACACACTTGCAGACAGATTGATAGCGAGCCACACACACAGTGGCAATGTAAAGTCCCTGGGTTCATGCGGTCCGAAAAATGTGTAAGACAAAAATAGAAAGTCAATACATGTATAGAAACTGAATGATCACCTACCTGTTACACACTTGCAGACAGATAGTAGCGAGTCACACACAGTTGCAGATGCACAGACCCTTGGTTCATGCGGTCCGAAAACCCTGTAAGACAAAAAATGAAAGTCAGAACATGTATAGAAACTGAATGATCACCTACCTGTTACACACTTGCAGACAGATTGATAGCGAGCCACACACACAGTGGCAATGTAAAGTCCCTGGGTTCATGCGGTCCGAAAAACATGTAAGACAAAAAAGAAAGTCAATACATGTATAGAAACTGAATGATCACCAACCAATTAGTTGCAGATGCACAGACCCTTGGTTCATGCGGTCCGAAAAACCTTTAAGACAAAAAATGAAAGTCAGTACATGTATAGAAACTGAAAGATCACCTACTTGTTATACACTTGCAGACAGAGAGTAGCGAGTCACACACAGTTGCAGATGCACAGACCCTTGGTTCATGTGGTCCGAACAACATGTAAGACAAAAATAGAAAGTCAATACATGTATAGAAACTGAATGATCACCAACTTGTTACACACTTGCAGACAGATTGATAGAGAGCCACACACAGTGGAAATGGAAAGACCCTTGGTTCATGTGGTCCGAAAAACCTGTAAGACAAAAAAAGAAAGTCAATACATGTATAGAAACTAAATGATCACCTACCTGTTGCACACTTGCAGACAGATAGTAGCGAGTCACACACAGTTGCAGATGCACAGACCCTTGGTTCAACGCGATCGAAAGACCTTTAAGACAGAAAATGAAAGTCAGAACATGTATAGAAACTGAATGATCACCTACCTGTTACACACTTGTAGACAGATAGTAGCAACTCACTCACAGTGGCAATGAAAAGAACCTTGGTTCATGCGGTCCGAAAAACCTGTAAGACAAAAAAAAGAAAGTCAATACATGTATAGAAACTGAATGATCACTTACCTGTTACACACTTGCACACAGATTGTAGCGAATCACACACAGTTGCAGATGCACAGACCCTTGGTTCATGTGGTCCGAAAAACCTTTAAGACAAAAAAAGAAAGTCAATACATGTATAGAAACTGAATGATCACCTACCTGTTACACACTTGCAGACAGATTGATAGCGAGCCACACACACAGTGGCAATGGAAAGACCCTTGGTTCATGCGGTCCGACAAACCTGTAAGAAAAAAAAAAAAAAAAAAGTCAATACATGTATAGAAACTGAATGATCACCTACTTATTACACACTTGAAGACAGATAGTAGCGAGTCACACACAGTTGCAGATGCACAGACCCTTGGTTCATGTGGTCCGAAAAACCTTTAAGACAAAAAAAAGAAAGTCAATACATGTATAGAAACTGAATGATCACCTACCTGTTACACATTTACAGACAGATTGATAGCGAGCCACACACACAGTGGCAATGGAAAGACCCTTGGTTCATGCGGTACGAAAAACCTGTAAGACAAAAAAAAAAAAAAGTCAATACATGTATAGAAACTGAATGATCACCTACTTATTACACACTTGCAGACAGATAGTAGCGAGTCACACACAGTTGCAGACGCACAGAACCTTGGTTCATGCGGTCCGAAAAACCTGTAAGAAACAAAAAGAAAGTCAGAACATGTATAGAAACTGAATGATCACCCACCTGTTACACAATTGCAAACAGATAGTAGCAATTCACACACAGTTGCTGATGCACAGACCCTTGGTTCATGCGGTCCGAAAAACCTGTAAGACAAAAAACAAAAAGTCAATACATGTATAGAAACTGAATGATCACCTACCTGTTACACACTTGCAGACAGATTGATAGCGAGCCACACACACAGTGGCAAACAGATAGTAGCGAGTCACACACAGTTGCAGATGCACAGACCCTTGGTTCATGTGGTCCGAAAGACCTTTAAGACAAAAAAAGAAAGTCAATACATGTATAGAAACTGAATGATCACCTACTTGTTAGACAGTTGCAGACAGATAGACAGTGAGCCATACACAGATGCAGATGGATGGATGGAACCTTGATGGACAGATCCAACATCAGAGAGGGAGGGGATAATAACATCCTCAGAACCTGTAAGACAACAAATAAAGTCAATACAGGTTTTGAAACTGAAATATCACTTACCTTTAACCCAGTTGCAGAACATTAGACAGCGAGCAAGACAGCTACAGATGGACAGACTGTGGTGGCTGGATGCATGGTCAGGGAGGGAGGGGCTCATGGGGTCATGAACCTGTAAGACAAAAAAAGAAAGTCAATACATGTATAGTAACTGAATGATCACCTACCTGTTACACACTTGCAGACAGATAGTAGGGAATCACACACAGTTGCAGATACACAGACCCTTGGTTCTTGTGGTCCGAAAAACCTGTAAGACAAAAAAAAGAAAGTCAATACATGTATAAAACAGAATGATCACCTACCTGTTACACACTTGCAGACAGATAGTAGAGAGTCACACACAGTTGCAGATGCACAGACCCTTGGTTCATGTGGTCCGAAAAACCTGTAAGACAAAAAAAGAAAGTCAATACATGTATAGAAACTGAATGATCACCAACCTGTTACACACTTGCAGACAGATAGTAGCGAGTCACACACAGTTGCAGATGCACAGACCCTTGGTTCATGTGGTCCGAAAAACTTGTAAGACAAAAAAAGAAAGTCAATACATGTATAGAAACTGAATGATCACCTACCTGTTACACACTTGCAGACAGAGAGTAGCGAATAAAACACAGTTGCAGTTGCACAGACCCTTGGTTCATGTGGTCCGAAAAACCTGTAAGACAAAAAAAGAAAGTCAAAACAGTTATAGAAACTGAATGATCACTTACCTGTTACACACTTGCAGACAGATAGTAGCGAGTCACACACAGTTGCAGATGCACAGACCTTTGGTTCATGCGGTTCGAAAAACCTGTAAGACAAAAAACAGAAAGTCAATACATGTATAAAAACTGAATGATCACCTACCTGTTACACACTTGCAGACAGATTGATAGCGAGCCACACACACAGTGGCAAACAGATAGTAGCGAGTCACACACAGTTGCAGATGCACAGACCCTTGGTTCATGTGGTCCGAAAGACCTTTAAGACAAAAAAAAGAAAGTCAATACATGTATAGAAACTGAATTATCACTTACCTGTTACACACTAGCAGACAGATAGTAGCGAGTCACACACAGTTGCAGATCAATTCATGTATAAAACTGAATAATCCCTTACCTGTTACACACTTGCAGACAGAGAGTAGCGAGTCACACACAGTTGCAGATGCACAGACCCTTGGTTCATGCGGTCTGAAAAACCTGTAAGAAAGAAAAAGAAAGTCAAAACATGTATAGAAACTGAATGATCACCTACCAGTTACACAATTGCAAACAGATAGTAGCGAGTCACACACAGTTGCAGATCAATTCATGTATAAAACTGAATAATCACTTACCTGTTACACACTTGCAGACAGATAGTAGCGAGTCACACACAGTTGCAGATGCACAGACCCTTGGTTCATGTGGTCCGAAAGACCTTTAAGACAAAAAAAGAAAGTCAATACATGTATAGAAACTAAATAATCACCTACCTGTTACACACTTGCAGACAGATTGATAGCGAGCCACACACACAGTGGTAATGGAAAGACCCTTGGTTCATGCGGTCCGAAAAACCTGTAAGACAATAAAAAAAGTCAATACATGTATAGAAACTGAATGATCACTTACCTGTTACACACTTGCAGACAGAGAGTAGCGAATAAAACACAGTTGCAGATGCACAGACCCTTGGTTCATGTGGTCCGAAAAATCTGTAAGACAAAAAAAGAAAGTCAAAACATGTATAGAAACTGAATGATCACCTACCTGTTACACACTTGCAGAGAGATAGTAGCGAGCTACACACAGTTGCAGATGCACAGACCCTTGGTTCATGAGGTCCGAAAAACCTGTAAGATAAAAAAAGAAAGTCAATACATGTATAGAAACTGAATGATCACCTACCAGTTACACACTTGCAGACAGATTGATAGCGAGCCACACACACAGTTGCAATGGGAAGACCCTTGGTTCATGCGGTCCGAAAAACCTGTAAGACAAAAAAATTAAGTCAATACATGTATAGAAACTGAATGATCACTTACCTGTTACACACTTGCACACAGATCGTAGCGAATCACACACAGTTGCAGATGCACAGACCCTTGGTTCATGTGGTCCGAAAGACCTTTCAGACAGAAAAAGAAAGTCAGTACATGTATAGAAACTAAATGATCACCTACCTGTTACACACTTGCAGACAGATTGATAGCGAGCCACACACACAGTGGCAATGTAAAGTCCCTGGGTTCATGCGGTCCGAAAAATGTGTAAGACAAAAATAGATAGTCAATACATGTATAGAAACTGAATGATCACCTACCTGTTACACACTTGCAGACAGATAGTAGCGAGTCACACACAGTTGCAGATGCACAGACCCTTGGTTCATGCGGTCCGAAAAACCTGTAAGACAAAAAATGAAAGTCAGAACATGTATAGAAACTGAATGATCACCTACCTGTTACACACTTGCAGACAGATTGATAGCGAGCCACACACACAGTGGCAATGTAAAGTCCCTGGGTTCATGCGGTCCGAAAAACATGTAAGACAAAAAAGAAAGTCAATACATGTATAGAAACTGAATGATCACCAACCAATTAGTTGCAGATGCACAGACCCTTGGTTCATGCGGTCCGAAAAACCTTTAAGACAAAAAAAGAAAGTCAATACATGTATAGAAACTAAATGATCACCTACCTGTTGCACACTTGCAGACAGATAGTAGCGAGTCACACACAGTTGCAGATGCACAGACCCTTGGTTCAACGCGATCGAAAGACCTTTAAGACAGAAAATGAAAGTCAGAACATGTATAGAAACTGAATGATCACCTACCTGTTACACACTTGTAGACAGATAGTAGCAACTCACTCACAGTGGCAATGAAAAGAACCTTGGTTCATGCGGTCCGAAAAACCTGTAAGACAAAAAAAAAGAAAGTCAATACATGTATAGAAACTGAATGATCACTTACCTGTTACACACTTGCACACAGATTGTAGCGAATCACACACAGTTGCAGATGCACAGACCCTTGGTTCATGTGGTCCGAAAAACCTTTAAGACAAAAAAAGAAAGTCAATACATGTATAGAAACTGAATGATCACCTACCTGTTACACACTTGCAGACAGATTGATAGCGAGCCACACACACAGTGGCAATGGAAAGACCCTTGGTTCATGCGGTCCGACAAACCTGTAAGAAAAAAAAAAAAAAAAAAGTCAATACATGTATAGAAACTGAATGATCACCTACTTATTACACACTTGAAGACAGATAGTAGCGAGTCACACACAGTTGCAGATGCACAGACCCTTGGTTCATGTGGTCCGAAAAACCTTTAAGACAAAAAAAAGAAAGTCAATACATGTATAGAAACTGAATGATCACCTACCTGTTACACATTTACAGACAGATTGATAGCGAGCCACACACACAGTGGCAATGGAAAGACCCTTGGTTCATGCGGTACGAAAAACCTGTAAGACAAAAAAAAAAAAAAGTCAATACATGTATAGAAACTGAATGATCACCTACTTATTACACACTTGCAGACAGATAGTAGCGAGTCACACACAGTTGCAGACGCACAGAACCTTGGTTCATGCGGTCCGAAAAACCTGTAAGAAACAAAAAGAAAGTCAGAACATGTATAGAAACTGAATGATCACCCACCTGTTACACAATTGCAAACAGATAGTAGCAATTCACACACAGTTGCTGATGCACAGACCCTTGGTTCATGCGGTCCGAAAAACCTGTAAGACAAAAAACAAAAAGTCAATACATGTATAGAAACTGAATGATCACCTACCTGTTACACACTTGCAGACAGATTGATAGCGAGCCACACACACAGTGGCAAACAGATAGTAGCGAGTCACACACAGTTGCAGATGCACAGACCCTTGGTTCATGTGGTCCGAAAGACCTTTAAGACAAAAAAAGAAAGTCAATACATGTATAGAAACTGAATGATCACCTACTTGTTAGACAGTTGCAGACAGATAGACAGTGAGCCATACACAGATGCAGATGGATGGATGGAACCTTGATGGACAGATCCAACATCAGAGAGGGAGGGGATAATAACATCCTCAGAACCTGTAAGACAACAAATAAAGTCAATACAGGTTTTGAAACTGAAATATCACTTACCTTTAACCCAGTTGCAGAACATTAGACAGCGAGCAAGACAGCTACAGATGGACAGACTGTGGTGGCTGGATGCATGGTCAGGGAGGGAGGGGCTCATGGGGTCATGAACCTGTAAGACAAAAAAAGAAAGTCAATACATGTATAGTAACTGAATGATCACCTACCTGTTACACACTTGCAGACAGATAGTAGGGAATCACACACAGTTGCAGATACACAGACCCTTGGTTCTTGTGGTCCGAAAAACCTGTAAGACAAAAAAAAGAAAGTCAATACATGTATAGAAACTGAATGATCACTTACCTGTTACACACTTGCAGACAGATAGTAGCGAGTAACACACAGTTGCAGATGCACAGACCCTTGGTTCATGTGGTCCGAAAAACCTGTAAGACAAAAAAAGCAAGTCAATAAATGTATAGAAACTGAATGATCACTTACCTGTTACACACTTGCAGACAGTTAGTAGCGAATCAAACACAGTTGCAGATGCACAGACCCTTGGTTCATGTGGTCCGAAAAACCTGTAAGACAAAAAAAGAAAGTCAATACATGTATAAAACAGAATGATCACCTACCTGTTACACACTTGCAGACAGATAGTAGAGAGTCACACACAGTTGCAGATGCACAGACCCTTGGTTCATGTGGTCCGAAAAACCTGTAAGACAAAAAAAGAAAGTCAATACATGTATAGAAACTGAATGATCACCAACCTGTTACACACTTGCAGACAGATAGTAGCGAGTCACACACAGTTGCAGATGCACAGACCCTTGGTTCATGTGGTCCGAAAAACTTGTAAGACAAAAAAAGAAAGTCAATACATGTATAGAAACTGAATGATCACCTACCTGTTACACACTTGCAGACAGAGAGTAGCGAATAAAACACAGTTGCAGATGCACAGACCCTTGGTTCATGTGGTCCGAAAAACCTGTAAGACAAAAAAAGAAAGTCAAAACAGTTATAGAAACTGAATGATCACTTACCTGTTACACACTTGCAGACAGATAGTAGCGAGTCACACACAGTTGCAGATGCACAGACCTTTGGTTCATGCGGTTCGAAAAACCTGTAAGACAAAAAACAGAAAGTCAATACATGTATAAAAACTGAATGATCACCTACCTGTTACACACTTGCAGACAGATTGATAGCGAGCCACACACACAGTGGCAAACAGATAGTAGCGAGTCACACACAGTTGCAGATGCACAGACCCTTGGTTCATGTGGTCCGAAAGACCTTTAAGACAAAAAAAAGAAAGTCAATACATGTATAGAAACTGAATTATCACTTACCTGTTACACACTAGCAGACAGATAGTAGCGAGTCACACACAGTTGCAGATCAATTCATGTATAAAACTGAATAATCCCTTACCTGTTACACACTTGCAGACAGAGAGTAGCGAGTCACACACAGTTGCAGATGCACAGACCCTTGGTTCATGCGGTCTGAAAAACCTGTAAGAAAGAAAAAGAAAGTCAAAACATGTATAGAAACTGAATGATCACCTACCAGTTACACAATTGCAAACAGATAGTAGCGAGTCACACACAGTTGCAGATCAATTCATGTATAAAACTGAATAATCACTTACCTGTTACACACTTGCAGACAGATAGTAGCGAGTCACACACAGTTGCAGATGCACAGACCCTTGGTTCATGTGGTCCGAAAGACCTTTAAGACAAAAAAAGAAAGTCAATACATGTATAGAAACTGAATAATCACCTACCTGTTACACACTTGCAGACAGATTGATAGCGAGCCACACACACAGTGGTAATGGAAAGACCCTTGGTTCATGCGGTCCGAAAAACCTGTAAGACAATAAAAAAAGTCAATACATGTATAGAAACTGAATGATCACTTACCTGTTACACACTTGCAGACAGATAGTAGTGAGTCACACACAGTTGCAGATGCACAGAACCTTGGTTCCTGCGGTCCGAAAAACCTGTAAGAAAGAAAAAGAAAGTCAAAACATGTATAGAAACTGAATGATCACCTACCTGTTACACAATTGCAAACAGATAGTAGCGAGTCACACACAGCTGCAGATCAATTCATGTATAAAACAGAATGATCTCCAACCTGTTACACACTTGCAGACAGATAGTAGCGAGTCACACACAGTTGCAGATGCACAGACCCTTGGTTCATGTGGTCCGAAAGCCCTTTAAGACAAAAAAAAGAAACTCAATACATGTATAGAAACTGAATGATCACCTACCTGTTACACACTTGCAGACAGATAGTAGCGAGTCACACACAGTTGCAGATGCACAGACCCTTGGTTCATGTGGTCCGAAAAACCTGTAAGACAAAAAAAGAAAGTCAATACATGTATAGAAACTGAATGATCACCTACCTGTTACACACTTGCAGACAGATTGACAGCGAGCCACACACACAGTGGCAATGGAAAGACCCTTGGTTCATGAGGTCCGAAAAACCTGTAAGACAAAAAAAAAAGTCAATACATGTATAGAAACTGAATGATCACTTACCTGTTACACACTTGCAGACAGATAGTAGCGAGTCACACACAGTTGCAGATGCACAGACCCTTGGTTCATGTGGTCCGAAAAACCTGTAAGACAAAAAAAGAAAGTCAATACACGTATAGAAACTGAATGATCACCTACCTGTTACACACTTGCAGACAGATTGATAGCGAGCCACACACACAGAGGCAATGGAAAGACCCTTGGTTCATGCGGTCCGAAAAACCTGTAAGACAATAAAAAAAGTCAATACATGTATAGAAACTGAATGATCACTTACCTGTTACACACTTGCAGACAGAGAGTAGCGAATAAAACACAGTTGCAGATGCACAGACCCTTGGTTCATGTGGTCCGAAAAACCTGTAAGACAAAAAAAGAAAGTCAAAACAGTTATTGAAACTGAATGATCACTTACCTGTTACACACTTGCAGACAGATAGTAGCGAGTCACACACAGTTGCAGATGCACAGACCTTTGGTTCATGCGGTTCGAAAAACCTGTAAGACAAAAAACAGAAAGTCAATACATGTATAAAAACTGAATGATCACCTACCTGTTACACACTTGCAGACAGATTGATAGCGAGCCACACACACAGTGGCAATGGAAAGACCCTTGGTTCATGCGGTCCGAAAAACCTGTAAGACAAAAAAAAAAGTCAATACATGTATAGAAACTGAATGATCACCAACCTGTTACACACTTGCAGACAGATAGCAGCGAGTCACACACAGTTGCAGATGCACAGACCCTTGGTTCATGTGGTCCGAAAAACTTGTAAGACAAAAAAAGAAAGTCAATACATGTATAGAAACTGAATGATCACCTACCTGTTACACACTTGCAGACAGAGAGTAGCGAATAAAACACAGTTGCAGATGCACAGACCCTTGGTTCATGTGGTCCGAAAGACCTTTAAGACAAAAAAAAGAAAGTCAATACATGTATAGAAACTGAATTATCACTTACCTGTTACACACTAGCAGACAGATAGTAGCGAGTCACACACAGTTGCAGATCAATTCATGTATAAAACTGAATAATCCCTTACCTGTTACACACTTGCAGACAGAGAGTATCGAGTCACACACAGTTGCAGATGCACAGACCCTTGGTTCATGCGGTCTGAAAAACCTGTAAGAAAGAAAAAGAAAGTCAAAACATGTATAGAAACTGAATGATCACCTACCAGATACACAATTGCAAACAGATAGTAGCGAGTCACACACAGTTGCAGATCAATTCATGTATAAAACTGAATAATCACTTACCTGTTACACACTTGCAGACAGATAGTAGCGAGTCACACACAGTTGCAGATGCACAGACCCGTGGTTCATGTGGTCCGAAAGACCTTTAAGACAAAAAAAGAAAGTCAATACATGTATAGAAACTGAATAATCACCTACCTGTTACACACTTGCAGACAGATTGATAGCGAGCCACACACACAGTGGTAATGGAAAGACCCTTGGTTCATGCGGTCCGAAAAACCTGTAAGACAATAAAAAAAGTCAATACATGTATAGAAACTGAATGATCACTTACCTGTTACACACTTGCAGACAGAGAGTAGCGAATAAAACACAGTTGCAGATGCACAGACCCTTGGTTCATGTGGTCCGAAAAACCTGTAAGACAAAAAAAGAAAGTCAAAACAGTTATAGAAACTGAATGATCACTTACCTGTTACACACTTGCAGACAGATAGTAGCGAGTCACACACAGTTGCAGATGCACAGACCTTTGGTTCATGCGGTTCGAAAAACCTGTAAGACAAAAAACAGAAAGTCAATACATGTATAAAAACTGAATGATCACCTACCTGTTACACACTTGCAGACAGATTGATAGCGAGCCACACACACAGTGGCAATGGAAAGACCCTTGGTTCATGCGGTCCGAAAAACCTGTAAGACAAAAAAAAAAGTCAATACATGTATAGAAACTGAATGATCACCAACCTGTTACACACTTGCAGACAGATAGTAGCGAGTCACACACAGTTGCAGATGCACAGACCCTTGGTTCATGTGGTCCGAAAAACTTGTAAGACAAAAAAAGAAAGTCAATACATGTATAGAAACTGAATGATCACCTACCTGTTACACACTTGCAGACAGAGAGTAGCGAATAAAACACAGTTGCAGATGCACAGACCCTTGGTTCATGTGGTCCGAAAGACCTTTAAGACAAAAAAAAGAAAGTCAATACATGTATAGAAACTGAATTATCACTTACCTGTTACACACTAGCAGACAGATAGTAGCGAGTCACACACAGTTGCAGATCAATTCATGTATAAAACTGAATAATCCCTTACCTGTTACACACTTGCAGACAGAGAGTAGCGAGTCACACACAGTTGCAGATGCACAGACCCTTGGTTCATGTGGTCCGAAAGACCTTTAAGACAAAAAAAGAAAGTCAATACATGTATAGAAACTGAATAATCACCTACCTGTTACACACTTGCAGACAGATTGATAGCGAGCCACACACACAGTGGTAATGGAAAGACCCTTGGTTCATGCGGTCCGAAAAACCTGTAAGACAATAAAAAAAGTCAATACATGTATAGAAACTGAATGATCACTTACCTGTTACACACTTGCAGACAGATAGTAGTGAGTCACACACAGTTGCAGATGCACAGAACCTTGGTTCCTGCGGTCCGAAAAACCTGTAAGAAAGAAAAAGAAAGTCAAAACATGTATAGAAACTGAATGATCACCTACCTGTTACACAATTGCAAACAGATAGTAGCGAGTCACACACAGCTGCAGATCAATTCATGTATAAAACAGAATGATCTCCAACCTGTTACACACTTGCAGACAGATAGTAGCGAGTCACACACAGTTGCAGATGCACAGACCCTTGGTTCATGTGGTCCGAAAAACCTGTAAGACAAAAAAAGAAAGTCAATACATGTATAGAAACTGAATGATCACCTACCTGTTACACACTTGCAGACAGATTGACAGCGAGCCACACACACAGTGGCAATGGAAAGACCCTTGGTTCATGAGGTCCGAAAAACCTGTAAGACAAAAAAAAAAGTCAATACATGTATAGAAACTGAATGATCACTTACCTGTTACACACTTGCAGACAGATAGTAGCGAGTCACACACAGTTGCAGATGCACAGACCCTTGGTTCATGTGGTCCGAAAAACCTGTAAGACAAAAAAAGAAAGTCAATACACGTATAGAAACTGAATGATCACCTACCTGTTACACACTTGCAGACAGATTGATAGCGAGCCACACACACAGTGGCAATGGAAAGACCCTTGGTTCATGCTGTCTGAAAAACCTGTAAGACAAAAAAAGAAAGTCAATACATGTATAGAAACTGAATGATCACCTACCTGTTACACACTTGCAGACAGATAGTAGCGAGTCACACACAGTTGCAGATGCACAGACTCTTGGTTCATGTGGTCCGTAAAACCTGTAAGACAAAAAAAGAAAGTCAATAAATGTATAGAAACTGAATGATCACTTACCTGTTACACACTTGCAGACAGTTAGTAGCGAATCAAACACAGTTGCAGATGCACAGACCCTTGGTTCAAGTGGTCCGAAAAACCTGTAAGACAAAAAAAGAAAGTCAATACATGTATAGAAACTGAATGATCACTTACCTGTTACACACTTGCAGACAGATAGTAGCGAGTCAAACACAGTTGCAGATGCACAGACCCTTGGTTCATGCGGTCCGAAAAACCTGTAAGAGAGAAAAAGAAAGTCAAAATATGTATAGAAACTGAATGATCACCTACCTGTTACACACTTGCAGACAGAGTAGCGAGTCACACACAGTTGCAGATGCACAGAGTCTTGGTTCATGTGGTCTGAAAAACCTGTAAGACAAAAAAAAAGAAAGTCAAAACATGTATAGAAACTAAATGATCACCTACCTGTTACACACTTGCAGACAGATTGATAGCGAGTCAAACACAGAATGGAAATGGAAAGACCCTTGGTTCATGCGGTCCGAATAACCTGTAAGACAAAAAAAGAAAGTCAATACATGTATAGAAACTGAATGATTACCAACCTGTTACACACTTGCAGACAGAGAGTAGCGAGTCACACACAGTTGCAGATGCACAGAACCTTAATTCATGTGGTCCGAAAGACTTTTAAGACAAAAAAAGAAAGTCAATACATGTATAGAAACTGAATGATCACCTATCTGTTACACACTTGCAGACAGATTGATAGCGAGCCACACACACAGTGCATACAGCCAACAATAGTCTTTCCATTGCCACTATCAGGAAGGGGGGAGCCATTGGCCCTGATAGCCTGTAAGACAACGAAAAGGCAATACATGTATAGAAACTGAATGATCACTTACCTGTAACACACTTGCATACAGATAGTAGCAAGACACACACAGTTGCAGATGCACAGACCCTTGATTCATGTGGCCCAAAAAACCTGTAAGACAAAAAAAGAAAGTCAATACATGTATAGAAACTGAATGATCACCTACCTGTTACACATTTGCAGACAGATTGATAGCGAGCCACACACACAGTGCATACAGCCAACAATAGTCTTTCCATTGCCACTATCAGGAAGGAGGGAGCCATTGGCCCTGATAGCCTGTAAGACAACGAAAAGGCAATACATGTATAGAAACTGAATGATTACTTACCTGTAACACACTTGCAGATAGATAGTAGCGAGACACACACAGTTGCAGATGCACAGACCCTTGGTTCATGAGGTCTGAAAAACCTGTAAGACAAAAAAGAAAGTCAATATATGTATAGAAACTGAATGATTACCAACCTGTTACACACTTGCAGACAGAGAGTAGCGATTCACACACAGTTGCAGATGCACAGAACCTTGGTTCATGAGGTCCGAAAGACCTTAAAGACAAAAAAAGAAAGTCAATACATGTATAGAAACTGAATGATCACTTACCTGTAACACACTTGCAGACAGATAGTAGCGAGTCACACACAGTTGCAGATATAATGACTCTTGGTTCATGTGGTCCGAAAAACCTGCAAGACAAAAAAAGAAAGTCAATACATGTATAGAAACTGAATGATCACCTAGCTGTTACACACTTGCAGACAGATAGTAGCGAGTCACACATAGTTGCAGATGCACAGAGCCTTGATTCATGAGGTCCGAAAGGCCTTTAAGACAAAAAAAGAAATTCAATACATGTATAGAAACTGAATGATCACCTACCTATAACACACTTGCAGATAGATAGTAGCGAGTCACACACAGTTGCATATGCACAGACTATTGGTTCATGAGGTCCGAAAAACATGTAAGACAAAAAAAGAAAGTCAATACATGTATAAAAACTGAATATTCACCTAGCTGTTACACACTTGCAGACAGATAGTAGCGAGTCACTCAAAGTTGCAGATGCACAGACCCTTGGTTCATGCGGTACGAAAAACTTTTAAGACAAAAAAAAAAAGTCAATACATGTATATAAACTGAATGATCACCTACCTGTTACACACTTGCAGACAGAGAGTAGCGAGTCACACACAGTTGCAGATGCACAGAGCCTTGGTTCATGTGGTCCGAAAAACCTGTAAGACAAAAAAAAGAAAGTCAAAACATGTATAGAAACTAAATGATCACCTACCTGTTACACACTTGCAGACAGATTGATAGCGAGCCAAAAACACAGTGGCAATGGAAAGACCCTTGGTTCATGCGGTCCGAATAACCTGTAAGACAAAAAAAGAAAGTCAATACATGTATAGAAACGGAATGATCACCTACCTGTTACACACTTGCAGACAGAGAGTAGCGATTCACACACAGTTGCAGATGCACAGAGCCTTGGTTCATGTGGTCCGAAAAACCTGTAAGACAAAAAGAAGAAAGTCAACACATGTATAGAAACTAAATGATCACCTACCTGTTACACACTTGCAGACAGATTGATAGCGAGCCAAACACACAGTGGCAATGGAAAGACCCTTGGTTCATGCGGTCCGAATAACCTGTAAGACAAAAAAAGAAAGTCAATACATGTATAGAAACGGAATGATCACCTACCTGTTACACACTTGCAGACAGACAGTAGCGATTCACATACAGTTGCAGATGCACAGAACCTTGGTTCATGTGGTCCGAAAGACCTTTAAGACAAAAAAAGAAAGTCAATACATGTATAGAAACTGAATGATCACCTACCTGTTACACACTTGCAGACAGATTGATAGCGAGCCACAAACACAGTGCATATAGCCAACAATAGTCTTTCCATTGCCACTATCAGGAAGGGGGGAGCCATTGGCCCTGATAGCCTGTAAGACAACGAAAAGGCAATACATGTATAGAAACTGAATGATTAATTACCTGTAGCACACTTGCAAACAGATAGTAGCGAGACACACACAGTTGCAGATGCACAGACCCTTGGTTCATGAGGTCTGAAAAACCTGTAAGACAAAAAAGAAAGTGAATACATGTATAGAAACTGAATGATTACCAACCTGTTACAGACTTGCAGACAGAGAGTAGTGATTCACACACAGTTGCAGATGCACAGAACCTTGGTTCATGTGGTCCAAAAGACCTTTAAGACAAAAAAAGAAAGTCAATACATGCATAGAAACTGAAAAATCACCTATCTATAACACACTTGCAGATAGATAGTAGCGAGTCACACACAGTTGCAGATGCACAGACCCTTGGTTCATGCGGTCCGAAAAACGTGTAAGACAAAAAAAGAAAGTCAATATATGTATAGAAACTGAATGATTACCAACCTGTTACACACTTGCAGACAGAGAGTAGCGAGTCACACACAGTTGCAGATGCACAGAGCCTTGGTTCATGTGGTCTGAAAAACCTGTAAGACAAAAAAAAGAAAGTCAAAACATGTATAGAAACTAAATGATCACCTACCTGTTACACACTTGCAGACAGATTGATAGCGAGCCAAACACACAGTGGCAATGGAAAGACCCTTGGTTCATGCGGTCCGAAAGACCTTTAAGACAAAAAAAAGAAAGTCAATACATGTATAGAAACTGAATGATCACCTACCTGTTACACACTTGCAGACAGATTGATAGCGAGCCACAAATACAGTGGCAATGGAAAGACCCTTGTTGGCTGTATGCACTATCAGGAAGTGGGAAGCCATTGGCCCTGATAGCCTGTAAGACAACGAAAAGGCAAAACATGTATAGAAATGAATGATCACCTACCTGTTACACACTTGCAGACAGAGAGTAGCGAGTCACACATAGTTGCAGATGCACAGACCCTTGGATCATGAGGTCTGAAAAACCTGTAAGACAAAAAAAGAAAGTTAACACATGTATAGAAATTGAATGATCACCTATCTGTTACACACTTGCAGACAGATTGATAGCGAGCCACACACACAGTGCATACAGCCAACAAGGGTCGTTCCATTGCCACTATCAGAAAGGGGGGAGCCATTGGTCCTGAAAGCCTGTAAGACAACGAAAAGGCAATACATGTATAGAAACTGAATGATCACCTACCTGTTACACACTTGCAGACAGATAGTAGCGAGTCACACACAGTTGCAGATGCACAGACCCTTGGTTCATGAGGTCCGAAAAACCTGTAAGACAAAAAAAGAAAGTCAAAACATGTATAGAAACTGAATGATCACCTACCTGTTACACACTTGCAGACAGATTGATAGCGAGCCACACACACAGTGGCTATGGAAAGACCCTGGGTTCATATGGTCCGAAAAACGTGTAAGACAAAAAAAGAAAGTCAATACATGTATAGAAACTGAATGATCACCAACCAATTAGTTGCAGATGCACAGTCCCTTGGTTTATGTGGTCCGAAAGACCTTTAAGACAAAAAAAAAGAAAGTCAATACATGTATCGAAACTGAATGATCACTTACCTGTTACACACTTGCAGAAGGATAGCGAGTCACACACAGTTACAGATGCACAGACCCTTGGTTCATGTGGTCCGAAAAACCTGTAAGACAAAAAAGAAAGTCAATACACGTATAGAAACTGAATGAACACTTACCTGTTACACACTTGCAGACAGATAGTAGCAACTCACTCACAGTGGCAACGGAAAGACCCTTGGTTAATGCGGTCCGAAAAACCTGTAAGACAAAAAAAGAAAGTCAATACACGTATAGAAACTGAATGATCACTTACCTGTTACACACTTGCAGACAGATAGTAGCGAGTCACACACAGTTGCAGATGCACAGACCCTTGGTTCATGCGTACCGAAAAACCTGTAAGACAAAAAAAGAAAGTCAATACATGTATAGAAACTGAATGAACACTTACCTGTTACACACTTGCAGATGCACAGACCCTTGGTTCATGCGGTCCGAAAAACCTTTAAGACAAAAAAAGAAAGTCAATACATGTATAGAAACTGAATGATTACCTACCTGTTACACACTTGCAGACAGATTGATAGCGAGCCACACACACAGTGGCAATGGAAAGACCCTTGTTTCATGCGGTCCGAAAAACCTGTAAGGCAAAAAAAAGATAGTCAATACATGTATAGAAATTGAATGATCACCTACCTGTTACACACTTGCAGACAGATAGCGAGTCACACACAGTTGCAGATGCACAGACCCTTGGTTCATGTGGTCCGAAAAACCTGTAAGACAAAAAAAGAAAGTCAATACATGTATAGAAACTGAATGATCACTTACCTGTTACACACTTGTAGACAGATAGTAGAAACTCACTCACAGTGGCAATGGAAAGACCCTTGGTTCATGCGGTCCGAAAAACCTGTAAGACAAAAAAAAGAAAGTCAATACATGTATAGAAACTGAATGATCACTTACCTGTTACACACTTGCACACAGATCGTAGCGAATCACACACAGTTGCAGATGCACAGACCCTTGGTTCATGTGGTCCGAAAGACCTTTAAGACAAAAAAAAGAAAGTCAATACATGTATAGAAACTGAATGATCACCTACCTGTTACACACTTGCAGACAGATTGACAGCGAGCCACACACACAGTGGAAATAGAAAGACTCTTGTTGGCTGTATACACTATCAGGAGGGGGGGAGCCATTGGTCCTGAAAGCTTGTAAGACAACGAAAAGGCAATACATGTATACAAACTGAATGATCACCTACCTGTTACACACTTGCAGACAGATAGTAGCGAGTCACACACAGTTGCAGATGGACAGACCCTTGCTTCTTGCGGTCCGAAAAACCTGTAACACAAAAAAGTAAGTAAATACATGTATAGAAACTGAATGATCACCAACCCGTTACACACGTGCAGACAGATAGTAGCGAGTCACACACAGTTGCAGATGCACAGACCCTTGGTTCATGCGGTCAGAAAAACCTGTAACACAAAAAAGAAAGTCAATACATGTATAGAAACTGAATGATCAACTACCTGTTACACACTTGCAGACAGATTGATAGCGAGCCACACACACATAGTGGCACCGGAAAGCCCCTTGGTTCATGCGGTCCGAAAAACCTGTAAGACAAAAAAAGAAAGTCAATACATGTATAGAAACTGAATGATCACCTACCTGTTACACACTTGCAGACAGAGAGTAGCGAGTCAAACACAGTTGCAGATGCACAGACCCTTGGTTCGTGTGGTCCAAAAGACCTTTAAGACAAAAAAAAGAAAGTCAATACATGTATAGAAACTGAATGATCACCTACCTGTTACACACTTGCAGACAGATAGTAGCGAGTCAAACACAGTTGCAGATGCACAGACCCTTGGTTCATGTGGTCCGAAAAACCTTTAAGACAAAAAAAGAAAGTCAATACATGTATAGAAACTGAATGATCACCTACCTGTTACACACTTGCAGACAGATTGATAGCGAGCCACACACACAGTGGCAATGGAAAGACCCTTGGTTCATGCGGTCCGACAAACCTGTAAGAAAAAAAAAAAAAAAAAGTCAATACATGTATAGAAACTGAATGATCACCTACTTATTACACACTTGAAGACAGATAGTAGCGAGTCACACACAGTTGCAGATGCACAGACCCTTGGTTCATGTGGTCCGAAAAACCTTTAAGACAAAAAAAAGAAAGTCAATACATGTATAGAAACTGAATGATCACCTACCTGTTACACATTTACAGACAGATTGATAGCGAGCCACACACACAGTGGCAATGGAAAGACCCTTGGTTCATGCGGTACGAAAAACCTGTAAGACAAAAAAAAAAAAAAGTCAATACATGTATAGAAACTGAATGATCACCTACTTATTACACACTTGCAGACAGATAGTAGCGAGTCAAACACAGTTTCAGATGCACAGACCCTTGGTTCATGCGGTCCGAAAGATCTTTAAGACAAAAAAAGAAAGTCAATACATGTATAAAAACTGAATGATCACCTACCTGTTACACACTTGCAGACAGATAGTAGCGAGTCACACACAGTTGCAGATGCACAGACCCTTGGTTCATGAGGTCCGAAAAATCTGTAAGACAAAAAAAGAAAGTCAAAACATGTATAGAAACTGAATGATCACCTACCTGTTACACACTTGCAGAGAGATAGTAGCGAGCTACACACAGTTGCAGATGCACAGACCCTTGGTTCATGAGGTCCGAAAAACCTGTAAGATAAAAAAAGAAAGTCAATACATGTATAGAAACTGAATGATCACCTACCAGTTACACACTTGCAGACAGATTGATAGCGAGCCACACACACAGTTGCAATGGGAAGACCCTTGGTTCATGCGGTCCGAAAAACCTGTAAGACAAAAAAATTAAGTCAATACATGTATAGAAACTGAATGATCACTTACCTGTTACACACTTGCACACAGATCGTAGCGAATCACACACAGTTGCAGATGCACAGACCCTTGGTTCATGTGGTCCGAAAGACCTTTCAGACAGAAAAAGAAAGTCAGTACATGTATAGAAACTAAATGATCACCTACCTGTTACACACTTGCAGACAGATTGATAGCGAGCCACACACATAGTGGCAATGTAAAGTCCCTGGGTTCATGCGGTCCGAAAAATGTGTAAGACAAAAATAGAAAGTCAATACATGTATAGAAACTGAATGATCACCTACCTGTTACACACTTGCAGACAGATAGTAGCGAGTCACACACAGTTGCAGATGCACAGACCCTTGGTTCATGCGGTCCGAAAAACCTGTAAGACAAAAAATGAAAGTCAGAACATGTATAGAAACTGAATGATCACCTACCTGTTACACACTTGCAGACAGATTGATAGCGAGCCACACACACAGTGGCAATGTAAAGTCCCTGGGTTCATGCGGTCCGAAAAACATGTAAGACAAAAAAGAAAGTCAATACATGTATAGAAACTGAATGATCACCAACCAATTAGTTGCAGATGCACAGACCCTTGGTTCATGCGGTCCGAAAAACCTTTAAGACAAAAAATGAAAGTCAGTACATGTATAGAAACTGAAAGATCACCTACTTGTTATACACTTGCAGACAGAGAGTAGCGAGTCACACACAGTTGCAGATGCACAGACCCTTGGTTCATGTGGTCCGAACAACATGTAAGACAAAAATAGAAAGTCAATACATGTATAGAAACTGAATGATCACCAACTTGTTACACACTTGCAGACAGATTGATAGAGAGCCACACACAGTGGAAATGGAAAGACCCTTGGTTCATGTGGTCCGAAAAACCTGTAAGACAAAAAAAGAAAGTCAATACATGTATAGAAACTAAATGATCACCTACCTGTTGCACACTTGCAGACAGATAGTAGCGAGTCACACACAGTTGCAGATGCACAGACCCTTGGTTCAACGCGATCGAAAGACCTTTAAGACAGAAAATGAAAGTCAGAACATGTATAGAAACTGAATGATCACCTACCTGTTACACACTTGTAGACAGATAGTAGCAACTCACTCACAGTGGCAATGAAAAGAACCTTGGTTCATGCGGTCCGAAAAACCTGTAAGACAAAAAAAAAGAAAGTCAATACATGTATAGAAACTGAATGATCACTTACCTGTTACACACTTGCACACAGATTGTAGCGAATCACACACAGTTGCAGATGCACAGACCCTTGGTTCATGTGGTCCGAAAAACCTTTAAGACAAAAAAAGAAAGTCAATACATGTATAGAAACTGAATGATCACCTACCTGTTACACACTTGCAGACAGATTGATAGCGAGCCACACACACAGTGGCAATGGAAAGACCCTTGGTTCATGCGGTCCGACAAACCTGTAAGAAAAAAAAAAAAAAAAAGTCAATACATGTATAGAAACTGAATGATCACCTACTTATTACACACTTGAAGACAGATAGTAGCGAGTCACACACAGTTGCAGATGCACAGACCCTTGGTTCATGTGGTCCGAAAAACCTTTAAGACAAAAAAAAGAAAGTCAATACATGTATAGAAACTGAATGACCACCTACCTGTTACACATTTACAGACAGATTGATAGCGAGCCACACACACAGTGGCAATGGAAAGACCCTTGGTTCATGCGGTACGAAAAACCTGTAAGACAAAAAAAAAAAAAAGTCAATACATGTATAGAAACTGAATGATCACCTACTTATTACACACTTGCAGACAGATAGTAGCGAGTCAAACACAGTTTCAGATGCACAGACCCTTGGTTCATGCGGTCCGAAAGATCTTTAAGACAAAAAAAGAAAGTCAATACATGTATAAAAACTGAATGATCACCTACCTGTTACACACTTGCAGACAGATAGTAGCGAGTCACACACAGTTGCAGATGCACAGACCCTTGGTTCATGAGGTCCGAAAAATCTGTAAGACAAAAAAAGAAAGTCAAAACATGTATAGAAACTGAATGATCACCTACCTGTTACACACTTGCAGAGAGATAGTAGCGAGCTACACACAGTTGCAGATGCACAGACCCTTGGTTCATGAGGTCCGAAAAACCTGTAAGATAAAAAAAGAAAGTCAATACATGTATAGAAACTGAATGATCACCTACCAGTTACACACTTGCAGACAGATTGATAGCAAGCCACACACACAGTTGCAATGGGAAGACCCTTGGTTCATGCGGTCCGAAAAACCTGTAAGACAAAAAAATTAAGTCAATACATGTATAGAAACTGAATGATCACTTACCTGTTACACACTTGCACACAGATCGTAGCGAATCACACACAGTTGCAGATGCACAGACCCTTGGTTCATGTGGTCCGAAAGACCTTTCAGACAGAAAAAGAAAGTCAGTACATGTATAGAAACTAAATGATCACCTACCTGTTACACACTTGCAGACAGATTGATAGCGAGCCACACACACAGTGGCAATGTAAAGTCCCTGGGTTCATGCGGTCCGAAAAATGTGTAAGACAAAAATAGAAAGTCAATACATGTATAGAAACTGAATGATCACCTACCTGTTACACACTTGCAGACAGATAGTAGCGAGTCACACACAGTTGCAGATGCACAGACCCTTGGTTCATGCGGTCCGAAAAACCTGTAAGACAAAAAATGAAAGTCAGAACATGTATAGAAACTGAATGATCACCTACCTGTTACACACTTGCAGACAGATTGATAGCGAGCCACACACACAGTGGCAATGTAAAGTCCCTGGGTTCATGCGGTCCGAAAAACATGTAAGACAAAAAAGAAAGTCAATACATGTATAGAAACTGAATGATCACCAACCAATTAGTTGCAGATGCACAGACCCTTGGTTCATGCGGTCCGAAAAACCTTTAAGACAAAAAATGAAAGTCAGTACATGTATAGAAACTGAAAGATCACCTACTTGTTATACACTTGCAGACAGAGAGTAGCGAGTCACACACAGTTGCAGATGCACAGACCCTTGGTTCATGTGGTCCGAACAACATGTAAGACAAAAATAGAAAGTCAATACATGTATAGAAACTGAATGATCACCAACTTGTTACACACTTGCAGACAGATTGATAGAGAGCCACACACAGTGGAAATGGAAAGACCCTTGGTTCATGTGGTCCGAAAAACCTGTAAGACAAAAAAAGAAAGTCAATACATGTATAGAAACTAAATGATCACCTACCTGTTGCACACTTGCAGACAGATAGTAGCGAGTCACACACAGTTGCAGATGCACAGACCCTTGGTTCAACGCGATCGAAAGACCTTTAAGACAGAAAATGAAAGTCAGAACATGTATAGAAACTGAATGATCACCTACCTGTTACACACTTGTAGACAGATAGTAGCAACTCACTCACAGTGGCAATGAAAAGAACCTTGGTTCATGCGGTCCGAAAAACCTGTAAGACAAAAAAAAAGAAAGTCAATACATGTATAGAAACTGAATGATCACTTACCTGTTACACACTTGCACACAGATTGTAGCGAATCACACACAGTTGCAGATGCACAGACCCTTGGTTCATGCGTTCCGAAAAACCTTTAAGACAAAAAAATTAAATCAATACATGTATAGAAACTGAATGATCACCAACCTGTTACACACTTGCAGAAAGATAGTAGCGAATCACAAACAGTTGCAGATGCACAGACCCTTGGTTCATGCGTTCCGAAAAACCTTTAAGACAGAAAAAGAAAGTCAATACATGTATAGAAACTGAATGATCACCTACCTATTACACACTTGCAGACAGATTGATAGCGAGCCACACACACAGTGGCAATGTAAAGTCCCTGGGTTCATGCGCTCCGAAAAACATGTAAGACAAAAAAGAAAGTCAATACATGTATAGAAACTGAATGATCACCAACCAATTAGTTGCAGATGCACAGACCCTTGGTTCATGCGGTCCGAAAAACCTGTAAGACAAAAAATGAAAGTCAGTACATGTATAGAAACTGAATGATCTCCTACCTGTTGCACACTTCCAAACAGATAGTAGCGAGTCACACACAGTTGCAGATGCACAGACCCTTGGTTCATGAGGTCCGAAAAACCTGTAAGACAAAAATAGAAAGTCAATACATGTAAAGAAACTGAATGATCACCAACCTTTTAGTTGCAGATGCACAGACCCTTGGTTTATGTGGTCCGAAAGACCTTTAAGACAAAAAAATAAAGTCAATACATGTATAGAAACTGAATGAACACTTACCTGTTACACACTTGCAGACAGATAGTAGCGAGCCACACACACAGTGGCAATGGAAAGACCATTGGTTGATGCGGTCTGAAAAACCTGTAAGACAAAAACAGAAAGTCAATACATGTATAGAAACTGAATGATCACTTACCTGTTATACACTTGCAGACAGATAGTAGCGAGTCAGACAAAGTTGCAGATGCACAGACCCTTGTTTCATGTGGTCCGAAAAACCTGTAAGACAAAAAAAGAAAGTCAATACATGTATAGAAACTGAATGATCACCTACCTGTTACACACTTGCAGACAGATAGCGAGTCACACACAGTTGCAGATGCACAGACCCTTGGTTCATGTGGTCCGAAAAACCTGTAATACAAAAAAAGAAAGTCAATACATGTATAGAAACTGAATGATCACTTACCTGTTACACACTTGTAGACAGATAGTAGCAACTCACTCACAGTGGCAATGGAAAGACCCTTGGTTCATGCGGTCCGAAAAACCAGTAAGACAAAAAAAAAGAAAGTCAATACATGTATAGAAACTGAATGATCACCTACCTGTTACACACTTGCAGACAGATAGCGAGTCACACACAGTTGCAGATGCACAGACCCTTGGTTCATGCTGTCCGAAAAACCTTTAAGACAAAAAAAAGAAAGTCAATACATGTATAGAAACTGAATGACCACTTACCTGTTACACACTTGCAGACAGAGAGTAGCGAGTCACACATAGTTGCAGATGCACAGACCCTTGGTTTTTGTGGTCCGAAAAACCTGTAAGACAAAAAAAGAAAGTCAATACATGTATAGAAACGGAATGATCACCTACCTATCACACACTTGCAGACAGATAGTAGCGAGTCACACACAGTTGCAGATGCACAGACCCTTGGTTCATGAGGTCCGAAAAACCTGTAAGACAAAAAAAGAAAGTCAAAACATGTATAGAAACTGAATGATCACTTACCTGTTACACACCTGCAGACAGATCGTTGCGAATCACACACAGTTGCAGACGCACAGACCCTTGGTTCATGCGTTCCGAAAAACCTGTAAGACAAAAAAAGAAAGTCAATATATGTATAGAAACTGAATGATCACTTACCTATTATACACTTCCAGACAGATAGTAGCGAGTCAGACAAAGTTGCAGATGCACAGACCCTTGTTTCATGTGGTCCGAAAAACCTGTAAGACAAAAAAAGAAAGTCAATACATGTATAGAAACTGAATGATCACTTACCTGTTACACACTTGCAGACAGATAGTAGCAACTCACTCACAGTGGCAATGGAAAGACCCTTGGTTCAAGCGGTCCGAAAAACCTGCAAGACAATAAAAAAAAGTCAATACATGTATAGAAACTGAATGATCACCTACCTGTTACACACTTTCAGACAGATAGTAGCGAGTCACACAAAGATGCAGATGCACAGACCCTTGGTTCATGCGGTCCGAAAAACCTTTAAGACAAAAAAAGAAAGTCAATACATGTATAGAAACTGAATGATCACCTACATGTTACACCTTTGAAGACAGACAGTAGCGAGCCACACACACAGTGCATACAGCCAACAATAGTCTTTCCATTGCCACTATCAGGAAGGGGGGAGCCATTGGCCCTGATAGCCTGTAAGACAACGAAAAGGCAATACATGTATAGAAACTGAATGATCACTTACCTGTAACACACTTGCACACAGATAGTAGCGAGACACACACAGTTGCAGATGCACAGACCCTTGGTTCTTGTGGCCCGAAAAACCTGTAAGACAAAAAAAGAAAGTCAATACATGTATAGAAACTGATCACCTACCTGTTACACACTTGCAGACAGACTGATAGCGAGCCACACACACAGTGCATACAGCCAACAATAGTCTTTCCATTGCCACTATCAGGAAGGGGGGAGCCATTGGCCCTGATAGCTTGTAAGACAACGAAAAGGCAATACATGTATAGAAACTGAATGATTACTTACCTGTAACACACTTGTAGACAGAGAGTAGCGATTCACACACACTTGCAGATGCACAGAACCTTGGTTCATGAGGTCCGAAAGACCTTTAAGACAAAAAAAGAAAGTCAATACATGTATAGAAACTGAATGATCACTTACCTGTAACACACTTGCAGACAGATAGTAGCGAGTCACACACAGTTGCAGATGCACAGAGCCTTGATTCATGAGGTCCGAAAGGCCTTTAAGACAAAAAAAGAAATTCAATACATGTATAGAAACTGAATGATCACCAACCTGTTACACACTTGCAGACAGATAGTAGCGAGTCACACACAGTTGCAGATGCACAGACCCTTGGTTCATGCGTTCCGAAAAACCTTTAAGACAGAAAAAGAAAGTCAATACATGTATAGAAACTGAATGATCACCTACCTATTACACACTTGCAGACAGATTGATAGCGAGCCACACACACAGTGGCAATGTAAAGTCCCTGGGTTCATGCGGTCCGAAAAACATGTAAGACAAAAAATGAAAGTCAGTACATGTATAGAAACTGAATGATCACCTACCTGTTGCACACTTCCAAACAGATAGTAGCGAGTCACACACAGTTGCAGATGCACAGACCCTTGGTTCATGAGGTCCGAAAAACCTGTAAGACAAAAATAGAAAGTCAATACATGTAAAGAAACTGAATGATCACCAACCAATTAGTTGCAGATGCACAGACCCTTGGTTCATGCGGTCCGAAAAACCTGTAAGACAAAAAATGAAAGTCAGTACATGTATAGAAACTGAATGATCACCTACCTGTTGCACACTTCCAAACAGATAGTAGCGAGTCACACACAGTTGCAGATGCACAGACCCTTGGTTCATGAGGTCCGAAAAACCTGTAAGACAAAAATAGAAAGTCAATACATGTAAAGAAACTGAATGATCACCAACCTTTTAGTTGCAGATGCACAGACCCTTGGTTTATGTGGTCCGAAAGACCTTTAAGACAAAAAAATAAAGTCAATAAATGTATAGAAACTGAATGATCACTTACCTGTTACACACTTGCAGACAGATAGTAGCGAGCCACACACACAGTGGCAATGGAAAGACCATTGGTTGATGCGGTCTGAAAAACCTGTAAGACAAAAACAGAAAGTCAATACATGTATAGAAACTGAATGATCACCTACCTGTTATACACTTGCAGACAGATAGTAGCGAGTCAGACAAAGTTGCAGATGCACAGACCCTTGGTTCATGTGGTCCGAAAAACCTGTAAGACAAAAAAAGAAAGTCAATACATGTATAGAAACTGAATGATCACTTACCTGTTACACACTTGCACACAGATTGTAGCGAATCACACACAGTTGCAGATGCACAGACCCTTGGTTCATTTGGTCCAAAAAACCTGTAAGACAATAAAAAAAAGTCAATACATGTATAGAAACTGAATGATCACCTACCTGTTACACACTTGCAGAAAGATAGTAGCGAATCATAAACAGTTGCAGATGCACAGACCCTTGGTTCATGCGTTCTGAAAAACCTTTAAGACAGAAAAAGAAAGTCAGTACATGTATAGAAACTGAATGATCACCTACCTGTTACACACTTGCAGACAGATTGATAGCGAGCCACACACACAGTGGCAATGTAAAGTCCCTGGGTTCATGCGGTCCGAAAAACCTGTAAGACAAAAAATGAAAGTCAGTACATGTATAGAAACTGAATGATCACCTACCTGTTACACACTTCCAAACAGATAGTAGCGAGTCACACACAGTTGCAGATGCACAGACCCTTGGTTCATGAGTTCCGAAAAACCTCTAAGACAAAAAAAAGAAAGTCAATACATGTATAGAAACTGAATGATCACTTACCTGTTACACACTTGCAGACAGAGAGTAGCGAGTCACACATAGTTGCAGATGCACAGACCCTTGGTTTTTGTGGTCCGAAAAACCTGTAAGACAAAAAAAGAAAGTCAATATATGTATAGAAACGGAATGATCACCTACCTATCACACACTTGCAGACAGATAGTAGCGAGTCACACACAGTTGCAGATGCACAGACCCTTGGTTCATGAGGTCCGAAAAACCTGTAAGACAAAAAAAGAAAGTCAAAACATGTATAGAAACTGAATGATCACTTACCTGTTACACACTTGCAGACAGATCGTTGCGAATCACACACAGTTGCAGATGCACAGACCCTTGGTTAATGCGTTCCGAAAAACCTGTAAGACAAAAGAAGAAAGTCAATATATGTATAGAAACTGAATGATCACTTACCTATTATACACTTGCAGACAGATACTAGCGAGTCAGACAAAGTTGCAGATGCACAGACCCTTGTTTCATGTGGTCCGAAAAACCTGTAAGACAAAAAAAGAAAGTCAATACATGTATAGAAACTGAATGATCACCTACCTGTTACACACTTGCAGACAGATCGTAGCGAATCACACACAGTTGCAGATGCACAGACCCTTGGTTCATGTGGTCCGAAAAACCTGTAAGACAAAAAAAGAAAGTCAATACATGTATAGAAACTGAATGATCACTTACCTGTTACACACTTGCAGACAGATAGCGAGTCACACACAGTTGCAGATGCACAGACCCTTGGTTCATGTGGTCCGAAAAACCTGTAAGACAAAAAAAGACAGTCAATACATGTATAGAAACTGAATGATCACCTACCTGTTACACACTTGCAGACAGATATTAGCGAGTCACACACAGTTGGAGATGCACAGACCCTTGGTTCATGCGTACCGAAAAACCTGTAAGACAAAAAAAGAAAGTCAATACATGTAAAGAAACTGAATGATCACCTACCTGTTACACACTTGCAGATGCACAGACCCTTGGTTCATGCGGTCCGAAAAACCTTTAAGACAAAAAAAAAGAAAGTCAATACATGTATAGAAACGGAATGATCACTTACCTGTTACACACTTGCACACAGATCGTAGCGAATCACACACAGTTGCAGATGCACAGACCCTTGGTTCATGCGTTCCGAAAAACCTGTAAGACAAAAAAATTAGGTCAATACATGTATAGAAACTGAATGATCACTTACCTGTTACACACTTGCAGACAGAGAGTAGCAAGTCACACATAGTTGCAGATGCACAGACCCTTGATTTTTGTGGTCCAAAAAACCTGTAAGACAAAAAAAGAAAGTCAATACATGTATAGAAACTGAATGATCACCTACCTGTTACACACTTGCAGACAGATCGTAGCGAATCACACACAGTTGCAGATGCACAGACCCTTGGTTCATGTGGTCCGAAAAACCTGTAAGACAACAAAAGAAAGTCAATACATGTATAGAAACTGAATGATCACTTACCTGTTACACACTTGTAGACAGATAGTAGCAACTCACTCACAGTGGCAATGGAAAGACCCTTGGTTCAAGCGGTCCGAAAAACCTGCAAGACAATAAAAAAAAGTCAATACATGTATAGAAACTGAATGATCACCTACCTGTTACACACTTCCAAACAGATAGTAGCGAGTCACACACAGTTGCAGATGCACAGACCCTTGGTTCATGAGTTCCGAAAAACCTCTAAGACAAAAAAAAGAAAGTCAATACATGTATAGAAACTGAATGATCACTTACCTGTTACACACTTGCAGACAGAGAGTAGCGAGTCACACATAGTTGCAGATGCACAGACCCTTGGTTTTTGTGGTCCGAAAAACCTGTAAGACAAAAAAAGAAAGTCAATACATGTATAGAAACGGAATGATCACCTACCTATCACACACTTGCAGACAGATAGTAGCGAGTCACACACAGTTGCAGATGCACAGACCCTTGGTTCATGAGGTCCGAAAAACCTGTAAGACAAAAAAAGAAAGTCAAAACATGTATAGAAACTGAATGATCACTTACCTGTTACACACTTGCAGACAGATCGTTGCGAATCACACACAGTTGCAGATGCACAGACCCTTGGTTAATGCGTTCCGAAAAACCTGTAAGACAAAAGAATAAAGTCAATATATGTATAGAAACTGAATGATCACTTACCTATTATACACTTGCAGACAGATACTAGCGAGTCAGACAAAGTTGCAGATGCACAGACCCTTGTTTCATGTGGTCCGAAAAACCTGTAAGACAAAAAAAGAAAGTCAATACATGTATAGAAACTGAATGATCACCTACCTGTTACACACTTGCAGACAGATCGTAGCGAATCACACACAGTTGCAGATGCACAGACCCTTGGTTCATGTGGTCCGAAAAACCTGTAAGACAAAAAAAGAAAGTCAATACATGTATAGAAACTGAATGATCACTTACCTGTTACACACTTGCAGACAGATAGCGAGTCACACACAGTTGCAGATGCACAGACCCTTGGTTCATGTGGTCCGAAAAACCTGTAAGACAAAAAAAGACAGTCAATACATGTATAGAAACTGAATGATCACCTACCTGTTACACACTTGCAGACAGATATTAGCGAGTCACACACAGTTGGAGATGCACAGACCCTTGGTTCATGCGTACCGAAAAACCTGTAAGACAAAAAAAGAAAGTCAATACATGTAAAGAAACTGAATGATCACCTACCTGTTACACACTTGCAGATGCACAGACCCTTGGTTCATGCGGTCCGAAAAACCTTTAAGACAAAAAAAAGAAAGTCAATACATGTATAGAAACGGAATGATCACTTACCTGTTACACACTTGCACACAGATCGTAGCGAATCACACACAGTTGCAGATGCACAGACCCTTGGTTCATGCGTTCCGAAAAACCTGTAAGACAAAAAAATTAGGTCAATACATGTATAGAAACTGAATGATCACTTACCTGTTACACACTTGCAGACAGAGAGTAGCAAGTCACACATAGTTGCAGATGCACAGACCCTTGATTTTTGTGGTCCAAAAAACCTGTAAGACAAAAAAAGAAAGTCAATACATGTATAGAAACTGAATGATCACCTACCTGTTACACACTTGCAGACAGATCGTAGCGAATCACACACAGTTGCAGATGCACAGACCCTTGGTTCATGTGGTCCGAAAAACCTGTAAGACAACAAAAGAAAGTCAATACATGTATAGAAACTGAATGATCACTTACCTGTTACACACTTGTAGACAGATAGTAGCAACTCACTCACAGTGGCAATGGAAAGACCCTTGGTTCAAGCGGTCCGAAAAACCTGCAAGACAATAAAAAAAAGTCAATACATGTATAGAAACTGAATGATCACCTACCTGTTACACACTTTCAGACAGATAGTAGCGAGTCACACAAAGATGCAGATGCACAGACCCTTGGTTCATGCGGTCCGAAAAACCTTTAAGACAAAAAAAGAAAGTCAATACATGTATAGAAACTGAATGATCACCTACCTGTTACACCTTTGAAGACAGACAGTAGCGAGCCACACACACAGTGCATACAGCCAACAATAGTCTTTCCATTGCCACTATCAGTAAGGGGGGAGCCATTGGCCCTGATAGCCTGTAAGACAACGAAAAGGCAATACATGTATAGAAACTGAATGATTACTTACCTGTAACACACTTGCAGACAGAGAGTAGCGATTCACACACAGTTGCAGATGCAAAGAACCTTGGTTCATGAGGTCCGAAAGACCTTTAAGACAAAAAAAGAAAGTCAATACATGTATAGAAACTGAATGATCACTTACCTGTAACACACTTGCAGACAGATTGATAGCGAGTCACACACAGTTGCAGATGCACAGAGCCTTGATTCATGAGGTCCGAAAGGCCTTTAAGACAAAAAAAGAAATTCAATACATGTATAGAAACTGAATGATCACCAACCTGTTACACACTTGCAGACAGATAGTAGCGAGTCACACACAGTTGCAGATGCACAGACCCTTGGTTCATGCGTTCCGAAAAACCTTTAAGACAGAAAAAGAAAGTCAGTACATGTATAGAAACTGAATGATCACCAACCAATTAGTTGCAGATGCACAGACCCTTGGTTCATGCGGTCCGAAAAACCTGTAAGACAAAAAATGAAAGTCAGTACATGTATAGAAACTGAATGATCACCTACCTGTTGCACACTTCCAAACAGATAGTAGCGAGTCACACACAGTTGCAGATGCACAGACCCTTGGTTCATGAGGTCCGAAAAACCTGTAAGACAAAAATAGAAAGTCAATACATGTAAAGAAACTGAATGATCACCAACCTTTTAGTTGCAGATGCACAGACCCTTGGTTTATGTGGTCAGAAAGACCTTTAAGACAAAAAAATAAAGTCAATAAATGTATAGAAACTGAATGATCACTTACCTGTTACACACTTGCAGACAGATAGTAGCGAGCCACACACACAGTGGCAATGGAAAGACCATTGGTTGATGCGGTCTGAAAAACCTGTAAGACAAAAACAGAAAGTCAATACATGTATAGAAACTGAATGATCACTTACCTGTTACACACTTGCAGACAGATAGTAGCGAATCACACACAGTTGCAGATGCACAGACCCTTGGTTCATGTGGTCCGAAAAACCTGTAAGACAAAAAAAGAAAGTCAATACATGTATAGAAACTGAATGATCACCTACCTGTTACACACTTGCAGACAGATCGTAGCGAATCACACACAGTTGCAGATGCACAGACCCTTGGTTCATGTGGTCCGAAAAACCTGTAAGACAAAAAAAGAAAGTCAATACATGTATAGAAACTGAATGATCACTTACCTGTTACACACTTGTAGACAGATAGTAGCAACTCACTCACAGTGGCAATGGAAAGACCCTTGGTTCATGCGGTCCGAAAAACCAGTAAGACAAAAAAAAAGAAAGTCAATACATGTATAGAAACTGAATGATCACTTACCTGTTACATACTTGCACACAGATTGTAGCGAATCACACACAGTTGCAGATGCACAGACCCTTGGTTCATGTGGTCCGAAAAACCTTTAAGACAAAAAAAAAAAAGTCAATACATGTATAGAAACTGAATGATCACCTACCTGTTACACACTTGCAGACAGATCGTAGCGAATCACACACAGTTGCAGATGCACAGACCCTTGGTTCATTTGGTCCAAAAAACTTGTAAGACAAAAAAAAAAGTCAATACATGTATAGAAACTGAATGATCACCTACCTGTTACACACTTGCAGAAAGATAGCGAGTCACACACAGTTGCAGATGCACAGACCCTTGGTTCAGGTGGTCCGAAAAACCTGTAATACAAAAAAAGAAAGTCAATACATGTATAGAAACTGAATGATCACTTACCTGTTACACACTTGTAGACAGATAGTAGCAACTCACTCACAGTGGCAATGGAAAGACCCTTGGTTCATGCGGTCCGAAAAACCAGTAAGACAAAAAAAAAGAAAGTCAATACATGTATAGAAACTGAATGATCACCTACCTGTTACACACTTGCACACAGATTGTAGCGAATCACACACAGTTGCAGATGCACAGACCCTTGGTTCATGCGTTCCGAAAAACCTTTAAGACAGAAAAAGAAAGTCAGTACATGTATAGAAACTGAATGATCACCTACCTGTTACACACTTGCAGACAGATTGATAGCGAGCCACACACACAGTGGCAATGTAAAGTCCCTGGGTTCATGCGGTCCGAAAAACATGTAAGACAAAAAAGAAAGTCAATACATGTATAGAAACTGAATGATCACCAACCAATTAGTTGCAGATGCACAGACCCTTGGTTCATGCGGTCCGAAAAACCTGTAAGACAAAAAAAGAAAGTCAATACATGTATAGAAACTGAATGATCACTTACCTGTTACACACTTGCACACAGATCGTAGCGAATCACACACAGTTGCAGATGCACAGACCCTTGGTTCATGCGTTCCGAAAAACCTGTAAGACAAAAAAATTAGGTCAATACATGTATAGAAACTGAATGATCACTTACCTGTTACACACTTGCAGACAGAGAGTAGCAAGTCACACATAGTTGCAGATGCACAGACCCTTGGTTTTTGTGGTCCGAAAAACCTGTAAGACAAAAAAAGAAAGTCAATACATGTATAGAAACTGAATGATCACTTACCTGTTACACACTTGCAGACAGAGAGTAGCGAGTCACACACAGTTGCAGATTCACAGACCCTTGGTTCATGTGGTCCGAAAGACCTTTAAGACAAAAAAAGAAAGTCAATACATGTATAGAAACAGAATGATCACTTACCTGTTACACACTTGCCGACAGATAGTAGCGAGTCACACACAGTTGCAGATGCACAGACCCTTGGTTCAGGAGGTCCGAAAAACCTGTAAGACAAAAAAAGAAAGTCAATACATGTATAGAAACTGAATGATCACCTACCTGTTACACACTTGCAGACAGATCGTAGCGAATCACACACAGTTGCAGATGCACAGACCCTTGGTTCATGTGGTCCGAAAAACCTGTAAGACAACAAAAGAAAGTCAATACATGTATAGAAACTGAATGATCACTTACCTGTTACACACTTGTAGACAGATAGTAGCAACTCACTCACAGTGGCAATGGAAAGACCCTTGGTTCAAGCGGTCCGAAAAACCTGCAAGACAATAAAAAAAAGTCAATACATGTATAGAAACTGAATGATCACCTACCTGTTACACACTTTCAGACAGATAGTAGCGAGTCACACACAGTTGCAGATGCACAGACCCTTGGTTCAGGAGGTCCGAAAAACCTGTAAGACAAAAAAAGAAAGTCAATACATGTATAGAAACTGAATGATCACCTACCTGTTACACACTTGCAGACAGATCGTAGCGAATCACACACAGTTGCAGATGCACAGACCCTTGGTTCATGTGGTCCGAAAAACCTGTAAGACAACAAAAGAAAGTCAATACATGTATAGAAACTGAATGATCACTTACCTGTTACACACTTGTAGACAGATAGTAGCAACTCACTCACAGTGGCAATGGAAAGACCCTTGGTTCAAGCGGTCCGAAAAACCTGCAAGACAATAAAAAAAAGTCAATACATGTATAGAAACTGAATGATCACCTACCTGTTACACACTTTCAGACAGATAGTAGCGAGTCACTCAAAGATGCAGATGCACAGACCCTTGGTTCATGCGGTCCGAAAAACCTTTAAGACAAAAAAAGAAAGTCAATACATTTATAGAAACTGAATGATCACCTACCTGTTACACCTTTGAAGACAGACAGTAGCGAGCCACACACACAGTGCATACAGCCAACAATAGTCTTTCCATTGCCACTATCAGGAAGGGGGGAGCCATTGGCCCTGATAGCCTGTAAGACAACGAAAAGGCAATACATGTATAGAAACTGAATGATCACTTACCTGTAACACACTTGCATACAGATAGTAGCGAGACACACACAGTTGCAGATGCACAGACCCTTGGTTCATGTGGCCCGAAAAACCTGTAAGACAAAAAAAGAAAGTCAATACATGTATAGAAACTGATCACCTACCTGTTACACACTTGCAGACAGACTGATAGCGAGCCACACACACAGTGCATACAGCCAACAATAGTCTTTCCATTGCCACTATCAGGAAGGGGGGAGCCATTGGCCCTGATAGCCTGTAAGACAACGAAAAGGCAATACATGTATAGAAACTGAATGATTACTTACCTGTACCACACTTGCAGACAGAGAGTAGCGATTCACACACAGTTGCAGATGCAAAGAACCTTGGTTCATGAGGTCCGAAAGACCTTTAAGACAAAAAAAGAAAGTCAATACATGTATAGAAACTGAATGATCACTTACCTGTAACACACTTGCAGACAGATAGTAGCGAGTCACACACAGTTGCAGATGCACAGAGCCTTGATTCATGAGGTCCGAAAGGCCTTTAAGACAAAAAAAGAAATTCAATACATGTATAGAAACTGAATGATCACCAACCTGTTACACACTTGCAGACAGATAGTAGCGAGTCACACACAGTTGCAGATGCACAGACCCTTGGTTCATGCGTTCCGAAAAACCTTTAAGACAGAAAAAGAAAGTCAATGCATGTATAGAAACTAAATGATCACCTACCTATTACACACTTGCAGACAGATTGATAGCGAGCCACACACACAGTGGCAATGTAAAGACCCTGGGTTCATGCGGTCCGAAAAACATGTAAGACAAAAAAGAAAGTCAATACATGTATAGAAACTGAATGATCACCAACCAATTAGTTGCAGATGCACAGACCCTTGGTTCATGCGGTCCGAAAAACCTGTAAGACAAAAAATGAAAGTCAGTACATGTATAGAAACAGAATGATCACCTACCTGTTGCACAGTTCCAAACAGATAGTAGCGAGTCACACACAGTTGCAGATGCACAGACCCTTGGTTCATGAGGTCCGAAAAACCTGTAAGACAAAAATAGAAAGTCAATACATGTAAAGAAACTGAATGATCACCAACCTTTTAGTTGCAGATGCACAGACCCTTGGTTTATGTGGTCCGAAAGACCTTTAAGACAAAAAAAGAAAGTCAATACATGTATAGAAACTGAATGATCACTTACCTGTTACACACTTGCAGACAGATAGTAGCGAGTCAAACACAGTTGTAGATGCACAGACCCTTGGTTCATGCGTTCCGAAAAACCTGTAAGACAAAAAAAGAAAGTCAATATATGTATAGAAACTGAATGATCACTTACCTGTTATACACTTGCAGACAGATAGTAGCGAGTCAGACAAAGTTGCAGATGCACAGACCCTTGTTTCATGTGGTCCGAAAAACCTGTTAGACAAAAAAAAAAGTCAATACATGTATAGAAACTGAATGATCACCTACCTGTTACACACTTGCAGACAGATCGTAGCGAATCACACACAGTTGCAGATGCACAGACCCTTGGTTCATGTGGTCCGAAAAACCTGTAAGACAAAAAAAGAAAGTCAATACATGTATAGAAACTGAATGATCACTTACCTGTTACACACTTGTAGACAGATAGTAGCAACTCACTCACAGTGGCAATGGAAAGACCCTTGGTTCATGCGGTCCGAAAAACCAGTAAGACAAAAAAAAAGAAAGTCAATACATGTATAGAAACTGAATGATCACTTACCTGTTACATACTTGCACACAGATTGTAGCGAATCACACACAGTTGCAGATGCACAGACCCTTGGTTCATGTGGTCCGAAAAACCTTTAAGACAAAAAAAAAAATCAATACATGTATAGAAACTGAATGATCACCTACCTGTTACACACTTGCAGACAGATCGTAGCAAATCACACACAGTTGCAGATGCACAGACCCTTGGTTCATTTGGTCCAAAAAACCTGTAAGACAAAAAAAAAAGTCAATACATGTATAAAAACTGAATGATCACCTACCTGTTACACACTTGCAGACAGATAGTAGCGAGTCACGCATAGTTGCAGATGCATAGACCCTTGGTTCATGTGGTCCGAAAAACCTGCAAGACAATAAAAAAAAGTCAATACATGTATAGAAACTGAATGATCACCTACCTGTTACACACTTGCAGACAGATAGTAGCGAGTCACACAAAGATGCAGATGCACAGACCCTTGGTTCATGCGGTCCGAAAAACCTGTAAGACAAAAAAAGAAAGTCAATACATGTATAGAAACTGAATGATCACCTACCTGTTACACACTTGCAGACAGATAGTAGCGAGTCACTCAAAGTTGCAGATGCACAGACCCTTGGTTCATGCGGTCCGAAAAACTTGTAAGACAAAAAAAGAAAGTCAATACATGTATAGAAACTGAATGATCACTTACCTGTAACACACTTGCAGACAGATAGTAGCGAGTCACACACAGTTGCAGATGCACAGAGCCTTGATTCATGAGGTCCGAAAGGCCTTTAAGACAAAAAAAGAAATTCAATACATGTATAGAAACTGAATGATCACCAACCTGTTACACACTTGCAGACAGATAGTAGCGAGTCACACACAGTTGCAGATGCACAGACCCTTGGTTCATGCGTTCCGAAAAACCTTTAAGACAGAAAAAGAAAGTCAATGCATGTATAGAAACTAAATGATCACCTACCTATTACACACTTGCAGACAGATTGATAGCGAGCCACACACACAGTGGCAATGTAAAGACCCTGGGTTCATGCGGTCCGAAAAACATGTAAGACAAAAAAGAAAGTCAATACATGTATAGAAACTGAATGATCACCAACCAATTAGTTGCAGATGCACAGACCCTTGGTTCATGCGGTCCGAAAAACCTGTAAGACAAAAAATGAAAGTCAGTACATGTATAGAAACAGAATGATCACCTACCTGTTGCACAGTTCCAAACAGATAGTAGCGAGTCACACACAGTTGCAGATGCACAGACTCTTGGTTCATGAGGTCCGAAAAACCTGTAAGACAAAAATAGAAAGTCAATACATGTAAAGAAACTGAATGATCACCAACCTTTTAGTTGCAGATGCACAGACCCTTGGTTTATGTGGTCCGAAAGACCTTTAAGACAAAAAAAGAAAGTCAATACATGTATAGAAACTGAATGATCACTTACCTGTTACACACTTGCAGACAGATAGTAGCGAGTCAAACACAGTTGTAGATGCACAGACCCTTGGTTCATGCGTTCCGAAAAACCTGTAAGACAAAAAAAGAAAGTCAATATATGTATAGAAACTGAATGATCACTTACCTGTTATACACTTGCAGACAGATAGTAGCGAGTCAGACAAAGTTGCAGATGCACAGACCCTTGTTTCATGTGGTCCGAAAAACCTGTTAGACAAAAAAAAAAGTCAATACATGTATAGAAACTGAATGATCACCTACCTGTTACACACTTGCAGACAGATCGTAGCGAATCACACACAGTTGCAGATGCACAGACCCTTGGTTCATGTGGTCCGAAAAACCTGTAAGACAAAAAAAGAAAGTCAATACATGTATAGAAACTGAATGATCACTTACCTGTTACACACTTGTAGACAGATAGTAGCAACTCACTCACAGTGGCAATGGAAAGACCCTTGGTTCATGCGGTCCGAAAAACCAGTAAGACAAAAAAAAAGAAAGTCAATACATGTATAGAAACTGAATGATCACTTACCTGTTACATACTTGCACACAGATTGTAGCGAATCACACACAGTTGCAGATGCACAGACCCTTGGTTCATGTGGTCCGAAAAACCTTTAAGACAAAAAAAAAAATCAATACATGTATAGAAACTGAATGATCACCTACCTGTTACACACTTGCAGACAGATCGTAGCAAATCACACACAGTTGCAGATGCACAGACCCTTGGTTCATTTGGTCCAAAAAACCTGTAAGACAAAAAAAAAAGTCAATACATGTATAAAAACTGAATGATCACCTACCTGTTACACACTTGCAGACAGATAGTAGCGAGTCACGCATAGTTGCAGATGCATAGACCCTTGGTTCATGTGGTCCGAAAAACCTGCAAGACAATAAAAAAAAGTCAATACATGTATAGAAACTGAATGATCACCTACCTGTTACACACTTGCAGACAGATAGTAGCGAGTCACACAAAGATGCAGATGCACAGACCCTTGGTTCATGCGGTCCGAAAAACCTGTAAGACAAAAAAAGAAAGTCAATACATGTATAGAAACTGAATGATCACCTACCTGTTACACACTTGCAGACAGATAGTAGCGAGTCACTCAAAGTTGCAGATGCACAGACCCTTGGTTCATGCGGTCCGAAAAACTTGTAAGACAAAAAAAGAAAGTCAACACATGTATAGAATCTGAATGATTACCAACCTGTTACACACTTGCAGACAGATAGTAGCGAGTCACACACAGTTGCAGATGCACAGACCCTTGGTTCATGTGGTCCGAAAGACCTTAAAGACAAAAAAAGAAAGTCAATACATGTATAGAAACTGAATGATCACCTATCTGTTACACACTTGCAGACAGATACTAGCGAGACACAAAGTTGCAGATGCAGACCCTTGGTTCATGTGGTCCGAAAAACCTGTAAGACAAAAAAAGAAAGTCAATACAAGTATAGAAACTGAATGATCACCTATCTGTTACACACTTGCAGACAGATACTAGCGAGTCACACACAGTTGCAGATGCACAGACCCTTGGTTCATGCGGTCCGAAAGACCTTTACGACAAAAAAAGAAAGTCAATACATGTATAGAAACTGAATGATCACCTACCTGTTACACAGTTGCAGACAGATTGATAGTGAGCCACACAAACAGTGCATACAGCCAACAATAGTCTTTCCATTGCCACAATCAGGAAGGGGGGAGCCATTGGCCCTGATAGCCTGTAAGACAACGAAAAGGCAATACATGTATAGAAACTGAATGATTATTTACCTGTAACACACTTGCAGATAGATAGTAGTGAGACACACACAGTTGCAGATGCACAGACGCTTGGTTCATGAGGTCTGAAAAACCTGTAAGACAAAAAAGAAAGTCAATATATGTATAGAAACTGAATGATTACCAACCTGTTACACTCTTGCAGACAGAGAGTAGCGATTCACACACAGTTGCAGATGCACAGAACCTTGGTTCATGAGGTCCGAAAGACCTTTAAGACAAAAAAAGAAAGTCAATACATGTATAGAAACTGAATGATCACTTACCTGTAACACACTTACAGACAGATAGTAGCGAGTCACACACAGTTGTAGATGCACAGAGCCTTGATTC
This sequence comes from Salminus brasiliensis, assembly GCF_030463535.1. NCBI lineage: Eukaryota > Metazoa > Chordata > Actinopteri > Characiformes > Bryconidae > Salminus > Salminus brasiliensis. The sequence goes on along the minus strand of NC_132881.1, from coordinate 10,019,572 downwards.
ATGAGGTCCGAAAGGCCTTTAAGATAAAAAAAGAAATTCAATACATGTATAGAAACTGAATGATCACCTACCTGTTACACACTTGCAGAAAGATAGTAGCGAGTCACACACAGTTGCAGATTAAAATATATTTCTTAGAAGGATACACCTTCAGGGAGAAGAAGAGGTTGATGGTCTTCTTAAGAACAAGTAACACAAAAAAGAAAGTCAATACATGCAAAGAAACTGAATAATCACCTACCTATAACACACTTGCAGATAGATAGTAGCGAGTCAAACACAGTTGCATATGCACAGACTATTGGTTCATGAGGTCCGAAAAACCTGTAAGACAAAAAAAAGAAAGTCAATACATGTATAGAAACTGAATGATCACCTACCTGTTACACAGTTGCAGACAGATTGATAGTGAGCCACACAAACAGTGCATACAGCCAACAATAGTCTTTCCATTGCCACAATCAGGAAGGGGGGAGCCATTGGCCCTGATAGCCTGTAAGACAATGAAAAGGCAATACATGTATAGAAACTGAATGATCACTTACCTGTAACACACTTGCATAAAGATAGTAGCGAGTCACACACAGTTGCAGATGCACAGACCCTTGGTTCATGCGGTCCGAAAAACCTGTTAGACAAAAAAAAGAAAGTCAAAACATGTATAGAAACTGAATGATTACTTACCTGTAACACACTTGCATACAGATAGTAGCGAGACACACAGTTGCAGATGCACAGACCCTTGGTTAATGTGGTCCGAAAAACCTTTTAGACAAAAAAAAGAAAGTCAATACATGTATAGAAACTGAATGATCACCTACCTGTTACACACTTGCAGAAAGATAGTAGCGAGTCACACATAGTTGCAGATTAAAATATATTTCTTAGAAGGATACACCTTCAGAGAGAAGAAGAGGTTGATGGACTTCTTAAGAACCTGTAACACAAAAAAGAAAGTCAATACATGTATAGAAACTGAATAATCACCTACCTGTTACACACTTGCAAACAGATAGTAGCGAGTCACACACAGTTGCAGATGCACAGACCCTTGGTTCATGAGGTCCGAAAAACCTGTAAGATAAAAAAGAAAGTCCAAACATGTATAGAAACTGAATGATCACCTACCTGTTACACACTTGCAGATAGATAGTAGCGAGTCACACACACAGTGGCAATTGAAAGATCCTTGGTTCATGTGGTCCGAAAGACCTTTAAGACAAAAAAAAGAAAGTCAATACATGTATAGAAACTGAATGATTACCTACCTGTTACACACTTGCAGACAGATTGATAGCGAGCCACAAACACAGTGGCAATGGAAAGACCCTCGTTGGCTGTATGCACTATCAAGAAGGGGGAAGCCATTGGCCCTGATAGCCTGTAAGACAACGAAAAGGCAATACATGTATAGAAACTGAATGATCACCTACCTGTTACACACTTGCAGACAGAGAGTAGCGAGTCACACATAGTTGCAGATACACAGACCCTTGGATCATGAGGTCTGAAAAACCTGTAAGGCAAAAAAAGAAAGTTAACACATGTATAGAAATTGAATGATCACCTATCTGTTACACACTTGCAGACAGATTGATAGCGAGCCACACACACAGTGCATACAGCCAACAAGGGTCGTTCCATTGCCACTATCAGGAAGGGGGGAGCTATTGGTTCTGAAAGCCTGTAAGACAATGAAAAGGCAATACATGTATAGAAACTGAATGATCACCTACCTGTTACACACTTGCAGAGAGATAGTAGCGAGTCACACACAGTTGCAGATGCACAGACCCTTGGTTCATGAGGTCCGAAAAACCTGTAAGACCAAAAAAGAAAGTCAAAACATGTATAGAAACTGAATGATCACCTACCTGTTACACACTTGCAGACAGATTGATAGCGAGCCACACACACAGTGGCTATGGAAAGACCCTGGGTTCATGCGGTCCGAAAAACGTGTAAGACAAAAAAAGAAAGTCAATACATGTATAGAAACTGAATGATCACCAACCAATTAGTTGCAGATGCACAGACCCTTGGTTTATGTGGTCCGAAAGACCTTTAAGACAAAAAAAAGAAAGTCAAAACATGTATACAAACTGAATGATCACCTACCTATTACACACTTGCAGACAGATAGTAGCGAGTCACACACAGTTGCAGATGCACAGACCCTTGGTTCATGTGGTCCGAAAGACCTTTAAGACAAAAAAAGAAAGTCAATACATGTATAGAAACTGAATGATCACCTACCTGTTACACACTTGCAGAAAGATAGTAGCGAGTCACACACAGTTGCAGATGCACAGACCCTTGTTTCATGTGGTCTGAAAAACCTGTAAAACAAAAAAAGAAAGTCAATACATGTATAGAAACTGAATGATCACCTACCTGTTACACACTTGCAGACAGATTGATAGCGAGCCACACACACAGTGGCAATGTAAAGTCCCTTGGTTCATGCGGTCCGAAAACCTGTAAGACAAAAAAAGAAAGTCAATACATGTATAGAAACTGAATGATCACCTACCTATTACACTCTTGCAGACAGATAGTAGCGAATCACACACAGTTGCAGATGCACAGACCCTTGGTTCATGCGGTCTGAAAAACCTGTAAGACAAAAATAGAAAGTCAAAACATGTATTGAAACTGAATGATCACCTACCTATTACACACTTGCAGAAAGATTGATAGCGAGCCAAACACACAGTGGCAATGGAAAGACCCTTGTTTCATGCGGTCCGAAAAACCTGTAAGACAAAAAAAAAGAAAGTCAATACACATATAGAAACTGAATGATCACCTACCTGTTACACACTTGCAGACAGATTGATAGCGAGCCACAAACACAGTGGCAATTGAAAGACCCTTGGTTCATGCGGTTCGAAAAACCTGTAAGACAAAAAAAAGAAAGTCAATACATGTATAGAAATTGAATGATCACCTACCTGTTACATACTTGCAGACAGATAGCGAGTCACGCACAGTTGCAGATGCACAGACCCTTGGTTCATGTGGTCCGAAAAACCTGTAATACAAAAAAAGAAAGTCAATACATGTATAGAAACTGAATGATCACTTACCTGTTACACACTTGTAGACAGATAGTAGCAACTCACTCACAGTGGCAATGGAAAGACCCTTGGTTCATGCGGTCCGAAAAACCTGTAAGACAAAAAAAAGAAAGTCAATACATGTATAGAAACTGAATGATCACTTACCTGTTACACACTTGCAGACAGATAGTAGCGAATCACACACAGTTGCAGATGCACAGACCCTTGGTTCATGTGGTCCGAAAGACCTTTCAGACAGAAAAAGAAAGTCAATACATGTATAGAAACTGAATGATCACCTACCTGTTACACACTTGCAGATGCACAGACCCTTGGTTCATGCGGTCCGAAAAACCTTTAAGACAAAAAAAAGAGAGTCAAAACATGTATAGAAACTGAATGATCACCTACCTGTTACACACTTGCAGATAGATAGCGATTCAGATACAGTTGCAGATGCACAGACCCTTGGTTCATGCTGTCCGAAAACCTTTAAGACAAAAAAAAGAAAGTCAATACATGTATAGAAACTGAATGATCACCTACCTGTTACACACTTGCAGAAAGATTGATAGCGAGCCAAACACACAGTGGCAATGGAAAGACCCTTGGTTCATGCGGTCCGAAAAACCTGTAAGCCAAAAAAAGAAAGTCAAAACATGTATAGAAACTGAATGATCACTTACCTGTTACACACTTGCAGACAGAGAGTAGCGAGTCACACATAGTTGCAGATGCACAGACCCTTGGTTTTTGTGGTCCGAAAAACCTGTAAGACAAAAAAAGAAAGTCAATACATGTATAGAAACGGAATTATCACCTACCTATGACACACTTGCAGACAGATAGTAGCGAGTCAAACACAGTTGTAGATGCACAGACCCTTGGTTCATGAGGTCCGAAAGACCTTTAAGACAAAAAAAGAAAGTCAATACATGTATAGAAACGGAATGATCACTTACCTGTTACACACTTGCCGACAGATAGTAGCGAGTCACACACAGTTGCAGATGCACAGACCCTTGGTTCATGAGGTCCGAAAAACCTGTAAGCCAAAAAAAGAAAGTCAAAACATGTATAGAAACTGAATGATCACTTACCTGTTACACACTTGAAGACAGATCGTAGCGAATCACACACAGTTGCAGATGCACAGACCCTTGGTTCATGCGTTCCGAAAAACCTGTAAGACAAAAAAAAGAAAGTCAATATATGTACAGAAACTGAATGAACACTTACCTGTTATACACTTGCAGACAGATAGTAGCGAGTCAGACAAAGTTGCAGATGCACAGACCCTTGGTTCATGCGTTCCGATAAACCTGTAAGACAAAAAAAGAAAGTCAATACATGTATAGAAACTGAATGATCACCTACCTGTTACACACTTGCAGACAGATCGTAGCGAATCACACACAGTGGCAATGGAAAGACCCTTGGTTCATGCGGTCCGAAAAACCTGTAAGACAAAAAAATTAGGTCAATACATGTATAGAAACTGAATGATCACTTACCTTTTACACACTTGCAGACAGATATTAGCGAGTCACACACAGTTGGAGATGCACAGACCCTTGGTTCATGCATACCGAAAAACCTGTAAGACAAAAAAAGAAAGTCAATACATGTATAGAAACTGAATGATCACCTACCTGTTACACACTTGCAGATGCACAGACCCTTGGTTCATGCGGTCCGAAAAACCTTTAAGACAAAAAAAAAGAAAGTCAATACATGTATAGAAACTGAATGATCACCTACCTGTTACACACTTGCAGACAGATTGATAGCGAGCCACACACACAGTGGCAATGGAAAGACCCTTGGTTCATGCGGTTCGAAAAACCTGTAAGACAAAAAAAGAAAGTCAATACATGTATAGAAATTGAATGATCACCTACCTGTTACACAGTTGCAGACAGATAGCGAGTCACACACAGTTGCAGCTGCACAGACCCTTGGTTCATGTGGTCCGAAAAACCTGTAAGACAAAAAAAGAAAGTCAATACATGTATAGAAACTGAATGATCACTTACCTGTTACACACTTGTAGACAGATAGTAGCAACTCACTCACAGTGGCAATGGAAAGACCCTTGGTTCAAGCGGTCCGAAAAACCTGTAAGACAAAAAAAAGAAAGTCAATACATGTATAGAAATTGAATGATCACCTACCTGTTACACACTTGCAGACAGATATTAGCAAGTCACACACAGTTGGAGATGCACAGACCCTTGGTTCATGCGTACCGAAAAACCTGTAAGACAAAAAAAGAAAGTCAATACACATATAGAAACTGAATGATCACCTACCTGTTACACACTTGCAGACAGATTGATAGCGAGCCACAAACACAGTGGCAATGGAAAGACCATTGGTTGATGCGGTCCGAAAAACCTGTAAGACAAAAACAGAAAGTCAGTACATGTATAGAAACTGAATGATCACTTACCTGTTACACACTTGCAGACAGATAGTAGCGAGTCAAACACAGTTGTAGATGCACAGACCCTTGGTTCATGAGGTCCGAAAGACCTTTAAGACAAAAAAAGAAAGTCAATACATGTATAGAAACGGAATGATCACTTACCTGTTACACACTTGCCGACAGATAGTAGCGAGTCACACACAGTTGCAGAAGCACAGACCCTTGGTTCATGAGGTCCGAAAAACCTGTAAGCCAAAAAAAGAAAGTCAAAACATGTATAGAAACTGAATGATCACTTACCTGTTACACACTTGAAGACAGATCGTAGCGAATCACACACAGTTGCAGATGCACAGACCCTTGGTTCATGCGTTCCGAAAAACCTGTAAGACAAAAAAAGAAAGTCAATATATGTACAGAAACTGAATGAACACTTACCTGTTATACACTTGCAGACAGATAGTAGCGAGTCAGACAAAGTTGCAGATGCACAGACCCTTGGTTCATGCGTTCCGATAAACCTGTAAGACAAAAAAAGAAAGTCAATACATGTATAGAAACTGATTGATCACCTACCTGTTACACACTTGCAGACAGATCGTAGCGAATCACACACAGTGGCAATGGAAAGACCCTTGGTTCATGCGGTCCGAAAAACCTGTAAGACAAAAAAATTAGGTCAATACATGTATAGAAACTGAATGATCACTTACCTTTTACACACTTGCAGACAGATATTAGCGAGTCACACACAGTTGGAGATGCACAGACCCTTGGTTCATGCATACCGAAAAACCTGTAAGACAAAAAAAGAAAGTCAATACATGTATAGAAACTGAATAAACACCTACCTGTTACACACTTGCAGATGCACAGACCCTTGGTTCATGCGGTCCGAAAAACCTTTAAGACAAAAAAAAAGAAAGTCAATACATGTATAGAAATTGAATGATCACCTACCTGTTACACACTTGCAGACCGATTGATAGCGAGCCACACACACAGTGGCAATGGAAAGACCCTTGGTTCATGCGGTTCGAAAAACCTGTAAGACAAAAAAAGAAAGTCAATACATGTATAGAAATTGAATGATCACCTACCTGTTACACAGTTGCAGACAGATAGCGAGTCACACACAGTTGCAGCTGCACAGACCCTTGGTTCATGTGGTCCGAAAAACCTGTAAGACAAAAAAAGAAAGTCAATACATGTATAGAAACTGAATGATCACTTACCTGTTACACACTTGTAGACAGATAGTAGCGAGTCACACACAGTTGCAGATGCACAGACCCTTGGTTCATGAGGTCCGAAAAACCTGTAAGCCAAAAAAAGAAAGTCAAAACATGTATAGAAACTGAATGATCACTTACCTGTTACACACTTGAAGACAGATCGTAGCGAATCACACACAGTTGCAGATGCACAGACCCTTGGTTCATGCGTTCCGAAAAACCTGTAAGACAAAAAAAGAAAGTCAATATAAGTACAGAAACTGAATGAACACTTACCTGTTATACACTTGCAGACAGATAGTAGCGAGTCAGACAAAGTTGCAGATGCACAGACCCTTGGTTCATGCGTACCGAAAAACCTGTAAGACAAAAAAAGAAAGTCAATACACATATAGAAACTGAATGATCACCTACCTGTTACACACTTGCAGACAGATTGATAGCGAGCCACAAACACAGTGGCAATGGAAAGACCCTTGGTTCATGCGGTCCGAAAAACCTGTAAGACAAAAAAAAGAAAGTCAATACATATATAGAAACTGAATGATCACTTACCTTTTACACACTTGCAGACAGATATTAGCGAGTCACACACAGTTGGAGATGCACAGACCCTTGGTTCATGCATACCGAAAAACCTGTAAGACAAAAAAAGAAAGTCAATACATGTATAGAAACTGAATGATCACCTACCTGTTACACACTTGCAGATGCACAGACCCTTGGTTCATGCGGTCCGAAAAACCTTTAAGACAAAAAAAAAGAAAGTCAATACATGTATAGAAATTGAATGATCACCTACCTGTTACACAGTTGCAGACAGATAGCGAGTCACACACAGTTGCAGCTGCACAGACCCTTGGTTCATGTGGTCCGAAAAACCTGTAAGACAAAAAAAGAAAGTCAATACATGTATAGAAACTGAATGATCACTTACCTGTTACACACTTGTAGACAGATAGTAGCGAGTCACACACAGTTGCAGATGCACAGACCCTTGGTTCATGAGGTCCGAAAAACCTGTAAGCCAAAAAAAGAAAGTCAAAACATGTATAGAAACTGAATGATCACTTACCTGTTACACACTTGAAGACAGATCGTAGCGAATCACACACAGTTGCAGATGCACAGACCCTTGGTTCATGCGTTCCGAAAAACCTGTAAGACAAAAAAAGAAAGTCAATATATGTACAGAAACTGAATGAACACTTACCTGTTATACACTTGCAGACAGATAGTAGCGAGTCAGACAAAGTTGCAGATGCACAGACCCTTGGTTCATGCGTTCCGATAAACCTGTAAGACAAAAAAAGAAAGTCAATACATGTATAGAAACTGAATGATCACCTACCTGTTACACACTTGCAGACAGATCGTAGCGAATCACACACAGTGGCAATGGAAAGACCCTTGGTTCATGCGGTCCGAAAAACCTGTAAGACAAAAAAATTAGGTCAATACATGTATAGAAACTGAATGATCACTTACCTTTTACACACTTGCAGACAGATATTAGCGAGTCACACACAGTTGGAGATGCACAGACCCTTGGTTCATGCATACCGAAAAACCTGTAAGACAAAAAAAGAAAGTCAATACATGTATAGAAACTGAATGATCACCTACCTGTTACACACTTGCAGATGCACAGACCCTTGGTTCATGCGGTCCGAAAAACCTTTAAGACAAAAAAAAAAGAAAGTCAATACATGTATAGAAATTGAATGATCACCTACCTGTTACACACTTGCAGACCGATTGATAGCGAGCCACACACACAGTGGCAATGGAAAGACCCTTGGTTCATGCGGTTCGAAAAACCTGTAAGACAAAAAAAGAAAGTCAATACATGTATAGAAATTGAATGATCACCTACCTGTTACACAGTTGCAGACAGATAGCGAGTCACACACAGTTGCAGCTGCACAGACCCTTGGTTCATGTGGTCCGAAAAACCTGTAAGACAAAAAAAGAAAGTCAATACATGTATAGAAACTGAATGATCACTTACCTGTTACACACTTGTAGACAGATAGTAGCAACTCACTCACAGTGGCAATGGAAAGACCCTTGGTTCAAGCGGTCCGAAAAACCTGTAAGACAAAAAAAAAAGAAAGTCAATACATGTATAGAAATTGAATGATCACCTACCTGTTACACACTTGCAGACAGATATTAGCGAGTCACACAGTTGGAGATGCACAGACCCTTGGTTCATGCGTACCGAAAAACCTGTAAGACAAAAAAAGAAAGTCAATACACATATAGAAACTGAATGATCACCTACCTGTTACACACTTGCAGACAGATTGATAGCGAGCCACAAACACAGTGGCAATGGAAAGACCCTTGGTTCATGCGGTCCGAAAAACCTGTAAGACAAAAAAAAGAAAGTCAATACATATATAGAAACTGAATGATCACTTACCTGTTACACACTTGCACACAGATCGTAGCGAATCACACACAGACCCTTGGTTCATGCGTTCCGAAAAACCTGTAACACAAAAAAATGAGGTCAAAACATGTATAGAAACTGAATGATCACTTACCTGTTACACACTTGCAGACAGATCGTAGCGAATCACACACAGTTGCAGATGCACAGACCCTTGTTTCATGTGGTCCGAAAAACCTGTAAGACAAAAAAAGAAAGTCAATACATGTATAGAAACTGAATGATCACCTACCTGTTACACACTTGCAGACAGATCGTAGCGAATCACATACAGTTGCAGATGCACAGACCCTTGTTTCATGTGGTCCGAACAACCTGTAAGACAAAAATAGAAAGTCAATACATGTATACAAACTGAATGATCACTTACCTGTTGCACACTTGCAGACAGACAGTAGCGAATCACACACAGTTGCAGATGCACAGACCCTTGTTTCATGTGGTCCGAAAAACCTGTAAGACAAAAATAGAAAGTCAATACATGTATACAAACTGAATGATCACTTACCTGTTGCACACTTGCAGACAGACAGTAGCGAATCACACACAGTTGCAGATGCACAGACCCTTGATTCATGCTTTCCGAAAAACCTGTAAGACAAAAAAAGAAAGTCAATACATGTATAGAAACTGAATGATCACCTACCTGTTACACACTTGCAGACAGATCGTAGCGAATCACACACAGTTGCAGATGCACAGACCCTTGTTTCATGTGGTCCGAACAACCTGTAAGACAAAAATAGAAAGTCAATACATGTATAGAAACTGAATGATCACCAACCTGTTACACACTTGCAGACAGATTGATAGCGAGCCACACACACAGTGGCGATGGAAAGACCCTTGGTACATGCAGTTCGAAAAACCTGTAAGACAAAAAAAATACATGTATAGAAACTGAATGATCCCTTACCTTTAACACACTTACCTTACCTGTTACCACACTTACCTGAGCCACACACAGTTGCAATGGACAGACTATTGTTGGCTGTATACACCATCAGGAAGGGGGGAGCCATTGGTCCAGAAAGCGTGTAAGACAAATAAAAAGGCAATACATGTATAGAAACTGAACGATCACTTCCCTGTTACAGAGTTGCAGAATGATGGACAGCGAACCATACACCGTTGCAGATGCACTGACCCTTCTCAGCTGGATCCACCATTAGGATGGAGGAGGGGGGTGGGGTCATGGGGTCCAGAAAGCCTGTAAGACCATAAAGAAAGTCAATACATGTATGGAAATGAATGATCACTCATATGTTACAGAGTTGCAGAACACACAGTTCAGACAGTGAGCCACACAGTTACCGATGAAAATACATTTGTTGGGTCGATGGGGTTCCTGAGAACCTGTAACACAAAAAAGAAAGTCAATACATGTATAGAAACTGAATATAGTGAGACCCATGGGGTAGTCTTGGAAAGGAGAGTGGGATTCATTCCCAGACCTAATGTGAGAAACTGTACATGAACTGAACAAACATAACGTAAAAGAGATGTTAAGGGGTCCAGCTGTGTCTGCATTTCATCCATAAGGAATCATCATTAGCCCCCACCATTACTTACATGGTCTACGTGCTGCAGACATCCTGCATATGAGAACAGTCTAACAACATATGACGTATAGTAGGGTATAAAACATAAGGTATTCCTTTGTCTGGGAGAGAGAGAAGAGGGGCACCCAGAATTGGCAAACACTGTACTTTTGATTGGAATAAAATGTTTCATTGTTACAACTGAAAGACGGTGGTCACGAGTCTCCTTTCAAAAGAAGTCCTCAGAAGAAGAAGTAGAAGAACCACGACAAAGTTTATTGAGGTACCTGCTGGAACAGCCTGATAAAAGTGTGCTGCAATAATCTAACCGTGAGGTTAAGTGTGTACTAGCTTTTCTGCATCCTGTAGAAAAGGAATTTCTTAGTTTGGCAATGTAGGCTGTCCTAGTTATTTAGCTATATGTTGCTGAAATGATAGATCCTAAACAAATAAGACACCAAGATTTTTAGCTGCTGGACCCAGAATAATGCAAAAAAACAGCCAAGACTAACATTTAGAGTTTTCTTCTAGTGTTTTTCAGACCTAAAAAGAGAACCTATGTTTTGTTACTGTTAAGGAGAACGAAGTCATGTGGCATCCAGAGTACATCCTTCACACAGTAACTCTAGATTAAAGAAAATTGAGGACTATCAGGTTTGGCTGATATATAGAGCAGTGTCCTCTGCATCTGTAAGTTAACATCCTGTCTGCTTATAACTGCCCTGTGGTAACATCTATAATGTAAATAATAGATGCCCTTAAATAGAGCATTGTGGAACTCCATATCGGACATCTGTGTAATTTAGAAATACGGACTGATAGGGTTCGTTTAGATATGATTTGAACCACAATAGGGCTGTTTCTGTGATTCCAACCATGTTCTCTAATCTTTCAAAGAGAATAGTGTTATCTATAGTGTCAAAGGCTAAACTGAGGACGAGTAGGGCTACGTAGCCTCGATCAGAGGCAAGAAGAGATCGTTTGTAATCTTCACTTGGGCTGTCTGAATCCAGATTGGAATTTCTCATACATTTCATTTTTACTCTGGTATAAGCAGAGTTGTTGAGCCACAGCATTTTCTAATATCTTGGACAGAAATGTCAGGCTTGAGATGGGTCTGTAATTGAAAGTACACCAGGACCAAGATGTAGTTTCTTAATTAAAGGTTTTAAAACTGGGTACATGGCCTTAGGTAAGGGATGAATTTACTATTGTTAAAAGAGGTCTGATTATAATTGGGAGTAATTCTGTCAGTATGTTAAAGGGAATCGGGTCGAGTGTTTTTCCCCCCCTAAGATTGTTAAAACCAATTTTCTGTTCTCAATATATGCTCGATACTGCAGGGTTTGTTTAAATGTGAGCAAGTGATACTAATATTACGTTTTTAATACAAGCAGATAAAGGGCAGAACAAATGGTTTGAATATAGTAAATCATCACTTACCTGACAGAATGGACAGAGTACAGAATGTCAAACCTGCAGTCAGCAGTGGAGCACGAAGAGTCAGCTGAATGGCTTGCTTCCTCGATCCTGGCGTCTGTTTTCTTCCAAACGGTGTCTGGAATTTAGTGTACTAGAGGTCTTCCAGGCCACAGGTACCGCAGCATTACTCTTTGGGCACGATATTTAATAGGGTCTTACAATAAAATCTCCATCAATGAGAACACTGTCTGGAGTAGTTGCCCTCTCTGCTGGAGCATGCAGAGCCATAGACAAAGTTGATAAAGACCCAGTTGCTTCAGCGTTGAACAATATCTCTCTCAGCAAATCGCTCAAAGAAAAAAATAAATAAACATCAGCTCCCACCTTAGGCCTTCCACTTTTTTTTTTGTTTTTCTTTTTTCTGGCCCAGGGAGAAAAAGGAAATTGCGCAATATGCAGAGGTGGTCAGAGTTAGGGGACCTGTCAATAATAGGTGCCTTTCTCACACATCTGTTGAAGAAAAAATTAAGAAAATTAACTCATTAACTTGTTTACTGTAAATGCAGTGTCTTGTCTGTTTATGATACTGAACATGTATACATCACTCTGTATTTTAAAGTAAAAATTAATTAGAACATTTTTGTGTACGATGTAAGCTAATTACAAATAATGCTAATGGGTACAATACACACAGTGCAGCATACGGAATGATGAAGCATCTGGTGCTAAGGTAGTGGTATGGGGGCCCCAAATGAAAATCTGCTTAGGGCCCCATAAAGTCTTGGGCTGGCCCTGGTCACGCTGATGCTCCCAGTGCCTCTCCATGGCCACCATATTCCTCGAAAGTAAACACAGAAGTTAGTTGTGAGGGAGAAAGGAGGTGTAGTGTGGAGTGGAAGCAACATTTCCTTGTTTCCATACATGTCGAAGAAGCTGGTTGAGAGGAGGAAAACGTTCTGATTGGCGAAACAGCTGCTGCGTGACAAGAAAGTGAGGTTTCCTTTAGTCTTTCCTGCAGCGCTCCAGTTTGCGTGGAAGAGGAGAAACAAAGTTTGACGTCACAACAGAAGCCGTCAAGTTCATCAAGAAGCAAGTTACTGATGAAGAATAAACTATAAAACATCCACTAGCACAAGGAGACTGAGAGGTATGATTGGTCTGGATAGCTTTGTGTAGCTGTTTAGGCTATAACCTAGTAGACGTCTCAGACATTCCACTGACCTAAGTTAAGTTCTCTTCTTTTTTTCCTTCTTTTTTTCTCTTTGTTGTTAGTTTTGTGGACATGAATTTAACAAGAATAGAATCCTCAGCTGGCTACTGGAGACATTTTTCTGTTCTGTTCAAGATTTTTGTTGGCCTGTTTGGCTATGCTGGTTCTATTTAGAATTACAGGTATCCTAATAATGTTCACTGGTACAAAAGCAGTAGCCTATATTTTGAAATTAGGAAGGTCAGATGGCATGGAACGATTGCTATGCCAACCTTTTATTTGAGTTTTGTTATCTTATCATATGAATGGCAAATAGTGCTTATGTTAAGGTAGTTTCCTGGAATATTAATGGTTCTTGTGGAGTTCTTATTTTGGTCCATAGGAGTTTGAACTTTGCTGAGAGAGTATAAGGATAGTAATGGTAGAGTTATTTATATAGAAGCCAATATAAATGGGGGGGGGGGGTGTGTAAATAACACCGTGTAATATCTATGCCCCTAACATGGAGGATCCATCTTTCTTTCATGGAGTTAATAAATTGGGAAATGCCCAAGGACAAATGCTTTTGGCAGGACTTCAATTAGGTCTTAAATGGGATATTAGATAAAAGTAAATAATCAGGTACCTCAACGCCGAAGGATAAAGCTGCCATTCACATGCTGATGGTGGACAATGACCTGATTCAATCCTAGAAACCAGGAATGCACATTTTACTACCACTGCCATAATTCCTACCCAAGACTTGACCTTGATTTTGATATCCCAGAGTCTAACCAATAATATCATTGATAGCACTATCACTGCTATTTCCCTGTAGGACCATGCACCTGTTTAGCTTTGTGTGAATATACATTCAGACAGGCTTAGAAGAGGTAGATGGAGAATGAACACATCTCTACTACAGATGTCTGAAAACCTGTATTAGACCTGATCAATATTCAGCACTAAATGAAGCCACCCCCGCAGGTTAAAAATATGTACATAGCCCTAGATTATCAGGCAGAGGAGGTGGAGTATGCATAATCTACCAGAAAACGCTTGATATTCAAAAACACTATCAAATTCACTTTGTTTGAGATTCTCTACATTAATATATCAAATCCAGCCACAAATAAAAATACATTCACACTATTATTTGTAGGCCTCCAGCATCACACTCTGATTTTTTAAAAGAATTGAGTGGTTTTGCTGGCAGTGTGCAACAAGTTATAATAGTAGGAGACTTTAATATTCATTTTGAAAAAGCAGACGATCCATTAACAAAGGCCCTTGCATCAATCTTAGATAACTGTAACTGGACCCACACGTTACTGTAATCATACCCTAGATTTAGTCCTGACCCTGGGTGTTAGCATTGATAATCTAAATATTCAACCTCAAGCTTAGTAACATCAGACCATTATCTAATCTCCTATGAGCTACATCTTAGGCAAAATGTTAATTTGGCCCCTTGCCACTTTCTAAAGCATGCAATAACCCAATGACCGCTGTACAGTTTACTAAAAACCTCCCAGACCTACCGACCTTAGCTTACACTCCGTTAGATTAAACATAGCTAGATAGATTAACAAACGGTCTTTAAAATACCCTTCAATTAACCTTAGATAAAGTGGCTCCGCTCGCACAGTGGTACAGTGATCAAACTCGTACCTTAAAACAAACAGCGCAGAAACTAGAGCGAAAATGGTGGACGACCCAACTAGAGTGTTCCACTCTGCCTGGAAGGACAGCCTTAGTCAATATAGAAAGGTACTCATTAAATCTCTCTTAGCGTATTTGGCCTCAATGATCGATAATTACAAAAAACCAATCCCAGAGTATTTTTAGTGAGATCTCTAAACTTACTGAAAGCCAGGCAGATACTCAACCCCAGATTCCAGCTTCTTTAATCAGTAATGTTTTTATGGACTATTTTAATAATAAAATAGAAAGCATTAAACAACAACTCCAACACTCCTTATTAAATCAAACATTTGACCTTAAATCAAAATTGCCTGGTGTGGCTGCTTTAGAACATAACTTGGTTGTAGAATAAAGGCTGGAAGCCTTCTACCCACTTCCACAGCCAGAACTAGAAAAAGATTTCCTCAGCAAATTGCACAACCTGTACACTTGACCCAATTCTGTCTAAAATACTATACGAAATACTCCCAATTATAATCAGACCTCTTTTAACAATAGTAAATTCATCCCTTAGCTTAGGGCATGTACCCAAAACCCTTAAATTAGCAGTCATGAAACCTTTAATTAAGGAACCAAATCTCCTAGTCCATTCATGAATAAGAAATTCCTATCTGGATTCAGACCCCATCGTAGCGCAGAGACAGCCCTAGTGAAGATTACAAAGATCTTTCTTGCCTTTGATCAAGGCTACGTATCTTTATTAGCCCTACTAGACCGCAGTGCAGCCTTTGATACAATAGTTCACACTATTCTACTAGAAAGATTAGAGAAAATGGTTGGAATCACAGGAACAGCCCTACCGTGGTTCAAATCATATCTAACTGAACACCATCAGTTTATAAAGATAAAAGATTTATCATCAAATTACACAAGAAAGATATGGAGTTCCACAATACTCTATTTTAGGACTGCTATTATTTACATTATACATGTTACCACTGGGCAGTTATAATTTCCATTGCCATTGCAGATGACACACAGCTCTATATATCAGCCCAACATGTTGATAAATTTAGATTAAAGAAAATGGAGGACTGTGTAAAGGATATAAAACTCTGGATGTCACATAACTTCTTTCTTCTTAACAGTAACAAAACAAAACTTCTCCTTTTAGGTCCAAAAGACACTAGAAATAAACTATTTTTATTTAGACTTAATGTTAGATCAGCTGATTTTTCCATTATCCCTGGTCCAGCAACTAAAAATCATTTGACTGAATAAAGATTTGAATAAAGTAAACCATCACTTACCTGACTGGTGTGACTGGGTAAGGTCTTAGTGTAGCACCTTCTCAATGTTTCTGGAGAGCACAACAGATTCCAGGCAGCAGAGGTGAAGCCTTTCTCTGTGATAGAGGACCGGACATCATACCCAATTTCATCACTTTAACTGGTGGTACTATTTCCACATATTTCTCAGACTAGGAGAAGCTGCATTTTCAAACACTAGTAAATGAAACTTCACAGAAATTAATCGGGCTTTCTTTCTAATGAGCTAAAAAAAAAACACAGTCACTTAAAATCCAAGCACATTTGAGTTTGAGAACCTTGAGTTTGGAAAGCTCAGTCAACTTAGTTTGATATTGGATCATCAGATATTCACTTTGCCCCTCCTCTCACTCACAAACAAATCCCTTAAAACCTCAAACATGACTAAAAAAAAAACGATGGAGAACAGAGAAACTACACTCATTATATTTCCTCAACATTTCCAGTCTTTCCATTTGGACAAGGATATTTAATCAGAATAGCCAGAATTCCTGCAACAGGTGCTGTTGATGCTAAAAGATCAAAAATCAAAAACTCTCAGAGATAAAGAGCTGCTGGTGTTACTTAAAGACAAACAAACCTACTGAAGAACAGAGAAGAAATTAAAATCAATGACAAACCTTAACTTCTTCAACAAACAGATTTTTTTTTGCACTTTAGAGGTTCTAAACATGCATGTAGTGCATTTTCATAATGAATAAATCACTACTGTGACATCGTACAATATGCCTATTTTAACCATTTTAATGTAATATTGTTCCAGTTAAACATCCATAAAGCATATAAATCCAAAATCAGCTGTAGTGTAGAGAGACATCTGAAATATACTACTACCCTTAGAATAGCCAGATCACAATTTACAAACAAAGTATTTAAGAGAGCCTGCAGATTTCTTGTGGACTGCTCACTAGTGCTTGAAGGTAGGTAAAATTTTGTCTGTACTCACCCTCTTATTAACGGTGCTTACTTGAAGTCCATAGAACCAATCCAAAACATAGGAGTTGGAAAGCTCTCACAAAGTGGTTTGTATTTCAGACATCCTTCTTTCTGATAACAGTTTATAATCCTGGGTGTTTCCTTGTGAAAGGAAAGTCTGAACCATGGAAACTCCTGGTTTGAGTTGCTGAGAGTCAATTCAGGAGTGATACATTTGTCTTCTGTGTGTAAAGTTTTTCCCAATGTCCATAAGAAGAGCAAGTTAGTTGTAAGGACTGCAAATAGAGAAACAAACAAACAGAAAACAAGACAAAAGTGAAATTTTCTGCAAAAGCAGAACAGAACAAAACCTCATGAAGCCACATCTAAACCACCTTGCTGCTTCATAGTTCCCTCCCTTTTGACTTGTAACCTGGCCTACTTCCAATATACTGCCACATAGTGGATGGAGTAGGAATTACCATGAAAAAAGGTCACAACACTGGAGTCAAATGAGTGTCAGCTATGGCTTCAAGTAGGCCTAAGTTTTAGGATTTTTTTTTATGCCAATATAGAAAATAGACAATAGGCAAGTGGTTTAAAGATCCAACCACAACAGGCCCAATGAGACCTAAAGAACCAGCACAACAGGCCCAATGATAATGATAATTACAAATCAATACACATAACCAATCATCAAAATTATTGCATTTTCAACAAAAAAAAACATTCTGTTAATAGTCATATCTCATATGAAGACTTTTGTATCCTTTGAAAAGAACTAAATCTGGCATGTGTGACTGTCTCCTATAAATACTTATAAATAAATGAACACATTGTAAGGTGAATGCTGTGCCAAGCTCTCACAAAGTGGTTTGTATTCCAGACATCCTTCTTTCTGATAACAGTTTATAATCCTGGGTGTTTCCTTGTGAAAGGAAAGTCTAAACCATGGAAATCCCTGGTTTGAGGAGCTGAGAGTCAATTCAGGAGTGATACATTTGTCTTCTGTGTGTAAAGTTTATCCCAATGTCCATAAGAAGAGCAAGTTAGTTGTAAGGACTGCAAATAGAGAAACAAACAAACAAACAGAAAACAAGACAAAAGTGAAGCTTTCTGCAAAAACAGAACAGCACAAAACCTCATGAATAAAACATACACAAAGCTTGACTGAATATAGAAAGAATTAAATGATAGCAAACTTACAGTGAGTGTTAGAACCTGTAGTTCCACCAGTAAGGATCTTCATTACAGTGAGGCCTGAAGTGAGCCACATCTAAACCACCTTGCTGCTTCATAGTTCCCTCCCTTTTGGCTTGTAACCTGGCCTACTTCCAATATACTGCCACATAGTGGATGGAGTAGGAATTACCATGGAAATAAAACAGTCACAACACTGGAGTCACACGAGTGTCAGCTATGGCTTCAAGTAGGCCTAAGTTTTAGAATTTATTTATGCCAATATAGAAAAAAGACAATTGGCAAGTGGCTTAAAGTTCCAACCACAATAGGCCCAATGAGACCTAAAGAACCAGCACAACACGCCCAATGATATTGATAATTACAAATCAATACACATAACCAATCATCAAAATTACTGCATTTTCAACTAAAAAAACATTCTGTTAATAGTCATATCTCATATGAAGACTGTATCCTTTGAAAAGAACTAAATCTGGCATGTGTGACTGTCTCCTATAAATACTTATAAATAAATGAATACATTGTAAGGTGAATGCTGTGCCAAGGTCCTGCACAATTGTTTCTTATTTTAGTGACAAATAAATAGCAATTTAATACATTTATAACTATTTTACAAAGTTAGTGAGATAATGTTTACATCAATCCTGATGCTTTAAATCTCTCCCACATGGTGAGGTATACAGTTGATTTATTTAACAATGGTATCGGATCGGTACTGTGTATCAATCAAAAAGTTTATGTATTGGTATCGATTATATATGGTGTATCTGTAAATGTAACATATAGGAAACAGCATATGACAGCATTATTGTAAGGCATTTCTGGCAACTTCACTGGTTAATAGAATATGCCTACATTGATAAATAAATAAAGTTGCACCCTGATTGGTGAATGTTTAGCATGTCAAATGTATGCTTGAATGTGATTAGCTAATACCAACCACAATAATTGACATATCAAGTCCTCTGGTCAGACTATTATAGAACAGGCTAAAGATGCAGCATGTAAAATTGCAGGTTGACTGGATGAATGGTTTCTAAGAGTTATGTACTATTGGCCTCGCTTTCTTGTGACAAATGTCCACCAAACTTGACATACCCCCTCAAAATAATGTGCAGAACAGATTTTGTTAAAATGGGCTTGTTCAAAGTCAAAGTGTTCAAAAGGTACAAGTTGACATTATTTATTATAATTATTATTAATTATAAATATTGCAGGTATTTTGCTACCAGATATGTGAGGATTGGTAAAAAAAAAAATGTTGAATTCAAGAAATTACCAAAAAAAAAGAAGAATTTTGTGTGTAGGACACAGATGCTACAGACCAGATGCTATTGAATAAAAACGCTTAATGCTTTCCTGTAACGCCACCATCAAACCAGTGAATGTAATTTTTCTTGAAGCTGCTGTAACTTGTTTAATGTTTCTGGGATTTACGGCTCTTTATGGCAGGAGTAAACAGACCCAAAGTGTCATTCACAGTGCTGAGGCAAGACTTTCGTAATATGGTACGTGGCAGTGGATGGTATTTTCAGATGATGCAGTGGGCACTTCCTAGTGCCAGATGTTGATTAGGAACTGAACACCCTTACAAAATGTGCCTCAGCTCTTTACGTATTGGATAGGCTTGACTCTGGGCTTAAGTTTTCTCACTAATCGGAGGAATCCTGCTTTGTGAAATGCCCCCCATTAGATGAACAGAATTACTGGATACATTTGATTCATTTTGTTGCTCTTGATGTGCAGGGATCCCACCAATGCAGAGTATGTCCAAGTTACCAAAGCTTTAATGGTGAAGAGCTCTTTCCTGAGGGATGATGAGGAGAACAGTTATGTAAGTTTGTTTAAGAACGATTTTATTATGGTTGATCACAGAAGAGTAGTTGGTGTAATATTGGTATTGGAGAGATTTGAGTAATTCTCTTTTTATGGTTGGGACTGATATTTTGTGTCTTTGATGAGGGAATCATGCGTTGTTGGAGAGGATACTATGTCTGAGGCCCACAATAAAGTGTTGCCTGAAAAACCTGATTTGATGATCGTGAAGGACCTTATGAAATCCTTTGCATTGGCAGCATGGAGAACTAGCTGAGGGAATGACTATTGAAAAGCTCTTGGAAGATTCTTGGGGGTAAGTGGAATAATGTAATGGGGAAAAACAGCAGAGCCATCAAATGTGATGTGATGAACCAACTTCATATGAATAGTTGTGTCTTTTATAGTCTATTATAAGATATTTCTGACTGCTCTAGGTTCTTTACTCTCCACTACTGCCTTCATCACTACACTTTTTTGCAACATCATAATGAAGCTTATGTGTATTTTGAGGTTAATGCCATCCATCCTGTGATGGTGTACATTGTCACCGCTTCATCTGAAACAGTGCTGGAAGTTTTCCTCTAAAGGACTCCTAGGTGATCTTCAGGAGATGCTCAGTAAAAGTGTAAGCACACCACTTTCATTTCCACCAGCAGACCTACAGAAGACTCTTAAATTCAGTGCTGCTCTCAGAGGTGTACAGGGTCAAGGGGAGGTGCATCAGTGTGTATCTAATATTACACTAAATTATTAAGTATTCCCTTGATGCTATTGGTGTGTGGCAGATGAAGGCCCTGCAATAGGTGGTGAGAAATTCCCAGCCCCTATTTCTCATTTCTATCCAATAGAAATGAGAAATTTATTTCAGTGGACTTTGTTTACCTTACAATTCATAAAGTAATGTGAAGGAAAGGACACTCTCCCTCTCTATGGAGTTCACTTTTTCTGTACTCAAGAGTCTAATACAATGTCTTTAATATTCAGCCTCTAATTCACTCACTATTAAGGGCACAGAAGCCATTCACTTGAATAGAAAAGTGCACACCTATAAAGAGAGAAGGAATCCGTTTGGAAGAAACAGACATCTTCACCTCTGGTGTGTAAAGGAGTGATACAGGAGGTCATTCCTGCTGGTACTATTATATTTTTTAGTTCATCTGCTTTTGCCAGGCCTGCTGGCAACTGAACTGTCAGTCAGTGTTCCCACTTATCCATTCATGAGCTGCTATGATGATTTAAGTATAAATCAGTTTGCAAGTGCGGACCAAGCTAGCTGAGGCAAGGAGGCAACTTGAGAAATTTGGGCTGGAGTTCTGAGGGGCTTCAAGCAGATGGAATTCGAAACCAGACCCCCCTTGCCAGGTAGAGGTTGAGTAAAATTGGATCAGGAGGAGCAGGGGTGGTGGTGGAATGCAAGTTTCGGCATGAGAACGAGAAGGGAGAGGAACGGTTTTATAGCGCGTAGTAATTGAGGGAAAGAGTTTGGGCGTGGTGCTTCTCCCAAACTTTCAGTTATTACATAACTCCATTTTGAGGATAAGGTGTGATTTCACTTCTCTGCAATTCTCTACATAACAGTACATTTTATGTAAATGTGCCACATTCTAATCGGGGGGAGGAGTGCAGGCAATGGAAAACAGTTGGGGTCTACCTGGGGGGGGGGGGGGGTGGGGTACTGGTCTAAGCTTGAAAGGCATGAAGGCATATGCCTTCTTCTGCAGACATGGAAGGCCTGGCTGCTCACAACCATTGGAATGCTAACAAACCTGGCATGAGACGATGGGGAGAATACAGAGATAGAAAATGTCATGACATGAATGTAATAATGGAAATAATGCCATGAAACAAATACCACTGAAATCCTTCACTCGGTAGGGGTCATATCACTGTCTGTAAAAAACATACAAAGCATGACATCCTGCCATTCTATTACACAGAAATGAGGACAAATTTAGTTCAAATGAGAGCTGTCTTATGTTCAAACTGGGGCCAGGTTCTGTGCAGTAACTGCATCCATACATTTGCATCCATGAATTGACAGTCCTTCGTAGAGCTCATGTCAGTCATTTTTACACAAATAACACGTATGTGACAGAAGAGATTCAAAATAATCTTATTAGTTTAAATTAAAACCTATGTCTAGCTTAGACCTCAGCCTAGACAAGCCACTGACCATTGTAATAAATCGAATAAAATAGGACTATAATAAATGTAAAACAGAAGAGGAAGCGAGCTAGATGATGGGGGCTGTTAATGTTTTAATAGAACTAATTACACTAATTTATCCAGACATTACATGCTGCAAAATGCATTTTACATGAGACACCCACACATTGCTGGACCCCCTGACAGATATCTCCATTATGCGCACATGCACTCAATCTCTAATGTTGTTGAACTGTGCAGGTTTAGGGTGAAGTGGTGTAAGGTGATTGAGTTTGGAAATAAGTCGAGTCTACTGGCCTCCAAGTGGGTTGTCCTCACAACTGCACAACTATACGCTTTGACTTTGGCTATGTTTTATACTTTAGTTGGAGAAGCGGGCAGGGAAGAGGAGGAGTACTCAGTACAGCTGGTTATTCTAGTGGTCTACAGCTTTGTCTGATGTTACCACACCAAGGACTGGTACAGAGATAGTCAGTTTCCCTGAATGGCTTTGTAGCATATTTCTGTTATAGAGGACCCTAACCCTCATATATAGGTATTTCCACAGTCATAGCCACAGTTACTGTCACAGTTAATGTTACTGTGTGATGGTAACAGTAATCCACGGATGAGGTCGTTTACAGTTGCAGTATTACTGCATAGTACTAAGTACTTAATGCAGAACTTCTGTAACACACAGTATTGTGCAAAAGATGACTAGAGCAGAACAGGCAGTGATGGAAATGCAGTGCAGTTGATATACAGATGTCCAATGATGCTGAGTAACAGATTAATTTGATGGATTGGAGTGTAGATTTGTACAATCTGATGGCTGTAGGAAGAAATGACCTGTCAAAGTGTTTTTCCTGCAGCGAGGTCTGCTGCCCATTGGGTGCTCTCTGTCCCTGTAGTGTTTTGTGGACTAGGTGAGAGTTCACGGACACCTTTGCCAACATCCCATTACCCTCTCCAGCACCATCTCCACTGTGTCCAGTTTAGCCCCCAGGACTGAGTCGGTCAGTCTAATGATCTTGTTCAGTCTGTTTGGGTCTTTTGTTGTAGTACTACTGCCCAGCACACAATGGCACAGAAAAAGGATACTTGGCACCACAGAGTTGTAGAAAGTTCATAGCAGCTAGGTTGTCACACCAAAGAACCTCAGCCTTCAAAAAGTAGCTCTGGCTTTGGCCCTTCTTGTACAGCTTGTCCATGTTCACTTCCCATTCCAACTTGTCCCATAGATGACCACCCAAATATAGTCCAAGACTAAGCTTAATCCCTGTGCAGGAAATTGGCCCCTGTAGTTTCATGGTTCTTTCATAAGAGTCTGGAATTTCATCTTCATACTGGATTTATAATCACTGTATGCTTTTTATCATCACCTACATTTGTATAAAACTAATTATAACTATAATGATTCTGATCTGCTATTTTGGGGGTATTTTCATTTCACTTAGGTTCTCACTCTGTGTGGCCAGGCCATCTGATAGTACACCAGCCTGGTCCCTCAAAGCCCTGCAGGTTTTTGTAAGATGGTTCCACTGTTGTCTCATTTCTTCCACAAGTAGAGCCTCTTCCTCGATAAGTCTCTCCAGCTGCATCACCTTGTCAAAAACGTTCTTCTTCATGTCTAAGTGTTTCAGAGGATATAGGTAGGGCTAGCTCATATTGGGTTTCACAGTAAACAAGATGGTGCATCGGTAAGGACACAGGAATAAAGACGAAGCAACATCATTTCTTCTTATTAAACTGTATTGTAATCCAATAGTACTTCACAGTACAACTTGACATTCAGCATTGCTCACAGTCTGAAATAACAAACCCATCAAATCATATTCGAACAAATATTGTAAACTGCTGAATCAGATAAGAAATGATCACTTAATAAATAATAAGTATTAACATTCAGTTCTAGCAGGAATAGTATTTAAGGGACATTATGTTCTAGAGAATATGCACACGGTTACATATAGAGCTTCCCTATATGTTTTGCGAACATGAGAACTGCACTACTATGTCCTCAGGCGGAAGCCATTTTCCGCACAGAACAAGAACTTTACTGCAGCTTGAACGACTTTCTTTCTCTCTTTATTCTTTAACATGGAGTTAATTCTCACAAGAAACAAACTTGAACAGACAACTAGCTGGCACTTACTTGTCGTCATCAACTCAATGCATGGATATCACCAGCTGAACTCAATTGGTTGGCAGAGGAGTGTAACTGAACTGAAAGGTGATGCACACAGCATCAGAGCTCCTGCTTCTCTCTCTCACTCCACACGTCATTTCCAGTTCTCCTGCAGTGTGAGTGTTAATAATTTGACATCTGATGTTAGTGCTGCAGCTTTCTGTCCTGACTACACAGGCAATGCGTGACTGGTTTTACATTGTGGAGGAAGAAAAGCAGAAGCACTGTGACAGTTAATCAGAGGAGTCGGGCGTTCAGTCACTTCTCCTGACTCTGTGGAACATGGTCACTCTGTGAGGTTGAAAGCACAGTTTAGTGCAAGTGGGCAAAAAAGGGGGTAAAAATGTCAGGTCTAATGATCTTCATGGTCAGAATCTGCACATTTCTATGGTCTGAAACTAAAGAAAAGCACATAGACCTCTTTCCTTTAAAAGTCTGAGTTTAATGAGTTCAAATGAAGAGTCACGAAAATGGTTCATGTCAAAATTAACATACCACAATCCCAAGTCATAACGTCAGCGAATACAAAAGTAATCGTAGCATACATCAGAAACAGCAGTGCTGCTAGAGTTTTTAAACGTTGTGTCCACTCACTGTCCACTCGATTAGACACTCCTACCAAGTTGGTAGGTGTGTACAATTACAAGCAAAAGTCTCCAAAGCAGAATGACAAGCTCGGTTTGTCTACAGAGTGAACAGTGAAAAATCCAACAGCCCTTCTGTGTCTGATTCAGTCACACCAGTGCAATAAACTGGTACTATCTGGGTGGTGGGTTATTCTCAGCACTGCAGTAACACTAACAGGGTGGTGGCGTTAGTGTGTGTTGCACCAGTGCGAGTGAGTCAGACACACATCAGTGCTGCTGGAGTTTTTAAACAGCTCAATGTCACTGAGAATAGTCCACCAATCACAAAGATCCAGCCAACAGCGTCCTGTGACCAACTATCACTCTTGGCTTACATTACAAATCGGACTTGCTCATGCTAGTTTCTTCACTACAACATCTGGAAATGACAGTCTTGTGGAGGTCCTGAATACTAAAGAAAAAGGTAAAGGTGTGCTGGCAAAGTACACAGGGAAAAAGATGGATTACATGTAACTATACAACAAGACCTATATGGTCAGTGGAACTGATCAAATGGAAAACGTGCAGAAACAATGAGGTGGATTTATTGAACATGCTCACTAGAGTATAAACACAGTATAAAGATTATGTAAGGGTTGTGGAATGGGCACTTTGCTCCATGTAAAAATGTATTTGAACTGGAAATTACCTACAACTTAATGTTATTGTTACAGATTTCACATCTAACATATTGAGATGAGGACAAAACAGTAAATGACTAAACAACGTGATATGTAAAATGAAAAGACGACACCCATAAATGTTTTGCCAAGAAAATCTGAGAATCTATCTACAGTTTGCTCTTTTTTAGTTTTATGGTGACTAATAAGTATTCCAACATTTTGATAGAGAAAGTCACATCACTTATGCAATGAGAAAGCAATTATACAAATAATTTTAAGTTTAGTATAAGTATAAGTTTGTTTGCCATGGTCACTCTATCAGTTAAAAGGGCAGGTGTTAAAATATACTTGTAAAAAACAGCAAGATGATCCCCCCTCCTGACATGCAATGTGATCCCTGTAATGATGAAGGAACTGATAAATGTGCTGTTTCACCAGGGCGTAGTCAACAAATATGACCAATGAAAAGTAGGGTAAAAAAGCACAATACATGAGCACTGTAAGTAAAGGTTCACTTCCCAGCCTTACTCATGTATTTTGTAGTTAGAGCCATTTGTGACAAAAAGCTGTTAAATATGGTAGTGCCTACCCCTGTTTGGTTTCTGCCACCCTGCTGCACCTACAGCATTTATATCAGATGTCAAGAATACAAATTTGAAGTTTAAAAACACCACCAATATGGTAAAATACTTAACTGTGTGTTCGACCACACACAATTACCTCACATTTTGTAGAACGCCCCTTTGCATGCAGAAAAGTGTAAGTCAAGTTTTGTATTTCTGGGAATGTCTGAGCCGGCTTCTGCAGATATGGCCAATATCCACACATTATATCAGTGCAGAAGAACTTTCCATTTGTTTTTGTGGCCAGTTCTTCTTGCAAAAATGGAGGATTGGCAAATATCTCCCCCAATATATGTTCAGACCTTTAAGCAAACTGCCACCTCCAGGACCTCATCATCACATATGATGTTTGTCTTTTTAGAGGTCTCTCTGGCTGCAGCCCATGTTGATGTCCCACAGATTCCTTTTCCATGTACCTGTAACACAATGTCACTATCAAATATATACAAAAAGTAAATCCTGCTTCACTATGTACAGTCTAAAGTGTTTTGACAAATATCTTACTGGCTTGGCCTTCTTACGAATGCACTCAACAAATGTTGCTATATCTTTATCACTGGCCAAAAAAATGGCATCAAAAAATGTCTGTTCCTCTAAAGAAAACATTAAAGATAATAGAGATACTCCCTAGAGATTCTGACAGTTTACAGTTATCAAGAATAACATAACTCTTTGTTTTGCTGAAACGATGTAGTTTTCGGTTTCCATCGACAGACACAGCAACTGTATCTAGGGTGCAAACTGGGCAAGAGAAGTGGTCAATGCTACAGAATTTTTCTTTTTCATGATGACAATATGTTCATTCAAGGAAAGCTTTTTGGAAGATACACAAATCGCCACAAATGTTCCCATTCTGGAATTAGGAAAATACTGAATAACAGTGGCATGCTAATTACAGACCTGCACAAATAAGGACAAGTGGCTTTTCAACAGCCTCACTCTTCCAAATTGTTGTGAACAACATTTTAGGTGTGAAAAATACATACCAATAACTTGGTGTGCATTACATCCGCAAAGCATTGTTAATTCGCTGAAGCTTCAGATGTTCTTGCTGGAATTTCTGTAATTATTTTTTTTAAATACATTTTCATACATACACAGAACATGCAAATCAACATGACGCATGTTTCCTCATAGAGGATTGGAAGCTGGTCTGCACTGTGTTGTCTGTCCGCACTTGTTGTTTGTGTTGCACTTGTGTCTTGTATGCACTGTCTATGTTGCACCATGGTCCTGGAGGAACGTTGTTTCGTTTCACTGTGTACTCTGTATGTAGTTGAAATGACAATAAAACCCACTTGACTTGACTTGAACCATTTTTTGTTATTGTTCAGCAACTCATGAAAATGTATTTTACAAAATGACCTGTAAAGGAGGGACAAGGCACTGGTGACCCCTGTGTCCATCAGGGGGGTCAATGTGGACACTGTGGAGAACTACAAATATCTAGGAGTTTACATTGACAACTAACTAGACTGGGCTAAGAACACTGACGCCCTCTACAGGAAGGACCAAAGTCGTCTCTATTCTAACTGATCCAAAAGGCCAGTGATGATGTGGGTGTGGAGGTAGACTCACTGAGGCAGTGTCAGAGGGGAGGATGCTGTATAAGCTGCATGCCATTACGGATAATGGCTCCCACCCACAGGAGCACATTCAGTGCAAGGCTCATCACCAAAATGCACCAAAGAGCACCACAGGTCATTCCTACCTCTGACCATCAAACTCTAACTCCTCCCTCAATGTGTGACACTGTGGTTCATCAGAAAAATACTCAAATTATACTGTTCATATGTGCAATAATACTGGTAATGCAATTCATTGAAATATGTGCAATAAATCAGT
This sequence comes from Salminus brasiliensis, assembly GCF_030463535.1. Lineage (NCBI taxonomy): Eukaryota > Metazoa > Chordata > Actinopteri > Characiformes > Bryconidae > Salminus > Salminus brasiliensis. The sequence goes on along the minus strand of NC_132881.1, from coordinate 9,991,279 downwards.
GGTGCAATAATTTCAACACATTACACATTATTTCACACATGGTGATTTAGATCAGAAAGGGCTGATTACCCAGACATAGATTGATCATAATCCCAGACACTAACTAGCTTTTATCCAGTGGTGATCTTCACTGAAGTTCTCTTTTAGTCAAGGACTAGGTTTAATGCAAGTCTGGGAAACCAGCTCAGATAGTTCTAACATTCAGATGATTAACCTCAAATAATCAGATTAGCCCATTTTCACAAAACCCATAATTAACTCACCTGTCCACGTGTCGACCTGGTCCCTGCAAGAGGCAGAGAAAGATAATGAGAATCAATGATGAATAGATGTTCAAAGCTGTAAAAAAAGAGAAAGATCATAATTACACACAATTAGATCCAGTATGAAATCAGTTAGTACAGCATACGAGATCTCTAGCCAGCACATCGTGACAACCACAGAAAAACACCAGCTGCTTTATCTAGCAAGCGCTCCTCATTAGCCACCTAGCACTAGCTAGCTAATGTACGAGCTCAGCTGACACCTCACTCTACGCTAATGAATGAGCAGACAGTGTCTCCCGTTCCCTTATCTTCATATAAGCTTTTGGTAAAAGATATGTTAGAAGAACCTCTGATTTAACCACCAAACTATATGAGAATGGCCACAACTACAGCTTGCTGTGTACCTGATGCTATGTTAGAGGCTGCATTAGCCTAGCCACCTAGCTAGCTGTTACCTACTAGCTAGATAAATCACCCTTAATCAGTAGAAAGGACCCAGTTCCCCTATATCTTAAACCTAAAAAAAAAGTGGTCAGAGGTACGTATATCCCATGAGACCAGGCTGATTATTTCACTTATCAATTAAAAACAATAAAGATAGATATATACAGGCAGACAGATATATAGATCTATAGATAGATATATTGGCATAACATAAAATCATGAAATGTAATATATAGCAACAGTAAATTACTATTAGGCCCATATTTGAAGACAGATTTTGGATTACTGAAAGAACCCTGTTGATGACAGGAGTGATTTTAATGTGTTCAGGTGTTGGTGCAGGTGTGTATACATGAGTAAACTCAGGTGAGCACCAGTTCACAAATGCATCTTTCAAAAGTCAGAGAAACAGCTGCTGCTGGAACTTTAGAACTGTGTCTTTATGATGTAAGAATGTTCTATTATCAATCATTCCATTAAACTCCCAGTCGCTCCTCTGATCCTCCAGCTGCAGACATGTAACCAGCACCCTCTCCACACATCAGGACAGCAAATGTAGGACAAACAGTCTTTTCATTATTCCTGCCCGCCGTGGCAGTGTGCTTTAGCCTTGAGGTTGCTGAACTGACTGGGTTTTTAAAGTCTGCTGCTGATGTGTGTTTTAATTTTAACTGGGTAAAAGTTGTAATGTTGAGAAGCTGATGATGTTTTTGGGATGGTGGACAGACTATTAAGGTTTGCAAGTGGTGAAGAATTTAATCTCTTGATCTATGTAGGATTAGACAGGTAGAAAAATGGATAAATAAGAAACAGTTACAAATAAAGATAAGACAGACAGAAGAAGTAAACATACAGACTAAAATGTACATAGATAGATAAAGAGAGAGAGAGAGAGAGAGAGAGAGACAGCTGAACTACAGATGGACTAAAGATGCTTGAAATAAAAAAAGAGAAACATCCTGACTGTTCTACAATTCATTTAATACAGTAATTTATCTAACTGTCCTAAAAATTCTCCAAATGGATAAAAAAAAATGACGGGTTAACAGATACATAGCTAGCTAGAGAGATAAATAGACAGATAAATAGTTAGAAAGATGAATTTTTCAGAGTTTTCTACTCTCAGTATAAGAGGTAAGGGCTAATTTAATTTTAAAAGTTCTTGATATTTTTTTATTTACATGATAAACAGCATTATCTGATTATCTGATCTGACTTTTTTTCATTACAGGAACCTGTGTTTGAAATGAAACAAAGACAAACACCCTGAATGTCCTAGTATTTCACCAACTGGATAAAAAAATTGAAAGGTTAAAATACACATAGCTAGCTATCTAGATAAATTAACAGATACATAGTTAGATAAATGAATTTCTCCGAATTTTGTGCTCTCAGTATAAGAGGTAAGGGGTCATTTAATTAAAGTTATTCTTTATATTTTTCTATTTACATGATAAACAGCATTGTGATTTTTTTTTCATTACAGGAACCTGTGTTTGAAATGAAACAAAGACTAACACCCTGACTGTCCTACAAATTCTCCAAATGAATAAAAAAAAATGATGGGTTATAGACACATAGCTAGCTGGCTAAACAGATTTTTCTATTTACATGATAAACAGCATTAACCGATTCCCTCTTTTTTATTACAGGAACCTGTGTTTGAAATGAAACAAAGACAAACACCCTAACTGTCCTACAATTTTACCAACTAGATAAAAAAATTGACAGGTTAAAAGACACATAGCTATCTATCTAGATAAATTGACAGATAAATAGTTAGATAGATGAATTTCTCTGAGTTTTCTACTCTCAGTATAAGAGGTAAGGGCTAATTTAATTTAAGAAATTCGTAATATTTTTCTATTTACATGATAAACAGCATTAACCGATTCCCTCTTTTTTATTTACAGGAACCTGTGTTTGAAATGAAACAAAGACAAACACCCTAACTGTCCTACAATTTCACCAACTGGATAAAAACAATGACGGGTTATTTGACACATAGCTAGCTAGCTAGATAAATAGACAGATACATAGTTAGATAGATGAATTTCTCAGAATTTTGTGCTCTCAGTATAAGAAGTAAGGGCTAATTTAATTTAAATAACCCTTAATATTTTTCTATTTACATGATAAACAGCATTAACTGATTCCCTCTTTTTCATTACAGGAACCTGTGTTTGAAATGAAACAAACACCCTAACTGTCCTACAATTTCACCAACTGGATAAAAACAACGACGGGTTATTTGACACATAGCTAGCTACCTAGATAAATAGACAGATAAATAGTTAGATAGATGAATTTCTCCGAATGTAATGCTCTCAGTATAAGAGGTAAGGGGTCATTTAATTATATTCATTCTTTATATTTTTCTATTTCCATGATAAACAGCATTATCTGAATTCTGTTTTTCATTACAGGAACCTGTGTTTGAAATGAAACAAAGAAAAACACCCTGACTATCCGACTATTTCATCAATTGGATTAAAACACTGACGGGTTAAATGAGACCTTGCTAGCAAGCTAGAAAAATAGACAGATAAATAGTTAGATAGATGAATCTCAGAATTTTGTGCCCTCAATATAAGAGGTAAGAGGTAATTCAATTAAGATAATTCTTAATATTTTTCTATTTACATGATAAACAGCATTAACTGATTCCCTCTTTTTTATTACAGGAACCTGTGTTTGAAATAAAACAAAGACAAACACCCTAATTGTCCTACAAATTCTCCAACTGGATAAAAAAACTGACGGGTTTATAGACACATAGCTAGCTAGATAAGTTGACAGATAAACAGTTAGATAGATGAATTTCTCCGAGTGTTCTGCTCTCAGAATAAGAGGTAATTCAATTAAAATAATTCTTAATATTTTTCTATTTACATGATAAACAGCATTATCTGATTTCTTTTTTTCATTATAGGAACCTGTGTTTGAAATGAAACAAAGACAAACACCCTAATTGTCCTACAAATTCTCCAAATGGATAAACATTGACGTGTTAAAAGACACACAGCTAGCTAGCTTGATAAAACTAAAAAAAAAATTGAGGAGAAAGTGGAGCAGTTAGAGGTGGAGCATCATGGCTTTACTAAAGGATAGAGAGCAGGAGTCACTGCTAGCAGCCCCGGATGCCTTAGGGAGAGCCAGCACCCCCCACTCCGGCGTTAGAGCCCTCACAGCGGGGCGAATGGGGGACGTCTCGGCGGCATAGCCGGAAAGCTAAGGCTAATGCTAGCGCTAAGGCCGAAGCTAGCCCACCGGAACACCACGCTGACCCTGGGTGTTAGCATTGATCAGCTAAATATTCTACCTCAAAGCTCAGTAATATCAGACCATTATCTAATCTCCTTTGAGCTACATCTAAGGCAAAATGTAAATTCGTTCCCCCAACACTGTCTAAAGCGCACAATAACCACAATGACAGCTGTACAGTTTACTAAAAACCTCCCACCCCTATCCACCTTAGCTTACACTCCGTCAGACCAAACGGAGCTCGTTAAATTAACAAACGATCTAGAAAATACCCTTCGATCAACCTTAGACAAAGTAGCACCGTTTAAAAATAAAATGATGAGGCAAAAAAGGCTCGCACCGAGGTACAGTGATCATACTCGTACCTTAAAACAAACAGTGCGGAAACTAGAGCGTGAATGGCGGACGACCAAACTAGAGGTGTTCCACTCTGCGTGGAAGGACAGCCTTAGTCAATATAGAAAGGCACTCATTAAAGCTCACTCAGTGTATTTGGCATCGCTGATCGAGAAAAACAAAAACAATCTCAGAATTCTTTTTACTGAGATCTCTAAACTTAGTAAAAGCCAGGCAGATTCTCAACCCCAGATCCCAACATCTTTAACCAGTCATGTTTTTATGGACTATTTTAAAAATAAAATAGAAAATATTAGACAACAAATCCAACCCTGCTTATTAAATCAAACATGGCCATCACCTGATGTAGTTGCTTTAGAACATAACTTAGTTGTAGAACAAAGGCTGGAAGCCTTCTACCCACTTCCACAAAAATTATTTCCTCAGCTAATTGTACAACCTGTACACTCGACCCAATTCCCTCTAAATTGCTAAAAGAAATACTCCCAATTATAATCACACCTCTTTTAACTATTGTAAATTCATCCCTTTGCCTTGGGCATGTACCCCAAACCCTTAAAATAGCAGTTATAAAACCTTTAATCAAGAAACCAAATCTTGATCCTAGCGTATTATAATATATATAGACCCATCTCCAACTTAACATTCGTATCTAAGATATTAGAAAAAGCTGTGGCCCAACAACTCTGCTTATACCTGAGTAAAAATTACATGTATGAGAAATTCCAATCTGGATTTAGACCAAATCAAAGCACAAAGACAGCCCTAGTGAAGATTACAAATGATCTCCTTCTTGCCTCTGATCAAGGCTACGTATCTTTATTAGTCCTACTAGACCTTAGTGCAGCCTTTGATACAATAGATCATACTATATTACTAGAAAGATTAGAGAAAATGGTTGGAATCACAGGGACAGCCCTATCATGGTTCCAATCATATCTAACGGGACGCTATCAATTCGTAAAGATAAAATATTTATCTTCAAATTACACAGAAGTAAGATATGGAGTTCTGCAAGGCTCAATTTTAGGACCACTATTATTTACATTATACATGTTACCACTGGGCTCAGTTATAAGCAGACATGGCGTTAATTTCCATTTCTATGCAGATGACACACAGCTCTATATATCAGCCAAACCTGACGATAATTTAGACTACAGAAAATGGAGGACTGTGTAAAGGATATAAAACTCTGGATGTCACATAACTTCCTTTTTCTTAACAGTGACAAAACCGAGGTTCTCCTTTTAGGTCCAAAGGACACTAGACATAAACTATCTGACTTAATGTTAGACTTGGCCGATGCTTCCATCATTCCTGGTTTAGCAGCTAAAAATCTTGGTGTCACATTTGACTCAGATTTATCATTTGAGCAACATATAGCTAATATTAGTAGAACAGCCTTTATGCAGCTTAGGAACATCTCCAAACTAAGAAACTCCTTATCACTAGATTAGACGCAGAAAAGCTAGTACATGCTTTTATTACCTCAAGGCTAGATTACTGTAATGCATTACTGTCAGGTTGTTCCAGCAGGAACCTCAATAAACTTCAGCTGGTGCAAAATGCTGCAGCCAGGGTCCTTACTAAAACTAGAAAATTTGACCATATCAGTCCAGTTCTATCAGCACTTCATTGGCTCCCAGTTAAATTCCGTATCGAATACAAAATTCTTCTATTAACATGTAAGGCCCTACATGGCCTCGCTCCTGAATACCTGCGGGATCTTATTGTATATTACGAACCATCAAGACTACTTGAACCGGCGGCTCTTCTGCCTGCCGCTGCTGCCTGTTTGGTGGCCGTATTGAAACCTAGATGGACTCGTGTCTGTCTGCCACTATTAATATCACCACTATTAACTTTCTGTTGTATCTGGTTTGGTCATTTTTATCATTAATGTTTAAATAGTTCTGACCAAAGGAGGATGGGTCCCCCTTGTGAGTCTTGGTTCCTCCCAAGGTTTCCTTCTCCAGCTCTGAGGGAGTTTTTCCTTGCCACTGTCGCCGTTGGCTTGCTCACAGGGGTCTTTGATCCTTCATGTTATTTCTTCTTTCTTCTCTGTCTCTGTCCTTTATTAAGTACTAATTATGTAAAGCTGCTTTGTGACAACAACAGTTGTAAAAAGCGCTGTACAAATAAATCTGACTTGACTTGACAGTGACTGAATGTGTGTAATTTAGCTTCATTACACCACCTCAGGGGATCTGAAATCAAGTAGTCACACAAATGAGCGGGGCCTTGGCATCGCCTTCCACACTTTCAGCTTACTCTGGTTTTTCTGTTCTTTCTGTCATTAGCAGTGCAAGCTGTTGTAGGAACCCGTGTGATGAGTATCACAGATCTGCTCCTCAAGGGTTGTTTTAACAACAGCAAGATTTATTTCCTACAGAAATGGTACATTTATCTTCTGAGGTGTATTTTTATTACATTAGACTAATTATTGTAACTGTGCATAATTATTAAATATACATATTTTAGTTTCAGGATTCGAGGAATCGTTCCTCTGCCGGTCAGTACAGCCTCAGGAGGAAACTAGTACCTACTAGACGGCTGAGAGAGTACTTGGAGGAAGCGTCTGCAGCTAAAAGTAGACCTTCTAAGCCCAAAGCTCCAGACATCTCAATACAGGTGTTGACATGTCCCTGGCAATGAACCACATGATAATTGGAGCAAACAATTAGAAAGGTGTACTTGCTCTTCTCCTACTGTAATACCCTTAGTATGGGTTACACTAGCTTTACCTGTTAGTATCAGTTAGTTAGTTTAAATGCCAGAGTAGCAACAGTATTACATCAGTTTAACATGCTAGTGTTTAACATTTAATTAATAAAGATACATTTATATTAAGATAAAAGCAAAACTTTATTGAGAGAAAAACGTCTCAGTAATGATCAATAAATATCTTTCCATAAATTTTAATCTGGCATATAAGTATGAAGATGGGCAATTAATCATGTGGGGGGGGGGGGATAAAGGTGTCACGGCACCGGCCCGTCTCACCTACTTACACCTAGAGTCTTTATACAAGGAAGCTGTTACTGACATAATAATCGCTACATGGCGCTTCTTCCACCTGTCATTCAGTTGGGTGTAGAGACTCTCGATATGTCAGGTAAGTATAGACTGTGCTTATAAAAATAATATTATAATTATGTTATATTACATAATGAAAATATATATTACAATAATCCATTGATAATATAATACCAAACGTATATTTAAATAATTGTTTACTGTTGACTACAGAATATTGGTTCCTCAAAATACCACTTCCCTTCTATTACCATAAAGGTAACACTAACAAGTGATTGTCATTTTAGTTCATTTAGACTTTAATTTATTGTATTTATTCATTATTATTGTATTTGGTGTATTAGAATGTATTGCTTGTTTTCTAGAAAGAATTCATAATCCTGTGTGAATAATTCATAAGAGTATTTTATGGACAATCAATTCTTTAACAGGCTTATTTACTATTTAAGTGGTGAAAAATGCACAGACACATCAGTGGAATGCACCTCGCACCAGCAGGTGTTACAGTATAAGAGCATCACAAAGACTATAAACCTTTGAGAAACTGCCCTTCTAGGAAGAAAAACAGCATACCCCAGCAAACCAGACCAGCATAAACCAGTTTAAACCATTTTAGATGAAGATGTAATCCTCAGTTTGGAAAAGTAGAGATTTTTTAACAGGTTTTGGGAGGCATCGTTGGCAGCTGATGATTAATAGCCTTTTATTAAAGATGAAAGAAGATGACCTAGGCCCAAATATGTGATGTCCTCATACTTTATTAAAACTACTGTAATAAAAGAAGTGGGAATGTTACTTTTTACCTCTGGAAATAGATGAAAACAGACCACTTTACACAGTAAGCCCCAAATCTCAAAATCTCTTTATTTAACCAACTATGTTACAATTTTACTTGGTGAGAGCAACACAACTATGACATGTAACAAAAAAACAGGCCGTTAACAAGTATTATACTAAAAGAGAAAAATACACGAAACAATAAATAGAATAAATAATAAGTTAAAAAAGTAACAAAGAGCTGTAAAAATCTGTAGTCAGAAATCTGTACTTGTACAGGTATGAATACTGTACATAAATATGTAGCCCGAGTAGACATCTATATACAAACTATTATGTACAGATATGATAAACATCTACAGAAACTTAACATCTGTGCAAATAATCATAGTGCAAATGGTAAGCATGTTGTGTATCCGTACTTTGTTGAAGTTAAAATCAGTTTGGTTCAGTGAAATTTAGAAGCTCAGTTCTAAAGAACTTTTCTTTAGAATAGGTTTATAGATTAGAGTGTGAACCCTAATGTAAAATTTGCAGTTCTATTATTAAGCTTATATTTCACAATTGCACATTTCTGTTCCAAAGTTCATGACAGTACATCAGTTATGAGAGAAAAAAAAAGTACATTTTAATAACAATAATAATAATAATAAGAATAAGAAGAAGAAGAAGAAGAAGAAAAGTAGTTAAAATAGTAAAAAAGAGTTAAAAGTCATGTTTGCTGCTTTTCCTGATCTCAGTGTCTTCGCCTCCTCCTTTTCCTCTTGGGTTGCTTAGGCAGTGGCTCTCTGCTTGTGTCCAGTTCAAAGTGAGGGGCGAAGCTTGTCCCAGTTGGTGAGCTGAAGACCTCTGCGATCTGGACCTCCATACTCCGAGCAGGACAGCGGCACTCCTCCCACAGGCGCTGCTTAATTTCTCGGCCTAGCTGCAGGCTGTAGGGATGGAGATGTCCTGATGGAGTTCTGAGCAGAGGGTCCACCACAGAACCAGAAGTGAGGTCTCTCTACCAGTGGAGCTCATCACTGGGACTGAGTCAGGAGCAGTGGGTGGACTGACAACAGTCTGAATCAAGAAGCACAAAAAGAAGATTCAGATGGACAGAACCTTGTTGCCCGGGGGGCGTCCTATGAACCTGTAAGACAAAACAAATGACAATACATATATAGAAACTTTATGATCACCTATGTGTTACACAGAAGCAGACCAATTTAAAGCAAAAAACACACAGTTGCAGAAGGACAGACCCTCGTTGGCCACATCTACCATCACAAGTTTTGAAATGGAATGGTCACTAACCTTTCACACTTGCAGAAAGATAGATAGCAAGTCACACACACAGTTGCACATGGACAGACCCTTGTCCACCACATCCACCATCAGAACCTGTAGGACAAAAAAAGAAAGTCAATACATGTATAGAAACTGAATGATCACCTACCTGTTACACACTTGCAGTCAGATAGATAGCCACACACACAGTTGCAATGGACAGACCCTTGTTGGCTGTATGCACCATCAGAAAGGCGGGAGCCGTTGTTCCTGAAAGCCTGTAAGACAACAAAAAGAAAGTCAATACATGTATAGAAACTGAATGATCACCTACCTGTTACACACTTGCAGACAGATAGTAGCGAGTCACACACACAGTTGCAATGGACAGACCCTTGTTGGCTGTATGCACCATCAGAAAGGCAGGAGCCATTGTTCCTGAAAGCCTGTAAGACAACAAAAAGGCAATACATGTATAGAAACTGAACGATCACTTACCTGCAGAATGATGGACAGCGAACCACACACAGTTGCAGATGAAAATATATTTGTTAGAAGGATACACCTTCAGGGAGAAGAAGAGGTTGATGGACTTCTTGAGAACCTGTAACACAAAAAAGAAAGTCAAAACATGTATAGAAACTGAATGATCACCTACCTGTTACACACTTGCAGACAGATAGATAGCGAGCCACACACACAGTTGCAATGGACAGACCCTTGTTGGTTGTATGCACCATCAGGAAGGGGGGAGCCATTGGTCCTGAAAGCCTGTAAGACAACAAAAAGGTGTAGTGTATTTATTGGCTATACAGATGTCCATAGGCCTGAAGGAATGGTATGGAGTTGAGGAATGATATGGTAAGCCACACGGGGTAGATGTGGAAAAGAAAGGGGGTCCTGTTTCCTGACCAAATGTGAAAACTATACATGAATCAACAAACATAAGATGCTGTTTAGATTTGGACATCCCTTTGGGTGTACATGACATAGATTTAAACGTGGTCCAGATGTGTCTGTGGACAATGTATGTAATGGTGGGGGCTGATGAGTGTTCCTTATGGATGAAATGCAAAGATTCTGCATATGGGAACAATCCAACAGAATATGACGTGTAGTAGGGTATACACACTCAAGGTATTCCTATGTCGAGGAGAGAGATCGAGGAGCACTCAGAATTGGCAGACTCTCTCCACACTTACTGTACTTTTGATTGGAATAAAATATTTCATTGTTACAACTAAAGACGGTGGTTACAGACTCTCCTTTTTAAATAAGAAGTCCATCTCCAGAGTGTTATAAATCCGGCGTCCAGGAGACAGATTCAGGAGTCAGGAGACTGGATCTTCAGTGTTGATGAGTTTATTGGTACACACAGAGATGTACAACTCGATCGGTCACGGTCAATCCAGTCTGATTAGGGGTATTTTGAGAGGGCCTTATATACATTGGAAATTGTGGGAGGAGAAAGGTTGATGAAGAGGAGTTTAAGGAGGGGTAGGAGGGGGATGAAGGATAGGTCACTTGGAGTATCAACAATAGGGGGTGATAGTTATCACTTTAAAGAGGGGTAGGAGGTGGGTGAAGTTGAGGGGGGGTTGATGGTATACAAAAAGAAAGAGTGACCACTTTAGGCCGGCAGACGAAGGGTAACAATTCCCCCTTTGATTCTACCTCATGGAGAATCACAAAACAATATTAAGACTACTAAGTACAATACAAATGTACAATAAGAAGTCAAAAACAAAAACAAACAAAATAAACAATGTAAAAGGCAATAACTATACAAAAACAGGGCAGTGCCTATTTCTATATTATTATGCTAAAGAATGTCACATTGAAGTTGTCCACGGCTGCAACTTCCTGAAAAACACCATAGAGAGTTTTCTTCTGTGTCTGTGAGCAGTCACAGTGTGTGTCCAAGTTATGTTTGTGAACATCAGCCAATGGTAGATCATCCAAGTAGTCCAGTGGTCAGTTGGTTCTTCGAGTCTGAAGCTTGGGTGCAATGTGTCAAAAACTATTCTTGCCATTCTCAATGAACAGAAGCACTGTCTGGCTCCAACTGATCTGTAACACAGAAGTAACATTGCGCAGTAAACTGTTCATTGTTGTTGGGAATTTTTCACCATTAGTTTACCTGCTCATCCCCACTATCTGTCCCTCAGAGGAGGCTGCTATGGTAATGCATAGTGTGTTGAAAGTCTTCACCAAAGGGTTGGCCCCTATGGCATAAAAACCATAGTTCTTCCCTGAGGCTCTGTGCATTACCCACCTCTTCTCTTTACTGACCCTATTATTTCGTTCGGATGAGCAGATACAACCTTACAGTAAGAAACATGAATAACTGTTTCCTTTACATTTCACTGCTGAATCAGGGATTAGCATAACCTGAAATGGGCCACCCCATCTAAGTTCTAAGGACTGTTCATCACTGTTTCCTCACCAAGATCCATTGACCTTTCAGCAAGTAGCACAGTTTTGGCCAGCTAATCTTGTTAGTTCTGAAAACATTTCTGAAACACTAGTGTAACCAGGTAGTGTAATGCTAGTGTCACATCATCTGGAGAAATTTTCACACCATTATTTAGCCATATCTATTATTCCACAGATCAGTGGTTCACTCTAGTGTTCACTCTAAATCTACAATAGGGCCATGTTGCCCAGGGTTATCTTTAAGCAGATCGTATAGTGGTTTTTAAAAATGTAGCATTACTTACAAGGCCTAAGAAAGCTTGGCAATTAGTGCACTGTGCTTGGCAGTGACATTGCGATAACTGCAGCTTCTCTACAAGGCACAATTCCTCTAGAACCCTGGGTAACATTGTCCAGAATATGTACACAAGCACAACACAACTGAACTGCATCAGGACTGACCTTATGTCCCTTGCTTACATAAAAAACAGTAAAAAAGAATAAAATATGATATGCATTTTCTCATTCACACTACTTGGGTGTCATTAACATGCTACAGTAAGTATGGTGAGTTCAATTCTGTGGACAGTTTAGTTTAAACCACAGCAGGAGGAACTGTTGATGTCCCTATGACTCTCTGTATTCCATTGAATATCAGAAACAACTGCTCTGTGACTCCCTGCAAGGTCCTTGACGTCAAAGACAATTGCTCTTGTGAAATCCCTGCTGGGCTTCCCTGTGAAAACCCCCCAGAAGAATTTCCCACTAGGTTGTCTCTCAACCTTGCACCCATATTGTGGCTATCTGCCCGCTTTTTGCGACATACTCTAGAAAAGTGACCAATTTGATGACAGAAATGACACTGTTTCTTCTGATTAGAGAACCTCTTGCTTGCATCTGAGTTAGAGCTAGTCTCTGTGAGGACATGGATTGATGCTGGAACATGGCATGGTTCTAGATCAATGTCCAATCAGTCAAGTTCATTCTTAAGGTCACTCCACTTAGTTTGCCGCCAATTTGGAACAGCAGTCACCAGAGCTTGTTTTAGATCTGTCCGTAGTGACTCAACCAGCTGTCCAAAATGGGGACCATCAGTTGTACTGTCAATGTTATCACCATTGTATTGATGAATACCTGAGTGACGCAAAAAGACTCTTTCAAACCTCTCACAGAAGTCTGCTGCAGATTCTCCCTTTCTTTGTCTACATTTGGTTATCTGTGTCCAGTCAGTTGTTTTATGGCATTGACAGCTAATCCAATCATTGAAAGCTTTCCATCCCCCTTCAAGGTTCTGGCCATTGTTACCCATAGCATTTAACACCTTTTTAGCAAGCTGTCTACTGTCTGCAACGTTAAGTACCTGGCTTGCTATAGCTACAGCATCATTGGGGTGCAAAGAGTAGAGATTCCTTTTCTTATGCATGAGGTCAATGAAATCAAGCCCCATTTTCCTTGGATGCTTAAACTCCTTGGACAACTTGTCCAAAGTATCTGCATCTAAAGGAACATGACCAATTTCTACACTGGTTTCAGTACCTCAGCATTTTGCGTGATTAAGTACTTCAGAAGATACAATGGTTACAGGTCTCATCTGAACTCGCCTTGCACTAGCATGTTCAGAACCCTCGTCAGAAGATGAAGATTCTGATCCATCAGAATGAACAGTCTCACTGCCTTTGTCGTTTACAGATAATTCAGGATACAGCCTTACTGTTACTTGAGAATCTCCATCCTCTGTGTAACATGGCTGACCTGCTGGAGGGGCAACAGAAGGACACTGGCACCTTGATTTAGTTTTACAACTAGCATGCTGCTGTTCAACTTCTGTCAGGTTTTGCTGAAGTGTCTTACATGTTCTATTGGCATTTATGGTAGCTGTTTTATGCCGTCTGCATTCACTAATTAGTTCTAAGATCTTTCCCTGAGCTTCCTTTAACTCATCTTCCATAGACTTTAACTTGCATTTCCAATATTGCTTAATTACAAAAAGACACTTCTTCACTGAGTCATGCTTAAGGCCATAACCTAAAGCTACCTTACACTCAGCAAAAGTCCATTCTCTATCAGCAGAGAAACCTTTGGAGGAAAAGTACTGAGTTATCTTTTGCTCATTAATATGTTTCTTCACTATGCCATTGATTACCTTTTCAAAATCAGAATCAGTCCACTGAAGCATTTCAGTCCCTCCCTTAACTAAGGTGCTGCTTTTATAGTTAAGAGGCTTCCATGAGTCTTTACCAAGATTCTGAGTATGTTGGCCTTTTCTGGACATGGTGAGGGAACAGGAGAACAAAACAAAGTTTTCTTCTTATTAACTATAGAAGAACAAAAACACTACTAATCAGTAACAAACAGACCTCTCTCTGTTCAGAGAGGATTCCGGTTACAAACGTTACGTTTAACAGTAACAAAACAAACTTCTCTCCTTTAGAGAGGATAACAGCCACAAAACACTAGGTTTTTGTCAGTGACAAACAACAAAACTATCCTCAAAAACAGAGGATAACAGCCACAAACACTAGGTTTCTATCAGTGACAAACAACCAAACTTCCCTCAAACAGAGAGGATAACAGCCACAAAACACTAGGTTTTTATCAGTGACAAACAACCAAACTTCCCTCAAACAGAGAGGATAACAGCCACAAAACACTAAGTTTCTATCAGTGACAAACAACAAAACTTCTCTTCTTTCAGAGAGGCTAACAATTACTGACTCCTCTGTCTTAGGAAACCAGAATTTCTCTTTGATTCGAAATGGCGTTTACTCACCAAGAAGGTTTCAGTAGGCCATCCGGGTCACGGCACCAAATTGTTAGAAATCCGGCGTCCAGGAGACAGATTCAGGAGTCAGGAGACTGGATCTTCAGTGTTGATGAGTTTATTGGTACACACAGAGATGTACAACTCGATCGGTCACGGTCAACCCAGTCTGATTAGGGGTATTTTGAGAGGGCCTTATATACATTGGAAATTGTGGGAGGAGAAAGGTTGATGAAGAGGAGTTTAAGGAGGGGTGGGGGGGGGATGAAGGATAGGTCACTTGGAGTATCAACAATAGGGGGTCATAGTTATCACTTTAAAGAGGGGTAGGAGGTGGGTGAAGTTGAGGGCACTTGGAGTGTCAACAATAGGGGGTGATAGTTATCACTTAAAGAGGGGTAGAATGTGGGTGAAGTTGAGGGGGGGTTGATGGTATACAAAGAGAGAGAGTGACCACTTTAGGCCGGCAGACGAAGGGTAACAAAAGGTGAGACAAAGGATTAAGATAACCATTTGATAACAAGTTGAAACCACATGAAAGTAATGTTAGAAAAGACCATATTTTCTCTCAAGAGGAAGACGAACCGAGACGACAAAGGCAATACATGTATAGAAAATGAATGATCACCCACCTGTTACAAACTTGCAGACAGATAGATAGCAAGCCACACACAGTTGCAATGAACAGACCCTTGTTGGCGTTATGCACCATCAGGAAGGGGGGAGCCATTGGTCCTGAAAGCCTAAAAGACAACAAAAAGGCAATACATGTATAGAAACTGAATGATCACTTACCTGTTACAGAGTTGCAGAATGATAGATAGCGAGCCACACACACAGTTGCAATGGACAGACCCTTGCTGGCTGTATGCACCATCAGGAAGGGAGGGGGTCATTCGGTCCAAAAGACCTTTAAGACAAATAAAGAAAGTCAATACATGTACAGACACTGAATGATCACCAACCTATTACAGCGAACCAAACACAGTTGCAGATGAAAATATATTTCTTAGAAGGATACACCTTCAAGGACAAGAAGAGGTTGATGGACTTCTTGAGAACCTGTACACAAAAAAGAAAGTCAATACATGTATAGAAACTGAAAGATCACCAACCTGTTACACACTTGCAGACAGATAGTAGCAAGTCACACACAGTTGCAGATGCACAGACCCTTGGTTCATGCGGTCCGAAAAACCTGTAAGACAAAAAAAGAAAGTCAATACATGTATAGAAACTGAATGATCACCTACCTGTTACACACTTGCAGACAGATTGATAGCGAGCCACACACACAGTTGCAGTGGACAGACCCTTGTTGGCTGTATGCACCATCAGGAAGGGGGGAGCCATTGGTCCTGAAAGCTTGTAAGACAACAAAAAGTCAATTCATGTATAGAAACTGAATGATCACCTATCTGTTACACACTTACAGACAGATAGATAGCGAGCCACACACACAGTTGCAATGGACAGACCCTTGCTGGCTGTATGCACCATCAGGAAGGGAGGGGGTCATTCGGTCCAAAAGACCTTTAAGACAAATAAAGAAAGTCAATACATGTACAGACACTGAATGATCACCAACCTCTTATACACTTGCAGACAGATAGCAGCGAGTCACACACAGTTGCAGATGCACAGACACTTGGTTCATGTGGTCCGAAAAACCTGGAAGACAAAAAAAGAAAGTCAATACATGTATAGAAACTGAAAGATCACCTACCTGTTACACACTTGCAGACAGATAGTAGCGAGTCACACACAGTTGCAGATGCACAGACCCTTGGTTCATGTGGTCCGAAAAACCTGTAAGACAAAAAAAGAAAGTCAATACATGTATAGAAACTGAATGATCACCAACCTATTACACACTTGCAGACAGAGAGTAGCGAGTCACACACAGTTGCAGATGCACAGACCCTTGGTTCATGCGGTCCAAAAAACCTGTAAGACAAAAAAAAGAAAGTCAATACATGTATAGAAACTGAATGATCACCTACCTGTTACACACTTGCAGACAGATAGTAGCGAGTCACACACAGTTGCAGATGCACAGACCCTTGGTTCATGTGGTCCGAAAAACCTGTAAGACAAAAAAAGAAAGTCAAAACATGTATAGAAACTGAAGACATGTATAGAAACTGCAGACAGATAGTAGCGATTCACACACAGTTGCAGATGCACAGACCCTTGGTTCATGTGGTCCGATAGACCTTTAAGACAAAAAAAGAAAGTCAATACATGTATAGAAACTGAATGATAACTTACCTGATACACACTTGCAGACAGATAGTAGCGAGTCACACACAGTCGCAGATGCACAGACCCTTGGTTCATGTGGTCCGAAAGACCTTTAAGACAAAAAAAGAAGGTCAATACATGTATAGAAACTGAATGATCACCTACCTGTTACACACTTGCAGACAGATTGATAGCAAGCCACACACACAGTGGCAATGGAAAGACCCTTGGTTCATGTGGTCCGAAAAATCTGTAAGACAAAAAAAGAAAGTCAATACATGTATAGAAACTGAATGATCACCTACCTGTTACACACTTGCAGACAGATAGATAGCGAGCCACACACAAAGTTGCAATAGATAGACCCTTGTTGGCTGTATTCACCATCAGGAAGGGGGGAGCCATTGGTCCTGAAAGCCTGTAAGACAACAAAAAGGCAATACATGTATACAACCTCAATGATCACTTACCTCTTACACACTTACAGACAGATAGTAGCGAGACACACACAGTTGCAGATGCACAGACCCTTGGTTTATGCGGTCTAAAAAAAACCTGTAAGACAAAAAAAGAAAGTCAATACATGTATAGAAACTGAATGATCACTTACCTGTTACACACTTGCAAAAAGATAGTAGCGAGTCACACACAGTTGCAGATGCACAGACCCTTGGTTCATGTGGTCCGAAAAACCTGTAAGACAAAAAAAAGAAAGTCAAAACATGTATAGAAACTGAATGATCACCTACCTGTTACACACTTGCAAAAAGATAGTAGCGAGTCACACACAGTTGCAGATGCACAGACCCTTGGTTCATGTGGTCCGAAAAACCTGTAAGACAAAAAAAGAAAGTCAAAACATGTATAGAAACTGAATGATCACCTACCTGTTACACACTTGCAAACAGATAGTAGCGAGTCACACACAGTTGCAGATGCACAGACCCTAGTTCATGTGGTCCGAAAAACTTGTAAGACAAAAAAAAAAGAAAGTCAATACATGTATAGAAACTGAATGATCACTCACCTGTTACACACTTGCAGACAGATAGTAGCGGGTCACACAGTTGCAGATGCACAGACCCTTGGTTCATGTGGTCCGAAAAACCTGTAAGACAAAAAAAAAAAAAGTCAATACATGTATAGAAACAGAATGATCACCTACCTGTTACACACTTGCAGACAGATAGTAGCGAGTCACACACAGTCGCAGATGCACAGACCCTTGGTTCATGAGGTCTGAAAAACCTTTAAGACAAAGAAAGAAAGTCAATACATGTATAGAAACTGAATGATCACCTACCTGTTACACACTTGTAGACAGATAGTAGCGAGTCACACACAGTTGCAGATGCACAGACCCTTGGTTCATGTGGTCCGAAAAACCTGTAAGACAAAAAAAGAAAGTCAAAACATGTATAGAAACTGAAGACATGTATAGAAACTGCAGACAGATAGTAGCGAGTCACACACAGTTGCAGATGCACAGACCCTTGGTTCATGCGGTCCGAAAGACCTTTAAGACAAAAAAAGAAAGTCAAAACATGTATAGAAACTGAATAATCACCTACCTGTTGCACAATTGCAGACAGATAGTAGCGAGTCACACACAGTTGCAGATGCACAGACCCTTGGTTCATGCGGTCCGAAAGACCTTTAAGACAAAAAAAGAAAGTCAAAACATGTATAGAAACTGAATAATCACCTACCTGTTGCACAATTGCAGACAGATAGTAGCGAGTCACACACAGTTGCAGATGCACAGAACCTTGGTTCATGTGGTCCGAAAAACCTGTAAGACAAAAAAAGAAAGTCAAAACCTGTTACACACTTGCAGACAGATTGATAGCGAGTCACACAAACAGTGGCAATGGAAAGACCCTTGGTTCATGCGGTCCGAAAAACCTGTAAAACAAAAAAAGAAAGTCAATACATGTATAGAAACTGAATGATCACCTTCCTGTTACACACTTGCAAACAGATAGTAACGAGTCACACAGTTGCAGATGCACAGACCCTTGGTTCATGTGGTCCGAAAAACCTGTAAGACAAAAAAAGAAAGTCAAAACATGTATAGAAACTGAATGATCACCTACCTGTTACACACTTGCAGACAGATAGTAGCGAGTCACACACAGTTGCAGATGCACAGACCCTTGGTTCATGTGGTCCGAAAGACCTTTAAGACAAAAAAGAAAGTCAATACATGTATAGAAACTGAATGATCACCAACCTATTACACACTTGCAGACAGATTGATAGCGAGTCACACACAGTTGCAGATGCACAGACCCTTGGTTCATGCGGTCCAAAAAACCTTTAAGATAAAAAAAAGAAAGTCAATACATGTATAGAAACTGAATGATCACCTACCTGTTACACACTTGCAAACAGATAGTAGCGAGTCACACACAGTTGCAGATGCACAGACTCTTGGTTCATGCGGTCTGAAAGACCTTTAAGACAAAAAAAGAAAGTCAATACATGTATAGAAACTGAATGATCACCAACCTGTTACACACTTGCAGACAGATAGTAGCGAGTCACACACAGTTGCAGATGCACAGACCCTTGGTTCATGTGGTCCGAAAAACGTATAAGACAAAAAAAAAAAAGTCAATACATGTACAGAAACTGAATGATCACCTACCTGTTACACACTTGCAGACAGATTGATAGCGAGCCACACACACAGTGGCAATGGAAAGACCCTTGGTTCATGCGTTCCGAAAAACCTGTAAGACAAAAAAAAAAAGTCAATACATGTATAGAAAATGAATGATGACTTACCTGTTACACACTTGCAGACAGATAATAGTGAGTCACACACAGTTGCAGATGCACAAACCCTTGGTTCATGTGGTCCGAAAAACCTGTAAAACAAAAAAAGAAAGTCAAAACATGTATAGAAACTGAATGATCACCTACCTGTTACACACTTGCAGACAGATAGTAGCGAGTCACACACAGTTGCAGATGCACAGAACCTTGGTTCATGTGGTCCGAAAAACCTGTAAGACAAAAAAAGAAAGTCAAAACCTGTTACACACTTGCAGACAGATTGATAGCGAGTCACACAAACAGTGGCAATGGAAAGAACCTTGGTTCATGCGGTCCGAAAAACCTGTAAAACAAAAAAAGAAAGTCAATACATGTATAGAAACTGAATGATCACCTTCCTGTTACACACTTGCAAACAGATAGTAACGAGTCATACAGTTGCAGATGCACAGACCCTTGGTTCATGTGGTCCGAAAAACCTGTAAGACAAAAAAAAAAAAAGTCAAAACATGTATAGAAACTGAATGATCACCTACCTGTTACACACTTGCAGACACATAGTAGCGAGTCACACACAGTTGCAGATGCACAGACCCTTGGTTCATGTGGTCCGAAAGACCTTTAAGACAAAAAAGAAAGTCAATACATGTATAGAAACTGAATGATCACCAACCTGTTACACACTTGCAGACAGATTGATAGCGAGTCACACACAGTTGCAGATGCACAGACCCTTGGTTCATGTGGTCCGAAAGACCTTTAAGACAAAAAAGAAAGTCAATACATGTATAGAAACTGAATGATCACCAACCTGTTACACACTTGCAGACAGATAGTAGCGAGTCACACACAGTTGCAGATGCACAGACCCTTGGTTCATGCGGTCCGAAAAACCTGTAAGACAAAAAAAGAAAGTCAAAACATGTATATAAACTGAATGATCACCTACCTATTACACACTTTCAGACAGATAGTAGCGAGTCAAACACAGTTGCAGATGCAGAGACCCTTGGTTCATGTGGTCCGAAAGACCTTTAAGACAAAAAAAGAAAGTCAAAACATGTATAGAAACTGAATGATGACCTACCTGTTACACACTTGCATAAGGATAGTAGCGAGTCAAACACAGTTGCAGATCCACAGACCCTTGGTTCATGTGGTCCGAAAGACCTTTAAGACAAAAAGAGAAAGTCAATACATGTATAGAAACTGAATGATCACCAACCTGTTACACACTTGCAGACAGATAGTAGCGAGTCACACACAGTTGCAGATGCACAGACCCTTGGTTCATGTGGTCCGAAAAACCTGTAAGACAAAAAAAGAAAGTCAAAACATGTATAGAAACTGAAGGATCACCTACCTATTACACACATGCAGACAGATAGTAGCGAGTCAAACACAGTTGCAGATGCACAGACCCTTGGGTCATGTGGTATGAAAGACCTTTAAGACAAAAAAAGAAAGTCAATACATGTATAGAAACTGAATGATCACCTACCTGTTACACACTTGCAAACAGATAGTAGATTGTCACACACAGTTGCAGATGCACAGACCCTTGGTTCATGCGGTCCGAAAAACGTGTAAGACAAAAAAAGAAAGTCAAAACATGTATAGAAACTGAATGATGACCTACCTGTTACACACTTGCAGAAGGATAGTAGAGAGTCAAACACAGTTGCAGATGAACAGACCCTTGGTTCATGCGGTCCAAAAAACCTGTAACACAAAAAAAGAAAGTCAATACATGTATAGAAACTGAATGATCACCTACCTGTTACACACTTGCAAACAGATAGTAGCAAGTCACACACAGTTGCAGATGCACAGACCCTTGGTTCATGTGGTCCGAAAGACCTTTAAGACAAAAAAAGAAAGTCAATGCATGTATAGAAACTGAATGATCACCTACCTGTTACACACTTGCAGACAGATAGTAGACAGTCACACACAGTTGCAGATGCACAGACTCTTGGTTCATGCGGTCCGAAAAACCTGTAAGACAAAAAAAGAAAGTCAAAACATGTATAGAAACTGAATGATCACCAATTTGTTACACACTTGCAGACAGATAGTAGCGAGTCAAACACAGTTGCAGATGCACAGACCCTTGGTTCATGCGGTCCAAAAAACCTTTAAGATAAAAAAAAGAAAGTCAATACATGTATAGAAACTGAATGATCACCTACCTGTTACACACTTGCAAACAGATAGTAGCGAGTCACACACAGTTGCAGATGCACAGACCCTTGGTTCATGTGGTCCGAAAGACCTTTAAGACAAAAAAGAAAGTCAATACATGTATAGAAACTGAATGATCACCTACCTGTTACACACTCGCAGACAGATAGTAGCGAGTCACACACAGTTGCAGATGCACAGACCCTTGGTTCATGTGGTCCGAAAAACCTGTAAGACAAAAAAAGAAAGTCAATGCATGTATAGAAACTGAATGATCACCTACCTGTTACACACTTGCAGACAGATAGTAGACAGTCACACACAGTTGCAGATGCACAGACTCTTGGTTCATGCGGTCCGAAAAACCTGTAAGACAAAAAAAGAAAGTCAAAACATGTATAGAAACTCAATGATCACCTACCTGTTACACACTTGCAGACAGATAGTAGCGAGTCACACACAGTTGCAGATGCACAGACCCTTGGTTCATGTGGTCCGAAAGACCTTTAAGACAAAAAAGAAAGTCAATACATGTATAGAAACTGAATGATCACCTACCTGTTACACACTCGCAGACAGATAGTAGCGAGTCACACACAGTTGCAGATGCACAGACCCTTGGTTCATGTGGTCCGAAAAACGTATAAGACAAAAAAAAAAGTCAATACATGTATAGAAACTGAATGATCACCTACCTGTTACACACTTGCAGACAGATTGATAGCGAGCCACACACACAGTGGCAATGGAAAGACCCTTGGTTCATGCGGTCCGAAAAACCTGTAAGACAAAAAAAAAAAGTCAATACATGTATAGAAAATGAATGATGACTTACCTGTTACACACTTGCAGATAGATAATAGTGAGTCACACACAGTTGCAGATGCACAAACCCTTGGTTCATGTGGTCCGAAAAACCTGTAAAACAAAAAAAGAAAGTCAAAACATGTATAGAAACTGAATGATCACCTACCTGTTGCACAATTGCAGACAGATAGTAGCGAGTCACACACAGTTGCAGATGTACAGACCCTTGGTTCATGTGTTCCGAAAAACCTTTAAGACAAAAAAAAGAAAGTCAATACATGTATAGAAACTGAATGATCACCTACCTGTTACACACTTGCAGACAGATAGTAGCGAGTCACACACAGTTGCAGATGCACAGACCCTTGGTTCATGCGGTCCAAAAAACCTGTAAGACAAAAAAAGAAAGTCAATGAATGTATAGAAACTGAATGATCACCAACCTGTTACACACTTGCAGACAGATAGTAGCGAGTCACACACAGTTGCAGATGCACAGAACCTTGGTTCATGTGGTCCGAAAAACCTGTAAGACAAAAAAAGAAAGTCAAAACCTGTTACACACTTGCAGACAGATTGATAGCGAGTCACACAAACAGTGGCAATGGAAAGACCCTTGGTTCATGCGGTCCGAAAAACCTGTAAGACAAAAAAGAAAGTCAATACATGTATAGAAACTGAAGGATCACCTACCTATTACACACATGCAGAATATAGTAGCGAGTCAAACACAGTTGCAGATGCACAGACCCTTGGTTCATGTGGTATGAAAGACCTTTAAGACAAAAAAAGAAAGTCAATACATGTATAGAAACTGAATGATCACCTACCTATTACACACTTGCAGACAGATAGTAGTGAATCAAACACAGTTGCAGATGCACAGACCCTTGGTTCATGTGGTCCGAAAGACCTTTAAGACAAAAAAAGAAAGTCAAAACATGTATAGAAACTGAATGATCACCTACCTATTACACACTTGCAGACAGATAGTAGCGAGTCACACACAGTTGCAGATGCACAGACCCTTGGTTCATGCGGTCCGAAAGACCTTTAAGACAAAAAGAGAAAGTCAATACATGTATAGAAACTGAATGATCACCAACCTGTTAAACACTTATACAGATAGTAGCGAGTCACACACAGTTGCAGATGCACAGACCCTTAGTTCATGCGGTCCGAAAAACCTGTAAGACAAAAAAAGAAAGTCAAAACATGTATAGAAACTGAATGATCACCTACCTATTACACACTTGCAAACAGATAGTAACGAGTCACACAGTTGCAGATGCACAGACCCTTGGTTCATGTGGTCCGAAAAACCTGTAAGACAAAAAAAGAAAGTCAAAACATGTATAGAAACTGAATGATCACCTACCTGTTACACACTTGCAGACAGATAGTAGCGAATCACACACAGTTGCAGATGCACAGACTCTTGGTTCATGCGGTCCGATAAACCTGTAAGACAAAAAAAGAAAGTCAAAACATGTATAGAAACTGAATGATCACCTACCTATTACACACTTGCAGACAGATAGTAGCGAGTCAAATACAGTTGCAGATGCACAGACCCTTGGTTCATGTGGTATGAAAGACCTTTAAGACAAAAAAAGAAAGTCAATACATGTATAGAAACTGAATGATCACCTACCTGTTACACACTTGCAAAAAGATAGTAGCGAGTCACACACAGTTGCAGATGCACAGACCCTTGGTTCATGTGGTCCGAAAAACCTGTAAGACAAAAAAAGAAAGTCAAAACATGTATAGAAACTGAATGATCACCTACCTGTTACACACTTGCAGACAGATAGTAGCGAGTCACACACAGTTGCAGATGCACAGACCCTTGGTTCATGTGGTCCGAAAGACCTTTAAGACAAAAAAGAAAGTCAATACATGTATAGAAACTGAATGATCACCAACCTGTTACACACTTGCAGACAGATTGATAGCGAGTCACACACAGTTGCAGATGCACAGACCCTTGGTTCATGTGGTCCGAAAGACCTTTAAGACAAAAAAGAAAGTCAATACATGTATAGAAACTGAATGATCACCAACCTGTTACACACTTGCAGACAGATAGTAGCGAGTCACACACAGTTGCAGATGCACAGACCCTTGGTTCATGCGGTCCGAAAAACCTGTAAGACAAAAAAAAGAAAGTCAAAACATGTATATAAACTGAATGATCACCTACCTATTACACACTTGCAGACAGATAGTAGCGAGTCAAACACAGTTGCAGATGCAGAGACCCTTGGTTCATGTGGTCCGAAAGACCTTTAAGACAAAAAAAGAAAGTCAAAACATGTATAGAAACTGAATGATGACCTACCTGTTACACACTTGCATAAGGATAGTAGCGAGTCAAACACAGTTGCAGATCCACAGACCCTTGGTTCATGTGGTCCGAAAGACCTTTAAGACAAAAAGAGAAAGTCAATACATGTATAGAAACTGAATGATCACCAACCTGTTACACACTTATACAGATAGTAGCGAGTCACACACAGTTGCAGAGGCACAGACCCTTAGTTCATGCGGTCCGAAAAACCTGTAAGACAAAAAAAGAAAGTCAAAACATGTATAGAAACTGAATGATCACCTACACGTTACACACTTGCAGACAGATAGTAGCGAGTCACACACAGTTGCAGATGCACAGACTCTTGGTTCATGCGGTCCGATAAACCTGTAAGACAAAAAAAGAAAGTCAAAACATGTATAGAAACTGAATGATCACCTACCTATTACACACTTGCAGACAGATAGTAGCGAGTCAAATACAGTTGCAGATGCACAGACCCTTGGTTCATGTGGTCCGAAAGACCTTTAAGACAAAAAGAGAAAGTAAATACATGTATAGAAACTGAATGATCACCTACCTGTTACACACTTGCAAACAGATAGTAGATTGTCACACACAGTTGCAGATGCACAGACCCTTGGTTCATGCGGTCCGAAAAACGTGTAAGACAAAAAAAGAAAGTCAAAACATGTATAGAAACTGAATGATGACCTACCTGTTACACACTTGCAGAAGGATAGTAGAGAGTCAAACACAGTTGCAGATGAACAGACCCTTGGTTCATGCGGTCCGAAAAACCTGTAACACAAAAAAAGAAAGTCAATACATGTATAGAAACTGAATGATCACTAACCTGTTACACACTTGCAGACAGATAGTAGCGAATCACACACAGTTGCAGATGCACAGACCCTTGGTTCATGCGGTCCGAAAAACCTATAAGGCAAAAAAAGAAAGTCAAAACATGTATAGAAACTGAATGATCACCTACCTGTTACACACTTGCAAACAGATAGTAGCAAGTCACACACAGTTGCAGATGCAAAGACCCTTGGTTCATGTGGTCCGAAAAACCTGTAAGACAAAAAAAGAAAGTCAAAACATGTATAGAAACTGAAGGATCACCTACCTATTACACACATGCAGACAGATAGTAGCGAGTCAAACACAGTTGCAGATGAGCAGACCCTTGGTTCATTCGGTCCGAAAAACCTGTAAAACAAAAAAAGAAAGTCAAAACATGTATAGAAACTGAATGATAACCTACCTATTACACACTTGCAGACAGATAGTAGCAAGTCAAACAGAGTTGCAGATGCACAGACCCTTGGTTCATGTGGTCCGAAAGACCTTTAAGACAAAAAAAGAAAGTCAATACATGTATAGAAACTGAATGATCACCAACCTGTTACACACTTGCAGACAGATAGTAGCGAGTCACACACAGTTGCAGATGCACAGACCCTTGGTTCATGTGGTCCGTAAAACCTGTAAGACAAAAAAAGAAAGTCAAAACATGTATAGAAACTGAAGACATGTATAGAAACGGCAGACAGATAGTAGCGAGTCACACACAGTTGCAGATGCACAGACCCTTGGATCATGCGGTCCTAAAAACCTGTAAGACAAAAAAAGAAAGTCAATACATGTATAGAAACTGAATGATCACCTACCTGTTACACACTTGCAGACAGATTGATAGCGAGCCACACACACAGTGGCAATGGAAAGACCCTTGGTTCATGCGGTCCAAAAAACCTGTAAGACAAAAAAAGAAAGTCAATACATGTATAGAAACTGAATGATCACCAACCTGTTACACACTTGCAGACAGATAGTAGCGAGTCACACACAGTTGCAGATGCACAGACCCTTGGTTCATGCGGTCCAAAAAACATGTAAGACAAAAAAAAGAAAGTCAATACATGTATAGAAACTGAATGATCACCTACCTGTTACACACTTGTAGACAGATAGTAGCGAGTTAAACAAAGGTGCAGATGTAAAGGCCCTTGGTTCATGAGGCCACACACACAGTGGCAATGGAAAGACCCTTGGTTCATGCGGTCCAAAAAACCTGTAAGACAAAAAAAGAAAGTCAATACATGTATAGAAACTGAATGATCACCTACCTGTTATAGAAACCTGTTACACACTTGCAGACAGATTGATAGCGAGCCACACACACAGTGGCAATGGAAAGACCCTTGGTTCATGTGGTCCGACAGACCTTTAAGACAAAAAAAGAAAGTCAATACATGTATAGAAACTGAATGATCACCTACCTGTTACACACTTGCAGACAGATAGATAGCGAGCCACACACAAAGTTGCAATAGATAGACCTTTGTTGGCTGTATTCACCATCAGGAAGGGGGGAGCCATTGGTCCTGAAAGCCTGTAAGACAACAAAAAGGCAATACATGTATAGAAACTGAATGATCACTTACCTGTTACACACTTGCAAAAAGATAGTAGCGAGTCACACACAGTTGCAGATGCACAGACCCTTGGTTCATGTGGTCCGAAAAACCTGTAAGACAAAAAAAGAAAGTCAAAACATGTATAGAAACTGAATGATCACCTACCTATTACCTATTACCTTGCAGACAGATAGTAGCGAGTCACACACAGTTGCAGATGCACAGACCCTTGGTTCATGCGGTCTGAAAGACCTTTAAGACAAAAAAAGAAAGTCAATACATGTATAGAAACTGAATGATCACCTACCTGTTACACACTTGCAAACAGATAGTAGATTGTCACACAC
The DNA here is from genome assembly GCF_030463535.1 of Salminus brasiliensis. Lineage (NCBI taxonomy): Eukaryota > Metazoa > Chordata > Actinopteri > Characiformes > Bryconidae > Salminus > Salminus brasiliensis. The sequence goes on along the minus strand of NC_132881.1, from coordinate 9,963,584 downwards.
AGTTGCAGATGCACAGACCCTTGGTTCATGTGGTCCGAAAGGCCTTTAAGACAAAAAAAGAAAGTCAAAACATGTATAGAAACTGAATGATCAGCTACCTATTACACACATGCAGACAGAGAGTAGCGAGTCAAACACAGTTGCAGATGCACAGACCCTTGGTTCATGTGGTATGAAAGACCTTTAAGACAAAAAAAGAAAGTCAATACATGTATAGAAACTGAATGATCACCAACCTGTTACACACTTGCAGACAGATAGTAGCGAGTCACACACAGTTGCAGATGCACAGACCCTTGGTTCATGTGGTCCGAAAAACCTGTAAGACAAAAAAAGAAAGTCAATACATGTATAGAAACTGAATGATCACCTACCTATTACACACTTGTAGACAGATAGTAGCGAGTCACACACAGTTGCAGATGCACAGACCCTTGGTTCATGTGGTCCGAAAAACCTGTAAGACCAAAAAAGAAAGTCAATACATGTATAGAAACTGAATGATCACCTACCTGTTACACACTTTCAGACAGAGAGTAGCGAGTCACACAGTTGCAGATGCACAGACTTTTGGTTCATGCGGTCCGAAAAACCTGTAAGACAAAAAAAGAAAGTCAAAACATGTATAGAAACTGAATGATCACCTACCTATTACACACTTGCAGACAGATAGTAGCGAGTCAAACACAGTTGCAGATGCACAGACCCTTGGTTCATGTGGTCCGAAAGACCTTTAAGACAAAAAGAGAAAGTAAATACATGTATAGAAACTGAATGATCACTAACCTGTTACACACTTGCAGACAGATAGTAACGAATCACACACAGTTGCAGATGCACAGACCCTTGGTTCATGCGGTCCGAAAAACCTATAAGACAAAAAAAGAAAGTCAAAACATGTATAGAAACTGAATGATCACCTACCTGTTACACACTTGCAAACAGATAGTAGCAAGTCACACACAGTTGCAGATGCACAGACCCTTGGTTCATGTGGTCCGAAAAACCTGTAAGACAAAAAAAGAAAGTAAAAACATATATAGAAACTGAATGATAACCTACCTATTACACACTTGCAGACAGATAGTAGAGAGTCAAACACAGTTGCAGATGCACAGACCCTTGGTTCATGTGGTCCGAAAGACCTTTAAGACAAAAAAAGAAAGTCAATACATGTATAGAAACTGAATGATCACCAACCTGTTACACACTTGCAGACAGATAGTAGCGAGTCACACACAGTTGCAGATGCACAGACCCTTGGTTCATGTGGTCCGTAAAACCTGTAAGACAAAAAAAGAAAGTCAAAACATGTATAGAAACTGAAGACATGTATAGAAACGGCAGACAGATAGTAGCGAGTCACACACAGTTGCAGATGCACAGACCCTTGGTTCATGCGGTCCTAAAAACCTGTAAGACAAAAAAAGAAAGTCAATACATGTATAGAAACTGAATGATCACCTACCTGTTGCACACTTGCAGACAGATTGATAGCGAGCCACACACACAGTGGCAATGGAAAGACCCTTGGTTCATGCGGTCCAAAAAACCTGTAAGACAAAAAAAGAAAGTCAATACATGTATAGAAACTGAATGATCACCAACCTGTTACACACTTGCAGACAGATAGTAGCGAGTCACACACAGTTGCAGATGCACAGACCCTTGGTTCATGCGGTCCAAAAAACATGTAAGACAAAAAATAGAAAGTCAATACATGTATAGAAACTGAATGATCACCTACCTGTTACACACTTGTAGACAGATAGTAGCGAGTCACACACAGTTGCAGATGTAAAGGCCCTTGGTTCATGAGGTCCGAAAAACCTTTAAGACAAAAAGAGAAAGTCAATACATGTATAGAAACTGAATGATCACCTACCTGTTACACACTTGCAGACAGATTGATAGCGAGCCACACACACAGTGGCAATGGAAAGACCCTTGGTTCATGCGGTTCAAAAAACCTGTAAGACAAAAAAAGAAAGTCAATACATGTATAGAAACTGAATGATCACCTACCTGTTATAGAAACCTGTTACACACTTGCAGACAGATTGATAGCGAGCCACACACACAGTGGCAATGGAAAGACCCTTGGTTCATGTGGTCCGACAGACCTTTAAGACAAAAAAAGAAAGTCAATACATGTATAGAAACTGAATGATCACTTACCTGTTACACACTTGCAGACAGATAGTAGCGAGTCACACACAGTCGCAGATGCACAGACCCTTGGTTCATGTGGTCCGAAAGACCTTTAAGACAAAAAAAGAAAGTCAATACATGTATAGAAACTGAATGATCACCTACCTGTTACACACTTGCAGACAGATTGATAGCAAGCCACACACACAGTGGCAATGGAAAGACCCTTGGTTCATGTGGTCCGAAAAATCTGTAAGACAAAAAAAGAAAGTCAATACATGTATAGAAACTGAATGATCACCTACCTGTTACACACTTGCAGACAGATAGATAGCGAGCCACACACAAAGTTGCAATAGATAGACCCTTGTTGGCTGTATTCACCATCAGGAAGGGGGGAGCCATTGGTCCTGAAAGCCTGTAAGACAACAAAAAGGCAATACATGTATACAACCTCAATGATCACTTACCTCTTACACACTTGCAGACAGATAGTAGCGAGTCACACACAGTTGCAGATGCACAGACCCTTGGTTTATGTGGTCTGAAAAACGTGTAAGACAAAAAAAGAAAGTCAATACATGTATAGAAACTGAATGATCACTTACCTGTTACACACTTGCAAAAAGATAGTAGCGAGTCACACACAGTTGCAGATGCACAGACCCTTGGTTCATGTGGTCCGAAAAACCTGTAAGACAAAAAAAGAAAGTCAAAACATGTATAGAAACTGAATGATCACCTACCTATTACCTATTACCTTGCAGACAGAGAGTAGCGAGTCACACACAGTTGCAGATGCACAGACCCTTGGTTCATGTGGTCCGAAAAACCTGTAAGACAAAAAAAGAAAGTCAATACATGTATAGAAACTGAATGATCACCTACCTATTACACACTTGTAGACAGATAGTAGCGAGTCATACACAGTTGCAGATGCACAGACCCTTGGTTCATGTGGTCCGAACAACCTGTAAGACAAAAAAAGAAAGTCAATACATGTATAGAAACTGAATGATCACCTACCTGTTACACACTTTCAGACAGAGAGTAGCGAGTCACACACAGTTGCAGATGCACAGACTCTTGGTTCATGCGGTCCGAAAAACTTGTAAGACAAAAAAAAAAAGTCAATACATGAATAGAAACTGAATGATCACCTACCTGTTACACACTTGCAGACAGATAGTAGCGAGTCACACACAGTTGCAGATGCAAAGACCCTTGGTTCATGAGGTCCGAAAAACTTGTAAGACAAAAAAAGAAAGTCAATACATGTATAGAAACTGAATGATCACCTACCTGTTACACACTTGTAGACAGATAGTAGCGAGTCAAACACAGTTGCAGATGCACAGACCCTTGGTTCATGTGGTCCGAAAAACCTGTAAGACAAAAAAAGAAAGTCAAAACATGTATAGAAACTGAATGATCACCTACCTATTACACACTTGCAGACAGATAGTAGCGAGTCAAACACAGTTGCAGATGCACAGACCCTTGGTTCATGTGGTCCGAAAGACCTTTAAGACAAAAAGAGAAAGTAAATACATGTATAGAAACTGAATGATCACTAACCTGTTACACACTTGCAGACAGATAGTAACGAATCACACACAGTTGCAGATGCACAGACCCTTGGTTCATGCGGTCCGAAAAACCTGTAAGACAAAAAAAGAAAGTCAATACATGTATAGAAACTGAATGATCACTTACCTGTTACACACTTGCAGACAGATAGTAGCGAGTCACACACAGTTGCAGATGCACAGACCCTTGGTTTATGAGGTCCGAAAAACCTTTAAGACAAAAAAAGAAAGTCAATACATGTATAGAAACTGAATGATCACCTACCTGTTACACACTTGCAGACAGATTGATAGCAAGCCACACACACAGTGGCAATGGAAAGACCCTTGGTTTATGAGGTCCGAAAAACCTTTAAGACAAAAAAAGAAAGTCAATACATGTATAGAAACTGAATGATCACCTACCTGTTACATACTTGCAGACAGATTGATAGCAAGCCACACACACAGTGGCAATGGAAAGACCCTTGGTTCATGTGGTCCGAAAAATCTGTAAGACAAAAAAAGAAAGTCAATACATGTATAGAAACTGAATGATCACCTACCTGTTACACACTTGTAGACAGATAGATAGCGAGCCACACACAAAGTTGCAATAGATAGACCCTTGTTGGCTGTATTCACCATCAGGAAGGGGGGAGCCATTGGTCCTGAAAGCCTGTAAGACAACAAAAAGGCAATACATGTATACAACCTCAATGATCACTTACCTCTTACACACTTGCAGACAGATAGTAGCGAGTCAAACACAGTTGCAGATGCAAAGACCCTTGGTTCATGTGGTCCGAAAGACCTTTAAGACAAAAAAAGAAAGTCAATACATGTATAGAAACTGAATGATCACCTACCTGTTACACACTTGCAGACAGATAGTAGCAAGTCACACACAGTTGCAGATGCACAGACTCTTGGTTCATGCGGTCCGAAAAACTTGTAAGACAAAAAAAGAAACTCAATACATGTATAGAAACTGAATGATCACCTACCTGTTACACACTTGCAGAGAGATAGTAGCGAGTCACACACAGTTGCAGATGCAAAGACCCTTGGTTCATGAGGTCCGAAAAACCTTTAAGACAAAAAAAGAAAGTCAATACATGTATAGAAACTGAATGATCACCTACCTGTTACACACTTGTAGACAGATAGTAGCGAGTCATACACAGTTGCAGATGCACAGAACCTTGGTTCATGTGGTCCGAAAAACCTGTAAGACAAAAAAAGAAAGTCAATACATGTATAGAAACTGAATGATCACCTACCTGTTACACACTTGTAGACAGATTGATAGCGAGCCACACACAAAGTGGCAATGGAAAGACCCTTGGTTCATGCGGTCCAAAAAACCTGTAAGACAAAAAAAGAAAGTCAATACATGTATAGAAACTGAATGATCACCAACCTATTACACACTTTCAGACAGAGAGTAGCGAGTCACACACAGTTGCAGATGCACAGACCCTTGGTTCATGCGGTCCAAAAAACCTGTAAGACAAAAAAGAAAGTCAATACATGTATAGAAACTGAAGGATCACCTACCTATTACACACATGCAGAATATAGTAGCGAGTCAAACACAGTTGCAGATGCACAGACCCTTGGTTCATGTGGTATGAAAGACCTTTAAGACAAAAAAAGAAAGTCAATACATGTATAGAAACTGAATGATCACCAACCTGTTACAGACTTGCAGACAGATTGATAGCGAGTCACACACAGTTGCAGATGCACAGACCCTTGGTTCATGCGGTCCGAAAAACCTGTAAGACAAAAAAAGAAAGTCAAAACATGTATAGAAACTGAATGATCACCTACCTATTACACACTTGCAGACAGATAGTAGCGAGTCACACACAGTTGCAGATGCACAGACCCTTGGTTCATGCGGTCCGAAAGACCTTTAAGACAAAAAGAGAAAGTCAATACATGTATAGAAACTGAATGATCACCAACCTGTTAAACACTTACAGACAGATAGTAGCGAGTCACACAAAGTTGCAGATGCACAGACCCTTGGTTCATGCTGTCCGAAAAACTTGTAAGACAAAAAAATAAAGTCAATACATGTATAGAAATTGAATGATCACCTTCCTGTTACACACTTGCAAACAGATAGTAACGAGTCACACAGTTGCAGATGCACAGACCCTTGGTTCATGTGGTCCGAAAAACCTGTAAGACAAAAAAGAAAGTCAATACATGTATAGAAACTGAATGATCACCAACCTGTTACACACTTGCAGACAGATTGATAGCGAGTCACACACAGTTGCAGATGCACAGACTCTTGGTTCATGCGGTCCGATAAACCTGTAAGACAAAAAAAGAAAGTCAAAACATGTATAGAAACTGAATGATCACCTACCTATTACACACTTGCAGACAGATAGTAGCGAGTCAAATACAGTTGCAGATGCACAGACCCTTGGTTCATGTGGTATGAAAGACCTTTAAGACAAAAAAAGAAAGTCAATACATGTATAGAAACTGAATGATCACCTACCTGTTACACACTTGCAAAAAGATAGTAGCGAGTCACACACAGTTGCAGATGCACAGACCCTTGGTTCATGTGGTCCGAAAAACCTGTAAGACAAAAAAAGAAAGTCAAAACATGTATAGAAACTGAATGATCACCTACCTGTTACACACTTGCAGACAGATAGTAGCGAGTCACACACAGTTGCAGATGCACAGACCCTTGGTTCATGTGGTCCGAAAGACCTTTAAGACAAAAAAGAAAGTCAATACATGTATAGAAACTGAATGATCACCAACCTGTTACACACTTGCAGACAGATTGATAGCGAGTCACACACAGTTGCAGATGCACAGACCCTTGGTTCATGTGGTCCGAAAGACCTTTAAGACAAAAAAGAAAGTCAATACATGTATAGAAACTGAATGATCACCAACCTGTTACACACTTGCAGACAGATAGTAGCGAGTCACACACAGTTGCAGATGCACAGACCCTTGGTTCATGCGGTCCGAAAAACCTGTAAGACAAAAAAAAGAAAGTCAAAACATGTATATAAACTGAATGATCACCTACCTATTACACACTTGCAGACAGATAGTAGCGAGTCAAACACAGTTGCAGATGCAGAGACCCTTGGTTCATGTGGTCCGAAAGACCTTTAAGACAAAAAAAGAAAGTCAAAACATGTATAGAAACTGAATGATGACCTACCTGTTACACACTTGCATAAGGATAGTAGCGAGTCAAACACAGTTGCAGATCCACAGACCCTTGGTTCATGTGGTCCGAAAGACCTTTAAGACAAAAAGAGAAAGTCAATACATGTATAGAAACTGAATGATCACCAACCTGTTACACACTTATACAGATAGTAGCGAGTCACACACAGTTGCAGAGGCACAGACCCTTAGTTCATGCGGTCCGAAAAACCTGTAAGACAAAAAAAGAAAGTCAAAACATGTATAGAAACTGAATGATCACCTACACGTTACACACTTGCAGACAGATAGTAGCGAGTCACACACAGTTGCAGATGCACAGACTCTTGGTTCATGCGGTCCGATAAACCTGTAAGACAAAAAAAGAAAGTCAAAACATGTATAGAAACTGAATGATCACCTACCTATTACACACTTGCAGACAGATAGTAGCGAGTCAAATACAGTTGCAGATGCACAGACCCTTGGTTCATGTGGTCCGAAAGACCTTTAAGACAAAAAGAGAAAGTAAATACATGTATAGAAACTGAATGATCACCTACCTGTTACACACTTGCAAACAGATAGTAGATTGTCACACACAGTTGCAGATGCACAGACCCTTGGTTCATGCGGTCCGAAAAACGTGTAAGACAAAAAAAGAAAGTCAAAACATGTATAGAAACTGAATGATGACCTACCTGTTACACACTTGCAGAAGGATAGTAGAGAGTCAAACACAGTTGCAGATGAACAGACCCTTGGTTCATGCGGTCCGAAAAACCTGTAACACAAAAAAAGAAAGTCAATACATGTATAGAAACTGAATGATCACTAACCTGTTACACACTTGCAGACAGATAGTAGCGAATCACACACAGTTGCAGATGCACAGACCCTTGGTTCATGCGGTCCGAAAAACCTATAAGGCAAAAAAAGAAAGTCAAAACATGTATAGAAACTGAATGATCACCTACCTGTTACACACTTGCAAACAGATAGTAGCAAGTCACACACAGTTGCAGATGCAAAGACCCTTGGTTCATGTGGTCCGAAAAACCTGTAAGACAAAAAAAGAAAGTCAAAACATGTATAGAAACTGAAGGATCACCTACCTATTACACACATGCAGACAGATAGTAGCGAGTCAAACACAGTTGCAGATGAGCAGACCCTTGGTTCATTCGGTCCGAAAAACCTGTAAAACAAAAAAAGAAAGTCAAAACATGTATAGAAACTGAATGATAACCTACCTATTACACACTTGCAGACAGATAGTAGCAAGTCAAACAGAGTTGCAGATGCACAGACCCTTGGTTCATGTGGTCCGAAAGACCTTTAAGACAAAAAAAGAAAGTCAATACATGTATAGAAACTGAATGATCACCAACCTGTTACACACTTGCAGACAGATAGTAGCGAGTCACACACAGTTGCAGATGCACAGACCCTTGGTTCATGTGGTCCGTAAAACCTGTAAGACAAAAAAAGAAAGTCAAAACATGTATAGAAACTGAAGACATGTATAGAAACGGCAGACAGATAGTAGCGAGTCACACACAGTTGCAGATGCACAGACCCTTGGATCATGCGGTCCTAAAAACCTGTAAGACAAAAAAAGAAAGTCAATACATGTATAGAAACTGAATGATCACCTACCTGTTACACACTTGCAGACAGATTGATAGCGAGCCACACACACAGTGGCAATGGAAAGACCCTTGGTTCATGCGGTCCAAAAAACCTGTAAGACAAAAAAAGAAAGTCAATACATGTATAGAAACTGAATGATCACCAACCTGTTACACACTTGCAGACAGATAGTAGCGAGTCACACACAGTTGCAGATGCACAGACCCTTGGTTCATGCGGTCCAAAAAACATGTAAGACAAAAAAAAGAAAGTCAATACATGTATAGAAACTGAATGATCACCTACCTGTTACACACTTGTAGACAGATAGTAGCGAGTTAAACAAAGGTGCAGATGTAAAGGCCCTTGGTTCATGAGGCCACACACACAGTGGCAATGGAAAGACCCTTGGTTCATGCGGTCCAAAAAACCTGTAAGACAAAAAAAGAAAGTCAATACATGTATAGAAACTGAATGATCACCTACCTGTTATAGAAACCTGTTACACACTTGCAGACAGATTGATAGCGAGCCACACACACAGTGGCAATGGAAAGACCCTTGGTTCATGTGGTCCGACAGACCTTTAAGACAAAAAAAGAAAGTCAATACATGTATAGAAACTGAATGATCACCTACCTGTTACACACTTGCAGACAGATAGATAGCGAGCCACACACAAAGTTGCAATAGATAGACCTTTGTTGGCTGTATTCACCATCAGGAAGGGGGGAGCCATTGGTCCTGAAAGCCTGTAAGACAACAAAAAGGCAATACATGTATAGAAACTGAATGATCACTTACCTGTTACACACTTGCAAAAAGATAGTAGCGAGTCACACACAGTTGCAGATGCACAGACCCTTGGTTCATGTGGTCCGAAAAACCTGTAAGACAAAAAAAGAAAGTCAAAACATGTATAGAAACTGAATGATCACCTACCTATTACCTATTACCTTGCAGACAGATAGTAGCGAGTCACACACAGTTGCAGATGCACAGACCCTTGGTTCATGCGGTCTGAAAGACCTTTAAGACAAAAAAAGAAAGTCAATACATGTATAGAAACTGAATGATCACCTACCTGTTACACACTTGCAAACAGATAGTAGATTGTCACACACAGTTGCAGATGCACAGACCCTTGGTTCATGTGGTCCGAAAGGCCTTTAAGACAAAAAAAGAAAGTCAAAACATGTATAGAAACTGAATGATCAGCTACCTATTACACACATGCAGACAGAGAGTAGCGAGTCAAACACAGTTGCAGATGCACAGACCCTTGGTTCATGTGGTATGAAAGACCTTTAAGACAAAAAAAGAAAGTCAATACATGTATAGAAACTGAATGATCACCAACCTGTTACACACTTGCAGACAGATAGTAGCGAGTCACACACAGTTGCAGATGCACAGACCCTTGGTTCATGTGGTCCGAAAAACCTGTAAGACAAAAAAAGAAAGTCAATACATGTATAGAAACTGAATGATCACCTACCTATTACACACTTGTAGACAGATAGTAGCGAGTCATACACAGTTGCAGATGCACAGACCCTTGGTTCATGTGGTCCGAAAAACCTGTAAGACAAAAAAAGAAAGTCAATACATGTATAGAAACTGAATGATCACCTACCTGTTACACACTTTCAGACAGAGAGTAGCGAGTCACACAGTTGCAGATGCACAGACTTTTGGTTCATGCGGTCCGAAAAACCTGTAAGACAAAAAAAGAAAGTCAAAACATGTATAGAAACTGAATGATCACCTACCTATTACACACTTGCAGACAGATAGTAGCGAGTCAAACACAGTTGCAGATGCACAGACCCTTGGTTCATGTGGTCCGAAAGACCTTTAAGACAAAAAGAGAAAGTAAATACATGTATAGAAACTGAATGATCACTAACCTGTTACACACTTGCAGACAGATAGTAACGAATCACACACAGTTGCAGATGCACAGACCCTTGGTTCATGCGGTCCGAAAAACCTATAAGACAAAAAAAGAAAGTCAAAACATGTATAGAAACTGAATGATCACCTACCTGTTACACACTTGCAAACAGATAGTAGCAAGTCACACACAGTTGCAGATGCACAGACCCTTGGTTCATGTGGTCCGAAAAACCTGTAAGACAAAAAAAGAAAGTAAAAACATATATAGAAACTGAATGATAACCTACCTATTACACACTTGCAGACAGATAGTAGAGAGTCAAACACAGTTGCAGATGCACAGACCCTTGGTTCATGTGGTCCGAAAGACCTTTAAGACAAAAAAAGAAAGTCAATACATGTATAGAAACTGAATGATCACCAACCTGTTACACACTTGCAGACAGATAGTAGCGAGTCACACACAGTTGCAGATGCACAGACCCTTGGTTCATGTGGTCCGTAAAACCTGTAAGACAAAAAAAGAAAGTCAAAACATGTATAGAAACTGAAGACATGTATAGAAACGGCAGACAGATAGTAGCGAGTCACACACAGTTGCAGATGCACAGACCCTTGGTTCATGCGGTCCTAAAAACCTGTAAGACAAAAAAAGAAAGTCAATACATGTATAGAAACTGAATGATCACCTACCTGTTGCACACTTGCAGACAGATTGATAGCGAGCCACACACACAGTGGCAATGGAAAGACCCTTGGTTCATGCGGTCCAAAAAACCTGTAAGACAAAAAAAGAAAGTCAATACATGTATAGAAACTGAATGATCACCAACCTGTTACACACTTGCAGACAGATAGTAGCGAGTCACACACAGTTGCAGATGCACAGACCCTTGGTTCATGCGGTCCAAAAAACATGTAAGACAAAAAATAGAAAGTCAATACATGTATAGAAACTGAATGATCACCTACCTGTTACACACTTGTAGACAGATAGTAGCGAGTCACACACAGTTGCAGATGTAAAGGCCCTTGGTTCATGAGGTCCGAAAAACCTTTAAGACAAAAAGAGAAAGTCAATACATGTATAGAAACTGAATGATCACCTACCTGTTACACACTTGCAGACAGATTGATAGCGAGCCACACACACAGTGGCAATGGAAAGACCCTTGGTTCATGCGGTTCAAAAAACCTGTAAGACAAAAAAAGAAAGTCAATACATGTATAGAAACTGAATGATCACCTACCTGTTATAGAAACCTGTTACACACTTGCAGACAGATTGATAGCGAGCCACACACACAGTGGCAATGGAAAGACCCTTGGTTCATGTGGTCCGACAGACCTTTAAGACAAAAAAAGAAAGTCAAAACATGTATAGAAACTGAATGATCACCTACCTGTTACACACTTGCAAACAGATAGTAGCAAGTCACACACAGTTGCAGATGCAAAGACCCTTGGTTCATGTGGTCCGAAAAACCTGTAAGACAAAAAAAGAAAGTCAAAACATGTATAGAAACTGAAGGATCACCTACCTATTACACACATGCAGACAGATAGTAGCGAGTCAAACACAGTTGCAGATGAGCAGACCCTTGGTTCATTCGGTCCGAAAAACCTGTAAAACAAAAAAAGAAAGTCAAAACATGTATAGAAACTGAATGATAACCTACCTATTACACACTTGCAGACAGATAGTAGCAAGTCAAACAGAGTTGCAGATGCACAGACCCTTGGTTCATGTGGTCCGAAAGACCTTTAAGACAAAAAAAGAAAGTCAATACATGTATAGAAACTGAATGATCACCAACCTGTTACACACTTGCAGACAGATAGTAGCGAGTCACACACAGTTGCAGATGCACAGACCCTTGGTTCACGTGGTCCGTAAAACCTGTAAGACAAAAAAAGAAAGTCAAAACATGTATAGAAACTGAAGACATGTATAGAAACGGCAGACAGATAGTAGCGAGTCACACACAGTTGCAGATGCACAGACCCTTGGATCATGCGGTCCTAAAAACCTGTAAGACAAAAAAAGAAAGTCAATACATGTATAGAAACTGAATGATCACCTACCTGTTACACACTTGCAGACAGATTGATAGCGAGCCACACACACAGTGGCAATGGAAAGACCCTTGGTTCATGCGGTCCAAAAAACCTGTAAGACAAAAAAAGAAAGTCAATACATGTATAGAAACTGAATGATCACCAACCTGTTACACACTTGCAGACAGATAGTAGCGAGTCACACACAGTTGCAGATGCACAGACCCTTGGTTCATGCGGTCCAAAAAACATGTAAGACAAAAAAAAGAAAGTCAATACATGTATAGAAACTGAATGATCACCTACCTGTTACACACTTGTAGACAGATAGTAGCGAGTTAAACAAAGGTGCAGATGTAAAGGCCCTTGGTTCATGAGGCCACACACACAGTGGCAATGGAAAGACCCTTGGTTCATGCGGTCCAAAAAACCTGTAAGACAAAAAAAGAAAGTCAATACATGTATAGAAACTGAATGATCACCTACCTGTTATAGAAACCTGTTACACACTTGCAGACAGATTGATAGCGAGCCACACACACAGTGGCAATGGAAAGACCCTTGGTTCATGTGGTCCGACAAACCTTTAAGACAAAAAAAGAAAGTCAATACATGTATAGAAACTGAATGATCACCTACCTGTTACACACTTGCAGACAGATAGATAGCGAGCCACACACAAAGTTGCAATAGATAGACCTTTGTTGGCTGTATTCACCATCAGGAAGGGGGGAGCCATTGGTCCTGAAAGCCTGTAAGACAACAAAAAGGCAATACATGTATAGAAACTGAATGATCACTTACCTGTTACACACTTGCAAAAAGATAGTAGCGAGTCACACACAGTTGCAGATGCACAGACCCTTGGTTCATGTGGTCCGAAAAACCTGTAAGACAAAAAAAGAAAGTCAAAACATGTATAGAAACTGAATGATCACCTACCTATTACCTATTACCTTGCAGACAGATAGTAGCGAGTCACACACAGTTGCAGATGCACAGACCCTTGGTTCATGCGGTCTGAAAGACCTTTAAGACAAAAAAAGAAAGTCAATACATGTATAGAAACTGAATGATCACCTACCTGTTACACACTTGCAAACAGATAGTAGATTGTCACACACAGTTGCAGATGCACAGACCCTTGGTTCATGTGGTCCGAAAGGCCCTTAAGACAAAAAAAGAAAGTCAAAACATGTATAGAAACTGAATGATCAGCTACCTATTACACACATGCAGACAGAGAGTAGCGAGTCAAACACAGTTGCAGATGCACAGACCCTTGGTTCATGTGGTATGAAAGACCTTTAAGACAAAAAAAGAAAGTCAATACATGTATAGAAACTGAATGATCACCAACCTGTTACACACTTGCAGACAGATAGTAGCGAGTCACACACAGTTGCAGATGCACAGACCCTTGGTTCATGTGGTCCGAAAAACCTGTAAGACAAAAAAAGAAAGTCAATACATGTATAGAAACTGAATGATCACCTACCTATTACACACTTGTAGACAGATAGTAGCGAGTCATACACAGTTGCAGATGCACAGACCCTTGGTTCATGTGGTCCGAAAAACCTGTAAGACAAAAAAAGAAAGTCAATACATGTATAGAAACTGAATGATCACCTACCTGTTACACACTTTCAGACAGAGAGTAGCGAGTCACACAGTTGCAGATGCACAGACTTTTGGTTCATGCGGTCCGAAAAACCTGTAAGACAAAAAAAGAAAGTCAAAACATGTATAGAAACTGAATGATCACCTACCTATTACACACTTGCAGACAGATAGTAGCGAGTCAAACACAGTTGCAGATGCACAGACCCTTGGTTCATGTGGTCCGAAAGACCTTTAAGACAAAAAGAGAAAGTAAATACATGTATAGAAACTGAATGATCACTAACCTGTTACACACTTGCAGACAGATAGTAACGAATCACACACAGTTGCAGATGCACAGACCCTTGGTTCATGCGGTCCGAAAAACCTATAAGACAAAAAAAGAAAGTCAAAACATGTATAGAAACTGAATGATCACCTACCTGTTACACACTTGCAAACAGATAGTAGCAAGTCACACACAGTTGCAGATGCACAGACCCTTGGTTCATGTGGTCCGAAAAACCTGTAAGACAAAAAAAGAAAGTAAAAACATATATAGAAACTGAATGATAACCTACCTATTACACACTTGCAGACAGATAGTAGAGAGTCAAACACAGTTGCAGATGCACAGACCCTTGGTTCATGTGGTCCGAAAGACCTTTAAGACAAAAAAAGAAAGTCAATACATGTATAGAAACTGAATGATCACCAACCTGTTACACACTTGCAGACAGATAGTAGCGAGTCACACACAGTTGCAGATGCACAGACCCTTGGTTCATGTGGTCCGTAAAACCTGTAAGACAAAAAAAGAAAGTCAAAACATGTATAGAAACTGAAGACATGTATAGAAACGGCAGACAGATAGTAGCGAGTCACACACAGTTGCAGATGCACAGACCCTTGGTTCATGCGGTCCTAAAAACCTGTAAGACAAAAAAAGAAAGTCAATACATGTATAGAAACTGAATGATCACCTACCTGTTGCACACTTGCAGACAGATTGATAGCGAGCCACACACACAGTGGCAATGGAAAGACCCTTGGTTCATGCGGTCCAAAAAACCTGTAAGACAAAAAAAGAAAGTCAATACATGTATAGAAACTGAATGATCACCAACCTGTTACACACTTGTAGACAGATAGTAGCGAGTCACACACAGTTGCAGATGTAAAGGCCCTTGGTTCATGAGGTCCGAAAAACCTTTAAGACAAAAAGAGAAAGTCAATACATGTATAGAAACTGAATGATCACCTACCTGTTACACACTTGCAGACAGATTGATAGCGAGCCACACACACAGTGGCAATGGAAAGACCCTTGGTTCATGCGGTTCAAAAAACCTGTAAGACAAAAAAAGAAAGTCAATACATGTATAGAAACTGAATGATCACCTACCTGTTATAGAAACCTGTTACACACTTGCAGACAGATTGATAGCGAGCCACACACACAGTGGCAATGGAAAGACCCTTGGTTCATGTGGTCCGACAGACCTTTAAGACAAAAAAAGAAAGTCAATACATGTATAGAAACTGAATGATCACTTACCTGTTACACACTTGCAGACAGATAGTAGCGAGTCACACACAGTCGCAGATGCACAGACCCTTGGTTCATGTGGTCCGAAAGACCTTTAAGACAAAAAAAGAAAGTCAATACATGTATAGAAACTGAATGATCACCTACCTGTTACACACTTGCAGACAGATTGATAGCAAGCCACACACACAGTGGCAATGGAAAGACCCTTGGTTCATGTGGTCCGAAAAATCTGTAAGACAAAAAAAGAAAGTCAATACATGTATAGAAACTGAATGATCACCTACCTGTTACACACTTGCAGACAGATAGATAGCGAGCCACACACAAAGTTGCAATAGATAGACCCTTGTTGGCTGTATTCACCATCAGGAAGGGGGGAGCCATTGGTCCTGAAAGCCTGTAAGACAACAAAAAGGCAATACATGTATACAACCTCAATGATCACTTACCTCTTACACACTTGCAGACAGATAGTAGCGAGTCACACACAGTTGCAGATGCACAGACCCTTGGTTTATGTGGTCTGAAAAACGTGTAAGACAAAAAAAGAAAGTCAATACATGTATAGAAACTGAATGATCACTTACCTGTTACACACTTGCAAAAAGATAGTAGCGAGTCACACACAGTTGCAGATGCACAGACCCTTGGTTCATGTGGTCCGAAAAACCTGTAAGACAAAAAAAGAAAGTCAAAACATGTATAGAAACTGAATGATCACCTACCTATTACCTATTACCTTGCAGACAGAGAGTAGCGAGTCACACACAGTTGCAGATGCACAGACCCTTGGTTCATGTGGTCCGAAAAACCTGTAAGACAAAAAAAGAAAGTCAATACATGTATAGAAACTGAATGATCACCTACCTATTACACACTTGTAGACAGATAGTAGCGAGTCATACACAGTTGCAGATGCACAGACCCTTGGTTCATGTGGTCCGAACAACCTGTAAGACAAAAAAAGAAAGTCAATACATGTATAGAAACTGAATGATCACCTACCTGTTACACACTTTCAGACAGAGAGTAGCGAGTCACACACAGTTGCAGATGCACAGACTCTTGGTTCATGCGGTCCGAAAAACTTGTAAGACAAAAAAAAAGTGTCAATACATGAATAGAAACTGAATGATCACCTACCTGTTACACACTTGCAGACAGATAGTAGCGAGTCACACACAGTTGCAGATGCAAAGACCCTTGGTTCATGAGGTCCGAAAAACTTGTAAGACAAAAAAAGAAAGTCAATACATGTATAGAAACTGAATGATCACCTACCTGTTACACACTTGTAGACAGATAGTAGCGAGTCAAACACAGTTGCAGATGCACAGACCCTTGGTTCATGTGGTCCGAAAAACCTGTAAGACAAAAAAAGAAAGTCAAAACATGTATAGAAACTGAATGATCACCTACCTATTACACACTTGCAGACAGATAGTAGCGAGTCAAACACAGTTGCAGATGCACAGACCCTTGGTTCATGTGGTCCGAAAGACCTTTAAGACAAAAAGAGAAAGTAAATACATGTATAGAAACTGAATGATCACTAACCTGTTACACACTTGCAGACAGATAGTAACGAATCACACACAGTTGCAGATGCACAGACCCTTGGTTCATGCGGTCCGAAAAACCTGTAAGACAAAAAAAGAAAGTCAATACATGTATAGAAACTGAATGATCACTTACCTGTTACACACTTGCAGACAGATAGTAGCGAGTCACACACAGTTGCAGATGCACAGACCCTTGGTTTATGAGGTCCGAAAAACCTTTAAGACAAAAAAAGAAAGTCAATACATGTATAGAAACTGAATGATCACCTACCTGTTACACACTTGCAGACAGATTGATAGCAAGCCACACACACAGTGGCAATGGAAAGACCCTTGGTTTATGAGGTCCGAAAAACCTTTAAGACAAAAAAAGAAAGTCAATACATGTATAGAAACTGAATGATCACCTACCTGTTACATACTTGCAGACAGATTGATAGCAAGCCACACACACAGTGGCAATGGAAAGACCCTTGGTTCATGTGGTCCGAAAAATCTGTAAGACAAAAAAAGAAAGTCAATACATGTATAGAAACTGAATGATCACCTACCTGTTACACACTTGTAGACAGATAGATAGCGAGCCACACACAAAGTTGCAATAGATAGACCCTTGTTGGCTGTATTCACCATCAGGAAGGGGGGAGCCATTGGTCCTGAAAGCCTGTAAGACAACAAAAAGGCAATACATGTATACAACCTCAATGATCACTTACCTCTTACACACTTGCAGACAGATAGTAGCGAGTCAAACACAGTTGCAGATGCAAAGACCCTTGGTTCATGTGGTCCGAAAGACCTTTAAGACAAAAAAAGAAAGTCAATACATGTATAGAAACTGAATGATCACCTACCTGTTACACACTTGCAGACAGATAGTAGCAAGTCACACACAGTTGCAGATGCACAGACTCTTGGTTCATGCGGTCCGAAAAACTTGTAAGACAAAAAAAGAAACTCAATACATGTATAGAAACTGAATGATCACCTACCTGTTACACACTTGCAGAGAGATAGTAGCGAGTCACACACAGTTGCAGATGCAAAGACCCTTGGTTCATGAGGTCCGAAAAACCTTTAAGACAAAAAAAGAAAGTCAATACATGTATAGAAACTGAATGATCACCTACCTGTTACACACTTGTAGACAGATAGTAGCGAGTCATACACAGTTGCAGATGCACAGAACCTTGGTTCATGTGGTCCGAAAAACCTGTAAGACAAAAAAAGAAAGTCAATACATGTATAGAAACTGAATGATCACCTACCTGTTACACACTTGTAGACAGATTGATAGCGAGCCACACACAAAGTGGCAATGGAAAGACCCTTGGTTCATGCGGTCCAAAAAACCTGTAAGACAAAAAAAGAAAGTCAATACATGTATAGAAACTGAATGATCACCAACCTATTACACACTTTCAGACAGAGAGTAGCGAGTCACACACAGTTGCAGATGCACAGACCCTTGGTTCATGCGGTTCAAAAAACCTGTAAGACAAAAAAGAAAGTCAATACATGTATAGAAACTGAAGGATCACCTACCTATTACACACATGCAGAATATAGTAGCGAGTCAAACACAGTTGCAGATGCACAGACCCTTGGTTCATGTGGTATGAAAGACCTTTAAGACAAAAAAAGAAAGTCAATACATGTATAGAAACTGAATGATCACCAACCTGTTACAGACTTGCAGACAGATTGATAGCGAGTCACACACAGTTGCAGATGCACAGACCCTTGGTTCATGCGGTCCGAAAAACCTGTAAGACAAAAAAAGAAAGTCAATACATGTATAGAAACTGAATGATCACTTACCTGTTACACACTTGCAGATAGATAGTAGCGAGTCACACACAGTTGCAGATGCACAGACCCTTGGTTTATGAGGTCCAACAAACCTTTAAGACAAAAAAAGAAAGTCAAAACATGTATAGAAACTGAATGATCACCTACCTATTACACACTTGCAGACAGATAGTAGTGAATCAAACACAGTTGCAGATGCACAGACCCTTGGTTCATGCGGTCCGAAAGAGCTTTAAGACAAAAAGAGAAAGTCAATACATGTATAGAAACTGAATGATCACCAACCTGTTACACACTTACAGACAGATAGTAGCGAGTCACACACAGTTGCAGATGCACAGACCCTTGGTTCATGCTGTCCGAAAAACCTGTAAGACAAAAAAATAAAGTCAATACATGTATAGAAACTGAATGATCACCTACCTGTTACACACTTGCAAACACATAGTAACGAGTCACACAGTTGCAGATGCACAGACCCTTGGTTCATGTGGTCCGAAAAACTTGTAAGACAAAAAAAGAAAGTCAAAACATGTATAGAAACTGAATGATCACCTACCTGTTACACACTTGCAGACAGATTGATAGCGAGTCACACACAGTTGCAGATGCACAGACCCTTGGTCCATGTGGTCCGAAAGACCTTTAAGACAAAAAAGAAAGTCAATACATGTATAGAAACTGAATGATCACCAACCTGTTACACACTTGCAGACAGATAGTAGCGAGTCACACACAGTTGCAGATGCACAGACCCTTGGTTCATGCGGTCCGCAAAACCTGTAAGACAAAAAAAGAAAGTCAAAACATGTATATAAACTGAATGATCACCTACCTATTACACACTTGCAGACAGATAGTAGCGAGTCAAACACAGTTGCAGATGCAGAGACCCTTGGTTCATGTGGTATGAAAGACCTTTAAGACAAAAAAAGAAAGTCAATACATGTATAGAAACTGAATGATCACCTACCTGTTACACACTTGCAAACAGATAGTAGACAGTCACACACAGTTGCAGATGCACAGACTCTTGGTTCATGCGGTCCGAAAAACCTGTAAGACAAAAAAAAGAAAGTCAAAACATGTATAGAAACTGAATGATCACCTACCTGTTACACACTTGCAGACAGATAGTAGTGAGTCACACACAGTTGCAGATGCAAAGACCCTTGGTTCATGAGGTCCGAAAAACCTGTAACACAAAAAAAGAAAGTCAATACATGTATAGAAACTGAATGATCACTAACCTGTTACACACTTGCAGACAGATAGTAGCGAGTCAAACACAGTTGCAGATGCACAGACCCTTGGTTCATGTGGTCCGTAAAACCTGTAAGACAAAAAAAGAAAGTCAAAACATGTATAGAAACTGAAGACATGTATAGAAACGGCAGACAGATAGTAGCGAGTCACACACAGTTGCAGATGCACAGACCCTTGGTTCATGCGGTCCTAAAAACCTGTAAGACAAAAAAAGAAAGTCAATAAATGTATAGAAACTGAATGATCACCTACCTGTTACACACTTGCAGACAGATTGATAGCGAGCCACACACACAGTGGCAATGGAAAGACCCTTGGTTCATGCGGTCCAAAAAATCTGTAAGACAAAAAAAGAAAGTCAATACATGTATAGAAACTGAATGATCACCAACCTGTTACACACTTGCAGACAGATAGTAGCGAGTCACACACAGTTGCAGATGCACAGACCCTTGGTTCATGCGGTCCAAAAAACATGTAAGACAAAAAAAAGAAAGTCAATACATGTATAGAAACTGAATGATCACCTACCTGTTACACACTTGTAGACAGATAGTAGCGAGTCACACACAGTTGCAGATGTAAAGGCCCTTGGTTCATGAGGTCCGAAAAACCTTTAAGACAAAAAGAGAAAGTCAATACATGTATAGAAACTGAATGATCACCTACCTGTTACACACTTGCAGACAGATTGATAGCGAGCCACACACACAGTGGCAATGGAAAGACCCTTGGTTCATGCGGTCCAAAAAACCTGTAAGACAAAAAAAGAAAGTCAATACATGTATAGAAACTGAATGATCACCTACCTGTTACACACTTGTAGACAGATAGATAGCGAGCCACACACAAAGTTGCAATAGATAGACCCTTGTTGGCTGTATTCACCATCAGGAAGGGGGGAGCCATTGGTCCTGAAAGCCTGTAAGACAACAAAAAGGCAATACATGTATACAACCTCAATGATCACTTACCTCTTACACACTTGCAGACAGATAGTACCGAGTCACACAGTTGCAGATGCACAGACCCTTGGTTCATGTGGTCCGAAAGACCTTTAAGACAAAAAAAGAAAGTCAATACATGTATAGAAACTGAATGATCACCTACCTGTTACACACTTGCAGACAGATAGTAGCGAGTCATACACAGTTGCAGATGCACAGACCCTTGGTTCATGTGGTCCGAAAAACCTGTAAGACAAAAAAAAAAAAAAATACATGTATAGAAACTGAATGATCACCAACCTATTACACACTTTCAGACAGAGAGTAGCGAGTCACACACAGTTGCAGATGCACAGACCCTTGGTTCATGCGGTCAAAAAAACATGTAAGACAAAAAAAAGAAAGTCAATACATGTATAGAAACTGAATGATCACCTACCTGTTACACACTTGTAGACAGATAGTAGCGAGTCACACACAGTTGCAGATGTAAAGGCCCTTGGTTCATGAGGTCCGAAAAACCTTTAAGACAAAAAGAGAAAGTCAATACATGTATAGAAACTGAATGATCACCTACCTGTTACACACTTGCAGACAGATTGATAGCGAGCCACACACACAGTGGCAATGGAAAGACCCTTGGTTCATGCGGTCCAAAAAACCTGTAAGACAAAAAAAGAAAGTCAATACATGTATAGAAACTGAATGATCACCTACCTGTTATAGAAACCTGTTAGACACTTGCAGACAGATTGATAGCGAGCCACACACACAGTGGCAATGGAAAGACCCTTGGTTCATGTGGTCCGACAGACCTTTAAGACAAAAAAAGAAAGTCAATACATGTATAGAAACTGAATGATCACTTACCTGTTACACACTTGCAGACAGATAGGAGCGATTCACACACAGTCGCAGATGCACAGACCCTTGGTTCATGTGGTCCGAAAGACCTTTAAGACAAAAAAAGAAAGTCAATACATGTATAGAAACTGAATGATCACCTACCTGTTACACACTTGCAGACAGATTGATAGCAAGCCACACACACAGTGGCAATGGAAAGACCCTTGGTTCATGTGGTCCGAAAAATCTGTAAGACAAAAAAAGAAAGTCAATACATGTATAGAAACTGAATGATCACCTACCTGTTACACACTTGCAGACAGATAGATAGCGAGCCACACACAAAGTTGCAATAGATAGACCCTTGTTGGCTGTATTCACCATCAGGAAGGGGGGAGCCATTGGTCCTGAAAGCCTGTAAGACAACAAAAAGGCAATACATGTATACAACCTCAATGATCACTTACCTCTTACACACTTGCAAAAAGATAGTAGCGAGTCACACACAGTTGCAGATGCACAGACCCTTGGTTCATGTGGTCCGAAAAACCTGTAAGACAAAAAAAGAAAGTCAAAACATGTATAGAAACTGAATGATCACCTACCTATTACCTATTACCTTGCAGACAGATAGTAGCGAGTCACACACAGTTGCAGATGCACAGACCCTTGGTTCATGTGGTCCGAAAGACCTTTAAGACAAAAAGAGAAAGTAAATACATGTATAGAAACTGAATGATCACTAACCTGTTACACACTTGCAGACAGATAGTAACGAATCACACACAGTTGCAGATGCACAGACCCTTGGTTCATGTGGTCCGAAAAACCTATAAGACAAAAAAAAGAAAGTCAAAACATGTATAGAAACTGAATGATCACCTACCTGTTACACACTTGCAAACAGATAGTAGCAAGTCACACACAGTTGCAGATGCACAGACCCTTGGTTCATGTGGTCCGAAAAACCTGAAAGACAAAAAAAGAAAGTAAAAACATATATAGAAACTGAATGATCACCTACCTGTTACACACTTGTAGACAGATAGATAGCGAGCCACACACAAAGTTGCAATAGATAGACCCTTGTTGGGTGTATTCACCATCAGGAAGGGGGGAGCCATTGGTCCTGAAAGCCTGTAAGACAACAAAAAGGCAATACATGTATACAACCTCAATGATCACTTACCTCTTACACACTTGCAGACAGATAGTACCGAGTCACACAGTTGCAGATGCACAGACCCTTGGTTCATGTGGTCCGAAAGACCTTTAAGACAAAAAAAGAAAGTCAATACATGTATAGAAACTGAATGATCACCTACCTGTTACACACTTGCAGACAGATAGTAGCGAGTCATACACAGTTGCAGATGCACAGACCCTTGGTTCATGTGGTCCCAAAAAACCTGTAAGACAAAAAAAAGAAAGTCAATACATGTATAGAAACTGAATGATCACCAACCTATTACACACTTTCAGACAGAGAGTAGCGAGTCACACACAGTTGCAGATGCACAGACTCTTGGTTCATGCGGTCCGAAAAACTTGTAAGACAAAAAAAGAAAGTCAATACATGTATAGAAACTGAATGATCACCTACCTGTTACACACTTGCAGACAGATAGTAGCGAGTCACACACAGTTGCAGATGCAAAGACCCTTGGTTCATGAGGTCCGAAAAACCTGTAAGACAAAAAAAGAAAGTCAAAACATGTATAGAAACTGAATGATCACCTACCTGTTACACACTTGCAGACAGATTGATAGCGAGTCATACACAGTTGCAGATGCACAGACCCTTGGTTCATGTGGTCCGAAAAACCTGTAAGACAAAAAAATAAAGTCAATACATGTATAGAAACTGAATGATCACCTACCTGTTACACACTTGCAAACACATAGTAACGAGTCACACAGTTGCAGATGCACAGACCCTTGGTTCATGTGGTCCGAAAAACTTGTAAGACAAAAAAAGAAAGTCAAAACATGTATAGAAACTGAATGATCACCTACCTGTTACACACTTGCAGACAGATTGATAGCGAGTCACACACAGTTGCAGATGCACAGACCCTTGGTCCATGTGGTCCGAAAGACCTTTAAGACAAAAAAGAAAGTCAATACATGTATAGAAACTGAATGATCACCAACCTGTTACACACTTGCAGACAGATAGTAGCGAGTCACACACAGTTGCAGATGCACAGACCCTTGGTTCATGCGGTCCGAAAAACCTGTAAGACAAAAAAAGAAAGTCAAAACATGTATATAAACTGAATGATCACCTACCTATTACACACTTGCAGACAGATAGTAGCGAGTCAAACACAGTTGCAGATGCAGAGACCCTTGGTTCATGTGGTATGAAAGACCTTTAAGACAAAAAAAGAAAGTCAATACATGTATAGAAACTGAATGATCACCTACCTGTTACACACTTGCAAACAGATAGTAGACAGTCACACACAGTTGCAGATGCACAGACTCTTGGTTCATGCGGTCCGAAAAACCTGTAAGACAAAAAAAAGAAAGTCAAAACATGTATAGAAACTGAATGATCACCTACCTGTTACACACTTGCAGACAGATAGTAGTGAGTCACACACAGTTGCAGATGCAAAGACCCTTGGTTCATGAGGTCCGAAAAACCTGTAACACAAAAAAAGAAAGTCAATACATGTATAGAAACTGAATGATCACTAACCTGTTACACACTTGCAGACAGATAGTAGCGAGTCAAACACAGTTGCAGATGCACAGACCCTTGGTTCATGTGGTCCGTAAAACCTGTAAGACAAAAAAAGAAAGTCAAAACATGTATAGAAACTGAAGACATGTATAGAAACGGCAGACAGATAGTAGCGAGTCACACACAGTTGCAGATGCACAGACCCTTGGTTCATGCGGTCCTAAAAACCTGTAAGACAAAAAAAGAAAGTCAATAAATGTATAGAAACTGAATGATCACCTACCTGTTACACACTTGCAGACAGATTGATAGCGAGCCACACACACAGTGGCAATGGAAAGACCCTTGGTTCATGCGTTCCAAAAAATCTGTAAGACAAAAAAAGAAAGTCAATACATGTATAGAAACTGAATGATCACCAACCTGTTACACACTTGCAGACAGATAGTAGCGAGTCACACACAGTTGCAGATGCACAGACCCTTGGTTCATGCGGTCCAAAAAACATGTAAGACAAAAAAAAGAAAGTCAATACATGTATAGAAACTGAATGATCACCTACCTGTTATAGAAACCTGTTAGACACTTGCAGACAGATTGATAGCGAGCCACACACACAGTGGCAATGGAAAGACCCTTGGTTCATGTGGTCCGACAGACCTTTAAGACAAAAAAAGAAAGTCAATACATGTATAGAAACTGAATGATCACTTACCTGTTACACACTTGCAGACAGATAGGAGCGAGTCACACACAGTCGCAGATGCACAGACCCTTGGTTCATGTGGTCCGAAAGACCTTTAAGACAAAAAAAGAAAGTCAATACATGTATAGAAACTGAATGATCACCTACCTGTTACACACTTGCAGACAGATTGATAGCAAGCCACACACACAGTGGCAATGGAAAGACCCTTGGTTCATGTGGTCCGAAAAATCTGTAAGACAAAAAAAGAAAGTCAATACATGTATAGAAACTGAATGATCACCTACCTGTTACACACTTGCAGACAGATAGATAGCGAGCCACACACAAAGTTGCAATAGATAGACCCTTGTTGGCTGTATTCACCATCAGGAAGGGGGGAGCCATTGGTCCTGAAAGCCTGTAAGACAACAAAAAGGCAATACATGTATACAACCTCAATGATCACTTACCTCTTACACACTTGCAAAAAGATAGTAGCGAGTCACACACAGTTGCAGATGCACAGACCCTTGGTTCATGTGGTCCGAAAAACCTGTAAGACAAAAAAAGAAAGTCAAAACATGTATAGAAACTGAATGATCACCTACCTATTACCTATTACCTTGCAGACAGATAGTAGCGAGTCACACACAGTTGCAGATGCACAGACCCTTGGTTCATGCGGTCTGAAAGACCTTTAAGACAAAAAAAGAAAGTCAATACATGTATAGAAACTGAATGATCACCTACCTGTTACACACTTGCAAACAGATAGTAGACTGTCACACACAGTTGCAGATGCACAGACCCTTGGTTCATGTGGTCCGAAAAACCTGTAAGACAAAAAAAGAAAGTCAATACATGTATAGAAACTGAATGATCACCTACCTGTTACACACTTGTAGACAGATAGTAGCGAGTCACACACAGTTGCAGATGCACAGACCCTTGGTTCTTGTGGTCCGAAAAACCTGTAAGACAAAAAAAGAAAGTCAATACATGTATAGAAACTGAATGATCACCTACCTATTACACACTTGTAGACAGATAGTAGCGAGTCATACACAGTTGCAGATGCACAGACCCTTGGTTCATGTGGTCCGAAAAACCTGTAAGACAAAAAAAGAAAGTCAATACATGTATAGAAACTGAATGATCACCAACCTATTACACACTTTCAGACAGAGAGTAGCGAGTCACACACAGTTACAGATGCACAGACTCTTGGTTCATGCGGTCCGAAAAACTTGTAAGACAAAAAAAGAAAGTCAATACATGTATAGAAACTGAATGATCACCTACCTATTACACACTTGCAGACAGATAGTAGCGAGTCAAACACAGTTGCAGATGCACAGACCCTTGGTTCATGTGGTCCGAAAGACCTTTAAGACAAAAAGAGAAAGTAAATACATGTATAGAAACTGAATGATCACTAACCTGTTACACACTTGCAGACAGATAGTAACGAATCACACACAGTTGCAGATGCACAGACCCTTGGTTCATGTGGTCCGAAAAACCTATAAGACAAAAAAAAGAAAGTCAAAACATGTATAGAAACTGAATGATCACCTACCTGTTACACACTTGCAAACAGATAGTAGCAAGTCACACACAGTTGCAGATGCACAGACCCTTGGTTCATGTGGTCCGAAAAACCTGTAAGACAAAAAAAGAAAGTAAAAACATATATAGAAACTGAATGATCACCTACCTGTTACACACTTGTAGACAGATAGATAGCGAGCCACACACAAAGTTGCAATAGATAGACCCTTGTTGGCTGTATTCACCATCAGGAAGGGGGGAGCCATTGGTCCTGAAAGCCTGTAAGACAACGAAAAGGCAATACATGTATAGAAACTGAATATAGTGAGGCCCATGGGGTAGTCTTGGAAAGGAGATGGTGGGGGCTAATGATGATTCCTTATGGATGAAATGCAGACATCCTGCATATGAGAACAATCTTACAACATATGACGTATAGAAGGGTATAAAACATAAGGTGTTCCTTTGTCTGGGAGAGAGAGAAGAGGGGCACCCAGAATTGGCAGACTCCCTCCACACTGTACTTTTGTTTGGAATAAAATGTTTCATTGTTACAACTGAAAGACATTGGTCACGAGTCTCCATTCAAAAGAAGTCCTCTGAAGAAGAAGTAGAAGAACCACGACAAAGTTTATTGAGGTACCTGCTGGAACAGCCTGACAAAAGTGTGTTGCAATAATCTAACCGTGAGGTTAAGTGTTGTTATGGAAAATTATATTATAACCACATTATAATTTTATGTTGATTCATAATAGACTCATTTAAAATCCACTCATTTATTGTAATCATGCTTAGCCTGGTGATAGTGTGTGCTAACTATAATCATGTGTTGGCCTTGCAACTGCCTGTACGGCATGTTAAATCGCTCTTCTTTTTCCATGAAACGCTATTGTTTTTCCTAGCATAGATTACAGCTACATTGAGAGTGCACCTGACATATTTACAGCCTATCTTGACCTGCTAGTAACCTCTCGACCCAGACAATGTGTCCTCTCAGGCGCCAGCACTCTGATCTATGGGTCACAGCGACCTGAACAATGTATCTCTTCAGATGTCGGTGTGGCACGCACACCCTCTTCCCCTCGCTTTTCTCAACTCCCTAATCTATACTATAAATATGTACGTCAATTGTTTTTACCTCAGTCTGCACTGTGGTTTCGAACTGCTAACAGACTCAATAAAACTTTGCTACTCAATGCATATTCTTGTGTGCCTTATTGATTCTTGACAGAATTCCACGACAGTGTGTACTAGCTTTTCTGCATCCTGTAGAGAAGGAATTTCTTAGTTTGGCAATGTAGGCCGTCTTAGTTATTTAGCTATATGTTGCTCAAATGATAGATCCGAATTAAATAAGACACCAAGATTTGTAGCTGCTGGACCCGAAACAATGCAAAAAAACAGCCAAGTCTAACATTTAGTCTGAGTTTACTTCTAGTGTCTTTTGGACCTAAAAAGAGAACCTATGTTTTGTTACTGTTAAGGAGAACGAAGTCATGTGGCATCCAGAGTACATCCTTCACACAGTCCTCAATTTTCTTTAATCTAGAGTTACTATCAGGTTTGGCTGATATATAGAGCAGTGTCATTTGCATCTGTAAGTTAACATCCTGTCTGCTTATAACTGCCCTGTGGTAACATCTATAATGTAAATAATAGATACCCTTAAATAGAGCTTTGTGGAACTTCATATCGGACTTCTGTGTAATTTAGAAATACGGACTGATAGGGTTCGTTTAGATATGATTTGAACCACAATAGGGCTGTTTCTGTGATTCCAACCATGTTCTCTAATCTTTCAAAGAGAATAGTGTTATCTATAGTGTCAAAGGCTAAACTGAGGGCGAGTAGGGCTACGTAGCCTTGATCAGAGGCAAGAAAGAGATCGTTTGTAATCTTTACTTGGGCTGTCTGAATCCAGATTGGAATTTCTCATACATTTAATTTTTACTCTGGTATAAGCAGAGTTGTTGAGGCACAGCATTTTCTAATATCTTGAACAGAAATGTCAGGCTTGAGATGGGTCTGTAATTGACAGTACACCAGGACCAAGATTTAGTTTCTTAATTGAAGGTTTTATAACTGCAAATTAAAGGGATTTGGGTACATGGCCTTAGGTAAGGGATGAATTTACTATTGTTAAAAGAGGTCTGATTATAATTGGGAGTAATTCTGTCAGTATTTTAAAGGGAATTGGGTCGAGTGTACAGGCTGTATTATAAAAAATTTATTATAAAAATATTACTGGTTAAGGTAGTAGGGATCTGGGGTTGAGAATCTGCCTGGCATACCTGACTTAGGTTGTATATTTAACAGTCTAAATTTAAATTTATTTGTGGAAGTTACTGGTACTGGTAAGAATTGATATGTAAGTTTCCTTTTTTCCCCCCAAGACTGTTAAAACCAATTTTCTATTCTCAATATATGCTCGATACTGCAGGGTTTGTTTAAATGTGAGCAAGTGATACTAATATTACTTTTTTAATACAAGCAGAGAAAGGGAAGAACAAATGGTTTGAATATAGTAAATAATCACTTACCTGACAGATCTCAGGCAGCACAGGTGTAGCCTTTCTCGGTGGTAGAGGACAGAATGTCAAACCTGCGCGAAGAGTCAGCTGAATGGCTTGCTTCCTCGATCCTGTCGTCTGTTTTCTTCCAAACGGTGTCTGGAATTTAGTGTACTAGAGGTCTTCCAGGCCACAGGTACCGCAGCATTACTCTTTGGGCCCGATATTAATAATAGGTGCCTTTCTCACACTTTTCTACATCTGTTGAAGAAAAAATTAAGAAAAATCTCATTAACTTGTTTACTGTAAATGCAGTGTCTTGTCTGCTAATGATACTGAACATGTATACATCACTCTGTATTTAAAAGTAAAAATTAATTAGAACATTTTTGTGTACGATGTAAGCTAATTACAAATAATGCTAATGGGTACAATACACACAGTGCAGCATACGGAATGATGAAGCATCTGGTGCTAAGGTAGTGGTATGGGGGCCCCAAATGAAAATCTGCTTAGGGCCCCATAAAGTCTTGGGCTGGCCCTGGTCATGCTGATGCTCCCAGTGCCTCTCCATGGCCACCATATTCCTCGAAAGTAAACAGAAGTTAGTTTCTTTTTTTTCTTCCTTTTTTCTCTTTGTTGTTAGTTTTGTGGACATGAATTTAACAAGAAGAGAATCCTCAGCTGGCTACTGGAGACATTTTTCTGTTCATGTTCTCTCCTCTGCTGTGGAGAAAAGATTTTTGTTGGCCTGTTTGGCTATGCTGGTTCTATTTAGAATTACAGGTATCCTAATAATGTTCACTGGTACAAAAGCAGTAGCCTATATTTTGAAATTAGGAAGGTCAGATGGCATGGAACGATTGCTATGCCAATCTTTTATTTCAGTTTTGTTATCTTATCATATGAATGGCAAATAGTGCTAATGTTAATGTTCCTGGAATATTAATAGTTCTTATGGAGTTCTTATTTTGGTCCATAGGAGGTTGAACTTTGCTGAGAGAGTATAAGGATAGTAATGGTAGAGTTATTTATATAGAAGCCAATATAAATTGGGGGGGGGGGGGGTAAATAACACTGTGTAATATCTATGCTCCTAACATGGAGGACCCATCTTTCTTTCATGGAGTTAATAAATTGGGAAATGCCCAAGGAAAAATGCTTTTGGCAGGAGACTTCAATTAGGTCTTAAATGGGATATTAGATAAAAGTAAATAATCAGGTACCTCAACGCCGAAGGATAGAGCTGCCATTCACATGCTGATGGTGGACAATGACCTGATTCAATCCTAGAAACCAGGAATGCACATTTTACTACCATTGCCATAATTCCTACCCAAGACTTGACCTTGATTTTAATCTCCCAGAGTCTAACCAATAATATCACTGATAGCACTATCAACGCTATTTCCCTGTCGGACCATGCACCTGTTTAGCTTTGTGTGAATATACATTCAGACAGGCTTAGAAGAGGTAGATGGAGAATGAATACATCTCTACTACAGATGTCTGAAAACCTGTATTAGACCTGATCAATATTTAGCACTAAATGAAGCCACCCCCGCAGGTTATATGTACATAGCCCTAGATTATCAGGCAGAGGAGGTGGAGTATGCATAATCTACCAGAAAACGCTTGATATTCAAAAACACTGTATCAAATTCACTTTGTTTGAGATTCTCTACATTAATATATCAAATCCAGCCACAAATAAAAATGCATTCACACTATTATTTGTAGGCCTTCAGCACCACATTCTGAATTTTTAAAAGAATTGAGTGATTTTGCTGCAGACTTGGCAGTGTGCAACAACAAAGTTATAATAGTAGGAGACTTTAATATTCATTTTGAAAAAGCAGACAATCCATTAACAAAGGCCCTTGCATCGATATTAGATAACTGTAACTGGACCCACACATTACTGTAATCATACCCTAGATTTAGTCCTGACCCTGGGTGTTAGCATTAAGCTTAGTAACATCAGACCATTATCTAATCTCCTATGAGCTACATCTTAGGCAAAATGTTAATTTGGCCCCTTGCCACTTTTTAAAGCATGCAAAAACCCAATGACCACTGTACAGTTTACGGAAAACCTCCCAGACCTACCGACCTTAGCTTACACTCCGTTAGATTAAACATAGCTAGATAGATTAACAAACGGTCTATAAAATACCCTTCAATTAACCGTAGACAAGGTGGCTCCGCCCGCACAGTGGTACAGTGATCAAACTCGTACCTTAAAACAAACAGCGCAGAAACTACAGCAAAAATGGCGGACGACCCAAGTGTCCCAAGATTCCAGCTTCTTTAACCAGTAATGTTTTTATGGACTATTTTAATAATAAAATAGAAAGCATTAAACAACAAATCCAACACTCCTTATTAAATCAAACATTTGACCTTAAATCAAAATTGCCTGGTATAGCTGCTTTAGAACATAACTTGGTTGTAGAATAAAGGCTGGAAGCCTTCTACCCACTTCCACAGCCAGAACTAAAAAAAGATTTCCTCAGCAAATTGCACAACCTGTACACTTGACCCAATTCCCTCTAAAATACTATACGAAATACTCCCAATTTTAATCAGACCTCTTTTAACAATAGTAAATTCATCCCTTAGCTTAGGGCATGTACCCAGAACCCTTAAATTAGCAGTCATGAAACCTTTAATTAAGAAACCAAATCTCCTAGTCCATCCATGAATAAGAAATTCCTATCTGGATTCAGACCCCATCATAGCACAGAGACAGCCCTAATGAAGATTACAAAGATCTCTTTCTTGCCTCTGATCAAGGCTACGTATTCTTTATTAGCCCTACTAGACCGCAGTGCAGCCTTTGATACAATAGGTCACACTATTCTACTAGAAAGATTAGAGAAAATGGTTGGAATCACAGGAACAGCCCTACCGTGGTTCAAATCATATCTAACTGAACACCATCAGTTTATAAAGATAAAAGATTTATCATCAAATTACACAAGTAAGATATGGAGTTCCACAATACTCTATTTTAGGACTGCTATTATTTACATTATACATGTTACCACTAGGCAGTTATAATTTCCATTGCCATTGCCAATGACACACAGCTCTATATATCAGCCCAACATGTTGATAAATTTAGATTAAAGAAAATGGAGGACTGTGTAAAGGATATAAAACTCTGGATGTCACATAACTTCTTTCTTCTTAACAGTAACAAAACAAAACTTTTCTTTTTAGGTCCAAAAGACACTAGAAATAAACTTTTTATTTAGACTTAATGTTAGATAAGCTGATTTTTCCATTATCCCTGGTCCAGCAACTAAAAATCTTTTGACTGAATAAAGATTTGAATAAAGTAAACCATCACTTACCTGACTGGTGTGACTGGGTAAGGTCTTGGTGTAGCACCTTCTCAATGTTTCCGGAGAGCACAACAGGTTCCAGGCAGCAGAGGTGAAGCCTTTCTCTGTGATAGAGGACCGGACATCATACCCAATTTCATCACTTTAACTGGTGGTACTATTTCCACATATTTCTCAGACTAGGAGAAGCTGCATTTGCAAACACTAGTAAATGAAACTTCACAGAAATTAATCGGGCTGTCTTACTAATGAGCTAAAAAACACAGTCACTTAAAATCCAAGCACATTTGAGTTTGAGAACCTTGAGTTTGGAAAGCTCAGTCAACTTAGTTTGATATTGGATCATTAGATATTCACTTTGCCCCTCCTCTCACTCACAAACAAATCCCTTAAAACCTCAAACATGACTAAAAAAAAAACAATGGAGAACAAAGAAACTACACTCATTATATTTCCTCAACATTTCCAGTCTTTCCATTTGGACAAGGATATTTAATCAGAATAGCCAGAATTCCTGCAACAGGTGCTGTTGATGCTAAAAGACAAAATGTGCGGAAATCAAAAACTCTCAGAGATAAAGAGCTGCTGGTGTTACTTAAAGACAAACAAACCTACTGAAGAACAGAGAAGAAATTAAAATCAATGACAAACCTTAACTTCAACAAACAGATTTTTTTTGCACTTTAGAGGTTCTAAACATGCATGTAGTGCATTTTCATAATGAATAAATCACTACTGTGACACTGCCTATTTTAACCATTTTTAATGTAATATAGTTCCAGTTAAACATCCATAAAGCATATAAATCCAAAATCAGCTGTAGTGTAGAGAGACATCTGAAATATACTACTACCCTTAGAATAGCCAGATCACAATTTACAAAACAAGTACTTAAGAGAACCTGCAGATTTCTTGTGGACTGCTCACTAGTGCTTGAAGGTAGGTAAAATTTTGTCTGTACTCACCCTCTTATTAACGGTACTTACTTGAAGTCCATAGAACCAACCCAAAACATAGGAGTTGGAAAGCTCTCACAAAGTGGTTTGTATTTCAGACATCCTTCTTTCTGATAACAGTTTATAATCCTGGGTGTTTCCTTGTGAAAGGAAAGTCTGAACCATGGAAATCCCTGGTTTGAGTTACTGAGAGTCAATTCAGGAGTTACATTTGTCTTCTGTGTGTAAAGTCTATCCCAGTGTCCATAAGAAGAGCAAGTTAGTTGTAAGGACTGCAAATAGAGAAACAAACAAACAGAAAACAAGACAAAAGTGAATCTTTCTGCAAAAACAGAACAGAACAAAACCTCATGAAGCCACATCTAAACCACCTTGCTGCTTCATAGTTCCCTCCCTTTTGGCTTGTAACCTGGCCTACTTCCAATATACTGCCACATAGTGGATGGAGTAGGAATTACCATGAAAAAAGGTCACAACACTGGAGTCAAACGAGTGTCAGCTATGGCTTCAAGTAGGCCTAAGTTTTAGGATTTTTTTTTTATGCCAATATAGAAAATAGACAATAGGCAAGTGGTTTAAAGATCCAACCACAACAGGCCCAATGATACCTAAAGAACCAGCACAACAGGCCCAATGATAATGATAATTACAAATCAATACACATAACCAATCATCAAATTTATTGCATTTTCAACTAAAAAAAAAAAACATTCTGTTAATAGACATCTCATATGAAGACTTTTGTATCCTTTGAAAAGAACAAAATCTGGCATGTGTGACTGTCTCCTATAAATACTTATAAATAAATGAATACATTGTAAGGTGAATGCTGTGCCAAGCTCTCACAAAGTGGTTTGTATTCCAGACATCCTTCTTTCTGATAACAGTTTATAATCTTGGGTGTTTCCTTGTGAGAGGAAAGTCTAAACCATGGAAATCCCTGGTTTGAGTTGCTGAGAGTCAATTCAGGAGTGATACATTTGTCTTCTGTGTGTAAAGTTTATCCCAATGTCCATAAGAAGAGCAAGTTAGTTGTAAGGACTGCAAATAGAGAACCAAACAAACAGAAAACAAGACAAAAGTGAAGCTTTCTGCAAAAACAGAACAGCACAAAACCTCATGAATAAAACATACACAAAGCTTGACTGAATATAGAAAGAATTAAATGATAGTAAACTTACAGTGAGTGTTAGAACCTATAGTTCCACCAGTAAGGATCTTCATTACAGTGAGGCCTGAAGTGAGCCACATCTAAACCACCTTGCTGCTTCATAGTTCCCTCCCTTTTGGCTTGTAACCTGGCCTACTTCCAATATACTGCCACATAGTGGATGGAGTAGGAATTACCATGAAAAAAAAACAGTCACAACACTGGAGTCACACGAGTGTCAGCTATGGCTTCAAGTAGGCCTAAGTTTTAGGTCCTGCACAATTGTTTCTTATTTTAGTGACAAATAAATAGCAGTTTAATACATTTATAACTATTTTACAAAGTTAGTGAGATAATGTTTACATCAATCCTGATGCTTTAAATCTCTCCCACATGGTGAGGTATACGGTTTATTTATTTAACAATGGTATCGGATCGGTACTGTGTATCGATCAATAAGTTTATGTATTGGTATCGATTATGTATGGTGTATCTGTAAATGTAACATATAGGAAACAGCATATGACAGCATTATTGTAAGGCATTTCTGGCAACTTCACTGGTTAATAGAATATGCCTACATTGATAAATCCCCTTAAGTTGCACCCTGATTGGTGAATGTTTAGCATGTCAAATGTATGCTTGAATGTGATTGGCTAATACCAACCACAATAATTGACATATCAAGTCCTCTGGTCAGACTATTATAGAACAGGCTAAAGATGCAGCATGTAAAATTGCAGGTTGACTGGATGAATGGTTTCTAAGAGTTATGTACTATTGGCCTCGCTTTCTTGTGACAAATGTCCACCAAACTTGACATACCCCCTCAAAATAATGTGCAGAACAGATTTTGTTAAAATGGGCTTGTTCAAAGTCAAAGTGTTCAAAAGGTACAAGTTATTCCTTATAATTATTATTAATTATAAATATTGCAGGTATTTTGCTACCAGATGTGTGAGGATTGGCAAAAAAATTCTTGAAGTAGAAAGGATCAAGGAATTATCCCCCCCCCCCCCCCCCCCCCCAAAAAAAAAAAAAAAAAAAAGAATTTTGTGTGTAGGACACAGATGCTACAGACCAGATGCTATTGAATAAAAAACGCTTAATGCTTTGTTGTAACGCCACCATCAGGCCAGTGAATGTCATTTTTCTTGAAGCTGCTGTAACTTTGTTGTGTCCATATGCAATGTGTTTAATGCATATATTAAACAAATTCGTTGTTATGGATTTAGGACACTGGGGGGCACTAGTGGACTGTTTGAGGTAAGAGAAAGAAGAGAGGAAAGGAGGAGAAGAATAAACAAAATAGTAAGCTCTCTGTTCCATAATCGTGTGTGGTTAATGTCTGACTCTGAACGACAAGCAACACAACAAAGTGGCGACGAGAGAAGGAGTGAAGATACAGACATGGCTCTGCTCTCCTTGCAACCTCCTGCTGTGTTCCTGGACTGCCCAGGCAACCCGACAATTCCATTTGCTACTTGGAAAATGCTATTCGATAACTATCTGCTTGCTGTCGGGGGAGGCGAGTTTCCTGCCGAGAGGAAGAGAGCCTTGCTTATTCACTGCTTGGGAACGGAGGGTAACCGAATCTACAGCACCTTACCACTCGAAAAAGATGACTATGAGGGCTCAGTAAAGGCTTTGGAGAAGCACTTCAGTCCAAAACTAAACATTGTCGCAGAAAGATACCGCTTTAGGCAAAGAGCACAAGCTGTAGGTGAGTCAATTGATCACTATGTCGCAGCATTGCGTGAACTGGTAAAAAATGTCAGTTTGGAGCTATGGAGGATGAGATGCTTCGGGATCAAATTGTAGAGAAAACAAACAGTTCCCGCATCCGTGAAAGACTTTTAATGGAAGAAGGTTTGACACTGGATAAAACTCTGGATGTAGCCAGGCGTACTGAAGCCGCTATAGCTGTTAGCGATTTCTGTGACTGATACAAAGCCCGTTGCTGCTGTGCAAGTGCAAAAGAAGGCACGTAACCCAAAACAAAAACCTGCTCGTAAAACTGATGGTGCGAGGTCATGCTACCGGCGTGGTGCTGCTGAGCACAAAGCAAATGACAAGTCGTGCCCTGCAACAAACTCTAAATGCAAGTCATGTGGAAAATTGGGACACTTCTCAAGAGTATGCAAGTCCTCTCGAAAGCCAGTTAATGAAGTGACTGTGCCTGAAATGTGTGTTTTAAGTGTTGAAAATAATTTCACTGTTGATGCAATTTAACTAATGTGCCCTGTTACCATCACTCTACCAAATACTACTGCTGCATGTAATGTAAAATTGCTAGTTGATACAGGATCTGGCGTTTCTATACTGCCTAATAGTATTTACAATGCTAATTTTAGCTCAGTTAAACTGCATAATCCAAAAGTGCAGCTTGTGACGTATTCTAAGGAAAAACTGAATGTGATAGGATGTCTTAGAGCTGACGTTACTCACAATGGTAGTACTGCCTCTACTGACTTTTACATAGTGAAGACAGGGACACCTGTACTGGGCATGGACCTGGTTACTGCTCTCCAGCTGCAGATTAAAGGAGGACAGTTACTAACACAGGCGTCGGAAATCTGTGCAACGCTCCACCAAGCCAAAGCTCCATCTACTCACTTTGAACATGATGGTGGGTCACCTGCCACGTTCGGATGTGCGAGAAACTTCGTGCACAAAGTGAAGCTCCGGCCTGATGTGAAGCCTGTACGACAGAACCTCCGACACTTACCTCTCTCAGTTCGCGATGCTGTCTCCGAGGAACTCAAGGACCTGGAAAAACACGGCATAATTGAGAAAATTGATGCGTCTGAATGGGTCTCTCCAATTGTGGTCACCAAAAAAGAGAACTGGTGGCATACGCATGTGTGTTGACCTGAGGGAACTTAACAAGGCTGTGATTAGGGATAGCCATCCATTGCCACTGATTGAGGACATTCTGTCAGAACTGCGTGGCGCCGTGATGTTCTCAACTCTGGATTTGAAATCTGCTTACCATCAACTGACGCTGCATGAAGAGAGTAGGGGGCTCACTGCTTTCATTACACATGAAGGACTGTACCGGTACTGCAGAGTCCCATATGGACTGTGTTCAGCCCCAGCAGCTTTCCAAAAGATGATGATGCAGATTCTCAGTGGCATGAAGGGGGTGCAATGCTACCTTGATGACGTCATTACATATGGATCGTCAGAGGCGGAGCATGACGCCAACCTGAGTGCGGTGTTGCGCAAAATCAACGATGCTGGACTGAAGCTCAATGTTAACAAATGCCAACTCCGGCAAACCACACTAAGCTTCCTTGGTCAAAAGATTGGACCAGAGGGTCTGCTGCCAGATGACTCTCACGTTGCTGTTATTCTGAATGCACCGTCCCCTTCCGATCCTGCAACCTTGCGCTCTTTCCTTGGCCTGAGTGCATGGTACAGCAAGTTTGTGCCAAATTACGCAACTGTCGTTGAGCCCATGAGAGCTCTTCTTTGAAAAGATTGTTCATTTCACTGGAACAAGACAGCTCAAGCAGCATTTAAGCAAGTCAAGCAGTTGATTGTGCATAGCACTGCACTGGTGATGTTTGACCCCAGTAAGTCAACCATTGTTTCAACAGATGCCTCAGACTATGGGGTAGGTGCAGTCTTGACTCAGATGGACAGTAACGGGGCAGAGCAGACTGTTGCTTTTGCATCTCGCAGTCTTTCTGAGGCAGAGAGGAAATACTCTATAGTCGAGAAGGAAGTGCTAGCTTGCGTCTGGGCTGCCGAGAAATGGCGGACATGGCTGTGGGGAAGGAGATTCCTGTTACGCACTGATCACCAAGCACTTACCACGCTGCTGACTACCAAAGGCAATAACCGTGCTGGTCTCCGCATTACCCGATGGTCTGCTCGTCTCCTAGAGTTTGACTACGACGTTGAATACAGATCAGGGTCCCTGAACCATGTTGCTGACTGCCTGTCGAGACTCCCACTGCCTGAAACTGACACTGCATACGCAGAAGAGATCGAGTCAGTGGCTGCCATACTCACTGACCTGAGTGCTGTGTCTGAGGAAGACTTCCGTTCAGAATGTAATGACTGTCCAGTGCTCACTAAACTCCGTGCACAGATACAGAGAGGCTGGCCATCACGGAAGTCTACACTCGATCTTAACATACAGCCATACTTTCCAATTCGCCATGAACTTGCTGTCATGAATGAATGCATAGTCAGAGGGTCTCACAGATTACTTGTGCCAGAGTCATTGCAGAAAAGACTCATTGTGCTAGCCCATGAAACCCACCAGGGTATTGTGCGTACCAAACAACGCCTTAGAGAGTTGTACTGGTGGCCCAAAATGGACTCTCAGATAGAAATATGCATTAAGAACTGCTCAACCTGCCAACAGAATGACAAGACAACTGTCACCCATGATGCTCCACTGCAACCAGTTCCCCTACCAGCTGCTGCTTGGGAAAAGGTGTCCGTAGACATCATAGGCCCATTTGAGAAAGCTCCTCCTGATTGTAGATTTGCCATATCACTGGTAGATTACTTTAGTAAATGGCCTGAAGTAGCGTTTGCTCACCGCGTTGACACAGCTACTATTATACAGTTCCTGACTGCCCTTTTCTCTCGAGAAGGAATCCCAAAGACGCTGATAAGTGACAATGGTCCTCAATTTCTCTCTGCTGAGTTTGCTGACTTTCTCAAAGAGAGTGGAATACAACACCTGAGATCTTCAGTGTACTACCCAAGAGCTAATGGAGAAGTTGAGAGATTCAACAGAAGCGTTAAGGACTGCTTACAGACTGCATCCATTCAAGGAGAACCCTGGAAGTCATTCCTGAGAACTTACCTGAGGGACTACAGAGCAGTTAAAGCGTTACTGTTACATTAATAATACTGTCAGGTTCTTCTGAGTTACAAGAAGGTATTCTTTGTTCAAGAGGGAAGATGTTGTGTCCATATGCAATGTGTTTAATGCATATATTAAACAAATTCGTTGTTACGGATTTAGGACACTGGGGGGCACTAGTGGACTGTTTGAGGTAAGAGAAAGAAGAGAGGAAAGGAGGGGAAGAATAAACAAAATAGTAAGCTCTCTGTTCCATAATCACGTGTGGTTAATGTCTGACTCTGAACGACAAGTCAACACAACAAGCGCCTGTCTAGTAAACAGGAGATCCTGGCTTGGAATCCCAGCGGTGCCTTTTCCTTGGGTAATCTTTAATCAGTAACTGCTACAATGAGTAAATCAACCCTTTTTTTATTGGCGTCAGACTATGACTAACAGTATGCAGAGCTTTGGTGTGTGCTTAGACTTGCAGATAATCATCAGACCACTGGGATTTACATATGCATAGTAAATGTATTATTTGCCTCAAATATTAGCAGCACTACTGTTATTTTATAGGAAGGTTGGCCAAGGAACCAATTTCTTCACCTGGGCTCTGTGGCGCAATGGATAGCGCATTGGCCTTCTAGATAAATAGCTGGAGCAAGTCAAAGGTTGTGGGTTTGAGTCCCACCAGAGTCGAGAGTGTTCCCTCTTCTTTATAGCTCTGTCTACTACCTTTTTGTACTTGTATTTGCAAGATTTTCTCTAGTCTTTTTACCTAATTAATAGCAATTTCAAACTTTCAGAAATATTCTGTTTGATGTTGGGGTATTGGAACATATTTGTGCTGCAGAAGATTCTGCATGTATTTGTGAAAAGTGAGATGAAGCAGTTTGAAATGTTGGATTTTAGCCTTTTCTGAATCAGAATGATGTTTGCTGATCCATTAAAAGATGTTTAAACGGAACCTGAAGGGTAAACAAAAGATGCTAAGTTTTGTGTGTACATTCTGCGTGACAAGGTCTAGTACTCTGTACATGTATATGATAGGTTTAAGCAATTGAGACAAGCTTTCAGAGTTGATGTTATTTGTTTCTGGAAAATGCAGCGGTTCCTAATCAGGGAAGTTGTTTTTGCTGTCTGTGTGAAGTTTGTATGCAAGAGAATGTTTTTGAGTTTGCCTGAAGCTATATTGTATTGATATAGAAGACCTGTCAGGTAGGGCGCCGTGGCTTAGTTGGTTTTCGCGCCTGTCTAGTAAACGGGAGGTCCTGGGTTTGAATCCCAACGGTGCCTTTTCCTTGGGTAATCTTTAATCAGTAACTGCTACAATGAGTAAATCAACTCTTTTTTTATTGGCGTCAGACTATGACTAACAGTATGCAGAGCTTTGGTGTGTGCTTAGACTTGCAGATAATCATCAGACCACTGGGATTTACATATGCATAGTAAATGTATTATTTGCCTCAAATATTAGCAGCACTACTGTTATTTTATAGGAAGGTTGGCCAAGGAACCAGTTTCTTCACCTGGGCTCTGTGGCGCAATGGATAGCGCATTGGACTTCTAGATAAATAGCTGGAGCAATTCAAAGGTTGTGGGTTCGAGTCCCACCAGAGTCGAGAGTGTTTCCTCTTCTTTATAGCTCTGTCTACTACCTTTTTGTACTTTTATTTGCAAGATTTTCTCTAGTCTTTTTACCTAATTAATAGCAATTTCAAACTTTCAGAAATATTCTGTTTGATGTTGGGGTATTGGAACATATTTGTGCTGCAGAAGATTCTGCATGTATTTGTGAAAAGTGAGATGAAGCAGTTTGAAATGTTGGATTTTAGCCTTTTCTGAATCAGAATGATGTTTGCTGATCCATTAAAAGATGTTTAAAATGAACCTGAAGGGTAAACAAAAGATGCTAAGTTTTGTGTGTACATTCTGTGTGACAAGGTCTAGTACTCTGTACATGTATATGATAGGTTTAAGCAATTGAGACAAGCTTTCAGAGTTGATGTTATTTGTTTCTGGAAAATGCAGAGGTTCCTAATCAGGGAAGTTGTTTTTGCTGTCTGTGTGAAGTTTGTATGCAAGAGAATGTTTTTGAGTTTGCCTGAAGCTATATTGTGTTGATATAGAAAACCAGTCAGGTAGGGTGCCGCGGCTTAGTTGGTTATAGTGCCTGTCTAGTAAACAGGAGATCCTGGGTTCGAATCCCAGCGGTGCCTTTTCCTTGGGTAATCTTTAATCAGTAACTGCTACAATGAGTAAATCAACCCTTTTTTTATTGGAGTCAGACTATGACTAACAGTATGCAGAGCTTTGGTGTGTGCTTAGACTTGCAGATAATCATCAGACCACTGGGATTTACATATGCATAGTAAATTAATTATTTGCCTCAAATATTAGCAGCACTACTGTTATTTTATAGGAAGGTTGGCCAAGGAACCAGTTTCTTCACCTGGGCTCTGTGGCGCAATGGATAGCGTATTGGACTTCTAGATAAATAGCTGGAGCAAATCAAAGGTTGTGGGTTTGAGTCCCACCAGAGTCGAGAGTGTTTCCTCTTCTTTATAGCTCTGTCTACTACCTTTTTGTACTTTTATTTGCAAGATTTTCTCTAGTCTTTTTACCTAATTAATAGCAATTTCAAACTTTCAGAAATATTCTGTTTGATGTTGGGGTATTGGAACATATTTGTGCTGCAGAAGATTCTGCATGTATTTGTGAAAAGTGAGATGAAGCAGTTTGAAATGTAGGATTTTAGCCTTCTCTGAATCAGAATGATGTTTGCTGATCCATTAAAAGATGTTTAAACAGAACCTGAAGGGTAAACAAAAGATGCTAAGTTTTGTGTGTACATTCTGCGTGACAAGCTTTCAGAGTTGATGTTATTTGTTTCTGGAAAATGCAGAGGTTCCTAATCAGGGAAGTTGTTTTTGCTGTCTGTGTGAAGTTTGTATGCAAGAGAATGTTTTTGAGTTTGCCTGAAGCTATATTGTATTGATATAGAAGACCAGTCAGGTAGGGCGCCGTGGCTTAGTTGGTTTTCGCGCCTGTCTAGTAAACGGGAGGTCCTGGGTTTGAATCCCAACGGTGCCTTTTCCTTGGGTAATCTTTAATCAGTAACTGCTACAATGAGTAAATCAACCCTTTTTTTATTGGCGTCAGACTATGACTAACAGTATGCAGAGCTTTGGTGTGTGCTTAGACTTGCAGATAATCATCAGACCACTGGGATTTACATATGCAAAGTAAATTCATTATTTGCCTCAAATATTAGCAGCACTACTGTTATTTTATAGGAAGGTTGGCCAAGGAACCAGTTTCTTCCTCTGGGCTCTGTGGTGCAATGGATAGCGCATTGGCCTTCTAGCTGCATAGCTGGAGCAATTCAAAGGTTGTGGGTTCGAATCCCACCAGAGTCGAGAGTGTTTACTCTTCTTTATAGCTCTGTCTACTACCTTTTTGTACTTTTATTTGCAAGAGTTTCTCCAGTCTTTTTACCTAATTAATAGCAATTTCAAACTTTCAGAAATATTCTGTTAGATGTTGGGGTATTGGAACATATTTGTGCTGCAGAAGATTCTGCATGTATTTGTGAAAAGTGAGATGAAGCAGTTTGAAATGTTGGATTTTAGCCTTTTCTGAATCAGAATGATGTTTGCTGATCCATTAAAAGATGTTAAAACGGAACCTGAAGGGTAAACAAAAGATGCTAAGTTTTGTGTGTACATTCTGCGTGACAAGGTCTAGTACTCTGTACATGTATATGATAGGTTTAAGCAATTGAGACAAGCTTTCAGAGTTGATGTTATTTGTTTCTGGAAAATGCAGAGGTTCCTAATCAGGGAAGTTGTTTTTGCTGTCTGTGTGAGGTTTGTATGCAAGAGAATGTTTTTGAGTTTGCCTGAAGCTATATTGTATTGATATAGAAGACCTGTCAGGTAGGGTGCCGTGGCTTAGTTGGTTATAGCGCCTGTCTAGTAAACAGGAGGTCCTGGGTTCGAATCCCAGCGGTGCCTCTTCCTTGGGTAATCTTTAATCAGTAACTGCTACAATGAGTAAATCAACTCTTTTTTTATTGGCGTCAGACTATGACTAACAGTATGCAGAGCTTTGGTGTGTGCTTAGACCTGTAGATAATCATCAGACCACTGGGATTTACATATGCATATTAAATTCATTATTTGCCTCAAATATTAGCAGCACTACTGTTATTTTATAGGAAGGTTGGCCAAGGAACCAGTTTCTTCACCTGGGCTCTGTGGCGCAATGGATAGCGTATTGGACTTCTAGATAAATAGCTGGAGCAAATCAAAGGTTGTGGGTTTGAGTCCCACCAGAGTCGAGAGTGTTTCCTCTTCTTTATAGCTCTGTCTACTACCTTTTTGTACTTTTATTTGCAAGATTTTCTCTAGTCTTTTTACCTAATTAATAGCAATTTCAAACTTTCAGAAATATTCTGTTTGATGTTGGGGTATTGGAACATATTTGTGCTGCAGAAGATTCTGCATGTATTTTTAAAAAGTGAGATGAAGCAGTTTGAAATGTAGGATTTTAGCCTTTTCTGAATCATAATGATGTTTACTGATCCATTAAAAGATGTTTAAACGGAACCTGAAGGGTAAACAAAAGATGCTAAGTTTTGTGTGTACATTCTGCGTGACAAGGTCTAATACTCTGTACATGTATATGATAGGTTTAAGCAATTGAGACAAGCTTTCAGAGTTGATGTTATTTGTTTCTGGAAAATGCAGAGGTTCCTAATCAGGGAAGTTGTTTTTGCTGTCTGTGTGAAGTTTGTATGCAAGAGAATGTTTTTGAGTTTGCCTGAAGCTATATTGTGTTGATATAGAAAACCAGTCAGGTAGGGTGCCGCGGCTTAGTTGGTTATAGCGCCTGTCTAGTAAACAGGAGATCCTGGGTTCGAATCCCAGCGGTGCCTTTTCCTTGGGTAATCTTTAATCAGTAACTGCTACAATGAGTAAATCAACCCTTTTTTTATTGGCGTCAGACTATGACTAACAGTATGCAGAGCTTTGTTGTGTGCTTAGACTTGCAGATAATCATCAGACCACTGGGATTTACA
The DNA here is from genome assembly GCF_030463535.1 of Salminus brasiliensis. NCBI lineage: Eukaryota > Metazoa > Chordata > Actinopteri > Characiformes > Bryconidae > Salminus > Salminus brasiliensis. The sequence goes on along the minus strand of NC_132881.1, from coordinate 9,918,695 downwards.
TATGCATAGTAAATTCATTATTTGCCTCAAATATTAGCAGCACTACTGTTATTTTATAGGAAGGTTGGCCAAGGAACCAACTTCTTCACCTGTGCTCTGTGGTGCAATGGGTAGCGCATTGGACTTCTTGATTAATAGCTGGGGCAATTCAATGGTTGTGGGTTCGAGTCCCACCGGAGTCGAGAGTGTTTCCTCTTCTTTATAGCTCTGTCTACTACCTTTTTGTACTTTTATTTGCAAGATTTTCTCTAGTCTTTTTACCTAATTAATAGCAATTTCAAACTTTCAGAAATATTCTGTTTGATGTTGGGGTATTGGAACATATTTGTGCTGCAGAAGATTCTGCATGTATTTGTGAAAAGTGAGATGAAGCAGTTTGAAATGTAGGATTTTAGCCTTTTCTGAATCAGAATGATGTTTGCTGATCCATTAAAAGATGTTTAAACGGAACCTGAAGGGTAAACAAAAGATGCTAAGTTTTGTGTGTACATTCTGCGTGACAAGGTCTAGTACTCTGTACATGTATATGTTAGGTTTAAGCAATTGAGACAAGCTTTCAGAGTTGATGTTATTTGTTTCTGGAAAATGCAGAGGTTCCTAATCAGGGAAGTTGTTTTTCCTGTCTGTGTGAAGTTTGTATGCAAGAGAATGTTTTTGAGTTTGCCTGAAGCTATATTGTATTGATATAGAAGACCAGTCAGGTAGGGCGCCGTGGCTTAGTTGGTTTTCGCGCCTGTCTAGTAAACGGGAGGTCCTGGGTTTGAATCCCAACGGTGCCTTTTCCTTGGGTAATCTTTAATCAGTAACTGCTACAATGAGTAAATCAACTCTTTTTTTATTGGCGTCAGACTATGACTAACAGTATGCAGAGCTTTGGTGTGTGCTTAGACTTGCAGATAATCATCAGACCACTGGGATTTACATATGCAAAGTAAATTCATTATTTGCCTCAAATATTAGCAGCACTACTGTTATTTTATAGGAAGGTTGGCCAAGGAACCAGTTTCTTCCTCTGGGCTCTGTGGTGCAATGGATAGCGCATTGGCCTTCTAGCTGCATAGCTGGAGCAATTCAAAGGTTGTGGGTTCGAATCCCACCAGAGTCAAGAGTGTTTACTCTTCTTTATAGCTCTGTCTACTACCTTTTTGTACTTTTATTTGCAAGAGTTTCTCCAGTCTTTTTACCTAATTAATAGCAATTTCAAACTTTCAGAAATATTCTGTTAGATGTTGGGGTATTGGAACATATTTGTGCTGCAGAAGATTCTGCATGTATTTGTGAAAAGTGAGATGAAGCAGTTTGAAATGTTGGATTTTAGCCTTTTCTGAATCAGAATGATGTTTGCTGATCCATTAAAAGATGTTAAAACGGAACCTGAAGGGTAAACAAAAGATGCTAAGTTTTGTGTGTACATTCTGCGTGACAAGGTCTAGTACTCTGTACATGTATATGATAGGTTTAAGCAATTGAGACAAGCTTTCAGAGTTGATGTTATTTGTTTCTGGAAAATGCAGAGGTTCCTAATCAGGGAAGTTGTTTTTGCTGTCTGTGTGAGGTTTGTATGCAAGAGAATGTTTTTGAGTTTGCCTGAAGCTATATTGTATTGATATAGAAGACCTGTCAGGTAGGGTGCCGTGGCTTAGTTGGTTATAGCGCCTGTCTAGTAAACAGGAGGTCCTGGGTTCGAATCCCAGCGGTGCCTCTTCCTTGGGTAATCTTTAATCAGTAACTGCTACAATGAGTAAATCAACTCTTTTTTTATTGGCGTCAGACTATGACTAACAGTATGCAGAGCTTTGGTGTGTGCTTAGACCTGTAGATAATCATCAGACCACTGGGATTTACATATGCATATTAAATTCATTATTTGCCTCAAATATTAGCAGCACTACTGTTATTTTATAGGAAGGTTGGCCAAGGAACCAGTTTCTTCACCTGGGCTCTGTGGCGCAATGGATAGTGTATTGGACTTCTAGATAAATAGCTGGAGCAAATCAAAGGTTGTGGGTTTGAGTCCCACCAGAGTCAAGAGTGTTTCCTCTTCTTTATAGCTCTGTCTACTACCTTTTTGTACTTTTATTTGCAAGATTTTCTCTAGTCTTTTTACCTAATTAATAGCAATTTCAAACTTTCAGAAATATTCTGTTTGATGTTGGGGTATTGGAACATATTTGTGCTGCAGAAGATTCTGCATGTATTTTTAAAAAGTGAGATGAAGCAGTTTGAAATGTAGGATTTTAGCCTTTTCTGAATCATAATGATGTTTACTGATCCATTAAAAGATGTTTAAACGGAACCTGAAGGGTAAACAAAAGATGCTAAGTTTTGTGTGTACATTCTGCGTGACAAGGTCTAATACTCTGTACATGTATATGATAGGTTTAAGCAATTGAGACAAGCTTTCAGAGTTGATGTTATTTGTTTCTGGAAAATGCAGAGGTTCCTAATCAGGGAAGTTGTTTTTGCTGTCTGTGTGAAGTTTGTATGCAAGAGAATGTTTTTGAGTTTGCCTGAAGCTATATTGTGTTGATATAGAAAACCAGTCAGGTAGGGTGCCGCGGCTTAGTTGGTTATAGCGCCTGTCTAGTAAAGAGGAGATCCTGGGTTCGAATCCCAGCGGTGCCTTTTCCTTGGGTAATCTTTAATCAGTAACTGCTACAATGAGTAAATCAACCCTTTTTTTATTGGCGTCAGACTATGACTAACAGTATGCAGAGCTTTGTTGTGTGCTTAGACTTGCAGATAATCATCAGACCACTGGGATTTACATATGCATAGTAAATTCATTATTTGCCTCAAATATTAGCAGCACTACTGTTATTTTATAGGAAGGTTGGCCAAGGAACCAACTTCTTCACCTGTGCTCTGTGGTGCAATGGGTAGCGCATTGGACTTCTTGATTAATAGCTGGGGCAATTCAATGGTTGTGGGTTCGAGTCCCACCGGAGTCGAGAGTGTTTCCTCTTCTTTATAGCTCTGTCTACTACCTTTTTGTACTTTTATTTGCAAGATTTTCTCTAGTCTTTTTACCTAATTAATAGCAATTTCAAACTTTCAGAAATATTCTGTTTGATGTTGGGGTATTGGAACATATTTGTGCTGCAGAAGATTCTGCATGTATTTGTGAAAAGTGAGATGAAGCAGTTTGAAATGTAGGATTTTAGCCTTCTCTGAATCAGAATGATGTTTGCTGATCCATTAAAAGATGTTTAAACGGAACCTGAAGGGTAAACAAAAGATGCTAAGTTTTGTGTGTACATTCTGCGTGACAAGGTCTAGTACTCTGTACATGTATATGTTAGGTTTAAGCAATTGAGACAAGCTTTCAGAGTTGATGTTATTTGTTTCTGGAAAATGCAGAGGTTCCTAATCAGGGAAGTTGTTTTTGCTGTCTGTGTGAAGTTTGTATGCAAGAGAATGTTTTTGAGTTTGCCTGAAGCTATATTGTATTGATATAGAAGACCAGTCAGGTAGGGCGCCGTGGCTTAGTTGGTTTTCGCGCCTGTCTAGTAAACGGGAGGTCCTGGGTTTGAATCCCAACGGTGCCTTTTCCTTGGGTAATCTTTAATCAGTAACTGCTACAATGAGTAAATCAACTCTTTTTTTATTGGCGTCAGACTATGACTAACAGTATGCAGAGCTTTGGTGTGTGCTTAGACCTGTAGATAATCATCAGACCACTGGGATTTACATATGCATAGTAAATTCATTATTTGCCTCAAATATTAGCAGCACTACTGTTATTTTATAGGAAGGTTGGCCAAGGAACCAGTTTCTTCACCTGGGCTCTGTGGCGCAATGGATAGCGTATTGGACTTCTAGATAAGTAGCTGGAGCAAATCAAAGGTTGTGGGTTTGAGTCCCACCAGAGTCGAGAGTGTTTCCTCTTCTTTATAGCTCTGTCTACTACCTTTTTGTACTTTTATTTGCAAGATTTTCTCTAGTCTTTTTACCTAATTAATAGCAATTTCAAACTTTCAGAAATATTCTGTTTGATGTTGGGGTATTGGAACATATTTGTGCTGCAGAAGATTCTGCATGTATTTTTAAAAAGTGAGATGAAGCAGTTTGAAATGTAGGATTTTAGCCTTTTCTGAATCATAATGATGTTTACTGATCCATTAAAAGATGTTTAAACGGAACCTGAAGGGTAAACAAAAGATGCTAAGTTTTGTGTGTACATTCTGCGTGACAAGGTCTAATACTCTGTACATGTATATGATAGGTTTAAGCAATTGAGACAAGCTTTCAGAGTTGATGTTATTTGTTTCTGGAAAATGCAGAGGTTCCTAATCAGGGAAGTTGTTTTTGCTGTCTGTGTGAAGTTTGTATGCAAGAGAATGTTTTTGAGTTTGCCTGAAGCTATATTGTATTGATATAGAAGACCAGTCAGGTAGGGCGCCGTGGCTTAGTTGGTTTTCGCGCCTGTCTAGTAAACGGGAGGTCCTGGGTTTGAATCCCAACGGTGCCTTTTCCTTGGGTAATCTTTAATCAGTAACTGCTACAATGAGTAAATCAACTCTTTTTTTATTGGCGTCAGACTATGACTAACAGTATGCAGAGCTTTGGTGTGTGCTTAGACCTGTAGATAATCATCAGACCACTGGGATTTACATATGCATAGTAAATTCATTATTTGCCTCAAATATTAGCAGCACTACTGTTATATTATAGGAAGGTTGGCCAAGGAACCAGTTTCTTCACCTGGGCTCTGTGGCGCAATGGATAGCGTATTGGACTTCTAGATAAGTAGCTGGAGCAAATCAAAGGTTGTGGGTTTGAGTCCCACCAGAATCGAGAGTGTTTCCTCTTCTTTATAGCTCTGTCTACTACCTTTTTGTACTTTTATTTGCAAGATTTTCTCTAGTCTTTTTACCTAATTAATAGCAATTTCAAACTTTCAGAAATATTCTGTTTGATGTTGGGGTATTGGAACATATTTGTGCTGCAGAAGATTCTGCATGTATTTTTAAAAAGTGAGATGAAGCAGTTTGAAATGTAGGATTTTAGCCTTTTCTGAATCATAATGATGTTTACTGATCCATTAAAAGATGTTTAAACGGAACCTGAAGGGTAAACAAAAGATGCTAAGTTTTGTGTGTACATTCTGCGTGACAAGGTCTAATACTCTGTACATGTATATGATAGGTTTAAGCAATTGAGACAAGCTTTCAGAGTTGATGTTATTTGTTTCTGGAAAATGCAGAGGTTCCTAATCAGGGAAGTTGTTTTTGCTGTCTGTGTGAAGTTTGTATGCAAGAGAATGTTTTTGAGTTTGCCTGAAGCTATATTGTGTTGATATAGAAAACCAGTCAGGTAGGGTGCCGCGGCTTAGTTGGTTATAGCGCCTGTCTAGTAAACAGGAGATCCTGGGTTCGAATCCCAGCGGTGCCTTTTCCTTGGGTAATCTTTAATCAGTAACTGCTACAATGAGTAAATCAACCCTTTTTTTATTGGCGTCAGACTATGACTAACAGTATGCAGAGCTTTGGTGTGTGCTTAGACTTGCAGATAATCATCAGACCACTGGGATTTACATATGCATAGTAAATTTATTATTTGCCTCAAATATTAGCAGCACTACTGTTATTTTATAGGAAGGTTGGCCAAGGAACCAATTTCTTCACCTGGGCTCTGTGGCGCAATGGATAGTGCATTGGACTTCTAGATAAATAGCTGGAGCAAGTCAAAGGTTGTGGGTTTGAGTCCCACCAGAGTCGAGAGTGTTCTCTCTTCTTTATAGCTCTGTCTACTACCTTTTTGTACTTGTATTTGCAAGATTTTCTCTAGTCTTTTTACCTAATTAATAGCAATTTCAAACTTTCAGAAATATTCTGTTTGATGTTGGGGTATTAGAACATATTTGTGCTGCAGAAGATTCTGCATGTATTTGTGAAAAGTGAGATGAAGCAGTTTGAAATGTAGGATTTTAGCCTTCTCTGAATCAGAATGATGTTTGCTGATCCATTAATAGATGTTTAAACGGAACCTGAAGGGTAAACAAAAGATGCTAAGTTTTGTGTGTACATTCTGCGTGACAAGGTCTAGTACTCTGTACATGTATATGATAGGTTTAAGCAATTGAGACAAGCTTTCAGAGTTGATGTTATTTGTTTCTGGAAAATGCAGAGGTTCCTAATCAGGGAAGTTGTTTTTGCTGTCTGTGTGAGGTTTGTATGCAAGAGAATGTTTTTGAGTTTGCCTGAAGCTATATTGTATTGATTTAGAAGACCAGTCAGGTAGGGTTCCGTGGCTTAGTTGGTTATAGCGCCTGTCTAGTAAAGAGGAGATCCTGGGTTCAAATCCCAGCGGTGCCTTTTCCTTTGGGTAATCTTTATTCAGTAACTGTTACAATGAGTAAATCAACCCTTTTTTTATTGGAGTCAGACTATGACTAACAGTATGCAGAGCTTTGGTGTGTGCTTAGACTTGCAGATAATCATCAGACCACTGGGATTTACATATGCATAGTAAATTCATTATTTGCCTCAAATATTAGCAGCACTACTGTTATTTTATAGGAAGGTTGGCCAAGGAACCAACTTCTTCACCTGTGCTCTGTGGTGCAATGGGTAGCGCATTGGACTTCTTGATTAATAGCTGGGGCAATTCAATGGTTGTGGGTTCGAGTCCCACCGGAGTCGAGAGTGTTTCCTCTTCTTTATAGCTCTGTCTACTACCTTTTTGTACTTTTATTTGCAAGATTTTCTCCAGTCTTTTTACCTAATTAATAGCAATTTCAAACTTTCAGAAATATTCTGTTTGATGTTGGGGTATTGGAACATATTTGTGCTGCAGAAGATTCTGCATGTATTTGTGAAAAGTGAGATGAAGCAGTTTGAAATGTAGGATTTTAGCCTTTTCTGAATCAGAATGATGTTTGCTTATCCATTAAAAGATGTTAAAACGGAACCTGAAGGGTAAACAAAAGATGCTAAGTTTTGTGTGTACATTCTGCGTGACAAGGTCTAGTACTCTGTACATGTATATGATAGGTTTAAGCAATTGAGACAAGCTTTCAGAATTGATGTTATTTGTTTCTGGAAAATGCAGAGGTTCCTAATCAGGGAAGTTGTTTTTGCTGTCTGTGTGAAGTTTGTATGCAAGAGAATGTTTTTGAGTTTGCCTGAAGCTATATTGTATTGATATAGAAGACCTGTCAGGTAGGGCGCCGTGGCTTAGTTGGTTATAGCGCCTGTCTAGTAAACAGGAGGTCCTGGGTTCGAATCCCAGCGGTGCCTCTTCCTTGGGTAATCTTTAATCAGTAACTGCTACAATGAGTAAATCAACTCTTTTTTTATTGGCGTCAGACTATGACTAACAGTATGCAGAGCTTTGGTGTGTGCTTAGACCTGTAGATAATCATCAGACCACTGGGATTTACATATGCATAGTAAATTCATTATTTGCCTCAAATATTAGCAGCACTACTGTTATTTTATAGGAAGGTTGGCCAAGGAACCAGTTTCTTCACCTGGGCTCTGTGGTGCAATGGATAGCGTATTGGACTTCTAGATAAATAGCTGGAGCAAATCAAAGGTTGTGGGTTTGAGTCCCACCAGAGTCGAGAGTGTTTCCTCTTCTTTATAGCTCTGTCTACTACCTTTTTGTACTTTTATTTGCAAGATTTTCTCTAGTCTTTTTACCTAATTAATAGCAATTTCAAACTTTCAGAAATATTCTGTTTGATGTTGGGGTATTGGAACATATTTGTGCTGCAGAAGATTCTGCATGTATTTTTAAAAAGTGAGATGAAGCAGTTTGAAATGTAGGATTTTAGCCTTCTCTGAATCATAATGATGTTTACTGATCCATTAAAAGATGTTTAAACGGAACCTGAAGGGTAAACAAAAGATGCTAAGTTTTGTGTGTACATTCTGCGTGACAAGGTCTAATACTCTGTACATGTATATGATAGGTTTAAGCAATTGAGACAAGCTTTCAGAGTTGATGTTATTTGTTTCTGGAAAATGCAGCGGTTCCTAATCAGGGAAGTTGTTTTTGCTGTCTGTGTGAAGTTTGTATGCAAGAGAATGTTTTTGAGTTTGCCTGAAGCTATATTGTGTTGATATAGAAAACCAGTCAGGTAGGGTGCCGCGGCTTAGTTGGTTATAGCGCCTGTCTAGTAAACAGGAGATCCTGGGTTCGAATCCCAGCGGTGCCTTTTCCTTGGGTAATCTTTAATCAGTAACTGCTACAATGAGTAAATCAACCCTTTTTTTATTGGCGTCAGACTATGACTAACAGTATGCAGAGCTTTGGTGTGTGCTTAGACTTGCAGATAATCATCAGACCACTGGGATTTACATATGCATAGTAAATTTATTATTTGCCTCAAATATTAGCAGCACTACTGTTATTTTATAGGAAGGTTGGCCAAGGAACCAATTTCTTCACCTGGGCTCTGTGGCGCAATGGATAGTGCATTGGACTTCTAGATAAATAGCTGGAGCAAGTCAAAGGTTGTGGGTTTGAGTCCCACCAGAGTCGAGAGTGTTCTCTCTTCTTTATAGCTCTGTCTACTACCTTTTTGTACTTGTATTTGCAAGATTTTCTCTAGTCTTTTTACCTAATTAATAGCAATTTCAAACTTTCAGAAATATTCTGTTTGATGTTGGGGTATTAGAACATATTTGTGCTGCAGAAGATTCTGCATGTATTTGTGAAAAGTGAGATGAAGCAGTTTGAAATGTAGGATTTTAGCCTTCTCTGAATCAGAATGATGTTTGCTGATCCATTAAAAGATGTTTAAACGGAACCTGAAGGGTAAACAAAAGATGCTAAGTTTTGTGTGTACATTCTGCGTGACAAGGTCTAGTACTCTGTACATGTATATGATAGGTTTAAGCAATTGAGACAAGCTTTCAGAGTTGATGTTATTTGTTTCTGGAAAATGCAGAGGTTCCTAATCAGGGAAGTTGTTTTTGCTGTCTGTGTGAGGTTTGTATGCAAGAGAATGTTTTTGAGTTTGCCTGAAGCTATATTGTATTGATTTAGAAGACCAGTCAGGTAGGGTTCCGTGGCTTAGTTGGTTATAGCGCCTGTCTAGTAAAGAGGAGATCCTGGGTTCAAATCCCAGCGGTGCCTTTTCCTTGGGTAATCTTTATTCAGTAACTGCTACAATGAGTAAATCAACCCTTTTTTTATTGGAGTCAGACTATGACTAACAGTATGCAGAGCTTTGGTGTGTGCTTAGACTTGCAGATAATCATCAGACCACTGGGATTTACATATGCAAAGTAAATTCATTATTTGCCTCAAATATTAGCAGCACTACTGTTATTTTATAGGAAGGTTGGCCAAGGAACCAGTTTCTTCACCTGGGCTCTGTGGTGCAATGGGTAGTGCATTGGACTTCTTGATTAATAGCTGGGGCAATTCAATGGTTGTGGGTTCGAGTCCCACCGGAGTCGAGAGTGTTTCCTCTTCTTTATAGCTCTGTCTACTACCTTTTTGTACTTTTATTTGCAAGATTTTCTCCAGTCTTTTTACCTAATTAATAGCAATTTCAAACTTTCAGAAATATTCTGTTTGATGTTGGGGTATTGGAACATATTTGTGCTGCAGAAGATTCTGCATGTATTTGTGAAAAGTGAGATGAAGCAGTTTGAAATGTTGGATTTTAGCCTTTTCTGAATCAGAATGATGTTTGCTTATCCATTAAAAGATGTTAAAACGGAACCTGAAGGGTAAACAAAAGATGCTAAGTTTTGTGTGTACATTCTGCGTGACAAGGTCTAGTACTCTGTACATGTATATGATAGGTTTAAGCAATTGAGACAAGCCTTCAGAGTTGATGTTATTTGTTTCTGGAAAATGCAGAGGTTCCTAATCAGGGAAGTTGTTTTTGCTGTCTGTGTGAGGTTTGTATGCAAGAGAATGTTTTTGAGTTTGCCTGAAGCTATATTGTATTGATATAGAAGACCTGTCAGGTAGGGCGCCGTGGCTTAGTTGGTTATAGCGCCTGTCTAGTAAACAGGAGGTCCTGGGTTCGAATCCCAGCGGTGCCTCTTCCTTGGGTAATCTTTAATCAGTAACTGCTACAATGAGTAAATCAACCCTTTTTTTATTGGCGTCAGACTATGACTAACAGTATGCAGAGCTTTGGTGTGTGCTTAGACCTGTAGATAATCATCAGACCACTGGGATTTACATATGCATAGTAAATTCATTATTTGCCTCAAATATTAGCAGCACTACTGTTATTTTATAGGAAGGTTGGCCAAGGAACCAGTTTCTTCACCTGGGCTCTGTGGTGCAATGGATAGCGTATTGGACTTCTAGATAAATAGCTGGAGCAAATCAAAGGTTGTGGGTTTGAGTCCCACCAGAGTCGAGAGTGTTTCCTCTTCTTTATAGCTCTGTCTACTACCTTTTTGTACTTTTATTTGCAAGATTTTCTCTAGTCTTTTTACCTAACTAATAGCAATTTCAAACTTTCAGAAATATTCTGTTTGATGTTGGGGTATTGAAACATATTTGTGCTGCAGAAGATTCTGCATGTATTTGTGAAAAGTGAGATGAAGCAGTTTGAAATGTTGCATTTTAGCCTTTTCTGAATCAGAATGATGTTTGCTGATCCATTAAAAGATGTTTAAACTGAACCTGAAGGATAACAAAAGATGCAAAGTTTTGTGTGTACATTCTGTGTGACAAGGTCTAGTACTCTGTACATGTATATGATAGGTTTAAGCAATTGAGACAAGCTTTCAGAGTTTATGTTATTTGTTTCTGGAAAATGCAGAGGTTCCTAATCAGGGAAGTTGTTTTTGCTGTCTGTGTGAAGTTTGTATGCAAGAGAATGTTTTTGAGTTTGCCTGAAGCTATATTGTATTGATATAAAAGACCAGTCAGGTACGGCGCCGCGGCTTACTTGGTTATAGCGCCTGTCTAGTAAACAGGAGGTTCTGCGTTTGAATCCCAGCAGTGCTTTTTCCTTGGGTAATCTTTAATCAGTAACTGCTACAATGAGTAAATCAACCCTTTTTTTTATTGACGTCAGACTATGACTAACAGTATGCAGAGCATTGGTGTTTGCTTAGACCTGCAGATAATCATCAGACCACTGGGATTTACATATGCATAGTAAATTCATTATTTGCCTCAAATATTAGCAGCACTACTGTTATTTTATAGGAAGGTTGGCCAAGGAACCCATTTCATAAACTGGCCTCTGTGATGCAATGGATAGCACATTGGACTTCTAAATGACTAGCTGGAGCAATTCAAAGGTTGTGGGTTTGAGTCCCACCAGAGTCGAGAGTGTTTCCTCTTCTTTATAGCTCTGTCTACTACCTTTTTGTACTTTTATTTGCAAGATTTTCTCTAGTCTTTTTACCTAATTAATAGCAATTTCAAACTTTCAGAAATATTCTGTTTGATGTTGGGGTATTGGAACATATTTGTGCTGCAGAAGATTCTGCATGTATTTGTGAAAAGTGAGAGGAAGCAGTTTGAAATTTTGGATTTTAGCCTTTTCTGAATCAGAATGATGTTTGCTGATCCATTAAAAGATGTTTAAATGGAACCTGAAGGCTAAACAAAAGATGCTAAGCTTTTGTGTGTACATTCTGTGTGACCAGGTCTCCTACTCTGTACATGTATATGTACATGTGATGTTTTTTGTTTCTGGAAAATGCAGAGGTTCCTATTCAGGGAAGTTGTTTTTTCTGTCTGTGTGAAGTTTGTATGCAAGAGAATGTTTTTGAATTTGTCTGAAGCTATATTGTATTGATATAGATTACCTTTCAGGTAGGGCGTAGTGGCTTAGTTGGTTGTAGTGCCTGTCTAGTACACAGGAGATCCTGGGTTTGAATCCCAGCAGTGCATTTTCCTTGGGTAATCTTTAATCAGTAACTGCTACAATGAGTAAATCAACCCTTTTTTATTGGCGTCAGACTATGACTAACAGTATGCAGAGCTTTGGTGTGTGCTTAGTCTTGCAGATAATCATAGACGTTCAAAAATCAATTTTAACAACCCAATCAGAATCAACAGCGCTTCGTGATGTCCGAGTACTAGCAACTCCTGCGTTAAGTTTGGGCTGTTAAACGTACGGTCTCTAACACGTAAAGCCGTCATTGTCAATGAAATTCTAACTGTAAACCTCCTCAGTTCACTGTGTCTCTGTGAACCGTGGGTTAAACCTAATGAATTATTGCTGTGAATGAATCAACTCCCCCAGGCTTTAACTACTGCAGTTATCCACTCAGGTGTGGTCGTGGTGGCGGCGTTGCCACAATCTATGATTCAGTTCTAGGCATAATCCTAAACTCAGGTTATGAAGCTAAATCGTTTGAAGTGCTTATTCTTAAAGTGGCAGGCTTTTCTCCGGCTTCTAAAAAGCAGCTCTCTTTCCTGCTTATTACAGTCTATCGTCCTCCTGGACCTTATACAGATCTTGTTAGTGAAATTGCTGACTTCTTTTCAGAAGTAGCTGTCTCTACTGTGTCATGAAAAATATTGTAATCATGCTGATTCATAATGTATCCATTTAATCTTGTATCCCCTTAATATTTCGTATTCGTAAATCATGTTCTGTTCTATATAATCTACTGCACAGTTGTACAGTACATTCTGATACTATGTCTGGCGCCAGCCGAGGCCAGATAAGAAATATATGGGTAAGCATTAGCTGAAACAGAGCAGTTAATCATGTTGTCCCCTTACTCACCCTCACACTCAGGGGCACAGTGTCTTAAATCTATCAACAATAGGCAGAAAAGTGTGCCAGAGGTCACACACCACTAGTGTTAATTACATACACTCCTTCTTAGGAGGTGCCAGGTGTCGTAAGTCATGACTTCAGGATGCGTATGCAACATGTGAGGGTGACCCAATTAGTTCATTAGTATTTAATAGACGATTAGTTGTTGACGTCACCACGCATATTTCTTGTGCTAACTCGGACCGTTTGTACATGGATCACATGTTCTGGTGAGTTTCACTTACTTGTCAAAGCAAGCTACCATAGTGTAGATTTATTGGACCATGTATGTGATACAGATGTTATTAGTCATTGGTAGTTGTGAATACTGATGGAGCAAAATTCATTTTAGTTTGTGTATATGCGATTAACAGTATTGTGATTAACCAAATATTTGAAGCAGACCTTTGTAGGAAGATAAAGTAATGGAAGGTAAAATACTCGACAGATCAGGTTGTTATAGGAGAAGACTTTAATGTAGTTCCAGATGGCTCAGTTGACCGTCTTCCCTCTAGAGGGCAGCATCATCTTTTTGATTATATTTTCAATAACTTAGTCTCCAATACTAATCTGACAGACTGTTGGAGGACAGGAAACCCCAATGCCAGACAGTACACCTGGTTTAATGCTTCCAATAAAGGTCAGTGTTCAAGGCTACACTACTGGTTAATCCCTCACAATGTGACGGATAGTATTTTAAGCTGTGAAATTTCAGCATCTCCTTTAACTGATCACTGTTCAGTTACCTTGTTCCTCTCTTGGGAACAAATGTAAATCACCTTTGAATTCAATTTGGAAATTTAATAGTAACCTTTTACTTAATTGAAGATATTTCACTACTGGAAATTTCACCTCTGAACAAATGGGAGTGGTTTAAATGCAATGTTAGGGCAGCAGCAATTAGGATAGTATGCGTCTAAACAGATGAGGGCCCAACAATCCCAACAGACACACACAGACTCGTTTAGCATTGATTAGGAAGTGAATATGGGTTGAATGCAGTCACTCTGACGCCCACTTTCCAGAGTGTGTGAAAGTGTGTAAAAAAAGAAAAAAGAGAGAGACATTTTTAGGTAAAATAAAGTTTATTTTATTATCTTTATCGGTTGTTAATAAGAATGAGAATTATATCAGTGGTATATTAATTTAATTTAGAAAATATCAAATTGACATTTACGTTGTATTAAAGGACAGAAACAGTCATTGTAGGAAATGAAACTAGACGCTAGATGGCAGCATGGAGTCAGGAGTCAAATGCTTCAACAGCACTGAACTGTGTTAATACTCTGAAAAGCTTCTCAATAACCATCTCTACACCAAAGCTGCTCAAGTACTTCTAATAAGGAGAGGATGTAGTTTGTACCTGTTTGATAATTGCTATGCAGACGATGGCGGTCCGGTCGAGTTGTGCAGCCATGTGTTTCTTTATGAAGGTAAATGTGCCTAAATGAACCAGTAGGTGGGATATTTCTACAGGCTAAAAGCATCATATCAGAGAATGCTCCCAGCAGACGTATATGAGAGATATAGTGTTAGTGACTATATGAGAGTAATAATTATGAGGTAACAGAGGTGATAAGAAATCGTTTTTTATTACTTTTATTTTTTTAATCACAGTTTACACTTTTTCACTCTAGCAAATATGAACGGTAAGCAGAGATTGCATGAAGCAACGAGAAAAACAGAATTATCATGAAAAACACATGAAAACTGTAAAAATAATTGGTCCGCGCATGCGCAGAATCGACTCAAACAGAGCTAGTTGTGCACTAATGGCGCCCCCTGTGGAGAGTCTTAAGCTTGCGGGAGCCATTACAGCACAGTGTGTAATAAAAACTGAATAAAAATTTCTAAAGAATTTAATTTAATTTAATTTAAAGAAAAATGATATCACTCTCCAGTGTAAATTAGACCTTAGTTTATTAACTTAGCAGTAAATATTCACTCAGCTTCTAGTTTAAGGAAACAGTGGCGTAGGGTTCAATTAAACTCCTCATACCACTTTATATTTATACAAGGAAGCTGTTACTGACATATAATGATCGCTAGATGGCGTTTCTTCCACACGTCATTCAGTTGGGTGTAGAGATTCTCGATATGCCAGGTGAGTTTAAACTGTTCACTGGATGTTCAAAAATAATATTATTATAATTAAAAGATATTAAATAATAATAGTAATAATAATAAGGACTTCCTGTTCGTTTCTGTTCATTTGTGTTGATTCATTGTTCATGTGTTTCACCTGGGACTGGGAGTACTAAAGGAGCGTAGTTCCCTTTGTTCACTGCCGTGAATTGACTCTACTGGAATCCCTGTGACGCTCTGGGATTCCTCACACGTTACCGCCGTGTTCAGGTCAGCTCTAGTTTTGCGGCCCATGTTTAGGAGAGATTCTCTGTCCGACTCGGAGGCAAGCCAGGTACGTTCGTTTCCTGCTCAGGTTCCATGGTGAACCAAGTTCTAGGCAGTACTCTACAGGTTCAGGTTAGGTCGGCCTTGCTTTCTGGTCTGGCAGCTGGTTCCCCCGCTACCTTTGTTTGTACACAGAGCTCGGCTCTGTCCTTAGTATCTCCCCTCTCTGCCCAAGCGAGGTTTGTGGCTTTGTGTTTATACCCCTTTAGTTTTCCCCCTCGTTTCACTCTCGTTTAGCTCCCTGCTCCTCCCAGTCCCAGGTTTGTTTTGTTTGCCATCTGACTTGTTGCGTTTTGGTTCTGTTCATGGTTTTGCCCATGTTGCTGCACTTTGCTTTTTGGATCCCATTGTTTTGTATTTGGTTAATAAAGTATCTTGCTTCGATTTCCATTTCTGCGAGTGTTCATCCCTTCAGGTCCGGCCGTACACGCCATGACAATAACATTAACAGGTGAACGTCATTCTTTATTTTAGTTCATTTATTTTGATTTTCATTTGTTGTATTTAATAATCATTTATAGTGAGACAAAAAAAAGTATTTAGTCAGCCACTGATTGTGCAAGTTCTCCTGCTTAGAACAATAAGAGGTGTGTGAAACTATGAAAGACAAGGGAGGACAATGAGGAAAACAAATCCAGGAAATCAGATGGTAGAATTTTTGTAAGAATTTATTTGTAAATTATGTTGGAAAATAAGTATTTGGTCACCCACAAACAAGCAAGATTTCTGGCTCTCACAGGCCTGTAACTTCTTCTTTAGGAAGCTATTCTGTCCTCCACCTGTTACCTGTATTAATGCCACCTGTTTGACCTTGTTATCTGTATAAAAGACACCTGTCCACAGCCTCAAACAGTCAGACTCCAAACCTAACCATGGACAAGACCAACATTAGATAAACATTAGAGCTTAAAATGTTGGGCTGATTTAAATACAATCAGGGTCACAAGTAATTGGACAGTGACTGAATGTGTGTAATTTAGCTTCAGTACACCACCTCAGGGGATCTGAAATCAAGTAGTCACACAAATGAGCTGGGCCTTGGCATCGCCTTCCACACCTTCAGCTTCCTCTGGTTTTTCTGTTCTTTCTGTCATTAGCAGTGCAAGCTGTTGTAGGAACCAGTGTGATGAGTATCACAGATCTGCTCCTCAAGGGTTGTTTTAACAACAGCAAGATTTATTTCCTACAGAAATGGTACATTTATCTTCTGAGGTGTATTTTTATTAAATTAGACTAATTATTGTAACTGTGCATAATTATTAAATATACATATTTTAGTTTCAGGATTCGAGGAATCGTTCCTCTGCAGGTCAGTACGGCCTCAGGAGGAAACTAGTACCTACTAGACGGCTGAAGTACTTGCAGCTAAAAAGTAGACTTTCTAAGGCCAAAGCTCCAGAGATCTCAATACAGGTGTTGAGCTCCAGGCTGGTCCACACTTACAGCTGCATCTCCAAGTCTGTAAGTACTCCTCAGCAGGTAAATCACACACCAGCACAACCTAGAACCCCTTCAACCATGATCCTCCCTCATTTAATAGACTCCTCCTTCAGATCAGAGGTAGTAAAGCTCCTCTGTAGATGAGGTGAAGAACATTCAACCACTGCACTTTAATGATCACTTCTCTTGTAAATAAATGTACTTTTTCTCTCAGAACAGATGTTTAATCATGAGCTGCATGAAGAATTGTACAATGAAATGCAGATATTGTTAAATTTTATTGTAAAAAGATCTTTTTCAAATTTCTCCTTTTCAGTTGTTTAAAACTAACCTACTTTCAGACCTACCAAAAAAGAAAAAGGTAAAGGTGCATGTATTTGTCACTGCACAGCGAAATGTGTCCTCCGCATTTAACCGATCTGTGGTAGTGAACACACACACACTAGTGATCTAGGGGCAGGGAGTACACACACACCCCGAGCGGTGGGCAGCCAACTCCAGCGACCCAGGGAGCAGAGAGGTTAAAGGGCCTTGCTCAAGGGCCCAACATTGGCAGCTTGCCAAGCCCAGGAATTGAACCCACAACCCTGTTATCGATAGCCAGACGCTCTCATGTTTCTCTCATGTTTAATCATGAGCTGCATGAAGAATTGTTCAATAAACTGCAGATATTGTAACATTTTACTGTAAAAATATTTGTAAAATTTGGGTTGTCTAAAACTACTTGCAAACCCTTTCACTTAACCCACACTATATGCCCAAATGTTTGTGGACACCCCTTCTAATAAATGCATTCAGCTACTTTAAATTGCACCCATTGCACATATATGCAAATGCACACACTTTAGTCTTTGTAGAGAAGTAGTGCCAACAGAATAGGACTCTCTGGAGCATTCATCTATTGGCACCATGCTGCCTAATGCCAGTCGTGGGGCAGAGGGGTATAAAGCCCCCCAGTATTGAGCTGTGGCACAGTGGAACTGTGGAATGTTCCACTGCGCCACAGTTCAAACACATTCTCTGGAGTGATTAATGGTGTTTCATCCAATATTTTTGGAATAAGTTGGGGTGGTGATTATTTAACATCCTGACCTTACCAATGCTCTTCTTGCTGAATGCAATCAAATCCTCACAGCAATGCTCCAAAATCTAGTAAGCTGTCTCCAGCCTTCCCTAGACACTAGAGACAGTCAATCCAATAAAACAGCATCAAGAATGAATGAGCAGGTGTCCCAATACTTCTGTCCATGTAGTGCATGAGTCTCACTTATCCTACACCTCAAACACCTATAAAATAAAGCATAACACTACTCATAAACCTAATTCCAATCCAAAACCTTTAACTAACTTTACCCTGTTGAACATACACTGAGATGGTGATGATGGTGGTGGTACGCTGGATGAAAGCTAGTCTGTGTGTGTGTGTACTCACATTTCACTGATCTGTTGACAGGGTCCCTGCACCTTCCCCGCCACTGTGTGTACTGACTGACAGACAGACAGACAGAGACATTATCAGGCTGACAAATGATCTGCATCATCTGCAGAATTATCACCATTAACAATATTATCATGATCCAGATTCAGTGGCTGCTTACCTAAATCAAGTCAAGTGACTTTTATTATATAGTATATGATACACAAATTCAAATCCAGAATCTATACACATAAATACACACTATTTTACACTATTCTGCAAGGTCTGGATGCAACAACTAAGATTAGTTTTAAATTTAGTTAAATAAAAAAAATTAGTTGATGTCATCACTCATGTTTCTCGCACTAACCAGGAACGGTTTGTGCATGGATCACGTTTTCTGTCAATGTTACCATAGTGTATATTTACAGATAAAGCTGCCTAAATACACCAGTAAGTAGGAAATGATGATAGACTAAAATCATTATATGAGAGAACGCTCCCAGCAGGAGAGTGTAAATCACCATGTCAGTGTAAATATAAGCTAATAATGGTAATAAGAAATCATTTTTATATATTTATATATATTAACACCCAAGTAAATCCTCAGATTCAGAGATATATAGTAATGAAGTAGAACTACTTCAGTACTGTACTTAAGTACTAAAATACTGTATCTGTATCTACTGGAGGATTATTTTATCTCCTACTTCCACTTTTACTTCACTACATATTTTGGATGAGTTTAATACTTTTTCTCCATTAGATGTTTATGTGCTGCAGCTGCAGTGAGGACACTAACGCTAGAGCTCTGTAGTTTATTCCGAGATGGAAGAACCACTAGAAGAAACACCACCTTCCCCACCTTCAAATACTCGTATGTGGCCGAATGGTTCATGTTCATGAACTCAGTCTTCTACAGTTCTGTCCTTCTACTACAGCCAGAGGAACTGTGACAGTACTTAAGTCTGAGCATTTGAAATAATAGAAACACTGATACTCAGACTTTTGACTGCTTTCTGTAAGAACTACAGAACACAATACTGTACTTTTACTTTCAGTACTTAAGTAACTACATGCAATACTTAAGTACTTCCACAACACCAGTCTTCTGCGGCACGGCAGAGGAGAGGTGCGTACAGCTTGAGCTCTAGTTCTTAAACTGTTTAAAGAGTTAAAACTCATGATATGCTTAAAAGAAGAGAAAGCTTTAGTGAAAGCAGACTCGTTTAGCATTGATTACGAAGTGAGTATCGGTTGAATGCAGTGGATTAAGGTTTGGCCTCTATACAACCTTAACATCTTGTACAGAAATGGTACATTTATATGTAAAAAATAGTAATATTTTAAACTGTGCAAAATAATTAATAATAATAATTAAACATTCGTATTTTAGTTTCAGAATTCAAGGAATCATTCCTCTGCAGACCAGTACGGCTTCAGAAGGACACTAGTATCTACAAAACGGCTGACTTGGAGGAAATGTCTGCATTAGAGCTGCTACACTGAATCTATAAAATTGATAATAATCGATTATTAAAAGTGTTGGCAACGAATTTCATTATGGATTTGTTGTGTCGCACGATGTATGTGTTACTCGCCTTGTCATATCAGCTCATCTCCGCTTACGTTACCTGTGGCGCTTTGTCTACTCTGGAAAAAAATTATAAATAAGAGGGAGATGAGCGAAGCGAGTCAGAGCGGAGGCGTAATCTTTAAAATAAATTTAACATCAAGAAGTAAAAATATTCCAAAAAATTAAACATGAATGACGCAGAACAGAAGTTCAGCTTAAATCCTCACCAATGTGGGAGCACAGTCACTACAATAACCCCAGTTAGTTCTGTTTTGAAGTGAGGAAACATAACGGTGCACTCACACTATGTGAACCGGTGTAACACGGCACATGCTGTTTTTTGCTTAACTGGACAATGACAATGATAGAGTGTGTAAGTGTGTGTATGTGTTACTTTTATTATCTGTGTAATTCACTTAAGCAGTGTTTAAATGTGCTTTATAAAAGTTTAAAAAAAAAACATACAAACTAAAGGCAATTCATCCTGTCTCACTCCTCACTCCAATACAGTGCAGTGTTTGCATCAGCAATGCACTTATTTTTCTTTATTATTTCATTTATTTTATTTTTAATTTATTTAATTTATTTAATAATGTAATCTATTATTATTGAATTATTGTACACACTTATTTGCTCTGTTATTCAATGTTCTATTTTTAAATAAAGACATGGAAATGTATTTTTTTTCGACAGATTAATTGATTATTAAAATAATCTTTAGTTGCAGCCCTAGTCTGCATCTCCACGTCTATCAGTACTCCTCAGCAGGTGAACCACACACCAGCTCAACCTAGAAACCCTTCATCTATGATCCTCCCTCATTTAATATACTCCTCCTTCAGAGCAGAGGTAGTAGATGGAAGCTCCTCTGTAGATGTAGATTTAGGTCCAAAAACAACTAGTTGAAGAAACAGATCAGGAACAATCATACATGACTCAACTGAAGATGTTCAGAAATTAGGTTCTGAATTTTCTTGTTGTGCTTCTTGATTCAGACTGCCTTCAGAACACCCACTGCTCCTGATTGAGTCCCAGAGACGAGCTTCATTGGTGGAGAGCCTCCCTGCTGTTCCATGGCCTCAATATGGATCACTATCCAGTCCTCCAGTCCTAGGCTGGTAAATTAAGCAGTGTCTAAGTCCAAATATTTGTGGACACCCCTTCTAAACAATGCTTTCAGCTACTTTATGTCCCGCCCTTCAACAAAAACAACCAATCAGGTTGCTGCTTACAGATTAAGTCCCGCTCTCCGGTAACGAGCTAAAGTCTCTTGACTACTTTGTGGCTCTGGCCAGACCCCACAAAATAAAAGTGACTAATACAAACGAATCTGCAACATAAAATACTTTTTGACTGAGAAAATTACTGTCTTACATTAATTCCCACTTCCACTTTTATTTTGTTGTTCATCCAAAAATGTATATGAAAACTGATTAAGGGAAAACTGATCTATTTTTGTTATATTTTATTGCTGCTACATTACTAATCCTTGGGTTTAAAATTTAAAAGAGAAAAGGTATTGGAGTTTTATTAATCTTTTATATTATATAACTTTTATATTAGCAGCGTAATTCATTAACACAGTGAATTTCTGACTAAGTTATAAATTTTTTATGAACTTAATTGTTACTTAGCAAATACCTTAAACTACCTCAAGCTAAATCAGTTATTTATTTCAATAATTGTCAGATTATTCGATTGTAAAAATAGCCCTAATCTGCTGCAGCCTGAGAAGCTTAAAAATGAATAAAGGTTTTATTTTAATTGAAGTGTTTGTCATTACTGAACAGTATGACTATTACTCCACTGAGTGTCATTTTAGTAAGAGAAGGACATTAATATGTAATGTTTAATATCTCAAGCAAGTTTGTTTATGAACATTAAAGCACATACATTTACTCATTTAACAAAATTAATAAATAGCCTTACTCTGCTTACAGGGCCAAATCATCTCCTTTCAGTCCAACTTGAGTGTCAAGTAAAATAATTAAAAACAAAGTTTTACTTTTACCACCGTTTACTTAAGTTTTTCAGATTCATGTCAATGTAAAATATATAAA
Source organism: Salminus brasiliensis (assembly GCF_030463535.1). Taxonomy (NCBI): domain Eukaryota; kingdom Metazoa; phylum Chordata; class Actinopteri; order Characiformes; family Bryconidae; genus Salminus; species Salminus brasiliensis. The sequence continues at coordinate 9,897,084 of NC_132881.1, read as the reverse complement.
CAAATTCCTAAATAAAATAAAAAACTCAGATACAGACAAGCTCATTTGTGTTTATTTACATTTGTGTTTTAGGCTGTGGCCAATCTACTGTGGTGAGAAGCAGTTTGACCAATGGTTGCTGTAGACCCCTGTACATGTAGACTAATAGTGTCGGTGAGAAGGCGGGGCTTCAACAGGCATGTTTAAAGCTGTACACTGGAAATCAAAATTAGAGAACAATGTATGAACACTTGATTTTTGCAGAAATAATGCAATCTTCATTGGTCAACATTTGAAGGATTTCAAATCCTTGTGAGTGTTTAACAAAACAGTGTTTAACAAAATAACCAAAGTATTCAACAACAAATCTTTATTTCACAAAAAACACAATAATCAAAATTAGAGAACAGCAATGACTGTAGCACAGAGAAAGATTACAACAAAATTTTCTGAAGGTTACAACAGTCACCAGTCAGTAGGAAGTGTACAGGCATGTGCTTTGAATGACTTCAGCACATCTGCGGCCACAGGACATCACTAGTCTCTCACACTGCTCTGGTGTGATTTTGGTCCACTCTTCATGCAGTTTCTTCCACAGTTTGGTTTCTTGGCCATAACTTTATCACCAAGGATTTTCCAGATGTTTTCTATTGGGTTTAGATCAGGATTCTGAGCTGGTCATTTCATTGTTTCAATGTTTTCAGTTTCAAGGAACTGCTTTACCCGTTTTGCTGTGTGACAGGGGGCATTGTCATGCATGAAAATTGCTGGCTGACTGAGTGACAAATGCAAGGAAGGAACCACGTGTTGTTGAAGAAGGTTCTGATACACACTTGCATTCACTCTGCTGTATGAGAGGCCCAACTCCTGCTGCTGAAAACATTCCCCAACCCATGACATTTCCTCCTCCACCTTTTACTGACTTCTTTACACACTTTGGGTTCAGTCTTTCCCCAGCTTGTCGACGGTTTCCTATCAGACCCAAATAAATGAAACTTGCTTTCATCACTTCTCCGCATGATCCTGTCCTCTCTTGCATTTGTCTTTCGTGGACGACCAGCCTTCTTGGGGGACTTGAATGAGTTTGTGGTGTTGTAAAGATGCAGTATTCTAGAAATCACAGACTTGGGATACGACCAACTTCTCTTGCTATGGCTGATAGGGTCACCCTTTTGGCCTTCATCTTGACAACCTGCTGACGGAGGGTTTCAGTCACTTTGGAACGGCTTTCCATTTTGCAAAGTCAGTGAAAACAGGAAAGTTATGCTGCCAGTTAAATAGGGTTTGTCAGATAATTAAGGAAATTAGCACCACGTGCCAGATTAACACCAACAATTTGCAGGTGTCTGAGAGTGTTCTCTAATTTTGATCAGTTTTCTTTTTCAAATACCTCATTTACGTTTTTATACTGTGCATTAGAATATATGCAACTCATGAAGTATGTTTAAAATACTGCTCACTCCTGACCTTGACCTTTAGGAAATTGTGTGTTGTTCTCTAATATTAAACTCCAGTGTATAAATCCGCACACAGACTGAGTAGTGACTGTAGAAAGAGACACAGATGTGAAATAAATGCGCACACATTTTTCACATCCTAAAAAGAGAACATGTCCGGTAAAAAGAGGGCGTCTGGTCACCCTGCTTAACGAACCTCTTCGTCTGTCCTGATCATTTATATGATCATTAAATCAGGATTTCTACTGGAGCTTTCCAGCTGCTGGTCTTTTAACACAGGTTTAACTCAGTCTGATATTAAACTGGATATTTGCCATCTGCTGGTCACTTAACCACATTACATCAGCGCTGTATTTTCCCCTCACAGCGTTTATCATTTTTAACATTTTTAACTTACCTGTTGCAGAGTTGCAGAACGATGGACAGCAAAACACAAAGTTGCAGATGAAAATATATTTGTTAGAAGGATACACCTTAAGGGAGAAGAAGAGGTTGATGGACTTCTCGAGAACCTATAACACAAATAAGAAAGTAAATATATGTATAGAAACTGAATGATCACCAACCTATTACACACTTGCAGAAAGAGAGTAGCGATTCACACACAGTTGCAGATGCACAGACCCTTGGTTCATGTGGTCCAAAAAACCTGTAAGACAAAAAAAGAAAGTCAATACATGTATAGAAACTGAATGATCACCTACCTGTTACACATTTGCAGACAGAGAATAGCGAGTCACACACAGTTGCAGGTGCACAGAGCCTTGGTTCATGTGGTCCAAAAAACCTGTAAGACAAAAAAAGAAAGTCAATACATGTATAGAAACTGAATGATCACTTGCCTGTTTCACACTTGCAGACAGATCGTAGCGAGTCACACACAGTTGCAGATGCACAGACCCTTGGTTCATGAGTTCCGAAAAACCTGTAAGACAAAAAAGAAAGTCAATACACGTATAGAAACTGAATGATCACTTACCTGTTACACTTGCAGACAGATAGCAGCGAGTTGCAGATGCACAGACCCTTGGTTCATGAGGTCCGAAAGACCTTTAAGACAAAAAAAAAGAAAGTCAATACATGTATAGAAATTGAATGATCACCTACCTGTTACACACTTGCAGACAGATTGATAGAGAGCCACACACACAGTGGAAATGGACAGAACCTTGGTTCATGTGGTCCGAAAAACCTGTAAGACAAAAAAAGAAAGTCAATACATGTATAGAAACTGAATGATCGCTTACCTGTTACACGACAGATAGCGAGTCACACACAGTTGGAGATTCACAGAACTTTGGTTCATGCGGTCCGAAAAACCTGTAAGACAAAAAAAGAAAGTTAATACATGTATAGAAACTGAATGATCACTTACCTGTTACACACTTGCAGACAGATTGATAGCGAGCCACACACACAGTGGCAATGGAAAGACCATTGGTTGATGCGGTCCGAAAAACCTGTAAGAGAAAAATAGAAAGTCAATACATGTATAGAAACTGAATGATCACCAACCTTTTAGTTGCAGATGCACAGACCCTTGGTTTATGTGGTCCGAAAGACCTTTAAGACAAAAAAAGAAAGTCAATACATGTATAGAAACTGAATGATCACCTACCTGTTACACACTTGCAGACAGATAGCGAGTCACATACAGTTGCAGATGCACAGACCCTTGGTTCATGCTGTCCGAAAAACCTTTAAGACAAAAAAAAGAAAGTCAATACATGTATAGAAACTGAATGATCACCTACCTGTTACACACTTGCAGACAGATTGATAGCGAGCCACACACACAGTGGCAATGGAAAGACCCTTGGTTCATGCGGTCCAAAAAACCTGTAAGACAAAAAAGAAAGTCAATACATGTATAGAAACTGAATGATCACTTACCTGTTACACACTTGCACACAGATAGTAGCGAGTCAGACAAAGTTGCAGATGCACAGACCCTTGTTTCATGTGGTCCGAAAAACCTGTAAGACAAAAAAGAAAGTCAATACATGTATAGAAACTGAATGATCACCTACCTGTTACACACTTGCAGATAGATTGAAAGCGAGCCTTACACACAGTGGCAATGGAAAGACCATTGGTTTATGCGGTCTGAAAAACCTGTAAGACAAAAAAAGAAAGTCAATACATGTATAGAAACTGAATGATCACCTACCTGTTACACACTTGCAGACAGATCGCGAGTCACACACAGTTGCAGATGCACAGACCCTTGGTTTATGAGTTCCGAAAAACCTGTAAGACAAAAAAAGAAAGTCAATACATGTATAGAAACTGAATGATCACCAACCTATTACACACTTGCAGAAAGAGAGTAGCGATTCACACACAGTTGCAGATGCACAGACCCTCGGTTCATGTGGTCCGAACAACCTGTAAGACAAAAAAAGAAAGTCAATACATGTATAGAAACTGAATGATCACCAACCTATTACACACTTGCAGAAAGAGAGTAGCGATTCACACACAGTTGCAGATGCACAGACCCTCGGTTCATGTGGTCCGAAAGACCTTTACGACAAAAAAAGAAAGTCAATACATGTATAGAAACTGAATGATCACCAACCTGTTACACACTTGCAGACAGATAGTAGGAAGTCACACACAGTTGCAGATGCACAGACCCTTGGTTCATGTGGTCCGAAAGACCTTTAAGACAAAAAAAGAAAGTCAATACATGTATAGAAACTGAATGATCACCTACCTGTTACACACTTGCAGATAAATTGAAAGCGAGCCTTACACACAGTGGCAATGGAAAGACCCTTGGTTCATGAGGTCCGAAAGACCTTTAAGACAAAAAAAAGAAAGTCAATACATGTATAGAAACTGAATGATCACCTACCTATTACACACTTGCAGACAGATCGTAGCGAGTCACACACAGTTGCAGATGCAGAGACCCTTGGTTCATCCGGTCCGAAAAACCTGTAAGACAAAAAAAAAAAAAAGACAATACATGTATACAAACTGAATGATCACTTACCTGTTGCAGAGTTGCAGAACAATGGACAGCAAAACACAAAGTTGCAGATGAAAATATATTTGTTAGAAGGATACACCTTAAGCGAGAAGAAGAGGTTGATGGACTTCTCGAGAACCTATAACACAAATAAGAAAGTAAATATATGTATAGAAACTGAATGATCACCAACCTATTACACACTTGCAGAAAGAGAGTAGCGATTCACACACAGTTGCAGATGCACAGACCCTTGGTTCATGTGGTCCAAAAAACCTTTAAGACAAAAAAAGAAAGTCAAAACATGTATAGGAACTGAATGATCACCAACCTGTTACACACTTGCAGACAGATAGTAGGAAGTCACACACAGTTGCAGATGCACAGACCCTTGCTTCATGCGTACCGAAAAACCTGTAAGACAAAAAAAGAAAGTCAATACATGTATAGAAACTGAATGATCACCTTCCTGTTACACACTTGCAGACAGATAGTAGGGAGTCACACACACAGTGGCAATGGAAAGAACCTTGGTTCATGCGGTCCGAAAAACCTGTAAGACAAAAAAAATTAGGTCAATACATGTATAGAAACTGAACGATCACTTACCTGTTACACACTTGCAGACAGAGAGTAGCGAGTCACACACAGTTGCAGATGCACAGACCCTTGGTTCATGAGGTCCGAAAAACCTGTAAGACAAAAAAAATTAGGTCAATACATGTATAGAAACTGAATGATCACTTACCTGTTACACACTTGCAGACAGAGAGTAGCGAGTCACACACAGTTGCAGATGCACAGACCCTTGGTTAATGTGGTCCAAAAAACATGTAAGACAAAAAAAGAAAGTCAATACATGTATAGAAACTGAATGATCGCCTACCTGTTACACATCTGCAGACAGATAGCGAGTCACACACAGTTGCAGATGCACTGACCCTTGGTTCATGCGGTCTGAAAAACCTGTTAGACAAAAAAAAGAAAGTCAATACATGTATAGAAACTGAATGATCACCTACCTGTTACACACTTGCAGACAGATAGCGAGTCACACACAGTTGGAGATGCTCAGACCCTTGGTTCATGCGGTCTGAAAAACCTTTAAGACAAAAAAAAGAAAGTCATTACATGTATAGAAACTGAATGATCACTTACCTGTTATACACTTGCAGACAGATAGTAGCGAGTCAGACAAAGTTGCAGATGCACAGACCCTTGTTTCATGTGGTCCGAAAAACCTGTAAGACAAAAAAAGAAAGTCAATACATGTATAGAAACTGAATGATCACCTACCGTTACACACTTGCAGACAGATAGATAGCGAGTTACACACAGTTGCAGATGCACAGACACTTGGTTCATGAGTTCCGAAAAACCTGTAAGACAAAAAAGAAAGTCAATACATGTATAGAAACTGAATGATCACTTACCTGTTACACACTTGCAGATAGATTGAAAGCGAGCCTTACACACAGTGGCAATGGAAAGACTCTTGGTTCATGCGGTCCGAAAAACCTATAAGACAAAAAAAGAAGGTCAATACATGTATAGAAACTGAATGATCACTTGCCTGTTACACACTTGCAGACAGATCGTAGCGAGTCACACACAGTTGCAGATGCACAGACCCTTGGTTCATGAGTTCCGAAAAACCTGTAAGACAAAAAAGAAAGTCAATACACGTATAGAAACTTAATGATCACTTACCTGTTACACTTGCAGACAGATAGCAGCGACTTGCAGATGCACAGACCCTTGGTTCATGAGGTCCGAAAGACCTTTAAGACAAAAAAAAGAAAGTCAATACATGTATAGAAACTGAATGATCACCTACCTATTACACACTTGCAGACAGATAGTAGCGAGTCACACACAGTTGCAGATGCACAGACCCTTGCTTCATGCGTACCGAAAAACCTGTAAGACAAAAAAAGAAAGTCAATACATGTATAGAAACTGAATGATCACCTTCCTGTTACACACTTGCAGACAGATAGTAGGGAGTCACACACACAATGGCAATGGAAAGAACCTTGGTTTATGCGGTCTGAAAAACTTGTAAGACAAAAAAAATTAGGTCAATACATGTATAGAAACTGAATGATCACTTACCTGTTACACACTTGCAGACAGAGAGTAGCGAGTCACACACAGTTGCAGATGCAGAGACCCTTGGTTCATGGGGTCCAAAAAACATGTAAGACAAAAAAAGAAAGTCAATACATGTATAGAAACTGAATGATCGCCTACCTGTTACACATCTGCAGACAGATAGCGAGTCACACACAGTTGCAGATGCACTGACCCTTGGTTCATGCGGTCCGAAAAACTTATAAGACAAAAAAAGAAAGTCAATACATGTATAGAAACTGAATGATCACCTACCTGTTACACACTTGCAGACAGATTGATAGCGAGCCACACACACAGTGGCAATGGAAAGACCATTGGTTTAAGCGGTCTGAAAAACCTGTAAGACAAAAAAAGAAAGTCAATACATGTATAGAAACTGAATGATCACTTACCTGTTAAACACTTGCAGACAGATCGTAGCGAATCACACACAGTTGTAGATGCACAGACCCTTGGTTCATGCGTTCTGAAAAACCTGTAAGACAAAAAAAAGAAAGTCAATACATGTATAGAAACTGAATTATCACCTACCTGTTACACACTTGCAGAAAGATAGGAGCGAATCACACGCAGTTGCAGATGCATAGACCCTTGGTTCATGCATTCCGAAAAACCTGTAAGACAAAAAAAGAAAATCAATACATGTATAGAAACTGAATGATCACCTACCTGTTACACACTTGCAGACAGATAGCGAGTCACACACAGTTGGAGATGCACAGACCCTTGTTTCATGTGGTCCGAAAAACCTGTAAGACAAAAAAAGAAAGTCAATACATGTATAGAAACTGAATGATCACCAACCTGTTACACACTTGCAGACAGATAGTAGGAAGTCACACACAGTTGCAGATGCACAGACCCTTGGTTCATGTGGTCCGAAAGACCTTTAAAACAATAAAAGAAAGTCAATACATGTATAGAAACTGAATGATCACCTACCTGTTACACACTTGCAGATAGATTGAAAGCGAGCCTTACACACAGTGGCAATGGAAAGACTCTTGGTTCATGCGGTCCGAAAAACCTATAAGACAAAAAAAGAAGGTCAATACATGTATAGAAACTGAATGATCACTTACCTGTTACACTTGCAGACAGATAGCAGCGACTTGCAGATGCACAGACCCTTGGTTCATGAGGTCCGAAAGACCTTTAAGACAAAAAAAAGAAAGTCAATACATGTATAGAAACTGAATGATCACCTACCTATTACACACTTGCAGACAGATAGTAGCGAGTCACACACAGTTGCAGATGCACAGACCCTTGCTTCATGCGTACCGAAAAACCTGTAAGACAAAAAAAGAAAGTCAATACATGTATAGAAACTGAATGATCACCTTCCTGTTACACACTTGCAGACAAATAGTAGGGAGTCACACACACAGTGGCAATGGAAAGAACCTTGGTTTATGCGGTCTGAAAAACCTGTAAGACAAAAAAAGAAAGTCAATACATGTATAGAAACTGAATGATCACCTACCTGTTACACACTTGCAGACAGATAGTAGCGAGTCACACACAGTTGCAGATTCACAGACCCTTGGTTCATGGGGTCCAAAAGACCTTTAAGACAAAAAAAGAAAGTCAATACATGTATAGAAACTGAATGATCACTTACCTGTTACACACTTGCAGACAGATAGTAGCGAGTCAAACACAGTTGCAGATGCACAGACCCTTGCTTCATGCGTACCGAAAAACCTGTAAGACAAAAAAAGAAAGTCAATACATGTATAGAAACTGAATGATCACCTTCCTGTTACACACTTGCAGACAGATAGTAGGGAGTCACACACACAGTGGCAATGGAAAGAACCTTGGTTTATGCGGTCTGAAAAACCTGTAAGACAAAAAGAGAAAGTAAATACATGTATAGAAACTGAATGATCACCTACCTGTTACACACTTGCAGACAGATAGTAGCGAGGCACACACAGTTGCAGATTCACAGACCCTTGGTTCATGGGGTCCAAAAGACCTTTAAGACAAAAAAAGAAAGTCAATACATGTATAGAAACTGAATGATCACTTACCTGTTACACACTTGCAGACAGATAGTAGCGAGTCACACACAGTTGCAGATGCACAGACCCTTGCTTCATGCGTACCGAAAAACCTGTAAGACAAAAAAAGAAAGTCAATACATGTATAGAAACTGAATGATCACCTACCTGTTACACACTTGCAGACAGAGAGTAGCGAGTCACACACAGTTGCAGATGCACAGACCCTTGCTTCATGCGTACCGAAAAACCTGTAAGACAAAAAAAGAAAGTCAATACATGTATAGAAACTGAATGATCACCTACCTGTTACACACTTGCAGACAGATAGCAGCGAGTTGCAGATGCACAGACCCTTGGTTCATGAGGTCCGAAAAACCTGTAAGACAAAAAAGAAAGTCAATACACGTATAGAAACTGAATGATCACTTACCTGTTACACTTGCAGACAGATAGCAGCGACTTGCAGATGCACAGACCCTTGGTTCATGAGGTCCGAAAGACCTTTAAGACAAAAAAAAGAAAGTCAATACATGTATAGAAACTGAATGATCACCTACCTATTACACACTTGCAGACAGATAGTAGCGAGTCACACACAGTTGCAGATGCACAGACCCTTGCTTCATGCGTACCGAAAAACCTGTAAGACAAAAAAAGAAAGTCAATACATGTATAGAAACTGAATGATCACCTACCTGTTACACACTTGCAGACAGATTGATAGCGAGCCACACACACAGTGGCAATGGAAAGACCATTGGTTTATGCGGTCTGAAAAACCTGTAAGACAAAAAAAGAAAGTCAAAACATGTATAGAAACTGAATGATCACTTACCTGTTAAACACTTGCAGACAGATCGTAGCGAATCACACACAGTTGTAGATGCACAGACCCTTGGTTCATGCGTTCTGAAAAACCTGTAAGACAAAAAAAAGAAAGTCAATACATGTATAGAAACTGAATGATCACCTACCTGTTACAGACTTGCAGACAGAGAGTAGCGAGTCACACACAGTTGCAGATGCACAGACCCTTGGTTAATGTGGTCCGAAAAACATGTAAGACAAAAAAAGAAAGTCAATACATGTATAGAAACTGAATGATCGCCTACCTGTTACACATCTGCAGACAGATAGCGAGTCACACACAGTTGCAGATGCACTGACCCTTGGTTCATGCGGTCTGAAAAACCTGTTAGACAAAAAAAAGAAAGTCAATACATGTATAGAAACTGAATTATCACCTACCTGTTACACACTTGCAGAAAGATAGGAGCGAATCACACACAGTTGCAGATGCATAGACCCTTGGTTCATGCATTCCGAAAAACCTGTAAGACAAAAAAAGAAAATCAATACATGTATAGAAACTGAATGATCACCTACCTGTTACACACTTGCAGACAGATAGCGAGTCACACACAGTTGGAGATGCTCAGACCCTTGGTTCATGCGGTCTGAAAAACCTTTAAGACAAAAACAAGAAAGTCATTACATGTATAGAAACTGAATGATCACTTACCTGTTATACACTTGCAGACAGATAGTAGCGAGTCAGACAAAGTTGCAGATGCACAGACCCTTGTTTCATGCGGTCCGAAAAACCTGTAAGACAAAAAAAATTAGGTCAATACATGTATAGAAACTGAATGATCACTTACCTGTTACACACTTGCAGACAGAGAGTAGCGAGTCACACACAGTTGCAGATGCACAGACCCTTGGTTAATGTGGTCCAAAAAACATGTAAGACAAAAAAAGAAAGTCAATACATGTATAGAAACTGAATGATCGCCTACCTGTTACACATCTGCAGACAGATAGCGAGTCACACACAGTTGCAGATGCACTGACCCTTGGTTCATGCGGTCCGAAAAACTTGTAAGACAAAAAAAGAAAGTCAATACATGTATAGAAACTGAATGATCACCTACCTGTTACACACTTGCAGACAGATTGATAGCGAGCCACACACACAGTGGCAATGGAAAGACCATTGGTTTATGCGGTCTGAAAAACCTGTAAGACAAAAAAAGAAAGTCAAAACATGTATAGAAACTGAATGATCACTTACCTGTTAAACACTTGCAGACAGATCGTAGCGAATCACACACAGTTGTAGATGCACAGACCCTTGGTTCATGCGTTCTGAAAAACCTGTAAGACAAAAAAAAGAAAGTCAATACATGTATAGAAACTGAATGATCACCTACCTGTTACACACTTGCAGACAGAGAGTAGCGAGTCACACACAGTTGCAGATGCACAGACCCTTGGTTAATGTGGTCCGAAAAACATGTAAGACAAAAAAAGAAAGTCAATACATGTATAGAAACTGAATGATCGCCTACCTGTTACACATCTGCAGACAGATAGAGAGTCACACACAGTTGCAGATGCACTGACCCTTGGTTCATGCGGTCTGAAAAACCTGTTAGACAAAAAAAAGAAAGTCAATACATGTATAGAAACTGAATGATCACCTACCGTTACACACTTGCAGACAGATAGATAGCGAGTCACACACAGTTGCAGATGCACAGACACTTGGTTCATGAGTTCCGAAAAACCTGTAAGACAAAAAAGAAAGTCAATACATGTATAGAAACTGAATGATCACTTACCTGTTACACACTTGCAGACAGATAGCAGCGAGTCACACACAGTTGCAGATGCACAGACCCTTGGTTCATGTGGTCCGAAAAACCTGTAAGACAAAAAAAGAAAGTCAATACATGTATAGAAACTGAATGATCACCTACCTGTTACACACTTGCAGACAGAGTTGCGAGTCACACACAGTTGCAGATGCACAGACACTTGGTTCATGAGTTCCGAAAAACCTGTAAGACAAAAAAGAAAGTCAATACATGTATAGAAACTGAATGATCACTTACCTGTTACACACTTGCAGACAGATAGCAGCGAGTCACACACAGTTGCAGATGCACAGACCCTTGGTTCATGTGGTCCGAAAAACCTGTAAGACAAAAAAAGAAAGTCAATACATGTATAGAAACTGAATGATCACCTACCTTTTAGTTGCAGATGCACAGACCCTTGGTTCATGTGGTCCGAAAGACCTTTACGACAAAAAAAGAAAGTCAATACATGTATAGAAACTGAATGATCACCTACCTGTTACACACTTGCAGACAGATAGGAGCGAATCACACGCAGTTGCAGATGCATAGACCCTTGGTTCATGCATTCCGAAAAACCTGTAAGACAAAAAAAGAAAATCAATACATGTATAGAAACTGAATGATCACCTACCTGTTACACACTTGCAGACAGATAGCGAGTCGAACACAGTTGGAGATGCTCAGACCCTTGGTTCATGCGGTCTGAAAAACCTGTAAGACAAAAAAAGAAAATCAATACATGTATAGAAACTGAATGATCACCTACCTGTTACACACTTGCAGACAGATAGCGAGTCGAACACAGTTGGAGATGCTCAGACCCTTGGTTCATGCGGTCTGAAAAACCTTTAAGACAAAAAAAAGAAAGTCATTACATGTATAGAAACTGAATGATCACTTACCTGTTATACACTTGCAGACAGATAGTAGCGAGTCAGACAAAGTTGCAGATGCACAGACCCTTGTTTCATGTGGTCCGAAAAACCTGTAAGACAAAAAAAGAAAGTCAATACATGTATAGAAACTGAATGATCACCTACCGTTACACACTTGCAGACAGATAGATAGCGAGTCACACACAGTTGCAGATGCACAGACACTTGGTTCATGAGTTCCGAAAAACCTGTAAGACAAAAAAGAAAGTCAATACATGTATAGAAACTGAATGATCACCTACCTGTTACACACTTGCAGACAGAGTAGCGAGTCACACACAGTTGCAGATGCACAGGCCCTCGGTTCATGTGGTCCGAACAACCTGTAAGACAAAAAAAGAAAGTCAATACATGTATAGAAACTGAATGATCACCAACCTTTTAGTTGCAGATGCACAGACCCTTGGTTCATGTGGTCCGAAAAACCTGTAAGACAAAAAAAGAAAGTCAATACATGTATAGAAACTGAATGATCACCAACCTGTTACACACTTGCAGACAGATAGTAGGAAGTCACACACAGTTGCAGATGCACAGACCCTTGGTTCATGTGGTCCGAAAGACCTTTAAGACAAAAAAAGAAAGTCAATACATGTATAGAAACTGAATGATCACCTACCTGTTACACACTTGCAGATAGATTGAAAGCGAGCCTTACACACAGTGGCAATGGAAAGACTCTTGGTTCATGCGGTCCGAAAAACCTATAAGACAAAAAAAGAAGGTCAATACATGTATAGAAACTGAATGATCACTTGCCTGTTACACACTTGCAGACAGATCGTAGCGAGTCACACACAGTTGCAGATGCACAGACCCTTGGTTCATGAGTTCCGAAATACCTGTAAGACAAAAAAGAAAGTCAATACACGTATAGAAACTGAATGATCACTTACCTGTTACACTTGCAGACAGATAGCAGCGACTTGCAGATGCACAGACCCTTGGTTCATGAGGTCCGAAAGACCTTTAAGACAAAAAAAAGAAAGTCAATACATGTATAGAAACTGAATGATCACCTACCTATTACACACTTGCAGACAGATAGTAGCGAGTCACACACAGTTGCAGATGCACAGACCCTTGCTTCATGCGTACCGAAAAACCTGTAAGACAAAAAAAGAAAGTCAATACATGTATAGAAACTGAATGATCACCTTCCTGTTACACACTTGCAGACAGATAGTAGGGAGTCACACACACAGTGGCAATGGAAAGAACCTTGGTTTATGCGGTCTGAAAAACCTGTAAGACAAAAAAAGAAAGTCAATACATGTATAGAAACTGAATGATCACCTACCTGTTACACACTTGCAGACAGATAGTAGCGAGTCACACACAGTTGCAGATTCACAGACCCTTGGTTCATGGGGTCCAAAAGACCTTTAAGACAAAAAAAGAAAGTCAATACATGTATAGAAACTGAATGATCATTTACCTGTTACACACTTGCAGACAGATAGTAGCGAGTCACACACAGTTGCAGATGCACAGACCCTTGCTTCATGCGTACCGAAAAACCTGTAAGACAAAAAAAGAAAGTCAATACATGTATAGAAACTGAATGATCACCTTCCTGTTACACACTTGCAGACAGATAGTAGGGAGTCACACACACAGTGGCAATGGAAAGAACCTTGGTTCATGCGGTCCGAAAAACCTGTAAGACAAAAAAAATTAGGTCAATACATGTATAGAAACTGAATGATCACTTACCTGTTACACACTTGCAGACAGAGAGTAGCGAGTCACACACAGTTGCAGATGCACAGACCCTTGGTTAATGCGGTCCGAAAAACATGTAAGACAAAAAAAGAAAGTCAATACATGTATACAAACTGAATGATGACTTACCTGTTACACACTTGCAGACAGATAGCAGCGAGTTGCAGATGCACAGACCCTTGGTTCATGAGGTCCGAAAAACCTGTAAGACAAAAAAAATTAGGTCAATACATGTATAGAAACTGAATGATCACTTACCTGTTACACACTTGCAGACAGAGAGTAGCGAGTCACACACAGTTGCACATGCACAGACCCTTGGTTAATGTGGTCCAAAAAACATGTAAGACAAAAAAAGAAAGTCAATACATGTATAGAAACTGAATGATCGCCTACCTGTTACACATCTGCAGACAGATAGCGAGTCACACACAGTTGTAGATGCACTGACCCTTGGTTCATGCGGTCCGAAAAACTTGTAAGACAAAAAAAGAAAGTCAATACATGTATAGAAACTGAATGATCACCTACCTGTTACACACTTGCAGACAGATTGATAGCGAGCCACACACACAGTGGCAATGGAAAGACCATTGGTTTATGCGGTCTGAAAAACCTGTAAGACAAAAAAAGAAAGTCAAAATATGTATAGAAACTGAATGATCACTTACCTGTTAAACACTTGCAGACAGATCGTAGCGAATCACACACAGTTGTAGATGCACAGACCCTTGGTTCATGCGTTCTGAAAAACCTGTAAGACAAAAAAAAGAAAGTCAATACATGTATAGAAACTGAATGATCACCTACCTGTTACACACTTGCAGACAGATAGTAGCGAGTCACACACAGTTGCAGATTCACAGACCCTTGGTTCATGGGGTCCAAAAGACCTTTAAGACAAAAAAAGAAAGTCAATACATGTATAGAAACTGAATGATCACTTACCTGTTACACACTTGCAGACAGATAGTAGCGAGTCAAACACAGTTGCAGATGCACAGACCCTTGCTTCATGCGTACCGAAAAACCTGTAAGACAAAAAAAGAAAGTCAATACATGTATAGAAACTGAATGATCACCTTCCTGTTACACACTTGCAGACAGATAGTAGGGAGTCACACACACAGTGGCAATGGAAAGAACCTTGGTTTATGCGGTCTGAAAAACCTGTAAGACAAAAAGAGAAAGTAAATACATGTATAGAAACTGAATGATCACCTACCTGTTACACACTTGCAGACAGATAGTAGCGAGGCACACACAGTTGCAGATTCACAGACCCTTGGTTCATGGGGTCCAAAAGACCTTTAAGACAAAAAAAGAAAGTCAATACATGTATAGAAACTGAATGATCACTTACCTGTTACACACTTGCAGACAGATAGTAGCGAGTCACACACAGTTGCAGATGCACAGACCCTTGCTTCATGCGTACCGAAAAACCTGTAAGACAAAAAAAGAAAGTCAATACATGTATAGAAACTGAATGATCACCTACCTGTTACACACTTGCAGACAGAGAGTAGCGAGTCACACACAGTTGCAGATGCACAGACCCTTGGTTAATGCGGTCCGAAAAACATGTAAGACAAAAAAAGAAAGTCAATACATGTATACAAACTGAATGATGACTTACCTGTTACACACTTGCAGAGAGATAGCAGCGAGTTGCAGATGCACAGACCCTTGGTTCATGAGGTCCGAAAAACCTGTAAGACAAAAAATATTAGGTCAATACATGTATAGAAACTGAATGATCACTTACCTGTTACACACTTGCAGACAGAGAGTAGCGAGTCACACACAGTTGCAGATGCACAGACCCTTGGTTAATGTGGTCCAAAAAACTTGTAAGACAAAAAAAGAAAGTCAATACATGTATAGAAACTGAATGATCGCCTACCTGTTACACATCTGCAGACAGATAGCGAGTCACACACAGTTGCAGATGCACTGACCCTTGGTTCATGCGGTCCGAAAAACTTGTAAGACAAAAAAAGAAAGTCAATACATGTATAGAAACTGAATGATCACCTACCTGTTACACACTTGCAGACAGATTGATAGCGAGCCACACACACAGTGGCAATGGAAAGACCATTGGTTTATGCGGTCTGAAAAACCTGTAAGACAAAAAAAGAAAGTCAAAACATGTATAGAAACTGAATGATCACTTACCTGTTAAACACTTGCAGACAGATCGTAGCGAATCACACACAGTTGTAGATGCACAGACCCTTGGTTCATGCGTTCTGAAAAACCTGTAAGACAAAAAAAAGAAAGTCAATACATGTATAGAAACTGAATG
Organism: Salminus brasiliensis; assembly: GCF_030463535.1. Lineage (NCBI taxonomy): Eukaryota > Metazoa > Chordata > Actinopteri > Characiformes > Bryconidae > Salminus > Salminus brasiliensis. The sequence continues at coordinate 9,880,907 of NC_132881.1, read as the reverse complement.
ATCACCTACCTGTTACAGACTTGCAGACAGAGAGTAGCGAGTCACACACAGTTGCAGATGCACAGACCCTTGGTTAATGTGGTCCGAAAAACATGTAAGACAAAAAAAGAAAGTCAATACATGTATAGAAACTGAATGATCGCCTACCTGTTACACATCTGCAGACAGATAGCGAGTCACACACAGTTGCAGATGCACTGACCCTTGGTTCATGCGGTCTGAAAAACCTGTTAGACAAAAAAAAGAAAGTCAATACATGTATAGAAACTGAATTATCACCTACCTGTTACACACTTGCAGAAAGATAGGAGCGAATCACACACAGTTGCAGATGCATAGACCCTTGGTTCATGCATTCCGAAAAACCTGTAAGACAAAAAAAGAAAATCAATACATGTATAGAAACTGAATGATCACCTACCTGTTACACACTTGCAGACAGATAGCGAGTCACACACAGTTGGAGATGCTCAGACCCTTGGTTCATGCGGTCTGAAAAACCTTTAAGACAAAAAAAAGAAAGTCATTACATGTATAGAAACTGAATGATCACTTACCTGTTATACACTTGCAGACAGATAGTAGCGAGTCAGACAAAGTTGCAGATGCACAGACCCTTGTTTCATGCGGTCCGAAAAACCTGTAAGACAAAAAAAATTAGGTCAATACATGTATAGAAACTGAATGATCACTTACCTGTTACACACTTGCAGACAGAGAGTAGCGAGTCACACACAGTTGCAGATGCACAGACCCTTGGTTAATGTGGTCCAAAAAACATGTAAGACAAAAAAAGAAAGTCAATACATGTATAGAAACTGAATGATCGCCTACCTGTTACACATCTGCAGACAGATAGCGAGTCACACACAGTTGCAGATGCACTGACCCTTGGTTCATGCGGTCCGAAAAACTTGTAAGACAAAAAAAGAAAGTCAATACATGTATAGAAACTGAATGATCACCTACCTGTTACACACTTGCAGACAGATTGATAGCGAGCCACACACACAGTGGCAATGGAAAGACCATTGGTTTATGCGGTCTGAAAAACCTGTAAGACAAAAAAAGAAAGTCAAAACATGTATAGAAACTGAATGATCACTTACCTGTTAAACACTTGCAGACAGATCGTAGCGAATCACACACAGTTGTAGATGCACAGACCCTTGGTTCATGCGTTCTGAAAAACCTGTAAGACAAAAAAAAGAAAGTCAATACATGTATAGAAACTGAATGATCACCTACCTGTTACACACTTGCAGACAGAGAGTAGCGAGTCACACACAGTTGCAGATGCACAGACCCTTGGTTAATGTGGTCCGAAAAACATGTAAGACAAAAAAAGAAAGTCAATACATGTATAGAAACTGAATGATCGCCTACCTGTTACACATCTGCAGACAGATAGAGAGTCACACACAGTTGCAGATGCACTGACCCTTGGTTCATGCGGTCTGAAAAACCTTTAAGACAAAAACAAGAAAGTCATTACATGTATAGAAACTGAATGATCACTTACCTGTTATACACTTGCAGACAGATAGTAGCGAGTCAGACAAAGTTGCAGATGCACAGACCCTTGTTTCATGTGGTCCGAAAAACCTGTAAGACAAAAAAAGAAAGTCAATACATGTATAGAAACTGAATGATCACCTACCGTTACACACTTGCAGACAGATAGATAGCGAGTCACACACAGTTGCAGATGCACAGACACTTGGTTCATGAGTTCCGAAAAACCTGTAAGACAAAAAAGAAAGTCAATACATGTATAGAAACTGAATGATCACTTACCTGTTACACACTTGCAGACAGATAGCAGCGAGTCACACACAGTTGCAGATGCACAGACCCTTGGTTCATGTGGTCCGAAAAACCTGTAAGACAAAATAAAGAAAGTCAATACATGTATAGAAACTGAATGATCACCTACCTGTTACACACTTGCAGACAGAGTTGCGAGTCACACACAGTTGCAGATGCACAGACACTTGGTTCATGAGTTCCGAAAAACCTGTAAGACAAAAAAGAAAGTCAATACATGTATAGAAACTGAATGATCACTTACCTGTTACACACTTGCAGACAGATAGCAGCGAGTCACACACAGTTGCAGATGCACAGACCCTTGGTTCATGTGGTCCGAAAAACCTGTAAGACAAAAAAAGAAAGTCAATACATGTATAGAAACTGAATGATCACCTACCTTTTAGTTGCAGATGCACAGACCCTTGGTTCATGTGGTCCGAAAGACCTTTACGACAAAAAAAGAAAGTCAATACATGTATAGAAACTGAATGATCACCTACCTGTTACACACTTGCAGACAGATAGGAGCGAATCACACGCAGTTGCAGATGCATAGACCCTTGGTTCATGCATTCCGAAAAACCTGTAAGACAAAAAAAGAAAATCAATACATGTATAGAAACTGAATGATCACCTACCTGTTACACACTTGCAGACAGATAGCGAGTCGAACACAGTTGGAGATGCTCAGACCCTTGGTTCATGCGGTCTGAAAAACCTTTAAGACAAAAAAAAGAAAGTCATTACATGTATAGAAACTGAATGATCACTTACCTGTTATACACTTGCAGACAGATAGTAGCGAGTCAGACAAAGTTGCAGATGCACAGACCCTTGTTTCATGTGGTCCGAAAAACCTGTAAGACAAAAAAAGAAAGTCAATACATGTATAGAAACTGAATGATCACCTACCGTTACACACTTGCAGACAGATAGATAGCGAGTCACACACAGTTGCAGATGCACAGACACTTGGTTCATGAGTTCCGAAAAACCTGTAAGACAAAAAAGAAAGTCAATACATGTATAGAAACTGAATGATCACCTACCTGTTACACACTTGCAGACAGAGTAGCGAGTCACACACAGTTGCAGATGCACAGGCCCTCGGTTCATGTGGTCCGAACAACCTGTAAGACAAAAAAAGAAAGTCAATACATGTATAGAAACTGAATGATCACCAACCTGTTACACACTTGCAGACAGATAGTAGGAAGTCACACACAGTTGCAGATGCACAGACCCTTGGTTCATGTGGTCCGAAAGACCTTTAAGACAAAAAAAGAAAGTCAATACATGTATAGAAACTGAATGATCACCTACCTGTTACACACTTGCAGATAGATTGAAAGCGAGCCTTACACACAGTGGCAATGGAAAGACTCTTGGTTCATGCGTTCCGAAAAACCTATAAGACAAAAAAAGAAGGTCAATACATGTATAGAAACTGAATGATCACTTGCCTGTTACACACTTGCAGACAGATCGTAGCGAGTCACACACAGTTGCAGATGCACAGACCCTTGGTTCATGAGTTCCGAAAAACCTGTAAGACAAAAAAGAAAGTCAATACACGTATAGAAACTGAATGATCACTTACCTGTTACACTTGCAGACAGATAGCAGCGACTTGCAGATGCACAGACCCTTGGTTCATGAGGTCCGAAAGACCTTTAAGACAAAAAAAAGAAAGTCAATACATGTATAGAAACTGAATGATCACCTACCTATTACACACTTGCAGACAGATAGTAGCGAGTCACACACAGTTGCAGATGCACAGACCCTTGCTTCATGCGTACCGAAAAACCTGTAAGACAAAAAAAGAAAGTCAATACATGTATAGAAACTGAATGATCACCTTCCTGTTACACACTTGCAGACAGATAGTAGGGAGTCACACACACAGTGGCAATGGAAAGAACCTTGGTTTATGCGGTCTGAAAAACCTGTAAGACAAAAAAAGAAAGTCAATACATGTATAGAAACTGAATGATCACCTACCTGTTACACACTTGCAGACAGATAGTAGCGAGTCACACACAGTTGCAGATTCACAGACCCTTGGTTCATGGGGTCCAAAAGACCTTTAAGACAAAAAAAGAAAGTCAATACATGTATAGAAACTGAATGATCACTTACCTGTTACACACTTGCAGACAGATAGTAGCGAGTCACACACAGTTGCAGATGCACAGACCCTTGCTTCATGCGTACCGAAAAACCTGTAAGACAAAAAAAGAAAGTCAATACATGTATAGAAACTGAATGATCACCTTCCTGTTACACACTTGCAGACAGATAGTAGGGAGTCACACACACAGTGGCAATGGAAAGAACCTTGGTTCATGCGGTCCGAAAAACCTGTAAGACAAAAAAAATTAGGTCAATACATGTATAGAAACTGAATGATCACTTACCTGTTACACACTTGCAGACAGAGAGTAGCGAGTCACACACAGTTGCAGATGCACAGACCCTTGTTTCATGTGGTCCGAAAAACCTGTAAGACAAAAAAAGAAAGTCAATACATGTATAGAAACTGAATGATCACCTACCGTTACACACTTGCAGACAGATAGAAAGCGAGTCACACACAGTTGCAGATGCACAGACACTTGGTTCATGAGTTCCGAAAAACGTGTAAGACAAAAAAGAAAGTCAATACATGTATAGAAACTGAATGATCACTTACCTGTTACACACTTGCAGACAGATAGCAGCGAGTCACACACAGTTGCAGATGCACAGACCCTTGGTTCATGTGGTCCGAAAAACCTGTAAGACAAAAAAAGAAAGTCAATACATGTATAGAAACTGAATGATCACCTACCTGTTACACACTTGCAGACAGAGTAGCGAGTCACACACAGTTGCAGATGCACAGGCCCTCGGTTCATGTGGTCCGAACAACCTGTAAGACAAAAAAAGAAAGTCAATACATGTATAGAAACTGAATGATCACCAACCTTTTAGTTGCAGATGCACAGACCCTTGGTTCATGTGGTCCGAAAAACCTGTAAGACAAAAAAAGAAAGTCAATACATGTGTAGAAACTGAATGATCACCAACCTGTTACACACTTGCAGACAGATAGTAGGAAGTCACACACAGTTGCAGATGCAAAGACCCTTGGTTCATGTGGTCCGAAAGACCTTTAAGACAAAAAAAGAAAGTCAATACATGTATAGAAACTGAATGATCACCTACCTGTTACACACTTGCAGATAGATTGAAAGCGAGCCTTACACACAGTGGCAATGGAAAGACTCTTGGTTCATGCGGTCCGAAAAACCTATAAGACAAAAAAAAGAAGGTCAATACATGTATAGAAACTGAATGATCACTTGCCTGTTACACACTTGCAGACAGATCGTAGCGAGTCACACACAGTTGCAGATGCACAGACCCTTGGTTCATGAGTTCCGAAAAACCTGTAAGACAAAAAAGAAAGTCAATACACGTATAGAAACTGAATGATCACTTACCTGTTACACTTGCAGACAGATAGCAGCGACTTGCAGATGCACAGACCCTTGGTTCATGAGGTCCGAAAGACCTTTAAGACAAAAAAAAGAAAGTCAATACATGTATAGAAACTGAATGATCACCTACCTATTACACACTTGCAGACAGATAGTAGCGAGTCACACACAGTTGCAGATGCACAGACCCTTGCTTCATGGGGTCCAAAAGACCTTTAAGACAAAAAAAGAAAGTCAATACATGTATAGAAACTAAATGATCACTTACCTGTTACACACTTGCAGACAGATAGTAGGGAGTCACACACACAGTGGCAATGGAAAGAACCTTGGTTCATGCGGTCCGAAAAACCTGTAAGACAAAAAAAATTAGGTCAATACATGTATAGAAACTGAATGATCACTTACCTGTTACACACTTGCAGACAGAGAGTAGCGAGTCACACACAGTTGCAGATGCACAGACCCTTGGTTAATGCGGTCCGAAAAACATGTAAGACAAAAAAAGAAAGTCAATACATGTATAGAAACTGAATGATCACTTACCTGTTACACACTTGCAGACAGATAGCAGCGAGTTGCAGATGCACAGACCCTTGGTTCATGAGGTCCGAAAAACCTGTAAGACAAAAAAAATTAGGTCAATACATGTATAGAAACTGAATGATCACTTACCTGTTACACACTTGCAGACAGAGAGTAGCGAGTCACACACAGTTGCAGATGCACAGACCCTTGGTTAATGTGGTCCAAAAAACATGTAAGACAAAAAAAGAAAGTCAATACATGTATAGAAACTGAATGATCGCCTACCTGTTACACATCTGCAGACAGATAGCGAGTCACACACAGTTGCAGATGCACTGACCCTTGGTTCATGCGGTCCGAAAAACTTGTAAGACAAAAAAAGAAAGTCAATACATGTATAGAAACTGAATGATCACCTACCTGTTACACACTTGCAGACAGATTGATAGCGAGCCACACACACAGTGGCAATGGAAAGACCATTGGTTTATGCGGTCTGAAAAACCTGTAAGACAAAAAAAGAAAGTCAATACATGTATAGAAACTGAATGATCACTTACCTGTTAAACACTTGCAGACAGAGACTAGCGAGTCACACACAGTTGCAGATGCACAGACCCTTGGTTAATGTGGTCCGAAAAACTTGTAAGACAAAAAAAAGAAAGTCAATACATGTATAGAAACTGAATGATCACCTACCTGTTACACACTTGCAGACAGAGAGTAGCGAGTCACACACAGTTGCAGATGCACAGACCCTTGGTTAATGTGGTCCGAAAAACATGTAAGACAAAAAAAGAAAGTCAATACATGTATAGAAACTGAATGATCGCCTACCTGTTACACATCTGCAGACAGATAGCGAGTCACACACAGTTGCAGATGCACTGACCCTTGGTTCATGCGGTCTGAAAAACCTGTTAGACAAAAAAAAGAAAGTCAATACATGTATAGAAACTGAATTATCACCTACCTGTTACACACTTGCAGACAGATAGCGAGTCACACACAGTTGGAGATGCTCAGACCCTTGGTTCATGCGGTCTGAAAAACCTTTAAGACAAAAAAAAAAAGTCATTACATGTATAGAAACTGAATGATCACTTACCTGTTATACACTTGCAGACAGATAGTAGCGAGTCAGACAAAGTTGCAGATGCACAGACCCTTGTTTCATGTGGTCCGAAAAACCTGTAAGACAAAAAAAGAAAGTCAATACATGTATAGAAACTGAATGATCACCTACCGTTACACACTTGCAGACAGATAGATAGCGAGTCACACACAGTTGCAGATGCACAGACACTTGGTTCATGAGTTCCGAAAAACCTGTAAGACAAAAAAGAAAGTCAATACATGTATAGAAACTGAATGATCACTTACCTGTTACACACTTGCAGACAGATAGCAGCGAGTCACACACAGTTGCAGATGCACAGACCCTTGGTTCATGTGGTCCGAAAAACCTGTAAGACAAAAAAAGAAAGTCAATACATGTATAGAAACTGAATGATCACCAACCTGTTACACACTTGCAGACAGATAGTAGGAAGTCACACACAGTTGCAGATGCACAGACCCTTGGTTCATGTGGTCCGAAAGACCTTTAAGACAAAAAAAGAAAGTCAATACATGTATAGAAACTGAATGATCACCTACCTGTTACACACTTGCAGATAGATTGAAAGCGAGCCTTACACACAGTGGCAATGGAAAGACTCTTGGTTCATGCGGTCCGAAAAACCTATAAGACAAAAAAAGAAGGTCAATACATGTATAGAAACTGAATGATCACTTGCCTGTTACACACTTGCAGACAGATCGTAGCGAGTCACACACAGTTGCAGATGCACAGACCCTTGGTTTATGAGTTCCGAAAAACCTGTAAGACAAAAAAGAAAGTCAATACACGTATAGAAACTGAATGATCACTTACCTGTTACACTTGCAGACAGATAGCAGCGACTTGCAGATGCACAGACCCTTGGTTCATGAGGTCCGAAAGACCTTTAAGACAAAAAAAAGAAAGTCAATACATGTATAGAAACTGAATGATCACCTACCTATTACACACTTGCAGACAGATAGTAGCGAGTCACACACAGTTGCAGATGCACAGACCCTTGGTTCATGGGGTCCAAAAGACCTTTAAGACAAAAAAAGAAAGTCAATACATGTATAGAAACTGAATGATCACTTACCTGTTACACACTTGCAGACAGATAGTAGCGAGTCACACACAGTTGCAGATGCACAGACCCTTGCTTCATGCGTACCGAAAAACCTGTAAGACAAAAAAAGAAAGTCAATACATGTATAGAAACTGAATGATCACTTACCTGTTACACACTTGCAGACAGATAGTAGGGAGTCACACACACAGTGGCAATGGAAAGAACCTTGGTTCATGCGGTCTGAAAAACCTGTAAGACAAAAAAAGAAAGTCAATACATGTATAGAAACTGAATGATCACCTACCTGTTACACACTTCCAGACAGATAGTAGCGAGTCACACACAGTTGCAGATTCACAGACCCTTGGTTCATGTGGTCCGAAAAACCTGTAAGACAAAAAAAGAAAGTCAATACATGTATAGAAACTGAATGATCACCAACCTGTTACACACTTGCAGACAGATAGTAGGAAGTCACACACAGTTGCAGATGCACAGACCCTTGGTTCATGTGGTCCGAAAGACCTTTAAGACAAAAAAAGAAAGTCAATACATGTATAGAAACTGAATGATCACCTACCTGTTACACACTTGCAGATAGATTGAAAGCGAGCCTTACACACAGTGGCAATGGAAAGACTCTTGGTTCATGCGGTCCGAAAAACCTATAAGACAAAAAAAGAAGGTCAATACATGTATAGAAACTGAATGATCACTTGCCTGTTACACACTTGCAGACAGATCGTAGCGAGTCACACACAGTTGCAGATGCACAGACCCTTGGTTTATGAGTTCCGAAAAACCTGTAAGACAAAAAAGAAAGTCAATACACGTATAGAAACTGAATGATCACTTACCTGTTACACACTTGCAGACAGATAGTAGCGAGTCACACACAGTTGCAGATGCACAGACCCTTGCTTCATGCGTACCGAAAAACCTGTAAGACAAAAAAAGAAAGTCAATACATGTATAGAAACTGAATGATCACTTACCTGTTACACACTTGCAGACAGATAGTAGGGAGTCACACACACAGTGGCAATGGAAAGAACCTTGGTTCATGCGGTCTGAAAAACCTGTAAGACAAAAAAAGAAAGTCAATACATGTATAGAAACTGAATGATCACCTACCTGTTACACACTTCCAGACAGATAGTAGCGAGTCACACACAGTTGCAGATTCACAGACCCTTGGTTCATGGGGTCCAAAAGACCTTTAAGACAAAAAAAGAAAGTCAATACATGTATAGAAACTGAATGATCACTTACCTGTTACACACTTGCAGACAGATAGTAGCGAGTCACACACAGTTGCAGATGCACAGACCCTTGCTTCATGCATTCCGAAAAACCTGTAAGACAAAAAAAAGAAAGTCATTACATGTATAGAAACTGAATGATCGCCTACCTGTTACACATCTGCAGACAGATAGCGAGTCACACACAGTTGCAGATGCACTGACCCTTGGTTCATGCGGTCTGAAATACCTGTTAGACAAAAAAAGAAAGTCAATACATGTATAGAAACTGAATTATCACCTACCTGTTACACACTTGCAGAAAGATAGGAGCGAATCACACGCAGTTGCAGATGCATAGACCCTTGGTTCATGCATTCCGAAAAACCTGTAAGACAAAAAAAGAAAATCAATACATGTATAGAGACTGAATGATCACCTACCTGTTACACACTTGCAGAAAGATAGCGAGTCACACACAGTTGGAGATGCTCAGACCCTTGGTTCATGTGGTCCGAAAAACCTGTAAGACAAAAAAAGAAAGTCAATACATGTATAGAAACTGAATGATCACTTACCTGTTACACACTTGCAGACAGATAGCAGCGAGTCACACACAGTTGCAGATGCACAGACCCTTGGTTCATGCGGTCCGAAAAACTTGTAAGACAAAAAAAGAAAGTCAATACATGTATGGAAACTGAATGATCACCTACCTGTTACACACTTGCAGACAGATTGATAGCGAGCCACACACACAGTGGCAATGGAAAGACCATTGGTTTATGCGGTCTGAAAAACCTGTAAGACAAAAAAAGAAAGTCAAAACATGTATAGAAACTGAATGATCACTTACCTGTTAAACACTTGCAGACAGATCGTAGCGAATCACACACAGTTGTAGATGCACAGACCCTTGGTTCATGCGTTCTGAAAAACCTGTAAGACAAAAAAAAGAAAGTCAATACATGTATACAAACTGAATGATCATCTACCTGTTACACACTTGCAGACAGAGAGTAGCGAGTCACACACAGTTGCAGATGCACAGACCCTTGGTTAATGTGGTCCGAAAAACATGTAAGACAAAAAAAGAAAGTCAATACATGTATAGAAACTGAATGATCGCCTACCTGTTACACATCTGCAGACAGATAGCGAGTCACACACAGTTGCAGATGCACTGACCCTTGGTTCATGCGGTCTGAAAAACCTGTTAGACAAAAAAAAGAAAGTCAATACATGTATAGAAACTGAATTATCACCTACCTGTTACACACTTGCAGAAAGATAGGAGCGAATCACACGCAGTTGCAGATGCATAGACCCTTGGTTCATGCATTCCGAAAAACCTGTAAGACAAAAAAAGAAAATCAATACATGTATAGAAACTGAATGATCACTTACCTGTTACACACTTGCAGACAGATAGTAGGGAGTCACACACACAGTGGCAATGGAAAGAACCTTGGTTCATGCGGTCTGAAAAACCTGTAAGACAAAAAAAGAAAGTCAATACATGTATAGAAACTGAATGATCACCTACCTGTTACACACTTCCAGACAGATAGTAGCGAGTCACACACAGTTGCAGATTCACAGACCCTTGGTTCATGGGGTCCAAAAGACCTTTAAGACAAAAAAAGAAAGTCAATACATGTATAGAAACTGAATGATCACTTACCTGTTACACACTTGCAGACAGATAGTAGCGAGTCACACACAGTTGCAGATGCACAGACCCTTGCTTCATGCGTACCGAAAAACCTGTAAGACAAAAAAAGAAAGTCAATACATGTATAGAAACAGAATGATCACCTTCCTGTTACACACTTGCAGACAGATAGTAGGGAGTCACACACACAGTGGCAATGGAAAGAACCTTGGTTCATGCGGTCCGAAAAACCTGTAAGACAAAAAAAATTAGGTCAATACATGTATAGAAACTGAATGATCACTTACCTGTTACACACTTGCAGACAGAGAGTAGCGAGTCACACACAGTTGCAGATGCATAGACCCTTGGTTCATGCATTCCGAAAAACCTGTAAGACAAAAAAAAGAAAGTCATTACATGTATAGAAACTGAATGATCGCCTACCTGTTACACATCTGCAGACAGATAGCGAGTCACACACAGTTGCAGATGCACTGACCCTTGGTTCATGCGGTCTGAAATACCTGTTAGACAAAAAAAGAAAGTCAATACATGTATAGAAACTGAATTATCACCTACCTGTTACACACTTGCAGAAAGATAGGAGCGAATCACACGCAGTTGCAGATGCATAGACCCTTGGTTCATGCATTCCGAAAAACCTGTAAGACAAAAAAAGAAAATCAATACATGTATAGAGACTGAATGATCACCTACCTGTTACACACTTGCAGAAAGATAGCGAGTCACACACAGTTGGAGATGCTCAGACCCTTGGTTCATGTGGTCCGAAAAACCTGTAAGACAAAAAAAGAAAGTCAATACATGTATAGAAACTGAATGATCACTTACCTGTTACACACTTGCAGACAGATAGCAGCGAGTCACACACAGTTGCAGATGCACAGACCCTTGGTTCATGCGGTCCGAAAAACTTGTAAGACAAAAAAAGAAAGTCAATACATGTATGGAAACTGAATGATCACCTACCTGTTACACACTTGCAGACAGATTGATAGCGAGCCACACACACAGTGGCAATGGAAAGACCCTTGGTTCATGCGGTCTGAAAAACCTGTAAGACAAAAAAAGAAAGTCAAAACATGTATAGAAACTGAATGATCACTTACCTGTTAAACACTTGCAGACAGATCGTAGCGAATCACACACAGTTGTAGATGCACAGACCCTTGGTTCATGCGTTCTGAAAAACCTGTAAGACAAAAAAAAGAAAGTCAATACATGTATACAAACTGAATGATCATCTACCTGTTACACACTTGCAGACAGAGAGTAGCGAGTCACACACAGTTGCAGATGCACAGACCCTTGGTTAATGTGGTCCGAAAAACATGTAAGACAAAAAAAGAAAGTCAATACATGTATAGAAACTGAATGATCGCCTACCTGTTACACATCTGCAGACAGATAGCGAGTCACACACAGTTGCAGATGCACTGACCCTTGGTTCATGCGGTCTGAAAAACCTGTTAGACAAAAAAAAGAAAGTCAATACATGTATAGAAACTGAATTATCACCTACCTGTTACACACTTGCAGAAAGATAGGAGCGAATCACACGCAGTTGCAGATGCATAGACCCTTGGTTCATGCATTCCGAAAAACCTGTAAGACAAAAAAAGAAAATCAATACATGTATAGAAACTGAATGATCACCTACCTGTTACACACTTGCAGACAGATAGTGAGTCACACACAGTTGGAGATGCTCAGACCCTTGGTTCATGTGGTCCGAAAAACCTGTAAGACAAAAAAAGAAAGTCAATACATGTATAGAAACTGAATGATCACCTACCGTTACACACTTGCAGACAGATAGATAGCGAGTCACACACAGTTGCAGATGCACAGACACTTGGTTCATGAGTTCCGAAAAACCTGTAAGACAAAAAAGAAAGTCAATACATGTATAGAAACTGAATGATCACTTACCTGTTACACACTTGCAGACAGATAGCAGCGAGTCACACACAGTTGCAGATGCACAGACCCTTGGTTCATGTGGTCCGAAAAACGTGTAAGACAAAAAAAGAAAATCAATACATGTATAGAAACTGAATGATCACCTACCTGTTACACACTTGCAGACAGATAGCGAGTCACACACAGTTGGAGATGCTCAGACCCTTGGTTCATGTGGTCCGAAAAACCTGTAAGACAAAAAAAGAAAGTCAATACATGTATAGAAACTGAATGATCACCTACCGTTACACACTTGCAGACAGATAGATAGCGAGTCACACACAGTTGCAGATGCACAGACACTTGGTTCATGAGTTCCGAAAAACCTGTAAGACAAAAAAGAAAGTCAATACATGTATAGAAACTGAATGATCACTTACCTGTTACACACTTGCAGACAGATAGCAGCGAGTCACACACAGTTGCAGATGCACAGACCCTTGGTTCATGTGGTCCGAAAAACATGTAAGACAAAAAAAGAAAGTCAATACATGTATAGAAACTGAATGATCACCTACCTGTTACACACTTGCAGACAGAGTAGCGAGTCACACACAGTTGCAGATGCACAGGCCCTCGGTTCATGTGGTCCGAACAACCTGTAAGACAAAAAAAGAAAGTCAATACATGTATAGAAACTGAATGATCACCAACCTTTTAGTTGCAGATGCACAGACCCTTGGTTCATGTGGTCCGAAAGACCTTTACGACAAAAAAAGAAAGTCAATACATGTATAGAAACTGAATGATCACCAACCTGTAACACACTTGCAGACAGATAGTAGGAAGTCACACACAGTTGCAGATGCACAGACCCTTGGTTCATGTGGTCCGAAAGACCTTTAAGACAAAAAAAGAAAGTCAATACATGTATAGAAACTGAATGATCACCTACCTGTTACACACTTGCAGATAGATTGAAAGCGAGCCTTACACACAGTGGCAATGGAAAGACTCTTGGTTCATGCGGTCCGAAAAACCTATAAGACAAAAAAAGAAGGTCAATACATGTATAGAAACTGAATGATCACTTGCCTGTTACACACTTGCAGACAGATCGTAGCGAGTCACACACAGTTGCAGATGCACAGACCCTTGGTTCATGAGTTCCGAAAAACCTGTAAGACAAAAAAGAAAGTCAATACACGTATAGAAACTGAATGATCACTTACCTGTTACACTTGCAGACAGATAGCAGCGACTTGCAGATGCACAGACCCTTGGTTCATGAGGTCCGAAAGACCTTTAAGACAAAAAAAAGAAAGTCAATACATGTATAGAAACTGAATGATCACTTACCTGTTAAACACTTGCAGACAGATCGTAGCGAATCACACACAGTTGTAGATGCACAGACCCTTGGTTCATGCGTTCTGAAAAACCTGTAAGACAAAAAAAAGAAAGTCAATACATGTATACAAACTGAATGATCATCTACCTGTTACACACTTGCAGACAGAGAGTAGCGAGTCACACACAGTTGCAGATGCACAGACCCTTGGTTAATGTGGTCCGAAAAACATGTAAGACAAAAAAAGAAAGTCAATACATGTATAGAAACTGAATGATCGCCTACCTGTTACACATCTGCAGACAGATAGCGAGTCACACACAGTTGCAGATGCACTGACCCTTGGTTCATGCGGTCTGAAAAACCTGTTAGACAAAAAAAAGAAAGTCAATACATGTATAGAAACTGAATTATCACCTACCTGTTACACACTTGCAGAAAGATAGGAGCGAATCACACGCAGTTGCAGATGCATAGACCCTTGGTTCATGCATTCCGAAAAACCTGTAAGACAAAAAAAGAAAATCAATACATGTATAGAAACTGAATGATCACCTACCTGTTACACACTTGCAGACAGATAGCGAGTCACACACAGTTGGAGATGCTCAGACCCTTGGTTCATGCGGTCTGAAAAACCTTTAAGACAAAAAAAAAAAGTCATTACATGTATAGAAACTGAATGATCACTTACCTGTTATACACTTGCAGACAGATAGTAGCGAGTCAGACAAAGTTGCAGATGCACAGACCCTTGTTTCATGTGGTCCGAAAAACCTGTAAGACCAAAAAAGAAAGTCAATACATGTATAGAAACTGAATGATCACCTACCGTTACACACTTGCAGACAGATAGATAGCGAGTCACACACAGTTGCAGATGCACAGACACTTGGTTCATGAGTTCCGAAAAACCTGTAAGACAAAAAAGAAAGTCAATACATGTATAGAAACTGAATGATCACTTACCTGTTACACACTTGCAGACAGATAGCAGCGAGTCACACACAGTTGCAGATGCACAGACCCTTGGTTCATGTGGTCCGAAAAACCTGTAAGACAAAAAAAGAAAGTCAATACATGTATAGAAACTGAATGATCACCAACCTGTTACACACTTGCAGACAGATAGTAGGAAGTCACACACAGTTGCAGATGCACAGACCCTTGGTTCATGTGGTCCGAAAGACCTTTAAGACAAAAAAAGAAAGTCAATACATGTATAGAAACTGAATGATCACCTACCTGTTACACACTTGCAGATAGATTGAAAGCGAGCCTTACACACAGTGGCAATGGAAAGACTCTTGGTTCATGCGGTCCGAAAAACCTATAAGACAAAAAAAGAAGGTCAATACATGTATAGAAACTGAATGATCACTTGCCTGTTACACACTTGCAGACAGATCGTAGCGAGTCACACACAGTTGCAGATGCACAGACCCTTGGTTTATGAGTTCCGAAAAACCTGTAAGACAAAAAAGAAAGTCAATACACGTATAGAAACTGAATGATCACTTACCTGTTACACTTGCAGACAGATAGCAGCGACGTGCAGATGCACAGACCCTTGGTTCATGGGTTCCAAAAGACCTTTAAGACAAAAAAAGAAAGTCAATACATGTATAGAAACTGAATGATCACTTACCTGTTACACACTTGCAGACAGATAGTAGCGAGTCACACACAGTTGCAGATGCACAGACCCTTGCTTCATGCGTACCGAAAAACCTGTAAGACAAAAAAAGAAAGTCAATACATGTATAGAAACTGAATGATCACTTACCTGTTACACACTTGCAGACAGATAGTAGGGAGTCACACACACAGTGGCAATGGAAAGAACCTTGGTTCATGCGGTCTGAAAAACCTGTAAGACAAAAAAAGAAAGTCAATACATGTATAGAAACTGAATGATCACCTACCTGTTACACACTTCCAGACAGATAGTAGCGAGTCACACACAGTTGCAGATTCACAGACCCTTGCTTCATGCATTCCGAAAAACCTGTAAGACAAAAAAAAGAAAGTCATTACATGTATAGAAACTGAATGATCGCCTACCTGTTACACATCTGCAGACAGATAGCGAGTCACACACAGTTGCAGATGCACTGACCCTTGGTTCATGCGGTCCAAAAAACATGTAAGACAAAAAAAGAAAGTCAATACATGTATAGAAACTGAATTATCACCTACCTGTTACACACTTGCAGAAAGATAGGAGCGAATCACACGCAGTTGCAGATGCATAGACCCTTGGTTCATGCATTCCGAAAAACCTGTAAGACAAAAAAAGAAAATCAATACATGTATAGAGACTGAATGATCACCTACCTGTTACACACTTGCAGACAGATAGTGAGTCACACACAGTTGGAGATGCTCAGACCCTTGGTTCATGTGGTCCGAAAAACCTGTAAGACAAAAAAAGAAAGTCAATACATGTATAGAAACTGAATGATCACCTACCGTTACACACTTGCAGACAGATAGATAGCGAGTCACACACAGTTGCAGATGCACAGACACTTGGTTCATGAGTTCCGAAAAACCTGTAAGACAAAAAAGAAAGTCAATACATGTATAGAAACTGAATGATCACTTACCTGTTACACACTTGCAGACAGATAGCAGCGAGTCACACACAGTTGCAGATGCACAGACCCTTGGTTCATGTGGTCCGAAAAACGTGTAAGACAAAAAAAGAAAATCAATACATGTATAGAAACTGAATGATCACCTACCTGTTACACACTTGCAGACAGATAGCGAGTCACACACAGTTGGAGATGCTCAGACCCTTGGTTCATGTGGTCCGAAAAACCTGTAAGACAAAAAAAGAAAGTCAATACATGTATAGAAACTGAATGATCACCTACCGTTACACACTTGCAGACAGATAGATAGCGAGTCACACACAGTTGCAGATGCACAGACACTTGGTTCATGAGTTCCGAAAAACCTGTAAGACAAAAAAGAAAGTCAATACATGTATAGAAACTGAATGATCACTTACCTGTTACACACTTGCAGACAGATAGCAGCGAGTCACACACAGTTGCAGATGCACAGACCCTTGGTTCATGTGGTCCGAAAAACATGTAAGACAAAAAAAGAAAGTCAATACATGTATAGAAACTGAATGATCACCTACCTGTTACACACTTGCAGACAGAGTAGCGAGTCACACACAGTTGCAGATGCACAGGCCCTCGGTTCATGTGGTCCGAACAACCTGTAAGACAAAAAAAGAAAGTCAATACATGTATAGAAACTGAATGATCACCAACCTTTTAGTTGCAGATGCACAGACCCTTGGTTCATGTGGTCCGAAAGACCTTTACGACAAAAAAAGAAAGTCAATACATGTATAGAAACTGAATGATCACCAACCTGTAACACACTTGCAGACAGATAGTAGGAAGTCACACACAGTTGCAGATGCACAGACCCTTGGTTCATGTGGTCCGAAAGACCTTTAAGACAAAAAAAGAAAGTCAATACATGTATAGAAACTGAATGATCACCTACCTGTTACACACTTGCAGATAGATTGAAAGCGAGCCTTACACACAGTGGCAATGGAAAGACTCTTGGTTCATGCGGTCCGAAAAACCTATAAGACAAAAAAAGAAGGTCAATACATGTATAGAAACTGAATGATCACTTGCCTGTTACACACTTGCAGACAGATCGTAGCGAGTCACACACAGTTGCAGATGCACAGACCCTTGGTTCATGAGTTCCGAAAAACCTGTAAGACAAAAAAGAAAGTCAATACACGTATAGAAACTGAATGATCACTTACCTGTTACACTTGCAGACAGATAGCAGCGACTTGCAGATGCACAGACCCTTGGTTCATGAGGTCCGAAAGACCTTTAAGACAAAAAAAAGAAAGTCAATACATGTATAGAAACTGAATGATCACCTACCTATTACACACTTGCAGACAGATAGTAGCGAGTCACACACAGTTGCAGATGCACAGACCCTTGGTTCATGCGTACCGAAAAACCTGTAAGACAAAAAAAGAAAGTCAATACATGTATAGAAACTGAATGATCACCTTCCTGTTACACACTTGCAGACAGATAGTAGGGAGTCACACACACAGTGGCAATGGAAAGAACCATGGTTTATGCGGTCTCAAAAACCTGTGAGACAAAAAAAGAAAGTCAATACATGTATAGAAACTGAATGATCACCTACCTGTTACACACTTGCAGACAGATAGTAGCGAGTCACACACAGTTGCAGATTCACAGACCCTTGGTTCATGGGGTCCAAAAGACCTTTAAGACAAAAAAAGAAAGTCAATACATGTATAGAAACTGAATGATCACTTACCTGTTACACACTTGCAGACAGATAGTAGCGAGTCACACACAGTTGCAGATGCACAGACCCTTGCTTCATGCGTACCGAAAAACCTGTAAGACAAAAAAAGAAAGTCAAAACATGTATAGAAACTGAATGATCACTTACCTGTTACACACTTGCAGACAGATAGCAGCGAGTTGCAGATGCACAGACCCTTGGTTCATGAGGTCCGAAAAACGTGTAAGACAAAAAAAATTAGGTCAATACATGTATAGAAACTGAATGATCACTTACCTGTTACACACTTGCAGACAGAGAGTAGCGAGTCACACACAGTTGCAGATGCACAGACCCTTGGTTAATGTAGTCCAAAAAACATGTAAGACAAAAAAGAAAGTCAATACATGTATAGAAACTGAATGATCGCCTACCTGTTACAGATCTGCAGACAGATAGCGAGTCACACACAGTTGCAGATGCACTGACCCTTGGTTCATGCGGTCCGAAAAACTTGTAAGACAAAAAAAGAAAGTCAATACATGTATAGAAACTGAATGATCACCTACCTGTTACACACTTGCAGACAGATTGATAGCGAGCCACACACACAGTGGCAATGGAAAGACCATTGGTTTATGCGGTCTGAAAAACCTGTAAGACAAAAAAAGAAAGTCAAAACATGTATAGAAACTGAATGATCACTTACCTGTTAAACACTTGCAGATAGATCGTAGCGAATCACACACAGTTGTAGATGCACAGACCCTTGGTTCATGCGTTCTGAAAAACCTGTAAGACAAAAAAAAGAAAGTCAATACATGTATAGAAACTGAATGATCACCTACCTGTTACACACTTGCAGATAGAGAGTAGCGAGTCACACACAGTTGCAGATGCACAGACCCTTGGTTAATGTGGTCCGAAAAACATGTAAGACAAAAAAAGAAAGTCAATACATGTATAGAAACTGAATGATCGCCAACCTGTTACACATCTGCAGACAGATAGCGAGTCACGCACAGTTACAGATGCACTGACCCTTGGTTCATGCGGTCTGAAAAACCTGTTAGACAAAAAAAAGAAAGTCAATACATGTATAGAAACTGAATTATCACCTACCTGTTACACACTTGCAGAAAGATAGGAGCGAATCACACACAGTTGCAGATGCATAGACCCTTGGTTCATGCATTCCGAAAAACCTGTAAGACAAAAAAAGAAAATCAATACATGTATAGAAACTGAATGATCACCTACCTGTTACACACTTGCAGACAGATAGTAGCGAGTCACACACAGTTGCAGATTCACAGACCCTTGGTTCATGGGGTCCAAAAGACCTTTAAGACAAAAAAAGAAAGTCAATACATGTATAGAAACTGAATGATCACTTACCTGTTACACACTTGCAGACAGATAGTAGCGAGTCACACACAGTTGCAGATGCACAGACCCTTGCTTCATGCGTACCGAAAAACCTGTAAGACAAAAAAAGAAAGTCAATACATGTATAGAAACTGAATGATCACCTTCCTGTTACACACTTGCAGACAGATAGTAGGGAGTCACACACACAGTGGCAATGGAAAGAACCTTGGTTCATGCGGTCCAAAAAACCTGTAAGACAAAAAAAATTAGGTCAATACATGTATAGAAACTGAATGATCACTTACCTGTTACACACTTGCAGACAGATAGCAGCGAGTTGCAGATGCACAGACCCTTGGTTCATGAGGTCCGAAAAACGTGTAAGACAAAAAAAATTAGGTCAATACATGTATAGAAACTGAATGATCACTTACCTGTTACACACTTGCAGACAGAGAGTAGCGAGTCACACACAGTTGCAGATGCACAGACCCTTGGTTAATGTGGTCCAAAAAACATGTAAGACAAAAAAGAAAGTCAATACATGTATAGAAACTGAATGATCGCCTACCTGTTACAGATCTGCAGACAGATAGCGAGTCACACACAGTTGCAGATGCACTGACCCTTGGTTCATGCGGTCCGAAAAACTTGTAAGACAAAAAAAGAAAGTCATTACATGTATAGAAACTGAATGATCACTTACCTGTTAAACACTTGCAGACAGATCGTAGCGAATCACACACAGTTGTAGATGCACAGACCCTTGGTTCATGCGTTCTGAAAAACCTGTAAGACAAAAAAAAGAAAGTCAATACATGTATAGAAACTGAATGATCACCTACCTGTTACACACTTGCAGACAGAGAGTAGCGAGTCACACACAGTTGCAGATGCACAGACCCTTGGTTAATGTGGTCCGAAAAACATGTAAGACAAAAAAAGAAAGTCAATACATGTATAGAAACTGAATGATCACCTACCTGTTACACACTTGCAGACAGATAGCGAGTCACACACAGTTGGAGATGCTCAGACCCTTGGTTCATGCGGTCTGAAAAACCTTTAAGACAAAAAAAAGAAAGTCATTACATGTATAGAAACTGAATGATCACTTACCTGTTACACACTTGCAGAAAGATAGTGAGTCACACACAGTTGCAGATGCACAGACCCTTGGTTCATGCGGTCCGAAAAACTTGTAAGACAAAAAAAGAAAGTCAATACATGTATAGAAACGGAATGATCACCTACCAGTTATACACTTGCAGACAGATAGTAGCGAGTCAGACAAAGTTGCAGATGCACAGACCCTTGTTTCATGTGGTCCGAAAAACCTGTAAGACAAAAAAAGAAAGTCAATACATGTATAGAAACTGAATGATCACTTACCGTTACACACTTGCAGACAGATAGATAGCGAGTCACACAGTTGCAGATGCACAGACCCTTGGTTCATGTGGTCCGAAAGACCTTTGAGACAAAAAAGAAAGTCAATACATGTATATAAACTGAATGATCACCTACCTGTTACACACTTGCAGACAGATTGATAGCGAGCCACACACACAGTGGCAATGGAAAGACCCTTGGTACATGCAGTCCGAAAAACCTGTAAGACAACAAAAAATACATGTATAGAAACTGAATGATCCCTTACCTTTTACACACTTACCTTACCTGTTACCACACTTACCTGAGCCACACACGGTGTATACAGCCAACAATAGTCTGTCCATTGCAACTATCAGGAAGGGGGGAGCCATTGGTCCAGAAAGCGTGTAAGACAAAAAAAAAGGCAAAACATGTATAGAAACTGAACGATCACTTCCCTGTTACAGAGTTGCAGAATGATGGACAGCGAACCATACACCGTTGCAGATGCACAGACCCTTCTCAGCTGGATCCACCATTAGGATGGAGGAGGGGGGTGGGGTCATGGGGTCCAAAAAGCCTGTAAGACCATAAAGAAAGTCAATACATGTATGGAAATGAATGATCACTTATATGTTACAGAGTTGCAGAACACACAGTTCAGATAGTGAGCCACACAGTTGCCGATGAAAATACATTTGTTGGGTTGATGGGGTTCCTGAGAACCTGTAACACAAAAAAGAAAGTCAATACATGTATAGAA
This sequence comes from Salminus brasiliensis, assembly GCF_030463535.1. NCBI lineage: Eukaryota > Metazoa > Chordata > Actinopteri > Characiformes > Bryconidae > Salminus > Salminus brasiliensis. The sequence goes on along the minus strand of NC_132881.1, from coordinate 9,858,905 downwards.
ACTGAATATAGTGAGGCCCATGGGGTAGTCTTGGAAAGGAGAGTGGGATTCGTTCCCAGACCTAATGTGAGAAACTGTACATGAACTGAACAAACATAACGTAAAGAGATGTTAAGGGGTCCAGCTGTGTCTGCATTTCATCCATAAGGAATCATCATTAGCCCCCACCATTACTTACATGGTCTACGTGCTGCAGACATCCTGCATATGAGAAAAGTCTAACAACATATGACGTATAGTAGGGTATAAAACATAAGGTATTCCTTTGTCTGGGAGAGAGAGAAGAGGGGCACCCAGAATTGGCAGACTCCCTCCACATTGTACTTTTGATTGGAATAAAATGTTTCATTGTTACAACTGAAAGACGGTGGTCACGAGTCTCCTTTCAAAAGAAGTCCTCCGAAGAAGAAGTAGAAGAACCACGACAAAGTTTATTGAGGTACCTGCTGGAACAGCCTGACAAAAGTGTGTTGCAATAATCTAACCGTGAGGTTAAGTGTGTACTAGCTTTTCTGCATCCTGTAGAAAAGGAATTTCTTAGTTTGGCAATGTAGGCTGTCCTAGTTATCTAGCTATATGTTGCTGAAATGATAGATCCTAAACAAATAAGACACCAAGATTTGTAGCTGCTGGACCCAGAATAATGCAAAAAAACAGCCAAGTCTAACATTTAGAGTTTTCTTCTAGTGTTTTTCAGACCTAAAAAGAGAACCTATGTTTTGTTACTGTTAAGGAGAACGAAGTCATGTGGCATCCAGAGTACATCCTTTACACAGTAACTCTAGATTAAAGAAAATTGAGGACTATCAGGTTTGGCTGATATATAGAGCAGTGTCCTCTGCATCTGTAAGTTAACATCCTGTCTGCTTATAACTGCCCTGTGGTAACATCTATAATGTAAATAATAGATGCCCTTAAATAGAGCATTGTGGAACTCCATATCGGACATCTGTGTAATTTAGAAATACGGACTGATAGGGTTCGTTTAGATATGATTTGAACCACAATAGGGCTGTTTCTGTGATTTCAACCATGTTCTCTAATCTTTCAAAGAGTGTTATCTATAGTGTCAAAGGCTATGAATTTACTATTGTTAAAAGAGGTCTGATTATAATTGGGAGTAATTTGGTCAGTATTTTAAAGGGAATCGGGTCGAGTGTACAGGTTGTAAAATTTACTGAGGAAATAGTTTTTTGTTAGTTCTGGCTGTGGAAGTGAGTAGAAGACTTCCAGCCTTTGTTCTGCAACTAACATTTTAACTCATGTTCTAAATCAGCTACACCAGGTGACAACAAATCCAACACTCCTTAATAGCAAACATGGCTGTCAAATGTTTTCTATATTATTATTAAAATTTTATTATAAAAATATTACTGGTTAAGGTAGTAGGGATCTGGGGTTGAGAATCTGCCTGGCATACCTGACTTACGTTGTATATTTAACAGTCTAAATTTAAATTTATTTGTGGAAGTTAGTGGTACTGGTAAGAATTGATACGTAGGTTTCCTTTTTTTCCCCCCTAAGATTGTTAAAACCAATTTTCTGTTCTCAATATATGCTCGATACTGCAGGGTTTGTTTAAATGTGAGCAAGTGATACTAATATTACGTTTTTAATACAAGCAGAGAAAGTGAAGAACAAATGGTTTGAATATAGTAAATCATCACTTACCTGACAGAATGGACAGAGTACAGAATGTCAAACCTGCAGTCAGCAGTGGAGCGTGAAGAGTCAGCTGAATGGCTTGCTTCCTCGATCCTGGCGTCTGTTTTCTTCCAAACGGTGTCTGGAATTTAGTGTACTAGAGGTCTTCCAGGCCACAGGTACCGCAGCATTACTCTTTGGGCCCCGATATTTAATAGGGTCTTACAATAAAATCTCCAACAATGAGAACACTGTCTGGAGTAGTTGCCCTCTCTGCTGGAGCATGCAGAGCCATAGACAAAGTTGATAGAGACCCAGTTGCTTCAGCGTTGAACAATATCTCTCTCAGCAAATCGCTCAAAGAAAAAAATAAATATACATCAGCCCACCTTAGGCCTTCCACTTTTTTTTGTTTTTCTTTTTTCTGGCCCAGGGAGAAAAAGGAAATTGCGCAATATGAAGAGGTGGTCAGAGTTAGGGGACCTGTCAATAATAGGTGCCTTTCTCACACTTTTCTACATCTGTTGAAGAAAAAATTAAGAAAATTAACTCATTAACTACTGTAAATGCAGTGTCTTGTCTGTTTATGATACTGAACATGTATACATCACTCTGTATTTAAAAGTGAAAATTAATTAGAACATTTTTGTGTACGATGTAAGCTAATTACAAAAAATGCTAATGGGTACAATACACACAGTGCAGCATACGGAATGATGAAGCATCTGGTGCTAAGGTAGTGGTATGGGGGCCCCAAATGACAATCTGCTTAGGGCCCCATAAAGTCTTGGGCTGGCCCTGGTCACGCTGATGCTCCCAGTGCCTCTCCATGGCCACCATCCTCGAAAGTAAACACAGAAGTTAGTTAGTGAGATAATGTCTTAAAAGCTGTGAGGGAGAAAGGAGGTGTAGTGTGGAGTGGAAGCAACATTTCCTTGTTTCCATACATGTCGAAGAAGCTGGTTGAGAGGAGGAAAACGTTCTGATTGGCGAAACAGCTGCTGCGTGACAAGAAAGTGAGGTTTCCTGCAGCGCTCCAGTTTGCGTGGAAGAGGAGAAACAAAGTTTGACGTCACAACAGAAGCTGTCAAGTTCATCAAGAAGCAAGTTACTGATGGAGAATAAACTATAAAACATCCACTAGCACAAGGAGACCGAGAGTTATGATTGGTCTGGATAGCTTTGTGTAGCTGTTTAGGCTATAACCTAGTAGACGTCTCAGACATTCCACTGACCCAAGTTAAGTTCTCTTCTTTTTTTTCTTCCTTTTTTCTCTTTGTTGTTAGTTTTGTGGACATGAATTTAACAAGAAGAGAATCCTCAGCTGGCTACTGGAGACATTTTTCTGTTCATGTTCTCTCCTCTGCTGTGGAGAAAAGATTTTTGTTGGCCTGTGTTGGCTATGTTGGTTCTATTTAGAATTACAGGTATCCTAATAATGTTCACTGGTACAAAAGCAGTATATATTTTGAAATTAGGAAGGTCAGATCTTATTTTGGTCCATAGGAGTTTGAACTTTGCTGAGAGAGTATAAGGATAGTAATGGTAGAGTTATTTATATAGAAGCCAATATAAATGGGGGGGGGGGGGGGGGGGGGAATAACACTGTGTAATATCTATGCTCCTAACATGGAGGATCCATCTTTCTTTCATGGAGTTAATAAATTGGGAAATGCCCAAGGACAAATGCTTTTGGCAGGACTTCAATTAGGTCTTAAATGGGATATTAGATAAAAGTAAATAATCAGGTACCTCAACGCTGAAGGATAGAGCTGCCATTCACATGCTGATGATGGACAATGACCTGATTCAATCCTAGAAACCAGGAATGCACATTTTACTACCACTGCCATAATTCCTACCCAAGACTTGACCTTGATTTTGATCTCCCAGAGTCTAACCAATAATATCATTGATAGCACTATCACTGCTATTTCCCTGTCGGACCATGCACCTGTTTAGCTTTGTGTGAATATACATTCAGACAGGCTTAGAAGAGGTAGATGGAGAATGAACACATCTATACTACATATGTCTGAAAACCTGTATTAGACCTGATCAATATTCAGCACTAAATGAAGCCACCCCCGCAGGTTATAAATATGTACATAGCCCTAGATTATCAGGCAGAGGAGGTGGAGTATGCATAATCTACCAGAAAACGCTTGATATTCAAAAACACTATAAAATTCACTTTGTTTGAGATTCTCTACATTAATATATCAAATCCAGCCACAAATAAAAATACATTCACACTATTATTTGTAGGCCTCCAGCATCACACTCTGAATTTTTAAAAGAATTGAGTGGTTTTGCTGGCAGTGTGCAACAAGTTATAATAGTAGGAGACTTTAATATTCATTTTGAAAAAGCAGACGATCCATTAACAAAGGCCCTTGCATCGATCTTAGATAACTGTAACTGGACCCACACATTACTGTAATCATACCCTAGATTTAGTCCTGACCCTGGGTGTTAGCATTGATAATCTAAATATTCTACCTCAAGCTTAGTAACATCAGACCATTATCTAATCTCCTATGAGCTACATCTTAGGCAAAATGTTAATTTGGCCCCTTGCCACTTTCTAAAGCATGCAATAACCCAATGGCCACTGTACAGTTTACTAAAAACCTCCCAGACCTACCGACCTTAGCTTACACTCCGTCAGATTAAACATAGCTAGATAGATTAACAAACGGTCTTTAAAATACCCTTCAATTAACCGTAGACAAAGTGGCTCCGCTCGCACAGTGGTACAATGATCAAACTCGTACCTTAAAACAAACAGCGCAGAAACTAGAGTGAAAATGGTGGACAACCCAACTAGAGTGTTCCACTCTGCCTGGAAGGACAGCCTTAGTCAATATAGAAAGGGACTCATTAAATCTCTCTCAGCGTATTTGGCCTCACTGATCGATAATTACAAAAACAATCCCAGAGTATTTTTAGTGAGATCTCTAAACTTACTAAAAGCCAGGAAGATACTCAACCCCAGATTCCAGCTTCTTTAATCAGTAATGTTTTTATTTTAATAATAAAATAGAAAGCATTAAACAACAACTCCAACACTCCTTATTAAATCAAACATTTGACCTTAAATCAAAATTGCCTGGTATAGCTGCTTTAGAACATAACTTGGTTGTAGAATAAAGGCTGGAAGCCTTCTACCCACTTCCACAGCCAGAACTAGAAAAAGATTTCCTCAGCAAATTGCACAACCTGTACACTTGACCCAATTCCCTCTAAAATACTATAAGAAATACTCCCAATTATAATCAGACCTCTTTTAACAATAGTAAATTCATCCCTTAGCTTAGGGCATGTACCCAAAACCCTTAAATTAGCAGTCATGAAACCTTTAATTAAGAAACCAAATCTCCTAGTCCATTCATGAATAAGAAATTCATATCTGGATTCAGACCCCATCGTAGCGCAGAGACAGCCCTAGTGAAGATTACAAAGATCTTTCTTGCCTTTGATCAAGGCTACGTATCTTTATTAGCCCTACTAGACCGCAGTGCAGCCTTTGATACAATAGTTCACACTATTCTACTAGAAAGATTAGAAAAAATGGTTGGAATCACAGGAACAGCCCTACCGTGGTTCAAATCATATTTAAGGGAACACTATCAGTTTATAAAGATAAAAGATTTATCATCAAATTACACAAGTAAGATATGGAGTTCCACAATACTCTATTTTAGGACTGCTATTATTTACATTATACATGTACCATGTATACCACTGGGCAGTTATAATTTCCATTGCCATTGCAGATGACACACAGCTGTATATATCAGCCCAACATGTTGATAAATTCAGATTAAAGAAAATGGAGGACTGTGTAAAGGATATAAAACTCTGGATGTCACATAACTTCTTTCTTCTTAACAGTAACAAAACAGAAGTTCTCCTTTTAGGTCCAAAACACACTAGAAATAAACTACTACTCCTGGTCCAGCAACTAAAAATCATTTGACTGAAAAAAGATTTGAATAAAGTAAATCATCACTTACCTGACTGGCGTGACTGGGTAAGGTCTTGGTGTAGCACCTTCTCGATGTTTTCGGAGAGCACAACAGATTCCAGGCAGCAGAGGTGAAGCCTTTCTCTGTGATAGAGGACCGGACGTCATACCCAATTTCATCACTTTAACTGGTGGTACTATTTCCACATATTTCTCAGACTAAGAGAAGCTTCATTTGCAAACACTAGTAAATGAAACTTCACAGAAATTAATCGGGCTGTCTTACTAATGAGCTAAAAAACACAGTCACTTAAAATCCAAGCACATTTGAGTTTGAGAACCTTGAGTTTGGAAAGCTCAGCCAACTTAGTTTGATATTGGATCATTAGATATTCACTTTGCCCCTCCTCTCACTCACAAACAATGTCCTAAAATCTCAAACATGACTTTAAAAAAAACGATGGAGAACAGAGAAACTACACTCATTATATTTCCTCAACATTTCCAGTCTTTCCATTTGGACAAGGATATTTAATCAGAATAGCCAGAATTCCTGCAACAGGTGCTGTTGATGGTAAAAGACAAAAACAAAATGTGCACTTTTAGCACTTTAGAGGTTCTAAACATGCATGTAGTGCATTTTCATAATGAATAAATCACTACTGTGACACTATCGTACAATATGCCTATTTTAACCATTTTAATGTAATATTGTTCCAGTTAAACATCCATAAAGCATATAAATCCAAAATCAGCTGTAGTGTAGAGAGACATCTGAAATATACTACTACCCTTAGAATAGCCAGATCACAATATACAAAACAAGTACTTAAGAGAGCCTGCAGATTTCTTGTGGACTGCTCACTAGTGCTTGAAGGTGGGTAAAATTTTGTCTGTACTCACCCTCTTATTAACGGTACTTACTTGAAGTCCATAGAACCAACCCAAAACATAGGAGTTGGAAAGCTCTCACAAAGTGGTTTGTATTTCAGACATCTTTCTTTCTGATAACAGTTTATAATCCTGGGTGTTTCCTTGTGAAAGGAAAGTCTGAACCATGGAAATCCCTGGTTTGAGTTGCTGAGAGTCAATTCAGGAGTGATACATTTGTCTTCTGTGTGTAAAGTTTATCCCAATGTCCATTAGAAGAGCAAGTTAGTTGTAAGGACTGCAAATAGAGAAACAAACAAACAGAAAACAAGACAAAAGTGAAGCTTTCTGCAAAAGCAAAACAGCACAAAACCTCCTGAAGCCACATCTAAACCACCTTGCTGCTTCATAGTTCCCTCCCTTTTGGCTTGTAACCTGGCCTACTTCCAATATACTGCCACATAGTGGATGGAGTAGGAATTACCATTAAAAAAGGTCACAACACTGGAGTCAAACGAGTGTCAGCTATGGCTTCAAGTAGGCCTAAGTTTTAGGATTTTTTTTATGCCAATATAGAAAATAGACAATAGGCAAGTGGTTTAAAGATCCAACCACAACAGGCCCAATGAGACCTAAAGAACCAGCACAACAGGCCCAATGATAATGATAATTACAAATCAATACACATAACCAATCATCAAAATTATTGCATTTTCAACTAAAAAAAACATTCTGTTAATAGTCATATCTCATATGAAGACTTTTGTATCCTTTGAAAAGAACTAAATCTGGCATGTGTGACTGTGTCCTATAAATACTTATAAATAAATGAACACATTGTAAGGTGAATGCTGTGCCAAGGTCCTGCACAATTGTTTCTTATTTTAGTGACAAATAAATAGCAATTTAATACAACTATTTTACAAAGTTAGTGAGATAATGTTTACATCAATCCTGATGCTTTAAATCTCTCCCACATGGTGAGGTATACAGTTGATTTATTTAACAATGGTATCAGATCAGTACTGTGTATCGATCAATAAGTTTATGTATTGGTATCGATTATGTATGGTGTATCTGTAATTGTAACATATAGGAAACAGCATATGACAGCATTATTGTAAGGCATTTCTGGCAACTTCACTGGTTAATAGAATATGCCTACACTGATAAATCCCCTTAAGTTGCACCCTGATTGGTGAATGTTTAGCATGTCAAATGTATGCTTGAATGTGATTGGCTAATACCAACCACAATAATTGACATATCAAGTCCTCTGGTCAGACTATTATAGAACAGGCTAAAGATGCAGCATGTAAAATTGTAGGTTGACTGGATGAATGGTTTCTAAGAGTTATGTACTATTGGCCTCGCTTTCTTGTGACAAATGTCCACCAAACTTGACATACCCCCTCAAAATAATGTGCTGAACAGATTTTGTTAAAATGGGCTTGTTCAAAGTCAAAGTGTTCAAAAGGTACAAGTTATTCCTTATAATTATTATTAATTATAAATATTGCAGGTATTTTGCTAACAGATGTGTGAGGATTGGCAAAAAAATTCTTGAAGTAGAAAGGATCAAGAAATTACCCCCCCCCCCCCAAAAAAAAAAAAAAAAAAAGAATTTTGTGTGTAGGACACAGATGCTACAGACCAGATGCTATTGAATGAAAACGCTTAATGCTTTGTTGTAACGCCACCATCAGGCCAGTGAATGTCATTTTTCTTGAAGCTGCTGTAACTTTGTTGTGTCCATATGCAATGTGTTTAATGCATATATTAAACAAATTCGTTGTTACGGATTTAGGACACTGGGGGGCACTAGTGGACTGTTTGAGGTAAGAGAAAGAAGAGAGGAAAGGAGGAGAAGAATAAACAAAATAGTAAGCTCTCTGTTCCATAATCGTGTGTGGTTAATGTCTGACTCTGAACGACAAGCAACACAACAAAGTGGCGACGAGAGAAGGAGTGAAGATACAGACATGGCTCTGCTCTCCTTGCAACCTCCTGCTGTGTTCCTGGACTGCCCAGGCAACCCGACAATTCCATTTGCTACTTGGAAAATGCTATTCGATAACTATCTGCTTGCTGTCGGGGGAGGCGAGTTTCCTGCCGAGAGGAAGAGAGCCTTGCTTATTCACTGCTTGGGAACGGAGGGTAACCGAATCTACAGCACCTTACCACTCGAAAAAGATGACTATGAGGGCTCAGTAAAGGCTTTGGAGAAGCACTTCAGTCCAAAACTAAACATTGTCGCAGAAAGATACCGCTTTAGGCAAAGAGCACAAGCTGTAGGTGAGTCAATTGATCACTATGTCGCAGCATTGCGTGAACTGGTAAAAAATGTCAGTTTGGAGCTATGGAGGATGAGATGCTTCGGGATCAAATTGTAGAGAAAACAAACAGTTCCCGCATCCGTGAAAGACTTTTAATGGAAGAAGGTTTGACACTGGATAAAACTCTGGATGTAGCCAGGCGTACTGAAGCCGCTATAGCTGTTAGCGATTTCTGTGACTGATACAAAGCCCGTTGCTGCTGTGCAAGTGCAAAAGAAGGCACGTAACCCAAAAAAAAACCTGCTCGTAAAACTGATGGTGCGAGGTCATGCTACCGGCGTGGTGCTGCTGAGCACAAAGCAAATGACAAGTCGTGCCCTGCAACAAACTCTAAATGCAAGTCATGTGGAAAATTGGGACACTTCTCAAGAGTATGCAAGTCCTCTCGAAAGCCAGTTAATGAAGTGACTGTGCCTGAAATGTGTGTTTTAAGTGTTGAAAATAATTTCACTGTTGATGCAATTAAACTAATGTGCCCTGTTACCATCACTCTACCAAATACTACTGCTGCATGTAATGTAAAATTGCTAGTTGATACAGGATCTGGCGTTTCTATACTGCCTAATAGTATTTACAATGCTAATTTTAGCTCAGTTAAACTGCATAATCCAAAAGTGCAGCTTGTGACGTATTCTAAGGAAAAACTGAATGTGATAGGATGTCTTAGAGCTGACGTTACTCACAATGGTAGTACTGCCTCTACTGACTTTTACATAGTGAAGACAGGGACACCTGTACTGGGCATGGACCTGGTTACTGCTCTCCAGCTGCAGATTAAAGGAGGACAGTTACTAACACAGGCGTCGGAAATCTGTGCAACGCTCCACCAAGCCAAAGCTCCATCTACTCACTTTGAACATGATGGTGGGTCACCTGCCACGTTCGGATGTGCGAGAAACTTCGTGCACAAAGTGAAGCTCCGGCCTGATGTGAAGCCTGTACGACAGAACCTCCGACACTTACCTCTCTCAGTTCGCGATGCTGTCTCCGAGGAACTCAAGGACCTGGAAAAACACGGCATAATTGAGAAAATTGATGCGTCTGAATGGGTCTCTCCAATTGTGGTCACCAAAAAAGAGAACTGGTGGCATACGCATGTGTGTTGACCTGAGGGAACTTAACAAGGCTGTGATTAGGGATAGCCATCCATTGCCACTGATTGAGGACATTCTGTCAGAACTGCGTGGCGCCGTGATGTTCTCAACTCTGGATTTGAAATCTGCTTACCATCAACTGACGCTGCATGAAGAGAGTAGGGGGCTCACTGCTTTCATTACACATGAAGGACTGTACCGGTACTGCAGAGTCCCATATGGACTGTGTTCAGCCCCAGCAGCTTTCCAAAAGATGATGATGCAGATTCTCAGTGGCATGAAGGGGGTGCAATGCTACCTTGATGACGTCATTACATATGGATCGTCAGAGGCGGAGCATGACGCCAACCTGAGTGCGGTGTTGCGCAAAATCAATGATGCTGGACTGAAGCTCAATGTTAACAAATGCCAACTCCGGCAAACCACACTAAGCTTCCTTGGTCAAAAGATTGGACCAGAGGGTCTGCTGCCAGATGACTCTCATGTTGCTGCTATTCTGAATGCACCGTCCCCTTCCGATCCTGCAACCTTGCGCTCTTTCCTTGGCCTGAGTGCATGGTACAGCAAGTTTGTGCCAAATTACGCAACTGTCGTTGAGCCCATGAGAGCTCTTCTTTGAAAAGATTGTTCATTTCACTGGAACAAGACAGCTCAAGCAGCATTTAAGCAAGTCAAGCAGTTGATTGTGCATAGCACTGCACTGGTGATGTTTGACCCCAGTAAGTCAACCATTGTTTCAACAGATGCCTCAGACTATAGGGTAGGTGCAGTCTTGACTCAGATGGACAGTAACGAGACTCCCACTGCCTGAAACTGACACTGCATACGCAGAAGAGATTGAGTCAGTGGCTGCCATACTCACTGACCTGAGTGCTGTGTCTGAGGAAGACTTCCGTTCAGAATGTAATGACTGTCCAGTGTATTGTTGGGTATTGTGCGTACCAAACAACGCCTTAGAGAGTTGTACTGGTGGCCCAAAATGGACTCTCAGATAGAAATATGCATTAAGAACTGCTCAACCTGCCAACAGAATGACAAGACAACTGTCACCCATGATGCTCCACTGCAACCAGTTCCCCTACCAGCTGCTGCTTGGGAAAAGGTGTCCGTAGACATCATAGGCCCATTTGAGAAAGCTCCTCCTGATTGTAGATTTGCCATATCACTGGTAGATTACTTTAGTAAATGGCCTGAAGTAGCGTTTGCTCACCGCGTTGACACAGCTACTATTATACAGTTCCTGACTGCCCTTTTCTCTCGAGAAGGAATCCCAAAGACGCTGATAAGTGACAATGGTCCTCAATTTCTCTCTGCTGAGTTTGCTGACTTTCTCAAAGAGAGTGGAATACAACACCTGAGATCTTCAGTGTACTACCCAAGAGCTAATGGAGAAGTTGAGAGATTCAACAGAAGCGTTAAGGACTGCTTACAGACTGCATCCATTCAAGGAGAACCCTGGAAGTCATTCCTGAGAACTTACCTGAGGGACTACAGAGACACTCCTCATTCAACCACTGGAGTATCCCCATCAGAACTGCTCCATGGCCGGCGAATGAGAACAAAGCTACAGGTGATCGATATGCCTGCCCCACTAACAGAGAAGAAAGCGATGCGAGAAAGAGTGGGGAGTAAACAACAGAAAATGAAAGCGTACACCGATCAGCAAAGACATGCCAAGTCTTCCAACTTCCGGCCTGGTGACAAAGTGAGGGTGAGGAAACCATGGAAAGTGAAGAAAGGAGAACTGAAGTTTTCTAAACCTAGAACTATCGTGACAAAGAAAGGACCGGATACATACTTGTTGGATGATGGAAGAACCTGGAACTCCTCACATCTGTCCGTACTTCCCAACTTGAGCACAGATGTGGATTCTGATAGGGCAATGGACTGTACTGATACAGGGACTGACCAAATAACTAACTCTGACTCGGTTAGCCAGTCCAGACCTGTCAGAATTAGAAATGCACCTAGCTGGACTAAAGATTTTGTTATGGAATGATCATAAAATGTGATTTACAATATTCAGGTTTTAGTTAAAGCGTTACTGTTACATTAATAATACTGTCAGGTTCTTCTGAGTTACAAGAAGTATTCTTTGTTCAAGAGGGAAGATGTGTCCATATGCAATGTGTTTAATGCATATATTAAACAAATTCGTTGTTACGGATTTAGGACACTGGGGGGCACTAGTGGACTGTTTGAGGTAAGAGAAAGAAGAGAGGAAAGGAGGGGAAGAATAAAAAAAATAGTAAGCTCTCTGTTCCATAATCGTGTGTGGTTAATGTCTGACTCTGAACGACAAGTCAACACAACAAGCGCCTGTCTAGTAAACAGGAGATCCTGGCTTGGAATCCCAGCGGTGCCTCTTCCTTGGGTAATCTTTAATCAGTAACTGCTACAATGAGTAAATCAACCCTTTTTTTATTGGCGTCAGACTATGACTAACAGTATGCAGAGCTTTGGTGTGTGCTTAGACTTGCAGATAATCATCAGACCACTGGGATTTACATATGCACAGTAAATGTATTATTTGCCTCAAATATTAGCAGCACTACTGTTATTTTATAGGAAGGTTGGCCAAGGAACCAATTTCTTCACCTGGGCTCTGTGTCACAGTGGATAGCGTGTTGGTCTTCTAGATAAATAGCTGGAGCAATTCAAAGGTTGTGGGTTCAAGTCCCACCAGAGTCGAGAGTGTTTCCTCTTCTTTATAGCTCTGTCTACTACCTTTTTGTACTTTTATTTGCAAGATTTTCTCTAGTCTTTTTACCTAATTAATAGCAATTTCAAACTTTCAGAAATATTCTGTTTGATGTTGGGGTATTGGAACATATTTGTGCTGCAGAAGATTCTGCATGTATTTGTGAAAAGTGAGATGAAGCAGTTTGAAATGTAGGATTTTAGCCTTTTCTGAATCAGAATGATGTTTGCTGATCCATTAAAAGATGTTTAAACGGAACCTGAAGGGTAAACAAAAGATGCTAAGTTTTGTGTGTACATTCTGCGTGACAAGGTCTAGTACTCTGTACATGTATATGATAGGTTTAAGCAATTGAGACAAGCTTTCAGAGTTGATGTTATTTGTTTCTGGAAAATGCAGAGGTTCCTAATCAGGGAAGTTGTTTTTGCTGTCTGTGTAAAGTTTGTATGCAAGAGAATGTTTTTGAGTTTGCCTGAAGCTATATTGTATTGATATAAAAAACGAGTCACGTAGGGTGCCGTGGCTTAGTTGGTTATAGCGCCTGTCTAGTAAACAGGAGATCCTGGGTTCGCATCCCAACGGTGCCTTTTCCTTGGGTAATCTTTAATCAGTAACTGCTACAATGAGTAAATCAACCCTTTTTTTTATTGGCGTCAGACTATGACTAACAGTATGCAGAGCTTTGGTGTGTGCTTAGACTTGCAGATAATCATCAGACCACTGGGATTTACATATGCATAGTAAATTCATTATTTGCCTCAAATATTAGCAGCACTACTGTTATTTTATAGGAAGGTTGGCCAAGGAACCAATTTCTTCACCTGGGCTCTGTGTCACAGTGGATAGCGCATTGGATTGCTAGATGAATAGCTGGAGCAATTCAAAGGTTGTGGGATTGAGTCCCACCAGAGTCAAGAGTGTTTCCTCTTCTTTATAGCTCTGTCTACTACCTTTTAGTACTTTTATTTGCAAGATTTTCTCTAGTCTTTTTACCTAATTAATAGCAATTTCAAACTTTCAGAAATATTCTGTTTGATGTTGGGGTATTGGAACATATTTGTGCTGCAGAAGATTCTGCATGTATTTGTGAAAAGTGAGATGAAGCAGTTTGAAATGTAGGATTTTAGCCTTTTCTGAATCAGAATGATGTTTGCTGATCCATTAAAAGATGTTTAAACGGAACCTGAAGGGTAAACAAAAGATGCTAAGTTTTGTGTGTACATTCTGCGTGACAAGGTCTAGTACTCTGTACATGTGTATGATAGGTTTAAGCAATTGAGACAAGCTTTCAGAGTTGATGTTATTTGTTTCTGGAAAATGCAGAGGTTCCTAATCAGGGAAGTTTTTTTTGCTGTCTGTGTGAAGTTTGTATGCAAGAGAATGTTTTTGAGTTTGCCTGAAGCTATATTGTGTTGATATAGAAAGCCGCTCAGGTAGGGTGCCGTGGCTTAGTTGGTTATAGCGCCTGTCTAGTAAACAGGAGATCCTGGGTTCGCATCCCAACGGTGCCTTTTCCTTGGGTAATCTTTAATCAGTAACTGCTACAATGAGTAAATCAACCCTTTTTTTTATTGGCGTCAGACTATGACTAACAGTATGCAGAGCTTTGGTGTGTGCTTAGACTTGCAGATAATCATCAGACCACTGGGATTTACATATGCATAGTAAATTCATTATTTGCCTCAAATATTAGTAGCACTACTGTTATTTTATAGGAAGGTTGGCCAAGGAACCAATTTCTTCACCTGGGCTCTGTGTCACAGTGGATAGCGCATTGGATTGCTAGATGAATAGCTGGAGCAATTCAAAGGTTGTGGGATTGAGTCCCACCAGAGTCAAGAGTGTTTCCTCTTCTTTATAGCTCTGTCTACTACCTTTTAGTACTTTTATTTGCAAGATTTTCTCTAGTCTTTTTACCTAATTAATAGCAATTTCAAACTTTCAGAAATATTCTGTTTGATGTTGGGGTATTGGAACATATTTGTGCTGCAGAAGATTCTGCATGTATTTGTGAAAAGTGAGATGAAGCAGTTTGAAATGTAGGATTTTAGCCTTTTCTGAATCAGAATGATGTTTACTGATCCATTAAAAGATGTTTAAACGGAACCTGAAGGGTAAACAAAAGATGCTAAGTTTTGTGTGTACATTCTGCGTGACAAGGTCTAGTACTCTGTACATGTATATGATAGGTTTAAGCAATTGAGACAAGCTTTCAGAGTTGATGTTATTTGTTTCTGGAAAATGCAGAGGTTCCTAATCAGGGAAGTTGTTTTTGCTGTCTGTGTGAAGTTTGTATGCAAGAGAATGTTTTTGAGTTTTCCTGAAGCTATATTGTGTTGATATAAAAAACCAGTCAGGTAGGGTGCCGCGGCTTAGTTGGTTATAGCGCCTGTCTAGTAAACAGGAGATTCTGGGTTCGAATCCCAGCGGTGCCTTTTCCTTGGGTAATCTTTAATCAGTAACTGCTACAATGAGTAAATCAACCCTTTTTTTATTGGCGTCAGACTATGACTAACAGTATGCAGAGCTTTGGTGTGTGCTTAGACTTGCAGATAATCATCAGACCACTGGGATTTACATATGCATAGTAAATTTATTATTTGCCTCAAATATTAGCAGCACTACTGTTATTTTATAGAAAGGTTGGCCAAGGAACCAGTTTCTTCACCTGGGCTCTGTGGTGCAATGGATAGCGCATTGGACTTCTAGATAAATAGCTGGAGCAATTCAAAGGTTGTGGGTTCGAGTCCCACCAGAGTCAAGAGTGTTTCCTCTTCTTTATAGCTCTGTCTACTACCTTTTTGTACTTTTATTTGCAAGATTTTCTCTAGTCTTTTTACCTAATTAATAGCAATTTCAAACTTTCAGAAATATTCTGTTTGATGTTGGGGTATTGGAACATATTTGTGCTGCAGAAGATTCTGCATGTATTTTTGAAAAGTGAGATGAAGCAGTTTGAAATGTAGGATTTTAGCCTTTTCTGAATCAGAATGATGTTTACTGATCCATTAAAAGATGTTTAAACGGAACCTGAAGGGTAAACAAAAGATGCTAAGTTTTGTGTGTACATTCTGCGTGACAAGGTCTAGTACTCTGTACATGTGTATGATAGGTTTAAGCAATTGAGACAAGCTTTCAGAGTTGATGTTATTTGTTTCTGGAAAATGCAGAGGTTCCTAATCAGGGAAGTTTTTTTTGCTGTCTGTGTGAAGTTTGTATGCAAGAGAATGTTTTTGAGTTTGCCTGAAGCTATATTGTGTTGATATAGAAAACCAGTCAGGTAGGGTGCCGCGGCTTAGTTGGTTATAGCGCCTGTCTAGTAAACAGGAGATCCTGGGTTCGCATCCCAGCTGTGCCTTTTCCTTGGGTAATCTTTAATCAGTAACTGCTACAATGAGTAAATCAACCCTTTTTTTATTGGCGTCAGACTATGACTAACAGTATGCAGAGCTTTGGTGTGTGCTTAGACTTGCAGATAATCATCAGACCACTGGGATTTACATATGCATAGTAAATTTATTATTTGCCTCAAATATTAGCAGCACTACTGTTATTTTATAGGAAGGTTGGCCAAGGAACCAGTTTCTTCGCCTGGGCTCTGTGGCGCAATGGATAGCGCTTTGGACTTCTAGATAAATAGCTGGAGCAATTCAAAGGTTGTGGGTTCGAGTCCCACCAGAGTCGAGAGTGTTTCCTCTTCTTTATAGCTCTGTCTACTACCTTTTTGTACTTTTATTTGCAAGATTTTCTCTAGTCTTTTTACCTAATTAATAGATTTTAGCCTTTTCTGAATCAGAATGATGTTTGCTGATCCATTAAAAGATGTTTAAATGGAACCTGAAGGATAAACAAAAGATGCTAAGTTTTGTGTGTACATTCTGCGTGACAAGGTCTAGTACTCTGTACATGTATATGATAGGTTTAAGCAATTGAGACAAGCTTTCAGAGTTGATGTTATTTGTTTCTGGAAAATGCAGAGGTTCCTAATCAGGGAAGTTGTTTTTGCTGTCTGTGTAAAGTTTGTATGCAAGAGAATGTTTTTGAGTTTGCCTGAAGCTATATTGTGTTGATATAGAAAACCAGTCATGTAGGGTGCCGTGGCTTAGTTGTTTATAGCGCCTGTCTAGTAAACAGGAGA
Organism: Salminus brasiliensis; assembly: GCF_030463535.1. NCBI lineage: Eukaryota > Metazoa > Chordata > Actinopteri > Characiformes > Bryconidae > Salminus > Salminus brasiliensis. The sequence continues at coordinate 9,842,152 of NC_132881.1, read as the reverse complement.
TCCTGGGTTAGAATCCCAGCGGTGCCTTTTCCTTGGGTAATCTTTAATCAGTAACTGCTACAATGAGTAAATCAACCCTTTTTTTATTGGCGTCAGACTCTGACTAACAGTATGCAGAGCTTTGGTGTGTGCTTAGACTTGCAGATAATCATCAGACCACTGGGATTTACATATGCATAGTAATTTTATTATTTGCCTCAAATATTAGCAGCACTACTGTTATTTTATAGGAAGGTTGGCCAAGGAACCAATTTCTTCACCTGGGCTCTGTGTCACAGTGGATAGCGTGTTGGTCTTCTAGATAAATAGCTGGAGCAATTCAAAGGTTGTGGGTTCGAGTCCCACCAGAGTCGAGAGTGTTTCCTCTTCTTTATAGCTCTGTCTACTACCTTTTTGTACTTTTATTTGCAAGATTTTCTCTAGTCTTTTTACCTAATTAATAGCAATTTCAAACTTTCAGAAATATTCTGTTTGATGTTGGGGTATTGGAACATATTTGTGCTGCAGAAGATTCTGCATGTATTTGTGAAAAGTGAGATGAAGCAGTTTGAAATGTAGGATTTTAGCCTTTTCTGAATCAGAATGATGTTTGCTGATCCATTAAAAGATGTTTAAACGGAACCTGAAGGGTAAACAAAAGATGCTAAGTTTTGTGTGTACATTCTGCGTGACAAGGTCTAGTACTCTGTACATGTATATGATAGGTTTAAGCAATTGAGACAAGCTTTCAGAGTTGATGTTATTTGTTTCTGGAAAATGCAGAGGTTCCTAATCAGGGAAGTTGTTTTTGCTGTCTGTGTAAAGTTTGTATGCAAGAGAATGTTTTTGAGTTTGCCTGAAGCTATATTGTGTTGATATAGAAAACCAGTCAGGTAGGGCGCCGTGGCTTAATTGGTTATAGCGCCTGTCTAGTAAACAGGAGATCCTGGGTTAGAATCCCAGCGGTGCCTTTTCCTTGGGTAATCTTTAATCAGTAACTGCTACAATGAGTGAATCAACCCTTTTTTTATTGGAGTCAGACTATGACTAACAGTATGCAGAGCTTTGGTGTGTGCTTAGACTTGCAGATAATCATCAGACCACTGGGATTTACATATGCATAGTAAATTCATTATTTGCCTCAAATATTAGCAGCACTACTGTTATTTTATAGGAAGGTTGGCCAAGGAACCAGTTTCTTCACTTGGGCTCTGTGTAGCAGTGGATAGCGCATTGGACTTCTAGATGAATAGCTGGAGCAATTCAATGGTTGTGGGATCGAGTCCCACCAGAGTCAAGAGTGTTTCCTCTTCTTTATAGCTCTGCCTACTACCTTTTTGTACTTTTATTTGCAAGATTTTCTCTAGTCTTTTTACCTAATTAATAGCAATTTCAAACTTTCAGAAATATTCTGTTTGATGTTGGGGTATTGGAACATATTTGTGTGTCACATATTACACGCAATGATTCGGTAACATCATTTAAAAAAGGCGCCCAATCAGGTGGCCGAGATACATACGATCGAGCAAATCAGAGTATGCAACGTCATAAGTCTCCACCTATTCATTCAATAGGCCCTGTAGGCCGAAGGATTTAAAGGGTCAGTGTTTGTGCGGCGGTTAGGGTTAGAAGATAGCCGTAATAATCATGGCTTCTGTCACAGATGCACCCAAAAAAATACGACCGACCCTAGCAAGAACAAAAATGCGCTTGAAAGACACAGACACGATTCATGCGTGGCGTTTGTCTAAAGGCGGTTATTTCGGGTTCTATTTTGATCAAGAAAATGACAGAGTTGTGTTGTACAGCGGAGCGACGTCAAGAGTGGAAGACACAGCTACCCATTTCACCTTGCATCGCTATGACTGGGGTAATTTCAAGAAGCGCACTGCTGAATTGAACAATTTTATGAAAAACAGACCTAAGGGTACTAGTCCTGTATTTACAATACTCATAACACCCTGGAAACCACCAGGCCAAGCATCGTCATACACTTTTGGCTTACAAGCCTTCGGCGATGAGGACGGATCCAACGCCATATGTCTGTCTACCTTGCACAACCACAAGCGCTCAGCGAGCGACGTTTTGCTTGAAAAAAAAGATTACCACGTGACGGTACAGTGGGATGACTGGAAAGAGATATATGAAGATTTTGTCGGAAACGTCGAACGATTGTTTGATGAGCTGGAACGAATCAAAGGTATGGAGAGATTAAAAATGAGACTGAATGATCATTTTGATTCCAACATCAGCTATCCGTTTGTAAAGGTTCACGATCTGGAAATCAATCGTGTGTTTGTGAAAGAGGTTGGGGGCGGAGTCAAAGTTGTGACCCACACCCCAGAACGCAGAGTATAAAGTCAGATCCTTGTACCGGTCATCAAGGAACTCTTAAACTTGTATTCCTACGTTCCTAACACGGAAAACATTTCCTCTGATTTACCTCAGACTGAAGCGATGGTGGAAATCGACGGTTGTGTAAGTTCGGCTGTGCTTTCCATCATCCGTGCTGTGACGGGTGATCTGATGGACAAAATCATTGAAAGTGATATGCGTGAAAACTGCAATGGATGCGCCATCGACCACCCCAGCCAATTACAGCACACCTGCTTGTTTGAGCCTGAAGATCTGTACCTACACTTTAACGCTAAAAGGCTGTTGGCTGTTTCCGACTTTGGAAAAACTCCAAACCGTTGCTGAAACGGTCGTGTGCGAATTACGAGATGAACATGACTTCAAAACATCTCTGCAAGAGATCAAGGACAAAACTGCAACTGTTTACAACGATGGAGTGAAAGAAGATATTATCGACTATTGGAACTTTCATTGCTCTCTGGACCCCCTTGAACCGTCTCTGACATGGGTATCATCGTCTCTTCCGCCAAATCCTTCTCCAAGAAATGCCTGAGGACCCGGGGTAAATCTCTGCTCCGCAAAATGATTGAACTGCGAGTCCATGATGAAACGTGTCTGAGACAAATTTCCGCAGATGACGCTTTATCAAAATTAGACAGAAAAATGGAAGTTGTGCGATCTTCATCCTCGAATTGGAACATTTTAATTTCTGTTGCGGCAAATAGTTCATACCCCTTACACGAATATATGCATCACGTTTTGTCTCATATGTTTGAAATATCAACCGAATATAACTCCGGTCACTTACTATGTATCTTTACCTATGTAACCGACGTGTGTGTTTTGAAAATGATAAACAAGGAAAATGTGGATGTTGAAAAAACAATTGACTCTTTGTTGTCTTTTTTAACGGAACATAATGTAAATATCTTTCATATTGCGAGACTTTTGTAAGAATAAGTGTTGATTACACAATCGTTTTTTGACCATTATTGCAGAGACACGGCGATATGTCCGAGAGGTTGTTGAAGAATATATATTATAATCCCTCAAATCCAGGGTCTTATGGAGGGGTTGAGAGTTTACAAAGAGCCGTCGTTGAGAAACTAGGTAAAAGGGCAAACGACAACGATGTTAAAAAATGGTTAGCGGCTCAGGATGCGTATACTCTTCACAAACCAATTTGTGTGAAATTTAAAAGAAACAGAGTTTTTGTGAAAAATGTTGATGAACAATGGCAAGCCGATTTAGTGGATATGACGAATATGTCGGATAGTAACGACGGTATGAAATTTATGTTGACGTGTATCGATATTTTATCTAAATATGCTTGGGTGCGCGTATTACGAAACAAGACCGGAGTTGAGGTGAGCAAAGCTTTTGATTCCATTCTAAAGGAAGGGCGAGTTCCGAGAAAACTACAAACCGATCAAGGAAAGGAATTTTTTAACAAAAACTTTCGAGGCTTAATGAAAAAGCACAACATTACTCACTTTGCTACGGGTACAGGACTGAAAGCTTCCGTCTGCGAGCGGTTTAACAAGACGCTCAGGAATAAAATGTGGAAATATTTTACGGCCTTTAATACGAGAAAATACTCTGATGTTGTTCAGGATTTGGTTGACGCCTACAACCACAACTACCACAGCAGTATAAAAATGAAACCCGCAGAGGTCAATGAAACAAACTCTTTCAAAGTATTTAAAACCTTGTACGGGTTGTTTCCTTCAAGAACAAAGAAACTACGGTTTAAGTTTAAGGTTGGTGACGTTGTTAGGATTTCACGCTTAAAAAGTCAGTTTGAAAAAGGTTACGAGCAAAACTACACGGATGAATATTTCACAATTTCCGAACAGATACCGAGAGAGCCTCCGGTATACAAACTGCAAGACGCCGATGGTGAGAAGATAGAGGGTACGTTTTATGAACAAGAACTGCAAAAGATTATAGTAGGAAAAGATAAATCATTTAAAATAGAAAAAATATTGGATGAAAAGGTACAAAATGGTAAAAAGAGGTGTTTAGTGAAATGGGTAGGGTGGCCCGATAAATTTAACTCTTGGATTCCGTCCAAGGACATTGTCAAAGTTTAAATCGTTGAGACGATATCCGAATGAAAATCATAATTGGTGCACCATGGAAGAGAGTGGGTTCTTTGTGACTCTACCGAGCAACTCATCCCTCGACGTTTATCCTAACAATAAGATTTCGAATTACACTACTAAATTTGCTAAACCCATCGAGTTGGTTGGCGATTGGGAGGTGGCACTTACAGAAGTGCAATATCCCCATACATGGTACTCTTTGAGAAATTGGGAAAGTCTATTTTTTGTACGTTATGACAACGGCGTTACCATAGATTATCATACCTGTCAAATGAGCCAGGGGTATTACCGTGAATTGGTTAACGAAATGAACAGGGTTTTAAAACTTTTAGGCCTTGAGGTAAGAATTAAATACAACCCCCAGACCAACAAAATCCGTTTGGACACAAAGAAGCCCTATTCCCTAAGTACATACGGAAAACTGGCGCACGTGCTGGGTCTGGAAGAAAAAAAAGAACTCACGCGTGAAAACCCAGAGGCTCCCTATCCTTCCGACATTTACGGGGGATTTTACACAATGTTTGTGTATACAGATATTATTCATTATCAAAGAGTAGGGGATAGTTTTGTACCTTTGTTGAGGTGCGTACATATAAGCGGTAAAAACAACGAAATTGTCACATTAACCTACAACAAGCCACACTACGTACGTGTGAGTAAGAATCTGATAAGCGATATAATCATCGAAGTCAAAACTGACCAAGATCTGCATGTTCCTTTTCTCTACGGGAAATTTGTGGCTAAACTTCACTTTAGACCCGCAAAACATTCTTTTCGTGATTAAACGATGATTCGCCCAAGGTATGCGGACCCTCAGGTCTACGTGGACTACTATCAGCAGCAAGCCGGGCATGGTCTCCCTGGCTATCACGGAAGTCTGACCATGTATGGGTCGGGGTTAGGTGGAATCTTTAAAGCGCTTTTTAGGATGGCCGTTCCTATTATAAAAAGGGGATTCACTATCGCAAAACCTCATTTAAAATCCGCAGCAAAAGGTATCGTAAGCGATGTGGTGAGTAACATCGTCACAAACAGAACTGAAAAACAGGAGGGATCAGGACTCGCTATGATAACCTACAAAAACGCTAGGTGGCCTCCTGGAAGGAGGTACGTCATTCCGAATAAAAAACGCAAGATCACGCAAGGTAAAGTCAGAGTAAAAAAGACCAAACGAAGAGGAAACAAGCGTTCTACCTCATCATCATCATCATCATCATCATCATCATCATCTGTCAAACAGAGAAAGGTGAACATTTTTTAAAGCCATGGCTTTCCTGCACAGTCTATCGTCAGAATGCACCAAGTCGGAATTAGATATTTTTACGCTACCGTACACCTAAACGAGCATTGAAAAGTATGTTTACATCGAAATACCGCCGCTTTCAGCCGTAACGGATAATGGACCCCTGGAGTTTTTCGTGGCGGGCAATGGTGAAGACTATCTAGACTTGAACAACACTTTTTTACATCTCCGGTGTAAAATCACAAACACAGACGGCACCGACATAGCTAACGATGCTAAGGTCGGAGTTGTGAACTATCACATTGCGTCTCTCTTTTCTCAAGTAGACGTTATGCTGGGAGATCGTCTCATAAGTCAGTCGAGTAATACGTACCCCTACAGAGCAATTATGGAATTGATTTTAAATTTTAGCAAATCTGCTTTGGAAACGCAATATTCCGCGGGGCTATTTTACAAAGACACCTCCGGACATATGGATGTGACGGACCCGCAAGGCCGTAACAACGGATTCAGAAACAGAGCCCTTTTTAGTTCCGAAAGCAAAACCTTTGACTTGATCGGTCATATTCACTCCGATATATTTTTTCAGGATAAACTGTTACTGAACTGTGTTGATTTAAAAATATAAAACGGATAAGAACCCCTTCCATTTTAAACATTACGATACAGAGTTTGTCGCTCTTTACGTTGACGGAACACAGTATCCGGCAAAACCATTTCAGCCTAATTTTGAATCAGGAAATGTCGTTCGTGAATTTCATTCGTTAATTTTAGCGTCCGGAAAACATCTTAAGGATCAAGGATTGTCGATAAACAGACAAGATTATGCGCAAGGCTACACCCTGATTGCGTTCAATCTGAGTCCCGATGATGACTGCGGACAACATCTATCGTTAATAAAGTCTGGAAATATGAGACTGGAGCTAAGATTTCGAAACCCTCTTCCGAGAACCGTAAACCTAATCGTTTACGCCAGTTTTGATTCGATTCTGGAAATCAATAATCGGCGAAACATTCTCATCGATTATCAGTAAACATGGATACCGGAGAACTTTTGGATGTGATGAGAAGTTGCCCCGCTGTAAAAAAGATATTCAGAGGCGTCTTTGCCTGCGATGAATTACCCGAGAACGCCGTGACACATTTTCCTGCGCTTTTCATCGTAAACACTCACCCGAGTTACATGCCAGGGGAACACTGGCTGGCTTTAAGCCTAAATGACGAAACCTCAGGAGAATTTTTTGACTCGTACGGAAACCCACCGACTTATGAACTCTTTCCTAAATCTATTTATTCATTTTTAAAGAAGAACTGCTTGAAAATAAGTCACAACTCAAAGCAAGTTCAAAGGTTTGAATCGGTTTGTTGCGGACAACACTGCATATTCTTTTTATGTCACAGAGCTAAAGGATATTCGTTTAATCATATTATGTCTATGTATACCGGTGATTTGAAAAGAAACGATAACACAGTTGTATCTTTCGTCAAACAAATGTATCCTAGAGTAAATAAAACTTGTGTCATGAAATGTGTTCAATGCGTTGACTGCGGTGAAAAATTTAGAATGTAATGCATAGTGAAATAACAACGCAGGATACGAGAAAAAAAATGTATGCACCGTTTATTCAAATAAAGAACAACTTACAAGATTATACAACTTTACATCGTCTCATCATTTATTTATATCAACACGACAATACACATCATTAAAAATTTAACCAGCTTGATGAAGTAAAACTGGGGGATTTAAAAACAGGTTCAAGGGTACTGTGACTAGATGAGTCAGAATGGCTTCTTTTATGATCCGAGCTGTTTGAAACTACCTGAGAATACAATGACTTGTTTTTCTTTACGTCGGATATTTTACGCCGAACACCCGCGTTAGAAATGGTTGATAAGGGAATGTTTAAGTCGGCTACGGTTTGTAGCATTTCGGACCATCCTAGGGGTCTCCGGTCATCGGATACTTTTAGAGGCGCCGTGAGATTTTTAACCAAGTCCAACATGTGTGATCCTTTGATCGCTTTCCCTTTGAAAATAAACTCTCCATCGTCGTTCCATGAAGCAACGCCGCTAGACTTTGATATTTTCTCCATGATGTAGGAAGCATTTTTTCTGGTTCTGGACGGAACATTATCAATGACCTCTTTTACAATTTCATCTTCGGTCAAACTACCGTCCTCTTCCGAACCGGTAACCGTTTTATTTTGAGATTCAAGGGAAAGCGAAAGCGTTAGTTGAGCAGTTTCTTCATCCCCTCTTTTGACTAGGTTTAGAAATCTTTGCAAGGTTACGGCGTAAAGTTTTGCCTTTTCATAAGGATTCAAGTCGGTCCTAGCCAGAATATGACGCATCTCTTCATCTATATCGTTTTCTACAGTCTTTCTAACATTTTCTTGACCGCTCAAGTTTTTAAGTTTTTCGAGTTGGTGGTGAGGTACCAAATACATTTTTTCGGCAGTTTCCATGTTATTTCTGACGCGATGCTATTAAACTACTGATGAAGGGTACTGCAACGCTTAACAAAGGTAAAAGAAACCCCCCGGTTTGTTTAATAGACTTTCTTTTAGCTTCCACAGACGTTCGTTTATCAGCAAAAAGTTTAATTGATTTTTTCCATTATTTCAATTGCCGATACTGATGAGTCGTTAAAGGAATGCGTCCTCTCAGTAGATTTAGAGCTATTTCGCAAATGGCGAGTATGAGATCCTCAGGGGCGTTACATAATATAAGCTTCCTTTCTCGAGGAGTAGCTTGATATAGAGCCCTTAACACGTGTAAATTTCTCTTGAGTCGATCGGATGTCATTTCAGTTTTTGTTTTGTTTTTTTCTGTACATACACTACCGGATTCTCCCAGGAAAACAGTCCTGACCTGAGACGAAGTTCTTCTGGCGTCGACGCTTTCAAGTCTACAAATAAATATCCGTAAGGCCTAGAGGTAGCGTCCTGGAAGCTTTCTAAAAAGTACTTGCTGTTACCCGGATACATTTGACGCGCCAGCACGCTAATCTGTAACTTGTCTCTAGGATTTTTAAAAAGAACCATGTAGTTGGTGTTTAAGTTGATGGTTCTGCTGCTTCTCCCTTGAAAAAACAGATTTTGAACCAGATAGATAACGCTCAGATTTCTATGATGAGTATATTTTGTAAAGGCTTTTTCTACTTCCTCATTCTTGCTAGCCGTTTCCATTAAATCGTCAATCACCAATAAATTAGTTTTGTGGGGAGGAAATAGTTCATCATCACACAAAGAGTCGGGTATACCTTCAACAAATCGAACGTTTATATTTTTCATCAGATCATCGTACATAGGCTGGCAACAGGTATAACACCAAACAATCTGATCTGGAATTTTTGACATGACATTCTTACAATTTTCAAGCAACATTTTGATAAAAAAAGATTTCCCGCTATTGCTGGGACCGCAAACTATGCAAGAAAAAGGGAGCTGAAGCCTAGCATCAAACCATTTTTTACCGTCCATTTTTTTTATTCTTTTTATTTTTTATTTTTTATTTATTTTTTTTTTTTTGACGAATGAAAACTCGATTAATACCCGTAAGGTAAGGTTGTAAAGTCCGGTAATAGAACGCGTTTATCGTACACGACTCTGAACCTTTTCATCTGAGCTTTGTTTTTCAAGTGAAAGCCTCTTTTATCTCTGACAATTTGATTGTGGGAGGTCATTATTTCACCGTTATGATAGGGGGTTTTCACACTTTTGTCAACCAGTTCTGTCAAGGATTCCAAATTTACAACTTTAGTATTAGCATAGTTTAATGTAATGCCTTTGACTTTCATCGTAGTCTTACCCTTGAAAGTTCTGTAACCGTAGGTTTTTGGTCCGCCACTTACAAATTCTACAATATGATCACCCGGGTCCAGTTCACTCGTGAGACAACCCAAGTAATCCCCCAGAGGCGGCATCCAGTCACCCGGTTTACTTTTGAAGATGACGCTGTCGGTATCTGTGTACAAACACCTCTGTTGCAGACGATCAATAACGCTGTACAGTTCGAGTCTAGCATAGGCCGTAGTGAAAATACCTATAAAGACGTTAGCTTTACCCGGTTTAAGAAACCTATCGTCCGCGTACCTCCACTGCACCATAGCTACACTCAGGACAGTAGTACCTTAAATTACATGGTGGGCAACTTCTACCTTCTTTAGATTTATGTTTTGCATAGCAATATGCCGATCTACAAATCCTTAGGCAATCTTTACATTGTACAGATTCTTTAGGATGACAGGGGCATTCACTGTCAAGACACACATTGCAATGGAAATCACATTTATGATGTTTCATATCGTTAAATCCTGCATAGCAGTAAGGGCATACGTAGGACGTGCTTAATAGAGCTTTGAGGTTTTTCACACCGTAATAATGATTTTCGTGCAGGAACAAGAACAAGGTTTTGTCATGCGGCATCTTACTGTTTTGAAAATAAGAGTACCCATTTTTGTTTCCGTCACAGGACATCATTACAATTTTACAGTTCAGCGACTGTTCAAAATGTGCTACGTCAGCCAGACTGACCGCATCATTTACAGATAATCCCGCATTGTGTTGTAATTGTGTCGCTAGTTGTTTGATTTGAAAATCATTTTTGTCAGGGTTCAATAATCGGGAAACGCATAAGGCAAAACACAGGTTATCTTTGTTTTGAAAAACATACAGGTGTTTCATCTTTTTCTGAACAATGTCCGAGTTGAACAAGTGTGATAGCTTATTACGTCCTCCACCACGGGGTGCGTGTACGATTCGAATTACCAGTTGCAAAGTTTCGTCAGAAAGTATTTCAAATTAACTCTGAACAGCGTTTTCAATCATCTTTAGAATTGATTCTAAATCTACAACCCCGTTTCTTACCTGAACTGGGGATGAAACATTCAGAGTATTACCTTGAATTTCGACGTGAACAACGTCACGCGGGCCCACTTCCTCATTAGCGACAGTGAGCATTTGATTTATGAGTTCTAGTACATAATTGTAAAACTCTGCAAAACTGTCAACATTTCCTAACGATGCAAAGTTTACCCGCCTTCTAATTTCTGTGGTATTGAATCTTTCAAGACGATTGATTACGATATTCGGATCTATACCATATCCCATTTGATCATCGTCACTGTCGGACGAAAGGTTAATAGAATCTTCCAAAGGGATATGATTTGGGTTATGTGTTGTGTTACTTGTTTCATTATCGTGAACAGAACTGATTGATGAAATGTGTGATGCCTGACTTAAATTTTCCAGATTATCGTTTAATCTCGATAGACTGTCAATCAGATCGGAGAAAAAATCTCGAGGAGTTGGGTTATACACTTTGCTATTGTCGGGAGATGATACAGAATCAATATGAGAATTGTGATCGCTGGGGTGTGCCAAAGATTCATTGAGTTGATTCACTGCTTCTAACAGGAAGGGGTTTATCGCGGTAATTGGATCTTGTTCGTTTAGTGCATTTTGCAATCTTGACAGACTTTGGTTTAGTTCATTAAAGACGTCGTGTTGAATATCTGGTGGGTTTTCTGAGTTAATGACTGAGTGTGACAACTGTGTAACTGGGTTATGTTCCTGAGATAAAGATAAACTTTGATTAAGATTATTCACAGCTTCTAAGAGGAAAGGGTTCAGAGCCGCGCACGTATCGTGTTCATTTAGAGTATTTTGCAATCTTGACAGACATTGGTTTAGATCGGTCAAAAAATCCTGAGGTGTTTCATTCGCTACATTAATGTCGGGAGATGATACAGAGACTATGTTGGGATTGTGTTCACAGGTTTGAGCCAATCTTTGATTAAGCTCATTTATAGCATCTGTTAAGAATGGGGTGATGTTAGACTTCTTAGCATCAATGTTTAGAGGATCACTGTTGGGGCGTTTCTGAGACATGACTAAACAGAGTATTACAATGAGTAATAAGAAGATCCACACGGTTTTTAAAAGTGGAATAAGCGGTTGCAATATCGTTACTTGATCCGTGCGTAGTCATAAACTTCAGTCGTCGATGAGATATTTCCACCGCTCTTGACAGATATCGGAAGTCATAGAGATGATCCAATGCTTCGTCCTGATATAAATCGTCGCCGGAATCTGAAACAATCAAATAAAAATAAAGAAAGAAAAAAAATAAATTAATAATAAAAAAAAAAAAAAAAATATATATATATATATATATATATATATATATATATATAATATATATATTAAATTACTCAAAATCTACACACCAAATGGATGGGTGTTGGAGAAGCGGTCTGCAGATCCTTCATCTATTTGAGGTCCTATTAAAGGTATTAAATATGTAATTAAGTAAAGAAATATAAATCATTTTCTGACAAAATAACGTGTTTAACATCACTTACTCGGAGAAGTTGGTTGATAGAGATGATCGGATTGGTTGTCGAAATCTAAAAGCAAGGGATCGTATAAATAAGTATAATGCGTATTTAATTAATGTATTTACTTTAAATGAAATATAATTAACTGACCGGATGGTGTGTTAGATCTCCGATCGCTATTTTCCTCTAGAAAATCTCTCTCTTCAGATTTGTAACCTAAACAATTAATACAATAAGTAAATGCATTCATTCTAAAAACTATCGGTTTCATAGGATGAAAAAATAAAATAAAATTCAATTGACTTACTAGGTGGATTGTATTGTTGAACAAAGATAACGTCATCAAATTGTTCATATGAATCCTGGTCTATAAATAAAATATACAATTTTATATCACAAGGTTATATTGCACAGAATACTAATCATCATCATTTTAGCTAAAAAGTTACTTACTTGATGCGTTGGACAATGTTCTTCCGGAAGCTGATTAAAATCAAAGAAAAATAAATAAATAATTTAAAATAGAGATTACAAACTACATGTATCTTAATTTGTGTTTAAAATTACTTCATAATTCTCATTTGTAGATCACCAGGAAGCATGCGATACATGTAACTTTAAAATATTACTTACATTACTTACGATCAAAAGTGTATTAAACCTTAAGAAGATACATAAAAACATGCGTTGACTTAATTTCGAGCGCTATACTTTACCTATTTTCTAATAAATGCATTTTATGTAGTAAAAGACAAAGTTTTCTTACCTTGAGAGTGTTCCATTTTGCTGGGGATTTCTCCAAAAAAAAAAGAGACGCTTTCAAAATGAACTTCCAATTCGATCAAGCTGTTGCTTAAATGCAGTTTTGAAACAAGGGGGGTGGGATAGTGGTCGTAAAAGGTCATGCCCCCAATTTCCAGGAATCGGAGCCGCATAGTTTTTGTCTTCAAGTGTTTTTAAGGAATGAAATATGCAATTTTATATGTATATATGTGACCGTGTAAAGAATTATTATTACAAAAATAAATTCCAAAAAGAAATAATGATAAAAAAAAATAAAAAATAAATAAATTAAAAAAAAAGATTCTGAAGTCGCTCTTGTTTTCTATGTTTTTACCATATTGAATGTGCCGTCAATTTTTGCAAAATATTCGAGAATCATCTTTTGAAAATCTTTCCATTTAAAGACCATCTGAAAGTCTCTCTCATTAGATTCTTCCTCAAATGCGCAACATCTGATCATGTAAATTACGGTGAGACATACTTCAAACTTTTCTTCACTCCTTTTCGGACAAAGACTGAATGTTCGCAGCGACTTGCAAGGTTTCCACGTTAGATTAAAAATCTCGTCGTATTCTTCTTTACAATCCGAATATCTAAATTTAATATAAGTATACATACAACCAAAATGTCTTTTGAAAGTATGCCATTCATCGCGTTACAAGGAAAAAAGTTCAGAGGCATCCGCAAAACTTGATGTCGGCCCGCTGTACAAAATCATCGCATCATTTTCTTCATGATAATAGAACCCGAAATAATAGCCGTTAGACAAACGCCACGCATAAATCGTGTCTGTGTCTTTCAAACGCAATCGCCTTTTAGCCAGAGTCAGTTTCATCTTTTTGGGAGTATCTGTGACAGAAGCCATGATTATTACGGCTATCTTCTAACCCTAACCGCCGCACAAACACTGACCCTTTAAATCCTTTGGCCTACAGGGCCTATTGAATGAATAGGTGGAGACTTATGACGTTGCATACTCTGATTTGCTCGATCGTATGTATCTCGGCCACCTGATTGATGTTACCGAATCATTGCGTGTAATACGTGATTGAATCGTAAATAAAAGTCTAAAGATCTCTGATCAACTCTTTCTCTATCTCTCTATCTCTCTCTCACGTGGCACAGTTTTGGGGAGTGGAAATGAGTAACAGTTGTCGAAAGGGACCTGTCAGATAAGTTTGATGAATCAGGGTCTGACTGAAGGTCTGGGGACTAGGAACTTTTGACCCCGGCTAGGCTCACCATTACATACAATGATTACGCACACACATACACATGGGCACAGCATTGGTATGTGAGAATTGATAACGGTTGTCGGAAGGGACCTGTCAAATACGTTTGATGAAAAGTGCCCCAGCTACCCGATTGGACGGCAAAACATTAGGTGGGACTTCCGGAAGGCGGGATATCCAGAAGGCGGGACTTCCGGTGAAAATGCAGGCTTTTGATTGGTTGAGGGAGGGACGTACAGGGGGCGTGGTTTGATGACGTGGCACGATCTGATTGGTCGAGACGACCTGTCAAAATTAGTTTGATGAAAAGTGCCCCCTATATCTCTCTCTGTTATTTGTTTCTGGAAAATGCAGAGGTTCCTAATCAGGGAAGTTGTTTTTGCTGTCTGTGTGAAGTTTGTATGCAAGAGAATGTTTTTGAGTTTGCCTGAAGCTATATTGTGTTGATATAGAAAACCAGTCAGGTAGGGTGCCGTGGCTTAGTTGGTTATAGCGCCTGTCTAGTAAACAGGAGATCCTGGGTTCGAATCCCAGCGGTGCCTCGTCCTTGGGTAATCTTTAATCAGTAACTGCTACAATGAGTAAATCAACCCTTTTTTTTATTGGCGTCAGACTATGACTAACAGTATGCAGAGCTTTGGTGTGTGCTTAGACTTGCAGATAATCATCAGACCACTGGGATTTACATATGCATAGTAAATTCATTATTTGCCTCAAATATTAGCAGCACTACTGTTATTTTATAGGAAGGTTGGCCAAGGAACCAGTTTCTTCACCTGGGCTGTGTGTAGCAGTGTACAGCGCATTGGACGTCTAGATAAATAGCTGCAGCAATTCAAAGGTTGTGGGTTCGAGTCCCACCAGAGTCGAGAGTGTTTCCTCTTCTTTATAGCTCTGTCTACTACCTTTTTGTACTTTTATTTGCAAGATTTTCTCTAGTCTTTTTACCTAATTAATAGCAATTTCAAACTTTAAGAAATATTCTGTTTGATGTTGGGGTATTGGAACATATTTGTGCTGCAGAAGATTCTGCATGTATTTGTGAAAAGTGAGATGAAGCAGTTTGAAATGTTGGATTTTAGCCTTTTCTGAATCAGAATGATGTTTACTGATGCATTAAAAGATGTTTAAACGGAACCTGAAGGGTAAACAAAAGATTCTAAGTTTTGTGTGTACATTCTGTGTGACAAGGTCTAGTACTCTGTACATGTATATGATAGGTTTAAGCAATTGAGACAAGCTTTCAGAGTTGATGTTATTTGTTTCTGGAAAATGCAGAGGTTCCTAATCAGGGAAATTGTTTTTGCTGTCTGTGTGAAGTTTGTATGCAAGAGAATGTTTTTGAGTTTGCCTGAAGCTATATTGTATTGATATAGAAGACCCGTCAGGTAGGGCGCTGCGGCTTAGTTGGTTATAGCTCCTGTCTAGTAAACAGGAAATCCTGGGTTCGAATCCCAGCAGTGCCTTTACCTTGGGTAATCTTTAATCAGTAACTGCTACAATGAGTAAATCAACCCTTTTTTTATTGGCGTCAGACTATGACTAACAGTATGCAGAGCTTTGGTGTGTGCTTAGACTTGCAGATAATCATCAGACCACTGGGATTTACATATGCATAGTAAATTCATTGTTTGCCTCAAATATTAGCAGCACTACTGTTATTTTATAGGAAGGTTGGCCAAGGAACCAGTTTCTTCACCTGGAATCTGTGGTGCAATGGATAGCGCATAGGAATTCTAGATGAGTGGCTGGAGCAATTCAAAGGTTGTGGGTTTGAGTCCCACCAGAGTCAGGAGTGTTTCCTCTTCTTTATAGCCCTGTCTACTACCTTTTTGTAGTTTTATTTGCAAGATTTTCTCTAGTCTTTTTACCTAATTAATAGCAATTTCAAACTTTCAGAAATATTCTGTTTGATGTTGGGGTATTGGAACATATTTGTGCTGCAGAAGATTCTGCATGTATTGGTGAAAAGTGAGATAAAGCAGTTTGAAATGTTGGATTTTAGCCTTTTCTGAATCAGAATGATGTTTACTGATCCATTAAAAGATGTTTAAACGGAACCTGAAGGGTAAACAAAAGATGCTAAGTTTTGTGTGTACATTCTGCGTGACAAGGTCTAGTACTCTGTACATGTATATGATAGGTTTAAGCAATTGAGACAAGCTTTCAGAGTTGATGTTATTTGTTTCTGGAAAATGCAGAGGTTCCTAATCAGGGAAGTTGTTTTTGCTGTCTGTGTGAAGTTTGTATGCAAGAGAATGTTTTTGAGTTTGCCTGAAGCTATATTGTATTGATATAGAAAACCAGTCAGGTAGGGTGCCGTGGCTTAGGTGGTTATAGCTCTTGTCTATTAAACAGGAGATCCTGGGTTCGAATCCCAGCGGTGCCTTTTCCTTGGGTAATCTTTAATCAGTAACTGCTACAATGAGTAAATCAACCCTTTTTTTATTGGAGTCAGACTATGACTAACAGTATGCAGAGCTTTGGTGTGTGCTTAGACTTGCAGATAATCATCAGACCACTGGGATTTACATATGCATAGTAAATTCATTATTTGCCTCAAATATTAGCAGCACTACTGTTATTTTATAGGAAGGTTGGCCAAGGAACCTGTTTCTTCACCTGGCCTCTGTGGCGCAATGGATAGCGCATTGGACTTCTAGATGCATAGTTGAAGCAATGCAACGGTTGCGGGTTCGAGTCCCACCAGAGTCAGGAGTGTTTCCTCTTCTTTATAGCCCTGCCTACAACCTTTTTGTACTTTTATTTACAAGATTTTCTCTAGTCTTTTTACCTAATTAATTGCAATTTCAAACTTTCAGAAATATTCTGTTTGATGTTGGGGTATTGGAACATATTTGTACTGCAAAAGATTCTGCATGTATTTGTGAAAAAGTGAGATGAAGCAGTTTGAAATGTTGGATTTTAGCCTTTTCTGAATCAGAATGATGTTTGCTGATCCATTAAAAGATGTTTAAATGGAACCTAAAGGCTAAACAAAAGATGCTAAGCTTTTGTGTGTACATTCTGTGTGACCAGGTCTCCTACTCTGTACATGTATATGTACATGTGATGTTTTTTGTTTCTGGAAAATGCAGAGGTTCCTATTCAGGGAAGTTGTTTTTTCTGTCTGTGTGAAGTTTGTATGCAAGAGAATGTTTTTGAATTTGCCTGAAGCTATATTGTATTGATATAGATTACCTTTCAGGTAGGGCGCAGTGGCTTAGTTGGTTGTAGTGCCTGTCTAGTACACAGGAGATCCTGGGTTTGAATCCCAGCAGTGCATTTTCCTTGGGTAATCTTTAATCAGTAACTGCTACAATGAGTAAATCAACCCTTTTTTATTGGCGTCAGACTATGACTAACAGTATGCAGAGCTTTGGTGTGTGCTTAGTCTTGCAGATAATCATAGACGTTCAAAAATCAATTTTAACAACCCAATCAGAATCAACAGCGCTTCGTGATGTCCGAGTACTAGCAACTCCTGCGTTAAGTTTGGGCTGTTAAACGTACGGTCTCTAACACGTAAAGCCGTCATTGTCAATGAAATTCTAACTGTAAACCTCCTCAGTTCACTGTGTCTCTGTGAACCGTGGGTTAAACCTAATGAATTATTGCTGTGAATGAATCAACTCCCCCAGGCTTTAACTACTGCAGTTATCCACTCAGGTGTGGTCGTGGTGGCGGCGTTGCCACAATCTATGATTCAGTTCTAGGCATAATCCTAAACTCAGGTTATGAAGCTAAATCGTTTGAAGTGCTTATTCTTAAAGTGGCAGGCTTTTCTCCGGCTTCTAAAAAGCAGCTCTCTTTCCTGCTTATTACAGTCTATCGTCCTCCTGGACCTTATACAGATCTTGTTAGTGAAATTGCTGACTTCTTTTCAGAAGTAGCTGTCTCTACTGTGTCATGAAAAATATTGTAATCATGCTGATTCATAATGTATCCATTTAATCTTGTATCCCCTTAATATTTTGTATTCGTAAATCATGTTCTGTTCTATATAATCTACTGCACAGTTGTACAGTACATTCTGATACTATGTCTGGCGCCAGCCGAGGCCAGATAAGAAATATATGGGTAAGCATTAGCTGAAACAGAGCAGTTAATCATGTTGTCCCCTTACTCACCCTCACACTCAGGGGCACAGTGTCTTAAATCTATCAACAATAGGCAGAAAAGTGTGCCAGAGGTCACACACCACTAGTGTTAATTACATACACTCCTTCTTAGGAGGTGCCAGGTGTCGTAAGTCATGACTTCAGGATGCGTATGCAACATGTGAGGGTGGGTGGGGGATATTCCTATAAGTATGTATGTTGAATACCATTGAGGCAGTCTGTATCGTGGTCACGAGCTGCGTGCAGATTCATTAAACTTGCTACTCAATGCATATTCCCTTGTCTGCTTCATCACTCTCTGACAGATTTCCACCACAACTGATAAGGCTTTTATTGTTTGAGATTTCAGTATTCACTTTGAAAAGAGTCCTTAGGACCCCCTTAGAATTAGATTTAAATCAATCTTAGATGCTTTGGGATTCATTCAAAATGTTATAGGTCCAACTCCTAGATATAGGTCCAACCATACACTAGACCTAGTTCTGACCCTGCATATTGAAACAGAACATGTAGTAAGCATTTCTCAGCCTGACTCCATTTCTGACCATTACCTAATCATGTTTGTAGTCTTAAACCAGGATATCCACCTGATGCCTCGCTTTATGAGCAAACGTACCATAACAATGTCTACAGCTAGTGTATTCATTAATAACCTTCCAGATTTAACCATCTCCAGCCCATCTCATCATATAGAACTTGAGCATGAACCAGATGATCTGCTGTCTGTCTCCGCTCTAATCTTGACAATGTTGCGTCAATTAAGATCAAACAAATTAGGGAGAGAAAGCTAGCGCCTTGGTGTAATGACCATATGCGTACTCTCTACGGCTTGAATGGCATCATAGTCATGCGGAATACAAAAAAGCTTTAATTAAAGCCAAATCCTCATAAATCGCATCACTAATAGACAATAACAAAAATATCCCCAGATTCCTTTTTAATACTGTGAATAAACTCACCAGCAGTCACAGACAAACTAACTCAGCCATTCCTGCTGACATTAGCAGGATAAAATTGAAAACATTAAAAATTCATAGTCAGTCCCTGACCACTGCAGTGAATGTTGATGAATGGTGCACCAGCTTTAATGCACACTCTGAATACTCTGAATAGCCTATTAAAGTCATCCTCCTGTTTACTAGATCCTGTTCCAACACAGTTGTTTAAACAGGTTCTGCCTAGGGTTATACAACCAGTACTGGCTATAGTTAACTCTTCCCTCAACATTGGCTACATACCTAAATCCCTTAATTCAGCAATTATCAAACCTGTTCTCAAAAAACCTAACCTTGACCCCAATGAGCTTGGTAATTATACACCAATCTCAAATCTCCCCTTCATAGCCAAGGTCCTAGAAAAAGCAGTGTTTCTGCTGCTGTGCACAACAGTAGCATTTACAAGGTCTTTCAGTCTGGATTTAGACCCAACCACAGCACTGAAACAGCGTTACTAAGAGCCACAAATGACCTCCTCGTTTCATTTGATAGAGGCTGCACTACTATTCTTGTGCTGCTTGACCTTAGTGCTGCCTTTGACACCGTAGATCATGCCATTCTGCTTGACAGGCTTGAAAATACTGCAGGAATTAAATGATCTGCACTCGCTTATCTTAATCTCATGTGGAATTTGTACAACATACAAAGGAACCCAAAAGGAGATCCTCGAGAGATGGTCAGCTCTGGTCACTGAGAGACAGCTAACCAGTCACACAAGTCAGATGTAAATGTAAATGTCAGATTTACTGTATATATTCTATTCAAGTGTGCTGTATGTAGCTATTATTTAATGTCTGTCCTTGTCTCCTCAGATTAGGACACGGTTAAAAAGAGTCATCAGCACAGACCTTTTCCGCTCTTTTATCAGACTACTTAATGGTCTGGTCCTAAAAACTGCTGAAGGTGAACAAAGCAGCAGCCATGAATGAGGAGAAGCCGGCTCTCATAGGCATTTTGGACTGCCCTGAGAAATATGTCAGTGAATAACTCTGATAATATCCTGTAGAACAACTGCAGCTTAGCTTGGTCTGCCACACTAAGAAGTTCCAGATCTCAAATTTCATCAGGATGTCTGTACCAGTTTTTGTGAGGCTAAACTGTGGTGCATGTATAGATTTGAACATGTACTTGTGATGCAGGTATGCTGTGGGTCCTGTGAATAATGATTTCTTTTTATTAATTATAGAAACTATAGAGGATCATTACTGAGAAGTCCTGGACATGTCCCTGTTCATTAAATAAGGGCTTTGTTCTATAGGTTGTACACTGGCAGTAATGAGTTAACTGAGCTCATCAGTTCAGTGATCAGAAATCCATTCTCTCTCCATTAGCAGAACTGATCAGACTGATCAGCTGCTCCTCAAACCATTGATGAGTTGGATCAGCTGTGCTAAAGCAAAGAGAGCTGGAAAGTAAGCAGGGAGGGTTGCTTCAATGAGTGGAGTGTTGCTTCAATGAGTGGAGTTGGGAATCATCAGTCTAGGCTTATGACAAAGTTTTGGCCTCATAGAGTAAAGTCTTGTCCTTCTAGACTAAATGGAAACTCAGTTGTTTCTGATGTGGACATGAAGCGGACTTACTAAGAAGCAATGCACTGTAAAAAGTGGGACTGGGGTTCATTAATATTTACTAAATAATTAAAAGTTACCAACACATAATAAAATAAGAATATATGTAGTTTAAAATCAAATCGAGTTTTTTAATGTTTTTATTAATTGTATGTAACACAAATGTTGCTTTAATAATAAAATTAGCTGAGTAGAATTTACTTAACGGCAATATTATATATATATTGATAGATATAATATAAATATTGAATTTGGGGTTTCATTAGTTGTCAGTTATAACCATCAAAATTAAAATAAATAAACACTTGAAATATATCAGTCTGTGTGTAATGAATTAATATAATATACAAGTTTACCTTTTTGAATGGAATTGAAATAAATCATCTTTTTCAAAATATTCTAATTTTATGACCAGCACCTGTACATGACTCAACTGAAGATGTTCAGAAATCAGGTTCTGAATCTTCTTGTTGTGCTTCTTGATTCAGACTGCCTTCAGAACACCCACTGCTCCTGATTCAGTCCCAGAGACGAGCTTCATTGGTGGAGAGACATCCCTGCTGTTCCATGGCCTCAGTATGGATCACTTTCCGGTCCTCTGGTCCTAGGCTGGTAAATCAAGCAGTGTCTATGGGAGGAGATCCGCTGTCCAACAGAGTGTGGAAGTTCTGGTCTGTATCACTGAGGCCACCGGAACAAGCTTCACCCTCCATATTGAACTGGACACCAGTGGAGAGCTGATGCCTGAGGTGAAGAACATTCAACCACTGCACTTTTTTCAGGGTTGTCTGAGAGTAACCTACTTTCAAACCTACCAAGCGTTTCACTTAACTTACACAATAAGTCCAAATATTTGTGGACAACCTTTCTAAACAATGCTTTCAGCTACTTTATGTTGCACCCATTGCTGACACAGATGTGCAAATGCACACACACACAGCTTGTCTAGCCCCTGTAGGTTAGATTGAGCTGTGGAGCAGTGGAACTGTGTTTTCTGAAATGATGGATGGTGCTCCATACAAAATTTTAGAGATGGGTTGGAGAGTTGGGGATGATTAGGTGGGGTGATCAACCAATATACTGACCTCACTAAAGCTGTTGTCGCAGAATGCAATCAAATCCACCAGGCAACCATAATTGGTTCATATCTGGTTTAAAAAATAATTGTTTAAATAACAGGAAAATAGGAACCTTGGCATCGCTGTCCAGACCTTCAGCTCCTTATGGATGATGAGTACCACAATCTGCTCCTCAATGGTTGTTTTACCAACAGCAAGATTTATTTGGGAACATCTCCTACAGAAATGGTACATTTATCTTCTGAGGTATATTTTTATGAAATTTAGATAAATATTTTTAAATGTACATAATGATTAAATATTCATATTTTAGTTTCAGGGTTTGAGAAATCGTTTGTCTGCAGGTCAGGGCGGCCTCATTACTATGCTCCTCCCTCATTGAATACACTTCTCCTTTAGATCAGAGGTAGTAAAGCTCCTCTGTGGATGTAGATTTAGTTCCAAAAACAACCAGTTTAAGAAACAGATCAGCAGCATTCATACATGACTCAACTGAAGATGTTCAGAAATCAGGTTCTGAATCACACTTGATTTAGACTTCCGTTAGTCCACCCACTATTTCTGACTCAGTCCGAGACAAGCTCCACTGGTGGAGGGACCTCTGTGCTGGTCCATGGCCTCTTCAGCCTTTACTGAGAGACAGACAGACAGAGACATTATCAGGCTAACAAATGAGTGCTTCCCTAAAATCTTTTATAGTCTTTTATATTTATATTTAAAAATCTTTTGTAGTGACCAAGTATACAATATTCACATTCAAATACAGAATATATAAACATATACACTATTTTACACTATTATGCACGATCTGTTCCAAATAAACATATTTACATATAAGCTCTTATAGTGAGTGAGTCTGTAGTAGAAAATAAGGTTATATTACAGGATATAAACAACATATATTATTGTACAATTCCAAATATACCAATTTTACATATTTTCCCTGATGTTTATATAATTTCCATATAATATTCCACATAATTACCAACTGTTTAGATTCTAATATTAGTAATATTACTGTTTTTATTTCATTACTTTACAGAACAAACCAGACAGAATATCTGCTGTAGGGGTGCAACAGCTAATCGACATAGTCTACAAAAATCAACGACCCAATTAGTTCATTAGTATTTAATAGACGATTAGTTGTTGACGTCACCACGCATATTTCTTGTGCTAACTCGGACCGTTTGTACATGGATCACATGTTCTGGTGAGTTTCACTTACTTGTCAAAGCAAGCTACCATAGTGTAGATTTATTGGACCATGTATGTGATACAGATGTTATTAGTCATTGGTAGTTGTGAATACTGATGGAGCAAAATTCATTTTAGTTTGTGTATATGCGATTAACAGTATTGCGATTAACCAAATATTTGAAGCAGACCTTTGTAGGAAGATAAAGTAATGGAAGGTAAAATACTCGACAGATCAGGTTGTTATAGAAGAAAACTTTAATGTAGTTCCAGATGGCTCAGTTGACCGTCTTCCCTCTAGAGGGCAGCATCATCTTTTTGATTATATTTTCAATAATTTAGTCTCCAATACTAATCTGACAGACTGTTGGAGGACAGGAAACCCCAATGCCAGACAGTACACCTGGTTTAATGCTTCCAATAACGGTCAGTGTTCAAGGCTACACTACTGGTTAATCCCTCACAATGTGACGGATAGTATTTTAAGCTGTGAAATTTCAGCATCTCCTTTAACTGATCACTGTTCAGTTACCTTGTTCCTCTCTTGGGAACAAATATAAATCACCTTTGAATTCAATTTGGAAATTTAATAGTAACCTTTTACTTAATTGAAGATATTTCACTACTGGAAATTTCACCTCTGAACAAATGGGAGTGGTTTAAATGCAATGTTAGGGCAGCAGCAATTAGGATAGCATGCGTCTAAACAGATGAGGGCCCAACAATCCCAACAGACACACACAGACTCGTTTAGCATTGATTAGGAAGTGAATATGGGTTGAATGCAGTCACTCTGACGCCCACTTTCCAGAGTGTGTGAAAGTGTGTAAAAAAAGAAAAAAGAGAGAGACATTTTTAGGTAAAATAAAGTTTATTTTATTATCTTTATCGGTTGTTAATAAGAATGAGAATTATATCAGTGGTATATTAATTTAATTTAGAAAATATCAAATTGACATTTACGTTGTATTAAAGGACAGAAACAGTCATTGTAGGAAATGAAACTAGACGCTAGATGGCAGCATGGAGTCAGGAGTCAAATGCTTCAACAGCACTGAACTGTGTTAATACTCTGAAAAGCTTCTCAATAACCATCTCTACACCAAAGCTGCTCAAGTACTTCTAATAAGGAGAGGATGTAGTTTGTACCTGTTTGATAATTGCTATGCAGACGATGGCGGTCCGGTCGAGTTGTGCAGCCATGTGTTTCTTTATGAAGGTAAATGTGCCTAAATGAACCAGTAGGTGGGATATTTCTACAGGCTAAAAGCATCATATCAGAGAATGCTCCCAGCAGACGTATATGAGAGATATAGTGTTAGTGACAAGAAATCGTTTTTTATTACTTTTATTTTTTTAATCACAGTTTACACTTTTTCACTCTAGCAAATATTAACGGTAAGCAGAGAAGCAACGAGAAAAACAGAATTATCATGAAAAACACATGAAAACTGTAAAAATAATTGGTCCACGCATGCGCAGAATCGACTCAAACAGAGCTAGTTGTGCACTAATGGCACCCCCTGTGGAGAGTCTTAAGCTTGCGGGAGCCATTACAGCACAGTGTGTAATAAAAACTGAATAAAAATTTCTAAAGAATTTAATTTTTAAAGCATAAAGAAAAATGATATCACTCTCCAGTGTAAATTAGACCTTCCAGCAGTAAATATTCACTCAGCTTCTAGTTTAAGGAAACAGTGGCGTAGGGTTCAATTAAACTCCTCATACCACTTTATATTTATACAAGGAAGCTGTTACTGACATATAATGATCGCTAGATGGCGTTTCTTCCACACGTCATTCAGTTGGGTGTAGAGATTCTCGATATGCCAGGTGAGTTTAAACTGTTCACTGGATGTTCAAAAATAATATTATTATAATTAAAAGATATTAAATAATAATAGTAATAATAATAAGGACTTCCTGTTCGTTTCTGTTCATTTGTGTTGATTCATTGTTCATGTGTTTCACCTGGGACTGGGAGTACTAAAGGAGCGTAGTTCCCTTTGTTCACTGCCGTGAATTGACTCTACTGGAATCCCTGTGACGCTCTGGGATTCCTCACACGTTACCGCCGTGTTCAGGTCAGCTCTAGTTTTGCGGCCCATGTTTAGGAGAGATTCTCTGTCCGACTCGGAGGCAAGCCAGGTACGTTCGCTTCCTGCTCAGGTTCCATGGTGAACCAAGTTCTAGGCAGTACTCTACAGGTTCAGGTTAGGTTGGCCTTGCTTTCTGGTCTGGCAGCTGGTTCCCCCGCTACCTTTGTTTGTACACAGAGCTCGGCTCTGTCCTTAGTATCTCCCCTCTCTGCCCAAGCGAGGTTTGTGGCTTTGTGTTTATACCCCTTTAGTTTTCCCCCTCGTTTCACTCTCGTTTAGCTCCCTGCTCCTCCCAGTCCCAGGTTTGTTTTGTTTGCCATCTGACTTGTTGCGTTTTGGTTCTGTTCATGGTTTTGCCCATGTTGCTGCACTTTGCTTTTTGGATCCCATTGTTTTGTATTTGGTTAATAAAGTATCTTGCTTCGATTTCCATTTCTGCGAGTGTTCATCCCTTCAGGTCTGGCCGTACACGCCATGACAATAACATTAACAGGTGAACGTCATTCTTTATTTTAGTTCATTTATTTTGATTTTCATTTGTTGTATTTAATAATCATTTATAGTGAGACAAAAAAAAGTATTTAGTCAGCCACTGATTGTGCAAGTTCTCCTACTTAGAACAATAAGAGGTGTGTGAAACTATGAAAGACAAGGGAGGACAATGAGGAAAACAAATCCAGGAAATCAGATGGTAGAATTTTTAAAGAATTTATTTGTAAATTATGTTGGAAAATAAGTATTTGGTCACCCACAAACAAGCAAGATTTCTGGCTCTCACAGGCCTGTAACTTCTTCTTTAGGAAGCTATTCTGTCCTCCACCTGTTACCTGTATTAATGCCACCTGTTTGACCTTGTTATCTGTATAAAAGACACCTGTCCACAGCCTCAAACAGTCAGACTCCAAACCTAACCATGGACAAGACCAACATTAGATAAACATTAGAGCTTAAAATTGTTAGTTGGGCTGATTTAAATACAATCAGGGTCATAAGTAATTGGACAGTGACTGAATGTGTGTAATTTAGCTTCAGTACACCACCTCAGGGGATCTGAAATCAAGTAGTCACACAAATGAGCTGGGCCTTGGCATCGCCTTCCACACCTTCAGCTTCCTCTGGCTTTTCTGTTCTTTCTGTCATTAGCAGTGCAAGCTGTTGTAGGAACCAGTGTGATGAGTATCACAGATCTGCTCCTCAAGGGTTGTTTTAACAACAGCAAGATTTATTTCCTACAGAAATGGTACATTTAACTTCTGAGGTGTATTTTTATTAAATTAGACTAATTATTGTTACTGTGTGTAATTATTAAATATACATATTTTAGTTTCAGGATTTGAGGAATCGTTCCTCTGCAGGTCAGTACGGCCTCAGGAGGAAACTAGTACCTACTAGACGGCTGAAGTACTTGCAGCTAAAAAGTAGACTTTCTAAGGCCAAAGCTCCAGAGATCTCAATACAGGTGTTGAGCTCCAGGCTGGTCCACACTTACAGCTGCATCTCCAAGTCTGTAAGTCTGCAGGTAAATCACACACCAGCACAACCTAGAACCCCTTCAACCATGATCCTCCCTCATTTAATAGACTCCTCCTTCAGATCAGAGGTAGTAAAGCTCCTCTGTAGATGAGGTGAAGAACATTCAACCACTGCACTTTAATGATCACTTCTCTTGTAAATAAATGTACTTTTTCTCTCAGAACAGATGTTTAATCATGAGCTGCATGAAGAATTGTACAATGAAATGCAGATATTGTTAAATTTTATTGTAAAAAGATCTTTTTCAAATTTCTCCTTTTCAGTTGTTTAAAACTAACCTACTTTCAGACCTACCAAAAAAGAAAAAGGTAAAGGTGCATGTATTTGTCACTGCACAGCGAAATGTGTCCTCCGCATTTAACCGATCTGTGGTAGTGAACACACACACACTAGTGATCTAGGGGCAGGGAGTACACACACACCCCGAGCGGTGGGCAGCCAACTCCAGCGACCCAGGGAGCAGAGAGGTTAAAGGGCCTTGCTCAAGGGCCCAACATTGGCAGCTTCCCAAGCCCAGGAATTGAACCCACAACCCTGTTATCGATAGCCAGACGCTCTAACCGCTGAGACACCGCTGCCCCTAAAACCAAGCGTTTCAGTTAACTTACACTTTATGTCCAAATGTTTGTGGAGACCCCTTCTTAGAAATGCATTCATCTACTTTATGTTGCACACACTTTTGACACATATGTGCAAACTGTGGAACTGTGGGGTGTTCATCATCCAACATTCTGACCTCACTAATGCTCTTGTGGCTGAATGCTTCAAAATCTAGTAGAGAGTCTTTTTTCCCTGGACACTAAAGACATCCAACAAAAACAGGTTGTTTTAGGACCTAAATCTACATCTACAGAGGAGCTTTACTACCTCTAATCTGAAGGAGGAGTCTATTAAATCAATGAGAATTGATGAAGGGTTTCTAGGTTGTGCTGGTGTACCTAATTTCCAATACAGGTGCTGAGCTCCAGGCTGGACCATACTGACGTCATGAACAGACTCTTTCTTCAGAGGTAGATGTAGATTTACTTCCAAAAGCAACCAGTTTAAGAAACAGATCAGGAAAAATCATACATGACTCAACTGAAGATGTTCAATAATCAGGTTCTGAATCTTCTTGTTGTGCTTCTTGATTCAGACTGCCTGCCGACCACCTACTGCTCCTGATTCAGTCACAGAGACGGGCTGCCCCCCGGACGGGCTGGTCCATGACCTCAGTGTGAGGG
This sequence comes from Salminus brasiliensis, assembly GCF_030463535.1. NCBI lineage: Eukaryota > Metazoa > Chordata > Actinopteri > Characiformes > Bryconidae > Salminus > Salminus brasiliensis. The sequence goes on along the minus strand of NC_132881.1, from coordinate 9,814,297 downwards.
ACTACCAGAATGTGGTAGGACATCTCCAGTCCTACAGTCTGCAGCTGGGCCAAAAAAATCTAGCAGTGTCTGTAAGAGGAGGTCCGCTGTCCAACACTAATTAAGTGTGGAAATTTAGGTCCGCATCACTTAGGTCTTCAGGTCACCCTCTGGAACACGCAAGTGGATGCCTGAGCAGGACAAGAAGAAGAGGTGAAGACTGTGGTGCTGCATTCAACCACTGCACTTTAATGATCACTTCTCTTGTAAATAAATGTACTTTTTCTCTCATGTTTAATCATGAGCTGCATGTAGAATTGTTCAATAAACTGCAGATATTGTAACATTTTACTGTAAAAATATTTGTAAAATTTGGGTTGTCTAAAACTACTTGCAAACCCTTTCACTTAACCCACACTATATGCCCAAATGTTTGTGGACACCCCTTCTAATAAATGCATTCAGCTACTTTAAATTGCACCCATTGCACATATATGCAAATGCACACACTTTAGTCTTTGTAGAGAAGTAGTGCCAACAGAATAGGACTCTCTGGAGCATTCATCTATTGGCACCATGCTGCCTAATGCCAGTCGTGGGGCAGAGGTGTATAAAGCCCCCCAGTATTGAGCTGTGGCACAGTGGAACTGTGGAATGTTCCACTGCGCCACAGCTCAAACACATTCTCTGGAGTGATTAATGGTGTTTCATCCAATATTTTTGGAATAAGTTGGGGTGGTGATTATTTAACATCCTGACCTTACCAATGCTCTTCTTGGTGAATGCAATCAAATCCTCACAGCAATGCTCCAAAATCTAGTAAGCTGTCTCCAGCCTTCCCTAGACACTAGAGACAGTCAATCCAATAAAACAGCATCAAGAATGAATGAGCAGGTGTCCCAATACATCTGTCCATGTAGTGCATGAGTCTCACTTATCCTACACCTCAAACACCTATAAAATAAAGCATAACACTACTCATAAACCTAATTCCAATCCAAAACCTTTAACTAACTTTACCCTGTTGAACATACACTGAGATGGTGATGATGGTACGCTGGATGAAAGCTAGTCTGTGTGTGTGTGTGTACTCACATTTCACTGATCTGTTGACAGGGTCCCTGCACCTTCCCCGCCACTGTGTGTACTGACTGACAGACAGACAGACAGAGACATTATCAGGCTGACAAATGATCCTCATCTGCAGAATTATCACCATTAACAATATTATCATGATCCAGATTCAGTGGCTGCTTACCTAAATCAAGTCAAGTGACTTTTATTATATAGTATATGATACACAAATTCAAATCCAGAATCTATACACATAAATACACACTATTTTACACTATTCTGCAAGGTCTGGGTGCAACAACTAAGATTAGTTTTAAATTTAGTTAAATAAAAAAAATTAGTTGATGTCATCACTCATGTTTCTCGCACTAACCAGGAACGGTTTGTGCATGGATCACGTTTTCTGTCAATGTTACCATAGTGTATATTTACAGATAAAGCTGCCTAAATACACCAGTAAGTAGGAAATGATGATAGACTAAAATCATTATATGAGAGAACGCTCCCAGCAGGAGAGTGTAAATCACCATGTCAGTGTAAATATAAGCTAATAGAGGTAATAAGAAATCATTTTTATATATTTATATATATTAACACCCAAGTAAATCCTCAGATTCAGAGATATATAGTAATGAAGTAGAACTACTTCAGTACTGTACTTAAGTACTAAAATACTGTATCTGTATCTACTGGAGGATTATTTTATCTCCTACTTCCACTTTTACTTCACTACATATTTTGGATGAGTTTAATACTTTTACTCCGTTAGATGTTTATGTGCTGCAGCTGCAGTGAGGACACTAACGCTAGAGCTCTGTAGTTTATTCCGAGATGGAAGAACCACTAGAAGAAACACCACCTTCCCCACCTTCAAATACTCGTATGTGGCCGAATGGTTCATGTTCATGAACTTCGTCTTCTACAGTTCTGTCCTTCTACTACAGCCAGAGGAACTGTGACAGTACTTAAGTCTGAGCATTTGAAATAATAGAAACACTGATACTCAGACTTTTGACTGCTTTCTGTAAGAACTACAGAACACAATACAGTACTTTTACTTTCAGTACTTAAGTAACTACATGCAATACTTAAGTACTTCCACTTAAGTCTGGAGCTTAAAGACACTTCTACTTCTACTCAAGTCACTTTTTTGATAGAGCACTTGTACTTTTACTCAAGTCTGGGTCTCTAGTACTTTCTACATGTCTGCTGAGATTGTATTTTGCACGTGAGAAAAACAGATTTATCATAAAAAAAAAAAAACACATGAAAGCGTTTGTTGGTGGGTTGTGGGTCCGCGCTTGCACAGATCACATTTGGATGGGTAGAAATCGGCAGAACACCAGTCTTCTGCGGCACGGCAGAGGAGAGGTGCGTACAGCTTGAGCTCTAGTTCTTAAACTGTTTAAAGAGTTAAAACTCATGATATGCTTAAAAGAAGAGAAAGCTTTAGTGAAAGCAGACTCGTTTAGCATTGATTACGAAGTGAGTATCGGTTGAATGCAGTGGATTAAGGTTTGGCCTCTATACAACCTTAACATCTTGTACAGAAATGGTAAATTTATATGTAAAAAATAGTAATATTTTAAACTGTGCAAAATAATTAATAATAATAATTAAACATTCGTATTTTAGTTTCAGAATTCAAGGAATCATTCCTCTGCAGACCAGTACGGCTTCAGAAGGACACTAGTATCTACAAAACGGCTGACTTGGAGGAAATGTCTGCATTAGAGCTGCTACACTGAATCTATAAAATTGATAATAATCGATTGTTAAAAGTGTTGGCAACGAATTTCATTATGGATTTGTTGTGTCGCACGATGTATGTGTTACTCGCCTTGTCATATCAGCTCATCTCCGCTTACGTTACCTGTGGCGCTTTGTCTACTCTGGAAAAAATTTATAAATAAGAGGGAGATGAGCGAAGCGAGTCAGAGCGGAGGCGTAATCTTTAAAATAAATTTAACATCAAGAAGTAAAAAAATTCCAAAAAATTAAACATGAATGACGCAGAACAGAAGTTCAGCTTAAATCCTCACCAATGTGGGAGCACAGTCACTACAATAACCCCAGTTAGTTCTGTTTTGAAGTGAGGAAACATAACGGTGCACTCACACTATGTGAACCGGTGTAACACGGCACATGCTGTTTTTTGCTTAACTGGACAATGACAATGATAGAGTGTGTAAGTGTGTGTGTGTGTTACTTTTATTATCTGTGTAATTCGCTTAAGCAGTGTTTAAATGTGCTTTATAAAAGACATACAAACTAAAGGCAATTCATCCTGTCTCACTCCTCACTCCAATACAGTGCAGTGTTTGCATCAGCAATGCACTTATTTTTCTTTATTATTTCATTTATTTTATTTTTAATTTATTTAATTTATTTAATAATGTAATCTATTATTATTGAATTATTGTACACACTTATTTGCTCTGTTATTCAATGTTCTATTTTTAAATAAAGACATGGAAATGTATTTTTTTTCGACAGATTAATTGATTATTAAAATAATCGTTAGTTGCAGCCCTAGTCTGCATCTCCACGTCTATCAGTACTCCTCAGCAGGTAAACCACACACCAGCTCAACCTAGAAACCCTTCATCTATGATCCTCCCTCATTTAATATACTCCTCCTTCAGAGCAGAGGTAGTAGATGGAAGCTCCTCTGTAGATGTAGATTTAGGTCCAAAAACAACTAGTTGAAGAAACAGATCAGGAACAATCATACATGACTCAACTGAAGATGTTCAGAAATCAGGTTCTGAATCTTCTTGTTGTGCTTCTTGATTCAGACTGCCTTCTGAACACCCACTGCTCCTGATTCAGTCCCAGAGACGAGCTTCATTGGTGGAGAGCCTCCCTGCTGTTCCATGGCCTCAATATGGATCACTCTCCAGTCCTCCAGTCCTAGGCTGGTAAATTAAGCAGTGTCTAAGTCCAAATATTTGTGGACACCCCTTCTAAACAATGCTTTCAGCTACTTTATGTCCCGCCCTTCAACAAAAACAACCAATCAGGTTGCTGCTTACAGATTAAGTCCCGCTCTCCGGTAACGAGCTAAAGTCTCTCGACTACTTTGTGGCTCTGGCCAGACCCCACAAAATAAAAGTGACTAATACAAACGAATCTGCAACATAAAATACTTTTTGACTGAGAAAATTACTGTCTTACATTAATTCCCACTTCCACTTTTATTTTGTTGTTCATCCAAAAATGTATATGAAAACTGATTAAGGGAAAACTGATCTATTTTTGTTATATTTTATTGCTGCTACATTACAAATCCTTGGGTTTAAAATTTAAAAGAGAAAAGGTATTGGAGTTTTATTAATCTTTTATATTATATAACCTTTATATTAGCAGCGTAATTCATTAACACAGTAAATTTCTGACTAAGTTATACATTTTTTATGAACTTAATTGTTACTTAGCAAATACCTTAAACTACCTCAAGCTAAATCAGTTATTTATTTCAATAATTGTCAGATTATTCGATTGTAAAAATAGTTGTTTGTTGCAGCCCTAATCTGCTGCAGCCTGAGAAGCTTAAAAATGAATAAAGGTTTTATTTTAATTGAAGTGTTTGTCATTACTAAACAGTATGACTATTACTCCACTGAGTGTCATTTTAGTAAGAGAAGGACATTAATATGTAATGTTTAATATCTCAAGCAAGTTTGTTTATGAACATTAAAGCACGTACATTTACTCATTTAACAAAACTAATAAATAGCCTTACTCTGCTTACAGGGCCAAATCATCTCCTTTCAGTCCAACTTGAGTGTCAAGTAAAATAATTAAAAACAAAGTTTTACTTTTACCACTGTTTACTTAAGTTTTTCAGATTCATGTCAATGTAAAATATATAAACAAATTCCTAAATAAAATAAAAAACTCAGATACAGACAAGCTCATTTGTGTTTATTTACATTTGTGTTTTAGGCTGTGGCCAATCTACTGTGGTGAGAAGCAGTTTGACCAATGGTTGCTGTAGACCCCTGTACATGTAGACTAATCTTGTCGGTGAGAAGGCGGGGCTTCAACAGGCGTGTTTAAAGCTGTACACTGGAAATCAAAATTAGAGAACAATGTATGAACACTTGATTTTTGCAGAAATAATGCAATCTTCATTGGTCAACATTTGAAGGATTTCAAATCCTTGTGAGTGTTTAACAAAACAGTGTTTAACAAAATAACCAAAGTATTCAACAACAAATCTTTATTTCACAAAAAACACAATAATCAAAATTAGAGAACAGCAATGACTATAGCACAGAGAAAGATTACAACTACATTTTCTGAAGGTTACAACAGTCATCAGTCAGTAGGAAGTGTACAGGCATGTGCTTTGAATGACTTCAGCACATCTGCGGCCACAGGACATCACTAGTCTCTCACACTGCTCTGGTGTGATTTTGGTCCACTCTTCATGCAGTTTCTTCCACAGTTTGGTTTCTTGGCCATAACTTTATCACCAAGGATTTTCCAGATGTTTTCTATTGGGTTTAGATCAGGATTCTGAGCTGGTCATTTCATTGTTTCAATGTTTTCAGTTTCAAGGAACTGCTTTACCCGTTTTGCTGTGTGACAGGGGGCATTGTCATGCATGAAAATTGCTGGCTGACTGAGTGACAAATGCAAGGAAGGAACCACGTGTTGTTGAAGAAGGTTCTGATACACACTTGCATTCACTCTGCTGTATGAGAGGCCCAACTCCTGCTGCTGAAAACATTCCCCAACCCATGACATTTCCTCCTCCACCTTTTACTGACTTCTTTACACACTTTGGGTTCAGTCTTTCCCCAGCTTGTCGACGGTTTCCTATCAGACCCAAATAAATGAAACTTGCTTTCATCACTAAAGTGAAATCTGGAACACTTTTCCTCTGTCCACACAACATGCTCCTCAGCAAAGGTTAATCTAGCCTTTTGATTCTTTCTGCTAATGAGAGGTTTGGTCACTGCAGAGTGGGATTTCAGTCCAAATGCTTGTAAACGTTGAACTGGTGAGCAATTCCAGCTGCAGTGTTGAACCGATTGCCCATGGAGATTCTCCGCATGATCCTGTCCTCTCTTGCATTTGTCTTTCGTGGACGACCAGCCTTCTTGGGGGACTTGAATGAGTTTGTGGTGTTGTAAAGATGCAGTATTCTAGAAATCACAGACTTGGAACGACCAACTTCTCTTGCTATGGCTGATAGGGTCACCCTTTTGGCCTTCATCTTGACAACCTGCTGACGGAGGGTTTCAGTCGGAACGGCTTTCCATCTCAAGTCAGTGAAAACAGGAAAGTTATGCTGCCAGTTAAATAGGGTTTGTCAGATAATTAAGGAAATTAGCACCACGTGCCAGATTAACACCAACAATTTGCAGGTGTCTGAGAGTGTTCTCTAATTTTGATCAGTGTTCTTTTTCAAATACCTCATTTACGTTTTTATACTGTGCATTAGAATATATGCAACTCATGAAGTATGTTTAAAATACTGCTCACTCCTGACCTTGACCTTTAGGAAATTGTGTGTTGTTCTCTAATATTAAACTCCAGTGTATAAATCCGCACACAGACTGAGTAGTGACTGTAGAAAGAGACACAGATGTGAAATAAATGCGCACACATTTTTCACATCCCAAAAAGAGAACATGTCCGGTAAAAAGAGGGCGTCTGGTCACCCTGCTTAACGAACCTCTTCGTCTGTCCTGATCATTTATATGATCATTAAATCAGGATTTCTACTGGAGCTTTCCAGCTGCTGGTCTTTTAACACAGGTTTAACTCAGTCTGATATTAAACTGGATATTTGCCATCTGCTGGTCACTTAACCACATTACATCAGCGCTGTATTTTCCCCTCACAGCGTTTATCATTTTTAACATTTTTAAATTATACTGATATTGAATTATTCAATCAATGATTTTACATGAATTTAAAAGTGTTAACAGTGGTGGCTTTTAACATATGTTTTTAAATTAAATTTAATTAAATGTAATTAAATTAAATTAAATTAAATTAAATTGGTGATTTTTTTCGTTGATTGTATCAGAAAAGTGCTGGACACCACCAGATAACATTATTAAATTATTAAATTATAATTATAAATTATTAAATGCTGGCACTGAATATACAGTTATAAATAACACGTTTACCAGAAACAGAGATGCTACGACAAACATATGTCTGCCCTTACTGGAGTAACACCCGTGTAATTGGCGCTTTGTCGCCGTCTAGCGGCCAGAATCTGTAACTGACTGTATCAATCATAAAAGAAATGACGAGGCTCGTTTCGTTTGACCCAGTGACTCTGCTGCTGCTGCTGGAGGAACAAGAATTACCAGAGACCCTCTCGTATTGTAGATGTCTTTTGTTCAGACGCTTTGGAGTTCAAAACAATGGGTCTATATGAAACTGTTCAAAATTGTCATTTATAAATGATTCATCATTTTTATACAGATAACAGCTCTCACTGTAACACAGAACAGAGGAAAACAACTCAACACACTTTTAATCAACAATTATAAGACTTCAGTGGTTTCAGTGGTTTAAAATGTTTGAATGTTTTTTTCTGGTCTTTCAGGCAGGAATCATCTTTAATCTTTAATTACTAAAGCAGAAGAAATCCTTACATAAATTAATAAGAAAAAAAATGTAACAGCACACACGTCCTGCCCTACAGGAAACAGATGTAGAGCAGAAACCGCTCCCATTCTGGCTGCTGAGTGCTGATTGACTGGTGAACTGAACTGCTTATTGGCTGGTCAGACTCACTGACGTCTTAAATGATGTCTTATAATTGATTAAAATGTGTGTTGAGTTGTTTTATGATGTATTGTGTGGAGAATGTGAGCAGTTTTCTATATCAAAATCATTATTACTTTTGCACAAAAGCTCTGTATGGACCCATTCATTTTGGACTTGTGGTTGAGCGCCCTCTAGGGTCCGAACAAAACGGAAGGCATAATCAAGTGGTTCATCCATTTAGAATAATGTCTAATAGTATAGGTCATATAATGTCCTCAGTAGGGGGTCTCTGATATTTCTCATCACTACAAGTTCTCTTGGATTGTATTAGCTAGCATGCTACTGCGTAGCCAGCCGAGTTGACCCCCCCCCCCTTTCACAGTGTGTTTTATCTAGTGGTAGTTGTTTTTTATTGCTTTATTATTTTATTTGGATCCCAATTATCTGATGATCTTGCACAAGGTTAGCTCGATAGCGGATAGCAAGTGCACGATTACTAGTGTAAAATTATTGCGCATAAAAATGAGTAAAAATAAGACAGTGTCGTATTACAACCTCAAGTACCAATTATCCATTTAACTGGATATATAGGAAGTCAGGAGCACAACCATGAAACAAACACAATGAGATACAAGAACTTAAAGACCTTAAAAATAAAATTAATTAATTAATTCAATAAATAAGTGAACACTACAAACTTCACTACAAAACCACCAAATTATAAATACATGTGAATTATACATTCCACAATGACCCAAAGCTTGTTACTCACTTTGATGTATGATGTTACAGTAAAGAAAAAAAGCAGTTACTACTTTTCATTTACTAATTGTTGTACATTGAAACAACTAATCTAAAGAGAACACTGGTCTAAAATATTGGCACTCAATAAAACAATGAGATTAAGACTCTTATTTATAAAAGCATGTAAAGGGGAAGGAAAGAGCAGTGATTCATTTAAACTAGCAGGGGATTCGACTCCTGTAAGGGGAAACACACTACATTAATGCTCTGCAGCTTCCACCAAAACCCCCAGTCAATTACATACATTTACACACCTGTAACCAAAGGTTTAGTGCATCTGCCTTAGAGCTCTGCTCTCTGCTCACTAACCCAGACTCAGTCCCAAACCCCAGGCACTGCTACACGCTGCAGTCAGTAAGAGTTTGCTTTAAAGACAAGTGCATTAGCGAGCAGACTCTACATTTGCTACATGCTAACTTGGACACAAACAGTAGGGACCTGTATCTCGGCCTCACTGTTGCAGACCGGGTTCAATGCCACAGACACCATCCATTTTAAATGAAGCCCTCAAAGCCTCACTAAAACTGCAGTCCAAGCTGCTGCACACTAGAACCAACAGACACCTGCTTTCACACAAGCTGAACAGCAGCAGATACTGTGACTCCGTTACAGCATCAACTACTAAAACCAACACACAGCAAATACCTGCATCTGGCCTTCAATGCTGCATACCGGACTCCCTGACCTGTACAGCAGTTCACTCCTCCACATCCTCCAAACCGTCCGAATGAAGAATTCCAAGCTGTGCTAAACTTTAAGGAGAGCTCTCCTCCTGCTACCTGCACATGTCCCTGGCACTGAACCAAATGATAATTGGAGCAAACAATTAGAAAGGTGTACTTGCTCTTCTCCTACTGTAATACCCTTAGTATGGGTCACACTAGCTTTACCTGTTAGTATCAGTTTTAAATGCCAGAGTAGCAACAACAGTATTACATCAGTTTAACATGCTAGTGTTTAACATTTGATTAATAAAGATACATTTATATTAAGATAAAAGCAAAACTTTATTCAGAGAAAAACATCTCAGTAATGATCAATAAATATCTTTCCATAAATTTTAATCTGGCATATAAGTATGACAGCTGTGTGAAGATGGGCAATTAATCATAATATAATTATGTTATATTACATAATGAAAATATATATTTATTTTATATATTATATATAATTATTATATATAATATTATATATTATATTATATTTATAATATAATACCAAAAGTATATTTAAATAATTGTTTACTGTTGACTACAGAATATTGGTTCCTCAAAATACCACTTCCCTTCTATTACCATAAAGGTAACACTAACAAGTGATTGTCATTTTAGTTCATTTAGACTTTAATTTATTGTATTTATTAATTATTATTGTATTTGGTGTATTAAAATGTACTGCTTGTTTTCTAGAAAAAATTCCTAATCCTGTGTGAATAATTCATAAGAGTATTTTATGGACAATCAATTCTTTAACAGGCTTATTTACCATTTAAGTGGTGAAAAATGCACACAGACACATCAGTGGAATGCACCTCGCACTAGCAGGTGTTACAGTATAAGAGCATCACAAAGACTATAAACCTTTGAGAAACTGCCCTTCTAGGAAGAAAAACAGCATACCCCAGCAAACCAGACCAGCATAAACCAGTTTAAACCATTTTAGATGAAGATGTAATCCTCAGTTTGGAAAAGTAGAGATTTTTTTAACAGGTTTTGGGAGGCATCGTTGGCAGCTGATGATTAATAGCCTTTTATAAAAAGATGAATGAAGATGACCTTGGCCCAAATATGTGATGTCCTCATACTTTATTAAAACTACTGTAATAAAAGAAGTGGGAATGTTACTTTTTACCTCTGGAAATAGATGAAAACAGACCACTTTACACAGTAAACCCCAAATCTCAGAATCTCTTTATTCTGCCAACTATTTTACAATTTTACTTGGTGAGAGCAACACAACTATGACATGTAACAAAAAACCAGACCGTTAAAAAGTATTATACTAAAAGAGAAAAATACACGAAACAATAAATCGAATAAATAATAAGTTAAAAAGTAACAAAGAGCTGTAAAAAAATCTGTAATCAGAAATCTGTACTTGTACAGGTATGAATACTGTACATCAATATGTAGCCCAAGTAGACATCTATATACAAACTATTATGTACAGATATGATAAACATCTACAGAAACTTAACATCTGTACAGCTGTGCAAATAATCATAGTGCAAATGGTAAGCATGTTATGTATCCGTACTTTGTTGAAGTTAAATCCAGTTTGGTTCAGTGAAATTTAGAAGCTCAGTTCTAAAGAACTTTTCTTTAGAATAGGTTTATAGATTAGAGTGTGAACCCTAATGTAAAATTTACAGTTCTATTATTAAGCTTATATTTCACAATTGCACATTTCTGTGCCAAAGTTCATGACGGTACATCAGTTATGAGAGTAAAAAAGTACATTTTAATAACAATAATAATAATAATAAGAAGAAGAAAAGTAGTTAAAATAGTAAAAATGAGTTAAAAGTCATGTTTGCTGCTTTTCCTGATCTCAGTGTCTTTGCCTCCTCCTTTTTCTCTTGGGTTGCTTAGGCAGTGGCTCTCTGCTTGTGTCCAGTTCAAAGTGAGGGGCGAAGCTTGTCCCAGTTGGTGAGCTGAAGACCTCTGCGATCTGGACCTCCATACTCCGAGCGGGACAGCGGCACTCCTCCCACAGGCGCTGTTTAATTTCTTGGCCTAGCTGCAGCCTGTAGGGATGGAGATGTCCTGATGGAGTTCTGAGCAGAGGGTCCACCACAGAACCAGAAGTGAGGTCTCTCTACCAGTGGAGCTCATCACTGGGACTGAGTCAGGAGCAGTGGGTGGACTGACAACAGTCTGAATCAAGAAGCACAAAAAGAAGATTCAGATGGACAGAACCTTGTTGTCCGGATCCACCATTTCGGGGGGGACAATACATATATAGAAACTTTATTATCACCTATGTGTTACACAGAATCAGACCGATATAAAGCAAAAAACACAGTTGCAAAAGGACAGACCCTTGTTGGCCACATCTACCATCACGATGGGGTCCTGAAAACCTACAAGACAAAAAAAGGAAAGCCGACAAGTTTTGAAATGGAATGGTCACTAACCTTTCACACTTGCAGAAAGATAGATAGCGAGTCACACACACACAGTTGCACATGGACAGACCCTTGTCCACCAGATCCACCATCAGAACCTGTAGGACCAAAAAAAAAAAAGTCAATACATGTATAGAAACTGAATGATCACCTACCTGTTAGACAGTTGCAGAAAGATAGACAGTGAGCCATACACAGATGCAGATGGTCAGACTGTGGTGGCTGGATGCATGGTCAGGGAGGGAGGGGCTCATGGGGTCATGAAACTGTAAGACAAAAAAAGAAAATACATGTATAGAAACTGAATGATCATCTACCTCTTACACACTTGCAGACAGATAGATAGTGAGCCACACACAGGTGACTTGAAGGAAAGATCCACCATCAAGAATGGGGGGAGCATTGGGTCCTGAAAGCATGTAAGACAACAAAAAGGCAATACATGTATAGAAACTGAACGATCACTTACCTGTTACAGAGTTGCAGAATGATGGACAGCGAATCACACACAGTTGCAGATGAAAATATATTTGTTAGAAGGATACACCTTCAGGGAGAAGAAGAGGTTGATTGACTTGTTGAGAACCTGTAACACAAAAAAAAAAAGTCAATGCATGTATAGAAACTGAATGATCATCCACCTGTTACACACTTCCACACGGATAGTCGCGAGTCACACACAGTTGCCGATGCACAGACCCTTGAAGGACAGATCCACCATCAGGAAGGGGGGAGCCATTGTTCTTGAAAGCCTGTAAGACAACAAAAAGTCAATACATGTATAGAAACTGAATGATCACCTACCTGTTACACACTTGCAGACAGATAGATAGCGAGCCACACACACAGTTGCAATGGACAGACCCTTGTTGGCTGTATGCACCATCAGAATGGAGGGAGCCATTGGTCCTGAACGCCTGTGAGACAACAAAAAGGCAATACATTTAATGGGGCCTTTGAGGGCTATGATTAAAGATACTGGAAATGCCAAACTCCACTGTAATCTTTCCTGGACACAAGAGGGTCTTTTAGCATTTGAGACAGTGAAACAGAGGTTACTCTCCAGCATTGGCGTTTCCAGATTACTCCAAGAATTTCTTACTGTATGTGTCTGCTGTATGTTTCTTACTGTATGTGTCTGCTTCTACTGGAGGTAAATATGCATGTGCAGTCCTCTGTCAAGCGACAGGTACAGGAACAAGTCCACAGCCTGTTTCTTATTATTCCACAGCTTATTCAGAAGTTGAGTTGGGACTGCCATTGTGTTATAGAGCTATGGTAGGAGTTTATCTAATGTATGACAAAGCATCAGCAATCACGATGGGTTATCCAGTAACAATTCTTACCCATCATAGCCTTAGAAACCTACTGAACCATGGCAAATATACACTGACTATGCCAAGGCTTAGAGATTATTATAGGCTTTTAGAGCAGGAAGAGGTCACCCTAGTAAGGTGTGCCACAGTGAATCCAGCTGAAACTTTGCCAACTCCAAAAGATGGTGAGCCACATGATTATGTGCAAGAAGCTGAGAAATACTCAAGGCTTAGGTCAGATTTAAAAGCCCTCCCATTGGAGAAGGCAGACCTGGAATATTGGACTGATGGGTCCTGCTATAGGAGAGGAGACAAATTGTGTGTGGGTTATGCAGTAGTAAAAGCCCAAGGAGAAAACTTTGTGGTTGAGAAGGCTGCAGTCATACCACAGCTGGCTTCAGCACAACTTGCTGAACTTGTAGGGTTGACAGAAGCATGTTTATTGGCAGAAGGTAAGCGAGTGACTATCTACACTGATTCTGCCTATGCACATAGTGTGTGTCACCTGTTTGGGGCAGTATGGAAGAACCGAGGGTTTAAGAAAACAGATAATTCCCCTATACAGCATCATGAGCAAATAATGAAATTGTTACATGCCATGATGAAACCCAAAGAAATTGCTATTGCTAAATGTGCAGCACATAAAAGGGATATGTCAAGGGTCACACAGGGGAATAAAGCGGCTGATGAAGCTGCAAAGGCAGTTACAGGAGCAGACAAATGGGGTGAAGTCTTTTTGGTTACACATGAGGTAGACATGGAAGACAGAATAACAATTAACGATGTGACCTTAATGCAGGAAGCAGTTCCTGAGATAGATAAACAGTTGTGGCGAGATCGAGGAGCCACTCAAGACTCTACTGGCCTTTGGAGCAATCATGAGGGGCTGGTAGTAGCACCTCCTGACCTGTTGGGTCTGATGATTCAAGAAGCGCATGGTTTAGCCCATGTGGCAAGGGGCGAGGTAAGGAGAAAGATTATTAAGGAGTATGGGTTTTGGGCACCATATTTGCTTGAGCAGATAGACTGTCATTGGTAGATGCACAATTTGCTTGAAAACCAATGTTCGAAGGGGTGTAATGGTTCCACCTGGTCACATCCCAACTCCAAGGGGTCCTATGCGTGAGTTAGTAGTGGACTTTGTTGACATGATAAAACCAATAGGAGGGAAGAGATACATGTTCGTTGTAGTGGACCGCTTTTCAAGGTGGCCAGAGACCTGTCCAACCAAACGGAAAGATGCACAGTCCATTGCCAAGTTTCTGTGCAGAGAGGTCATAAGCAGGTGGGGACTTCCAGATCGGATATCCTCAGATAATGGGAAGGAGTTCGTGGATAAGACAGTGAAATTAATTTGGCAAAAACTGGGGATAAAACAGTGTCTTGGGGCAGTATATCATCCTCAAAGTCAGGGAATTTGTGAGAAAATGAATGGTGTTTTGAAAAACTGCATTGTGAAAATCTGTCAGCACACAGGTTTGAATTGGGTTGATGCACTTCCATTGGCATTAATGGTGTGTCGCTCAAGTGAGCTGCATGATTTGCATATGACGCCACACAGAAGGAGAAAGGCAGGAAGATCTCCAGGGTCAAATTCCAGAAGAGGAGATTGTCCATGATGTGGACAATGGTGATGACTCTGTGGGCATTGCTGATGATGCCGGAAATGACTCTGCAATTAATCAACAGGAAAGAAGGTTTGAGAACATTGAGGTTAGGGATGTCCAAGAAACAGCAGGAATCATTTCAGGGGAGTGTGAAGCACCAAAGGCTGCTGAGGGCACTGATTCCTCTATAGGGGAAGTCAGAGAGTCAAATAGACATCCAAGACCAGTTCCAAAAAGGGTCTAACCTAAACGTTACGAAGATTGAGGTAAATGTATCAGTGAGAAATTCCACTTTATTAACATTAAATATGACTAAAAGCATAAATGTGTCACATCCACCAGAATCAGCTGTTCAGGTGATTCCAGTAACAGTAACTCCTGTGCAGTTGTGCACTGTGTGGAATATTTAATACTGGAGGTAATGATCCCCCTGAGTGGAGAAATAGTCGTGGTGAAGAGATTGTGTTAGCAGGGCCTACAAGTTGATATGGTGCCTTACAATCAAAGAAAGTATGTTTTGTCCAATGACATGAGGTGGTTCAGAGTTAAATATGATTGTTCAATTCTTATGCGTAATGTTACATGGGAAGATCAAGGGGAGTATACATGTACTTACTTTGAGCCAGAGTTCAGCTTTGTACCAGTGCAAAAAGTGTGGAAACAGGAGTATGTAACTCGTAAGATGATAGTTAACATTAAAAACTCAAGCTTAACTGAGAGCTCCACAGGAGATAAAAGGGGACCAGGAACAATTTCCTGTAATAACCATCTCAGGGGTAAAAACTGTGCCAAGGCAGGTTACAACTGTAGCTCCAGAAACAACTAAAAGTGTTAATGTTACAGGTCAGGTTACTACTGTAATCATAAATAATACAGAACCTGTAAAAAATCACAATGATGACAAGAACGCCTGTAGGTGTCACTTTAGGGAATAGAACTAGTGAAAATATAACAAGCTCAACTGCAGTGAATGGTACAGGGATAACAACACCAGTAATGAAAGTAGCAAAAGTGACCCATCCATCTAATATGACATTAGTAACACTGCAAGATGAAGTAAATACAACTGAGAAATTGTTAGTAACCATAGAACGGGGTGAGAGCAATAATGATGAGAGTGTTGGAGATAGAGTGGGAGAGAGTGAAGTAGAGATGTAATGATGCATGAGCCTTCTATCAAGGTGACAAATGTATTACAGGATTTAGACTGGATTCCAGGAGATGTGATAGATCAGAATCGAGCACTGAAAAAGAGAGGCGCTAAGTGGAAGGCATATGGATTTGATTCATCTGTGTTGCAAATATCTGACCCTTGGGCAGCCAGGAACTTATGGTTTCAGCAGATAACACATTCTGTAAGAACAAGCAAACAAATTAGTGGTCCATGTGTGGTGAAAGTCCCGACACCAGGCACTTGGCCTTCTATTTTGGAAACAGTTCCTGAACCTTTAAAGTACAGAATGTCAGTATTATGCATTATCATGGCTGTTCTACAAACAGCAAGCAGCATATGATATATGGATGGCTACATCAGTGGGTTTGTTTAGACCTGGAGAGAAGTGTAGTTGGATGAGGCAATTACCATATGTAAACATAAATGATCAGCATGAACATGTACAGACAGCAGTCCCTGATTCAATGGAAGAAAAAGGCAGTAAAGGCTAAAGGTTGTTTTTGTTCTAATAATACTCATGGTGGGTCTGGAACGTTTATGGGAATTTCAGATTGTGACAGCTATATGATACATTTGGATGATAAACATAAAAATGGGGATGGTTTGTTTGAAGTGATTTTCCGGCTACCACGTGGCCAGAATAAAATAGTGATGGTGCATCATGTAACATTGCCAGGTAATGTGACCCTAGGAAATTTTAAAGATCTTTGGTGGGTTTGTGATGATAAGGCATATATATTTTTGCCATATGGGTGGACAGGATGTTGTTACTTGGCAACATTAAAATTGCCATATGAGGTGTACACCATTGAGAAAGGTGAAGCACCTGATGACACCCAAGCCAAGGTAATTCCTGGATATAGACAGAAAAGTGAAATGGCACAATTTAAAATTTAGAGGCCTATCACTGGAGGATAAGTATGGGAGAAAAATGGGGAATAGGCTTATTTCCATGGTATGGTGTGACCTTCCTAGCAGACCATATTGATAACATCACACACCTTACAGGGATTTGCTAATGAGACTATTAGAGGGTTTGAATATTTATCAAATACTCAGAAGAGTCACAGATTGACGTTGTTGAAACATGATATGGCTCTTGATTACATTCTGGCTAAGCAAGGGGGGTTATGTGTAGCTCTGAATTTAACAGGAGATGCTTGTTATACTTTAATTCCTGATAATTCTGATAATATGACTGATGTAATAGGGGCACTAAAAAAGATGAGAGGCATTTGGCCCATCCCAAGAAGCAGGATGGTCTGTGAATGCATGGTTGCTGGAGAGATTGGGACCAATGGGAACATTGTTGGCTCAGTTGTTCGGTGCTGCGCTTTTGTCGCTATGTGTGATGTTCTGTTGTTGCACATTCATATTGACTTTTGCTAAGGCGATGATTTTAAGACGGGTTGGAGTTGTAATGCCGGGGGAACAAGTTCAACTGCCATTATTACCTAGGACAGATTCGAAAGAAGATGAGGGATTAGTGTTAGAAGGTGATTTGCTGGATAAATATCCATTCTGAGTATCTACTCTGATTATTACTTCCATTTAAAGTATCAGGTCTTTTTATCATAAGTTATAACACCTATGTTACATTATCATATGTTATGTAAAGGGGATTGTAGTATTTTGTAGTATGGCTGAAAAGGGTGGCTTAAAATATGATTTAATGAGTAGTAATAGTTTGACAGTATAATACTGTTGTTGTGTAATGTGCATTTGATGTTTTGAAGAAAAGATATAGGCTGTTGTTTTTTATCTTTCCCTTCAGACTAGCGGTGGGGAGTACCACTGTGGGGTGACTGGTATTCTGAGATCCCGAGAGGCAGAAAAGGGGTCAGACGTTGATGGACATTACTAATCGGGAGATCTGAAGACCTTTTGAACAAGGACATTGTAAAGGCATCAATCCAGATTCACCATCAAGGAACACCGATGTTGATGAATTGCAATGTGCCACATTTAAACTTGTCATTTATTACTGTCTGTACTCTAAATACACTACATGTACAAATAGAAGTTCTGATATGTATAACCTATTGTTATTATATTGTAAACAAGTTGTAAGATGATGTATTTTGTTGCGAGTAAGCACAGTGTGAACTCAGGGGTTTTGATCTTTTCTCGATACTAGGGATAGTAATGGTAGGCAGGGACAGGTGTATTGGAAGGTCCGATGGGTCGACCAGCCTGAAAGTACACATTATTTTTGGTTTAATGGGGTTCCACATGTATTTACTCACACTTGCAGGATTCCATATTTAATATCTATATTGGCAAGACATTCCTTCTTTTTTCACATTGGCCTGGAGTACAGTATGTGGTCGCCTGGGGCAGAGGGACCGTGAGAGAGTTTTTTCTGTCTTGGGTGACAAAGATATTAAAGGTGAGATAGCTGCCTGGCAGGTTTTCGCTCTCACACTCTGTGAAATTAGTGCTAAAGAAGGCACTCATAGAAGGAATAGCTCTTTAGAAGCACATGTAACCATGTGTGCCATGCTCTTTTATTTTATTGAGCCATTGATTAGGCTCAAAGGGGGCAAATGTAGTGTATTTATTGGCTATACAGATGTCCATAGGCCTGAAGGAATGGTATGGAGTTGAGGAATGATATGGTAAGCCACACAGGGTAGATGTGGAAAAGAAAGGGGGTCCTGTTTCCTGACCAAATGTGAAAACTATACATGAATCAACGAACATAAGATGCTGTTTAGATTTGGACATCCCTTTGGGTGTACATGACACAGATTTAAACGTGTGTACGTTTAAATCTATGTTTACCACGTATGTAATGGTGGGGGCTGATGAGTGTTCCTTATGGATGAAATGCAAAGATTCTGCATATGGGAACAATCCAACAGAACATGACGTGTAGTAGGGTATAAAAACTCAAGGTATTCCTATGTCGAGGAGAGAGATCGAGGGGCACTCAGAATTGGCAGAATCTCTCCACACTGTACTTTTGATTGGAATAAAATAATTCATTGTTACAACTAAAGATGGTGCTTACAGACTCTCCTTTTTAAAAAAGAAGTCAATTTCCAGAGGAAGACGAACCGAGACGACAAAGGCAATACATGTATACAAACTGAATGATCACTTACCTGTTACAGAGTTGCAGAATGATGGACAGTGAATCACACACAGTTGCAGATGAAAATATATTTGTTAAAAGGATACACCTTCAGGGAGAAGAAGAGGTTGATGGACTTCTTGAGAACCTGTAATACAAAAAAGAATGCCAATACATGTATAGAAACTGAATGATCACCTACTTGTGAAATCTTGCAGACAGATAGATAGCGAGCCACGCACACAGTTGCAATGAACAGACCCTTGATGGTGTTATGCACCATCAGGAAGGGGGGAGCCATTGGTCCTGAAAGCCTGAAAGACAACAAAAATGCAATACATGTATAGAAACTGAATAATCACTTACCTGTTACACACTTGCAAACAGATAGTAGCGAGTCACACACAGTTGCAGATGCACAGACCCTTGGTATATGCGGTCCAAATAACCTGTAAGACAAAAAAAGAAAGTCAATACATGTATAGAAACTGAATGATCACCTACCTGTTACACACTTGCAGACAGATAGTAGCGAGTCACACACACAGTTGCAATGGACAGACCCTTGTTGGCTGTATGCACCATCAGAAAGGGGGGAGCCATTGGTCCTGAAAGCCTGAAAGACAAGAAAAAGGCAATACATGTATAGAAACTGAACGATAACTTACCTGTTACAGAGTTGCAGAATGATGGACAGCGAACCACACACAGTTGCAGATGAAAATAAATTTCTTAGAAGGATACACCTTCAGGGAATAGAAGAGGTTGAGAACTGAATGATCACTTACCTGTTACACACTTGCAGACAGATAGTAGCGAGTGACACACAGTTGCAGATGCACAGACCCTTGGTTCATGAGGTCCGAAAGACTTTTAAGACAAAAAAGAAAGTCAATACATGTATAGAAACTGAATGATCACCTACCTGTTACACACTTGCAGACAGATTGATAGCGAACCAAACACACAGTGGTAATGGAAAGACCCTTGGTTCATGCGGTCCGAAAAACCTGTAAGACAAAAAAAGGAAGTCAATACATGTATAGAAACTGAATGATCAACTACCTGTTACACACTTGCAGACAGATAGTAGTGAGTCACACACAGTTGCAGATGCACAGACCCTTGGTTCATGCGGTCCGAAAAACCTGTAAGGCAAAAAAAGGAAGTCAATACATGTATAGAAACTGAATGATCACCTACCTGTTACACACTTGCGAACAGATAGCAGTGAGTTACACACAGTTGCAGTTAAACAGACCCTTGGTTCATGTGCTCCGAAAAACCTGTAAGACAAAAAAAGAAAGTCAGTACATGTATAGAAACTGAATGATCACTTACCTGTTACACACTTGCAGACAGATAGTAGCGAGTCACACACAGTTGCAGATGCACAGACCCTTGGTTCATGTGGTCCGAAAGACCTTTGAGACAAAAAAAGAAAGTCAATACATGTATAGAAACTGAATGATCACCTACATGTTACACACTTGCAGACAGATTGATAGCGAACCACACACACAGTGGCAATGGAAAGACCCTTGGTTCATGCGGACCGAAAGACCTTTAAGACAAAAAAAGAAAGTCAATACAGGTATATAAACTGAATGATCACCTACATGTTACACACTTGCAGACAGATTGATAGCGACTCACACACAGTGGCAATGGAAAGACCCTTGGTTTAAGCGGTCCGAAAAACCTGTAAGACAAAAAAAGAAAGTCAATATATGTAAAGAAACTGAATGATCACCAACCTGTTACACACTTGCAGACAGATAGTAGCGAGTCACACACAGTTGCAGATGCACAGACCCTTGGTTCATGCGGTCCCGAAAAACCTAAAAGACAAAAAAAGAAAGTCAATACATGTATAGAAACTGAATGATCACCTACCTGTTACACACTTGCAGACAGACAGTAGCGAGTCACACAGTTGCAGATGCACAGACCCTTGGTTCATGTGGTCCGAAAAACCTGTAATAAAAAAAAAAGAAAGTCAAAACATGTATAGAAACTGAATGATCACCTACCTGTTACACACTTGCAGACAGATAGTAGCGAGTCACACACAGTTGCAGATGCACAGACCCTTGGTTCATGTGGTCCGAAAGACCTTTAAGACAAAAAAAGAAAGTCAATACAGGTATATAAACTGAATGATCACCTACATGTTACACACTTGCAGACAGATTGATAGCGACTCACACACAGTGGCAATGGAAAGACCCTTGGTTTAAGCGGTCCGAAAAACCTGTAAGACAAAAAAAGAAAGTCAATTCATATATAGAAACTGAATGATCACCTACCTGTTACACACTTGCAGACAGATAGTAGCGAGTCACACACAGTTGCAGATGCACAGACCCTTGGTTCATGTGGTCCGAAAAACCTGTAAGACAAAAAAAGAAAGTCAATGCATGTATAGAAACTGAATGATCACCTACCTGTTACACACTTGCAGACAGAAAGTAGCGAGTCACACACAGTTGCAGATGCACAGACCCTTGGTTCAAGTGGTCCGAAAGACCTTTAAGACAAAAAAAGAAAGTCAATATATGTATAGAAACTGAATGATCACCAACCTGTTACACACTTGCAGACAGATAGTAGCGAGTCACACACAGTTGCAGATGCACAGACCCTTGGTTCATGCGGTCCGAAAAGCCTGCAAGACAAAAAAAGAAAGTCAATACATGTATAGAAACTGAATGATCACCTACCTGTTACACACTTGCAAACAGATAGCAGTGAGTTACACACAGTTGCAGATGCACAGACCCTTGGTTCATGTGGTCCGAAAGACCTTTAAGAGAAAAAAGAAAGTCAATACATGTATAGAAACTGAATGATCACCTACCTGTTACACACTTGCAGACAGATAGTAGCGAGTCACACAGTTGCAGATGCACAGACCCTTGGATCATGTGGTCCGAAAAACCTGTAAGAAAAAAAAAGAAAGTCAAAACATGTATAGAAACTGAATGATCACCTACCTGTTACACACTTGCAGACAGATAGTAGCGAGTCACACAGTTGCAGATGCACAGACCCTTGGTTCATGTGGTCCGAAAAACCTGTAAGAAAAAAAAAGAAAGTCAAAACATGTATAGAAACTGAATGATCACCTACCTGTTACACACTGGCAGACAGATAGTAGCGAGTCACACACAGTTGCGGATGCACAGACCCTTGGTTCATGCAGTCCGAAAAACCTGTAAGACAAAAAAAGAAAGTCAATACATGTATAGAAACTGAATGATCACCTACCTGTTACACACTTGCAGACAGATAGTAGCGAGTCACACACAGTTGCGGATGCACAGACCCTTGGTTCATGCAGTCCGAAAAACCTGTAAGACAAAAAAAGAAAGTCAATACATGTATAGAAACTGAATGATCACCTAACTGTTACACACTTGCAGACAGATAGTAGCGAGTCACACAAAGTGGCAGATGTACAGACGCTTGGTTCATGTGGTCCGAAAGACCTTGGAGACAAAAAAGAAAGTCAATACATGTATATAAACTGAATGATCACCAACCACTTACACACTTGCAGACAGATAGTAGCGAGTCACACAAAGTGGCAGATGTACAGACCCTTGGATCATGTGGTCCGAAAAACCTGTAAGACAAAAAAAGAAAGTCAAAACATGTATAGAAACTGAATGATCACCTACCTGTTACACACTTGCAGACAGATTGATAGCGAGCCACACACACAGTGGCAATGGAAAGACCATTGGTTCATGCGGACCGAAAGACCTTTAAGACAAAAAAAGAAAGTCATTACATGTATAGAAACTGAATGATCACCTACGTGTTACACACTTGCAGACAGAAAGTAGCGAGTCACACACAGCTGCAGATGCACAGACCCTTGGTTCATGCGGTCCGAAAAGCCTGCAAGACAAAAAAAGAAAGTCAATACATGTATAGAAACTGAATGATCACCTAACTGTTACACACTTGCAAACAGATAGCAGTGAGTTACATACAGTTGCAGATGCACAGACCCTTGGTTCATAAGGTCCGAAAGACCTTTAAGACAAAAAAGAAAGTCAATACATGTATAGAAACTGAATGATCACCTATCTGTTACACACTTGCAGACAGATAGCAGTGAGTTACATACAGTTGCAGATGCACAGACCCTTGGTTCATAAGGTCCGAAAGACCTTTAAGACAAAAAAGAAAGTCAATACATGTATAGAAACTGAATGATCACCTAACTGTTACACACTTGCAAACAGATAGCAGTGAGTTACATACAGTTGCAGATGCACAGACCCTTGGTTCATAAGGTCCGAAAGACCTTTAAGACAAAAAAGAAAGTCAATACATGTATAGAAACTGAATGATCACCAACCTGTTACACACTTGCAGACAGATAGTAGCGAGTCACACAGTTGCAGATGCACAGACCCTTGGTTCATGTGGTCCGAAAGACCTTTGAGACAAAAAAAAGAAAGTCAATACATGTATATAAACTGAATGATCACCTACATGTTACACACTTGCAGACAGATTGATAGCGACTCACACACACAGTGGCAATGGAAAGACCCTTGGTTCATGCGGTCCGAAAAACCTGTAAGACAAAAAAAGAAAGTCAATGCATGTATAGAAACTGAATGATCACCTACCTGTTACACACTTGCAGACAGATAGTAGCGAGTCACACAAAGTGGCAGATGTACAGACCCTTGGTTCATGTGGTCCGAAAAACCTTTGAGACAAAAAAGAAAGTCAATACATGTATATAAACTGAATGATCACCAACCAGTTACACACTTAAAGACAGATAGTAGCGAGTCACACAAAGTGGCAGATGTACAGACCCTTGTTTCATGTGGTTCGAAAAACCTGTAAGACAAAAAAAGAAAGTCAAAACATGTATAGAAACTGAATGATCACCTACCTGTTACACACTTGCAGACAGATTGATAGCAAGCCACACACACAGTGGCAATGGAAAGACCCTTGGTTCATGCGGACCGAAAAACGTGTAAGATAAAACAAAGAAAGTCAATACATGTATAGAAACTGAATGATCACCTACGTGTTACACACTTGCAGACAGAAAGTATCGAGTCACACAAAGTTGCAGATGCACAGACCTTTGGTTCAAGTGGTCCGAAAGACCTTTAAGACAAAAAAAGAAAGTCAATACATGTATAGAAACTGAACGATCACCTACCTGTTACACACTTGCAGACAGACAGTAGCGAGTCACACAGTTGCAGATGCACAGACCCTTGGTTCATGTGGTCCGAAAAACCTGTAAGAAAAAAAAAGAAAGTCAAAACATGTATAGAAACTGAATGATCACCTACCTGTTACACACTTGCAGACAGATAGTAGCGAGTCACACACAGTTGCAGATGCACAGACCCTTGGTTCATGTGGTCTGAAAGACCTTCAAGACAAAAAAAGAAAGTCAATACATGTATAGAAACTGAATGATCACCTACCTGTTACACACTTGCAGACAGATTGATAGCGAGCCACACACACAGTGGCAATGGAAAGACCCTTGGTTCATGCGGTCCGAAAACCTGTAAGACAAAAAAAGAAAGTCAATACATGTATAGAAACTGAATGATCACCTACCTGTTACACACTTGCAGACAGATAGTAGCGAGTCACACACAGTTGCAGATGCACAGACCCTTGGTTCATATGGTCCGAAAGACCTTTAAGACAAAAAAAGAAAGTCAATACAGGTATAGAAACTGAATGATCACCTACCTGTTACACACTTGCAGACAGATAGTAGCGAGTCACACACAGTTGCAGATGCACAGACCCTTGGTTCATGCAGTCCGAAAAACCTGTAAGACAAAAAAAGAAAGTCAATACATGTACAGAAACTGAATGATCACCTACCTGTTACACACTTGCAGACAGATAGTAACGAGTCACACACAGTTGCAGATGCACAGACCCTTAGTTCATGCAGTCCGAAAAACCTGTAAGACAAAAAAAGAAAGTCAATACATGTATATAAACTGAATGATCACATACCTGTTACACACTTGCAGACAGATAATAGCGAGTCACACACAGTTGCAGATGCACAGACCCTTGGTTCATGCGGTCCGAAAAACCTGCAAGACAAAAAAAGAAAGTCAATACATGTATGGAAACTGAATGATCACCTACCTGTTACACACTTGCAGACAGATAGTAGCGAGTCACACACAGTCGCAGATGCACAGACCCTTGGTTCATGTGGTCCGAAAGACCTTTGAGACAAAAAAAGAAAGTCAATACAGGTATATAAACTGAATGATCACCTACATGTTACACACTTGCAGACAGATTGATAGCGACTCACACACACAGTTGCAGATGCACAGACCCTTGGTTCAAGTGGTCCGAAAGACCTTTAAGACAAAAAAAGAAAGTCAATATATGTATAGAAACTGAATGATCACCAACCTGTTACACACTTGCAGACAGATAGTAGCGAGTCACACACAGTTGCAGATGCACAGACCCTTGGTTCATGCGGTCCGAAAAGCCTGCAAGACAAAAAAAGAAAGTCAATACATGTATAGAAACTGAATGATCACCTACCTGTTACACACTTGCAAACAGATAGCAGTGAGTTACACACAGTTGCAGATGCACAGACCCTTGGTTCATGTGGTCCGAAAGACCTTTAAGAGAAAAAAGAAAGTCAAAACATGTATAGAAACTGAATGATCACCTACCTGTTACACACTTGCAGACAGATTGATAGCGAGCCACACACACAGTGGCAATGGAAAGACCCTTGGTTCATGCGGTCCGAAAAACCTGTAAGACAAAAAAAGAAAGTCAATACATGTATAGAAACTGAATGATCACCTACCTGTTACACACTTGCAGACAGATAGTAGCGAGTCACACACAGTTGCAGATGCACAGACCCTTGGTTCATGCAGTCTGAAAAACCTGTAAGACAAAAAAAAGAAAGTCAATACATGTATAGAAACTGAATGATCACTTACCTGTTACACACTTGCAGACAGATAGTAGCGAGTCACACACAGTTGCAGATGCACAGACCCTTGGTTCATGAGGTCCGAAAAACTTGTAAGATAAAAAAAAGAAAGTCAATACATATATAGAAACTGAATGATCACCAACCTATTACACACTTGCAAACAGATAGCAGTGAGTTACACACAGTTGCAGATGCACAGACCCTTGGTTCATGTGGTCCGAAAGACCTTTAAGACAAAAAAAAAAGTCAATACATGTATAGAAACTGAATGATCACCTACCTGTTACACAATTGCAGACAGATTGATAGCGAGCCACACACACAGTGGCAATGGAAAGACCCTTGGTTCATGCGGTCCGAAAAACCTGTAAGACAAAAAAAGAAAGTCAATACATGTATAGAAACTGAATGATCACCTACCTGTTACACACTTGCAGACAGATAGTAACGAGTCACACACAGTTGCAGATGCACAGACCCTTAGTTCATGCAGTCCGAAAAACCTGTAAGACAAAAAAAGAAAGTCAATACATGTATATAAACTGAATGATCACATACCTGTTACACACTTGCAGACAGATAATAGCGAGTCACACACAGTTGCAGATGCACAGACCCTTGGTTCATGCGGTCCGAAAAACCTGCAAGACAAAAAAAGAAAGTCAATACATGTATGGAAACTGAATGATCAC
Organism: Salminus brasiliensis; assembly: GCF_030463535.1. Lineage (NCBI taxonomy): Eukaryota > Metazoa > Chordata > Actinopteri > Characiformes > Bryconidae > Salminus > Salminus brasiliensis. The sequence continues at coordinate 9,787,710 of NC_132881.1, read as the reverse complement.
CTACCTGTTACACACTTGCAGACAGATAGTAGCGAGTCACACACAGTCGCAGATGCACAGACCCTTGGTTCATGTGGTCCGAAAGACCTTTGAGACAAAAAAAGAAAGTCAATACAGGTATATAAACTGAATGATCACCTACATGTTACACACTTGCAGACAGATTGATAGCGACTCACACACACAGTGGCAATGGAAAGACCCTTGGTTTAAGCGGTCCAAAAAACCTGTAAGACAAAAAAAGAAAGTCAATTCATATATAGAAACTGAATGATCACCTACCTGTTACACACTTGCAGACAGATAGTAGCGAGTCACACACAGTTGCAGATGCACAGACCCTTGGTTCATGTGGTCCAAAAAACCTGTAAGACAAAAAAAGAAAGTCAATGCATGTATAGAAACTGAATGATCACCTACCTGTTACACACTTGCAGACAGAAAGTAGCGAGTCACACACAGTTGCAGATGCACAGACCCTTGGTTCAAGTGGTCCGAAAGACCTTTAAGACAAAAAAAGAAAGTCAATATATGTATAGAAACTGAATGATCACCAACCTGTTACACACTTGCAGACAGATAGTAGCGAGTCACACACAGTTGCAGATGCACAGACCCTTGGTTCATGCGGTCCGAAAAGCCTGCAAGACAAAAAAAGAAAGTCAATACATGTATAGAAACTGAATGATCACCTACCTGTTACACACTTGCAAACAGATAGCAGTGAGTTACACACAGTTGCAGATGCACAGACCCTTGGTTCATGTGGTCCGAAAGACCTTTAAGAGAAAAAAGAAAGTCAAAACATGTATAGAAACTGAATGATCACCTACCTGTTACACACTTGCAGACAGATTGATAGCGAGCCACACACACAGTGGCAATGGAAAGACCCTTGGTTCATGCGGTCCGAAAAACCTGTAAGACAAAAAAAGAAAGTCAATACATGTATAGAAACTGAATGATCACCTACCTGTTACACACTTGCAGACAGATAGTAGCGAGTCACACACAGTTGCAGATGCACAGACCCTTGGTTCATGCAGTCTGAAAAACCTGTAAGACAAAAAAAAGAAAGTCAATACATGTATAGAAACTGAATGATCACTTACCTGTTACACACTTGCAGACAGATAGTAGCGAGTCACACACAGTTGCAGATGCACAGACCCTTGGTTCATGAGGTCCGAAAAACTTGTAAGATAAAAAAAAGAAAGTCAATACATATATAGAAACTGAATGATCACCAACCTATTACACACTTGCAAACAGATAGCAGTGAGTTACACACAGTTGCAGATGCACAGACCCTTGGTTCATGTGGTCCGAAAGACCTTTAAGACAAAAAAAAAAGTCAATACATGTATAGAAACTGAATGATCACCTACCTGTTACACAATTGCAGACAGATTGATAGCGAGCCACACACACAGTGGCAATGGAAAGACCCTTGGTTCATGCGGTCCGAAAAACCTGTAAGACAAAAAAAGAAAGTCAATACATGTATAGAAACTGAATGATCACCTACCTGTTACACACTTGCAGACAGATTGATAGCGACTCACACACACAGTGGCAATGGAATGACCCTTGGTTTATGCAGTCCGAAAAACCTGTAAGACAAAAAAAAGAAAGTCAATACATGTATAGAAACTGAATGATCACCTACCTGTTACACACTTGCAGACAGATAGTAACGAGTCACACACAGTTGCAGATGCACAGACCCTTGGTTCATGCGGCCCGAAAAACCTGCAAGACAAAAAAAGAAAGTCAATACATGTATATAAACTGAATGATCACTTACCTGTTACACACTTGCAGACAGATAGTAGCGAGTCACACACAGTTGCAGATGCACTGACCCTTGGTTCATGAGGTCCGAAAAACCTGTAAGATAAAAAAAAGAAAGTCAATACATGTATAGAAACTGAATGATCACCTACCTGTTACACACTTGCAGACAGATTGATAGCGAGCCACACACACAGTGGCAATGGAAAGAACCTTGGTTCATGCGGACCGAAAGACCTTTAAGACAAAAAAAGAAAGTCAATACATGTATAGAAACTTTATGATCACCAACCTGTTACACTTGCAGACAGATAGTAACGAGTCACACACAGTTGCAGATGCACAGACCCTTGGTTCATGTGGTCCGAAAGACCTTTGAGACAAAAAAAGAAAGTCAATACATGTATATAAACTGAATGATCACCTACATGTTACACACTTGCAGACAGATTGATAGCGACTCACACACACAGTGGCAATGGAAAGACCCTTGGTTTATGCGGTCCGAAAAACCTGTAAGACAAAAAAAGAAAGTCAATACATGTATAGAAACTTAATGATCACCTACCTGTTACACACTTGCAGACAGATAGTAGCGAGTCACACACAGTTGCAGATGCACAGACCCTTGGTTCATGTGGTCCGAAAAACCTGTAAGACAAAAAAAGAAAGTCAATGCATGTATAGAAACTGAATGATCACCTACCTGTTACACACTTGCAGACAGATAGTAGCGAGTCACACAAAGTGGCAGATGTACAGACCCTTGGTTCATGAGGTCCGAAAGACCTTTGAGACAAAAAAGAAAGTCAATACATGTATAGAAACTGAATGATCACCGACCAGTTACACACTTGCAGACAGATTGATAGCGAGTCACACACAAAGTGGCAGATGCACAGACCCTTGGTTCATGTGGTCCGAAAGACCTTTAAGACAAAAAAGAAAGTCAATACATGTATAGAAACTGAATGATCACCTACCTGTTACACACTTGCAGACAGATAGTAGCAAGTCACACACAGTTGCAGATGCACAGACCCTTGGTACATGCAGTCCGAAAAACCTGTAAGACAAAAAAAGAAAGTCAATACATGTATAGAAACTGAATGATCACCAACATGTTACACACTTGCAGACAGATAGTAGCGAGTCACACAAAGTGGCAATGGAAAGACCCTTGTTTCATGTGGTCCGAAAAACCTGTAAGACAAAAAAAGAAAGTCAATACATGTATAGAAACTGAATGATCACCTACGTGTTACACACTTGCAGACAGAAAGTAGCGAGTCACACACAGTTGCAGATGCACAGACCCTTGGTTCAAGTGGTCCGAAAGACTTTTAAGACAAAAAAAGAAAGTCAATATATGTATAGAAACTGAATGATCACCAACCTGTTACACACTTGCAGACAGATAGTAGCGAGTCACACACAGTTGCAGATGCACAGACCCTTGGTTCATGCGGTCCGAAAAGCCTGCAAGACAAAAAAAGAAAGTCAATACATGTATAGAAACTGAATGATCACCTACCAGTTACACACTTGCAAACAGATTGCAGTGAGTTACACACAGTTGCAGATGCACAGACCCTTGGTTCATGTGGTCCGAAAAACCTGTAAGATAAAAAAAGAAAGTCAAAACATGTATAGAAACTGAATGATCACCTACCTGTTACACACTGGCAGACAGATAGTAGCGAGTCACACACAGTTGCGGATGCACAGACCCTTGGTTCATATGGTCCGAAAGACCTTTAAGACAAAAAAAGAAAGTCAATACAGGTATAGAAACTGAATGATCACCTACCTGTTACACACTTGCAGACAGATTGATAGCAAGCCACACACACAGTGGCAATGGAAAGACCCTTGGTTCATGCGGTCCGAAAACCTGTAAGACAAAAAAAGAAAGTCAATACATGTATAGAAACTGAATGATCACCTACCTGTTACACACTTGCAGACAGATAGTAGCGAGTCACACACAGTTGCAGATGCACAGACCCTTGGTTCATATGGTCCGAAAGACCTTTAAGACAAAAAAAGAAAGTCAATACAGGTATAGAAACTGAATGATCACCTACCTGTTACACACTTGCAGACAGATAGTAGCGAGTCACACACAGTTGCAGATGCACAGACCCTTGGTTCATGCAGTCCGAAAAACCTGTAAGACAAAAAAAGAAAGTCAATACATGTATAGAAACTGAATGATCACCTACCTGTTACACACTTGCAGACAGATAGTAACGAGTCACACACAGTTGCAGATGCACAGACCCTTAGTTCATGCAGTCCGAAAAACCTGTAAGACAAAAAAAGAAAGTCAATACATGTATATAAACTGAATGATCACATACCTGTTACACACTTGCAGACAGATAATAGCGAGTCACACACAGTTGCAGATGCACAGACCCTTGGTTCATGCGGTCCGAAAAACCTGCAAGACAAAAAAAGAAAGTCAATACATGTATGGAAACTGAATGATCACCTACCTGTTACACACTTGCAGACAGATAGTAGCGAGTCACACACAGTCGCAGATGCACAGACCCTTGGTTCATGTGGTCCGAAAGACCTTTGAGACAAAAAAAGAAAGTCAATACAGGTATATAAACTGAATGATCACCTACATGTTACACACTTGCAGACAGATTGATAGCGACTCACACACACAGTGGCAATGGAAAGACCCTTGGTTTAAGCGGTCCAAAAAACCTGTAAGACAAAAAAAGAAAGTCAATTCATATATAGAAACTGAATGATCACCTACCTGTTACACACTTGCAGACAGATAGTAGCGAGTCACACACAGTTGCAGATGCACAGACCCTTGGTTCATGTGGTCCAAAAAACCTGTAAGACAAAAAAAGAAAGTCAATGCATGTATAGAAACTGAATGATCACCTACCTGTTACACACTTGCAGACAGAAAGTAGCGAGTCACACACAGTTGCAGATGCACAGACCCTTGGTTCAAGTGGTCCGAAAGACCTTTAAGACAAAAAAAGAAAGTCAATATATGTATAGAAACTGAATGATCACCAACCTGTTACACACTTGCAGACAGATAGTAGCGAGTCACACACAGTTGCAGATGCACAGACCCTTGGTTCATGCGGTCCGAAAAGCCTGCAAGACAAAAAAAGAAAGTCAATACATGTATAGAAACTGAATGATCACCTACCTGTTACACACTTGCAAACAGATAGCAGTGAGTTACACACAGTTGCAGATGCACAGACCCTTGGTTCATGTGGTCCGAAAGACCTTTAAGAGAAAAAAGAAAGTCAAAACATGTATAGAAACTGAATGATCACCTACCTGTTACACACTTGCAGACAGATTGATAGCGAGCCACACACACAGTGGCAATGGAAAGACCCTTGGTTCATGCGGTCCGAAAAACCTGTAAGACAAAAAAAGAAAGTCAATACATGTATAGAAACTGAATGATCACCTACCTGTTACACACTTGCAGACAGATAGTAGCGAGTCACACACAGTTGCAGATGCACAGACCCTTGGTTCATGCAGTCTGAAAAACCTGTAAGACAAAAAAAAGAAAGTCAATACATGTATAGAAACTGAATGATCACTTACCTGTTACACACTTGCAGACAGATAGTAGCGAGTCACACACAGTTGCAGATGCACAGACCCTTGGTTCATGAGGTCCGAAAAACTTGTAAGATAAAAAAAAGAAAGTCAATACATATATAGAAACTGAATGATCACCAACCTATTACACACTTGCAAACAGATAGCAGTGAGTTACACACAGTTGCAGATGCACAGACCCTTGGTTCATGTGGTCCGAAAGACCTTTAAGACAAAAAAAAAAGTCAATACATGTATAGAAACTGAATGATCACCTACCTGTTACACAATTGCAGACAGATTGATAGCGAGCCACACACACAGTGGCAATGGAAAGACCCTTGGTTCATGCGGTCCGAAAAACCTGTAAGACAAAAAAAGAAAGTCAATACATGTATAGAAACTGAATGATCACCTACCTGTTACACACTTGCAGACAGATTGATAGCGACTCACACACACAGTGGCAATGGAATGACCCTTGGTTTATGCAGTCCGAAAAACCTGTAAGACAAAAAAAAGAAAGTCAATACAGGTATAGAAACTGAATGATCACCTACCTGTTACACACTTGCAGACAGATAGTAACGAGTCACACACAGTTGCAGATGCACAGACCCTTAGTTCATGCAGTCCGAAAAACCTGTAAGACAAAAAAAGAAAGTCAATACATGTATATAAACTGAATGATCACATACCTGTTACACACTTGCAGACAGATAATAGCGAGTCACACACAGTTGCAGATGCACAGACCCTTGGTTCATGCGGTCCGAAAAACCTGCAAGACAAAAAAAGAAAGTCAATACATGTATGGAAACTGAATGATCACCTACCTGTTACACACTTGCAGACAGATAGTAGCGAGTCACACACAGTCGCAGATGCACAGACCCTTGGTTCATGTGGTCCGAAAGACCTTTGAGACAAAAAAAGAAAGTCAATACAGGTATATAAACTGAATGATCACCTACCTGTTACACACTTGCAGACAGATTGATAGCGACTCACACACACAGTGGCAATGGAATGACCCTTGGTTTATGCAGTCCGAAAAACCTGTAAGACAAAAAAAAGAAAGTCAATACAGGTATAGAAACTGAATGATCACCTACCTGTTACACACTTGCAGACAGATAGTAACGAGTCACACACAGTTGCAGATGCACAGACCCTTAGTTCATGCAGTCCGAAAAACCTGTAAGACAAAAAAAGAAAGTCAATACATGTATATAAACTGAATGATCACATACCTGTTACACACTTGCAGACAGATAATAGCGAGTCACACACAGTTGCAGATGCACAGACCCTTGGTTCATGCGGTCCGAAAAACCTGCAAGACAAAAAAAGAAAGTCAATACATGTATGGAAACTGAATGATCACCTACCTGTTACACACTTGCAGACAGATAGTAGCGAGTCACACACAGTCGCAGATGCACAGACCCTTGGTTCATGTGGTCCGAAAGACCTTTGAGACAAAAAAAGAAAGTCAATACAGGTATATAAACTGAATGATCACCTACATGTTACACACTTGCAGACAGATTGATAGCGACTCACACACACAGTGGCAATGGAAAGACCCTTGGTTTAAGCGGTCCAAAAAACCTGTAAGACAAAAAAAGAAAGTCAATTCATATATAGAAACTGAATGATCACCTACCTGTTACACACTTGCAGACAGATAGTAGCGAGTCACACACAGTTGCAGATGCACAGACCCTTGGTTCATGTGGTCCAAAAAACCTGTAAGACAAAAAAAGAAAGTCAATGCATGTATAGAAACTGAATGATCACCTACCTGTTACACACTTGCAGACAGAAAGTAGCGAGTCACACACAGTTGCAGATGCACAGACCCTTGGTTCAAGTGGTCCGAAAGACCTTTAAGACAAAAAAAGAAAGTCAATATATGTATAGAAACTGAATGATCACCAACCTGTTACACACTTGCAGACAGATAGTAGCGAGTCACACACAGTTGCAGATGCACAGACCCTTGGTTCATGCGGTCCGAAAAGCCTGCAAGACAAAAAAAGAAAGTCAATACATGTATAGAAACTGAATGATCACCTACCTGTTACACACTTGCAAACAGATAGCAGTGAGTTACACACAGTTGCAGATGCACAGACCCTTGGTTCATGTGGTCCGAAAGACCTTTAAGAGAAAAAAGAAAGTCAAAACATGTATAGAAACTGAATGATCACCTACCTGTTACACACTTGCAGACAGATTGATAGCGAGCCACACACACAGTGGCAATGGAAAGACCCTTGGTTCATGCGGTCCGAAAAACCTGTAAGACAAAAAAAGAAAGTCAATACATGTATAGAAACTGAATGATCACCTACCTGTTACACACTTGCAGACAGATAGTAGCGAGTCACACACAGTTGCAGATGCACAGACCCTTGGTTCATGCAGTCTGAAAAACCTGTAAGACAAAAAAAAGAAAGTCAATACATGTATAGAAACTGAATGATCACTTACCTGTTACACACTTGCAGACAGATAGTAGCGAGTCACACACAGTTGCAGATGCACAGACCCTTGGTTCATGAGGTCCGAAAAACTTGTAAGATAAAAAAAAGAAAGTCAATACATATATAGAAACTGAATGATCACCAACCTATTACACACTTGCAAACAGATAGCAGTGAGTTACACACAGTTGCAGATGCACAGACCCTTGGTTCATGTGGTCCGAAAGACCTTTAAGACAAAAAAAAAAGTCAATACATGTATAGAAACTGAATGATCACCTACCTGTTACACAATTGCAGACAGATTGATAGCGAGCCACACACACAGTGGCAATGGAAAGACCCTTGGTTCATGCGGTCCGAAAAACCTGTAAGACAAAAAAAGAAAGTCAATACATGTATAGAAACTGAATGATCACCTACCTGTTACACACTTGCAGACAGATTGATAGCGACTCACACACACAGTGGCAATGGAATGACCCTTGGTTTATGCAGTCCGAAAAACCTGTAAGACAAAAAAAAGAAAGTCAATACATGTATAGAAACTGAATGATCACCTACCTGTTACACACTTGCAGACAGATAGTAACGAGTCACACACAGTTGCAGATGCACAGACCCTTGGTTCATGCGGCCCGAAAAACCTGCAAGACAAAAAAAGAAAGTCAATACATGTATATAAACTGAATGATCACTTACCTGTTACACACTTGCAGACAGATAGTAGCGAGTCACACACAGTTGCAGATGCACTGACCCTTGGTTCATGAGGTCCGAAAAACCTGTAAGATAAAAAAAAGAAAGTCAATACATGTATAGAAACTGAATGATCACCTACCTGTTACACACTTGCAGACAGATTGATAGCGAGCCACACACACAGTGGCAATGGAAAGAACCTTGGTTCATGCGGACCGAAAGACCTTTAAGACAAAAAAAGAAAGTCAATACATGTATAGAAACTTTATGATCACCAACCTGTTACACTTGCAGACAGATAGTAACGAGTCACACACAGTTGCAGATGCACAGACCCTTGGTTCATGTGGTCCGAAAGACCTTTGAGACAAAAAAAGAAAGTCAATACATGTATATAAACTGAATGATCACCTACATGTTACACACTTGCAGACAGATTGATAGCGACTCACACACACAGTGGCAATGGAAAGACCCTTGGTTTATGCGGTCTGAAAAACCTGTAAGACAAAAAAAAGAAAGTCAATACATGTATAGAAACTGAATGATCACTTACCTGTTACACACTTGCAGACAGATAGTAGCGAGTCACACACAGTTGCAGATGCACAGACCCTTGGTTCATGAGGTCCGAAAAACTTGTAAGATAAAAAAAAGAAAGTCAATACATATATAGAAACTGAATGATCACCAACCTATTACACACTTGCAAACAGATAGCAGTGAGTTACACACAGTTGCAGATGCACAGACCCTTGGTTCATGTGGTCCGAAAGACCTTTAAGACAAAAAAAAAAGTCAATACATGTATAGAAACTGAATGATCACCTACCTGTTACACAATTGCAGACAGATTGATAGCGAGCCACACACACAGTGGCAATGGAAAGACCCTTGGTTCATGCGGTCCGAAAAACCTGTAAGACAAAAAAAGAAAGTCAATACATGTATAGAAACTGAATGATCACCTACCTGTTACACACTTGCAGACAGATTGATAGCGACTCACACACACAGTGGCAATGGAATGACCCTTGGTTTATGCAGTCCGAAAAACCTGTAAGACAAAAAAAAGAAAGTCAATACATGTATAGAAACTGAATGATCACCTACCTGTTACACACTTGCAGACAGATAGTAACGAGTCACACACAGTTGCAGATGCACAGACCCTTGGTTCATGCGGCCCGAAAAACCTGCAAGACAAAAAAAGAAAGTCAATACATGTATATAAACTGAATGATCACTTACCTGTTACACACTTGCAGACAGATAGTAGCGAGTCACACACAGTTGCAGATGCACTGACCCTTGGTTCATGAGGTCCGAAAAACCTGTAAGATAAAAAAAAGAAAGTCAATACATGTATAGAAACTGAATGATCACCTACCTGTTACACACTTGCAGACAGATTGATAGCGAGCCACACACACAGTGGCAATGGAAAGAACCTTGGTTCATGCGGACCGAAAGACCTTTAAGACAAAAAAAGAAAGTCAATACATGTATAGAAACTTTATGATCACCAACCTGTTACACTTGCAGACAGATAGTAACGAGTCACACACAGTTGCAGATGCACAGACCCTTGGTTCATGTGGTCCGAAAGACCTTTGAGACAAAAAAAGAAAGTCAATACATGTATATAAACTGAATGATCACCTACATGTTACACACTTGCAGACAGATTGATAGCGACTCACACACACAGTGGCAATGGAAAGACCCTTGGTTTATGCGGTCCGAAAAACCTGTAAGACAAAAAAAGAAAGTCAATACATGTATAGAAACTTAATGATCACCTACCTGTTACACACTTGCAGACAGATAGTAGCGAGTCACACACAGTTGCAGATGCACAGACCCTTGGTTCATGTGGTCCGAAAAACCTGTAAGACAAAAAAAGAAAGTCAATGCATGTATAGAAACTGAATGATCACCTACCTGTTACACACTTGCAGACAGATAGTAGCGAGTCACACAAAGTGGCAGATGTACAGACCCTTGGTTCATGAGGTCCGAAAGACCTTTGAGACAAAAAAGAAAGTCAATACATGTATAGAAACTGAATGATCACCGACCAGTTACACACTTGCAGACAGATTGATAGCGAGTCACACACAAAGTGGCAGATGCACAGACCCTTGGTTCATGTGGTCCGAAAGACCTTTAAGACAAAAAAGAAAGTCAATACATGTATAGAAACTGAATGATCACCTACCTGTTACACACTTGCAGACAGATAGTAGCAAGTCACACACAGTTGCAGATGCACAGACCCTTGGTACATGCAGTCCGAAAAACCTGTAAGACAAAAAAAGAAAGTCAATACATGTATAGAAACTGAATGATCACCAACATGTTACACACTTGCAGACAGATAGTAGCGAGTCACACAAAGTGGCAATGGAAAGACCCTTGTTTCATGTGGTCCGAAAAACCTGTAAGACAAAAAAAGAAAGTCAATACATGTATAGAAACTGAATGATCACCTACGTGTTACACACTTGCAGACAGAAAGTAGCGAGTCACACACAGTTGCAGATGCACAGACCCTTGGTTCAAGTGGTCCGAAAGACTTTTAAGACAAAAAAAGAAAGTCAATATATGTATAGAAACTGAATGATCACCAACCTGTTACACACTTGCAGACAGATAGTAGCGAGTCACACACAGTTGCAGATGCACAGACCCTTGGTTCATGCGGTCCGAAAAGCCTGCAAGACAAAAAAAGAAAGTCAATACATGTATAGAAACTGAATGATCACCTACCAGTTACACACTTGCAAACAGATTGCAGTGAGTTACACACAGTTGCAGATGCACAGACCCTTGGTTCATGTGGTCCGAAAAACCTGTAAGATAAAAAAAGAAAGTCAAAACATGTATAGAAACTGAATGATCACCTACCTGTTACACACTGGCAGACAGATAGTAGCGAGTCACACACAGTTGCGGATGCACAGACCCTTGGTTCATATGGTCCGAAAGACCTTTAAGACAAAAAAAGAAAGTCAATACAGGTATAGAAACTGAATGATCACCTACCTGTTACACACTTGCAGACAGATTGATAGCAAGCCACACACACAGTGGCAATGGAAAGACCCTTGGTTCATGCGGACCGAAAAACGTGTAAGATAAAACAAAGAAAGTCAATACATGTATAGAAACTGAATGATCACCTACGTGTTACACACTTGCAGACAGAAAGTATCGAGTCACACAAAGTTGCAGATGCACAGACCCTTGGTTCAAGTGGTCCGAAAGACCTTTAAGACAAAAAAAGAAAGTCAATACATGTATAGAAACTGAACGATCACCTACCTGTTACACACTTGCAGACAGACAGTAGCGAGTCACACAGTTGCAGATGCACAGACCCTTGGTTCATGTGGTCCGAAAAACCTGTAAGAAAAAAAAAGAAAGTCAAAACATGTATAGAAACTGAATGATCACCTACCTGTTACACACTTGCAGACAGATAGTAGCGAGTCACACACAGTTGCAGATGCACAGACCCTTGGTTCATGTGGTCTGAAAGACCTTCAAGACAAAAAAAGAAAGTCAATACATGTATAGAAACTGAATGATCACCTACCTGTTACACACTTGCAGACAGATTGATAGCGAGCCAAACACACAGTGGCAATGGAAAGACCCTTGGTTCATGCAGTCCGAAAAACCTGTAAGACAAAAAAAGAAAGTCAATACATGTATAGAAACTGAATGATCACCTACCTGTTACACACTTGCAGACAGATAGTAACGAGTCACACACAGTTGCAGATGCACAGACCCTTGGTTCATGCAGTCCGAAAAACCTGTAAGACAAAAAAAGAAAGTCAATACATGTATATAAACTGAATGATCACATACCTGTTACACACTTGCAGACAGATAATAGCGAGTCACACACAGTTGCAGATGCACAGACCCTTGGTTCATGTGGTCAGAAAGACCTTTAAGACAAAAAAAAGAAATTCAATACATGTATAGAAACTGAATGATCACTTACCTGTTACACACTTGCAGACAGATTGATAGCGAGCCACACAAACAGTGGCAATGGAAAGACCCTTGTTGGCTGTATGCACTATCAGGAAGGGGGGAGCCATTGGTCCTGAAAGCCTGTAAGATAACGAAAAGGCAATGTATGTATACAAAATGAATGATCACCTACCTGTTACACACTTGCAGACAGATTGATATTGAGCCACACACACAGTGGCAATGGAAAGACCCTTGGTTCATGCGGACAGAAAGACCTTTAAGACAAAAAAAGAAAGTCAATACATGTATAGAAACTGAATGATCACTTACCTGTTACACACTTGCAGACAGATTGATAGCGAGCCACACACACAGTGGCAATGGAAAGACCCTTGTTGGCTGTATGCACTATCAGGAAGGGGGGGAGCCATTGGTCCTGAAAGCCTGTAAGACAATGAAAAGGCAATGTATGTATACAAACTGAATGATCACCTACCTGTTACACACTGGAAGACAGATATTAGCGAGTCACACACAGTTGCGGATGCACAGACCCTTGGTTCATGTGGTCCGAAAGACCTTTAAGACAAAAAAAAAGTCAATACATGTATAGAAACTGAATGATCACCTACCTGTTACACACTTGCAGACAGATTGATAGCGAGCCACACACACAGTGGCAATGGAAAGACCCTTGGTTCATGCGGTCCGAAAAACCTGTAAGACAAAAAAAGAAAGTCAATACATGTATAGAAACTGAATGATCACCTACCTGTTACACACTTGCAGACAGATAGTAACGAGTCACACACAGTTACAGATGCAAAGACCCTTGGTTCACGCGGCCCGAAAAACCTGCAACACAAAAAAAGAAAGTCAATGCATGTATAGAAACTGAATGATCACCTACCTGTTACACACTTGCAGACAGATTGATAGCGAGCCACACACACAGTGGCAATGGAAAGACCCTTGGTTCATGCGGACTGAAAGACCTTCAAGACAAAAAAAGAAAGTCAATACATGTACAGAAACTGAATGATCACCTATCTGTTACACACTTGCAGACAGATAGATAGCAAGCCACACACAAAGTTGCAATGGACCGACCCTTGTTGGCTGTATGCACCATCAGGAAGGGGGGAGCCATTGGTCCTGAAAGCCTGTAAGACAACGAAAAGGCAATACATGTATAGAAACTGAATGACCACCTACCTGTTACACAATTTCAAACAGATAGTAGCGAGTCACACACATTTGCAGATGCACAGACCCTTGAAGGACAGATCCACCATCAGGAAGCGAGGGAGAGGATCATGCTGTCTGAAAAACCAGTAAGACAAAAAAAGAAAGTCAATACATGTATAGAAACTGAATGATCACCTACCTGTTACACACTTGCAGACAGATAGCAGCGAGTCACACACAGTTGCAGATGCACAGACCCTTGGTTCAAGCAGTCCGAAAAACCTGTAAGACAAAAAAAGAAAGTCAATGAATGTATAGAAACTGAATGATCACCTACCTGTTACACACTTGCAGACAGATAGTAGCGAATCACACAAAGTGGCAGATGTACAAACCCTTGTTTCATGTGGTCCGAAAAACGTGTAAGACAAAAAAAGAAAGTCAAAACATGTATAGAAACTGAATGATCACCTACCTGTTACACACTTGCAGACAGATTGATAGCGAGCCACACAGTGGCAATGGAAAGACGCTTGGTTCATGCGGTCCGAAAAACCTGTAAGACAAAAAAGAAAGTCAATACATGTATAGAAACTGAATGATCACCTACCTGTTACACACTTGCAGACAGATAGTAGCTAGTCACACACAGTTGCAGATGCACAGACCCTTGGTTCATGCGGTCCGAAAAACCTGTAAGACAAAAAAAGAAAGTCAATGAATGTATAGAAACTGAATGATCACCTACCTGTTACACACTTGCAGACAGATTGATAGCGAGCCACACACACAGTGGCAATGGAAAGACCCTTGGTTCATGCGGACAGAAAGAATTTTAAGACAAAAAAAGAAAGTCAATACATGTATAGAAACTGAATGGTCACCTACGTGTTACACACTTGCAGACAGAAAGTAGCGAGTCACACAGTTGCAGATGCACAGACCCTTGGTTCATGTGGTCCGAAAAACCTGTAATAAAAAAAAGGAAGTCAAAACATGTATAGAAACTGAATGATCACCTACCTGTTACACACTTGCAGACAGATTGATAGCGAGCCACACACACAGTGGCAATGGAAAGACCCTTGGTTCATGCGGTCCGAAAAACCTGTAAGACAAAAAAAGATAGTCAATACATGTATAGAAACTGAATGATCACCTACCTGTTACACACTTGCAGACAGATAGTAACGAGTCACACACAGTTGCAGATGCACAGACCCTTGGTTCATGTGGTCCGAAAGACCTTTGAGACAAAAAAAGAAAGTCAATACATGTATATAAACTGAATGATCACCTACATGTTACACACGTGCAGACAGATTGATAGCGAGCCACACAAACAGTGGCAATGGAAAGACCCTTGTTGGCTGTATGCACTATCAGGAAGGGGGGAGCCATTGGTCCTGAAAGCCTGTAAGATAACGAAAAGGCAATGTATGTATACAAAATGAATGATCACCTACCTGTTACACACTTGCAGACAGATTGATATTGAGCCACACACACAGTGGCAATGGAAAGACCCTTGGTTCATGCGGACAGAAAGACCTTTAAGACAAAAAAAGAAAGTCAATACATGTATAGAAACTGAATGATCACTTACCTGTTACACACTTGCAGACAGATTGATAGCGAGCCACACACACAGTGGCAATGGAAAGACCCTTGTTGGCTGTATGCACTATCAGGAAGGGGGGGAGCCATTGGTCCTGAAAGCCTGTAAGACAATGAAAAGGCAATGTATGTATACAAACTGAATGATCACCTACCTGTTACACACTGGAAGACAGATATTAGCGAGTCACACACAGTTGCGGATGCACAGACCCTTGGTTCATGTGGTCCGAAAGACCTTTAAGACAAAAAAAAAGTCAATACATGTATAGAAACTGAATGATCACCTACCTGTTACACACTTGCAGACAGATTGATAGCGAGCCACACACACAGTGGCAATGGAAAGACCCTTGGTTCATGCGGTCCGAAAAACCTGTAAGACAAAAAAAGAAAGTCAATACATGTATAGAAACTGAATGATCACCTACCTGTTACACACTTGCAGACAGATAGTAACGAGTCACACACAGTTACAGATGCACAGACCCTTGGTTCACGCGGCCCGAAAAACCTGCAAGACAAAAAAAGAAAGTCAATGCATGTATAGAAACTGAATGATCACCTACCTGTTACACACTTGCAGACAGATTGATAGCGAGCCACACACACAGTGGCAATGGAAAGACCCTTGGTTCATGCGGACTGAAAGACCTTCAAGACAAAAAAAGAAAGTCAATACATGTACAGAAACTGAATGATCACCTATCTGTTACACACTTGCAGACAGATAGATAGCAAGCCACACACAAAGTTGCAATGGACCGACCCTTGTTGGCTGTATGCACCATCAGGAAGGGGGGAGCCATTGGTCCTGAAAACCTGTAAGACAACGAAAAGGCAATACATGTATAGAAACTGAATGACCACCTACCTGTTACACAATTGCAAACAGATAGTAGCGAGTCACACACATTTGCAGATGCACAGACCCTTGAAGGACAGATCCACCATCAGGAAGCGAGGGAGAGGATCATGCTGTCTGAAAAACCTGTAAGACAAAAAAAGAAAGTCAATACATGTATAGAAACTGAATGATCACCTACCTGTTACACACTTGCAGACAGATAGCAGCGAGTCACACACAGTTGCAGATGCACAGACCCTTGGTTCATGCGGTCCGAAAAACCTGTAAGACAAAAAAAGAAAGTCAATGAATGTATAGAAACTGAATGATCACCTACCTGTTACACACTTGCAGACAGATAGTAGCGAATCACACAAAGTGGCAGATGTACAAACCCTTGTTTCATGTGGTCCGAAAAACGTGTAAGACAAAAAAAGAAAGTCAAAACATGTATAGAAACTGAATGATCACCTACCTGTTACACACTTGCAGACAGATTGATAGCGAGCCACACAGTGGCAATGGAAAGACGCTTGGTTCATGCGGTCCGAAAAACCTGTAAGACAAAAAAGAAAGTCAATACATGTATAGAAACTGAATGATCACCTACCTGTTACACACTTGCAGACAGATAGTAGCTAGTCACACACAGTTGCAGATGCACAGACCCTTGGTTCATGCGGTCCGAAAAACCTGTAAGACAAAAAAAGAAAGTCAATGAATGTATAGAAACTGAATGATCACCTACCTGTTACACACTTGCAGACAGATTGATAGCGAGCCACACACACAGTGGCAATGGAAAGACCCTTGGTTCATGCGGACCGAAAGAATTTTAAGACAAAAAAAGAAAGTCAATACATGTATAGAAACTGAATGATCACCTACGTGTTACACACTTGCAGACAGAAAGTAGCGAGTCACACAGTTGCAGATGCACAGACCCTTGGTTCATGTGGTCCGAAAAACCTGTAATAAAAAAAAGGAAGTCAAAACATGTATAGAAACTGAATGATCACCTACCTGTTACACACTTGCAGACAGATCGTAGCGAGTCACACACAGTTGCAGATGCACAGACCCTTGGTTCATGTGGTCTGAAAAACCTGTAATAAAAAAAAGAAAGTCAATACATGTATAGAAACTGAATGATCACCTACCTGTTACACACTTGCAGACAGATTGATAGCGAGCCACACACACAGTGGCAATGGAAAGACCCTTGGTTCATGCGGTCCGAAAAACCTGTAAGACAAAAAAAGATAGTCAATACATGTATAGAAACTGAATGATCACCTACCTGTTACAGACTTTCAGACAGATAGTAGCGAGTCACACACAGTTGCAGATGCACAGACCCTTGGTTCATGCAGTCCGAAAAACCTGCAAGACAAAAAAAGAAAGTCAATACATATATAGAAACTGAATGATCACTTACCTGTTACACACTTGCAGACAGATTGATAGCGAGCCACACACACAGTGGCAATGGAAAGACCCTTGGTTCATGCGGACTGAAAGACCTTCAAGACAAAAAAAGAAAGTCAATACATGTACAGAAACTGAATGATCACCTATCTGTTACACACTTGCAGACAGATAGATAGCAAGCCACACACAAAGTTGCAATGGACCGACCCTTGTTGGCTGTATGCACCATCAGGAAGGGGGGAGCCATTGGTCCTGAAAACCTGTAAGACAACGAAAAGGCAATACATGTATAGAAACTGAATGACCACCTACCTGTTACACAATTGCAAACAGATAGTAGCGAGTCACACACATTTGCAGATGCACAGACCCTTGAAGGACAGATCCACCATCAGGAAGCGAGGGAGAGGATCATGCTGTCTGAAAAACCTGTAAGACAAAAAAAGAAAGTCAATGAATGTATAGAAACTGAATGATCACCTACCTGTTACACACTTGCAGACAGATAGTAGCGAATCACACAAAGTGGCAGATGTACAAACCCTTGTTTCATGTGGTCCGAAAAACGTGTAAGACAAAAAAAGAAAGTCAAAACATGTATAGAAACTGAATGATCACCTACCTGTTACACACTTGCAGACAGATTGATAGCGAGCCACACAGTGGCAATGGAAAGACGCTTGGTTCATGCGGTCCGAAAAACCTGTAAGACAAAAAAGAAAGTCAATACATGTATAGAAACTGAATGATCACCTACCTGTTACACACTTGCAGACAGATAGTAGCTAGTCACACACAGTTGCAGATGCACAGACCCTTGGTTCATGCGGTCCGAAAAACCTGTAAGACAAAAAAAGAAAGTCAATGAATGTATAGAAACTGAATGATCACCTACCTGTTACACACTTGCAGACAGATTGATAGCGAGCCACACACACAGTGGCAATGGAAAGACCCTTGGTTCATGCGGATAGAAAGAATTTTAAGACAAAAAAAGAAAGTCAATACATGTATAGAAACTGAATGGTCACCTACGTGTTACACACTTGCAGACAGAAAGTAGCGAGTCACACAGTTGCAGATGCACAGACCCTTGGTTCATGTGGTCCGAAAAACCTGTAATAAAAAAAAGGAAGTCAAAACATGTATAGAAACTGAATGATCACCTACCTGTTACACACTTGCAGACAGATTGATAGCGAGCCACACACACAGTGGCAATGGAAAGACCCTTGGTTCATGCGGTCCGAAAAACCTGTAAGACAAAAAAAGATAGTCAATACATGTATAGAAACTGAATGATCACCTACCTGTTACACACTTGCAGACAGATAGTAACGAGTCACACACAGTTGCAGATGCACAGACCCTTGGTTCATGTGGTCCGAAAGACCTTTGAGACAAAAAAAGAAAGTCAATACATGTATATAAACTGAATGATCACCTACATGTTACACACGTGCAGACAGATTGATAGCGAGCCACACAAACAGTGGCAATGGAAAGACCCTTGTTGGCTGTATGCACTATCAGGAAGGGGGGAGCCATTGGTCCTGAAAGCCTGTAAGATAACGAAAAGGCAATGTATGTATACAAAATGAATGATCACCTACCTGTTACACACTTGCAGACAGATTGATATTGAGCCACACACACAGTGGCAATGGAAAGACCCTTGGTTCATGCGGACAGAAAGACCTTTAAGACAAAAAAAGAAAGTCAATACATGTATAGAAACTGAATGATCACTTACCTGTTACACACTTGCAGACAGATTGATAGCGAGCCACACACACAGTGGCAATGGAAAGACCCTTGTTGGCTGTATGCACTATCAGGAAGGGGGGGAGCCATTGGTCCTGAAAGCCTGTAAGACAATGAAAAGGCAATGTATGTATACAAACTGAATGATCACCTACCTGTTACACACTGGAAGACAGATATTAGCGAGTCACACACAGTTGCGGATGCACAGACCCTTGGTTCATGTGGTCCGAAAGACCTTTAAGACAAAAAAAAAGTCAATACATGTATAGAAACTGAATGATCACCTACCTGTTACACACTTGCAGACAGATTGATAGCGAGCCACACACACAGTGGCAATGGAAAGACCCTTGGTTCATGCGGTCCGAAAAACCTGTAAGACAAAAAAAGAAAGTCAATACATGTATAGAAACTGAATGATCACCTACCTGTTACACACTTGCAGACAGATAGTAACGAGTCAAACACAGTTGCAGATGCACAGACCCTTGGTTCACGCGGCCCGAAAAACCTGCAAGACAAAAAAAGAAAGTCAATGCATGTATAGAAACTGAATGATCACCTACCTGTTACACACTTGCAGACAGATTGATAGCGAGCCACACACACAGTGGCAATGGAAAGACCCTTGGTTCATGCGGACTGAAAGACCTTCAAGACAAAAAAAGAAAGTCAATACATGTACAGAAACTGAATGATCACCTATCTGTTACACACTTGCAGACAGATAGATAGCAAGCCACACACAAAGTTGCAATGGACCGACCCTTGTTGGCTGTATGCACCATCAGGAAGGGGGGAGCCATTGGTCCTGAAAACCTGTAAGACAACGAAAAGGCAATACATGTATAGAAACTGAATGACCACCTACCTGTTACACAATTGCAAACAGATAGTAGCGAGTCACACACATTTGCAGATGCACAGACCCTTGAAGGACAGATCCACCATCAGGAAGCGAGGGAGAGGATCATGCTGTCTGAAAAACCTGTAAGACAAAAAAAGAAAGTCAATACATGTATAGAAACTGAATGATCACCTACCTGTTACACACTTGCAGACAGATAGCAGCGAGTCACACACAGTTGCAGATGCACAGACCCTTGGTTCATGCGGTGCGAAAAACCTGTAAGACAAAAAAAGAAAGTCAATGAATGTATAGAAACTGAATGATCACCTACCTGTTACACACTTGCAGACAGATAGTAGCGAATCACACAAAGTGGCAGATGTACAAACCCTTGTTTCATGTGGTCCGAAAAACGTGTAAGACAAAAAAAGAAAGTCAAAACATGTATAGAAACTGAATGATCACCTACCTGTTACACACTTGCAGACAGATTGATAGCGAGCCACACAGTGGCAATGGAAAGACGCTTGGTTCATGCGGTCCGAAAAACCTGTAAGACAAAAAAGAAAGTCAATACATGTATAGAAACTGAATGATCACCTACCTGTTACACACTTGCAGACAGATAGTAGCTAGTCACACACAGTTGCAGATGCACAGACCCTTGGTTCATGCGGTCCGAAAAACCTGTAAGACAAAAAAAGAAAGTCAATGAATGTATAGAAACTGAATGATCACCTACCTGTTACACACTTGCAGACAGATTGATAGCGAGCCACACACACAGTGGCAATGGAAAGACCCTTGGTTCATGCGGACCGAAAGAATTTTAAGACAAAAAAAGAAAGTCAATACATGTATAGAAACTGAATGATCACCTACGTGTTACACACTTGCAGACAGAAAGTAGCGAGTCACACAGTTGCAGATGCACAGACCCTTGGTTCATGTGGTCCGAAAAACCTGTAATAAAAAAAAGGAAGTCAAAACATGTATAGAAACTGAATGATCACCTACCTGTTACACACTTGCAGACAGATCGTAGCGAGTCACACACAGTTGCAGATGCACAGACCCTTGGTTCATGTGGTCTGAAAAACCTGTAATAAAAAAAAGAAAGTCAATACATGTATAGAAACTGAATGATCACCTACCTGTTACACACTTGCAGACAGATTGATAGCGAGCCACACACACAGTGGCAATGGAAAGACCCTTGGTTCATGCGGTCCGAAAAACCTGTAAGACAAAAAAAGATAGTCAATACATGTATAGAAACTGAATGATCACCTACCTGTTACAGACTTTCAGACAGATAGTAGCGAGTCACACACAGTTGCAGATGCACAGACCCTTGGTTCATGCAGTCCGAAAAACCTGCAAGACAAAAAAAGAAAGTCAATACATATATAGAAACTGAATGATCACTTACCTGTTACACACTTGCAGACAGATTGATAGCGAGCCACACACACAGTGGCAATGGAAAGACCCTTGGTTCATGCGGTCCGAAAAACCTGTAAGACAAAAAAAGAAAGTCAATACATGTATAGAAACTGAATGATCACCTACCTGTTACACACTTGCAGACAGATAGTAACGAGTCACACACAGTTACAGATGCACAGACCCTTGGTTCACACGGCCCGAAAAACCTGCAAGACAAAAAAAGAAAGTCAATGCATGTATAGAAACTGAATGATCACCTACCTGTTACACACTTGCAGACAGATTGATAGCGAGCCACACACACAGTGGCAATGGAAAGACCCTTGGTTCATGCGGACTGAAAGACCTTCAAGACAAAAAAAGAAAGTCAATACATGTACAGAAACTGAATGATCACCTATCTGTTACACACTTGCAGACAGATAGATAGCAAGCCACACACAAAGTTGCAATGGACCGACCCTTGTTGGCTGTATGCACCATCAGGAAGGGGGGAGCCATTGGTCCTGAAAACCTGTAAGACAACGAAAAGGCAATACATGTATAGAAACTGAATGACCACCTACCTGTTACACAATTGCAAACAGATAGTAGCGAGTCACACACATTTGCAGATGCACAGACCCTTGAAGGACAGATCCACCATCAGGAAGCGAGGGAGAGGATCATGCTGTCTGAAAAACCTGTAAGACAAAAAAAGAAAGTCAATACATGTATAGAAACTGAATGATCACCTACCTGTTACACACTTGCAGACAGATAGCAGCGAGTCACACACAGTTGCAGATGCACAGACCCTTGGTTCATGCGGTCCGAAAAACCTGTAAGACAAAAAAAGAAAGTCAATGAATGTATAGAAACTGAATGATCACCTACCTGTTACACACTTGCAGACAGATAGTAGCGAATCACACAAAGTGGCAGATGTACAAACCCTTGTTTCATGTGGTCCGAAAAACGTGTAAGACAAAAAAAGAAAGTCAAAACATGTATAGAAACTGAATGATCACCTACCTGTTACACACTTGCAGACAGATTGATAGCGAGCCACACAGTGGCAATGGAAAGACGCTTGGTTCATGCGGTCCGAAAAACCTGTAAGACAAAAAAAGAAAGTCAATGAATGTATAGAAACTGAATGATCACCTACCTGTTACACACTTGCAGACAGATTGATAGCGAGCCACACACACAGTGGCAATGGAAAGACCCTTGGTTCATGCGGACCGAAAGAATTTTAAGACAAAAAAAGAAAGTCAATACATGTATAGAAACTGAATGATCACCTACGTGTTACACACTTGCAGACAGAAAGTAGCGAGTCACACAGTTGCAGATGCACAGACCCTTGGTTCATGTGGTCCGAAAAACCTGTAATAAAAAAAAGGAAGTCAAAACATGTATAGAAACTGAATGATCACCTACCTGTTACACACTTGCAGACAGATCGTAGCGAGTCACACACAGTTGCAGATGCACAGACCCTTGGTTCATGTGGTCTGAAAAGCCTGTAATAAAAAAAAGAAAGTCAATACATGTATAGAAACTGAATGATCACCTACCTGTTACACACTTGCAGACAGATTGATAGCGAGCCACACACACAGTGGCAATGGAAAGACCCTTGGTTCATGCGGTCCGAAAAACCTGTAAGACAAAAAAAGATAGTCAATACATGTATAGAAACTGAATGATCACCTACCTGTTACAGACTTTCAGACAGATAGTAGCGAGTCACACACAGTTGCAGATGCACAGACCCTTGGTTCATGCAGTCCGAAAAACCTGCAAGACAAAAAAAGAAAGTCAATACATATATAGAAACTGAATGATCACTTACCTGTTACACACTTGCAGACAGATTGATAGCGAGCCACACACACAGTGGCAATGGAAAGACGCTTGGTTCATGTGGTCCGAAAAACCTGTAAGACAAAAAAAGAAAGTCAAAACATGTATAGAAACTGAATGAGCACCTACCTGTTACACACTTGCAGACAGATTGATAGCGAGCCACACACACAGTGGAAATAGAAAGACCCTTGTTGTCTGTATACACTATCAGGAAGGGTGGAGTCATTGGTCCTGAAAGCCTGTAAGACAACGAAAAGGCAATACATGTATAGAAACTGAATGATCACCTACCTTTTACACACTTGCAGACAGATAGTAGCGAGTCACACACACAGTGGCAATGGAAAGACGCTTGGTTCATGTGGTCCGAAAGACCTTTAAGACAAAAAAAAAAAAGTCACTATGTGTATAGAACCTGAATGATCACCTACCTGTTACACACTTGCAAACAGATAGTAGCAAGTCAATCTCAGTTGCAGATGAACAGACCCTTGGTTCATGTGGTCCGACAGACCTTTAAGACAAAAAAATAAAGTCAATACATGTATAGAACCTGAATGATCACCTACCTGTTACACACTTGCAGACAGATAGTAGCGAGCCACACACAGTTGCAGATGCACAGACCCTTGGTTCATGCGGCCTGAAAGACCTTTAAGACAAAAAAA
This sequence comes from Salminus brasiliensis, assembly GCF_030463535.1. Classification (NCBI taxonomy): domain Eukaryota; kingdom Metazoa; phylum Chordata; class Actinopteri; order Characiformes; family Bryconidae; genus Salminus; species Salminus brasiliensis. The sequence continues at coordinate 9,763,452 of NC_132881.1, read as the reverse complement.
AGAAATCAATACATGTATAGAAACTGAATGATCACCAACCTGTTACACACTTGCAGACAGATAGTAGCGAGTCACACACAGTTGCAGATGCACAGACGCTTGGTTCATGCGGTCCGAAAAACCTGTAAGACAAAAAAAGAAAGTCAAAACATGTATAGAAACTGAATGAGCACCTACCTGTTACACACTTGCAGACAGATTGATAGTGCATACAGCCAACAAGGGTCTTTCTATTTCCACTGTGTGTGTGGCTCTCTATCAGGAAGGGGGGAGCCATTGGTCCTGAAAGCCTGTAAGACAACGAAAAGGCAATACATGTATAGAAACTGAATGATCACCTACCTGTTACACACTTGCAGACAGAGAGTAGTGAGTCAAACACAGTTGCAGATGTACAGACCCTTGGTTCATGAGGTCCCAAAAACCTGTAAGACAAAAAAGGAAAGTCAATACATGTATAGAAACTGAATGATCACTTACATGTTACAGAGTTGCAGAACACACAGTTCAGACAGTGAGCCACACAGTTGCCGATGAAAATACATTTGTTGAGTTGATGGGGTCCCTGAGAACCTGTAACACAAAAAAGAGTCAATACATGTATAGAAACTGAATATAGTGAGGCCCATGGGGTAGTCTTGGAAAGGAGATGGTGGGGGCTAATGATGATTCCTTATGGATGAAATGCAGACATCCTGCAAATAAGAACAGTCCAACAACATATGACGTATAGAAGGGTATAAAACATAAGGTATTCCTTTGTCTGGGAGAGAGAGAAGAGGGGCACCCAGAATTGGCAGACTCCCTCCACACTGTACTTTTGTTTGGAATAAAATGTTTCATTGTTACAACTGAAAGACTGTGGTCACGAGTCTCCTTTCAAAAGAAGTCCTCCGAAGAAGAAGTAGAAGAACCACGACAAAGTTTATTGAGGTACCTGCTGGAACAGCCTGACAAAAGTGTGTTGCAATAATCTAACCGTGAGGTTAAGTGTTGTTATGGAAAATTATATTATAACCACATTATAATTTTATGTTGATTCATAATAGACTCATTTAAAATCCACTCATTTATTGTAATCATGCTTAGCCTGGTGATAGTGTGTGCTAACTACAATCATGTGTTGGCCTTGCAACTGCCTGTACGGCATATGTTAAATCGTTCTTCTTTTTCCATGAAACACTATTGTTTTTCCTAGCATAGATTACAGCTACATTGAGAGTGCACCTGACATATTTACAGCCTATCTTGACCTGCTAGTAACCTCTCGACCCAGACAATGTGTCCTCTCAGGCGCCAGCACTCTGATCTATGGGTCACAGCGACCTGAACAATGTATCTCTTCAGACGTCGGTGTGGCACGCACACCCTCTTCTCCTCCCTTTTCTCAACTCCCTAATCTATACTATAAATATGTACGTTAAGTGTTTTTACCTGAGTCTGCACTGTGGTTTCGAACTGCTAACAGACTCAATAAAACTTTGCTACTCAATGCATATTCTTGTCTGCCTTATTGATTCTTGACAGAATTCCACGACAGTGTGTACTAGCTTTTCTGCATCCTGTAGAGAAGGAATTTCTTAGTTTGGCAATGTAGGCTGTCCTAGTTATTTAGCTATATGTTGCTCAAATGATAGATCCGAATTAAATAAGACACCAAGATTTGTAGCTGCTGGACCTGGAATAATGCAAAAAAACAGCCAAGTCTAACATTTAGTCTGAGTTTACTTCTAGTGTCTTTTGGACCTAAAAAGAGAACCTATGTTTTGTTACTGTTAAGGAGAATGAAGTCATGTGGCATCCAGAGTACATCCTTCACACAGTCCTAAATTTACTATCAGGTTTAGCTGATATATAGAGCAGTGTCGTCTGCATCTGTAAGTTAACATCCTGTCTGTGGTAACATCTATAATGTAAATAATAGATGCCCTTAAATAGAGCATTGTGGAACTCCATATCGGACATCTGTGTAATTTAGAAATACGGACTGATAGGGTTCGTTTAGATATGATTTGAACCACAATAGGGCTGTTTCTGTGATTCCAACCATGTTCTCTAATCTTTCGAAGAGAATAGTGTTATCTATAGTGTCAAAGGCTAAACTGAGGGCGAGTAGGGCTACGTAGCCTTGATCAGAGGCAAGAAAGAGATCGTTTGTAATCTTTACTTGGGCTGTCTGAATCCAGATTGGAATTACTCATACATTTCATTTTTACTCTGGTATAAGCAGAGTTGTTGAGGCACAGCATTTTCTAATATCTTGGACAGAAATGTCAGGCTTGAGATGGGTCTGTAATTGACAGTACACCAGGACCAAGACTTAGTTTCTTAATTAAAGGTTTTATAACTGCAAATTAAAGGGATTTACATGTACATGTAACATGTACATGGCCTTAGGTAAGGGATGAATTTACTATTGTTAAAAGAGGTCTGATTATAATTGGGAGTAATTCTGTCAGTATTTTAAAGGGAATTGGGTCTGAGTGTACAGCCTGTATTGTAAAAGATTTATTATAAAAATATTACTGGTTAAGGTAGTAGGGATCTGGGGTTGAGAATCTGCCTGGCATACCTGACTTAGGTTGTATATTTAACAGTCTAAATTTAAATTTATTTGTGGAAGTTACTGGTACTGGTAAGAATTGATACGTAGGTTTCCTTTTTTCCCCCTAAGACTGTTAAAACCAATTTTCTATTCTCAATATATGCTCGATACTGCAGGGTTTGTTTAAATGTGAGCAAGTGATACTAATATTACTTTTTTAATACAAGCAGAGAAAGGGAAGAACAAATGGTTTGAATATAGTAAATCATCACTTACCTGACAGATCTCAGGCAGCACAGGTGTAGCCTTTCTCGGTGGTAGAGGACAGAATGTCAAACCTGCAGTCAGCAGTGGAGCGTGAAGAGTCAGCTGAATGGCTTGCTTCCTCGATCCTGCCGTCTGTTTTCTTCCAAACGGTGTCTGGAATTTAGTGTACTAGAGGTCTTCCAGGCCACAGGTACCGCAGTATTACTCTTTGGGCCCGATATTTAATAGGGTCTTACAATAAAATCTCCAACAATGAGAACACCATCTGGAGTAGTTGCCCTCTCTGCTGGAGCATGCAGAGCCATAGACAAAGTTGATAAAGACCCAGTTGCTTCAGCATTGAACAATATCTCTCTCAGCAAACCGCTCAAAGAAAAAAATAAATATACATCAGCTCCCACCTTAGGCCTTCCACTTTCTTTTTGTTTTTCTTTTTCCTGGCCCAGGGAGAAAAAGGAAATTGCGCAATATGCAGAGGTGGTCAGTTAGGGGACCTGTCAATAATAGGTGCCTTTCCCACACTTTTCTACATCTGTTGAAGAAAAAATTAAGAAAAATCTCATTAACTTGTTTACTGTAAATGCAGTGTCTTGTCTGCTAATGATACTGAACATGTATACATCACTCTGTATTTAAAAGTAAAAATTAATTAGAACATTTTTGTGTACGATGTAAGCTAATTACAAATAATGCTAATGGGTACAATACACACAGTGCAGCATACGGAATGATGAAGCATCTGGTGCTAAGGTAGTGGTATGGGGGCCCCAAATGAAAATCTGCTTAGGGCCCCATAAAGTCTTGGGCTGGCCCTGGTCACGCTGATGCTCCCAGTGCCTCTCCATGGCCACCATATTCCTCGAAAGTAAACACAGAAGTTAGTTAGTGAGATAATGTCTTAAAAGCTGTGAGGGAGAAAGGAGGTGTAGTGTGGAGTGGAAGCAACATTTCCTTGTTTCCATACATGTCGAAGAAGCTGGTTGAGAGCAGGAAAACGTTCTGATTGGCGAAACAGCTGCTGCGTGACAAGAAAGTGAGGTTTCCTTTAGTCTTTCCTGCAGCGCTCCAGTTTGCGTGGAAGAGGAGAAACAAAGTTTGACGTCACAACAGAAGCTGTCAAGTTCATCAAGAAGCAAGTTACTGATGGAGAATAAACTATAAAACATCTACTAGCACAAGGAGACTGAGAGGTATGATTGGTCTGGATAGCTTTGTGTAGCTGTTTAGGCTATAACCTAGTAGACGTCTCAGACATTCCACTGACCTAAGTTAAGTTCTCTTCTTTTTTTCCTTCTTTTTTTCTCTTTGTTGTTAGTTTTGTGGACATGAATTTAACAAGAAGAGAATCCTCAGCTGGCTACTGGAGACATTTTTCTGTTCATGTTCTCTCCTCTGCTGTGGAGAAAAGATTTTTGTTGGCCTGTTTGGCTATGTTGGTTCTATTTAGGATTACAGGTATCCTAATAATGTTCACTGGTACAAAAGCAGTAGCCTATATTTTGAAAGTAGGAAGGTCAGATGGCATGGAACGATTGCTATGCCAATCTTTTATTTCAGTTTTGTTATCTTATCATATGAATGGCAAATAGTGCTAATGTTAATGTTCCTGGAATATTAATGGTTCTTATGGAGTTCTTATTTTGGTCCATAGGAGGTTGAACTTTGCTGAGAGAGTATAAGGATAGTAATGGTAGAGTTATTTATATAGAAGCCAATATAAAATGGGGGGGGTAAATGACACTGTGTAATATCTAAGCTCCTAACATGGAGGACCCATCTTTCTTTCATGGAGTTAATAAATTGGGAAATGCCCAAGGACAAATGCTTTTGGCAGGAGAATTCAATTAGGTCTTAAATGGGATATTAGATAAAAGTAAATAATCAGGTACCTCAACGCCGAAGGATAGAGCTGCCATTCACATGCTGATGGTGGACAATGACCTGATTCAATCCTAGAAACCAGGAATGCACATTTTACTACCACTGCCATAATTCCTACCCAAGACTTGACCTTGATTTTAATCTCCCAGAGTCTAACCAATAATATCACTGATAGCACTATCAACGCTATTTCCCTGTCGGACCATGCACCTGTTTAGCTTTGTGTGAATATACATTCAGACAGGCTTAGAAGAGGTAGATGGAGAATGAATACATCTCTACTACAGATGTCTGAAAACCTGTATTAGACCTGATCAATATTTAGCACTAAATGAAGCCACCCCCGCAGGTTATATGTACATAGCCCTAGATTATCAGGCAGAGGAGGTGGAGTATGCATAATCTACCAGAAAACGCTTGATACTCAAAAACACTATCAAATTCACTTTGTTTAAGATTCTCTACATTAATATATCAAATCCAGCCACAAATAAAAATGCATTCACACTATTATTTGTAGGCCTTCAGCACAACACTCTGAATTTTTAAAAGAATTGAGTGATTTTGTTGCAGACTTGGCAGTGTGCAACAACAAAGTTATAATAGTAGGAGACTTTAATATTCATTTTGAAAAAGCAGACGATCCATTAACAAAGGCCCTTGCATCGATATTAGATAACTGTAACTGGACCCACACATTACTGTAATCATACCCTAGATTTAGTCCTGACCCTGGGTGTTAGCATTAAGCTTAGTAACATCAGACCATTATCTAATCTCCTATGAGCTACATCTTAGGCAAAATGTTAATTTGGCCCCTTGCCACTTTTTAAAGCATGCAAAAACCCAATGACCACTGTACAGTTTACTGAAAACCTCCCAGACCTACCGACCTTAGCTTACACTCCGTTAGATTAAACATAGCTAGATAGATTAACAAACGGTCTATAAAATACCCTTCAATTAACCGTAGACAAGGTGGCTCCGCCCGCACAGTGGTACAGTGATCAAACTCGTACCTTAAAACAAACAGCGCAGAAACTAGAGCAAAAATGGCGGACGACCCAAGTGTCCCAAGATTCCAGCTTCTTTAACCAGTAATGTTTTTATGGACTATTTTAATAATAAAATAGAAAGCATTATACAACAAATCCAACACTCCTTATTAAATCAAACATTTGACCTTAAATCAAAATTGCCTGGTATAGCTGCTTTAGAACATAACTTGGTTGTAGAATAAAGGCTGGAAGCCTTCTACCCACTTCCACAGCCAGAACTAAAAAAAGATTTCCTCAGCAAATTGCACAACCTGTACACTTGACCCAATTCCCTCTAAAATACTATACTATACGAAATACTCCCAATTATAATCAGACCTCTTTTAACAATAGTAAATTCATCCCTTAGCTTAGGGCATGTACCAAAAACCCTTAAATTAGCAGTCATGAAACCTTTAATTAAGAAACCAAATCTCCTAGTCCATCCATGAATAAGAAATTCCTATCTGGATTCAGACCCCATCATAGCACAGAGACAGCCCTAGTGAAGATTACAAAGATCTCTTTCTTGCCTCTGATCAAGGCTACGTATTCTTTATTAGCCCTACTAGACCGCAGTGCAGCCTTTGATACAATAGTTCACACTATTCTACAAGAAAGATTAGAGAAAATGGTTGGAATCACAGGAACAGCCCTACTGTGGTTCAAATCATATCTAACTGAACACCATCAGTTTATAAAGATGAAAGATTTATCATCAAATTACACAAGTAAGATATGGAGTTCCACAATACTCTATTTTAGGACTGCTATTATTTACATTATACATGTTACCACTGGGCAGTTATAATTTCCATTGCCATTGCAGGTGACACACAGCTCTATATATCAGCCCAACATGTGTTGACTGTGTAAAGGATATAAAACTCTGGATGTCACATAACTTCTTTCTTCTTAACAGTAACAAAACAAAACTTCTCCTTTTAGGTCCAAAAGACACTAGAAATAAACTATTTTTATTTAGACTTAATGTTAGATCAGCTGATTTTTCCATTATCCCTGGTCCAGCAACTAAAAATCATTTGACTGAAAAAAGATTTGAATAAAGTAAACCATCACTTACCTGACTGGTGTGACTGGGTAAGGTCTTGGTGTAGCACCTTCTCAATGTTTCCGGAGAGCACAACAGATTCCAGGCAGCAGAGGTGAAGCCTTTCTCTGTGATAGAGGACCGGACATCATACCCAATTTCATCACTTTAACTGGTGGTACTATTTCCACATATTTCTCAGACTAGGAGAAGCTGCATTTGCAAACACTAGTAAATGAAACTTCACAGAAATGAATCGGGCTGTCTTACTAATGAGCTAAAAAACACAGTCACTTAAAATCCAAGCACATTTGAGTTTGAGAACCTTGAGTTTGGAAAGCTCAGTCAACTTAGTTTGATATTGGATCATTAGATATTCACTTTGCCCCTCCTCTCACTCACAAACAAATCCCTTAAAACCTCAAACATGACTTTAAAAAAAACGATGGAGAACAGAGAAACTACACTCATTATATTTCCTCAACATTTCCAGTCTTTCCATTTGGACAAGGATATCTAATCAGAATAGCCAGAATTCCTGCAACAGGTGCTGTTGATGGTAAAAGACAAAATGTGCGGAAATCAAAAACTCTCAGAGATAAAGAGCTGCTGGTGTTACTTAAAGACAAACAAACCTACTGAAGAACAGAGAAGAAATTAAAATCAATGACAAACCTTAACTTCTTCAACAAACAGATTTTTTTTTTTGCACTTTAGAGATTCTAAACATGCTTGTAGCGCATTTTCATAATGAATAAATCACTACTGTGACACTCCTGTACAATATGCCTATTTTAACCATTTTTAATGTAATATAGTTCCAGATAAACATCCATAAAGCATGTAAATCCAAAATCAGCTGTAGTGTAGAGAGACATCTGAAATATACTACTACCCTTAGAATAGCCAGATCACAATTTACAAAACAAGTACTTAAGAGAGCCTGCAGATTTCTTGTGGACTGCTCACTAGTGCTTGAAGGTAGGTAAAATTTTGTCTGTACTCACCCTCTTATTAACGGTACTTACTTGAAGTCCATAGAACCAATCCAAAACATAGGAGTTGGAAAGCTCTCACAAAGTGGTTTGTATTTCAGACATCCTTCTTTCTGATAACAGTTTATAATCCTGGATGTTTCCTTGTGAAAGGAAAGTCTGAACCATGGAAATCCCTGGTTTGAGTTGCTGAGAGTCAATTCAGGAGTGATACATTTGTCTTCTGTGTGTAAAGTCTATCCCAATGTCCATTAGAAGAGCAAGTTAGTTGTAAGGACTGCAAATAGAGAAACAAACAAACAGAAAACAAGACAAAAGTGAAGCTTTCTGCAAAAGCACAACAGAACAAAACCTCATGAAGCCACATCTAAACCACCTTGCTGCTTCATAGTTCCCTCCCTTTTGGCTTGTAACCTGGCCTACTTCCAATATACTGCCACATAGTGGATGGAGTAGGAATTACCATGAAAAAAGGTCACAACACTGGAGTCAAACGAGTGTCAGCTATGGCTTCAAGTAGGCCTACGTTACAGGATTTTTTTTTATGCATATATAGAAAATAGACAATAGGCAAGTGGTTTAAAGATCCAACCACAACAGGCCCAATAAGACCTAAAGAACCAGCACAACAGGCCCAATGATAATGATCATTACAAATCAATACACATAACCAATCATCAAAATTATTGCATTTTCAACAAAAAAAAAAAAAAACATTCTGTTAATAGACATCTCATATGAAGACTTTTGTATCCTTTGAAAAGAACAAAATCTGGCATGTGTGACTGTCTTCTATAAATACTTATAAATAAATGAACACATTGTAAGGTGAATGCTGTGCCAAGCTCTCACAAAGTGGTTTGTATTCCAGACATCCTTCTTTCTGATAACAGTTTATAATCCTGGGTGTTTCCTTGTGAAAGGAAAGTCTAAACCATGGAAATCCCTGGTTTGAGTTGCTGAGAGTCAATTCAGGAGTGATACATTTGTCTTCTGTGTGTAAAGTTTATCCCAATGTCCATAAGAAGAGCAAGTTAGTTGTAAGGACTGCAAATAGAGAAACAAACAAACAAACAGAAAACAAGACAAAAGTGAAGCTTTCTGCAAAAACAGAACAGCACAAAACCTCATGAATAAAACATACACAAAGCTTGACTGAATATAGAAAGAATTAAATGATAGCAAACTTATAGTGAGTGTTAGAACCTATAGTTCCACCAGTAAGGATCTTCATTACAGTGAGGCCTGAAGTGAGCCACATCTAAACCACCTTGCTGCTTCGTAGTTCCCTCCCTTTTGGCTTGTAACCTGGCCTACTTCCAATATACTGCCACATAGTGGATGGAGTAGGAATTACCATGAAAAAAAAACAGTCACAACACTGACACGAGTGTCAGCTATGGTTTCAAGTAGGCCTAAGTTTTAGAATTTATTTATGCCAATATAGAAAAAAGACAATAGGCAAGTGGCTTAAAGTTCCAACCACAACAGGCCCAATGAGACCTAAAGAACCAGCACAACAGGCCCAATGATAATGATCATTACAAATCAATACACATAACCAATCATCAAAATTATTGCATTTTCAACTAAAAAAACATTCTGTTAATAGTCATATCTCATATGAAGACTTTTGTATCCTTTGAAAAGAACTAAATCTGGCATGTGTGACTGTCTCCTATAAATACTTATAAATAAATGAACACATTGTAAGGTGAATGCTGTGCCAAGGTCCTGCACAATTGTTTCTTATTTTAGTGACAAATAAATAGCAATTTAATACATTTATAACTATTTTACAAAGTTAGTGAGATAATGTTTACATCAATCCTGATGCTTTAAATCTCTCCCACATGGTGAGGTATACAGTTGATTTATTTAACAATGGTATCGGATTGATACTGTGTATCGATCAATAAGTTTATGTATTGGTATCGATTATATATGGTGTATCTGTAAATGTAACATATAGGAAACAGCATATGACAGCATTATTGTAAGGCATTTCTGGCAACTTCACTGGTTAATAGAATATGCCTACATTGATAAATCCCCTTAAGTTGCACCCTGATTGGTGAATGTTTAGCATGTCAAATGTATGCTTGAATGTGATTGGCTAATACCAACCACAATAATTGACATATCAAGTCCTCTGGTCAGACTATTATAGAACAGGCTAAAGATGCAGCATGTAAAATTGCAGGTTGACTGGATGAATGGTTTCTAAGAGTTATGTACTATTGGCCTCACTTTCTTGTGACAAATGTCCACCAAACTTGACATACCCCCTCAAAATAATGTGCTGAACAGATTTTGTTAAAATGGGCTTGTTCAAAGTCAAAGTGTTCAAAATGTACAAGTTGACATTATTCATTATAATTATTATTAATCATAAATATTGCAGGTATTTTGCTACCAGATATGTGAGGATTGGTAAAAAAAAAAATCTTGAAGTAGGAAGGATCAAGAAATTACCAAAAAAAAAGAAGACTTTTGTGTGTAGGACACAGATGCTACAGACCAGATGCTATTGAATAAAAACGCTTAATGCTTTCCTGTAACAGCACCATCAAACCAGGGAATGTCATTTTTCTTGAAGCTGCTGTAACTTGTTTGATGTTTCTGGGATTTACGGCTCTTTATGGCAGGAGTAAACAGACCCAAAGTGTCATTCACAGTGCTGAGGCAAGACTTTCGTAATATGGTACGTGGCAGTGGATGGCATTTTCAGATGATGCAGTGGCCACTTCCTAGTGCCAGATGTTGATTAGGAACTGAACCCCCTTACAAAATGTGCCTCAGCTCTTTACGTATTGGATAGGCTTGACTCTGGGCTTAAGTTTTCTCGCTAATCGGAGGAATCCTGCTTTGTGAAATGCCCCCCATTAGATGAGCAGAATTACTGGATACATTTGATTCATTTTGTTGCTCTTGATGTGCAGGTATCCCACCAATGCAGAGTATGTCCAAGTTACCAAAGCTTTAATGGCGAAGAGCTCTTTTCTGAGGGATGATGAGGAGAATAGTTATGGAAGTTTGTTTAAGAACGATTTTATTATGGTTGATCACAGAAGAGTAGTTGGTGTAATATTGGTATTGGAGAGATTTGAGTAATTCTCTTTTTATGGTTGGGACTGATATTTTGTGTCTTTGATGAGGAAATCATGCGTTGTTGGAGAGGATACTATGTCTGAGGCCCACAATAAGGTGTTGCCTGAAAAACCTGATTTGATGATCGTGAAGGACCTTATGAAAGCCTTTGCATTGGCAGCATGGAGAACTAGCTGAGGGAATGACTATTGAAAAGCTCTTGGAAGATTCTTGGGGGTAAGTGGAATAATGTAATGGGGAAAAACAGCAGAGCCATCAAATGTGATGTGATGAACCAACTTCATATGAATAGTTGTGTCTTTTATAGTCTATTATAAGATATTTCTGACTGTTCTAGGTTCTTTACTCTGCACTACTGCCTTCATCACTACACTTTTTTGCAACATCATAATGAAGCGTATGTGTATTTTAAGGCTAATGCCATCCATCCTGTGATGGTGTACATTGTCACCGCTTCATCTGAAACAGTGCTTGGAGTTTTCCTCTGAAGGACTCCTAGGTGATCTTCAGGAGATGCTCAGCAAAAGTGTAAGCACACCACTTTCATTTCCACCAGCAGACCTACAGAAGACTCTTAAATTCAGTGCTGCTCTCAGAGGTGTACAGGGTCAAGGGGAGGTGCATCAGTGTGTATCTAATATTACACTAAATTATTAAGTATTCCCTTGATGCTATTGGTGTGTGGCAGATGAAGGTGGTGAGAAATTCCCAGCACCTATTTCTCATTTCTATCCAATAGAAATGAGAAATTTATTTCAGTGGACTTTGTTTACCTTACAATTCATAAAGTAATGTGAAGGAAAGGACACTCTCCCTCTCTATGGAGTTCACTTTTTCTGTACTCAAGAGTCTAATACAATGTCTTTAATATTCAGCCTCTAATTCACTCACTATTAAGGGCACAGAAGCCATTCACTTGAATAGAAAAGTGCACACCTATAAAGAGAGAAGGAATCCGTTCGGAAGAAAAACAGACATCTTCACCTCTGGTGTGTAAAGGAGTGATACAGGAGGTCATTCCTGCTGGTACTATTATATTTTTTAGTTCATCTGCTTTTGCCAGGCCTGCTGGCAACTGAACTGTCAGTCAGTGTCCCCACTCATCCATTCATGAGTCTTTCTGCTCATTCATCTCAGCCGCTGTACCTGTTGACATTTGTACATTAATGTATGTGGCTGCTATGATGATTTAAGTATAAATCAGTTTGCAAGTGCGGACCAAGCTAGCTAAGGCAAGGAGGCAACTGGAGAAATTTGGGCTGGAGTTCTGAGGGGCTTCAAGCAGATGGAATTTGAAACCAGACCCCCCTTGCCAGGTAGAGGTTGAGTAAAATTGGATCAGGAGGAGCAGGGGTGGTGGTGGGATGCAAGTTTCAGGCACGAGAACGAGAAGGGAGAGGAACGGTTTTACAGCGTAGTAATTGAGGGGAAGAGTATGGGCGTGGTGCTTCTCCCGAACTTTCAGTTATTACATAACTCCATTTTGAGGATAAGGTGTGATTTCACTTCTCTACAATTCTCTCCATAACAGTACATTTTATGTAAATGTGCCACATTCTAATCGGGGGAAGGAGTGCAGGCAATGGAAAACAGTTGGGGTCTACCTGGGGGGGGGGGGGGGGGGGGGGGGGGGGACTGGTCCTAAGCTTGAAAGGCATGAAGGCATATGCCTTCTTCTGCAGACATGGAAGGCCTGGCTGCTCACAACCATTGGAATGCTAATAAACCTGGCATGAGACGATGGGGAGAATACAGAGATAGAAAATGTCATGACATGAATGTAATAATGGAAATAATGCCATGAAACAAATACCACTGAAATCCTTCACTCGGTAGGGGTCATATCAGTGTCTGTAAAAAACATACAAAGCATGACATCCTGCCATTCTATTACACAGAAATGAGGACAAATTTAGTTCAAATGAGAGCTGTCTTATGTTCAAACTGGGGCCAGGTTCTGTGCAGTAACTGCATCCATACGTTTGCATCCATGAATTGACAGTCCTTCGTAGTGCTCATGTCAGTCATTTTTACACAAATAACACGTATGTGACAGAAGAGACTCAAAATAATCGTATTAGTTTAAATTAAAACCTATGTCTAGCTTAGACCTCAGCCTAGACAAGCCACTGACCATTGTAATAAATCGAATAAAATAGGACTATAATAAATGTAAAACAGAAGAGCCAGCGAGCTAGATGATGGGGGCTGTTAATGTTTTAATAGAACTAATTACACTCATTTATCCAGACATTACATGCTGCAAAATGCATTTTACATGAGACACCCACACATTGCTGGACCCCCTGACAGATATCTCCATTATGCGCACATGCACTCAGTCTCTAATGTTGTTGAACTGTGCAGGTTTAGTGTGAAGTGGTGTAAGGTGATTGAGTTTGGAAAAAAGTCGAGTCTACTGGCCTCCAAGTGGGTTGTACTGCACAACTATACGCTTTGACTTTGACTATGTTTTATACTTTAGTTGGAAAAGCGTGCAGGGAAGAGGAGGAGTACTCAGTACAGCTGGTTATTCTAGTGGTCTACAGCTTTGTCTGACGTTACCACACCAAGGACTGGTACAGAGATATTCAGTTTCCCTGAATGGCTTTGTAGCATATTTCTGTTATAGAGGACCCTAACCCTCATATATAGGTATTGCAGTTACAGTTATTTCCACAGTCATAGCCACAGTTACTGTCACAGTTAATGTTACTGTGTGATGGTAACAGTAATCCACGGATGAGGTCGTTTACAGTTGCAGTATTACTGCATAGTACTAAGTACTAAATGCAGAACTGCTGTAACACACAGTATTGTGCAAAAGATGACTAGAGCAGAACAGGCAGTGATGGAAATGCAGTGCAGGTGATATACAGATATCCAATGATGCTGAGTAACAGATTAATTTGATGGATTGGAGTGTAGATTTGTACAATCCGATGGCTGTAGGAAGAAATTACCTGTCAAAGTGTTTTTCCTGCAGCGAGGTCTGCTGCCCATTGTGTGCTCTCTGTCCCTGTAGTGTTTTGTGGACTGGGTGAGAGTTCTTCATGATCACGGACACCTTTGCCAACATCCCATTACATTCTACAGCACCATCTCCACTGTGTCCAGTTTAGCCCCCAGGACTGAGTCGGTCAGTCTAATGATCTTGTTCAGTCTGTTTGGGTCTTTTGTTGTAGTACTGCTGCCCAGCACACAATGGCACAGAAAAATGTTACTTGGCACCACAGATTTGTAGAAAGTTCATAGCAGCTAGGTTGTCACACCAAAGAACCTCAGTCTTCAAAAAGTAGAGCTGGCTTTGGCCCTTCTTGTACAGCTTGTCCATGTTCACTTCCCATTCCAACTTGTCCCACAGATGAACACCCAAATATAATCCAAGATTAAGCTTAATCCCTGAGCAGGAAATCGGCCCCTGTAGTTTTATGGTTCTTTCATAAGAGTCTGGAATTTCATCTTCATACTGGGTTTATAATCACTGTATGCTTTTTATCATCTACATTTGTATAAAACTAATTATAACTATAATGATTCTGATCTGTTTTTTGGAGGGTATTTTCTTCTTGGTAAATTTCTTAAGCTTTCTTAGAAGAGTATTAATTGGCACTGTTTTTCTCTTTGCATTTTGTTGTACCATAGACTAAATGTTTGTGTTAGATTATCTGTCATTCAGTCTTCTGTTGTCACATTTTATATTAAATCATTTACAAAATTCAGGCAAGTGACATGCAGTGATTTGGCACAGTGGCACTCAGATTTATGTGGCCACTTTTGTAAATGTTGTAAAACACCTTTATATTAGATTGCTACATAATGATTACAGATTGTTTATTATTGTTTATATATGTTTTGTGAGAAGACCTGAATTGTGGGTGATTTTGGGTGAAACTACAGAAAATGGAATCAGATAGAGTGGTCATCCAGAATACAGACGCTCAACAAAGAAGCCACTTATGAGCAGCACTAAGCCTCAGGCTTCACCTTTTGGAAGATCACTCAATGGTGTTGGTTGCTTTACTACGGACGACTCAACTGATGACTTGCCTAACTGTGCAGAGGCAAAGGAGGCCGGTGGTATATTAAGTATGTGTAAGCTTTTACCTGAGACACTGAAATGATTTACACTGGGAGACATGAACAGCAAGCAAGCTTTGAGCAGAAACTTAATTAATCCACATTATTTCCTGTTAATGAAGTTTTTCTAGAAAAGTCCAACTGTGTATCTAATACCAACATTTCTTTCTGTGTTATTTTTGGCTGCAGATGTATGTTTTAAAATGGTGGATATTCTACTATAACCAAATTACAGAGGAGTAAAGGAGGTCAGATGTTGAAACTGAGGATGTTCAGTAGTTCTGCATTTATCTGGGGTTGCTGAAATGACTAACACTCGTTTCTGTCTGTGTTTGTGTGTAGGAAAAAGGGAAGATGACACTTCAGTCAGGTTTGGCTGTTTTAATATGTGCTTAATAACAACATTCACTTCCTTTCTCGCTAGTTTATTACCAGGCTCCTGCAAAACACACCCTAATTACTATTATTTTATGATATGATATTATTTTACCTCATTCACATCAAATCCTTTTTTTTTTTTTTAGAATATGCAATGATAGTCATTTGCATCAGTGTTGTTTTTTAAGTAGGAATAGTAGTATTTAAATACCAAGTAGTTAACTTGTTATTTACAGTATCATGCATAAGCATTAGGCACTTGAAAATATAACATAATTTAACAAAACAATCAAGCACCTCACTAAAAACTATCTGATATTCTGGATGCATCATATATAAATCACCCTGTAAAACACAACTAGCACAAATAAATCCTAGTTAAGGGCTTTGAAAAGTAGGATCCAGTATAGAATCAGGTGAATATGTTATTCATTAAGTATGCATTATTATGGCCCTTTTAGGGAGGATCGTCTGTAGATCGGTTCAGGAATTGATCCTATATAAAGTGAAGTGCATTACAATAGAGTCTTAGGTTCTGGTCCCTCAAAGCCCTGCAGGTTCTTGTAAGATGTTTCCACTGTTGTCTCATTTCTTCCACAAGGAACAGGCCTCTTCCTTGATAAGTCTCTCCAGCTGCATCACCTTGTCGAAAAAACATTCTTCTTCATGTCTAAGTGTTTCAGAGGATATAGGTAGGACTAGCTCGTATTGGGTTTCACAGTAAACAGGATGGTGCATCGGTAAGGACACAGGAATAAAGACGAGGGAACATCATTTCTTCTTATTAAACTGTATTGTAATCCAATAGTACTTTGCAGTACAACTTGACATTCAGCATTGCTCACAGTCTGAAATAACAAATTAAAAAAAAACAAACATCAAATCATATTCGAACAAATATTCTAAACTGCTGAATCAGACAAGAAATGATCACTTAATAAATAATAAGTATTAACATTCAGTTCTAGCAGGAATAGTATTTAAGGGACATTACGTTCTAGAGAATATGCACACGGTTACATATAGAGCTTCCCTATATGTTTGGCGACCATTAGAAGTGCACTACTATGTCCTCAGGCGGAAGCCATTTTCCGCACAGAACAAGAACTTTACTGCAGCTCGAACGACTTTCTTTCTCTCTTTATTCTTTAACATGGAGTTAATTCTCACAAGAAACAAACTTGAACAGCCAACTAGCTGGCACTTACTTGTCATCAACTCAGTGCATGGATATCCCCAGCTGAACGGAATTGGTTGGCAGGGGAGTGTAACTGAACTGAAAAGCGATGCACACAGCATCAGAGCTCCTGCTTCTCTCTCTCACTCCACACGTCATTTCCAGTTCTCCTGCAGTGTGAGTGTTAATAATTTGACATCTGATGTTAGTGCTGCAGCTTTCTGTCCTGACTACACAGGCAACGCGTGACTGGTTTTACATTGTGGAGGAAGGAAAGGAGAAGCACTGTGACAGTTAATCAGAGAAGTCGGGCATTCAGTCACTTCTCCTGACTCTGTGGAACATGGTCACTCTGTGAGGTTGAAAGCACAGTTTAGTGCAAATGGGCAAAAAAGGGGGTAAAAATGTCTGGTCTAATGGTCTTCATGGTCAAAATCTGCACATTTCTATGGTCTGAAACAAATGAAAAGCACATAGACCTCTTTCCTTTGAAAGTCTGAGTTTAATGAGTTCAAATGAAGAGTCACGAAAATGGTCCATGTCAAAATTAACATACCAGAATCCCAAGTCATAACGTCAGCGAATACAAAAGTAATCGTAGC
The DNA here is from genome assembly GCF_030463535.1 of Salminus brasiliensis. NCBI lineage: Eukaryota > Metazoa > Chordata > Actinopteri > Characiformes > Bryconidae > Salminus > Salminus brasiliensis. The sequence continues at coordinate 9,746,328 of NC_132881.1, read as the reverse complement.
ATACATCAGACACAGCAGTGCTGCTAGAGTTTTTAAACATTGTGTCCACTCACTGTCCACTCGTTTAGACACTCCTTGGTTGGTAGGTGTGTACAATTACAAGCAAACGTCTCCAAAGCAGAATGACAAGCTCGGTTTGTCTACAGAGTGAACAGTGAAAACTCCAACAGCATTTCTGTGTCTGATTCAGTCACACCAGTGCAATAAACTGGTACTATCTGGGTGGTGGATTATTCTCAGCACTGCAGTAACACTGACAGGGTGGTGGCATGTTAGTGTGTGTTGCACCAGTGCGAGTGAGTCAGACACACAGCAGTGCTGCTGGAGTTTTTTTGAAAATAGTCCACCAATCACAAATATCCAGCCAACAGCGTCCTGTGACCAACTATCAAATTACAAATTACAAATCAGACTTGCTCATGCTAGTTTCTTCACTACAACTTCTGGAAATTATAGTCTTGTGGAGGTCCTGAATACTAAAGAAAAAGGTAAAGGTGTGCTGGCAAAGTACACAGGGAAAAAGATGGATTACAGTATGTAACTGTACAACAACCAAGACCTATATGGTCAGTGGAACTGATCAAATGGAAAACATGCAGAAACAATGAGGTGGTTTTATTGAACATGCTCACTAGAGTATAAACACAGTATAAAAATTTTGTAAGGGTTTAAGTGTACGATGCGGAAGGGGCACTTTGCTCCATGTAAAAATGTATTTGAACTGGAAATTACCTAAATTACCTACAACTTAATGTTATTGTCACAGATTTCACATTTAAAAATTAATTCCACAAGTTCATGATGTCTGGGAGGCAACCTGAACATGGCTACTTACCAGTTACTCGATAAAGATTCCCCCCTTTTTTGCTGCATGCCCAAGAATAGGCCTTCAATCACATGTTGCAACCCCACTGGATCATCTGATCTGGGGTCATGTGGAGCTGTAAAGAATATTTGTCAGGTTAAGGTGGTTGACATTAAAAGTAAATCTAACATATTGAGATAAAGACAAAACAGTAAATGACTAAACAACATGGGATGTAAAATTAAAAGACGACACCCATAAATGTTTTGCCAAGAAAATCTGAGAATCTATCTATAGTTTGCCTTATTTATAGTTTTATGGTGACTAATAAGTATTCCAACATTTTGACAGAGAAAGTCACATCACTTATGCAATGAGAACGCAATTATACAAATAATTTTAAAAAGTTTGTTTGCCATGGTCACTCTATCAGTTAAAAGGGCAGGTATTAAAATATACTTGTAAAAAAACAGCAAGATTGTCCAACCTCCTGACATGCAATGTGATCATATCCACTCGAGCTGTAATGATGAAGGAACTGATAAAGGTGCTGTTTCACCAGGGCTTAGTCAACAAATATGATCAATGAAAAGTAGGGTAAAAAAGCACAATACATGAGCACTGTAAGTAAAAGGTTCACTTCCCAGCCTTACTCATGTATTTTGTAGTTAGAGCCACTCGTGGCAAAAAGCTGTTAAATATGGTGCTGCCTGCCCCTGTTTGGTTTCTGCCACCCTGCTGCACCTACAGCATTTATATCAGATGTCAAGAATACAAATTTGAAGTTTAAAAACACCACCAATATGGTAAAATACTTAACTGTGTGTTCGACAATACACAATTACCTCACATTTTGTAGAACGCCCCTTTGCATGCAGAAAAGTCAAGTTTTGTATTTCTGGAAATGTCTGAGCAGGCTTCTGCAGATAGGGCCAATATCCACACATTACATCAGTGCAGAAGAACTTTCCATTTGTTTTTGTGGCCAGTTCTTCTTGCAAAAATGGAGGATTGGCAAATATCTCCCCCAGTACATGTTCAGACCTTTAAGCAAACTGCCACCTCCAGGACCTCTTCATCACATATGATGTTTGTCTTTTTAGAGGTCTCTCTGGCTGCAGCCCATGTTGATGTCCCACAGATTCCTTTTCCATGTACCTGTAACACAATGTCACTATCAAATATATACAAAAAGTAAATCCTGCTTCACTATGTACAGTCTAAAGTGTTTTGACAAATATCTTACTGGTACGAATGCACTCAACAAATGTTGCTATATCTTTATCACTGGCCAAAAAAATGCCATCAAAAATGTCTGTTCCTCTAAAGAAAACATAAAGATGACAGTTTACAGTTATCAATAATAACATAACTCTTTGTTTTGCTAAAACGATGTAGTTTTCGGTTTCCATCGACAGACACAGCAACTGTATCTAGGGTGCAAACTGGGCAAGAGAAGTGGTCAATGCTACAGAATTTTTCTTTTTCATGATGACAATATGTTCATTCAAGGAAAGCTTTTTGGAAGATACACAAATCGCCACAAACGTTCCCATTCTGGAATTAGGAAAATACTGAATAACAGTGGCATGCTAATTACAGACCTGCACAAATAAGGACAAGTGGCTTTTCAACAGCCTCACCCTTCCAAATTGTTGTGAACAACATTTTAGGTGTGAAAAATACATACCAATAACTTGGTGTGCATTTACATCCGCAAAGCATTGTTCACTAGCTGAAGCTTCAGATGTTCTTGCATTTTCTGGAATTATTATTTTTTTAATACATTTTCATACATACACAGAACATGCAAATCAACATGACATATGTTTCCTCATAGAGGATTGGAAGCTGAACCATTTTTTGTTATTGTTCAGCAACTCATGTATGTAAAAATGTATTTTACAAAATGACCTGTTAAGGAGGGACAAGGCACTGGTGACCCCTGTGTCCATCAGGGGGGTCAATGTGGACACTGTGGAGAACTACAAATATCTAAGAGTTTACATTGACAATTAACCACACTGGGCTAAGAACACTGACGCCCTCTACAGGAAGGACCAAAGTCGTCTCTATTTTCTAAGGTCCTTCAATAACTGCCAGACTATGCTCAGGATCTGCTATGAGTCTGTGGCAGCAAGTGCAAGTGCATTCTGGGACAGGTTGAGAGTGGCAGACACCAACAGACTGAACAAACTGATCCAAAAGGCCAGTGATGATGTGGGTGTGGAGGTGGACTCACTGAGGCAGTGTCAGAGGGGAGGATACTGTATAAGCTGCATGCCATTACGGATAATGGCTCCAACCCACAGGAGCACATTCAGTGCAAGACTCGTCACCAAAATGCACCACAGAGCACCACAGGTCATAAAAACTAACCAGAAAACCAGCTAACATAAACTCTACCATTAACTCACCTGTCCCCGTGTCTACCTGGTCCCTGCAAGAGGCAGAGAAAGATAATGAGAATCAATGATGAATAGATGTTCAAAGCTGTAAAAAAGAGAAAGATCATAATTACACACAATTAGATCCAGTATGAAATCAGTTAGTACAGCATACGAGATCTCAACCACAGTGAAAACACCAGCTGCTTTATCTAGCAAGCGCTCCTCATTAGCCACCTAGCACTAACTAGCTAATGTACGAGCTCAGCTGACACCTCACTCTACGCTAATGAATGAGCAGACAGTGTCTCACGTTCCCTTATCTTCGTATAAGCTTTTGGTAAAAGACATGTTAGAAGAACCTCTGATTTAACCACCAAACTATATGAGAATGGCCACAACTACAGCTCACTGTGTACCTGATGCTATGTTAGAGGCTGCATTAGCCTAGCCACCTAGCTAGCTGTTACCTACTAGCTAGATAAATCACCCTTAATCAGTAGAAAGGACCCAGTTCCCCTATATCTTAAACCTAAAAAGTGGTCAGAGGTACGTATAGCCCATGAGACCAGGCTGATTATTTCACTAATCAATTAAAAACAATAAAGATGGACATATACAGGCAGATTGATATATACAGTGCCCTCCATAATTATCTAATAAATTTTTTTCTAAATAATATAGGACCACGATGGAAAAAAGAGTAAAATCCAACCTTTAACTTTAAGTGAATTTATTCAGTAGGAAAAAAATCCCACATTAAGAAATAATTGTTTAACATCAAATCATGTGTGCCACAATTATTGGCACCCCTGATGTTAATACTTTGTACAACCCCCTTTTGCCAACAAAACAGCACCTAATCTTCTCTTATAATGTTTCACAAGATGGGAGAATACAGATAGAGGGATCTTTGACCATTCCTCTTAGCACAATCTCTCTAAATCATCCAGTGACCTGGGTCCTCTTCTCTGCACTCTCCTCTTCAGCTCACCCCACAGGTTTTCAATGGGGTTGAGGTCTGGGGACTGAGATGGCCATGGAAGGAGCTTGATTCTGTGTGTGGTGAACCATTTCTGTGTAGATTTGGCCATATGTTTTGGGTCATTGATAGGAAGCTACACACACAGTTGCAATGGACAGACCCTTGTTGGCTGTATTCACCATCAAGAAGGGGGAGCCATTGGTCCTGAAAGCCTGTAAGACAACAAAAAGGCAATACATCTATAGAAACTGAATGATCACCTACCTTTTACACACTTGCAGACAGATAGTAGCGAGTCACACACATAGTTGCAATGGACAGACCCTTGTTGGCTGTATGCACCATCAGGAAGGGGGGAGCCATTGGTCCTGAAAGCCTGTAAGACAACAAAAAAAACAATACATGTATACAAACTTAATGTTCACCAACCTGTTACACACTTGCAGACAGATAGTACCGAACCACACACAGTTGCAGATGAAAATATATTTGTTAGAAGGATACACCTTCAGGGAGAAGAAGAGGTTGATGGACTTTTTGAGAACCTGTAACACAAAAAAGAAAGTCAATACATGTATAGAAACTGAATGATCACCTACCTGTTACACACTTGCAGACAGATTGATAGCGAGTCACACACACAGTTGCAATGGACAGACCCTTGGCTGTATGCAACATCAGGAGGGGGAAGCCATTGGTCCTGAAAGCCTGTAAGACAACAAAAAGGCAATACATGTATACAAACTGAATGATCACCTACCTGTTACACACTTGCAGACAGATATTAGCGAGTCACACACAGTTGCAGATGCACAGACCCTTGAAGGACAGATCCACCATCAGGAAGGGAGGGAGGGGATCATGCTGTCCGAAAAACCTGTAAGACAAAAAAAAGAAAGTCAACACATGTATAGAAACTGAATGATCACCTACCTGTTACACAATTGCAGACAGATAGATAGCGAGCCACACACAAAGTTGCAATGGACAGACCCTTGGTTCATGCGGTCCACAAAACCTGTAAGACAAAAAAAGAAAGTCAATACATATATAGAAACTGAATGATCACCAACCTGTTACACACTTGCAGACAGAGATAACGAGCCACACACACAGTTGCAATGGACAGACTCTTGTTGGCTGTATGCACCATCAGGAAGGGGAGAGCCATTGGTCCTGAAAGCCTGTAAGACAACGAAAAGGCAATACATGTATAGAAACTGAATGATCACCTACCTGTTACACACTTGCAGACAGATTGATAGCGAGCCAAACACACAGTGGAAAAAGAAAGACCCTTGTTGGCTGTATACACTATCAGGAAGGGGGGAGCCATTGGTCCTGAAAGCCTGTAAGACAACAAAAAGGCATTACATGTATAGAAACTGAATGATCACCTACCTGTTACACACTTGCAAACAGATAGTAGCGAGTCACACACAGTTGGAGATGCACAGACCCTTAAAGGACAGATCCACCATCAGGAAGGGAGGGAGGGGATCATGCTGTCCGAAAAACCTGTAAGACAAAAAAAGAAAGTCAATACATGTATAGAAACTGAATGATCACCTACCTGTTACACACTTGCAGACAGATAGATAGCAAGCCACACACAAATTTGCAATGGACAGACCCTTGTTGGCTGTATGCACCATCAGGAAGGGGTGAGCCATTGGTCCTGAAAGCCTGTAAGACAACGAAAAGACAATACATGTATAGAAACTGAATGATCACCTACCTGTTACACAATTGCAAACAGATAGAACAGAACCACACACAGTTGTAGATGAAAATATATTTGTTAGAAGGATACACCTTCAGGGAGAAGAAGAGGTTGATGGACGTCTTGAGAACCTGTAACACAAAAAGCAAACTCAAGACATGTATAGAAACTGAATGACCACCTACCTGTTACACACTTGCAGACAGATAGTAGCGAGTCACACACAGTTGCAGATGCATAGACCCTTGGTTCATGTGGTACGAAAAACCTGTTAGACAAAAAAAGAAAGTCAAAACATGTATAGAAACTTAATGATCACCTACCTGTTACACACTTGCAGACAGATAGATAGCGAGCCACACACACAGTGGAAATAGAAAGATCCTTGTTGGATGAATACACTATCAGGAAGGGGGGAGCCATTGGTCCTGATAGCCTGTAAGACAACGAAAAGGCAATACATGTATAGAAACTGAATGATCACCTACCTGTTATACACTTGCAGACAGATTGATGGCGAGCCACACACACAGTGGAAATAGAAAGACCCTTGTTGGCTGTATACACTATCAGGAAGGGGGGAGCCATTGGTCCTGAAAGCCTGTAAGACAACGAAAAGGCAATACATGTATAGAAACTGAATGATCACCTACCTGTTATACACTTGCAGACAGATTAATGGCGAGCCACACACACAGTGGAAATAGAAAGACCATTTTTGGCTGTATACACTATCAGGAAGGGGGGAGCCATTAGTCCTGAAAGCCTGTAACACAACGAAAAGGCAATACATGTATAGAAACTGAATGATCACCTACCTGTTACACACTTGCAAACAGATAGTAGCGAGCCACACACCGTTGCAGATGCACAGACCCTTGGTTCATGCGGTCCGAAAAACCTGTAAGACAAAAAAATTAATTCAATACATGTATAGAAACTGAATGATCACCTACCTGTTACACACTTGCAGACAGATAGTAGCGAGTCACACACAGTTGCAGATGCACAGACCCTTGGTACATGCGGTCCGAAAAATCTGTAAGACAAAAAAAGAAAAAGTCAATACATGTATAGAAACTGAATGATCACCTACCTGTTACACACTTGCAGACAGATAGTAGCGAGTCACACACAGTTGCACATGCACAGACCCTTGGTTCATGCGGTCCGAAAAACCTGTAAAAATAAAAAAGAAAGTCAATACATGTATAGAAACTGAATGATCACCTACCTGTTACACACTTGCAGACAGATTGATAGCGAGCCACACACACAGTGGCAATGGAAAGATGCTTGGTTCATGCGGTCCGAAAAACCTATAAGACAAAAAAAGAAAGTCAATACATGTATAGAAACTGAATGATCACCTACCTGTTACACACTTGCAAACAGATAGTAGCGAGCCACACACCGTTGCAGATGCACAGACCCTTGGTTCATGCGGTCCGAAAAACCTGTAAGACAAAAAAAGAAAGTCGCTACATGTATAGAAACTGAATGATCACCTACCTGTTACACACTTGCAAACAGATAGTAGCGAGCCACACACCGTTGCAGATGCACAGACCCTTGGTTCATGTGGTCCGAAAAACCTGTAAGACAAAAAAAGAAAGTCAATACATGTATAGAAACTGAATGATCACCTACCTGTTACACACTTGCAGACAGATAGTAGCGAGTCACACACAGTTGCAGATGCACAGACCCTTGGTTCATGTGGTCCGAAAAACCTGTAAGACAAAAAAAAGAAAGTCAATACATGTATAGAAACTGAATGATCACCTACCTGTTACACACTTGCAGACAGATTGATAGCGAGCCACACACACAGTGGCAATGGAAAGATGCTTGGTTCATGCGGTCCGAAAAACCTATAAGACAAAAAAAGAAAGTCAATACCTGTATAGAAACTGAATGATCACCTACCTGTTACACACTTGCAAACAGATAGTAGCGAACCACACACAGTTGCAGATGCACAGACCCTTGGTTCATGTGGTCCGAAAAACCTGTAAGACAAAAAAAGAAAGTCAATACATGTATAGAAACTGAATGATCACCTACCTGTTACACACTTGCAAACAGATAGTAGCGAGCCACACACCGTTGCAGATGCACAGACCCTTGGTTCATGCGGTCCGAAAAACCTGTAAGACGAAAAAAGAAAGTCACTACATGTATAGAAACTGAATGATCACCTGCCTGTTACACACTTGCAAACAGATAGTAGCGAGCCACACACCGTTGCAGATGCACAGACCCTTGGTTCATGCGGTCCGAAAAATCTGTAAGACAAAAAAAGAAAAAGTCAATACATGTATAGAAACTGAATGATCACCTACCTGTTACACACTTGCAAACAGATAGTAGCGAGCCACACACCGTTGCAGATGCACAGACCCTTGGTTCATGCGGTCCGAAAAACCTGTAAGACAAAAAAAGAAAGTCAATACATGTATAGAAACTGAATGATCACCTACCTGTTACACACTTGCAGACAGATAGTAGCGAGTCACACACAGTTGCAGATGCACAGACCCTTGGTTCATGTGGTCCGAAAAACCTGTAAGAATAAAAAAGAAAGTCAATACATGTATAGAAACTGAATGATCACCTACCTGTTACACACTTGCAGACAAGATTGATAGCAAGCCACACACATAGTGGCAATGGAAAGATGCTTAGTTCATGTGGTCCGAAAAACCTATAAGACAAAAAAAGAAAGTCAATACCTGTATAGAAATTGAATGATCACCTACCTGTTACACACTTGCAAACAGATAGCAGCGAACCACACACAGTTGCAGATGCACAGACCCTTGGTTCATGTGGTCCGAAAAACCTGTAAGACAAAAAAAGAAAGTCAATACATGTATAGAAACTGAATGATCACCTACCTGTTACACACTTGCAGACAGATTGATAGCGAGCCACACACACAGTGGCAATGGAAAGATGCTTGGTTCATGCGGTCCGAAAAACCTATAAGACAAAAAAAGAAAGTCAATACCTGTATAGAAACTGAATGATCACCTACCTGTTACACACTTGCAAACAGATAGTAGCGAACCACACACAGTTGCAGATGCACAGACCCTTGGTTCATGTGGTCCGAAAAACCTGTAAGACAAAAAAAGAAAGTCAATACATGTATAGAAACTGAATGATCACCTACCTGTTACACACTTGCAAACAGATAGTAGCGAGCCACACACAGTTGCAGATGCACAGACCCTTGGTTCATGCGGTCCGAAAAACCTGTAAGACGAAAAAAGAAAGTCACTACATGTATAGAAACTGAATGATCACCTGCCTGTTACACACTTGCAAACAGATAGTAGCGAGCCACACACCGTTGCAGATGCACAGACCCTTGGTTCATGCGGTCCGAAAAACCTGTAAGACAAAAACAGAAAGTCAATACATGTATAGAAACTGAATGATCACCTACCTGTTACACACTTGCAAACAGATAGTAGCGAGTCACACACAGTTGCAGATGCACAGACCCTTGGATCATGCGGTCCGAAAAATCTGTAAGACAAAAAAAGAAAAAGTCAATACATGTATAGAAACTGAATGATCACCTACCTGTTACACACTTGCAAACAGATAGTAGCGAGCCACACACCGTTGCAGAAGCACAGACCCTTGGTTCATGCGGTCCGAAAAACCTGTAAGACAAAAAAAGAAAAAGTCAATACATGTATAGAAACTGAATGATCACCTACCTGTTACACACTTGCAGACAGATAGTAGCGAGTCACACACAGTTGCACATGCACAGACCCTTGGTTCATGCGGTCCGAAAAACCTGTAAAAATAAAAAAGAAAGTCAATACATGTATAGAAACTGAATGATCACCTACCTGTTACACACTTGCAGACAGATTGATAGCAAGCCACACACACAGTGGCAATGGAAAGATGCTTAGTTCATGCGGTCCGAAAAACCTATAAGACAAAAAAAGAAAGTCAAAACATGTATAGAAACTGAATGACCACCTACCTGTTACACACTTGCAGACAGATTTCTATCGAGCCACACCCACAGTGGAAATAGAAAGACCCTTGTTGGCTGTATACACTATCAGGAAGGGGGGAGCCATTGGTCCTGAAAGCCTGTAAGACAACAAAAAGGCATTAAATGTATAGAAACTGAATGCTCACCTACCTTTTACACACTTGCAGACAGATAGTAGCGAGACACACAGTTGCAGATGCACAGACCCTTGGTTCATGCGGTCCGACAAACCTGTAAGACAAAAAAAGAAAAAGTCAATACCTGTATAGAAATTGAATGATCACCTACCTGTTACACACTTGCAAACAGATAGTAGCGAACCACACACAGTTGCAGATGCACAGACCCTTGGTTCATGTGGTCCGAAAAACCTGTAAGACAAAAAAAAGAAAGTCAATACATGTATAGAAACTGAATGATCACCTACCTGTTACACACTTGCAGACAGATTGATAGCGAGCCACACACACAGTGGCAATGGAAAGATGCTTGGTTCATGCGGTCCGAAAAACCTATAAGACAAAAAAAGAAAGTCAATACCTGTATAGAAACTGAATGATCACCTACCTGTTACACACTTGCAAACAGATAGTAGCGAGCCACACACCGTTGCAGATGCACAGACCCTTGGTTCATGCGGTCCGAAAAACCTGTAAGACAAAAAAAGAAAGTCAATACATGTATAGAAACTGAATGATCACCTACCTGTTACACACTTGCAAACAGATAGTAGCGAGCCACACACCGTTGCAGAAGCACAGACCCTTGGTTCATGCGGTCCGAAAAACCTGTAAGACAAAAAAAGAAAAAGTCAATACATGTATAGAAACTGAATGATCACCTACCTGTTACACACTTGCAGACAGATAGTAGCGAACCACACACAGTTGCAGATGCACAGACCCTTGGTTCATGTGGTCCGAAAAACCTGTAAGAATAAAAAAGAAAGTCAATAGATGTATAGAAACTGAATGATCACCTACCTGTTACACACTTGCAGACAGATAGTAGCGAGTCACACACAGTTGCAGATGCACAGACCCTTGGTTCATGCGGTCCGAAAAACCTGTAAGAATAAAAAAGAAAGTCAATACATGTATAGAAACTGAATGATCACCTACCTGTTACACACTTGCAGACAGATTGATAGCGAGCCACACACACAGTGGCAATGGAAAGATGCTTGGTTCATGCGGTCCGAAAAACCTATAAGACAAAAAAAGAAAGTCAATACCTGTATAGAAACTGAATGATCACCTACCTGTTACACACTTGTAAACAGATAGTAGCGAACCACACACAGTTGCAGATGCACAGACCCTTGGTTCATGTGGTCCGAAAAACCTGTAAGAATAAAAAAGAAAGTCAATACATGTATAGAAACTGAATGATCACCTACCTGTTACACACTTGCAGACAGATTGATAGCAAGCCACACACACAGTGGAAATAGAAAGACCCTTGTTGGCTGTATACACTATCAGGAAGGGGGGAGCCATTGGTCCTGAAAGCCTGTAAGACAACGAAAAGGCAATGCATGTATAGAAACTGAATGATCACCTACCTGTTACACACTTGCAGACAGATTGATAGCGAGCCAAACACACACTGGAAATAGAAAGACCCATGTTAGCTGTATAAACTATCAGGAAGGGGGGAGCCATTGGTCCTGAAAGCCTGTAAGACAACAAAAAGGCATTAAATGTATAGAAACTGAATGCTCACCTACCTTTTACACACTTGCAGACAGATAGTAGCGAGACACACAGTTGCAGATGCACAGACCCTTGGTTCATGCGGTCCGACAAACCTGTAAGACAAAAAAAAGAAAGTTAATACATTTATAGAAACTGAATGATCACCTACCTATAGCGAGCCACACACACAGTGGAAATAGAAAGACCCTTGTTGGCCTTATACACTATCAGGAAGGGGGGAGCCATTGGTCTTGAAAGCCTGTAAAACAACGAAAAGGCAACACATGTATAGAAACTGAATGATCACCTACCATTTATACACTTGCAGACAGATTGATGGCGAGCCACACACAGTGGAAATAGAAAGACCATTTTTGGCTGTATACACTATCAGGAAGGGGGGAGCCATTGGTCCTGAAAGCCTGTAAGACAACGAAAAGGCAATACATGTATAGAAACTGAATGATCACCTACCTGTTACACACTTGCAGACAGATAGTAGCGAGTCACACACAGTTGCACATGCACAGACCCTTGGTTCATGCGGTCCGAAAAACCTGTAAAAATAAAAAAGAAAGTCAATACATGTATAGAAACTGAATGATCACCTACCTGTTACACACTTGCAGACAGATTGATAGCGAGCCACACACACAGTGCCAATGGAAAGATGCTTGGTTCATGCGGTCCGAAAAACCTGTAAAAATAAAAAAGAAAGTCAATATATGTATAGAAACTGAATGATCACCTACCTGTTACACACTTGCAGACAGATTGATAGTAGCGAACCACACACAGTTGCAGATGCACAGACCCTTGATTCATGTGGTCCGAAAAACCTGTAAGACAAAAAAAGAAAGTCAATACATATATAGAAACTGAATGATCACCTACCTGTTACACACTTGCAGACAGATAGTAGCGAGTCACACACAGTTGCAGATGCACAGACCCTTGGTTCATGCAGTCCGAAAAACCTGTAAGACAAAAAAAGAAAGTCAATACATGTATAGAAACTGAATGATCACCTACCTGTTACACACTTGCAAACAGATAGTAGCGAACCACACACAGTTGCAGATGCACAGACCCTTGGTTCATGCAGTCCGAAAAACCTGTAAGACAAAAAAAGAAAGTCAATACATGTATAGAAACTGAATGATCACCTACCTGTTACACACTTGCAAACAGATAGTAGCGAACCACACACAGTTGCAGATGCACACACCCTTGGTTCATGCAGTCCGAAAAACCTGTAAGACAAAAAAAGAAAGTCAAAACATGTATACAAACTGAATGATCACCTACCTGTTACACACTTGCAGACAGATTGATAGCATCTTTCCATTGCCACTGTGTGTGTGGCTTGCTTAGTTCATGCGGTCCGAAAAACCTATAAGACAAAAAAAGAAAGTCAAAACATGTATACAAACTGAATGATCACCTACCTGTTACACACTTGCAGACAGATAGTAGCGAGTCACACACAGTTGCACATGCACAGACCCTTGGTTCATGCGGTCCGAAAAACCTGTAAAAATAAAAAAGAAAGTCAATACATGTATAGAAACTGAATGATCACCTACCTGTTACACACTTGCAAACAGATAGTAGAGAGCCACACACCGTTGCAGATGCACAGACCCTTGGTTCATGCGGTCCGAAAAACCTGTAAGACAAAAAAAGAAAGTCACTACATGTATAGAAAAAGTCAATACATGTATAGAAACTGAATGATCACCTACCTGTTACACACTTGCAGACAGATAGTAGCGAGTCACGCACAGTTGCACATGCACAGACCCTTGGTTCATGCGGTCCGAAAAACCTGTAAGACAAAAAAAGAAAGTCACTACATGTATAGAAAAAGTCAATACATGTATAGAAACTGAATGATCACCTACCTGTTACACACTTGCAGACAGATTAATAGCGAGCCACACACACAGTGGCAATGGAAAGACCCTTGGTTCATGCGGTCCGAAAGACCTTTAAGACAAAAAATGAAAGTCAATACCTGTACAGAAACTGAATGATTACCTACCTGTTACACACTTGCAAACAGATAGTAGCGAATCACACACAGTTGCAGATGCACAGACCCTTGGTTCATGTGGTCCGAAAAAGCTGTAAGACAAAAAAAGGAAAAGTCAATACATGTATAGAAACTGAATGATCACCTACCTGTTACACACTTGCAGACAGATAGTAGCGAGTCACACACAGTTGCACATGCACAGACCCTTGGTTCATGCGGTCCGAAAAACCTGTAAAAATAAAAAAGAAAGTCAATACATGTATAGAAACTGAATGATCACCTACCTGTTACACACTTGCAGACAGATAGTAGCGAGTCACGCACAGTTGCACATGCACAGACCCTTGGTTCATGCGGTCCGACAAACCTTTAAGACAAAAAAAGAAAGTCAATACATGTATAGAAACTGAATGATCACCTACCTGTTACACACTTGCAAACAGATAGTAGCGAACCACACACCCTTGGTTCATGTGGTCCGAAAAACCTGTAAAAATAAAAAAGAAAGTCAATATATGTATAGAAACTGAATGATCACCTACCTGTTACACACTTGCAGACAGATTGATAGTAGCGAACCACACACAGTTGCAGATGCACAGACCCTTGGTTCATGTGGTCCGAAAAACCTGTAAGACAAAAAAAGAAAGTCAATACATATATAGAAACTGAATGATCACCTACCTGTTACACACTTGCAGACAGATAGTAGCGAGTCACACACAGTTGCAGATGCACAGACCCTTGGTTCATGCAGTCCGAAAAACCTGTAAGACAAAAAAAGAAAGTCAAAACATGTATACAAACTGAATGATCACCTACCTGTTACACACTTGCAGACAGATTGATAGCAAGCCACACACACAGTGGCAATGGAAAGATGCTTAGTTCATGCGGTCCGAAAAACCTATAAGACAAAAAAAGAAAGTCAAAACATGTATAGAAACTGAATGATCACCTACCTGTTACACACTTGCAGACAGATAGTAGCGAGTCACGCACAGTTGCACATGCACAGACCCTTGGTTCATGCGGTCCGACAAACCTTTAAGACAAAAAAAGAAAGTCAATACATGTATAGAAACTGAATGATCACCTACCTGTTACACACTTGCAAACAGATAGTAGCGAGCCACACACCGTTGCAGATGCACAGACCCTTGGTTCATGCGGTCCGAAAAACCTGTAAGACAAAAAAAGAAAGTCACTACATGTATAGAAAAAGTCAATACATGTATAGAAACTGAATGATCACCTACCTGTTACACACTTGCAGACAGATAGTAGCGAGTCACGCACAGTTGCACATGCACAGACCCTTGGTTCATGCGGTCCGACAAACCTTTAAGACAAAAAAAGAAAGTCAATACATGTATAGAAACTGAATGATCACCTACCTGTTACACACTTGCAAACAGATAGTAGCGAACCACACACAGTTGCAGATGCACAGACCCTTGGTTCATGTGGTCCGAAAAACCTGTAAGAATAAAAAAGAAAGTCAATACATGTATAGAAACTGAATGATCACCTACCTGTTACACACTTGCAGACAGATTGATAGCAAGCCACACACACAGTGGCAATGGAAAGATGCTTAGTTCATGCGGTCCAAAAAACCTATAAGACAAAAAAAGAAAGTCAATACCTGTATAGAAACTGAATGATCACCTACCTGTTACACACTTGCAAACAGATAGTAGCGAACCACACACCCTTGGTTCATGTGGTCCGAAAAACCTGTAAAAATAAAAAAGAAAGTCAATATATGTATAGAAACTGAATGATCACCTACCTGTTACACACTTGCAGACAGATAGTAGCGAGTCACACACAGTTGCAGATGCACAGACCCTTGGTTCATGCAGTCCGAAAAACCTGTAAGACAAAAAAAGAAAGTCAAAACATGTATACAAACTGAATGATCACCTACCTGTTACACACTTGCAGACAGATTTGTATCGAGCCACACCCACAGTGGAAATAGAAAGACCCTTGTTGGCTGTATACACTATCAGGAAGGGGGGAGCCATTGGTCCTGAAAGCCTGTAAGACAACGAAAAGGCAATGCATGTATAGAAACTGAATGATCACCTACCTGTTACACACTTGCAGACAGATTGATAGCAAGCCAAACACACACTGGAAATAGAAAGACCCATGTTAGCTGTATACACTATCAGGAAGGGGGGAGCCATTGGTCCTGAAAGCCTGTAAGACAACAAAAAGGCATTACATGTATAGAAACTGAATGCTCACATACCTTTTACACACTTGCAGACAGATAGTAGCGAGACACACAGTTGCAGATGCACAGACCCTTGGTTCATGCGGTCCGACAAACCTGTAAGAATAAAAAAGAAAGTCAATACCTGTATAGAAACTGAATGATCACCTACCTGTTACACACTTGCAAACAGATAGTAGCGAACCACACACCCTTGGTTCATGTGGTCCGAAAAACCTGTAAGACAAAAAAAGAAAGTCAATACATGTATAGAAACTGAATGATCACCTACCTGTTACACACTTGCAAACAGATAGTAGCGAACCACACACCCTTGGTTCATGTGGTCCGAAAAACCTGTAAAAATAAAAAAGAAAGTCAATATATGTATAGAAACTGAATGATCACCTACCTGTTACACACTTGCAGACAGATAGTAGCGAGTCACACACAGTTGCAGATGCACAGACCCTTGGTTCATGCAGTCCGAAAAACCTGTAAGACAAAAAAAGAAAGTCAAAACATGTATACAAACTGAATGATCACCTACCTGTTACACACTTGCAGACAGATTTGTATCGAGCCACACCCACAGTGGAAATAGAAAGACCCTTGTTGGCTGTATACACTATCAGGAAGGGGGGAGCCATTGGTCCTGAAAGCCTGTAAGACAACGAAAAGGCAATGCATGTATAGAAACTGAATGATCACCTACCTGTTACACACTTGCAGACAGATTGATAGCAAGCCAAACACACACTGGAAATAGAAAGACCCATGTTAGCTGTATACACTATCAGGAAGGGGGGAGCCATTGGTCCTGAAAGCCTGTAAGACAACAAAAAGGCATTACATGTATAGAAACTGAATGCTCACATACCTTTTACACACTTGCAGACAGATAGTAGCGAGACACACAGTTGCAGATGCACAGACCCTTGGTTCATGCGGTCCGACAAACCTGTAAGAATAAAAAAGAAAGTCAATACCTGTATAGAAACTGAATGATCACCTACCTGTTACACACTTGCAAACAGATAGTAGCGAACCACACACCCTTGGTTCATGTGGTCCGAAAAACCTGTAAGACAAAAAAAGAAAGTCAATACATGTATAGAAACTGAATAATCACCTACCTGTTACACACGTGAAAACAGATAGTAACGAGCCACACATAGTTGCACAGACCCTTGGTTCATGAGGTCCGAAAAACCTGTAAGACAAAAAAAGAAAGTCAATACATGTATAGAAACTAAATGATCACCTACCTGTTACACACTTGCAGACAGATTGATAGCGACCCACACAGTGGAAATAGAAAGACCCTTGTTGGCTGTATACACTATCAGGAAGGGGGGAGCCATTGGTCCTGATAGCCTGTAAGACAACGAAAAGGCAATACATGTGTAGAAACTGAATGATCACCTACCTGTTACACACTTGCAGACAGATAGCGAGTCACACACATTTGCAGATGAACAGACCCTTGAAGGACAGATCCACCATCAGGAAGGGAGGAAGGGGGTCATGCTGTCCAAAAAACCTGCAAGACAAAAAAAGAAAGTCAATACATGTATAGAAACTGAATGATCACCTACCTGTTACACACTTGCAGACAAATTGATAGTGCATACAGCCAACAAGGGTCTTTCCATGGCCACTGTGTGTGTGGCTCGCTATCAGGAAGGGGGGAGCCATTGGTCCTGAAAGCCTGTAAGATAACGAAAAGGCAATACATGAATACAAACTGAATGATCACTTACCTGTTACAGAGTTGCAGAATGATGGACAGCGAACCACAAACAGTTGCAGATGAAAATATATTTGTCAGAAGGATACACCTTCAGGGAGAAGAAGAGGTTGATGGACTTCTTGAGAACCTGTAACACAAAAAAAGAAAGTCAAGTCATGTATAGAAACTGAATGATCACCT
Organism: Salminus brasiliensis; assembly: GCF_030463535.1. Lineage (NCBI taxonomy): Eukaryota > Metazoa > Chordata > Actinopteri > Characiformes > Bryconidae > Salminus > Salminus brasiliensis. The sequence continues at coordinate 9,728,506 of NC_132881.1, read as the reverse complement.
ACCTGTTACACACTTGCATACAGATTGATAGCGAGCCACACACACAGTGGCAATGGAAAGACGCTTGGTTCATGCGGTCCGAAAAACCTGTAAGACAAAAAAAGAAGGTCAATACATGTATAGAAACTGAATGATCACCTACCTGTTACACACTTGCAGACAGATAGTAGAGAGTCATAAACAGTTGCAGATGCACAGATGCTTGGTTCATGCGGTACGAAAAACCTGCAAGACAAAAAAAGAAAGTCAATACATGTATAGAAACTGAATGATCACCTACCTGTTACACACTTGCAAACAGATTGATAGTGCATACAGCCAACAAGGGTCTTTCCATTGCTACTGTGTGTGTGGCTCGCTATCAGGAATGGGGGAGCCATTGGTCCTGAAAGCCTGTAAGACAATGAAAAGGCAATGCATGAATACAAACTGAATGATCACTTACCTGTTACACACTTGCAGACAGATAGTAGCGAGTCACACACAGTTGCAATGGACAGACCCTTGTTGGCTGTTTCACCACCAGGAAGGGGGGAGCCCTTGGTCCTGAAAGCCTGTAAGACAACAACAAGTCAATACATGTTTAAAAACTGAATGATCACCAACCTGTTACACACTCTCAGAGAGATCGCAGCAAGTCATACACAGTTGCAGATGCACAGACCCTTGGTTCATGCGGTCAGAAAAACCTGTAAGACAAAAAAAGAAAGTCAATACATGTATAGAATATGAAATGATCACAAAACCTGTTACACACTTGCAGACAGATAGATAGCAAGCCACACAAACAGTTGCAATGGACAGACCCTTGTTGGCTGTATGCACCATCAGGAAGGGGGGGGGGCATTGGTCCTGAAAGCCTGTAAGACAACAAAAAGGCAATACATGTATAGAAACTGAATGATCACTTACCTGTTACAGAGTTGCAGAAGGATGGACAGCGAACCACACACAGTTGCAGATGAAAATATATTTGTTCGAAGGATACACCTTCAGGGAGAAGAAGAGGTTGACGGACTTCTTGAGAACCTGTAACACAAAAAAGAAAATCAATACATGTATAGAAACTGAATGATCACTTACATGTTACAGAGTTGCAGAACACACAGTTCAGACAGTGAGCCACACAGTTGCCGATGAAAATACATTTGTTGGGTTGATTGGGTTCCTGAGAACCTGTAACACAAAAAAGAAAGTCAATACATGTATAGAAACTGAATATAGTGAGGCCCATGGGGTAGTCTTGGAAAGGAGATGGTGGGGGCTAATGATGATTCCTTATGGATGAAATGCAGACATCCTGCATATGAGAACAGTCCAACAACATACACACAGTCCTAAATTTTCTTTAATCTAGAGTTACTATCAGGTTTGGCTGATATATAGAGCAGTGTCATCTGCATCTGTAAGTTAACATCCTGTCTGCTTATAACTGCCCTGTGGTAACATCTATAATGAAAATAATAGATACCCTTAAATAGAGCATTGTGGAACTCCATATCGGACTTCTGTGTAATTTAGAAATACGGACTGATAGGGTTCGTTTAGATATGATTTGAACCACAATAGGGCTGTTTCTGTGATTCCAACCATGTTCTCTAATCTTTCAAAGAGAATAGTGTTATCTATAGTGTCAAAGGCTAAACTGAGGGCGAGTAGGGCTACGTAGCCTTGATCAGAGGCAAGAAAGAGATCGTTTGTAATCTTTACTTGGGCTGTCTGAATCCAGATTGGAATTTCTCATACATTTCATTTTTACTCTGCTATAAGCAGAGTTGTTGAGGCACAGCATTTTCTAATATCTTGGACAGAAATGTCAGGCTTGAGATGGGTCTGTAATTGACAGTACACCAGGACCAAGATTTAGTTTCTTAATTAAAGGTTTTATAACTGCAAATTAAAGGGATTTGGGTACATGGCCTTAGGTAAGGGATGAATTTATTATTGTTAAAAAAGGTCTGATTATAATTGGAAGTAATTCTGTCAGTATTTTAAAGGGAATCGGGTCGAGTGTACAGGCTGTATTATAAAAAATGTATAAAAAAATATTACTGGTTAAGGTAGTAGGGATCTGGGGTTGAGAATCTGCCTGGCATACCTGACTTAGGTTGTATATTTAACAGTCTAAATTTAAATTTATTTGTGGAAGCTACTGGTACTGGTAAGAATTGATACGTAGGTTTCCTTTTTTCCCCTAAGACTGTTAAAACCAATTTTCTGTTCTCAATATATGCTCGATACTGCAGGGTTTGTTTAAATGTGAGCAAGTGATACTAATATTACTTTTTTAATACAAGCAGAGAAAGGGAAGAACAAATGGTTTGAATATAGTAAATCATCACTTACCTGACAGATCTCAGGCAGCACAGGTGTAGCCTTTCTCGGTGGTAGAGGACAGAATGTCAAACCTGCAGTCAGCAGTGGAGCGCGAAGAGTCAGCTGAATGGCTTGCTTCCTCGATCCTGCCGTCTGTTTTCTTCCAAACGGTGTCTGGAATTTAGTGTACTAGAGGTCTTCCAGGCCACAGGTACCGCAGTATTACTCTTTGGGCCCGATATTTAATAGGGTCTTACAATAAAATCTCCAACAATGAGAACACCATCTGGAGTAGTTGCCCTCTCTGCTGGAGCATGCAGAGCCATAGACAATGTTTTTCTTTTTTCTGTCCTAGGGAGAAAAAGGAAATTGCGCAATATGCAGAGGTGGTCAGAGTTAGGGGACCGGTCAATAATAGGTGCCTTTCTCACACTTTTCTACATCTGTTGAAGGAAAAATTAAGAAAAATCTCATTAACTTGTTTACTGTAAATGCAGTGTCTTGTCTGCTAATGATACTGAACATGTATACATCACTCTGTATTTAAAAGTAAAAATTAATTAGAACATTTTTGTGTACGATGTAAGCTAATTACAAATAATGCTAATGGGTACAATACACACAGTGCAGCATACGGAATGATGAAGCATCTGGTGCTAAGGTAGTGGTATGGGGGCCCCAAATGAAAATCTGCTTAGGGCCCCATAAAGTCTTGGGCTGGCCCTGGTCATGCTGATGCTCCCAGTGCCTCTCCATGGCCACCATATTCCTCGAAAGTAAACACAGAAGTTAGTTAGTGAGATAATGTCTTAAAAGCTGTGAGGGAGAAAGGAGGTGTAGTGCGGAGTGGAAGCAACATTTCCTTGTTTCCATACATGTTGAAGAAGCTGGTTGAGAGGAGGAAAACGTTCTGATTGGCGAAACAGCTGCTGCGTGACAAGAAAGTGAGGTTTCCTTTAGTCTTTCCTGCAGCGCTCCAGTTTGCGTGGAAGAGGAGAAACAAAGTTTGACGTTACAACAGAAGCTGTCAAGTTCATCAAGAAGCAAGTTACTGATGGAGAATAAACTATAAAACATCCACTAGCACAAGGAGACTGAGAGGTATGATTGGTCTGGATAGCTTTGTGTAGCTGTTTAGGCTATAACCTAGTAGACTTCTCAGACATTCCACTGACCTAAGTTAAGTTCTCTTCTTTTTTTTTCTTCCTTTTTTCTCTTTGTTGTTAGTTTTGTGGACATGAATTTAACAAGAAGAGAATCCTCAGCTGGCTACTGGAGACATTTTTCTGTTTATGTTCTCTCCTCTGCTGTGGAGAAAAGATTTTTGTTGGCCTGTTTGGCTATGCTGGTTCTATTTAGAATTACAGGTATCCTAATAATGTTCACTGGTACAAAAGCAGTAGCCTATATTTTGAAATTAGGAAGGTCAGATGGCATGGAATGATTGCTATGCCAATCTTTTATTTCAGTTTTGTTATCTTATCATATGAATGGCAAATAGTGCTAATGTTAATGTTCCTGGAATATTAATAGTTCTTATGGAGTTCTTATTTTGGTCCATAGGAGGTTGAACTTTGCTGAGAGAGTATAAGGATAGTAATGGTAGAGTTATTTATATAGAAGCCAATATAAATTGGGGGGGGGGGTAAATAACACTGTGTAATATCTATGCTCCTAACATGGAGGACCCATCTTTCTTTCATGGAGTTAATAAATTGGGAAATGCCCAAGGACAAATGCTTTTGGCAGGAGATTTCAATTAGGTCTTAAATGGGATATTAGATAAAAGTAAATAATCAGGTACCTCAACGCCGAAGAATAGAGCTGCCATTCACGTGCTGATGGTGGACAATGACCTGATTCAATCCTAGAAACCAGAAATGCACATTTTACTACCACTGCCATAATTCCTACCCAAGACTTGACCTTGATTTTAATCTCCCAGAGTCTAACCAATAATATCACTGATAGCACTATCAACGCTATTTCCCTGTCGGACCATGCACCTGTTTAGCTTTGTGTGAATATACATTCAGACAGGCTTAGAAGAGGTAGATGGAGAATGAAGATTTAGTCTAGATTTAGTCCTGACCCTGGGTGTTAGCATTAAGCTTAGTAACATCAGACCATTATCTAATCTCCTATGAGCTACATCTTAGGCAAAATGTTAATTTGGCCCCTTGCCACTTTTTAAAGCATGCAATAACCCAATGACCACTGTACAGTTTACTGAAAACCTCCCAGACCTACCGACCTTAGCTTACACTCCGTTAGATTAAACATAGCTAGATAGATTAACAAACAGTCTTTAAAATACTCTTCAATTAACAGTAGACAAGGTGGCTCCACCCGCACAGTGGTACAGTGATCAAACTCGTACCTTAAAACAAACAGCGCAGAAACTAGAGCAAAAATGGCGGACGACCCAAGTGTCCCAAGATTCCAGCTTCTTTAACCAGTAATGTTTTTATGGACTATTTTAATAATAAAATAGAAAGCATTAAACAACAAATCCAACACTCCTTATTAAATCAAACATTTGACCTGAAATCAAAATTGCCTGGTACAGCTGCTTTAGAACATAACTTGGTTGTAGAATAAAGGCTGGAAGCCTTCTACCCACTTCCACAGCCAGAACTAAAAAAAAGATTTTCTCAGCAAATTGCACAACCTGTACACTTGACCCAATTCCAGTTATAATTTCCATTGCCATTGCAGATGACACACAGCTCTATATATCAGTCCAACATGTTGATACATTTAGATTAAAGAAAATGGAGGACTGTGTAAAGGATATAAAACTCTGGATGTCACATAACTTCTTTCTTCTTAACAGTAACAAAACAAAACTTCTCCTTTTAGGTCCAAAAGACACTAGAAATAAACTATTTTTATTTAGACTTAGTTAGATCAGCTGATTTTTCCATTATCCCTGGTCCAGCAACTAAAAATCATTTGACCGAATAAAGATTTGAATAAAGTAAACCATCACTTACCTGACTGGTGTGACTGGGTAAGGTCTTGGTGTAGCACCTTCTCAATGTTTCCGGAGAGCACAACAGATTCCAGGCAGCAGAGGTGAAGCCTTTCTCTGTGATAGAGGACCGGACATCATACCCAATTTCATCACTTTAACTGGTGGTACTATTTCCACATATTTCTCAGACTAGGAGAAGCTGCATTTTCAAACACTAGTAAATGAAACTTCACAGAAATTAATCGGGCTGTCTTACTAATGAGCTAAAAAAACACAGTCACTTAAAATCCAAGCACATTTGAGTTTGAGAACCTTGAGTTTGGAAAGCTCAGTCAACTTAGTTTGATATTGGATCATTAGATATTCACTTTACCCCTCCTCTCACTCACAAACAAATCCCTTAAAACCTCAAACATGACTAAAAAAAAACGATGGAGAACAGAGAAACTACACTCATTATATTTCCTCAACATTTCCAGTCTTTCCATTTGGACAAGGATATTTAATCAGAATAGCCAGAATTCCTGCAACAGGTGCTGTTGATGGTAAAAGACAAAATGTGCGGAAATCAAAAACTCTTAGAGATAAAGAGCTGCTGGTGTTACTTAAAGACAAACAAACCTACTGAAGAACAGAGAAGAAATTAAAATCAATGACAAACCTTAACTTCTTCAACAAACAGATTTTTTTTGCACTTTAGAGGTTCTAAACATGCATGTAGCGAATTTTCATAATGAATAAATCACTACTGTGACACAGCCTATTTTAACCATTTTTAATGTAATATAGTTCCAGTTAAACATCCATAAAGCATATAAATCCAAAATCAGCTGTAGTGTAGAGAGACATCTGAAATATACTACTACCCTTAGAATAGCCAGATCACAATTTACAAAATAAGTACTTAAGAGAGCCTGCAGATTTCTTGTGGACTGCTCACTAGTGCTTGAAGGTAGGTAAAATTTTGTCTGTACTCACCCTCTTATTAACGGTACTTACTTGAAGTCCATAGAACCAACCCAAAACATAGGAGTTGGAAAGCTCTCACAAAGTGGTTTGTATTTCAGACATCCTTCTTTCTGATAACCGTTTATAATCCTGGGTGTTTCCTTGTGAAAGGAAAGTCTGAACCATGGAAATCCCTGGTTTGAGTTACTGAGAGTCAATTCAGGAGTGATACATTTGTCTTCTGTGTGTAAAGTTTATCCCAATGTCCATAAGAAGAGCAAGTTAGTTGTAAGGACTGCAAATAGAGAAACAAACAAACAGAAAACAAGACAAAAGTGAAGCTTTCTGCAAAAACAGAACAGCACAAAACCTCATGAATAAAACATACACAAAGCTTGACTGAATATAGAAAGAATTAAATGATAGCAAACTTACAGTGAGTGTTAGAACCTGTAGCTCCACCAGTAAGGATCTTCATTACAGTGAGGCCTGAAGTGAGCCACATCTAAACCACCTTGCTGCTTCATAGTTCCCTCCCTTTTGGCTTGTAACCTGGCCTACTTCCAATATACTGCCACATAGTGGATGGAGTAGGAATTACCATGAAAAAAAACAGTCACAACACTGGAGTCACACGAGTGTTAGCTATGGCTTCAATTAGGCCTAAATTTTAGGATTTTTTTTTTATGCCAATATAGAAAAAAAGTTCCAACCACAACAGGCACAATGAGACCTAAAGAACCAGCACAACAGGCCCAATGATAATGATCATTACAAATCAATACACATAACCAATCATCAAAATTATTGCATTTTCAACTAAAAAAAACATTCTGTTAATAGTCATATCATATTAAGACTTTTGTATCCTTTGAAAAGAACTAAATCTGGCATGTGTAACTGTCTCCTATAAATACTTATAAATAAACATTGTAAGGTGAATGCTGTGCCAAGGTCCTGCACAATTGTTTCTTATTTTAGTGACAAATAAATAGCAATTTACTACATTTATAACTATTTTACAAAGTTAGTGAGATAATGTTTACATCAATCCTGATGCTTTAAATCTCTCCCACATGGTGAGGTATACAGTTTATTTATTTAACAATGGTATCAGATCGGTACTGTGTATCGATCAATAAGTTTATGTATTGGTATCGATTATGTATGGTGTGATCTGTAATTGTAACATATAGGAAACAGCATATGACAGCATTATTGTAAGGCATTTCTGGCAACTTCACTGGTTAATAGAATATGCCTACATTGATAAATCCCCTTAAGTTGCACCCTGATTGGTGAATGTTTAGCATGTCAAATGTATGCTTGAATGTGATTGGCTAATACCAACCACAATAACTGACATATCAAGTCCTCTGGTCAGACTATTATAGAACAGGCTAAAGATGCAGCATGTAGAATTGTAGGTTGACTGGATGAATGGTTTCTAAGAATTATGTACTATTGGCCTCGCTTTCTTGTGACAAATGTCCACCAAACTTGACATACCCCCTCAAAATAATGTGCTGAACAGATTTTGTTAAAATGGGCTTGTTCAAAGTCAAAGTTTTCAAAAGGTACAAGTTGACATTATTCATTATAATTATTATTCATTATAAATATTGCAGGTATTTTGCTACCAGATATGTGAGGATTGGTAAAAAAAAAATCTTGAAGTAGGAAGGATCAAGAAATTACCAAAAAAAGAATGAATTTTGTGTGTAGGACACAGATGCTACAGACCAGATGCTATTGAATAAAAACGCTTAATGCTTTCCTGTAACGCCACCATCAAACCAGTGAATGTCATTTTTCTTGAAGCTGCTGTAACTTGTTTGATATTTCTGGGATTTACGGCTCTTTATGGCAGGAGTAAACAGACCCAAAGTGTCATGGTGGTCCTAAGCTTGAAAGGCATGAAGGCATATGTCTTCTTCTGCAGACATGGAATGCTAATGAACCTGTAATGAGACGATGGGGAGAATACAGAGATAGAAAATGTCATGACATGAATGTAATAATGGAAATAATGCCATGAATACCACTGAAATCCTTCACTCGGTAGGGGTCATATCAGTGTCTGTAAAAAAACATACAAAGCATGACATCCTGCCCTTCTATTACACAGAAATGAGGACAAATTCAGTTCAAATGAGAGCTGTCTTATGTTCAAACTGGGGCCAGGTTCTGTGCAGTAACTGCATCCATACATTTGCATCCATGAATTGACAGTCCTTCGTAGAGCTCATGTCAGTCATTTTTACACAAATAACATGTATGTGACAGAAGAGATTCAAAATAATCTTATTAGTTTAAATTAAAACCTATGTCTAGTTTAGACCTCAGCCTAGACAAGCCACTGACCATTGTAATAAACTTGACTTTGGCTATGTTCTATACTTTAGTTGGAGAAGCGGGCAGGGAAGAGGAGGAGTACTCAGTACAGCTGGTTATTCTAGTGGTCTACAGCTTTGTCTGACGTTACCACACCAAGGACTGGTACAGAGATATTCAGTTTCCCTGAATGGCTTTGTAGCATATTTCTGTTATAGAGGACCCTAACCCTCATATGTAGGTATTGCAGTTACAGTTATTGCCACAGTCATAGCCACAGTTACTGTCACAGTTAATGTTACTGTGTGATAGTAACAGTAATCCACGGATGAGGTTGTTTACAGTTGCAGTATTACTGCATAGTACTAAGCACTTAATGCAGAACTGCTGTAACACACAGTATTGTGCAAATGATGACTAGAGCAGAACAGGCAGTGATGGAAATGAAGTGCAGTTGACATACAGATGTCCAATGATGCTGAGTAACAGATTAATTTGATGGATTGGAGTGTAGATTTGTACAATCTGATGGCTGTAGGAAGAAATGACCTGTCAGTGTCCTGCAGCGAGGTCTGCTGCCCATTGGGTGCTCTCTGTCCATGTAGTGTTTTGTGGACTGGGTGAGAGTTCTTCATGATCACGGACACCTTTGCAAACATCCCATTACCCTCTCCAGCACCATCTCCACTGTGTCCAGTTTAGCCCCCAGGACTGAGTCAGTCAGTCTAATGATCTTGTTCAGCCTGTTTGGGTCTTTTGTTGTAGTATTGCTGCCCAGCACACAATGGCACAGAAAAATGATACTTGGCACCACAGAGTTGTAGAAAGTTCATAGCAGCTAGGTTGTCACACCAAAGAACCTCAGTCTTCAAAAAGTAGCTCTGGCTTTGACCCTTCTTGTACAGCTTGTCCATGTTCACTTCCCATTCCAACTTGTCCCATAGATGAACACCCAAATATAGTCCAAGACTAAGCTTAATCCCTGTGCAGGAAATCGGCCCCTGTAGTTTCATGGTTCTTTCATAAGAGTCTGGAATTTCATCTTCTTACTGGATTTATAATCACTATATGCTTTTTATCATCACCTACATTTGTTTAAAACTAATTATAACTGAAAATGATTCTGATCTGCTATTTTGGGGGTATTTTCATTTCACTTAGGTTCTCACTCTGTGTGGCCAGGCCATCTGATAGTACACTAGCCTGGTCCCTCAAAGCCCTGCAGGTTCTTGTAAGATGGTTCCACTGTTGTCTCATTTCTTCCACAAGTAGAGCCTCTTCCTTGATAAGTCTCTCCAGCTGCATCACCTTGTCAAAAACGTTCTTCTTCATGTCTTCAAGTGTTTCAGAGGATATAGGTAGGGCTAGCTCGTATTGGGTTTCACAGTAAACAGGATGGTGCATCGGTAAGGACACAGGAATAAAGACGAGGGAACATCATTTCTTCTTATTAAACTGTATTGTAATCCAATAGTACTTCGCAGAACAACTTGACATTCAGCATTGCTCACAGTCTGAAATAAAAAAAAAAATAAAAAAAACATCAAATCATATTCGAACAAATATTCTAAACTGCTAAATCAGATAAGAAATGATCACTTAATAAATAATAAGTATTAACATTCAGTTCTAGCAGGAATAGTATTTAAGGGACATTACGTTCTAGAGAATATGCACATGGTTACATATAGAGCTTCCCTATATGTTTGGCGAACATGAGAAGTGCACTACTATGTCCTCAGGCGGAAGCCATTTTCCGCACAGAACAAGAACTTTACTGCAGCTTGAACGACTTTCTTTCTCTCTTTATTCTTTAACATGGAGTTAATTCTCACAAGGAACAAACTTGAACAGCCAACTAGCTGGCACTTACTTGTCGTCATCAACTCAATGCATGGATATCACCAGCTGAACGAAATTGGTTGGCAGGGGAGTGTAACTGAACTGAAAGTCGATGCACACAGCATCAGAGCTCCTGCTTCTCTCTCCTACTTCACACGTCATTTCCAGTTCTCCTGCAGTGTGAGTGTTAATAATTTGACATCTGATGTTAGTGCTGCAGCTTTCTGTCCTGACTACACAGGCAACGCGTGACTGGTTTTACATTGTGGAGGAAGAAAAGCAGAAGCACTGTGACCGTTAATCAGAGAAGTCGGGCATTCAGTCACTTCTCCTGACTCTGTGGAACATGGTCACTCTGTGAGGTTGAAAGCACAGTTTAGTGCAAGTGGTCAAAAAAGGGGGTAAAAATGTCAGGTCTAATGATCTTCATGGTCAAAATCTGCACATTTCTATGGTCTGAAACAAATGAAAAGCACATAGACCTCTTTCCTTTGAAAGTCTAAGTTTAATGAGTTCAAATGAAGAGTCACGAAAATGGTTCATGTCAAAATTAACATACCACAATCCCAAGTCATAACGTCAGCGAATACAAAAGTAATCGTAGCATACATCAGAAACAGCAGTGCTGCTAGAGTTTTTAAACGTTGTGTCCACTCACTGTCCACTCGATTAGACACTCCTTCCAAGGTGGTAGGTGTGTACAATTACAAGCCAACGTCTCCAAAGCAGAATGACAAACTCAGTTTGTCTACAGAGTGAACAGTGAAAACTCCAACAGCCCTTCTGTGTCTGATTCAGTCACACCAGTGCAATAAACTGGTACTATCTGGGTGGTGGATTATTCTCAGCACTGCAGTAACACTGACAGGGTGGTGGCGTTAGTGTGTGTTGCACCAGTGCGAGTGAGTCAGACACACAGCAGTGCTGCTGGAGTTTTTAAACAGCTCAATGTCACTGAGAATAGTCCACCAATCACAAAGATCCAGCCAACAGCGTCCTGTGACCAACTATCACTCTTGGCTGACATTACAAATCGGACTTGCTCATGCTAGTTTCTTCACTACAACATCTGGAAATGACAGTCTTGTGGAGGTCCTGAATACTAAAGAAAAAGGTAAAGGTGTGCTGGCAAAGTACACAGGGAAAAAGATGGATTACATGTAACTATACAACAAGACCTATATGGTCAGTGGAACTGATCAAATGGAAAACGTGCAGAAACAATGAGGTGGTTTTATTGAACATGCTCACTAGAGTATAAACACAGTATAAAGATTATGTAAGGGTTTAAGTGTACGATGTGGAAGGGGCACTTTGCTCCATGTAAAAATGTATTTGAACTGGAAATTACCTACAACTTAATGTTATTGTTACAGATTTCACATCTAACATATTGAGATGAGGACAAAACAGTAAATGACTAAACAACGTGGGATGTAAAATGAAAAGACGACACCCATAAATGTTTTGCCAAGAAAATCTGAGAATCTATCTACAGTTTGCTCTTTTTCAGTTTTATGGTGACTAATAAGTATTCCAACATTTTGATAGAGAAAGTCACATCACTTATGCAATGAGAAAGCAATTATACAAATAATTTTAAGTTTAGTATAAGTATAAGTTTGTTTGCCATGGTCACTCTATCAGTTAAAAGGGCAGGTGTTAAAATATACTTGTAAAAAACAGCAAGATGATCCCCCCTCCTGACATGCAATGTGATCCCTGTAATGATGAAGGAACTGATAAATGTGCTGTTTCACCAGGGCGTAGTCAACAAATATGAATCAATGAAAAGTAGGGTAAAAAAGCACAATACATGAGCACTGTAAGTAAAGGTTCACTTCCCAGCCTTACTCATGTATTTTGTAGTTAGAGCCATTTGTGACAAAAATCTGTTAAATATGGTAGTGCCTACCCCTGTTTGGTTTCTGCCACCCTGCTGCACCTACAGCATTTATATCAGATGTCAAGAATACAAATTTGAAGTTTAAAAACACCACCAATATGGTAAAATACTTAACTGTGTGTTCGACCACACACAATTACCTCACATTTTGTAGAATGCCCCTTTGCATGCAGAAAAGTGTAAGTCAAGTTTTGTATTTCTGGGAATGTCTGAGCCGGCTTCTGCAGATATGGCCAATATCCACACATTATATCAGTGCAGAAGAACTTTCCATTTGTTTTTGTGGCCAGTTCTTCTTGCAAAAATGGAGGATTGGCAAATATCTCCCCCAATATATGTTCAGACCTTTAAGCAAACTGCCACCTCCAGGACCTCTTCATTACATATGATGTGTGTCTTTTTAGAGGTCTCTCTGGCTGCAGCCCATGTTGATGTCCCACAAATTCCTTTTCCATGTACCTGTAACACAATGTCACTGTCAAATATATACAAAAAGTAAATCCTGCTTCACTATGTACAGTCTAAAGTGTTTTGACAAATATCTTACTGGCTTGGCCTTCTTACGAATGCACTCAACAAATGTTGCTATATCTTTATCACTGGCCAAAAAAATGGCATCAAAAAATGTCTGTTCCTCTAAAGAAAACATTAAAGATAATAGAGATACTCCCTAGAGATTCTGACAGTTTACAGTTATCAAGAATAACATAACTCTTTGTTTTGCTGAAACGATGTAGTTTTCGGTTTCCATCGACAGACACAGCAACTGTATCTAGGGTGCAAACTGGGCAAGAGAAGTGGTCAATGCTACAGAATTTTTCTTTTTCATGATGACAATATGTTCATTCAAGGAAAGCTTTTTGGAAGATACACAAATCGCCACAAATGTTCCCATTCTGGAATTAGGAAAATACTGAATAACAGTGGCATGCTAATTACAGACCTGCACAAATAAGGACAAGTGGCTTTTCAACAGCCTCACTCTTCCAAATTGTTGTGAACAACATTTTAGGTGTGAAAAATACATACCAATAACTTGGTGTGCATTACATCCGCAAAGCATTGTTAATTCGCTGAAGCTTCAGATGTTCTTGCTGGAATTTCTGTAATTATTTTTTTTAAATACATTTTCATACATACACAGAACATGCAAATCAACATGACGCATGTTTCCTCATAGAGGATTGGAAGCTGGTCTGCACTGTGTTGTCTGTCCGCACTTGTTGTTTGTGTTGCACTTGTGTCTTGTATGCACTGTCTATGTTGCACCATGGTCCTGGAGGAACGTTGTTTCGTTTCACTGTGTACTCTGTATGTAGTTGAAATGACAATAAAACCCACTTGACTTGACTTGAACCATTTTTTGTTATTGTTCAGCAACTCATGAAAATGTATTTTACAAAATGACCTGTAAAGGAGGGACAAGGCACTGGTGACCCCTGTGTCCATCAGGGGGGTCAATGTGGACACTGTGGAGAACTACAAATATCTAGGAGTTTACATTGACAACTAACTAGACTGGGCTAAGAACACTGACGCCCTCTACAGGAAGGACCAAAGTCGTCTCTATTCTAACTGATCCAAAAGGCCAGTGATGATGTGGGTGTGGAGGTAGACTCACTGAGGCAGTGTCAGAGGGGAGGATGCTGTATAAGCTACATGCCATTACGGATAATGGCTCCCACCCACAGGAGCACATTCAGTGCAAGGCTCATCACCAAAATGCACCAAAGAGCACCACAGGTCATTCCTACTCCTCCCTCAATGTGTGACACTGTGGTTCATCAGAAAAATACTCAAATTATACTGTTCATATGTGCAATAATACTGGTAATGCAATTCATTGAAATATGTGCAATAAATCAGTGGTACAATAATTTCAACACATTACACATTATTTCACACATGGTGATTTAGATCAGAAAGGGCTGATTACCCAGACATGGATTGATCATAATCCCAGACACTAACTAGCTTTTTTCCAGTGGTGATCTTCACTGAAAATCTCTTTTAGTCAAGGACTAGGTTTAATGCAAGTCTGGGAAACCAGCCCAGATAGTTCTAACATTCAGATGATTAACCTCAAATAATCAGATTAGCCCATTTTCAAAAAACCCATCATTAACTCACCTGTCCACGTGTCGACCTGGTCCCTGCAAGAGGCAGAGAAAGATAATGAGAATCAATGATGAATAGATGTTCAAACCTGTAAAAAAGAGAAAGATCATAATTACACACAATTAGATCCAGTATGAAATCAGTTAGTACAGCATACGAGATCTCTAGCCAGCACATCGTGACAACCACAGTGAAAACACCAGCTGCTTTATCTAGCAAGCGCTCCTCATTAGCCACCTAGCGCTAGCTAGCTAATGTACGAGCTCAGCTGACACTTCACTCTACGCTAATGAATGAGCAGACAGTGTCTCCCGTTCCCTTATCTTCATATAAGCTTTTGGTAAAAGATATGTTAGAAGAACCTCTGATTTAACCACCAAACTATATGAGAATGGCCACAACTACAGCTCGCTGTGTACCTGATGCTATGTTAGAGGCTGCATTAGCCTAGCCACCTAGCTAGCTGTTACCTACTAGCTAGATAAATCACCCTTAATCAGTAGAAAGGACCCAGTTCCCCTATATCTTAAACCTAAAAAGTGGTCAGAGGTACGTATATCCCATGAGACCAGGCTGATTATTTCACTTATCAATTAAAAACAATAAAGAGTAGATATATACAGGCAGACAGATATATAGATCTATAGATAGATATATTGGCATAACATATAAAATCATGAAATGTAATATATAGCAACAGTAAATTACTATTAGGCCCATATTTGAAGACAGATTTTGGATTACTGAAATAACCCTGTTGATGACAGGAGTGATTTTAATGTGTTCAGGTGTTGGTGCAGGTGTGTATACATGAGTAAACTCAGGTGAGCACCAGTTCACAAATGCATCTTTCAAAAGTCAGAGAAACAGCTGCTGCTGGAACTTTAGAACTGTGTCTTTATGATGTAAGAATGTTCTATTATCAATCATTCCATTAAACTCCCAGTCGCTCCTCTGATCCTCCAGCTGCAGACATGTAACCAGCACCCTCTCCACACATCAGGACAGCAAATGTAGGACAAACAGTCTTTTCATTATTCCTGCCCGCCGTGGCAGTGTGCTTTAGCCTTGAGGTTGCTGAACTGACTGGGTTTTTAAAGTCTGCTGCTGATGTGTTTTAATTTTAACTGGGTAAAAGTTGTAATGTTGAGAAGCTGATGATGTTTTTGGGATGGTGGACAGACTATTAAGGTTTGCAAGTGGTGAAGAATTTAATCTATTGATCTATGTAGGATTAGACAGGTAGAAAAATGGATAAGTAAAAAACAGTTACAAATAAAGATAAGACAGACAGAAGAAGTAAACATACAGACTAAAATGTACATACATAGATAAAGACAGAGAGACAGAGAGAGAGAGAGAGAGAGAGAGAGAGAGAGACAGCTGAACTACAGATGGACTAAAGATGCTTGAAATAAAAAAGAGAAACATCCTGACTGTTCTACAATTCATTTAATACAGTAATGTATCTAACTGTCCTAAAAATTCTCCAAATGGATAAAAAAAAATGACGAGTTAACAGATACATAGCTAGCTAGAGAGATAAATAGACAGATAAATAGTTAGAAAGATGAATGTTTCAGAGTTTTCTACTCTCAGTATAAGAGGTAAGGGCTAATTTAATTTTAAAAATTCTTAATATTTTTCCATTTACATGATAAACAGCATTATCTGATTTCTTTTTTTTTCATTACAGGAACCTGTGTTTGAAATCAAACAAAGAAAAATAACCTGTCCTACAAATTCTCCAAATGGATAAAAAAAAAGAAAAAAAAACAAATGACAGGTTTATAGACACATAGCTAGCTAAATTGACAGACAAATAGTTAGATAGATGAATTTCTCCGAGTTTTCTACTCTCAGTATAAGAGGTAAGGGGTAATTTAATTTAAATAACCCTTAATATTTTTCTATTTACATGATAAACAGCATTAACTGATTCCCTCTTTTTTATTACAGGAACCTGTGTTTGAAATGAAACAACAACAAACACCCTAACCGTCCTACAACTTCACCAACTGGATAAAAACAACGACGGGTTAATTGAAACATAGCTAGCTACCTAGATAAATAGACAGATAAATAGTTAGATAGATGAATTTCTTCGAGTTTTGTGCTCTCAGTATAAGAGGTAAGGGGTCATTTAATTGAAGTTATTCTTTATATTTTTCAATTTGCATAATAAACAGCATTATCTGATTTCTTTTTTTTACATTACAGGAACCTGTGTTTGAAATGAAACAAAAACAAACACCCTGACTGTCCTACAAATTCTCCAAATGAATAAAATAAAAATGATGGGTTATAGACACATAGCTAGCTGGCTAAACAGACAGATAAATAGTTAGACAGATGAATTTCTCAGAAGTTTGTGCTCTCAGTATAAAAGGTAAGAGATCATTCAATTTAAATAATCCTTAATATTTTTCTATTTACATTATAAACAGCATTATCTGATTTCTTTTTTTTATTACAGGGACCTGTGTTTATAATGAAACAAAGACAAACAACCTGATTGTCCTAAAATTTCACCAACTGGATAGAAAAAATGAAGGGTTAATAGATAAATAGCTAGCTAGCTAGATAAGTTGACAGATAAACAGTCAGATAGATGAATTTCTCTGAATTCTGTGCTCTCAGTATAAGAGGTAAGGGGTCATTTAATTATATTAATTCTTTATATTTTTCTATTTGCATGATAAACAGCATTATCTGATTTCTGTGTTTCATTACAGGAACCTGTGTTTGAAATGAAACAAAGACAAACAACCTGACTGTCCTACAAATTCTCCAAATGAATAAAATAAAATGATGGGTTAGAGACACATAGCTAGTTGGCTAAACAGATAGATAAATAGTTAGACAGATGAATTTCTCCGAATTTTGTGCTCTCTGTATAAGAGGTAAGTGATCATTCAATTTAAATAATCCTTATTATTTTTCTATTTGCATGATAAACAGCATTATCTGATTTCTGTTGTTCATTACAGGAACCTGTGTTTGAAATGAAACAAAGACAAACACCCTGTTTGTCCAATAATTTCACCAACTAGATAAAAACAATGACTGGTTAAAATACACATAGCTAGCTAGCTAGATAAATTGACAGATAGTCAGCCGAATTTTGTGCTCTCAGTATAAGAGGTAAGACATCATTCAATTTAAATAATCCTTATTATTTTTCTATTTACATGATAAACAGCATTATCTGATTTCTTTTTTCTTTACAGGAACCTGTGTTTGAAATGAAACAAAGACAAACAACCTGACTGTTCTACAAATTCTCCAAATGGATAAAAAAAAAAAAAAATGACGGGTTTATAGACACATAGCTAGCTAGCTAGATAAATTGACAGATAAATAGTTAGATAGATGAATTTCTCCAGATTTTGTGCTCTCAGTATAAGAGGTAAGGGGTCATTTAATTCAAGTTATTCTTTATATTTTTCAATTTGCATAATAAACAACATTATCTCATCTCCTTTTTTCATTACAGGAACCTGTGTTTGAAATGAAACAAAGACAAACACCCTAATTGTCCTACAAATTCTCCAACTGGATAAAAAAATTGACGGGTTAAAAGACACATAGCTAGCTAGCTAGACAAATTATCAGATAAATAGTTCGATAGATGAATTTCTCTGAATTCTGATTCCTTTATTCTGAATTCCCGAATTCTGATTCCTGAATTTCTCTGAATTCTGACTGTCCAATATTTGATTCCTTTATTTTTCATTACAGGAACCTGTGTTTGAAATGAAACAAAGAAAAACACCCTGACTGCCCAATAATTTCACCAACTAGATAAAAACAATGATGGGTTAATTGAAACATAGCTAGCTTGATAAATACACAGATAAATAGTTAAAATAGATGAAATTCTCTGAGTTTTCTGCTCTCAGTATAAGAGGTAAGGGGTAACTGAATTAAATAAATTCTCATTTTCTTTCTATTTACATGATAAACAGCATTATCTGATTTCTTTTTTTCATTATAGGAACCTGTGTTTGAAATGAAGACAAACACCCTAATTGTCCTACAAATTCTCCAAATGGATAAAAATTGATGTGTTAAAAGACACACAGCTAGCTAGCTAGATAAATAGACAGATAAACAGTTAGATGAAATTTTCTGAGTTTTCTGCTCTTAGTATAAGAGACCAGGTCAATTGGGTCAGGCTAAAACACACAGCAGATTTGCAAGTCAATTTTACTGGCCAAGTCAGCTGCTAGATATAGCTGAATTTTGTAATGTCTGTCCAGAGTGTCAGTTAACAGCATCTGAGAAAAAGTCAGACAGGGTGCCATTAATAAGTCTGACAGTTATTGACATGCCATTTTCACGGATTGCCATGGATATAATACGCCCTTTACCAAGAGGCCGGGAGGAAATTGCCATATTTTAGTAATCTGGGTCTATGCTACCTGGAAGCATTTGCTCTGAGAAAGACTGAAAAGCTAAACATCCTGTCCTACGTTCTCAAGATGAGGGACAAGCTGAGGGAGCTGAAGGAAAGGATGCCAGCTGGGCTGTTTAAAGAACAACCAGGACAGACAAGCCTCATGCAGCACATTATCTGGTACTGGTATCTGGTATCTGTCACTGGTAGCTGACTCATCACCAGCCCATACACAGTAGAGACTTGTGACTATGTGACATGTTAACTACCTGGTGATTCTGGGGGAATGAGGGTGCTGCAATTTCACCAACTGGATAAAAACAAAGACGGGTGGATAGACACATAGCTAGCTAGCTAGATAAATAGATAGATAGTTGGATAGATGAATTCCTCTGAATTTTCTGCTCTTAGTATAAGAGGCAAGGGGTCATTTAATTCAAATAATTCTTTACATTTTTCTATTTAAACAATAAACAGCATTTTCTGCTTTTCTCTTTCATTACAGAAACCTGTTTCTGAAATAAAACAAAGAGAAATGTCCTGACTGTCCTACAATTTCTTCAAATGGATCAAATCTGTCTAGTTAGGTAGATAGACAGATACGTAGCACGCGTAAATGTAACACAGGAGCTACGTTAGCTAACTCAGTGTCTACACCAACTGTTACACCACAATAGGAATTTCTAACGAGGGACAGATCAACCATAGGTTGGGATTCTTCAGGGGTTTGGACCAGTGTTGATATCTCACTAGGTACTCTAAGGAGAGCTTGGACAGAGATGTGACGGACCAGTGAGTACAGGGTTAAAGATACAATCATATATTTATTCACAGAAATGATGTGACCTTCTTCTTATGTGTGTGTGTGAATAGTTGTGAGTGGCTAATAGGAAAGAAAAAAACATATAAAAAGTAGGAGTTATAAATGAGTTATAAGAGGAAACTGTAGATCAATGAGGCTCTATAAAAAATAAATTAACGGTACTGGAAAAATGCAGAAGTTCAGATTTAACAACAAAACCCAATACACATAAGGCCCTCAACAAAAGATTAAATGGTAGTAAAATAATAAACTTCAGAGGCAAGAATTCGTGAGATATTTTACTCAACTTTAACAATATAACAGTCCTTTAAGTCTGAAATGTGAACCAACAGTTTTTTCCTTTTGTTATAATCAAAGTTCCTTTCTGGAGTAATATCGTCTCAAAGTGTCAGAAAAGTGTGTTTAAATCTTCACTACCCGGAGAGACTAAGACTGTGTGTGTGTGTGTGTGTGTGTGTGTGTGTGTGTGTGTGTGTGTGTGTGTGTGTTTGTGTTCCCGCTACTGACGTCACTCGCGCAGTACTCTGGGAAGTGTAGTCTCGGGTGGCTCGCCATCTTGGACAAATTCGCTCGCTTTTCCCGTCAACAAAACAACCTGTACGATACAGCACTAAGTTCAGCAAGACTGTACGACAAGCATATTCATCTCAGCATGTCTCTGAGTCCGTAAACAGCAGGATTTAACACTTAACATCGTAGATTTACACTTAAACAAGATGCTAATCCCGCTAGCCTCTGCCTGTTAGCCTACAGCTTAGCAGCTGAAACGAACTAGCCGAGGTCTGTCTCCCACATTTATACTCCGGCTGTTTAATAATCTTTTAACTCCCTTATCAACACTTTCAACATCTTATCACTTGGAAATCTACACTTACTAACTCATAATCCCTCCTTAAACAGCCCTGTCTGAACTCACCGGTGTTTCTCTTCACAACTGAACACAAACTGATGAGAGTTTATCAAACTCAGGACTAAAGAACACTGAAAAAACGAGGAATGGGGGATTTTATATCCCCTCTGGAGCCTTAATCAGCTTTTAACTTCAATAACTGCTCACAAAAAATAGCACCACAGCATCAGCTCTGGACACAACACACACTCACACTTGAAGAGAGCAAGAAGTGAAGAGGGGGAGAGAAGGTGGGCGGGGCAAATGAACAGCCTCTGTAGAAGAGCTCAGAAAGAGGCTCCTAATTTTAACAGGGTTACAGACAGACAGACAGACAGATAGAGAGACAGAGAGATAGATTCATTTTTATCAGAGGTTTCTGCTCTCAGTATAAGAAGTAAGAGGTAATTTACTTATTTATATTTTTCTATTTACATGATAAACAGTAGTGTTGTCACGATACCAAACTTATGACTTTAGATACGATACCTGCCTAAATATCGCAATACCGATACTGAAACGATACCACAGCAAAAACTAAAACATTAGGAAAAGTAATGGAATAATAGATGATTGAAAATAGTTTTATTAATAAACAGAAAGGTCTGTGTGTGTGTGTGTGTGTGTGTGTGTGTGTGTGTGTGTTTCTGGTAGAGGGGAGAACAGAAAAGCTCGCCTGGTTAAAGGTCTTAAAAACACACAAATAAACAAAACTTCATTATCGATTCCTCCAAAATGATGGAGGTCATAATCATTGATCATACGATCAGTTTCTAACGTAATTACTGCGACAGGTCTGTTTATAACTGCTGCTGATCTACTTGTGAACGCCTGATATTTAGCAGCATGGAGGTTCAGGTAAACATAACGCTACCAGTTCTCCACATTGGTAGTTATCAATAAAGAAAAGCCAGTTCACTTCAACAGCTCTCACTGCCCTAAACTCCTCCTGAAAAACTCCCCCTCCTCTGACTGGAGCTTGGTGTGATTGTTAGAGCTGTATCACTCTTCACTGATCTGACCTTCTCTGACCTCTTTAACCTCTGCAGGTCTGTCAGAAAGAGGCTGTGCTCAGTTGGAGGCGTTGGCTCCTTTGGTCTGTACAGGTTTAAAGCATATAAACAGCATGATCTGATTTACCCTTTCATTACAGGAACCTCTGTGTGAAATACGAGTGTAAATGCAAGCTATATTAATGTGACGTATCTCTTAAACATAGCAGTCTGGCAGCTGGAGTGCGGGAATCCATGTACCCTAAAAGACCAAGGTAAGCATCATACTAACCTATTAACGCCAATCAGGCAATTGGTCACAGATGACACCTACCTGTGTCAGACCAGCTGCCACCTACCAGTCCGACCAGCAGGCCCCCCACCACCACCACCCATACCAGACCAGCTGCACACCCTCCTACCACTGCTACCTGTCTAATGACCATGTTAAAACCTAAATGGACTCTTAACTTATCTGCCACTATTAATATCACCACTATTTAGTCTAGACCCTTTTTCCTCCACTAGTGATGATGATAGTGTTTGTACTGAATGTGAGCTCGTAGCTCTGTGGAGGAGAAAGTGGAGCAGTTAGAGGTGGAGCATCATGGCTTTACTAAAGGATAGAGAGCAGGAGTCACTGCTAGCAGCCCCGGATGCCTTAGGGAGAGCCAGCACCCCCCACTCCGGCGTTAGAGCCCTCACAGCGGGGCGAATGGGGGACGTCTCGGCGGCATAGCCGGAAAGCTAAGGCTAATGCTAGCGCTAAGGCCGAAGCTAGTCCATCGGAACACCACGCTGACCCTGGGTGTTAGCATTGATCAGCTAAATATTCTACCTCAAAGCTCAGTAATATCAGACCATTATCTAATCTCCTTTGAGCTACATCTAAGGCAAAATGTTAATTTGCCCCCCAACACTGTCTAAAGCGCACAATAACCACAATGACAGCTGTACAGTTTACTAAAAACCTCCCACCCCTATCAACCTTAGCTTACACTCCGTCAGACCAAACGGAGCTCGTTAAATTAACAAACGATCTAGAAAATACCCTTCGATCAACCTTAGACAAAGTAGCACCGTTTAAAAATAAATGATGAGGCAAAAAAGGCTCGCACCGAGGTACAGTGATCATACTCGTACCTTAAAACAAACAGTGCGGAAACTAGAGCGTAAATGGCGGACGACCAAACTAGAGGTGTTCCACTCTGCGTGGAAGGACAGCCTTAGTCAATATAGAAAGGCACTCATTAAAGCTCGCTCAGTGTATTTGGCATCGCTGATCGAGAAAAACAAAAACAATCCCAGAATTCTTTTTACTGAGATCTCTAAACTTAGTAAAAGCCAGGCAGATACTCAACCCCAGATTCCAACATCTTTAACCAGTCATGTTTTTATGGACTATTTTAATAATAAAATAGAAAATATTAGACAACAAATCCAACCCTGCTTATTAAATCAAACATGGCCATCACCTGATGTAGCTGCTTTAGAACATAACTTAGTTGTAGAACAAAGGCTGGAAGCCTTCTACCCACTTCCACAAAAATTATTTCCTCAGCTAATTGTACAACCTGTACACTCGACCCAATTCCCTCTAAATTGCTAAAAGAAATACTCCCAATTATAATCAGACCTCTTTTAACAATTGTAAATTCATCCCTTTGCCTTGGGCATGTACCCCAAACCCTTAAAATAGCAGTTATAAAACCTTTAATCAAGAAACCAAATCTTGATCCTAGCGTATTATCTAATTATAGACCCATCTCCAACTTAACATTCGTATCTAAGATATTAGAAAAAGCTGTGGCCCAACAACTCTGCTTATACCTGAGTAAAAATTACATGTATGAGAAATTCCAATCTGGATTTAGACCAAATCAAAGCACAGAGACAGCCCTAGTGAAGATTACAAATGATCTCCTTCTTGCCTCTGATCAAGGCTACATATCTTTATTAGTCCTACTAGACCTTAGTGCAGCCTTTGATATAATAGATCATACTATATTACTAGAAAGATTAGAGAAAATGGTTGGAATCACAGGGACAGCCCTATCATGGTTCCAATCATATCTAACGAGACACTATCAATTCGTAAAGATAAAAGATTTATCTTCAAATTACACAGAAGTAAGATATGGAGTTCCGCAAGGCTCAATTTTAGGACCGCTATTATTTACATTATACATGTTACCACTGGGCTCAGTTATAAGCAGACATGGCGTTAATTTCCATTTCTATGCAGATGACACACAGCTCTATATATCAGCCATACCTGACGATAAATTTAGACTACAGAAAATGGAGGACTGTGTAAAGGATATAAAACTGGATGTCACATAACTTCCTTCTTCTTAACAGTGACAAAACCGAGGTTCTCCTTTTAGGTCCAAAAGACACTAGACATAAACTATCTGACTTAATGTTAGATAGTGCTTCCATCATTCCTGGTTTAGCAGCTAAAAATCTTGGTGTCACATTCGACTCAGATTTATCATTTGAGCAACATATAGCTAATATTAGTAGAACAGCCTTTATGCAGCTTAGGAACATCTCCAAACTAAGAAACTCCTTATCACTAGATTAGACGCAGAAAAGCTAGTACATGCTTTTATTACCTCAAGGCTAGATTACTGTAATGCATTACTGTCAGGTTGTTCCAGCAGGAACCTCAATAAACTTTAGCTGGTGCAAAATGATGCAGCCAGGGTCCTTACTAAAACTAGAAAATTTGACCATATCAGTCCAGTTCTATCAGCACTTCATTGGCTCCCAGTTAAATTCCGTATCGAATACAAAATTCTTCTATTAACATATAAGGCCCTACATGGCCTCGCTCCTGAATACCTGCGGGATCTTATTGTATACTACGAACCATCAAGACTACTTAGATCTCAGGGTGCTGGCCTCTTACTCGTGCCCAAAATTCAGAAAACCTCAGCAGGGGGAAGAGCCTTTTCTTATAAAGCCCCCCAACTCTGGAATAACCTTCCAGATAATGTTCGGGACTCGTTAAATCTAAGCTGAAAATGTATATGTTTAGTTTAGCTTTTGGTAATTAATGTTTCTTAGATAAGGGTTGCAGGTCCAGGGAATTGTAGGGAACTGTAGTACACTGAGATGCTGTCGTCTCGCTGCTTACACGCGATCACTCAGGTTTGTTGACGGTGGAGCAGATAGATGCTGGTGTTTTCAGGGTGCTCCCGTGCCCGTGTTACCTTCTGGCTCTCTCCTTTTAAGTAGGCTGTTATAAACAGACCTGCCGGAGTCGTCAGACACACTCTAATACTGCTTAACATTCTCTGCCCTCCATAAAATTCCTCTCAGAACTAACTTTCTCTTTCTCTTTTAACCTTCTCCGAGTAAATGGCCACCCAGCCCGACCTGCTGGAAGATTGCCCGCTGAGGTCCCCTCTACCTGCGTCAAACCAGCTGCCACCTACCAGTCCTGTTTTTTTTATTAAATTAGACTAATTATTGTAACTGTGCGTAATTATTAAATATACATATTTTAGTTTCAGGATTTGAGGAATCGTTCCTCTGCAGGTCAGTACGGCCTCAGGAGGAAACTAGTACCTCCTAGACGGCTGAAGTAGGAGGAAGCGTCTTCAGCTAAAAGTAGACCTTCTAAGCCCAAAGCTCCAGAGATCTCAATACAGGTGTTGAGCTCCAGGCTGGTCCACACTTACAGCTGCAAGTCTATCAGTACTCCTCAGCAGGTAAATCACACACCAGCACAACCTAGAACCCCTTCTACCATGATCCTCCCTCATTTAATAGACTCCTCCTTCAGATCAGAGGTAGTAAAGCTCCTCTGTAGATGAGGTGAAGAACATTCAACCACTGCACTTTAATGATCACTTCTCTTGTAAATAAATGTACTTTTTCTCTCAGAACAGATGCATGAAGAATTGTTCAATAAACTGCAGATATTGTAACATTTTACTGTAAAAATATTTGTAAAATTTGGGTTGTCTAAAACTACTTGCAAACCCTTTCACTTAACCCACACTATATGCCTAAATGTTTGTGGACACCCCTTCTAATGAATGCATTCAGCTACTTTAAATTGCACCCATTGCACATATATGCAAATGCACACACTTTAGTCTTTGTAGAGAAGTAGTGCCAACAGAATAGGACTCTCTGGAGCATTCACCTATTGGCACTATGCTGCCTAATGCCAGTCGTGGGGCAGAGGGGTATAAAGCCCCCCAGTATTGAGCTGTGGCATTCCACAGTTCCACTGCGCCACAGCTCAAACACATTCTCTGGAGTGATTAATGGTGTTTCATCCAATACTTTTAGAATGAGTTGGGGTGGTGATTATTTAACATCCTGACCTTACCAATGCTCTTCTTGATGAATGCAATCAAATCCTCACAGCAATGCTCCAAAATCTAGTAAGCTGTCTTCAGCCTTCCCTAGACAGTAGAGACAGTCAATCCAATAAAACAGCGTCAAGAATGAATGAGCAGGTGTCCCAATACTTCTGTCCATGTAGTGCATGAGTCTCACTTATCCTACACCTCAAACACCTATAAAATAAAGCATAACACTACTCATGAACCGAATTCCAATCCAAAACCTTTAACTAACTTTACCCTGTTGAACATACACTGATGATGGTGGTGGTACGCTGGATGAAAGCTAGTCTGTGTGTGTGTGTGTGTACTCACATTTCACTGATCTGTTGACAGGGTCCCTGCACCTGCCCTGCCACTGTGTGTACTGACAGACAGACAGACAGAGACATTATTAGGCTGACAAATGATCCTCATCTGCAGAATTATCACCATTAACAATATTATCATGATCCAGATTCAGTGGCTGCTTACCTAAATCAAGTCAAGTGACTTTTATTATATAATATAAGATACACGCATTCAAATCCAGAATCTATACACATAAATACACACTATTTTACACTATTCTGCAAAGTCTGGGTGCAACAACTAAGGTTAGTTTTACATTTAGTTAAATTAAAAAATTAGTTGATGTCATCACTCATGTTTCTCGCATTAACCAGGAACGGTTTGTGCGTGGATCACGTTTTCTGTCAATGTAACCATAGTGTATATTTACAGGTAAAGCTGCCTAAATACACCAGTAAGTAGGAAATGATGATAGACTAAAATCATTATATGAGAGAATGCTCCCAGCAGGAGAGTGTAAATCACCATGTCAGTGTAAATATAAGCTAATAATGGTAATAAGAAATCATTTTTATATATTAATATATATTAACACCCAAGTAAATCCTCAGATTCAGAGATATATAGTAATGAAGTAGAACTACTTCAGTACTGTACTTAAGTACTAAAATACTGTATCTGTATCTACTGGAAGATTATTTTATCTCCTACTTCCACTTTTACTTCACTACATATTTTGGATGAGTTTAATACTTTTACGTTAGATGTTTATGTGCTGCAGCTGCAGTGAGGACACTAACGCTAGAGCTCTGTAGTTTATTCCGAGATAGAAGAACCGCTAGAAGAAACACCACCTTCCCCACCTTCAAATACTCGTATGTGGCCGAATGGCCAGAGATCTTTTAGCTGTAGTCTAGTTTACAGAGAGTGAAGCTCAGGGTTTTAAGCTGCTCTCCTCACTGCTTTTACAGATGAAACTCTTGATGTGGCAGGTTGAGTCAGTTCTGTTCAGCTTTCTCTCTTTTGGGTGAGTTTGTTTAGAGAGTTAACTGAAGACTCGTGTTCATAAACTCCGTCTTCTACAGTTCTGTCCTTCTACTACAGCCAGAGGAACTGTGACAGTCCTTAAGTCTGAGCATTTGAAATAATAGAAACACTGATACTCAGACTTTTAACTGCTTTCTGTAAGAACTACAGAACACAATACTGTACTTTTACTTTCAGTACTTAAGTAACTGCATGCAATACTTAAGTACTTCCACTTAAGTCTGGAGCTTAAAGACACTTCTACTTTAATTCAAGTCTGGGTCTCTAGTACTTTCTACATGTCTGCTGAGATTGTATTTTGCACGTAAGAAAAACAGGTTTATCATAAAAAACACATGAAAGCATTTGTTGGTGGGTTGTGTGTCCGCGCTTGCGCAGATCACATTTGGATGGGTAGCACAAATCAGCAGAACACCAGTCTTCTGCGGCACGGCTGAGGAGAGGTGCGTACAGCTTGAGCTCTAGTTCTTAAACTGTTTAAAGAGTTAAAACTCATGATATGCTTAAAAGAAGAGAAAGCTTTAGTGAAAGCAGACTCGTTTAGCATTGATTACGAAGTGAGTATCGGTTGAATGCAGTGGATTAAGGTTTGGCCTCTATACAACCTTAACATCTTGTACAGAAATGGTAAATTTATATGTAAAAAATAATAATATTTTAAACTGTGCAAAATAATTAATAATAATAATTAAACATTCGGATTTTAGTTTCAGAATTCAAGGAATCATTCCTCTGCAGACCAGTACGGCTTCAGAAGGACACTAGTACCTACAAAACGGCTGACTTGGAGGAAATGTCTGCATTAGAGCTGCTACATTGAATCTATAAAATTGATAATAATCGATTATTAAAAGTGTTGGCAACGAATTTCATTATGGATTTGTTGTGTTGCACGATGTATGTGTTACTCACCTTGTCATATCAGGTCATATCCGCTTGCGTTACCTGCGGCGCTTTGTCTACTCTGGAAAAAATTAATAAATGAGAGGGAGATAAACGAAGTGAGTCAGAGCGGAGACGTAATCTTTAAAATAAATTTAACATCAAGTAGTAAAAATATTCCAAAAAATTAAACATGAATGACGCAGAAAAGAAGTTCAGCTTAAATCCTCACCAATGTGGGAGCACAGTCACTACAATAACCCCAGTTAGTTCTGTTTTGAAGTGAGGAAACGTAACGGTGCACTCACACTATGTGAACCGGTATAACACGGCACATGCTGTTTTTTGCTTAATTGGACAATGACAGTGATAGAGTGTGTAAGTGTGTGTGTGTGTGTGTGTTACTTTTATTATCTGTGTAATTTGCTTAAGCAGTGTTTAAATGTGCTTTATAAAAACATGTAACTTGAACACAATGGTGGTAAATAATGATTAAGCTTCAAGTTTTAAATCTGAGTTTAAAAAAAACAACATACAAACTAAAGGCAGTTCATCCTGTCTCACGCCTCACTCCAATACAGTGCAATGTTTGCATCAGCAATGCACTTATTTTTCTTTATTATTTCATTTATTTTATTTTTAATTTATTTACTTACTATAATAATGTAATCTATTATTATTGAATTATTGTACGCACTTATTTGCTCTGATATTCAATGTTCTATTTTTAAATAAAGACATGGAAATTAATTTTTTTCAACAGGTTAATTGATTATTAAAATAATCGTTAGTTGCAGCCCATGTCTATCAGTACTCCTCAGCAGGTAAACCACACACCAGCTCAACCTAGAAACCCTTCATCTATGATCCTCCCTCATTTAATATACTCCTCCTTCAGAGCAGAGGCAGTAAAGCTCCTCTGTAGATGTAGATTTAGGTCCAAAAACAACCAGTTTAAGAAACAGATCAGGAACAATCATACATGACTCAACTGAAGATGTTCAGAAATCAGGTTCTGAATCTTCTTGTTGTGCTTCTTGATTCAGACTGCCTTCTGAACACCCACTGCTCCTGATTCAGTCCTAGAGAGGAGCTTCATTGGTGGAGTGCCTCCCTGCTGTTCCATGGCCTCAATATGGATCACTCTCCAGTCCTCCAGTCCTAGGCCGGCTAATCAAGCAGTGTCTAAGTCCAAATATTTGTGGACACCCCTTCTAAACAATGCTTTCAGCTACTTTATGTCCCACCCTTCAACAAAAACAACCAATCAGGTTGCTGCTTACAGATTAAGTCCCGCTCTCCAGTAATGAGCTAAAGGCTCTCGACTACTTTGTGGCTCTGGCCAGACCCCACAAAATAAAAGTCACTAATAAAAACGAATCTGCAACATAAAATACTTTTTGACTGAGAAAAATTACTGTCTTACATTAATTCCCACTTCCACTTTTATTTTGTTGTTCATCCAAAAATGTATATGAAAACTGATTAAGGGAAAACGGATCTATTTTTGTTATATTTTATTGCTGCTACATTACAAATCCTTGGGTTTAAAATTTAAAAGAGAAAAGGTATTGGAGTTTTATTAATCTTTTATATTAAATAACTTTTATATTAGCGGGGTAATTCATTAACACAGTGAATTTCTGACTAAGTTATTAATTTTTTATTAACTTAATTGTTACTTAGCAAATACCTTAAACTACCTCAAGCTAAATCAGTTATTTATTTCAATAATTGTCAGATTATTCGATTGTAAAAATAGTTGTTTGTTGCAGCCCTAATCTGCTGCAGCCTGAGAAGCTTAAAAATGAATAAAGGTTTTATTTTAATTGAAGTGTTTGTCATTACTGAACAGTATGACTATTACTCCATTGAGTGTCATTTTAGTAAGAGAAGGACATTAATATGTAATGTTTAATATCTCAAGCAAGTTTGTTTATGAACATTAAAGCACGTACATTTACTCATTTAACAAAATTAATAAATAGCCTTACTCTGCTTACAGGGCCAAATCATCTCCTTTCAGTTCAACTTGAGTGTCAAGTAAAATAATTAAAAACAAAGTTTTACTTTTACCACCGTTTACTTAAGTGTTTCAGATTCATGTCAATGTAAAATATATAAACAAATTCCTAAATAAAATAAAAAACTCAGATACAGACGAGCTCATTTGTGTTTATTTACATTTGTGTTTTAGGCTGTGGCCAATCTACTGTGGTGAGAAGCAGTTTGACAAATGGTTGCTGCTGAAAACATTCCCCAACCCATGACATTTCCTCCTCCACCTTTCACTGACTTCTTTACACACTTTGGGTTCAGTCTTTCCCCAGCTTGTCGATGAACATAATGTTTCCTATCAGACCCAAATAAATGAAACTTGCTTTCATCACTAAAGTGAACTCTGGAACACTTTTCCTCTGTCCACACAACATGCTCCTCAGCAAAGGTTAATCTAGCCTTTTGATTCTTTCTGCTAATGAGAGGTTTGGTCACTGCAGAGTGGGCTTTCAGTCCAAATGCTTGTAAACGTTGAACTGGTGAGCAATTCCAGCTGCAGTGTTGAACTGATTGCCCATGGAGATTCTCCGCATTATCCTGTCCTCTCTTGCATTTGTCTTTCGTGGACGACCAGCCTTCTTGGGGGACTTGAATGAGTTTGTGGTGTTGTAAAGATGCAGTATTCTAGAAATCACAGACTTGGAACGACCAACTTCTCTTGCTATGGCTGATAGGGTCACCCTTTTGGCCTTCATCTTGACAACCTACTGACGGAGGGTTTCAGTCACTTTGGAACGGCTTTCCATCTCAAGTCAGTGAAAACAGCTGCCAGTTAAATAGGGTTTGTCAGATAATTAAGGAAATTAGCACCACGTGCCAGATTAACACCAACAATTTGCAGGTGTCTGAGAGTGTTCTCTAATTTTGATCAGTGTTCTTTTTCAAATACCTCATTTATGTTTTTATACTGTGCATTAGAATACATGCAACTCATGAAATATGTTTAAAATACTGCTCACTCCTGTTAGGATAAATTCACATAGGACTACATTGTGACCTTGACATTTAGGAAATTGTGAGTTGTTCTCTAATATTAAACTCCAGTGTATAAATCCGCACACAGACTGAGTAGTGACTGTAGAAAGAGACACAGATGTGAAATAAATGCACACACATTTTTCACATCCCAAAAAGAGAACATGTCCGGTAAAAAGAGGGCGTCTGGTCACCCTGCTTAACGAACCTCTTCGTCTGTCCTGATCATTTATATGATCATTAAATCAGGATTCCTACTGGAGCTTTCCAGCTGCTGGTCTTTTAACACAGGTTTAACTCAGTCTGATATTAAACGGTATATTTGCCATCTGCTGGTCACTTAACCACATTACATCAGCGCTGTATTTTCCCCTCACAGCGTTTATCATTTTTAACATTTTTCAATTATACTGATATTGAATTATTCAATCAATGATTTTACATGAATTTAAATGTATTAACAGTGGTGGCTTTTAACATATGTTTTTAAATTAAATTAAATTAAATTAAATTAAATTGGTGATTTTTTCGTTGATTGTATCAGAAAAGTGCTGGACACCACCAGGGCGCCAGATAAATGATTAAATGCTGGCACTGAATATACAGTTATAAATAACACGTTAACCAGAAACAGAGATGCTACGACAAACATATGTCTGCCCTTACTGGAGTAACACCCGTGTAATTGGCGTTTTGTCGCCGTCTAGCGGCCAGAATCTGTAACTGACTGTATCAATCATAAAAGAAATGACGAGGCTCGTTTCGTTTGACCCAGTGACTCTGCTGCTGCTGGAGGAACAAGAATTACCAGAGACCCAAAATTGTCATTTATAAATGATTCATCATTTTTATACAGATAACAGCTCTCACTGTAACACAGAACAGAGGAAAACAACTCAACACACTTTTAATCAACAATTATAAGACTTCAGTGGTTTCAGTGGTTAAAAATGTTTGAATGTTTTTCTGGTCTTTCAGGCAGGAATCATCTTTAATATTTAATTACTAAAGCAGAAGAAATCCTTACATAAATGAATAAGAAAAAAATGTAACAGCACACACGTCCTGCCCTACAGGAAACAGATGTAGAGCAGAAACCGCTTCCATTCTGGCTGCTGAGTGCTGATTGACTGGTGAACTGAACTGCTTATTGGCTGGTCAGACTCACTGACGTCTTAAATGATGTCTTATAATTGATTAAAATGTGTGTTGAGTTGTTTTATGATGTATTGTGTGGAGAATGTGAGCAGTTATCTATATCAAAATCATTATTACTTTTGTACAAAAGCTCTGTATGGACCCATTCATTTTGGACTTGTGGTTGAGCGCCCTCTAGGGTCCGAACAAAACGGAAGGCATAATCAAGTGGTTCATCCATTTAGAATAATGTCTAATAGTATAGGTCATATAATGTCCTCAGTAGGGGGTCTCTGATATTTCTCATCACTACAAGTTCTCTTGGATTGTATTAGCTAGCATGCTACTGCTTAGCCAGCTGAGTCCCCCCCCCCCCCCCCCCACAGTGTGTTTTATCTAGTGGTAGTTGTTTTTTATTGCTTTATTATTTTATTTGGATCCCAATTATCTGATGATCTTACACAAGGTTAGCTCGATAGCGGATAGCAAGTGCACGATAACTAGTGTAAAATTATTGCGCATAAAAATGAGTAAAAATGAGACAGTGTCGTATTACAACCTCAAGTACCAATTATCCATTTAACTGGATATATAGGAAGTCAGGAGCACAACCATGAAACAAACACAATGAGATACAAGAACTTAAAGAGCACAACAACAATAAAATAAAATAAATTAATTAAATAAATAAGTGAACACTACAAACTTCACTACAAAACCACCAAATTATAAATACATGTGAATTATACATTCCACAATGACCCAAAGCTTGTTACTCACTTCGATGTACGATGTTACAGTAAAGAAAAAAAGGAGTTACTACTTTTCATTTACTAATTGTTGTACATTGAAACAACTAATCTAAAGATAACACTGGTCTAAAATATTGGCACTCAATAAAACAATGAGATTAAGACTCTTATTTATAAAAGCATGTAAAGGGGAAGGAAAGAGCAGTGATTCATTTAAACTAGCAGGGGATTCGACTCCTGTAAGGGGAAACACACTACATTAATGCTCTCTAGCTTCCACCAAAACCCCCAGTCAATTACATACATTTACACACCTGTAACCAAAGGTTTAGTGCATCTGCCTTAGAGCTCTGCTCTCTGCTCACTAACCCAGACTCAGTCCCAAACCCCAGGCACTGCTACACGCTGCAGTCAGTAAGAGTTTGCTTTAAAGACAAGTGCATTAGCGAGCAGACTCTACATTTGCTACATGCTCACTTGGACACAAACAGTAGGGACCTGTATCTAGGCCTCACTGTTGCAGACCGGGTTCAATGCCACAAACACCATCCATTTTAAATGAAGCCCTCAAAGCCTCACTAAAACTGCAGTCCAAGCTGCTGCACACTAGAACCAACAGACACCTGCTTTCACACAAGCTGAACAGCAGCAGATACTGTGACTCCGTTACAGCATCAACTACTAAAACCAACACACAGCAAATACCTGCATCTGGCCTTCAATGCTGCATACCGGACTCCCTGACCTGTACAGCAGTTCACTCCTCCACATCCTCCAAACCGTCCGAATGAAGAATTCCAAGCTGTGCTGAACTTTAAGGAGAGCTCTCCTCCTGCTACCTGCACATGTCCCTGGCACTGAACCAAATGATAATTGGAGCAAACAATTAGAAAGGTGTACTTGCTCTTCTCCTACTGTAATACCCTTAGTATGGGTCACACTAGCTTTACCTGTTAGTATCAGTTTTAAATGCCAGTGTAGCAACAACAGTATTACATCAGTTTAACATGCTAGTGTTTAACATTTGATTAATAAAGATACATTTATATTAAGATAAAAGCAAAACTTTATTCAGAGAAAAACATCTCAGTAATGATCAATAAATATCTTTCCATAAATTTTAATCTGGCATATAAGTATGAATTAATCATAATATAATTATGTTATATTACATAATGAAAATATATATTTATTTTATATATTATATATAATTATTATATATAATATTATATATTATATTTATAATATAATACCAAAAGTATATTTAAATAATTGTTTACTGTTGACTACAGAATATTGGTTCCTCAAAATACCACTTCCCTTCTATTACCATAAAGGTAACACTAACAAGTGATTGTCATTTTAGTTCATTTAGACTTTAATTTATTGTATTTATTAATTATTATTGTATTTGGTGTATTAGAATGTACTGCTTGTTTTCTAGAAAGAATTCATAATCCTGTTTTAAATTAAGTTTTAAATCTGAGTTTAAAAAAAACAACATACAAACTAAAGGCAGTTCATCCTGTCTCACGCCTCACTCCAATACAGTGCAATGTTTGCATCAGCAATGCACTTATTTTTCTTTATTATTTCATTTATTTTATTTTTAATTTATTTACTTACTATAATAATGTAATCTATTATTATTGAATTATTGTACGCACTTATTTGCTCTGATATTCAATGTTCTATTTTTAAATAAAGACATGGAAATTAATTTTTTTCAACAGGTTAATTGATTATTAAAATAATCGTTAGTTGCAGCCCATGTCTATCAGTACTCCTCAGCAGGTAAACCACACACCAGCTCAACCTAGAAACCCTTCATCTATGATCCTCCCTCATTTAATATACTCCTCCTTCAGAGCAGAGGCAGTAAAGCTCCTCTGTAGATGTAGATTTAGGTCCAAAAACAACCAGTTTAAGAAACAGATCAGGAACAATCATACATGACTCAACTGAAGATGTTCAGAAATCAGGTTCTGAATCTTCTTGTTGTGCTTCTTGATTCAGACTGCCTTCTGAACACCCACTGCTCCTGATTCAGTCCTAGAGAGGAGCTTCATTGGTGGAGTGCCTCCCTGCTGTTCCATGGCCTCAATATGGATCACTCTCCAGTCCTCCAGTCCTAGGCCGGCTAATCAAGCAGTGTCTAAGTCCAAATATTTGTGGACACCCCTTCTAAACAATGCTTTCAGCTACTTTATGTCCCACCCTTCAACAAAAACAACCAATCAGGTTGCTGCTTACAGATTAAGTCCCGCTCTCCAGTAATGAGCTAAAGGCTCTCGACTACTTTGTGGCTCTGGCCAGACCCCACAAAATAAAAGTCACTAATAAAAACGAATCTGCAACATAAAATACTTTTTGACTGAGAAAAATTACTGTCTTACATTAATTCCCACTTCCACTTTTATTTTGTTGCTCATCCAAAAATGTATATGAAAACTGATTAAGGGAAAACTGATCTATTTTTGTTATATTTTATTGCTGCTACATTACAAATCCTTGGGTTTAAAATTTAAAAGAGAAAAGGTATTGGAGTTTTATTCATCTTTTATATTATATAACTTTTATATTAGCAGCGTAATTCATTAACACAGTGAATTTCTGACTAAGTTATTAATTTTTTATTAACTTAATTGTTACTTAGCAAATACCTTAAACTACCTCAAGCTAAATCAGTTATTTATTTCAATAATTGTCAGATTATTCGATTGTAAAAATAGTTGTTTGTTGCAGCCCTAATCTGCTGCAGCCTGAGAAGCTTAAAAATGAATAAAGGTTTTATTTTAATTGAAGTGTTTGTCATTACTGAACAGTATGACTATTACTCCATTGAGTGTCATTTTAGTAAGAGAAGGACATTAATATGTAATGTTTAATATCTCAAGCAAGTTTGTTTATGAACATTAAAGCACGTACATTTACTCATTTAACAAAACTAATAAATAGCCTTACTCTGCTTACAGGGCCAAATCATCTCCTTTCAGTTCAACTTGAGTGTCAAGTAAAATAATTAAAAACAAAGTTTTACTTTTACCACCGTTTACTTAAGTGTTTCAGATTCATGTCAATGTAAAATATATAAACAAATTCCTAAATAAAATAAAAAACTCAGATACAGACGAGCTCATTTGTGTTTATTTACATTTGTGTTTTAGGCTGTGGCCAATCTACTGTGGTGAGAAGCAGTTTGACAAATGGTTGCTGCTGAAAACATTCCCCAACCCATGACATTTCCTCCTCCACCTTTCACTGACTTCTTTACACACTTTGGGTTCAGTCTTTCCCCAGCTTGTCGATGAACATAATGTTTCCTATCAGACCCAAATAAATGAAACTTGCTTTCATCACTAAAGTGAACTCTGGAACACTTTTCCTCTGTCCACACAACATGCTCCTCAGCAAAGGTTAATCTAGCCTTTTGATTCTTTCTGCTAATGAGAGGTTTGGTCACTGCAGAGTGGGATTTCAGTCCAAATGCTTGTAAACGTTGAACTGGTGAGCAATTCCAGCTGCGGTGTTGAACCGATTGCCCATGGAGATTCTCCGCATTATCCTGTCCTCTCTTGCATTTGTCTTTCGTGGACGACCAGCCTTCTTGGGGGACTTGAATGAGTTTGTGGTGTTGTAAAGATGCAGTATTCTAGAAATCACAGACTTGGAACGACCAGCTTCTCTTGCTATGGCTGATAGGGTCACCCTTTTGGCCTTCATCTTGACAACCTACTGACGGAGGGTTTCAGTCACTTTGGAACGGCTTTCCATCTCAAGTCAGTGAAAACAGCTGCCAGTTAAATAGGGTTTGTCAGATAATTAAGGAAATTAGCACCACGTGCCAGATTAACACCAACAATTTGCAGGTGTCTGAGAGTGTTCTCTAATTTTGATCAGTGTTCTTTTTCAAATACCTCATTTATGTTTTTATACTGTGCATTAGAATACATGCAACTCATGAAATATGTTTAAAATACTGCTCACTCCTGTTAGGATAAATTCACATAGGACTACATTGTGACCTTGACATTTAGGAAATTGTGAGTTGTTCTCTAATATTAAACTCCAGTGTATAAATCCGCACACAGACTGAGTAGTGACTGTAGAAAGAGACACAGATGTGAAATAAATGCACACACATTTTTCACATCCCAAAAAGAGAACATGTCCGGTAAAAAGAGGGCGTCTGGTCACCCTGCTTAACGAACCTCTTCGTCTGTCCTGATCATTTATATGATCATTAAATCAGGATTCCTACTGGAGCTTTCCAGCTGCTGGTCTTTTAACACAGGTTTAACTCAGTCTGATATTAAACGGTATATTTGCCATCTGCTGGTCACTTAACCACATTACATCAGCGCTGTATTTTCCCCTCACAGCGTTTATCATTTTTAACATTTTTCAATTATACTGATATTGAATTATTCAATCAATGATTTTACATGAATTTAAATGTATTAACAGTGGTGGCTTTTAACATATGTTTTTAAATTAAATTAAATTAAATTAAATTAAATTGGTGATTTTTTCGTTGATTGTATCAGAAAAGTGCTGGACACCACCAGGGCGCCAGATAAATGATTAAATGCTGGCACTGAATATACAGTTATAAATAACACGTTAACCAGAAACAGAGATGCTACGACAAACATATGTCTGCCCTTACTGGAGTAACACCCGTGTAATTGGCGTTTTGTCGCCGTCTAGCGGCCAGAATCTGTAACTGACTGTATCAATCATAAAAGAAATGACGAGGCTCGTTTCGTTTGACCCAGTGACTCTGCTGCTGCTGGAGGAACAAGAATTACCAGAGACCCAAAATTGTCATTTATAAATGATTCATCATTTTTATACAGATAACAGCTCTCACTGTAACACAGAACAGAGGAAAACAACTCAACACACTTTTAATCAACAATTATAAGACTTCAGTGGTTTCAGTGGTTAAAAATGTTTGAATGTTTTTCTGGTCTTTCAGGCAGGAATCATCTTTAATATTTAATTACTAAAGCAGAAGAAATCCTTACATAAATGAATAAGAAAAAAATGTAACAGCACACACGTCCTGCCCTACAGGAAACAGATGTAGAGCAGAAACCGCTCCCATTCTGGCTGCTGAGTGCTGATTGACTGGTGAACTGAACTGCTTATTGGCTGGTCAGACTCACTGACGTCTTAAATGATGTCTTATAATTGATTAAAATGTGTGTTGAGTTGTTTTATGATGTATTGTGTGGAGAATGTGAGCAGTTATCTATATCAAAATCATTATTACTTTTGTACAAAAGCTCTGTATGGACCCATTCATTTTGGACTTGTGGTTGAGCGCCCTCTAGGGTCCGAACAAAACGGAAGGCATAATCAAGTGGTTCATCCATTTAGAATAATGTCTAATAGTATAGGTCATATAATGTCCTCAGTAGGGGGTCTCTGATATTTCTCATCACTACAAGTTCTCTTGGATTGTATTAGCTAGCATGCTACTGCTTAGCCAGCTGAGTCCCCCCCCCCCCCCCACAGTGTGTTTTATCTAGTGGTAGTTGTTTTTTATTGCTTTATTATTTTATTTGGATCCCAATTATCTGATGATCTTACACAAGGTTAGCTCGATAGCGGATAGCAAGTGCACGATAACTAGTGTAAAATTATTGCGCATAAAAATGAGTAAAAATGAGACAGTGTCGTATTACAACCTCAAGTACCAATTATCCATTTAACTGGATATATAGGAAGTCAGGAGCACAACCATGAAACAAACACAATGAGATACAAGAACTTAAAGAGCACAACAACAATAAAATAAAATAAATTAATTAAATAAATAAGTGAACACTACAAACTTCACTACAAAACCACCAAATTATAAATACATGTGAATTATACATTCCACAATGACCCAAAGCTTGTTACTCACTTCGATGTACGATGTTACAGTAAAGAAAAAAAGGAGTTACTACTTTTCATTTACTAATTGTTGTACATTGAAACAACTAATCTAAAGATAACACTGTTCTAAAATATTGGCACTCAATAAAACAATGAGATTAAGACTCTTATTTATAAAAGCATGTAAAGGGGAAGGAAAGAGCAGTGATTCATTTAAACTAGCAGGGGATTCGACTCCTGTAAGGGGAAACACACTACATTAATGCTCTCTAGCTTCCACCAAAACCCCCAGTCAATTACATACATTTACACACCTGTAACCAAAGGTTTAGTGCATCTGCCTTAGAGCTCTGCTCTCTGCTCACTAACCCAGACTCAGTCCCAAACCCCAGGCACTGCTACACGCTGCAGTCAGTAAGAGTTTGCTTTAAAGACAAGTGCATTAGCGAGCAGACTCTACATTTGCTACATGCTCACTTGGACACAAACAGTAGGGACCTGTATCTAGGCCTCACTGTTGCAGACCGGGTTCAATGCCACAAACACCATCCATTTTAAATGAAGCCCTCAAAGCCTCACTAAAACTGCAGTCCAAGCTGCTGCACACTAGAACCAACAGACACCTGCTTTCACACAAGCTGAACAGCAGCAGATACTGTGACTCCGTTACAGCATCAACTACTAAAACCAACAAACAGCAAATACCTGCATCTGGCCTTCAATGCTGCATACCGGACTCCCTGACCTGTACAGCAGTTCACTCCTCCACATCCTCCAAACCGTCCGAATGAAGAATTCCAAGCTGTGCTAAACTTTAACGAGAGCTCTCCTCCTGCTACCTGCACATGTCCCTGGCACTGAACCAAATGATAATTGGAGCAAACAATTAGAAAGGTGTACTTGCTCTTCTACTGTAATACCCTTAGTATGGGTCACACTAGCTTTACCTGTTAGTATCAGTTTTAAATGCCAGTGTAGCAACAACAGTATTACATCAGTTTAACATGCTAGTGTTTAACATTTGATTAATAAAGATACATTTATATTAAGATAAAAGCAAAACTTTATTCAGAGAAAAACATCTCAGTAATGATCAATAAATATCTTTCCATAAATTTTAATCTGGCATATAAGTATGAATTAATCATAATATAATTATGTTATATTACATAATGAAAATATATATTTATTTTATATATTATATATAATTATTATATATAATATTATATATTATATTTATAATATAATACCAAAAGTATATTTAAATAATTGTTTACTGTTGACTACAGAATATTGGTTCCTCAAAATACCACTTCCCTTCTATTACCATAAAGGTAACACTAACAAGTGATTGTCATTTTAGTTCATTTAGACTTTAATTTATTGTATTTATTAATTATTATTGTATTTGGTGTATTAGAATGTACTGCTTGTTTTCTAGAAAGAATTCATAATCCTGTGTGAATAATTCATAAGAGTATTTTATGGACAATCAATTCTTTAACAGGCTTATTTACTATTTAAGTGGTGAAAAATGCACACAGACACATCAGTGGAATGCACCTCGCACCAGCAGGTGTTACAATATAAGAGCATCACAAAGACTATAAACCTTTGAGAAACTGCCCTTCTAGAAAAAAAACAGAAAACACAAGCAAACCAGACCAGCATAAACCAGTTTAAACCATTTTAGATGAAGATGTAATCCTCAGTTTGGAAAAGTAGAGATTTTTTTAACAGGTTTTGGGAGGCATCGTTGGCAGCTGATGATTAATAGCCTTTTATAAAAAGATGAATGAAGATGACCTAGGCCCAAATATGTGATGTCCTCATACTTTATTAAAACTACTGTAATAAAAGAAGTGGGAATGTTACTTTTTACCTCTGGAAATAGATGAAAACAGACCACTTTACACAGTAAACCCCAAATCTCAGAATCTCTTTATTCTGCCAACTATTTTACAATTTTACTTGGTGAGAGCAACACAACTATGACATGTAACAAAAAACCAGACCGTTAACAAGTATTATACTAAAAGAGAAAAATACACGAAACAATAAATCGAATAAATAATAAGTTAAAAAGTAACAAAGAGCTGTAAAAAATCTGTAATCAGAAATCTGTACTTGTACAGGTATGAATACTGTACATCAATATGTAGCCCGAGTAGACATCTATATACAAACTATTATGTACAGATATGATAAACATCTACAGAAACTTAACATCTGTACAGCTGTGCAAATAATCATAGTGCAAATGGTAAGCATGTTATGTATCCGTACTTTGTTGAAGTTAAATCCAGTTTGGTTCAGTGAAATTTAGAAGCTCAGTTCTAAAGAACTTTTCTTTAGAATAGGTTTATAGATTAGGGTGTGAACCCTAATGTAAAATTTACAGTTCTATTATTAAGCTTATATTTCACAATTGCACATTTCTGTGCCAAAGTTCATGACGGTACATCAGTTATGAGAGAAAAAAAGTACATTTTAATAACAATAATAATAAGAAGAAGAAGAAGAAGAAGAAAAAGAAGAAGAAGAAAAGTAGTTAAAATAGTAAAATGAGTTAAAAGTCATGTTTGCTGCTTTTCCTGATCTCAGTGTCTTTGCCTCCTTTTCCTCTTGGGTTGCTTAGGCAGTGGCTCTCTGCTTGTGTCCAGTTCAAAGTGAGGGGCGAAGCTTGTCCCAGTTGGTGAGCTGAAGACCTCTGCGATCTGGACCTCCATACTCCGAGCGGGACAACGGCACTCCTCCCACAGGCGCTGCTTAATTTCTTGGCCTAGCTGCAGCCTGTAGGGATGGAGATGTCCTGATGGAGTTCTGAGCAGAGGGTCCACCACAGAACCAGAAGTGAGGTCTCTCTACCAGTGGAGCTCATCACTGGGACTGAGTCAGAAGCAGTGGGTGGACTGACAACAGTCTGAATCAAGAAGCACAAAAAGAAGATTCAGATGGACAGAACCTTGTTGCCCGGGGGGCGTCCTATGAACCTAAGACAAAACAAATGACAATACATATATAGAAACTTTATGATCACCTATGTGTTACACAGAATCAAACCGATATAAAGCAAAAAACACACAGTTGCAGAAGGACAGACCCTTGTTGCCCACATCTACCATCACGATGGGGTCCTGAAAACCTACAAGACAAAAAATGGAAAGCCGACAAGTTTTGAAATGGAATGGTCACTAACCTTTCACACTTGCAGAAAGATAGATAGCGAGTCACACACACACAGTTGCACATGGACAGTCCCTTGTCCACCAGATCCACCATCAGAACCTGTAGGACAAAAAAAAAAAAAAAAAAGTCAATACATGTATAGAAACTGAATGATCACCTACCTGTTAGACAGTTGCAGAAAGATAGACAGTGAGCCATACACAGATGCAGATGGACAGACTGTGGTGGCTGGATGCATGGTCAGGGAGGGAGGGGCTCATGGGGTCATGAACCTGTAAGACAAAAAAAGAAAATACATGTATAGAAACTGAGCGATCACTTACCTGTTACAGAGTTGCAGAATGATGGACAGCGAATCACACACAGTTGCAGATGAAAATATATTTGTTAGAAGAATACACCTTCAGGGAGAAGAAGAGGTTGATTGACTTGTTGAGAACCTGTAACACAAAAAAAGAAAGTCAATACATGTATAGAAACTGAATGATCATCCACCTGTTACACACTTCCACACGGATAGTCGCGAGTCACACACAGTTGCCGATGCACAGACCCTTGAAGGACAGATCCACCATCAGGAAGGGGGGAGCCATTGATCTTGAAAGCCTGTAAGACAACAAAAAGTCAATACATGAATAGAAACTGAATGATCACCTACCTGTTACACACTTGCAGACAGATAGATAGCGAGCCACACACACAGTTGCAATGGAACGCCTGTAAGACAACAAAAAGGCAATACATTTAATGGGGCCTTTGAGGGCTATGATTAAAGATACTGGAAATGCCAAACTCCATTGTAATCTTTCCTGGACACAAGAGGGTCTTTTAGCATTTGAGACAGTGAAACAGAGGTTACTCTCCAGCATTGGCGTTTCCAGATTACTCCAAGAATTTCTTACTGTATGTGTCTGCTGTATGTTTCTTACTGTATGTGTCTGCTTCTACTGGAGGTAAATATGCATGTGCAGTCCTCTGTCAAGCGACAGGTACAGGAACAAGTCCACAGCCTGTTTCTTATTATTCCACAGCTTATTCAGAAGTTGAGTTGGGACTGCCATTGTGTTATAGAGCTATGGTAGGGGTTTATCTAATGTATGACAAAGCATCAGCAATCACGATGGGTTAGCCAGTAACAATTCTTACCCATCATAGCCTTAGAAACCTACTGAACCATGGCAAATATACACTGACTATGCCAAGGCTTAGAGATTATTATAGGCTTTTAGAGCAGGAAGATGTCACCCTAGTAAGGTGTGCCACAGTGAATCCAGCTGAAACTTTGCCAACTCCAAAAGATGGTGAGCCACATGATTGTGTGCAAGAAGCTGAGAAATACTCAAGGCTTAGGTCAGATTTAAAAGCCCTCCCACTGGAGAAGGCAGACCTGGAATATTGGACTGATGGGTCCTGCTATAGGAGAGGAGACAAATTGTGTGTGGGTTATGCAGTAGTAAAAGCCCAAGGAGAAAACTTTGTGGTTGAGAAGGCTGCAGTCATACCACAGCTGGCTTCAGCACAACTTGCTGAACTTGTAGGGTTGACAGAAGCATGTTTATTGGCAGAAGGTAAGCGAGTGACTATCTACACTGATTCTGCCTATGCACATAGTGTGTGTCACCTGTTTGGGGCAGTATGGAAGAACCGAGGGTTTAAGAAAACAGATAGTTCCCCTATACAGCATCATGAGCAAATAATGAAATTGTTACATGCCATGATGAAACCCAAAGAAATTGCTATTGCTAAATGTGCAGCACATAAAAGGGATATGTCAAGGGTCACACAGGGGAATAAAGCGGCTGATGAAGCTGCAAAGGCAGTTACAGGAGCAGACAAATGGGGTGAAGTCTTTTTGGTTACACATGAGGTAGACATGGAAGACAGAATAACAATTAAGGATGTGACCTTAATGCAGGAAGCAGTTCCTGAGATAGATAAACAGTTGTGGCGAGATCGAGGATCCACTCAAGACTCTACTGGCCTTTGGAGCAATCATGAGGGGCTGGTAGTAGCACCTCATGACCTGTTGGGTCTGCTGATTCAAGAAGCGCATGGTTTAGCCCATGTGGCAAGGGGCGAGGTAAGGAGGAAGATTATTAAGGAGTATGGGTTTTGGGCACCATATTTGCTTGAGCAGATAGACTGTCATTGGTAGATGCACAATTTGCTTGAAAAACAATGTTCGAAGGGGTGTAATGGTTCCACCTGGTCACATCCCAACTCCAAGGGGTCCTATGCGTGAGTTAGTAGTGGACTTTGTTGACATGATAAAACCAATAGGAGGGAAGAGATACATGTTCGTTGTAGTGGACCGCTTTTCAAGGTGGCCAGAGACCTGTCCAACCAAACGGAAAGATGCACAGTCCATTGCCAACTTTCTGTGCAGAGAAGTCATAAGCAGGTGGGGACTTCCAGATCGGATATCCTCAGATAATGGGAAGGAGTTCGTGGATAAGACAGTGAAATTAATTTGGCAAAAACTGGGGATAAAACAGTGTCTTGGGGCAGTATATCATCCTCAAAGTCAGGGAATTTGTGAGAAAATGAATGGTGTTTTGAAAAACTGCATTGTGAAAATCTGTCAGCACACAGGTTTGAATTGGGTTGATGCACTTCCATTGGCATTAATGGTGTGTCGCTCAAGTGAGCTGCATGATTTGCATATGACGCCACACAGAAGGAGAAAGGCAGGAAGATCTCCAGGGTCAAATTCCAGAAGAGGAGATTGTCCATGATGTGGACAATGGTG
Source organism: Salminus brasiliensis (assembly GCF_030463535.1). Classification (NCBI taxonomy): domain Eukaryota; kingdom Metazoa; phylum Chordata; class Actinopteri; order Characiformes; family Bryconidae; genus Salminus; species Salminus brasiliensis. The sequence continues at coordinate 9,683,629 of NC_132881.1, read as the reverse complement.
ATGACTCTGTGGGCATTGCTGATGATGCCGGAAATGACTCTGCAATTAATCAACAGGAAAGAAGGTTTGAGAACATTGAGGTTAGGGATGTCCAAGAAACAGCAGGAATCATTTCAGGGGAGTGTGAAGCACCAAAGGCTGCTGAGGGCACTGATTCCTCTATAGGGGAAGTCAGAGAGTCAAATAGACATCCAAGACCAGTTCGAAAAAGGGTCTAACCTAAACGTTACGAAGATTGAGGTAAATGTATCAGTGAGAAATTCCACTTTATTAACATTAAATATTACTAAAAGCATAAATGTGTCACATCCACCAGAATCAGCTATTCAGGTGATTCCAGTAACAGTAACTCCTGTGCAGTTGGTAATTACAGTCAAACCAGGCAGATCAGTTCTTCTTCCATGTAGGTGTGGAAGATTTAATACTGGAGGTAATGATCCCCCTGAGTGGAGAAATGGTGGTGAAGAGATTGTGTTAGCAGGGCCTACAGTTGATATGGTGCCTTACAATCAAAGAAAGTATGTTTTGTCCAATGACATGAGGTGGTTCAGAGTTAAATATGATTGTTCAATTCTTATGCGTAATGTTACATGGGAAGATCAAGGGGAGTATACATGTACTTACTTTGAGCCAGAGTTCAGCTTTGTACCAGTGCAAAAAGTGTGGAAACAGGAGTATGTAACTCGTAAGATGATAGTTAACATTAAAAACTCAAGCTTAACTGAGAGCTCCACAGGAGATAAAAGGGGACCAGGAACAATTTCCTGTAATAACCATCTCAGGGGTAAAAACTGTGCCAAGGCAGGTCACAACTGTAGCTCCAGAAACAACTAAAAGTGTTAATGTTACAGGTCAGGTTACTACTGTAATCATAAATAATACAGAACCTGTAAAAATCACAATGATGACAAGAACGCCTGTAGGTGTCACTTTAGGGAATAGAACTAGTGAAAATATAACAAGCTCAACTGCAGTGAATGGTACAGGGATAACAACACCAGTAATGGAAGTAGCAAAAGTGACCCATCCATCTAATATGACATTAGTAACACTGCAAGATGAAGTAAATACAACTGAGAAATTGTTAGTAACCATAGAACGGGGTGAAAGCAATAATGATGAGAGTGTTGGAGATAGAGTGGGAGAGAGTGAAGTAGAGATGTAATGATGCATGAGCCTTCTATCAAGGTGACAAATGTATTACAGGATTTAGACTGGATTCCAGGAGATGTGATAGATCAGAATCGAGCACTGAAAAAGAGAGGCGCTAAGTGGAAGGCATATGGATTTGATTCATCTGTGTTGCAAATATCTGACCCTTGGGCAGCCAGGAACGTATGGTTTCAGCAGATAACACATTCTGTAAGAACAAGCAAACAAATTAGTGGTCCATGTGTGGTGAAAGTCCTGACACCAGGCACTTGGCCTTCTATTTTGGAAACAGTTCCTGAACCTTTAAGTACAGAATGTCAGTATTATGCATTATCATGGCTGTTCTACAAACAGCAAGCAGCATATGATATATGGATGGCTAAATCAGTGGGTTTGTTTAGACCTGGAGAGAAGTGTAGTTGGATGAGGCAATTACCATATGTAAACATAAATGATCAGCATGAACATGTACAGACAGCAGTCCCTGATTCAATGGAAGTAAAGGCAGTAAAGGCTAAAGGTTGTTTTTCTTCTAATAATACTCATGGTGGGTCTGGAACATTTATGGGAATTTCAGATTGTGACAGCTATACGATACATTTGGATAATAAACATAAAAATAGGGATGGTTTGTTTGAAGTGATTTTCCGGCTACCACGTGGCCAGAATAAAATAGTGAGGGTGCATCATGAAACATTGCCAGGTAATGTGACCCTAGGAAATTTTAAAGATCTTTGGTGGGTTTGTGATGATAAGGCATATATATTTTTGCCATATGGGTGGACAGGATGTTGTTACTTGGCAACATTAAAATTGCCATATGAGGTGTACAACATTGAGAAAAGTGAAGCACCTGATGACACCCAAGCCAAGGTAATTCCTGGATATAGACAGAAAAGTGAAATGGCACAATTTCAAATTTAGAGGCCTATCACTGGAGGATAAGTATAGGAGAAAAATGGGGAATAGGCTTATTTCCATGGTATGGTGTGACCTTCCTAGCAGACCATATTGATAACATCACTTATACCTTACAGGGATTTGCTAATCAGAATCAGAATCAGAATCAGAATCTCTTTATTTCACCAAGTATGTTACCCATACAAGGAATTTGTCTTGGTGAGAGCAACACGCATGACAAGTAACAAAGAAACACAGAACACAGTCTTAAACTAAAGGAAAATGACACTAAACAATAAATAGGGTAGGGGATAAATTAAAAAAAGTAGAAAGTACTAAAGGTAATAAAGGTAATAAAGAGCTGAAAAATATATTTACAGAAAAGAAAAGGACATCTGTACAGGTGTGCAAATAGTCATAGTGCAAAATAGGCAGAGTGCAAATAACTGTTCAGTCCGGTTTGGTACAGTTCAGTTGTAAGTTTAGAGGTTTACAGTGGGAGGTGACCACTGTGATTGAGGAGCGCTACAGCTCTGGGGAAGAAGCTGTTAGCATGACGTGTTGTGCTGGTTTTGATGGACCGCAGTCTTCTACCCGAGGGGAGTGTCTGGAAGAGGAGGTGTCCAGGATGTGAGGGGTCAGATGTAATCTTGCCAGCCCGCTTCCTCATCCTGCTGGAGTAGATCTGCTGAAGTGATGGCAGGTTACATCCTATGATCCTCTCTGCTGTCCTGATGATGCGCTGGAGTTTGGTTCTTTCTTGTGAGGTGGAGGAACCAAATCAGATAGTTATGGAGGCTGTGATAATGGACTCGATGATCGCTGTGTAGAACTGGATCATCAGGGTCTGTGGCAGGTTGAATTTCTTGAGCTGTCTCAAGAAGTACATTCTTTGTTGAGCTTTCTTGATGATGGAGATGGTGTTTTTCTCCCATTTCAAGTCTCTGGAAATGGTGGTGCCCAGGAACTTGAGTGACTCCACCATTGATACTGCAGTGTTGTTGATGTGGAGGGGGGGAAGGGTGGGTGGATTGCGTCGGAAGTCCACCACCATCTCTACAGTCTTTTCTGTGTTTAGCAGCAGGTGGTTGTTGCTGCACCAGGACACCAGCTGCTCAATTTCCTTTCTGTAAGCAGACTCATCACCGTTGGCTATGAGGCCCACCAGAGTGGAGTCATCTGCAAATTTCAGGATCTTTACAGCTGGATCTTTGGAGACACAATCATTAGTGTAGAGGCTGAAGAGAAGGGGTGAAAGAACACAACCCTGAGGGACTCCAGTACTGAGTGTCCGGAGGTCTGAATTGTGCTTCCCCAGCCGCACCTGCTGTCTCCTGTCTGTCAGAAAATCCACGATCCACCGACACATGGAGTCTGGCACTGACAGCTGGGAGAGCTTGGCCTGAAGAAGCTGCGGCACAACAGTGTTAAAGGCCGAGCTAAAGTCCACAAACAAAACCCTAGCATAGTTTCCATGGCTGTCGAGATGTTGCAGGATAAAGTGCAGGGTCAGGTTGACCACATCATCGACAGACCTGTTTGCTCGGTACGCAAACTGCAGGGGGTCCAGCAGGGGATCTGTGATGGACTTCAGGTGGGCTAGGATCAGGCGTTCAAAGACCTTCATGACTACAGAGGTCAGGGCGACAGGCCTGTAATCATTCAGTCCGGTGATGGTGGACTATTAGAGGGTTTGAATATTTATCAAATACTCAGAAGAGTCACAGATTGACGTTGTTGAAACATGATATGGCTCTTGATTACATTCTGGCTAAGCAAGGGGGTTTATGTGTAGCTCTGAATTTAACAGGAGATGCTTGTTATACTTTAATTCCTGATAATTCTGATAATATGACTGATGTAATAGGGGCACTAAAAAAGATGAGAGGCATTTGGCCCATCCCAAGGAGCAGGATGGTCTGTGAATGCATGGTTGCTGGAGAGATTAGGACCAATGGGAACATTGTTGGCTCAGTTGTTCGGTGCTGCGCTTTTGTCGCTATGTGTGATGTTCTGTTGTTGCACATTCATATTGACTTTTGCTAAGGCGATGATTTTAAGATGGGTTGGAGTTGTTGCCATTGTTACCTAGGACAGATTCGGAAGAAGATGAGGGATTAGTGTTAGAAGGTGATTTGGTGGATAAATATCCATTCTGAGTATCTACTCTGATTATTACTCCCATTTAAAGTATCTGGTCTTTTTATCATAAGTTATAACACCTATGTTACATTATCATATGTTATGTAAAGGGGATTGTAGTATTTTGTAGTATGGCTAAAAAGGGTGGCTTAAAATATGATATAATGAGTAGTAATAGTTTGACAGTATAATACTGTTGTTGTGTAATGTGCATTTGATGTTTTGAAGAAAAGATATTGGCTGTTGTTTTTTATCTTTCCCTTCAGACTAGCGGTGGGGAGTACCACTGTGGGGTGACTGGTATTCTGAGATCCCGAGAGGCAGAAAAGGGGTCAGACGTTGATGGACATTACTAATCGGGAGATCTGAAGACCTTTTGAACAAGGACATTGTAAAGGCATCTATCCAGATTCACCATCAAGGAACACCGATGGTGATGAATTGCAATGTGCCACATTTAAACTTGTCATTTATCTGTACTCTAAATACACTACATGTACAAATACTAGTTCTGATATGTATAACCTATTGTTATTATATTGTAAACAAGTTGTAAGATGATGTATTTTGTTGTAAGCACAGTGTGAACTCAGAGGTTTCGATCTTTTCTCGATACTAGGGACAGTAATGGTAGGCAGGGACAGGTGTATTGGAAGGTCCGATGGGTCGACCAGCCTGAAAGTACACATTATTTTTGGTTTAATGGGGTTCCACATGTATTTACTCACACTTGCGGGATTCCATATTCAATATCTATATTGGTAAGACATTCTTTCTTTTTTACATTGGCCTGGAGTACAGTATGTGGTCGCCTGGGGCAGAGGGACCATGAGAGTTTTTCCTGTCTTGGGTGATTAAGGGGTATTAAAGGTGAGATAGCTGCCTGGCAGGTTTTCACTCTCACACTCTGTGAAATTAGTGCTAAAGAAGGCACTCATAGAAGGAATAGCTCTTTGGAAGCACATGTAACCATGTGTGCGATGCTCTTTTATTTTATTGAGCCGTTGATTAGGCTCAAAGGGGGGCAAATGTAGTGTATTTATTGGCTATACAGATGTCCATAGGCCTGAAGGAATGGTATGGAGTTGAGGAATGATATGGTAAGCCACACGGGGTAGATGTGGAAAAAGAAAGGGGGTCCTGTTTCCTGACCAAATGTGAAAACTATACATGAATCAACGAACATAAGATGCTGTTTAGATTTAGACATCCCTTTGGGTGTACATGACATAGATTTAAACGTGGTCCAGATGTGTCTGTGGACCACGTATGTAATGGTGGGGGCTGATGAGTGTTCCTTATGGATGAAATACAAGGATTCTGCATATGGGAACAATCCAACAGAATATGACGTGTAGTAGGGTATAAAAACTCAAGGTATTCCTATGTCGAAGAAAGAGATCGAGGGGCACTCAGAATTGGCAGACTCTCAACACTGTACTTTTGATTGGAATAAATTATTTCATTGTTACAACTAAAGAAAGTGGTTACAGACTCTCCTTTTTAAAAAAGAAGTCCATCTAAAGAGGAAGACGAACAGAGACGACAAAGGCAATACATGTATACAAACTGAATGATCACTTACCTGTTACAGAGTTGCAGAATGATGGACAGCAAACCACACACAGTTGCAGATGAAAATATATTTGTTAGAAGGATACACCTTCAGGGAGAAGAAAAGGTTGATGGACTTCTTGAGAACCTGTAACACAAAAAAGAAAGCCAATACATGTATAGAAACTGAATGATCACCTACCTGTTATACACTTGCAGACAGATAGTAGCGAGCCACACACAGTTGCAGATGCACAGACCCTTGGTTCATGCGGTCCGAAAAACCTGTAAGACAAAAAAAGAAAGTCAATACTTGTATAGAAACTGAATGATCACCTACCCGTTACACACTTGCAGACAGATAGTAGCGAGTCACACACAGTTGCAGATGCATAGACCCGTGGTTCATGAGGTCCGAAAAACCTGTAAGACAAAAAAGAAGGTCAATACATGTATAGAAACTGAATGATCACCTACCTGTTACACACTTGCAGAAAGATTGATAGCGAGCCACACACACAGTGGCAATGGAAAGACCCTTGTTGGCTGTATGCACTATCAGGAAGGGGGGGAGACATTGGTCCTGAAAGCCTGTAAGACAAAGAAAAGGCAATACATGTATAGAAACTGAATGATCACCTACCTGTTACACACTTGCAGACAGACAGTAGCGAATCACACACAGTTGCAGATGCACAGACCCTTGGTTCATGTGGTCCGAAAGACCTTTAAGACAAAAAAAGAAAGTCAATACATGTAAAGAAACTGAATGATCACCAACTTGTTACACACTTGCAGACAGATAGCAGCGAGTCACACACAGTTGCAGATGCACAGACCCTTGGTTCATGCGGTCCGAAAAACGTGTAAGACAAAAAAAGAAAGTCAATACATGTATAGAAACTGAATGATCACCTACCTGTTACACACTTGCAGACAGATAGTAGCAACTCACTCACAGTGGCAATGGAAAGACCCTTGGTTCATGCGGTCCGAAAAACCTGTAAGACATAAAAAAAAGAAAGTCAAAACATGTATAGAAACTGAATGATCACCTACCTGTTACACACTTGCAGACAGATAGTAGCGAGTCACACACAGTTGCAGATGCACAGACCCTTGGTTCATGAGTTCCGAAAAACCTATAAGACAAAAAAGAAAGTCAATACACGTATAGAAACTGAATGATCACTTACCTGTTACACACTTGCAGACAGATAGTAGCGAGTCACACACAGTTGCAGATGCACAGACCCTTGGTTCATGTGTTCCGAAAAACCTGTAAGACAAAAAAAGAAAGTCAATACATGTATAGAAACTGAATGATCACCTACCTGTTACACACTTGCAGACAGATAGTAGCGAGTCACACACAGTTGCAGATGCACAGACCCTTGGTTCATGAGTTCCGAACAACCTGTAAGACAAAAAAAAGAAAGTCAAAACATGTATAGAAACTGAATGATCAAACCTTTTAGTTGCAGATGCACAGACCCTTGGTTCATGTGGTCCGAAAGACCTTTAAGACAAAAAAAGAAAGTCAATACATGTATAGAAACTGAATGATCACCTACCTGTTACACACTTGCAGACAGATAGCGAGTCACACACAGTTGGAGATTCACAGACCCTTGGTTCATGCTGTCCGAAAAACCTGTAAGACAAAAAAAGAAAGTCAAAACAAGTATAGAAACTGGATGATCACCTACCAGTTACACACTTGCAGACAGATAGTAGCGAACCACACACACACAGTGGCAATGTAAAGTCCCTTGGTTCATGCGGTCTGAAAACCTGTAAGACAAAAAAAATAAAGTCAAAACATGTATAGAAACTGAATGATCACCTACCTATTACACACTTGCAGACAGACAGTAGCGAGTCACACACAGTTGCAGATGCACAGACCCTTGGTTCATGTGGTCCGAAAAAACTTTAAGATAAAAAAAAAAGTCAGTACATGTAAAGAAACTGAATGATCACCTACCTGTTACACACTTGCAGACAGATTGATAGCGAGCCACACACACAGTGGCAATGTAAAGTCCCTGGGTTCATGCGGTCCGAAAAACGTGTAAGACAAAAAAAGAAAGTCAATACATGTATAGAAACTGAATGATCACCTACCTGTTACACACTTGCAAACATATAGTAGCGAGTCACAGACAGTTGCAGATGCACAGGCCCTCGGTTTATGTGGTCCGAACAACCTGTAAGACAAAAAAAAGAAAGTCAAAAAATGTATACAAACTGAATGATCACTTGCCTGTTACACACTTGCAGACAGATAGCAGCGAGTTTCAGATGCACAGACCCTTGGTTCATGCGGTCCGAAAGACCTTTAAGATAAAAAAGAACGTCAATACATGTATAGAAACTGAATAATCACCAACCTATTACACACTTGCAGACAGATAGTAGGAAGTCACACACAGTTGCAGATGCACAGACCCTTGGTTCATGCGGTCCGAAAGACCTTTAAGACAAAAAAAGAAAGTCAATACATGTATAGAAACTGAATGATCACCTACCTGTTACACACTTGCAGACAGATTGATAGCGAGCCACACACACAGTGGCAATGGAAAGACCCTTGGTTCATGCGGTCCGAAAAACCTGTAAGACAAAAAAACAAAGTCAATACATGTATAGAAACTGAATGATCACTTACCTGTTACACACTTGAAGACAGATAGCGAGTCACACACAGTTGCAGATGCACTGACCCTTGGTTCATGTGGACCGAAAGACCTTTAAGATAAAAAAGAAAGTCAAAACATGTATAGAAACTGAATGATCACCTACCTGTTACACACTTGCAGACAGAGAGTAGCGAGTCACACACAGTTGCAGATGCACAAACCCTTGGTTCATGTGGTCCAAAAAACCTGTAAGACAAAAAAAGAAAGTCAATACACGTATAGAAACTGAATGATCACTTACCTGTTACACACTTGCAGACAGAGAGTAGCGAGTCACACACAGTTGCAGATGCACAGACCCTTGGTTAATGCGGTCCGAAAAACATGTAAGACAAAAAAAGAAAGTCAATACATGTATAGAAACTGAATGATCACCTACCTGTTACACTTGCAGACAGATAGCAGCGAGTTGCAGATGCACAGACCCTTGGTTCCTGTGGTCCGAAAGACCTTTACGACAAAAAAAGAAAGTCAATACATGTATAAAAACTGAATGATCACTTACCTGTTACACACTTGCAGACAGATAGTAGCGAGTCAAACACAGTTGCAGATGCACAGACACTTGGTTCCTGTGGTCCGAAAGACCTTTACGACAAAAAAAGAAAGTCAATACATGTATAGAAACTGAATGATCACCTACCTGTTACACACTTGCAGACAGATTGATAGCGAGCCACACACACAGTGGCAATGGAAAGACCCTTGGTTCATGCGGTCCGAAAAACTTGTAAGACAAAGAAAATTAGGTCAATACATGTATAGAAACTGAATGATCACTTACCTGTTACACACTTGCAGACAGAGTAGCGAGTCACACACAGTTGCAGATGCACAGGCCATCGGTTCATGTGGTCCGAACAACCTGTAAGACAAAAAAAAGAAAGTCAATACATGTATAGAAACTGAATGATCACCTACCTTTTACACACTTGCAGAAAGATTGATAGCGAGCCTTACACACAGTGGCAATGGAAAGATCCTTGGTTCATGCGGTCCGAAAAACCTATAAGACAAAAAAGAAAGTCAATACACGTATAGAAACTGAATGATCACTTACCTGTTACACTTGCAGACAGATAGCAGCGAGTTGCAGATGCACAGACCCTTGGTTCATGAGGTCCGAAAGACCTTTAAGACAAAAAAAAGAAAATCAATACATGTATAGAAACTGAATGATCGCTTACCTGTTACACGACAGATAGCGAGTCACACACAGTTGGAGATTCACAGACCCTTGGTTCATGCGGTCCGAAAAACCTGTAAGACAAAAAAAGAAAGTCAATACATGTATAGAAACTGAATGATCACTTACCTGTTACACACTTGCAGACAGATTGATAGCGAGCCACACACACAGTGGCAATGGAAAGACCATTGGTTTATGCGGTCTGAAAAACCTGTAAGACAAAAAAAGAAAGTCAATACATGTATAGAAACTGAATGATCACCTACCTGTTACACACTTGCAGACAGATTGATAGAGAGCCACACACACAGTGGAAATGGAAAGAACCTTGGTTCATGTGGTCCGAAAAACCTGCAAGACAAAAAAAGAAAGTCAATACATGTATAGAAACTGAATGATCACCTACCTGTTACACACAGTTGCAGATGCACAGACCCTTGGTTCATGCGGTCCGAAAAACCTGTAAGACAAAAAAAGAAAGTCAATACATGTTTAGAAACTGAATGATCACCTACCTGTTACACACTTGCAGAAAGATTGATAGCGAGCCACACACACAGTGGCAATGGAAAGACCCTTGTTGGCTGTATGCACTATCAGGAAGGGGGGGAGACATTGGTCCTGAAAGCCTGTAAGACAAAGAAAAGGCAATACATGTATAGAAACTGAATGATCACCTACCTGTTACACACTTGCAGACAGACAGTAGCGAATCACACACAGTTGCAGATGCACAGACCCTTGGTTCATGTGGTCCGAAAGACCTTTAAGACAAAAAAAGAAAGTCAATACATGTAAAGAAACTGAATGATCACCAACTTGTTACACACTTGCAGACAGATAGCAGCGAGTCACACACAGTTGCAGATGCACAGACCCTTGGTTCATGAGGTCCGAAAAACCTGTAAGACAAAAATAGAAACTCAATACATGCAAAGAAACTGAATGATCACCTACCTGTTACACACTTGCAGACAGATTGATAGCGAGCCACACACACAGTGGCAATGTAAAGTCCCTGGGTTCATGCGGTCCGAAAAACGTGTAAGACAAAAAAAGAAAGTCAATACATGTATAGAAACTGAATGATCACCTACCTGTTACACACTTGCAGACAGATAGTAGCAACTCACTCACAGTGGCAATGGAAAGACCCTTGGTTCATGCGGTCCGAAAAACCTGTAAGACATAAAAAAAAGAAAGTCAAAACATGTATAGAAACTGAATGATCACCTACCTGTTACACACTTGCAGACAGATAGTAGCGAGTCACACACAGTTGCAGATGCACAGACCCTTGGTTCATGAGTTCCGAAAAACCTATAAGACAAAAAAGAAAGTCAATACACGTATAGAAACTGAATGATCACTTACCTGTTACACACTTGCAGACAGATAGTAGCGAGTCACACACAGTTGCAGATGCACAGACCCTTGGTTCATGTGTTCCGAAAAACCTGTAAGACAAAAAAAGAAAGTCAATACATGTATAGAAACTGAATGATCACCTACCTGTTACACACTTGCAGACAGATAGTAGCGAGTCACACACAGTTGCAGATGCACAGACCCTTGGTTCATGCGGTCCAAAAAACCTGTAAGACAAAAAAAGAAAGTCAATACATGTATAGAAACTGAATGATCAACAACCTATTACACACTTGCAGACAGAGAGTAGCGAGTCACACACAGTTGCAGATGCACAGACCCTTGGTTAATGCGGTCCGAAAAACCTCTAAGACAAAAAAAAGAAAGTCAATACATGTATAGAAACTGAATGATCACCTACCTGTTACACACTTGCAGACAGATTGATAGCGAGCCACACACACAGTGGCAATGGAAAGACCCTTGGTTCATGCGGTCCGAAAAACCTGTAAGACAAAAAAAAAAAGTCAATACATGTATAGAAAATGAATGATCACCTACCTGTTGCACAATTGCAGACAGATAGTAGCGAGACACACACAGTTGCAGATGTACAGACCCTTGGTTCATGTGGTCCGAAAAACCTGTAAGACAAAAAAAGAAAGTCAAAACATGTATAGAAACTGAATGATCACCTACCTGTTGCACAATTGCAGACAGATAGTAGCGAGACACACACAGTTGCAGATGCACAGACCCTTGGTTCATGTGGTCCGAAAGACCATTAAGATAAAAAAAGAAAGTCAAAACATGTATAGAAACTGAATGATCACCTACCTGTTACACACTTGCAGACAGATAGTAGCGAGCGAAACACAGTTGCAGATGCACAGACCCTTGGTTCATGTGGTCCGAAAGACCTTTAAGACAAAAAAAGACAGTCAAAACATGTATAGAAACTGAATGATCACCTACCTGTTACACACTTGCAGACAGATAGTAGCGAGTCAAACACAGTTGCAGATGCACAGACCCTTGGTTCATGTGGTCCAAAAGACCTTTAAAACAAAAAAAGAAAGTCAATACATGTATAGAAACTGAATGATCACCAACCTGTTACACACTTGCAGACAGATAGTAGCGAGTCACACACAGTTGCCGATACACAGACCCTTGGTTCATGTGGTCCGAAAGACCTTTAAGATAAAAAAAGAAAGTCAAAACATGTATAGAAACTGAATGATCACCTACCTGTTACACACTTGCAGACAGATAGTAGCGAGCGAAACACAGTTGCAGATGAACAGACCCTTGGTTCATGTGGTCCGAAAGACCTTTAAGACAAAAAAATATAGTCAAAACATGTATAGAAACTGAATGATCACCTACCTGTTACACACTTGCAGACAGATAGTAGCGAGCGAAACACAGTTGCAGATGAACAGACCCTTGGTTCATGCAGTCCGAAAAACCTGTAAGACAAAAAAGAAAGTCAATACATGTATAGAAACTGAATGATCACCTACCTGTTACACACTTGCAGACAGATAGTAGCGGGTCACACAGTTGCAGATGCACAGAGTCTTGGTTCATGTGGTCCGAAAAACCTGTAAGACAAAAAAAAGAAAGTCAATACATGTATAGAAACTGAATGATCACCTACCTGTTACACACTTGCAGACAGATAGTAGCGAGTCACACACAGTTGCAGATGCACAGACCCTTGGTTCATGCGGTCCAAAAAACCTGTAAGACAAAAAAAGAAAGTCAATACATGTATAGAAACTGAATGATCAACAACCTATTACACACTTGCAGACAGAGAGTAGCGAGTCACACACAGTTGCAGATGCACAGACCCTTGGTTAATGCGGTCCGAAAAACCTGTAAGACAAAAAAAAGAAAGTCAATACATGTATAGAAACTGAATGATCACCTACCTGTTACACACTTGCAGACAGATTGATAGCGAGCCACACACACAGTGGCAATGGAAAGACCCTTGGTTCATGCGGTCCGAAAAACCTGTAAGACAAAAAAAAAAAGTCAATACATGTATAGAAAATGAATGATCACCTACCTGTTGCACAATTGCAGACAGATAGTAGCGAGACACACACAGTTGCAGATGTACAGACCCTTGGTTCATGTGGTCCGAAAAACCTGTAAGACAAAAAAAGAAAGTCAAAACATGTATAGAAACTGAATGATCACCTACCTGTTGCACAATTGCAGACAGATAGTAGCGAGACACACACAGTTGCAGATGCACAGACCCTTGGTTCATGTGGTCCGAAAGACCATTAAGATAAAAAAAGAAAGTCAAAACATGTATAGAAACTGAATGATCACCTACCTGTTACACACTTGCAGACAGATAGTAGCGAGCGAAACACAGTTGCAGATGCACAGACCCTTGGTTCATGTGGTCCGAAAGACCTTTAAGACAAAAAAAGAAAGTCAATACATGTATAGAAACTGAATGATCACCAACCTGTTACACACTTGCAGACAGATAGTAGCGGGTCACACAGTTGCAGATGCACAGAGTCTTGGTTCATGTGGTCCGAAAAACCTGTAAGACAAAAAAAAGAAAGTCAATACATGTATAGAAACTGAATGATCACCTACCTGTTACACACTTGCAGACAGATAGTAGCGAGTCACACACAGTTGCAGATGCACAGACCTTTGGTTAATGCGCTCCGAAAAACCTGTAAGACAAAAAAAAGAAAGTCAATACATGTATAGAAACTGAATGATCACCTACCTGTTACACACTTGCAGACAGATTGATAGCGAGCCACAAACACAGTGGCAATGGAAAGATCCTTGGTTCATGCGGTCCGAAAAACCTGTAAGACAAAAAAAAAAAAAGTCAATACATGTATAGAAAATGAATGATCAACAACCTATTACACACTTGCAGACAGATAGTAGCGAGACACACACAGTTGCAGATGTACAGACCCTTGGTTCATGTGGTCCGAAAAACCTGTAAGACAAAAAAAGAAAGTCAAAACATGTATAGAAACTGAATGATCACCTACCTGTTGCACAATTGCAGAAAGATAGTAGCGAGACACACACAGTTGCAGATGCACAGACCCTTGGTTCATGTGGTCCGAAAGACCATTAAGACAAAAAAAGAAAGTCAATACATGTATAGAAACTGAATGATCACCAACCTGTTACACACTTGCAGACAGATTGAAAGCAAGCCACACAAACAGTGGCAATGGAAAGACCCTTGGTTCATGCGGTCCGAAAAACCTGTAAGACAAAAAAGAAAGTCAATACATGTATAGAAACTGAATGATCACCTACCTGTTACACACTTGCAGACAGATTGATAGCAAGCCACACACACAGTGGCAATGGAAAGACCCTTGGTTCATGTGGTCCGAAAAATCTGTCAGACAAAAAAAGAAAGTCAATACATGTATAGAAACTAAATGATCACCTACCTGTTACACACTTGCAAACAGATAGATAGCGAGCCACACACAAAGTTGCAATAGATAGACCCTTGTTGGCTGTATTTACCATCAGGAAGGGGGGAGCCATTGGTCCTGAAAGCCTGTAAGACAACAAAAAGGCAATACATGTATACAACCTCAATGATCACCTACCTGTTACACACTTGCAGACAGATTGATAGCGAGCCACACACACAGTGGCAATGGAAAGATCCTTGGTTCATGAGGTCCGAAAAACCTGTAAGACAAAAAAAAAAAAAGTCAATACATGTATAGAAAATGAATGATCACCTACCTGTTGCACAATTGCAGACAGATAGTAGCGAGACACACACAGTTGCAGATGTACAGACCCTTGGTTCATGTGGTCCGAAAAACCTGTAAGACAAAAAAAGAAAGTCAAAACATGTATAGAAACTGAATGATCACCTACCTGTTACACACTTGCAGACAGATAGTAGCGAGCGAAACACAGTTGCAGATGAACAGACCCTTGGTTCATGTGGTCCGAAAGACCTTTAAGACAAAAAAATATAGTCAAAACATGTATAGAAACTGAATGATCACCTACCTGTTACACACTTGCAGACAGATAGTAGCGAGCGAAACACAGTTGCAGATGAACAGACCCTTGGTTCATGCAGTCCGAAAAACCTGTAAGACAAAAAAGAAAGTCAATACATGTATAGAAACTGAATGATCACCTACCTGTTACACACTTGCAGACAGATAGTAGCGGGTCACACAGTTGCAGATGCACAGAGTCTTGGTTCATGTGGTCCGAAAAACCTGTAAGACAAAAAAAAGAAAGTCAATACATGTATAGAAACTGAATGATCACCTACCTGTTACACACTTGCAGACAGATAGTAGCGAGTCACACACAGTTGCAGATGCACAGACCCTTGGTTCATGCGGTCCAAAAAACCTGTAAGACAAAAAAAGAAAGTCAATACATGTATAGAAACTGAATGATCAACAACCTATTACACACTTGCAGACAGAGAGTAGCGAGTCACACACAGTTGCAGATGCACAGACCCTTGGTTAATGCGGTCCGAAAAACCTCTAAGACAAAAAAAAGAAAGTCAATACATGTATAGAAACTGAATGATCACCTACCTGTTACACACTTGCAGACAGATTGATAGCGAGCCACACACACAGTGGCAATGGAAAGACCCTTGGTTCATGCGGTCCGAAAAACCTGTAAGACAAAAAAAAAAAGTCAATACATGTATAGAAAATGAATGATCACCTACCTGTTGCACAATTGCAGACAGATAGTAGCGAGACACACACAGTTGCAGATGTACAGACCCTTGGTTCATGTGGTCCGAAAAACCTGTAAGACAAAAAAAGAAAGTCAAAACATGTATAGAAACTGAATGATCACCTACCTGTTGCACAATTGCAGACAGATAGTAGCGAGACACACACAGTTGCAGATGCACAGACCCTTGGTTCA
The DNA here is from genome assembly GCF_030463535.1 of Salminus brasiliensis. Classification (NCBI taxonomy): domain Eukaryota; kingdom Metazoa; phylum Chordata; class Actinopteri; order Characiformes; family Bryconidae; genus Salminus; species Salminus brasiliensis. Next base: position 9,667,675 of record NC_132881.1, on the reverse strand, counting down.
TGTGGTCCGAAAGACCATTAAGATAAAAAAAGAAAGTCAAAACATGTATAGAAACTGAATGATCACCTACCTGTTACACACTTGCAGACAGATAGTAGCGAGCGAAACACAGTTGCAGATGCACAGACCCTTGGTTCATGTGGTCCGAAAGACCTTTAAGACAAAAAAAGACAGTCAAAACATGTATAGAAACTGAATGATCACCTACCTGTTACACACTTGCAGACAGATAGTAGCGAGTCAAACACAGTTGCAGATGCACAGACCCTTGGTTCATGTGGTCCAAAAGACCTTTAAGACAAAAAAAGAAAGTCAATACATGTATAGAAACTGAATGATCACCAACCTGTTACACACTTGCAGACAGATAGTAGCGAGTCACACACAGTTGCCGATACACAGACCCTTGGTTCATGTGGTCCGAAAGACCTTTAAGATAAAAAAAGAAAGTCAAAACATGTATAGAAACTGAATGATCACCTACCTGTTACACACTTGCAGACAGATAGTAGCGAGTCAAACACAGTTGCAGATGGCCAGACCCCTGGTTCATGTGGTCCAAAAGACCTTTAAGACAAAAAAAGAAAGTCAACACATGTATAGAAACTGAATGATCACCAATTTATTACACACTTGCAGACAGATAGTAGCGAGTCACACACAGTTGCAGATGCACAGACCCTTTGTTCATGCGGTCCAAAAAACCTGCAAGACAAAAAAAGAAAGTCAATACATGTATAGAAACTGAATGATCACTTACCTGTTACACACTTGCAGACAGATTGATAGCGAGCCACACACACAGTGGCAATGGAAAGACCCTTGGTTCATGCGGTCCGAAAAACCTGTAAGACAAAAAAAAAAAGTCAATACATGTATAGAAAATGAATGATCACCTACCTGTTGCACAATTGCAGACAGATAGTAGCGAGACACACACAGTTTCAGATGCACAGACCCTTGGTTCATGTGGTCCGAAAAACCTGTAAGACAAAAAAAGAAAGTCAAAACATGTATAGAAACTGAATGATCACCTACCTGTTGCACAATTGCAGACAGATAGTAGCGAGACACACACAGTTGCAGATGCACAGACCCTTGGTTCATGTGGTCCAAAAGACCATTAAGATAAAAAAAGAAAGTCAAAACATGTATAGAAACTGAATGATCACCTACCTGTTACACACTTGCAGACAGATAGTAGCGAGCGAAACACAGTTGCAGATGAACAGACCCTTGGTTCATGTGGTCCGAAAGACCTTTAAGACAAAAAAAGAAAGTCAATACATGTATAGAAACTGAATGATCACCAACCTGTTACACACTTGCAGACAGATTGAAAGCAAGCCACACAAACAGTGGCAATGGAAAGACCCTTGGTTCATGCGGTCCGAAAAACCTGTAAGACAAAAAAGAAAGTCAATACATGTATAGAAACTGAATGATCACCTACCTGTTACACACTTGCAGACAGATTGATAGCAATCCACACAAACAGTGGCAATGTAAAGACCCTTGGTTCATGTGGTCCGAAAAACCTGTAAGACAAAAAAAGAAAGTCAAAACATGTATAGAAACTGAATGATCACCTACCTGTTGCACAATTGCAGACAGATAGTAGCGAGTCACACACAGTTGCAGATGCACAGACCCTTGGTTTATGTGGTCCGAAAGACCATTAAGATAAAAAAAGAAAGTCAAAACATGTATAGAAACTGAATGATCACCTACCTGTTACACACTTGCAGACAGATAGTAGCGAGCGAAACACAGTTGCAGATGAACAGACCCTTGGTTCATATGGTCCGAAAGACCTTTAAGACAAAAAAAGAAAGTCAATACATGTATAGAAACTGAATGATCACCAACCTGTTACACACTTGCAGACAGATTGAAAGCAAGCCACACAAACAGTGGCAATGGAAAGACCCTTGGTTCATGCGGTCCGAAAAATCTGTAAGACAAAAAAGAAAGTCAATACATGTATAGAAACTGAATGATCACCTACCTGTTACACACTTGCAGACAGATTGATAGCAATCCACACAAACAGTGGCAATGTAAAGACCCTTGGTTCATGTGGTCCGAAAAACCTGTAAGACAAAAAAAGAAAGTCAAAACATGTATAGAAACTGAATGATCACCTACCTGTTACACACTTGCAGACAGATAGTAGCGAGCGAAACACAGTTGCAGATGAACAGACCCTTGGTTCATGTGGTCCGAAAGACCTTTAAGACAAAAAAAGAAAGTCAATACATGTATAGAAACTGAATGATCACCAACCTGTTACACACTTGCAGACAGATTGAAAGCAAGCCACACAAACAGTGGCAATGGAAAGACCCTTGGTTCATGCGGTCCGAAAAACCTGTAAGACAAAAAAGAAAGTCAATACATGTATAGAAACTGAATGATCACCTACCTGTTACACACTTGCAGACAGATTGATAGCAATCCACACAAACAGTGGCAACGTAAAGACCCTTGGTTCATGTAGTCCGAAAGACCATTAAGATAAAAAAAGAAAGTCAAAACATGTATAGAAACTAAATGATCACCTACCTGTTACACACTTGCAGACAGATAGTAGCGAGCGAAACACAGTTGCAGATGCACAGACCCTTGGTTCATGTGGTCCGAAAGACCTTTAAGACAAAAAAAGACAGTCAAAACATGTATAGAAACTGAATGATCACCTACCTGTTACACACTTGCAGACAGATAGTAGCGAGTCAAACACAGTTGCAGATGCACAGACCCTTGGTTCATGTGGTCCAAAAGACCTTTAAGACAAAAAAAGAAAGTCAATACATGTATAGAAACTGAATGATCACCAACCTGTTACACACTTGCAGACAGATAGTAGCGAGTCACACACAGTTGCCGATACACAGACCCTTGGTTCATGTGGTCCGAAAGACCTTTAAGATAAAAAAAGAAAGTCAAAACATGTATAGAAACTGAATGATCACCTACCTGTTACACACTTGCAGACAGATAGTAGCGAGTCAAACACAGTTGCAGATGGCCAGACCCCTGGTTCATGTGGTCCAAAAGACCTTTAAGACAAAAAAAGAAAGTCAACACATGTATAGAAACTGAATGATCACCAATTTATTACACACTTGCAGACAGATAGTAGCGAGTCACACACAGTTGCAGATGCACAGACCCTTTGTTCATGCGGTCCAAAAAACCTGCAAGACAAAAAAAGAAAGTCAATACATGTATAGAAACTGAATGATCACCTACCTGTTACACACTTGCAGACAGATTGATAGCGAGCCACACACACAGTGGCAATGGAAAGACCCTTGGTTCATGCGGTCCGAAAAACCTGTAAGACAAAAAAAAAAAGTCAATACATGTATAGAAACTGAATGATCACCTACCTGTTACACACTTGCAGACAGATAGTAGCGAGTCACACACAGTTGCAGATGCACAGACCCTTGGTTAATGCGGTCCAAAAAACCTGTAAGACAAAAAAAAGAAAGTCAATACATCTATAGAAACTGAATGATCACCTACCTGTTACACACTTGCAGACAGATTGATAGCGAGCCACACACACAGTGGCAATGGAAAGACCCTTGGTTCATGCGGTCCGAAAAACGTGTAAGACAAAAAAAAAAAGTCAATACATGTATAGAAAATGAATGATCACCTACCTGTTGCACAATTGCAGACAGATAGTAGCGAGACACACACAGTTGCAGATGCACAGACCCTTGGTTCATGTGGTCCGAAAAACCTGTAAGACAAAAAAAGAAAGTCAATACATGTATAGAAACTGAATGATCACCAACCTGTTACACACTTGCAGACAGATTGAAAGCAAGCCACACAAACAGTGGCAATGGAAAGACCCTTGGTTCATGCGGTCCGAAAAACCTGTAAGACAAAAAAGAAAGTCAATACATGTATAGAAACTGAATGATCACCTACCTGTTACACACTTGCAGACAGATTGATAGCAATCCACACAAACAGTGGCAATGTAAAGACCCTTGGTTCATGTGGTCCGAAAAACCTGTAAGACAAAAAAAGAAAGTCAAAACATGTATAGAAACTGAATGATCACCTACCTGTTGCACAATTGCAGACAGATAGTAGCGAGTCACACACAGTTGCAGATGCACAGACCCTTGGTTTATGTGGTCCGAAAGACCATTAAGATAAAAAAAGAAAGTCAAAACATGTATAGAAACTGAATGATCACCTACCTGTTACACACTTGCAGACAGATAGTAGCGAGCGAAACACAGTTGCAGATGAACAGACCCTTGGTTCATGTGGTCCGAAAGACCTTTAAGACAAAAAAAGAAAGTCAATACATGTATAGAAACTGAATGATCACCAACCTGTTACACACTTGCAGACAGATTGAAAGCAAGCCACACAAACAGTGGCAATGGAAAGACCCTTGGTTCATGCGGTCCGAAAAACCTGTAAGACAAAAAAGAAAGTCAATACATGTATAGAAACTGAATGATCACCTACCTGTTACACACTTGCAGACAGATTGATAGCAATCCACACAAACAGTGGCAATGTAAAGACCCTTGGTTCATGTGGTCCGAAAGACCATTAAGACAAAAAAAAAGAAAGTCAATACATGTATAGAAACTGAATGATCACCAACCTGTTACACACTTGCAAACAGATAGTAGCGAGTCACACACAGTTGCAGATGCACAGACCCTTGGTTCATGTGGTCCAAAAAACCTGTAAGAAAAAAAAAGAAAGTCAATACATGTATAGAAACTGAATGATCACCTACCTGTTACAGACTTGCAAACAGATAGTAGCGAGTCACACACAGTTGCAGATGCACAGACCCTTGGTTAATGCGGTCCGAAAAACCTGTAAGACAAAAAAAAGAAAGTCAATACATGTATAGAAACTGAATGATCACCTACCTGTTACACACTTGCAGACAGATTGATAGCGAGCCACACACACAGTGGCAATGGAAAGACCCTTGGTTCATGTGGTCCGAAAGACCTTTAAGACAAAAAAAGAAAGTCAATACATGTATAGAAACTGAATGATCACCTACCTGTTACACACTTGCAGACAGATAGTAGCGAGTCACACACAGTTGCAGATGCACAGACCCTTGGTTCATGTGGTCCGAAAGACCATTAAGATAAAAAAAGAAAGTCAAAACATGTATAGAAACTGAATGATCACCTACCTATTACACACTTGCAGACAGAGAGTAGCGAGTCACACACAGTTGCAGATGCACAGACCCTTGGTTCATGCGGTCCTAAAAACCTGTAAGACAAAAAAAGAAAGTCAACACATGTATAGAAACTGAATGATCACCTACCTGTTACACACTTGCAAACAGATAGTTGAGAGTCAATCACATTTGCAGATGAACAGACCCTTGGTTCATGTGGTCCGAAAGACCTTTAAGACAAAAAAAGAAAGTCAATACATGTATTGAAACTGAATGATCACCTACCTGTTACACACTTGCAGACAGATAGTAGCGAGTCACACACAGTTGCAGATGCACAGACCCTTGGTTCATGTGGTCCGAAAGACCTTTAAAACAAAAAAAGAAAGTCAATACATGTATAGAAACTGAATGATCACCAACCTGTTATACACTTGCAGACAGATTGATAGCGAGTCACACACAGTTTCAGATGCACAGACCCTTGGTTCATGTGGTCCGAAAGACCTTTAAGACAAAAAAAGAAAGTCAAAACATGTATAGAAACTGAATGATCACCTACCTGTTACACACTTGCAGACAGATAGTAGCGAGTCAAACACAGTTGCAGATGCACAGACCCTTGGTTCATGTGGTCCGAAAGACCTTTAAGACAAAAAAAGAAAGTCAATACATGTATAGAAACTGAATGATCACCAACCTGTTACACACTTGCAGACAGATAGTAGCGAGTCACACACAGTTGCCGATACACAGACCCTTGGTTCATGTGGTCCGAAAGACCTTTAAGATAAAAAAAGAAAGTCAAAACATGTATAGAAACTGAATGATCACCTACCTGTTACACACTTGCAGACAGATAGTAGCGAGTCAAACACAGTTGCAGATGGCCAGACCCCTGGTTCATGTGGTCCAAAAGACCTTTAAGACAAAAAAAGAAAGTCAACACATGTATAGAAACTGAATGATCACCAATTTATTACACACTTGCAGACAGATAGTAGCGAGTCACACACAGTTGCAGATGCACAGACCCTTTGTTCATGCGGTCCAAAAAACCTGCAAGACAAAAAAAGAAAGTCAATACATGTATAGAAACTGAATGATCACTTACCTGTTACACACTTGCAGACAGATAGTAGCGAGTCACACACAGTTGCAGATGCACAGACCCTTGGTTCATGCGGTCCGAAAAACCTGTAAGACAAAAAAAAGAAAGTCAATACATGTATAGAAACTGAATGATCACCTACCTGTTACACACTTGCAGACAGATAGTAGCGAGTCACACACAGTTGCAGATGCACAGACCCTTGGTTAATGCGGTCCGAAAAACCTGTAAGACAAAAAAAAAGAAAGTCAATACATGTATAGAAACTGAATGATCACCTACCTGTTACACACTTGCAGACAGATTGATAGCGAGCCACACACACAGTGGCAATGGAAAGACCCTTGGTTCATGCGGTCCGAAAAACCTGTAAGACAAAAAAAAAAAAGTCAATACATGTATAGAAAATGAATGATCACCTACCTGTTGCACAATTGCAGACAGATAGTAGCGAGACACACACAGTTGCAGATGTACAGACCCTTGGTTCATGTGGTCCGAAAAACCTGTAAGACAAAAAAAGAAAGTCAAAACATGTATAGAAACTGAATGATCACCTACCTGTTGCACAATTGCAGACAGATAGTAGCGAGACACACACAGTTGCAGATGCACAGACCCTTGGTTCATGTGGTCCGAAAGACCATTAAGATAAAAAAAGAAAGTCAAAACATGTATAGAAACTGAATGATCACCTACCTGTTACACACTTGCAGACAGATAGTAGCGAGCGAAACACAGTTGCAGATGAACAGACCCTTGGTTCATGTGGTCCGAAAGACCTTTAAGACAAAAAAAGAAAGTCAATACATGTATAGAAACTGAATGATCACCAACCTGTTACACACTTGCAGACAGATTGATAGCAAGCCACACAAACAGTGGCAATGGAAAGACCCTTGGTTCATGCGGTCCGAAAAACCTGTAAGACAAAAAAGAAAGTCAATACATGTATAGAAACTGAATGATCACCTACCTGTTACACACTTGCAGACAGATAGTAGCGAGTCACACACAGTTGCAGATGCACAGACCCTTGGTTCATGCGGTCCAAAAAACCTGTAAGACAAAAAAAGAAAGTCAATACATGTATAGAAACTGAATGATCAACAACCTATTCCACACTTGCAGACAGAGAGTAGCGAGTCACACACAGTTGCAGATGCACAGACCCTTGGTTCATGCGGTCCGAAAAACCTGCAAGACAAAAAAAGAAAGTCAATACATGTATAGAAACTGAATGATCACCTACCTGTTACACACTTGCAAACAGATAGTAGCGAGTCAATCACAGTTGCAGATGAACAGACCCTTGGTTCATGTGGTCCGAAAGATCTTTAAGACAAAAAAAGAAAGTCAATACATGTATAGAAACTGAATGATCACCTACCTGTTACACACCTGTTGACAGATTGATAGTGAGCCACACACACAGTGGCAATGGAAAGACGCTTGGTTCATGCGGTCCGAAAAACCTGTAAGATAAAAAAAGAAAGTCAAAATATGTATAGAAACTGAATGATCACCTACCTGTTACACACTTGCAGACAGATTGATAGCGAGCCACACACAGTGGAAATAGAATGACCCTTGTTGGCTGAATACACTATCAGGAAGGGGGGAGCCATTGGTCCTGAAAGCCTGTAAGACAACGAAAAGGCAATACAAGTATAGAAACTGAATGATCACCTACCTGTTACACACTTGCAGACAGATTGATAGCGAGCCACACAGACAGTGGAAATAGAAAGACCCTTGTTGGCTGTATACACTATCAGGAAGGGGGGAGTTATTGGTCCTAAAAGCCTGTAAGACAACGAAAAGGCGATACATGTATAGAAACTGAATGATCACCTACCTGTTACACACTTGCAGACAGATTGATAGCGAGCCACACACACAGTGGCAATGGAAAGACGCTTGGTTCATGTGGTCTGAAAAACCTGTAAGACAAAATAAGAAAGTCAATACATGTAAAGAAACTGAATGATCACCTACCTGTTACACACAGTTGCAGATGCACAGACCCTTGGTTTATGTGGTCCGAAAGACCTTTAAGACAAAAAAAGAAAGTCAATACATGTATAGAAACTGAATGATCACTTACCTGTTACACACAGTTGCAGATGGACAGACCCTTGGTTCATGTGGTCCGAAAGACCTTTAAGACAAAAAAATAAAGTCAATACATGTATAGATACTGAATGATCACCTACCGGTTACACACAGTTGCAGATGGACAGACCCTTGGTTCATGTGGTCCGAAAGACCTTTAAGACAAAAAAATAAAGTCAATACATGTATAGAAACTGAATGATCACCTACCTGTTACACACTTGCAGACAGATTGATAGCGAGCCACACACACAGTGGCAATGGACAGACCCTTCTTGGCTGTATGCACCATCAGGAAGGGGGGGAGTCATTGGTCCTGAAAGCCTGTAAAACAACAAAAAGGCAATACATGTATAGAAACTGAATGATCACCAACCTGTTACACACTTGCAGACAGATTGATAGCGAGCCACACACACAGTGGCAATGGAAAGACCCTTGGTTCATGCAGTCCAAAAAACGTGTAAGACAAAAAAAGAAAGTCAATGCATGTATAGAAACTGAATGATCACCCACCTGTTACACACTTGCAGACAGATTGATAGCGAGCCACACACAGTTGCAGATGCACAGACCCTTGGTTCAAGCGGTCCGAAAAACTTGTAAGACAAAAAAATAAAGTCAATACATGTATAGAAACTGAATGATCACCTACCTGTTACACACTTGCAGACAGATTGATAGCGAGCCACACACACAGTGGCAATGGAAAGATCTTTGGTTCATGCGGTCCGAAAAACCTGTAAGACAAAAAAAGAAAGTCAATACATGTATAGAAACTGAATGATCACTTACCTGTTACACACTTGCAGACAGATAGTAGCGAGTCACACAGTTGCAGATGCACAGACCCTTGGTTCATACTGTCCGAAAAACCTGTAAGATAAAAAAAGAAAGTCAATACATGTATAGAAACTGAATGATCACTTACCTGTTACACACTTGCAGACAGATAGTAGCAAGTCACACAGTTGCAAATGCACAGACCCTTGGTTCATGTGGTCCGAAAGACCTTTAAGACAAAAAAGAAAGTCAATACATGTATAGAAACTGAATGATCACCTATCTGTTACACACTTGCAGACAGATACATAGCGAGCCACACACACAGTGGCAATGCACAGACCCTTGGTTCATGCGGTCCGAAAAACCTGTAAGATAAAAAAAGAAAGTCAATACATGTATAGAAACTGAATGATCACTTACCTGTTACACACTTGCAGACAGAGTAGCGAGTCACACACAGTTGCAGATGCAGACCCTTGGTTCATGCAGTTCGAAAAACCTGTAAGACAAAAAAAGAAAGTCAATACATGTATAGAAACTGAATGATCACCTACCTGTTACACACAGTTGCATATGCACAGACCCTTGGTTTATGTGGTCCGAAAGACCTTTAAGTCAAAAAAATAAAGTCAATACATGTATAGAAACTGAATGATCACCTACCTGTTACACACTTGCAGACAGATTGATAGCGAGCTACACACACAGTGGCAATGGACAGACCCTTGTTGGCTGTATGCACCATCAGGAAGGGGGGGAGTCATTGGTCCTGAAAGCCTGTAAAACAACAAAAAGGCAATACATGTATAGAAACTGAATGATCACCTACCTGTTACACACTTGCAGACAGATTGATAGCGAGCCACACACAGTTGCAGATGCACAGACCCTTGGTTCATGTGGTCCGAAAAACCTGTAAGGCAAAAAAAGAAAGTCAATACATGTATAGAAACTGAATGATCACCTACCTGTTACACACTTGCAGAAAGATTGATAGCGAGCCACACACAAAGTTGCAGATGCACAGACCCTTGGTTCATGCGGTCCGAAAGACCTGTAAGACAAAAAAAGAAAGTCAATACATGTATAGAAACTGAAAGATCACCTACCTGTTACACACTTGCAGACAGAGTAGCGAGTCCCACACAGATGCAGATGCAGACCCTTGGCTCATGCAGTCCGAAAGACCTATGAGACAAAAAAAAGAAAGTCAATACATGTATAGAAACTGAATGATCACTTACCTGTTACACACTTGCAGACAGAGTAGCGAAACACACACAGTTGCAGATGCAGACCCTTGGTTCATGTGGTCCGAAAGACCTTTAAGACAAAAAAAGAAAGTCAATACATGTATAGAAACTGAATGATCACCTACCTGTTACACACTTGCAGAAAGATTGATAGCGAGCCAAACACATAGTGCATACAGCCAACAAGGGTCTTTCCATTGCCACTATCAAGAAGGGGGGAGCCATTGGTCCTGAAAGCCTGTAAGACAACAAAAAGGCAATACATGTATAGAAACTGAATGATCACTTACCTGTTACACACTTGCAGATAGATTGATAGCGAGCTATACACACAGTGGCAATGGACAGACCCTTGTTGGCTGTATGCACCATCAGGAAGGGGGGGAGCCATTGGTCCTGAAAGCCTGTAAAACAACAAAAAGGCAATACATGTATAGAAAATGAATGATCACCTACCTGTTACACACTTGCAGACAGATTGATAGCTAGCCACACACAGTTGCAGATGCACAGACCCTTGGTTCATGTGGTCCGAAAAACCTGTAAGGCAAAAAAAGAAAGTCAATACATGTATAGAAACTGAATGATCACCTACCTGTTACACACTTGCAGAAAGATTGATAGCGAGCCAAAAACATAGTGGCAATGGAAAGACCCTTGTTGGCTGTATGCACTATCAGGAAGGGGGGAGCCATTGGTCCTGAAATCCTGTAAAACAACAAAAAGGCAATACATGTATAGAAACTGAATGATCACCTACCTGTTACACACTTGCAGACAGATAGTAGCGAGCCACACACAGTTGCAGATGCACAGACCCTTGGTTCATGCGGTCCGAAAAACCTTTAAGACAAAAACGAAAGTCAATACATGTATAGAAACTGAATGATCACCTACCTGTTACACGCTTGCAGACAGATTAATAGCGAGCCACACACACAGTGGAGATGGAAAGACCCTTGGTTCATGTGGTCCGAAAGACCTTTAAGACAAAAATACAGAATTCCATGACAGTGTGTACTAGCTTTTCTGCTTCCTGTAGAGAAGGAATTTCTTAGTTTGGCAATGTAGGCTGTCCTAATTATTTAGCTATATTTTGCTCAAATGATAGATCTGAATCAAATAAGACACCAAGATTTTTAGCTGCTGGACCCAGAATAATGCATAAAAACAGCCAAGTCTAAAATTTAGAGTTTACTTCTAGTGTCTTTTGGACCTAAAAAGAGAACCTATGTTTTGTTACTGTTAAGGAGAACGAAGTCATGTGGCATCCAGAGTACATCCTTCACACAGTCCTAAATTTTCTTTAATCTAGAGTTACTATCAGGTTTGGCTGATATATAGAGCAGTGTCATCTGCATCTGTAAGTTAACATCCTTTCTGCTTATAACTGCCCTGTGGTAACATCTGTAATGTAAATAATAGATACCCTTAAATAGAGCATTGTGGAACTCCATATCGGACTTCTGTGTAATTTAGAAATACGGACTGATAGGGTTCGTTTAGATATGATTTGAACCACAATAGGGCTGTTTCTGTGATTCCAACCATGTTCTCTAATCTTTCAAAGAGAATAGCGTTATCTATAGTGTCAAAGGCTAAACTGAGGGCGAGTAGGGCTACGTAGCCTTGATCAGAGGCAAGAAAGAGATCGTTTGTAATCTTCACTTGGGCTGTCTGAATCCAGATTGGAATTTCTCATACATTTCATTTTTACTCCGGTATAAGCAGAGTTGTTGAGGCACAGCATTTTCTAATATCTTGAGATGGGTCTGTAATTGACAGTAATTAAGAAACCAAATCTTGGTCCTGGTGTAAAGGTTTTATAACTGCAAATTAAAGGGATTTGGGTACATGGCCTTAGGTAAGGGATGAATTTACTATTGTTAAAAAAGGTCTGATTAAAATACTGACAGAATTACTCCCAATTATAAAGGGAATCGGGTCGAGTGTACAGGTTGTAAAATTTACTGAGGAAATAGTTTTTTGTTAGTTCTGGCTGTGGAAGTGAGTAGAAGACTTCCAGCCTTTGTTCTACAACTAACATTTTAACTCAGGTTCTAAATCAGCTACACCAGGTGACAGCCATGTTTGCTTTAATAAGGAGTGTTGGATTTGTTGTCAAATGTTTTCTATATTATTATTAAAATTTTATTATAAAAATATTACTGGTTAAGGTAGTAGGGATCTGGGGTTGAGAATCTGCCCGGCATACCTGACTTACGTTGTATATTTATCAGTCTAAATTTAAATTTATTTGTGGAAGTTACTGGTACTGGTAAGAATTGATACGTAGGTTTCCTTTTTTCCCCTAAGATTGTTAAAACCAATTTTCTGTTCTCAATATATGCTCGATACTGCATGGTTTGTTTAAATGTGAGCAAGTGATACTAATATTACTTTTTTAATACAAGCAGAGAAAGAGAAGAACAAATGGTTTGAATATAGTAAATCATCACTTACCTGACAGATCTCAGGCAGCACAGGTGTAGCCTTTCTCGGTGGTAGAGGACAGAATGTCAAACCTGCAGTCAGCAGTGGAGCGTGAAGAGTCAGCTGAATGGCTTGCTTCCTCGATCCTGCCGTCTGTTTTCTCCCAAACGGTGTCTGGAATTTAGTGTACTAGAGGTCTTCCAGGCCACAGGTACCGCAGCATTACTCTTTGGGCCCGATATTTAATAGGGTCTTACAATAAAATCTCCAACAATGAGAACACTGTCTGGAGTAGTTGCCCTCTCTGCTGGAGCATGCAGAGCCATAGACAAAGTTGATAAAGACCCAGTTGCTTCAGCGTTGAACAATATCTCTCTCAGCAAATCGCTCAAAGAAAAAAATAAATATACATCAGCTCCCACCTTAGGCCTTCCACTTTCCTTTTGTTTTTCTTTTTTCTGGCCCAGGGAGAAAAAGGAAATTGCGCAATATGCAGAGGTGGTCAGAGTTAGGGGGCCTGTCAATAATAGGTGCCTTTCTCACACTTTTCTACATCTGTTGTAGAAAAAATTAAGAAAATTATCTCATTAACTTGTTTACTGTAAATGCAGTGTCTTGTCTGCTAATGATACTGAACATGTATACATCACTCTGTATTTAAAAGTAAAAATTAATTAGAATATTTTTGTGTACGATGTAAGCTAATTACAAATAATGCTAATGGGTATGATACACACACAGTGCAGCATATGGAATGATGAAGCATCTGGTGCTAAGGTAGTGGTATGGGGGCCCCAAATGAAAATCTGCTTAGGGCCCCATAGTCCCCACAAGTCTTGGGCTGGCCCTGGTCACGCTGATGCTCCCAGTGCCTCTCCATGGCCACCATATTCCTCGAAAGTAAACACAGAAGTTAGTTAGTGAGATAATGTCATAAAAGCTGTAAGGGAGAAAGGAGGTCTAGTGTGGAGTGGAAGCAACATTTTCTTGTTTCCATACATGTCGAAGAAGCTGGTTGAGAGGAGGAAAACGTTCTGATTGGCGAAACAGCTGCTGCGTGACAAGAAAGTGAGGTTTCCTTTAGTCTTTCCTGCAGCGCTCCAGTTTGCGTGGAAGAGGAGAAACAAAGTTTGACGTCACAACAGAAGCTGTCAAGTTCATCGAGAAGCAAGTTACTGATGGAGAATAAACTATAAAACATCCACTAGCACAAGGAGACTGAGAGGTATGATTGGTCTGGATAGCTTTGTGTAGCTGTTTAGGCTATAACCTAGTAGATGTCTCAGACATTCCACTGACCTAAGTTAAGTTCTCTTCTTTTTTTTCTTCCTTTTTTCTCTTTGTTGTTAGTTTTGTGGACATGAATTTAACAAGAAGAGAATCCTCAGCTGGCTACTGGAGACATTTTTCTGTTCATGTTCTCTCCTCTGCTGTGGAGAAAAGATTTTTGTTGGCCTGTTTGGCTATGCTGGTTCTATTTAGAATTACAGGTATCCTAATAATGTTCACTGGTACAAAAGCAGTAGCCTATATTTTGAAATTAGGAAGGTCAGATGGCATGGAACGAGTGCTATGCCAATCTTTTATTTGAGTTTTGTTATCTTATCATATGAATGGCAAATAGTGCTTATGTTAAGGTAGTTTCCGGGAATATTAATGGTTCTTATGAGTTCTTATTTTGGTCCATAGGAGGTTGAACTTTCCTGAGAGAGTATAAGGATAGTAATGGTAGAGTTTTTATATAGAAGCCAATATAAATTGGGGGGGGGGGGGGGGGGGGGTAAATATCACTATGTAATATCTATGCTCCTAACATGGAGGACCCATCTTTCTTTCATGGAGTTAATAAATTGGGAAACCAATCAGGTACCTCAATGCCGAAGGATAGAACTGCCATTCACATGCTGATGGTGGACAATGACCTGATTCAATCCTAGAAACCAGGAATGCACATTTTACTACCACTGCCATAATTCCTACCCAAGACTTGACCTTGATTTTGATCTCCCAGAGTCTAACCAATAAAATCATTGATAGCACTATCAATGCTATTTCCCTGTCGGACCATGCACCTGTTTAGCTTTGTGTGAATATACATTCAGACAGGCTTAGAAGAGGTAGATGGAGAATGAACACATCTCTACTACAGATGTCTGAAAACCTGTATTAGACCTGATCAATATTTAGCACTAAATGAAGCCACCCACGCAGGTTATAAATATGTACATAGCCCTAGATTATCAGGCAGAGGAGGTGGAGTACGCATAATCTACCAGAAAACGCTTGATATTCAAAAACACTATCAAATTCACTTTGTTTGAGATTCTCTACATTAATATATCAAATCCAATTATTATTTGTAGGCATCCAGCATCACACTCTGAATTTTTAAAAGAATTGAGTGATTTTGCTGCAGACTTGGCAGTGTGCAGCAACAAAGTTATAATAGTAGGAGACTTTAATATTCATTTTGAAAAAGCAGACGATCCATTAACAAAGCCCCCTGCATCGATATTAGATAACTGTAACTGGACCCACACATTACTGTAATCATACATAATCATTAAGTCCTGACCCTGGGTGTTAGCATTAAGCTTAGTAACATCAGACCATTATCTAATGTCCTATGAGCTACATCTTAGGCAAAATGTTAATTTGGCCCCTTGCCACTTTCTAAAGCATGCAATAACCCAATGACCGCTGTACAGTTTACTAAAAACCTCCCAGACCTATCGACCTTAGCTTACACTCCGTCAGATTAAACATAGCTAGATAGATTAACAAACGGTCTTTAAAATACCCTTCAATTAACCTTAGACAAAGCGGCTCCGCTCACACAGTGGTACAGTGATCAAACTCGTACCTTAAAACAAACAGCGCAGAAACTAGAGCGAAAATGGTGGACGACCCAAGTGTCCCAAGATTCCAGCTTCTTTAACCAGTAATGTTTTTATGGATTATTTTAATAATAAAATAGAAAGCATTAAACAACAAATCCAACACTCCTTATTAAATCAAACATTTGACCTTAAATCAAAATTGCCTGGTATAGCTGCTTTAGAACATAACTTGGTTGTAGAATAAAGGCTGGAAGCCTTCTACCCACTTCCACAGCCAGAACTAAAAAAAGATGTCCTCAGCAAATTGCACAACCTGTACACGTGACCCAATTCCCTCTAAAATACTATACGAAATACTCCCAATTATAATCAGACCTCTTTTAACAATAGTAAATTCATCCCTTAGCTTAGGGCATGTACCCAAAACCCTTAAATTAGCAGTCATAAAATCTTTAATTAAGAAACCAAATCTCCTAGTCCATCCATGAATAAGAAATTCCTATCTGGATTCAGACCCCATCATAGTACAGAGACAGCCCTAGTGAAGATTACAAAGATCTCTTTCTTGCCTCTGATCAAGGCTACGTATTCTTTATTAGCCCTATTAAACCTCAGTGCAGCCTTTGATACAATAGTTCACACTATTCTACTAGAAAGATTAGAGAAAATGGTTAGAATCACAGGAACAGCCCTACCGTGGTTCAAATCATATCTAACTGAACACCATCAGTTTATAAAGATAAAAGATTTAGCAAATTACACAAGTAAGATATGGAGTTCCACAATACTCTATTTTAGGACTGCTATTATTTACATTATACATGTTACCACTGGGCAGTTATAATTTCCATTGCCATTGCAGATGACACACAGCTCTATATATCAGCCCAACATGTTGATAAATTTAGATTAAAGAAAATGGAGGACTGTGTAAAGGATATAAAACTCAGGATGTCACATAACTTCTTTCTTCTTAACAGTAACAAAACAGAAGTTCTCCTTTTAGATCCAAAAGACACTAGAAATAAACTATTTTTATTTAGACTTAATGTTAGATCAGCTGATTTTTCCATTATTCCTGATCCAGCAACTAAAAATCATTTGACTGAATAAAGATTTGAATAAAGTAAACCATCACTTACCTGACTGGTGTGACTGGGTAAGGTCTTGGTGTAGCACCTTCTCAATGTTTCCGGAGAGCACAACAGATTCCAGGCAGCAGAGGTGAAGCCTTTCTCTGTGATAGAGGACCGGACGTCATACCCAATTTCATCACTTTAACTGGTGGTACTTTTTCCACACATTTCTCAGACTAAGAGAAGCTGCATTTGCAAACACTAGTAAATGAAACTTCACAGAAATGAATCGGGCTGTCTTACTAATGAGCTAAAAAACACAGTCACTTAAAATCCAAGCACATTTGAGTTTGAGAACCTTGAGTTTGGAAAGCTCAGTCAACTTAGTTTGATATTGGATCATTAGATATTCACTTTGCCCCTCCTCTCACTCACAAACAAATCCCTTAAAACCTCAAACATGACTTTAAAAAAACGATGGAGAACAGAGAAACTACACTCATTATATTTCCTCAACATTTCCAGTCTTTTCATTTGGACAAGATTATTTAATCAGAATAGCCAGAATTCCTGAAACAGGTGCCGTTGATGGTAAAACCAATGCGGAATTATCTCAGAGATAAGGAGCTGCTGGTGTTACTTAAAGACAAACAAACCTACTAAAGAACAGAGAAGAAATGAAAATTAATGACAAACCTTAACTTCTTCTACGAACAGATATTTTTGCACTTTAGAGGTTCTAAACATGCATGTAGCGCATTTTCATAATGAATAAATCACTACTGTGACACTGTGGTACAATATGCCTATTTTAACCATTTTTAATGTAATATAGTTCCAGTTAAACATCCATAAAGCATATAAATCCAAAATCAGCTGTAGTGTAGAGAGACATCTGAAATATACTACTACCCTTAAAATAGCCAGATCACAATATACAAAAAAAGTACTTAAGAGAGCCTGCAGATTTCTTGTGGACTGCTCACTAGTGCTTGAAGGTAGGTAAAATTTTGTCTGTACTCACCCTCTTATTAACGGTACTTACTTGAAGTCCATAGAACCAATCCAAAGCATAGGAGTTTGAAAGCTCTCACAAAGTGGTTTGTATTTCAGACATCTTTCTTTCTGATAACAGTTTATAATCCTGGATGTTTCCTTGTGAAAGGAAAGTCTGAACCATGGAAATCCCTGGTTGGAGTAGCTGAGAGTCAATTCAGGAGTGATACATTTGTCTTCTGTGTGTAAAGTTTATCCCAATGTCCATAAGAAGAGCAAGTTAGTTGTAAGGACTGCAAATAGAGAAACAAACAAACAGAAAACAAGACAAAAGTGAAGCTTTCTGCAAAAGCAAAACAGCACAAAACCTCCTGAAGCCACATCTAAACCACCTTGCTGCTTCATAGTTCCCTCCCTTTTGGCTTGTAAGCTGGCCTACTTCCAATATACTGCCACATAGTGGATGGAGTAGGAATTACCATTAAAAAAAGGTCACAACACTGGAGTCACACGAGTGTCAGCTATGGCTTCAAGTAGGCCTAAGTTTTAGGATTTTTTTTATGCCAATATAGAAAAAAGACAATAGGCAAGTGGCTTAAAGTTCCAACCACAACAGGCCCAATGAGACCTAAAGAACCAGCACAACAGGCCCAATGATAATGATAATTACAAATCAATACACATAACCAATCATCAAAATTATTGCATTTTCAACTAAAAAAAATTCTGTTAATAGTCATATCTCATATGAAGACTTTTGTATCCTTTGAAAAGAACTAAATCTGGCATGTGTGACTGTCTCCTATAAATACTTATAAATAAATGAACACATTGTAAGGTGAATGCTGTGCGAAGGTCCTGCACAATTGTTTCTTATTTTAGTAACAAATAAATAGCAATTTAATACATTTATAACTATTTTACAAAGTTAGTGAGATAATGTTTACATCAATCCTGATGCTTTAAATCTCTCCCACATGGTGAGGTATACGGTTTATTTATTTAACAATGGTATCGGATCGGTACTGTGTATCGATCAATAAGTTTATGTATTGGTATCGATTATGTATGGTGTATCTGTAAATGTAACATATAGGAAACAGCATATGACAGCATTATTGTAAGGCATTTCTGGCAACTTCACTGGTTAATAGAAAATGCCTACATTGATAAATCCCCTTAAGTTGCACCCTGATTGGTGAATGTTTAGCATGTCAAATGTATGCTTGAATGTGATTGGCTAATACCAACCACAATAATTGACATATCAAGTCCTCTGGTCAGACTTTTATAGAACAGGCTAAAGATGCAGCATGTAAAATTGCAGGTTGACTGGATGAATGGTTTCTAAGAATTATGTACTATTGGCCTCGCTTTCTTGTGACAAATGTCCACCAAACTTGACATACCCCCTCAAAATAAAGTGCTGAACAGATTTTGTTAAAATGGGCTTGTTGAAAGTCAAAGTGTTCAAAAGGTACAAGTTGACATTAGTCATTATAATTATTATTTATTATAAATATTGCAGGTATTTTGCTACCAGATATGTGAGGATTGGTAAAAAAAAAAATCTTGAAGTAGGAAGGATCAAGAAATTACCAAAAAAAAGAAGAATTTTGTGTGTAGGACACAGATGCTACAGACCAGATGCTATTGAATAAAAACGCTTAATGCTTTCCTGTAACGCCACCATCAAACCAGTGAATGTCATTTTTCTTGAAGCTGCTGTAACTTGTTTGATGTTTCTGGGATTTACGGCTCTTTATGGCAGGAGTAAACAGACCCAAAGTGTCATTCACAGTGCTGAGGCAAGACTTTCATAATATGGTACGTGGCAGTGGATGGCATTTTCAGATGATGCAGTGGCCACTTCCTAGTGCCAGATGTTGATTAGGAACTGAACCCCCTTACAAAATGTGCCTCAGCTCTTTGCGTATTGGATAGGCTTGACTCTGGGCTTAAGTTTTCTCACTAATTGGAGGAATCCTGCTTTGTGAAATGCCCCCCCTTAGATGAACAGAATTACTGGATACATTTGATTCATTTTGTTGCTCTTGATGTGCAGGGATCCCACCAATGCAGAGTATGTCCAAGTTACCAAAGCTTTAATGGCGAAGAGCTCTTTCCTGAGGGATGTTGAGGAGAACAGTTATGTAAGTTGGTTTAAGAATGATTTTATTATGGTTGATCACAGAAGAGTAGTTGGTGTAATATTGGTGGAGAGATTTGAGTAATTCTCTTTTTATGGTTGGGACTGATATTTTGTGTCTTTGATGAGAGAATCATGCGTTGTTGGAGAAGATACTGTGTCTGAGGCCCACAATAAGGTGTTGCCTGAAAAACCTGATTTGATGATCGTGAAGGACCTTATGAAAGCCTTTGCATTGGCAGCATGGAGAACTAGCTGAGGGAATGACTATTGAAAAGCTCTTGGAAGATTCTTGGGGGTTAGTGGAATAATGTAATGTTTTTTTATAGTCTATTATAAGATATTTCTGACTGTTCTAGGTCCTTTACTGTCCACTACTGCCTTCATCACTACACGTTTTTGCAACATCATAATGAAGCTTATGTGTATTTTGAGGTTAATGCCATCCATCCTGTGATGGTGTACATTGTCACCGCTTCATCTGAAACAGTGCTGGAAGTTTTCCTCTAAAGGACTCCTAGGTGATCTTCAGGAGATGCTCAGCAAAAGTGTAAGCACACCACTTTCATTTCCACCAGCAGACCTACAGAAGACTCTTAAATTCAGTGCTGCTCTCAGAGGTGTACAGGGTCAAGGGGAGGTGCTTCAGTGTGTATCTAATATTACACTAAATTATGTTGTATGAGTATATATATATGTATATATGTATGAGTATTCCCTTGATGATGTTGGTGTAACGGGCCATCTGCATACTGAAGTGATTCCATTGTTTTGGAAAGTTACGTATGTACTAAACATAGACGCTGTGTGGATTCTGTGTGGTAAACTGTTGCTTCTGCTTTCTGGTGGGTGTATTTCTTTTTAATAAGGCTGATCTTCTCTGGAGTATAAATGTAACATGGATTTTTAAAATATGGCATAAATTTTGCCATGTTGGGATGAAATATGATTATTTTTCACCTCCATAAACCTTCTGTTGAGATGAATTTCTGTTTCTGATGCTCTTTCATTTAATGCTAAAGTTGAGTATGTTTACTACTAAATAAACAGCATAGAAAGACATTGGGAACATTTGTGGAACTTTTAGTCAGACTAGGGTCCAGAATGGCTCGTCACTGGGGTGATGCCTCTAAAAGCACATGTTGGTAACTTTTGGAAAGGGGACACAGTTGTACCGTAGTTTAAAGATACATTTTAGCTTCTTAGGGTACGTAATAATAAAAAGTACTTCTGTGTCCTCCAGACTCTGTGCTCCAGCAGCTCCACTGTGGCAGATGGAGTCCTTGCAATAGGTGGCGAGAAATGCCCAGCACCTATTTCTCATTTCTATCCAATAGAAATGAGAAATTTATTTCAGTGGACTTTGTTTACCTTACAATTCATAAAGTAATGTGAAGGAAAGGACACTCTCCCTCTCTATGGAGTTCACTTTTTCTGTCCTCAAGAGTCTAATACAATGTCTTTAATATTCAGCCTCTAATTCACTCACTATTAAGGGCACAGAAGCCGTTCACTTGAATAGAAAAGTGCACTCCTATATAGAGAAGGAATCCGTTTGGAAGAAACAGACATCTTCACCTCTGGTGTGTAAAGGAGTGATACAGGAGGTCATTTCTTGCTGGTACTATTATATTTTTCAGTTCATCTGCTTTTGCCAGGCCTGCTGGCAACTGAACTGTCAGTCAGTGTCCCCACTCATCCATTCATGAGTCTTTCTGCTCATTCATCTCAGCCGCTGTACCTGTTGACATTTGTACATTAATGTATGTGGCTGCTATGATGATTTAAGTATACATTTTTGCGAGCGCGGACCAAGCTAGCTGAGGCAAGGAGGCAACTCAAGAAATTTGGGCTGGAGAAAGTTCATAGCAGCTAGGTTGTCACACCAAAGAACCTCAGCCTTCACTTGGTAGGGGTCATATCAGTGTCTGTAAAAAACATAGAAAGCATGACATCCTGCCCTTCTATTACACAGAAATGAGGACAAATTTAGTTCAAGTGAGAGCTGTCTTATGTTCAAACTGGGGCCAGGTTCTGTGCAGTAACTGCATCCATACGTTTGCATCCATGAATTGACAGTCCTTCGTAGTGCTCATGTCAGTCATTTTTACACAAATAACATGTATGTGACAGAAGAGATTCAAAATAATCTTATTAGTTTAAATTAAAACCTATGTCTAGCTTAGACCTCAGCCTAGACAAGCCACTGACCATTGTAATAAATCGAATAAAATAGGACTATAATAAATGTAAAACAGAAGAGGCAGCGAGCTAGATGATGGGGGCTGTTAATGTTTTAATAGAACTAATTACACTCATTTATCCAGACATTACATGCTGCAAAATGCATTTTACATGAGACACCCACACATTGCTGGACACCCTGACAGATATCTCCATTATGCGCACATGCACTCAGTCTTTAATGTTGTTGAACTGTGCAGGTTTAGTGTGAAGTGGTGTAAGGTGATTGAGTTTGGAAATAAGTTGAGTCTACTGGCCTCTAAGTGGGTTGTCCTCACAACTGCACAACTATACGCTTTGACTTTGACTATGTTTTATACTTTAGTTGGAAAAGCGTGCAGGGAAGAGGAGGAGTACTCAGTACAGCTGGTTATTCTAGTGGTCTACAGCTTTGTCTGACGTTACCACACCAAGGACTGGTACAGAGATATTCAGTTTCCCTGAATGGCTTTGTAGCATATTTCTGTTATAGAGGACCCTAACCCTCATATGTAGGTATTGCAGTTACAGGTATTACCACAGTCATAGCCACAGTTACTGTCACAGTTAATGTTACTGTGTGATGGTAACAGTAATCCACGGATGAGGTCGTTTACAGTTGCTGTATTACTGCATAGTACTAAGTACTTAATGCAGAACTGCTGTAACACAGTATTGTGCAAAAGATGACTAGAGCAGAACAGGCAGTGAAGTGCAGGTGATATACAGATGTCCAATGATGCTGAGTAACAGATTCATTTGATGGATTGGAGTGTAGATTTGTACAATCTGATGGCTGTAGGAAGAAATGACCTGTCAAAGTGTTTTTCCTGCAGCGAGGTCTGCTGCCCATTGGGTGCTCTCTGTCCCTATAGTGTTTTGTGGACTGGGTGAGAGTTCTTCATGATCACAGACACCTTTGCCAACATCCCATTACCCTCTCCAGCACCATCTCCACTGTGTCCAGTTTAGCCCCCAGGACTGAGTCGGTCAGTCTAATGATCTTGTTCAGTCTGTTTGGGTCTTTTGTTGTAGTATTGCTGCCCAGCACACAATGGCACAGAAAAATGATACTTGGCACCACAGATTTGTAGAAAGTTCATAGCAGCTAGGTTGTCACACCAAAGAACCTCAGCCTTCAAAAAGTAGCTCTGGCTTTGGCCCTTCTTGTACAGCTTGTCCATGTTCACTTCCCATTCCAACTTGTCCCATAGATGAACACCCAAAAACCGTCCAAGACAAAGCTTAACCCGTGTGCAGGAAATTGGCCCCTGTAGTTTCATGGTTCTTTCATAAGAGTCTGGAATTTCATCTTCATACTGGATTTATAATCACTGTATGCTTTTTATCATCACCTACATTTGTTTAAAACTAATTATAACTGAAATTGATTCTGATCTGCTTTTTTGGGGATATTTTCATTTCACTTAGGTTCCTATTCTGTGTGGCCAGGCCATCTGATAGTACACCAGCCTGGTCCCTCAAAGCCCTGCAGGTTCTTGTAAGATGGTTCCACTGTTATCTCATTTCTTCCACAAGTAGAGCCTCTTACTCGATAAGTCTCTCCAGCTGCATTACCTTGTCAAAAACGTTCTTCTTCATGTCGAAGTGTTTCAGAGGATATAGGTAGGGCTAGCTTGTATTAGGTTTCACAATAAACAGGATGGTGCATCGGTAAGGACACAGGAATAAAGACGAGGGAACATCATTTCTTCTTATTAAACTGTATTGTAATCCAATAGTACTTCGCAGTACAACTTGACATTCAGCATTGCTCACAGTCTAAAATAACAAATAAAAAAAAACATCAAATCATATTCGAACAAATATTCTAAACTGCTGAATCAGATAAGAAATGATCACTTAATAAATAATTCAGTTCTAGCAGGAATAGTATTTAAGGGACATTACGTTCTAGAGAATATGCACACGGTTACATATAGAGCTTTCCTATATGTTTGGCGAACATGAGAAGTGCACTACTATGTCCTCAGGCGGAAGCCATTACCCACACAGAACAAGAACTTTACTGCAGCTCGAACGACTTTCTTTCTCTCTTTATTCTTCAACATGGAGTTAATTCTCACAAGAAACAAACTTGAACAGACAACTAGCTGGCACTTACTTGTCATCAACTCAATGCATGGATATCACCAGCTGAACTGAATTGGTTGGCAGGGGAGTGTAACTGAACTGAAAGTCGATGCACACAGCATCAGAGCTTCTGCTTCTCTCTCTCACTCCACACGTCATTTCCAGTTCTCCTGCAGTGTGAGTGTTAATAATTTGACATCTGATGGTAGTGCTGCAGCTTTCTGTCCTGACTACACAGGCAATGCGTGACTGGTTTTACATTGTGGAGGAAGAAAAGCAGAAGCACTGTGACAGTTAATCAGAGGAGTCGGGCGTTCAGTCACTTCTCCTGACTCTGTGGAACATGGTCACTCTGTGAGGTTAAAAGCACAGTTTAGTGCAAGTGGGCAAAAAAGGGGGTAAAAATGCCTGGTCTAATGATCTTCATGGTCAGAGTCTGCACATTTCTATGGTCTGAAACAAATGAAAAGCACATAGACCTCTTTCCTTTGAAAGTCTGAGTTTAATGAGTTCAAATGAAGAGTCACGAAAATGGCTCATGTCAAAATTAACATACCAGAATCCCAAGTCATAACGTCAGCGAATACAAAAGTAATCATAACATACATTAGACACAGCAGTGCTGCTAGAGTTTTTAAATGCTGTGTCCACTCACTGTCCACTCGATTAGACACTCATACCAAGGTAGGTGTGTACAATTACAAGCAAACGTCTCCAAAGCAGAATGACAAGCTCGGTTTGTCAACAGAGTGAACAGTGAAAACTCCAACAGCATTTCTGTATCTGATTCAGTCACACCAGTGCAATAAACTGGTACTATCTGGGTGGTGGATTATTCTCAGCACTGCAGTAACACTGACAGGGTGGTGGCATGTTAGTGTGTGTTGCACCAGTGCGAGTGAGTCAGACACACAGCAGTGCTGCTGGAGTTTTTCAACAGCTCAGTGTCACTGAAAATAGTCCACCAATCACAAATATCCAGCAAACAGCGTCCTGTGACCAACTATCACTCTTGGCTTACATTACAAATCAGACTTGCTCATGCTAGTTTCTTCACTACAACTTCTGGAAATGATAGTCTTGTGGAGGTCCTGAATGCTAAAGAAAAAGGTAAAGGTGTGCTGGCAAAGTACACAGGGAAAAAGATGGATTACAGTATGTAACTGTACAACAACCAAGACCTATATGGTCAGTGGAACTGATCAAATGGAAAACGTGCAGAAACAATGAGGTGGTTTTATTGAACATGCTCACTAGAGTATAAACACAGTATAAAGATTATGTAAGAGTTTAAGTGTACGATGTGGAAGGGGCACTTTGCTCCATGTAAAAATGTATTTGATATGGAAATTATCTAAATTATCTACAACTTAATGTTATTGTCACAGATTTTACATTTAAAAATTAATTCCACAAGTTCATGGTGTCTGGGAGGCAACCTGAACATGGCTACTTACCAGTTACTCGATATAGATCCCCTTCTTTTCTGTTGCATGCCCAAGAATAGGCCTTCAATCACATGTTGCAACCCCACTGGATCATCTGATCTGGGGTCATGTGGAGCTGTAAAGAATATTTGTCAGGTTAAGGTGGTTGACATTAAAAGTAAATCTAACATATTGAGATAAAGACAAAACAGTAAATGACTAAACAACGTGGAATGTAAAATGAAAAGACGACACCCATAAATGTTTTGCCAAGAAAATCTGAGAATCTATCTACAGTTTGCTCTTTTTTAGTTTTATGGTGACTTATAAGTATTCCAACATTTTGATAGAGAAAGTCACATCACTTATGCAATGAGAAAGCAATTATACAAATAATTTTAAGTTTAGTATAAGTATAAGTTTGTTTGCCATGGTCACTCTATCAGTTAAAAGGGCAGGTGTTAAAATATACTTGTAAAAAACAGCAAGATGATCCCCCCCTCCTGACATGCAATGTGATCCCCGTAATGATGAAGGAACTGATAAATGTGCTGTTTCACCAGGGCTTAGTCAACAATTATGATCAATGAAAAGTAGGGTAAAAAAGCACAATACATGAGCACTGTAAGTAAAGGTTCACTTCCCAGCCTTACTCATGTATTTTGTAGTTAGAGCCATTCGTGACAAAAAGCTGTTAAATATGGTAGCGCCTACCCCTGTTTGGTTTCTGCCACCCTGCTGCACCTACAGCATTTATATCAGATGTCAAGAATACAAATTTGAAGTTTAAAAACACCACCAATATGGTAAAATACTTAACTGTGTGTTCGACAACACACAATTACCTCACATTTTGTAGAACGCCCCTTTGCATGCAGAAAAGTCTAAGTCAAGTTTTGTATTTCTGGGAATGTCTGAGCCGGCTTCTGCAGATATGGCCAATATCCACACATTATATCAGTGCAGAAGAACTTTCCATTTGTTTTTGTGGCCAGTTCTTCTTGCAAAAATGGAGGATTGGCAAATATCTCCCCCAATATATGTTCAGACCCTTAAGCAAACTGCCACCTCCAGGACCTCTTCATTACATATGATGTGTGTCTTTTTAGAGGTCTCTCTGGCTGCAGCCCATGTTGATGTCCCTCAGATTTCTTTTCCATGTACCTGTAACACAATGTCACTGTCAAATATATACAAAAAGTAAATCCTGCTTCACTATGTACAGTCTAAAGTGTTTTGACAAATATCTTACTGGCTTGGCCTTCTTACGAATACACTCAACAAATGTTGCTACATCTTTATCACTGGCCAAAAAAATGCCATCAAAAAATGTCTGTTCCTCTAAAGAAAACATTAAAGATAATAGAGATACTCCCTAGAGATTCTGACAGTTTACAGTTATCAATAATAACATAACTCTTTGTTTTGCTGAAAAGATGTAGTTTTCGGTTTCCATCGACAGACACAGCATCTGTATCTAGGGTGCAAACTGGGCAAGAGAAGTGGTCAATGCTACAGAATTTTTCTTTTTCATGATGACAATATGTTCATTCAAGGAAAGCTTTTTGGAAGATACACAAATCGCCACAAATGTTCCCATTCTGGAATTAGGAAAATACTGAATAACAGTGGCATTCTAATTACAGGCCTGCAGAAATAAGGACAAGTGGCTTTTCAACAGCCTCACCCTTCCAAATTGTTGTAAACAACATTTTAGGTGTGAAAAATACATACCAATAACTTGGTGTGCATTACATCTGCAAAGCATTGTTCATTCGCTGAAGCTTCAGATGTTCTTGCTGGAATTTCTGGAATTATTTTTTTAAAAATACATTTTCATACATACACAGAACATGCAAATCAACATGACGTATGTTTCCTCATAGAGGATTGGAAGCTGAACCATTTTTTGTTATTGTTCAGCAACTCATGAAAATGTATTTTACAAAATGACCTGTAAAGGAGGGACAAGGCACTGGTGACCCCTGTGTCCATCAGGGGGGTCAATGTGGACACTGTGGAGAACTACAAATATCTAGGAGTTGACATTGACAACTAACTAGACTGGGCTAAGAAGACTGACGCCCTCTACAGGAAGGACCAAAGTCGTCTCTATTTTCTAAGGTCCTTCAATAACTGCCAGACTATGCTCAGGATCTTCTATGAGTCTGTGGTGGCAAGTGCAAGTGCATGCTGGGACAGGCTGAGAGTGGCAGACACCAACAGACTAAACAAACTGATCCAAAAGGCCAGTGATGATGTGGGTGTGGAGGTAGACTCACTGAGGCAGTGTCAGAGGGGAGGATGCTGTATAAGCTGCATGCCATTACGGATAATGGCTCCCACTCACAGGAGCACATTCAGTGCAAGACTCATCACCAAAATGCACCAAAGAGCACCACAGGTCATTCCTACCTGTGACCATCAAACTCTAACTCCTCCCTCAATGTGTGACACTGTGGTTCATCAGAAAAATACTCAAATTATACTGTTCATATGTGCAATAATACTGGTAATGCAATTCATTGAAATATGTGCATTAAATCAGTGGTACAATCATTTCAACACATTACACATTATTTCACACATGGTG
The DNA here is from genome assembly GCF_030463535.1 of Salminus brasiliensis. Lineage (NCBI taxonomy): Eukaryota > Metazoa > Chordata > Actinopteri > Characiformes > Bryconidae > Salminus > Salminus brasiliensis. Next base: position 9,639,385 of record NC_132881.1, on the reverse strand, counting down.
ATTTAGATCAGAAAGGGCTGATTACCCAGACATGGATTGATCATAATCCCAGACACTAACTAGCTTTTTTCCAGTGGTGATCTTCTTTTAGTCAAGGACTAGGTTTAATGCAAGTCTGGGAAACCAGCTCAGATAGTTCTAACATTCAGATGATTAACCTCAAATAATCAAATTAGCCCATTTTCACAAAACCCATCATTAACTCACCTGTCCACGTGTCGACCTGGTCCCTGCAAGAGGCAGAGAAAGATAATGAGAATCAATGATGAATAGATGTTCAAAGCTGTAAAAAAGAGAAAGATCATAATTACACACAATTAGATCCAGTGTGAAATCAGTTAGTACAGCATACGAGATCTCAACCACAGAAAAACACCAGCTGCTTTATCTAGCAAGCGCTCCTCATTAGCCACCTAGCGCTAGCTAGCTAATGTACGAGCTCAGCTGACACCTCACTCTACACTAATGAATGAGCAGACAGTGTCTCCCGTTCCCTTATCTTCGTATAAGCTTTTGGTCAAAGATATGTTAAAAGAACCTCTAATTTAACCACCAAACTATATGAGAATGTCCACAACTACAGCTCGCTGTGTACCTGATGCTATGTTAGAGGCTGCATTAGCCTAGCCACCTAGCTAGCTGTTACCTACTAGCTAGATAAATCACCCTTAATCAGTAGAAAGTACCCAGTTCCCCTATATCTTAAACCTAAAAAGTGGTCAGAGGTACGTATATCCCATGAGACCAGGCTGATTATTTCACTTATCAATTAAAAACAATAAAGATAGATATATACAGGCAGATAGATATATAGATCTATAGATAGATATATTGGCATAACATATAAAATCATGAAATGTAATATATAGTAACAGTAAATTACTATTAGGCCCATATTTGAAGACAGATTTTGGATTACTGAAAGAACCCTGTTGATGACAGGAGTGATTTTAATGTGTTCAGGTGTTGGTGCAGGTGTGTATACATGAGTAAACTCAGGTGAGCACCAGTTCACAAATGCATCTTTCAAAAGTCAGAGAAACAGCTGCTGCTGGAACTTTAGAACTGTGTCTTTATGATGTAAGAATGTTCTATTATCAATCATTCCATTAAACTCCCAGTCGCTCCTCTGATCCTCCAGCTGCAGACATGTAACCAGCACCCTCTCCACACATCAGGACAGCAAATGTAGGACAAACAGTCTTTTCATTATTCCTGCCCGCCGTGGCGGTGTGCTTTAGCCTTGAGGTTGCTGAACTGACTGGGTTTTTAAAGTCTGCTGCTGATGTGTTTTAATTTTAACTGGGTAAAAGTTGTAATGTTGAGAAGCTGATGATGTTTTTGGGATGGTGGACAGACTATTAAGGTTTGCAAGTGGTGAAGAATTTAATCTATTGATCTATGTAGGATTAGACAGGTAGAAAAATGGTAGTAAAAAACAGTTACAAATAAAGATAGACAAAAGACAGACAGAAGAAGTAAACATACAGACTAAAATGTACATAGATAGATAAAGAGAGAGAGAGAGAGAGAGAGAGCTGAACTACAGATGGACTAAAGATGCTTGAAATAAAAAAAAGAAACATCCTGACTGTTCTACAATTTATTTAATACAGTCATTTATCTAACTGTCCTAAAAATTCTCCAAATGGATAAAAAAAATGACGAGTTAACAGATACATAGCTAGCTAGAGAGATAAATAGACAGATAAATAGTTACAAAGATGAATGTTTTCTACTCTCAGTATAAGAGGTAAGGGCTAATTTAATTTTAAAAATTCTTCAAATTTTTTCCATTTACATGATAAACAGCATTATCTGATTTCTTTTTTTTTTCATTACAGGAACCTGTGTTTGAAATGAAACAAAGAAACAACCTGACTGTCCTACAAATTCTCCAAATGGATAAAAAGAAAAATAATTTTTAAAAAAATTACAGGTTTACAGACACATAGCTAGCTAGCTAGATAAATTGACAGATAAATAGTCAGATAGATAAATTTCTCCGAGTTTTCTACTCTCAGTATAAGAGGTAAGGGGTAATTTAATTAAAATAATTCTTAATATTTGTCTATTTACATGATATACAGCATTAACTTATTCCCTCTTTTTTTATTACAGGAACCTGTGTTTGAAATGAAACAAATACCCTAACTGTCCTACAATTTTACCAACTGGATAAAAAAACAATGACGGGTTATTTGACACATAGCTAGCTACCTAGATAAATACACATATAAATAGTTAGACAGATGAATTTCTCTGAATTTTGTGCTCTCAGTATAAGAGGTAAGGGGTCATTTAATTATATTAATTCTTTATATTTTTCCATTTACATGATAAACAGCATTATCTGATTTCTTTTTTTTTACATTACAGGAACCTGTGTTTGAAATGAAACAAAGAAAAACAACCTGACTGTCCTACAAATTCTACAAATGGAGAAAAAAAGAAAAAAAAAAAGAAAAAAAAAAAAACAAATGACGGGTTTATAGACACATAGCTAGCTAGCTAGATAAATGGACAGATAAATAGTTAGATAGATGAATTTCTCTGAGTTTTCTACTCTCAGTATAAGAGGTAAGGGGTAATTTAATTTAAATAACCCTTAATATTTTTCTATTTACATGATAAACAGCATTAACTGATTCCCTCTTTTTTATTACAGGAACCTGTGTTTGAAATGAAACAAAGACAAACACCCTGACTGTCCTACAATTTCACCAACTGGATAAAAACAATGACGGGTTATTTGACACATAGCTAGCTACCTAGATAAATAGACAGATAAATAGTTAGATAGATGAATTTCTCCGAATTTTGTGCTCTCAGTATAAGAGGTAAGGGGTCATTTAATTATATTAGTTCTTTATATTTTTCCATTTACATGATAAACAGCATTATCTGATTTCTTTTTTTTTACATTACAGGAACCTGTGTTTGAAATGAAACAAAGAAAAACAACCTGACTGTCCTACAAATTCTACAAATGGAGAAAAAAAGAAAAAAAAAAAGAAAAAAAAAAAAACAAATGACGGGTTTATAGACACATAGCTAGCTAGCTAGATAAATGGACAGATAAATAGTTAGATAGATGAATTTCTCTGAGTTTTCTACTCTCAGTATAAGAGGTAAGGGGTAATTTAATTTAAATAACCCTTAATATTTTTCTATTTACATGATAAACAGCATTAACTGATTCCCTCTTTTTTATTACAGGAACCTGTGTTTGAAATGAAACAAAGACAAACACCCTGACTGTCCTACAATTTCACCAACTGGATAAAAACAATGACGGGTTATTTGACACATAGCTAGCTACCTAGATAAATAGACAGATAAATAGTTAGATAGATGAATTTCTCCGAATTTTGTGCTCTCAGTATAAGAGGTAAGGGGTCATTTAATTATATTAGTTCTTTATATTTTTCTATTTGCATGATAAACAGCATTATCTGATTTCTGTTTTTCATTACAGGAACCTGTGTTTGAAATGAAACAAAGACAAACACCCTGACTGTCCAATAATTTCACCAACTAGATAAAAACAATGACTGGTTAAAATACACATAGCTAGCTACCTAGTTAATAGACAGATAAATAGTTAGATAGATGAATTTCTTTGAGTTTTGTGCTCTCAGTATAAGAGGTAAGGGGTCATTTAATTCAAGTTATTCTTTATATTTTTCAATTTGCATAATAAACAACATTATCTCATCTCCTTTTTTCATTACAGGAACCTGTGTTTGAAATGAAACAAAGACAAACACCCTGACTGTCCTACAATTTCACAAACTGGATAAAAAAATTTACAGGTTAAAATACACATAGCTCTCTATCTAGATGAATTAACAGATAAATAGTTAGATAAATGAATTTCTCCAAATTTTGAGCTCTCAGTATAAGAGGTAAGGGGTAATTTAATTGAAGTTATTCTTTATATTTTTCTATTTACATGATAAACAGCATTGTGATTTTTCTTTCATTACAGGAACGTGTGTTTGAAATGAAACAAAGACAAACACCCTGACTGTCCTACAAATTCTCCAAATGAATAAAATAAAATGATGGGTTATAGACACATAGCTAGCTGGCTAAACAGACAGATAAATAGTTAGACAGGTGAATTTCTCAGAAGTTTGTGCTCTCAGTATAAGAGGTAAGAGATCATTCAATTTAAATAATTCTTAATATTTGTCTATTTACATGATATAAAGCATTAACTGATTTCTTTTTTTTATTACAGGAACCTGTGTTGATAATGAAACAAAGACAAACAACCTGATTGTCCTAAAATTTCACCAACTGGATAGAAAAAATGAAGGGGTAATAGATAAATAGCTAGCTAGCTAGATACAAAGACAGATAAATAGTTAGATAGATGAATTTCTCTGAGTTTTCTACTCTCAGTATAAGAGGTAAGGGGTAATTTAATTTAAATAACCCTTAATATTTTTCTATTTACATGATAAACAGCATTATCTGATTCCCTCTTTTTTATTACAGAAACCTGTGTTTGAAATGAAACAACAACAAACACCCTAACCGTCCTACAACTTCACCAACTGGATAAAAACAACGACGGGTTATTTGACACATAGCTAGCTAGCTAGATAAATAGACAGATAAATAGTTAGACAGATGAATTTCTCCGAATTTTGTGCTCTCAGTATAAGAGGTAAGGGGTCATTTAATTATATTAATTCTTTATATTTTTCTATTTGCATGATAAACAGCATTATCTGATTTCTGTTTTTCATTACAGGAACCTGTGTTTGAAATGAAACAAAGACAAACAACCTGCCTGTCCTACAAATTCTCCAAATGAATAAAATAAAATGATGGGTTATAGACACATAGCTAGCTGGCTAAACATACAGATAAATAGTTAGATAGATGAATTTCTCCGAATTTTGTGCTCTCAGTATAAGAGGTAAGAGATCATTCAATTTAAATAATCCTTATTATTTTTCTATTTACATGATATACAGCATTAATGGATTCAGTCTTTTTTATTACAGGAACCTGTGTTTAAAATGAAACAAAGACAAACATCATGACTGTCCTACTATTTCACTAACTGGATAGAAAAAATGAAGAGTTAATAGACAAATAGCTAGCTATCTAAATAAATTGACAGATAAAGAGTTAGATAGATGAATTTCTCCGAGTGTTCTGCTCTCAGTATAAGAGGTAAGAGGTCATTCAATTAAAATCATTCTTAATATTTTTCTATTTACATGATAAACAGCATTAACTGATTCCCTCTTTTTTATTACAGGAACCTGTGTTTGAAATAAAACAAACACCCTAACTGTCCTACAATTTCACCAACTGGATAAAAACAATGACGGGTTATTTGACACACAGCTAGCAACCTAGATAAATAGACAGATAAATAGTTAGATAGATGAATTTCTCCGAATTTTGTGCTCTCAGTATAAGAGGTAAGGGGGTCATTTAATTATATTAATTCTTTATATTTTTCTATTTGCATGATAAACAGCATTATCTGATTTCTGTTTTTCATTACAGGAACCTGTGTTTGAAATGAAACAAAGACAAACAACCTGCCTGTCCTACAAATTCTCCAAATGAATAAAATAAAATGATGGGTTATAGACACATAGCTAGCTGGCTAAACATACAGATAAATAGTTAGATAGATGAATTTCTCCGAATTTTGTGCTCTCAGTATAAGACGTAAGAGATCATTCAATTTAAATAATCCTTATTATTTTTCTATTTCCATGATAAACAGCATTATCTGATTTCTGTTGTTCATTACAGGAACCTGTGTTTGAAATTAAACAAAGACAAACAACCTGTTTGTCCAATAATTTCACCAACTAGATAAAAACAATGACTGGTTAAAATACACATAGCTAGCTAGCTAGATAAATTATCAGATAAATAGTTCGATAGATGAATTTCTCTGAATTCTGATTCCTTTATTCTGAATTCCCGAATTCTGATTCCTGAATTTCTCTAAATTCTGACTGTCCAATATTTGATTCCTTTATTTTTCATTACAGGAACCGGTGTTTGAAATGAAACAAAGACAAACACCCTGACTGTCCAATAATTTCACCAACTAGATAAAAACAATGATGGGTTAATTGAAACATAGCTAGCTTGATAAATACACAGATAAATAGTTAAAATAGATGAAATTCTCTGAGTTTTCTGCTCTCAGTATAAGAGGTAAGAGGTAACCGAATTGAATAAATTCTTTTAATAATAAATCCTTATTATTTTTCTATTTACATGATAAACAACATTATCTGATTTCTTTTTTTCATTATAGGAACCTGTGTTTGAAATGAAACAAAGACAAACACCCTAATTGTCCTACAAATTCTCCAAATGGATAAAAATTGATGTGTTAAAAGACACACAGCTAGCTAGCTAGATAAATAGACAGATAAACAGTTAGATGACATTTTCTGAGTTTTCTGCTCTCAGTATAAGAGACCAGGTCAATTGGGTCAGGCTAAAACACACAGCAGATTCGCAAGTCGATTTTACTGGCCAAGTCAGCTGCTAGATATAGCTGAATTTTGTAATGTCTGTCCAGAGTGTCAGTTAACAGCATCTGAGAAAAAGTCAGACAGGGTGCCATTAATAAGTCTGAGTTATTGACATGCCATTTTCACGGATTGCCACGGATATAATACGCCCTTTACCAAGAGGCCGGGGAGGAAATCGCCATATTTTAGTAATCTGGGTCTATGCTACCCGGAAGCATTTGCTCTGAGAAAGACTGAAAAGCTAAACATCCTGTCCTACGTTCTCAAGATGAGGGACAAGCTGAGGGAGCTGAAGGAAAGGATACCAGCTGGGCTGTTTAAAGAACAACCAGGACAGACAAGCCTCATGCAGCACATTATCTGGTACTGGTATCTGGTATCTGTCACTGGTAGCTGACTCATCACCAGCCCATACACAGCAGAGACTTGTGACTATGTGACATGTTAACTACCTGGTGATTCTGGGGGAATGAGGGTGCTGCAATTTCACCAACTGGATAAAAACAATGCTGGGTGGACAGACACATAGCTAGCTAGCTAGATAAATAGATAGATAGTTGTATAGATGAATTCTTCTGAATTTTCTGCTCTTAGTATAAGAGGCAAGGGGTCATTTAATTCAAATAATTATTTACATTTTTCTATTTAAACAATAAACAGCATTTTCTGCTTTTCTCTTTCATTACAGAAACCTGTTTCTGAAATAAAACAAAGAGAAATGTCCTGACTGTCCTACAACTTCTTCAGTTGGATCAGATCTGTCTAGTTAGGTAGATAGACAGATACGTAGCACGCATAAATGTAACACAGGAGCTACGTTAGCTAACTCAGTGTCTACACCAACCGTTACACCACAACAGGCATTTCTATTGAGGGACAGATCAACCATAGGTTGGGATTCTTCAGGGGTTTGGACCAGGGTTGATATCTCACTAGGTACTCTAAGGAGAGCTTGGACAGAGATGTGACGGACCAGTGAGTACAGGGTTAAAGATACACTCATATATTTATTCACAGAAATGATGTGACCTTCTTCTTATGTGTGTGTGTGAATAGTTGTGAGTGGCTAATAGGAAAGAAAAAACATATAAAAATGGAGTAGGAGTTATAAATGAGTTATAAGAGGAAACTGTAGATCAATGAGGCTCTATAAAAGAATAAATTAACGGTACTGGAAAAATGCATAAGTTCAGATTTAACAACAAAACCCAACACACATAAGACCCTCAACAAAAGATTAAATGGTAGTAAAATAATAAACTTCAGAGGCAAGAATTCGTGAGATATTTTACTCAACTTTAACAATATAACAGTCCTTTAAGTCTGAAATGTGAACCAACAGTTTTTTCCTTTTGTTATAATCAAAGTTCCTTTCTGGAGTAATATCGTCTCAAAGTGTCAGAAAAGTGTGTTTAAATCTTCACTACCCGGAGAGACTAAGACTGTGTGTGTGTGTGTGTGTGTGTGTGTGTGTGTGTGTGTGTGTGTGTGTGTGTGCTCCCGCTACTGACGTCACTCGCGCAGTACTCTGGGAAGTGTAGTCTCGCCATCTTGGACAAATTCGCTCGCTTTTCCCGTCAACAAAACAACCTGTACGATACAGCACTAAGTTCAGCAAGACTGTACGACAAGCATATTTATCTCAGCATGTCTCTGAGTCCGTAAACAGCAGGATTTAACACTTAACATCGTAGATTTACACTTAAACAAGATGCTAATCCCGCTAGCCTCTGCCTGTTAGCCTACAGCTTAGCAGCTGAAACGAACTAGCCGAGGTCTGTCTCCCACATTTATACTCCGGCTGTTTAATAATCTTTTAACTCCCTTATCAACACTTTCAACATCTTATCACTTGGAAATCTACACTTACTAACTCATAATCCCTCCTTAAACAGCCCTGTCTGAACACCGGTGTTTCTCTTCACAACTGAACAGAAACTGATGAGAGTTTATCAAACTCAGGACTAAAGAACACTGAAAAAACGAGGAATGGGGGATTTTATATCCCCTCTGGACCCTTAATCGGAACAAAACTTCATTATCGATGTCCTCCAAAATGATGGAGGTCATAATCATTGATCATACGATCAGTTTCTAACGTAATTACTGCGACAGGTCTGTTTATAACTGCTGCTGATCTACTTGTGAACGTCTGATATTTGGCAGCATGGAGGTTCAGGTAAACATAACGCTACCAGTTCTCCACATTGGTAGTTATCAATAAAGAAAAGCCAGTTCACTTCAACAGCTCTCACTGCCCTAAACTCCTCCTGAAAAACTCCCCCTCCTCTGACTGGAGCTTGGTGTGATTGTTAGAGCTGTATCACTCTTCACTGATCTGACCTTCTCTGACCTCTTTAAACTCTGCAGGTCTGTCAGAAAGAGGCTGTGCTCAGTTGGAGGCGTTGGCTCCATTGGTCTGTACAGGTTTAAAGCAAATAAACAGCATGATCTGATTTCCCCTTTCATTACAGGAACCTCTGTTTGAAATACGAGAGTAAATGCAAGCTATATTAATGTGACGTATCTCTTATAGCAGTCTGGCAGCTGGAGTGCGGGAATCCATGTACCCTAAAAGACCAAGGTAAGCATCATACTAACCTATTAACGCCAATCAGGCAATTGGTCACAGATTTATTTTATTATTTTTCTCTGGAGTCTTTCCTGAATCATCACAAGGCAAGAATGCTCCCTGGAAAGGGTGCTACTGCACCTAGAGACACACACCTACAGGCAAGTAAGCACAGCCAATTCACCTACCATGTGGAGGTGGGAGGAAGCTCACTTGGACACAGGATGAACACACCAAACTTCTCACAATGACCAGAGCCAGGGTTAAAGCCACAACCTGGAGCCCCTGGAGCTGTGCCACCCACACCCTGCACCACTGCCATGCTGCACTAACGCTAAAGCACATTAGATTCAGATGAGTTAAACCAGACATCCAGGGAAAGGAAAACTGCCTCTCACAAAGATGAGTCTATCCCAGAACTTTCCAGTCGTCAGACACACTCTGATACTGCTCAACATTCTCTGCTCTCCATAAAATCCTCTCAGAACTAACTCTGTCTTTTTACCTTCTCCGAGTAAATGGCCACGCAGCCCAACCTGCTGGAAGATTCCCACTGAGGTCCCCTCTACCTGTGTCAGACCAGCTGCCACCTACCAGTCCGACCAGCAGGCCCCCCACCACCACCACCCATACTAGCCCACCAGAACACCAGAATACACTAGAGATTATTCAAAAACACTGTAACACCTTCACTTCTTTTGAGATTCTCTACATCAATATTTCAGATCCAGCCACAAATAAAAATGCATTCACACTGATTAATATTTATAGGCCTCCAGGGCCCTATTCTGAATTTTTTAAAGAATTTAGTAATTTTGCTGCAGACTTGGCAGTGTGCAGCGACAAAGTTATAATAGTAGGAGACTTTAATATTCACTTTGAAAAAGCAGACGATCCATTAACAAAGGCGTTTGTATCAATCTTGATCCTAGCGTATTATCTAATTATAGACCCATCTCCAACTTAACATTCGTATCTAAGATATTAGAAAAAGCTGTGGCCCAACAACTCTGCTTATACCTGAGTAAAAATTACATGTATGAGAAATTCCAATCTGGATTTAGACCAAATCACAGCACAGAGACAGCCCTAGTGAAGATTACAAATGATCTCCTTCTTGCCTCTGATCAAGGCTACGTATCTTTATTAGTCCTACTAGACCTTAGTGCAGCCTTTGATACAATAGATCATACTATATTACTAGAAAGATTAGAGAAAATGGTTGGAATCACAGGGACAGCCCTATCATGGTTCCAATCATATCTAACGGGACGCTATCAATTCGTAAAGATAAAAGATTTATCTTCAAATTACACAGAAGTAAGATATGGAGTTCCACAAGGCTCAATTTTAGGACCACTATTATTTACATTATACATGTTACTACTGGGCTCAGTTATAAGCAGACATGGCATTAATTTCCATTTCTATGCAGATGACACACAGCTCTATATATCAGCCAAACCTGACGATAAATTTAGACTACAGAAAATGGAGGACTGTGTAAAGGATATAAAACTCTGGATGTCACATAACTTCCTTCTTCTTAACAGTGACAAAACCGAGGTTCTCCTTTTAGGTCCAAAAGATTCTAGAAATAAACTATCTGACTTAATGTTAGACTTGGCCGATGCTTCCATCATTCCTGGTTTAGCAGCTAAAAATCTTGGGGTCACATTTGACTCAGATTTATCATTTGAGCAACATATAGCTAATATTAGTAGAACAGCCTTTATGCAGCTTAGGAACATCTCCAAACTAAGAAACTCCTTATCACTACAAGACGCAGAAAAGCTAGTACATGCTTTTATTACCTCAAGGCTAGATTACTGTAATGCACTACTGTCAGGTTGTTCCAGCAGGAACCTCAATAAACTTTAGCTGGTTGTGGTGTCTAGAGAACCACTAGGTGGAGCTCAGTGAGTAAAGGGAGAGAGAGAAGAGGAGGAGAAGAGAGGTAGCAGGTGGAGAGTGAACTGGTTCTGCTGTTACATTACAGAGTTGACTACTTTTGTTCCACATCGCTGCCCAGCCTATTTATTTAAGGGGTGACACAACACTGGTGCAAAATGCTACAGCCAGGGTCCTTACTAAAACTAGAATATTTGACCATATCAGTCCAGTTCTATCAGCACTTCATTGGCTCCCAGTTAAATTCCGTATCGAATACAAAATTCTTCTATAAACATATAAGGCCCTACATGGCCTCGCTCCTGAATACCTGCGGGATCTTATTGTATACTACGAACCATCAAGACTACTTAGATCTCAGGGTGCTGGCCTCTTACTCGTGCCCAAAATTCAGAAAACCTCAGCAGGGGGAAGAGCCTTTTCTTATAAAGCCCCCCAACTCTGGAATAACCTTCCAGATAATGTTCGGGACTCAGACACAGTCTCAATCTTTAAATCTAAGCTGAAAACGTATATGTTTAGTTTAGCTTTTGGTAATTAATGTTTCTTAGATAAGGGCTGCAGGTCCAGGGAATTGTAGGGAATTGTAGGGAACTGTAGTACACTGAGATGCTGGAGCTGTCGTCTCGCAGCTTACAAGCGATCACTCAGGTTTGTTGACGGTGGAGCAGATAGATGCTGGTGTTTTCAGGGTGCTCCCGTGTCCGTGTTACCTTCTGGCTCTCTCCTTTTAAGTAGGCTGTTATAATCAGACCTGCTGGAGTCTTCAGACACACTCTGATGCGGATGCTCAACATTCTCTGCCCTCCATAAAATTCCTCTCAGAACTAACTTTCTCTTTCTCTTTTTACCTTCTCAGAGTAAATGGCCACCCAGCCCGACTTGCTGGAAGATTGCCCGCTGAGGTCCCCTCTACCTGCGTCAAACCAGCTGCCACCTACCAGTCCGGCCAGCGGGCCCCCCCACCCGCCACCACCCATGGCGGACCGGCGGCTCTCCCGCCTGCCGCTGCTGCCTGTTTGGTGGCCGTGTTGAAACCTAGATGGACTCGTGGCTGTCTGCCACTATTAATATCACCACTATTAACTTTCTGTTGTACCTGCTTTGGTAATTTTTATCATTAATGTTTAAATAGTTCTGACCAAAGGAGGATGGGTCCCCCTTGTGAGTCTTGGTTCCTCCCAAGGTTTCTTCCTCCAGCTCTGAGGGAGTTTTTCCTTGCTACTGTCGCCGTTGGCTTGCTCACGGGGGGTCTTTGATCCTTCATGTTATTTCTTCTTTCTTCTCTGTCTCTTTCCTTTATTAAGTACTAATTATGTTAAGCTGCTTTGTGACGACAACAGTTGTAAAAAGCGCTATACAAATAAATCTGACTTGACTTGACAGTGACTGAATGTGTGTAATTTAGCTTCAGTACACCACCTCAGGGGATCTGAAATCAAGTAGTCACACAAATGAGCGGCCTTGGCATCGCCTTCCACACTTTCAGCTTCCTCTGGTTTTTCTGTTCTTTCTGTCATTAGCAGTGCAAGCTGTTGTAGGAACCCGTGTGATGAGTATCACAGATCTGCTCCTCAAGGGTTGTTTTAACAACAGCAAGATTTATTTCCTACAGAAATGGTACATTTATCTTCTGAGGTGTATTTTTATTAAATTAGACTAATTATTGTAACTGTGCGTAATTATGAAATATACATATTTTAGTTTCAGGATTCGAGGAATCGTTCCTCTGCAGGTCAGTACGGCCTCAGGAGGAAACTAGTACCTACTACATGGCTGAAGTACTTGGAGGAAGTGTCTTCAGCTAAAAGTAGACCTTCTAAGCCCAAAGCTCCAGACATCTCAATACAGGTGTTGAGCTCCAGACTGGTCCACACTTACAGCTGCATCTCCAAGTCTGTAAGTACTCCTCAGCAGGTAAATCACACACCAGCACAACCTAGAAACCCTTCAACCATGATCCTCCTTCATTTAATAGACTCCTCCTTCAGATCAGAGGTAGTAAAGCTCCTCTGTAGATGAAGTGAAGAACATTCAACCACTGCACTTTAATGATCACTTCTCTTGTAAATAAATCTACTTTTTCGTTCAGAACAGATGTTTAATCATGAGCTGCATGAAGAATTGTTCATAAAAATAATGTAAAAATATTTGAAAAATTTGTGTTGTCTAAAACTACTTGCAAACCCTTTCACTTAACCCACACTATATGCCTAAATGTTTGTGGACACCCCTTCTAATGAATGCATTCAGCTACTTTAAATTGCAACCATTGCACATATATGCAAATGCACACACTTTAGTCTTTGTAGAGAAGTAGTGCCAACAGAATAGGACTCTCTGGAGCATTCACCTATTGGCACCATGCTGCCTAATGCCATTCGTGGGGCTGAGAGGTATAAAGCCCCCCAGTATTGAGCTGTGGCACAGTGGAACTGTGGAATGTTCCACTGTGCCACAGCTCAAACACATTCTCTGGAATGATTAATGGTGTTTCATCCAATATTTTTGGAATAAGTTGGGGTGGTGATTATTTAACATCCTGACCTTACCAACGCTCTTCTTGCTGAATGCAATCAAATCCTCACAGCAATGCTCCAAAATCTAGTAAGCTGTCTCCACCCTTCCCTAGACAGTAGAGACAGTCAATCCAATAAAACAGCATCAAGAATAAATGAGCAGGTGTCCCAATACATCTGTCCATATAGTGCATGAATCTCACTTATCCTACACCTCAAACACCTATAAAATAAAGCATAACACTACTCATAAACCTAATTCCAATCCAAGACCTTTAACTAACTTTACCCTGTTGAACATACACTGAGATGGTGATGATGGTGGTGGTACGCTGGATGAAAGCTAGTCTGTGTGTGTGTGTACTCACATTTCACTGATCTGTTGACTGGGTCCCTGCACCTGCCCCGCCACTGTGTGTACTGATTAGCAGGCTGACAAATGATCTGCATCATCTGCAGAATTATCACCATTAACAATATTACCATGATCCAGATTCAGTGGCTGCTTATCTAAATCAAGTCAAGTGACTTTTATTATATAGTATATGATACACAAATTCAAATCCAGAATCTATACACATAAATACACACTATTTGACACTATTCTGCAAGGTCTGGGTGCAACAACTAAGGTTAGTTTTAAATTTAGTTAAATAAAAAAAATTAGTTGATGTCATCACTCATGTTTCTCGCATTAACCAGGAACGGTTTGTGTGGATCACGTTTTCTGTCAATGTAACCATAGTGTATATTTACAGATAAAGCTGCCTAAATACACCAGTAAGTAGGAAATGATGATAGACTAAAATCATTATATGAGAGAACGCTCCCAGCAGGAGAGTGTAAATCACCATGTCAGTGTAAATATAAGCTAATAGAGGTAATAAGAAATCATTTTTATATATTTATATATATTAACACCCAAGTAAATCCTCAGATTCAGAGATATATAGTAATGAAGTAGAACTACTTCAGTACTGTACTTAAGTACTAAAATACTGTATCTGTATCTACTGGAGGATTATTTTATCTCCTACTTCCACTTTTACTTCACTACATATTTTGGATGAGTTTAATACTTTTACGTTAGATGTTTATGTGCTGCAGCTGCAGTGAGGACACTAACGCTAGAGCTCTGCAGTTTATTCCGAGATGGAAGAACCACTAGAAGAAACACCACCTTCCCCACCTTCAAATACTCGTATGTGGCCGAATGGCCAGAGATCTTTTAGCTGTAGTCTAGTTTACAGAGAGTGAAGCTCAGGGTTTTAAGCTGCTCTCCTCACTGCTTTTACAGATGAATCTCTTGTATGTGGCAGGTTGAGTCAGTTCTGTTCAGCTTTCTCTCTTTTGGGCGAGTTTGTTTAGAGAGTTAACTGAAGACTCGTGTTCATGAACTCCGTCTTCTACAGTTCTGTCCTTCTACTACAGCCGAGGAACTGTGACAGTCCTTAAGTCTGAGCATTTGAAATAATAGAAACACTGATACTCAGACTTTTGACTGCTTTCTGTAAGAACTACAGAACACAATACTGTACTTTTACTTTCAGTACTTAAGTAACTGCATGCAATACTTAAGTACTTCCACTTAAGTCTGGAGCTTAAAGACACTTCTACTCAAGTCACTTTTTTGATAGAGAACTTGTACTTTTACTCAAGTCTGGGTCTCTAGTACTTTCTACATGTCTGCTGAGATTGTATTTTGCACGTGAGAAAAACAGATTTATCATAAAAAACACATGAAAGCATTTGTTGGTGGGTTGTGGGTCCGCGCTTGCGCAGATCACATTTGGATGGGTAGAAATCGGCAGAACACCAGTCTTCTGCGGCACGGCTGAGGAGAGGTGCGTACAGCTTGAGCTCTAGTTCTTAAACTGTTTAAAGAGTTAAAACTCATGATATGCTTAAAAGAAGAGGAAGCTTTAGTGAAAGCAGACTCGTTTAGCATTGATTACGAAGTGAGTATCGGTTGAATGCAGTGGATTAAGGTTTGGCCTCTATACAACCTTAACATCTTGTACAGAAATGGTAAATTTATATGTAAAAATTTTTAAATATTTTAAACTGTGCAAAATAATTAATAATAATAATTAAACATTCGTATTTTAGTTTCAGAATTCAAGGAATCATTCCTCTGCAGACCAGTACGGCTTCAGAAGGACACTAGTACCTACAAAACGGCTGACTTGGAGGAAATGTCTGCATTAGAGCTGCTACATCGAATCTATAAAATTGATAATAATCGATTATTAAAAGTGTTGGCAACGAATTTCATTATGGATTTGTTGTGTCGCACGATGTGTGCGTTACTCGCCTTGTCATATCAGGTCATATCCGCTTACGTTACCTGCGGCGCTTTGTCTACTCTGGAAAAATTAATAAATAAGAGGGAGATGAACGAAGCGAGTCAGAGCGGAGACGTAATCTTTAAAATAAATTTAACATCAAGAAGTAAATATATTCCAAAAAATGAAACATGAATGACACAGAAAAGAAGTTCAGCTTAAATCCTCACCAATGTGGGAGCACAGTCACTACAATAACCCCAGTTAGTTCTGTTTTGAAGTGAGGAAACATAACGGTGCACTCACACTATGTGAACCGGTGTAACACGGCACATGCTGTTTTTTGCTTAACTGGACAATGACAGTGATAGAGTGTGTAAGTGTGTGTGTGTTACTTTTATTATCTGTGTAATTCGCTTAAGCAGTGTTTAAATGTGCTTTATTAAAACATGTAACTTGAACACAATGGTAGTAAATAATGATTAAGCTTCAAGTTTTAAGTCTGAGTTTAAAAAAACAACAACATACAAACTAAAGGCAATTCATCCTGTCTCACGCCTCACTCCAATACAGTGCAGTGTTTGCATCAGCAATGCACTTATTGTTCTTTATTATTTCATTTATTTTATTTTTTATTTATTTAATTAATTTAATAATGTAATCTATTATTATTGAATTATTGTGTACACTTATTTGCTCTGTTATTCAATGTTCTATTTTTAAATAAAGACATGGAAATGAATTTTTTTCGACAGATTAATTGATTTTGATATTAAAATAATCGTTAGTTGCAGCCCTAGTCTGCATCTCCACATCTATCAGTACTCCTCAGCAGGTAAACCACACACCAGCTCAACCTAGAAACCCCTCATCTATGATCCTCCCTCATTTAATATACTCCTCCTTCAGAGCAGAGGTAGTAAAGCTCCTCTGTAGATGTAGATTTAGGTCAAAAAACAACCAGTTTAAGAAACATATCAGGAACAATCATACATGACTCAACTGAAGATGTTCAGAAATCAGGTTCTGAATCTTCTTGTTGTGCTTCTTGATTCAGACTGCCTTCAGAACACCCACTGCTCCTGATTCAGTCCTAGAGAGGAGCTTCATTGGTGGAGTGCCTCCCTGCTGTTCCATGGCCTCAATATGGATCACTCTCCAGTCCTCCAGTCCTAGGCCGGTAAATCAAGCAGTGTCTAAGTCCAAATATTTGTGGACACCCCTTCTAAACAATGCTTTCAGCTACTTTATGTCCCGCCCTTCAACAAAAACAACCAATCAGGTTGCTGCTTACAGATTAAGTCCCGCTCTCCGGTAACAAGCTAAAGTCTCTCAACTACTTTGTGGCTCTGGCCAGACCCCACAAAATAAAAGTCACTAATACAAACGAATCTGCAACATAAAATACTTTTTGACTGAGAAAAATTACTGTCTTACATTAATTCCCACTTCCACTTTTATTTTGTTGTTCATCCAAAAATGTATATGAAAACTGATTAAGGGAAAACTGATCTATTTTTGTTATATTTTATTGCTGCTACATTACAAATCCTTGGGTTTAAAATTTAAAAGAGAAAAGGTATTGGAGTTTTATTAATCTTTTATATTATATAACTTTTATATTAGCAGGGTAATTCATTAACACAGTAAATTTCTGACTAAGTTATTAATTTTTTATTAACTTAATTGTTACTTAGCAAATACCTTAAACTATCTCAAGCTAAATCAGTTATTTATTTCAATAATTGTCAGATTATTCGATTGTAAAAATAGTTGTTTGTTGCAGCCCTAATCTGCTGCAACCTGAGAAGCTTAAAAATGAATAAAGGTTTTATTTTAATTGAAGTGTTTGTCATTACTGAACAGTATGACTATTACTCCATTGAGTGTCATTTTAGTAAGAGAAGGACATTAATATGTAATGTTTAATATCTCAAGCAAGTTTGTTTATGAACATTAAAGCACGTACATTTACTCATTTAACAACTCTGGTACACTTTTCCTCTTTCCACACAACATGCTCCTCAGCAAAGGTTAATCTAGCCTTTTGATTCTTTCTGCTAATGAGAGGTTTGGTCACTGCAGAGTGGGATTTCAGTCCAAATGCTTGTAAACGTTGAACTGGTGAGCAATTCCAGCTGCAGTGTTGAACCGATTGCCCATGGAGATTCTCCGCATTATCCTGTCCTCTCTTGCATTTGTCTTTCGTGGACGACCAGCCTTCTTGGGGGACTTGAATGAGTTTGTGGTGTTGTAAAGATGCAGTATTCTAGAAATCACAGACTTGGAACGACCAGCTTCTCTTGCTATGGCTGATAGGGTCACCCTTTTGGCCTTCATCTTGACAACCTGCTGACGGAGGGTTTCAGTCACTTTGGAACGGCTTTCCATCTCGCAAAGTCAGTGAAAACAGGAAAGTTATACTGCCAGTTAAATAGGGTTTGTCAGATAATTAAGGAAATTAGCATCACGTGCCAGATTAACACCAACAATTTGCAGGTGTCTGAGAGTGTTCTCTAATTTTGATCAGTGTTCTTTTTCAAATACCTCATTTACGTTTTTATACTGTGCATTAGAATATATGCAACTCATGAAATATGTTTAAAATACTGCTCACTCCTGTTAGGATAAATTCACATAGGACTACATTGTGACCTTGACATTTAGGAAATTGTGTGTTGTTCTCTAATATTAAACTCCAGTGTATAAATCCGCACACAGACTGAGTAGTGACTGTAGAAAGAGACACAGATGTGAAATAAATGCGCACACATTTTTCACATCCCAAAAAGAGAACATGTCCGGTAAAAAGAGGGCGTCTGGTCACCCTGCTTAACGAACCTCTTCGTCTGTCCTGATCATTTATATGATCATTAAATCAGGATTTCTACTGGAGCTTTCCAGCTGCTGGTCTTTTAACACAGGTTTAACTCAGTCTGATATTAAACGGTATATTTGCCATCTGCTGGTCACTTAACCACATTACATCAGCGCTGTATTTTCCCCTCACAGCGTTTATCATTTTTAACATTTTTAAATTATACTGATATTGAATTATTCAATCAATGATTTTACATGAATTTAAATGTATTAACAGTGGTGGCTTTTAACAGATGTTTTTAAATTAAAATTAATTAAATGTAATTAAATTAAATTAAATTAAATTGGTGATTTTTTCGTTGATTGTATCAGAAAAGTGCTGGACACCACCAGGGCGCCAGATAAATTATTAAATGCTGGCACTGAATATACAGTTATAAATAACACGTTTACCAGAAACAGAGATGCTACGACAAACATATGTCTGCCCTTACTGGAGTGACACCCGTGTAATTGGCGCTTTGTCGCCGTCTAGCGGCCAGAATCTGTAACTGACTGTATCAATCATAAAAGAAATGACGAGGCTCGTTTCGTTTGACCCAGTGACTCTGCTGCTGCTGGAGGAACAAGAATTACCAGAGACCCAAAATTGTCATTTATAAATGATTCATCATTTTTATACAGATAACAGCTCTCACTGTAACACAGAACAGAGGAAAACAACTCAACACACTTTTAATCAACAATTATAAGACTTCAGTGGTTTCAGTGGTTAAAAATGTTTGAATGTTTTTTCTGGTCTTTCAGGCAGGAATCATCTTTAATCTTTAATTACTAAAGCAGAAGAAATCCTTACATAAATTAATAAGAAAAAAATGTAACAGCACACACGTCCTGCCCTACAGGAAACAGATGTAGAGCAGAAACCGCTTCCATTCTGGCTGCTGAGTGCTGATTGACTGGTGAACTGAACTGCTTATTGGCTGGTCAGACTCACTGACGTCTTAAATGATGTCTTATAATTGATTAAAATGTGTGTTGAGTTGTTTTATGATGTATTGTGTGGAGAATGTGAGCAGTTTTCTATATCAAAATCATTATTACTTTTGTACAAAAGCTCTGTATGGACCCATTCATTTTGGACTTGTGGTTGAGCGCCCTCTAGGGTCCGAACAAAACGGAAGGCATAATCAAGTGGTTCATCCATTTAGAATAATGTCTAATAGTATAGGTCATATAATGTCCTCAGTAGGGGGGTCTCTGATATTTCTCGTCACTACAAGTTCTCTTGGATTGTATTAGCTAGCATGCTACTGCTTAGCCAGCCGAGTCTCTCCCCCCCCCCCCCCCACCCTTCACAGTGTGTTTTATCTAGTGGTAGTTGTTTTTTATTGCTTTATTATTTTATTTGGATCCCAATTATCTGATGATCTTGCACAAGGTTAGCTCGATAGCGGATAGCAAGTGCACGATAACTAGTGTAAAATTATTGCACATAAAAATGAGTAAAAATGAGACAGTGTCGTATTACAACCTCAAGTACCAATTATCCATTTAACTGGATATATAGGAAGTCAGGAGCACAACCATGAAACAAACACAACGAGATAAAAGAACTTAAAGAGCACAACAACAATAAAATAAAATTAATTAATTCAATAAATAAGTGAACACTACAAACTTCACAACAAAACCACCAAATTATAAATACATGTGAATTATACATTCCACAATGACCCAAAGCTTGTTACTCACTTCGATGTACGATGTTACAGTAAAGAAAAAAAGGAGTTACTACTTTTCATTTACTAATTGATGTACATTGAAACAACTAATCTAAAGAGAACACTGGTCTAAAATATTGTCTCAATAAAACAATGAGATTAAGACTCATTTATAAAAGCATGTAAAGGGGAAGGAAAGAGCAGTGATTCATTTAAACTAGCAGGGGATTCGACTCCTGTAAGGGGAAACACACTACATTAATGCTCTGCAGCTTCCACCAAAACCCCCAGTCAATTACATACATTTACACACCTGTAACCAAAGGTTTAGTGCATCTGCCTTAGAGCTCTGCTCTCTGCTCACTAACCCAGACTCAGTCCCAAACCCCAGGCACTGCTACACGCTGCAGTCAGTAAGAGTTTGCTTTAAAGACAAGTGCATTAGCGAGCAGACTTTACATTTGCTACATGCTAACTTGGACACAAACAGTAGGGACCTGTATCTAGGCCTCACTGTTGCAGACCGGGTTCAATGCCACAAACACCATCCATTTTAAATGAAGCCCTCAAAGCCTCACTAAAACTGCAGTCCAAGCTGCTGCACACTAGAACCAACAGACACCTGCTTTCACACAAGCTGAACAGCAGCAGATACTGTGACTCCGTTACAGCATCAACTACTAAAACCAACACACAGCAAATACCTGCATCTGGCTTCAATGTTGCATACCGGACTCCCTGGCCTGTACAGCAGTTCACTCCTCCACATCCTCCAAACCGTCCGAATGAAGAATTCCAAGCTGTGCTAAACTTTAAGGAGAGCTCTCCTCCTGCTACCTGCACATGTCCCTGGCAACGAACCAAACGAGAATTGGAGCAAACAATTAGAAAGGTGTACTTGCTCTTCTCCTACTGTAATACCCTTAGTATGGGTCACACTAGCTTTACCTGTTAGTATCAGTTTTAAATGCCAGAGTAGCAACAACAGTATTACATCAGTTTAACATGCTAGTGTTTAACATTTGATTAATAAAGATACATTTATATTAAGATAAAAGCAAAACTTTATTTAGAGAAAAACATCTCAGTAATGATCAGTAAATATATTTCCATAAATTTTAATCTGGCATATAAGTATGACAGCTGTGTAAAGATGGGCAATTAATCATGTGGGGGGGGATAAAGGTGTCACGGCACCGGCCCGTCTCACCTACTTACACCTAGAGTCTTTATACAAGGAAGCTGTTACTGACATAATAATCGCTACATGGCGCTTCTTCCACCTGTCATTCAGTTGGGTGTAGGGACTCTCGATATGTCAGGTAAGTATAGACTGTGCTTATAAAAATAATATTATAATTATGTTATTACATAATGAAAATATATATTAGAATAATCCATTTATAATATAATACCAAAAGTATATTTAAATAATTGTTCACTGTTGTCTACAGAATATTGGTTCCTCAAAATACCACTTCCCTTCTATTACCATAAAGGTAACACTAACAAGTGATTGTCATTTTAGTTCATTTAGACTTTCATTTATTGTATTTATTAATTATTATTGTATTTGGTGTATTAGAATGTATTGCTTGTTTTCTAGAAAGAATTCAAAATCCTGTGTGAATAATTCATGAGTACTTTATGGACAATCAATTCTTTAACAGGCTTATTTACCATTTAAGTGGTGAAAAATCCACACAGACACATCAGTGGAACGCACCTCGCACCAGCAGGTGTTACAGTATAAGAGCATCACAAAGACTATAAACCTTTGAGAAACTGCCCTTCTAGAAAAAAAACAGAAAACACCAGCAAACCAGACCAGCATAAACCAGTTTAAACCATTTTAGATGAAGATGTAATCCTCAGTTTGGAAAAGTAGAGATTTTTAACAGGTTTTGGGAGGCATCGTTGGCAGCTGATGATTAATAGCCTTTTATTAAAGATGAATAAAGATGACCTAGGCCCAAATATGTGATGTCATACTTTATTAAAACTACTGTAATAAAAGAAGTGGGAATGTTACTTTTTACCTCTGGAAATAGATGAAAACAGACCACTTTACACAGTAAACCCCAAATCTAAGAATCTCTTTATTTTGCCAACTATTTTACAATTTTACTTGGTGAGAGCAACACAACTATGACATGTAACAAAAAAACAGACCATTAACAAGTGTTATACTAAAAGAGAAAAATACACTTAACAATACATAGAATAAATAATAAGTTAAAAACAGTAACAAAGAGCTGTAAAAAAAATCTGTAATCAGAAATCTGTACTTGTACAGGTATGAATACTGTACATCAATATGTAGCCCGAGTAGACATCTATATACAAACTATTATGTACAGATATGAACCTTATGAAGACAAAACAAATGACAATACATATATAGAAACTTTATGATCACCTATGTGTTACACAGAATCAGACCGATATAAAGCAAAAAAAAACACACAGTTGCAGAAGGACAGACCCTTGTTTGCCACATCTACCATCACGATGGGGTCCTGAAAACCTATAAGACAAAAAAAGGAAAGCCGACAAGTTTTGAAATGGAACGGTCACTAACCTTTCACACTTGCAGAAAGATAGATAGCGAGTCACACACACAGTTGCACATAGACAGACCCTTGTCCACCAGATCCACCATCAGAACCTGTAGGACAAAAAAAAGAAAGTCAATACATGTATAGAAACTGAATGATCACCTACCTGTTAGACAGTTGCAGACAGATAGACAGTGAGCCATACACAGATGCAGATGGACAGACTGTGGTGGCTGGATGCATGGTCAGGGAGGGAGGGGCTCATGGGGTCATGAACCTGTAAGACAAAAAAAGAAAATACATGTATAGAAACTGAATGATCACCTACCTCTTACACACTTGCAGACAGATAGATAGCGAGCCACACACAGGTGACTTGAAGGAAAGATCCACCATCAGGAAGGGGGGAGCATTGGGTCTTGAAAGCACGTAAGACAACAAAAAGGCAATACATGTGTAAAAAACTGAACAATCACTTACCTGTCACAGAGTTGCAGAATGATGGACAGCGAACCACACACAGTTGCAGATGAAAATATATTTGTAAGAAGGATACACCTTCAGGGAGAAGAAGAGGTTGATTGACTTGTTGAGAACCTGTAACACAAAAAAGTCAATACATGTATAGAAACTGAATGATCATCCACCTGTTACACACTTGCAGACAGATAGTAGCGAGTCACACACAGTTGCCGATGCACAGACCCTTAAAGGACAGATCCACCATCAGGAAGGGTGGAGCCATTGATCTTGAAAGCCTGTAAGACAACAAAAAGTCAATACATGTATAGAAACTGAATGACCACCTACCTGTTACACACTTGCAAACAGATAGATAGCGAGCCACACACACAGTTGCAATGGACAGACCCTTGTTGGCTGTATGCACCATCAGAATGGAGGGAGCCATTGGTCCTGAAAGCCTGTAAGACAACAAAAAGGCAATACATTTAATGGGGCCTTTAAGGGCTATGATTAAAGATACTGGAAATGCCAAACTCCACTGTAATCTTTCCTGGACACAAGAGGGTCTTTTAGCATTTGAGACAGTGAAACAGAGGTTACAAGAAGCTCCAGCATTGGCGTTTCCAGATTACTCCAAGAATTTCTAACTGTATGTGTCTACTTCTACTGGAGGTAAAAATGCATGTGCAGTCCTCTGTCAAGCGACAGGTACAGGAACAAGTCCACAGCCTGTTTTTATATTATTCCACAGCTTATTCAGAAGTTGAGTTGGGACTGCCATTGTGTTATAGAGCTATGGTAGGAGTTTATCTAATGTATGACAAAGCATCAGCAATCACGATGGGTTATCCAGTAACAATTCTTACCCATCATAGCCTTAGAAACCTACTGAACCATGGCAAATATACACTGACTATGCCAAGGCTTAGAGATTATTATAGGCTTTTAGAGCAGGAAGATGTCACCCTAGTAAGGTGTGCCACAGTGAATCCAGCTGAAACTTTGCCAACTCCAGAAGATGGTGAGCCACATGATTGTGTGCAAGAAGCTGAGAAATACTCAAGGCTTAGGTCAGATTTAAAAGCCCTCCCACTGGAGAAGGCAGACCTGGCATATTGGACTGATGGGTCCTGCTATAGGAGAAGAGACAAATTGTGTGCGGGTTATGCAGTAGTAAAAGCCCAAGGAGAAAACTTTGTGGTTGAGAAGGCTGCAGTCATACCACAGCCGGCTTCAGCACAACTTGCTGAACTTGTAGGGTTGACAGAAGCATGTTTTTTGGCAGAAGGCAAGTGAGTGACTATCTACACTGATTCTGCCTATGCACATAGTGTGTCACCTGTTTGGGGCAGTATGGAAGAACCAAGGGTTTAAGAAAACAGATAGTTCCCATATACAGCATCATGAGCAAATAATGAAATTGTTACATGCCATGATGAAACCCAAAGAAATTGCTATTGCTAAATGTGCAGCACATAAAAGGGATATGTCAAGGGTCACACAGGGGAATAAAGCGGCTGATGAAGCTGCAAAGGCAGTTACAGGAGCAGACAAATGGGGTGAAGTCTTTTTGGTTACACATGAGGTAGACATGGAAGACAGAATAACAATTAAGGATGTGACCTTAATGCAGGAAGCAGTTCCGGCGAGATCGAGGAGCCACTCAAGACTCTACTGGCCTTTGGAGGAATCATGAGGGGCTGGTAGTAGCACCTCCTGACCTGTTGGGTCTGATGGTTCAAGAAGCGCATGGTTTAGCCCATGTGGCAAGGGGCGAGGTAAGGAGGAAGATTATTAAGGAGTATGGGTTTTGGGCACCATATTTGCTTGAGCAGATAGACTGTCATTGGTAGATGCACAATTTGCTTGAAAAACAATGTTCGAAGAGGTGTAATGGTTCCACCTGGTCACATCCCAACTCCAAGGGGTCCTATGCGTGAGTTAGTAGGGGAAGAGATACATGTTCGTTGTAGTGGACCGCTTTTCAAGGTGGCCAGAGGTCTGTCCAACCAAACGGAAAGATGCACAGTCCGTTGCCAAGTTTCTGTGCAGAGAGGTCATAAGCAGGTGGGGACTTCCAGATCGAATATCCTCAGATAATGGGAAGGAGTTCGTGGATAAGACAGTGAAATTAATTTGGCAAAAATTGGGGATAAAACAGTGTCTTGGGGCAGTATATCATCCTCAAAGTCAGGGAATTTGTGAGAAAATGAATGGTGTTTTGAAAAAACGCATTGTGAAAATCTGTCACACAGGTTTGAATTGGGTTGATGCACTTCCATTGGCATTAATGGTGTGTCGCTCAAGTGAGCTGCGTGATTTGCATATGATGCCACATGAGTTGGCATATAAATGGTATATATTATACAATGGTATAACGAACGCTGTGAAGGTCCTTTTGAGGTTGTGCGTAGTACTGGAACTGCAGTCCAGGTTAAAGGGTCTCCAACGTGGTATCATTTGTCACATTGTGTTAAAGCACCTAGGGAAGAGGCAGCCCATTTGCTTGGAGGAGATGTGGAAGGCTCAAGGGAACCAGGACATACAGAAAGAGAAAGGTAGTAAGATCTCCAGGGTCAAATTTCAGAAGAGGAGATTGTCCATGATGTGGACAATGGTGATGACTCTGTGGGCATTGCTGATGATGCCGGAAATGATTCTGTAATTAATCAACAGGAAAGAAGGTTTGAGAACATTGAGGTTAGGGATGTCCCAGAAACAGCAGGAATCATTTCAGGGGAGTGTGAAGCACCAAAGGCTGCTGAGGGCACTGATTCCTCTATAGGGGAAGTCAGAGAGTCAAATAGACATCCAAGACCAGTTAGAAAAAGGGTCAAACCTAAACGTTATGAAGATTGAGGTAAATGTAACAGTGGGAAATTCCACTATTAACATTAAATATTACTAAAAGCATAAATGTGTCACATCCACCAGCATCAGCTGTTCAGGTGATTCCAGTAACAGTAACTCCTGTGCAGTTGGTAATTACAGTCAAACCAGGCAGATCAGTTCTCCTTCCATGTAGGTGTGGAAGATTTAATACTGGAGGTAATGATCCCCCA
Source organism: Salminus brasiliensis (assembly GCF_030463535.1). Classification (NCBI taxonomy): domain Eukaryota; kingdom Metazoa; phylum Chordata; class Actinopteri; order Characiformes; family Bryconidae; genus Salminus; species Salminus brasiliensis. The sequence goes on along the minus strand of NC_132881.1, from coordinate 9,612,939 downwards.
GAGTGGAGAAATAGTCGTGGTGAAGAGATTGTGTTAGCAGGGCCTACAGTTGATATGGTGCCTTACAATCAAAGAAAGTATGTTTTGTCCAATGACATGAGGTGGTTCAGTGTTAAATATGATTGTTCAATTCTTATGCGTAATGTTACATGGGAAGATCAATATACATCAAATATACATGTACTTACTTTGAGCCAGAGTTCAGCTTTGTACCAGTGCAAAAAGTGTGGAAACAGGAGTATGTAACTCGTAAGATGATAGTTAACAATAAAAACTCAAGCTTAACTGAGAGCTCCACAGGAGATAAAAGGGGACCAGGAACAATTTCCTGTAATAACCATCTCAGGGGTAAAAACTGTGCCAAGGCACGTTACAACTGTAGCTCCAGAAACAACTAAAAGTGTTAATGTTACAGGTCAGGTTACTACTGTAATCATAAATAATACAGAACCTGTAAAAACCGCAATGATGACAAGAACGCCTGTAGGTGTCACTTTAGGAAATAGAACTACTGAAAATACGACAAGCTCAACTGCAGTGAATGGTACAGGGATAACAACACCAGTAATGGAAGTAGCAAAAGTGACCCATCCATCTAATATGACATTAGTAACACTGCAAGATGAAGTAAATACAACTGAGAAATTGTTAGAAACCATAGAACGGGGTGAGAGCAATAATGATGAGAGTGTTGGAGATAGAGTGGGAGAGAATGAAGTAAGTAGAGATGTAATGATGCATGAGCCTTCTACCAAGGTGACAAATGTATTACAGGATTTAGACTGGATTCCAGGAGATGTGATAGATCAGAATCGAGCACTGAAAAAGAGAGAGGCTAAGTGGAAGGCATATGGATTGGATTCATTTGCGTTGCAAATATCAGACCCTTGGGCAGCCAGGAACTTATGGTTTCAGCAGATAACACATTCTGTAAGAACAAGCAAACAAATTAGTGGTCCATGTGTGGTGAAAGTCCCGACACCAGGCACTTGGCCTTCTATTTTGGAAACAGTTCCTGAACCTTTAAGTACAGAATGTCAGTATTATGCATTATCATGGCTGTTCTACAAACAGCAAGCAGTATATGATATATGGATGGCTACATCAGTGGGTTTGTTTAGACCTGGAGAGAAGTGTAGTTGGATGAGGCAATTACCATATGTAAACCTAAATGATCAGCATGAACATGTACAGACAGCAGTCCCTGATTCAATAGAAGTAAAGGCAGTAAAGGCTAAAGGTTGTTTTTGTTCTAATAATACTCATGGTGGGTCTGGAACATTTATGGGAATTTCAGATTGTGACAGCTATATGATACATTTGGATGATTAACATAAAAATGGTTTGTTTGAAGTGATTTTCCGGCTACCACGTGGCCAGAATAAAATAGTGATGGTGCATCATGAAACATTGCCAGGTAATGTGACCCTAGGAAATTTTAAAGATCTTTGCGGGTTTGTGATAAGACATATATATTTTTGCCATATGGGTGGACAGGATGTTGTTACTTGGCAACATCAAAATTGCCATATGAGGTGTACACCATTGAGAAAGGTGAAGCACCTGATGACACCCAAGCCAAGGTAATTCCTGGATATAGACAGAAAAGTGAAATGGCACAATTTCAAATTTAGAGGCCTATCACTGGAGGATAAGTATAGGAGAAAAATGGGGAATAGGCTTATCTCCATGGTATGGTGTGACCTTCCTAGCAGACCATATTGATAACATCACTTACACCTTACAGGGATTTGCTAATGAGACTATTAGAGGGTTTGAATATTTATCAAATACTCAGAAGAGTCACAGATTGACGTTGAAACATGATATGGATCTTGATTACATTCTGGCTAAGCAAGGGGGGTTATGTGTAGCTCTGAATTTAACAGGAGATGTTTGTTATACTTTAATTCCTGATAATTCTGCTAATATGACTGATGTAATAGGGGCACTAAAAAAGATAAGAGAGGCATTTGGCCCATCCCAAGGAGCAGGATGGTCTGTGAATGCATGGTTGCTGGAGAGATTAGGACCAATGGGAACAATGTTGGCTCAGTTGTTTGGTGCTGCGCTTTTGTCGCTATGTGTGATGTTCTGTTGTTGCACATTCATATTGACTTTTGCTAAGGCGATGATTTTAAGATGGGTTGGAGTTGTAATGCCGGGGTAACAAGTTCAACTGCCATTATTACCTAGGACAGATTCGGAAGAAGATGAGGGATTAGTGTTAGAAGGTGATTTGGTATTCTGAGTATCTACTCTGAGTATCTACTCTGATTATTACTTCCATTTGAAGTATCAGGTCTTTTTAACATAAGTTATAACACCTATGTTACATTATCATATGTTATGTAAAGGGGATTGTAGTATTTTGTAGTATGGCTGAAAAGGGTGGCTTAAAATATGATTTAATGAGTAGTAATAGTTTGACAGTATAATACTGTTGTTGTGTAATGTGCATTTGATGTTTTGAAGAAAAGATATTGGCTGTTGTTTTTTATCTTTCCCTTCAGACTAGCGGTGGGGAGTACCACTGTGGGGTGACTGGTATTCTGAGATCCCGAGAGGCAGTAAAGGGGTCAGACGTTGATGGACATTACTAATCGGGAGATCTGAAAAATCTCCGGAAAACCTGTAAGACAAAAAAAGAAAGTCAAAACATGTATAGAAACTGAATGATCACCTACCTGTTACACACTTGCAGACAGATTGATAGCGAGCCACACACACAGTGGCACTCGAATGACCCTTGGTTCATGCGGTTCGAAAAACCTTTAAGACAAAAAAAAGAAAGTCAATACATGTACAGAACCTGAATAATCACCAACCTGTTACAAACTTGCAGACAGATAGTAGCGAGTCACACACAGTTGCAGATGCACAGACCCTTGGTTCATGCGGTCGGAAAAACCTGTAAGACAAAAAACAGAAAGTCAATACATGTATAGAAACTGAATGATCACCTACCTGTTACACACTTGCAGACAGATTGATAGCGAGCCACACACAGTTGCAATGGACAGACCCTTGTTGGCTGTATGCATCATCAGGAAGGGGGGAGCCATTGGTCCTGAAAGCCTGTAAGACAACAAAAAGGCAATATATGTATAGAAACTGAATGATCACCAACCTGTTACACACTTGCAGAAAGATAGTAGCGAGTCACACACAGTTGCAGATGCACAGACCCTTGGTTCATGCAGTCTGAAAAACCTGTACGACAAAAAAAGAAAGTCAATACATGTATAGAAACTGAATGATCACCTACCTGTTACACTTTTGAATACAGATAGTAGCGAGTCAAACACAGGTGCAGATGCACAGACCCTTGGTTCATGTGGTCGGAAAAACCTGTAAAACAAAAAAAGAAAGTCAATACATGTATAGAAAATGAATGATCCCCTACCTGTTACACACTTGCAGACAGATAGATAGCGAGCCACACACACAGTGGCACTCGAAACACCCTTGGTTCATGCAGTCCGAAAAACTTGTCAGACAAAAAAAGAAACTCAATACATGTATAGAAACTGAATGATCACCTACCTGTAACACACTTGCAGACAGATTGATAGCGAGTCAAACACAGTTGCAGATGCACAGACCCTTGGTTCATGCGGTCTGAAAAACCTGTAAGACAAAAAAAGAAACTCAATACATGTACAGAACCTGAATGATCACCAACCTGTTACAAACTTGCAGACAGACAGTAGCGATTCACACACAGTTGCAGATGCACAGACCCTTGGTTCATGCGGTCCGAAAAACCTGTAAGACAAAAAACAGAAAGTCAATACATGTATAGAAACTGAATGATCACCTACCTATTACACACTTGCAGAGAGATTGATAGCGCGCCACACACACAGTGGCAATGGAAAGACCCTTGGTTCATGCGGTCCGAAAAACCTGTAAGACAAAAAAGGAAAGTCAATACATGTATAGAAACTGAATGATCACTTACCTGTTACACACTTGCAGACAGATAGTAGCGAGTCACACACAGTTGCAGATGCACAGACCCTTGGTTCATGTGGTCGGAAAAACCTGTAAGACAAAAAAAGAAAGTCAATACATGTATAGAAACTGAATGATCCCCTACCTGTTACACACTTGCAGACAGATAGATAGCGAGCCACACACACAGTGGAACTCGAAAGACCCTTGGTTCATGCAGTCCGAAAAACTTGTCAGACAAAAAAAGAAACTCAATACATGTATAGAAACTGAATGATCACCTACCTGTTACACACTTGCAGACAGAGAGTAGCGAGTCACACACAGTTGCAGATGCACAGACCCTTGTTCATGTGGTCCGAAAAACCTGTAAGACAAAAAAAGAAAGTCAATAAATGTATAGAAACTGAATGATCACCTACCTGTTACACACTTGCAGACACATGGTAACGAGTCACACACAGTTACAGATATACAGACCCTTGGTTTATGCGGTCCGAAAGACCTTTAAGACAAAAAAAAAAGAAAGTCAATACATGTATAGAAACTGAATGATCACCAACCTGTTACACACTTGCAGACAGATAGTAGCGAGTCAAACACAGTTGCAGATGCACAGACCCTTGGTTCATGCGGTCCGAAAAACCTGTAAGACAAAAAAAGAAAGTCGATACATGTATAGAAACTGAATGATCACCTACCTGTTACACACTTGCAGGCAGATAGTAGCGAGTCACACACAGTTGCAGATGCACAGACCCTTGGTTCATGCGGTCCGAAAAACCTGTAAGACAAAAAAAGAAAGTCAATACATGTATAGAAACTGAATGATCACCTACCTGTTACACACTTGCAGACAGATGGTAACGAGTCACACACAGCTGCAGATATACAGACCCTTGGTTCATGCGGTCCGAAAAACCTGTAAGACAAAAAAGAAAGTCAATACATGTATAGAAACTGAATGATCCCCTACCTGTTACACACTTGCAGACAGATAGTAGCGAGTCACACACAGTTGCAGATGCACAGACCCTTGGTTCATGCGGTCCGAAAAACCTGTAAGACAAAAAACAGAAAGTCAATACATGTATAGAAACTGAATGATCACCTACCTGTTACACACTTGCAGAGAGATTGATAGCGCGCCACACACACAGTGGCAATGGAAAGACCCTTGGTTCATGCGGTCCGAAAAACCTACAAGACAAAAAAGGAAAGTCAATACATGTATAGAAACTGAATGATCACTTACCTGTTACACACTTGCAGACAGATAGTAGCGAGTCACACACAGTTGCAGATGCACAGACCCTTGGTTCATGTGGTCGGAAAAACCTGTAAGACAAAAAAAGAAAGTCAATACATGTATAGAAACTGAATGATCCCCTACTTGTTACACACTTGCAGACAGATAGATAGCGAGCCACACACACAGTGGCACTCGAAAGACCCTTGGTTCATGCGGTCCGAAAAACTTGTCAGACAAAAAAAGAAACTCAATACATGTATAGAAACTGAATGATTACCTACCTGTTACACACTTGCAGACAGAGAGTAGCGAGTCACACACAGTTGCAGATGCACAGACCCTTGTTCATGTGGTCCGAAAAACCTGTAAGACAAAAAAAGAAAGTCAATAAATGTATAGAAACTGAATGATCACCTACCTGTTACACACTTGCAGACACATGGTAACGAGTCACACACAGTTACAGATATACAGACCCTTGGTTTATGCGGTCCGAAAGACCTTTAAGACAAAAAAAAAAGAAAGTCAATACATGTATAGAAACTGAATGATCACCAACCTGTTACACACTTGCAGACAGATAGTAGCGAGTCAAACACAGTTGCAGATGCACAGACCCTTGGTTCATGCGGTCCGAAAAACCTGTAAGACAAAAAAAGAAAGTCGATACATGTATAGAAACTGAATGATCACCTACCTGTTACACACTTGCAGGCAGATAGTAGCGAGTCACACACAGTTGCAGATGCACAGACCCTTGGTTCATGCGGTCCGAAAAACCTGTAAGACAAAAAAAGAAAGTCAATACATGTATAGAAACTGAATGATCACCTACCTGTTACACACTTGCAGACAGATGGTAACGAGTCACACACAGCTGCAGATATACAGACCCTTGGTTCATGCGGTCCGAAAAACCTGTAAGACAAAAAAAGAAAGTCAATACATGTATAGAAACTGAATGATCCCCTACCTGTTACACACTTGCAGACAGATAGTAGCGAGTCACACACAGTTGCAGATGCACAGACCCTTGGTTCATGCGGTCCGAAAAACCTGTAAGACAAAAAACAGAAAGTCAATACATGTATAGAAACTGAATGATCACCAACCTGTTACACACTTGCAGACAGATAGTAGCGAGTCAAACACAGTTGCAGATGCACAGACCCTTGGTTCATGCGGTCCGAAAAACCTGTAAGACAAAAAAAGAAAGTCGATACATGTATAGAAACTGAATGATCACCTACCTGTTACACACTTGCAGGCAGATAGTAGCGAGTCACACACAGTTGCAGATGCACAGACCCTTGGTTCATGCGGTCCGAAAAACCTGTAAGACAAAAAAAGAAAGTCAATACATGTATAGAAACTGAATGATCACCTACCTGTTACACACTTGCAGACAGATGGTAACGAGTCACACACAGCTGCAGATATACAGACCCTTGGTTCATGCGGTCCGAAAAACCTGTAAGACAAAAAAAGAAAGTCAATACATGTATAGAAACTGAATGATCCCCTACCTGTTACACACTTGCAGACAGATAGTAGCGAGTCACACACAGTTGCAGATGCACAGACCCTTGGTTCATGCGGTCCGAAAAACCTGTAAGACAAAAAACAGAAAGTCAATACATGTATAGAAACTGAATGATCACCTACCTGTTACACACTTGCAGAGAGATTGATAGCGCGCCACACACACAGTGGCAATGGAAAGACCCTTGGTTCATGCAGTCCGAAAAACTTGTCAGACAAAAAAAGAAACTCAATACATGTATAGAAACTGAATGATCACCTACCTGTTACACACTTGCAGACAGAGAGTAGCGAGTCACACACAGTTGCAGATGCACAGACCCTTGTTCATGTGGTCCGAAAAACCTGTAACACAAAAAAAGAAAGTCAATAAATGTATAGAAACTGAATGATCCCCTACCTGTTACACACTTGCAGACACATGGTAACGAGTCACACACAGTTACAGATATACAGACCCTTGGTTTATGCGGTCCGAAAGACCTTTAAGACAAAAAAAAAAGAAAGTCAATACATGTATAGAAACTGAATGATCACCAACCTGTTACACACTTGCAGACAGATAGTAGCGAGTCAAACACAGTTGCAGATGCACAGACCCTTGGTTCATGCGGTCCGAAAAACCTGTAAGACAAAAAAAGAAAGTCGATACATGTATAGAAACTGAATGATCACCTACCTGTTACACACTTGCAGGCAGATAGTAGCGAGTCACACACAGTTGCAGATGCACAGACCCTTGGTTCATGCGGTCCGAAAAACCTGTAAGACAAAAAAAGAAAGTCAATACATGTATAGAAACTGAATGATCACCTACCTGTTACACACTTGCAGACAGATGGTAACGAGTCACACACAGCTGCAGATATACAGACCCTTGGTTCATGCGGTCCGAAAAACCTGTAAGACAAAAAAAGAAAGTCAATACATGTATAGAAACTGAATGATCCCCTACCTGTTACACACTTGCAGACAGATAGTAGCGAGTCACACACAGTTGCAGATGCACAGACCCTTGGTTCATGCGGTCCGAAAAACCTGTAAGACAAAAAACAGAAAGTCAATACATGTATAGAAACTGAATGATCACCTACCTGTTACACACTTGCAGAGAGATTGATAGCGCGCCACACACACAGTGGCAATGGAAAGACCCTTGGTTCATGCGGTCCGAAAAACCTACAAGACAAAAAAGTAAAGTCAATACATGTATAGAAACTGAATGATCACTTACCTGTTACACACTTGCAGACAGATAGTAGCGAGTCACACACAGTTGCAGATGCACAGACCCTTGGTTCATGTGGTCGGAAAAACCTGTAAGACAAAAAAAGAAAGTCAATACATGTATAGAAACTGAATGATCCCCTACTTGTTACACACTTGCAGACAGATAGATAGCGAGCCACACACACAGTGGCACTCGAAAGACCCTTGGTTCATGCGGTCCGAAAAACTTGTCAGACAAAAAAAGAAACTCAATACATGTATAGAAACTGAATGATCACCTACCTGTTACACACTTGCAGACAGAGAGTAGCGAGTCACACACAGTTGCAGATGCACAGACCCTTGTTCATGTGGTCCGAAAAACCTGTAAGACAAAAAAAAGAAAGTCAATAAATGTATAGAAACTGAATGATCACCTACCTGTTACACACTTGCAGACACATGGTAACGAGTCACACACAGTTACAGATATACAGACCCTTGGTTTATGCGGTCCGAAAGACCTTTAAGACAAAAAAAAAAGAAAGTCAATACATGTATAGAAACTGAATGATCACCAACCTGTTACACACTTGCAGACAGATAGTAGCGAGTCAAACACAGTTGCAGATGCACAGACCCTTGGTTCATGCGGTCCGAAAAACCTGTAAGACAAAAAAAGAAAGTCAATACATGTATAGAAACTGAATGATCACCTACCTGTTACACACTTGCAGACAGATGGTAACGAGTAACACACAGCTGCAGATATACAGACCCTTGGTTCATGCGGTCCGAAAAACCTGTAAGACAAAAAAAGAAAGTCAATACATGTATAGAAACTGAATGATCCCCTACCTGTTACACACTTGCAGACAGATAGTAGCGAGTCACACACAGTTGCAGATGCACAGACCCTTGGTTCATGCGGTCCGAAAAACCTGTAAGACAAAAAACAGAAAGTCAATACATGTATAGAAACTGAATGATCACCTACCTGTTACACACTTGCAGAGAGATTGATAGCGCGCCACACACACAGTGGCAATGGAAAGACCCTTGGTTCATGCGGTCCGAAAAACCTGTAAGACAAAAAAGGAAAGTCAATACATGTATAGAAACTGAATGATCACTTACCTGTTACACACTTGCAGACAGATAGTAGCGAGTCACACACAGTTGCAGATGCACAGACCCTTGGTTCATGTGGTCGGAAAAACCTGTAAGACAAAAAAAGAAAGTCAATACATGTATAGAAACTGAATGATCCCCTACTTGTTACACACTTGCAGACAGATAGATAGTGAGCCACACACACAGTGGCACTCGAAAGACCCTTGGTTCATGCGGTCCGAAAAACTTGTCAGACAAAAAAAGAAACTCAATACATGTATAGAAACTGAATGATCACCTACCTGTTACACACTTGCAGACAGAGAGCAGCGAGTCACACACAGTTGCAGATGCACAGACCCTTGTTCATGTGGTCCGAAAAACCTGTAAGACAAAAAAAGAAAGTCAATAAATGTATAGAAACTGAATGATCACCTACCTGTTACACACTTGCAGACAGATGGTAGCGAGTCACACACAGTTGCAGATATACAGACCCTTGGTTTATGAGGTCCGAAAGACCTTTAAGACAAAAAAAAAAGAAAGTCAATACATGTATAGAAACTGAATGATCCCCTACCTGTTACACACTTGCAGACAGATAGTAGCGAGTCACACACAGTTGCAGATGCACAGACCCTTGGTTCATGATGTCCGAAAAACCTGTAAGATAAAAAAAGAAAGTCAATACATATATAGAAACTGAATGATAACCTACCTGTTACACACTTGCAGAAAGATTGATAGCTCGCTACACACACAGTGGCAATGGAAAGACCCTTGGTTCATGCGGTCCGAAAAACCTGTAAGAAAAAAAAAAGAAAGTCAATACATGTATAGAAACTGAATGATCAGTTATCTGTTACACACTTGCAGACAGATGGTAGCGAGTCACACACAGTTGCAGATGCACAGACCCTTGGTTCATGAGCTCCGAAAGACCTTTAACACAAAAAAAGAAAGTCAATACATGTATAGAAACTGAATGATCACCTACCTGTAACACACTTGCAGACAGATTGATAGCGAGTCAAACACAGTTGCAGATGCACAGACCCTTGGTTCATGCGGTCCGAAAAACCTGTAAGACAAAAAAAGAAAGTCAATACATGTACAGAACCTGAATGATCACCAACCTGTTACAAACTTGCAGACAGATAGTAGCGAGTAACACAGTTGCAGATGCACAGACCCTTGGTTCATGCGGTCCGAAAAACCTTTAAAACAAAAAAAGAAAGTCAATACATGTATAGAAACTGAATGATCACTTACCTGTTACACACTTGCAGACAGATAGTAGCGAGTCACACACAGTTGCAGATGCACAGACCCTTGGTTCATGTGGTCGGAAAAACCTGTAAGACAAAAAAAGAAAGTCAATACATGTATAGAAACTGAATGATCCCCTACCTGTTACACACTTGCAGACAGATAGATAGCGAGCCACCCACACAGTGGCACTCGAAAGACCCTTGGTTCATGCAGTCCGAAAAACTTGTCAGACAAAAAAAGAAACTCAATACATGTATAGAAACTGAATGATCACCTACCTGTTACACACTTGCAGACAGAGAGTAGCGAGTAACACACAGTTGCAGATGCACAGACCCTTGTTCATGTGGTCCGAAAAACCTGTAAGACAAAAAAAGAAAGTCAATACATGTATAGAAACTGAATGATCACCTACCTGTTACACACTTGCAGACAGATTGATAGCGAGCCACAAACACAGTGGCAATGGAAAGACCCTTGGTTCATGCGGTCCGAAAAACCTGTAAGACAAAAAAGAAAGTCAATACATGTATAGAAACTGAATGATCACCTACCTGTTACACACTTGCAGACAGATAGTAGCGAGTCAAACACAGTTGCAGATGCACAGACCCTTGGTTCATGCGGTCCGAAAAACCTGTAAGACAAAAAAAGAAAGTCAATACATGTATAGAAACTGAATGATCCCCTACCTGTTACACACTTGCAGACAGATAGTAGCGAGTCACACACAGTTGCAGATGCACAGACCCTTGGTTCATGCGGTCCGAAAAACCTGTAAGACAAAAAACAGAAAGTCAATACATGTATAGAAACTGAATGATCACCTACCTGTTACACACTTGCAGACAGATTGATAGCGAGCCACACACACAGTGGCAATGGAAAGACCCTTGGTTCATGCGGTCCGAAAAACCTGTAAGACAAAAAAGGAAAGTCAATACATGTATAGAAACTGAATGATCACTTACCTGTTACACACTTGCAGACAGATAGTAGCGAGTCACACACAGTTGCAGATGCACAGACCCTTGGTTCATGTGGTCGGAAAAACCTGTAAGACAAAAAAAGAAAGTCAATACATGTATAGAAACTGAATGATCCCCTACTTGTTACACACTTGCAGACAGATAGATAGCGAGCCACACACACAGTGGCACTCGAAAGACCCTTGGTTCATGCGGTCCGAAAAACTTGTCAGACAAAAAAAGAAACTCAATACATGTATAGAAACTGAATGATCACCTACCTGTTACACACTTGCAGACAGAGAGCAGCGAGTCACACACAGTTGCAGATGCACAGACCCTTGTTCATGTGGTCCGAAAAACCTGTAAGACAAAAAAAGAAAGTCAATAAATGTATAGAAACTGAATGATCACCTACCTGTTACAGACTTGCAGACAGATGGTAGCGAGTCACACACAGTTGCAGATATACAGACCCTTGGTTTATGAGGTCCGAAAGACCTTTAAGACAAAAAAAAAAGAAAGTCAATACATGTATAGAAACTGAATGATCCCCTACCTGTTACACACTTGCAGACAGATAGTAGCGAGTCACACACAGTTGGAGATGCACAGACCCTTGGTTCATGATGTCCGAAAAACCTGTAAGATAAAAAAAGAAAGTCAATACATATATAGAAACTGAATGATAACCTACCTGTTACACACTTGCAGAAAGATTGATAGCTCGCTACACACACAGTGGCAATGGAAAGACCCTTGGTTCATGCGGTCCGAAAAACCTGTAAGACAAAAAAAGAAAGTCAATACATGTATAGAAACTGAATGATCACTTATCTGTTACACACTTGCAGACAGATGGTAGCGAGTCACACACAGTTGCAGATGCACAGACCCTTGGTTCATGAGCTCCGAAAGACCTTTAACACAAAAAAAGAAAGTCAATACATGTACAGAACCTGAATGATCACCAACCTGTTACAAACTTGCAGACAGATAGTAGCGAGTAACACAGTTGCAGATGCACAGACCCTTGGTTCATGCGGTCCGAAAAACCTTTAAAACAAAAAAAGAAAGTCAATACATGTATAGAAACTGAATGATCACTTACCTGTTACACACTTGCAGACAGATAGTAGCGAGTCACACACAGTTGCAGATGCACAGACCCTTGGTTCATGTGGTCGGAAAAACCTGTAAGACAAAAAAAGAAAGTCAATACATGTATAGAAACTGAATGATCCCCTACCTGTTACACACTTGCAGACAGATAGATAGCGAGCCACACACACAGTGGCACTCGAAAGACCCTTGGTTCATGCAGTCCGAAAAACTTGTCAGACAAAAAAAGAAACTCAATACATGTATAGAAACTGAATGATCACCTACCTGTTACACACTTGCAGACAGAGAGTAGCGAGTCACACACAGTTGCAGATGCACAGACCCTTGTTCATGTGGTCCGAAAAACCTGTAAGACAAAAAAAGAAAGTCAATACATGTATAGAAACTGAATGATCACCTACCTGTTACACACTTGCAGACAGATTGATAGCGAGCCACACACACAGTGGCAATGGAAAGACCCTTGGTTCATGCGGTCCGAAAAACCTGTAAGACAAAAAAGAAAGTCAATACATGTATAGAAACTGAATGATCACCTACCTGTTACACACTTGCAGACAGATAGTAGCGAGTCAAACACAGTTGCAGATGCACAGACCCTTGGTTCATGCGGTCCGAAAAACCTGTAAGACAAAAAAAGAAAGTCAATACATGTATAGAAACTGAATGATCACCTACCTGTTACACACTTGCAGACAGATAGTAGCGAGTCACACACAGTTGCAGATGCACAGACCCTTGGTTCATGTGGTCAGAAAAACCTGTAAGACAAAAAAAGAAAGTCAATACATGTATAGAAACTGAATGATCCCCTACTTGTTACACACTTTCAGACAGATAGATAGCGAGCCACACACACAGTGGCACTCGAAAGACCCTTGGTTCATGCGGTCCGAAAAACTTGTCAGACAAAAAAAGAAACTCAATACATGTATAGAAACTGAATGATCACCTACCTGTTACACACTTGCAGACAGAGAGCAGCGAGTCACACACAGTTGCAGATGCACAGACCCTTGTTCATGTGGTCCGAAAAACCTGTAAGACAAAAAAAGAAAGTCAATAAATGTATAGAAACTGAATGATCACCTACCTGTTACACACTTGCAGACAGATGGTAGCGAGTCACACACAGTTGCAGATATACAGACCCTTGGTTTATGCGGTCCGAAAGACCTTTAAGACAAAAAAAAAAGAAAGTCAATACATGTATAGAAACTGAATGATCCCCTACCTGTTACACACTTGCAGACAGATAGTAGCAAGTCACACACAGTTGGAGATGCACAGACCCTTGGTTCATGGTGTCCGAAAAACCTGTAAGATAAAAAAAGAAAGTCAATACATATATAGAAACTGAATGATAACCTACCTGTTACACACTTGCAGAAAGATTGATAGCTCACTACACACACAGTGGCAATGGAAAGACCCTTGGTTCATGCGGTCCGAAAAACCTGTAAGAAAAAAAAAAAGAAAGTCAATACATGTATAGAAACTGAATGATCACTTATCTGTTACACACTTGCAGACAGATGGTAGCGAGTCACACACAGTTGCAGATGCACAGACCCTTGGTTCATGAGCTCCAAAAGACCTTTAACACAAAAAAAGAAAATCAATACATGTATAGAAACTGAATGATCACCTACCTGTAACACACTTGCAGACAGATTGATAGCGAGTCAAACACAGTTGCAGATGCACAGACCCTTGGTTCATGCGGTCCGAATGACCTTTAAGACAAAAAAAAGAAAGTCAATACATGTATAGAAACTGAATGATCACTTATCTGTTACACACTTGCAGACAGATGGTAACGAATCACACACAGTTGCAGATATACAGACCCTTGGTTTATGTGGTCTGAAAAACGTATAAGACAACCAAAGAAAGTCAATACATGTATAGAAACTGAATGATCCCCTACCTGTTACACACTTGCAGACAGATAGTAGCGAGTCACACACAGTTGGAGATGCACAGACCCTTGGTTCATGCGGTCCGAAAAACCTGTAAGACAAAAAAAGAAAGTCAATACATGTATAGAAACTGAATGATCCCCTACCTGTTACACACTTGCAGACAGATAGTAGCGAGTCACACACAGTTGCAGATGCACAGACCCTTGGTTCATGCGGTCCGAAAAACCTGTAAGACAAAAAACAGAAAGTCAATACATGTATAGAAACTGAATGATCACCTACCTGTTACACACTTGCAGACAGATTGATAGCGAGCCACACACACAGTGGCAATGGAAAGACCCTTGGTTCATGCGGTCCGAAAAACCTGTAAGACAAAAAAGGAAAGTCAATACATGTATAGAAACTGAATGATCACTTACCTGTTACACACTTGCAGACAGATAGTAGCGAGTCACACACAGTTGCAGATGCACAGACCCTTGGTTCATGTGGTCGGAAAAACCTGTAAGACAAAAAAAGAAAGTCAATACATGTATAGAAACTGAATGATCCCCTACTTGTTACACACTTGCAGACAGATAGATAGCGAGCCACACACACAGTGGCACTCGAAAGACCCTTGGTTCATGCGGTCCGAAAAACTTGTCAGACAAAAAAAGAAACTCAATACATGTATAGAAACTGAATGATCCCCTACCTGTTACACACTTGCAGACAGATAGATAGCGAGCCACACACACAGTGGCACTCGAAAGACCCTTGGTTCATGCAGTCCGAAAAACTTGTCAGACAAAAAAAGAAACTCAATACATGTATAGAAACTGAATGATCACCTACCTGTTACACACTTGCAGACAGAGAGTAGCGAGTCACACACAGTTGCAGATGCACAGACCCTTGTTCATGTGGTCCGAAAAACCTGTAAGACAAAAAAAGAAAGTCAATACATGTATAGAAACTGAATGATCACCTACCTGTTACACACTTGCAGACAGATTGATAGCGAGCCACACACACAGTGGCAATGGAAAGACCCTTGGTTCATGCGGTCCGAAAAACCTGTAAGACAAAAAAGAAAGTCAATACATGTATAGAAACTGAATGATCACCTACCTGTTACACACTTGCAGACAGATAGTAGCGAGTCAAACACAGTTGCAGATGCACAGACCCTTGGTTCATGCGGTCCGAAAAACCTGTAAGACAAAAAAAGAAAGTCAATACATGTATAGAAACTGAATGATCACCTACCTGTTACACACTTGCAGACAGATAGTAGCGAGTCACACACAGTTGCAGATGCACAGACCCTTGGTTCATGTGGTCAGAAAAACCTGTAAGACAAAAAAAGAAAGTCAATACATGTATAGAAACTGAATGATCCCCTACTTGTTACACACTTTCAGACAGATAGATAGCGAGCCACACACACAGTGGCACTCGAAAGACCCTTGGTTCATGCGGTCCGAAAAACTTGTCAGACAAAAAAAGAAACTCAATACATGTATAGAAACTGAATGATCACCTACCTGTTACACACTTGCAGACAGAGAGCAGCGAGTCACACACAGTTGCAGATGCACAGACCCTTGTTCATGTGGTCCGAAAAACCTGTAAGACAAAAAAAGAAAGTCAATAAATGTATAGAAACTGAATGATCACCTACCTGTTACACACTTGCAGACAGATGGTAGCGAGTCACACACAGTTGCAGATATACAGACCCTTGGTTTATGCGGTCCGAAAGACCTTTAAGACAAAAAAAAAAGAAAGTCAATACATGTATAGAAACTGAATGATCCCCTACCTGTTACACACTTGCAGACAGATAGTAGCAAGTCACACACAGTTGGAGATGCACAGACCCTTGGTTCATGATGTCCGAAAAACCTGTAAGATAAAAAAAGAAAGTCAATACATATATAGAAACTGAATGATAACCTACCTGTTACACACTTGCAGAAAGATTGATAGCTCACTACACACACAGTGGCAATGGAAAGACCCTTGGTTCATGCGGTCCGAAAAACCTGTAAGAAAAAAAAAAAGAAAGTCAATACATGTATAGAAACTGAATGATCACTTATCTGTTACACACTTGCAGACAGATGGTAGCGAGTCACACACAGTTGCAGATGCACAGACCCTTGGTTCATGAGCTCCAAAAGACCTTTAACACAAAAAAAGAAAATCAATACATGTATAGAAACTGAATGATCACCTACCTGTAACACACTTGCAGACAGATTGATAGCGAGTCAAACACAGTTGCAGATGCACAGACCCTTGGTTCATGCGGTCCGAATGACCTTTAAGACAAAAAAAAGAAAGTCAATACATGTATAGAAACTGAATGATCACTTATCTGTTACACACTTGCAGACAGATGGTAACGAATCACACACAGTTGCAGATATACAGACCCTTGGTTTATGTGGTCTGAAAAACGTATAAGACAACCAAAGAAAGTCAATACATGTATAGAAACTGAATGATCCCCTACCTGTTACACACTTGCAGACAGATAGTAGCGAGTCACACACAGTTGGAGATGCACAGACCCTTGGTTCATGCGGTCCGAAAAACCTGTAAGACAAAAAAAGAAAGTCAATACATGTATAGAAACTGAATGATCCCCTACCTGTTACACACTTGCAGACAGATAGTAGCGAGTCACACACAGTTGCAGATGCACAGACCCTTGGTTCATGCGGTCCGAAAAACCTGTAAGACAAAAAACAGAAAGTCAATACATGTATAGAAACTGAATGATCACCTACCTGTTACACACTTGCAGACAGATTGATAGCGAGCCACACACACAGTGGCAATGGAAAGACCCTTGGTTCATGCGGTCCGAAAAACCTGTAAGACAAAAAAGGAAAGTCAATACATGTATAGAAACTGAATGATCACTTACCTGTTACACACTTGCAGACAGATAGTAGCGAGTCACACACAGTTGCAGATGCACAGACCCTTGGTTCATGTGGTCGGAAAAACCTGTAAGACAAAAAAAGAAAGTCAATACATGTATAGAAACTGAATGATCCCCTACTTGTTACACACTTGCAGACAGATAGATAGCGAGCCACACACACAGTGGCACTCGAAAGACCCTTGGTTCATGCGGTCCGAAAAACTTGTCAGACAAAAAAAGAAACTCAATACATGTATAGAAACTGAATGATCACCTACCTGTTACACACTTGCAGACAGAGAGCAGCGAGTCACACACAGTTGCAGATGCACAGACCCTTGTTCATGTGGTCCGAAAAACCTGTAAGACAAAAAAAGAAAGTCAATAAATGTATAGAAACTGAATGATCACCTACCTGTTACACACTTGCAGACAGATGGTAGCGAGTCACACACAGTTGCAGATATACAGACCCTTGGTTTATGAGGTCCGAAAGACCTTTAAGACAAAAAAAAAAGAAAGTCAATACATGTATAGAAACTGAATGATCCCCTACCTGTTACACACTTGCAGACAGATAGTAGCGAGTCACACACAGTTGGAGATGCACAGACCCTTGGTTCATGATGTCCGAAAAACCTGTAAGATAAAAAAAGAAAGTCAATACATATATAGAAACTGAATGATAACCTACCTGTTACACACTTGCAGAAAGATTGATAGCTCGCTACACACACAGTGGCAATGGAAAGACCCTTGGTTCATGCGGTCCGAAAAACCTGTAAGACAAAAAAAGAAAGTCAATACATGTATAGAAACTGAATGATCACTTATCTGTTACACACTTGCAGACAGATGGTAGCGAGTCACACACAGTTGCAGATGCACAGACCCTTGGTTCATGAGCTCCGAAAGACCTTTAACACAAAAAAAGAAAGTCAATACATGTATAGAAACTGAATGATCACCTACCTGTAACACACTTGCAGACAGATTGATAGCGAGTCAAACACAGTTGCAGATGCACAGACCCTTGGTTCATGCGGTCCGAAAAACCTGTAAGACAAAAAAAGAAAGTCAATACATGTACAGAACCTGAATGATCACCAACCTGTTACAAACTTGCAGACAGATAGTAGCGAGTAACACAGTTGCAGATGCACAGACCCTTGGTTCATGCGGTCCGAAAAACCTTTAAAACAAAAAAAGAAAGTCAATACATGTATAGAAACTGAATGATCACTTACCTGTTACACACTTGCAGACAGATAGTAGCGAGTCACACACAGTTGCAGATGCACAGACCCTTGGTTCATGTGGTCGGAAAAACCTGTAAGACAAAAAAAGAAAGTCAATACATGTATAGAAACTGAATGATCCCCTACCTGTTACACACTTGCAGACAGATAGATAGTGAGCCACACACACAGTGGCACTCGAAAGACCCTTGGTTCATGCAGTCCGAAAAACTTGTCAGACAAAAAAAGAAACTCAATACATGTATAGAAACTGAATGATCACCTACCTGTTACACACTTGCAGACAGAGAGTAGCGAGTCACACACAGTTGCAGATGCACAGACCCTTGTTCATGTGGTCCGAAAAACCTGTAAGACAAAAAAAGAAAGTCAATACATGTATAGAAACTGAATGATCACCTACCTGTTACACACTTGCAGACAGATTGATAACGAGCCACACACACAGTGGCAATGGAAAGACCCTTGGTTCATGCGGTCCGAAAAACCTGTAAGACAAAAAAGAAAGTCAATACATGTATAGAAACTGAATGATCACCTACCTGTTACACACTTGCAGACAGATAGTAGCGAGTCAAACACAGTTGCAGATGCACAGACCCTTGGTTCATGCGGTCCGAAAAACCTGTAAGACAAAAAAAGAAAGTCAATACATGTATAGAAACTGAATGATCACCTACCTGTTACACACTTGCAGACAGATAGTAGCGAGTCACACACAGTTGCAGATGCACAGACCCTTGGTTCATGTGGTCAGAAAAACCTGTAAGACAAAAAAAGAAAGTCAATACATGTATAGAAACTGAATGATCCCCTACTTGTTACACACTTTCAGACAGATAGATAGCGAGCCACACACACAGTGGCACTCGAAAGACCCTTGGTTCATGCGGTCCGAAAAACTTGTCAGACAAAAAAAGAAACTCAATACATGTATAGAAACTGAATGATCACCTACCTGTTACACACTTGCAGACAGAGAGCAGCGAGTCACACACAGTTGCAGATGCACAGACCCTTGTTCATGTGGTCCGAAAAACCTGTAAGACAAAAAAAGAAAGTCAATAAATGTATAGAAACTGAATGATCACCTACCTGTTACACACTTGCAGACAGATGGTAGCGAGTCACACACAGTTGCAGATATACAGACCCTTGGTTTATGCGGTCCGAAAGACCTTTAAGACAAAAAAAAAAGAAAGTCAATACATGTATAGAAACTGAATGATCCCCTACCTGTTACACACTTGCAGACAGATAGTAGCAAGTCACACACAGTTGGAGATGCACAGACCCTTGGTTCATGATGTCCGAAAAACCTGTAAGATAAAAAAAGAAAGTCAATACATATATAGAAACTGAATGATAACCTACCTGTTACACACTTGCAGAAAGATTGATAGCTCACTACACACACAGTGGCAATGGAAAGACCCTTGGTTCATGCGGTCCGAAAAACCTGTAAGAAAAAAAAAAAGAAAGTCAATACATGTATAGAAACTGAATGATCACTTATCTGTTACACACTTGCAGACAGATGGTAGCGAGTCACACACAGTTGCAGATGCACAGACCCTTGGTTCATGAGCTCCAAAAGACCTTTAACACAAAAAAAGAAAATCAATACATGTATAGAAACTGAATGATCACCTACCTGTAACACACTTGCAGACAGATTGATAGCGAGTCAAACACAGTTGCAGATGCACAGACCCTTGGTTCATGCGGTCCGAATGACCTTTAAGACAAAAAAAAGAAAGTCAATACATGTATAGAAACTGAATGATCACTTATCTGTTACACACTTGCAGACAGATGGTAACGAATCACACACAGTTGCAGATATACAGACCCTTGGTTTATGTGGTCTGAAAAACGTATAAGACAACCAAAGAAAGTCAATACATGTATAGAAACTGAATGATCCCCTACCTGTTACACACTTGCAGACAGATAGTAGCGAGTCACACACAGTTGGAGATGCACAGACCCTTGGTTCATGATGTCCGAAAAACCTATAAGATAAAAAAAAGAAAGTCAATACATGTATAGAATCTGAATGATAACCTACCTGTTACACACTTGCAGAAAGATTGATAGCTCGCTACACACACAGTGCCAATGGAAAGACCCTTGGTTCATGCGGTCCGAAAAACCTGTAAGACAAAAAAAGAAAGTCAATACATGTATAGAAACTGAATGATCACCTACCTGCTACACACTTGCAGAGAGATAGTAGCGAGTCACACACAGTTGCAGATGCACAGACGCTCGGTTCATGCGGTCTGAAAAACCTGTAAGACAAAAAAAGAAAGTCAATACATGTATAGAAACTGAATGATCACTTATCTGTTACACACTTGCAGACAGATAGTAGCGAGTCACACACAGTTGTAGATGCACAGACCCTTGGTTCATGAGGTCCAAAAAACCTGTAAGACAAAAAAAGAAAGTCAATACATGTATAGAAACTGAATGATCACTTATCTGTTACACACTTGCAGACAGATAGTAGCGAGTCACACACAGTTGTAGATGCACAGACCCTTGGTTCATGAGGTCCAAAAAACCTGTAAGACAAAAAAAGAAAGTCAATACATGTATAGAAACTGAATGATCACCTACCTGTTACACACTTGCAGACAGATTGATAGCGCGCCACACACACAGTGGCAATGGAAAGACCCTTGGTTCATGTGGTCCGAGAAACCTGTAAGACAAAAAAAGAAAGTCAATACATGTATAGAAACTGAATGATCACCTACCTGTTACACACTTGCAGACAGATAGTAGCGAGTCAAACACAGTTGAAGATACACAGACCCTTGGTTCATGCGGTCCGAAAGACCTTTAAGACAAAATAAAGAAAGTCAATACATGTATAGAAACTGAATGATCACTTATCTCTTACACACTTGAAGACAGATGGTAACGAGTCACACACAGTGGCTATGGAAAGACCCTTGGTTCATGCGGTCCGAAAATCTGTAAGACAAAAAAAGAAAGTCAATACATGTATAGAAACTCAATGATACCCTACCTGTTACACACTTGCAGACAGATAGATAGCGAGCCACACACACAGTGGCACTCGAAAGACCCTTGGTTCATGCAGTCCGAAAAACTTGTCAGACAAAAAAAGAAACTCAATACATGTATAGAAACTGAATGATCACCTACCTGTTACACACTTGCAGACAGAGAGTAGCGAGTCACACACAGTTGGAGATGCACAGACCCTTATTCATGTGGTCCGAAAAACCTGTAAGACAAAAAAAGAAAGTCAATAAATGTATAGAAACTGAATGATCACCTACCTGTTACACACTTGCAGACAGATTGATAGCGAGCCACACACACAGTGGCAATGGAAAGACCCTTGGTTCATGCGGTCCGAAAAACCTGTAAGACAAAAAAAGAAAGTCAATACATGTATAGAAACTGAATGATCACTTACCTGTTACACACTTGCAGACAGATAGTAGCGAGTCAAACACAGTTGCAGATGCACAGACCCTTGGTTCATGCGGTCCGAATGACCTTTAAGACAAAAAAAAGAAAGTCAATACATGTATAGAAACTGAATGATCACTTATCTGTTACACACTTGCAGACAGATGGTAACGAGTCACACACAGTTGCAGATATACAGACCCTTGGTTTATGTGGTCTGAAAAACCTATAAGACAACCAAAGAAAGTCAATACATGTATAGAAACTGAATGATCCCCTACCTGTTACACACTTGCAGACAGATAGTAGCGAGTCACACACAGTTGGAGATGCACAGACCCTTGGTTCATGATGTCCGAAAAACCTATAAGATAAAAAAAGAAAGTCAATACATGTATAGAATCTGAATGATAACCTACCTGTTACACACTTGCAGAAAGATTGATAGCTCGCTACACACACAGTGCCAATGGAAAGACCCTTGGTTCATGCAGTCCGAAAAACCTGTAAGACAAAAAAAGAAAGTCAATACACGTATAAAAACTGAATGATCACCTACCTGCTACACACTTGCAGAGAGATAGTAGCGAGTCACACACAGTTGCAGATGCACAGACGCTCGGTTCATGCGGTCCGAAAAACCTGTAAGACAAAAAAAGAAAGTCAATACATGTATAGAAACTGAATGATCACTTATCTGTTACACACTTGCAGACAGATAGTAGCGAGTCACACACAGTTGTAGATGCACAGACCCTTGGTTCATGAGGTCCAAAAAACCTGTAAGATAAAAAAAGAAAGTCAATACATGTATAGAAACTGAATGATCACCTACCTGTTACACACTTGCAGACAGATAGTAGCGAGTCAAACACAGTTGCAGATGCATAGACACTTGGTTCATGCGGTCCGAAAAACCTGTAAGACAAAAAAAGAAAGTCAATACATGTATAGAAACTGAATGATCACTTACCTGTTACACACTTGCAGACAGATAGTAGCGAGTCAAACACAGTTGCAGATGCACAGACCCTTGGTTCATGCGGTCCGAAAGACCTTTAAGACAAAATAAAGAAAGTCAATACATGTATAGAAACTGAATGATCACTTATCTCTTACACACTTGAAGACAGATGGTAACGAGTCACACACAGTGGCTATGGAAAGACCCTTGGTTCATGCGGTCCGAAAAACCTGTAAGACAAAAAAAGAAAGTCAATACATGTATAGAAACTGAATGATCACTTATCTGTTACACTATTGCAGACAGATGGTAGCGAGTCACACACAGTTGCAGATATACACACCCTTGGTTCATGTGGTCCGAAAAACCTATAAGACAAAAAAGAAAGTCAATACATGTATAGAAACTGAATGATCACCTACCTGTTACACACTTGCAGACAGATAGTAGCGAGTCACACACAGTTGGATTTGCATTGACCCTTGGTTCATGAGGTCCGAAAAACCTGTTAAACAAAAAAAAGAAAGTCAACACGTATAGAAACTGAATGATCACCTACCTGTTACACACTTGCAGACAGATAGTAGCGAGTCACACACAGTTGGAGATGCACAGACCCTTGGTTCATGAG
Organism: Salminus brasiliensis; assembly: GCF_030463535.1. Lineage (NCBI taxonomy): Eukaryota > Metazoa > Chordata > Actinopteri > Characiformes > Bryconidae > Salminus > Salminus brasiliensis. The sequence goes on along the minus strand of NC_132881.1, from coordinate 9,589,346 downwards.
GTCCAAAAAACCTGTAAGACAACAAAAGTAAGTCAATACATGTATAGAAGCTGAATGATCACCGACCTGTTACACACTTGCAGACAGATTGATAGCGCGCCATACACACAGTGGCAATGGAAAGACCCTTGGTTCATGCGGTCCGAAAAACCTGTAAGACAAAAAAAGAAAGTCAATACATGTATAGAAACTGAATGATCACCTACCTGTTACACACTTGCAGACAGATAGTAGCGAGTCAAACACAGTTGCAGATGCACAGACCCTTGGTTCATGCGGTCCGAAAAACCTGTAAGACAAAAAAAGAAAGTCAATAAATGTATAGAAACTGAATGATCACTTACCTGTTACACACTTGCAGACAGATAGTAGCGAGTCAAACACAGTTGCAGATGCACAGACCCTTGGTTCATGCGGTCCGAAAGACCTTTAAGACAAAAAAAAGAAAGTCAATATATGTATAGAAACTGAATGATCACTTATCTGTTACACACTTGCAGACAGATTGATAGCTCGCTACACACACAGTGCCAATGGAAAGAACCTTGGTTCATGCGGTCCGAAAAACCTGTAAGACAAAAAAAGAAAGTCAATACATGTATAGAAACTGAATGATCACCTACCTGCTACACACTTGCAGAGAGATAGTAGCGAGTCACACACAGTTGCAGATGCACAGACGCTCGGTTCATGCGGTCCGAAAAACCTGTAAGACAAAAAAAGAAAGTCAATACATGTATAGAAACTGAATGATCACTTATCTGTTACACACTTGCAGACAGATAGTAGCGAGTCACACACAGTTGTAGATGCACAGACCCTTGGTTCATGAGGTCCAAAAAACCTGTAAGACAAAAAAAGAAAGTCAATACATGTATAGAAACTGAATGATCACCTACCTGTTACACACTTGCAGACAGATTGATAGCGCGCCGCACACAGTTGCAGATGCACAGATGCTCGGTTCATGCGGTCCGAAAAACCTGTAAGACAAAAAAAGAAAGTCAATACATGTATAGAAACTGAATGATCACTTATCTGTTACACACTTGCAGACAGATAGTAGCGAGTCACACACAGTTGTAGATGCACAGACCCTTGGTTCATGAGGTCCAAAAAACCTGAAAGACAAAAAAAGAAACTCAATACATGTATAGAAACTGAATGATCACCTACCTGTTACACACTTGCAGACAGATTGATAGCGCGCCGCACACACAGTGGCAATGGAAAGACCCTTGGTTCATGTGGTCCGAGAAACCTGTAAGACAAAAAAAGAAAGTCAATACATGTATAGAAACTGAATGATCACCTACCTGTTACACACTTGTAGACAGATAGTAGCGAGTCAAACACAGTTGCAGATGCATAGACACTTGGTTCATGCGGTCCGAAAAACCTGTAAGACAAAAAAAGAAAGTCAATACATGTATAGAAACTGAATGATCACTTACCTGTTACACACTTGCAGACAGATAGTAGCGAGTCAAAGACAGTTGCAGATGCACAGACCCTTGGTTTATGTGGTCTGAAAAACCTATAAGACAAAGAAAGTCAATACATGTATAGAAACTGAATGATCACTTACCTGTTACACACTTGCAGACAGATAGTAGCGAGTCACACACAGTTGCAGATGCACAGACCCTTGGTTCATGCGGTCCGAAAGACCTTTAAGACAAAATAAAGAAAGTCAATACATGTATAGAAACTGAATGATCACTTATCTCTTACACACTTGAAGACAGATGGTAACGAGTCACACACAGTTGCAGATATACAGACCTTTGGTTTATGTGGTCTGAAAAACCTATAAGACAAAGAAAGTCAATACATGTATAGAAACTGAATGATCACTTACCTGTTACACACTTGCAGACAGATAGTAGCGAGTCAAACACAGTTGCAGATGCACAGACCCTTGGTTCATGTGGTCGGAAAAACCTGTAAGACAAAAAAAGAAAGTCAATACATGTATAGAAACTGAATGATCTCCTACCTGTTACACACTTGCAGACAGATAGATAGCGAGCCACACACACAGTGGCACTCGAAAGACCCTTGGTTCATGCAGTCCGAAAAACTTGTCAGACAAAAAAAGAAACTCAATACATGTATAGAAACTGAATGATCACCTACCTGTTACACACTTGCAGACAGATAGTAGCGAGTCACACACAGTTGGAGATGCACAGACCCTTGGTTCATGATGTCCGAAAAACCTATAAGATAAAAAAAGAAAGTCAATACATGTATAGAATCTGAATGATAACCTACCTGTTACACACTTGCAGAAAGATTGATAGCTCGCTACACACACAGTGACAATGGAAAGACCCTTGGTTCATGCGGTCCGAAAAACCTGTAAGACAGAAAAAGAAAGTCAATACACGTATAAAAACTGAATGATCACCTACCTGCTACACACTTGCAGAGAGATAGTAGCGAGTCACACACAGTTGCAGATGCACAGACGCTCGGTTCATGCGGTCCGAAAAACCTGTAAGACAAAAAAAGAAAGTCAATACATGTATAGAAACTGAATGATCACTTATCTGTTACACACTTGCAGACAGATAGTAGCGAGTCACACACAGTTGTAGATGCACAGACCCTTGGTTCATGAGGTCCAAAAAACCTGTAAGACAAAAAAAGAAAGTCAATACATGTATAGAAACTGAATGATCACCTACCTGTTATACACTTGCAGACAGATTGATAGCGCGCCACACACACAGTGGCAATGGAAAGACCCTTGGTTCATGTGGTCCGAGAAACCTGTAAGACAAAAAAAGAAAGTCAATACATGTATAGAAACTGAATGATCACCTACCTGTTACACACTTGCAGACAGATAGTAGCGAGTCAAACACAGTTGCAGATGCATAGACACTTGGTTCATGCGGTCCGAAAAACCTGTAAGACAAAAAACGAAAGTCAATACATGTATAGAAACTGAATGATCACTTACCTGTTACACACTTGCAGACAGATAGTAGCGAGTCAAACACAGTTGCAGATGCACAGACCCTTGGTTCATGCGGTCCGAAAGACCTTTAAGACAAAATAAAGAAAGTCAATACATGTATAGAAACTGAATGATCACTTATCTCTTACACACTTGAAGACAGATGGTAACGAGTCACACACAGTGGCTATGGAAAGACCCTTGGTTCATGTGGTCCGAAAAACCTGTAAGACAAAAAAAGAAAGTCAATACATGTATAGAAACTGAATGATCACTTATCTGTTACACTATTGCAGACAGATGGTAGCGAGTCACACACAGTTGCAGATATACACACCCTTGGTTCATGTGGTCCGAAAAACCTATAAGACAAAAAAGAAAGTCAATACATGTATAGAAACTGAATGATCACCTACCTGTTACACACTTGCAGACAGATAGTAGCGAGTCACACACAGTTGTAGATGCACAGACCCTTGGTTCATGAGGTCCGAAAAACCTGTTAAACAAAAAAAAGAAAGTCAACACATGTATAGAAACTGAATGATCACCTACCTGTTACACACTTGCAGACAGACTGATAGCGCGCCACACACACAGTGGCAATGGAAAGACCCTTGGTTCATGCGGTCCGAAAAACCTGTAAGACAAAAAAAGAAAGTCAATACATGTATAGAAACAGAATGATCACTTATCTGTTACACTATTGCAGACAGATGGTAGCGAGTCACACACAGTTGCAGATATACACACCCTTGGTTCATGTGGTCCGAAAAACCTATAAGACAAAAAAGAAAGTCAATACATGTATAGAAACTGAATGATCACCTACCTGTTACACACTTGCAGACAGATAGTAGCGAGTCACACACAGTTGGAGATGCACAGACCCTTGGTTCATGAGGTCCGAAAAACCTGTTAAACAAAAAAAAGAAAGTCAACACATGTATAGAAACTGAATGATCACCTACCTGTTACACACTTGCAGACAGATAGTAGCGAGTCACACACAGTTGGAGATGCACAGACCCTTGGTTCATGAGGTCCAAAAAACCTGTAAGACAAAAAAAGAAAGTCAATACATGTATAGAAGCTGAATGATCACCTACCTTTTACACACTTGCAGACAGATAGTAGCGAGTCACACACAGTTGGAGATGCACAGACCCTTGGTTCATGAGGTCCGAAAAATCTGTAAGACAGAAAAAGAAAGTCAATACATGTATAGAAACTGAATGATCACCTACCTGTTACACACTTGCAGACAGATTGATAGCGCGCCACACACACAGTGGCAATGGAAAGACCCTTGGTTCATGCGGTCCGAAAAACCTGTAAGACAAAAAAAGAAACTCAATACATGTACAGAAACTGAATGATCACCTACCTGTTACACACTTGCAGACAGATAGTAGCGAGTCACACACAGTTGCAGATGCACAGACCCTTGGTTCATGCGGTCCGAAAAACCTGTAAGACAAAAAAAGAAAGTCAATACATGTATAGAAACTAAATGATCACCTACCTGTTACACACTTGCAGACAGATAGTAGCGAGTCACACACAGTTGGAGATGCACAGACCCTTGGTTCATGAGGTCCGAAAAACCTGTAAGACAAAAAAAGAAAGTCAATATATGTATAGAAACTGAATGATCACCAACCTGTTACACACTTGCAGACAGATAGTAGCGAGTCACACACAGTTGCAGATGCACAGACCCTTGGTTCATGCGGTCCGAAAAACCTGTAAGACAAAAAAAGAAAGTCAATACATGTATAGAAACTGAATGATCACCTACCTGTTACACACTTGCAGACAGATAGTAGCGAGTCACACACAGTTGGAGATGCACAGACCCTTGGTTCATGAGGTCCGAAAAACCTGTAAGACAAAAAAAGAAAGTCAATACATGTATAGAAGCTGAATGATCACCTACCTTTTACACACTTGCAGACAGATAGTAGCGAGTCACACACAGTTGGAGATGCACAGACCCTTGGTTCATGAGGTCCGAAAAATCTGTAAGACAGAAAAAGAAAGTCAATACATGTATAGAAACTGAATGATCACCAAACTGTTACACACTTGCAGACAGATTGATAGCGCGCCACACACACAGTGGCAATGGAAAGACCCTTGGTTCATGCGATCCGAAAAACCTTAAGACAAAAAAAGAAACTCAATACATGTATAGAAACTGAATGATCACCTACCTGTTACACACTTGCAGACAGATAGTAGCGAGTCAAACACAGTTGCGGATGCACAGACCCTTGGTTCATGCGGTCCGAAAGACCTTTAAGACAAAAAAAAAGAAAGTCAATATATGTATAGAAACTGAATGATCACCAACCTGTTACACACTTGCAGACAGATAGTAGCGAGTCACACACAGTTGCAGATGCACAGACCCTTGGTTCATGCGGTCCGAAAAACCTGTAAGACAAAAAAAGAAAGTCAATACATGTATAGAAACTGAATGATCACCTACCTGTTACACACTTGCAGACAGATTGATAGCGCGCCACACACACAGTGGCAATGGAAAGACCCTTGGTTCATGCGATCCGAAAAACCTGTAAGACAAAAAAAGAAACTCAATACATGTATAGAAACTGAATGATCACCTACCTGTTACACACTTGCAGACAGATAGTAGCGAGTCAAACACAGTTGCGGATGCACAGACCCTTGGTTCATGCGGGCCTAAAGACCCTTAAGACAAAAAAAAAGAAAGTCAATATATGAATAGAAACTGAATGATCACCAACCTGTTACACACTTGCAGAGAGATAGTAGCGAGTCACACACAGTTGCAGATGCACAGACCCTTGGTTCATGCGGTCCGAAAAACCTGTAAGACAAAAAAAGAAAGTCAATACATGTATAGAAACTGAATGATCACTTATCTGTTACACACTTGCAGACAGATGGTAGCGAGTCACACACAGTTGCAGATATACAGACCCTTGGTTCATGTGGTCCGAAAAACCTGTAAGACAAAAAAAGAAAGTCAATACATGTATAGAAACTAAATGATCACCTACCTGTTACACACTTGCAGACAGATAGTAGCGAGTCACACACAGTTGGAGATGCACAGACCCTTGGTTCATGAGGTCCGAAAAACCTGTAAGACAAAAAAAGAAAGTCAATACATGTATAGAAACTAAATTATCACCTACCTGTTACACACTTGCAGACAGATAGTAGCGAGTCACACACAGTTGGAGATGCACAGATCCTTGGTTCATGAGGTCCAAACAACCTGTAAGACAAAAAAAGAAAGTCAATACATGTATAGAAACTGAATGATCACCTACCTGTTACACACTTGCAGACATATTGATAGCGCGCCACACACACAGTGGGAATGGAAAGACCCTTGGTTCATTCGGTCCGAAAAACCTGTAAGAAAAAAAAGAAAGTCAATACATGTATAGAAACTGAATGATCACTTACCTGTTACACACTTGCAGACAGATGGTAGCGAGTCACACACAGTTGCAGATGCACAGACCCTTAGTTCATGCGGTCCGAAAAACCTGTAAGAAAAAAAAGAAAGTCAATACATGTATAGAAACTGAATGATCACTTACCTGTTACACACTTGCAGACAGATATTAGCGAGTCACACACAGTTGCAGATGCACATACCTTTGGTTCATGTGGTTCGAAAAACCTGTAAGACAAAAAAAGAAAGTCAATACATGTATAGAAACAGAATGATCACTTACCTGTTACACACTTGCATACAGATAGTAGCGAGTCACACAGTTGCAGATATACAGACCCTTGGTTCATGTGGTCCGAAAAACCTATATGACAAAAAAAGAAAGTCAAAACATGTATAGAAACTGAATGATCACTTTACTATTACACACTTGCAGACAGATAGTAGCGAGTCACACACAGTTGGAGATGCACAGACCCTTGGTTCAAGTGGTCCAAAAAACCTTTAAGACAAAAAAGGAAACTCAATACATGTATAGAAACTGAATGATCACTTACCTGTTACACACTTGCAGACAGATATTAGCGAGTCACACACAGTTGCAGATGCACAGACCCTTGGTTTATGTGGTCTGAAAAACCTGTAAGTCAAAAAAAAGAAAGTCAATACATGTATAGAAACTGAATGATCACTTATCTGTTACACACTTGCAGACAGATGGTAACGAGTCACACACAGTTGCAGATATACAGACCCTTGGTTTATGTGGTCTGAAAAACCTACAAGACAAACAAAGAAAGTCAATACATGTATAGAAACTGAATGATCACTTACCTATTACACACTTGCAGACAGATAGTAGCGAGTCACACACAGTTGCAGATGCACAGACCCTTGGTTCATGCGGTCCGAAAAACCTGTAAGACAAAAAAAGAAAGTCAATACATGTATAGAAACTGAATGATCACCTACCTGTTACACACTTGCAGACAGATTGATAGTGCGCCACACACACAGTGGCAATGGAAAGACCCTTGGTTCATGCGGTCCGAAAAACCTGTAAGAAAAAAAAGAAAGTCAATACATGTATAGAAACTGAATGATCACTTACCTGTTACACACTTGCAGACAGATATTAGCGAGTCACACACAGTTGCAGATGCACATACCTTTGGTTCATGTGGTCCGAAAAACCTGTAAGACAAAAAAAGAAAGTCAATACATGTATAGAAACAGAATGATCACTTACCTGTTACACACTTGCATACAGATAGTAGCGAGTCACACAGTTGCAGATATACAGACCCTTGGTTCATGTGGTCCGAAAAACCTATATGACAAAAAAAGAAAGTCAAAACATGTATAGAAACTGAATGATCACCAAACTGTTACACACTTGCAGACAGATAATAGCGAGTCAAACACAGTTGCAGATGCAGAGACCCTTGGTTCATGCGGTCCGAAAAACCTGTAAGACAAAAAGAAGAAAGTCAATACATGTATAGAAACTGAATGATCACTTACCTGTTACACACTTGCAGACAGATATTAGCGAGTCACACACAGTTGCAGATGCACAGACCCTTGGTTCATGCGGTCCGAAAAACCTGTAAGACAAAAAAAGAAAGTCAATACATGTATAGAAACAGAATGATCACTTACCTGTTACACACTTGCATACAGATAGTAGCGAGTCACACAGTTGCAGATATACAGACCCTTGGTTCATGTGGTCCGAAAAACCTATATGACAAAAAAAGAAAGTCAAAACATGTATAGAAACTGAATGATCACTTTACTATTACACACTTGCAGACAGATAATAGCGAGTCACACACAGTTGGAGATGCACAGACCCTTGGTTCAAGTGGTCCGAAAAACCTTTAAGACAAAAAAGGAAACTCAATACATGTATAGAAACTGAATGATCACTTACCTGTTACACACTTGCAGACAGATATTAGCGAGTCACACACAGTTGCAGATGCACAGACCCTTGGTTTATGTGGTCTGAAAAACCTGTAAGTCAAAAAAAAGAAAGTCAATACATGTATAGAAACTGAATGATCACTTATCTGTTACACACTTGCAGACAGATGGTAACGAGTCACACACAGTTGCAGATATACAGACCCTTGGTTTATGTGGTCTGAAAAACCTACAAGACAAACAAAGAAAGTCAATACATGTATAGAAACTGAATGATCACTTACCTATTACACACTTGCAGACAGATAGTAGCGAGTCACACACAGTTGCAGATGCACAGACCCTTGGTTCATGCGGTCCAAAAAACCTGTAAGACAAAAAAAGAAAGTCAATACATGTATAGAAACTGAATGATCACTTATCTGTTACACACTTGCAGACAGATGGTAGCGAGTCACACACAGTTGCAGATATACAGACCCTTGGTTCATGTGGTCCGAAAAACCTGTAAGACAAAAAAAGAAAGTCAATACATGTATAGAAACTAAATGACCACCTACCTGTTACACACTTGCAGACAGATAGTAGCGAGTCACACACAGTTGGAGATGCACAGACCCTTGGTTCATGAGGTCCGAAAAACCTGTAAGACAAAAAAAGAAAGTCAATACATGTATAGAAACTAAATGATCACCTACCTGTTACACACTTGCAGACAGATTGATAGCGAGCCACACACACAGTGGCAATGGAAAGACCCTAGGTTCATGCGGTCCGAAAAACCTGTAAGACAAAAAAAGAAAGTCAATACATGTATAGAAACTGAATGATCACCTACCTGTTACACACTTGCAGACAGATTGATAGCGAGCCACACACACAGTGGCACTCGAAAGACGCTTGGTTCATGCGGTCCGAAAAACTTGTCAGGCAAAAAAAGAAACTCAATACATGTACAGAAACTGAATGATCACCTACCTGTTACACATTTGCAGACAGATAGTAGCGAGTCAAACACAGTTGCGGATGCACAGACCCTTGGTTCATGCGGTCCGAAAGACCTTTAAGACAAAACAAAGAAAGTCAATATATGTATAGAAACTGAATGATCACCAACCTGTTACACACTTGCAGACAGATAGTAGCGAGTCACACACAGTTGCAGATGCACAGACCCTTGGTTCATGCGGTCCGAAAAACCTGTAAGACAAAAAAAGAAAGTCAATACATGTATAGAAACTGAATGATCACCTACCTGTTACACACTTGCAGACAGATAGTAGCGAGTCACACACAGTTGGAGATGCACAGACCCTTGGTTCATGAGGTCCGAAAAACCTGTAAGACAAAAAAAGAAAGTCAATACATGTATAGAAGCTGAATGATCACCTACCTTTTACACACTTGCAGACAGATAGTAGCGAGTCACACACAGTTGGAGATGCACAGACCCTTGGTTCATGAGGTCCGAAAAATCTGTAAGACAGAAAAAGAAAGTCAATACATGTATAGAAACTGAATGATCACCTACCTGTTACACACTTGCAGACAGATTGATAGCGCGCCACACACACAGTGGCAATGGAAAGACCCTTGGTTCATGCGATCCGAAAAACCTGTAAGACAAAAAAAGAAACTCAATACATGTATAGAAACTGAATGATCACCAAACTGTTACACACTTGCAGACAGATAGTAGCGAGTCAAACACAGTTGCAGATGCAGAGACCCTTGGTTCATGCGGTCCGAAAAACCTGTAAGACAAAAAGAAGAAAGTCAATACATGTATAGAAACTGAATGATTACTTACCTGTTACACACTTGCAGACAGATATTAGCGAGTCACACACAGTTGCAGATACACAGACCCTTGGTTCATGCGGTCGGAAAAACCTGTAAGACAAAAAAAGAAAGTCAATACATGTATAGAAACAGAATGATCACTTACCTGTTACACACTTGCATACAGATAGTAGCGAGTCACACAGTTGCAGATATACAGACCCTTGGTTCATGTGGTCCGAAAAACCTATATGACAAAAAAAGAAAGTCAAAACATGTATAGAAACTGAATGATCACTTTACTATTACACACTTGCAGACAGATAGTAGCGAGTCACACACAGTTGGAGATGCACAGACCCTTGGTTCAAGTGGTCCGAAAAACCTTTAAGACAAAAAAGGAAACTCAATACATGTATAGAAACTGAATGATCACTTACCTGTTACACACTTGCAGACAGATATTAGCGAGTCACACACAGTTGCAGATGCACAGACCCTTGGTTTATGTGGTCTGAAAAACCTGTAAGTCAAAAAAAACAAAGTCAATACATGTATAGAAACTGAATGATCACTTATCTGTTACACACTTGCAGACAGATGGTAACGAGTCACACACAGTTGCAGATGCACAGACCCTTGGTTCATGCGGTCCGAAAAACCTGTAAGACAAAAAAAGAAAGTCAATACATGTATAGAAACTGAATGATCACTTATCTGTTACACACTTGCAGACAGATGGTAGCGAGTCACACACAGTTGCAGATATGCAGACCCTTGGTTCATGTGGTCCGAAAAACCTGTAAGACAAAAAAAGAAAGTCAATACATGTATAGAAACTAAATGATCACCTACCTGTTACACACTTGCAGACAGATAGTAGCGAGTCACACACAGTTGGAGATGCACAGACCCTTGGTTCATGAGGTCCAAACAACCTGTAAGACAAAAAAAGAAAGTCAATACATGTATAGAAACTTAATGATCACCTACCTGTTACACACTTGCAGACAGATTGATAGCGACACACACACACAGTGGCAATGGAAAGACCCTAGGTTCATGCGGTCCGAAAAACCTGTAAGACAAAAAAAGAAAGTCAATACATGTATAGAAACTGAATGATCACCTACCTGTTACACACTTGCAGACAGATTGATAGCGAGCCACACACACAGTGGCACTCGAAAGACGCTTGGTTCATGCGGTCCGAAAAACTTGTCAGACAAAAAAAGAAAGTCAATACATGTATAGAAACTGAATGATCACCTACCTGTTACACACTTGCAGACAGATAGTAGCGAGTCACACACAGTTGGAGATGCACAGACCCTTGGTTCATGAGGTCCGAAAAACCTGTAAGACAAAAAAAGAAAGTCAATACATGTATAGAAGCTGAATGATCACCTACCTTTTACACACTTGCAGACAGATAGTAGCGAGTCACACACAGTTGGGGATGCACAGACCCTTGGTTCATGAGGTCCGAAAAATCTGTAAGACAGAAAAAGACAGTCAATACATGTATAGAAACTGAATGATCACCTACCTGTTACACACTTGCAGACAGATTGATAGCGCGCCACACACACAGTGGCAATGGAAAGACCCTTGGTTCATGCGATCCGAAAAACCTGTAAGACAAAAAAAGAAACTCAATACATGTATAGAAACTGAATGATCACTTTCCTATTACACACTTGCAGACAGATAGTAGCGAGTCACACACAGTTGGAGATGCACAGACCCTTGGTTTATGTGGTCTGAAAAACCTACAAGACAAACAAAGAAAGTCAATACATGTATAGAAACTGAATGATCACCTACCTGTAACACACTTGCATACAGATAGTAGCGAGTAACACAGTTGCAGATGCACAGACCCTTGGTTCATGTGGTCCGAAAAACCTATATGACAAAAAAAGAAAGTCAATACATGTATAGAAACTGAATGATCACCTACCTGTTACACACTTGCAGAGAGATTGATAGCGAGCCACACACACAGTGGCAATGGAAAGACCCTTGGTTCATGCGGTCCGAATGACCTTTTAGACAAAAAAAAGAAAGTCAATACATGTATAGAAACTGAATGATCACCTACCTGTTACACACTTGCAGACAGATTGATAGCGAGCCACACACACAGTGGCAATGGAAAGACCCTTGGTTCATGTGGTCCGAAAAACCTGTAAGACAAAAAAAGAAAGTCAATACATGTATAGAAACTGAATGATCACCTACCTGTTACACACTTGCAGACAGATTGATAGCGAGCCACACACACAGTGGCAATGGAAAGACCCTTGGTTCATGCGGTCCGAAAAACCTGTAAGACAACAAAAAGGCAATACATGTACAGAAACTGAATTATCACCAACCTGTTACACACTTGCAGACAGATAGTAGCGAATAACACACAGTTGCAGATGCACAGACCCTTGGTTCATGCGGTCCGAAAAACCTGTAAGACAAAAAAAGAAAGTCAAAACGTTTAGAAACTGAATGATCACCTACCTGTTACACACTTGCAGAAAGATAGTAGCGAGTCACACACAGTTGCAGATGCACAGAACCTTGGTTCATGTGGTCCGAAAGACGTTTAAGACAAAAAAAAAAAGTCAATATATGTATAGAAACTGAATGATCACCTACCTGTTACACACTTGCAGAAAGATAGTAGCGAGTCAAACACAGTTGGAGATGCACAGACCCTTGGTTCATGATGTCCGAAAAACCTGTAAGACAAAAAAAGAAAGTCAATACATGTATAGAAACTGAATGATCACCTACCTGTTACACACTTGCAGACAGATTAATAGCGAGCCACACACACAGTGGCACTCGAAAGACCCTTGGTTCATGCAGTCCGAAAAACTTGTCAGACAAAAAAAGAAACTCAATACATGTATAGAAACTGAATGATCACCTACCTGTTACACACTTGCAGACAGAGAGTAGCGAGTCACACACAGTTGCAGATGCACAGACCCTTGTTCATGTGGTCCGAAAAACCTGTAAGACAAAAAAAGAAAGTCAATACATGTATAGAAACTGAATGATCACCTACCTGTTACACACTTGCAGACAGATTGATAGCGAGCCACACACACAGTGGCAATGGAAAGACCCTTGGTTCATGTGGTCCGAAAAACCTGTAAGACAAAAAAAGAAAGTCAATACATGTATAGAAACTGAATGATCACCTACCTGTTACACACTTGCAGACAGATTGATAGCGAGCCACACACACAGTGGCAATGGAAAGACCCTTGGTTCATGCGGTCCGAAAAACCTGTAAGACAACAAAAAGGCAATACATGTACAGAAACTGAATTATCACCAACCTGTTACACACTTGCAGACAGATAGTAGCGAATAACACACAGTTGCAGATGCACAGACCCTTGGTTCATGCGGTCCGAAAAACCTGTAAGACAAAAAAAGAAAGTCAAAACGTTTAGAAACTGAATGATCACCTACCTGTTACACACTTGCAGAAAGATAGTAGCGAGTCACACACAGTTGCAGATGCACAGAACCTTGGTTCATGTGGTCCGAAAGACGTTTAAGACAAAAAAAAAAAGTCAATATATGTATAGAAACTGAATGATCACCTACCTGTTACACTTTTGCAGACAGACAGTAGCGAGTCAAACACAGTTGGAGATGCACAGACCCTTGGTTCATGATGTCCGAAAAACCTGTAAGACAAAAAAAGAAAGTCAATACATGTATAGAAACTGAATGATCACCTACCTGTTACACACTTGCAGACAGATTAATAGCGAGCCACACACACAGTGGCAATGGAAAGACCCTTGGTTCATGCGGTCCGAAAAACCTGTAAGACAAAAAAAGAAAGTCAATACACGTATAGAAACTGAATGATCACCTACCTGTTACACACTTGCAGAAAGATTGATAGCGCACCACACACACAGTGGCACTCGAAAGACCCTTGGTTCATGCGGTCCGAAAAACTTGTCAGACAAAAAAAGAAACTCAATACATGTATAGAAACTGAATGATCACCAACCTGTTACACACTTGCAGACAGATAGTAGCGAGTCAAACACAGTTGCAGATGCACAGACCCTTGGTTCATGCGGTCCGAAAAACCTGTAAGACAAAAAAAGAAAGTCGATACACGTATAGAAACTGAATGATCACCTACCTGTTACACACTTGCAGGCAGATAGTAGCGAGTCACACACAGTTGCAGATGCACAGACCCTTGGTTCATGCGGTCCGAAAAACCTGTAAGACAAAAAAAGAAAGTCGATACATGTATAGAAACTGAATGATCACCTACCTGTTACACACTTGCAGACAGATGGTAGCGAGTCACACACAGTTGCAGATGCACAGACCCTTGGTTCATGAGCTCCGAAAGACCTTTAACACAAAAAAAGAAAGTCAATACATGTATAGAAACTGAATGATCACCTACCTGTAACACACTTGCAGACAGATTGATAGCGAGTCAAACACAGTTGCAGATGCACAGACCCTTGGTTCATGCGGTCCGAAAAACCTGTAAGACAAAAAAAGAAAGTCAATACATGTACAGAACCTGAATGATCACCAACCTGTTACAAACTTGCAGACAGATAGTAGCGAGTAACACAGTTGCAGATGCACAGACCCTTGGTTCATGCGGTCCGAAAAACCTTTAAAACAAAAAAAGAAAGTCAATACATGTATAGAAACTGAATGATCACTTACCTGTTACACACTTGCAGACAGATAGTAGCGAGTCACACACAGTTGCAGATGCACAGACCCTTGGTTCATGCGGTCCGAAAAACCTGTAAGACAAAAAAAGAAAGTCGATACACGTATAGAAACTGAATGATCACCTACCTGTTACACACTTGCAGGCAGATAGTAGCGAGTCACACACAGTTGCAGATGCACAGACCCTTGGTTCATGCGGTCCGAAAAACCTGTAAGACAAAAAAAGAAAGTCGATACATGTATAGAAACTGAATGATCACCTACCTGTTACACACTTGCAGACAGATGGTAGCGAGTCACACACAGTTGCAGATGCACAGACCCTTGGTTCATGAGCTCCGAAAGACCTTTAACACAAAAAAAGAAAGTCAATACATGTATAGAAACTGAATGATCACCTACCTGTAACACACTTGCAGACAGATTGATAGCGAGTCAAACACAGTTGCAGATGCACAGACCCTTGGTTCATGCGGTCCGAAAAACCTGTAAGACAAAAAAAGAAAGTCAATACATGTACAGAACCTGAATGATCACCAACCTGTTACAAACTTGCAGACAGATAGTAGCGAGTAACACAGTTGCAGATGCACAGACCCTTGGTTCATGCGGTCCGAAAAACCTTTAAAACAAAAAAAGAAAGTCAATACATGTATAGAAACTGAATGATCACCTACCTGTTACACACTTGCAGACAGATAGTAGCGAGTCACACACAGTTGCAGATGCACAGACCCTTGGTTCATGTGGTCGGAAAAACCTGTAAGACAAAAAAAGAAAGTCAATACATGTATAGAAACTGAATGATCCCCTACCTGTTACACACTTGCAGACAGATAGATAGCGAGCCACCCACACAGTGGCACTCGAAAGACCCTTGGTTCATGCAGTCCGAAAAACTTGTCAGACAAAAAAAGAAACTCAATACATGTATAGAAACTGAATGATCACCTACCTGTTACACACTTGCAGACAGAGAGTAGCGAGTCACACACAGTTGCAGATGCACAGACCCTTGTTCATGTGGTCCGAAAAACCTGTTAGACAAAAAAAGAAAGTCAATACATGTATAGAAACTGAATGATCACCTACCTGTTACACACTTGCAGACAGATTGATAGCGAGCCACACACACAGTGGCAATGGAAAGACCCTTGGTTCATGCGGTCCGAAAAACCTGTAAGACAAAAAAGAAAGTCAATACATGTATAGAAACTGAATGATCACCTACCTGTTACACACTTGCAGACAGATAGTAGCGAGTCAAACACAGTTGCAGATGCACAGACCCTTGGTTCATGCGGTCCGAAAAACCTGTAAGACAAAAAAAGAAAGTCAATACATGTATAGAAACTGAATGATCCCCTACCTGTTACACACTTGCAGACAGATAGTAGCGAGTCACACACAGTTGCAGATGCAGAGACCCTTGGTTCATGCGGTCCGAAAAACCTGTAAGACAAAAAACAGAAAGTCAATACATGTATAGAAACTGAATGATCACCTACCTGTTACACACTTGCAGACAGATTGATAGCGAGCCACACACACAGTGGCAATGGAAAGACCCTTGGTTCATGCGGTCCGAAAAACCTGTAAGACAAAAAAGGAAAGTCAATACATGTATAGAAACTGAATGATCACTTACCTGTTACACACTTGCAGACAGATAGTAGCGAGTCACACACAGTTGCAGATGCACAGACCCTTGGTTCATGTGGTCGGAAAAACCTGTAAGACAAAAAAAGAAAGTCAATACATGTATAGAAACTGAATGATCCCCTACTTGTTACACACTTGCAGACAGATAGATAGCGAGCCACACACACAGTGGCACTCGAAAGACCCTTGGTTCATGCGGTCCGAAAAACTTGTCAGACAAAAAAAGAAACTCAATACATGTATAGAAACTGAATGATCACCTACCTGTTACACACTTGCAGACAGAGAGCAGCGAGTCACACACAGTTGCAGATGCACAGACCCTTGTTCATGTGGTCCGAAAAACCTGTAAGACAAAAAAAGAAAGTCAATAAATGTATAGAAACTGAATGATCACCTACCTGTTACACACTTGCAGACAGATGGTAGCGAGTCACACACAGTTGCAGATATACAGACCCTTGGTTTATGAGGTCCGAAAGACCTTTAAGACAAAAAAAAAAGAAAGTCAATACATGTATAGAAACTGAATGATCCCCTACCTGTTACACACTTGCAGACAGATAGTAGCGAGTCACACACAGTTGGAGATGCACAGACCCTTGGTTCATGATGTCCGAAAAACCTGTAAGATAAAAAAAGAAAGTCAATACATATATAGAAACTGAATGATAACCTACCTGTTACACACTTGCAGAAAGATTGATAGCTCGCTACACACACAGTGGCAATGGAAAGACCCTTGGTTCATGCGGTCCGAAAAACCTGTAAGAAAAAAAAAAGAAAGTCAATACATGTATAGAAACTGAATGATCACTTATCTGTTACACACTTGCAGACAGATGGTAGCGAGTCACACACAGTTGCAGATGCACAGACCCTTGGTTCATGAGCTCCGAAAGACCTTTAACACAAAAAAAGAAAGTCAATACATGTATAGAAACTGAATGATCACCTACCTGTAACACACTTGCAGACAGATTGATAGCGAGTCAAACACAGTTGCAGATGCACAGACCCTTGGTTCATGCGGTCCGAAAAACCTGTAAGACAAAAAAAGAAAGTCAATACATGTACAGAACCTGAATGATCACCAACCTGTTAAAAACTTGCAGACAGATAGTAGCGAGTAACACAGTTGCAGATGCACAGACCCTTGGTTCATGCGGTCCGAATGACCTTTAAGACAAAAAAAAGAAAGTCAATACATGTATAGAAACTGAATGATCACTTATCTGTTACACACTTGCAGACAGATGGTAACGAATCACACACAGTTGCAGATATACAGACCCTTGGTTTATGTGGTCTGAAAAACGTATAAGACAACCAAAGAAAGTCAATACATGTATAGAAACTGAATGATCCCCTACCTGTTACACACTTGCAGACAGATAGTAGCGAGTCACACACAGTTGGAGATGCACAGACCCTTGGTTCATGATGTCCGAAAAACCTATAAGATAAAAAAAAGAAAGTCAATACATGTATAGAATCTGAATGATAACCTACCTGTTACACACTTGCAGAAAGATTGATAGCTCGCTACACACACAGTGCCAATGGAAAGACCCTTGGTTCATGCGGTCCGAAAAACCTGTAAGACAAAAAAAGAAAGTCAATACATGTATAGAAACTGAATGATCACCTACCTGCTACACACTTGCAGAGAGATAGTAGCGAGTCACACACAGTTGCAGATGCACAGACGCTCGGTTCATGCGGTATGAAAAACCTGTAAGACAAAAAAAGAAAGTCAATACATGTATAGAAACTGAATGATCACTTATCTGTTACACACTTGCAGACAGATAGTAGCGAGTCACACACAGTTGTAGATGCACAGACCCTTGGTTCATGAGGTCCAAAAAACCTGTAAGACAAAAAAAGAAAGTCAATACATGTATAGAAACTGAATGATCACTTATCTGTTACACACTTGCAGACAGATAGTAGCGAGTCACACACAGTTGTAGATGCACAGACCCTTGGTTCATGAGGTCCAAAAAACCTGTAAGACAAAAAAAGAAAGTCAATACATGTATAGAAACTGAATGATCACCTACCTGTTACACACTTGCAGACAGATTGATAGCGCGCCACACACACAGTGGCAATGGAAAGACCCTTGGTTCATGTGGTCCGAGAAACCTGTAAGACAAAAAAAGAAAGTCAATACATGTATAGAAACTGAATGATCACCTACCTGTTACACACTTGCAGACAGATAGTAGCGAGTCAAACACAGTTGCAGATACACAGACCCTTGGTTCATGCGGTCCGAAAGACCTTTAAGACAAAATAAAGAAAGTCAATACATGTATAGAAACTGAATGATCACTTATCTGTTACACACTTGAAGACAGATGGTAACGAGTCACACACAGTGGCTATGGAAAGACCCTTGGTTCATGCGGTCCGAAAATCTGTAAGACAAGAAAAGAAAGTCAATACATGTATAGAAACTCAATGATACCCTACCTGTTACACACTTGCAGACAGATAGATAGCGAGCCACACACACAGTGGCACTCGAAAGACCCTTGGTTCATGCAGTCCGAAAAACTTGTCAGACAAAAAAAGAAACTCAATACATGTATAGAAACTGAATGATCACCTACCTGTTACACACTTGCAGACAGAGAGTAGCGAGTCACACACAGTTGGAGATGCACAGACCCTTGTTCATGTGGTCCGAAAAACCTGTAAGACAAAAAAAGAAAGTCAATAAATGTATAGAAACTGAATGATCACCTACCTGTTACACACTTGCAGACAGATTGATAGCGAGCCACACACACAGTGGCAATGGAAAGACCCTTGGTTCATGCGGTCCGAAAAACCTGTAAGACAAAAAAAGAAAGTCAATACATGTATAGAAACTGAATGATCACTTACCTGTTACACACTTGCAGACAGATAGTAGCGAGTCAAACACAGTTGCAGATGCACAGACCCTTGGTTCATGCGGTCCGAATGACCTTTAAGACAAAAAAAAGAAAGTCAATACATGTATAGAAACTGAATGATCACTTATCTGTTACACACTTGCAGACAGATGGTAACGAGTCACACACACTTGCAGATATACAGACCCTTGGTTTATGTGGTCTGAAAAACCTATAAGACAACCAAAGAAAGTCAATACATGTATAGAAACTGAATGATCACTTACCTGTTACACACTTGCAGACAGAGAGTAGCGAGTCACACACAGTTGGAGATGCACAGACCCTTGGTTCATGATGTCCGAAAAACCTGTAAGATAAAAAAAGAAAGTCAATACATATATAGAAACTGAATGATAACCTACCTGTTACACACTTGCAGAAAGATTGATAGCTCGCTACACACACAGTGGCAATGGAAAGACCCTTGGTTCATGCGGTCCGAAAAACCTGTAAGAAAAAAAAAAGAAAGTCAATACATGTATAGAAACTGAATGATCACTTATCTGTTACACACTTGCAGACAGATGGTAGCGAGTCACACACAGTTGCAGATGCACAGACCCTTGGTTCATGAGCTCCGAAAGACCTTTAACACAAAAAAAGAAAGTCAATACATGTATAGAAACTGAATGATCACCTACCTGTAACACACTTGCAGACAGATTGATAGCGAGTCAAACACAGTTGCAGATGCACAGACCCTTGGTTCATGCGGTCCGAAAAACCTGTAAGACAAAAAAAGAAAGTCAATACATGTACAGAACCTGAATGATCACCAACCTGTTAAAAACTTGCAGACAGATAGTAGCGAGTAACACAGTTGCAGATGCACAGACCCTTGGTTCATGCGGTCCGAATGACCTTTAAGACAAAAAAAAGAAAGTCAATACATGTATAGAAACTGAATGATCACTTATCTGTTACACACTTGCAGACAGATGGTAACGAATCACACACAGTTGCAGATATACAGACCCTTGGTTTATGTGGTCTGAAAAACGTATAAGACAACCAAAGAAAGTCAATACATGTATAGAAACTGAATGATCCCCTACCTGTTACACACTTGCAGACAGATAGTAGCGAGTCACACACAGTTGGAGATGCACAGACCCTTGGTTCATGATGTCCGAAAAACCTATAAGATAAAAAAAAGAAAGTCAATACATGTATAGAATCTGAATGATAACCTACCTGTTACACACTTGCAGAAAGATTGATAGCTCGCTACACACACAGTGCCAATGGAAAGACCCTTGGTTCATGCGGTCCGAAAAACCTGTAAGACAAAAAAAGAAAGTCAATACATGTATAGAAACTGAATGATCACCTACCTGCTACACACTTGCAGAGAGATAGTAGCGAGTCACACACAGTTGCAGATGCACAGACGCTCGGTTCATGCGGTATGAAAAACCTGTAAGACAAAAAAAGAAAGTCAATACATGTATAGAAACTGAATGATCACTTATCTGTTACACACTTGCAGACAGATAGTAGCGAGTCACACACAGTTGTAGATGCACAGACCCTTGGTTCATGAGGTCCAAAAAACCTGTAAGACAAAAAAAGAAAGTCAATACATGTATAGAAACTGAATGATCACTTATCTGTTACACACTTGCAGACAGATAGTAGCGAGTCACACACAGTTGTAGATGCACAGACCCTTGGTTCATGAGGTCCAAAAAACCTGTAAGACAAAAAAAGAAAGTCAATACATGTATAGAAACTGAATGATCACCTACCTGTTACACACTTGCAGACAGATTGATAGCGCGCCACACACACAGTGGCAATGGAAAGACCCTTGGTTCATGTGGTCCGAGAAACCTGTAAGACAAAAAAAGAAAGTCAATACATGTATAGAAACTGAATGATCACCTACCTGTTACACACTTGCAGACAGATAGTAGCGAGTCAAACACAGTTGCAGATACACAGACCCTTGGTTCATGCGGTCCGAAAGACCTTTAAGACAAAATAAAGAAAGTCAATACATGTATAGAAACTGAATGATCACTTATCTGTTACACACTTGAAGACAGATGGTAACGAGTCACACACAGTGGCTATGGAAAGACCCTTGGTTCATGCGGTCCGAAAATCTGTAAGACAAGAAAAGAAAGTCAATACATGTATAGAAACTCAATGATACCCTACCTGTTACACACTTGCAGACAGATAGATAGCGAGCCACACACACAGTGGCACTCGAAAGACCCTTGGTTCATGCAGTCCGAAAAACTTGTCAGACAAAAAAAGAAACTCAATACATGTATAGAAACTGAATGATCACCTACCTGTTACACACTTGCAGACAGAGAGTAGCGAGTCACACACAGTTGGAGATGCACAGACCCTTGTTCATGTGGTCCGAAAAACCTGTAAGACAAAAAAAGAAAGTCAATAAATGTATAGAAACTGAATGATCACCTACCTGTTACACACTTGCAGACAGATTGATAGCGAGCCACACACACAGTGGCAATGGAAAGACCCTTGGTTCATGCGGTCCGAAAAACCTGTAAGACAAAAAAAGAAAGTCAATACATGTATAGAAACTGAATGATCACTTACCTGTTACACACTTGCAGACAGATAGTAGCGAGTCAAACACAGTTGCAGATGCACAGACCCTTGGTTCATGCGGTCCGAATGACCTTTAAGACAAAAAAAAGAAAGTCAATACATGTATAGAAACTGAATGATCACTTATCTGTTACACACTTGCAGACAGATGGTAACGAGTCACACACACTTGCAGATATACAGACCCTTGGTTTATGTGGTCTGAAAAACCTATAAGACAACCAAAGAAAGTCAATACATGTATAGAAACTGAATGATCACTTACCTGTTACACACTTGCAGACAGAGAGTAGCGAGTCACACACAGTTGGAGATGCACAGACCCTTGGTTCATGATGTCCGAAAAACCTGTAAGATAAAAAAAGAAAGTCAATACATATATAGAAACTGAATGATAACCTACCTGTTACACACTTGCAGAAAGATTGATAGCTCGCTACACACACAGTGGCAATGGAAAGACCCTTGGTTCATGCGGTCCGAAAAACCTGTAAGAAAAAAAAAAGAAAGTCAATACATGTATAGAAACTGAATGATCACTTATCTGTTACACACTTGCAGACAGATGGTAGCGAGTCACACACAGTTGCAGATGCACAGACCCTTGGTTCATGAGCTCCGAAAGACCTTTAACACAAAAAAAGAAAGTCAATACATGTATAGAAACTGAATGATCACCTACCTGTAACACACTTGCAGACAGATTGATAGCGAGTCAAACACAGTTGCAGATGCACAGACCCTTGGTTCATGCGGTCCGAAAAACCTGTAAGACAAAAAAAGAAAGTCAATACATGTACAGAACCTGAATGATCACCAACCTGTTAAAAACTTGCAGACAGATAGTAGCGAGTAACACAGTTGCAGATGCACAGACCCTTGGTTCATGCGGTCCGAATGACCTTTAAGACAAAAAAAAGAAAGTCAATACATGTATAGAAACTGAATGATCACTTATCTGTTACACACTTGCAGACAGATGGTAACGAATCACACACAGTTGCAGATATACAGACCCTTGGTTTATGTGGTCTGAAAAACGTATAAGACAACCAAAGAAAGTCAATACATGTATAGAAACTGAATGATCCCCTACCTGTTACACACTTGCAGACAGATAGTAGCGAGTCACACACAGTTGGAGATGCACAGACCCTTGGTTCATGATGTCCGAAAAACCTATAAGATAAAAAAAAGAAAGTCAATACATGTATAGAATCTGAATGATAACCTACCTGTTACACACTTGCAGAAAGATTGATAGCTCGCTACACACACAGTGCCAATGGAAAGACCCTTGGTTCATGCGGTCCGAAAAACCTGTAAGACAAAAAAAGAAAGTCAATACATGTATAGAAACTGAATGATCACCTACCTGCTACACACTTGCAGAGAGATAGTAGCGAGTCACACACAGTTGCAGATGCACAGACGCTCGGTTCATGCGGTATGAAAAACCTGTAAGACAAAAAAAGAAAGTCAATACATGTATAGAAACTGAATGATCACTTATCTGTTACACACTTGCAGACAGATAGTAGCGAGTCACACACAGTTGTAGATGCACAGACCCTTGGTTCATGAGGTCCAAAAAACCTGTAAGACAAAAAAAGAAAGTCAATACATGTATAGAAACTGAATGATCACTTATCTGTTACACACTTGCAGACAGATAGTAGCGAGTCACACACAGTTGTAGATGCACAGACCCTTGGTTCATGAGGTCCAAAAAACCTGTAAGACAAAAAAAGAAAGTCAATACATGTATAGAAACTGAATGATCACCTACCTGTTACACACTTGCAGACAGATTGATAGCGCGCCACACACACAGTGGCAATGGAAAGACCCTTGGTTCATGTGGTCCGAGAAACCTGTAAGACAAAAAAAGAAAGTCAATACATGTATAGAAACTGAATGATCACCTACCTGTTACACACTTGCAGACAGATAGTAGCGAGTCAAACACAGTTGCAGATACACAGACCCTTGGTTCATGCGGTCCGAAAGACCTTTAAGACAAAATAAAGAAAGTCAATACATGTATAGAAACTGAATGATCACTTATCTGTTACACACTTGAAGACAGATGGTAACGAGTCACACACAGTGGCTATGGAAAGACCCTTGGTTCATGCGGTCCGAAAATCTGTAAGACAAGAAAAGAAAGTCAATACATGTATAGAAACTCAATGATACCCTACCTGTTACACACTTGCAGACAGATAGATAGCGAGCCACACACACAGTGGCACTCGAAAGACCCTTGGTTCATGCAGTCCGAAAAACTTGTCAGACAAAAAAAGAAACTCAATACATGTATAGAAACTGAATGATCACCTACCTGTTACACACTTGCAGACAGAGAGTAGCGAGTCACACACAGTTGGAGATGCACAGACCCTTGTTCATGTGGTCCGAAAAACCTGTAAGACAAAAAAAGAAAGTCAATAAATGTATAGAAACTGAATGATCACCTACCTGTTACACACTTGCAGACAGATTGATAGCGAGCCACACACACAGTGGCAATGGAAAGACCCTTGGTTCATGCGGTCCGAAAAACCTGTAAGACAAAAAAAGAAAGTCAATACATGTATAGAAACTGAATGATCACTTACCTGTTACACACTTGCAGACAGATAGTAGCGAGTCAAACACAGTTGCAGATGCACAGACCCTTGGTTCATGCGGTCCGAATGACCTTTAAGACAAAAAAAAGAAAGTCAATACATGTATAGAAACTGAATGATCACTTATCTGTTACACACTTGCAGACAGATGGTAACGAGTCACACACACTTGCAGATATACAGACCCTTGGTTTATGTGGTCTGAAAAACCTATAAGACAACCAAAGAAAGTCAATACATGTATAGAAACTGAATGATCCCCTACCTGTTACACACTTGCAGACAGATAGTAGCGAGTCACACACAGTTGGAGATGCACAGACCCTTGGTTCATGATGTCCGAAAAACCTATAAGATAAAAAAAGAAAGTCAATACATGTATAGAATCTGAATGATAACCTACCTGTTACACACTTGCAGAAAGATTGATAGCTCGCTACACACACAGTGCCAATGGAAAGACCCTTGGTTCATGCGGTCCGAAAAACCTGTAAGACAAAAAAAGAAAGTCAATACACGTATAAAAACTGAATGATCACCTACCTGCTACACACTTGCAGAGAGATAGTAGCGAGTCACACACAGTTGCAGATGCACAGACCCTTGGTTCATGAGGTCCAAAAAACCTGTAAGACAAAAAAAGAAAGTCAATACATGTATAGAAACTGAATGATCACCTACCTGTTACACACTTGCAGACAGATAGTAGCGAGTCAAACACAGTTGCAGATGCATAGACACTTGGTTCATGCGGTCCGAAAAACCTGTAAGACAAAAAAAGAAAGTCAATACATGTATAGAAACTGAATGATCACTTACCTGTTACACACTTGCAGACAGATAGTAGCGAGTCAAACACAGTTGCAGATGCACAGACCCTTGGTTCATGCGGTCCGAAAGACCTTTAAGACAAAATAAAGAAAGTCAATACATGTATAGAAACTGAATGATCACTTATCTCTTACACACTTGAAGACAGATGGTAACGAGTCACACACAGTGGCTATGGAAAGACCCTTGGTTCATGCGGTCCGAAAAACCTGTAAGACAAAAAAAGAAAGTCAATACATGTATAGAAACTGAATGATCACTTATCTGTTACACTATTGCAGACAGATGGTAGCGAGTCACACACAGTTGCAGATATACACACCCTTGGTTCATGTGGTCCGAAAAACCTATAAGACAAAAAAGAAAGTCAATACATGTATAGAAACTGAATGATCACCTACCTGTTACACACTTGCAGACAGATAGTAGCGAGTCACACACAGTTGGATTTGCATTGACCCTTGGTTCATGAGGTCCGAAAAACCTGTTAAACAAAAAAAAGAAAGTCAACACGTATAGAAACTGAATGATCACCTACCTGTTACACACTTGCAGACAGATAGTAGCGAGTCACACACAGTTGGAGATGCACAGACCCTTGGTTCATGAGGTCCAAAAAACCTGTAAGACAAAAAAAGTAAGTCAATACATGTATAGAAGCTGAATGATCACCGACCTGTTACACACTTGCAGACAGATTGATAGCGCGCCATACACACAGTGGCAATGGAAAGACCCTTGGTTCATGCGGTCCGAAAAACCTGTAAGACAAAAAAAGAAAGTCAATACATGTATAGAATCTGAATGATCACCTACCTGTTACACACTTGCAGACAGATAGTAGCGAGTCAAACACAGTTGCAGATGCACAGACCCTTGGTTCATGCGGTCCGAAAAACCTGTAAGACAAAAAAAGAAAGTCAATAAATGTATAGAAACTGAATGATCACTTACCTGTTACACACTTGCAGACAGATAGTAGCGAGTCAAACACAGTTGCAGATGCACAGACCCTTGGTTCATGCGGTCCGAAAGACCTTTAAGACAAAAAAAAGAAAGTCAATATATGTATAGAAACTGAATGATCACTTATCTGTTACACACTTGCAGACAGATTGATAGCTCGCTACACACACAGTGCCAATGGAAAGAACCTTGGTTCATGCGGTCCGAAAAACCTGTAAGACAAAAAAAGAAAGTCAATACATGTATAGAAACTGAATGATCACCTACCTGCTACACACTTGCAGAGAGATAGTAGCGAGTCACACACAGTTGCAGATGCACAGACGCTCGGTTCATGCGGTCCGAAAAACCTGTAAGACAAAAAAAGAAAGTCAATACATGTATAGAAACTGAATGATCACTTATCTGTTACACACTTGCAGACAGATAGTAGCGAGTCACACACAGTTGTAGATGCACAGACCCTTGGTTCATGAGGTCCAAAAAACCTGTAAGACAAAAAAAGAAAGTCAATACATGTATAGAAACTGAATGATCACCTACCTGTTACACACTTGCAGACAGATTGATAGCGCGCCGCACACAGTTGCAGATGCACAGACGCTCGGTTCATGCGGTCCGAAAAACCTGTAAGACAAAAAAAGAAAGTCAATACATGTATAGAAACTGAATGATCACTTATCTGTTACACACTTGCAGACAGATAGTAGCGAGTCACACACAGTTGTAGATGCACAGACCCTTGGTTCATGAGGTCCAAAAAACCTGTAAGACAAAAAAAGAAATTCAATACATGTATAGAAACTGAATGATCACCTACCTGTTACACACTTGCAGACAGATTGATAGCGCGCCGCACACACAGTGGCAATGGAAAGACCCTTGGTTCATGTGGTCTGAGAAACCTGTAAGACAAAAAAAGAAAGTCAATACATGTATAGAAACTGAATGATCACCTACCTGTTACACACTTGCAGACAGATAGTAGCGAGTCAAACACAGTTGCAGATGCATAGACACTTGGTTCATGCGGTCCGAAAAACCTGTAAGACAAAAAAAGAAAGTCAATACATGTATAGAAACTGAATGATCACTTACCTGTTACACACTTGCAGACAGATAGTAGCGAGTCAAAGACAGTTGCAGATGCACAGACCCTTGGTTTATGTGGTCTGAAAAACCTATAAGACAAAGAAAGTCAATACATGTATAGAAACTGAATGATCACTTACCTGTTACACACTTGCAGACAGATAGTAGCGAGTCACACACAGTTGCAGATGCACAGACCCTTGGTTCATGCGGTCCGAAAGACCTTTAAGACAAAATAAAGAAAGTCAATACATGTATAGAAACTGAATGATCACTTATCTCTTACACACTTGAAGACAGATGGTAACAAGTCACACACAGTTGCAGATATACAGACCTTTGGTTTATGTGGTCTGAAAAACCTATAAGACAAAGAAAGTCAATACATGTATAGAAACTGAATGATCACTTACCTGTTACACACTTGCAGACAGAGAGTAGCGAGTCACACACAGTTGGAGATGCACAGACCCTTGTTCATGTGGTCCGAAAAACCTGTAAGACAAAAAAAGAAAGTCAATAAATGTATAGAAACTGAATGATCACCTACCTGTTACACACTTGCAGACAGATTGATAGCGAGCCACACACACAGTGGCAATGGAAAGACCCTTGGTTCATGCGGTCCGAAAAACCTGTAAGACAAAAAAAGAAAGTCAATACATGTATAGAAACTGAATGATCACCTACCTGTTACACACTTGCAGACAGATAGTAGCGAGTCAAACACAGTTGCAGATGCACAGACCCTTGGTTCATGCGGTCCGAATGACCTTTAAGACAAAAAAAAGAAAGTCAATACATGTATAGAAACTGAATGATCACTTATCTGTTACACACTTGCAGACAGATGGTAACGAGTCACACACAGTTGCAGATATACAGACCCTTGGTTTACGTGGTCTGAAAAACCTATAAGACAACCAAAGAAAGTCAATACATGTATAGAAACTGAATGATCCCCTACCTGTTACACACTTGCAGACAGATAGTAGCGAGTCACACAGTTGGAGATGCACAGACCCTTGGTTCATGATGTCCGAAAAACCTATAAGATAAAAAAAGAAAGTCAATACATGTATAGAATCTGAATGATAACCTACCTGTTACACACTTGCAGAAAGATTGATAGCTCGCTACACACACAGTGACAATGGAAAGACCCTTGGTTCATGCGGTCCGAAAAACCTGTAAGACAGAAAAAGAAAGTCAATACACGTATAAAAACTGAATGATCACCTACCTGCTACACACTTGCAGAGAGATAGTAGCGAGTCACACACAGTTGCAGATGCACAGACGCTCGGTTCATGCGGTCCGAAAAACCTGTAAGACAAAAAAAGAAAGTCAATACATGTATAGAAACTGAATGATCACTTATCTGTTACACACTTGCAGACAGATAGTAGCGAGTCACACACAGTTGTAGATGCACAGACCCTTGGTTCATGAGGTCCAAAAAACCTGTAAGACAAAAAAAGAAAGTCAATACATGTATAGAAACTGAATGATCACCTACCTGTTATACACTTGCAGACAGATTGATAGCGCGCCACACACACAGTGGCAATGGAAAGACCCTTGGTTCATGTGGTCCGAGAAACCTGTAAGACAAAAAAAGAAAGTCAATACATGTATAGAAACTGAATGATCACCTACCTGTTACACACTTGCAGACAGATAGTAGCGAGTCAAACACAGTTGCAGATGCATAGACACTTGGTTCATGCGGTCCGAAAAACCTGTAAGACAAAAAACGAAAGTCAATACATGTATAGAAACTGAATGATCACTTACCTGTTACACACTTGCAGACAGATAGTAGCGAGTCAAACACAGTTGCAGATGCACAGACCCTTGGTTCATGCGGTCCGAAAGACCTTTAAGACAAAATAAAGAAAGTCAATACATGTATAGAAACTGAATGATCACTTATCTCTTACACACTTGAAGACAGATGGTAACGAGTCACACACAGTGGCTATGGAAAGACCCTTGGTTCATGTGGTCCGAAAAACCTGTAAGACAAAAAAAGAAAGTCAATACATGTATAGAAACTGAATGATCACTTATCTGTTACACTATTGCAGACAGATGGTAGCGAGTCACACACAGTTGCAGATATACACACCCTTGGTTCATGTGGTCCGAAAAACCTATAAGACAAAAAAGAAAGTCAATACATGTATAGAAACTGAATGATCACCTACCTGTTACACACTTGCAGACAGATAGTAGCGAGTCACACACAGTTGTAGATGCACAGACCCTTGGTTCATGAGGTCCGAAAAACCTGTTAAACAAAAAAAAGAAAGTCAACACATGTATAGAAACTGAATGATCACCTACCTGTTACACACTTGCAGACAGATTGATAGCGCGCCACACACACAGTGGCAATGGAAAGACCCTTGGTTCATGCGGTCCGAAAAACCTGTAAGACAAAAAAAGAAAGTCAATACATGTATAGAAACAGAATGATCACTTATCTGTTACACTATTGCAGACAGATGGTAGCGAGTCACACACAGTTGCAGATATACACACCCTTGGTTCATGTGGTCCGAAAAACCTATAAGACAAAAAAGAAAGTCAATACATGTATAGAAACTGAATGATCACCTACCTGTTACACACTTGCAGACAGATAGTAGCGAGTCACACACAGTTGGAGATGCACAGACCCTTGGTTCATGAGGTCCGAAAAACCTGTTAAAAAAAAAAAGAAAGTCAACACGTATAGAAACTGAATGATCACTTATCTCTTACACACTTGAAGACAGATGGTAACGAGTCACACACAGTGGCTATGGAAAGACCCTTGGTTCATGCGGTCCGAAAATCTGTAAGACAAAAAAAGAAAGTCAATACATGTATAGAAACTGAATGATCACCTACCTGTTACACACTTGCAGACAGATAGTAGCGAGTCACACACAGTTGGAGATGCACAGACCCTTGGTTCATGAGGTCCGAAAAACCTGTAAGACAAAAAAAGAAAGTCAATACATGTATAGAAGCTGAATGATCACCTACCTTTTACACACTTGCAGACAGATAGTAGCGAGTCACACACAGTTGGAGATGCACAGACCCTTGGTTCATGAGGTCCGAAAAATCTGTAAGACAGAAAAAGAAAGTCAATACATGTATAGAAACTGAATGATCACCTACCTGTTACACACTTGCAGACAGATTGATAGCGCGCCACACACACAGTGGCAATGGAAAGACCCTTGGTTCATGCGATCCGAAAAACCTGTAAGACAAAAAAAGAAACTCAATACATGTATAGAAACTGAATGATCACCAAACTGTTACACACTTGCAGACAGATAGTAGCGAGTCAAACACAGTTGCAGATGCAGAGACCCTTGGTTCATGCGGTCCGAAAAACCTGTAAGACAAAAAAAAGAAAGTCAATACATGTATAGAAACTGAATGATCACTTATCTGTTACACACTTGCAGACAGATGGTAACGAGTCACACACAGTTGCAGATGCACATACCTTTGGTTCATGTGGTCCGAAAAACCTGTAAGACAAAAAAAGAAAGTCAATACATGTATAGAAACAGAATGATCACTTACCTGTTACACACTTGCATACAGATAGTAGCGAGTCACACAGTTGCAGATATACAGACCCTTGGTTCATGTGGTCCGAAAAACCTATATGACAAAAAAAGAAAGTCAAAACATGTATAGAAACTGAATGATCACCAAACTGTTACACACTTGCAGACAGATAGTAGCGAGTCAAACACAGTTGCAGATGCAGAGACCCTTGGTTCATGCGGTCCGAAAAACCTGTAAGACAAAAAGAAGAAAGTCAATACATGTATAGAAACTGAATGATCACTTACCTGTTACACACTTGCAGACAGATATTAGCGAGTCACACACAGTTGCAGATGCACAGACCCTTGGTTCATGCGGTCCGAAAAACCTGTAAGACAAAAAAAGAAAGTCAATACATGTATAGAAACAGAATGATCACTTACCTGTTACACACTTGCATACAGATAGTAGCGAGTCACACAGTTGCAGATATACAGACCCTTGGTTCATGTGGTCCGAAAAACCTATATGACAAAAAAAGAAAGTCAAAACATGTATAGAAACTGAATGATCACTTTACTATTACACACTTGCAGACAGATAGTAGCGAGTCACACACAGTTGGAGATGCACAGACCCTTGGTTCAAGTGGTCCGAAAAACCTTTAAGACAAAAAAGGAAACTCAATACATGTATAGAAACTGAATGATCACTTACCTGTTACACACTTGCAGACAGATATTAGCGAGTCACACACAGTTGCAGATGCACAGACCCTTGGTTTATGTGGTCTGAA
Organism: Salminus brasiliensis; assembly: GCF_030463535.1. Lineage (NCBI taxonomy): Eukaryota > Metazoa > Chordata > Actinopteri > Characiformes > Bryconidae > Salminus > Salminus brasiliensis. The sequence continues at coordinate 9,557,386 of NC_132881.1, read as the reverse complement.
AAACTTGTAAGTCAAAAAAAAGAAAGTCAATACATGTATAGAAACTGAATGATCACTTATCTGTTACACACTTGCAGACAGATGGTAACGAGTCACACACAGTTGCAGATATACAGACCCTTGGTTTATGTGGTCTGAAAAACCTACAAGACAAACAAAGAAAGTCAATACATGTATAGAAACTGAATGATCACTTACCTATTACACACTTGCAGACAGATAGTAGCGAGTAAACACAGTTGCAGATGCACAGACCCTTGGTTCATGCGGTCCGAAAAACCTGTAAGACAAAAAAAGAAAGTCAATACATGTATAGAAACTGAATGATCACTTATCTGTTACACACTTGCAGACAGATGGTAGCGAGTCACACACAGTTGCAGATATACAGACCCTTGGTTCATGTGGTCCGAAAAACCTGTAAGACAAAAAAAGAAAGTCAATACATGTATAGAAACTAAATGACCACCTACCTGTTACACACTTGCAGACAGATAGTAGCGAGTCAAACACATTTGCAGATGCAGGGACCCTTGGTTCATGCGGTCCGAATGACATTTAAGACAAAAAAAGAAAGTCAATACATGTATAGAAACTAAATGATCACCTACCTGTTACACAATTGCAGACAGATTGATAGCGAGCCACACACACAGTGGCAATGGAAAGACCCTAGGTTCATGCGGTCCGAAAAACCTGTAAGACAAAAAAAGAAAGTCAATACATGTATAGAAACTGAATGATCACCTACCTGTTACACACTTGCAGACAGATTGATAGCGAGCCACACACACAGTGGCACTCGAAAGACGCTTGGTTCATGCGGTCCGAAAAACTTGTCAGACAAAAAAAGAAACTCAATACATGTATAGAAACTGAATGATCACTTTACTATTACACACTTGCAGACAGATAGTAGCGAGTCACACACAGTTGGAGATGCACAGACCCTTGGTTCAAGTGGTCCGAAAAACCTTTAAGACAAAAAAGGAAACTCAATACATGTATAGAAACTGAATGATCACTTACCTGTTACACACTTGCAGACAGATATTAGCGAGTCACACACAGTTGCAGATGCACAGACCCTTGGTTTATGTGGTCTGAAAAACTTGTAAGTCAAAAAAAAGAAAGTCAATACATGTATAGAAACTGAATGATCACTTATCTGTTACACACTTGCAGACAGATGGTAACGAGTCACACACAGTTGCAGATATACAGACCCTTGGTTTATGTGGTCTGAAAAACCTACAAGACAAACAAAGAAAGTCAATACATGTATAGAAACTGAATGATCACTTACCTATTACACACTTGCAGACAGATAGTAGCGAGTCACACACAGTTGCAGATGCACAGACCCTTGGTTCATGCGGTCCGAAAAACCTGTAAGACAAAAAAAGAAAGTCAATACATGTATAGAAACTGAATGATCACTTATCTGTTACACACTTGCAGACAGATGGTAGCGAGTCACACACAGTTGCAGATATACAGACCCTTGGTTCATGTGGTCCGAAAAACCTGTAAGACAAAAAAAGAAAGTCAATACATGTATAGAAACTGAATGATCACCTACCTGTTACACACTTGCAGACAGATTGATAGCGAGCCACACACACAGTGGCACTCGAAAGACGCTTGGTTCATGCGGTCCGAAAAACTTGTCAGACAAAAAAAGAAACTCAATACATGTACAGAAACTGAATGATCACCTACCTGTTACACACTTGCAGACAGATAGTAGCGAGTCACACACAGTTGGAGATGAACAGACCCTTGGTTCATGAGGTCCAAAAAACCTGTAAGACAAAAAAAGAAAGTCAATACATGTATAGAAACTGAATGATCACCTACCTGTTACACACTTGCAGACAGATAGTAGCGAGTCACACACAGTTGGAGATGCACAGACCCTTGGTTCATGAGGTCCGAAAAACCTGTAAGACAAAAAAAGAAAGTCAATACATGTATAGAAGCTGAATGATCACCTACCTTTTACACACTTGCAGACAGATAGTAGCGAGTCACACACAGTTGGAGATGCACAGACCCTTGGTTCATGAGGTCCGAAAAATCTGTAAGACAGAAAAAGAAAGTCAATACATGTATAGAAACTGAATGATCACCTACCTGTTACACACTTGCAGACAGATTGATAGCGCGCCACACACACAGTGGCAATGGAAAGACCCTTGGTTCATGCGATCCGAAAAACCTGTAAGACAAAAAAAGAAACTCAATACATGTATAGAAACTGAATGATCACCAAACTGTTACACACTTGCAGACAGATAGTAGCGAGTCAAACACAGTTGCAGATGCAGAGACCCTTGGTTCATGCGGTCCGAAAAACCTGTAAGACAAAAAGAAGAAAGTCAATACATGTATAGAAACTGAATGATCACTTACCTGTTACACACTTGCAGACAGATATTAGCGAGTCACACACAGTTGCAGATACACAGACCCTTGGTTCATGCGGTCCGAAAAACCTGTAAGACAAAAAAAGAAAGTCAATACATGTATAGAAACAGAATGATCACTTACCTGTTACACACTTGCATACAGATAGTAGCGAGTCACACAGTTGCAGATATACAGACCCTTGGTTCATGTGGTCCGAAAAACCTATATGACAAAAAAAGAAAGTCAAAACATGTATAGAAACTGAATGATCACTTTACTATTACACACTTGCAGACAGATAGTAGCGAGTCACACACAGTTGGAGATGCACAGACCCTTGGTTCAAGTGGTCCGAAAAACCTTTAAGACAAAAAAGGAAACTCAGTACATGTATAGAAACTGAATGATCACTTACCTGTTACACACTTGCAGACAGATATTAGCGAGTCACACACAGTTGCAGATGCACAGACCCTTGGTTTATGTGGTCTGAAAAACCTGTAAGTCAAAAAAAACAAAGTCAATACATGTATAGAAACTGAATGATCACTTATCTGTTACACACTTGCAGACAGATATTAGCGAGTCACACACAGTTGCAGATGCACAGACCCTTGGTTTATGTGGTCTGAAAAACCTACAAGACAAACAAAGAAAGTCAATACATGTATAGAAACTGAATGATCACTTACCTATTACACACTTGCAGACAGATAGTAGCGAGTCACACACAGTTGCAGATGCACAGACCCTTGGTTCATGCGGTCCGAAAAACCTGTAAGACAAAAAAAGAAAGTCAATACATGTATAGAAACTGAATGATCACTTATCTGTTACACACTTGCAGACAGATGGTAGCGAGTCACACACAGTTGCAGATATGCAGACCCTTGGTTCATGTGGTCCGAAAAACCTGTAAGACAAAAAAAGAAAGTCAATACATGTATAGAAACTAAATGATCACCTACCTGTTACACACTTGCAGACAGATAGTAGCGAGTCACACACAGTTGGAGATGCACAGACCCTTGGTTCATGAGGTCCAAACAACCTGTAAGACAAAAAAAGAAAGTCAATACATGTATAGAAACTTAATGATCACCTACCTGTTACACACTTGCAGACAGATTGATAGCGACACACACACACAGTGGCAATGGAAAGACCCTAGGTTCATGCGGTCCGAAAAACCTGTAAGACAAAAAAAGAAAGTCAATACATGTATAGAAACTGAATGATCACCTACCTGTTACACACTTGCAGACAGATAGTAGCGAGTCACACACAGTTGGAGATGCACAGACCCTTGGTTCATGAGGTCCGAAAAACCTGTAAGACAAAAAAAGAAAGTCAATACATGTATAGAAGCTGAATGATCACCTACCTTTTACACACTTGCAGACAGATAGTAGCGAGTCACACACAGTTGGAGATGCACAGACCCTTGGTTCATGAGGTCCGAAAAATCTGTAAGACAGAAAAAGACAGTCAATACATGTATAGAAACTGAATGATCACCTACCTGTTACACACTTGCAGACAGATTGATAGCGCGCCACACACACAGTGGCAATGGAAAGACCCTTGGTTCATGCGATCCGAAAAACCTGTAAGACAAAAAAAGAAACTCAATACATGTATAGAAACTGAATGATCACTTTCCTATTACACACTTGCAGACAGATAGTAGCGAGTCACACACAGTTGGAGATGCACAGACCCTTGGTTTATGTGGTCTGAAAAACCTACAAGACAAACAAAGAAAGTCAATACATGTATAGAAACTGAATGATCACCTACCTGTAACACACTTGCATACAGATAGTAGCGAGTAACACAGTTGCAGATGCACAGACCCTTGGTTCATGTGGTCCGAAAAACCTATATGATAAAAAAAGAAAGTCAATACATGTATAGAAACTGAATGATCACCTACCTGTTACACACTTGCAGAGAGATTGATAGCGAGCCACACACACAGTGGCAATGGAAAGACCCTTGGTTCATGCGGTCCGAATGACCTTTTAGACAAAAAAAAGAAAGTCAATACATGTATAGAAACCGAATGATCACTTATCTGTTACACACTTGCAGACAGATGGTAATAAGTCACACACAGTTGCAGATATACAGACCCTTGGTTCATGCGGTCCGAAAAACCTGTAAGACAAAAAAAGAAAGTCAATACACGTATAGAAACTGAATGATCACCTACCTGCTACACACTTGCAGACAGATAGGAGCGAGTCACACACAGTTGCAGATGCACAGACCCTTGGTTCATGCGGTCCGAAAAACTTGTAAGACAAAAAACAGAAAGTCAATACATGTATAGAAACTGAATGATCACCTACCTGTTACACACTTGGAGACAGATTGATAGCGAGCCACTCACAGTTGCAATGGACAGACCCTTGTTGGCTGTATGCATCATCAGGAAGGGGGGAGCCATTGGTCCTGAAAGCCTGTAAGACAACAAAAAGGCAATATATGTATAGAAACTGAATGATCACCAACCTGTTATACACTTGCAGAAAGATAGTAGCGAGTCACACACAGTTGCAGATGCACAGACCCTTGGTTCATGCGGTCCGAAAAACCTGTACGACAAAAAAAGAAAGTCAATACATGTATAGAAACTGAATTATCACCAACCTGATACACACTTGCAGACAGATAGTAGCGAATCACACACAGTTGCAGATGCACAGACCCTTGGTTCATGCGGTCCGAAAAACCTGTAAGACAAAAAAAGAAAGTCAAAACGTATAGAAACTGAATGATCACCTACCTGTTACACACTTGCAGAAAGATAGTAGCGAGTCAAACACAGTTGGAGATGCACAGACCCTTGGTTCATGATGTCCGAAAAACCTGTAAGACAAAAAAAGAAAGTCAATACATGTATAGAAACTGAATGATCACCTACCTGTTACACACTTGCAGAAAGATTGATAGCGCACCACACACACAGTGGCACTCAAAAGACACTTGGTTCATGCGGTCCGAAAAACTTGTCAGACAAAAAAAGAAACTCAATACATGTATAGAAACTGAATGATCACCTACCTGTTACACACTTGCAGACAGAGAGTAGCGAGTCACACACAGTTACAGATGCACAGACCCTTGTTCATGTGGTCCGAAAAACCTGTAAGACAAAAAAAGAAAGTCAATAAATGTATAGAAACTGAATGATCACCTACCTGTTACACACTTGCAGACAGATGGTAACGAGTCACACACAGTTGCAGATATACAGACCCTTGGTTTATGTGGTCTGAAAAACCTATAAGACAAACAAAGAAAGTCAATACATGTATAGAAACTGAATGTTCACCTACCTGTTACACACTTGCAGACAGATAGTAGCGAGTCAAACACAGTTGCAGATGCACAGATCCTTGGTTCATGCGGTCCGAAAAACCTGTAAGACAAAAAAAGAAAGTCAATACATGTATAGAAACTGAATGATCACTTACCTGTTACACACTTGCAGACAGATAGTAGCGAGTCAAACACATTTGCAGATGCACGGACCCTTGGTTCATGCGGTCCGAATGACATTTAAGACAAAAAAAAGAAAGTCAATACATGTATAGAAACTGAATGATCACTTATCTGTTACACACTTGCAGACAGATAGTAGCGAGTCACACACAGTTGTAGATGCACAGACCCTTGGTTCATGAGGTCCAAAAAACCTGTAAGACAAAAAAAGAAAGTCAATACATGTATAGAAACTGAATGATCACCTACCTGTTACACACTTGCAGACAGATAGTAGCGAGTCAAACACAGTTGCAGATGCATAGACCCTTGGTTCATGCGGTCCGAAAAACCTGTATTGACTTTCTTTTTTTGTCTTACATGTATAGAAACTGAATGATCACTTATCTGTTACACACTTGAAGACAGATGGTAACGAGTCACACACAGTTGCAGATATACAGACCCTTGGTTTATGTGGTCTTAAAAACCTATAAGACAAACAAAGAAAGTCAATACATGTATAGAAACTGAATGATCCCCTACATGTTACACACTTGCAGACAGATAGTAGCGAGTCACACACAGTTGGAGATGCACAGACCCTTGGTTCATGATGTCCGAAAAACCTGTAAGACAAAAAAAGAAAGTCAATACATGTATAGAAACTGAATGATCATCTACCTGTTACACACTTGCAGAAAGATTGATAGCGCGCCACACACACAGTGGCTATGGAAAGACCCTTGGTTCATGCGGTCCGACAAACCTGTAAGACAAACAAAGAAAGTCAATACATGTATAGAAACTGAATGATCACTTACCTGTTACACACTTGCAGACAGATAGTAGCGAGTCACACACAGTTGCAGATGCACAGACCCTTGGTTCATGCGGTCCGAAAAATCTGTAAGACAAAAAAAGAAAGTCAATACATGTATAGAAACTGAATGATCACCAACCTCTTACACACTTGCAGACAGATAGTAGCGAGTCAAACACAGTTGCAGATGCACAGACCCTTGGTTCATGCGGTCCGAAAGACCTTTAAGACAAAAAAAAAAAAGTCAATATATGTATAGAAACTGAATGATCACCAACCTGTTACACACTTGCAGACAGATAGTAGCGAGTCACACACAGTTGCAGATGCACAGACCCTTGGTTCATGCGGTCCGAAAAACCTGTAAGACAAAAAAAGAAAGTCAATACATGTATAGAAACTGAATGATCACTTATCTGTTACACACTTGCAGACAGATGGTAGCGAGTCACACACAGTTGCAGATATACAGACCCTTGGTTCATGTGGTCCGAAAAACCTGTAAGACAAAAAAAGAAAGTCAATACATGTATAGAAACTAAATGACCACCTACCTGTTACACACTTGCAGACAGATAGTAGCGAGTCACACACAGTTGGAGATGCACAGACCCTTGGTTCATGAGGTCCGAAAAACCTGTAAGACAAAAAAAGAAAGTCAATACATGTATAGAAACTAAATGATCACCTACCTGTTACACACTTGCAGACAGATATTAGCGAGTCACACACAGTTGCAGATACACAGACCCTTGGTTCATGCGGTACGAAAAACCTGTAAGACAAAAAAAGAAAGTCAATACATGTATAGAAACAGAATGATCACTTACCTTTTACACACTTGCATACAGATAGTAGCGAGTCACACAGTTGCAGATATACAGACCCTTGGTTCATGTGGTCCGAAAAACCTATATGACAAAAAAAGAAAGTCAAAACATGTATAGAAACTGAATGATCACTTACCTGTTACACACTTGCAGACAGATATTAGCGAGTCACACACAGTTGCAGATGCACAGACCCTTGGTTTATGTGGTCTGAAAAACCTGTAAGTCAAAAAAAAGAAAGTCAATACATGTATAGAAACTGAATGATCACTTATCTGTTACACACTTGCAGACAGATGGTAACGAGTCACACACAGTTGCAGATATACAGACCCTTGGTTTATGTGGTCTGAAAAACCTACAAGACAAACAAAGAAAGTCAATACATGTATAGAAACTGAATGATCACTTACCTATTACACACTTGCAGACAGATAGTAGCGAGTCACACACAGTTGCAGATGCACAGACCCTTGGTTCATGCGGTCCGAAAAACCTGTAAGACAAAAAAAGAAAGTCAATACATGTATAGAAACTGAATGATCACTTATCTGTTACACACTTGCAGACAGATGGTAGCGAGTCACACACAGTTGCAGATATGCAGACCCTTGGTTCATGTGGTCCGAAAAACCTGTAAGACAAAAAAAGAAAGTCAATACATGTATAGAAACTAAATGATCACCTACCTGTTACAAACTTGCAGACAGATAGTAGCGAGTCACACACAGTTGGAGATGCACAGACCCTTGGTTCATGAGGTCCAAACAACCTGTAAGACAAAAAAAGAAAGTCAATACATGTATAGAAACTTAATGATCACCTACCTGTTACACACTTGCAGACAGATTGATAGCGAGCCACACACACAGTGGCACGCGAAAGACGCTTGGTTCATGTGGTCCGAAAAACCTGTAAGACAAAAAAAGAAAGTCAATACATGTATAGAAACTGAATGATCACCTACCTGTTACACACTTGCAGACAGATAGTAGCGAGTCAAACACAGTTGCGGATGCACAGACCCTTGGTTCATGCGGTCCGAAAGACCTTTAAGACAAAAAAAAGAAAGTCAATATATGTATAGAAACTGAATGATCACCAACCTGTTACACACTTGCAGACAGATAGTAGCGAGTCACACACAGTTGCAGATGCACAGACCCTTGGTTCATGCGGTCCGAAAAACCTGTAAGACAAAAAAAGAAAGTCAATACATGTATAGAAACTGAATGATCACTTATCTGTTACACAATTGCAGACAGATGGTAGCGAGTCACACACAGTTGCAGATATACAGACCCTTGGTTCATGTGGTCCGAAAAACCTGTAAGACAAAAAAAGAAAGTCAATACATGTATAGAAACTGAATGATCACCTACCTGTTACACACTTGCAGACAGATTGATAGCGCGCCACACACACAGTGGCAATGGAAAGACCCTTGGTTCATGCGGTCCGAATGACCTTTTAGACAAAAAAAAGAAAGTCAATACATGTATAGAAACCGAATGATCACTTATCTGTTACACACTTGCAGACAGATGGTAATAAGTCACACACAGTTGCAGATACACAGACCCTTGGTTTATGTGGTCTGAAAAACCTATAAGACAAACAAAGAAAGTCAATACATGTATAGAAACTGAATGATCCCCTACCTGATACACACTTGCAGACAGATAGTAGCGAGTCACACACAGTTGGAGATGCACAGACCCTTCGTTCATGATGTCCGAAAAACCTGTAAGATAAAAAAAGAAAGTCAATACATATATAGAAACTGAATGATAACCTACCTGTTACACACTTGCCGAAAGATTGATAGCTCGCTACACACACAGTGGCAATGGAAAGACCCTTGGTTCATGCGGTCCGAAAAACCTGTAAGACAACAAAAGAAAGTCAAAACATGTATAGAAACTGAATGATCACTTATCTATTACACACTTGCAGACAGATGGTAGCGAGTCACACACAGTTGCAGATGCACAGACCCTTGGTTCATGAGCTCCGAAAGACCTTTAAAACAAAAAAAGAAAGTCAATACATGTATAGAAACTGAATGATCACCTACCTGTTACACACTTGCAGACAGATTGAAAGCAAGCCACACACACAGTGGCAATGGAAAGACCCTTGGTTCATGCGGTTCGAAAAACCTTTAAGACAAAAAAAGAAAGTCAATACATGTACAGAACTTGAATGATCTCCAACCTGTTACAAACTTGCAGACAGATAGTAGCGAGTCACACACAGTTGCAGATGCACAGACCCTTGGTTCATGCGGTCCGAAAAACCTACAAGACAAACAAAGAAAGTCAATACATGTATAGAAACTGAATGATCACTTACCTATTACACACTTGCAGACAGATAGTAGCGAGTCACACACAGTTGCAGATGCACAGACCCTTGGTTCATGTGTTCGGAAAAACCTGTAAGACAAAAAAAGGAAGTCAATACATGTATAGAAACTTAATGATCACCTACCTGTTACACACTTGGAGACAGATTGATAGCGAGCCACACACAGTTGCAATGGACAGACCCTTGTTGGTTGTATGCATCATCAGGAAGGGGGGAGCCATTGGTCCTGAAAGCCTGTAAGACAACAAAAAGGCAATATATGCACAGAAACTGAATGATCACCAACCTGTTACACACTTGCAAAAAGAAAGTAGCGATTCACACACAGTTGCAGATGCACAGGCCCTTGGTTTATGCGGTCCGAAAAACCTGTACGACAAAAAAAGAAAGTCAATACATGTACAGAAACTGAATTATCACCAACCTGTTACACACTTGCAGACAGATAGTAGCGAATAACACACAGTTGCAGATGCACAGACCCTTGGTTCATGCGGTCCGAAAAACCTGTAAGACAAAAAAAGAAAGTCAAAACGTTTAGAAACTGAATGATCACCTACCTGTTACACACTTGCAGAAAGATAGTAGCGAGTCACACACAGTTGCAGATGCACAGAACCTTGGTTCATGTGGTCCGAAAGACGTTTAAGACAAAAAAAAAAGTCAATATATGTATAGAAACTGAATGATCAACTACCTGTTACACTTTTGCAGACAGACAGTAGCGAGTCAAACACAGTTGGAGATGCACAGACCCTTGGTTCATGATGTCCGAAAAACCTATAAGATAAAAAAAGAAAGTCAATACATGTATAGAAACTGAATGATCACTTACCTGTTACACACTTGCAGAAAGATATTAGCGAGTCACACACAGTTGCAGATGCACAGACCCTTGGTTCATGCGGTCCGAAAAACCTGTAAGACAAAAAAAGAAAGTCAATACATGTATAGAAACTGAATGATCACCTACCTGTTACACACTTGCAGACAGATGGTAACGAGTCACACACAGCTGCAGATATACAGACCCTTGGTTCATGCGGTCCGAAAAACCTGTAAGACAAAAAAAGAAAGTCAATACATGTATAGAAACTGAATGATCCCCTACCTGTTACACACTTGCAGACAGATAGTAGCGAGTCACACACAGTTGCAGATGCAAAGACCCTTGGTTCATGCGGTCCGAAAAACCTGTAAGACAAAAAACAGAAAGTCAATACATGTATAGAAACTGAATGATCACCTACCTGTTACACACTTGCAGAGAGATTGATAGCGCGCCACACACACAGTGGCAATGGAAAGACCCTTGGTTCATGCGGTCCGAAAAACCTACAAGACAAAAAAGGAAAGTCAATACATGTATAGAAACTGAATGATCACTTACCTGTTACACACTTGCAGACAGATAGTAGCGAGTCACACACAGTTGCAGATGCACAGACCCTTGGTTCATGTGGTCGGAAAAACCTGTAAGACAAAAAAAGAAAGTCAATACATGTATAGAAACTGAATGATCCCCTACTTGTTACACACTTGCAGACAGATAGATAGCGAGCCACACACACAGTGGCACTCGAAAGACCCTTGGTTCATGCGGTCCGAAAAACTTGTCAGACAAAAAAAGAAACTCAATACATGTATAGAAACTGAATGATCACCTACCTGTTACACACTTGCAGACAGAGAGTAGCGAGTCACACACAGTTGCAGATGCACAGACCCTTGTTCATGTGGTCCGAAAAACCTGTAAGACAAAAAAAAGAAAGTCAATAAATGTATAGAAACTGAATGATCACCTACCTGTTACACACTTGCAGACACATGGTAACGAGTCACACACAGTTACAGATATACAGACCCTTGGTTTATGCGGTCCGAAAGACCTTTAAGACAAAAAAAAAAGAAAGTCAATACATGTATAGAAACTGAATGATCACCAACCTGTTACACACTTGCAGACAGATAGTAGCGAGTCAAACACAGTTGCAGATGCACAGACCCTTGGTTCATGCGGTCCGAAAAACCTGTAAGACAAAAAAAGAAAGTCAATACATGTATAGAAACTGAATGATCACCTACCTGTTACACACTTGCAGACAGATGGTAACGAGTAACACACAGCTGCAGATATACAGACCCTTGGTTCATGCGGTCCGAAAAACCTGTAAGACAAAAAAAGAAAGTCAATACATGTATAGAAACTGAATGATCCCCTACCTGTTACACACTTGCAGACAGATAGTAGCGAGTCACACACAGTTGCAGATGCACAGACCCTTGGTTCATGCGGTCCGAAAAACCTGTAAGACAAAAAACAGAAAGTCAATACATGTATAGAAACTGAATGATCACCTACCTGTTACACACTTGCAGAGAGATTGATAGCGCGCCACACACACAGTGGCAATGGAAAGACCCTTGGTTCATGCGGTCCGAAAAACCTGTAAGACAAAAAAGGAAAGTCAATACATGTATAGAAACTGAATGATCACTTACCTGTTACACACTTGCAGACAGATAGTAGCGAGTCACACACAGTTGCAGATGCACAGACCCTTGGTTCATGTGGTCGGAAAAACCTGTAAGACAAAAAAAGAAAGTCAATACATGTATAGAAACTGAATGATCCCCTACTTGTTACACACTTGCAGACAGATAGATAGTGAGCCACACACACAGTGGCACTCGAAAGACCCTTGGTTCATGCGGTCCGAAAAACTTGTCAGACAAAAAAAGAAACTCAATACATGTATAGAAACTGAATGATCACCTACCTGTTACACACTTGCAGACAGAGAGCAGCGAGTCACACACAGTTGCAGATGCACAGACCCTTGTTCATGTGGTCCGAAAAACCTGTAAGACAAAAAAAGAAAGTCAATAAATGTATAGAAACTGAATGATCACCTACCTGTTACACACTTGCAGACAGATGGTAGCGAGTCACACACAGTTGCAGATATACAGACCCTTGGTTTATGAGGTCCGAAAGACCTTTAAGACAAAAAAAAAAGAAAGTCAATACATGTAAAGAAACTGAATGATCCCCTACCTGTTACACACTTGCAGACAGATAGTAGCGAGTCACACACAGTTGGAGATGCACAGACCCTTGGTTCATGATGTCCGAAAAACCTGTAAGATAAAAAAAGAAAGTCAATACATATATAGAAACTGAATGATAACCTACCTGTTACACACTTGCAGAAAGATTGATAGCTCGCTACACACACAGTGGCAATGGAAAGACCCTTGGTTCATGCGGTCCGAAAAACCTGTAAGAAAAAAAAAAGAAAGTCAATACATGTATAGAAACTGAATGATCACTTATCTGTTACACACTTGCAGACAGATGGTAGCGAGTCACACACAGTTGCAGATGCACAGACCCTTGGTTCATGAGCTCCGAAAGACCTTTAACACAAAAAAAGAAAGTCAATACATGTATAGAAACTGAATGATCACCTACCTGTAACACACTTGCAGACAGATTGATAGCGAGTCAAACACAGTTGCAGATGCACAGACCCTTGGTTCATGCGGTCCGAAAAACCTGTAAGACAAAAAAAGAAAGTCAATACATGTACAGAACCTGAATGATCACCAACCTGTTACAAACTTGCAGACAGATAGTAGCGAGTAACACAGTTGCAGATGCACAGACCCTTGGTTCATGCGGTCCGAAAAACCTTTAAAACAAAAAAAGAAAGTCAATACATGTATAGAAACTGAATGATCACTTACCTGTTACACACTTGCAGACAGATAGTAGCGAGTCACACACAGTTGCAGATGCACAGACCCTTGGTTCATGTGGTCGGAAAAACCTGTAAGACAAAAAAAGAAAGTCAATACATGTATAGAAACTGAATGATCCCCTACCTGTTACACACTTGCAGACAGATAGATAGCGAGCCACCCACACAGTGGCACTCGAAAGACCCTTGGTTCATGCAGTCCGAAAAACTTGTCAGACAAAAAAAGAAACTCAATACATGTATAGAAACTGAATGATCACCTACCTGTTACACACTTGCAGACAGAGAGTAGCGAGTCACACACAGTTGCAGATGCACAGACCCTTGTTCATGTGGTCCGAAAAACCTGTAAGACAAAAAAAGAAAGTCAATACATGTATAGAAACTGAATGATCACCTACCTGTTACACACTTGCAGACAGATTGATAGCGAGCCACACACACAGTGGCAATGGAAAGACCCTTGGTTCATGCGGTCCGAAAAACCTGTAAGACAAAAAAGAAAGTCAATACATGTATAGAAACTGAATGATCACCTACCTGTTACACACTTGCAGACAGATAGTAGCGAGTCAAACACAGTTGCAGATGCACAGACCCTTGGTTCATGCGGTCCGAAAAACCTGTAAGACAAAAAAAGAAAGTCAATACATGTATAGAAACTGAATGATCCCCTACCTGTTACACACTTGCAGACAGATAGTAGCGAGTCACACACAGTTGCAGATGCAGAGACCCTTGGTTCATGCGGTCCGAAAAACCTGTAAGACAAAAAACAGAAAGTCAATACATGTATAGAAACTGAATGATCACCTACCTGTTACACACTTGCAGACAGATTGATAGCGAGCCACACACACAGTGGCAATGGAAAGACCCTTGGTTCATGCGGTCCGAAAAACCTGTAAGACAAAAAAGGAAAGTCAATACATGTATAGAAACTGAATGATCACTTACCTGTTACACACTTGCAGACAGATAGTAGCGAGTCACACACAGTTGCAGATGCACAGACCCTTGGTTCATGTGGTCGGAAAAACCTGTAAGACAAAAAAAGAAAGTCAATACATGTATAGAAACTGAATGATCCCCTACTTGTTACACACTTGCAGACAGATAGATAGCGAGCCACACACACAGTGGCACTCGAAAGACCCTTGGTTCATGCGGTCCGAAAAACTTGTCAGACAAAAAAAGAAACTCAATACATGTATAGAAACTGAATGATCACCTACCTGTTACACACTTGCAGACAGAGAGCAGCGAGTCACACACAGTTGCAGATGCACAGACCCTTGTTCATGTGGTCCGAAAAACCTGTAAGACAAAAAAAGAAAGTCAATAAATGTATAGAAACTGAATGATCACCTACCTGTTACACACTTGCAGACAGATGGTAGCGAGTCACACACAGTTGCAGATATACAGACCCTTGGTTTATGAGGTCCGAAAGACCTTTAAGACAAAAAAAAAAGAAAGTCAATACATGTATAGAAACTGAATGATCCCCTACCTGTTACACACTTGCAGACAGATAGTAGCGAGTCACACACAGTTGGAGATGCACAGACCCTTGGTTCATGATGTCCGAAAAACCTGTAAGATAAAAAAAGAAAGTCAATACATATATAGAAACTGAATGATAACCTACCTGTTACACACTTGCAGAAAGATTGATAGCTCGCTACACACACAGTGGCAATGGAAAGACCCTTGGTTCATGCGGTCCGAAAAACCTGTAAGAAAAAAAAAAGAAAGTCAATACATGTATAGAAACTGAATGATCACTTATCTGTTACACACTTGCAGACAGATGGTAGCGAGTCACACACAGTTGCAGATGCACAGACCCTTGGTTCATGAGCTCCGAAAGACCTTTAACACAAAAAAAGAAAGTCAATACATGTATAGAAACTGAATGATCACCTACCTGTAACACACTTGCAGACAGATTGATAGCGAGTCAAACACAGTTGCAGATGCACAGACCCTTGGTTCATGCGGTCCGAAAAACCTGTAAGACAAAAAAAGAAAGTCAATACATGTACAGAACCTGAATGATCACCAACCTGTTAAAAACTTGCAGACAGATAGTAGCGAGTAACACAGTTGCAGATGCACAGACCCTTGGTTCATGCGGTCCGAATGACCTTTAAGACAAAAAAAAGAAAGTCAATACATGTATAGAAACTGAATGATCACTTATCTGTTACACACTTGCAGACAGATGGTAACGAATCACACACAGTTGCAGATATACAGACCCTTGGTTTATGTGGTCTGAAAAACGTATAAGACAACCAAAGAAAGTCAATACATGTATAGAAACTGAATGATCCCCTACCTGTTACACACTTGCAGACAGATAGTAGCGAGTCACACACAGTTGGAGATGCACAGACCCTTGGTTCATGATGTCCGAAAAACCTATAAGATAAAAAAAAGAAAGTCAATACATGTATAGAATCTGAATGATAACCTACCTGTTACACACTTGCAGAAAGATTGATAGCTCGCTACACACACAGTGCCAATGGAAAGACCCTTGGTTCATGCGGTCCGAAAAACCTGTAAGACAAAAAAAGAAAGTCAATACATGTATAGAAACTGAATGATCACCTACCTGCTACACACTTGCAGAGAGATAGTAGCGAGTCACACACAGTTGCAGATGCACAGACGCTCGGTTCATGCGGTATGAAAAACCTGTAAGACAAAAAAAGAAAGTCAATACATGTATAGAAACTGAATGATCACTTATCTGTTACACACTTGCAGACAGATAGTAGCGAGTCACACACAGTTGTAGATGCACAGACCCTTGGTTCATGAGGTCCAAAAAACCTGTAAGACAAAAAAAGAAAGTCAATACATGTATAGAAACTGAATGATCACTTATCTGTTACACACTTGCAGACAGATAGTAGCGAGTCACACACAGTTGTAGATGCACAGACCCTTGGTTCATGAGGTCCAAAAAACCTGTAAGACAAAAAAAGAAAGTCAATACATGTATAGAAACTGAATGATCACCTACCTGTTACACACTTGCAGACAGATTGATAGCGCGCCACACACACAGTGGCAATGGAAAGACCCTTGGTTCATGTGGTCCGAGAAACCTGTAAGACAAAAAAAGAAAGTCAATACATGTATAGAAACTGAATGATCACCTACCTGTTACACACTTGCAGACAGATAGTAGCGAGTCAAACACAGTTGCAGATACACAGACCCTTGGTTCATGCGGTCCGAAAGACCTTTAAGACAAAATAAAGAAAGTCAATACATGTATAGAAACTGAATGATCACTTATCTCTTACACACTTGAAGACAGATGGTAACGAGTCACACACAGTGGCTATGGAAAGACCCTTGGTTCATGCGGTCCGAAAATCTGTAAGACAAGAAAAGAAAGTCAATACATGTATAGAAACTCAATGATACCCTACCTGTTACACACTTGCAGACAGATAGATAGCGAGCCACACACACAGTGGCACTCGAAAGACCCTTGGTTCATGCAGTCCGAAAAACTTGTCAGACAAAAAAAGAAACTCAATACATGTATAGAAACTGAATGATCACCTACCTGTTACACACTTGCAGACAGAGAGTAGCGAGTCACACACAGTTGGAGATGCACAGACCCTTGTTCATGTGGTCCGAAAAACCTGTAAGACAAAAAAAGAAAGTCAATAAATGTATAGAAACTGAATGATCACCTACCTGTTACACACTTGCAGACAGATTGATAGCGAGCCACACACACAGTGGCAATGGAAAGACCCTTGGTTCATGCGGTCCGAAAAACCTGTAAGACAAAAAAAGAAAGTCAATACATGTATAGAAACTGAATGATCACTTACCTGTTACACACTTGCAGACAGATAGTAGCGAGTCAAACACAGTTGCAGATGCACAGACCCTTGGTTCATGCGGTCCGAATGACCTTTAAGACAAAAAAAAGAAAGTCAATACATGTATAGAAACTGAATGATCACTTATCTGTTACACACTTGCAGACAGATGGTAACGAGTCACACACAGTTGCAGATATACAGACCCTTGGTTTATGTGGTCTGAAAAACCTATAAGACAACCAAAGAAAGTCAATACATGTATAGAAACTGAATGATCCCCTACCTGTTACACACTTGCAGACAGATAGTAGCGAGTCACACACAGTTGGAGATGCACAGACCCTTGGTTCATGATGTCCGAAAAACCTATAAGATAAAAAAAGAAAGTCAATACATGTATAGAATCTGAATGATAACCTACCTGTTACACACTTGCAGAAAGATTGATAGCTCGCTACACACACAGTGCCAATGGAAAGACCCTTGGTTCATGCGGTCCGAAAAACCTGTAAAACAAAAAAAGAAAGTCAATACACGTATAAAAACTGAATGATCACCTACCTGCTACACACTTGCAGAGAGATAGTAGCGAGTCACACACAGTTGCAGATGCACAGACCCTTGGTTCATGAGGTCCAAAAAACCTGTAAGACAAAAAAAGAAAGTCAATACATGTATAGAAACTGAATGATCACCTACCTGTTACACACTTGCAGACAGATAGTAGCGAGTCAAACACAGTTGCAGATGCATAGACACTTGGTTCATGCGGTCCGAAAAACCTGTAAGACAAAAAAAGAAAGTCAATACATGTATAGAAACTGAATGATCACTTACCTGTTACACACTTGCAGACAGATAGTAGCGAGTCAAACACAGTTGCAGATGCACAGACCCTTGGTTCATGCGGTCCGAAAGACCTTTAAGACAAAATAAAGAAAGTCAATACATGTATAGAAACTGAATGATCACTTATCTCTTACACACTTGAAGACAGATGGTAACGAGTCACACACAGTGGCTATGGAAAGACCCTTGGTTCATGCGGTCCGAAAAACCTGTAAGACAAAAAAAGAAAGTCAATACATGTATAGAAACTGAATGATCACTTATCTGTTACACTATTGCAGACAGATGGTAGCGAGTCACACACAGTTGCAGATATACACACCCTTGGTTCATGTGGTCCGAAAAACCTATAAGACAAAAAAGAAAGTCAATACATGTATAGAAACTGAATGATCACCTACCTGTTACACACTTGCAGACAGATAGTAGCGAGTCACACACAGTTGGATTTGCATTGACCCTTGGTTCATGAGGTCCGAAAAACCTGTTAAACAAAAAAAAGAAAGTCAACACGTATAGAAACTGAATGATCACCTACCTGTTACACACTTGCAGACAGATAGTAGCGAGTCACACACAGTTGGAGATGCACAGACCCTTGGTTCATGAGGTCCAAAAAACCTGTAAGACAAAAAAAGTAAGTCAATACATGTATAGAAGCTGAATGATCACCGACCTGTTACACACTTGCAGACAGATTGATAGCGCGCCATACACACAGTGGCAATGGAAAGACCCTTGGTTCATGCGGTCCGAAAAACCTGTAAGACAAAAAAAGAAAGTCAATACATGTATAGAATCTGAATGATCACCTACCTGTTACACACTTGCAGACAGATAGTAGCGAGTCAAACACAGTTGCAGATGCACAGACCCTTGGTTCATGCGGTCCGAAAAACCTGTAAGACAAAAAAAGAAAGTCAATAAATGTATAGAAACTGAATGATCACTTACCTGTTACACACTTGCAGACAGATAGTAGCGAGTCAAACACAGTTGCAGATGCACAGACCCTTGGTTCATGCGGTCCGAAAGACCTTTAAGACAAAAAAAAGAAAGTCAATATATGTATAGAAACTGAATGATCACTTATCTGTTACACACTTGCAGACAGATTGATAGCTCGCTACACACACAGTGCCAATGGAAAGAACCTTGGTTCATGCGGTCCGAAAAACCTGTAAGACAAAAAAAGAAAGTCAATACATGTATAGAAACTGAATGATCACCTACCTGCTACACACTTGCAGAGAGATAGTAGCGAGTCACACACAGTTGCAGATGCACAGACGCTCGGTTCATGCGGTCCGAAAAACCTGTAAGACAAAAAAAGAAAGTCAATACATGTATAGAAACTGAATGATCACTTATCTGTTACACACTTGCAGACAGATAGTAGCGAGTCACACACAGTTGTAGATGCACAGACCCTTGGTTCATGAGGTCCAAAAAACCTGTAAGACAAAAAAAGAAAGTCAATACATGTATAGAAATTGAATGATCACCTACCTGTTACACACTTGCAGACAGATTGATAGCGCGCCGCACACAGTTGCAGATGCACAGACGCTCGGTTCATGCGGTCCGAAAAACCTGTAAGACAAAAAAAGAAAGTCAATACATGTATAGAAACTGAATGATCACTTATCTGTTACACACTTGCAGACAGATAGTAGCGAGTCACACACAGTTGTAGATGCACAGACCCTTGGTTCATGAGGTCCAAAAAACCTGTAAGACAAAAAAAGAAATTCAATACATGTATAGAAACTGAATGATCACCTACCTGTTACACACTTGCAGACAGATTGATAGCGCGCCGCACACACAGTGGCAATGGAAAGACCCTTGGTTCATGTGGTCTGAGAAACCTGTAAGACAAAAAAAGAAAGTCAATACATGTATAGAAACTGAATGATCACCTACCTGTTACACACTTGCAGACAGATAGTAGCGAGTCAAACACAGTTGCAGATGCATAGACACTTGGTTCATGCGGTCCGAAAAACCTGTAAGACAAAAAAAGAAAGTCAATACATGTATAGAAACTGAATGATCACTTACCTGTTACACACTTGCAGACAGATAGTAGCGAGTCAAAGACAGTTGCAGATGCACAGACCCTTGGTTTATGTGGTCTGAAAAACCTATAAGACAAAGAAAGTCAATACATGTATAGAAACTGAATGATCACTTACCTGTTACACACTTGCAGACAGATAGTAGCGAGTCACACACAGTTGCAGATGCACAGACCCTTGGTTCATGCGGTCCGAAAGACCTTTAAGACAAAATAAAGAAAGTCAATACATGTATAGAAACTGAATGATCACTTATCTCTTACACACTTGAAGACAGATGGTAACAAGTCACACACAGTTGCAGATATACAGACCTTTGGTTTATGTGGTCTGAAAAACCTATAAGACAAAGAAAGTCAATACATGTATAGAAACTGAATGATCACTTACCTGTTACACACTTGCAGACAGAGAGTAGCGAGTCACACACAGTTGGAGATGCACAGACCCTTGTTCATGTGGTCCGAAAAACCTGTAAGACAAAAAAAGAAAGTCAATAAATGTATAGAAACTGAATGATCACCTACCTGTTACACACTTGCAGACAGATTGATAGCGAGCCACACACACAGTGGCAATGGAAAGACCCTTGGTTCATGCGGTCCGAAAAACCTGTAAGACAAAAAAAGAAAGTCAATACATGTATAGAAACTGAATGATCACCTACCTGTTACACACTTGCAGACAGATAGTAGCGAGTCAAACACAGTTGCAGATGCACAGACCCTTGGTTCATGCGGTCCGAATGACCTTTAAGACAAAAAAAAGAAAGTCAATACATGTATAGAAACTGAATGATCACTTATCTGTTACACACTTGCAGACAGATGGTAACGAGTCACACACAGTTGCAGATATACAGACCCTTGGTTTACGTGGTCTGAAAAACCTATAAGACAACCAAAGAAAGTCAATACATGTATAGAAACTGAATGATCCCCTACCTGTTACACACTTGCAGACAGATAGTAGCGAGTCACACACAGTTGGAGATGCACAGACCCTTGGTTCATGATGTCCGAAAAACCTATAAGATAAAAAAAGAAAGTCAATACATGTATAGAATCTGAATGATAACCTACCTGTTACACACTTGCAGAAAGATTGATAGCTCGCTACACACACAGTGACAATGGAAAGACCCTTGGTTCATGCGGTCCGAAAAACCTGTAAGACAGAAAAAGAAAGTCAATACACGTATAAAAACTGAATGATCACCTACCTGCTACACACTTGCAGAGAGATAGTAGCGAGTCACACACAGTTGCAGATGCACAGACGCTCGGTTCATGCGGTCCGAAAAACCTGTAAGACAAAAAAAGAAAGTCAATACATGTATAGAAACTGAATGATCACCTACCTGTTACACACTTGCAGACAGATTGATAGCGCGCCACACACACAGTGGCAATGGAAAGACCCTTGGTTCATGTGGTCCGAGAAACCTGTAAGACAAAAAAAGAAAGTCAATACATGTATAGAAACTGAATGATCACCTACCTGTTACACACTTGCAGACAGATAGTAGCGAGTCAAACACAGTTGCAGATGCATAGACACTTGGTTCATGCGGTCCGAAAAACCTGTAAGACAAAAAACGAAAGTCAATACATGTATAGAAACTGAATGATCACTTACCTGTTACACACTTGCAGACAGATAGTAGCGAGTCAAACACAGTTGCAGATGCACAGACCCTTGGTTCATGCGGTCCGAAAGACCTTTAAGACAAAATAAAGAAAGTCAATACATGTATAGAAACTGAATGATCACTTATCTCTTACACACTTGAAGACAGATGGTAACGAGTCACACACAGTGGCTATGGAAAGACCCTTGGTTCATGTGGTCCGAAAAACCTGTAAGACAAAAAAAGAAAGTCAATACATGTATAGAAACTGAATGATCACTTATCTGTTACACTATTGCAGACAGATGGTAGCGAGTCACACACAGTTGCAGATATACACACCCTTGGTTCATGTGGTCCGAAAAACCTATAAGACAAAAAAGAAAGTCAATACATGTATAGAAACTGAATGATCACCTTCCTGTTACACACTTGCAGACAGATAGTAGCGAGTCACACACAGTTGTAGATGCACAGACCCTTGGTTCATGAGGTCCGAAAAACCTGTTAAACAAAAAAAAGAAAGTCAACACATGTATAGAAACTGAATGATCACCTACCTGTTACACACTTGCAGACAGATTGATAGCGCGCCACACACACAGTGGCAATGGAAAGACCCTTGGTTCATGCGGTCCGAAAAACCTGTAAGACAAAAAAAGAAAGTCAATACATGTATAGAAACAGAATGATCACTTATCTGTTACACTATTGCAGACAGATGGTAGCGAGTCACACACAGTTGCAGATATACACACCCTTGGTTCATGTGGTCCGAAAAACCTATAAGACAAAAAAGAAAGTCAATACATGTATAGAAACTGAATGATCACCTACCTGTTACACACTTGCAGACAGATAGTAGCGAGTCACACACAGTTGGAGATGCACAGACCCTTGGTTCATGAGGTCCGAAAAACCTGTTAAAAAAAAAAAAGAAAGTCAACACGTATAGAAACTGAATGATCACTTATCTCTTACACACTTGAAGACAGATGGTAACGAGTCACACACAGTGGCTATGGAAAGACCCTTGGTTCATGCGGTCCGAAAATCTGTAAGACAAAAAAAGAAAGTCAATACATGTATAGAAACTGAATGATCACCTACCTGTTACACACTTGCAGACAGATAGTAGCGAGTCACACACAGTTGGAGATGCACAGACCCTTGGTTCATGAGGTCCGAAAAACCTGTAAGACAAAAAAAGAAAGTCAATACATGTATAGAAGCTGAATGATCACCTACCTTTTACACACTTGCAGACAGATAGTAGCGAGTCACACACAGTTGGAGATGCACAGACCCTTGGTTCATGAGGTCCGAAAAATCTGTAAGACAGAAAAAGAAAGTCAATACATGTATAGAAACTGAATGATCACCTACCTGTTACACACTTGCAGACAGATTGATAGCGCGCCACACACACAGTGGCAATGGAAAGACCCTTGGTTCATGCGATCCGAAAAACCTGTAAGACAAAAAAAGAAACTCAATACATGTATAGAAACTGAATGATCACCAAACTGTTACACACTTGCAGACAGATAGTAGCGAGTCAAACACAGTTGCAGATGCAGAGACCCTTGGTTCATGCGGTCCGAAAAACCTGTAAGACAAAAAGAAGAAAGTCAATACATGTATAGAAACTGAATGATCACTTACCTGTTACACACTTGCAGACAGATATTAGCGAGTCACACACAGTTGCAGATACACAGACCCTTGGTTCATGCGGTCCGAAAAACCTGTAAGACAAAAAAAGAAAGTCAATACATGTATAGAAACAGAATGATCACTTACCTGTTACACACTTGCATACAGATAGTAGCGAGTCACACAGTTGCAGATATACAGACCCTTGGTTCATGTGGTCCGAAAAACCTATATGACAAAAAAAGAAAGTCAAAACATGTATAGAAACTGAATGATCACTTTACTATTACACACTTGCAGACAGACAGTAGCGAGTCACACACAGTTGGAGATGCACAGACCCTTGGTTCAAGTGGTCCGAAAAACCTTTAAGACAAAAAAGGAAACTCAATACATGTATAGAAACTGAATGATCACTTACCTGTTACACACTTGCAGACAGATATTAGCGAGTCACACACAGTTGCAGATGCACAGACCCTTGGTTTATGTGGTCTGAAAAACCTGTAAGTCAAAAAAAAGAAAGTCAATACATGTATAGAAACTGAATGATCACTTATCTGTTACACACTTGCAGACAGATGGTAACGAGTCACACACAGTTGCAGATGCACATACCTTTGGTTCATGTGGTCCGAAAAACCTGTAAGACAAAAAAAGAAAGTCAATACATGTATAGAAACAGAATGATCACTTACCTGTTACACACTTGCATACAGATAGTAGCGAGTCACACAGTTGCAGATATACAGACCCTTGGTTCATGTGGTCCGAAAAACCTATATGACAAAAAAAGAAAGTCAAAACATGTATAGAAACTGAATGATCACCAAACTGTTACACACTTGCAGACAGATAGTAGCGAGTCAAACACAGTTGCAGATGCAGAGACCCTTGGTTCATGCGGTCCGAAAAACCTGTAAGACAAAAAGAAGAAAGTCAATACATGTATAGAAACTGAATGATCACTTACCTGTTACACACTTGCAGACAGATATTAGCGAGTCACACACAGTTGCAGATGCACAGACCCTTGGTTCATGCGGTCCGAAAAACCTGTAAGACAAAAAAAGAAAGTCAATACATGTATAGAAACAGAATGATCACTTACCTGTTACACACTTGCATACAGATAGTAGCGAGTCACACAGTTGCAGATATACAGACCCTTGGTTCATGTGGTCCGAAAAACCTATATGACAAAAAAAGAAAGTCAAAACATGTATAGAAACTGAATGATCACTTTACTATTACACACTTGCAGACAGATAGTAGCGAGTCACACACAGTTGGAGATGCACAGACCCTTGGTTCAAGTGGTCCGAAAAACCTTTAAGACAAAAAAGGAAACTCAATACATGTATAGAAACTGAATGATCACTTACCTGTTACACACTTGCAGACAGATATTAGCGAGTCACACACAGTTGCAGATGCACAGACCCTTGGTTTATGTGGTCTGAAAAACTTGTAAGTCAAAAAAAAGAAAGTCAATACATGTATAGAAACTGAATGATCACTTATCTGTTACACACTTGCAGACAGATGGTAACGAGTCACACACAGTTGCAGATATACAGACCCTTGGTTTATGTGGTCTGAAAAACCTACAAGACAAACAAAGAAAGTCAATACATGTATAGAAACTGAATGATCACTTACCTATTACACACTTGCAGACAGATAGTAGCGAGTAAACACAGTTGCAGATGCACAGACCCTTGGTTCATGCGGTCCGAAAAACCTGTAAGACAAAAAAAGAAAGTCAATACATGTATAGAAACTGAATGATCACTTATCTGTTACACACTTGCAGACAGATGGTAGCGAGTCACACACAGTTGCAGATATACAGACCCTTGGTTCATGTGGTCCGAAAAACCTGTAAGACAAAAAAAGAAAGTCAATACATGTATAGAAACTAAATGACCACCTACCTGTTACACACTTGCAGACAGATAGTAGGGAGTCAAACACATTTGCAGATGCAGGGACCCTTGGTTCATGCGGTCCGAATGACATTTAAGACAAAAAAAGAAAGTCAATACATGTATAGAAACTAAATGATCACCTACCTGTTACACAATTGCAGACAGATTGATAGCGAGCCACACACACAGTGGCAATGGAAAGACCCTAGGTTCATGCGGTCCGAAAAACCTGTAAGACAAAAAAAGAAAGTCAATACATGTATAGAAACTGAATGATCACCTACCTGTTACACACTTGCAGACAGATTGATAGCGAGCCACACACACAGTGGCACTCGAAAGACGCTTGGTTCATGCGGTCCGAAAAACTTGTCAGACAAAAAAAGAAACTCAATACATGTATAGAAACTGAATGATCACTTTACTATTACACACTTGCAGACAGATAGTAGCGAGTCACACACAGTTGGAGATGCACAGACCCTTGGTTCAAGTGGTCCGAAAAACCTTTAAGACAAAAAAGGAAACTCAATACATGTATAGAAACTGAATGATCACTTACCTGTTACACACTTGCAGACAGATATTAGCGAGTCACACACAGTTGCAGATGCACAGACCCTTGGTTTATGTGGTCTGAAAAACTTGTAAGTCAAAAAAAAGAAAGTCAATACATGTATAGAAACTGAATGATCACTTATCTGTTACACACTTGCAGACAGATGGTAACGAGTCACACACAGTTGCAGATATACAGACCCTTGGTTTATGTGGTCTGAAAAACCTACAAGACAAACAAAGAAAGTCAATACATGTATAGAAACTGAATGATCACTTACCTATTACACACTTGCAGACAGATAGTAGCGAGTCACACACAGTTGCAGATGCACAGACCCTTGGTTCATGCGGTCCGAAAAACCTGTAAGACAAAAAAAGAAAGTCAATACATGTATAGAAACTGAATGATCACTTATCTGTTACACACTTGCAGACAGATGGTAGCGAGTCACACACAGTTGCAGATATACAGACCCTTGGTTCATGTGGTCCGAAAAACCTGTAAGACAAAAAAAGAAAGTCAATACATGTATAGAAACTAAATGACCACCTACCTGTTACACACTTGCAGACAGATAGTAGCGAGTCAAACACATTTGCAGATGCAGGGACCCTTGGTTCATGCGGTCCGAATGACATTTAAGACAAAAAAAGAAAGTCAATACATGTATAGAAACTAAATGATCACCTACCTGTTACACAATTGCAGACAGATTGATAGCGAGCCACACACACAGTGGCAATGGAAAGACCCTAGGTTCATGCGGTCAGAAAAACCTGTAAGACAAAAAAAGAAAGTCAATACATGTATAGAAACTGAATGATCACCTACCTGTTACACACTTGCAGACAGATTGATAGCGAGCCACACACACAGTGGCACTCGAAAGACGCTTGGTTCATGCGGTCCGAAAAACTTGTCAGACAAAAAAAGAAACTCAATACATGTACAGAAACTGAATGATCACCTACCTGTTACACATTTGCAGACAGATAGTAGCGAGTCAAACACAGTTGCGGATGCACAGACCCTTGGTTCATGCGGTCCGAAAGACCTTTAAGACAAAAAAAAGAAAGTCAATATATGTATAGAAACTGAATGATCACCAACCTGTTACACACTTGTAGACAGATAGTAGCGAGTCACACACAGTTGCAGATGCACAGACCCTTGGTTCATGCGGTCCGAAAAACCTGTAAGACAAAAAAAGAAAGTCAATACATGTATAGAAACTGAATGATCACCTACCTGTTACACACTTGCAGACAGATAGTAGCGAGTCACACACAGTTGGAGATGAACAGACCCTTGGTTCATGAGGTCCAAAAAACCTGTAAGACAAAAAAAGAAAGTCAATACATGTATAGAAACTGAATGATCACCAAACTGTTACACACTTGCAGACAGATAGTAGCGAGTCAAACACAGTTGCAGATGCAGAGACCCTTGGTTCATGCGGTCCGAAAAACCTGTAAGACAAAAAGAAGAAAGTCAATACATGTATAGAAACTGAATGATCACTTACCTGTTACACACTTGCAGACAGATATTAGCGAGTCACACACAGTTGCAGATACACAGACCCTTGGTTCATGCGGTCCGAAAAACCTGTAAGACAAAAAAAGAAAGTCAATACATGTATAGAAACAGAATGATCACTTACCTGTTACACACTTGCATACAGATAGTAGCGAGTCACACAGTTGCAGATATACAGACCCTTGGTTCATGTGGTCCGAAAAACCTATATGACAAAAAAAGAAAGTCAAAACATGTATAGAAACTGAATGATCACTTTACTATTACACACTTGCAGACAGATAGTAGCGAGTCACACACAGTTGGAGATGCACAGACCCTTGGTTCAAGTGGTCCGAAAAACCTTTAAGACAAAAAAGGAAACTCAGTACATGTATAGAAACTGAATGATCACTTACCTGTTACACACTTGCAGACAGATATTAGCGAGTCACACACAGTTGCAGATGCACAGACCCTTGGTTTATGTGGTCTGAAAAACCTGTAAGTCAAAAAAAACAAAGTCAATACATGTATAGAAACTGAATGATCACTTATCTGTTACACACTTGCAGACAGATATTAGCGAGTCACACACAGTTGCAGATGCACAGACCCTTGGTTTATGTGGTCTGAAAAACCTACAAGACAAACAAAGAAAGTCAATACATGTATAGAAACTGAATGATCACTTACCTATTACACACTTGCAGACAGATAGTAGCGAGTCACACACAGTTGCAGATGCACAGACCCTTGGTTCATGCGGTCCGAAAAACCTGTAAGACAAAAAAAGAAAGTCAATGCATGTATAGAAACTGAATGATCACTTATCTGTTACACACTTGCAGACAGATGGTAGCGAGTCACACACAGTTGCAGATATGCAGACCCTTGGTTCATGTGGTCCGAAAAACCTGTAAGACAAAAAAAGAAAGTCAATACATGTATAGAAACTAAATGATCACCTACCTGTTACACACTTGCAGACAGATAGTAGCGAGTCACACACAGTTGGAGATGCACAGACCCTTGGTTCATGAGGTCCAAACAACCTGTAAGACAAAAAAAGAAAGTCAATACATGTATAGAAACTTAATGATCACCTACCTGTTACACACTTGCAGACAGATTGATAGCGACACACACACACAGTGGCAATGGAAAGACCCTAGGTTCATGCGGTCCGAAAAACCTGTAAGACAAAAAAAGAAAGTCAATACATGTATAGAAACTGAATGATCACCTACCTGTTACACACTTGCAGACAGATAGTAGCGAGTCACACACAGTTGGAGATGCACAGACCCTTGGTTCATGAGGTCCGAAAAACCTGTAAGACAAAAAAAGAAAGTCAATACATGTATAGAAGCTGAATGATCACCTACCTTTTACACACTTGCAGACAGATAGTAGCGAGTCACACACAGTTGGAGATGCACAGACCCTTGGTTCATGAGGTCCGAAAAATCTGTAAGACAGAAAAAGACAGTCAATACATGTATAGAAACTGAATGATCACCTACCTGTTACACACTTGCAGACAGATTGATAGCGCGCCACACACACAGTGGCAATGGAAAGACCCTTGGTTCATGCGATCCGAAAAACCTGTAAGACAAAAAAAGAAACTCAATACATGTATAGAAACTGAATGATCACTTTCCTATTACACACTTGCAGACAGATAGTAGCGAGTCACACACAGTTGGAGATGCACAGACCCTTGGTTTATGTGGTCTGAAAAACCTACAAGACAAACAAAGAAAGTCAATACATGTATAGAAACTGAATGATCACCTACCTGTAACACACTTGCATACAGATAGTAGCGAGTAACACAGTTGCAGATGCACAGACCCTTGGTTCATGTGGTCCGAAAAACCTATATGATAAAAAAAGAAAGTCAATACATGTATAGAAACTGAATGATCACCTACCTGTTACACACTTGCAGAGAGATTGATAGCGAGCCACACACACAGTGGCAATGGAAAGACCCTTGGTTCATGCGGTCCGAATGACCTTTTAGACAAAAAAAAGAAAGTCAATACATGTATAGAAACCGAATGATCACTTATCTGTTACACACTTGCAGACAGATGGTAATAAGTCACACACAGTTGCAGATATACAGACCCTTGGTTCATGCGGTCCGAAAAACCTGTAAGACAAAAAAAGAAAGTCAATACACGTATAGAAACTGAATGATCACCTACCTGCTACACACTTGCAGACAGATAGGAGCGAGTCACACACAGTTGCAGATGCACAGACCCTTGGTTCATGCGGTCCGAAAAACTTGTAAGACAAAAAACAGAAAGTCAATACATGTATAGAAACTGAATGATCACCTACCTGTTACACACTTGGAGACAGATTGATAGCGAGCCACTCACAGTTGCAATGGACAGACCCTTGTTGGCTGTATGCATCATCAGGAAGAGGGGAGCCATTGGTCCTGAAAGCCTGTAAGACAACAAAAAGGCAATATATGTATAGAAACTGAATGATCACCAACCTGTTATACACTTGCAGAAAGATAGTAGCGAGTCACACACAGTTGCAGATGCACAGACCCTTGGTTCATGCGGTCCGAAAAACCTGTACGACAAAAAAAGAAAGTCAATACATGTATAGAAACTGAATTATCACCAACCTGATACACACTTGCAGACAGATAGTAGCGAATCACACACAGTTGCAGATGCACAGACCCTTGGTTCATGCGGTCCGAAAAACCTGTAAGACAAAAAAAGAAAGTCAAAATGTATAGAAACTGAATGATCACCTACCTGTTACACACTTGCAGAAAGATAGTAGCGAGTCAAACACAGTTGGAGATGCACAGACCCTTGGTTCATGATGTCCGAAAAACCTGTAAGACAAAAAAAGAAAGTCAATACATGTATAGAAACTGAATGATCACCTACCTGTTACACACTTGCAGAAAGATTGATAGCGCACCACACACACAGTGGCACTCAAAAGACACTTGGTTCATGCGGTCCGAAAAACTTGTCAGACAAAAAAAGAAACTCAATACATGTATAGAAACTGAATGATCACCTACCTGTTACACACTTGCAGACAGAGAGTAGCGAGTCACACACAGTTGCAGATGCACAGACCCTTGTTCGTGTGGTCCGAAAAACCTGTAAGACAAAAAAAGAAAGTCAATAAATGTATAGAAACTGAATGATCACCTACCTGTTACACACTTGCAGACAGATGGTAACGAGTCACACACAGTTGCAGATATACAGACCCTTGGTTTATGTGGTCTGAAAAACCTATAAGACAAACAAAGAAAGTCAATACATGTATAGAAACTGAATGTTCACCTACCTGTTACACACTTGCAGACAGATAGTAGCGAGTCAAACACAGTTGCAGATGCACAGATCCTTGGTTCATGCGGTCCGAAAAACCTGTAAGACAAAAAAAGAAAGTCAATACATGTATAGAAACTGAATGATCACTTACCTGTTACACACTTGCAGACAGATAGTAGCGAGTCAAACACATTTGCAGATGCACGGACCCTTGGTTCATGCGGTCCGAATGACATTTAAGACAAAAAAAAGAAAGTCAATACATGTATAGAAACTGAATGATCACTTATCTGTTACACACTTGCAGACAGATAGTAGCGAGTCACACACAGTTGTAGATGCACAGACCCTTGGTTCATGAGGTCCAAAAAACCTGTAAGACAAAAAAAGAAAGTCAATACATGTATAGAAACTGAATGATCACCTACCTGTTACACACTTGCAGACAGATAGTAGCGAGTCAAACACAGTTGCAGATGCATAGACCCTTGGTTCATGCGGTCCGAAAAACCTGTATTGACTTTCTTTTTTTGTCTTACATGTATAGAAACTGAATGATCACTTATCTGTTACATACTTGAAGACAGATGGTAACGAGTCACACACAGTTGCAGATATACAGACCCTTGGTTTATGTGGTCTTAAAAACCTATAAGACAAACAAAGAAAGTCAATACATGTATAGAAACTGAATGATCCCCTACATGTTACACACTTGCAGACAGATAGTAGCGAGTCACACACAGTTGGAGATGCACAGACCCTTGGTTCATGATGTCCGAAAAACCTGTAAGACAAAAAAAGAAAGTCAATACATGTATAGAAACTGAATGATCATCTACCTGTTACACACTTGCAGAAAGATTGATAGCGCGCCACACACACAGTGGCTATGGAAAGACCCTTGGTTCATGCGGTCCGACAAACCTGTAAGACAAAAAAAGAAAGTCAATACATGTATAGAAACTGAATGATCACTTATCTGTTACACTATTGCAGACAGATGGTAGCGAGTCACACACAGTTGCAGATATACAGACCCTTGGTTCATTTGGTCCGAAAAACCTATAAGACAAAAAAAGAAAGTCAATACATGTATAGAAACTGAATGATCACCTACCTGTTACACACTTGCAGACAGATAGTAGCGAGTCACACACAGTTGGAGATGCACAGACCCTTGGTTCATGAGGTCCAAAAAACCTGTAAGACAAAAAAAGAAAGTCAATACATGTATAGAAGCTGAATGATCACCTACCTTTTACACACTTGCAGACAGATAGTAGCGAGTCACACACAGTTGGAGATGCACAGACCCTTGGTTCTTGAGGTCCGAAAAATCTGTAAGACAGAAAAAGAAAGTCAATACATGTATAGAAACTGAATGATCACCTACCTGTTACACACTTGCAGACAGATTGATAGCGCGCCACACACACAGTGGCAATGGAAAGACCCTTGGTTCATGCGGTCCGAAAAACCTGTAATACAAAAAAAGAAACTCAATACATGTATAGAAACTGAATGATCACCTACCTGTTACACACTTGCTGACAGATAGTAGCGAGTCAAACACAGTTGCGGATGCACAGACCCTTGGTTCATGCGGTCCGAAAGACCTTTAAGACAAAAAAAAAGAAAGTCATTACATGTATAGAAACAGAATGATCACTTACCTGTTACACACTTGCATACAGATAGTAGCGAGTCACACAGTTGCAGATATACAGACCCTTGGTTCATGTGGTCCGAAAAACCTATATGACAAAAAAAGAAAGTCAAAACATGTATAGAAACTGAATGATCACCAAACTGTTACACACTTGCAGACAGATAGTAGCGAGTCAAACACAGTTGCAGATGCAGAGACCCTTGGTTCATGCGGTCCGAAAAACCTGTAAGACAAAAATAATAAAGTCAATACATGTATAGAAACTGAATGATCACTTACCTGTTACACACTTGCAGACAGATATTAGCGAGTCACATACAGTTGCAGATGCACAGACCCTTGGTTCATGCGGTCCGAAAAACCTGTAAGACAAAAAAAGAAAGTCAATACATGTATAGAAACAGAATGATCACTTACCTGTTACACACTTGCAGACAGATGGTAACGAGTCACACAGTTGCAGATATAAAGACCCTTGGTTTATGTGGTCTGAAAAACCTATAAGACAAACAAAGAAAGTCAATACATGTATAGAAACTGAATGATCACTTACCTGTTACACACTTGCAGACAGATAGTAGCGAGTCACACACAGTTGCAGATGCACAGACCCTTGGTTCATGCGGTCCGAAAAATCTGTAAGACAAAAAAAGAAAGTCAATACATGTATAGAAACTGAATGATCACCAACCTCTTACACACTTGCAGACAGATAGTAGCGAGTCAAACACAGTTGCAGATGCACAGACCCTTGGTTCATGCGGTCCGAAAGACCTTTAAGACCAAAAAAAAAAAGTCAATATATGTATAGAAACTGAATGATCACCAACCTGTTACACACTTGCAGACAGATAGTAGCGAGTCACACACAGTTGCAGATGCACAGACCCTTGGTTCATGCGGTCCGAAAAACCTGTAAGACAAAAAAAGAAAGTCAATACATGTATAGAAACTGAATGATCACTTATCTGTTACACACTTGCAGACAGATGGTAGCGAGTCACACACAGTTGCAGATATACAGACCCTTGGTTCATGTGGTCCGAAAAACCTGTAAGACAAAAAAAGAAAGTCAATACATGTATAGAAACTAAATGACCACCTACCTGTTACACACTTGCAGACAGATAGTAGCGAGTCACACACAGTTGGAGATGCACAGACCCTTGGTTCATGAGGTCCGAAAAACCTGTAAGACAAAAAAAGAAAGTCAATACATGTATAGAAACTAAATGATCACCTACCTGTTACACACTTGCAGACAGATATTAGCGAGTCACACACAGTTGCAGATACACAGACCCTTGGTTCATGCGGTACGAAAAACCTGTAAGACAAAAAAAGAAAGTCAATACATGTATAGAAACAGAATGATCACTTACCTTTTACACACTTGCATACAGATAGTAGCGAGTCACACAGTTGCAGATATACAGACCCTTGGTTCATGTGGTCCGAAAAACCTATATGACAAAAAAAGAAAGTCAAAACATGTATAGAAACTGAATGATCACTTACCTGTTACACACTTGCAGACAGATATTAGCGAGTCACACACAGTTGCAGATGCACAGACCCTTGGTTTATGTGGTCTGAAAAACCTGTAAGTCAAAAAAAAGAAAGTCAATACATGTATAGAAACTGAATGATCACTTATCTGTTACACACTTGCAGACAGATGGTAACGAGTCACACACAGTTGCAGATATACAGACCCTTGGTTTATGTGGTCTGAAAAACCTACAAGACAAACAAAGAAAGTCAATACATGTATAGAAACTGAATGATCACTTACCTATTACACACTTGCAGACAGATAGTAGCGAGTCACACACAGTTGCAGATGCACAGACCCTTGGTTCATGCGGTCCGAAAAACCTGTAAGACAAAAAAAGAAAGTCAATACATGTATAGAAACTGAATGATCACTTATCTGTTACACACTTGCAGACAGATGGTAGCGAGTCACACACAGTTGCAGATATGCAGACCCTTGGTTCATGTGGTCCGAAAAACCTGTAAGACAAAAAAAGAAAGTCAATACATGTATAGAAACTAAATGATCACCTACCTGTTACAAACTTGCAGACAGATAGTAGCGAGTCACACACAGTTGGAGATGCACAGACCCTTGGTTCATGAGGTCCAAACAACCTGTAAGACAAAAAAAGAAAGTCAATACATGTATAGAAACTTAATGATCACCTACCTGTTACACACTTGCAGACAGATTGATAGCGAGCCACACACACAGTGGCACTCGAAAGACGCTTGGTTCATGTGGTCCGAAAAACCTGTAAGACAAAAAAAGAAAGTCAATACATGTATAGAAACTGAATGATCACCTACCTGTTACACACTTGCAGACAGATAGTAGCGAGTCAAACACAGTTGCGGATGCACAGACCCTTGGTTCATGCGGTCCGAAAGACCTTTAAGACAAAAAAAAGAAAGTCAATATATGTATAGAAACTGAATGATCACCAACCTGTTACACACTTGCAGACAGATAGTAGCGAGTCACACACAGTTGCAGATGCACAGACCCTTGGTTCATGCGGTCCGAAAAACCTGTAAGACAAAAAAAGAAAGTCAATACATGTATAGAAACTGAATGATCACTTATCTGTTACACAATTGCAGACAGATGGTAGCGAGTCACACACAGTTGCAGATATACAGACCCTTGGTTCATGTGGTCCGAAAAACCTGTAAGACAAAAAAAGAAAGTCAATACATGTATAGAAACTGAATGATCACCTACCTGTTACACACTTGCAGACAGATTGATAGCGCGCCACACACACAGTGGCAATGGAAAGACCCTTGGTTCATGTGGTCTGAAAAACCTATATGACAAAAAAATAAAGTCAAAACATGTATAGAAACTGAATGATCACTTTCCTATTACACACTTGCAGACAGATAGTAGCGAGTCACACACAGTTGGAGATGCACAGACCCTTGGTTTATGTGGTCTGAAAAACCTACAAGACAAACAAAGAAAGTCAATACATGTATAGAAACTGAATGATCACCTACCTGTAACACACTTGCATACAGATAGTAGCGAGTAACACAGTTGCAGATGCACAGACCCTTGGTTCATGTGGTCCGAAAAACCTATATGACAAAAAAAGAAAGTCAATACATGTATAGAAACTGAATGATCACCTACCTGTTACACACTTGCAGAGAGATTGATAGCGAGCCACACACACAGTGGCAATGGAAAGACCCTTGGTTCATGCGGTCCGAATGACCTTTTAGACAAAAAAAAGAAAGTCAATACATGTATAGAAACCGAATGATCACTTATCTGTTACACACTTGCAGACAGATGGTAATAAGTCACACACAGTTGCAGATACACAGACCCTTGGTTTATGTGGTCTGAAAAACCTATAAGACAAACAAAGAAAGTCAATACATGTATAGAAACTGAATGATCCCCTACCTGATACACACTTGCAGACAGATAGTAGCGAGTCACACACAGTTGGAGATGCACAGACCCTTCGTTCATGATGTCCGAAAAACCTGTAAGATAAAAAAAGAAAGTCAATACATATATAGAAACTGAATGATAACCTACCTGTTACACACTTGCCGAAAGATTGATAGCTCGCTACACACACAGTGGCAATGGAAAGACCCTTGGTTCATGCGGTCCGAAAAACCTGTAAGACAACAAAAGAAAGTCAAAACATGTATAGAAACTGAATGATCACTTATCTATTACACACTTGCAGACAGATGGTAGCGAGTCACACACAGTTGCAGATGCACAGACCCTTGGTTCATGAGCTCCGAAAGACCTTTAAAACAAAAAAAGAAAGTCAATACATGTATAGAAACTGAATGATCACCTACCTGTTACACACTTGCAGACAGATTGAAAGCAAGCCACACACACAGTGGCAATGGAAAGACCCTTGGTTCATGCGGTTCGAAAAACCTTTAAGACAAAAAAAGAAAGTCAATACATGTACAGAACTTGAATGATCTCCAACCTGTTACAAACTTGCAGACAGATAGTAGCGAGTCACACACAGTTGCAGATGCACAGACCCTTGGTTCATGCGGTCCGAAAAACCTACAAGACAAACAAAGAAAGTCAATACATGTATAGAAACTGAATGATCACTTACCTATTACACACTTGCAGACAGATAGTAGCGAGTCACACACAGTTGCAGATGCACAGACCCTTGGTTCATGTGTTCGGAAAAACCTGTAAGACAAAAAAAGGAAGTCAATACATGTATAGAAACTTAATGATCACCTACCTGTTACACACTTGGAGACAGATTGATAGCGAGCCACACACAGTTGCAATGGACAGACCCTTGTTGGTTGTATGCATCATCAGGAAGGGGGGAGCCATTGGTCCTGAAAGCCTGTAAGACAACAAAAAGGCAATATATGCACAGAAACTGAATGATCACCAACCTGTTACACACTTGCAAAAAGAAAGTAGCGATTCACACACAGTTGCAGATGCACAGGCCCTTGGTTTATGCGGTCCGAAAAACCTGTACGACAAAAAAAGAAAGTCAATACATGTACAGAAACTGAATTATCACCAACCTGTTACACACTTGCAGACAGATAGTAGCGAATAACACACAGTTGCAGATGCACAGACCCTTGGTTCATGCGGTCCGAAAAACCTGTAAGACAAAAAAAGAAAGTCAAAACGTTTAGAAACTGAATGATCACCTACCTGTTACACACTTGCAGAAAGATAGTAGCGAGTCACACACAGTTGCAGATGCACAGAACCTTGGTTCATGTGGTCCGAAAGACGTTTAAGACAAAAAAAAAAGTCAATATATGTATAGAAACTGAATGATCAACTACCTGTTACACTTTTGCAGACAGACAGTAGCGAGTCAAACACAGTTGGAGATGCACAGACCCTTGGTTCATGATGTCCGAAAAACCTGTAAGACAAAAAAAGAAAGTCAATACATGTATAGAAACTGAATGATCACCTACCTGTTACACACTTGCAGACAGATTAATAGCGAGCCACACACACAGTGGCAATGGAAAGACCCTTGGTTCATGCGGTCCGAAAAACCTGTAAGACAAAAAAAGAAAGTCAATACATGTATAGAAACTGAATGATCACCTACCTGTTACACACTTGCAGACAGATGGTAACGAGTCACACACAGTTGCAGATATACAGACCCCTGGTTTATGTGGTCTGAAAAACCTATAAGACAAACAAAGAAAGTCAATACATGTATAGAAACTGAATGATCCCCTACCTGTTACACACTTGCAGACAGATAGTAGCGAGTCACACACAGTTGGAGATGCACAGACCCTTGGTTCATGATGTCCGAAAAACCTATAAGATAAAAAAAGAAAGTCAATACATGTATAGAAACTGAATGATCACTTACCTGTTACACACTTGCAGAAAGATATTAGCGAGTCACACACAGTTGCAGATGCACAGACCCTTAGTTCATGCGGTCCGAAAAACCTGTAAGAAAAAAAAGAAAGTCAATACATGTATAGAAACTGAATGATCACTTATCTGTTACACAATTGCAGACAGATGGTAGCGAGTCACACACAGTTGCAGATATACAGACCCTTGGTTCATGTGGTCCGAAAAACCTGTAAGACAAAAAAAGAAAGTCAATACATGTATAGAAACTGAATGATCACCTACCTGTTACACACTTGCAGACAGATTGATAGCGCGCCACACACACAGTGGCAATGGAAAGACCCTTGGTTCATGTGGTCTGAAAAACCTATATGACAAAAAAATAAAGTCAAAACATGTATAGAAACTGAATGATCACTTTCCTATTACACACTTGCAGACAGATAGTAGCGAGTCACACACAGTTGGAGATGCACAGACCCTTGGTTTATGTGGTCTGAAAAACCTACAAGACAAACAAAGAAAGTCAATACATGTATAGAAACTGAATGATCACCTACCTGTAACACACTTGCATACAGATAGTAGCGAGTAACACAGTTGCAGATGCACAGACCCTTGGTTCATGTGGTCCGAAAAACCTATATGACAAAAAAAGAAAGTCAATACATGTATAGAAACTGAATGATCACCTACCTGTTACACACTTGCAGAGAGATTGATAGCGAGCCACACACACAGTGGCAATGGAAAGACCCTTGGTTCATGCGGTCCGAATGACCTTTTAGACAAAAAAAAGAAAGTCAATACATGTATAGAAACCGAATGATCACTTATCTGTTACACACTTGCAGACAGATGGTAATAAGTCACACACAGTTGCAGATACACAGACCCTTGGTTTATGTGGTCTGAAAAACCTATAAGACAAACAAAGAAAGTCAATACATGTATAGAAACTGAATGATCCCCTACCTGATACACACTTGCAGACAGATAGTAGCGAGTCACACACAGTTGGAGATGCACAGACCCTTCGTTCATGATGTCCGAAAAACCTGTAAGATAAAAAAAGAAAGTCAATACATATATAGAAACTGAATGATAACCTACCTGTTACACACTTGCCGAAA
Source organism: Salminus brasiliensis (assembly GCF_030463535.1). Taxonomy (NCBI): domain Eukaryota; kingdom Metazoa; phylum Chordata; class Actinopteri; order Characiformes; family Bryconidae; genus Salminus; species Salminus brasiliensis. The sequence continues at coordinate 9,518,058 of NC_132881.1, read as the reverse complement.
GATTGATAGCTCGCTACACACACAGTGGCAATGGAAAGACCCTTGGTTCATGCGGTCCGAAAAACCTGTAAGACAACAAAAGAAAGTCAAAACATGTATAGAAACTGAATGATCACTTATCTATTACACACTTGCAGACAGATGGTAGCGAGTCACACACAGTTGCAGATGCACAGACCCTTGGTTCATGAGCTCCGAAAGACCTTTAAAACAAAAAAAGAAAGTCAATACATGTATAGAAACTGAATGATCACCTACCTGTTACACACTTGCAGACAGATTGAAAGCAAGCCACACACACAGTGGCAATGGAAAGACCCTTGGTTCATGCGGTTCGAAAAACCTTTAAGACAAAAAAAGAAAGTCAATACATGTACAGAACTTGAATGATCTCCAACCTGTTACAAACTTGCAGACAGATAGTAGCGAGTCACACACAGTTGCAGATGCACAGACCCTTGGTTCATGCGGTCCGAAAAACCTACAAGACAAACAAAGAAAGTCAATACATGTATAGAAACTGAATGATCACTTACCTATTACACACTTGCAGACAGATAGTAGCGAGTCACACACAGTTGCAGATGCACAGACCCTTGGTTCATGTGTTCGGAAAAACCTGTAAGACAAAAAAAGGAAGTCAATACATGTATAGAAACTTAATGATCACCTACCTGTTACACACTTGGAGACAGATTGATAGCGAGCCACACACAGTTGCAATGGACAGACCCTTGTTGGTTGTATGCATCATCAGGAAGGGGGGAGCCATTGGTCCTGAAAGCCTGTAAGACAACAAAAAGGCAATATATGCACAGAAACTGAATGATCACCAACCTGTTACACACTTGCAAAAAGAAAGTAGCGATTCACACACAGTTGCAGATGCACAGGCCCTTGGTTTATGCGGTCCGAAAAACCTGTACGACAAAAAAAGAAAGTCAATACATGTACAGAAACTGAATTATCACCAACCTGTTACACACTTGCAGACAGATAGTAGCGAATAACACACAGTTGCAGATGCACAGACCCTTGGTTCATGCGGTCCGAAAAACCTGTAAGACAAAAAAAGAAAGTCAAAACGTTTAGAAACTGAATGATCACCTACCTGTTACACACTTGCAGAAAGATAGTAGCGAGTCACACACAGTTGCAGATGCACAGAACCTTGGTTCATGTGGTCCGAAAGACGTTTAAGACAAAAAAAAAAGTCAATATATGTATAGAAACTGAATGATCAACTACCTGTTACACTTTTGCAGACAGACAGTAGCGAGTCAAACACAGTTGGAGATGCACAGACCCTTGGTTCATGATGTCCGAAAAACCTGTAAGACAAAAAAAGAAAGTCAATACATGTATAGAAACTGAATGATCACCTACCTGTTACACACTTGCAGACAGATTAATAGCGAGCCACACACACAGTGGCAATGGAAAGACCCTTGGTTCATGCGGTCCGAAAAACCTGTAAGACAAAAAAAGAAAGTCAATACATGTATAGAAACTGAATGATCACCTACCTGTTACACACTTGCAGACAGATGGTAACGAGTCACACACAGTTGCAGATATACAGACCCCTGGTTTATGTGGTCTGAAAAACCTATAAGACAAACAAAGAAAGTCAATACATGTATAGAAACTGAATGATCCCCTACCTGTTACACACTTGCAGACAGATAGTAGCGAGTCACACACAGTTGGAGATGCACAGACCCTTGGTTCATGATGTCCGAAAAACCTATAAGATAAAAAAAGAAAGTCAATACATGTATAGAAACTGAATGATCACTTACCTGTTACACACTTGCAGAAAGATATTAGCGAGTCACACACAGTTGCAGATGCACAGACCCTTAGTTCATGCGGTCCGAAAAACCTGTAAGAAAAAAAAGAAAGTCAATACATGTATAGAAACTGAATGATCACTTATCTGTTACACAATTGCAGACAGATGGTAGCGAGTCACACACAGTTGCAGATATACAGACCCTTGGTTCATGTGGTCCGAAAAACCTGTAAGACAAAAAAAGAAAGTCAATACATGTATAGAAACTGAATGATCACCTACCTGTTACACACTTGCAGACAGATTGATAGCGCGCCACACACACAGTGGCAATGGAAAGACCCTTGGTTCATGTGGTCTGAAAAACCTATATGACAAAAAAATAAAGTCAAAACATGTATAGAAACTGAATGATCACTTTCCTATTACACACTTGCAGACAGATAGTAGCGAGTCACACACAGTTGGAGATGCACAGACCCTTGGTTTATGTGGTCTGAAAAACCTACAAGACAAACAAAGAAAGTCAATACATGTATAGAAACTGAATGATCACCTACCTGATACACACTTGCAGACAGATAGTAGCGAGTCACACACAGTTGGAGATGCACAGACCCTTCGTTCATGTGGTCCGAAAAACCTATATGACAAAAAAAGAAAGTCAATACATGTATAGAAACTGAATGATCACCTACCTGTTACACACTTGCAGAGAGATTGATAGCGAGCCACACACACAGTGGCAATGGAAAGACCCTTGGTTCATGCGGTCCGAATGACCTTTTAGACAAAAAAAAGAAAGTCAATACATGTATAGAAACCGAATGATCACTTATCTGTTACACACTTGCAGACAGATGGTAATAAGTCACACACAGTTGCAGATACACAGACCCTTGGTTTATGTGGTCTGAAAAACCTATAAGACAAACAAAGAAAGTCAATACATGTATAGAAACTGAATGATCCCCTACCTGATACACACTTGCAGACAGATAGTAGCGAGTCACACACAGTTGGAGATGCACAGACCCTTCGTTCATGATGTCCGAAAAACCTGTAAGATAAAAAAAGAAAGTCAATACATATATAGAAACTGAATGATAACCTACCTGTTACACACTTGCCGAAAGATTGATAGCTCGCTACACACACAGTGGCAATGGAAAGACCCTTGGTTCATGCGGTCCGAAAAACCTGTAAGACAACAAAAGAAAGTCAAAACATGTATAGAAACTGAATGATCACTTATCTATTACACACTTGCAGACAGATGGTAGCGAGTCACACACAGTTGCAGATGCACAGACCCTTGGTTCATGAGCTCCGAAAGACCTTTAAAACAAAAAAAGAAAGTCAATACATGTATAGAAACTGAATGATCACCTACCTGTTACACACTTGCAGACAGATTGAAAGCAAGCCACACACACAGTGGCAATGGAAAGACCCTTGGTTCATGAGCTCCGAAAGACCTTTAAAACAAAAAAAGAAAGTCAATACATGTACAGAACTTGAATGATCTCCAACCTGTTACAAACTTGCAGACAGATAGTAGCGAGTCACACACAGTTGCAGATGCACAGACCCTTGGTTCATGCGGTCCGAAAAACCTACAAGACAAACAAAGAAAGTCAATACATGTATAGAAACTGAATGATCACTTACCTATTACACACTTGCAGACAGATAGTAGCGAGACACACACAGTTGCAGATGCACAGACCCTTGGTTCATGTGTTCGGAAAAACCTGTAAGACAAAAAAAGGAAGTCAATACATGTATAGAAACTTAATGATCACCTACCTGTTACACACTTGGAGACAGATTGATAGCGAGCCACACACAGTTGCAATGGACAGACCCTTGTTGGTTGTATGCATCATCAGGAAGGGGGGAGCCATTGGTCCTGAAAGCCTGTAAGACAACAAAAAGGCAATATATGCACAGAAACTGAATGATCACCAACCTGTTACACACTTGCAAAAAGAAAGTAGCGATTCACACACAGTTGCAGATGCACAGGCCCTTGGTTTATGCGGTCCGAAAAACCTGTACGACAAAAAAAGAAAGTCAATACATGTACAGAAACTGAATTATCACCAACCTGTTACACACTTGCAGACAGATAGTAGCGAATAACACACAGTTGCAGATGCACAGACCCTTGGTTCATGCGGTCCGAAAAACCTGTAAGACAAAAAAAGAAAGTCAAAACGTTTAGAAACTGAATGATCACCTACCTGTTACACACTTGCAGAAAGATAGTAGCGAGTCACACACAGTTGCAGATGCACAGAACCTTGGTTCATGTGGTCCGAAAGACGTTTAAGACAAAAAAAAAAGTCAATATATGTATAGAAACTGAATGATCAACTACCTGTTACACTTTTGCAGACAGACAGTAGCGAGTCAAACACAGTTGGAGATGCACAGACCCTTGGTTCATGATGTCCGAAAAACCTGTAAGACAAAAAAAGAAAGTCAATACATGTATAGAAACTGAATGATCACCTACCTGTTACACACTTGCAGACAGATTAATAGCGAGCCACACACACAGTGGCAATGGAAAGACCCTTGGTTCATGCGGTCCGAAAAACCTGTAAGACAAAAAAAGAAAGTCAATACATGTATAGAAACTGAATGATCACCTACCTGTTACACACTTGCAGACAGATGGTAACGAGTCACACACAGTTGCAGATATACAGACCCCTGGTTTATGTGGTCTGAAAAACCTATAAGACAAACAAAGAAAGTCAATACATGTATAGAAACTGAATGATCCCCTACCTGTTACACACTTGCAGACAGATAGTAGCGAGTCACACACAGTTGGAGATGCACAGACCCTTGGTTCATGATGTCCGAAAAACCTATAAGATAAAAAAAGAAAGTCAATACATGTATAGAAACTGAATGATCACTTACCTGTTACACACTTGCAGACAGATATTAGCGAGTCACACACAGTTGCAGATGCACAGACCCTTAGTTCATGCGGTCCGAAAAACCTGTAAGAAAAAAAAGAAAGTCAATACATGTATAGAAACTGAATGATCACTTACCTGTTACACACTTGCAGACAGATATTAGCGAGTCACACACAGTTGCAGATGCACATACCTTTGGTTCATGTGGTTCGAAAAACCTGTAAGACAAAAAAAGAAAGTCAATACATGTATAGAAACAGAATGATCACTTACCTGTTACACACTTGCATACAGATAGTAGCGAGTCACACAGTTGCAGATATACAGACCCTTGGTTCATGTGGTCCGAAAAACCTATATGACAAAAAAAGAAAGTCAAAACATGTATAGAAACTGAATGATCACTTTACTATTACACACTTGCAGACAGATAGTAGCGAGTCACACACAGTTGGAGATGCACAGACCCTTGGTTCAAGTGGTCCGAAAAACCTTTAAGACAAAAAAGGAAACTCAATACATGTATAGAAACTGAATGATCACTTACCTGTTACACACTTGCAGACAGATATTAGCGAGTCACACACAGTTGCAGATGCACAGACCCTTGGTTTATGTGGTCTGAAAAACCTGTAAGTCAAAAAAAAGAAAGTCAATACATGTATAGAAACTGAATGATCACTTATCTGTTACACACTTGCAGACAGATGGTAACGAGTCACACACAGTTGCAGATATACAGACCCTTGGTTTATGTGGTCTGAAAAACCTACAAGACAAACAAAGAAAGTCAATACATGTATAGAAACTGAATGATCACTTACCTATTACACACTTGCAGACAGATAGTAGCGAGTCACACACAGTTGCAGATGCACAGACCCTTGGTTCATGCGGTCCGAAAAACCTGTAAGACAAAAAAAGAAAGTCAATACATGTATAGAAACTGAATGATCACCTACCTGTTACACACTTGCAGACAGATTGATAGTGCGCCACACACACAGTGGCAATGGAAAGACCCTTGGTTCATGCGGTCCGAAAAACCTGTAAGAAAAAAAAGAAAGTCAATACATGTATAGAAACTGAATGATCACTTACCTGTTACACACTTGCAGACAGATATTAGCGAGTCACACACAGTTGCAGATGCACATACCTTTGGTTCATGTGGTCCGAAAAACCTGTAAGACAAAAAAAGAAAGTCAATACATGTATAGAAACAGAATGATCACTTACCTGTTACACACTTGCATACAGATAGTAGCGAGTCACACAGTTGCAGATATACAGACCCTTGGTTCATGTGGTCCGAAAAACCTATATGACAAAAAAAGAAAGTCAAAACATGTATAGAAACTGAATGATCACCAAACTGTTACACACTTGCAGACAGATAGTAGCGAGTCAAACACAGTTGCAGATGCAGAGACCCTTGGTTCATGCGGTCCGAAAAACCTGTAAGACAAAAAAAGAAAGTCAATACATGTATAGAAACAGAATGATCACTTACCTGTTACACACTTGCATACAGATAGTAGCGAGTCACACAGTTGCAGATATACAGACCCTTGGTTCATGTGGTCCGAAAAACCTATATGACAAAAAAAGAAAGTCAAAACATGTATAGAAACTGAATGATCACTTTACTATTACACACTTGCAGACAGATAATAGCGAGTCACACACAGTTGGAGATGCACAGACCCTTGGTTCAAGTGGTCCGAAAAACCTTTAAGACAAAAAAGGAAACTCAATACATGTATAGAAACTGAATGATCACTTACCTGTTACACACTTGCAGACAGATATTAGCGAGTCACACACAGTTGCAGATGCACAGACCCTTGGTTTATGTGGTCTGAAAAACCTGTAAGTCAAAAAAAAGAAAGTCAATACATGTATAGAAACTGAATGATCACTTATCTGTTACATACTTGCAGACAGATGGTAACGAGTCACACACAGTTGCAGATATACAGACCCTTGGTTTATGTGGTCTGAAAAACCTACAAGACAAACAAAGAAAGTCAATACATGTATAGAAACTGAATGATCACTTACCTATTACACACTTGCAGACAGATAGTAGCGAGTCACACACAGTTGCAGATGCAGAGACCCTTGGTTCATGCGGTCCAAAAAACCTGTAAGACAAAAAAAGAAAGTCAATACATGTATAGAAACTGAATGATCACTTATCTGTTACACACTTGCAGACAGATGGTAGCGAGTCACACACAGTTGCAGATATACAGACCCTTGGTTCATGTGGTCCGAAAAACCTGTAAGACAAAAAAAGAAAGTCAATACATGTATAGAAACTAAATGACCACCTACCTGTTACACACTTGCAGACAGATAGTAGCGAGTCACACACAGTTGGAGATGCACAGACCCTTGGTTCATGAGGTCCGAAAAACCTGTAAGACAAAAAAAGAAAGTCAATACATGTATAGAAACTAAATGATCACCTACCTGTTACACACTTGCAGACAGATTGATAGCGAGCCACACACACAGTGGCAATGGAAAGACCCTAGGTTCATGCGGTCCGAAAAACCTGTAAGACAAAAAAAGAAAGTCAATACATGTATAGAAACTGAATGATCACCTACCTGTTACACACTTGCAGACAGATTGATAGCGAGCCACACACACAGTGGCAATGGAAAGACCCTAGGTTCATGCGGTCCGAAAAACCTGTAAGACAAATAAAGGAAGTCAATACATGTATAGAAACTTAATGATCACCTACCTGTTACACACTTGGAGACAGATTGATAGCGAGCCACACACAGTTGCAATGGACAGACCCTTGTTGGTTGTATGCATCATCAGGAAGGGGGGAGCCATTGGTCCTGAAAGCCTGTAAGACAACAAAAAGGCAATATATGCACAGAAACTGAATGATCACCAACCTGTTACACACTTGCAAAAAGAAAGTAGCGATTCACACACAGTTGCAGATGCACAGGCCCTTGGTTTATGCGGTCCGAAAAACCTGTACGACAAAAAAAGAAAGTCAATACATGTACAGAAACTGAATTATCACCAACCTGTTACACACTTGCAGACAGATAGTAGCGAATAACACACAGTTGCAGATGCACAGACCCTTGGTTCATGCGGTCCGAAAAACCTGTAAGACAAAAAAAGAAAGTCAAAACGTTTAGAAACTGAATGATCACCTACCTGTTACACACTTGCAGAAAGATAGTAGCGAGTCACACACAGTTGCAGATGCACAGAACCTTGGTTCATGTGGTCCGAAAGACGTTTAAGACAAAAAAAAAAGTCAATATATGTATAGAAACTGAATGATCAACTACCTGTTACACTTTTGCAGACAGACAGTAGCGAGTCAAACACAGTTGGAGATGCACAGACCCTTGGTTCATGATGTCCGAAAAACCTGTAAGACAAAAAAAGAAAGTCAATACATGTATAGAAACTGAATGATCACCTACCTGTTACACACTTGCAGACAGATTAATAGCGAGCCACACACACAGTGGCAATGGAAAGACCCTTGGTTCATGCGGTCCGAAAAACCTGTAAGACAAAAAAAGAAAGTCAATACATGTATAGAAACTGAATGATCACCTACCTGTTACACACTTGCAGACAGATGGTAACGAGTCACACACAGTTGCAGATATACAGACCCCTGGTTTATGTGGTCTGAAAAACCTATAAGACAAACAAAGAAAGTCAATACATGTATAGAAACTGAATGATCCCCTACCTGTTACACACTTGCAGACAGATAGTAGCGAGTCACACACAGTTGGAGATGCACAGACCCTTGGTTCATGATGTCCGAAAAACCTATAAGATAAAAAAAGAAAGTCAATACATGTATAGAAACTGAATGATCACTTACCTGTTACACACTTGCAGACAGATATTAGCGAGTCACACACAGTTGCAGATGCACAGACCCTTAGTTCATGCGGTCCGAAAAACCTGTAAGAAAAAAAAGAAAGTCAATACATGTATAGAAACTGAATGATCACTTACCTGTTACACACTTGCAGACAGATATTAGCGAGTCACACACAGTTGCAGATGCACATACCTTTGGTTCATGTGGTTCGAAAAACCTGTAAGACAAAAAAAGAAAGTCAATACATGTATAGAAACAGAATGATCACTTACCTGTTACACACTTGCATACAGATAGTAGCGAGTCACACAGTTGCAGATATACAGACCCTTGGTTCATGTGGTCCGAAAAACCTATATGACAAAAAAAGAAAGTCAAAACATGTATAGAAACTGAATGATCACTTTACTATTACACACTTGCAGACAGATAGTAGCGAGTCACACACAGTTGGAGATGCACAGACCCTTGGTTCAAGTGGTCCGAAAAACCTTTAAGACAAAAAAGGAAACTCAATACATGTATAGAAACTGAATGATCACTTACCTGTTACACACTTGCAGACAGATATTAGCGAGTCACACACAGTTGCAGATGCACAGACCCTTGGTTTATGTGGTCTGAAAAACCTGTAAGTCAAAAAAAAGAAAGTCAATACATGTATAGAAACTGAATGATCACTTATCTGTTACACACTTGCAGACAGATGGTAACGAGTCACACACAGTTGCAGATATACAGACCCTTGGTTTATGTGGTCTGAAAAACCTACAAGACAAACAAAGAAAGTCAATACATGTATAGAAACTGAATGATCACTTACCTATTACACACTTGCAGACAGATAGTAGCGAGTCACACACAGTTGCAGATGCACAGACCCTTGGTTCATGCGGTCCGAAAAACCTGTAAGACAAAAAAAGAAAGTCAATACATGTATAGAAACTGAATGATCACCTACCTGTTACACACTTGCAGACAGATTGATAGTGCGCCACACACACAGTGGCAATGGAAAGACCCTTGGTTCATGCGGTCCGAAAAACCTGTAAGAAAAAAAAGAAAGTCAATACATGTATAGAAACTGAATGATCACTTACCTGTTACACACTTGCAGACAGATATTAGCGAGTCACACACAGTTGCAGATGCACATACCTTTGGTTCATGTGGTCCGAAAAACCTGTAAGACAAAAAAAGAAAGTCAATACATGTATAGAAACAGAATGATCACTTACCTGTTACACACTTGCATACAGATAGTAGCGAGTCACACAGTTGCAGATATACAGACCCTTGGTTCATGTGGTCCGAAAAACCTATATGACAAAAAAAGAAAGTCAAAACATGTATAGAAACTGAATGATCACCAAACTGTTACACACTTGCAGACAGATAGTAGCGAGTCAAACACAGTTGCAGATGCAGAGACCCTTGGTTCATGCGGTCCGAAAAACCTGTAAGACAAAAAAAGAAAGTCAATACATGTATAGAAACAGAATGATCACTTACCTGTTACACACTTGCATACAGATAGTAGCGAGTCACACAGTTGCAGATATACAGACCCTTGGTTCATGTGGTCCGAAAAACCTATATGACAAAAAAAGAAAGTCAAAACATGTATAGAAACTGAATGATCACTTTACTATTACACACTTGCAGACAGATAATAGCGAGTCACACACAGTTGGAGATGCACAGACCCTTGGTTCAAGTGGTCCGAAAAACCTTTAAGACAAAAAAGGAAACTCAATACATGTATAGAAACTGAATGATCACTTACCTGTTACACACTTGCAGACAGATATTAGCGAGTCACACACAGTTGCAGATGCACAGACCCTTGGTTTATGTGGTCTGAAAAACCTGTAAGTCAAAAAAAAGAAAGTCAATACATGTATAGAAACTGAATGATCACTTATCTGTTACATACTTGCAGACAGATGGTAACGAGTCACACACAGTTGCAGATATACAGACCCTTGGTTTATGTGGTCTGAAAAACCTACAAGACAAACAAAGAAAGTCAATACATGTATAGAAACTGAATGATCACTTACCTATTACACACTTGCAGACAGATAGTAGCGAGTCACACACAGTTGCAGATGCAGAGACCCTTGGTTCATGCGGTCCAAAAAACCTGTAAGACAAAAAAAGAAAGTCAATACATGTATAGAAACTGAATGATCACTTATCTGTTACACACTTGCAGACAGATGGTAGCGAGTCACACACAGTTGCAGATATACAGACCCTTGGTTCATGTGGTCCGAAAAACCTGTAAGACAAAAAAAGAAAGTCAATACATGTATAGAAACTAAATGACCACCTACCTGTTACACACTTGCAGACAGATAGTAGCGAGTCACACACAGTTGGAGATGCACAGACCCTTGGTTCATGAGGTCCGAAAAACCTGTAAGACAAAAAAAGAAAGTCAATACATGTATAGAAACTAAATGATCACCTACCTGTTACACACTTGCAGACAGATTGATAGCGAGCCACACACACAGTGGCAATGGAAAGACCCTAGGTTCATGCGGTCCGAAAAACCTGTAAGACAAAAAAAGAAAGTCAATACATGTATAGAAACTGAATGATCACCTACCTGTTACACACTTGCAGACAGATTGATAGCGAGCCACACACACAGTGGCACTCGAAAGACGCTTGGTTCATGCGGTCCGAAAAACTTGTCAGGCAAAAAAAGAAACTCAATACATGTACAGAAACTGAATGATCACCTACCTGTTACACATTTGCAGACAGATAGTAGCGAGTCAAACACAGTTGCGGATGCACAGACCCTTGGTTCATGCGGTCCGAAAGACCTTTAAGACAAAACAAAGAAAGTCAATATATGTATAGAAACTGAATGATCACCAACCTGTTACACACTTGCAGACAGATAGTAGCGAGTCACACACAGTTGCAGATGCACAGACCCTTGGTTCATGCGGTCCGAAAAACCTGTAAGACAAAAAAAGAAAGTCAATACATGTATAGAAACTGAATGATCACCTACCTGTTACACACTTGCAGACAGATAGTAGCGAGTCACACACAGTTGGAGATGCACAGACCCTTGGTTCATGAGGTCCGAAAAACCTGTAAGACAAAAAAAGAAAGTCAATACATGTATAGAAGCTGAATGATCACCTACCTTTTACACACTTGCAGACAGATAGTAGCGAGTCACACACAGTTGGAGATGCACAGACCCTTGGTTCATGAGGTCCGAAAAATCTGTAAGACAGAAAAAGAAAGTCAATACATGTATAGAAACTGAATGATCACCTACCTGTTACACACTTGCAGACAGATTGATAGCGCGCCACACACACAGTGGCAATGGAAAGACCCTTGGTTCATGCGATCCGAAAAACCTGTAAGACAAAAAAAGAAACTCAATACATGTATAGAAACTGAATGATCACCAAACTGTTACACACTTGCAGACAGATAGTAGCGAGTCAAACACAGTTGCAGATGCAGAGACCCTTGGTTCATGCGGTCCGAAAAACCTGTAAGACAAAAAGAAGAAAGTCAATACATGTATAGAAACTGAATGATCACTTACCTGTTACACACTTGCAGACAGATATTAGCGAGTCACACACAGTTGCAGATACACAGACCCTTGGTTCATGCGGTCCGAAAAACCTGTAAGACAAAAAAAGAAAGTCAATACATGTATAGAAACAGAATGATCACTTACCTGTTACACACTTGCATACAGATAGTAGCGAGTCACACAGTTGCAGATATACAGACCCTTGGTTCATGTGGTCCGAAAAACCTATATGACAAAAAAAGAAAGTCAAAACATGTATAGAAACTGAATGATCACTTTACTATTACACACTTGCAGACAGATAGTAGCGAGTCACACACAGTTGGAGATGCACAGACCCTTGGTTCAAGTGGTCCGAAAAACCTTTAAGACAAAAAAGGAAACTCAATACATGTATAGAAACTGAATGATCACTTACCTGTTACACACTTGCAGACAGATATTAGCGAGTCACACACAGTTGCAGATGCACAGACCCTTGGTTTATGTGGTCTGAAAAACCTGTAAGTCAAAAAAAAGAAAGTCAATACATGTATAGAAACTGAATGATCACTTATCTGTTACACACTTGCAGACAGATGGTAACGAGTCACACACAGTTGCAGATGCACATACCTTTGGTTCATGTGGTCCGAAAAACCTGTAAGACAAAAAAAGAAAGTCAATACATGTATAGAAACAGAATGATCACTTACCTGTTACACACTTGCATACAGATAGTAGCGAGTCACACAGTTGCAGATATACAGACCCTTGGTTCATGTGGTCCGAAAAACCTATATGACAAAAAAAGAAAGTCAAAACATGTATAGAAACTGAATGATCACCAAACTGTTACACACTTGCAGACAGATAGTAGCGAGTCAAACACAGTTGCAGATGCAGAGACCCTTGGTTCATGCGGTCCGAAAAACCTGTAAGACAAAAAGAAGAAAGTCAATACATGTATAGAAACTGAATGATCACTTACCTGTTACACACTTGCAGACAGATATTAGCGAGTCACACACAGTTGCAGATGCACAGACCCTTGGTTCATGCGGTCCGAAAAACCTGTAAGACAAAAAAAGAAAGTCAATACATGTATAGAAACAGAATGATCACTTACCTGTTACACACTTGCATACAGATAGTAGCGAGTCACACAGTTGCAGATATACAGACCCTTGGTTCATGTGGTCCGAAAAACCTATATGACAAAAAAAGAAAGTCAAAACATGTATAGAAACTGAATGATCACTTTACTATTACACACTTGCAGACAGATAATAGCGAGTCACACACAGTTGGAGATGCACAGACCCTTGGTTCAAGTGGTCCGAAAAACCTTTAAGACAAAAAAGGAAACTCAATACATGTATAGAAACTGAATGATCACTTACCTGTTACACACTTGCAGACAGATATTAGCGAGTCACACACAGTTGCAGATGCACAGACCCTTGGTTTATGTGGTCTGAAAAACTTGTAAGTCAAAAAAAAGAAAGTCAATACATGTATAGAAACTGAATGATCACTTATCTGTTACACACTTGCAGACAGATGGTAACGAGTCACACACAGTTGCAGATATACAGACCCTTGGTTTATGTGGTCTGAAAAACCTACAAGACAAACAAAGAAAGTCAATACATGTATAGAAACTGAATGATCACTTACCTATTACACACTTGCAGACAGATAGTAGCGAGTCACACACAGTTGCAGATGCACAGACCCTTGGTTCATGCGGTCCGAAAAACCTGTAAGACAAAAAAAGAAAGTCAATACATGTATAGAAACTGAATGATCACTTATCTGTTACACACTTGCAGACAGATGGTAGCGAGTCACACACAGTTGCAGATATACAGACCCTTGGTTCATGTGGTCCGAAAAACCTGTAAGACAAAAAAAGAAAGTCAATACATGTATAGAAACTAAATGACCACCTACCTGTTACACACTTGCAGACAGATAGTAGCGAGTCAAACACATTTGCAGATGCAGGGACCCTTGGTTCATGCGGTCCGAATGACATTTAAGACAAAAAAAGAAAGTCAATACATGTATAGAAACTAAATGATCACCTACCTGTTACACAATTGCAGACAGATTGATAGCGAGCCACACACACAGTGGCAATGGAAAGACCCTAGGTTCATGCGGTCCGAAAAACCTGTAAGACAAAAAAAGAATGTCAATACATGTATAGAAACTGAATGATCACCTACCTGTTACACACTTGCAGACAGATTGATAGCGAGCCACACACACAGTGGCACTCGAAAGACGCTTGGTTCATGCGGTCCGAAAAACTTGTCAGACAAAAAAAGAAACTCAATACATGTACAGAAACTGAATGATCACCTACCTGTTACACATTTGCAGACAGATAGTAGCGAGTCAAACACAGTTGCGGATGCACAGACCCTTGGTTCATGCGGTCCGAAAGACCTTTAAGACAAAAAAAAGAAAGTCAATATATGTATAGAAACTGAATGATCACCAACCTGTTACACACTTGTAGACAGATAGTAGCGAGTCACACACAGTTGCAGATGCACAGACCCTTGGTTCATGCGGTCCGAAAAACCTGTAAGACAAAAAAAGAAAGTCAATACATGTATAGAAACTGAATGATCACCTACCTGTTACACACTTGCAGACAGATAGTAGCGAGTCACACACAGTTGGAGATGCACAGACCCTTGGTTCATGAGGTCCAAAAAACCTGTAAGACAAAAAAAAGAAAGTCAATACATGTATAGAAACTGAATGATCACCTACCTGTTACACACTTGCAGACAGATAGTAGCGAGTCACACACAGTTGGAGATGCACAGACCCTTGGTTCATGAGGTCCGAAAAACCTGTAAGACAAAAAAAGAAAGTCAATACATGTATAGAAGCTGAATGATCACCTACCTTTTACACACTTGCAGACAGATAGTAGCGAGTCACACACAGTTGGAGATGCACAGACCCTTGGTTCATGAGGTCCGAAAAATCTGTAAGACAGAAAAAGAAAGTCAATACATGTATAGAAACTGAATGATCACCTACCTGTTACACACTTGCAGACAGATTGATAGCGCGCCACACACACAGTGGCAATGGAAAGACCCTTGGTTCATGCGATCCGAAAAACCTGTAAGACAAAAAAAGAAACTCAATACATGTATAGAAACTGAATGATCACCAAACTGTTACACACTTGCAGACAGATAGTAGCGAGTCAAACACAGTTGCAGATGCAGAGACCCTTGGTTCATGCAGTCCGAAAAACCTGTAAGACAAAAAGAAGAAAGTCAATACATGTATAGAAACTGAATGATCACTTACCTGTTACACACTTGCAGACAGATATTAGCGAGTCACACACAGTTGCAGATACACAGACCCTTGGTTCATGCGGTCTGAAAAACCTGTAAGACAAAAAAAGAAAGTCAATACATGTATAGAAACAGAATGATCACTTACCTGTTACACACTTGCATACAGATAGTAGCGAGTCACACAGTTGCAGATATACAGACCCTTGGTTCATGTGGTCTTAAAAACCTATAAGACAAACAAAGAAAGTCAATACATGTATAGAAACTGAATGATCCCCTACATGTTACACACTTGCAGACAGATAGTAGCGAGTCACACACAGTTGGAGATGCACAGACCCTTGGTTCATGATGTCCGAAAAACCTGTAAGACAAAAAAAGAAAGTCAATACATGTATAGAAACTGAATGATCATCTACCTGTTACACACTTGCAGAAAGATTGATAGCGCGCCACACAAACAGTGGCTATGGAAAGACCCTTGGTTCATGCGGTCCGACAAACCTGTAAGACAAAAAAAGAAAGTCAATACATGTATAGAAACTGAATGATCACTTATCTGTTACACTATTGCAGACAGATGGTAGCGAGTCACACACAGTTGCAGATATACAGACCCTTGGTTCATTTGGTCCGAAAAACCTATAAGACAAAAAAAGAAAGTCAATACATGTATAGAAACTGAATGATCACCTACCTGTTACACACTTGCAGACAGATAGTAGCGAGTCACACACAGTTGGAGATGCACAGACCCTTGGTTCATGAGGTCCAAAAAACCTGTAAGACAAAAAAAGAAAGTCAATACATGTATAGAAGCTGAATGATCACCTACCTTTTACACACTTGCAGACAGATAGTAGCGAGTCACACACAGTTGGAGATGCACAGACCCTTGGTTCTTGAGGTCCGAAAAATCTGTAAGACAGAAAAAGAAAGTCAATACATGTATAGAAACTGAATGATCACCTACCTGTTACACACTTGCAGACAGATTGATAGCGCGCCACACACACAGTGGCAATGGAAAGACCCTTGGTTCATGCGGTCCGAAAAACCTGTAATACAAAAAAAGAAACTCAATACATGTATAGAAACTGAATGATCACCTACCTGTTACACACTTGCTGACAGATAGTAGCGAGTCAAACACAGTTGCGGATGCACAGACCCTTGGTTCATGCGGTCCGAAAGACCTTTAAGACAAAAAAAAAGAAAGTCATTACATGTATAGAAACAGAATGATCACTTACCTGTTACACACTTGCATACAGATAGTAGCGAGTCACACAGTTGCAGATATACAGACCCTTGGTTCATGTGGTCCGAAAAACCTATATGACAAAAAAAGAAAGTCAAAACATGTATAGAAACTGAATGATCACTTACCTGTTACACACTTGCAGACAGATATTAGCGAGTCACATACAGTTGCAGATGCACAGACCCTTGGTTCATGCGGTCCGAAAAACCTGTAAGACAAAAAAAGAAAGTCAATACATGTATAGAAACAGAATGATCACTTACCTGTTACACACTTGCAGACAGATGGTAACGAGTCACACAGTTGCAGATATAAAGACCCTTGGTTTATGTGGTCTGAAAAACCTATAAGACAAACAAAGAAAGTCAATACATGTATAGAAACTGAATGATCACTTACCTGTTACACACTTGCAGACAGATAGTAGCGAGTCACACACAGTTGCAGATGCACAGACCCTTGGTTCATGCGGTCCGAAAAATCTGTAAGACAAAAAAAGAAAGTCAATACATGTATAGAAACTGAATGATCACCAACCTCTTACACACTTGCAGACAGATAGTAGCGAGTCAAACACAGTTGCGGATGCACAGACCCTTGGTTCATGCGGTCCGAAAGACCTTTAAGACAAAAAAAAAAAAGTCAATATATGTATAGAAACTGAATGATCACCAACCTGTTACACACTTGCAGACAGATAGTAGCGAGTCACACACAGTTGCAGATGCACAGACCCTTGGTTCATGCGGTCCGAAAAACCTGTAAGACAAAAAAAGAAAGTCAATACATGTATAGAAACTGAATGATCACTTATCTGTTACACACTTGCAGACAGATGGTAGCGAGTCACACACAGTTGCAGATATACAGACCCTTGGTTCATGTGGTCCGAAAAACCTGTAAGACAAAAAAAGAAAGTCAATACATGTATAGAAACTAAATGACCACCTACCTGTTACACACTTGCAGACAGATAGTAGCGAGTCACACACAGTTGGAGATGCACAGACCCTTGGTTCATGAGGTCCGAAAAACCTGTAAGACAAAAAAAGAAAGTCAATACATGTATAGAAACTAAATGATCACCTACCTGTTACACACTTGCAGACAGATTGATAGCGAGCCACACACACAGTGGCAATGGAAAGACCCTAGGTTCATGCGGTCCGAAAAACCTGTAAGACAAAAAAAGAAAGTCAATACATGTATAGAAACTGAATGATCACCTACCTGTTACACACTTGCAGACAGATTGATAGCGAGCCACACACACAGTGGCACTCGAAAGACGCTTGGTTCATGCGGTCCGAAAAACTTGTCAGACAAAAAAAGAAACTCAATACATGTACAGAAACTGAATGATCACCTACCTGTTACACATTTGCAGACAGATAGTAGCGAGTCAAACACAGTTGCGGATGCACAGACCCTTGGTTCATGCGGTCCGAAAGACCTTTAAGACAAAAAAAAGAAAGTCAATATATGTATAGAAACTGAATGATCACCAACCTGTTACACACTTGCAGACAGATAGTAGCGAGTCACACACAGTTGCAGATGCACAGACCCTTGGTTCATGCGGTCCGAAAAACCTGTAAGACAACAAATGAAAGTCAATACATGTATAGAAACTGAATGATCACCTACCTGTTACACACTTGCAGACAGATAGTAGCGAGTCACACACAGTTGGAGATGCACAGACCCTTGGTTCATGAGGTCCAAAAAACCTGTAAGACAAAAAAAGAAAGTCAATACATGTATAGAAACTGAATGATCACCTACCTGTTACACACTTGCAGACAGATAGTAGCGAGTCACACACAGTTGGAGATGCACAGACCCTTGGTTCATGAGGTCCGAAAAACCTGTAAGACAAAAAAAGAAAGTCAATACATGTATAGAAGCTGAATGATCACCTACCTTTTACACACTTGCAGACAGATAGTAGCGAGTCACACACAGTTGGAGATGCACAGACCCTTGGTTCATGAGGTCCGAAAAATCTGTAAGACAGAAAAAGAAAGTCAATACATGTATAGAAACTGAATGATCACCTACCTGTTACACACTTGCAGACAGATTGATAGCGCGCCACACACACAGTGGCAATGGAAAGACCCTTGGTTCATGCGATCCGAAAAACCTGTAAGACAAAAAAAGAAACTCAATACATGTATAGAAACTGAATGATCACCAAACTGTTACACACTTGCAGACAGATAGTAGCGAGTCAAACACAGTTGCAGATGCAGAGACCCTTGGTTCATGCGGTGCGAAAAACCTGTAAGACAAAAAGAAGAAAGTCAATACATGTATAGAAACTGAATGATCACTTACCTGTTACACACTTGCAGACAGATATTAGCGAGTCACACACAGTTGCAGATACACAGACCCTTGGTTCATGCGGTACGAAAAACCTGTAAGACAAAAAAAGAAAGTCAATACATGTATAGAAACAGAATGATCACTTACCTTTTACACACTTGCATACAGATAGTAGCGAGTCACACAGTTGCAGATATACAGACCCTTGGTTCATGTGGTCCGAAAAACCTATATGACAAAAAAAGAAAGTCAAAACATGTATAGAAACTGAATGATCACTTACCTGTTACACACTTGCAGACAGATATTAGCGAGTCACACACAGTTGCAGATGCACAGACCCTTGGTTTATGTGGTCTGAAAAACCTGTAAGTCAAAAAAAAGAAAGTCAATACATGTATAGAAACTGAATGATCACTTATCTGTTACACACTTGCAGACAGATGGTAACGAGTCACACACAGTTGCAGATATACAGACCCTTGGTTTATGTGGTCTGAAAAACCTACAAGACAAACAAAGAAAGTCAATACATGTATAGAAACTGAATGATCACTTACCTATTACACACTTGCAGACAGATAGTAGCGAGTCACACACAGTTGCAGATGCACAGACCCTTGGTTCATGCGGTCCGAAAAACCTGTAAGACAAAAAAAGAAAGTCAATACATGTATAGAAACTGAATGATCACTTATCTGTTACACACTTGCAGACAGATGGTAGCGAGTCACACACAGTTGCAGATATGCAGACCCTTGGTTCATGTGGTCCGAAAAACCTGTAAGACAAAAAAAGAAAGTCAATACATGTATAGAAACTAAATGATCACCTACCTGTTACAAACTTGCAGACAGATAGTAGCGAGTCACACACAGTTGGAGATGCACAGACCCTTGGTTCATGAGGTCCAAACAACCTGTAAGACAAAAAAAGAAAGTCAATACATGTATAGAAACTTAATGATCACCTACCTGTTACACACTTGCAGACAGATTGATAGCGAGCCACACACACAGTGGCACTCGAAAGACGCTTGGTTCATGTGGTCCGAAAAACCTGTAAGACAAAAAAAGAAAGTCAATACATGTATAGAAACTGAATGATCACTTACCTATTACACACTTGCAGACAGATAGTAGCGAGTCAAACACAGTTGCGGATGCACAGACCCTTGGTTCATGCGGTCCGAAAGACCTTTAAGACCAAAAAAAGAAAGTCAATATATGTATAGAAACTGAATGATCACCAACCTGTTACACACTTGCAGACAGATAGTAGCGAGTCACACACAGTTGCAGATGCACAGACCCTTGGTTCATGCGGTCCGAAAAACCTGTAAGACAAAAAAAGAAAGTCAATATATGTATAGAAACTGAATGATCACTTATCTGTTACACAATTGCAGACAGATGGTAGCGAGTCACACACAGTTGCAGATATACAGACCCTTGGTTCATGTGGTCCGAAAAACCTGTAAGACAAAAAAAGAAAGTCAATACATGTATAGAAACTGAATGATCACCTACCTGTTACACACTTGCAGACAGATTGATAGCGCGCCACACACACAGTGGCAATGGAAAGACCCTTGGTTCATGTGGTCTGAAAAACCTATATGACAAAAAAATAAAGTCAAAACATGTATAGAAACTGAATGATCACTTTCCTATTACACACTTGCAGACAGATAGTAGCGAGTCACACACAGTTGGAGATGCACAGACCCTTGGTTTATGTGGTCTGAAAAACCTACAAGACAAACAAAGAAAGTCAATACATGTATAGAAACTGAATGATCACCTACCTGTAACACACTTGCATACAGATAGTAGCGAGTAACACAGTTGCAGATGCACAGACCCTTGGTTCATGTGGTCCGAAAAACCTATATGACAAAAAAAGAAAGTCAATACATGTATAGAAACTGAATGATCACCTACCTGTTACACACTTGCAGAGAGATTGATAGCGAGCCACACACACAGTGGCAATGGAAAGACCCTTGGTTCATGCGGTCCGAATGACCTTTTAGACAAAAAAAAGAAAGTCAATACATGTATAGAAACCGAATGATCACTTATCTGTTACACACTTGCAGACAGATGGTAATAAGTCACACACAGTTGCAGATACACAGACCCTTGGTTTATGTGGTCTGAAAAACCTATAAGACAAACAAAGAAAGTCAATACATGTATAGAAACTGAATGATCCCCTACCTGATACACACTTGCAGACAGATAGTAGCGAGTCACACACAGTTGGAGATGCACAGACCCTTCGTTCATGATGTCCGAAAAACCTGTAAGATAAAAAAAGAAAGTCAATACATATATAGAAACTGAATGATAACCTACCTGTTACACACTTGCCGAAAGATTGATAGCTCGCTTCACACACAGTGGCAATGGAAAGACCCTTGGTTCATGCGGTCCAAAAAACCTGTAAGACAACAAAAGAAAGTCAAAACATGTATAGAAACTGAATGATCACTTATCTATTACACACTTGCAGACAGATGGTAGCGAGTCACACACAGTTGCAGATGCACAGACCCTTGGTTCATGAGCTCCGAAAGACCTTTAAAACAAAAAAAGAAAGTCAATACATGTATAGAAACTGAATGATCACCTACCTGTTACACACTTGCAGACAGATTGAAAGCAAGCCACACACACAGTGGCAATGGAAAGACCCTTGGTTCATGCGGTTCGAAAAACCTTTAAGACAAAAAAAGAAAGTCAATACATGTACAGAACTTGAATGATCTCCAACCTGTTACAAACTTGCAGACAGATAGTAGCGAGTCACACACAGTTGCAGATGCACAGACCCTTGGTTCATGCGGTCCGAAAAACCTACAAGACAAACAAAGAAAGTCAATACATGTATAGAAACTGAATGATCACTTACCTATTACACACTTGCAGACAGATAGTAGCGAGTCATACACAGTTGCAGATGCACAGACCCTTGGTTCATGTGTTCGGAAAAACCTGTAAGACAAAAAAAGAAAGTCAATACATGTATAGAAACTTAATGATCACCTACCTGTTACACACTTGGAGACAGATTGATAGCGAGCCACACACAGTTGCAATGGACAGACCCTTGTTGGTTGTATGCATCATCAGGAAGGGGGGAGCCATTGGTCCTGAAAGCCTGTAAGACAACAAAAAGGCAATATATGCACAGAAACTGAATGATCACCAACCTGTTACACACTTGCAAAAAGAAAGTAGCGATTCACACACAGTTGCAGATGCACAGGCCCTTGGTTTATGCGGTCCGAAAAACCTGTACGACAAAAAAAGAAAGTCAATACATGTACAGAAACTGAATTATCACCAACCTGTTACACACTTGCAGACAGATAGTAGCGAATAACACACAGTTGCAGATGCACAGACCCTTGGTTCATGCGGTCCGAAAAACCTGTAAGACAAAAAAAGAAAGTCAAAACGTTTAGAAACTGAATGATCACCTACCTGTTACACACTTGCAGAAAGATAGTAGCGAGTCACACACAGTTGCAGATGCACAGAACCTTGGTTCATGTGGTCCGAAAGACGTTTAAGACAAAAAAAAAAAGTCAATATATGTATAGAAACTGAATGATCAACTACCTGTTACACTTTTGCAGACAGACAGTAGCGAGTCAAACACAGTTGGAGATGCACAGACCCTTGGTTCATGATGTCCGAAAAACCTGTAAGACAAAAAAAGAAAGTCAATACATGTATAGAAACTGAATGATCACCTACCTGTTACACACTTGCAGACAGATTAATAGCGAGCCACACACACAGTGGCAATGGAAAGACCCTTGGTTCATGCGGTCCGAAAAACCTGTAAGACAAAAAAAGAAAGTCAATACATGTATAGAAACTGAATGATCACCTACCTGTTACACACTTGCAGACAGATGGTAACGAGTCACACACAGTTGCAGATATACAGACCCCTGGTTTATGTGGTCTGAAAAACCTATAAGACAAACAAAGAAAGTCAATACATGTATAGAAACTGAATGATCCCCTACCTGTTACACACTTGCAGACAGATAGTAGCGAGTCACACACAGTTGGAGATGCACAGACCCTTGGTTCATGATGTCCAAAAAACCTATAAGATAAAAAAAGAAAGTCAATACATGTATAGAATCTGAATGATAACCTACCTGTTACACACTTGCAGAAAGATTGATAGCTCGCCACACACACAGTGCCAATGGAAAGACCCTTGGTTCATGCGGTCCGAAAAACCTGTAAGACAAAAAAAGAAATTCAATACACGTATAGAAACTGAATGATCACCTACCTGCTACACACTTGCAGACAGATAGGAGCGAGTCACACACAGTTGCAGATGCACAGACCCTTGGTTCATGCGGTCCGAAAAACCTGTAAAACAAAAAAAGAACGTCAATACATGTATAGAAACTGAATGATCACTTATCTGTTACACACTTGCAGACAGATAGTAGCGAGTCACACACAGTTGTAGATGCACAGACCCTTGGTTCATGAGGTCCAAAAAACCTGTAAGACAAAAATAGAAAGTCAATACATGTACAGAATCTAAATGATCTCCAACCTGTATCAGACTTGCAGACAGATAGTAGCGAGTCACACACAGTTGCAGATGCACAGAACCTTGGTTCATGTGGTCCGAAAGACGTTTAAGACAAAAAAAAAAAGTCAATATATGTATAGAAACTGAATGATCAACTACCTGTTACACTTTTGCAGACAGACAGTAGCGAGTCAAACACAGTTGGAGATGCACAGACCCTTGGTTCATGTGGTCCGAAAGACGTTTAAGACAAAAAACAGAAAGTCAATACATGTATAGAAACTGAATGATCACCTACCTGTTACACACTTGGAGACAGATTGATAGCGAGCCACACACAGTTGCAATGGACAGACCCTTGTTGGCTGTATGCATCATCAGGAAGGGGGGAGCCATTGGTCCTGAAAGCCTGTAAGACAACAAAAAGGCAATATATGTATAGAAACTGAATGATCACCAACCTGTTACACACTTGCAGAAAGATAGTAGCGAGTCACACACAGTTGCAGATGCACAGACCCTTGGTTCATGCGGTCCGAAAAACCTGTACGACAAAAAAAGAAAGTCAAAACGTATAGAAACTGAATGATCACCTACCTGTTACACACTTGCAGAAAGATAGTAGCGAGTCACACACAGTTGCAGATGCACAGACCCTTGGTTCATGTGGTCCGAAAGACGTTTAAGACAAAAAAAAGAAAGTCAATACATGTATAGAAACTGAATGATCACCTACCTGTTACACTTTTGCAGACAGATAGTAGCGAGTCAAACACAGTTGGAGATGCACAGACCCTTGGTTCATGATGTCCGAAAAACCTGTAAGACAAAAAAAGAAAGTCAATACATGTATAGAAACTGAATGATCACCTACCTGTTACACACTTGCAGAAAGATTGATAGCGCACCACACACACAGTGGCACTCGAAAGACCCTTGGTTCATGCGGTCCGAAAAACTTGTCAGACAAAAAAAGAAACTCAATACATGTATAGAAACTGAATGATCACCTACCTGTTACACACTTGCAGACAGAGAGTAGCGAGTCACACACAGTTGCAGATGCACAGACCCTTGTTCATGTGGTCCGAAAAACCTGTAAGACAAAAAAAGAAAGTCAATAAATGTATAGAAACTGAATGATCACCTACCTGTTACACACTTGAAGACAGATGGTAACGAGTCACACACAGTTGCAGATATACAGACCCTTGGTTTATGTGGTCTGAAAAACCTATAAGACAAACAAAGAAAGTCAATACATGTATAGAAACTGAATGATCACTTACCTGTTACACACTTGCAGACAGATAGTAGCGAGTCACACACAGTTGCAGATGCACAGACCCTTGGTTCATGCGGTCCAAAAAACCTGTAAGACAAAAAAAGAAAGTCAATACATGTATAGAAACTAAATGATCACCTACCTGTTACACACTTGCAGACAGATTGATAGCGAGCCACACACACAGTAGCAATGGAAAGACCCTTGGTTCATGCGGTCCGAAAAACCTGTAAGACAAAAAAAGAAAGTCAATACAGGTATAGAAACTGAATGTTCACCTACCTGTTAAACACTTGCAGACAGATAGTAGCGAGTCAAACACAGTTGCAGATGCACAGATCCTTGGTTCATGCGGTCCGAAAAACCTGTAAGACAAAAAAAGAAAGTCAATACATGTATAGAAACTGAATGATCACTTATCTCTTACACACTTGAAGACAGATGGTAACGAGTCACACACAGTTGCAGATGCATAGACCCTTGGTTCATGCGGTCCGAAAAACCTGTAAGACAAAAAAAGAAAGTCAATACAGGTATAGAAACTGAATGTTCACCTACCTGTTACACACTTGCAGACAGATAGTAGCGAGTCAAACACATTTGCAGATGCACGGACCCTTGGTTCATGCGGTCCGAATGACATTTAAGACAAAAAAAAGAAAGTCAATACATGTATAGAAACTGAATGATCACTTATCTGTTACACACTTGCAGACAGATAGTAGCGAGTCACACACAGTTGTAGATGCACAGACCCTTGGTTCATGAGGTCCAAAAAACCTGTAAGACAAAAAAAGAAAGTCAATACATGTATAGAAACTGAATGATCACCTACCTGTTACACACTTGCAGACAGATAGTAGCGAGTCAAACACAGTTGCAGATGCATAGACCCTTGGTTCATGCGGTCCGAAAAACCTGTATTGACTTTCTTTTTTTGTCTTACATGTATAGAAACTGAATGATCACTTATCTGTTACATACTTGAAGACAGATGGTAACGAGTCACACACAGTTGCAGATATACAGACCCTTGGTTTATGTGGCCTTAAAAACCTATAAGACAAACAAAGAAAGTCAATACATGTATAGAAACTGAATGATCCCCTACATGTTACACACTTGCAGACAGATAGTAGCGAGTCACACACAGTTGGAGATGCACAGACCCTTGGTTCATGATGTCCGAAAAACCTGTAAGACAAAAAAAGAAAGTCAATACATGTATAGAAACTGAATGATCATCTACCTGTTACACACTTGCAGAAAGATTGATAGCGCGCCACACCCACAGTGGCTATGGAAAGACCCTTGGTTCATGCGGTCCGACAAACCTGTAAGACAAAAAAAGAAAGTCAATACATGTATAGAAACTGAATGATCACTTATCTGTTACACTATTGCAGACAGATGGTAGCGAGTCACACACAGTTGCAGATATACAGACCCTTGGTTCATGTGGTCCGAAAAACCTATAAGACAAAAAAAGAAAGTCAATACATGTATAGAAACTGAATGATCACCTACCTGTTACACACTTGCAGACAGATAGTAGCGAGTAACACAGTTGGAGATGCACAGACCCTTGGTTCATGAGGTCCAAAAAACCTGTAAGACAAAAAAAGAAAGTCAATACATGTATAGAAGCTGAATGATCACCTACCTTTTACACACTTGCAGACAGATAGTAGCGAGTCACACACAGTTGGAGATGCACAGACCCTTGGTTCTTGAGGTCCGAAAAATCTGTAAGACAGAAAAAGAAAGTCAATACATGTATAGAAACTGAATGATCACCTACCTGTTACACACTTGCAGACAGATTGATAGCGCGCCACACACACAGTGGCAATGGAAAGACCCTTGGTTCATGCGGTCCGAAAAACCTGTAATACAAAAAAAGAAACTCAATACATGTATAGAAACTGAATGATCACCTACCTGTTACACACTTGCTGACAGATAGTAGCGAGTCAAACACAGTTGCGGATGCACAGACCCTTGGTTCATGCGGTCCGAAAGACCTTTAAGACAAAAAAAGAAAGTCAATACATGTATAGAAACTGAATGATCACTTATCTGTTACACACTTGCAGACAGATGGTAGCGAGTCACACACAGTTGCAGATATACAGACCCTTGGTTCATGTGGTCCGAAAAACCTGTAAGACAAAAAAAGAAAGTCAATACATGTATAGAAACTAAATGATCACCTACCTGTTACACACTTGCAGACAGATAGTAGCGAGTCACACACAGTTGGAGATGCACAGACCCTTGGATCATGTGGTCGGAAAAACCTGTAAGACAAAAAAAGAAAGTCAATACATGTATAGAAACTGAATGATCACCTACCTGTTACACACTTGCAGACAGATAGTAGCGAGTTACACACAGTTGCAGATGCACAGACCCTTAGTTCATGCGGTCCGAAAAACCTGTAAGAATAAAAAGAAAGTCAATGCATGTATAGAAACTGAATGATCACTTACCTGTTACACACTTGCAGACAGATATTAGCGAGTCACACACAGTTGCAGATGCACAGACCCTTGGTTCATGTGGTCCGAAAAATCTATATGACAAAAAAAGAAAGTCAAAACATGTATAGAAACTGAATGATCACCAACCTGTTACACACTTGCAGACAGATAGATAGCGAGCCACACACACAGTGGCACTCGAAAGAACCTTGGTTCATGTGGTCCAAAAAACTTGTCAGACAAAAAAAGAAACTCAATACATGTATAGAAACTGAATGATCACCTACCCGTTACACACTTGCAGACAGAGAGTAGCGAGTCACACACAGTTGCAGATGCACAGACCCTTGTTCATGTGGTCCGAAAAACCTGTAAGACAAAAAAAGAAAGTCAATAAATGTATAGAAACTGAATGATCACCTACCTGTTACACACTTGCAGACAGATGGTAACGAGTCACACACAGTTGCAGATTTACAGACCCTTGGTTTATGTGGACTGAAAAACCTATAAGACAAACAAAGAAAGTCAATACATGTATAGAAACTGAATGATCACTTACCTGTTACACACTTGCAAACAGATAGTAGCGAGTCAAACACAGTTGCAGATGCACAGACCCTTGGTTCATGCGGTCCGAAAGACCTTTAAGACAAAAAAAAAGAAAGTCAATACATGTATAGAAACTGAATGATCACCAACCTGTTACACACTTGCAGACAGATAATAGCGAGTCAAACACAGTTGCAGATGCACAGACCATTGGTTCATGCGGTCCGAAAAACCTGTAAGACAAAAAAAGAAAGTCAATACACGTATAGAAACTGAATGATCACCTACCTGTTACACACTTGCAGAGAGATTGATAGCGTGCCACACACACAGTGGCAATGGAAAGACCCTTGGTTCATGTGGTCCGAAAAACCTGTAAGACAAAAAAAGAAAGTCAATACATGTATAGAAACTGAATGATCACCTACCTGTTACACACTTGCAGAGAGATTGATAGCGAGCCACACACACAGTGGCAATGGAAAGACCCTTGGTTCATGCGGTTCGAAAAACCTTTAAGACAAAAAAAGAAAGTCAATACATTTACAGAACCTGAATGATCTCCAACCTGTTACAAACTTGCAGACAGATAGTAGCGAGTCACACACAGTTGCAGATGCACAGACCCTTGGTTCATGCGGTCCGAAAAACCTGTAAGACAAAAAACAGAAAGTCAGTACATGTATAGAAACTGAATGATCACCTACCTGTTACACACTTGGAGACAGATTGATAGCGAGCCACACACAGTTGCAATGGACAGACCCTTGTTGGCTGTATGCATCATCAGGAAGGGGGGAGCCATTGGTCCTGAAAGCCTGTAAGACAACAAAAAGGCAATATATGTATAGAAACTGAATGATCACCAACCTGTTACACACTTGCAGAAAGATAGTAGCGAGTCACACACAGTTGCAGATGCACAGACCCTTGGTTCATGCGGTCTGAATGACCTTTAAGACAAAAAAAAGAAAGTCAATACATGTATAGAAACTGAATGATCACTTATCTGTTACACACTTGCAGACAGTTGGTAACGAGTCACACACTTGCAGATATACAGACCCTTGGTTTATGTGGTCTGAAAAACCTATAAGACAAACAAAGAAAGTCAATAAATGTATAGAAACTGAATGATCACTTACCTGTTACACACTTGCAGACAGATAGTAGCGAGTCAAACACAGTTGCAGATGCACAGACCCTTGGTTCATGCGGTCCGAAAGACCTTTAAGACAAAAAAAAAGAAAGTCAATACATGTATAGAAACTGAATGATCACCAACCTGTTACACACTTGCAGACAGATAGTAGCGAGTCACACACAGTTGCAGATGCACAGACTCTTGGTTCATGCGGTCCGAAAAACCTGTAAGACAAAAAAAGAAAGTCAAAACGTATAGAAACTGAATGATCACCTACCTGTTACACACTTGCAGAAAGATAGTAGCGAGTCACACACAGTTGCAGATGCACAAACCCTTGGTTCATGTGGTCCGAAAGACGTTTAAGACAAGAAAAGAAAGTCAAAACATGTATAGAAACTGAATGATCACCTACCTGTTACACACTTGCAGAAAGATTGATAGCGCACCACACACACAGTGGCACTCGAAAGACCCTTGGTTCATGAGGTCCGAAAAACCTGTAAGACAAAAAAAGAAACTCAATACATGTATAGAAACTGAATGATCACCTACCTGTTACACACTTGCAGACAGATTGATAGCGAGCCACACACACAGTGGCAATGGAAAGACACTTGGTTCATGTAGTCCGAAAAACCTGTAAGACAAAAAAAGAAAGTCAATCCATGTATAGAAACTGAATGATCACCTACCTGTTACACACTTGCTGACAGATATTAGCGAGTCACACACAGTTGCAGATACACAGACCCTTGGTTCATGTGGTCCGAAAAACGTGTAAGACAAAAAAAGAAAGTCAATACATGTATAGAAACTGAATGATCACCTACCTGTTACACACTTGCAGACAGATTGATAGCGAGCCACACACACAGTGGCAATGGAAAGACCCTTGGTTCATGCGGTCCGAAAAACCTGTAAGACAAAAAAAGAAAGTCAATACATGTATAGAAACCGAATGATCACCAACCTGTTACACACTTGCAGACAGATGGTAACGAGTCACACACAGTTGCAGATGCACAGACCCTTGGTTCATGTGTTCGGAAAAACCTGTAAGACAAAAAAAGAAAGTCAATACATGTATAGAAACTTAATGATCACCTACCTGTTACACACTTGCAGACAGATTGATAGCGAGCCACACACACAGTGGCAATGGAAAGACCCTTGGTTCATGCGGTCCAAAAAACCTGTAAGACAAAAAAAGAAAGTCAATACATGTATAGAAACTGAATGATCACCTACCTGTTACACACTTGCAGACAGATTGTAGCGAGTCAAACACAGTTGCGGATGCACAGACCCTTGGTTCATGCGGTCCGAAAGACCTTTAAGACAAAAAAAAGAAAGTCAATATATGTATAGAAACTGAATGATCACCAACCTGTTACACACTTGCAGACAGATTGTAGCGAGTCACACACAGTTGCAGATATACAGACCCTTGGTTCATGTGGTCCGAAAAACCTGTAAGACAAAAAAAGAAAGTCAATACATGTATAGAAACTGAATGATCACCAACCTGTTACACACTTGCAGACAGATAGTAGCGAGTCACACACTGTTGCAGATGCACAGACCCTTAGTTCATGCGGTCTGAAAAATCTGTAAGAAAAAAAAGAAAGTCAATACATGGATAGAAACTGAATGATCACTTACCTGTTACACACTTGCAGACAGATAGTAGCGAGTCAAACACAGTTGCAGATGCAGAGACCCTTGGTTCATGCAGTCCGAAAAACCTGTAAGACAAAAAGAAGAAAGTCAATACATGTATAGAAACTGAATGATCACTTACCAGTTACACACTTGCAGACAGATATTAGCGAGTCACACACAGTTGCAGATGCACAGACCCTTGGTTCATGCGGTCCGAAAAACCTGTAAGACAAAAAAAGAAAGTCAATACATGTATAGAAACAGAATGATCACGTACCTGTAACACACTTGCATACAGATAGTAGCGAGTAACAGTTGCAGATATACAGACCCTTGGTTCATGTGGTCCGAAAAACCTATGTGACAAAAAAAGAAAGTCAAAACATGTATAGAAACTGAATGATCACCAACCTGTTACACACTTGCAGACAGATAGTAGCGAGTCACACACAGTTGCAGATGCACAGACCCTTTGTTCATGTGTTCGGAAAAACCTGTAAGAAAAAAAAAGAAAGTCAATACATGTATAGAAACTTAATGATCACCTACCTGTTACACACTTGCAGACAGATTGATAGCGAGCCACACACACAGTGGCAATGGAAAGACCCTTGGTTCATGCGGTCCGAAAAACCTGTAAGACAAAAAAAGAAAGTCAATACATGTATAGAAACTGAATGATCACCAACCTGTTACACACTTGCAGACAGAGAGTAGCGAGTCACACACAGTTGCAGATGCACAGACCCTTAGTTCATGCGGTCCGAAAAATCTGTAAGAAAAAAAAGAAAGTCAATACATGTATAGAAACTGAATGATCACCTACCTGTTACACACTTGCAGACAGATAGTAGCGAGTCACACACAGTTGGAGATGCACAGACCCTTTGTTCATGAGGTCCAAAAAATTTGTAAGACAAAAAAAGAAAGTCAATTCATGTATAGAAACTGAATGATCACCTACCTGTTACACACTTGCAGACAGATTGATAGCGCGCCACACACACAGTGGCAATGGAAAGACCCTTGGTTCATGCGGTCCGAAAAACCTGTAAGACAAAAAAAGAAAGTCAATACATGTATAGAAACTGAATGATCACCTACCTGTTACACACTTGCAGACAGATTGATAGCGAGCCACACACACAGTGGCAATGGAAAGACCCTTGGTCCATGCGGTCCGAAAAACATGTAAAACAAAAAAAGAAAGTCAAAACATGTATAGAAACTGAATGATCACCAACCTGTTACACACTTGCAGACAGAGAGTAGCGAGTCACACACAGTTGCAGATGCACAGACCCTTAGTTCATGCGGTCCGAAAAATCTGTAAGAAAAAAAAGAAAGTCAATACATGTATAGAAACTGAATGATCACCAACCTGTTACACACTTGCAGACAGATAGTAGCGAGTCACACACAGTTGGAGATGCACAGACCCTTTGTTCATGAGGTCCAAAAAATTTGTAAGACAAAAAAAGAAAGTCAATACATGTATAGAAACTGAATGATCACCTACCTGTTACACACTTGCAGACAGATTGATAGCGCGCCACACACACAGTGGCAATGGAAAGACCCTTGGTTCATGCGGTCCGAAAAACCTGTAA
Source organism: Salminus brasiliensis (assembly GCF_030463535.1). NCBI lineage: Eukaryota > Metazoa > Chordata > Actinopteri > Characiformes > Bryconidae > Salminus > Salminus brasiliensis. The sequence continues at coordinate 9,485,623 of NC_132881.1, read as the reverse complement.
GACAAAAAAAGAAAGTCAATACATGTATAGAAACTGAATGATCACCTACCTGTTACACACTTGCAGACAGATTGATAGCGAGCCACACACACAGTGGCAATGGAAAGACCCTTGGTCCATGCGGTCCGAAAAACCTGTAAAACAAAAAAAGAAAGTCAAAACATGTATAGAAACTGAATGATCACCAACCTGTTACACACTTGCAGACAGAGAGTAGCGAGTCACACACAGTTGCAGATGCACAGACCCTTGGTTCATGTGGTCCGAAAAATCTATATGACAAAAAAAGAAAGTCAAAACATGTATAGAAACTGAATGATCACCAACCTGTTACACACTTGCAGACAGATAGTAGCGAGTCACACACAGTTGCAGATGCACAGACCCTTAGTTCATGCGGTCCAAAAAACCTGTAAGAAAAAAAAGAAAGTCAATACATGGATAGAAACTGAATAATCACTTACCTGTTACACACTTGCAGACAGATAGTAGCGAGTCACACAGTTGCAGATATACAGACCCTTGGTTCATGTGGTCCGAAAAACCTGTAAGACAAAAAAAGAAAGTCAATACATGTATAGAAACTGAATGATCACCTACCTGTTACACACTTGCAGACAGATTGATAGTGCGCCACACACAGTGGCAATGGAAAGACCCTTGGTCCATGCGGTCCGAAAAACCTGTAAGACAAAAAAAGAAAGTCAATACATGTATAGAAACTGAATGATCACCTACCTGTTACACACTTGCAGACAGATAGTAGCGAGTCAAACACAGTTGCAGATGCAGAGACCCTTGGTTCATGCAGTCCGAAAAACCTGTAAGACAAAAAGAAGAAAGTCAATACATGTATAGAAACTGAATGATCACTTACCAGTTACACACTTGCAGACAGATATTAGCGAGTCACACACAGTTGCAGATGCACAGACCCTTGGTTCATGCGGTCCGAAAAACCTGTAAGACAAAAAAAGAAAGTCAATACATGTATAAAAACAGAATGATCACGTACCTGTAACACACTTGCATACAGATAGTAGCGAGTAACAGTTGCAGATATACAGACCCTTGGTTCATGTGGTCCGAAAAACCTATGTGACAAAAAAAGAAAGTCAAAACATGTATAGAAACTGAATAATCACCAACCTGTTACACACTTGCAGACAGATAGTAGCGAGTCACACACAGTTGCAGATGCACAAACCCTTGGTTCATGTGTTCGGAAAAACCTGTAAGACAAAAAAAGAAAGTCAATACATGTATAGAAACTTAATGATCACCTACCTGTTACACACTTGCAGACAGATTGATAGCGAGCCACACACACAGTGGCAATGGAAAGACTCTTGGTTCATGCGGTCCGAAAAACCTGTAAGACAAAAAAAAGAAAGTCAATACATGTACAGAAACTGAATGATCACCAACCTGTTACACACTTGCAGACAGAGAGTAGCGAGTCACACACAGTTGCAGATGCACAGACCCTTAGTTCATGCGGTCCGAAAAATCTGTAAGAAAAAAAAGAAAGTCAATACATGTATAGAAACTGAATGATCACCTACCTGTTACACACTTGCAGACAGATTGATAGCGAGCCACACACACAGTGGAAATTGAAAGACCCTTGGTTCATGTGGTCCAAAAAACCTGTAAGACAAAAAAAGAAAGTCAATACATGTATAGAAACTGAATGATCACCTACCTGTTACACACTTGCAGACAGATTGATAGCGAGCCACACAATGGAAAGACCCTTGGTTCATGCGGTCCGAAAAACCTGTAAGACAAAAAAAGAAAGTCAATACATGTATAGAAGCTGAATGATCACCTACCTGTTACACACTTGCAGACAGATAGTAGCGAGTCACACACAGTTGGAGATGCACAGACCCTTGGTTCATGAGGTCCGAAAAACCTGTAAGACAAAAAAAGAAAGTCAATACATGTATAGAAGCTGAATGATCACCTACCTGTTACACACTTGCAGACAGATAGTAGCGAGTCACACACAGTTGGAGATGCACAGACCCTTTGTTCATGAGGTCCAAAAAATCTGTAAGACAAAAAAAGAAAGTCAATACATGTATAGAAACTGAATGATCACCTACCTGTTACACACTTGCAGACAGATTGATAGCGCGCCACACACACAGTGGCAATGGAAAGACCCTTGGTCCATGCGGTCCGAAAAACCTGTAAGACAAAAAAAGAAAGTCAATACATGTATAGAAACTGAATGATCACCTACCTGTTACTCACTTGCAAACAGATAGTAGCGAGTCACACAAAGTTGCAGATGCACAGACCCTTGGTTCATGCGGTCCGAAAAACCTGTAAGACAAAAAAAGAAAGTCAATACATGTATAGAAACTGAATGATCACCTACCTGTTACACACTTGCTGACAGAGAGTAGCGAGTCACACACAGTTGCAGATGCACAGACATTTGAAAGATAGATCTACCATCAGGAAGGGAGGGGGTCATTCGATCCGAAAAACCTGTAAGACAAAAAAAGAAAGTCAATACATGTATAGAAACTGAATAATCACCAACCTGTCACACACTTGCAGAAAGATAGTAGTGAGTCACACACAGTTGCAGATGCACAGACTCTTGGTACATGCAGTCCGAAAAACCTGTGAGACAAAAAAAATACATGTATAGAAACTGAATGATCACCTACCTGTTACACACTTGCAAAAAGATTGATAGTGAGCCACACACCGTAGCAATGGACAGACCATTGTTGGCTGTATACACCATCAGGAAGGGGGGGAGCCATTGGTCCTGAAAGCGTGTAAGACAAAAAAAGGCAATACATGTATACAAACTGAACGATCACTTACCAGTTACAGAGTTGCAAAATGATGGACAGCGAACCACACACAGTTGCAGATGCACAGACCCTTCTCGGCTGGATCCACCATTAGGATGGAGGAGGGGGGTGGGGTCTTGGGGTCCAGAAAGCCTGTAAGACAATAAAGTCAATGCATCAATAGAAACTGAATGATCACTTACATGTTACAGAGTTGCAGAACACACAGTTCAGACAGTGAGCCACACAGTTGCTGATGAAAATACATTTGTTGGGTTGATGGGGTTCCTGAGAACCTGTAACACAAAAAAAAGTCAATACAGGTATGGAAACTGAATATAGTGAGGCCGATGGGGTATACTTGGAAAGGAGAGTGGGTTCCGTTCCCAGACCTAATGTGAGAAACTGTACATGAACTGAACAAACATAACGTAAAAGAGATGTTAAGGGGTCCAGCTGTGTCTGCAGCACGTAGACCATGTAAGTAATGGTGGGGGCTAATGATGATTCCTTATGGATGAAATGCAGACATCCTGCATATGAGAACAGTCCAACAACATATGACGTATAGTAGGGTATAAAACATAAGGTATTCCTTTGTCTGGGAGAGAGAGAAGAAGGGCACCCAGAATTGGCAGACTCCTTCCACACTGTACTTTTGTTTGGAATAAAATGTTTCATTGTTACAATTGAAAGACGGTGGTCACGAGTCTCCTTTCAAAAGAAGTCCTCCTCCGAAGAAGTAGAAGAACCACAACAAAGTTTATTGAGGTACCTGCTGGAACAGCCTGATAAAAGTGTGTTGCAATAATCTAACCGTGAGGTTAAGTGTGTACTAGCTTTTCTGCATCCTGTAGAAAAGGAATTTCTTAGTTTGGCAATGTAGGCTGTCCTAGTTATTTAGCTATATGTTGCTGAAATGATAGATCTGAATTAAATAAGACACCAAGATTTGTAGCTGCTGGACCAGAATAATGCAAAAAAAACAGCCAAGTGTAACATTTAGTCTGAGTTTACTTCTAGTGTCTTTTGGACCTAAAAAGAGAACCTATGTTTTGTTACTGTTAAGGAGAACGAAGTCATGTGGCATCCAGAGTACATCCTTCACACAGTCCTCAATTTTCTTTAATCTAGAGTTACTATCAGGTTTGGCTGATATATAGAGCAGGGTCATCTGCATCTGTAAGTTAACATCCTTTCTGCTTATAACTGCCCTGTGGTAACATCTATAATGTAAATAATAGATGCCCTTAAATAGAGCATTGTGGAACTCCATATTGGACATCTGTGTAATTTAGAAATACGGACTGATAGGGTTCGTTTAGATATGATTTGAACCACAATAGGGCTGTTTCTGTGATTCCAACCATGTTCTCTAATCTTTCAAAGAGAATAGTGTTATCTATAGTGTCAAAGGCTATGAATTTACTATTGTTAAAAGAGGTCTTATTATAATTGGGAGTAATTCGGTCAGTATTTTAAAGGGAATCGGGTCGAGTGTACAGGTTGTAAAATTTACTGAAGAAATAGTTTTTTGTTAGTTCTGGCTGTGGAAGTGAGTAGAAGACTTCCAGCCTTTGTTCTACAACTAACATTTTAACTCATGTTCTAAATCAGCTACACCAGGTGACAACAAATCCAACACTCCTTAATAGCAAAATGGCTGTCAAATGTTTTCTATATTATTATTAAAATTTTATTATAAAAATATTACTGGTTAAGGTAGTAGGGATCTGGGGTTGAGAATCTGTCCGGCATACCTGACTTACGTTGTATATTTAACAGTCTAAATTTAAATTTATTTGTGGAAGTTACTGGTACTGGTAAGAATTGATACGTAGGTTTCCTTTTTTTCCCCTAAGATTGTTAAAAAGCCAATTTTCTGTTCTCAATATATGCTCAATACTACAGGGTTTGTTTGAAATGTGAGCAAGTGATACTAATATTACGTTTTTAATACAAGCAGAGAAAGGGAAGAACAAATGGTTTGAATATAGTAAATCATCACTTACCTGACAGATCTCAGGCAGCACAGGTAGCAGGCAGCAGAGGACAGAACGTCAAACCTGCAGTCAGCAGTGGAGCGTGAAGAGTCAGCTGAATGGCTTGCTTCCTCGATCCTGGCGTCTGTTTTCTTCCAAATGGTGTCTGGAATTTAGTGTACTAGAGGTCTTCCAGGCCACAGGTACCGCAGCATTACTTTTTGGGCCCCGATATTTAATAGGGTCTTACAATAAAATCTCCAACAATGAGAACACTGTCTGGAGTAGTTGCCCTCTCTGCTGGAGCATGCAGAGCCATAGACAAAGTTGATAAAGACCCAGTTGCTTCAGCGTTGAACAATATCTCTCTCAGCAAACCGCTCAAAGAAAAAAATAAATATACATCAGCCCACCTTAGGCCTTCCACTTTCTTTTGGCCCAGGGAGAAAAAGGAAATTGGTGGTGGTCAGAGTTAGGGGACCTGTCAATAATAGGTGACTTTCTCACACTTTTCTACATCTGTTGAAGAAAAAATTAAGAAAAATCTCATTAACTTGTTTACTGTAAATGCAGTGTCTTGTCTGCTAATGATACTGAACATGTATACATCACTCTGTATTTAAAAGTAAAAATTAATTAGAACATTTTTGTGTACGATGTAAGCTAATTACAAATAATGCTAATGGGTACAATACACACAGTGCAGCATACGGAATGCTGAAGCATCTGGTGCTAAGGTAGTGGTATGGGGGCCCAAATGAAAATCTGCTTAGGGCCCCATAAAGTCTTGGGCTGGCCCTGGTCACGCAGATGCTCCCAGTGCCTCTCCATGGCCACCATATTCCTTGAAAGTAAACACAGTATTTCATAATCAAACTTTCTACTGTTCGAAACCATTCATCCATAAGAACGTCTTTATCTTCAAAATATTTTAAGCCTTCATGAGGGAAGGGGCAGCTGCTACCGAACCAGGTGATGCTAGCCTGAAATGGGACAGAATGCTAATTTGGAACACATCCTTGCCGAAGTGAGTAGAATGAGCTTGTCGCTGCAAACAGTTGCTTATGATGTGTCAATGATTAAGGACACTACAGAATAAATGAAAAACGGCATGCAGGGGCGACTAGCAGAGGAGGAAGGGCAATCTCCAACTTGGAAGAGGCCACTCAACAACTGGTGAATGGCCATGAGCTGCATGGCAAGCGCATAGATACTCTGGAGAGCCGTGTGGAAGATCTGGAAAATAGAAGCTGCCACAATAATGTCAGATTGTTGGGCTTAAAAGAGGGCATTGAAGGGGAGAACTTGATTGTATGCATTGAAATGATACTGTCAGAGGGCCTGCACATGCACATTAACAACAAATTCGAAATTGAAAGAGCACACTGCTCTCCCAGATCTCGTCCGCATGAAGACCAGCCTCAGAGATTGATCCTCTCTGCGTTCAACCACAAGAGATAATGTCTTTAAAGCTGCGAGGGAGAAAGGAGGTGTAGTGTGGTGTGGAAGCAACATTTCCTTGTTTCCATACATGTCGAAGAAGCTGGTTGAGAGGAGGAAAACTTTCTGATTGGCGAAACAGCTGCTGCGTGACAAGAAAGTGAGGTTTCCTTTAGTCTTTCCTGCAGCGCTCCAGTTTGCGTAGAAGAGGAGAAACAAAGTTTGACGTCACAACAGAAGCTGTCAAGTTCATAGAGAAGTAAGTTACTGATGGAGAATAAACTATAAAACATCCACTAGCACAAGGAGACTGAGAGGTATAATTGGTCTGGATAGCTTTGTGTAGCTGTTTAGGCTATAACCTAGTAGACGTCTCAGACATTCCACTGACCTAAGTTAAGTTCTCTTCTTTTTTTTCTTCCTTTTTTCTCTTTGTTGTTAGTTTTGTGGACATGAATTTAACAAGAAGAGAATCCTCAGCTGGCTACTGGAGACATTTTTCTGTTCATGTTCTTCTAAGATATAAAGGGTAAATAACACTGTGTAATATCTATGCTCCTAACATGGAGGATCCATCTTTCTTTCATGGAGTTAATAAATTGGGAAATGCCCAAGGACAAGGCAGGACTTCAATTAGGTCTTAAATTTAAGGTCTTTAATTTGGGTAGCACAGACAGCGTAGCAATGGTTTTGGAGGCATCTAAAGCATACATTGGGGTAAAAGGATTGCACAGACTCTGAAAAGGGAAAAATAGCTCAATTAGAGAATTAAAACATTGGTAGCAGAACTAAATAGCATGGTACAAAGAGTTGGCCAGACATTACTCTGAAAGCTTATTTAAAAACATTTGTAAATGTAAGTTTCGAATTCAGGACATTTTCAAAAAAAAAACAAACAAAAAAAAACACGTTCGGACACAATTTTTGGCCAGACAGTTAAAAGAACAATGTTCTGTCCACATCATTTCTAAAGGTAATAATGATGTCTGTAAACAATTCTATGAGAACCTGTATAGATCAAGCATTTATTCTTGATGCACCAATAACCCAAGAAGAGGTTAAAACTGGCATGAAAACAGGGAAATCACCAGGAACAAATGGGTTTCTGGTGGAGTACTATAAAGAATATAATTACTCCAATACTGACAAATATGTTTCAGGAGGCTTTTCAAAGAGGCTTTTCACTTCCAACATCTCTTAAAAAACACTCCTCACTCTGATACTTAAGAAAGGAAGAGATCATATGGATCCGGCTAACTTTCGACCAATCAGCCTCATCATTGTATATAGTAAGATACTGGCTAAGGTACTGATCTTCAGATTGGAAACAATCTTACCACACATTATACATTCAGATCAAGTAGGCTTTATAAAGGGTAGGTCTTCTACTGATAATTTGAGAAGGCTCATGCACCTAATGTGGTTAAATGCCTCCTAGTCAATGCCAATGCCAGTGGCCACTGTATTGCTTGATGCTCAACAGGCCTTCGATAGGGTCGAGTGGGACTCCTTACACTCGGACCTGTTGAGGTTTGGTTTTGGTTCTGGTTTTGCTAAATGGATAAAAATAATATTTGTCAAAACTGATGCTTTAGGGTTGCTGTATGCCACTGCTCTTATTTACAATTGCACTGGAACCCCTAGCGGTGGCCATAAGAGCGAACCCTGCCATCAAAGGAGTAAACCCAGTCACTATGCACTCTCAAGAGGTCTGGGCAAAGGTTCATAAATTGCACAGGATTTCCCACTACAAACAACATCATGCATCATTCTGGTTCAACCCAGAGGTGAAGATTGGGAAGCAGAAAGTGTTTTGAAAAGGGTGTAGACAAGGGTATACACACTGTGAATGATCTCTAAAAAGAGGGGACATTTATGTAATTTACTGAACTTGTTCAACAGTAAATGCTACACGAAAAAGGTGATTTCTGGAAAATTTACAAATTAGACATTGCATAATTAGAAAGCCTTGCTCAGTAAGACCAGCCAACCCAATGGCTAACTATCTAGATAACTCTTATTAAGGCATCAATATTTTATAAAAACTCAATTTCTTTAATTTGCAGTGTATGTGATCAATTAAGAATAATTTGGCAGAGACATATTAAGTGTGAAATTAATAGGGATACATGGAGTCAGATCATAGCACAAAATGGCAAATTTAGTTAAAGGGAAATTTATACAATATAAAATTCTGCACTGGTATTATTGGACACATTGGAGGCTCTTTAAAATAGGACTAACAAATAGTAGTTTATGTTGGAGGTGTAAAAAAATATGGGAATGCCACATAGTTAAACCATTTTGGCACAGTGTGTTGGAATTGTTGGACACATGGGCGGGAGTAGCCCTGCCAGTGTCTCCCCACTTATGTCTCTTGGGAGATAAAACAGAAACCCCAACTCTAACAAAAGGCGTATATTCAGTTTTGATGCTGGGGATAACCTCAGCCATCAGAGTTATATTAAGACACTGGAAACCACCCACATGTCCTACACTCCAAGAGTGGGAAATCCTAATGAGTGAGACCACATCACATGAGGTTATGTTAGCTAGAATGAGGGGCAAAGGGTCTGTGGAACTGGGAATTTGGGATTATTTCATGGATCATCTCACTTCTAACTAACAGCATGATTATAAGACTTAAACTAAGAGATGTTTGTATACCTTATTATTTCACTTTATAATTATTATTGAAGGATTGGTGTTGGTACAATGTGTATCAGTATGTATATCTGTACCACATGAGCTTTTGTTTACTGTGTTAAATTACAAAAAAGAAATGACTAGGAGTAGCAAGCAGATAGGCAAGTAAAGACTGGGATAGACAGAAAGAGCGTTGTGGATGGACGGATAGAAAAGAGCATTGTAGAGGGACAGACAGGAATGCAACCCACAGATTCTTACTAAACTCAGTTAACATGGCTGCGTAAATCTAACGCCCATACCCAATCTCACCACTTTCCCGGGTGGTACCATTTCTACATATTTCTAAGACAAAGATGTTGCATTTGAAAGAACAAAAATCATACAAGATAACACTCATTACAGTATAACACTTCACCAAAGTGACATGGGTTGTCGAGCCAAAAAAAACAAAAACAAAACAAAAACAAACAAACAAACAAACAAACAAACCCCACAAACACACACCAGGCCGCAGACAGACAGGCTAACTCTGTGAGCTGCTTTGAGGGGTCACCCAGGTTTCATCGCATTGAGACTGTGTCTGTGCCCCAAATTAAACCCAAACACAGAACATTTAAATCAGCTTGTTTTATTAATTTGATTTGTGTTAAATGTTCGCATTCAAATGATAACCGCACCATCTTAGACCTAAAGCTCGGTCTACTTAAAATTAGATCATTAACTCTGAAAGCAGTCATTGTAAATGAAATGAAGTGATCAGAAATAAGATGTCTGAAACCTGTATTAGACCTGATCAATATTTAGCACTAAATGAAGCCACCCCCGCAGGTTATAAATATGTACATAGCCCTAGATTATCAGGCAGAGGAGGTGGAGTATGCGTAATCTAACAGAAAACACTTATATTCAAAAACACTATCAAATTCACTTTGTTTAAGATTCTCTACATTAAAATATCAAATCCAGCCACAAATAAAAATGCATTCACACTAACTATTATTTGTAGTCCTCCAGCACCACACTCTGAATTTTTAAAAGAATTGAGTGATTTTGCTGCAGACTCTGCAGTGTGCAGCAACAAAGTTATAATAGTAGGAGACTTTAATATTAATTTTGAAAAAGCAGACGATCCATTAAAAAAGGCCCTTGCATCAATCTTAGATAACTGTAACTGGATCCACACATTACTGTAATCATACCCTAGATTTAGTCCTGAGCCTGGGTGTTAGCGATGATAATCTAAATATTCTACCTCAAGCTTAGTAACATCAGACCATTATTTAATCCCCTATGAGCTACATCTTAAGCAAAATGTTAATTTGGCCCCTTGCCACTTTCTAAAGCATGCAATAACCCAAAGACCGCTGTACAGTTTACTGAAAACCTCCCAGACCTATCAACCTTAGCTTACACTCCGTCAGATTAAACATAGCTAGATAGATTAACAAACGGTCTATAAAATACCCTTCAATTAACCTTAGACAAAGTGGCTCTGCTCGCACAGTGGTACAGTGATCAAACTCGTATCTTAAAACAAACAGCGCAGAAACTAGAGCGAAAATGGCGGACGACCCAAGTGTCCCAAGATTCCAGCTTCTTTAACCAGTAGTGTTTTTAATTTTTTTAATAATAAAATAGAAAGCATTAAACAACAACTCCAACACTCCTTATTAAATCAAACATTTGACCTTAAATCAAAATTGCCTACTGGAAGCCTTCTACCCACTTCCACAGCCAGATTTAGAAAAAGATTTCCTCAGCAAATTTCACAACCTGTACACTTGACCCAATTCCCTCTAAAATACTATACGAAATACTCCCAATTATAATCAGACCTCTTTTAACAATAGTAAATTCATCCCTTTGCTTAGGGCATGTACCCAAAACCCTTAAATTAGCAGTCATGAAACCTTTAATTAAGAAACCAAATCTCCTAGTCCATCCATGAATAAGAAATTCCTGGATTCAGACCCCATCGTAGCACAGAGACAGCCCTAGTGAAGATTACAAAGATCTCTTTCTTGCCTCTGATCAAGGCTACATATTCTTTATTAGCCCTACTAGACCGCAGTGCAGCCTTTGATACAATAGTTCACACTATTCTACTAGAAAGATTAGGGAAAATGGTTGGAATCACAGGAACAGCCCTACCATGGTTTAAATCATATCTAACTGAACACTATCAGTTTATAAAGATAAAAGATGTATCATCAAATTACACAAGTAAGATATGGAGTTCCACAATACTCTATTTTAGGACTGCTATTATTTACATTATACATGTACCACTGGGCAATAATTTCCATTGCCATTGCAGATGACACACAGCTCTATATATCAGCCCAACATGTTGATAAATTTAGATTGAAGAAAATGGAGGACTGTGTAAAGGATATAAAACTCTGGATGTCACATAACTTCTTTCTTCTTAACAGTAACAAAACAAAACTTCTCCTTTTAGGTCCAAAAGACACTAGAAATAAACTATTTTTATTTAGACTTAATGTTAGATCAGCTGATTTTTCCATTATCCCTGGTCCAGCAACTAAAAATCATTTGACTGAATAAAGATTTGAATTAAGTAAACCATCACTTACCTGACTGGCGTGACTGGGTAAGGTCTTGGTGTAGCACCTTCTCAGTGTTTCCGGAGAGCACAACAGATTCCAGGCAGCAGAGGTGAAGCCTTTCTCTGTGATAGAGGACTGGACGTCATACCCAATTTCATCACTTTAACTGGTGGTACTATTTCCACATATTTCTCAGACTAGGAGAAGCTGCATTTGCAAACACTAGTAAATTAAACTTCACAGAAATGAATCGGGCTGTCTTACTAATGAGCTAAAAAACACAGTCACTTGTTTGTAAATCCAAGCAAATTTGAGTTTGAGAACCTTGAGTTTGGAAAGCTCAGTCAACTTAGTTTGATATTGGATCATTAGATATTCACTTTGCCCCTCCTCTCACTCACAAACAAATCCCCTAAAACCTCAAACATGACTTAAAAAAAACGATGGAGAACAGAAAAACTACACTCATTATATTTCCTCAACATTTCCAGTCTTTCCAATTGGACAAGGATATTTAATCAGAATAACCAGAATTCCTGCAACAGGTGCTGTTGATGCTAAAAGACAAAACAAATGCGGAAATCAAAAACTCTCAGAGATAAAGAGCTGCTGGTGTTACTTATAAAGACAAACAAACCTACTGAAGAACAGAGAAGAAATTAAAATCAATGACAAACCTTAACTTCTTCAACAAACAGTTTTTTTTTATCACTTTAGAGGTTCTAAACACGCATGTAGCGCATTTTCATAATAAATAAATCACTACTGTGACACTGTGGTACAATATGCCTATTTTAACCATTTTTAATGTAATATTGTTCCAGTTAAACATCCATAAAGCATATAAATCCAAAATCAGCTGTAGTGTAGAGAGACATCTGAAATATACTACTACCCTTAGAATAGCCAGATTACAATATACAAAAAAAGTACTTAAGAGAGCCTGCAGATTTCTTGTGGACTGCTCACTAGTGCTTGAAGGTGGGTAAAATTTTGTCTGTACTCACCCTCTTATTAACGGTACTTACTTGAAGTCCATAGAACCAATCCAAAACATAGGAGTTGGTATTTCAGACATCTTTCTTTCTGATAACAGTTTATAATCCTGGATGTTTCCTTGTGAAAGGAAAGTCTGAACCATGGAAATCCCTGGTTTGAGTTGCTGAGAGTCAATTCAGGAGTGATACATTTGTCTTCTGTGTGTAAAGTCTATCCCAATGTCCATAAGAAGAACAAGTTAGTTGTAAGGACTGCAAATAGAGAAACAAACAAACAAAAAACAAGACAAAAGTGAAGCTTTCTGCAAAAGCACAACAGAACAAAACCTCATGAAGCCACATCTAAACCACCTTGCTGCTTCATAGTTCCCTCCTTTTTGGCTTGTAACCTGGCCTACTTCCAATATACTGCCACATAGTGGATGGAGTAGGAATTACCATTAAAAAAAAGGTCAGCTATGGCTTCAAGTAGGCCCAAGTTTTAGGATTTTTTTAATGCCAATATAGAAAATAGACAATAGGCAAGTGGCTTAAAGTTCCAACCACAACAGGCCCAATGATACCTAAAGAACCAGCACAACAGGCCCAATGATAATGATCATTACAAATCAATACACATAACCAGTCATCAAAATTATTGCATTTTCAACTAAAAAAAAACATTCTGTTAATAGACATCTCATATGAAGACTTTTGTATCCTTTGAAAAGAACTAAATCTGGCATGTGTGACTGTCTCCTATAAATACTTATAAATAAATGAACACATTGTAAGGTGAATGCTGTGCCAAGCTCTCACAAAGTGGTTTGTATTTCAGACATCCTTCTTTCTGATAACAGTTTATAATCCTGGGTGTTTCCTTGTGAAAGGAAAGTCTGAACCATGGAAATCCCTGGTTTGAGTTGCTGAGAGTCAATTCAGGAGTGATACATTTGTCTTCTGTGTGTAAAGTTTATCCCAATGTCCATAAGAAGAGCAAGTTAGTTGTAAGGACTGCAAATAGAGAAACAAACAAACAGAAAACAAGACAAAAGTGAAGCTTTCTGCAAAAGCAGAACAGCACAAAACCTCATGAATAAAACATACACAAAGCTTGACTGAATATAGAAAGAATTAAATGATAGCAAACTTACAGTGAGTGTTAGAACCTGTAGTTCCACCAGTAAGGATCTTCATTACAGTGAGGCCTGAAGTGAGCCACATCTAAACCACCTTGCTGCTTCATAGTTCCCTCCCTTTTGGCTTGTAACCTGGCCTACTTCCAATATACTGCCACATAGTGGATGGAGTAGGAATTACCATGAAAAAAAAGCAGTCACAACACTGGAGCCACACGAGTGTCAGCTATGGCTTCAAGTAGGCCTAAGTTTTAGGATTTGTTTTGTGCCAATATAGAAAATAGACAATAGGCAAGTGGCTTAAAGTTCCAACCACAACAGGCCCAATGAGACCTAAAGAACCAGCACAACAGGCCCAATGATAATGATAATTACAAATCAATACACATAACCAATCATCAAAATTATTGCATTTTCAACTAAAAAAACATTCTGTTAATAGTCATATCTCATATGAAGACTTTTGTATCCTTTGAAAAGAACTAAATCTGGCATGTGTGACTGTGTCCTATAAATACTTATAAATAAATGAACACATTGTTAGGTGAATGCTGTGCCAAGGTCCTGCACAATTGTTTCTTATTTTAGTGACAAATAAATAGCAATTTAATACATTTATAACTATTTTACAAAGTTAGTGAGATAATGTTTACATCAATCCTGATGCTTTAAATCTCTCCCACATGGTGAGGTATACGGTTTATTTATTTAACAATGGTATCGGATCGGTACTGTGTATCGATCAATAAGTTTATGTATTGGTATCGATTATGTATGGTGTATCTGTAATTGTAACATATAGGAAACAGCATATGACAGCATTATTGTAAGGCATTTCTGGCAACTTCACTGGTTAATAGAATATGCCTACATTGATAAATAAATAAAGTTGCACCCTGATTGGTGAATGTTTAGCATGTCAAATGTATGCTTGAATGTGATTGGCTAATACCAACCACAATAATTGACATATCAAGTCCTCTGGTCAGACTATTATAGAACAGGCTAAAGATGCAGCATGTAAAATTGTAGGTTGACTGGATGAATGGTTTCTAAGAATTATGTACTATTGGCCTCGCTTTCTTGTGACAAATGTCCACCAAACTTGACATACCCCCTCAAAATAATGTGCTGAACAGATTTTGTTAAAATGGGCTTGTTCAAAGTCAAAGTGTTCAAAAGGTACAAGTTATTCCTTATAATTATTATTAATTATAAATATTGCAGGTATTTTGCTACCAGATGTGTGAGGATTGGCAAAAAAATTCTTGAAGTAGAAAGGATCAAGAAAACACCCCCCCCCCCCCAAAAAAAAAAAAAAGAATTTTGTGTGTAGGACACAGAAGCTACAGACCAGATGCTATTGAATAAAAACGCTTAATGCTTTGTTGTAACGCCACCATCAGGCCAGTGAATGTCATTTTTCTTGAAGCTGCTGTAACTTTGTTGTGTCCATATGCAATGTGTTTAATGCATATATTAAACACATTCGTATTTACGGATTTAGGACACTGGGGGGCACTAGTGGACTGTTTGAGGTAAGAGAAAGAAGAGAGGAAAGGAGGAGAAGAATAAACAAAATAGTAAGCTCTCTGTTCCATAATCGTGTGTGGTTAATGTCTGACTCTGAACGACAAGCAACACAACAAAGTGGCGACGAGAGAAGGAGTGAAGATACAGACATGGCTCTGCTCTCCTTGCAACCTCCTGCTGTGTTCCTGGACTGCCCAGGCAACCCGACAATTCCATTTGCTACTTGGAAAATGCTATTCGATAACTATCTGCTTGCTGTCGGGGGAGGCGAGTTTCCTGCCGAGAGGAAGAGAGCCTTGCTTATTCACTGCTTGGGAACGGAGGGTAACCGAATCTACAGCACCTTACCACTCGAAAAAGATGACTATGAGGGCTCAGTAAAGGCTTTGGAGAAGCACTTCAGTCCAAAACTAAACATTGTCGCAGAAAGATACCGCTTTAGGCAAAGAGCACAAGCTGTAGGTGAGTCAAGTGATCACTATGTCGCAGCATTGCGTGAACTGGTAAAAAAATGTCAGTTTGGAGCTATGGAGGATGAGATGCTTCGGGATCAAATTGTAGAGAAAACAAACAGTTCCCGCATCCGTGAAAGACTTTTAATGGAAGAAGGTTTGACACTGGATAAAACTCTGGATGTAGCCAGGCGTACTGAAGCCGCTATAGCTGTTAGCGATTTCTGTGACTGATACAAAGCCCGTTGCTGCTGTGCAAGTGCAAAAGAAGGCCCGTAACCCAAAAAAAAACCTGCTCGTAAAACTGATGGTGCGACGTCATGCTACTGGTGTGGTGCTGCTGAGCACAAAGCAAATGACAAGTCGTGCCCTGCAACAAACTCTAAATGCAAGTCATGTGGAAAATTGGGACACTTCTCAAGAGTATGCAAGTCCTCTCGAAAGCCAGTTAATGAAGTGACTGTGCCTGAAATGTGTGTTTTAAGTGTTGAAAATAATTTCACTGTTGATGCAATTAAACTAATGTGCCCTGTTACCATCACTCTACCAAATACTACTGCTGCATGTAATGTAAAATTGCTAGTTGATACAGGATCTGGCGTTTCTATACTACCTAATAGTATTTACAATGCTAATTTTAGCTCAGTTAAACTGCATAATCCAAAAGTGCAGCTTGTGACGTATTCTAAGGAAAAACTGAATGTGATAGGATGTCTTAGAGCTGATGTTACTCACAATGGTAGTACTGCCTCTACTGACTTTTACATAGTGAAGACAGGGACACCTGTACTGGGCATGGACCTGGTTACTGCTCTCCAGCTGCAGATTAAAGGAGGACAGTTACTAACACAGGCGTCGGAAATCTGTGCAACGCTCCACCAAGCCAAAGCTCCATCTACTCACTTTGAACATGATGGTGGGTCACCTGCCACGTTCGGATGTGCGAGAAACTTCGTGCACAAAGTGAAGCTCCGGCCTGATGTGAAGCCTGTACGACAGAACCTCCGACACTTACCTCTCTCAGTTCGCGATGCTGTCTCCGAGGAACTCAAGGACCTGGAAAAACACGGCATAATTGAGAAAATTGATGCGTCTGAATGGGTCTCTCCAATTGTGGTCACCAAAAAAGAGAACTGGTGGCATACGCATGTGTGTTGACCTGAGGGAACTTAACAAGGCTGTGATTAGGGATAGCCATCCATTGCCACTGATTGAGGACATTCTGTCAGAACTGCGTGGCGCCGTGATGTTCTCAACTCTGGATTTGAAATCTGCTTACCATCAACTGACGCTGCATGAAGAGAGTAGGGGGCTCACTGCTTTCATTACACATGAAGGACTGTACCGGTACTGCAGAGTCCCATATGGACTGTGTTCAGCCCCAGCAGCTTTCCAAAAGATGATGATGCAGATTCTCAGTGGCATGAAGGGGGTGCAATGCTACCTTGATGACGTCATTACATATGGATCGTCAGAGGCGGAGCATGACGCCAACCTGAGTGCGGTGTTGCGCAAAATCAATGATGCTGGACTGAAGCTCAATGTTAACAAATGCCAACTCCGGCAAACCACACTAAGCTTCCTTGGTCAAAAGATTGGACCAGAGGGTCTGCTGCCAGATGACTCTCACGTTGCTGCTATTCTGAATGCACCGTCCCCTTCCGATCCTGCAACCTTGCGCTCTTTCCTTGGCCTGAGTGCATGGTACAGCAAGTTTGTGCCAAATTACGCAACTGTCGTTGAGCCCATGAGAGCTCTTCTTTGAAAAGATTGTTCATTTCACTGGAACAAGACAGCTCAAGCAGCATTTAAGCAAGTCAAGCAGTTGATTGTGCATAGCACTGCACTGGTGATGTTTGACCCCAGTAAGTCAACCATTGTTTCAACAGATGCCTCAGACTATGGGGTAGGTGCAGTCTTGACTCAGATGGACAGTAACGGGGCAGAGCAGACTGTTGCTTTTGCATCTCGCAGTCTTTCTGAGGCAGAGAGGAAATACTCTATAGTCGAGAAGGAAGCGCTAGCTTGCGTCTGGGCTGCCGAGAAATGGCGGACATGGCTGTGGGGAAGGAGATTCCTGTTACGCACTGATCACCAAGCACTTACCACGCTGCTGACTACCAAAGGCAATAACTGTGCTGGTCTCAGCATTACCCGATGGTCTGCTCGTCTCCTAGAGTTTGACTACGACGTTGAATACAGAACAGGGTCCCTGAACCATGTTGCTGACTGCCTGTCGAGACTCCCACTGCCTGAAACTGACACTGCATACGCAGAAGAGATTGAGTCAGTGGCTGCCATACTCACTGACCTGAGTGCTGTGTCTGAGGAAGACTTCCGTTCAGAATGTAATGACTGTCCAGTGCTCACTAAACTCCGTGCACAGATACAGAGAGGCTGGCCATCACGGAAGTCTACACTCGATCTTAACATACAGCCATACTTTCCAATTCGCCATGAACTTGCTGTCATGAATGAATGCATAGTCAGAGGGTCTCACAGATTACTTGTGCCAGAGTCATTGCAGAAAAGACTCATTGTGCTAGCCCATGAAACCCACCAGGGTATTGTGCGTACCAAACAACGCCTTAGAGAGTTGTACTGGTGGCCCAAAATGGACTCTCAGATAGAAATATGCATTAAGAACTGCTCAACCTGCCAACAGAATGACAAGACAACTGTCACCCATGATGCTCCACTGCAACCAGTTCCCCTACCAGCTGCTGCTTGGGAAAAGGTGTCCGTAGACATCATAGGCCCATTTGAGAAAGCTCCTCCTGATTGTAGATTTGCCATATCACTGGTAGATTACTTTAGTAAATGGCCTGAAGTAGCGTTTGCTCACCGCGTTGACACAGCTACTATTATACAGTTCCTGACTGCCCTTTTCTCTCGAGAAGGAATCCCAAAGACGCTGATAAGTGACAATGGTCCTCAATTTCTCTCTGCTGAGTTTGCTGACTTTCTCAAAGAGAGTGGAATACAACACCTGAGATCTTCAGTGTACTACCCAAGAGCTAATGGAGAAGTTGAGAGATTCAACAGACGCGTTAAGGACTGCTTACAGACTGCATCCATTCAAGGAGAACCCTGGAAGTCATTCCTGAGAACTTACCTGAGGGACTACAGAGCAACTCCTCATTCAACCACTGGAGTATCCCCATCAGAACTGCTCCATGGCCAGCGAATGAGAACAAAGCTACAGGTGATCGATATGCCTGCCCCACTAACAGAGAAGAAAGCGATGCGAGAAAGAGTGGGGAGTAAACAACAGAAAATGAAAGCGTACACCGATCAGCAAAGACATGCCAAGTCTTCCAACTTCCGGCCTGGTGACAAAGTGAGGGTGAGGAAACCATGGAAAGTGAAGAAAGGAGAACTGAAGTTTTCTAAACCTAGAACTATCGTGACAAAGAAAGGACCGGATACATACTTGTTGGATGATGGAAGAACCTGGAACTCCTCACATCTGTCCGTACTTCCCAACTTGAGCACAGATGTGGATTCTGATAGGGCAATGGACTGTACTGATAAAGGGACTGACCAAATAACTAACTCTGACTCGGTTAGCCAGTCCAGACCTGTCAGAATTAGAAATGCACCTAGCTGGACTAAAGATTTTGTTATGGAATGATCATAAAATGTGATTTACAATATTCAGGTTTTAGTTAAAGCGTTACTGTTACATTAATAATACTGTCAGGTTCTTCTGAGTTACAAGAAGGTATTCTTTGTTCAAGAGGGAAGATGTTGTGTCCATATGCAATGTGTTTAATGCATATATTAAACAAATTCGTTGTTACGGATTTAGGACACTGGGGAGCACTAGTGGACTGTTTGAGGTAAGAGAAAGAAGAGAGGAAAGGAGGGGAAGAATAAACAAAATAGTAAGCTCTCTGTTCCATAATCGTGTGTGGTTAATGTCTGACTCTGAACGACAAGTCAACACAACAAGCGCCTGTCTAGTAAACAGGAGATCCTGGCTTGGAATCCCAGCGGTGCCTTTTCCTTTGGTAATCTTTAATCAGTAACTGCTACAATGAGTAAATCAACCCTTTTTTTATTGGTGTCAGACTATGACTAACAGTATGCAGAGCTTTGGTGTGTGCTTTGACTTGCAGATAATCATCAGACCACTGGGATTTACATATGCATAGTAAATTTATTATTTGCCTCAAATATTAGCAGCACTACTGTTATTTTATAGGAAGGTTGGCCAAGGAACCAACTTCTTCGCCTGGGCTCTGTGGCGCAATGGTTAGCGCATTGGACTTCTAGATAAATAACTGGAGCAATTCAAAGGTTGTGGGTTCGAGTCCCACCAGAGTTGAGAGTGTTTCCTCTTCTTTATAGCTCTGTCTACTACCTTTTTGTACTTTTATTTGCAAGATTTTCTCTAGTCTTTTTACCTAATTAATAGCAATTTCAAACTTTCAGAAATATTCTGTTTGATGTTGGGGTATTGGAACATATTTGTGCTGCAGAAGATTCTGCATGTATTTGTGAAAAGTGAGATGAAGCAGTTTGAAATGTAGGATTTTAGCCTTTTCTGAATCAGAATGATGTTTGCTGATCCATTAAAAGATGTTTAAACGAAACCTGAAGGGTAAACAAAAGATGCTAAGTTTTGTGTGTACATTCTGCGTGACAAGGTCTAGTACTCTGTACATGTATATGATAGGTTTAAGCAATTGAGACAAGCTTTCAGAGTTGATGTTATTTGTTTCTGGAAAATGCAGAGGTTCCTAATCAGGGAAGTTGTTTTTGCTGTCTGTGTAAAGTTTGTATGCAAGAGAATGTTTTTGAGTTTGCCTGAAGCTACATTGTATTGATATAGAAAACCAGTCATGTAGGGCGCCGTGGCTTAGTTGGTTATAGGGCCTGTCTAGTAAACAGGAGATCCTGGGTTCGAATCCCAGCGGTGCCTTTTCCTTGGGTAATCTTTAATCAGTAACTGCTACAATGAGTAAATCAACCCTTTTTTTATTGGCGTCAGACTATGGCTAACAGTATGCAGAGCTTTGGTGTGTGCTTAGACTTGCAGATAATCATCAGACCACTGGGATTTACATATGCATAGTAAATTTATTATTTGCCTCAAATATTAGCAGCACTACTGTTATTTTATAGGAAGGTTGGCCAAGGAACCCATTTCTTCACCTGGGCTCTGTGGCGCAATGGATAGCGCATTGGACTTCTAGATAAATAGCTGGAGCAATTCAAAGGTTGTGGGATCGAGTCCCACCAGAGTCGAGAGTGTTTCCTCTTCTTTATAGCTCTGTCTACTACCTTTTTGTACTTTTATTTGCAAGATTTTCTCTAGTCTTTTTACCTAATTAATAGCAATTTCAAACTTTCAGAAATATTCTGTTTGATGTTGGGGTATTGGAACATATTTGTGCTGCAGAAGATTCTGCATGTATTTGTGAAAAGTGAGATGAAGCAGTTTGAAATGTAGGATTTTAGCCTTTTCTGAATCAGAATGATGTTTGCTGATCCATTAAAAGATGTTTAAACAGAACCTGAAGGGTAAACAAAAGATGCTAAGTTTTGTGTGTACATTCTGCGTGACAAGGTCTAGTACTCTGTACATGTATATGATAGGTTTAAGCAATTGAGACAAGCTTTCAGAGTTGATGTTATTTGTTTCTGGAAAATGCAGAGGTTCCTAATCAGGGAAGTTGTTTTTTTTGCTGTCTGTGTGAAGTTTGTATGCAAGAGAATGTTTCTGAGTTTGCCTCAAGCTATATTGTGTTGATATAGAAAATCAGTCAGGTAGGGTGCCGTGGCTTAGTTGGTTATAGCGCCTGTCTAGTAAACAGGAGATCCTGGGTTCGAATCCCAGCGGTGCCTTTTCCTTGGGTAATCTTTAATCAGTAACTGCTACAATGAGTAAATCAACTCTTTTTTTATTGGCGTCAGACTATGACTAACAGTATGCAGAGCTTTGGTGTGTGCTTAGACTTGCAGATAATCATCAGACCACTGGGATTTACATATGCATAGTAAATTTATTATTTGCCTCAAATATTAGCAGCACTACTGTTATTTTATAGGAAGGTTGGCCAAGGAACCAGTTTCTTCACCTGGGCTCTGTGTAGCAGTGGATAGCGCATTGGCCTTTTAGATAAATAGCTGGAGCAATTCAAAGGTTGTGGGTTCGACTCCCACCAGAGTCGAGAGTGTTTCCTCTTCTTTATAGCTCTGTCTACTACCTTTTTGTACTTTTATTTGCAAGATTTTCTCTAGTCTTTTTACCTAATTAATAGCAATTTCAAACTTTCAGAAATATTCTGTTTGATGTTGGGGTATTGGAACATATTTGTGCTGCAGAAGATTCTGCATGTATTTGTGAAAAGTGAGATGAAGCAGTTTGAAATGTTGGATTTTAGCCTTTTCTGAGTCAGAATGATGTTTACTGATCCATTAAAAGATGTTTAAACGGAACCTGAAGGGTAAACAAAAGATGCTAAGTTTTGTGTGTACATTCTGCGTGACAAGCTTTCAGAGTTGATGTTATTTGTTTCTGGAAAATGCAGAGGTTCCTAATCAGGGAAGTTGTTTTTGCTGTCTATGTGAAGTTTGTATGCAAGAGAATGTTTTTGAGTTTGCCTGAAGCTATATTGTGTTGATATAGAAAAGCAGTCAGGTAGGGTGCCGTGGCTTAGTTGGTTATAGCGCCTGTCTAGTAAACAGGAGATCCTGGCTTGGAATCCCAGCTGTGCCTTTTCCTTGGGTAATCTTTAATCAGTAACTGCTACAATGAGTAAATCAACCCTTTTTTATTGGTGTCAGACTATGACTAACAGTATGCAGAGCTTTGGTGTGTGCAGTGGATAGCGCATTGGACTTCTAGATAAATAGCTGGAGCAATTCAAAGGTTGTGGGTTTGAGTCCCACCAGAGTCGAGAGTGTTTCCTCTTCTTTATAGCTCTGTCTACTACCTTTTTGTACTTTTATTTGCAAGATTTTCTCTAGTCTTTTTACCTAATTAATAGCAATTTCAAACTTTAAGAAATATTCTGTTTGATGTTGGGGTATTGGAACATATTTGTGCTGCAGAAGATTCTCCATGTATTTGTGAAAAGTGAGATGAAGCAGTTTGAAATGTAGGATTTTAGCCTTTTCTAAATCAGAATGATGTTTACTGATCCATTAAAAGATGTTTAAACGGAACCTGAAGGGTAAACAAAAGATGCTAAGTTTTGTGTGTACATTCTGCGTGACAAGGTCTAGTACTCTGTACATGTATATGATAGGTTTAAGCAATTGAGACAAGCTTTCAGAGTTGATGTTATTTGTTTCTGGAAAATGCAGAGGTTCCTAATCAGGGAAGTTGTTTTTGCTGTCTGTGTGAAGTTTGTATATAAGAGAATGTTTTTGAGTTTGCCTGAAGCTATATTGTGTTGATATAGAAAACCAGTCAGGTAGGGCGCCGTGGCTTAGTTGGTTATAGCGCCTGTCTAGTAAACAGGAGATCCTGGCTTGGAATCCCAGCGGTGCCTTTTCCTTGGGTAATCTTTAATCAGTAACTGCTACAATGAGTAAATCAACCCTTTTTTTATTGTTGTCAGACTATGGCTAACAGTATGCAGAGCTTTGGTGTGTGCTTAGACTTGCAGATAATCATCAGACCACTGGGATTTACATATGGATAGTAAATTTATTATTTGCCTCAAATATTAGCAGCACTACTGTTATTTTATAGGAAGGTTGGCCAAGGAACCCGTTTCTTCACCTGGGCTCTGTGGCGCAATGGATAGCGCATTGGACTTCTAGATAAATAGCTGGAGCAATTCAAAGGTTGTGGGATCGAGTCCCACCAGAGTCGAGAGTGTTTCCTCTTCCTTATAGCTCTGTCTACTACCTTTTTGTACTTTTATTTGTAAGATTTTCTCTAGTCTTTTTACCTAATTAATAGCAATTTCAAACTTTCAGAAATATTCTGTTTGATGTTGGGGTATTGGAACATATTTGTGCTGCAGAAGATTCTGCATGTATTTGTGAAAAGTGAGATGAAGCAGTTTGAAATGTAGGATTTTAGCCTTTTCTGAATCAGAATGATGTTTGCTGATCCATTAAAAGATGTTTAAACAGAACCTGAAGGGTAAACAAAAGATGCTAAGTTTTGTGTGTACATTCTGCGTGACAAGGTCTAGTACTCTGTACATGTATATGATAGGTTTAAGCAATTGAGACAAGCTTTCAGAGTTGATGTTATTTGTTTCTGGAAAATGCAGAGGTTCCTAATCAGGGAAGTTGTTTTTGCTGTCTGTGTGAAGTTTGTATGCAAGAGAATTTTTTTGAGTTTGCCTGAAGCTATATTGTGTTGATATAGAAAACCAGTCAGGTAGGGCGCCGTGGCTTAGTTGGTTATAGCGCCTGTCTAGTAAATAGGAGATCCTGGGTTGTATTCCCAGCGGTGCCTTTTCCTTGGGTAATCTTTAATCAGTAACTGCTACAATGAGTAAATCAACCCTTTTTTTTATTGGCGTCAGACTATGACTAACAGTATGCAGAGCTTTGGTGTGTGCTTAGACTTGCAGATAATCATCAGACCACTGGGATTTACATATGCATAGTAAATTTATTATTTGCCTCAAATATTAGCAGCACTACTGTTATTTTATAGGAAGGTTGGCCAAGGAACCAGTTTCTTCACCTGGGCTCTGTGGCGCAATGGATAGCTCATTGGACTTCTAGATAAATAGCTGGAGCAATTCAAAGGTTGTGGGTTCGAGTCCCACCAGAGTCGAGAGTGTTTCCTCTTCTTTATAGCTCTGTCTACTACCTTTTTGTACTTTTATTTGCAAGATTTTCTCTAGTCTTTTTACCTAATTAATAGCAATTTCAAACTTTCAGAAATATTCTGTTTGATGTTGGGGTATTGGAACATATTTGTGCTGCAGAAGATTCTGCATGTATTTGTGAAAAGTGAGATGAAGCAGTTTGAAATGTAGGATTTTAGCCTTTTCTGAATCAGAATGATGTTTACTGATCCATTAAAAGATGTTTAAACGGAACCTGAAGGGTAAACAAAAGATGCTAAGTTTTGTGTGTACATTCTGCGTGACAAGATCTAGTTCTCTGTACATGTGTATGATAGGTTTAAGCAATTGAGACAAGCTTTCAGAGTTGATGTTATTTGTTTCTGGAAAATGCAGAGGTTCCTAATCAGGGAAGTTTTTTTTTTTTGCTGTCTGTGTGAAGTTTGTATGCAAGAGAATGTTTTTGAGTTTGCCTCAAGCTATATTGTGTTGATATAGAAAATCAGTCAGGTAGGGTGCTGTGGCTTAGTTGGTTATAGCGCCTGTCTAGTAAACAGGAGATCCTGGCTTGGAATCCCAGCGGTGCCTTTTCCTTGGGTAATCTTTAATCAGTAACTGCTACAATGAGTAAATCAAACCTTTTTTTATTGGCGTCAGACTATGACTAACAGTATGCAGAGCTTTGGTGTGTGCTTAGACTTGCAGATAATCATCAGACCACTGGGATTTACATATGCGTAGTAAATTCATTATTTGCCTCAAATATTAGCAGCACTACTGTTATTTTATAGGAAGGTTGGCCAAGGAACCAGTTTCTTCACCTGGGCTCTGTGTAGCAGTGGATAGCGCATTGGCCTTTTAGATAAATAGCTGGAGCAATTCAAAGGTTGTGGGTTCGACTCCCAAAAGAGTCGAGAGTGTTTCCTCTTCTTTATAGCTCTGTCTACTACCTTTTTGTACTTTTATTTGCAAGATTTTCTCTAGTCTTTTTACCTAATTAATAGCAATTTCAAACTTTAAGAAATATTCTGTTTGATGTTGGGGTATTGGAACATATTTGTGCTGCAGAAGATTCTGCATGTATTTGTGAAAAGTGAGATGAAGCAGTTTGAAATGTTGGATTTTAGCCTTTTCTGAGTCAGAATGATGTTTACTGATCCATTAAAAGATGTTTAAACGGAACCTGAAGGGTAAACAAAAGATGCTAAGTTTTGTGTGTACATTCTGCGTGACAAGCTTTCAGAGTTGATGTTATTTGTTTCTGGAAAATGCAGAGGTTCCTAATCAGGGAAGTTGTTTTTGCTGTCTATGTGAAGTTTGTATGCAAGAGAATGTTTTTGAGTTTGCCTGAAGCTATATTGTGTTGATATAAAAAAGCAGTCAGGTAGGGTGCCGTGGCTTAGTTGGTTATAGCGCCTGTCTAGTAAACAGGAGATCCTGGCTTGGAATCCCAGCGGTGCCTTTTCCTTGGGTAATCTTTAATCAGTAACTGCTACAATGAGTAAATCAACCCTTTTTTTATTGGTGTTAGACTATGACTAACAGTATGCAGAGCTTTGATGTGTGCAGTGGATAGCGCATTGGACTTCTAGATAAATAGCTGGAGCAATTCAAAGGTTGTGGGTTTGAGTCCCACCAGAGTCGAGAGTGTTTCCTCTTCTTTATAGCTCTGTCTACTACCTTTTTGTACTTTTATTTGCAAGGTTTTCTCTAGTCTTTTTACCTAATTAATAGCAATTTCAAACTTTAAGAAATATTCTGTTTGATGTTGGGGTATTGGAACATATTTGTGCTGCAGAAGATTCTGCATGTATTTGTGAAAAGTGAGATGAAGCAGTTTGAAATGTAGGATTTTAGCCTTTTCTGAATCAGAATGATGTTTACTGATCCATTAAAAGATGTTTAAACGGAACCTGAAGGGTAAACAAAAGATGCTAAGTTTTGTGTGTACATTCTGCGTGACAAGGTCTAGTACTCTGTACATGTATATGATAGGTTTAAGCAATTGAGACAAGCTTTCAGAGTTGATGTTATTTGTTTCTGGAAAATGCAGAGGTCCCTAATCAGGGAAGTTGTTTTTGCTGTCTGTGTGAAGTTTGTATGCAAGAGAATGTTTTTGAGTTTGCCTGAAGCTATATTGTATTGATATAGCAGACCAGTCAGGTAGGGCGCTGTGGCTTAGTTGGTTATAGCGCCTGTCTAGTAAACAGGAGATCATGGGTTCGAATCCCAGCGGTGCCTCTTCCTTGGGTAATCTTTAATCAGTAACTGCTACAATGAGTAAATCAACCCTTTTTTTATTGGCGTCAGACTATGACTAACAGTATGCAGAGCTTTGGTGTGTGCTTAGACTTGCAGATAATCATCAGACCACTGGGACTTACATATGCGTAGTAAATTCATTATTTGCGTCAAATATTAGCAGCACTACTGTTATTTTATAGGAAGGTTGGCCAAGGAACCAGTTTCTTCACCTGGGCTCTGTGTAGCAGTGGATAGCGCATTGGACTTCTAGATAAATAGCTGGAGCAATTCAAAGGTTGTGGGTTCGAGTCCCCCCAGAGTCGAGAGCGTTTCCTCTTCTTTATAGCTCTGTCTACTACCTTTTTGTACTTTTATTTGCAAGATTTTATCTAGTCTTTTTACCTAATTAATAGCAATTTCAAACTTTCTGAAATATTCTATTTAATGTTGGGGTATTGGAACATATTTGTGCTGCAGAAGATTCTGCATGTATTTGTGAAAAGTGAGATGAAGCAGTTTGAAATGTAGGATTTTAGCCTTTTCTGAATCAGAATGATGTTTACTGATCCATTAAAAGATGTTTAAACGGAACCTGAAGGGTAAACAAAAGATGCTAAGTTTTGTGTGTACATTCTGCGTGACAAGGTCTAGTACTCTGTACATGTGTATGATAGGTTTAAGCAATTGAGACAAGCTTTCAGAGTTGATGTTATTTTTTTCTGGAAAATGCAGAGGTTCCTAATCAGGGAAGTTGTTTTTGCTGTCTGTGTGAAGTTTGTATGCAATAGAATGTTTTTGAGTTTGCCTGAAGCTATATTGTGTTGATATAAAAAGCCGCTCAGGTAGGCTGCCGTGGCTTAGTTGGTTATAGCGCCTGTCTAGTAAACAGGAGATCCTGGGTTTGAATCCCCGCGGTGCCTTTTCCTTGGGTAATCTTTAATTAGTAACTGCTACAATGAGTAAATCAACCCTTTTTTTATTGGCGTCAGACTATGACTAACAGTATGCAGAGCTTTGGTGTGTGCTTAGACTTGCAGACAATCATCAGACCACTGGGATTTACATATGCATAGTAAATTTATTATTTGCCTCAAATATTAGCAGCACTACTGTTATTGTATAGGAAGGTTGGCCAAGGAACCAGTTTCTTCACCTGGGCTCTGTGGCGCAATGGATAGCGCATTGGACTTCTAGATAACTAACTGGAGCAATTCAAAGGTTGTGGGTTCGAGTCTCACCAGAGTCAAGAGTTTTTCCTCTTCTTTATAGCTCTGTCTACTACCTTTTTGTACTTTTATTTGCAAGATTTTCTCTAGTCTTTTTACCTAATTAATAGCAATTTCAAACTTTCAGAAATATTCTGTTTGATGTTGCGGTATTGGAACATATTTGTGCTGCAGAAGATTCTGCATGTATTTGTGAAAAGTGAGATGAAGCAGTTTGAAATGTAGGATTTTAGCCTTTTCTGAATCAGAATGATGTTTGCTGATCCATTAAAAGATGTTTAAACGGAACCTGAAGGGTAAACAAAAGATGCTAAGTTTTGTGTGTACATTCTGCGTGACAAGGTCTAGGACTCTGTACATGTATATGATAGGTTTAAGCAATTGAGACAAGCTTTCAGAGTTGATGTTATTTTTTTCTGGAAAATGCAGAGGTTCCTAATCAGGGAAGTTGTTTTTGCTGTCTGTGTGAAGTTTGTATGCAAGAGAATGTTTTTGAGTTTGCCTGAAGCTACATTGTATTGATATAGAAAACCAGTCATGTAGGGCGCCGTGGCTTAGTTGGTTATAGGGCCTGTTTACATTTACATTTACATTTACATTTATGGCATTTAGCAGACGCCCTTATCCAGAGCGACTCACAGAGGTGGGACAGTGTAGTGTTAGGAGTCTTGCCCAAGGACTCTTCTTGGTGTAGCACAGCACAGTCACCCAGACCAGGAATCGAACCCCAGTCTCCGTTTAGTAAACAGGAGATCCTGCGTTCGAATCCCAGCGGTGCCTCTTCCTTGGGTAATCTTTAATCAGTAACTGCTACAATGAGTAAATCAAACCTTTTTTTATTGGCGTCAGACTATGACTAACAGTATGCAGAGCTTTGGTGTGTGCTTAGACTTGCAGATAATCATCAGACCACTGGGATTTACATATGCGTAGTAAATTCATTATTTGCCTCAAATATTAGCAGCACTACTGTTATTTTATAGGAAGGTTGGCCAAGGAACCAGTTTCTTCACCTGGGCTCTGTGTAGCAGTGGATAGCGCATTGGACTTTTAGATAAATAGCTGGAGCAATTCAAAGGTTGTGGGTTCGACTCCCAAAAGAGTCGAGAGTGTTTCCTCTTCTTTATAGCTCTGTCTACTACCTTTTTGTACTTTTATTTGCAAGATTTTCTCTAGTCTTTTTACCTAATTAATAGCAATTTCAAACTTTAAGAAATATTCTGTTTGATGTTGGGGTATTGGAACATATTTGTGCTGCAGAAGATTCTGCATGTATTTGTGAAAAGTGAGATGAAGCAGTTTGAAATGTAGGATTTTAGCCTTTTCTGAATCAGAATGATGTTTACTGATCCATTAAAAGATGTTTAAACGGAACCTGAAGGGTAAACAAAAGATGCTAAGTTTTGTGTGTACATTCTGCGTGACAAGGTCTAGTACTCTGTACATGTATATGATAGGTTTAAGCAATTGAGACAAGCTTTCAGAGTTGATGTTATTTGTTTCTGGAAAATGCAGAGGTTCCTAATCAGGGAAGTTGTTTTTGCTGTCTGTGTAAAGTTTGTATGCAAGAGAATGTTTTTGAGTTTGCCTGAAGCTATATTGTGTTGATATAGAAAACCAGTCAATTAGGGTGCCGTGTCTTAGTTGGTTATAGCGCCTGTCTAGTAAACAGGAGATCCTGGGTTGGAATCCCAGCGGTACCTTTTCCTTGGGTAATCTTTAATCAGTAACTGCTACAATGAGTAAATCAACCCTTTTTTTATTGGCGTCAGACTATGGCTAACAGTATGCAGAGCTTTGGTGTGTGCTTAGACTTGCAGATAATCATCAGAGCACTGGGATTTACATATGCATAGTAAATTTATTATTTGCCTCAAATATTAGCAGCACTACTGTTATTTTATAGGAAGGTTGGCCAAGGAACCAGCTTCTTCACCTGGGCTCTGTGGTGCAATAGATAGCTCTTTGAACTTCTAGTTAAATAGCTGGAGCAATTCAAGGGTTGTGGGTTCGAGTCCCACCAGAGTCGAGAGTGTTTCCTCTTCTTTATAGCTCTGTCTACTACCTTTTTGTACTTTTATTTGCAAGATTTTCTCTAGTCTTTTTACCTAATTAATAGCAATTTCAAACTTTCAGAAATATTCTGTTTGATGTTGGGGTATTGGAACATATTTGTGCTGCAGAAGATTCTGCATGTATTTGTGAAAAGTGAGATGAAGCAGTTTGAAATGTAGGATTTTAGCCTTTTCTGAATCAGAATGATGTTTGCTGATCCATTAAAAGATGTTTAAACAGAACCTGAAGGGTAAACAAAAGATGCTAAGTTTTGTGTGTACATTCTGCGTGACAAGGTCTAGTACTCTGTACATGTGTATGATAGGTTTAAGCAATTGAGACAAGCTTTCAGAGTTGATGTTATTTGTTTCTGGAAAATGCAGAGGTTCCTAATCAGGAAAGTTTTTTTTGCTGTCTGTGTGAAGTTTGTATGCAAGAGAATGTTTTTGAGTTTGCCTGAAGCTATATTGTGTTGATATAGAAAACCTGTCAGGTAGGGTGCCGTGGCTTAGTTGGTTGTAGCGCCTGTCTAGTAAACAGGAGATCCTGGGTTCGAATCCCAGCGGTGCCTTTTCCTTGGGTAATCTTTAATTAGTAACTGCTACAATGAGTAAATCAACCCTTTTTTTATTGGCGTCAGACTATGACTAACAGTATGCAGAGCTTTGGTGTGTGCTTAGACTTGCAGATAATCATCAGACCACTGGGATTTACATATGCATAGTAAATTTATTATTTGCCTCAAATATTAGCAGCACTACTGTTATTTTATAGGAAGGTTGGCCAAGGAACCAATTTCTTCACCTGGGCTCTGTGTCACAGTGGATAGCGCATTTGACTTCTAGATAAATAGCTGGAGCAATTCAAAGGTTGTGGGTTCGAGTCCCACCAGAGTCGAGAGTGTTTCCTCTTCTTTATAGCTCTGTCTACTACCTTTTTGTACTGTTATTTGCAAGATTTTCTCTAGTCTTTTTACCTAATTAATAGCAATTTCAAACTTTCAGAAATATTCTGTTTGATGTTGGGGTCTTGGAACATATTTGTGCTGCAGAAGATTCTGCATGTATTTGTGAAAAGTGAGATGAAGCAGTTTGAAATGTTGGATTTTAGCCTTTTCTGAATCAGAATGATGTTTGCTGATCCATTAAAAGATGTTTAAAATGAACCTGAAGGGTAAACAAAAGATGCTAAGTTTTGTGTGTACATTCTGTGTGACAAGGTCTAGTACTCTGTACATGTATATGATAGGTTTAAGCAATTGAGACAAGCTTTCAGAGTTGATGTTATTTGTTTCTGGAAAATGCAGAGGTTCCTAATCAGGGAAGTTGTTTTTGCTGTCTGTGTGAAGTTTGTATGCAAGAGAATGTTTTTGAGTTTGCCTGAAGCTATATTGTATTGATTTAGAAGACCAGTCAGGTAGGGCGCTGTGGCTTAGTTGGTTATAGCGTCTGTCTAGTAAACAGGAGGTCCTGGGTTCGAATCCCAGCAGTGCCTTTTCCTTGGGTAATCTTTAATCAGTAACTGCTACATTGAGTAAATCAACCCTTTTTTTATTGGCGTCAGACTATGACTAACAGTATGCAGAGCTTTGGTGAGTGCTTAGACTTGCAGATAATCATCAGACCACTGGGATTTACATATGCATATTAAATTCATTATTTGCCTCAAATATTAGCAGCACTACTGTTATGTTATAGGAAGGTTGGCCAAGGATCCAGTTTCTTCAACTGGGCTCTGTGGGTCAATGGTTAGGGCATTGGACTTCTAGATGCATAGCTGGAGCAATTCAGAGGTTTTGGGTTCGAGTCCCACCAGAGTCGAGAGTGTTTCCTCTTCTTTATAGCTCTGTCTACTACCTTTTTGTACTGTTATTTGCAAGATTTTCTCTAGTCTTTTTACCTAATTAATAGCAATTTCAAACTTTCAGAAATATTCTGTTTGATGTTGGGGTCTTGGAACATATTTTTGCTGCAGAAGATTCTGCATGTATTTGTGAAAAGTGAGATGAAGCAGTTTGAAATGTTGGATTTTAGCCTTTTCTGAATCAGAATGATGTTTGCTGATCCATTAAAAGATGTTTAAAATGAACCTGAAGGGTAAACAAAAGATGCTAAGTTTTGTGTGTACATTCTGTGTGACAAGGTCTAGTACTCTGTACATGTATATGATAGGTTTAAGCAATTGAGACAAGCTTTCAGAGTTGATGTTATTTGTTTCTGGAAAATGCAGAGGTTCCTAATCAGGGAAGTTGTTTTTGCTGTCTGTGTGAAGTTTGTATGCAAGAGAATGTTTTTGAGTTTGCCTGAAGCTATATTGTATTGATATAGAAGACCAGTCAGGTACGGCGCCGCGGCTTAGTTGGTTATTGCGCCTGTCTAGTAAACAGGAGATCCTGGGTTTGAATCCCAGCGGTGCTTTTTCCTTGGGTAATCTTTAATCAGTAACTGCTACAATGAGTAAATCAACCCTTTTTTTTATTGACGTCAGACTATGACTAACAGTATGCAGAGCATTGGTGTTTGCTTAGACCTGCAGATAATCATCAGACCACTGGGATTTACATATGCATAGTAAATTCATTATTTGCCTCAAATATTAGCAGCACTACTGTTATTTTATAGGAAGGTTGGCCAAGGAACCCATTTCATAAACTGGCCTCTGTGATGCAATGGATAGCACATTGGACTTCTAGATAAATAGCTGGAGCAATTCAAAGGTTGTGGGTTTGAGTCCCACCAGAGTCGAGAGTGTTTCCTCTTCTTTATAGCTCTGTCTACTACCTTTTTGTACTTTTATTTGCAAGATTTGGTCTAGTCTTTTTACCTAATTAATAGCAATTTCAAACTTTCAGAAATATTCTGTTTGATGTTGGGGTATTGGAACATATTTGTGCTGCAGAAGATTCTGCATGTATTTTTTAAAAGTGAGAGGAAGCAGTTTGAAATTTTGGATTTTAGCCTTTTCTGAATCAGAATGATGTTTGCTGATCCATTAAAAGATGTTTAAATGGAACCTGAAGGCTAAACAAAAGATGCTAAGCTTTTGTGTGTACATTCTGTGTGACCAGGTCTCCTACTCTGTACATGTATATGTACATGTGATGTTTTTTGTTTCTGGAAAATGCAGAGGTTCCTATTCAGGGAAGTTGTTTTTTCTGTCTGTGTGAAGTTTGTATGCAAGAGAATGTTTTTGAATTTGCCTGAAGCTATATTGTATTGATATAGATTACCTTTCAGGTAGGGCGCAGTGGCTTAGTTGGTTGTAGTGCCTGTCTAGTACACAGGAGATCCTGGGTTTGAATCCCAGCAGTGCATTTTCCTTGGGTAATCTTTAATCAGTAACTGCTACAATGAGTAAATCAACCCTTTTTTATTGGCGTCAGACTATGACTAACAGTATGCAGAGCTTTGGTGTGTGCTTAGTCTTGCAGATAATCATAGACGTTCAAAAATCAATTTTAACAACCCAATCAGAATCAACAGCGCTTCGTGATGTCCGAGTACTAGCAACTTATATATATATAATATTGCCGTTAAGTAAATTCTACTCAGCTAATTTTATTATTAAAGCAATATTTGTGTTACATACAATTAATAAAAACATTAAAAACTCGATTTGATTTTAAACTACATATATTCTTATTTTATTATGTGTTGGTAACTTTTAATTATTTAGTAAATATTAATGAACCCCAGTCCCACTTTTTACAGTGCATTGCTTCTCAGTAAGTCCGCTTCATGTCCACATCAGAAACAACTGAGTTTCCATATATATATATATATATATATATATATATATTGATAGATATAATATAAATATTGAATTTGGGGTTTCATTAGTTGTCAGTTATAACCATCAAAATTAAAATAAATAAACACTTGAAATATATCAGTCTGTGTGTAATGAATTAATATAATATACAAGTTTACCTTTTTGAATGGAATTGAAATAAATCATCTTTTTCAAAATATTCTAATTTTATGACCAGCACCTGTACATGACTCAACTGAAGATGTTCAGAAATCAGGTTCTGAATCTTCTTGTTGTGTTTCTTGATTCAGACTGCCTTCAGAACACCCACTGCTCCTGATTCAGTCCCAGAGACAAGCTTCATTGGTGGAGAGACATCCCTGCTGTTCCATGGCCTCAGTATGGATCACTTTCCGGTCCTCTGGTCCTAGGCTGGTAAATCAAGCAGTGTCTATGGGAGGAGATCCGCTGTCCAACAGAGTGTGGAAGTTCTGGTCTGTATCACTGAGGCCACCGGAACAAGCTTCACCCTCCATATTGAACTGGACACCAGTGGAGAGCTGATGCCTGAGGTGAAGAACATTCAACCACTGCACTTTTTTCAGGGTTGTCTGAGAGTAACCTACTTTCAAACCTACCAAGCGTTTCACTTAACTTACACAATAAGTCCAAATATTTGTGGACAACCTTTCTAAACAATGCTTTCAGCTACTTTATGTTGCACCCATTGCTGACACAGATGTGCAAATGCACACACACACACAGCTTGTCTAGCCCCTGTAGGTTAGATTGAGCTGTGGAGCAGTGGAACTGTGTTTTCTGAAATGATGGATGGTGCTCCATACAAAATTTTAGAGATGGGTTGGAGAGTTGGGGATGATTAGGTGGGGTGATCAACCAATATACTGACCTCACTAAAGCTGTTGTCGCAGAATGCAATCAAATCCACCAGGTAACCATAATTGGTTCATATCTGGTTTAAAAAATAATTGTTTAAATAACAGGAAAATAGGAACCTTGGCATCGCTGTCCAGACCTTCAGCTCCTTATGGATGATGAGTACCACAATCTGCTCCTCAATGGTTGTTTTACCAACAGCAAGATTTATTTGGGAACATCTCCTACAGAAATGGTACATTTATCTTCTGAGGTATATTTTTATGAAATTTAGATAAATATTTTAAAATGTACATAATGATTAAATATTCATATTTTAGTTTCAGGGTTTGAGAAATCGTTTGTCTGCAGGTCAGGGCGGCCTCATTACTATGCTCCTCCCTCATTGAATACACTTCTCCTTTAGATCAGAGGTAGTAAAGCTCCTCTGTGGATGTAGATTTAGTTCCAAAAACAACCAGTTTAAGAAACAGATCAGCAGCATTCATACATGACTCAACTGAAGATGTTCAGAAATCAGGTTCTGAATCACACTTGATTTAGACTTACGTTAGTCCACCCACTATTTCTGACTCAGTCCGAGACAAGCTCCACTGGTGGAGGGACCTCTGTGCTGGTCCATGGCCTCTTCAGCCTTTACTGAGAGACAGACAGACAGAGACATTATCAGGCTAACAAATGAGTGCTTCCCTAAAATCTTTTATAGTCTTTTATATTTATATTTAAAAATCTTTTATAGTGACCAAGTATACAATATTCACATTCAAATACAGAATATATAAACATATACACTATTTTACACTATTATGCACGATCTGTTCCAAATAAACATATTTACATATAAGCTCTTATAGTGAGTGAGTCTGTAGTAGAAAATAAGGTTATATTACAGGATATAAACAACATATATTATTGTACTATTCCAAATATACCAATTTTACATATTTTCCCTGATGTTTATATAATTTCCATATAATATTCCACATAATTACCAACTGTTTAGATTCTAATATTAGTAATATTACTGTTTTTATTTCATTACTTTACAGAACAAACCAGACAGAATATCTGCTGTAGGGGTGCAACAGCTAATCGACATAGTCTACAAAAATCGACGACCCAATTAGTTCATTAG
The DNA here is from genome assembly GCF_030463535.1 of Salminus brasiliensis. Classification (NCBI taxonomy): domain Eukaryota; kingdom Metazoa; phylum Chordata; class Actinopteri; order Characiformes; family Bryconidae; genus Salminus; species Salminus brasiliensis. The sequence goes on along the minus strand of NC_132881.1, from coordinate 9,449,987 downwards.
TATTTAATAGACGATTAGTTGTTGACGTCACCACGCATATTTCTTGTGCTAACTCGGACCGTTTGTACATGGATCACATGTTCTGGTGAGTTTCACTTACTTGTCAAAGCAAGCTACCATAGTGTAGATTTATTGGACCATGTATGTGATACAGATGTTATTAGTCATTGGTAGTTGTGAATACTGATGGAGCAAAATTCATTTTAGTTTGTGTATATGCGATTAACAGTATTGCGATTAACCAAATATTTGAAGCAGACCTTTGTAGGAAGATAAAGTAATGGAAGGTAAAATACTCGACAGATCAGGTTGTTATAGGAGAAGACTTTAATGTAGTTCCAGATGGCTCAGTTGACCGTCTTCCCTCTAGAGGGCAGCATTATGATTATATTTTCAATAACTTAGTCTCCAATACTAATCTGACAGACTGTTGGAGGACAGGAAACCCCAATGCCAGACAGTACACCTGGTTTAATGCTTCCAATAACGGTCAGTGTTCAAGGCTACACTACTGGTTAATCCCTCACAATGTGACGGATAGTATTTTAAGCTGTGAAATTTCAGCATCTCCTTTAACTGATCACTGTTCAGTTACCTTGTTCCTCTCTTGGGAACAAATGTAAATCACCTTTGAATTCAATTTGGAAATTTAATAGTAACCTTTTACTTAATTGAAGATATTTCACTACTGGAAATTTCACCTCTGAACAAATGGGAGTGGTTTAAATGCAATGTTAGGGCAGCAGCAATTAGGATAGTATGCGTCTAAACAGATGAGGGCCCAACAATCCCAACAGACACACACAGACTCGTTTAGCATTGATTAGGAAGTGAATATGGGTTGAATGCAGTCACTCTGACGCCCACTTTCCAGAGTGTGTGAAAGTGTGTAAAAAAAGAAAAAAGAGAGAGACATTTTTAGGTAAAATAAAGTTTATTTTATTATCTTTATCGGTTGTTAATAAGAATGAGAATTATATCAGTGGTATATTAATTTAATTTAGAAAATATCAAATTGACATTTACGTTGTATTAAAGGACAGAAACAGTCATTGTAGGAAATGAAACTAGACGCTAGATGGCAGCATGGAGTCAGGAGTCAAATGCTTCAACAGCACTGAACTGTGTTAATACTCTGAAAAGCTTCTCAATAACCATCTCTACACCAAAGATGCTCAAGTACTTCTAATAAGGAGAGGATGTAGTTTGTACCTGTTTGATAATTGCTATGCAGACGATGGCGGTCCGGTCGAGTTGTGCAGCCATGTGTTTCTTTATGAAGGTAAATGTGCCTAAATTAACCAGTAGGTGGGATATTTCTACAGGCTAAAAGCATCATATCAGAGAATGCTCCCAGCAGACGTATATGAGAGATATAGTGTTAGTGACTATATGAGAGTAATAATTATGAGGTAACAGAGGTGATAAGAAATCGTTTTTTATTACTTTTATTTTTTTAATCACAGTTTACACTTTTTCACTCTAGCAAATATTAACGGTAAGCAGAGATTGCATGAAGCAACGAGAAAAACAGAATTATCATGAAAAACACATGAAAACTGTAAAAATGGGAGCGGGAGCCATTACAGCACAGTGTGTAATAAAAACTGAATAAAAATTTCTAAAGAATTTAATTTTTAAAGCATAAAGAAAAATGATATCACTCTCCAGTGTAAATTAGACCTTCCAGCAGTAAATATTCACTCAGCTTCTAGTTTAAGGAAACAGTGGCGTAGGGTTCAATTAAACTCCTCATACCACTTTATATTTATACAAGGAAGCTGTTACTGACATATAATGATCGCTAGATGGCGTTTCTTCCACACGTCATTCAGTTGGGTGTAGAGATTCTCGATATGCCAGGTGAGTTTAAACTGTTCACTGGATGTTCAAAAATAATATTATTATAATTAAAAGATATTAAATAATAATAGTAATAATAATAAGGACTTCCTGTTCGTTTCTGTTCATTTGTGTTGATTCATTGTTCATGTGTTTCACCTGGGACTGGGAGTACTAAAGGAGCGTAGTTCCCTTTGTTCACTGCCGTGAATTGACTCTACTGGAATCCCTGTGACGCTCTGGGATTCCTCACACGTTACCGCCGTGTTCAGGTCAGCTCTAGTTTTGCGGCCCATGTTTAGGAGAGATTCTCTGTCCGACTCGGAGGCAAGCCAGGTACGTTCGCTTCCTGCTCAGGTTCCATGGTGAACCAAGTTCTAGGCAGTACTCTACAGGTTCAGGTTAGGTCGGCCTTGCTTTCTGGTCTGGCAGCTGGTTCCCCCGCTACCTTTGTTTGTACACAGAGCTCGGCTCTGTCCTTAGTATCTCCCCTCTCTGCCCAAGCGAGGTTTGTGGCTTTGTGTTTATACCCCTTTAGTTTTCCCCCTCGTTTCACTCTCGTTTAGCTCCCTGCTCCTCCCAGTCCCAGGTTTGTTTTGTTTGCCATCTGACTTGTTGCGTTTTGGTTCTGTTCATGGTTTTGCCCATGTTGCTGCACTTTGCTTTTTGGATCCCATTGTTTTGTATTTGGTTAATAAAGTATCTTGCTTCGATTTCCATTTCTGCGAGTGTTCATCCCTTCAGGTCTGGCCGTACACGCCATGACAATAACATTAACAGGTGAACGTCATTCTTTATTTTAGTTCATTTATTTTGATTTTCATTTGTTGTATTTAATAATCATTTATAGTGAGACAAAAAAAAGTATTTAGTCAGCCACTGATTGTGCAAGTTCTCCTACTTAGAACAATAAGAGGTGTGTGAAACTATGAAAGACAAGGGAGGACAATGAGGAAAACAAATCCAGGAAATCAGATGGTAGAATTTTTAAAGAATTTATTTGTAAATTATGTTGGAAAATAAGTATTTGGTCACCCACAAACAAGCAAGATTTCTGGCTCTCACAGGCCTGTAACTTCTTCTTTAGGAAGCTATTCTGTCCTCCACCTGTTACCTGTATTAATGCCACCTGTTTGACCTTGTTATCTGTATAAAAGACACCTGTCCACAGCCTCAAACAGTCAGACTCCAAACCTAACCATGGACAAGACCAACATTAGATAAACATTAGAGCTTAAAATGTTGGGCTGATTTAAATACAATCAGGGTCATAAGTAATTGGACAGTGACTGAATGTGTGTAATTTAGCTTCAGTACACCACCTCAGGGGATCTGAAATCAAGTAGTCACACAAATGAGCTGGGCCTTGGCATCGCCTTCCACACCTTCAGCTTCCTCTGGTTTTTCTGTTCTTTCTGTCATTAGCAGTGCAAGCTGTTGTAGGAACCAGTGTGATGAGTATCACAGATCTGCTCCTCAAGGGTTGTTTTAACAACAGCAAGATTTATTTCCTACAGAAATGGTACATTTATCTTCTGAGGTGTATTTTTATTAAATTAGACTAATTATTGTTACTGTGTGTAATTATTAAATATACATATTTTAGTTTCAGGATTTGAGGAATCGTTCCTCTGCAGGTCAGTACGGCCTCAGGAGGAAACTAGTACCTACTAGACGGCTGAAGTACTTGCAGCTAAAAAGTAGACTTTCTAAGGCCAAAGCTCCAGAGATCTCAATACAGGTGTTGAGCTCCAGGCTGGTCCACACTTACAGCTGCATCTCCAAGTCTGTAAGTACTCCTCAGCAGGTAAATCACACACCAGCACAACCTAGAACCCCTTCAACCATGATCCTCCCTCATTTAATAGACTCCTCCTTCAGATCAGAGGTAGTAAAGCTCCTCTGTAGATGAGGTGAAGAACATTCAACCACTGCACTTTAATGATCACTTCTCTTGTAAATAAATGTACTTTTTCTCTCAGAACAGATGTTTAATCATGAGCTGCATGAAGAATTGTACAATGAAATGCAGATATTGTTAAATTTTATTGTAAAAAGATCTTTTTCAAATTTCTCCTTTTCAGTTGTTTAAAACTAACCTACTTTCAGACCTACCAAAAAAGAAAAAGGTAAAGGTGCATGTATTTGTCACTGCACAGCGAAATGTGTCCTCCGCATTTAACCGATCTGTGGTAGTGAACACACACACACTAATGATCTAGGGGCAGGGAGTACACACACACCCCGAGCGGTGGGCAGCCAACTCCAGCGACCCAGGGAGCAGAGAGGTTAAAGGGCCTTGCTCAAGGGCCCAACATTGGCAGCTTGCCAAGCCCAGGAATTGAACCCACAACCCTGTTATCGATAGCCAGACGCTCTAACCGCTGAGACACCGCTGCCCCTAAAACCAAGCGTTTCAGTTAACTTACACTTTATGTCCAAATGTTTGTGGAGACCCCTTCTTAGAAATGCATTCATCTACTTTATGTTGCACACACTTTTGACACATATGTGCAAACTGTGGAACTGTGGGGTGTTCATCATCCAACATCCTGACCTCACTAATGCTCTTGTGGCTGAATGCTTCAAAATCTAGTAGAGAGTCTTTTTTCCCTGGACACTGAAGACATCCAACAAAAACAGGTTGTTTTAGGACCTAAATCTACATCTACAGAGGAGCTTTACTACCTCTGCTCTGAAGGAGGAGTCTATTAAATCAATGAGAATTGATGAAGGGTTTCTAGGTTGTGCTGGTGTACCTATTTTCCAATACAGGTGCTGAGCTCCAGGCTGGACCATACTGACCTCATGAACAGACTCTTCCTTCAGAGGTAGATGTAGATTTACTTCCAAAAGCAACCAGTTTAAGAAACAGATCAGGAAAAATCATACATGACTCAACTGAAGATGTTCAATAATCAGGTTCTGAATCTTCTTGTTGTGCTTCTTGATTCAGACTGCCTGCCGACCACCTACTGCTCCTGATTCAGTCACAGAGACGGGCTGCCCCCCGGACGGGCTGATCCATGACCTCAGTGTGAGGGACTACCAGAATGTGGTAGGACATCTCCAGTCCTACAGTCTGCAGCTGGGCCAAAAAAATCTAGCAGTGTCTGTAAGAGGAGGTCCGCTGTCCAACACTAATTAAGTGTGGAAATTTAGGTCCGCATCACTTAGGTCTTCAGGTCACCCTCTGGAACACGCAAGTGGATGCCTGAGCAGGACAAGAAGAAGAGGTGAAGACTGTGGTGCTGCATTCAACCACTGCACTTTAATGATCACTTCTCTTGTAAATAAATGTACTTTTTCTCTCATGTTTAATCATGAGCTGCATGAAGAATTGTTCAATAAACTGCAGATATTGTAACATTTTACTGTAAAAATATTTGTAAAATTTGGGTTGTCTAAAACTACTTGCAAACCCTTTCACTTAACCCACACTATATGCCCAAATGTTTGTGGACACCCCTTCTAATAAATGCATTCAGCTACTTTAAATTGCACCCATTGCACATATATGCAAATGCACACACTTTAGTCTTTGTAGAGAAGTAGTGCCAACAGAATAGGACTCTCTGGAGCATTCATCTATTGGCACCATGCTGCCTAATGCCAGTCGTGGGGCAGAGGGGTATAAAGCCCCCCAGTATTAAGCTGTGGCACAGTGGAACTGTGGATTGTTCCACTGCGCCATAGCTCAAACACATTCTCTGGAGTGATTAATGGTGTTTCATCCAATACTTTTGGAATAAGTTGGGGTGGTGATTATTTAACATCCTGACCTTACCAATGCTCTTCTTGCTGAATGCAATCAAATCCTCACAGCAATGCTCCAAAATCTAGTAAGCTGTCTCCAGCCTTCCCTAGACACTAGAGACAGTCAATCCAATAAAACAGCATCAAGAATGAATGAGCAGGTGTCCCAATACATCTGTCCATGTAGTGCATGAGTCTCACTTATCCTACACCTCAAACACCTATAAAATAAAGCATAACACTACTCATAAACCTAATTCCAATCCAAAACCTTTAACTAACTTTACCCTGTTGAACATACACTGAGATGGTGATGATGGTTCGCTCGATGAAAGCTAGTCTGTGTGTGTACTCACATTTCACTGATCTGTTGACAGGGTCCCTGCACCTTCCCCGCCACTGTGTGTACTGACTGACAGACAGACAGACAGAGACATTATCAGGCTGACAAATGATCTGCATCATCTGCAGAATTATCACCATTAACAATATTATCATGATCCAGATTCAGTGGCTGCTTACCTAAATCAAGTCAAGTGACTTTTATTATATAGTATATGATACACAAATTCAAATCCAGAATCTATACACATAAATACACACTATTTTACACTATTCTGCAAGGTCTGGGTGCAACAACTAAGATTAGTTTTAAATTTAGTTAAATAAAAAAAATTAGTTGATGTCATCACTCATGTTTCTCGCACTAACCAGGAACGGTTTGTGCATGGATCACGTTTTCTGTCAATGTTACCATAGTGTATATTTACAGGTAAAGCTGCCTTAATACACCAGTAAGTAGGAAATGATGATAGACTAAAATCATTATATGAGAGAACGCTCCCAGCAGGAGAGTGTAAATCACCATGTCAGTGTAAATATAAGCTAATAATGGTAATAAGAAATCATTTTTATATATTTATATATATTAACACCCAAGTAAATCCTCAGATTCAGAGATATATAGTAATGAAGTAGAACTACTTCAGTACTGTACTTAAGTACTAAAATACTGTATCTGTATCTACTGGAGGATTATTTTATCTCCTACTTCCACTTTTACTTCACTACATATTTTGGATGAGTTTAATACTTTTACTCCGTTAGATGTTTATGTGCTGCAGCTGCAGTGAGGACACTAACGCTAGAGCTCTGTAGTTTATTCCGAGATGGAAGAACCACTAGAAGAAACACCACCTTCCCCACCTTCAAATACTCGTATGTGGCCGAATGGTTCATGTTCATGAACTCCGTCTTCTACAGTTCTGTCCTTCTACTACAGCCAGAGGAACTGTGACAGTACTTAAGTCTGAGCATTTGAAATAATAGAAACACTGATACTCAGACTTTTGACTGCTTTCTGTAAGAACTACAGAACACAATACAGTACTTTTACTTTCAGTACTTAAGTAACTACATGCAATACTTAAGTACTTCCACTTAAGTCTGGAGCTTAAAGACACTTCTACTTCTACTCAAGTCACTTTTTTGATAGAGCACTTGTACTTTTACTCAAGTCTGGGTCTCTAGTACTTTCTACATGTCTGCTGAGATTGTATTTTGCACGTGAGAAAAACAGATTTATCATAAAAAAAAAAAAACACATGAAAGCGTTTGTTGGTGGGTTGTGGGTCCGCGCTTGCACAGATCACATTTGGATGGGTAGAAATCGGCAGAACACCAGTCTTCTGCGGCACGGCAGAGGAGAGGTGCGTACAGCTTGAGCTCTAGTTCTTAAACTGTTTAAAGAGTTAAAACTCATGATATGCTTAAAAGAAGAGAAAGCTTTAGTGAAAGCAGACTCGTTTAGCATTGATTACGAAGTGAGTATCGGTTGAATGCAGTGGATTAAGGTTTGGCCTCTATACAACCTTAACATCTTGTACAGAAATGGTAAATTTATATGTAAAAAATAGTAATATTTTAAACTGTGCAAAATAATTAATAATAATAATTAAACATTCGTATTTTAGTTTCAGAATTCAAGGAATCATTCCTCTGCAGACCAGTACGGCTTCAGAAGGACACTAGTATCTACAAAACGGCTGACTTGGAGGAAATGTCTGCATTAGAGCTGCTACACTGAATCTATAAAATTGATAATAATCGATTGTTAAAAGTGTTGGCAACGAATTTCATTATGGATTTGTTGTGTCGCACGATGTATGTGTTACTCGCCTTGTCATATCAGCTCATCTCCGCTTACGTTACCTGTGGCGCTTTGTCTACTCTGGAAAAAATTTATAAATAAGAGGGAGATGAGCGAAGCGAGTCAGAGCGGAGGCGTAATCTTTAAAATAAATTTAACATCAAGAAGTAAAAATATTCCAAAAAATTAAACATGAATGACGCAGAACAGAAGTTCAGCTTAAATCCTCACCAATGTGGGAGCACAGTCACTACAATAACCCCAGTTAGTTCTGTTTTGAAGTGAGGAAACATAACGGTGCACTCACACTATGTGAACCGGTGTAACACGGCACATGCTGTTTTTTGCTTAACTGGACAATGACAATGATAGAGTGTGTAAGTGTGTGTGTGTTACTTTTATTATCTGTGTAATTCGCTTAAGCAGTGTTTAAATGTGCTTTATAAAAGTTAAAAAAAAAAACATACAAACTAAAGGCAATTCATCCTGTCTCACTCCTCACTCCAATACAGTGCAGTGTTTGCATCAGCAATGCACTTATTTTTCTTTATTATTTCATTTATTTTATTTTTAATTTATTTAATTTATTTAATAATGTAATCTATTATTATTGAATTATTGTACACACTTATTTGCTCTGTTATTCAATGTTCTATTTTTAAATAAAGACATGGAAATGTATTTTTTTTGGACAGATTAATTGATTATTAAAATAATCGTTAGTTGCAGCCCTAGTCTGCATCTCCACGTCTATCAGTACTCCTCAGCAGGTAAACCACACACCAGCTCAACTTAGAAACCCTTCATCTATGATCCTCCCTCATTTAATATACTCCTCCTTCAGAGCAGAGGTAGTAGATGGAAGCTCCTCTGTAGATGTAGATTTAGGTCCAAAAACAACTAGTTGAAGAAACAGATCAGGAACAATCATACATGACTCAACTGAAGATGTTCAGAAATTAGGTTCTGAATTTTCTTGTTGTGCTTCTTGATTCAAACTGCCTTCAGAACACCCACTGCTCCTGATTCAGTCCCAGAGACGAGCTTCATTGGTGGAGAGCCTCCCTGCTGTTCCATGGCCTCAATATGGATCACTCTCCAGTCCTCCAGTCCTAGGCTGGTAAATCAAGCAGTGTCTAAGTCCAAATATTTGTGGACACCCCTTCTAAACAATGCTTTCAGCTACTTTATGTCCCGCCCTTCAACAAAAACAACCAATCAGGTTGCTGCTTACAGATTAAGTCCCGCTCTCCAGTAACGAGCTAAAGTCTCTCGACTACTTTGTGGCTCTGGCCAGACCCCACAAAATAAAAGTCACTAATACAAACGAATCTGCAACATAAAATACTTTTTGAATGAGAAAAATTACTGTCTTACATTAATTCCCACTTCCACTTTTATTTTGTTGTTCATCCAAAAATGTATATGAAAACTGATTAAAGGAAAACTGATCTATTTTTGTTATATTTTATTGCTGCTACATTACAAACCCTTGGGTTTAAAATTTAAAAGAGAAAAGGTATTGGAGTTTTATTAATCTTTTATATTATATAACTTTTATATTAGCAGGGTAATTCATTAACACAGTGAATTTCTGACTAAGTTATTAATTTTTTATTAACTTAATTGTTACTTAGCAAATACCTTAAACTACCTCAAGCAAAATCAGTTATTTATTTCAATAATTGTCAGATTATTCGATTGTAAAAATAGTTGTTTGTTGCAGCTCTAATCTGCTGCAGCCTGAGAAGTTTAAAAATGAATAAAGGTTTTATTTTAATTGAAGTGTTTGTCATTACTGAACAGTATGACTATTACTCCATTGAGTGTCATTTTAGTAAGAGAAGGACATTAATATGTAATGTTTAATATCTCAAGCAAGTTTGTTTATGAACATTAAAGCACGTACATTTACTCATTTAACAAAACTAATAAATAGCCTTACTCTGCTTACAGGGCCAAATCATCTCCTTTCAGTTCAACTTGAGTGTCAAGTAAAATAATTAAAAACAAAGTTTTACTTTTACCACTGTTTACTTAAGTGTTTCAGATTCATGTCAATGTAAAATATATAAACAAATTCCTAAATAAAATAAAAAACTCAGATACAGACAAGCTCATTTGTGTTTATTTACATTTGTGTTTTAGGCTGTGGCCAATCTACTGTGGTGAGAAGCAGTTTGACCAATGGTTGCTGTAGACCCCTGTACATGTAGACTAATCGTGTCGGTGAGAAGGCGGGGCTTCAACAGGCCTGTTTAAAGCTGTACACTGGAAATCAAAATTAGAGAACAATGTATGAACACTTGATTTTTGCAGAAATAATGCAATCTTCATTAGTCAACATTTGAAAGATTTTTTTGTTAGGGATATACCATACCACTAGAACAGCGTTTAACAAAATAACCAAAGTATTCAACAACAAATCTTTATTTCACAAAAACACAATAATCAAAATTAGAGAACAGCAATGACTGTAGCACAGAGAAAGATTACAACTACATTTTCTGAAGGTTACAACAGTCACCAGTCAGTAGGAAGTGTACAGGCATGTGCTTTGAATGACTTCAGCACATCTGCGGCCACAGGACATCACTAGTCTCTCACACTGCTCTGGTGTGATTTTGGTCCACTCTTCATGCAGTTTCTTCCACAGTTCGGTGACTGTAGTGGGTTTCTTGGCCATAAATTTATCACCAAGGATTTTCCAGAGATTTTCTATTGGGTTTAGATCAGGATTCTGAGCTGGCCATTTCATTGTTTCAATGTTTTCAGTTTCAAGGAACTGCTTTACCTGTTTTGCTGTGTGACAGGGGGCATTGTCACGCATGAAAATTGCTGGCTGATTGAGTGACAAATGCAAGGAAGGAACCACGTGTTGTTGAAGAAGGTTCTGATACACACTTGCATTCACTCTGCTGTATGAGAGGCCCAACTCCTGCTGCTGAAAACATTCCCCAACCCATGACATTTCCTCCTCCACCTTTCACTGACTTCTTTACACACTTGGGGTTCAGTCTTTCCCCAGCTTGTCGACGAACATAATGTTTCCTATCAGACCCAAATAAATGAAACCTGCTTTCATCACTAAAGTGAACTCTGGAACACTTTTCCTCTGTCCACACAACATGCTCCTCAGCAAAGGTTAATCTAGCCTTTTGATTCTTTCTGCTAATGAGAGGTTTGGTCACTGCAGAGTGGGATTTCAGTCCAAATGCTTGTAAACGTTGAACTGGTGAGCAATTCCAGCTGCAGTGTTGAACCGATTGCCCATGGAGATTCTCCGCATTATCCTGTCCTCTCTTGCATTTGTCTTTCGTGGACGACCAGCCTTCTTGGGGGACTTGAATGAGTTTGTGGTGTTGTAAAGATGCAGTATTCTAGAAATCACAGACTTGGAACGACCAACTTCTCTTGCTATGGCTGATAGGGTCACCCTTTTGGCCTTCATCTTGACAACCTGCTGACGGAGGGTTTCAGTCACTTTGGAACGGCTTTCCATCTCGCAAAGTCAGTGAAAACAGGAAAGTTATACTGCCAGTTAAATAGGGTTTGTCAGATAATTAAGGAAATTAGCACCACGTGCCAGATTAACACCAACAATTTGCAGGTGTCTGAGAGTGTTCTCTAATTTTGATCAGTGTTCTTTTTCAAATACCTCATTTACGTTTTTATACTGTGCATTAGAATATATGCAACTCATGAAATATGTTTAAAATACTGCTCTCTCCTGTTAGGATAAATTCACATAGGACTACATTGTGACCTTGACATTTAGGAAATTGTGTGTTGTTCTCTAATATTAAACTCCAGTGTATAAATCCGCACACAGACTGAGTAGTGACTGTAGAAAGAGACACAGATGTGAAATAAATGCGCACACATTTTTCCCATCCCAAAAAGAGAACATGTCCGGTAAAAAGAGGGCGTCTGGTCACCCTGCTTAACGAACCTCTTCGTCTGTCCTGATCATTTATATGATCATTAAATCAGGATTTCTACTGGAGCTTTCCAGCTGCTGGTCTTTTAACACAGGTTTAACTCAGTCTGATATTAAACTGGATATTTGCCATCTGCTGGTCACTTAACCACATTACATCAGCGCTGTATTTTCCCCTCACAGCGTTTATCATTTTTAACATTTTTAAATTATACTGATATTGAATTATTCAATCAATGATTTTACATGAATTTAAATGTATTAACAGTGGTGGCTTTTAACAGATGTTTTTAAATTAAAATTAATTAAATGTAATTAAATTAAATTAAATTAAATTGGTGATTTTTTCGTTGATTGTATCAGAAAAGTGCTGGACACCACCAGGGCGCCAGATAAATGATTAAATGCTGGCACTGAATATACAGTTATAAATAACACGTTAACCAGAAACAGAGATGCTACGACAAACATATGTCTGCCCTTACTGGAGTAACACCCGTGTAATTGGCGCTTTGTCGCCGTCTAGCGGCCAGAATCTGTAACTGACTGTATCAATCATAAAAGAAATGACGAGGCTCGTTTCGTTTGACCCAGTGACTCTGCTGCTGCTGGAGGAACAAGAATTACCAGAGACCCAAAATTGTCATTTATAAATGATTCATCATTTTTATACAGATAACAGCTCTCACTGTAACACAGAACAGAGGAAAACAACTCAACACACTTTTAATCAACAATTATAAGACTTCAGTGGTTTCAGTGGTTAAAAATGTTTGAATGTTTTTTCTGGTCTTTCAGGCAGGAATCATCTTTAATCTTTAATTACTAAAGCAGAAGAAATCCTTACATAAATTAATAAGAAAAAAAAATGTAACAGCACACACGTCCTGCCCTACAGGAAACAGATGTAGAGCAGAAACCGCTTCCATTCTGGCTGCTGAGTGCTGATTGACTGGTGAACTGAACTGCTTATTGGCTGGTCAGACTCACTGACGTCTTAAATGATGTCTTATAATTGATTAAAATGTGTGTTGAGTTGTTTTATGATGTATTGTGTGGAGAATGTGAGCAGTTATCTATATCAAAATCATTATTACTTTTGCACAAAAGCTCTGTATGGACCCATTCATTTTGGACTTGTGGTTGAGCGGCCTCTAGGGTCCGAACAAAACGGAAGGCATAATCAAGTGGTTCATCCATTTAGAATAATGTCTAATAGTATAGGTCATATAATGTCCTCAGTAGGGGGGTCTCTGATATTTCTCGTCACTACAAGTTCTCTTGGATTGTATTAGCTAGCATGCTACTGCGTAGCCAGCCGAGTTGACCCCCCCCCCCTTTCACAGTGTGTTTTATCTAGTGGTAGTTGTTTTTTTTTTATTGCTTTATTATTTTATTTGGATCCCAATTATCTGATGATCTTACACAAGGTTAGCTCGATAGCGGATAGCAAGTGCACGATAACTAGTGTAAAATTATTGCACATAAAAATGAGTAAAAATAAGACAGTGTCGTATTACAACCTCAAGTACCAATTATCCATTTAACTGGATATATAGGAAGTCAGGAGCACAACCATGAAACAAACACAATCAGATACAAGAACTTAAAGAGCGCAAATAAAATAAAATAAATTAATTAATTCAATAAATAAGTGAACACTACAAACTTCACAACAAAACCACCAAATTATAAATACATGTGAATTATACATTCCACAATGACCCAAAGCTTGTTACTCACTTCGATGTACGATGTTACAGTAAAGAAAAAAAGGAGTTACTACTTTTCATTTACTAATTGTTGTACATTGAAACAACTAATCTAAAGATAACACTGGTCTAAAATATTGGCACTCAATAAAACAATGAGATTAAGACTCTTATTTATAAAAGCATGTAAAGGGGAAGGAAAGAGCAGTGATTCATTTAAACTAGCAGGGGATTCGACTCCTGTAAGGGGAAACACACTACATTAATGCTCTGCAGCTTCCACCAAAACCCCCAGTCAATTACATACATTTACACACCTGTAACCAAAGGTTTAGTGCATCTGCCTTAGAGCTCTGCTCTCTGCTCACTAACCCAGACCCAGCCCTCAAAGCCTCACTAAAACTGCAGTCCAAGCTGCCGCACACTAGAACCAACAGACACCTGCTTTCACACAAGCTGAACAGCAGCAGATACTGTGACTCCATTACAGCATCAACTACTAAAACCAACACACAGCAAATACCTGCATCTGGCTTCAATGCTGCATACCGGACTCCCTGACCTGTACAGCAGTTCACTCCTCCACATCCTCCAAACCGTCCGAATGAAGAATTCCAAGCTGTGCTAAACTTTAAGGAGAGCTCTCCTCCTGCTACCTGCACATGTCCCTGGCAATGAACCAAATGATAATTGGAGCAAACAATTAGAAAGGTGTACTTGCTCTTCTCCTACTGTAATACCCTTAGTATGGGTCACACTAGCTTTACCTGTTAGTATCAGTTTTAAATGCCAGAGTAGCAACAACAGTATTACATCAGTTTAACATGCTAGTGTTTAACATTTGATTAATAAAGATACATTTATATTAAGATAAAAGCAAAACTTTATTCAGAGAAAAACATCTCAGTAATGATCAATAAATATCTTTCTATAAATTTTAATCTGGCATATAAGTATGACAGCTGTGTGAAGATGGGCAATTAATCATGTGGGGGGGGGGGGTAGGTAAAGGTGTCACGGCACCGGCCCGTCTGACCTACTTACACCTAGAGTCTTTATACAAGGAAGCTGTTACTGACATATAATAATCGCTACATGGCGCTTCTTCCACCTGTCATTCAGTTGGGTGTAGAGACTCTCGATATGTCAGGTAAGTATAGACTGTGCTTATAAAAATAATATTATAATTATGTTATATTACATAATGAAAATATATATTAGAATAATCCATTTATAATATAATACCAAAATAATATTTAAATAATTGTTTACTGTTGACTACAGAATATTGGTTCCTCAAAATACCACTTCCCTTCTACTACCATAAAGGTAACACTAACAAGTGATTGTCATTGTGGTTCATTTAGACTTTCATTTATTGTATTTATTAATTATTATTGTATTTGGTGTATTAGAATGTACTTCTTGTTTTCTTCAAAGAATTCATAATCCTGTGTGAATAATTCATAAGAGTATTTTATGGACAATCAATTCTTTAACAGGCTTATTTACTATTTAAGTGGTGAAAAATGCACACAGACACATCAGTGGAATGCACCTTGCACCAGCAGGTGTTACAATATAAGAGCTTCACAAAGACTATAAACCTTTGAGAAACTGCCCTTCTAGAAAAACACCAGCAAACCAGACCAGCATAAACCAGTTTAAACCATTTTAGATGAAGATGTAATCCTCAGTTTGGAAAAGTAGAGATTTTTTAACAGGTTTTGGGAGGCATCGTTGGCTGCTGATGATTAATAGCCTTTTATAAAAAGATGAATGAAGTTGACCTAGGCCCAAATATGTGATGTCCTCATACTTTATTAAAACTACTGTAATAAAAGAAGTGGGAATGTTACTTTTTACCTCTGGAAATAGATGAAAACAGACCACTTTACACAGTAAACCCCAAATCTCAGAATCTCTTTATTCTGCCAACTATTTTACAATTTTACTTGGTGAGAGCAACACAACTATGACATGTAACAAAAACAGACTGTTAACAAGTTTTATACTAAAAGAGAAAAATACACGAAACAATAAGTAGAATAAATAATAAGTTAAAAAGTAACAAAGAGCTGTAAAAAAATCTGTAATCAGAAATCTGTACTTGTACAGGTATGAATACTGTACATCAATATGTAGCCCGAGTAGACATCTATATACAAACTATTATGTACAGATATGATATAAATATCTACAGAAACTTAACATCTGTACTGCTGTGCAAATAATCATAGTGCAAATGGTAAGCATGTTATGTATCCATACTTTGTTGAAGTTAAATCCAGTTTGGTTCAGTGAAATTTAGAAGCTCAGTTCTAAGGAACTTTTCTTTAGAATAGGTTTATAGATTAGGGTGTGAACCCTAATGTAAAATTTACAGTTCTATTATTAAGCTTATATTTCACAATTGCACATTTCTGTGCCAAAGTTCATGACGGTACATCAGTTATGAGAGAAAAAAAAGTACATTTTAATAACAATAATAAGAAGAAAAAGAAGGAAAAGAAGAAGAAAAGTAGTTAAAATAGTAAAAAGGAGTTAAAAGTCATGTTTGCTGCTTTTCCTGATCTCAGTGTCTCGCCTCCTCCTTTTCCTCTTGGGTTGCTTAGGCAGTGGCTCTCTGCTTGTGTCCAGTTCAAAGTGAGGGGCGAAGCTTGTCCCAGTTGGTGAGCTGAAGACCTCTGCGATCTGGACCTCCATACTCCGAGCGGGACAGCGGCACTCCTCCCACAGGCGCTGCTTAATTTCATGGCCTAGCTGCAGCCTGTAGGGATAGAGATGTCCTGATGGAGTTCTGAGCAGAGGGTCCACCACAGAACCAAAAGTGAGGTCTCTCTACCAGTGGAGCTCATCACTGGGACTGAGTCAGGAGCAGTGGGTGGACTGACAACAGTCTGAATCAAGAAGCACAAAAAGAAGATTCAGATGGACAGAACCTTGTTGCCCGGATCCACCATTTCGGGGGGGACAATACATATATAGAAACTTTATGATCACCTATGTGTTACACAGAATCAGACCGATATAAAGCAAAAAAAACACAGTTGCAGAAGGACAGACCCTTGTTGGCCACATCTACCATCACGATGGGGTCCTGAAAACCTATAAGACAAAAAAAGGAAAGCCGACAAGTTTTGAAATGGAATGGTCACTAACCTTTCACACTTGCAGAAAGATAGATAGCGAGTCACACACACAGTTGCACATGGACAGACCCTTGTCCACCAGATCCACCATCAGAACCTGTAGGACAAAAAAAGAAAGTCAATACATGTATAGAAACTGAATGATCACCTACCTGTTAGACAGTTGCAGACAGATAGACAGTGAGCCATACACAGATGCAG
Organism: Salminus brasiliensis; assembly: GCF_030463535.1. Lineage (NCBI taxonomy): Eukaryota > Metazoa > Chordata > Actinopteri > Characiformes > Bryconidae > Salminus > Salminus brasiliensis. The sequence goes on along the minus strand of NC_132881.1, from coordinate 9,433,235 downwards.
ATGGACAGACTGTGGTGACTGGATGCATGGTCAGGGAGGGAGGGGCTCATGGGGTCATGAACCGGTAAGACAAAAAAAGAAAATACATGTATAGAAACTGAATGATCATCTACCTCTTACACACTTGCAGACAGATAGATAGCGAGCCACACACAGGTGACTTGAAGGAAAGATCCACCATCAAGAATGGGGGGAGCATTGGGTCCTGAAAGCATGTAAGACAACAAAAAGGCAATACATGTGTAAAAAACTGAACAATCACTTACCTGTCACAGAGTTGCAGAATGATGGACAGCGAATCACACAGTTGCAGATGAAAATATATTTGTTAGAAGGATACACCTTCAGGGAGAAGAAGAGGTTGATTGACTTGTTGAGAACCTGTAACACAAAAAAAGAAAGTCAATACATGTATAGAAACTGAATGATCATCCACCTGTTACACACTTCCACACGGATAGTCGCGAGTCACACACAGTTGCCGATGCACAGACCCTTGAAGGACAGATCCACCATCAGGAAGGGGGGAGCCATTGATCTTGAAAGCCTGTAAGACAACAAAAAGTCAATACATGTATAGAAACTGAATGATCACCTACCTGTTACACACTTGCAGACAGATAGATAGCGAGCCACACACACAGTTGCAATGGACAGACCCTTGTTGGCTGTATGCACCATCAGAATGGAGGGAGTCATTGGTCCTGAAAGCCTGTAAGACAACAAAAAGGCAATACATTTAATGGGGCCTTTGAGGGCTATGATTAAAGATACTGGAAATGCCAAACTCCACTGTAATCTTTCCTGGACACAAGAGGGTCTTTTAGCATTTGAGACAGTGAAAGAGGTTACAAGAAGCTCCAGCATTGGCGTTTCCAGATTACTCCAAGAATTTCTTACTGTATGTGTCTACTGGAGGTGAATATGCATGTGCAGTCCTCTGTCAAGCGACAGGTACAGGAACAAGTCCACAGCCTGTTTCTTATTATTCCACAGCTTATTCAGAAGTTGAGTTGGGACTGCCATTGTGTTATAGAGCTATGGTAGGATTTTATCTAGTAACAATTCTTACCCATCATAGCCTTAGAAACCTCCTGAACCATGGCAAATATACACTGACTATGCCAATGCTTAGAGATTATTATAGGCTTTTAGAGCAGAAAGATGTCACCATAGTAAGGTGTGCCATAGTGAATCCAGCTGAAACTTTGCCAACTCCAGAAGATGGTGAGCCACATGATTGTGTGCAAGAAGCTGAGAAATACTCAAGGCTTAGGTCAGATTTAAAAGCCCTCCCACTGGAGAAGGCAGACCTGGAATATTGGACTGATGGGTCCTGCTATAGGAGAGGAGACAAATTGTGTGCGGGTTATGCAGTAGTAAAAGCCCAAGGAGAAAACTTTGTGGTTGAGAAGGCTTCAGTCATACCACAGCCGGCTTCAGCACAACTTGCTGAACTTGTAGGGTTGACAGAAGCATGTTTATTGGCAGAAGGTAAGCGAGTGACTATCTACACTGATTCTGCCTATGCACATAGTGTGTGTCACCTGTTTGGGGCAGTATGGAAGAACCGAGGGTTTAAGAAAACAGATGGTTCCCCTATACAGCATCATGACCAAATAATGAAATTGTTACATGCCATGATGAAACCCAAAGAAATTGCTATTGCTAAATGTGCAGCACATAAAAGGGATATGTCAAGGGTCACACAGGGGAATAAAGCGGCTGATGAAGCTGCAAAGGCAGTTACAGGAGCAGACAAATGGGGTGAAGTCTTTTTGGTTACACATGAGGTAGACATGGAAGACAGAATAACAATTAAGGATGTGACCTTAATGCAGGAAGCAGTTCCTGAGGTAGATAAACAGTTGTGGCGAGATCGAGGAGCCACTCAAGACTCTACTGGCCTTTGGAGGAATCATGAGGGGCTGGTAGTAGCACCTACTGACCTGTTGGGTCTGATGATTCAAGAAGCGCATGGTTTAGCCCATGTGGCAAGGGGCGAGGTAAGGAGGAAGATTATTAAGGAGTATGGGTTTTGGGCACCATATTTGCTTGAGCAGATAGACTATTTCATTGGTAGATGCACAATTTGCTTGAAAAACAATGTTCGAAGGGGTGTAATGGTTCCACCTGGTCACATTCCAACTCCAAGGGGTCCTATGCGTGAGTTAGTAGTGGACTTTGTTGACATGATAAAACCAATAGGAGGGAAGAGATACATGTTAGTTGTAGTGGACCGCTTTTCAAGGTGGCCAGAGGCCTGTCCAACCAAACGGAAAGATGCACAGTTTGTTGCCAAGTTTCTGTGCAGAGAGGTCATAAGCAGGTGGGGACTTCCAGATCGGATATCCTCAGATAATAGGAAGGAGTTCGTGGATAAGACAGTGAAATTAATTTGGCAAAAATTGGGGATAAAACAGCGTCTTGGGGCAGTATATCATCCTCAAAGTCAGGGAATTTGTGAGAAAATGAATGGTGTTTTGAAAAAAGGCATTGTGAAAATCTGTCAGCACACAGGTTTGAATTGGGTTGATGCACTTCCATTGGCATTAATGGTGTGTCGCTCAAGTGAGCTGCGAGATTTGCATATGACGCCACATGAGTTGGCGACAGGCATATAAATGGTATATATTATACAATGGTATAACGAACGCTGTGAAGGTCCTTTTGAGGTTGTGCGTAGTACTGGAACTGCAGTCCAGGTTAAAGGGTCTCCAACGTGGTATCATTTGTCACATTGTGTTAAAGCACCTAGGGAAGAGGCAGCCCATTTGCTTGGAAGAGATGTGGAAGGCTCAAGGGAACCAGGACATACAGAAGGAGGAAGGCAGGAAGATCTCCAGGGTCAAATTCCAGAAGAGGAGATTGTCCATGATGTGGACAATGGTGATGACTCTGTGGGCATTGCTGATGATGCCGGAAATGACTCTGCAATTAATCAACAGGAAAGAAGGTTTGAGAACATTGAGGTTAGGGATGTCCCAGAAACAGCAGGAATCATTTCAGGGGAGTGTGAAGCACCAAAGGCTGCTGAGGGCACTGATTCCTCTATAGGGGAAGTCAGAGAGTCAAATAGACATCCAAGACCAGTTCGAAAAAGGGTCAAACCTAAACGTTACGAAGATTGAGGTAAATGTATCAGTGGGAAATTCCACTATTAACATTAAATATTACTAAAAGCATAAATGTGTCACATCCACCAGAATCAGCTGTTCAGGTGATTCCAGTAACAGTAACACCTGTGCAGTTGGTAATTACAGTCAGAGTTCAGCTTTGTACCAGTGCAAAAAGTGTGGAAACAGGAGTATGTAACTCGTAAGATGATAGTTAACAATAAAAACTCAAGCTTAACTGAGAGCTCCAGAGGAGATAAAAGGGGACCAGGAACAATTTCCTGTAATAACTATCTCAGGGGTAAAAACTGTGCCAAGGCAGGTTACAACTGTAGCTCCAGAAACAACTAAAAGTGTTAATGTTACAGGTCAGGTTACTACTGTAATCATAAATAATACAGAACCTGTAAAAACCACAATGATGACAAGAACGCCTGTAGGTGTCACTTTAGGGAATAGAACTAGTGAAAATACAACAAGCTTAACTGCAGTGAATGGTACAGGGATAACAACACCAGTAATGAAAGTAGCAAAAGTGACCCATCCATCTAATATGACATTAGTAACACTGCAAGATGAAGTAAATACAACTGAGAAATTGTTAGTAACCATAGAACGGGGTGAGAGCAATAATGATGAGAGTGTTGGAGATAGAGTGGGAGAGAGTGAAGTAAGTAGAGATGTAATGATGCATGAGCCTTCTATCAAGGTGACAAATGTATTACAGGATTTAGACTGGATTCCAGGAGATGCGATAGATCAGAATCGAGCACTGAAAAAGAGAGAGGCTAAGTGGAAGGCATATGGATTTGATTCATCTGTGTTGCAAATATCAGACCCTTGGGCAGCCAGGAACTTATGGTTTTAGCAGATAACACATTCTGTAAGAACAAGCAAACAAATTAGTGGTCCATGTGTGGTGAAAGTCCCGACACCAGGCACTTGGCCTTCTATTTTGGAAACAGTTCCTGAACCTTTAAGTACAGAATGTCAGTATTATGCATTATCATGGCTGTTCTACAAACAGCAAGCAGCATATGATATGTGGATGGCTACATCAGTGGGTTTGTTTAGACCTGGAGAGAAGTGTAGTTGGATGAGGCAATTACCATATGTAAACATAATTGATCAGCATGAACATGTACAGACAGCAGTCCCAGATTCAATGGAAGTAAAGGCAGTAAAGGCTAAAGGTTGTTTTTGTTCTAATAATACTCATGGTGGGTCTGGAACGTTTATGGGAATTTCAGATTGTGACAGCTATATGATACATTTGGATGATAAACATAAAAATAGGGATGGTTTGTTTGAAGTGATTTTCCGGCTACCACGTGGCCAGAATAAAATAGTGATGGTGCATCATGAAACATTGCCAGGTAATGTGACCCTAGAAAAAAGATCTTTGGTGGGTTTGTGATGATAAGACATATATATTGTTGCCATATGGGTGGACAGGATGTTGTTACTTGGCAACATTAAAATTGCCATATGAGGTGTACACCATTGAGAAAGGTGAAGCACCTGATGACACCCATACCAAGGTAATTCCTGGATATAGACAGAAAAGTGAAATGGCACAATTTCAAATTTAGAGGCCTATCACTGGAGGATAAGTATAGGAGAAAAATGGGGAATATGCTTATTTCCATGGTATGGTGTGACCTTCCTAGCAGACCATATTGATAACATCACTTACACCTTACAGGGTGAGACTATTAGAGGGTTTGAATATTTATCAAATACTCAGAAGAGTCACAGATTGACATTGTTGAAACATGATATGGCTCTTGATTACATTCTGGCTAAGCAAGGGGGGTTATGTGTAGCTCTGAATTTAACACGAGATGCTTGTTATACTTTAATTCCTGATAATTCTGATAATATGACTGATGTAATAGGGGCACTAAAAAAAGATAAGAGAGGCATTTGGCCCATCCCAAAGAGCAGGATGGTCTGTGAATGCATGGTTGCTGGAGAGATTAGGACCAATGGGAACATTGTTGGCTCAGTTGTTCGGTGCTGCGCTTTTGTCGCTATGTGTGATGTTCTTTTGTTGCACATTTATATTGACTTTTGCTAAGGCGATGATTTTAAGATGGGTTGGAGTTGTAATGCTGGGGGAACAAGTTCAACTGCCATTATTACCTAGGACAGATTCGGAAGAAGATGAGGGATTAGTGTTAGAAGGTGATTTGGTGGATAAATATCCATTCTGAGTATCTACTCTGATTATTACTTCCATTTAAAGTATCAGGTCTTTTTATCATAAGTTATAACACCTATGTTACATTATCATATGTTATGTAAAGGGGATTGTAGTATTTTGTAGGATGGCTGAAAAGGGTGGCTTAAAACATGATTTAATGAGCAGTAATAGTTTGACAGTATAATACTGTTGTTGTGTAATGTGCATTTCATGTTTTGAAGAAAAGATATTGGCTGTTGTGCGGTGGGGAGTACCACTGTGGGGTGACTGGTATTCTGAGATCCCGAGAGGCAGAAAAGGGGTCAGACGTTGATAGACATTACTAATCGGGAGATCTGAAGACCTTTTGAACAAGGACATTGTAAAGGCATCTATCCAGGAACACCAAGGAACACCAATGTTGATGAATTGCAATGTGCCACATTTAAACTTGTCATTTATTATTATCTGTATTCTAAATACACTACATGTACAAATAGTAGTTCTGATATGTATAACCTATTGTTATTATATTGTAAACAAGTTGTAAGATGATGTATTTTGTTGTGAGTAACAGTGTGTTGTGAGCACAGGGGTTTTGATCTTTTCTCGATACTAGGGACAGTAATGGTAGGCAGGGACAGGTGTATTGGAAGGTTCGATGGGTCGACCAGCCTGAAAGTACACATTATTTTTGGTTTAATGGGGTTCCACATGTATTTACTCACACTTGCAGGATTCCATATTCAATATCTATATTGGCAAGACATTCCTTCATTTTTACATTGGCCTGGAGTACAGTATGTGGTCGCCTGGGGCAGAGGGACCGTGAGAGAGTTTTTCCTGTCTTGGGTGACTAAGAGATATTAAAGGTGAGATAGCTGCCTGGCAGGTTTTCGCTCTCACACTCTGTGAAATTAGTGCTAAAGAAGGCACTCATAGAAGGAATAGCTCTTTAGAAGCACATGTAACCATGTGTGCCATGCTCTTTTATTTTATTGAGCTGTTGATTAGGCTCAAAGGGGGGCAAATGTAGTGTATTTATTGGCTATACAGATGTCCTTAGGCCTGAAGGAATGGTATGGAGTTGAGGAATGATATGGTAAGCCACACGGGGTAGATGTGGAAAAGAAAGGGAGTCCTGTTTCCTGACCAAATGTGAAACCTATACATGAATCAACGAACAAAACATGCTGTTTAGATTTGGACATCCCTTTGGGTGTACATGACATAGATTTAAACGTGGTCCAGATGTGTCTGTGGACCACGTATGTAATGGTGGGGGCTGATGAGTGTTCCTTATGGATGAAATGCAAACATTCTGCATATGGGAACAATCCAACAGAATATGACATGTAGTAGGGTATAAAAACTCAAGGTATTCCTATGTCGAGGAGAGAGATTGAGGGGCACTCAAAATAGGCAGACTCTCTTCACACAGTACTTTTGATTGGAATAAAATATTTCATTGTTAAAACTAAAGATGGTGGTTACAGACTCTCCTTTTTAAATAATCTCCAGAGGAAGACGAACAGAGACGAAAAAGGCAATACACGTATAGAAACTGAACGATTACCTGTTACAGAGTTGCAGAATGATGGACAGCGAACCACACACAGTTGCAGATGAAAATATATTTGTTAGAAGGATACACCTTCAGGGAGAAGAAAAGGTTGATGGACTTCTTGAGAACCTGTAACACAAAAAAGAAAGACAATACATGTATAGAAACTGAATGATCACCTACCTGTTACACACTTGCAGACAGATTGATAGCGAGCCACACACACAGTGACAATGGAAAGACCCTTGGTTCATGCAGTCCGAAAAACCTGTAAGACAAAAAAAGGTCAAAACATGTATATAAATTGAATGATCACTTACCTGTTACACACTTGCAGACAGATAGTAGCGAGTCACACACAGTTGCAGATGCACAGACCCTTGGTTCATGGGGTCCGAAAAACCTGTAAGACAAAAAAAGAGGGTCAATACATGTATAGAAACTAAATGATCACCTACCTGTTACACACTTGCAGACAGATTGATAGCGAGCCACACACACAGTGGCAATGGAAAGATCCTTGTTGGCTGTATACACTATCAGGAAGGGGGAGCATTTGGTCCTGAAAGCCTGTAAGACAACAAAAAGGCAATACATGTATACAAACTGAATGATCACCTACCTGTTACACACTTGCAAACAGATAGTAGTGAGACACACACAGTTGCAGATGCACAGACCCTTGGTTCATGAGGTCCGAAAAACCTGTGAGACAAAAAAAAGAAAGTCAATACATGTATAGAAACTGAATGATCACCTACCTGTTACACACTTGCAGACAGATTGATAGCGAGCCACACACACAGTGGCAATGGAAAGACCCATGTTGGCTGTATGCACTATCAGTAAGGGGGGAGCCCTTGGTCCTGAAAGCGTGTAAGACAACAAAAAGGCAATACATGTATAGAAACTGAAGGATCACCTACCTGTTACACACTTGCAGACAGATAGTAGCGAGTCACACACAGTTGCAGATGCACAGACCCTTGGTTCACGTGGTCCGAAAGACCTTTAAGACAAAAAAAGAAAGTCAATACATGTATAGAAACTGAATGATCACCTACCTGTTACACACTTGCAAACAGATGGTAGCGAGTCACGAACAGTTGCACTTGCACAGACCCTTGGTTCATGCGGTCCGAAAAACCTTGAAGACAAAAAAAGAAAGTCAATACATGTGTAGAAACTGAATGATCACCTACCTGTTACACACTTGCAGAAAGATTGATAGCGAGCCACACACACAATGGCAATGGAAAGACCCTTGGTTCATGCGGTCCGAAAAACCTGTAAGACAAAAAAAAAAGAAAGTCGATACACGTATAGAAACTGAATGATCACTTACCTGTTATACACTTGCAGACAGATAGTAGCAAGTCACACACAGTTGCAGATGCACAGACCCTTGGTTAATGCGGTCCGAAAGACCGTTAAGACAAAAAAAGAAAGTCGATACACGTATAGAAACTGAATGACCACCTACCTGTTACACACTTGCAGACAGAGAGTAGCGAGTCACACACAGTTGCAGATGCACAGAACTTTGGTTTATGCGGTCCGAAAAACCTGTAAGACAAAAAAAGAAAGTCGATACATGTATAGAAACTGAATGATCACCGACCTGTTACACACTTGCAGACAGATTGATAGCGAGCCACACACACAGTGGCAATGGAAAGACCCTTGGTTCATGCGGTCTGAAAAACCTGTAAGACAAAAAATGAAAGTCAATAGATGTATAGAAACTGAATGATCACCTACCTGTTACACACTTGCAGACAGATAATAGCGAGTCACACACAGTTTCAGATGCACAGACCCTTGGTTCATGCGGTCCGAAAAACCTGCAAGACAAAAAATTGAGGTCAATACATGTAAAGAAACTGAATGATCACCTACCTGTTACACACTTGCAGACAGATAGTATGCGAGTCACACACAGTTGCAGATGCACAGACCCTTGGTTTATGTGGTCCGAAAAACCTGTAAGACAAAAAAAAGAAAGTCAATACAAGTATAGAAACTGAATGATGACCTACCTGTTACACACTTGCAGACAGATAGTAGCGAGTCACACACAGTTGCAGATGCACAGACCCTTGGTTCATGAGGTCCGAAAGACCTTTAAGACAAAAAAGGAAAGTCAATACATGTATAGAAACTAAATGATCACCTACCTGTTACACACTTGCAGACAAATTGATAGCGAGCCACACACACAGTGGCAATGGAAAGACCCTTGGTTCATGTGGTCCGAAAAACCTGTAAGACAAAAAAAGGTTAATACATCTATAGAAACTGAATGATCACCTACCTGTAACACACATGCAAACAGATAGTAGCGAGTCACAAACAGTTGCAGATGCACAGACCCTTGGTTAATGAGGTCCGAAAAACCTGTAAGACAAAAAAAGAAAGTCAATACATGAATAGAAACTGAATGATCACCTACCTGTTACACACTTGCAGACAGATAGTAGCGAGTCACACACACAGTGGCAATGGAAAGACCCTTGGTTCATGCGGTCCGAAAAACCTGCAAGACAAAAAAATGAGGTCAATACATGTATAGAAACTGAATGATCACTTACCTGTTACACACTTGCAGACAGATAGTAGCAACTCACTCATAGTGGCAATGGAAAGACCCTTGGTTCATGCGGTCCGAAAAACCTGTAAGACAAAAAAAGAAAGTCAATACATGTATAGAAACTGAATGATCACTTACCTGTTACACACTTGTAGACAGATAGCAGCGAATCACACACAGTTGCAAATGCACAGACCCTTGGTTCATGCGGTCCGAAAAACCTGTAAGACAAAAAAAGAAAGTCAATACATGTATAGAAACTGAATGATCACCTACCTGTTACACACTTGCAGACAGATAGCGAGTCACACACAGTTGCAGACGCACAGACCCTTGGTTCATGTGGTCCGAAAAACCTGTAAGACAAAAAAAGAAAGTCAATACATGTATAGAAACAGAATGATCACCTACCTGTTACACACTTGCAGAAACATTGATAGCGAGCCACACACACAATGGCAATGGAAAGACCCTTGGTTCATGCGGTCCGAAAAACCTGTATGACAAAAAAAGGTCAATACATGTATAGAAACTGAATGATCACCTACCTGTTACACACTTGCAAACAGATAGTAGCGAGTCAAAAACAGTTGCAGATGCACAGACCCTTGGTTCATGTGGTGCGAAAAACCTGTTAGATCTAAAAAGAAAGTCAATACATGTATAGAAACTGAATGATCACCTACCTGTTACACACTTGCAGACAGATAGGAGCGAGTCACACACAGTTGCAGATGCACAGACTCTTGGTTCATGAGGTCCGAAAAACCTGTAAGACAAAAAAAGAAAGTCAATACATGTATAGAAACTGAATGATCACCATCCTGTTACACACTTGCAGACAGATTGATAGCGAGCCACACACACAGTGGCAACGGAAAGACCCTTGGTTCATGCGGTCCGAAAAACCTGTAAGACAAAAAAAGAAGGTCAATACATGTATAGAAACTGAATGATCACCTACCTGTTACACACTTGCAGACAGATTGATAGCGAGCCACACACACAGTGGCAATGGAAAGACCCATGTTGGCTGTATGCACTATCAGTAAGGGGGGAGCCCTTGGTCCTGAAAGCGTGTAAGACAACAAAAAGGCAATACATGTATAGAAACTGAAGGATCACCTACCTGTTACACACTTGCAGACAGATAGTAGCGAGTCACACACAGTTGCAGATGCACAGACCCTTGGTTCATGTGGTCCGAAAGACCTTTAAGGCAAAAAAAGAAAGTCAATACATGTATAAAAACTGAATGACCACCTACCTGTTACACACTTGCAGACAGATAGTAGCGAGTCACACACAGTTGCAGATGCACAGACCCTTGGTTCATGTGGTCCGAAAGACCTTTAAGGCAAAAAAAGAAAGTCAATACATGTATAAAAACTGAATGACCACCTACCTGTTACACACTTGCAGACAGATAGCGAGTCACACACAGTTGCAGATGCACAGAACTTTGGTTTATGCGGTCCGAAAAACCTGTAAGACAAATAAAGAAAGTCAATACATGTATAGAAACTGAATGATCACCGACCTGTTACACACTTGCAGAAACATTGATAGCGAGCCACACACACAGTGGCAATGGAAAGACCCTTGGTTCATGCGGTCCGAAAAACCTGTAAGACAAAAAAAGAAAGTCAATACATGTATAGAAACTGAATGATCACCAACCTGTTACACACTTGCAGACACAGAGTAGCGAGTCACACACAGTTTCAGATGCACAGACCCATGGTTCATGTGGCCCGAAAGACCTTTAGGACAAAAAAAGAAAGTCAATACATGTATAGAAACTGAATGATCACCTACCTGTTACACACTTGCAGACACATTGATAGCGAGCCACACACACAGTGGCAATGGAAAGACCCATGTTGGCTGTATGCACTATCAGTAAGGGGGGAGCCCTTGGTCCTGAAAGCGTGTAAGACAACAAAAAGGCAATACATGTATAGAAACTGAAGGATCACCTACCTGTTACACACTTGCAGACAGATAGTAGCGAGTCACACACAGTTGCAGATGCACAGACCCTTGGTTCATGTGGTCCGAAAGACCTTTAAGACAAAAAAAGAAAGTCAATACATGTATAGAAACTGAATGATCACCTACCTGTTACACACTTGCAAACAGATGGTAGCAAGTCACACACAGTTGCAGATGCACAGACCCTTGGTTCATGTGGTCCGAAAGACCGTTAAGACAAAAAAAGAAAGTCGATACACGTATAGAAACTGAATGACCACCTACCTGTTACACACTTGCAGACAGAGAGTAGCGAGTCACACACAGTTGCAGATGCACAGAACTTTGGTTTATGCGGTCCGAAAAACCTGTAAGACAAAAAAAGAAAGTCAATACATGTATAGAAACTGAATGATCACCGACCTGTTACACACTTGCAGACAGATTGATAGCGAGCCACACACACAGTGGCAATGGAAAGACCCTTGGTTCATGCGGTCTGAAAAACCTGTAAGACAAAAAAAGAAAGTCAATAGATGTATAGAAACTGAATGATCACTTACCTGTTACACACTTGCAGACAGATAATAGCGAGTCACACACAGTTTCAGATGCACAGACCCTTGGTTCATGTGGTCCGAAAGACCTTTAAGACAAAAAATGAAATTCAATAGATGTATAGAAACTGAATGATCACCTACCTGTTACACACTTGCAGACAGATAATAGCGAGTCACACACAGTTTCAGATGCACAAACCCTTGGTTCATGCGGTCCGAAAAACCTGCAAGACAAAAAATTGAGGTCAATACATGTAAAGAAACTGAATGATCACCTACCTGTTACACACTTGCAGACAGATAGTATGCGAGTCACACACAGTTGCAGATGCACAGACCCTTGGTTTATGTGGTCCGAAAAACCTGTAAGACAAAAAAAAGAAAGTCAATACAAGTATAGAAACTGAATGATGACCTACCTGTTACACACTTGCAGACAGATAGTAGCGAGTCACACACAGTTGCAGATGCACAGACCCTTGGTTCATGAGGTCCGAAAGACCTTTAAGACAAAAAAGGAAAGTCAATACATGTATAGAAACTAAATGATCACCTACCTGTTACACACTTGCAGACAAATTGATAGCGAGCCACACACACAGTGGCAATGGAAAGACCCTTGGTTCATGTGGTCCGAAAAACCTGTAAGACAAAAAAAGGTTAATACATCTATAGAAACTGAATGATCACCTACCTGTAACACACATGCAAACAGATAGTAGCGAGTCACAAACAGTTGCAGATGCACAGACCCTTGGTTAATGAGGTCCGAAAAACCTGTAAGACAAAAAAAGAAAGTCAATACATGAATAGAAACTGAATGATCACCTACCTGTTACACACTTGCAGACAGATAGTAGCGAGTCACACACACAGTGGCAATGGAAAGACCCTTGGTTCATGCGGTCCGAAAAACCTGCAAGACAAAAAAATGAGGTCAATACATGTATAGAAACTGAATGATCACTTACCTGTTACACACTTGCAGACAGATAGTAGCAACTCACTCACAGTGGCAATGGAAAGACCCTTGGTTCATGCGGTCCGAAAAACCTGTAAGACAAAAAAAGAAAGTCAATACATGTATAGAAACTGAATGATCACTTACCTGTTACACACTTGTAGACAGATAGCAGCGAGTCACACACAGTTGCAGATGCACAGACCCTTGGTTCATGCGGTCCGAAAAACCTGTAAGACAAAAAAAGAAAGTCAATACATGTATAGAAACTGAATGATCACCTACCTGTTACACACTTGCAGACAGATAGCGAGTCACACACAGTTGCAGACGCACAGACCCTTTGTTCATGTGGTCCGAAAAACCTGTAAGACAAAAAAAGAAAGTCAATACATGTATAGAAACAGAATGATCACCTACCTGTTACACACTTGCAGAAACATTGATAGCGAGCCACACACACAATGGCAATGGAAAGACCCTTGGTTCATGCGGTCCGAAAAACCTGTATGACAAAAAAAGGTCAATACATGTATAGAAACTGAATGATCACCTACCTGTTACACACTTGCAAACAGATAGTAGCGAGTCAAAAACAGTTGCAGATGCACAGACCCTTGGTTCATGAGGTGCGAAAAACCTGTTAGATCTAAAAAGAAAGTCAATACGTGTATAGAAACTGAATGATCACCTACCTGTTACACACTTGCAGAGAGATAGTAGCGAGTCACACACAGTTGCAGATGCACAGACTCTTGGTTCATGAGGTCCGAAAAACCTGTAAGACAAAAAAAGAAAGTCAATACATGTATAGAAACTGAATGATCACCATCCTGTTACACACTTGCAGACAGATTGATAGCGAACCACACACACAGTGGCAACGGAAAGACCCTTGGTTCATGCGGTCCGAAAAACCTGTAAGACAAAAAAAGAAGGTCAATACATGTATAGAAACTGAATGATCACCTACCTGTTACACACTTGCAGACAGATTGATAGCGAGCCACACACACAGTGGCAATGGAAAGACCCATGTTGGCTGTATGCACTATCAGTAAGGGGGGAGCCCTTGGTCCTGAAAGCGTGTAAGACAACAAAAAGGCAATACATGTATAGAAATTGAAGGATCACCTACCTGTTACACACTTGCAGACAGATAGTAGCGAGTCACACACAGTTGCAGATGCACAGAACCTTGGTTCATGTGGTCCGAAAGACCGTTAAGACAAAAAAAGAAAGTCGATACACGTATAGAAACTCAATGACCACCTACCTGTTACACACTTGCAGACAGAGAGTAGCGAGTCACACACAGTTGCAGATGCACAGAACTTTGGTTTATGCGGTCCGAAAAACCTGTAAGACAAATAAAGAAAGTCAATACATGTATAGAAACTGAATGATCACCGACCTGTTACACACTTGCAGATAGATTGATAGCGAGCCACACACACAGTGGCAATGGAAAGACCCTTGGTTCATGCGGTCCGAAAAACCTGTAAGACAAAAAAAGAAAGTCAATACATGTATAGAAACTGAATGATCACTTACCTGTTACACACTTGCAGACAGATAGTAGCGAGACAGACAAAGTTGCAGATGCACAGACCCTTGGTTCATGTGGTCCGAAAGACCTTTAAGACAAAAAATGAAAGTCAATAGATGTATAGAAACTGAATGATCACCAACCTGTTACACACTTGCAGACAGATAATAGCGAGTCACACACAGTTTCAGATGCACAGACCCTTGGTTCATGCGGTCCGAAAAACCTGCAAGACAAAAAAATGAGGTCAATACATGTATAGAAACTGAATGATCACCTACCTGTTACACACTTGCAGACAGATAGTAGCGAGTCACACACAGTTGCAGATGCACAGACCGTTGCTTTATGTGGTCCGAAAAACCTGTAAGACAAAAAAAAGAAAGTCAATACAAGTATAGAAAATGAATGATGACCTACCTGTTACACACTTGCAGACAGATAGTAGCGAGTCACACACAGTTGCAGATGCAAAGACCCTTGGTTTATGTGGTCCGAAAAACCTGTAAGACAAAAAAAAGAAAGTCAATACATGTATAGAAACTGAATGATCACCTTACTGTTACACACTTGCAGACAGATAGTAGCGAGCCACACACAGTGGCAATGGAAAGACCCTTGGTTCATGCGGTCCGAAAAACCTGTAAGACAAAAAAATGAGGTCAATACATGTATAGAAACTGAATGATCACTTACCTGTTACACACTTGCAGACAGATAGTAGCGACTCAGACACAGTTGCTTATGGACAGACCCTTGTTTCATTTGGTCCGAAAGACCTTTAAGACAAAAAACGAAAGTCAATACATGTATAAAAACTGAATGATCACTTACCTGTCACACACTTGCAGACAGAGAGTAGCGAGTCACACACAGTTGCAGATATACAGACCCTTGGTTCATGCGGTCCGAAAAACCTGCAAGACAAAAAAAGAAAGTCAATACATGTATAGAAACTGAATGATCACCTACCTGTTACACACTTGCAGACAGATAGTAGCAACTCACACTCAGTGGCAATGGAAAGACCCTTGGTTCATGCGGTCCGAAAAAACTTGTAAGACAAAAAAAGAAAGTCAATACATGTATAGAAACTGAATGATCACCTACCTGTTACACACTTGCAGACAGATAGTAGCAACTCACACACAGTGGCAATGGAAAGACCCTTGGTTCATGCAGTCCGAAAAACCTGTAAGACAAAAAAAGAAGGTCAATACATGTATAGAAACTGATTGATCACCTATCTGTTACACACTTGCAGACAGATTGATAGCGAGCAACACACACAGTGGCAATGGAAAGACCCTTAGTTCATGCGGTCCGAAAGACCTTTAAGACAAAAACAGAAAGTCAATACATGTATAGAAACTAAATGATCACCTACCTGTTACACACTTGCAGACAAATTGATAGCGAGGCACACACACCGTGGCAATGGACAGACCCTTGGTTCATGTGGTCCGAAAAACCTTTAAGACAAAAAAAGAAAGTCAATACATGTATAGAAACTGAATGATCACCAACCTGTTACACACTTGCAGACACAGAGTAGCGAGTCACACACAGTTTCAGATGCACAGACCCTTGGTTCATGTGGCCCGAAAAAACCTGTAAGACAAAAAACGAAAGTCAATACATGTATAGAAACTGAATGATCACTTATCTGTTACACACTTGCAGGCAGATAGTAGCGAGATGCAGATGCACAGACCCTTGGTTCATGAGGTCCGAAAGACCTTTAAAACAAAAAAAGAAAGTCAATACATGTATAGAAACTAAATGATCACCTACCTGTTACACACTTGCAGACAAATTGATAGCGAGGCACACACACCGTGGCAATGGACAGACCCTTGGTTCATGTGGTCCGAAAAACCTGTAAGACAAAAAAAGAAAGTCAATACATGTATAGAAACTGAATGATCACCTACCTGTTACACACTTGACGACAGATAGTAGCGAGTCACACACACAGTGGCAATGGAAAGACCCTTGGTTCATGCGGTCCGAAAAACCTGTAAGACAAAAAAGGTCAATACATGTATAGAAACTGAATGATCACCTACCTGTAACACACTTGCAAACAGATAGTAGCGAGTCACAAACAGTTGCAGATGCAGAGACCCTTGGTTTATGTGGTCCGAAAAACCTGTAAGACAAAAAAGGTCAATACATGTATAGAAACTGAATGATCACCTACCTGTAACACACTTGCAAACAGATAGTAGCGAGTCACAAACAGTTGCAGATGCACAGACCCTTGGTTTATGTGGTCCGAAAAACCTGTAAGACAAAAAAAGAAAGTCAATACATGTATAGAAAGTGAATGATCACTTACCTGTTACACACTTGCAGACAGACAGTAGCGAGACACAAACAGTTGCAGATGCACAGACCCTTGGTACATGCAGTCCGAAAAACCTGTAAGACAAAAAAATTAAGTCAATACATGTATAGAAACTGAATGATCCCTTACCTTTCACACACTTACCTTACCTGTTACCACACTTACCTGAGCCACACACAGTTGCAATGGACAGACTATTGTTGGCTGTATACACCATCAGAAAGGGGGGAGCCATTGGTCCAGAAAGCGTGTAAGACAAAAAAAAAAGGCAATACATGTATAGAAACTGAATGATCACCTACCTGTTACACACTTGCAGACAGATAGCGAGTCACACACAGTTGCAGATGCACAGACCCTTGGTTCATGCGGTCCGAAAAACCTGTAAGACAAAAAAAGAAAGTCAATACATGTATAGAAACTGAATGATCACCTACCTGTTACACACTTGCAGACAGATAGTAGCAACTCACTCACAGTGGCAATGGAAAGACCCTTGGTTCATGCGGTCCGAAAAACCTGTAAGACAAAAAAAGAAAGTCAAAACATGTATAGAAACTGAATGATCACTTCCCTGTTACACACTTGCAGACAGATAGTAGCGAGTCAGACACAGTTGCAGATGCACAGACCCTTGGTTCATGTGGTCCAAAAGACCTGTAAGACAAAAAAAGAAGGTCAACACATGTATAGAAACTGAATAATCACCTACCTGTTACACACTTGCAGACAGATAGCGAGTCACACACAGTTGCAGATGCACAGACCCTTGGTTCATGTGGTCCGAAAAACCTATAAGACAAAAAAAGAAAGTCAATACATGTATAGAAACGGAATGATCACTTACCTGTTACACACTTGCAGACAGATAGTAGCGACTCACACACAGTTGCAGATGCACAGACCCTTGGTTAATGCGGTCCGAAAAACCTGTAAGACAAAAAAAGAAAGTCAATACATGTATAGAAACTGAATGATCACCTACCTGTTACACACTTGCAGACAGATAGTAGCAACTCACTCACAGTGGCAATGGAAAGACCCTTGGTTCATGCGGTCCGAAAAACCTGCAAGACAAAAAAAGAAAGTCAATACATGTATAGAAACTGAATGATCACCTACCTGTTACACACTTGCAGACAGATAGTAGCAACTCACTCACAGTGGCAATGGAAAGACCCTTGGTTCATGCGGTCCGAAAAACCTGCAAGACAAAAAAAGAAAGTCAATACATGTATAGAAACTGAATGATCACTTACCTGTTACACACTTGCAGACAGATAGTAGCGAGTCACACACAGTTGCAGATGCACAGATCCTTGGTTCATGTGGTCCAAAAGACCTTTAAGACAAAAAAAGAAAGTCAATACATGTATAGCAACGGAATGATCACCTACCTGTTACACACTTGCAGACAGATTGATAGCGAGCCGCACACACAGTGGCAATGGAAAGACCCTTGGTTCATGTGGTCCAAAAAACCTGTAAGACAAAAAAAGAAAGTCAATACATGTATAGAATCTGAATGATCACCTACCTGTTACACACTTGCAGACAGAAAGCGAGTCACACACAGTTGCAGATATACAGACCCTTGGTTCATGCGGTCCGAAAAACCTGCAAGACAAAAAAAGAAAGTCAATACATGTATAGAAACTGAATGATCACCTACCTGTTACACACTTGCAGACAGATAGTAGCAACTCACACACAGTGGCAATGGAAAGACTCTTGGTTCATGCAGTCCGAAAAACCTGTAAGACAAAAAAAGAAGGTTAATACATGTATAGAAACTAATTGATCACCTATCTGTTACACACGTGCAGACAGATTGATAGCGAGCCACACACACAGTGGCAATGGAAAGACTCTTAGTTCATGCGGTCCGAAAGACCATTAAGACAAAAAAAGAAAGTCAATACATGTATAGAAAAGGAATGATCACTTACCTGTTACACACTTGCAGACAGATAGTAGCGAGTCACACACAGTTGCAGATGCACAGACCCTTGGTTCATGTGGTCCGAAAGACCTTTAAGACAAAAAAAGAAAGTCAATACATGTATAGAAACTGAATGATCACTTATCTGTTACACACTTGCAGGCAGATAGTAGCGAGATGCAGATGCACAGACCCTTGGTTCATGAGGTCCGAAAGACCTTTAAGACAAAAAAAGAAAGTCAATACATGTATAGAAACTAAATGATCACCTACCTGTTACACACTTGCAGACAAATTGATAGCGAGCCACACACACAGTGGCAATGGAAGGACCCTTGGTTCATGTGGTCCGAAAAACCTGTAAGACAAAAAAAGAAAGTCAATAGATGTATAGAAACTGAATGATCACCAACCTGTTACACACTTGCAGACACAGAGTAGCGAGTCACACACAGTTTCAGATGCACAGACCCTTGGTTCATGTGGCCCGAAAGACCTTTAAGACAAAAAAAGAAAGTCGATACACTTATAGAAACTGAATGACCACCTACCTGTTACACACTTGCAGACAGAGAGTAGCGAGTCACACACAGTTGCAGATGCACAGAACTTTGGTTTATGCGGTCCGAAAAACCTGTAAGACAAAAAAAGAAAGTGAATACATGTATAGAAACTGAATGATCACCGACCTGTTACACACTTGCAGACAGATTGATAGCAAGCCACACACACAGTGGCAATGGAAGGACCCTTGGTTCATGTGGTCCGAAAAACCTGTAAGACAAAAAAAGAAAGTCAATAGATGTATAGAAACTGAATGATCACCAACCTGTTACACACTTGCAGACAGATAGCGAGTCACAAACAGTTGCAGATTCACAGACCCTTGGTTCATGCGGTCCGAAAAACCTGCAAGACAAAAAAAATGAGGTCAATACATGTATAGAAACTGAATGATCACTTACCTGTTACACACTTGCAGACAGATAGTAGCGAGACACACACAGTTGCAGATGCACAGACCCTTGGTTCATGCGGTCCGAAAAACCAGTAAGACAAAAAAAGAAAGTCAATACATGTATAGAAACTAATTGATCACCTACCTCTTACACACTTGCAGAAAGATTGATAGCGAGCCACACACACAGTGGCAATGGGAAGACCCTTGGTTCATGTGGTCCGAAAAACCTGCAAGACAAAAAAAGGTCAATACATGTATAGAAACTGAATGATCACCTACCTGTAACACACATGCAAACAGATAGTAGCGAGTCACAAACAGTTGCAGATGCACAGACCCTTGGTTTATGTGGTCCGAAAAACCAGTAAGACAAAAAAAGAAAGTCAATACATGTATAGAAACTAATTGATCACCTACCTGTTACACACTTGCAGAAAGATTGATAGCGAGCCACACACACAATGGCAATGGAAAGACCCTTGGTTCATGCGGTCCGAAAAACCTGCAAGACAAAAAAAGGTCAATACATGTATAGAAACTGAATGATCACCTACCTGTAACACACATGCAAACAGATAGTAGCGAGTCACAAACAGTTGCAGATGCACAGACCCTTGGTTTATGTGGTCCAAAAAACCTTTAAGACAAAAAAAGAAAGTCAATACATGTATCGAAACTGAATGATCACCTACCTGTTACACACTTGCAGACAGATAGTAGCGAGTCACACACACAGTGGCAATGGAAAGACCCTTGGTTCATGCGGTCCGAAAAACCTGCAAGACAAAAAAATGAGGTCAATATATGTATAGAAACTGAATGATCACTTACCTGTTACACACTTGCAGACAGATAGCGAGTCACACACAGTTGCAGACGCACAGACCCTTGGTTCATGTGGTCCGAAAAACCTGTAAGACAAAAAAAGAAAGTCAATACATGTATAGAAAGTGAATGATCACTTACCTGTTACACACTTGCAGACAGATAGTAGCGAGTTAGACACAGTTGCAGATGCACAGACCCTTGGTTCATGCGGTCCGAAAAACCTGTAAGACAAAAAAAGAAAGTCAATACATGTATAGAAACTGAATGATCACCTACCTGTAACACACTTGCAAACAGATAGTAGCGAGTCACAAACAGTTGCAGATGCACAGACCCTTGGTTTATGTGGTCCGAAAGACCTTTAAGACAAAAAAAGAAAGTCGATACACGTATAGAAACTGAATGACCACTGACCTGTTACACACTTGCAGACAGATTGATAGCGAGCCACACACACAGTGGCAATGGAAGGACCCTTGGTTCATGTGGTCCGAAAAACCTGTAAGACAAAAAAAGAAAGTCAATAGATGTATAGAAACTGAATGATCACCTACCTGTAACACACTTGCAAACAGATAGTAGCGAGTCACAAACAGTTGCAGATGCACAGACCCTTGGTTTATGTGGTCCGAAAAACCTGTAAGACAAAAAAAGAAAGTCAATACATGTATAGAAAGTGAATGATCACTTACCTGTTACACACTTGCAGACAGATAGTAGCGAGTCAGACACAGTTGCAGATGCACAGACCCTTGGTTCATGCAGTCCGAAAAACCTGTAAGACAAAAAAAGAAAGTCAATACATGTATAGAAAGTGAATGATCACTTACCTGTTACACACTTGCAGACAGACAGTAGCGAGACACAAACAGTTGCAGATGCACAGACCCTTGGTACATGCAGTCCGAAAAACCTGTAAGACAAAAAAATTAAGTCAATACATGTATAGAAACTGAATGATCCCTTACCTTTCACACACTTACCTTACCTGTTACCACACTTACCTGAGCCACACACAGTTGCAATGGACAGACTATTGTTGGCTGTATACACAATCAGAAAGGGGGGAGCCATTGGTCCAGAAAGCGTGTAAGACAAAAAAAAAGGCAATACATGTATAGAAACTGAATGATCACCTACCTGTTACACACTTGCAGACAGATAGCGAGTCACACACAGTTGCAGATGCACAGACCCTTGGTTCATGCGGTCCGAAAAACCTGTAAGACAAAAAAAGAAAGTCAATACATGTATAGAAACTGAATGATCACCTACCTGTTACACACTTGCAGACAGATAGTAGCAACTCACTCACAGTGGCAATGGAAAGACCCTTGGTTCATGCGGTCCGAAAAACCTGTAAGACAAAAAAAGAAAGTCAAAACATGTATAGAAACTGAATGATCACTTCCCTGTTACACACTTGCAGACAGATAGTAGCAAGTCAGACACAGTTGCAGATGCACAGACCCTTGGTTCATGTGGTCCAAAAGACCTGTAAGACAAAAAAAGAAGGTCAACACATGTATAGAAACTGAATGATCACCTACCTGTTACACACTTGCAGACAGATAGCGAGTCACACACAGTTGCAGATGCACAGACCCTTGGTTCATGTGGTCCGAAAAACCTATAAGACAAAAAAAGAAGGTCAATACATGTATAGAAACTGAATGATCACCTACCTGTTACACACTTGCAGACAGATAGTAGCAAGTCAGACACAGTTGCAGATGCACAGACCCTTGGTTCATGTGGTCCGAAAGACCTTTAAGACAAAAAAAGAAAGTCAATACATGTATAGAAACTGAATGATCACCTACCTGTTACACACTTGCAGACAGATAGTAGCAACTCACTCACAGTGGCAATGGAAAGACCCTTGGTTCATGCGGTCCGAAAAACCTGCAAGAAAAAAAAAGAAAGTCAATACATGTATAGAAACTGAATGATCACCTACCTGTTACACACTTGCAGACAGATAGTAGCAACTCACTCACAGTGGCAATGGAAAGACCCTTGGTTCATGCGGTCCGAAAAACCTGCAAGACAAAAAAAGAAAGTGAATACATGTATAGAAACTGAATGATCACTTACCTGTTACACACTTGCAGACAGATAGTAGCGAGTCACACACAGTTGCAGATGCACAGACCCTTGGTTCATGTGGTCCAAAAGACCTTTAAGACAAAAAAAGAAAGTCAATACATGTATAGAAACGGAATGATCACCTACCTGTTACACACTTGCAGACAGATAGCGAGTCACACATAGATGCAGATGCACAGACCCTTGGTTAATGCAGTCCGAAAAACCTGTAAGACAAAAAAAGAAAGTCAATACATGTATAGAAACTGAATGATCACCTACCTGTTACACACTTGCAGACAGATTGATAGCGAGCCACACACACAGTGGCAATGGAAAGACCCTTGGTTCATGTGGTCCGAAAAACCTGCAAGACAAAAAAAGGTCAATACATGTATAGAAACTGAATGATCACCTACCTGTAACACACATGCAAACAGATAGTAGCGAGTCACAAACAGTTGCAGATGCACAGACCCTTGGTTTATGTGGTCCGAAAAACCAGTAAGACAAAAAAAGAAAGTCAATACATGTATAGAAACTAATTGATCCCCTACCTGTTACACACTTGCAGAAAGATTGATAGCGAGCCACACACACAATGGCAATGGAAAGACCCTTGGTTCATGCGGTCCGAAAAACCTGCAAGACAAAAAAAGGTCAATACATGTATAGAAACTGAATGATCACCTACCTGTAACACACATGCAAACAGATAGTAGCGAGTCACAAACAGTTGCAGATGCACAGACCCTTGGTTTATGTGGTCCGAAAGACCTTTAAGACAAAAAAAGAAAGTCAATACATGTATCGAAACTGAATGATCACCTACCTGTTACACACTTGCAAACAGATAGTAGCGAGTCACAAACAGTTGCAGATGCACAGACCCTTGGTTTATGTGGTCCGAAAAACCAGTAAGACAAAAAAAGAAAGTCAATACATGTATAGAAACTAATTGATCACCTACCTGTTACACACTTGCAGAAAGATTGATAGCGAGTCACACACACAGTGGCAATGGAAAGACCCTTGGTTCATGCGGTCCGAAAAACCTGCAAGACAAAAAAATGAGGTCAATATATGTATAGAAACTGAATGATCACTTACCTGTTACACACTTGCAGACAGATAGTAGCAACTCACTCACAGTGGCAATGGAAAGACCCTTGGTTCATGCGGTCCGAAAAACCTGCAAGACAAAAAAAGAAAGTCAATACATGTATAGAAACTGAATGATCACCTACCTGTTACACACTTGCAGACAGATAGTAGCAACTCACTCACAGTGGCAATGGAAAGACCCTTGGTTCATGCGGTCCGAAAAACCTGCAAGACAAAAAAAGAAAGTGAATACATGTATAGAAACTGAATGATCACTTACCTGTTACACACTTGCAGACAGATAGTAGCGAGTCACACACAGTTGCAGATGCACAGACCCTTGGTTCATGTGGTCCAAAAGACCTTTAAGACAAAAAAAGAAAGTCAATACATGTATAGAAACGGAATGATCACCTACCTGTTACACACTTGCAGACAGATAGCGAGTCACACATAGATGCAGATGCACAGACCCTTGGTTAATGCAGTCCGAAAAACCTGTAAGACAAAAAAAGAAAGTCAATACATGTATAGAAACTAATTGATCACCTACCTGTTACACACTTGCAGAAAGATTGATAGCGAGCCACACACACAATGGCAATGGAAAGACCCTTGGTTCATGCGGTCCGAAAAACCTGCAAGACAAAAAAAGGTCAATACATGTATAGAAACTGAATGATCACCTACCTGTAACACACATGCAAACAGATAGTAGCGAGTCACAA
Organism: Salminus brasiliensis; assembly: GCF_030463535.1. Classification (NCBI taxonomy): domain Eukaryota; kingdom Metazoa; phylum Chordata; class Actinopteri; order Characiformes; family Bryconidae; genus Salminus; species Salminus brasiliensis. The sequence continues at coordinate 9,408,735 of NC_132881.1, read as the reverse complement.
ACAGTTGCAGATGCACAGACCCTTGGTTTATGTGGTCCGAAAGACCTTTAAGACAAAAAAAGAAAGTCAATACATGTATCGAAACTGAATGATCACCTACCTGTTACACACTTGCAGACAGATAGTAGCGAGTCACACACACAGTGGCAATGGAAAGACCCTTGGTTCATGCGGTCCGAAAAACCTGCAAGACAAAAAAATGAGGTCAATATATGTATAGAAACTGAATGATCACTTACCTGTTACACACTTGCAGACAGATAGTAGCGAGTCACACACAGTTGCAGATGCACAGATCCTTGGTTCATGTGGTCCAAAAGACCTTTAAGACAAAAAAAGAAAGTCAATACATGTATAGCAACGGAATGATCACCTACCTGTTACACACTTGCAGACAGATTGATAGCGAGCCGCACACACAGTGGCAATGGAAAGACCCTTGGTTCATGTGGTCCAAAAAACCTGTAAGACAAAAAAAGAAAGTCAATACATGTATAGAATCTGAATGATCACCTACCTGTTACACACTTGCAGACAGAAAGCGAGTCACACACAGTTGCAGATATACAGACCCTTGGTTCATGCGGTCCGAAAAACCTGCAAGACAAAAAAAGAAAGTCAATACATGTATAGAAACTGAATGATCACCTACCTGTTACACACTTGCAGACAGATAGTAGCAACTCACACACAGTGGCAATGGAAAGACTCTTGGTTCATGCAGTCCGAAAAACCTGTAAGACAAAAAAAGAAGGTTAATACATGTATAGAAACTAATTGATCACCTATCTGTTACACACGTGCAGACAGATTGATAGCGAGCCACACACACAGTGGCAATGGAAAGACTCTTAGTTCATGCGGTCCGAAAGACCATTAAGACAAAAAAAGAAAGTCAATACATGTATAGAAAAGGAATGATCACTTACCTGTTACACACTTGCAGACAGATAGTAGCGAGTCACACACAGTTGCAGATGCACAGACCCTTGGTTCATGTGGTCCGAAAGACCTTTAAGACAAAAAAAGAAAGTCAATACATGTATAGAAACTGAATGATCACTTATCTGTTACACACTTGCAGGCAGATAGTAGCGAGATGCAGATGCACAGACCCTTGGTTCATGAGGTCCGAAAGACCTTTAAGACAAAAAAAGAAAGTCAATACATGTATAGAAACTAAATGATCACCTACCTGTTACACACTTGCAGACAAATTGATAGCGAGCCACACACACAGTGGCAATGGAAGGACCCTTGGTTCATGTGGTCCGAAAAACCTGTAAGACAAAAAAAGAAAGTCAATAGATGTATAGAAACTGAATGATCACCAACCTGTTACACACTTGCAGACACAGAGTAGCGAGTCACACACAGTTTCAGATGCACAGACCCTTGGTTCATGTGGCCCGAAAGACCTTTAAGACAAAAAAAGAAAGTCGATACACTTATAGAAACTGAATGACCACCTACCTGTTACACACTTGCAGACAGAGAGTAGCGAGTCACACACAGTTGCAGATGCACAGAACTTTGGTTTATGCGGTCCGAAAAACCTGTAAGACAAAAAAAGAAAGTGAATACATGTATAGAAACTGAATGATCACCGACCTGTTACACACTTGCAGACAGATTGATAGCAAGCCACACACACAGTGGCAATGGAAGGACCCTTGGTTCATGTGGTCCGAAAAACCTGTAAGACAAAAAAAGAAAGTCAATAGATGTATAGAAACTGAATGATCACCAACCTGTTACACACTTGCAGACAGATAGCGAGTCACAAACAGTTGCAGATTCACAGACCCTTGGTTCATGCGGTCCGAAAAACCTGCAAGACAAAAAAAATGAGGTCAATACATGTATAGAAACTGAATGATCACTTACCTGTTACACACTTGCAGACAGATAGTAGCGAGACACACACAGTTGCAGATGCACAGACCCTTGGTTCATGCGGTCCGAAAAACCAGTAAGACAAAAAAAGAAAGTCAATACATGTATAGAAACTAATTGATCACCTACCTCTTACACACTTGCAGAAAGATTGATAGCGAGCCACACACACAGTGGCAATGGGAAGACCCTTGGTTCATGTGGTCCGAAAAACCTGCAAGACAAAAAAAGGTCAATACATGTATAGAAACTGAATGATCACCTACCTGTAACACACATGCAAACAGATAGTAGCGAGTCACAAACAGTTGCAGATGCACAGACCCTTGGTTTATGTGGTCCGAAAAACCAGTAAGACAAAAAAAGAAAGTCAATACATGTATAGAAACTAATTGATCACCTACCTGTTACACACTTGCAGAAAGATTGATAGCGAGCCACACACACAATGGCAATGGAAAGACCCTTGGTTCATGCGGTCCGAAAAACCTGCAAGACAAAAAAAGGTCAATACATGTATAGAAACTGAATGATCACCTACCTGTAACACACATGCAAACAGATAGTAGCGAGTCACAAACAGTTGCAGATGCACAGACCCTTGGTTTATGTGGTCCAAAAAACCTTTAAGACAAAAAAAGAAAGTCAATACATGTATCGAAACTGAATGATCACCTACCTGTTACACACTTGCAGACAGATAGTAGCGAGTCACACACACAGTGGCAATGGAAAGACCCTTGGTTCATGCGGTCCGAAAAACCTGCAAGACAAAAAAATGAGGTCAATATATGTATAGAAACTGAATGATCACTTACCTGTTACACACTTGCAGACAGATAGCGAGTCACACACAGTTGCAGACGCACAGACCCTTGGTTCATGTGGTCCGAAAAACCTGTAAGACAAAAAAAGAAAGTCAATACATGTATAGAAAGTGAATGATCACTTACCTGTTACACACTTGCAGACAGATAGTAGCGAGTTAGACACAGTTGCAGATGCACAGACCCTTGGTTCATGCGGTCCGAAAAACCTGTAAGACAAAAAAAGAAAGTCAATACATGTATAGAAACTGAATGATCACCTACCTGTAACACACTTGCAAACAGATAGTAGCGAGTCACAAACAGTTGCAGATGCACAGACCCTTGGTTTATGTGGTCCGAAAGACCTTTAAGACAAAAAAAGAAAGTCGATACACGTATAGAAACTGAATGACCACTGACCTGTTACACACTTGCAGACAGATTGATAGCGAGCCACACACACAGTGGCAATGGAAGGACCCTTGGTTCATGTGGTCCGAAAAACCTGTAAGACAAAAAAAGAAAGTCAATAGATGTATAGAAACTGAATGATCACCTACCTGTAACACACTTGCAAACAGATAGTAGCGAGTCACAAACAGTTGCAGATGCACAGACCCTTGGTTTATGTGGTCCGAAAAACCTGTAAGACAAAAAAAGAAAGTCAATACATGTATAGAAAGTGAATGATCACTTACCTGTTACACACTTGCAGACAGATAGTAGCGAGTCAGACACAGTTGCAGATGCACAGACCCTTGGTTCATGCAGTCCGAAAAACCTGTAAGACAAAAAAAGAAAGTCAATACATGTATAGAAAGTGAATGATCACTTACCTGTTACACACTTGCAGACAGACAGTAGCGAGACACAAACAGTTGCAGATGCACAGACCCTTGGTACATGCAGTCCGAAAAACCTGTAAGACAAAAAAATTAAGTCAATACATGTATAGAAACTGAATGATCCCTTACCTTTCACACACTTACCTTACCTGTTACCACACTTACCTGAGCCACACACAGTTGCAATGGACAGACTATTGTTGGCTGTATACACAATCAGAAAGGGGGGAGCCATTGGTCCAGAAAGCGTGTAAGACAAAAAAAAAGGCAATACATGTATAGAAACTGAATGATCACCTACCTGTTACACACTTGCAGACAGATAGCGAGTCACACACAGTTGCAGATGCACAGACCCTTGGTTCATGCGGTCCGAAAAACCTGTAACACAAAAAAAGAAAGTCAATACATGTATAGAAACTGAATGATCACCTACCTGTTACACACTTGCAGACAGATAGTAGCAACTCACTCACAGTGGCAATGGAAAGACCCTTGGTTCATGCGGTCCGAAAAACCTGTAAGACAAAAAAAGAAAGTCAAAACATGTATAGAAACTGAATGATCACTTCCCTGTTACACACTTGCAGACAGATAGTAGCGAGTCAGACACAGTTGCAGATGCACAGACCCTTGGTTCATGTGGTCCAAAAGACCTGTAAGACAAAAAAAGAAGGTCAATACATGTATAGAAACTGAATGATCACCTACCTGTTACACACTTGCAGACAGATAGTAGCAAGTCAGACACAGTTGCAGATGCACAGACCCTTGGTTCATGTGGTCCGAAAGACCTTTAAGACAAAAAAAGAAAGTCAATACATGTATAGAAACTGAATGATCACCTACCTGTTACACACTTGCAGACAGATAGTAGCAACTCACTCACAGTGGCAATGGAAAGACCCTTGGTTCATGCGGTCCGAAAAACCTGCAAGACAAAAAAAGAAAGTCAATACATGTATAGAAACTGAATGATCACCTACCTGTTACACACTTGCAGACAGATAGTAGCAACTCACTCACAGTGGCAATGGAAAGACCCTTGGTTCATGCGGTCCGAAAAACCTGCAAGACAAAAAAAGAAAGTGAATACATGTATAGAAACTGAATGATCACTTACCTGTTACACACTTGCAGACAGATAGTAGCGAGTCACACACAGTTGCAGATGCACAGACCCTTGGTTCATGTGGTCCAAAAGACCTTTAAGACAAAAAAAGAAAGTCAATACATGTATAGAAACGGAATGATCACCTACCTGTTACACACTTGCAGACAGATAGTAGCAACTCACTCACAGTGGCAATGGAAAGACCCTTGGTTCATGCGGTCCGAAAAACCTGTAAGACAAAAAAAGAAAGTCAAAACATGTATAGAAACTGAATGATCACTTCCCTGTTACACACTTGCAGACAGATAGTAGCGAGTCAGACACAGTTGCAGATGCACAGACCCTTGGTTCATGTGGTCCAAAAGACCTGTAAGACAAAAAAAGAAGGTCAATACATGTATAGAAACTGAATGATCACCTACCTGTTACACACTTGCAGACAGATAGTAGCAAGTCAGACACAGTTGCAGATGCACAGACCCTTGGTTCATGTGGTCCGAAAGACCTTTAAGACAAAAAAAGAAAGTCAATACATGTATAGAAACTGAATGATCACCTACCTGTTACACACTTGCAGACAGATAGTAGCAACTCACTCACAGTGGCAATGGAAAGACCCTTGGTTCATGCGGTCCGAAAAACCTGCAAGACAAAAAAAGAAAGTCAATACATGTATAGAAACTGAATGATCACCTACCTGTTACACACTTGCAGACAGATAGTAGCAACTCACTCACAGTGGCAATGGAAAGACCCTTGGTTCATGCGGTCCGAAAAACCTGCAAGACAAAAAAAGAAAGTGAATACATGTATAGAAACTGAATGATCACTTACCTGTTACACACTTGCAGACAGATAGTAGCGAGTCACACACAGTTGCAGATGCACAGACCCTTGGTTCATGTGGTCCAAAAGACCTTTAAGACAAAAAAAGAAAGTCAATACATGTATAGAAACGGAATGATCACCTACCTGTTACACACTTGCAGACAGATAGCGAGTCACACATAGATGCAGATGCACAGACCCTTGGTTAATGCAGTCCGAAAAACCTGTAAGACAAAAAAAGAAAGTCAATACATGTATAGAAACTGAATGATCACCTACCTGTTACACACTTGCAGACAGATTGATAGCGAGCCACACACACAGTGGCAATGGAAAGACCCTTGGTTCATGTGGTCCGAAAAACCTGCAAGACAAAAAAAGGTCAATACATGTATAGAAACTGAATGATCACCTACCTGTAACACACATGCAAACAGATAGTAGCGAGTCACAAACAGTTGCAGATGCACAGACCCTTGGTTTATGTGGTCCGAAAAACCAGTAAGACAAAAAAAGAAAGTCAATACATGTATAGAAACTAATTGATCACCTACCTGTTACACACTTGCAGAAAGATTGATAGCGAGCCACACACACAATGGCAATGGAAAGACCCTTGGTTCATGCGGTCCGAAAAACCTGCAAGACAAAAAAAGGTCAATACATGTATAGAAACTGAATGATCACCTACCTGTAACACACATGCAAACAGATAGTAGCGAGTCACAAACAGTTGCAGATGCACAGACCCTTGGTTTATGTGGTCCGAAAGACCTTTAAGACAAAAAAAGAAAGTCAATACATGTATCGAAACTGAATGATCACCTACCTGTTACACACTTGCAGACAGATAGTAGCGAGTCACACACAGTGGCAATGGAAAGACCCTTGGTTCATGCGGTCCGAAAAACCTGCAAGACAAAAAAATGAGGTCAATATATGTATAGAAACTGAATGATCACTTACCTGTTACACACTTGCAGACAGATAGTAGCAACTCACTCACAGTGGCAATGGTAAGACCCTTGGTTCATGCGGTCCGAAAAACCTGTAAGACAAAAAAATTAAGTCAATACATGTATAGAAACTGAATGATCACCTACCTGTTACACACTTGCAGACAGATAGTAGCAAGTCAGACACAGTTGCAGATGCACAGACCCTTGGTTCATGTGGTCCGAAAGACCTTTAAGACAAAAAAAGAAAGTCAATACATGTATAGAAACTGAATGATCACCTACCTGTTACACACTTGCAGACAGATAGTAGCAACTCACTCACAGTGGCAATGGAAAGACCCTTGGTTCATGCGGTCCGAAAAACCTGCAAGACAAAAAAAGAAAGTCAATACATGTATAGAAACTGAATGATCACCTACCTGTTACACACTTGCAGACAGATAGTAGCAACTCACTCACAGTGGCAATGGAAAGACCCTTGGTTCATGCGGTCCGAAAAACCTGCAAGACAAAAAAAGAAAGTGAATACATGTATAGAAACTGAATGATCACTTACCTGTTACACACTTGCAGACAGATAGTAGCGAGTCACACACAGTTGCAGATGCACAGACCCTTGGTTCATGTGGTCCAAAAGACCTTTAAGACAAAAAAAGAAAGTCAATACATGTATAGAAACGGAATGATCACCTACCTGTTACACACTTGCAGACAGATAGCGAGTCACACATAGATGCAGATGCACAGACCCTTGGTTAATGCAGTCCGAAAAACCTGTAAGACAAAAAAAGAAAGTCAATACATGTATAGAAACTGAATGATCACCTACCTGTTACACACTTGCAGACAGATTGATAGCGAGCCACACACACAGTGGCAATGGAAAGACCCTTGGTTCATGTGGTCCGAAAAACCTGCAAGACAAAAAAAGGTCAATACATGTATAGAAACTGAATGATCACCTACCTGTAACACACATGCAAACAGATAGTAGCGAGTCACAAACAGTTGCAGATGCACAGACCCTTGGTTTATGTGGTCCGAAAAACCAGTAAGACAAAAAAAGAAAGTCAATACATGTATAGAAACTAATTGATCACCTACCTGTTACACACTTGCAGAAAGATTGATAGCGAGCCACACACACAATGGCAATGGAAAGACCCTTGGTTCATGCGGTCCGAAAAACCTGCAAGACAAAAAAAGGTCAATACATGTATAGAAACTGAATGATCACCTACCTGTAACACACATGCAAACAGATAGTAGCGAGTCACAAACAGTTGCAGATGCACAGACCCTTGGTTTATGTGGTCCGAAAGACCTTTAAGACAAAAAAAGAAAGTCAATACATGTATCGAAACTGAATGATCACCTACCTGTTACACACTTGCAGACAGATAGTAGCGAGTCACACACACAGTGGCAATGGAAAGACCCTTGGTTCATGCGGTCCGAAAAACCTGCAAGACAAAAAAATGAGGTCAATATATGTATAGAAACTGAATGATCACTTACCTGTTACACACTTGCAGACAGATAGTAGCAACTCACTCACAGTGGCAATGGTAAGACCCTTGGTTCATGCGGTCCGAAAAACCTGTAAGACAAAAAAAGAAAGTCAATACATGTATAGAAACTGAATGATCACCTACCTGTTACACACTTGCAGACAGATAGTAGCGAGTCACACACAGTTGCAAATGCACAGACCCTTGGTTCATGCGGTCCGAAAAACCTGTAAGACAAAAAAAGAAAGTCAAAACATGTATAGAAACTGAATGATCACCTACCTGTTACACACTTGCAGACAGATAGCGAGTCACACATAGTTGCAGATGCACAGACCCTTGGATAATGCGGTCCGAAAAACCTGTAACACAAAAAAAGAAAGTCAATACATGTATAGAAACTGAATGATCACATTTTTATTACAGTTTTGAGAGCTACTCCAGACACAACTAAATTTAGAGAGGCTTGGGCGAGAGAGATAGATAGCGAAATTACAGAAGAAGTGTGGGTGGAGAGTTTGTCTCGTGTATTAAGCTGCTCTGTAAACTCTCGATACAGGCTGATTCAGTTTAAGGTGCTTCACCGGCTGCATTACTCCAGGACTAAATTACATAAGATTTTTGAATCCATCTCACCTCTTTGTGAAAGATGCAAAATTGAGGAGGGCTCTTTGACTCATCTGTTTATAACCTGCCCTGTGCTACAGACCTTCTGGTCAAGAATTTTTGATTGGCTTTCCAAAACTCTTGAAATAAAATTAGACTTTGATCCCATAATCATAATTTGTGGGTGTTCTGCATTATTATTTACCTTTCCTTACAAGATACAACGGGTGGTGATGGCTGCTATGATTGTGGCTAAGAAGCTGCTCCTTTTGAATTGGAAATCGCCTTTCGCTCCATCGTTCAAGCATTGGCTAGCTGAGATGCTTAATTTTGCCTCTGTGGAGCGTGCATGTGGCCGTGGACCAAGTGCACAGAAGTACATTAACCAGATTTGGAATCCAATAATTACTTATTTCAAGTAAATGTAAGACCATAAATGTAAGTAACTGTAAGACCATCATTTGTTGGCCCTTTTTTTTTTTTTTCTCTCCTTTTTTTTTTTTTCTTCTCTCGTTTATTTATTTATTTATTTTTTCCTTCTATGCTGCTACTGCAGATGTTACTGTCATTGTTGCTGTTATTTTTATTTTCTATCACAATATTATTGTTGTTGTTGTTATTATTACTATTATTATTATTATTATTTTATTTCTTTCTTGAATGTGCTCGACGGGAGGGGGTAGGGTTTGTTTGATATGTATTTTTTTTTGTTGTTGCTTGTTTGTTTGTCTGTTTGTACTGATTATACAACAAAGAAACAAAAACTAAAATAAAGTATTTAAAAAAAAAAAGAAACTGAATGATCACCTACCTGTTACACACTTGCAGACAGATAGTAGCAACTCACTCACAGTGGCAATGGAAAGACCCTTGGTTCATGCGGTCCGAAAAACCTGTAAGACAAAAAAAGAAAGTCAAAACATGTATAGAAACTGAATGATCACTTCCCTGTTACACACTTGCAGACAGATAGTAGCGAGTCAGACACAGTTGCAGATGCACAGACCCTTGGTTAATGCGGTCCGAAAAACCTGTAAGACAAAAAAAGAAGGTCAATACATGTATAGAAACTGAATGCTCACCTACCTGTTACACACTTGCAGACAGATAGCGAGTCACACACAGTTGCAGATGCACAGACCCTTGGTTCATGTGGTCCGAAAAACCTGTAAGACAAAAAAAGAAAGTCAATACATGTATAGAAACTGAATGATCACCTACCTGTTACACACTTGCAGACAGATAGTAGCAACTCACTAACAGTGGCAATGGAAAGACCCTTGGTTCATACGGTCCGAAAAACCTGTAAGAAAAAAAAAAGAAGGTCAACACATGTATAGAAACTGAATGATCACCTACCTGTTACACACTTGCAGACAGATAGCGAGTCACACACAGTTGCAGATGCACAGACCCTTGGTTCATGTGGTCCGAAAAACCTGTAAGACAAAAAAAGAAAGTCAATACATGTATAGAAACTGAATGATCACCTACCTGTTACACACTTGCAGACAGATAGTAGCAAGTCAGACACAGTTGCAGATGCACAGACCCTTGGTTAATGCGGTCCGAAAAACCTGTAAGACAAAAAAAGAAAGTCAATACATGTATAGAAACTGAATGATCACCTACCTGTTACACACTTGCAGACAGATAGTAGCAACTCAATCACAGTGGCAATGGAAAGACCCTTGGTTCATGCGGTCCGAAAAACCTGCAAGACAAAAAAAGAAAGTCAATACATGTATAGAAACTGAATGATCACCTACCTGTTACACACTTGCAGACAGATTGATAGCGAGCCACACACACAGTTGCAACGGAAAGACCCTTGGTTAATGCGGTCCGAAAAACCTGTAAGACAAAAAAGGTCAATACATGTATAGAAACTGAATGATCACCTACCTGTTACACACTTGCAGACAGATAGTAGCGACTCACACACAGTTGCAGATGCACAGACCCTTGGTTAATGCGGTTCGAAAAACTTGTAAGACAAAAAAAAAAAAGGCAATACATGTATAGAAACGGAATGATCACTTACCTGTTACACACTTGCAGACAGATAGTAGCGACTCACACACAGTTGCAGATGCACAGACCCTTGGTTAATGCGGTTCGAAAAACCTGTAAGACAAAAAAAGAAGGTCAATACATGTATAGAAACTGAATGATCACTTACCTGTTACACACTTGCAGGCAGATAGTAGCGAGTTGCAGATGCACATACCCTTGGTTCATGAGGTCCGAAAGACCTTTAAGACAAAAAAAGAAGGTCAATACATGTATAGAAACTGAATGATCACCTACCTGTTACACACTTGCAGACAGATAGTGAGTCACACACAGTTGGAGATGCACAGACCCTTGGTTCATGTGGTCCGAAAAATCTGTAAGACAAAAAAAGAAAGTCAATACATGTATAGAAACTGAATGATCACCAACCTGTTACACACTTGCAGACAGATAGTAGCGAGACACAAATAGTTGCAGATGCACAGACCCTTGGTACATGCAGTCCGAAAAACCTGTAAGACAAAAAAAATACATGTATAGAAACTGAATGATCCCTTACCTGTTACCACACTTACCTGAGCCACACACAGTTGCAATGGACAGACTATTGTTGGCTGTATACACCATCAGGAAGGGGGGAGCCATTGGTCCAGAAAGCGTGTAAGACAATAAAGAAAGTCAATACATGTATGGAAATGAATGATCACTCATATGTTACAGAGTTGCAGAACACACAGTTCAGACAGTGAGCCACACAGTTGCCGATGAAAATACATTTGTTGGGTTGATGGGGTACCTGAGAACCTGTAACACAAAAAAGAAAGTCAATACATGTATAGAAACTGAATATAGTGAGGCCCATGTGGTAGTCTTGGAAAGGAGAGTGGAATCTGTTCCCAGACCTAATGTGAGAAACTGTACATGAACTGAACAAACATAACGTAAAAGAGATGTTAAGGGGTCCAGCTGTGTCTGCATTTCATCCATAAGGAATCATCATTAGCCCCCACCATTACTTACATGGTCTACGTGCTGCAGACATCCTGCATATGAGAACAGTCTAACAACATATGACGTATAGTAGGGTATAAAACATAAGGTATTCCTTTGTCTGGGAAAGAGAGAAGAAGGGCACCCAGAATTGGCAGACTCTCTCCACATTGTACTTTTGATTGGAATAAAATGTTTCATTGTTACAATTGAAAGACGGTGGTCACGAGTCTCCTTTCAAAAGAAGTCCTCTGAAGAAGAAGTAGAAGAACCCCGACAAAGTTTATTGAGGTACCTGCTCGAACAGCCTGACAAAAGTGTGTTGCAATAATCTAACCGTGAGGTTAAGTGTGTACTAGCTTTTCTGCATCCTGTAGAAAAGGAATTTCTTAGTTTGGCAATGTAGGCTGTCCTAGTTATTTAGCTATATGTTGCTGAAATGATAGATCCTAATCAAATAAGACACCAAGATTTTTAGCTGCTGGACCCAGAATAATGCAAAACAACAGCCAAGTCTAACATTTAGTCTGAGTTTACTTCTAGTGTTTTTCAGACCTAAAAAGAGAACCTATGTTTTGTTACTGTTAAGGAGAACGAAGTCATGTGGCATCCAGAGTACATCCTTCACACAGTAACTCAGTAATTAAAGAAAATTGAGGACTATCAGGTTTGGCTGATATATAGAGCAGTGTCATCTGCATCTGTAAGTTAACATCCTGTCTGCTTATAACTGCCCTGTGGTAACATCTATAATGTAAATAACAGATGCCCTTAAATAGAGCATTGTGGAACTCCATATCGGACATCTGTGTAATTTAGAAATACGGACTGATAGGGTTCGTTTAGATATGATTTGAACCACAATAGGGCTGTTTCTCTGATTTCAACCATGTTCTCTAATCTTTCAAAGAGAATAGTGTTATCTATAGTGTCAAAGGCTAAACTGAGGGCGAGTAGGGCTACGTAGCCTTGATCAGAGGCAAGAAGAGATCGTTTGTAATCTTTACTTGGGCTGTCTGAATCCAGATTGGAATTTCTCATACATTTCATTTTTACTCTGGTATAAGCAGAGTTGTTGAGCCACAGCATTTTCTAATATCTTGGACAGAAATGTCAGGCTTAAGATGGGTCTGTAATTGACAGTACACCAGGACCAAGATGTAGTTTCTTAATTAAAGGTTTTAAAACTGCAAATTAAAGGGATTTGGGTACATGGCCTTAGGTAAGGGATGAATTTACTATTGTTAAAAGAGGTCTGATTATAATTGGGAGTAATTCTGTCAGTATTTTAAAGGGAATCGGGTCGAGTGTACAGGTTGTAAAATTTACTGAGGAAATAGTTTTTTGTTAGTTCTGGCTGTGGAAGTGAGTAGAAGACTTCCAGTCTTTGTTCTACAACTAACATTTTAACTCATGTTCTAAATCAGCTACACCAGGTGACAACAAATCCAACACTCCTTAATAGCAAATACGTAGGTTTCCTTTTTTTCCCCCTAAGATTGTTAAAACCAATTTTCTGTTCTCAATATATGCTCGATACTGCAGGGTTTGTTTAAATGTGAGCAAGTGATACTAATATTACTTTTTTAATACAAGCAGAGAAAGGGAAGAACAAATGGTTTGAATATAGTAAATCATCACTTACCTGACAGATCTCAGGCAGCACAGGTGTAGCCTTTCTCGGTGGTAGAGGACAGAACGTCAAACCTGCAGTCAGCAGTGGAGCGCGAAGAGTCAGCTGAATGGCTTGCTTCCTCGATCCTGCCGTCTGTTTTCTTCCAAACGGTGTCTGGAATTTAGTGTACTAGAGGTCTTCCAGGCCACAGGTACCGCAGCATTACTCTTTGGGCACGATAATTAATAGGGTCTTACAATAAAATCTCCATCAATGAGAACACTGTCTGGAGTAGTTGCCCTCTCTGCTGGAGCATGCAGAGCCATAGACAAAGTTGATAAAGACCCAGTCGCTTCAGCGTTGAACAATATCTCTCTCAGCAAATCGCTCAAAGAAAAAAATAAATATACATCAGCTCCCACCTTAGGCCTTCCACTTTTTTTTTGTTTTTCTTTTTTCTGGCCCAGAGAGAAAAAGGAAATTGCGCAATATGCAGAGTTAGGGGACCTGTCAATAATAGGTGCCTTTCTCACACTTTTCTACATCTGTTGAAGAAAAAATTAAGAAAATTAACTCATTAACTTGTTTACTGTAAATACAGTGTATTGTCTGCTAATGATACTGAACATGTATACATCACTCTGTATTTAAAAGTGAAAATTAATTAGAACATTTTTGTGTTTGATGTAAGCTAATTACAAATAATGCTAATGGGTACAATACACACAGTGCAGCATACGGAATGATGAAGCATCTGGTGCTTGTCAGCCCTGCGGCGCTGCGCCCCCCCCAGGGGCGGCTTCGGGCCGCGGTCCACAGGCTCCTCGGAACTTTTCAGTCAACGTTGGGTTAATTTCTATGTTCACATACTTTCTGTTCCTCCCGTGGGTTTTCTCACTAAGGACTTTTATGTTGACAGCGGTCGCAGTAAGACGCCATGTTTTCTGTTTATGTCTGATTTGTTTCACCTGAGTGCTGGGGTACAAAGGGAGCAAACGCAGATGCCTCGGCGCCGAGAATTACTCTTGCGATGCCAAGCTGTAAGGTTGGCTTCATGGTCTGGAGACTTCTAGGGAATTCTACGAGTTCAAGTAGTATATGCTCTATCGGAGCGGTTTCACGTTCAGGAGTTCGCTGTCTGGTTCACCGGTTGGTCGCCAGGGTGATTTGCCGTCCGGTTCCCTAGCAACTGAGTCGAGTAAGTTCATCAGCGCCTGACGAGCGCGGGGTTTGATTTGTCCCCTCTCGCTTTGCTCCCGGGCTGCTTTCCAGCCTCAGGTGGTTTTCCAGGTTTATCCCCTTTCAGTTGTCACCTGTTTGTTTTCTGTTTCTGTTTATTGGACCCTGTACTTTGCTGCCTCGTTTTGTTTGTGTTTGTTCATTTTGGTTTGGTCATTAAAGACTTTCTCTGCATTGCTCTGTCCCTGCGAGTGTTCCCTTGTCTCGCCTAGCCAGCATGACGGTGCTAAGGTAGTGGTATGGGGGCCCCATAAAGTCTTGGGCTGGCCCTGGTCACGCTAATGCTCCCAGTGCCTCTCCATGGCCACCATATTCCTCGAAAGTAAACACAGAAGTTAGTTAGTAAAGCAAAATAATGTAAGGTAAGACACATAGCAGACAGCACAAGGATTAAAACTATGATAAACAAGCCAAAGCTAATATAAAAGAAATGACTAGGAGGGAGTCACGTGAGATCGACAAGCAGTAAGGTTGTCCTAAGCCACATTAACTTAAATCCTAACTAATCTGCATATTTCTCATTTTCAGCTATTTGTCTGTTACGTATTTCATTACCAAAAATCCATAAGAACATGTCTTCATCTTCAAAATATTTTAAGCCTTCATGAGGGAAGGGGCAGCTGCTACCGAACCAGGTGATGCTAGCCTGAAACGGGACAGAATGCTAATTTGGAACACATCCTAGCCGAAGTGAGTAGAATGAGCTTGACGCTGCAGTTGCTTATGATGCGTCAATGATTAAGGAGACTACAGAATAAATGAAAAACGGCATGCAGGGGCTACTAGCAGAGGAGGAAAGGCAATCTCCAACTTGGAAGACGCCACTCAACAACTGGTGAATGGCCATGAGCTGCATGGCAAGCGCATAGATACTTTGGAGAGGCGTGTGGAAGATCTGAAAAATAGGAGCCGCCACAATAATGTCAGATTGATTAAAAGAGGGCATTGAAGGGGAGAACTTGATTGTATGCATTGAAAAGATCCTGTCAGAGGGCCTGCACATGCACATTAACAACAAATTCGAAATTGAAAGAGCCCTGATCTCCAGATCTCGTCTGCATGAAGACCAGCCTCAGAGATTGATCCTCTCTGCGTTCAACCACAAGAGATAATGTCTTAAAAGCTGCGAGGGAGAAAGGAGGTGTAGTGTGGAGCGGAAGCAACATTTCCTTGTTTCCATACATGTCGAAGAAGCTGGTTGAGAGGAGGAAAACGTTCTGATTGGCGAAACAGCTGCTGCGTGACAAGAAAGTGAGGTTTCCTTTAGTCTTTCCTGCAGCGCTCCAGTTTGTGTGGAAGAGGAGAAACAAAGTTTGACGTCACAACAGAAGCTGTCAAGTTCATCAAGAAGCAAGTTACTGATGGAGAATAAACTATAAAACATCCACTAGCACAAGGAGACCGAGAGTTATGATTGGTCTGGATAGCTTTGTGTAGCTGTTTAGGCTATAACCTAGTAGACATCTCAGACATTCCACTGACCTAAGTTAAGTTCTCTTCTTTTTTTTCTTCCTTTTTTCTCTTTGTTGTTAGTTTTGTGGACATGAATTTAACAAGAAGAGAATCCTCATCTGGCTACTGGAGACATTTTTCTGTTCTGTTCAAGATTTTTGTTGGCCTATTTGGCTATGTTGGTTCTATTTAGAATTACAGGTATCCTAATAATGTTCACTGGTACAAAAGCAGTAGCCTATATTTTGAAATTAGGAAGGTCAGATGGCATGGAACGATTGCTATGCCAATCTTTTATTTCAGTTTTGTTATCTTATCATATGAATGGCAAATAGTGCTTATGTTAAGGTAGTTTCCTGGAATATTAATGGTTCTTATGGAGATCCATCTTTCTTTCATGGAGTTAATAAATTGGGAAATGCCCAAGGACAAATGCTTTTGGCAGGACTTCAATTAGGTCTTAAATGGGATATTAGATAAAAGTAAATAATCAGGTACCTCAACGCCGAAGGATAGAGCTGCCATTCACATGCTGATGGTGGACAATGACCTGATTCAATCCTAGAAACCAGGAATGCACATTTTACTACCACTGCCATAATTCCTACCCAAGACTTGACCTTGATTTTGATCTCCCAGAGTCTAACCAATAATATCATTGATAGCACTATCAATGCTATTTCCCTGTCGGACCATGCACCTGTTTAGCTTTGTGTGAATATACATTCAGACAAGCTTAGAAGAGGAAGATGGAGAATGAACACATCTCTACTACAGATGTCTGAAAACCTGTATTAGACCTGATCAATATTCAGCACTAAATGAAGCCACCCCCACAGGTTATAAATATGTACATAGCCCTAGATTATCAGGCAGAGGAGGTGGAGTATGCATAATCTACCAGAAAACGCTTGATATTCAAAAACACTATCAAATTCACTTTGTTTGAGATTCTTTACATTAATATATCAAATCCAGCCACAAATAAAAATACATTCACACTATTATTTGTAGGCCTCCAGCATCACACTCTGAATTTTTAAAAGAATTGAGTGGTTTTGCTGGCAGTGTGCAACAAGTTATAATAGTAGGAGACTTTAATATTCATTTTGAAAAAGCAGACGATCCATTAACAAAGGCCCTTGCATCGATCTTAGATAACTGTAACTGGACCCACACATTACTGTAATCATACCCTAGATTTAGTCCTGACCCTGGGTGTTAGCATTGATAATCTAAATATTCTACCTCAAGCTTAGTAACATCAGACCATTATCTAATCTCCTATGAGCTACATCTTAGGCAAAATGTTAATTTGGCCCCTTGCCACTTTCTAAAGCATGCAATAACCCAATGACCGCTGTACAGTTTACTAAAAACCTCCCAGACCTACCGACCTTAGCTTACACTCCGTCAGATTAAACATAGCTAGATAGATTAACAAACGGTCTTTAAAATACCCTTCAATTAATCTTAGACAAAGTGGCTCCGCTCGCACAGTGGTACAGTGATCAAACTCGTACCTTAAAACAAACAGCGCAGAAACTAGAGTGAAAATGGTGGACGACCCAACTAGAGTGTTCCACTCTGCCTGGAAGGACAGCCTTAGTCAATATAGAAAGGGACTCATTAAATCTCTCTCAGCGTATTTGGCCTCACTGATCGATAATTACAAAAACAATCCCAGAGTATTTTTAGTGAGATCTCTAAAGCCAGGCAGATACTCAACTCCAGATTCCAGCTTCTTTAACCAGTAATGTTTTTATGGACTATTTTAATAATAAAATAGAAAGCATTAAACAACAAATTCAACACTCCTTATTAAATCAAACATTTGACTTTAAATCAAAATTGCCTGGTGTAGCTCCTTTAGAACATAACTTGGTTATAGAATAAAGGCTGGAAGCCTTCTACCCACTTCCACAGCCAGAACTAGAAAAAATGATTTCCTCAGCAAATTGCACAACCTGTACACTTGACCCAATTCCCTCTAAAATACTAAAATAAATACTCCCAATTATAATCAGACCTCTTTTAACAATAGTAAATTCATCCCTTAGCTTAGGGCATGTACCCAAAACCCTTAAATTAGCAGTCATGAAACCTTTAATTAAGAAACCAAATCTCCTAGTCCATCCATGAATAAGAAATTCCTATCTGGATTCAGACCCCATCGTAGCACAGAGACAGCCCTAGTGAAGATTACAAAGAACTCTTTCTTCCTCTGATCAAGGCTACGTATTCTTTATTAGCCCTACTAGACCGCAGTGCAGCCTTTGATACAATAGTTCACACTATTCTTCTAGAAAGATTAGAGAAAATGGTTGGAATCACAGGAACAGCCCTACCGTGGTTCAAATCATATTTAAGGGAACACTATCAGTTTATAAAGATAAAAGATTTATCATCAAATTACACAAGTAAGATATGGAGTTCCACAATACTCTATTTTAGGACTGCTATTATTTACATTATACATGTTACCACTGGGCAGTTATAATTTCCATTGCCATTGCAGATGACACACAGCTGTATATATCAGCCCAACATGTTGATAAATTTAGATTAAAGAAAATGGAGGACTGTGTAAAGGATATAAAACTCTGGATGTCACATAACTTCTTTCTTCTTAACAGTAACAAAACAGAAGTTCTCCTTTTAGGTCCAAAAGACACTAGAGAATAAACTATTTTTATTCCTGGTCCAGCAACTAAAAATCATTTGACTGAATAAAGATTTGAATAAAGTAAACCATCACTTACCTGACTGGTGTGACTGGGTAAGGTCTTGGTGTAGCACCTTCTCAATGTTTCCGGAGAGCACAACAGATTCCAGGCAGCAGAGGTGAAGCCTTTCTCTGTGATAGAGGACTGGACGTCATACCCAATTTCATCACTTTAACTGGTGGTACTATTTCCACATATTTCTCAGACTAAGAGAAGCTTCATTTGCAAACACTAGTAAATGAAACTTCACATGAATCGGGCTGTCTTACTATTGAGCTAAAAAACACAGTCACTTGTTTGTACATCCAAGCACATTTTAAGAACCTTGAGTTTGGAAAGCTCAGCCAACTTAGTTTGATATTGGATCATTAGATATTCACTTTGCCCCTCCTCTCACTCACAAACAATGTCCTAAAATCTCAAACATGACTTAAAAAAAAAACAATGGAGAACAGAGAAACTACACTCATATTTCCAGTCTATCCATTTTGACAAGGATATTTAATCAGAATAACCAGAATTCCTGCAACAGGTGCTGTTGATGGTAAAAGACAAAAATAAAATGTGCACTTTTAGCACTTTAGAGGTTCTAAACATGCATGTAGTGCATTTTCATAATGAATAAATCACTACTGTGACACTGTGGTACAATATGCCTATTTTAACCATTTTTAATGTAATATAGTTCCAGTTAAACATCCATAAAGCATATAAATCCAAAATCAGCTGTAGTGTAGAGAGACATCTGAAATATACTACTACCCTTAGAATAGCCAGATTACAATTTATAAACAAAGTACTTAAGAGAGCCTGCAGATTTCTTGTGGACTGCTCACTAGTGCTTGAAGGTAGGTAAAATTTTGTCTGTACTCACCCTCTTATTAACGGTACTTACTTGAAGTCCATAGAAACAATCCAAAACATAGGAGTTGGTATTTCAGACATCTTTCTTTCTGATAACAGTTTATAATCCTGGATGTTTCCTTGTGAAAGGAAAGTCTGAAGCATGGAAATCCCTGGTTGGAGTAGCTGAGAGTCAATTCAGGAGTGATACATTTGTCTTCTGTGTGTAAAGTTTATCCCAATGTCCATAAGAAGAGCAAGTTAGTTG
This sequence comes from Salminus brasiliensis, assembly GCF_030463535.1. Classification (NCBI taxonomy): domain Eukaryota; kingdom Metazoa; phylum Chordata; class Actinopteri; order Characiformes; family Bryconidae; genus Salminus; species Salminus brasiliensis. The sequence continues at coordinate 9,389,018 of NC_132881.1, read as the reverse complement.
TAAGGACTGCAAATAGAGAAACAAACAAACAGAAAACAAGACAAAAGTGAAGCTTTCTGCAAAAGCACAACAGCACAAAACCTCATGAAGCCACATCTAAACCACCTTGCTGCTTCATAGTTCCCTCCCTTTTGGCTTGTAACCTGGCCTACTTCTAATATACTGCCACATAGTGGATGGAGTAGGAATTACCATGAAAAAAAACAGTCACAACACTGGAGTCACACGAGTGTCAGCTATGGCTTCAAGTAGGCCTAAGTTTTAGGATTTTTTTTATGCCAATATAGAAAATAGACAATAGGCAAGTGGCTTAAAGTTTCAACCACAACAGGCCCAATGAGACCTAAAGAACCAGCACAACAGGCCCAATGATAATGATCATTACAAATCAATACACATAACCAATCATCAAAATTACTGCATTTTCAACTAAAAAAACATTCTGTTAATAGTCATATCTCATATGAAGACTTTTGTATCCTTTGAAAAGAACTAAATCTGGCATGTGTGACTGTGTCCTATAAATACTTATAAATAAATGAACACATTGTAAGGTGAATGCTGTGCCAAGGTCCTGCACAATTGTTTCTTATTTTAGTGACAAATAAATAGCAATTTAATACATTTATAACTATTTTACAAAGTTAGTGAGATAATGTTTACATCAATCCTGATGCTTTAAATCTCTCCCACATGGTGAGGTATACAGTTGATTTATTTAACAATGGTATTGGATCGGTACTGTGTATCGATCAATAAGTTTATGTATTGGTATTGATTATGTATGGTGTATCTGTAAATGTAACATATAGGAAACAGCATATGACAGCATTATTGTAAGGCATTTCTGGCAACTTCACTGGTTAATAGAATATGCCTACATTGATAAATCCCCTTAAGTTGCACCCTGATTGGTGAATGTTTAGCATGTCAAATGTATGCTTGAATGTGATTGGCTAATACCAACCACAATAATTGACATATCAAGTCCTCTGGTCAGACTATTATAGAACAGGCTAAAGATGCAGCATGTAAAATTGTAGGTTGACTGGATGAATGGTTTCTAAGAGTTATGTACTATTGGCCTCGCTTTCTTGTGACAAATGTCCACCAAACTTGACATACCCCCTCAAAATAATGTGCTGAACAGATTTTGTTAAAATGGGCTTGTTCAAAGTCAAAGTGTTCAAAAGGTACAAGTTATTCCTTATAATTATTATTAATTATAAATATTGCAGGTATTTTGCTACCAGATGTGTGAGGATTGGCAAAAAAATTCTTGAAGTAGAAAGGATCAAGAAATTACCCCCCCCCCCCCCCCCCCAAAAAAAAAAAAAAAAAGAATTTTGTGTGTAGGACACAGATGCTACAGACCAGATGCTATTGAATAAAACCGCTTAATGCTTTGTTGTAACGCCACCATCAGGCCAGTGAATGTCATTTTTCTTGAAGCTGCTGTAACTTTGTTGTGTCCATATGCAATGTGTTTAATGCATATATTAAACAAATTCGTTGTTACGGATTTAGGACACTGGGGGCACTAGTGGACTGTTTGAGGTAAGAAAAAGAAGAGAGGAAAGGAGGAGAAGAATAAACAAAATAGTAAGCTCTCTGTTCCATAATCGTGTGTGGTTAATGTCTGACTCTGAACGACAAGCAACACAACAAAGTGGCGACGAGAGAAGGAGTGAAGATACAGACATGGCTCTGCTCTCCTTGCAACCTCCTGCTGTGTTCCTGGACTGCCCAGGCAACCCGACAATTCCATTTGCTACTTGGAAAATGCTATTCGATAACTATCTGCTTGCTGTCGGGGGAGGCGAGTTTCCTGCCGAGAGGAAGAGAGCCTTGCTTATTCACTGCTTGGGAACGGAGGGTAACCGAATCTACAGCACCTTACCACTCGAAAAAGATGACTATGAGGGCTCAGTAAAGGCTTTGGAGAAGCACTTCAGTCCAAAACTAAACATTGTCGCAGAAAGATACCGCTTTAGGCAAAGAGCACAAGCTGTAGGTGAGTCAATTGATCACTATGTCGCAGCATTGCGTGAACTGGTAAAAAAATGTCAGTTTGGAGCTATGGAGGATGAGATGCTTCGGGATCAAATTGTAGAGAAAACAAACAGTTCCCGCATCCGTGAAAGACTTTTAATGGAAGAAGGTTTGACACTGGATAAAACTCTGGATGTAGCCAGGCGTACTGAAGCCGCTATAGCTGTTAGCGATTTCTGTGACTGATACAAAGCCCGTTGCTGCTGTGCAAGTGCAAAAGAAGACACGTAACCCAAAACAAAAACCTGCTCGTAAAACTGATGGTGCTACGTCATGCTACCGGTGTGGTGCTGCTGAGCACAAAGCAAATGACAAGTCGTGCCCTGCAACAAACTCTAAATGCAACTCATGTGGAAAATTGGGACACTTCTCAAGAGTATGCAAGTCCTCTCGAAAGCCAGTTAATGAAGTGACTGTGCCTGAAATGTGTGTTTTAAGTGTTGAAAATAATTTCACTGTTGATGCAATTAAACTAATGTGCCCTGTTACCATCACTCTACCAAATACTACTGCTGCATGTAATGTAAAATTGCTAGTTGATACAGGATCTGGCGTTTCTATACTACCTAATAGTATTTACAATGCTAATTTTAGCTCAGTTAAACTGCATAATCCAAAAGTGCAGCTTGTGACGTATTCTAAGGAAAAACTGAATGTGATAGGATGTCTTAGAGCTGACGTTACTCACAATGGTAGTACTGCCTCTACTGACTTTTACATAGTGAAGACAGGGACACCTGTACTGGGCATGGACCTGGTTACTGCTCTCCAGCTGCAGATTAAAGGAGGACAGTTACTAACACAGGCGTCGGAAATCTGTGCAACGCTCCACCAAGCCAAAGCTCCATCTACTCACTTTGAACATGATGGTGGGTCACCTGCCACGTTCGGATGTGCGAGAAACTTCGTGCACAAAGTGAAGCTCCGGCCTGATGTGAAGCCTGTACGACAGAACCTCCGACACTTACCTCTCTCAGTTCGCGATGCTGTCTCCGAGGAACTCAAGGACCTGGAAAAACACGGCATAATTGAGAAAATTGATGCGTCTGAATGGGTCTCTCCAAATGTGGTCACCAAAAAAGAGAACTGGTGGCATACGCATGTGTGTTGACCTGAGGGAACTTAACAAGGCTGTGATTAGGGATAGCCATCCATTGCCACTGATTGAGGACATTCTGTCAGAACTGCGTGGCGCCGTGATTTTCTCAACTCTGGATTTGAAATCTGCTTACCATCAACTGACGCTGCATGAAGAGAGTAGGGGGCTCACTGCTTTCATTACACATGAAGGACTGTACCGGTACTGCAGAGTCCCATATGGACTGTGTTCAGCCCCAGCAGCTTTCCAAAAGATGATGATGCAGATTCTCAGTGGCATGAAGGGGGTGCAATGCTACCTTGATGACGTCATTACATATGGATCGTCAGAGGCGGAGCATGACGCCAACCTGAGTGCGGTGTTGCGCAAAATCAACGATGCTGGACTGAAGCTCAATGTTAACAAATGCCAACTCCGGCAAACCACACTAAGCTTCCTTGGTCAAAAGATTGGACCAGAGGGTCTGCTGCCAGATGACTCTCACGTTGCTGCTATTCTGAATGCACCGTCCCCTTCCGATCCTGCAACCTTGCGCTCTTTCCTTGGCCTGAGTGCATGGTACAGCAAGTTTGTGCCAAATTACGCAACTGTCGTTGGGCCCATGAGAGCTCTTCTTTGAAAAGATTGTTCATTTCACTGGAACAAGACAGCTCAAGCAGCATTTAAGCAAGTCAAGCAGTTGATTGTGCATAGCACTGCACTGGTGATGTTTGACCCCAGTAAGTCAACCATTGTTTCAACAGATGCCTCAGACTATGGGGTAGGTGCAGTCTTGACTCAGATGGACAGTAACAGGGCAGAGGAGACTGTTGCTTTTGCATCTCGCAGTCTTTCTGAGGCAGAGAGGAAATACTCTATAGTCGAGAAGGAAGCGCTAGCTTGCGTCTGGGCTGCCGAGAAATGGCGGACATGGCTGTGGGGAAGGAGATTCCTGTTACGCACTGATCACCAAGCACTTACCACGCTGCTGACTACCAAAGGCAATAACCGTGCTGGTCTCCGCATTACCCGATGGTCTGCTCGTCTCCTAGAGTTTGACTACGACGTTGAATACAGAACAGGGTCCCTGAACCATGTTGCTGACTGCCTGTCGAGACTCCCACTGCCTGAAACTGACACTGCATACGCAGAAGAGATTGAGTCAGTGGCTGCCATACTCACTGACCTGAGTGCTGTGTCTGAGGAAGACTTCCGTTCAGAATGTAATGACTGTCCAGTGCTCACTAAACTCCGTGCACAGATACAGAGAGGCTGGCCATCACGGAAGTCTACACTCGATCTTAACATACAGCCATACTTTCCAATTCGCCATGAACTTGCTGTCATGAATGAATGCATAGTCAGAGGGTCTCATGAAAAGCCCATGAAACCCACCAGGGTATTGTGCGTACCAAACAACGCCTTAGAGAGTTGTACTGGTGGCCCAAAATGGACTCTCAGATAGAAATATGCATTAAGAACTGCTCAACCTGCCAACAGAATGACAAGACAACTGTCACCCATGATGCTCCACTGCAACCAGTTCCCCTACCAGCTGCTGCTTGGGTAAAGGTGTCCGTAGACATCATAGGCCCATTTGAGAAAGCTCCTCCTGATTGTAGATTTGCCATATCACTGGTAGATTACTTTAGTAAATGGCCTGAAGTAGCGCTTGCTCACCGCGTTGACACAGCTACTATTATACAGTTCCTGACTGCCCTTTTCTCTCGAGAAGGAATCCCAAAGATGCTGATAAGTGACAATGGTCCTCAATTTCTCTCTGCTGAGTTTGCTGACTTTCTCAAAGAGAGTGGAATACAACACCTGAGATCTTCAGTGTACTACCCAAGAGCTAATGGAGAAGTTGAGAGATTCAACAGAAGCGTTAAGGACTGCTTACAGACTGCATCCATTCAAGGAGAACCCTGGAAGTCATTCCTGAGAACTTACCTGAGGGACTACAGAGCAACTCCTCATTCAACCACTGGAGTATCCCCATCAGAACTGCTCCATGGCCGGCGAATGAGAACAAAGCTACAGGTGATCGATATGCCTGCCCCACTAACAGAGAAGAAAGCGATGCGAGAAAGAGTGGGGAGTAAACAACAGAAAATGAAAGCGTACACCGATCAGCAAAGACATGCCAAGTCTTCCAACTTCCGGCCTGGTGACAAAGTGAGGGTGAGGAAACCATGGAAAGTGAAGAAAGGAGAACTGAAGTTTTCTAAACCTAGAACTATCGTGACAAAGAAAGGACCGGATACATACTTGTTGGATGATGGAAGAACCTGGAACTCCTCACATCTGTCCGTACTTCCCAACTTGAGCACAGATGTGGATTCTGATAGGGCAATGGACTGTACTGATACAGGGACTGACCAAATAACTAACTCTGACTCGGTTAGCCAGTCCAGACCTGTCAGAATTAGAAATGCACCTAGCTGGACTAAAGATTTTGTTATGGAATGATCATAAAATGTGATTTACAATATTCAGGTTTTAGTTAAAGCATTACTGTTACATTAATAATACTGTCAGGTTCTTCTGAGTTACAAGAAGGTATTCTTTGTTCAAGAGGGAAGATGTTGTGTCCATATGCAATGTGTTTAATGCATATATTAAACAAATTCGTTGTTACAGATTTAGGACACTGGGGAACACTAGTGGACTGTTTGAGGTAAGAGAAAGAAGAGAGGAAAGGAGGGGAAGAATAAACAAAATAGTAAGCTCTCTGTTCCATAATCGTGTGTGGTTAATGTCTGACTCTGAACGACAAGTCAACACAACAAGCGCCTGTCTAGTAAACAGGAGATCCTGGCTTGGAATCCCAGCGGTGCCTTTTCCTTTGGTAATCTTTAATCAGTAACTGCTACAATGAGTAAATCAACCCAATCAAACAATTTTTTATTGGTGTCAGACTATGACTAACAGTATGCAGAGCTTTGGTGTGTGCTTTGACTTGCAGATAATCATCAGACCACTGGGATTTACATATGCATAGTAAATTTATTATTTGCCTCAAATATTAGCAGCACTACTGTTATTTTATAGGAAGGTTGGCCAAGGAACCAACTTCTTCGCCTGGGCTCTGTGGCGCAATGGATAGCGCATTGGACTTCTAGATAAATAGCTGGAGCAATTCAAAGGTTGTGGGTTTGAGTCCCACCAGAGTGTTTCCTCTTCTTTATAGCTCTGTCTACTACCTTTTTGTACTTTTATTTGCAAGATTTTCTCTAGTCTTTTTACCTAATTAATAGCAATTTCAAACTTTCAGAAATATTCTGTTTGATGTTGGGGTCTTGGAACATATTTGTGCTGCAGAAGATTCTGCATGTATTTGTGAAAAGTGAGATGAAGCAGTTTGAAATGTAGGATTTTAGCCTTTTCTGAATCAGAATGATGTTTGCTGATCCATTAAAAGATGTTTAAACAGAACCTGAAGGGTAAACAAAAGATGCTAAGTTTTGTGTGTACATTCTGCGTGACAAGGTCTAGTACTCTGTACATGTATATGATAGGTTTAAGCAATTGAGACAAGCTTTCAGAGTTGATGTTATTTGTTTCTGGAAAATGCAGAGGTTCCTAATCAGGGAAGTTGTTTTTGCTGTCTGTGTAAAGTTTGTATGCAAGAGAATGTTTTTGAGTTTGCCTGAAGCTACATTGTATTGATATAGAAAACCAGTCATGTAGGGCGCCGTGGCTTAGTTGGTTATAGCGCCTGTCTAGTAAACAGGAGATCCTGGGTTCGAATCCCAGCGGTGCCTTTTCCTTGGGTAATCTTTAATCAGTAACTGCTACAATGAGTAAATCAACCCTTTTTTTATTGGCGTCAGACTATGACTAACAGTATGCAGAGCTTTGGTGTGTGCTTAGACTTGCAGATAATCATCAGACCACTGGGATTTACATATGCATAGTAAATTTATTATTTGCCTCAAATATTAGCAGCACTACTGTTATTTTATAGGAAGGTTGGCCAAGGAACCCGTTTCTTCACCTGGGCTCTGTGGCGCAATGGATAGCGCATTGGACTTCTAGATAAATAGCTGGAGCAATTCAAAGGTTGTGGGTTCGAGTCCCACCAGAGTCGAGAGTGTTTCCTCTTCTTTAAAGCTCTGTCTACTACCTTTTTGTACTTTTATTTGCAAGATTTTCTCTAGTCTTTTTACCTAATTAATAGCAATTTCAAACTTTCAGAAATATTCTGTTTGATGTTGGGGTATTGGAACATATTTGTGCTGCAGAAGATTCTGCATGTATTTGTGAAAAGTGAGATGAAGCAGTTTGAAATGTTGGATTTTAGCCTTTTCTGAGTCAGAATGATGTTTACTGATCCATTAAAAGATGTTTAAACGGAACCTGAAGGGTAAACAAAAGATGCTAAGTTTTGTGTGTACATTCTGCGTGACAAGCTTTCAGAGTTGATGTTATTTGTTTCTGGAAAATGCAGAGGTTCCTAATCAGGGAAGTTGTTTTTGCTGTCTATGTGAAGTTTGTATGCAAGAGAATGTTTTTGAGTTTGCCTGAAGCTATATTGTGTTGATATAGAAAAGCAGTCAGGTAGGGTGCCGTGGCTTAGTTGGTTATAGCGCCTGTCTAGTAAACAGGAGATCCTGGCTTGGAATCCCAGCGGTGCCTTTTCCTTGGGTAATCTTTAATCAGTAACTGCTACAATGAGTAAATCAACCCTTTTTTTATTGGTGTCAGACTATGACTAACAGTATGCAGAGCTTTGGTGTGTGCTTAGACTTGCAGATAATCATCAGACCACTGGGATTTACATATGCATAGTAAATTTATTATTTGCCTCAAATATTAGCAGCACTACTGTTATTTTATAGGAAGGTTGGCCAAGGAACCAGTTTCTTCACATGTGCTCTGTGTAGCAGTGGATAGCGCATTGGACTTCTAGATAAATAGCTGGAGCAATTCAAAGGTTGTGGGTTCGAGTCCCACTAGAGTCGAGAGTGTTTCCTCTTCTTTATAGCTCTGTCTACTACCTTTTTGTACTTTTATTTGCAAGATTTTCTCCAGTCTTTTTACCTAATTAATAGCAATTTCAAACTTTCAGAAATATTCTGTTTGATGTTGGGGTATTGGAACATATTTGTGCTGCAGAAGATTCTGCATGTATTTGTGAAAAGTGAGATGAAGCAGTTTGAAATGTTGGATTTTAGCCTTTTCTGAATCAGAATGATGTTTACTGATCCATTAAAAGATGTTTAAACGGAACCTGAAGGGTAAACAAAAGATGCTAAGTTTTGTGTGTACATTCTGCGTGACAAGGTCTAGTACTCTGTACATGTATATGATAGGTTTAAGCAATTGAGACAAGCTTTCAGAGTTGATGTTATTTGTTTCTGGAAAATGCAGAGGTTCCTAATCAGGGAAGTTGTTTTTGCTGTCTGTGTAAAGTTTGTATGCAAGAGAATGTTTTTGAGTTTGCCTGAAGCTATATTGTGTTGATATAGAAAACCAGTCAGTTAGGGTGCCGTGTCTTAGTTGGTTATAGCGCCTGTCTAGTAAACAGTAGATCCTGGGTTGGAATCCCAGCGGTGCCTTTTCCTTGGGTAATCTTTAATCAGTAACTGCTACAATGAGTAAATCAACCCTTTTTTTATTGGAGTCAGACTATGGCTAACAGTATGCAGAGCTTTGGTGTGTGCTTAGACTTGCAGATAATCATCAGACCACTGGGATTTACATATGCATAGTAAATTTATTATTTGCCTCAAATATTAGCAGCACTACTGTTATTTTATAGGAAGGTTGGCCAAGGAACCAGTTTCTTCACCTGGGCTCAGTGTTGTAATGGGTAGCGCATTGGCCTTCAAGATGCATAGCTGGAGCAATTCAAAGGTTGTGGGTTCGAGCCTCACCAGAGTCGGGAGTGTTTCTTCTTCTTTATAGCACTGTCTACTACCATTTTGTACTTTTATTTGCAAGATTTTCTCTAGTCTTTTTTACCTAATTAATAGCAATTTCAAACTTTCAGAAATATTCTGTTTGATGTTGGGGTCTTGGAACATATTTGTGCTGCAGAAGATTCTGCATGTATTTGTGAAAAGTGAGATTAAGCAGTTTGAAATGTTGGATTTTAGCCTTTTCTGAATCAGAATGATGTTTGCTGATCCATTAAAAGATGTTTAAAATGAACCTGATGGGTAAACAAAAGATGCTAAGTTTTGTGTGTACATTCTGTGTGACAAGGTCTAGTACTCTGTACATGTATATGATAGGTTTAAGCAATTGAGACAAGCTTTCAGAGTTGATGTTATTTGTTTCTGGAAAATGCAGAGGTTCCTAATCAGGGAAGTTGTTTTTGCTGTCTGTGTGAAGTTTGTATGCAAGAGAATGTTTTTGAGTTTGCCTGAAGCTATATTGTATTGATTTTGAAGACCAGTCAGGTAGGGTGCCGTGGCTTAGTTGGTTATAGCGCCTGTCTAGTAAAGAGGAGATCCTGGGTTCAAATCCCAGCGGTGCCTTTACCTTGGGTAATCTTTATTCAGTAACTGCTACAATGAGTAAATCAACCCTTTTTTTATTGGAGTCAGACTATGACTAACAGTATGCAGAGCTTTGGTGTGTGCTTAGACTTGCAGATAATCATCAGACCACTGGGATTTACATATGCATAGTAAATTCATTATTTGCCTCAAATATTAGCAGCACTACTGTTATTTTATAGGAAGGTTGGCCAAGGAACCAGTTTCTTCACCTGGCCTCTGTGGCGCAATGGATAGTGCGTTGGACTTTTAGATGCATAGTTGAAGCAATGCAACGGTTACGGATTCGAGTCCCACCAGAGTCAGGAGTGTTTCCTCTTCTTTATAGCCCTGCCTACAACCTTTTTGTACTTTTATTTGCAAGATTTTCTCTAGTCTTTTTACCTAATTAATAGGAATTTCAAACTTTCAGAAATATTCTGTTTGATGTTGGGGTATTGGAACATATTTGTGCTGCAGAAGATTCTGCATGTATTTGTGAAAAGTGAGATGAAGCAGTTTGAAATGTTGGATTTTAGCCTTTTCTGAATCAGAATGATGTTTGCTGATCCATTAAAAGATGTTTAAACGGAACCTGAAGGGTAAACAAAAGATGCTAAGTTTTGTGTGTACATTCTGTGTGACAAGGTCTAGTACTATGTACATGTATATGATAGGTTTAAGCAATTGAGACAAGCTTTCAGAGTTGATGTTATTTGTTTCTGGAAAATGCAGAGGTTCCTAATCAGGGAAGTTGTTTTTGCTGGCTGTGTGAAGTTTGTATGGAAGAGAATGTTTTTGAGTTTGCCTCAAGCTATATTGTATTGATATAGAAAAACAGTCAGGTAGGGCGCCGTGGCTTAGTTGGTTATAGAGCCTGTCTAGTAAATAGGAGATCCTGGGTTTGAATCCCAGCGGTACCTTTTCCTTGGGTAATCTTTAATCAGTAACTGCTACAATAAGTAAATCAACACTTTTTTTTATTGGCGTCAGACTATGACTAACAGTATGCAGAGCTTTGGTGTGTGCTTAGACTTGCAAATAATCATCAGACCACTGGGATTTACATATGCATAGGAAATTCATTGTTTGCCTCAAATATTAGCAGCACTACTGTTATTTTATAGGAAGGTTGGCCAAGGAACCAACTTCTTCACCTGTGCTCTGTGGTGCAATGGATAGCGCATTGGACTTCTAGATGAATAGCTGGGGCAATTCAATGGTTGTGGGTTCGAGTCCCACCGGAGTTGAGAGTGTTTCCTCTTCTTTATAGCTCTGTCTACTACCTTTTTGTACTTTTATTTGCAAGATTTTCTCCAGTCTTTTTACCTAATTAATAGCAATTTCAAACTTTCAGAAATATTCTGTTTGATGTTGGGGTATTGGAACATATTTGTGCTGCAGAAGATTCTGCATGTATTTGTGAAAAGTGAGATGAAGCAGTTTGAAATGTTGGATTTTAGCCTTTTCTGAATCAGAATGATGTTTGCTGATCCATTAAAAGATGTTAAAATGGAACCTGAAGGGTAAACAAAAGATGCTAAGTTTTGTGTGTACATTCTGCGTGACAAGGTCTAGTACTCTGTACATGTATATGATAGGTTTAAGCAATTGAGACAAGCTTTCAGAGTTGATGTTATTTGTTTCTGGAAAATGCAGAGGTTCCTAATCAGGGAAGTTGTAATTGCTGTCTGTGTGAAGTTTATGTGTAAGAGAATGTTTTTGAGTTTGCCTGAAGCTATATTGTATTGATATAGAAGACCAGTCAGGTACGGCGCCGCGGCTTAGTTGGTTATAGCGCCTGTCTAGTAAACAGGAGGTTCTGCGTTTGAATCCCAGCGGTGCTTTTTCCTTGGGTAATCTTTAATCAGTAACTGCTACAATGAGTAAATCAACCCTTTTTTTTATTGACGTCAGACTATGACTAACAGTATGCAGAGCATTGGTGTTTGCTTAGACCTGCAGATAATCATCAGACCACTGGGATTTACATATGCATAGTAAATTCATTATTTGCCTCAAATATTAGCAGCACTACTGTTATTTTATAGGAAGGTTGGCCAAGGAACCCATTTCATAAACTGGCCTCTGTGATGCAATGGATAGCACATTGGACTTCTAAATGACTAGCTGGAGCAATTCAAAGGTTGTGGGTTTGAGTCCCACCAGAGTCGAGAGTGTTTCCTCTTCTTTATAGCTCTGTCTACTACCTTTTTGTACTTTTATTTGCAAGATTTGGTCTAGTCTTTTTACCTAATTAATAGCAATTTCAAACTTTCAGAAATATTCTGTTTGATGTTGGGGTATTGGAACATATTTGTGCTGCAGAAGATTCTGCATGTATTTGTGAAAAGTGAGATGAAGCAGTTTGAAATTTTGGATTTTAGCCTTTTCTGAATCAGAATGATGTTTGCTGATCCATTAAAAGATGTTTAAATGGAACCTGAAGGGTAAACAAAAGATGCTAAGCTTTTGTGTGTACATTCTGTGTGACCAGGTCTCCTACACTGTACATGTATATGTACATGTGATGTTTTTTGTTTCTGGAAAATGCAGAGGTTCCCATTCAGGGAAGTTGTTTTTTCTGTCTGTGTGAAGTTTGTATGCAAGAGAATGTTTTTGAATTTGCCTGAAGCTATATTGTATTGATATAGATTACCTTTCAGGTAGGGCGCAGTGGTTTAGTTGGTTGTAGTGCCTGTCTAGTACACAGGAGATCCTGGGTTTGAATCCCAGCAGTGCATTTTCCTTGGGTAATCTTTAATCAGTAACTGCTACAATGAGTAAATCAACCCTTTTTTATTGGCGTCAGACTATGACTAACAGTATGCAGAGCTTTGGTGTGTGCTTAGTCTTGCAGATAATCATAGACGTTCAAAAATCAATTTTAACAACCCAATCAGAATCAACAGCGCTTCGTGATGTCCGAGTACTAGCATCTTATATATATATAATATTGCCGTTAAGTAAATTCTACTCAGCTAATTTTATTATTAAAGCAATATTTGTGTTACATACAATTAATGAAAACATTAAAAACTCGATTTGATTTTAAACTACATATATTCTTATTTTATTATGTGTTGGTAACTTTTAATTATTTAGTAAATATTAATGAACCCCAGTCCCACTTTTTACAGTGCATTGCTTCTCAGTAAGTCCTCTTCATGTCCACATCAGAAACAACTGAGTTTCCATATATATATATATATATATATATATATATATATTGATAGATATAATATAAATATTGAATTTGGGGTTTCATTAGTTGTCAGTTATAACCATCAAAATTAAAATAAATAAACACTTGAAATATATCAGTCTGTGTGTAATGAATTAATATAATATACAAGTTTACCTTTTTGAATGGAATTGAAATAAATCATCTTTTTCAAAATATTCTAATTTTATGACCAGCACCTGTACATGACTCAACTGAAGATGTTCAGAAATCAGGTTCTGAATCTTCTTGTTGTGCTTCTTGATTCAGACTGCCTTCAGAACACCCACTGCTCCTGATTCAGTCCCAGAGACGAGCTTCATTGGTGGAGAGACATCCCTGCTGTTCCATGGCCTCAGTATGGATCACTTTCCGGTCCTCTGGTCCTAGGCTGGTAAATCAAGCAGTGTCTATGGGAGGAGATCCGCTGTCCAACAGAGTGTGGAAGTTCTGGTCTGTATCACTGAGGCCACCGGAACAAGCTTCACCCTCCATATTGAACTGGACACCAGTGGAGAGCTGATGCCTGAGGTGAAGAACATTCAACCACTGCACTTTTTTCAGGGTTGTCTGAGAGTAACCTACTTTCAAACCTACCAAGCGTTTCACTTAACTTACACAATAAGTCCAAATATTTGTGGACAACCTTTCTAAACAATGCTTTCAGCTACTTTATGTTGCACCCATTGCTGACACAGATGTGCAAATGCACACACACACAGCTTGTCTAGCCCCTGTAGGTTAGATTGAGCTGTGGAGCAGTGGAACTGTGTTTTCTGAAATGATGGATGGTGCTCCATACAAAATTTTAGAGATGGGTTGGAGAGTTGGGGATGATTAGGTGGGGTGATCAACCAATATACTGACCTCACTAAAGCTGTTGTCGCAGAATGCAATCAAATCCACCAGGTAACCATAATTGGTTCATATCTGGTTTAAAAAATAATTGTTTAAATAACAGGAAAATAGGAACCTTGGCATCGCTGTCCAGACCTTCAGCTCCTTATGGATGATGAGTACCACAATCTGCTCCTCAATGGTTGTTTTACCAACAGCAAGATTTATTTGGGAACATCTCCTACAGAAATGGTACATTTATCTTCTGAGGTATATTTTTATGAAATTTAGATAAATATTTTTAAATGTACATAATGATTAAATATTCATATTTTAGTTTCAGGGTTTGAGAAATCGTTTGTCTGCAGGTCAGGGCGGCCTCATTACTATGCTCCTCCCTCATTGAATACACTTCTCCTTTAGTAAAGCTCCTCTGTGGATGTAGATTTAGTTCCAAAAACAACCAGTTTAAGAAACAGATCAGCAGCATTCATACATGACTCAACTGAAGATGTTCAGAAATCAGGTTCTGAATCACACTTGATTTAGACTTCCGTTAGTCCACCCACTATTTCTGACTCAGTCCGAGACAAGCTCCACTGGTGGAGGGACCTCTGTGCTGGTCCATGGCCTCTTCAGCCTTTACTGAGAGACAGACACAGACAGACAGAGACATTATCAGGCTAACAAATGAGTGCTTCCCTAAAATCTTTTATAGTCTTTTATATTTATATTTAAAAATCTTTTATAGTGACCAAGTATACAATATTCACATTCAAATACAGAATATATAAACATATACACTATTTTACACTATTATGCACGATCTGTTCCAAATAAACATATTTACATATAAGCTCTTATAGTGAGTGAGTCTGTAGTAGAAAATAAGGTTATATTACAGGATATAAACAACATATATTATTGTACTATTCCAAATATACCAATTTTACATATTTTCCCTGATGTTTATATAATTTCCATATAATATTCCACATAATTACCAACTGTTTAGATTCTAATATTAGTAATATTACTGTTTTTTAATTTCATTACTTTACAGAACAAACCAGACAGAATATCTGCTGTAGGGGTGCAACAGCTAATCGACATAGTCTACAAAAATCGACGACCCAATTAGTTCATTAGTATTTAATAGACGATTAGTTGTTGACGTCACCACGCATATTTCTTGTGCTAACTCGGACCGTTTGTACATGGATCACATGTTCTGGTGAGTTTCACTTACTTGTCAAAGCAAGCTACCATAGTGTAGATTTATTGGACCATGTATGTGATACAGATGTTATTAGTCATTGGTAGTTGTGAATACTGATGGAGCAAAATTCATTTTAGTTTGTGTATATGCGATTAACAGTATTGCGATTAACCAAATATTTGAAGCAGACCTTTGTAGGAAGATAAAGTAATGGAAGGTAAAATACTCGACAGATCAGGTTGTTATAGGAGAAGACTTTAATGTAGTTCCAGATGGCTCAGTTGACCGTCTTCCCTCTAGAGGGCAGCATCATCTTTTTGATTATATTTTCAATAACTTAGTCTCCAATACTAATCTGACAGACTGTTGGAGGACAGGAAACCCCAATGCCAGACAGTACACCTGGTTTAATGCTTCCAATAAAGGTCAGTGTTCAAGGCTACACTACTGGTTAATCCCTCACAATGTGACGGATAGTATTTTAAGCTGTGAAATTTCAGCATCTCCTTTAACTGATCACTGTTCAGTTACCTTGTTCCTCTCTTGGGAACAAATGTAAATCACCTTTGAATTCAATTTGGAAATTTAATAGTAACCTTTTACTTAATTGAAGATATTTCACTACTGGAAATTTCACCTCTGAACAAATGGGAGTGGTTTAAATGCAATGTTAGGGCAGCAGCAATTAGGATAGCATGCGTCTAAACAGATGAGGGCCCAACAATCCCAACAGACACACACAGACTCGTTTAGCATTGATTAGGAAGTAAATATGGGTTGAATGCAGTCACTCTGACGCCCACTTTCCAGAGTGTGTGAAAGTGTGTAAAAAAAGAAAATAGAGAGAGACATTTTTAGGTAAAATAAAGTTTATTTTATTATCTTTATCGGTTGTTAATAAGAATGAGAATTATATCAGTGGTATATTAATTTAATTTAGAAAATATCAAATTGACATTTACGTTGTATTAAAGGACAGAAACAGTCATTGTAGGAAATGAAACTAGACGCTAGATGGCAGCATGGAGTCAGGAGTCAAATGCTTCAACAGCACTGAACTGTGTTAATACTCTGAAAAGCTTCTCAATAACCATCTCTACACCAAAGCTGCTCAAGTACTTCTAATAAGGAGAGGATGTAGTTTGTACCTGTTTGATAATTGCTATGCAGACGATGGCGGTCCGGTCGAGTTGTGCAGCCATGTGTTTCTTTATGAAGGTAAATGTGCCTAAATGAACCAGTAGGTGGGATATTTCTACAGGCTAAAAGCATCATATCAGAGAATGCTCCCAGCAGACGTATATGAGAGATATAGTGTTAGTGACTATATGAGAGTAATAATTATGAGGTAACAGAGGTGATAAGAAATCGTTTTTTATTACTTTTATTTTTTTAATCACAGTTTACACTTTTTCACTCTAGCAAATATTAACGGTAAGCAGAGATTGCATGAAGCAACGAGAAAAACAGAATTATCATGAAAAACACATGAAAACTGTAAAAATAATTGGTCCACGCATGCGCAGAATCGACTCAAACAGAGCTAGTTGTGCACTAATGGCACCCCCTGTGGAGAGTCTTAAGCTTGCGGGAGCCATTACAGCACAGTGTGTAATAAAAACTGAATAAAAATTTCTAAAGAATTTAATTTTTAAAGCATAAAGAAAAATGATATCACTCTCCAGTGTAAATTAGACCTTCCAGCAGTAAATATTCACTCAGCTTCTAGTTTAAGGAAACAGTGGCGTAGGGTTCAATTAAACTCCTCATACCACTTTATATTTATACAAGGAAGCTGTTACTGACATATAATGATCGCTAGATGGCGTTTCTTCCACACGTCATTCAGTTGGGTGTAGAGATTCTCGATATGCCAGGTGAGTTTAAACTGTTCACTGGATGTTCAAAAATAATATTATTATAATTAAAAGATATTAAATAATAATAGTAATAATAATAAGGACTTCCTGTTCGTTTCTGTTCATTTGTGTTGATTCATTGTTCATGTGTTTCACCTGGGACTGGGAGTACTAAAGGAGCGTAGTTCCCTTTGTTCACTGCCGTGAATTGACTCTACTGGAATCCCTGTGACGCTCTGGGATTCCTCACACGTTACCGCCGTGTTCAGGTCAGCTCTAGTTTTGCGGCCCATGTTTAGGAGAGATTCTCTGTCCGACTCGGAGGCAAGCCAGGTACGTTCGCTTCCTGCTCAGGTTCCATGGTGAACCAAGTTCTAGGCAGTACTCTACAGGTTCAGGTTAGGTCGGCCTTGCTTTCTGGTCTGGCAGCTGGTTCCCCCGCTACCTTTGTTTGTACACAGAGCTCGGCTCTGTCCTTAGTATCTCCCCTCTCTGCCCAAGCGAGGTTTGTGGCTTTGTGTTTATACCCCTTTAGTTTTCCCCCTCGTTTCACTCTCGTTTAGCTCCCTGCTCCTCCCAGTCCCAGGTTTGTTTTGTTTGCCATCTGACTTGTTGCGTTTTGGTTCTGTTCATGGTTTTGCCCATGTTGCTGCACTTTGCTTTTTGGATCCCATTGTTTTGTATTTGGTTAATAAAGTATCTTGCTTCGATTTCCATTTCTGCGAGTGTTCATCCCTTCAGGTCTGGCCGTACACGCCATGACAATAACATTAACAGGTGAACGTCATTCTTTATTTTAGTTCATTTATTTTGATTTTCATTTGTTGTATTTAATAATCATTTATAGTGAGACAAAAAAAAGTATTTAGTCAGCCACTGATTGTGCAAGTTCTCCTACTTAGAACAATAAGAGGTGTGTGAAACTATGAAAGACAAGGGAGGACAATGAGGAAAACAAATCCAGGAAATCAGATGGTAGAATTTTTAAAGAATTTATTTGTAAATTATGTTGGAAAATAAGTATTTGGTCACCCACAAACAAGCAAGATTTCTGGCTCTCACAGGCCTGTAACTTCTTCTTTAGGAAGCTATTCTGTCCTCCACCTGTTACCTGTATTAATGCCACCTGTTTGACCTTGTTATCTGTATAAAAGACACCTGTCCACAGCCTCAAACAGTCAGACTCCAAACCTAACCATGGACAAGACCAACATTAGATAAACATTAGAGCTTAAAATGTTGGGCTGATTTAAATACAATCAGGGTCACAAGTAATTGGACAGTGACTGAATGTGTGTAATTTAGCTTCAGTACACCACCTCAGGGGATCTGAAATCAAGTAGTCACACAAATGAGCTGGGCCTTGGCATCGCCTTCCACACCTTCAGCTTCCTCTGGTTTTTCTGTTCTTTCTGTCATTAGCAGTGCAAGCTGTTGTAGGAACCAGTGTGATGAGTATCACAGATCTGCTCCTCAAGGGTTGTTTTAACAACAGCAAGATTTGTTTCCTACAGAAATGGTACATTTATCTTCTGAGGTGTATTTTTATTAAATTAGACAAATTATTGTTACTGTGTGTAATTATTAAATATACATATTTTAGTTTCAGGATTTGAGGAATCGTTCCTCTGCAGGTCAGTACGGCCTCAGGAGGAAACTAGTACCTACTAGACGGCTGAAGTACTTGCAGCTAAAAAGTAGACTTTCTAAGGCCAAAGCTCCAGAGATCTCAATACAGGTGTTGAGCTCCAGGCTGGTCCACACTTACAGCTGCATCTCCAAGTCTGTAAGTACTCCTCAGCAGGTAAATCACACACCAGCACAACCTAGAACCCCTTCAACCATGATCCTCCCTCATTTAATAGACTCCTTCAGATCAGAGGTAGTAAAGCTCCTCTGTAGATGAGGTGAAGAACATTCAACCACTGCACTTTAATGATCACTTCTCTTGTAAATAAATGTACTTTTTCTCTCAGAACAGATGTTTAATCATGAGCTGCATGAAGAATTGTACAATGAAATGCAGATATTGTTAAATTTTATTGTAAAAAGATCTTTTTCAAATTTCTCCTTTTCAGTTGTTTAAAACTAACCTACTTTCAGACCTACCAAAAAAGAAAAAGGTAAAGGTGCATGTATTTGTCACTGCACAGCGAAATGTGTCCTCCGCATTTAACCGATCTGTGGTAGTGAACACACACACACTAGTGATCTAGGGGCAGGGAGTACACACACACCCCGAGCGGTGGGCAGCCAACTCCAGCGACCCAGGGAGCAGAGAGGTTAAAGGGCCTTGCTCAAGGGCCCAACATTGGCAGCTTGCCAAGCCCAGGAATTGAACCCACAACCCTGTTATCGATAGCCAGACGCTCTAACCGCTGAGACACCGCTGCCCCTAAAACCAAGCGTTTCAGTTAACTTACACTTTATGTCCAAATGTTTGTGGAGACCCCTTCTTAGAAATGCATTCATCTACTTTATGTTGCACACACTTTTGACACATATGTGCAAACTGTGGAACTGTGGGGTGTTCATCATCCAACATCCTGACCTCACTAATGCTCTTGTGGCTGAATGCTTCAAAATCTAGTAGAGAGTCTTTTTTCCCTGGACACTGAAGACATCCAACAAAAACAGGTTGTTTTAGGACCTAAATCTACATCTACAGAGGAGCTTTACTACCTCTGCTCTGAAGGAGGAGTCTATTAAATCAATGAGAATTGATGAAGGGTTTCTAGGTTGTGCTGGTGTACCTATTTTCCAATACAGGTGCTGAGCTCCAGGCTGGACCATACTGACCTCATGAACAGACTCTTCCTTCAGAGGTAGATGTAGATTTACTTCCAAAAGCAACCAGTTTAAGAAACAGATCAGGAAAAATCATACATGACTCAACTGAAGATGTTCAATAATCAGGTTCTGAATCTTCTTGTTGTGCTTCTTGATTCAGACTGCCTGCCGACCACCTACTGCTCCTGATTCAGTCACAGAGACGGGCTGCCCCCCGGACGGGCTGGTCCATGACCTCAGTGTGAGGGACTACCAGAATGTGGTAGGACATCTCCAGTCCTACAGTCTGCAGCTGGGCCAAAAAAATCTAGCAGTGTCTGTAAGAGGAGGTCCGCTGTCCAACACTAATTAAGTGTGGAAATTTAGGTCCGCATCACTTAGGTCTTCAGGTCACCCTCTGGAACATGCAAGTGGATGCCTGAGCAGGACAAGAAGAAGAGGTGAAGACTGTGGTGCTGCATTCAACCACTGCACTTTAATGATCACTTCTCTTGTAAATAAATGTACTTTTTCTCTCATGTTTAATCATGAGCTGCATGAAGAATTGTTCAATAAACTGCAGATATTGTAACATTTTACTGTAAAAATATTTGTAAAATTTGGGTTGTCTAAAACTACTTGCAAACCCTTTCACTTAACCCACACTATATGCCCAAATGTTTGTGGACACCCCTTCTAATAAATGCATTCAGCTACTTTAAATTGCACCCATTGCACATATATGCAAATGCACACACTTTAGTCTTTGTAGAGAAGTAGTGCCAACAGAATAGGACTCTCTGGAGCATTCATCTATTGGCACCATGCTGCCTAATGCCAGTCGTGGGGCAGAGGGGTATAAAGCCCCCCAGTATTGAGCTGTGGCACAGTGGAACTGTGGAATGTTCCACTGCGCCACAGCTCAAACACATTCTCTGGAGTGATTAATGGTGTTTCATCCAATATTTTTGGAATAAGTTGGGGTGGTGATTATTTAACATCCTGACCTTACCAATGCTCTTCTTGCTGAATGCAATCAAATCCTCACAGCAATGCTCCAAAATCTAGTAAGCTGTCTCCAGCCTTCCCTAGACACTAGAGACAGTCAATCCAATAAAACAGCATCAAGAATGAATGAGCAGGTGTCCCAATACATCTGTCCATGTAGTGCATGAGTCTCACTTATCCTACACCTCAAACACCTATAAAATAAAGCATAACACTACTCATAAACCTAATTCCAATCCAAAACCTTTAACTAACTTTACCCTGTTGAACATACACTGAGATGGTGATGATGGTACGCTCGATGAAAGCTAGTCTGTGTGTGTGTGTACTCACATTTCACTGATCTGTTGACAGGGTCCCTGCACCTTCCCCGCCACTGTGTGTACTGACTGACAGACAGACAGACAGAGACATTATCAGGCTGACAAATGATCTGCATCATCTGCAGAATTATCACCATTAACAATATTATCATGATCCAGATTCAGTGGCTGCTTACCTAAATCAAGTCAAGTGACTTTTATTATATAGTATATGATACACAAATTCAAATCCAGAATCTATACACATAAATACACACTATTTTACACTATTCTGCAAGGTCTGGGTGCAACAACTAAGATTAGTTTTAAATTTAGTTAAATAAAAAAATTAGTTGATGTCATCACTCATGTTTCTCGCACTAACCAGGAACGGTTTGTGCATGGATCACGTTTTCTGTCAATGTTACCATAGTGTATATTTACAGATAAAGCTGCCTAAATACACCAGTAAGTAGGAAATGATGATAGACTAAAATCATTATATGAGAGAACGCTCCCAGCAGGAGAGTGTAAATCACCATGTCAGTGTAAATATAAGCTAATAATGGTAATAAGAAATCATTTTTATATATTTATATATATTAACACCCAAGTAAATCCTCAGATTCAGAGATATATAGTAATGAAGTAGAACTACTTCAGTACTGTACTTAAGTACTAAAATACTGTATCTGTATCTACTGGAGGATTATTTTATCTCCTACTTCCACTTTTACTTCACTACATATTTTGGATGAGTTTAATATTTTTACTCCGTTAGATGTTTATGTGCTGCAGCTGCAGTGAGGACACTAACGCTAGAGCTCTGTAGTTTATTATATACTCGTATGTGGCCGAATGGTTCATGTTCATGAACTCAGTCTTCTACAGTTCTGTCCTTCTACTACAGCCAGAGGAACTGTGACAGTACTTAAGTCTGAGCATTTGAAATAATAGAAACACTGATACTCAGACTTTTGACTGCTTTCTGTAAGAACTACAGAACACAATACTGTACTTTTACTTTCAGTACTTAAGTAACTACATGCAATACTTAAGTACTTCCACTTAAGTCTGGAGCTTAAAGACACTTCTACTTCTACTCAAGTCACTTTTTTGATAGAGCACTTGTACTTTTACTCAAGTCTGGGTCTCTAGTACTTTCTACATGTCTGCTGAGATTGTATTTTGCACGTGAGAAAAACAGATTTATCATAAAAAAAAAAACACATGAAAGCATTTGTTGGTGGGTTGTGGGTCCGCGCTTGCACAGGTCACATTTGGATGGGTAGAAATCGGCAGAACACCAGTCTTCTGCGGCACGGCAGAGGAGAGGTGCGTACAGCTTGAGCTCTAGTTCTTAAACTGTTTAAAGAGTTAAAACTCATGATATGCTTAAAAGAAGAGAAAGCTTTAGTGAAAGCAGACTCGTTTAGCATTGATTACGAAGTGAGTATCGGTTGAATGCAGTGGATTAAGGTTTGGCCTCTATACAACCTTAACATCTTGTACAGAAATGGTACATTTATATGTAAAAAATAGTAATATTTTAAACTGTGCAAAATAATTAATAATAATAATTAAACATTCGTATTTTTGTTTCAGAATTCAAGGAATCATTCCTCTGCAGACCAGTACGGCTTCAGAAGGACACTAGTATCTACAAAACGGCTGACTTGGAGGAAATGTCTGCATTAGAGCTGCTACACTGAATCTATAAAATTGATAATAATCGATTATTAAAAGTGTTGGCAACGAATTTCATTATGGATTTGTTGTGTCGCACGATGTATGTGTTACTCGCCTTGTCATATCAGCTCATCTCCGCTTACGTTACCTGTGGCGCTTTGTCTACTCTGGAAAAAATTTATAAATAAGAGGGAGATGAGCGAAGCGAGTCAGAGCGGAGGCGTAATCTTTAAAATAAATTTAACATCAAGAAGTAAAAATATTCCAAAAAATTAAACATGAATGACGCAGAACAGAAGTTCAGCTTAAATCCTCACCAATGTGGGAGCACAGTCACTGCAATAACCCCAGTTAGTTCTGTTTTGAAGTGAGGAAACGTAACGGTGCACTCACACTATGTGAACCGGTGTAACACGGCACATGCTGTTTTTTGCTTAACTGGACAATGACAATGATAGAGTGTGTAAGTGTGTGTGTGTGTTACTTTTATTATCTGTGTAATTCGCTTAAGCAGTGTTTAAATGTGCTTTATAAAAGTAAAAAAAAAAAAAACATACAAACTAAAGGCAATTCATCCTGTCTCACTCCTCACTCCAATACAGTGCAGTGTTTGCATCAGCAATGCACTTATTTTTCTTTATTATTTCATTTATTTTATTTTTAATTTATTTAATAATGTAATCTATTATTATTGAATTATTGTACACACTTATTTGCTCTGTTATTCAATGTTCTATTTTTAAATAAAGACATGGAAATGTATTTTTTTTCGACAGATTAATTGATTATTAAAATAATCGTTAGTTGCAGCCCTAGTCTGCATCTCCACATCTATCAGTACTCCTCAGCAGGTAAACCACACACCAGCTCAACCTAGAAACCCTTCATCTATGATCCTCCCTCATTTAATATACTCCTCCTTCAGAGCAGAGGTAGTAGATGGAAGCTCCTCTGTAGATGTAGATTTAGGTCCAAAAACAACTAGTTGAAGAAACAGATCAGGAACAATCATACATGACTCAACTGAAGATGTTCAGAAATCAGGTTCTGAATCTTCTTGTTGTGCTTCTTGATTCAGACTGCCTTCAGAACACCCACTGCTCCTGATTCAGTCCCAGAGACGAGCTTCATTGGTGGAGAGCCTCCCTGCTGTTCCATGGCCTCAATATGGATCACTCTCCAGTCCTCCAGTCCTAGGCTGGTAAATTAAGCAGTGTCTAAGTCCAAATATTTGTGGACACCCCTTCTAAACAATGCTTTCAGCTACTTTATGTCCCGCCCTTCAACAAAAACAACCAATCAGGTTGCTGCTTACAGATTAAGTCCCGCTCTCCGGTAACGAGCTAAAGTCTCTCGACTACTTTGTGGCTCTGGCCAGACCCCACAAAATAAAAGTGACTAATACAAATGAATCTGCAACATAAAATACTTTTTGACTGAGAAAATTACTGTCTTACATTAATTCCCACTTCCACTTTTATTTTGTTGTTCATCCAAAAATGTATATGAAAACTGATTAAGGGAAAACTGATCTATTTTTGTTATATTTTATTGCTGCTACATTACTAATCCTTGGGTTTAAAATTTAAAAGAGAAAAGGTATTGGAGTTTTATTAATCTTTTATATTATATAACTTTTATATTAGCAGCGTAATTCATTAACACAGTGAATTTCTGTCTAAGTTATAAATTTTTTATGAACTTAATTGTTACTTAGCAAATACCTTAAACTACCTCGAGCTAAATCAGTTATTTATTACAATAATTGTCAGATTATTCGATTGTAAAAATAGCCCTAATCTGCTGCAGCCTGAGAAGCTTAAAAATGAATAAAGGTTTTATTTTAATTGAAGTGTTTGTCATTACTGAACAGTATGACTATTACTCCACTGAGTGTCATTTTAGTAAGAGAAGGACATTAATATGTAATGTTTAATATCTCAAGCAAGTTTGTTTATGAACATTAAAGCACGTACATTTACTCATTTAACAAAATTAATAAATAGCCTTACTCTGCTTACAGGGCCAAATCATCTCCTTTCAGTCCAACTTGAGTGTCAAGTAAAATAATTAAAAACAAAGTTTTACTTTTACCACCGTTTACTTAAGTTTTTCAGATTCATGTCAATGTAAAATATATAAACAAATTCCTAAATAAAATAAAAAACTCAGATACAGACGAGCTCATTTGTGTTTATTTACATTTGTGTTTTAGGCTGTGGCCAATCTACTGTGGTGAGAAGCAGTTTGACCAATGGTTGCTGTAGACCCCTGTACATGTAGACTAATCGTGTCGGTGAGAAGGCGGGGCTTCAACAGGCATGTTTAAAGCTGTACACTGGAAATCAAAATTAGAGAACAATGTATAAACACTTGATTTTTGCAGAAATAATGCAATCTTCATTGGTCAACATTTGAAGGATTTCAAATCCTTGTGAGTGTTTAACAAAACAGTGTTTAACAAAATAACCAAAGTATTCAACAACAAATCTTTATTTCACAAAAAACACAATATAAATTAGAGAACAGCAATGACTGTAGCACAGAGAAAGATTACAACTAACTTTTCTGAAGGTTACAACAGTCACCAGTCAGTAGGAAGTGTACAGGCATGTGCTTTGAATGACTTCAGCACATCTGCGGCCACAGGACATCACTAGTCTCTCACATTGCTCTGGTGTGATTTTGGTCCACTCTTCATGCAGTTTCTTCCACAGTTTGGTTTCTTGGCCATAACTTTATCACCAAGGATTTTCCAGATGTTTTCTATTGGGTTTAGATCAGGATTCTGAGCTGGCCATTTCATTGTTTCAATGTTTTCAGTTTCAAGGAACTGCTTTACCCGTTTTGCTGTGTGACAGGGGGCATTGTCATGCATGAAAATTGCTGGCTGATTGAGTGACAAATGCAAGGAAGGAACCACGTGTTGTTGAAGAAGGTTCTGATACACACTTGCATTCACTCTGCCGTGTAGCTGTATGAGAGGCCCAACTCCTGCTGCTGAAAACATTCCCCAACCCATGACATTTCCTCCTCCACCTTTTACTGACTTCTTTACACACTTTGGGTTCAGTCTTTCCCCAGCTTGTCGACGAACATAATGTTTCCTATCAGACCCAAATAAATGAAACTTGCTTTCATCACTAAAGTGAACTCTGGAACACTTTTCCTCTGTCCACACAACATGCTCCTCAGCAAAGGTTAATCTAGCCTTTTGATTCTTTCTGCTAATGAGAGGTTTGGTCACTGCAGAGTGGGATTTCAGTCCAAATGCTTGTAAACGTTGAACTGGTGAGCAATTCCAGCTGCAGTGTTGAACCGACTGCCCATGGAGATTCTCCGCATTATCCTGTCCTCTCTTGCATTTGTCTTTCGTGGACGACCAGCCTTCTTGGGGGACTTGAATGAGTTTGTGGTGTTGTGAAGATGCAGTATTCTAGAAATCACAGACTTGGGATACGACCAACTTCTCTTGCTATGGCTGATAGGGTCACCCTTTTGGCCTTCATCTTGACAACCTGCTGACGGAGGGTTTCAGTCACTTTGGAACGGCTTTCCATCTCGCAAAGTCAGTGAAAACAGGAAAGTTATGCTGCCAGTTAAATAGGGTTTGTCAGATAATTAAGGAAATTAGCACCACGTGCCAGATTAACACCAACAATTTGCAGGTGTCTGAGAGTGTTCTCTAATTTTGATCAGTGTTCTTTTTCAAATACCTCATTTACGTTTTTATACTGTGCATTAGAATATATGCAACTCATGAAGTATGTTTAAAATACTGCTCACTCCTGACCTTGACCTTTAGGAAATTGTGTGTTGTTCTCTAATATTAAACTCCAGTGTATAAATCCGCACACAGACTGAGTAGTGACTGTAGAAAGAGACACAGATGTGAAATAAATGCGCACACATTTTTCCCATCCCAAAAAGAGAACATGTCCGGTAAAAAGAGGGCGTCTGGTCACCCTGCTTAACGAACCTCTTCGTCTGTCCTGATCATCTATATGATCATTAAATCAGGATTCCTACTGGAGCTTTCCAGCTGCTGGTCTTTTAACACAGGTTTAACTCAGTCTGATATTAAACTGGATATTTGCCATCTGCTGGTCACTTAACCACATTACATCAGCGCTGTATTTTCCCCTCACAGCGTTTATCATTTTTAACATTTTTAAATTATACTGATATTGAATTATTCAATCAATGATTTTACATGAATTTAAAAGTGTTAACAGTGGTGGCTTTTAACATATGTTTTTAAATTAAATTTAATTAAATGTAATTAAATTAAATTAAATTAAATTAAATTGGTGATTTTTTTCGTTGATTGTATCAGAAAAGTGCTGGACACCACCAGATAACATTATTAAATTATTAAATTATAATTATAAATTATTAAATGCTGGCACTGAATATACAGTTATAAATAACACGTTTACCAGAAACAGAGATGCTACGACAAACATATGTCTGCCCTTACTGGAGTAACACCCGTGTAATTGGCGCTTTGTCTCCGTCTAGCGGCCAGAATCTGTAACTGACTGTATCAATCATAAAAGAAATGACGAGGCTCGTTTTGTTTGACCCAGTGACTCTGCTGCTGCTGCTGGAGGAACAAGAATTACCAGAGACCCTCTCGTATTGTAGATGTCTTTTGTTCAGACGCTTTGGAGTTCAAAACAATGGGTCTATATGAAGCTGTTCAAAATTGTAATTTATAAATGATTCATCATTTTTATACAGATAACAGCTCTCACTGTAACACAGAACAGAGGAAAACAACTCAACACACTTTTAACCAACAATTATAAGACTTCAGTGGTTTCAGTGGTTAAAAATGTTTGAATGTTTTTTCTGGTCTTTCAGGCAGGAATCATCTTTAATCTTTAATTACTAAAGCAGAAGAAATCCTTACATAAATTAATAAGAAAAAAAATGTAACAGCACACACGTCCTGCCCTACAGGAAACAGATGTAGAGCAGAAACCGCTCCCATTCTGGCTGCTGAGTGCTGATTGACTGGTGAACTGAACTGCTTATTGGCTGGTCAGACTCACTGACATCTTAAATGATGTCTTATAATTGATTAAAATGTGTGTTGAGTTGTTTTATGATGTATTGTGTGGAGAATGTGAGCAGTTATCTATATCAAAATCATTATTACTTTTGTACAAAAGCTCTGTATGGACCCATTCATTTTGGACTTGTGGTTGAGCGCCCTCTAGGGTCCGAACAAAACGGAAGGCATAATCAAGTGGTTCATCCATTTAGAATAATGTCTAATAGTATAGGTCATATAATGTCCTCAGTAGGGGGGTCTCTGATATTTCTCGTCACTACAAGTTCTCTTGGATTGTATTAGCTAGCATGCTACAGCTTAGCCAGCCGAGTCCCCCCCACACAGTGTGTTTTATCTAGTGGTAGTTGTTTTTTATTGCTTTATTATTTTATTTGGATCCCAATTATCTGATGATCTTGCACAAGGTTAGCTCGATAGCGGATAGCAAGTGCACGATAACTAGTGTAAAATTATTGCACATAAAAATGAGTAAAAATAAGACAGTGTCGTATTACAACCTCAAGTACCAATTATCCATTTAACTGGACATATAGGAAGTCAGGAGCACAACCATGAAACAAACACAATGAGATACAAGAACTTAAAGAGCGCAAATAAAATAAAATAAATTAATTAATTCAATAAATAAGTGAACACTACAAACTTCACTACAAAACCACCAAATTATAAATACATGTGAATTATACATTCCACAACGACCCAAAGCTTGTTACTCACTTTGATGTATGATGTTACAGTAAAGAAAAAAAGGAGTTACTACTTTTCATTTACTAATTGTTGTACATTGAAACAACTAATCTAAAGATAACACTGGTCTAAAATATTGGCACTCAATAAAACAATGAGATTAAGACTCTTATTTATAAAAGCATGTAAAGGGGAAGGAAAGAGCAGTGATTCATTTAAACTAGCAGGGATCCGACTCCTGTAAGGGGAAACACACTACATTAATGCTCTGCAGCTTCCACCAAAACCCCCAGTCAATTACATACATTTACACACCTGTAACCAAAGGTTTAGTGCATCTGCCTTAGAGCTCTGCTCTCTGCTCACTAACCCAGACTCAGTCCCAAACCCCAGGCACTGCTACACGCTGCAGTCAGTAAGAGTTTGCTTTAAAGACAAGTGCATTAGCGAGCAGACTCTACATTTGCTACGTGCTAACTTGGACACAAACAGTAGGGACCTGTATCTAGGCCTCACTGTTGCAGACCGGGTTCAATGCCACAGACACCATCCATTTTAAATGAAGCCCTCAAAGCCTCACTAAAACTGCAGTCCAAGCTGCTGCACACTAGAACCAACAGACACCTGCTTTCACACAAGCTGAACAGCAGCAGATACTGTGACTCCGTTACAGCATCAACTACTAAAACCAACACACAGCAAATACCTGCATCTGGCCTTCAATGCTGCATACCGGACTCCCTGACCTGTACAGCAGTTCACTCCTCCACATCCTCCAAACCGTCCAAATGAAGAATTCCAAGCTGTGCTAAACTTTAACGAGAGCTCTCCTCCTGCTACCTGCACATGTCCCTGGCAATGAACCAAACGATAACTGGAGCAAACAATTAGAAAGGTGTACTTGCTCTTCTCCTACTGTAATACCCTTAGTATGGGTCACACTAGCTTTACCTGTTATTATCAGTTTTAAATGCTAGAGTAGCAACAACAGTATTACATCAGTTTAACATGCTAGTGTTTAACATTTGATTAATAAAGATAAATTTATATATAATATATACATATGTATGTATGTATGTATATATATATAAAGATAAAAGCAAAACTTTATTCAGATAAAAACGTCTCAGTAATGATCAATAAATATCTTTCCATAAATTTTAATCTGGCATATAAGTATGACAGCTGTGTGAAGATGTGCAATATTTTAACCAATGGGACAGTCGGGGGGTAGATGTGTCACGGCACCGGCCTGTCTGACCTACTTACACCTAGAAGCGCTGAGTCTTTATACAAGGAAGCTGTTACTGACATAATAATAATCGCTACATGGCGCTTCTTCCACCTGTCATTCAGTTGGGTGTAGAGACTCTCGATGTCAGGTAAGTATAGACTGTGCTTTAAAAATAATATTATAATTATGTTATATTACATAATGAAAATATATATTAGAATAATCCATTTATAATATAATACCAAAAGTATATTTAAATAATTGTTTACTGTTGTCTACAGAATATTGGTTCCTCAAAATACCACTTCCCTTCTATTACCATAAAGGTAACACTAACAAGTGATTGTCATTTTAGTTCATTTAGACTTTCATTTATTGTATTTATTAATTATTATTGTATTTGGTGTATAAGAATGTACTGCTTGTTTTCTAGAAAGAATTCATAATCCTGTGTGAATAATTCATAAGAGTATTTTATGGACAATCAATTCTTTAACAGGCTTATTTACTATTTAAGTGGTGAAAAATGCACACAGACATCAGTGGAACGCACCTTGCACCAGCAGGTGTTACAGTATAAGAGCATCACAAAGACTATAAACCTTTGAGAAACTGCCCTTCTAGAAAAAAACAGCATACACCAGCAAACCAGTTTAAACCATTTTAGATGAAGATGTAATCCTCAGTTTGGAAAAGTAGAGATTTTTAACAGGTTTTGGGAGGCATCGTTGGCAGCTGATGATTAATAGCCTTTTATTAAAGATGAATGAAGATGACCTAGGCCCAAATATGTGATATCCTCATACTTTATTAAAACTACTGTAATAAAAGAAGTGGGAATGTTACTTTTTATCTCTGGAAATAGATGAAAACAGACCACTTTACACAGTAAACCCCAAATCTCAGAATCTCTTTATTCCGCCAACTATGTTACAATTTTACTTGGTGAGAGCAACACAAGTATGACAAGTAACAAAAAAACAGACCGTTAACAAGTATTATACTAAAAGAGAAAAATACACGAAACAATAAATCGAATAAATAATAAGTTAAAAAAGTAACAAAGAGCTGTAAAAAAATCTGTAGTCAGAAATCTGTACTTGTACAGGTATGAATACTGTACATCAATATGTAGCCCGAGTAGACATCTATATACAAACTATTATGTACAGATATGATAAACATCTACAGAAACATAACATCTGTACAGCTGTGCAAATAATCATAGTGCAAATGGTAAGCATGTTATGTATCCATACTTTGTTGAAGTTAAATCCAGTTTGGTTCAGTGAAATTTAGAAGCTCAGTTCTAAAGAACTTTTCTTTAGAATAGGTTTATAGATTAGGGTGTGAACCCTAATGTAAAATTTACAGTTCTATTATTAAGCTTATATTTCACAATTGCACATTTCTGTGCCAAAGTTCATGACAGTACATCAGTTATGAGAGGGAAAAAAGTACATTTTAATAATAATAATAATAATAATAAGAAGAAGAAGAAGAAGAAGAAGAAGAAGAAGAAAAGTAGTTAAAATAGTAAAAATGAGTTAAAAGTCATGTTTGCTGCTTTTCCTGATCTCAGTGTCTTCGCCTCCTCCTTTTCCTCTTGGGATGCTTAGGCAGTGGCTCTCTGCTTGTGTCCAGTTCAAAGTGAGGGGCGAAGCTTGTCCCAGTTGGTGAGCTGAAGACCTCTGCGATCTGGACCTCCATACTCCGAGCGGGACAGTGGCACTCCTCCCACAGGCGCTGCTTAATTTCTCTGCCTAGCTGCAGGCTGTAGGGATGGAGATGTCCTTATGGAGTTCTGAGCAGAGGGTCCACCACAGAACCAGAAGTGAGGTCTCTCTACCAGTGGAGCTCGTCACTGGGACTGAGTCAGGAGCAGTGGGTGGACTGACAACAGTCTGAATCAAGAAGCACAAAAAGAAAATTCAGATGGACAGAACCTTGTTGCCCAGAGCCACCATTACGAGGGGGGAGGGTCATGGGGTCCTATAAACCTGTAAGACATAAAAAAAGACAATACATATCTAGAAACTTTATGATCACCTATGTGTTACACAGAAGCAGACCGATATGAAGCAAAAAACACAGTTGCAGAAGGACAGACCCTTGTTGGCCATATCTACCATCAGGAAGGGGTCCTGAAAACCTATAAGACAAAAAAAGGAAAGCCGACAAGTTTTAAAATGGAATGGTCACTAACCTTTCACACTTGCAGAAAGATAGATAGCGAGTCACACACACAGTTGCACATGGACAGACCCTTGTCCACCAGATCCACCATCAGAACCTGTAGGACAAACAAAGAAAGTCAATACATGTATAGAAACTGAATGATCACCTACCTGTTAGACAGTTGCAGACAGATAGACAGTGAGCCATACACAGATGCAGATGGATGGACCCTTGATGGACAGATCCACCATCAGGCAGGGAGGGGATAAGGACATCCTCAGAACCTGTAAGACAACAAATAAAGTCAATACAGGTTTTGAAACTGAAAGATCACTTACCTTTAACACAGTTGCAGAACAATAGACAGCGAGCAAGACAGCTACAGATGGACAGACTGTGGTGGCTGGATGCATGGTCAGGGAGGGAGGGGCTCATGGAGTCATGAACCTGTAAGACAAAAAAAGAAAATACATGTATAGAAACTGAATGATCACCTACCTCTTACACACTTGCAGACAGATAGATAGCGAGCCACACACAGGTGACTTGAAGAAAACATCCACCATCAGGAATGGAGGAGCATTGGGTCCTGAAAGCCTGTAAGACAACAAAAAGGCAATACATGTATAGAAACTGAATGATCACCTACCTGTTACAGAGTTGCAAAATGATGGACAGCGAACCACATACAGTTGCAGATGAAAATATATTTGTTAGAAGAATACACCTTCAGGGAGAAGAAGAGGTTGATGGACTTCCTGAGAACCTGTAACACAAAAAAGAAAGTCAATACATGTATAGAAACTGAATGATCACCAACCTGTTACACACTTGCAGACAGATTGATAGCGAGCCACACACACAGTTGCAATGGACAGACCCTTGTTGGGTGTATGCACCATCAGGAACGGGGGAGCTATTGGTCCTGAAAGTGGGTAAGACAACAAAAAGGCAATACATGTATAGAAACTGAATGATCAACTACCTGTTACACACTTGCAGACAGATGCAGTGCCCTCCATAATTATTGGCACCCCTGGTTAAGATGTGTTCTTTAGCTTCTAATAATAAGAGTAAGTAATAGTTAAGTAACAATAATAGTAGTAAGTAATAAGAGTTTTTTTCTAAATAATATAGGACCACGATGGAAAAAAAAAAAAAAAATCCAACCTTTAACTCAAGTGAATTTATTCAGTAGGAAAAAAGAAATTTTTAACATCAAATCATGTGTGCCACAATTATTGGCACCCCTGATGTTAATACTTTGTACAACCCCCTTTTGCCAACAAAACAGTACCTAATCTTCTCTTATAATGTTTCACAAGATGGGAGAATACAGATAGAGGGATCTTTGACCATTCCTCTTTGCACAATCTCTCTAAATCATCCAGCGACCTGGGTTCTCTCCTCTGCACTGTCCTCTTCAGCTCACCCCACAGGTTGTCAATGGGGTTGAGGTCTGGGGACTGAGATGGCCATGGGAGGAGCTTGATTCTGTGTGTGGTGAACCATTTCTGTGTAGATTTGGCCATATGTTTTGGGTCATTATCTTGCTGAAAGACCCAGTGACGACCCATCTTCAGCTTTTGGGCAGAAGCCACCAGATTTTATTTTAAAATGTCCTGGTATTTCAAAGCATTCATGATGCCATGCACCCTAACAAGGTTTCCAGGGCCTTTGGAAGAGAAACAGGCCCACAGCATCACTGATCCTTGCCAAAAAGCTCATCTGACCAAAGCACACGGTCCCAGTTGAAGTTCCAGTACTGCTTAGCAAACTCCAAATATTTGCGTTTATGATTGTGAGTGAGAAAAGGTTTTTTCCGTGCATGCCTTCCAAACAGCTTGTTGGCATGCAGATAGCGCCTGATGGTTGTTTTGGAGACTTTGTGACCCCAAGAAGCTACCATTTGTTACAATTCTGTAACAGTGAGCTTTAGAGACCTTTTTATTTCTCTTATCATCCTCCTCACTGTGCGTGGTGGCAAAATAAACTTGCGTCCTCGTCCAGGCTTGTTCACCACTGTTCCAGTTGTTTTAAACTTCTTAATAATTCCTCTGACAGTAGATATGGACAGGTGGAGGTGAGTGGCTATTTTCTTGTAGCCATTGCCTGACTTGTGGAGGTCAACACACATCTGCCTTACTAGAATGGTATGTTCCTTTGTCTTTCACATGTTGAAGAGAAATGGCCTCTGTGTCACATCATATTTATATCCCAGGGAAACTGGAAGTTTCACTAATTAAATGTTCCCACATACACTGATCAACTTTGTAAACTACTGTAGAATTGACAGAAATACTTCAATTACATTTATTTGCTAAGAAATGTTAGGGGGGCCAATAATTGTGGAACAGGTGATTTTATAAAGAATAATTATTTCTTAGTCAGGGATTTTTTTTTCCCTTAAAATTCACTTGAGTTAAAGGTTGGATTTTACTCTTTTTTTCTATCGTGGTCCTATATTATTTAGAAAAAAAACCTCAATTTATTAGAAGCTATTAGAAGAACACATCTTAACCAGGGGTGCCAATAATTATGGTGGGCACTGTAGATAGCGAGCCACACACACAGTTGCAATGGAAAGACCCTTGTTGGCTGTATGCACCATCAGGAAGGGGGAGCCATTGGTCCTGAAAGCCTGTAAGACAACAAAAAGGCAATACATGTATACAAAGTGAATGATCACCTACCTGTTACACACTTGCAGACACAAAGATAGCGAGCCACACACACAGTTGCAATGGACAGACCCTTGGTTCATGCGGTTCGAAAAACCTGTAAGACAAAAAAAGAAAGTCAATACATGTATAGAAACTGAATGATCACCTACCTGTTACACACTTGCAGACACAGATAGCGAGCCACACACAAAGTTGCAATGGACAGATCCTTATTGGCTGTATGCACCATCAAGAAGGGGGGAGCCATTGGTCCTGAAAGCCTGTAAGACAACAAAAAGGCAATACATGTATAGAAACTGAATGATCAAATACCTATTACAGAGTTGCAGAATGATGCACAGTGAACCACACACAGTTGCAGATTTGTTAGAAGGATACACCTTCAGGGAGAAGAAGAGCTTGATGGACTTCTTGAGAACCTGTAACACAAAAAAGAAAGTCAATACATGTATGGAAATGAATGATCACCAACCTGTTACACACTTGCAGACAGATAGCAAGTCACACACAGTTGCAGATGCACAGACCCTTGAAGGACAGATCCACCATCAGGAAGGGAGGGGGTCATTCGATCCGTATAACCTGTAAGACAAAAAAAAGAAAGTCAATACATGTATAGAAACTGAATGATCACCTACCTGTTACACACTTGCAGAAAGATAGATAGCGAGCCACACACACAGTTGCAGATGCACAGACCCTTGGTTCATGCGGTCCGAAAAACCTGTAAGACAAAAAAAAAGAAAGTCAATACATGTGTAGAAACTGAATGATCAGACAGAAAGTAGCGAACCACACACAGTTGAAGATAAAAACATATTTGTTATAAGGATACAGCTTCAAGGAGAAGAAGAGGTTGATGGATTTCTTGAGAACCTGTAACACAAAAAGAAAAGTCGCTACTTGTTTAGAAACTGAATGATCACCTACCTGTTACACACTTGCAGACAGATAGTAGCGAGTCACACACAGTTGCAGATGCACAGACCCTTGAAGGACAGATCCACCATCAGGAATGGAGGGAGGTGGTCATGCTGTCCGAAAAACCTGTGAGACAAAAAAAGAAAGTCAATACATGTATAGAAACTGAATGATCACCTACCTGTTACACACTTGCAGACAGATAGATAGCGAGCCACACACACAGTTGCAATGGACAGACCCTTGTTGGCTGTATGCACCATCAGGAAGGGGGGAGCCATTGGTCCTGACAGCCTGTAAGACAACAAAAAGGCAATACATGTATGGAAACTGAATGATCACCTACCTGTTACACACTTGCAGACAGATAGTAGCGAACCACACACAGTTGCAGATGAAAATATATTTGTTAGAAGGATACACCTTCAGGGAGAAGAAGAGGTTGATGGACTTCTTGAGAACCTGTAACACAAAAAAGAAAGTCAATACATTTATAGAAACTGAATGAATCACTTACCTGTTACAGAGTTGCAGAATGCGTCAGTGCTTCCCCTCAATGCTCTGTCCTCCACTTATGAACACTTGAAGCTCATCTGAAGACTCAATAGGACTCTTTTTAGGTCCTTGGAGGAATCACTGTCTCCGTGTTTAGCTTGTTCTTTCTGCTTTCTATCACTTTCTAGCGCTTTTTGTCGTAACTGCTTTTAGATTGTGTTTACAGTCCACAGGTTTATCAAAAAGACAAAACAAAAAGCGGAGTACCCCTACAACAACCTTTATTTTGGTGCCTAAATCAGCTGAAAGCGGTACGTTTGTATTTTATTATGGCTGTTGCTGGACTTTTTGAGTGTGAGAAGTGTGGCATGTTTAGTCTAGACTCTTTTCCCACCGCTAGTGATAATGATAGTGTTTGTACTAAATGTGAGCTAGTTAGCTCTCTGGTGGAAAAGGTGGACCAGTTAGAGGTGTGCATTATGGGGTTACTGAAAGATAGAGAGCAAGAGTCACTGGTAGCAGGCCCTGTTGCCTCAGGGAGCCCCCGTTGCACCCCCCCTCCCACACTCTGGCATTAGAGCCCTCACAGCGGGGCAAATGGGTGACGTCTCGGCGGCATAGCCGGAAAGCTAAGGCTAAAGCTAGCGCTAAGGCCGAAGCTAGCCCACCGGAACACCACGCTCCCCCCGATTCGCGTGTCAAACAGGTTTGCCCCACTCAGCGAAACACCCGCTGAGGAGCCTGTTCAAAGTACTCTGGTCAGAGGAGACTCTATTGCTCCACACGTGAAGAGAGCTCGTCCTTAAGGGGCTCCAGCAGTAACCATTAGCTGTTTACCGGGAGCCAGAGCGCCGGTCATTAGCGGCAACCTTAAGCGGCTAGCAAACAGGAGATATTCGAGGATAGTGATTCATGTAGGGGCCAATGATATTCGTCTACGGCAGTCAGAAGTTACGAAGGATAATATTAAAGAGGTGGTTAAACTGGCCCAGACGATGTCCGATGCCGTAATTTGCTCTGGTCCCATCCCAATGAGGCGCGGCGCTGAGTCCTACAGCCGGCTCAGAGCGCTGAACCGCTGGATGTCCAAGTGGTGTTCCGAAAATCATGTGGGCTTCATAGATAATTGGTTAAAGTTTGAGGGCAAGCCTGTTTTTTTTAGGTAGGGATGGTGTCCACCCCACGCGGGAGGGTGCCGCTTTACTTTCGTGCAGCATAGCTCATAGTCTGCTAGTTAGTCGGCAGAAGAGTCTAAAAAACTGCTGACAATCCAGAGCCGGGACCAGGCCGCAGACAGACCGGCTAAACCGACCGTCTGCGAGCTGCTTTAAGCCGTCACCCAGGTTTCACTGTATTAAGACTGTGTCTGTGCCCCGAATTAAACCCAAATCCAGATCAGCCCGTTTTAATAATTTAATCAGTGTTAAAATCTCTCATTTCAACGATAACAGCAGCACCTCAGACCTAAAGCTTGGTCTACTTAACATTAGATCACTATCCTCAAAAGCAGTGATCGTAAATGAAATGATATGTGATCAGAAACTAGATGTTTTCTGCCTAACCGAAACCTGGATTAGACCTGATCAATATTTAGCACTAAATGAAGCCACCCCCACAGGCTATAAATATGTACATATCCCTAGATTATCAGGCAGAGGAGGTGGAGTATGTATAATCTATCAGAATACACTAGAGATTATTCAAAAACACTGTAACACCTTCACTTCTTTTCAGCTTATCTACATTAATATATCAAATCCAGCCACAAATAAAAATGTTTTCTCACTGATTAATATTTATAGGCCTCCAGGGCCCTACTCTGAATTTTTAAAAGAATTTAGTGATTTTGCTGCAGACTTGGCAGTGTGCTGCAACAAAGTTATAATAGTAGGAGATTTTAATATTCACTTTGAAAAAGCAGACGATCCATTAACAAAGGCGTTTGTATCAATTTTACAATTAATTTTTGATTCTATTGGCATTATACAAAACGTAACTGGACCCACACATTACTGTAATCATACCCTAGATTTAGTCCTGACCCTGGGTGTTAGCATTGATCAGCTAAATATTCTACCTCAAAGCTCAGTAATATTGGATCATTATCTAATCTCCTTTGAGCTACATCTAAGGCAAAATGTTAATTTGTCTTCCCAACACTGTCTAAAGCGCACAATAACACCAATGACAGCTGTACAGTTTACTAAAAATCTCCCACCCCTATCCACCTTAGCTTACACTCCGTCAGATCAAACGGAGCTTGTTAAATTAACAAACGATCTAGAAAATACCCTTCGATCAACCTTAGACAAAGTAGCACCGTTTAAAAATAAAATGATGAAGCAAAAAAGGCTCGCACCGAGGTACAGTGATCATACTCGTACCTTAAAACAAACAGTGCGGAAACTAGAGCGTAAATGGCGGACGACCAAACTAGAGGTGTTCCACTCTGCGTGGAAGGACAGCCTTAGTCAATATAGAAAGGCACTCATTAAAGCTCGCTCAGTGTATTTGGCCTCGCTGATCGAGAAAAACAAAAACAATCCCAGAATTCTTTTTAATGAGATCTCTAAACTTACTAAAAGCCAGGCAGATTCTCAACCCCAGATCCCAACATCTTTAACCAGTCATGTTTTTATGGACTATTTTAATAATAAAATAGAAAATATTAGACAACAAATCCAACCCTGCTTATTAAATCAAACATGGCCGTCACCTGATGTAGTTGCTTTAGAACATAACTTAGTTGTAGAACAAAGGCTGGAAGCCTTCTACCCACTTCCACAGCCTGAACTAGAAAAAATTATTTCCTCAGCTAATTGTACAACCTGTACACTCGACCCAATTCCCTCTAAATTGCTAAAAGAAATTCTCCCAATTATAATCAGACCTCTTTTAACAATTGTAAATTCATCCCTTAGCCTTGGGCATGTACCCCAAACCCTTAAAAAAAACAGTTATAAAACCTTTAATCAAGAAACCAAATCTTGATCCTAGCGTATTATCTAATTATAGACCCATCTCAAACTTAACATTTGTATATAAGATATTAGAAAAAGCTGTGGCCCAACAACTCTGCTTATACCTGAGTAAAAATTACATGTATGAGAAATTCCAGTCTGGATTTAGACCCAATCACAGCACAGAGACAGCCCTAGTGAAGATTACGAATTATCTCCTTCTTGCCTCTGATCAAGGCTATGTATCTTTATTAGTCCTACTAGACCTTAGTGCAGCCTTTGATACAATAGATCATACTATATTACTAGAAAGATTAGAGAAAATGGTTGGAATCACAGGGACCCCCCTATCATGGTTCCAATCATATCTAACAGGACGCTATCAATTTGTAAAGATAAAAGATTTATCTTCAAACTACGCAGAAGTAAGATATGGAGTTCCGCAAGGCTCAATTTTAGGACCGCTATTATTTACATTATACATGTTACCACTGGGCTCAGTTATAAGCAGACATGGCGTTAATTTCCATTTCTATGCAGATGACACACAGCTCTATATATCAGCCAAACCTGACAATAAATTTAGACTACAGAAAATGGAGGACTGTGTAAAGGATATAAAACTCTGGATGTCACATAACTTCCTCCTCCTCAACAGTGACAAAACCGAAGTTCTCCTTTTAGGTCCAAAAGACTCTAGAAATAAACTATCAGACTTAATGTTAGACTTGGCCGATGCTTCCATCATTCCTGGTTTAGCAGCTAAAAATCTTGGCGTCACATTCGACTCAGATTTATCATTTGAGCAACATATAGCTAATATTAGTAGAACAGCCTTTATGCAGCTTAGGAACATCTCCAAACTAAGAAACTCCTTATCACTACAAGACACAGAAAAGCTAGTACATGCTTTTATTACCTCAAGGCTAGATTACTGTAATGCACTACTGTCAGGTTGTTCCAGCAGGAACCTCAATAAACTTTAGCTGGTGCAAAATGCTGTAGCCAGGGTCCTTACTAAAACTAGAAAATTTGACCATATCAGTCCAGTTCTATCAGCACTTCATTGGCTCCCAGTTAAATTCCGTATCGAATACAAAATTCTTCTATTAACATATAAGGCCCTACATGGCCTCGCTCCTGAGTACCTGCAGGATCTTATTGTATATTACGAACCATCAAGACTACTCAGGGTGCTGGCCTCTTACTCGTTCCCAAAATTCAGAAAACCTCAGCAGGGGGAAGAGCCTTTTCTTATAAAGCCCCCCAACTCTGAAATAACCTTCCAGATAATGTTTGGGACTCAGACACAGTCTCAATCTTT
The DNA here is from genome assembly GCF_030463535.1 of Salminus brasiliensis. Classification (NCBI taxonomy): domain Eukaryota; kingdom Metazoa; phylum Chordata; class Actinopteri; order Characiformes; family Bryconidae; genus Salminus; species Salminus brasiliensis. The sequence continues at coordinate 9,348,934 of NC_132881.1, read as the reverse complement.
AAATCTAAGCTGAAAACTGAAAATATGTTTAGTTTAGCTTTTGGTAATTAATGTTTCTTAAATAAGGGCTGCAGGTCCAGGGGTTCGCGGACCCAGGGAATTGTAGTACACTGAAATGCTGGAGCTGTCGTCTCGCTGCTTACACGCGATCACTCAGGTTTGTTGAGGGTGGAGCAGATAGATGCTGGTGTTCTCAGGGTGCGTCCGTGTCCGTGTTACCTTTTGGCTCTCTCCTTTTAATTATGCTGTGATAATCAGACCTGCCGGAGTCGTCAGACATACCCTGATGCTGATGCTCAACATATAATACATGTATAGAAACTGAATGATCACCTACCTGTTACACACTTGCAGACAGATAGATAGCGAGCCACACACACAGTTGCAATGGACAGACCCTTGTTGGCTGTATGCACCATCAGGAAGGGGGGAGCCATTGGTCCTGAAAGCCTGTAAGACAACAAAAAGGCAATACATGTATACAAACTGAATGATTACCTACCTGTTACACACTTTCAGAAAGATAGTAGAGAGTCACACACAGTTGCAGATGCACAGACCCTTGAAGGACAGATCCACCATCAGGAAGCGAGGGAGGGGATCATGCTGTCTGAAAAACCTTTAAGACAAAAAAGAAAATCAATACATGTATAGAAACTGAATGATCACCTATCTGTTACACACTTGCAGACAGATAGTAGCGAGTCACACACAGTTGCAGACGCACAGACCCTTAGTTCATGTGGTCCGAAAGAACTTTAAGACAAAAAAGAAAGTCAATACATGCATACAAACTGAATGATCACCTACCTGTTAAACACTTGCAGACAGATTGATAGCGAGCCACACACAGTTGCAGATGCACAGATCCTTGGTTCATGTGGTCCGAAAGACCTTTAAGACAAAAAAAGAAAGTCAATACATGTATAGAAACTGAATGATCACCTACCTATTACACACTTGCAGAAAGATTGATAGCGAGCCACACACACAGTGGCAATGGAAAGACCCTTGTTGGCTGTATGCACCATCAGGAAGGGGGGAGCCATTGGTCCTGAAAGCCTGTAAAACAACAAAAAGGCAATACATGTATACAAACTGAATGGTCACCTACCTGTTACACACTTGCAGACAGATAGTAGAGAGTCACACACAGTTGCAGATGCACAGACCCTTGAAGGACAGATCCACCATCAGGAAGCGAGGGAGGGGATCATGCTGTCTGAAAAACCTGTAAGACAAAAAAAAGAGTCAATACATGTATAGAAACTGAATGATCACCTATCTGTTACACACTTACAGACAGATTTATAGCGAGCCACACACACAGTGGCAATGGAAAGACGCTTGGTTCATGCGGTCAGAAAAACCTGTAACACAAAAAAAGAAAGTCAAAACATGAATAGAAACTGAGTGATCACCTACCTGTTACACACTTGCAGACAGATAGTAGCGAGTCACACACAGTTGCAGATGCACAGACCCTTGGTTCATGTGGTCCGAAAGACCTTTTAGAAAAAAAAATAAAGTCAATACATGTATAGAAACTGAATGATCACCTACCTGTTACACACTTGCAGACAGAGAGTAGCGAGTCACACACAGTTGCAGATGCAAAGACCCTTGGTTCATGCAGTCCGAAAAACCTTTAAGACAAAAAAGAAAGTCAATACATGTATAGAAAATGAATGATCACCTACCTGTTACACACTTGCAGACAGATAGTAGTAAGAAACACACAGTTGCAGATGCACAGACCCTTGGTTCATGTGGTCCGAAAGACCTTTAAGACAAAAAATAAAGTCAATACATGTATAGAAACTGAATGATCACCTACCTGTTACACATATGCAGACAGATTGATAGCGATCCACACACACAGTGGAAATAGAAAGACCCTTGTTGGCTGTATACACTATCAAGAAGGGGGGAGCCATTGGTCCTGAAATCCTGTAAGACAACGATAAGGCAATACATGTATAGAAACTGAATGATCACCTACCTGTTACACACTTGCAGACAGATAGTAGCGAGTCACAAACAGTTGCAGATGCACAGACCCTTGGTTCATGTGGTCCGAAAGACCTGTAAGACAAAAAAAGAAAGTCAATACATGTATAGAAACTAAAGGATCACCTACCTGTTACACACTTGCAAACAGATAGTAGCGAGCCACACACAGTTGCAGTTGCACAGATCCTTGGTTCATGCGGTCCGAAAAACCTGTAAGACAAAAAAAGAAAGTCAATACATGTATAGAAACTGAATGATCACCTACCTGTTACACACTTGCAGAAAGATAGTAGCGAGTCACACACAGTGGCAGATGCACAGACCCTTGGTTCATGCGGTCCGAAAGAACGTTAAGACAAAAAAAGAAAGTCAATACATGTATAGAAACTGAATAATCACCTACCTGTTACACACTTGCAGACAGATTGATAGCGAGCCACACACACAGTGGAAATAGAAAAACCCTTGTTGTCTGTATACACTATCAGGAAGGGGGGAGCCATTGGTCCTGAAAGCCTGTAAGACAACGAAAAGGCAATACATGTATAGAAACTGAATGATCACCTACCTGTTACACACTTGCAAACAGATAGTAGCGAATCACACACAGTTGCAGATGCACAGACCCTTGGTTCATGCGGTCCGAAAAACCTGTAAGACAAAAAAAGAAAGTCAATACATGTATAGAAACTGAATGATCACCTACCCGTTACACACTTGCAAACAGATAGTCGCGAGTCACACAGTTGCAGATGCACAGACCCTTAGTTCATGCGGTCCGAAAAACCTGCAAGACAAAAAAAGAAAGTCAATACATGTATAGAAACTGAATGATCACCTACCTGTTACACACTTGCAGACAGATAGTAGCGAATCACACACAGTTGCAGATGCACAGAACCTTGGTTCATGCGGTCCGAAAGACCTTTAAGACAAAAAAAGAAAGTCAACACATGAATAGAAACTGAATGATCACCTACCTGTTACACACTTGCAGACAGATAGTAGCGAGTCACACACAGTTGCAGATGCACAGACCCTGGGTTCATGTGGTCCGAAAGACCTTTAAGACAAAAAAAGAAAGTCAATACATGTATAGAAACTGAACGATCACCTACCTGTTACACACTTGCAGACAGATAGTAGCGAGTCACACACAGTTGCAGATGCACAAACCCTTGAAGGACAGATCCACCATCAGGAAATGAGGGAGGGGATCATGCTGTCCAAAAAACCTGTAAGACAAAAAAAGAAAGTCAATACATGTATAGAAACTGAATGATCACCTACCTGTTACACAGTTGCAGACAGATAGATAGCACAAAGCACAAAATAGCCACACACAAAGTTGCAATGGACAGACCCTTGTTGGCTGTATGCACCATCAGGAAGGGGGGAGACATCAGTCCTGAAAGTATGCAAGATGTATATATGTATATGTATACATATGTTGGCTGTATACACTATCAGGAAGGGGGGAGCCATTGGTCCTGAAAGCCTGTAAGACAACGAAAAGGCAATACATGTATAGAAACTGAATGATCACCTACCTGTTACACACTTGCAGACAGAGAGTAACGAGTCTCAAACAGTTGAAGATGCACAGACCCTTGGTTCATGTTGTCCGAAAGACCTTTAAGACAAAAAAAGAAAGTCAATACATGTATAGAAACTGAATGATCACCTACCTGTTACACACTTGCAGACAGATAGTAGCGAGTCACACACAGTTGCAGATGCACAGACCCTTGGTTCATGCAGTCCGACAAACCTGTAAGACAAAAAAAGAAAGTCAACACATGAATAGAAACTGAATGATCACCTACCTGTTACACACTTGCAGACAGATAGTAGCGAGTCACACACAGTTGCAGATGCACAGACCCTTGGTTCATGTGGTCCGAAAGACCTTTAAGACAAAAAAAGAAAGTCACTACATGTATAGAAACTGAATGATCACCTACCTGTTACACACTTGCAGACAGATAGTAGCGAGTCACACACACAGTGGCAACAGAAAGACCCTTGGTTCATGCGGTCCGAAAAACCTGTAAGACAAAAAAAGAAAGTCAAAACATGTATAGAAACTGAATGATCACCTACCTGTTACACACTTGCAGACAAAGAGTAGCGAGTCACACACAGTTGCAGATGCACAGAGCCTTGGTTCATGTGGTTCGAAAGACCTGTAAGACAAAAAAAGGAAGTCAATACATGTACAGAAACTGAAAGATCACTTACCTGTTACACACTTGCAGACAGATAGTAGTGAGTCACACACAGTTGCAGATATACAGACCCTTGGTTCATGCAGTCCGAAAAACCTGTAAGACAAAAAAAGAAAGTCAAAACATGAATAGAAAATGAATGATCACCTACCTGTTACACACTTGCAGACAGATAGTAGCGAATAAAACACAGTTGCAGATGCAGAGACCCTTGGTTCATGTGGTCCGAAAGACCTTTAAGACAAAAAAAGAAAGTCAATACATGTATAGAAACTGATTGATCACCTACCCGTTACACACTTGCAAACAAATAGTAGCGAGTCACATACAGTTGCAATGGACAGACCTTTGTTGGATTTATGCACCATCAGGAAGGGGGGAGCCATTGGTCCCGAAAGCCTGTAAGACAACAAAAAGGCAATACATGTATACAAACTGAATGATCACCTACCTGTTACACACTTGCAAACAGATAGTAGCGAGTCAAACACAATTGCAGATGCACAGACCCTTGGTTCATGTGGTTCGAAAGACCTTTAAGACAAAAAAAGAAAGTCAATACATGTATAGAAACTGAATGATCACTTACCTGTTACACACTTGCAGACAGATAGTAGCGAGTCACACACAAAGTTGCAATGGACAGACCCTTGTTGGCTGTATGCACCATCAGGAAGGGGGGAGACATCAGTCCTGAAAGTCTGTAAGATGTATATATGTATATGTATACATATGTATATATGTATATGTATACATATGTTGGCTGTATACACTATCAGGAAGGGGGGAGCCATTGGTCCTGAAAGCCTGTAAGACAACGAAAAGGCAATACATGTATACAAACTGAATGATCACCTACCTGTTACACACTTGCAAACAGATAGTAGCGAGTCAAACACAATTGCAGATGCACAGATCCTTGGTTCATGTGGTCCGAAAGACCTTTAAGACAAAAAAAGAAAGTCAATACATGTATAGAAACTGAATGATCACCTACCTATTACACACTTGCAGAAAGATTGATAGCGAGCCACACACACAGTGGCAATGGAAAGACCCTTGTTGGCTGTATGCACCATCAGGAAGGGGGGAGCCATTGGTCCTGAAAGCCTGTAAAACAACAAAAAGGCAATACATGTATACAAACTGAATGGTCACCTACCTGTTACACACTTGCAGACAGATAGTAGAGAGTCACACACAGTTGCAGATGCACAGACCCTTGAAGGACAGATCCACCATCAGGAAGCGAGGGAGGGGATCATGCTGTCTGAAAAACCTGTAAGACAAAAAAAAGAGTCAATACATGTATAGAAACTGAATGATCACCTATCTGTTACACACTTACAGACAGATTTATAGCGAGCCACACACACAGTGGCAATGGAAAGACGCTTGGTTCATGCGGTCAGAAAAACCTGTAACACAAAAAAAGAAAGTCAAAACATGAATAGAAACTGAGTGATCACCTACCTGTTACACACTTGCAGACAGATAGTAGCGAGTCACACACAGTTGCAGATGCACAGACCCTTGGTTCATGTGGTCCGAAAGACCTTTTAGAAAAAAAAATAAAGTCAATACATGTATAGAAACTGAATGATCACCTACCTGTTACACACTTGCAGACAGAGAGTAGCGAGTCACACACAGTTGCAGATGCAAAGACCCTTGGTTCATGCAGTCCGAAAAACCTTTAAGACAAAAAAGAAAGTCAATACATGTATAGAAAATGAATGATCACCTACCTGTTACACACTTGCAGACAGATAGTAGTAAGAAACACACAGTTGCAGATGCACAGACCCTTGGTTCATGTGGTCCGAAAGACCTTTAAGACAAAAAATAAAGTCAATACATGTATAGAAACTGAATGATCACCTACCTGTTACACATATGCAGACAGATTGATAGCGATCCACACACACAGTGGAAATAGAAAGACCCTTGTTGGCTGTATACACTATCAAGAAGGGGGGAGCCATTGGTCCTGAAATCCTGTAAGACAACGATAAGGCAATACATGTATAGAAACTGAATGATCACCTACCTGTTACACACTTGCAGACAGATAGTAGCGAGTCACAAACAGTTGCAGATGCACAGACCCTTGGTTCATGTGGTCCGAAAGACCTGTAAGACAAAAAAAGAAAGTCAATACATGTATAGAAACTAAAGGATCACCTACCTGTTACACACTTGCAAACAGATAGTAGCGAGCCACACACAGTTGCAGTTGCACAGATCCTTGGTTCATGCGGTCCGAAAAACCTGTAAGACAAAAAAAGAAAGTCAATACATGTATAGAAACTGAATGATCACCTACCTGTTACACACTTGCAGAAAGATAGTAGCGAGTCACACACAGTGGCAGATGCACAGACCCTTGGTTCATGCGGTCCGAAAGAACGTTAAGACAAAAAAAGAAAGTCAATACATGTATAGAAACTGAATAATCACCTACCTGTTACACACTTGCAGACAGATTGATAGCGAGCCACACACACAGTGGAAATAGAAAAACCCTTGTTGTCTGTATACACTATCAGGAAGGGGGGAGCCATTGGTCCTGAAAGCCTGTAAGACAACGAAAAGGCAATACATGTATAGAAACTGAATGATCACCTACCTGTTACACACTTGCAAACAGATAGTAGCGAATCACACACAGTTGCAGATGCACAGACCCTTGGTTCATGCGGTCCGAAAAACCTGTAAGACAAAAAAAGAAAGTCAATACATGTATAGAAACTGAATGATCACCTACCCGTTACACACTTGCAAACAGATAGTCGCGAGTCACACAGTTGCAGATGCACAGACCCTTAGTTCATGCGGTCCGAAAAACCTGCAAGACAAAAAAAGAAAGTCAATACATGTATAGAAACTGAATGATCACCTACCTGTTACACACTTGCAGACAGATAGTAGCGAATCACACACAGTTGCAGATGCACAGAACCTTGGTTCATGCGGTCCGAAAGACCTTTAAGACAAAAAAAGAAAGTCAACACATGAATAGAAACTGAATGATCACCTACCTGTTACACACTTGCAGACAGATAGTAGCGAGTCACACACAGTTGCAGATGCACAGACCCTGGGTTCATGTGGTCCGAAAGACCTTTAAGACAAAAAAAGAAAGTCAATACATGTATAGAAACTGAACGATCACCTACCTGTTACACACTTGCAGACAGATAGTAGCGAGTCACACACAGTTGCAGATGCACAAACCCTTGAAGGACAGATCCACCATCAGGAAATGAGGGAGGGGATCATGCTGTCCAAAAAACCTGTAAGACAAAAAAAGAAAGTCAATACATGTATAGAAACTGAATGATCACCTACCTGTTACACAGTTGCAGACAGATAGATAGCACAAAGCACAAAATAGCCACACACAAAGTTGCAATGGACAGACCCTTGTTGGCTGTATGCACCATCAGGAAGGGGGGAGACATCAGTCCTGAAAGTATGCAAGATGTATATATGTATATGTATACATATGTTGGCTGTATACACTATCAGGAAGGGGGGAGCCATTGGTCCTGAAAGCCTGTAAGACAACGAAAAGGCAATACATGTATAGAAACTGAATGATCACCTACCTGTTACACACTTGCAGACAGAGAGTAACGAGTCTCAAACAGTTGAAGATGCACAGACCCTTGGTTCATGTTGTCCGAAAGACCTTTAAGACAAAAAAAGAAAGTCAATACATGTATAGAAACTGAATGATCACCTACCTGTTACACACTTGCAGACAGATAGTAGCGAGTCACACACAGTTGCAGATGCACAGACCCTTGGTTCATGCAGTCCGACAAACCTGTAAGACAAAAAAAGAAAGTCAACACATGAATAGAAACTGAATGATCACCTACCTGTTACACACTTGCAGACAGATAGTAGCGAGTCACACACAGTTGCAGATGCACAGACCCTTGGTTCATGTGGTCCGAAAGACCTTTAAGACAAAAAAAGAAAGTCACTACATGTATAGAAACTGAATGATCACCTACCTGTTACACACTTGCAGACAGATAGTAGCGAGTCACACACACAGTGGCAACAGAAAGACCCTTGGTTCATGCGGTCCGAAAAACCTGTAAGACAAAAAAAGAAAGTCAAAACATGTATAGAAACTGAATGATCACCTACCTGTTACACACTTGCAGACAAAGAGTAGCGAGTCACACACAGTTGCAGATGCACAGAGCCTTGGTTCATGTGGTTCGAAAGACCTGTAAGACAAAAAAAGGAAGTCAATACATGTACAAAAACTGAAAGATCACTTACCTGTTACACACTTGCAGACAGATAGTAGTGAGTCACACACAGTTGCAGATATACAGACCCTTGGTTCATGCAGTCCGAAAAACCTGTAAGACAAAAAAAGAAAGTCAAAACATGAATAGAAAATGAATGATCACCTACCTGTTACACACTTGCAGACAGATAGTAGCGAATAAAACACAGTTGCAGATGCAGAGACCCTTGGTTCATGTGGTCCGAAAGACCTTTAAGACAAAAAAAGAAAGTCAATACATGTATAGAAACTGATTGATCACCTACCCGTTACACACTTGCAAACAAATAGTAGCGAGTCACATACAGTTGCAATGGACAGACCTTTGTTGGATTTATGCACCATCAGGAAGGGGGGAGCCATTGGTCCCGAAAGCCTGTAAGACAACAAAAAGGCAATACATGTATACAAACTGAATGATCACCTACCTGTTACACACTTGCAAACAGATAGTAGCGAGTCAAACACAATTGCAGATGCACAGACCCTTGGTTCATGTGGTTCGAAAGACCTTTAAGACAAAAAAAGAAAGTCAATACATGTATAGAAACTGAATGATCACTTACCTGTTACACACTTGCAGACAGATAGTAGCGAGTCACACACAAAGTTGCAATGGACAGACCCTTGTTGGCTGTATGCACCATCAGGAAGGGGGGAGACATCAGTCCTGAAAGTCTGTAAGATGTATATATGTATATGTATACATATGTATATATGTATATGTATACATATGTTGGCTGTATACACTATCAGGAAGGGGGGAGCCATTGGTCCTGAAAGCCTGTAAGACAACGAAAAGGCAATACATGTATACAAACTGAATGATCACCTACCTGTTACACACTTGCAAACAGATAGTAGCGAGTCAAACACAATTGCAGATGCACAGACCCTTGGTTCATGTGGTTCGAAAGACCTTTAAGACAAAAAAAGAAAGTCAATACATGTATAGAAAATGAATGATCACCTACCTGTTACACACTTGCAGAAAGATTGATAGCGAGCCACACACACAGTGGCAATGGAAAGACCCTTGGTTCATGTGGTCCGAAAAACCTGTAAGACAAAAAAAGAAAGTCAAAACATGTATAGAAACTGAATGATCACCTACCTATTACACACTTGCAGACAGATAGTAGCGAGTCAAACACAGTTGCAGATGCACAGACCCTTGGTTCATGCGGTCCGAAAAACCTGTAAGACAAAAAAAGAAAGTCAATACATGTATAGAAACTGAATGATCACCAACCTGTCACACAATTGCAGACAGAAAGTAGTGAGTCACACACAGTTGCAGATGCAATGACCCTTGGTTCATGTGGTCCGAAAGACCTTTAAGACAAAAAAAGAAAGTCAATACATGTATAGAAACTGATTGATCACCTACCCGTTACACACTTGCAAACAAATAGTAGCGAGTCACATACAGTTGCAATGGACAGACCTTTGTTGGATTTATGCACCATCAGGAAGGGGGGAGCCATTGGTCCCGAAAGCCTGTAAGACAACAAAAAGGCAATACATGTATAGAAAATGAATGATCACCTACCTGTTACACACTTGCAGACAGATAGTAGTAAGAAACACACAGTTGCAGATGCACAGACCCTTGGTTCATGTGGTCCGAAAGACCTTTAAGACAAAAAATAAAGTCAATACATGTATAGAAACTGAATGATCACCTACCTGTTACACATATGCAGACAGATTGATAGCGATCCACACACACAGTGGAAATAGAAAGACCCTTGTTGGCTGTATACACTATCAAGAAGGGGGGAGCCATTGGTCCTGAAATCCTGTAAGACAACGATAAGGCAATACATGTATAGAAACTGAATGATCACCTACCTGTTACACACTTGCAGACAGATAGTAGCGAGTCACAAACAGTTGCAGATGCACAGACCCTTGGTTCATGTGGTCCGAAAGACCTGTAAGACAAAAAAAGAAAGTCAATACATGTATAGAAACTAAAGGATCACCTACCTGTTACACACTTGCAAACAGATAGTAGCGAGCCACACACAGTTGCAGTTGCACAGATCCTTGGTTCATGCGGTCCGAAAAACCTGTAAGACAAAAAAAGAAAGTCAATACATGTATAGAAACTGAATGATCACCTACCTGTTACACACTTGCAGAAAGATAGTAGCGAGTCACACACAGTGGCAGATGCACAGACCCTTGGTTCATGCGGTCCGAAAGAACGTTAAGACAAAAAAAGAAAGTCAATACATGTATAGAAACTGAATAATCACCTACCTGTTACACACTTGCAGACAGATTGATAGCGAGCCACACACACAGTGGAAATAGAAAAACCCTTGTTGTCTGTATACACTATCAGGAAGGGGGGAGCCATTGGTCCTGAAAGCCTGTAAGACAACGAAAAGGCAATACATGTATAGAAACTGAATGATCACCTACCTGTTACACACTTGCAAACAGATAGTAGCGAATCACACACAGTTGCAGATGCACAGACCCTTGGTTCATGCGGTCCGAAAAACCTGTAAGACAAAAAAAGAAAGTCAATACATGTATAGAAACTGAATGATCACCTACCCGTTACACACTTGCAAACAGATAGTCGCGAGTCACACAGTTGCAGATGCACAGACCCTTAGTTCATGCGGTCCGAAAAACCTGCAAGACAAAAAAAGAAAGTCAATACATGTATAGAAACTGAATGATCACCTACCTGTTACACACTTGCAGACAGATAGTAGCGAATCACACACAGTTGCAGATGCACAGAACCTTGGTTCATGCGGTCCGAAAGACCTTTAAGACAAAAAAAGAAAGTCAACACATGAATAGAAACTGAATGATCACCTACCTGTTACACACTTGCAGACAGATAGTAGCGAGTCACACACAGTTGCAGATGCACAGACCCTGGGTTCATGTGGTCCGAAAGACCTTTAAGACAAAAAAAGAAAGTCAATACATGTATAGAAACTGAACGATCACCTACCTGTTACACACTTGCAGACAGATAGTAGCGAGTCACACACAGTTGCAGATGCACAAACCCTTGAAGGACAGATCCACCATCAGGAAATGAGGGAGGGGATCATGCTGTCCAAAAAACCTGTAAGACAAAAAAAGAAAGTCAATACATGTATAGAAACTGAATGATCACCTACCTGTTACACACTTGCAGACAGATAGATAGCACAAAGCACAAAATAGCCACACACAAAGTTGCAATGGACAGACCCTTGTTGGCTGTATGCACCATCAGGAAGGGGGGAGACATCAGTCCTGAAAGTATGCAAGATGTATATATGTATATGTATACATATGTTGGCTGTATACACTATCAGGAAGGGGGGAGCCATTGGTCCTGAAAGCCTGTAAGACAACGAAAAGGCAATACATGTATAGAAACTGAATGATCACCTACCTGTTACACACTTGCAGACAGAGAGTAACGAGTCTCAAACAGTTGAAGATGCACAGACCCTTGGTTCATGTTGTCCGAAAGACCTTTAAGACAAAAAAAGAAAGTCAATACATGTATAGAAACTGAATGATCACCTACCTGTTACACACTTGCAGACAGATAGTAGCGAGTCACACACAGTTGCAGATGCACAGACCCTTGGTTCATGCAGTCCGACAAACCTGTAAGACAAAAAAAGAAAGTCAACACATGAATAGAAACTGAATGATCACCTACCTGTTACACACTTGCAGACAGATAGTAGCGAGTCACACACAGTTGCAGATGCACAGACCCTTGGTTCATGTGGTCCGAAAGACCTTTAAGACAAAAAAAGAAAGTCACTACATGTATAGAAACTGAATGATCACCTACCTGTTACACACTTGCAGACAGATAGTAGCGAGTCACACACACAGTGGCAACAGAAAGACCCTTGGTTCATGCGGTCCGAAAAACCTGTAAGACAAAAAAAGAAAGTCAAAACATGTATAGAAACTGAATGATCACCTACCTGTTACACACTTGCAGACAAAGAGTAGCGAGTCACACACAGTTGCAGATGCACAGAGCCTTGGTTCATGTGGTTCGAAAGACCTGTAAGACAAAAAAAGGAAGTCAATACATGTACAGAAACTGAAAGATCACTTACCTGTTACACACTTGCAGACAGATAGTAGTGAGTCACACACAGTTGCAGATATACAGACCCTTGGTTCATGCAGTCCGAAAAACCTGTAAGACAAAAAAAGAAAGTCAAAACATGAATAGAAAATGAATGATCACCTACCTGTTACACACTTGCAGACAGATAGTAGCGAATAAAACACAGTTGCAGATGCAGAGACCCTTGGTTCATGTGGTCCGAAAGACCTTTAAGACAAAAAAAGAAAGTCAATACATGTATAGAAACTGATTGATCACCTACCCGTTACACACTTGCAAACAAATAGTAGCGAGTCACATACAGTTGCAATGGACAGACCTTTGTTGGATTTATGCACCATCAGGAAGGGGGGAGCCATTGGTCCCGAAAGCCTGTAAGACAACAAAAAGGCAATACATGTATACAAACTGAATGATCACCTACCTGTTACACACTTGCAAACAGATAGTAGCGAGTCAAACACAATTGCAGATGCACAGACCCTTGGTTCATGTGGTTCGAAAGACCTTTAAGACAAAAAAAGAAAGTCAATACATGTATAGAAACTGAATGATCACTTACCTGTTACACACTTGCAGACAGATAGTAGCGAGTCACACACAAAGTTGCAATGGACAGACCCTTGTTGGCTGTATGCACCATCAGGAAGGGGGGAGACATCAGTCCTGAAAGTCTGTAAGATGTATATATGTATATGTATACATATGTATATATGTATATGTATACATATGTTGGCTGTATACACTATCAGGAAGGGGGGAGCCATTGGTCCTGAAAGCCTGTAAGACAACGAAAAGGCAATACATGTATACAAACTGAATGATCACCTACCTGTTACACACTTGCAAACAGATAGTAGCGAGTCAAACACAATTGCAGATGCACAGACCCTTGGTTCATGTGGTTCGAAAGACCTTTAAGACAAAAAAAGAAAGTCAATACATGTATAGAAAATGAATGATCACCTACCTGTTACACACTTGCAGAAAGATTGATAGCGAGCCACACACACAGTGGCAATGGAAAGACCCTTGGTTCATGTGGTCCGAAAAACCTGTAAGACAAAAAAAGAAAGTCAAAACATGTATAGAAACTGAATGATCACCTACCTGTTACACACTTGCAGACAGATAGTAGCGAGTCACACGCACATTGGCAATAGAAAGACCCTTGGTTCATGCAGCCTGAAAAACCTGTAAGACAAAAAAAGAAAGTCAATACATGTATAGAAACTGAATTATCACCTACCTGTTACACATTTGCAGACAGATAGTAGCGAGTCACACACAGTTGCAGATGCACAGACCCTTGGTTCACGTGGTCCGAAAGATCTTTAAGATAAAAAAATTAAGTCAATACATAGAAACTGAATGATCACCTACCTGTTACACATTTGCAGACAGATAGATAGCGAGCCACACACACAGTTGCAATGGACAGATCTTTGTTGGCTGTATGCACCATCAGGAAGGGGGGAGCCATTGGTCCCGAAAGCCTGTAAGACAACAAAAAGGCAATACATGTATACAAACTGAATGATCACCTACCTGTTACACACTTGCAGATGGATAGTAGCGAGTCACACACAGTTGCAGATGCACAGACCCTTGAAGGACAGATCCACAATCAGGAAGGGAGGGAGGGGATCATGCTGTCCAAAAAACCTTTAAGACAAAAAAAGAAAGTCAATACATGTATACAAACTGAATGATCACCTACCTGTTACACACTTGCAGACGGATAGTAGCGAGTCACACACAGTTGCAGATGCACAGACCCTTGAAGAACAGATCCACCATCAGGAAGGGAGGGAGGGGATCATGCTGTCCAAAAAACCTGTAAGACAAAAAAAGAAAGTCAATACATGTATAGAAACTGAATGATCACCAACCTGTTACATACTTGCAGACAGAGAGTAGCCAGTCACACACAGTTGCAGATGCACAGACTCTCGGTTCATGTGGTCCGAAAGACCTTTAAGACAAAAAAAGAAAGTCAATACATGTAAAGAAACTGAATGATCACCTGCCTGTTACACACTTGCAGACAGATAGTCGCGAGTCACACACAGTTGAAGATGCACAGACCCTTGGTTCATGTGGTCCGAAAGACCTTTTAGACAAAAAAAGAAAGTCAATACATGCATAGAAACTGAATGATCACCTACCTGTTACACACTTGCAAACAGATAGTAGCGAGTCACACGCACAGTGGCAATAGAAAGTCCCTTGGTTCATGCGGTCCGAAAAACCTGTAAGACAAAAAAAGAAAGTCAATACATGTAAAGAAACTGAATGATCACCTGCCTGTTACACACTTGCAGACAGATAGTCGCGAGTCACACACAGTTGAAGATGCACAGACCCTTGGTTCATGTGGTCCGAAAGACCTTTTAGACAAAAAAAGAAAGTCAATACATGCATAGAAACTGAATGATCACCTACCTGTTACACACTTGCAAACAGATAGTAGCGAGTCACACGCACAGTGGCAATAGAAAGTCCCTTGGTTCATGCGGTCCGAAAAACCTGTAAGACAAAA
Organism: Salminus brasiliensis; assembly: GCF_030463535.1. Classification (NCBI taxonomy): domain Eukaryota; kingdom Metazoa; phylum Chordata; class Actinopteri; order Characiformes; family Bryconidae; genus Salminus; species Salminus brasiliensis. The sequence continues at coordinate 9,333,719 of NC_132881.1, read as the reverse complement.
AAAGAAAGTCAATACATGTATAGAAACTGAATGATCACCAACCTGTCACACAATTGCAGACAGAAAGTAGTGAGTCACACACAGTTGCAGATGCAATGACCCTTGGTTCATGCGGTCCGAAAAACCTGTAAGACAAAAAAAAGAAAGTCAATACATGTATAGAAACTGAATGATCACCTACCTGTTACACATTTGCAGACAGAGAGTAGCGAGTCACACACAGTTGCAGATGCACAGACCCTTGGTTCATGCAGTCTGAAAAACCTGTAAGACAAAAAAAGAAAGTCAAGACATGTATAGAAACTGAATGATCACCTACCTATTACACACTTGCAGACAGATAGTAACGAGTCACACACAGTTGCAGATGCAATGACCCTTGGTTCATGCGGTCCGAAAAACCTGTAAGACAAAAAAAAGAAAGTCAACACATGTATAAAAACTGAATGATCACCTACCTCTTACACACTTGCAGACAGAGAGTAGCGAGTCACACACAGTTGCAGATGCACAGACCCTTGGTTCATGCGGTCCGAAAGAACGTTAAGACAAAAAAAGAAAGTCAATACATGTATAGAAACTGAATAATCACCTACCTGTTACACACTTGCAGACAGATTGATAGCGAGCCACACACACAGTGGAAATAGAAAAACCCTTGTTGTCTGTATACACTATCAGGAAGGGGGGAGCCATTGGTCCTGAAAGCCTGTAAGACAACGAAAAGGCAATACATGTATAGAAACTGAATGATCACCTACCTGTTACACACTTGCAAACAGATAGTAGCGAATCACACACAGTTGCAGATGCACAGACCCTTGGTTCATGCGGTCCGAAAAACCTGTAAGACAAAAAAAGAAAGTCAATACATGTATAGAAACTGAATGATCACCTACCCGTTACACACTTGCAAACAGATAGTCGCGAGTCACACAGTTGCAGATGCACAGACCCTTAGTTCATGCGGTCCGAAAAACCTGCAAGACAAAAAAAGAAAGTCAATACATGTATAGAAACTGAATGATCACCTACCTGTTACACACTTGCAGACAGATAGTAGCGAATCACACACAGTTGCAGATGCACAGAACCTTGGTTCATGCGGTCCGAAAGACCTTTAAGACAAAAAAAGAAAGTCAACACATGAATAGAAACTGAATGATCACCTACCTGTTACACACTTGCAGACAGATAGTAGCGAGTCACACACAGTTGCAGATGCACAGACCCTGGGTTCATGTGGTCCGAAAGACCTTTAAGACAAAAAAAGAAAGTCAATACATGTATAGAAACTGAACGATCACCTACCTGTTACACACTTGCAGACAGATAGTAGCGAGTCACACACAGTTGCAGATGCACAAACCCTTGAAGGACAGATCCACCATCAGGAAATGAGGGAGGGGATCATGCTGTCCAAAAAACCTGTAAGACAAAAAAAGAAAGTCAATACATGTATAGAAACTGAATGATCACCTACCTGTTACACAGTTGCAGACAGATAGATAGCACAAAGCACAAAATAGCCACACACAAAGTTGCAATGGACAGACCCTTGTTGGCTGTATGCACCATCAGGAAGGGGGGAGACATCAGTCCTGAAAGTATGCAAGATGTATATATGTATATGTATACATATGTTGGCTGTATACACTATCAGGAAGGGGGGAGCCATTGGTCCTGAAAGCCTGTAAGACAACGAAAAGGCAATACATGTATAGAAACTGAATGATCACCTACCTGTTACACACTTGCAGACAGAGAGTAACGAGTCTCAAACAGTTGAAGATGCACAGACCCTTGGTTCATGTTGTCCGAAAGACCTTTAAGACAAAAAAAGAAAGTCAATACATGTATAGAAACTGAATGATCACCTACCTGTTACACACTTGCAGACAGATAGTAGCGAGTCACACACAGTTGCAGATGCACAGACCCTTGGTTCATGCAGTCCGACAAACCTGTAAGACAAAAAAAGAAAGTCAACACATGAATAGAAACTGAATGATCACCTACCTGTTACACACTTGCAGACAGATAGTAGCGAGTCACACACAGTTGCAGATGCACAGACCCTTGGTTCATGTGGTCCGAAAGACCTTTAAGACAAAAAAAGAAAGTCACTACATGTATAGAAACTGAATGATCACCTACCTGTTACACACTTGCAGACAGATAGTAGCGAGTCACACACACAGTGGCAACAGAAAGACCCTTGGTTCATGCGGTCCGAAAAACCTGTAAGACAAAAAAAGAAAGTCAAAACATGTATAGAAACTGAATGATCACCTACCTGTTACACACTTGCAGACAAAGAGTAGCGAGTCACACACAGTTGCAGATGCACAGAGCCTTGGTTCATGTGGTTCGAAAGACCTGTAAGACAAAAAAAGGAAGTCAATACATGTACAGAAACTGAAAGATCACTTACCTGTTACACACTTGCAGACAGATAGTAGTGAGTCACACACAGTTGCAGATATACAGACCCTTGGTTCATGCAGTCCGAAAAACCTGTAAGACAAAAAAAGAAAGTCAAAACATGAATAGAAAATGAATGATCACCTACCTGTTACACACTTGCAGACAGATAGTAGCGAATAAAACACAGTTGCAGATGCAGAGACCCTTGGTTCATGTGGTCCGAAAGACCTTTAAGACAAAAAAAGAAAGTCAATACATGTATAGAAACTGATTGATCACCTACCCGTTACACACTTGCAAACAAATAGTAGCGAGTCACATACAGTTGCAATGGACAGACCTTTGTTGGATTTATGCACCATCAGGAAGGGGGGAGCCATTGGTCCCGAAAGCCTGTAAGACAACAAAAAGGCAATACATGTATACAAACTGAATGATCACCTACCTGTTACACACTTGCAAACAGATAGTAGCGAGTCAAACACAATTGCAGATGCACAGACCCTTGGTTCATGTGGTTCGAAAGACCTTTAAGACAAAAAAAGAAAGTCAATACATGTATAGAAACTGAATGATCACTTACCTGTTACACACTTGCAGACAGATAGTAGCGAGTCACACACAAAGTTGCAATGGACAGACCCTTGTTGGCTGTATGCACCATCAGGAAGGGGGGAGACATCAGTCCTGAAAGTCTGTAAGATGTATATATGTATATGTATACATATGTATATATGTATATGTATACATATGTTGGCTGTATACACTATCAGGAAGGGGGGAGCCATTGGTCCTGAAAGCCTGTAAGACAACGAAAAGGCAATACATGTATACAAACTGAATGATCACCTACCTGTTACACACTTGCAAACAGATAGTAGCGAGTCAAACACAATTGCAGATGCACAGACCCTTGGTTCATGTGGTTCGAAAGACCTTTAAGACAAAAAAAGAAAGTCAATACATGTATAGAAAATGAATGATCACCTACCTGTTACACACTTGCAGAAAGATTGATAGCGAGCCACACACACAGTGGCAATGGAAAGACCCTTGGTTCATGTGGTCCGAAAAACCTGTAAGACAAAAAAAGAAAGTCAAAACATGTATAGAAACTGAATGATCACCTACCTATTACACACTTGCAGACAGATAGTAGCGAGTCAAACACAGTTGCAGATGCACAGACCCTTGGTTCATGCGGTCCAAAAAACCTTTAAGACAAAAAAAGAAAGTCAATACATGTATAGAAACTGAATGATCACCTACCTGTTACACACTTGCAGACAGATAGTAGCGAATCACACACAGTTGCAGATGCACAGAACCTTGGTTCATGCGGTCCGAAAGACCTTTAAGACAAAAAAAGAAAGTCAACACATGAATAGAAACTGAATGATCACCTACCTGTTACACACTTGCAGACAGATAGTAGCGAGTCACACACAGTTGCAGATGCACAGACCCTGGGTTCATGTGGTCCGAAAGACCTTTAAGACAAAAAAATAAAGTCAATACATGTATAGAAACTGAACGATCACCTACCTGTTACACACTTGCAGACAGATAGTAGCGAGTCACACACAGTTGCAGATGCACAAACCCTTGAAGGACAGATCCACCATCAGGAAATGAGGGAGGGGATCATGCTGTCCAAAAAACCTGTAAGACAAAAAAAGAAAGTCAATACATGTATAGAAACTGAATGATCACCTACCTGTTACACACTTGCAGACAGATAGTAGCGAGTCACACACAGTTGCAGATGCACAGACCCTGGGTTCATGTGGTCCGAAAGACCTTTAAGACAAAAAAAGAAAGTCAATACATGTATAGAAACTGAACGATCACCTACCTGTTACACACTTGCAGACAGATAGTAGCGAGTCACACACAGTTGCAGATGCACAAACCCTTGAAGGACAGATCCACCATCAGGAAATGAGGGAGGGGATCATGCTGTCCAAAAAACCTGTAAGACAAAAAAAGAAAGTCAATACATGTATAGAAACTGAATGATCACCTACCTGTTACACAGTTGCAGACAGATAGATAGCACAAAGCACAAAATAGCCACACACAAAGTTGCAATGGACAGACCCTTGTTGGCTGTATGCACCATCAGGAAGGGGGGAGACATCAGTCCTGAAAGTATGCAAGATGTATATATGTATATGTATACATATGTTGGCTGTATACACTATCAGGAAGGGGGGAGCCATTGGTCCTGAAAGCCTGTAAGACAACGAAAAGGCAATACATGTATAGAAACTGAATGATCACCTACCTGTTACACACTTGCAGACAGAGAGTAACGAGTCTCAAACAGTTGAAGATGCACAGACCCTTGGTTCATGTTGTCCGAAAGACCTTTAAGACAAAAAAAGAAAGTCAATACATGTATAGAAACTGAATGATCACCTACCTGTTACACACTTGCAGACAGATAGTAGCGAGTCACACACAGTTGCAGATGCACAGACCCTTGGTTCATGCAGTCCGACAAACCTGTAAGACAAAAAAAGAAAGTCAACACATGAATAGAAACTGAATGATCACCTACCTGTTACACACTTGCAGACAGATAGTAGCGAGTCACACACAGTTGCAGATGCACAGACCCTTGGTTCATGTGGTACGAAAGACCTTTAAGACAAAAAAAGAAAGTCACTACATGTATAGAAACTGAATGATCACCTACCTGTTACACACTTGCAGACAGATAGTAGCGAGTCACACACACAGTGGCAACAGAAAGACCCTTGGTTCATGCGGTCCGAAAAACCTGTAAGACAAAAAAAGAAAGTCAAAACATGTATAGAAACTGAATGATCACCTACCTGTTACACACTTGCAGACAAAGAGTAGCGAGTCACACACAGTTGCAGATGCACAGAGCCTTGGTTCATGTGGTTCGAAAGACCTGTAAGACAAAAAAAGGAAGTCAATACATGTACAGAAACTGAAAGATCACTTACCTGTTACACACTTGCAGACAGATAGTAGTGAGTCACACACAGTTGCAGATATACAGACCCTTGGTTCATGCAGTCCGAAAAACCTGTAAGACAAAAAAAGAAAGTCAAAACATGAATAGAAAATGAATGATCACCTACCTGTTACACACTTGCAGACAGATAGTAGCGAATAAAACACAGTTGCAGATGCAGAGACCCTTGGTTCATGTGGTCCGAAAGACCTTTAAGACAAAAAAAGAAAGTCAATACATGTATAGAAACTGATTGATCACCTACCCGTTACACACTTGCAAACAAATAGTAGCGAGTCACATACAGTTGCAATGGACAGACCTTTGTTGGATTTATGCACCATCAGGAAGGGGGGAGCCATTGGTCCCGAAAGCCTGTAAGACAACAAAAAGGCAATACATGTATACAAACTGAATGATCACCTACCTGTTACACACTTGCAAACAGATAGTAGCGAGTCAAACACAATTGCAGATGCACAGACCCTTGGTTCATGTGGTTCGAAAGACCTTTAAGACAAAAAAAGAAAGTCAATACATGTATAGAAACTGAATGATCACTTACCTGTTACACACTTGCAGACAGATAGTAGCGAGTCACACACAAAGTTGCAATGGACAGACCCTTGTTGGCTGTATGCACCATCAGGAAGGGGGGAGACATCAGTCCTGAAAGTCTGTAAGATGTATATATGTATATGTATACATATGTATATATGTATATGTATACATATGTTGGCTGTATACACTATCAGGAAGGGGGGAGCCATTGGTCCTGAAAGCCTGTAAGACAACGAAAAGGCAATACATGTATAGAAACTGAATGATCACCTACCTGTTACACACTTGCAAACAGATAGTAGCGAGTCAAACACAATTGCAGATGCACAGACCCTTGGTTCATGTGGTTCGAAAGACCTTTAAGACAAAAAAAGAAAGTCAATACATGTATAGAAAATGAATGATCACCTACCTGTTACACACTTGCAGAAAGATTGATAGCGAGCCACACACACAGTGGCAATGGAAAGACCCTTGGTTCATGTGGTCCGAAAAACCTGTAAGACAAAAAAAGAAAGTCAAAACATGTATAGAAACTGAATGATCACCTACCTATTACACACTTGCAGACAGATAGTAGCGAGTCAAACACAGTTGCAGATGCACAGACCCTTGGTTCATGCGGTCCAAAAAACCTTTAAGACAAAAAAAGAAAGTCAATACATGTATAGAAACTGAATGATCACCTACCTGTTACACACTTGCAGACAGATAGTAGCGAGTCACACGCACATTGGCAATAGAAAGACCCTTGGTTCATGCAGCCTGAAAAACCTGTAAGACAAAAAAAGAAAGTCAATACATGTATAGAAACTGAATTATCACCTACCTGTTACACATTTGCAGACAGATAGTAGCGAGTCACACACAGTTGCAGATGCACAGACCCTTGGTTCACGTGGTCCGAAAGATCTTTAAGATAAAAAAATTAAGTCAATACATAGAAACTGAATGATCACCTACCTGTTACACATTTGCAGACAGATAGATAGCGAGCCACACACACAGTTGCAATGGACAGATCTTTGTTGGCTGTATGCACCATCAGGAAGGGGGGAGCCATTGGTCCCGAAAGCCTGTAAGACAACAAAAAGGCAATACATGTATACAAACTGAATGATCACCTACCTGTTACACACTTGCAGATGGATAGTAGCGAGTAACACACAGTTGCAGATGCACAGACCCTTGAAGGACAGATCCACAATCAGGAAGGGAGGGAGGGGATCATGCTGTCCAAAAAACCTTTAAGACAAAAAAAGAAAGTCAATACATGTATACAAACTGAATGATCACCTACCTGTTACACACTTGCAGACGGATAGTAGCGAGTCACACACAGTTGCAGATGCACAGACCCTTGAAGAACAGATCCACCATCAGGAAGGGAGGGAGGGGATCATGCTGTCCAAAAAACCTGTAAGACAAAAAAAGAAAGTCAATACATGTATAGAAACTGAATGATCACCAACCTGTTACATACTTGCAGACAGAGAGTAGCCAGTCACACACAGTTGCAGATGCACAGACTCTCGGTTCATGTGGTCCGAAAGACCTTTAAGACAAAAAAAGAAAGTCAATACATGTAAAGAAACTGAATGATCACCTGCCTGTTACACACTTGCAGACAGATAGTCGCGAGTCACACACAGTTGAAGATGCACAGACCCTTGGTTCATGTGGTCCGAAAGACCTTTTAGACAAAAAAAGAAAGTCAATACATGCATAGAAACTGAATGATCACCTACCTGTTACACACTTGCAAACAGATAGTAGCGAGTCACACGCACAGTGGCAATAGAAAGTCCCTTGGTTCATGCGGTCCGAAAAACCTGTAAGACAAAAAAAGAAAGTCAATACATGTAAAGAAACTGAATGATCACCTGCCTGTTACACACTTGCAGACAGATAGTCGCGAGTCACACACAGTTGAAGATGCACAGACCCTTGGTTCATGTGGTCCGAAAGACCTTTTAGACAAAAAAAGAAAGTCAATACATGCATAGAAACTGAATGATCACCTACCTGTTACACACTTGCAAACAGATAGTAGCGAGTCACACGCAAAGTGGCAATAGAAAGTCCCTTGGTTCATGCGGTCCGAAAAACCTGTAAGACAAAAAAAGAAAGTCAATACATGTATAGAAACTGAATGATCACCAACCTGTCACACAATTGCAGACAGAAAGTAGTGAGTCACACACAGTTGCAGATGCAATGACCCTTGGTTCATGCGGTCCGAAAAACCTGTAAGACAAAAAAAAGAAAGTCAATACATGTATAGAAACTGAATGATCACCTACCTGTTACACATTTGCAGACAGAGAGTAGCGAGTCACACACAGTTGCAGATGCACAGACCCTTGGTTCATGCAGTCTGAAAAACCTGTAAGACAAAAAAAGAAAGTCAAGACATGTATAGAAACTGAATGATCACCTACCTATTACACACTTGCAGACAGATAGTAACGAGTCACACACAGTTGCAGATGCAATGACCCTTGGTTCATGCGGTCCGAAAAACCTGTAAGACAAAAAAAAGAAAGTCAACACATGTATAGAAACTGAATGATCACCTACCTCTTACACACTTGCAGACAGAGAGTAGCGAGTCACACACAGTTGCAAATGAACAGACCCTTGGTTCATGCAGTCCGAAAAACCTGTAAGACAAAAAAAGAAAGTCAATACATGTATAGAAACTGAATGATCACCTACCTATTACACACTTGCAGACAGATAGTAGCAAGTCAAACACAGTTGCAGATGCACAGAACCTTGGTTCATGCGGTCCAAAAGACCTTTAAGACAAAAAAAGAAAGTCAATACATGTCAGATACAGACAGATTGATAGCGAGCCACACACACAGTGGCAATGGAAAGACCCTTGGTTCATGTGGTCCGAAAAACCTGTAAGACAAAAAAAGAAAGTCAATACCTGTATAGAAACTGAATGATCACTTTCCTTTTACACACTTGCAGACAGATAGTAGTGAGAAACACACAGTTGCAGATGCACAGACCCTTGGTTCATGCAGTCCGAAAAACCTGTAAGACAAAAAAAGAAAGTCAAAACATGTATAGAAACTGAATGATCACTTTCCTTTTACACACTTGCAGACAGATAGTAGTGAGAAACACACAGTTGCAGATTCACAGACCCTTGGTTCATGTGGTCCGAAAGACCTTTAAGACAAAAAAGAAAGTCAATACATGTATAGAAACTGAATTATCACCTACCTGTTACACATTTGCAGACAGATAGTAGCGAGTCACACACAGTTGCAGATGCACAGACCCTTGGTTCACGTGGTCCGAAAGATCTTTAAGATAAAAAAATTAAGTCAATACATAGAAACTGAATGATCACCTACCTGTTACACATTTGCAGACAGATAGATAGCGAGCCACACACACAGTTGCAATGGACAGATCTTTGTTGGCTGTATGCACCATCAGGAAGGGGGGAGCCATTGGTCCCGAAAGCCTGTAAGACAACAAAAAGGCAATACATGTATACAAACTGAATGATCACCTACCTGTTACACACTTGCAGATGGATAGTAGCGAGTAACACACAGTTGCAGATGCACAGACCCTTGAAGGACAGATCCACAATCAGGAAGGGAGGGAGGGGATCATGCTGTCCAAAAAACCTTTAAGACAAAAAAAGAAAGTCAATACATGTATACAAACTGAATGATCACCTACCTGTTACACACTTGCAGACGGATAGTAGCGAGTCACACACAGTTGCAGATGCACAGACCCTTGAAGAACAGATCCACCATCAGGAAGGGAGGGAGGGGATCATGCTGTCCAAAAAACCTGTAAGACAAAAAAAGAAAGTCAATACATGTATAGAAACTGAATGATCACCAACCTGTTACATACTTGCAGACAGAGAGTAGCCAGTCACACACAGTTGCAGATGCACAGCCTCTCGGTTCATGTGGTCCGAAAGACCTTTAAGACAAAAAAAGAAAGTCAATACATGTAAAGAAACTGAATGATCACCTGCCTGTTACACACTTGCAGACAGATAGTCGCGAGTCACACACAGTTGAAGATGCACAGACCCTTGGTTCATGTGGTCCGAAAGACCTTTTAGACAAAAAAAGAAAGTCAATACATGCATAGAAACTGAATGATCACCTACCTGTTACACACTTGCAAACAGATAGTAGCGAGTCACACGCACAGTGGCAATAGAAAGTCCCTTGGTTCATGCGGTCCGAAAAACCTGTAAGACAAAAAAAGAAAGTCAATACATGTAAAGAAACTGAATGATCACCTGCCTGTTACACACTTGCAGACAGATAGTCGCGAGTCACACACAGTTGAAGATGCACAGACCCTTGGTTCATGTGGTCCGAAAGACCTTTTAGACAAAAAAAGAAAGTCAATACATGCATAGAAACTGAATGATCACCTACCTGTTACACACTTGCAAACAGATAGTAGCGAGTCACACGCACAGTGGCAATAGAAAGTCCCTTGGTTCATGCGGTCCGAAAAACCTGTAAGACAAAAAAAGAAAGTCAATACATGTATAGAAACTGAATGATCACCAACCTGTCACACAATTGCAGACAGAAAGTAGTGAGTCACACACAGTTGCAGATGCAATGACCCTTGGTTCATGCGGTCCGAAAAACCTGTAAGACAAAAAAAAGAAAGTCAATACATGTATAGAAACTGAATGATCACCTACCTGTTACACATTTGCAGACAGAGAGTAGCGAGTCACACACAGTTGCAGATGCACAGACCCTTGGTTCATGCAGTCTGAAAAACCTGTAAGACAAAAAAAGAAAGTCAACACATGTATAGAAACTGAATGATCACCTACCTATTACACACTTGCAGACAGATAGTAACGAGTCACACACAGTTGCAGATGCAATGACCCTTGGTTCATGCGGTCCGAAAAACCTGTAAGACAAAAAAAAGAAAGTCAACACATGTATAGAAACTGAATGATCACCTACCTCTTACACACTTGCAGACAGAGAGTAGCGAGTCACACACAGTTGCAAATGAACAGACCCTTGGTTCATGCAGTCCGAAAAACCTGTAAGACAAAAAAAGAAAGTCAATACATGTATAGAAACTGAATGATCACCTACCTATTACACACTTGCAGACAGATAGTAGCAAGTCAAACACAGTTGCAGATGCACAGAACCTTGGTTCATGCGGTCCAAAAGACCTTTAAGACAAAAAAAGAAAGTCAATACATGTCAGATACAGACAGATTGATAGCGAGCCACACACACAGTGGCAATGGAAAGACCCTTGGTTCATGCGGTCCGAAAAACCTGTAAGACAAAAAAAGAAAGTCAATACCTGTATAGAAACTGAATGATCACTTTCCTTTTACACACTTGCAGACAGATAGTAGTGAGAAACACACAGTTGCAGATGCACAGACCCTTGGTTCATGCAGTCCGAAAAACCTGTAAGACAAAAAAAGAAAGTCAAAACATGTATAGAAACTGAATGATCACTTTCCTTTTACACACTTGCAGACAGATAGTAGTGAGAAACACACAGTTGCAGATTCACAGACCCTTGGTTCATGTGGTCCGAAAGACCTTTAAGACAAAAAAGAAAGTCAATACATGTATAGAAACTGAATGATCACCTACCTGTTACACACTTGCAGGCAGATAGTAGCGAGTCACACGCACAGTGGCAATAGAAAGACCCTTGGTTCATGCGGTCCGAAAAACCTGTAAGACAAAAAAAGAAAGTCAATACATGTATAGAAACTGAATGATCACCTACCTATTACACACTTGCAGACAGATAGTAGCAAGTCAAACACAGTTGCAGATGCACAGAACCTTGAAGAACAGATCCACCATCAGGAAGGGAGGGAGGGGATCATGCTGTCCAAAAAACCTGTAAGACAAAAAAAGAAAGTCAATACATGTATAGAAACTGAATGATCACCTACCTGTTACACAATTGCAGACAGATAGATAGCAAGCCACACACAAAGTTGCAATTGACAGACCCTTGTTGGCTGTATGCACCATCAGGAAGGGGGGAGACATCAGTCCTGAAAGTCTGTAAGATGTATATATGTATATGTATACATATGTATATATGTATATGTATACATATGTTGGCTGTATACACTATCAGGAAGGGGGGAGCCATTGGTCCTGAAAGCCTGTAAGACAACGAAAAGTATACATGTATAGAAATGTATAGAAAAAAATGTATAGAAAATGTATAGAAAAAAATACATGTATAGAAACTGAATGATCACCTACCTGTTACACACTTGCAGACAGATAGTAGCGAGTCACTAACAGGTGCAGATGCACAGACCCTTGGTTCATGTGGTCCGAAAGACCTTTAAGACAAAAAAATAAAGTCAATACATGTGTAGAAACTGAATGATCACCTACCTGTTACACACTTGCAGACAGATAGTAGCGAGTCACACACAGTTGCAGATGCACAGACCCTTGGTTCATGCGGTCCGACAAACCTGAAAGACAAAAAAAGAAAGTCAATACATGTATAGAAACTGAATGATCACCTACCTGTTACACACTTGCAGACAGATAGTAGCAAGACACACAGTTGCAGATGCACAGACCCTTGGTTCATGCGGTCCGAAAGACCTTTAAGACAAAAAAAGAAAATCAATACATGTATAGAAACTGAATGATCACCTACCTGTTACACACTTGCAAACAGATAGTAGCGAGTCAATCACAGTTGCAGATGAACAGACCCTTGGTTCATGCGGTCCGAAAGACCTTTAAGACAAAAAACAGAAAGTCAATACATGTATAGAAACTGAATGATCACCTACCTATTACACACTTGCAGACAGATAGTAGCGAGTCACATACAGTTGCAATGGACAGACCTTTGTTGGATTTATGCACCATCAGGAAGGGGGGAGCCATTGGTCCTGAAAGCCTGTAAGACAACAAAAAGGCAATACATGTATAGAAACTGATTGATAACCTACCTGTTACACACTTCCAAAAAGATAGTAGCGAGTCACACACAGTTGCAGATGTACAGACCCTTGGTTCATGTGGTCGGAAAGACCTTTAAGACAAAAAAGAAAGTCAATACATGTATAGAAACTGAATGATCACCTACCTGTTACACACTTGCATACAGATAGTAGCAAGTCACACACAGTTGCAGATGCACAGACCCTTGGTTCATGTGGTCCAAAAGATCTTTAAGACAAAAAAAGAAAGTCAATACATGTATAGAAACTGAATGATCACCTACCTGTTACACACTTGCAGACAGATAGTAACGAGACACACACAGTTGCAGATGCACAGACCCTTGGTTCATGTGGTCCGAAAGACCTTTAAGACAAAAAAAGAAAGTCAATACATGTATAGAAACTGAATAATCACCTACCTGTTACACACTTACAGACAGATAGTAGCGAGTCACACACAGTTGCAGATGCACAGACCCTGGGTTCATGCGGTCCGACAAACCTGTAAGACAAAAAAAGAAAGTCAATACATGTATAGAAACAGAATGATCACCTACCTGTTACACACTTGCAGAAAGAGAGTAACGAGTCTCAAACAGTTGAAGATGCACAGACCCTTGGTTCATGTTGTCCGAAAGACCTTTAAGACAAAAAAATAAAGTCAATACATGTATAGAAACTGAATGATCACCTACCTGTTACACACTTGCAGACAGATAGTAGCGAGTCACATACAGTTGCAATGGACAGACCTTTGTTGGATTTATGCACCATCAGGAAGGGGGGAGCCATTGGTCCTGAAAGCCTGTAAGACAACAAAAAGGCAATACATGTATACAAACTGAATGATCATCTACCTGTTACACACTTCCAAACAGATAGTAGTGAGTCAAACACAGTTGCAGATGCACAGACCCTTGGTTCATGTGGTTCGAAAGACCTTTAAGACAAAAAAGAAAGTCAATACATGTATAGAAAATTAATGATCACCTACCTGTTACACACTTGCAGACAGATTGATAGCGAGCCACAAACACAGTGGCAATGGAAAGACCCTTGGTTCATGTGGTCCGAAAAACCTGTAAGACAAAAAAAGAAAGTCAATACATGTATAGAAACTGAATGATAACTTTCCTGGTACACACTTGCAGACAGATAGTAGTGAGTCACACACAGTTGCAGATGCACAGATCCTTGGTTCATGTGGTCCGAAAGGCCTTTAAGATAAAAAAAAGAAAGTCAATACATGTATAGAAACTGAATGATCACCTACCTGTTACACACTTGCACACAGAGAGTAGCGAGTCACACACAGTTGCAGATGCAAAGAGCCTTGGTCCATGTGTTCCGAAAAACCTGTAAGACAAAAAAAGAAAGTCAATACATGTAAAGAAATTGAATGATCACCTACCTGTTACACACTTGCAGACAGATAGTAGCGAGTCACACACAGTTGCAGATGCAATGACCCTTGGTTCATGCGGTCCGAAAAACCTGTAAGACAAAAAAAAGAAAGTCAACACATGTATAGAAACTGAATGATCACCTACCTGTTACACACTTGCAGACAGAGAGTAGCGAGTCACACACAGTTGCAGATGCACAGACCCTTGGTTCATGTGGTCCGAAAGACCTTTTAGACAAAAAAATAAAGTCAATACATGTATAGAAACTGAATGATCACCAACCTGTCACACACTTGCAGACAGAAAGTAGCGAGTCACACACAGTTGCAGATGCAATGACCCTTGGTTCATGCAGTCCGAAAAACCTGTAAGACAAAAAAAAGAAAGTCAACACATGTATAGAAACTGAATGATCACCTACCTGTTACACACTTGCAGACAGAGAGTAGCGAGTCACACACAGTTGCAGATGAACAGACCCTTGGTTCATGCAGTCCGAAAAACCTGTAAGACAAAAAAAGAAAGTCAATACATGTATAGAAACTGAATGATCACCTACCTATTACACACTTGCAGACAGATAGTAGCAAGTCAAACACAGTTGCAGATGCACAGAACCTTGGTTCATGCGGTCCAAAAGACCTTTAAGACAAAAAAAGAAAGTCAATACATGTATAGAAACTGAATGATCACCTACCTGTTACACACTTGCAGACAGATTGATAGCGATCCACACACACAGTGGCAATGGAAAGACCCTTGGTTCATGTGGTCCGAAAAACCTGTAAGACAAAAAAAGAAAGTCAATACATGTATAGAAACTGAATGATCACTTTCCTTTTACACACTTGCAGACAGATAGTAGTGAGAAAAACACAGTTGCAGATGCACAGACCCTTGGTTCATGCAGTCCGAAAAACCTGTAAGACAAAAAAAGAAAGTCAATACATGTATAGAAACTGAATGATCACTTTCCTTTTACACACTTGCAGACAGATAGTAGTGAGAAATACACAGTTGCAGATGCACAGACCCTTGGTTCATGTGGTCCGAAAGACCTTTAAGACAAAAAAGAAAGTCAATACATGTATAGAAACTGAATGATCACCTACCTGTTACACACTTGCAGACAGATAGTAGCGAGTCACACGCACAGTGGCAATAGAAAGACCCCTGGTTCATGCGGTCCGAAAAACCTGTAAGACAAAAAAAGAAAGTCAATACATGTATAGAAACTGAATGATCACCTACCTGTTACACACTTGCAAACAGACAGTAGCGAGTCACACACAGTTGCAGATGCACAAACCCTTGGTTCATGCGGTCCAAAAAACCTGTAACACAAAAAAATAAAGTCAAAACATGAATAGAAACTGAATGATCACTTTCCTTTTACACACTTGCAGACAGAGAGTAGTGAGAAACACACAGTTGCGGACGCACAGACCCTTGGTTCATGCAATCCGAAATACCTGTAAGACAAAAAAAGAAAGTCAATACATGTATAGAAACTGAATGATCACCTACCTATTACACACTTGCAGACAGATAGTAGCAAGTCAAACACAGTTGCAGATGCACAGAACCTTGGTTTATGCGGTCCAAAAGACCTTTAAGTCAAAAAAAGAAAGTCAATACATGTATAGAAACTGAATGATCACCTACCTGTTACACACTTGCAGACAGATTGATAGCGAGCCACACACACAGTGGCAATGGAAAGACCCTTGGTTCATGCGGTCCGAAAAACCTGTAAGACAAAAAAAGAAAGTCAATACATGTATAGAAACTGAATGATCACTTTCCTTTTACACACTTGCAGACAGATAGTAGTGAGAAACACACAGTTGCAGATGCACAGACCCTTGGTTCATGTGGTCCGAAAGACCTTTAAGACAAAAAAGAAAGTCAATACATGTATAGAAACTGAATGATCACCTACCTGTTACACACTTGCAGACAGATAGTAGCGAGTCACACAGTTGCAGACACACAGACCCTTGGTTCATGTGGTCCGAAAGACCTTTAAGACAAAAAAAGAAAGTCAATACATGTATAGAAACTGAATGATCACCTACCTATTACAAACTTGCAGACAGATAGTAGCGAGTCAAACACAGTTGCAGATGCACAGACCCTTGGTTCATTCGGTCCGAAAAACCTTTAAGACAAAAAAAGAAAGTCAATACATGTATAGAAACTGAATGATCACCTACCTGTTACACACTTGCAGACAGATAGTAGCGAGTCACACGCACAGTGGCAATAGAAAGACACCTTGGTTCATGCGGTCCGAAAAACCTGTAAGACAAAAAAAGAAAGTCAATACATGTATAGAAACTGAATGATCACCTACCTGTTACACACTTGCAAACAGACAGTAGCGAGTCACACACAGTTGCAGATGAACAGACCCTTGGTTCATGCAGTCCGAAAAACCTGTAAGACAAAAACAGAAAGTCAATACATGTATAGAAACTGAATGATCACCTACCTGTTACACACTTGCAGACAGATTGATAGCGAGCCACACACACAGTGGAAATAGAAAGACCCTTGTTGGCTGTATACACTATAAGAAAGGGGGGAGCCATTGGTTCTGAAAGCCTGTAAGACAACGAAAAGGCAATACATGTATAGAAACTGAATGATCACCTACTTGTTACACACTTGCAGAAAGATAGTAGCGAGTCACACAGTTGCAGATGCACAGACCCTTGGTTCATGCAGTCCGAAAAACCTGCAAGACAAAAAAAGAAAGTCAATACATGTAGAAAAACTGATTGATCACCTACCTGTTACACACTTGCAGACAGATAGTAGCAAGTCACACACACAGTTGCAGATTCACAGACCCTTGGTTCATGAGGTCCGTAAAACTTGTAAGACAAAAAAAGAAAGTCAAAACATGTATAGAAACTGAATGATCACCTACCTATTACACACTTGCAGACAGATAGTAGCAAGTCACACACAGTTGCAGATGCACAGACCCTTGGTTCATGAGGTCCGAAAAAACTGTAAGACAAAAAAAGAAAGTCAAAATATGTATAGAAACTGAATGATCACAAACCTATTACACACTTGCAGAAAGATTGATAGCGAGCCACACACACAGTGGAAATGGAAAGACCCTTGTTGGCTGTATGCACTATCAGGAAGGGGGGAGCCATTGGTCCTGAAAGCCTGTAAGACAAAGAAAAAATAATACATGTATAGAAACTGAATGATCACCTACCTGTTACACACTTGCAGACAGATAGTAGCGAGTCACACACAGTTGCAGATGCACAGACCCTTGGTTCATGTGGTCCGAAAAACCTGTAAGACAAAAAAAGAAAGTAAATACATGTATAGAAACTGAATGATCACCTACCTGTTACACACTTGCAGACAGAGAGTAGCGAGTCACACACAGTTGCAGATGCACAGAGCCTTGAAGGACAGATCCACAATCAGGAAGCGAGGGAGGGGATCATGCTGTCTGAAAAACCTGTATGACAAAAAAAGAAAGTTAATACATGTATAGAAACTGAATGATCACCTACCTGTTACACACTTGCAGACAGATTGATAGCGAGCCACACACACAGTGGCAATGGAAAGACCCTTGGTTCATGCGGTCGGAAAAACCTGTAAGACAAAAAAGAAAATCAATACATGTATAGAAACTGAATGATCACCTACCTGTTACACACTTGCAGACAGATTGATAGCGAGCCACACACACAGTGGCAATGGAAAGACCCTTGTTGGCTGTGTGCACCATCAGGAAGGGAGGGAGGGGATCATGCGGTCCGAAAAACCAGTAAGACAAAAAAAGAAAGTCAAAACATGTATAGAAACTGAATGATCACTTACCTGTTACACACTTGCAGACAGATAGTAGCGAGTCACACACAGTTGCAGATGCACAGACCCTTGGTTCATGAGGTCTGAAAAACCTGTAAGAAAAAAAAAGAAAGTCAATACATGTATAGAAACTGAATGATCACCTACCTGTTACACACTTGCAGACAGATTGATAGCGAGCCACACACACAGTGGCAATGGAAAGACCCTTGTTGGCTGTGTGCACCATCAGGAAGGGAGGGAGGGGATCATGCGGTCCGAAAAACCTGTAAGACAAAAAAAGAAAGTCAATACATGTATAGAAACTGAATGATCACCTACCTGTTACACACTTGCAGACAGATTGATAGCGAGCCACACACACAGTGGCAATGGAAAGACCCTTGTTGGCTGTGTGCACCATCAGGAAGGGAGGGAGGGGATCATGCGGTCCGAAAAACCTGTAAGACAAAAAAAGAAAGTCAAAACATGTATAGAAACTGAATGATCACTTACCTGTTACACACTTGCAGACAGATAGTAGCGAGTCACACACAGTTGCAGATGCACAGACCCTTGGTTCATGAGGTCTGAAAAACCTGTAAGACAAAAAAAGAAAGTCAATACATGTATAGAAACTAAATGATCACCTACCTGTTACACACTTGCAGACAGATTGATAGCGAGCCACACACACAGAGGCAATGGAAAGACGCTTGGTTCATGCGGTCCGAAAAACCTGTAAGACAAAACAAGAAAGTCAAAACATGTATAGAAACTGAATGATCACCTACCTGTTACACACTTGCAGACAGATTGATAGCGAGCCACACACACAGTGGAAATAGAAATACCCTTGTTGGCTGTATACACTATCAGAAAGGGGGGAGCTATTGGTTCTGAAAGCCTGTAAGACAAAAAAAGAAAGTCAATACATGTATAGAAACTGAATGATCACCTACCTGTTACACACTTGCAGACAGATTGATAGCGAGCCACACACACAGTGGCAATGGAAAGACCCTTGGTTCATGCGTTCCGAAAAACCTTTAAGACAAAAAAAGAAAGTCAATACATGTATAGAAACTGAATGATCACCTACCTGTTACACACTTGCAGACAAATAGTAGCGAGTCACACACAGTTGCAGATGCACAGACCTTTGGTTGATGCGGTCCGAAAAACCTGTAAGACAAAAAAAGAAAGTAAATACATGTATAGAAACTGAATGATCACCAACCTGTTATACACTTGCAGACAGATAGTAGCGAGTCACACACAGTTGCAGATGCACAGACCCTTGGTTCATGTGGTCCGAAAGACCTTTAAGACAAAAAAAGAAAGTCAATACATGTATAGAAACTGAATGATCACCAACCTGTTATACACTTGCAGACAGATAGTAGCGAGTTAATCACAGTTGCAGATGAACAGACCCTTGGTTCATGTGGTCCGAAAGACCTTTAAGACAAAAAAAGAAAGTCAATACATGTATAGAAACTGAATGATCACCTACCTGTTACACACTTGCAGACAGATTGATAGCGAGCCACACACACAATGGAAATAGAAAGACCCTTGTTGGCTGTATACACTATAAGAAAGGGGGGAGCCATTGGTTCTGAAAGCCTGTAAGACAACGAAAAGGCAATACATGTATAGAAACTGAATGATCACCTACTTGTTACACACTTGCAGACAGATAGTAGCGAGTCACACAGTTGCAGATGCACAGACCCTTGATTCATGCAGTCCGAAAAACCTGCAAGACAAAAAAAGAAAGTCAATACATGTATAGAAACTGAATGATCACCTACCTGTTACACACTTGCAGACAGATAGTAGCGAGTCACACACAGTTGCAGATGCACAGACCCTTGGTTCATGTGGTCCGAAAGACCATTAAGATAAAAAAGAAAGTCAAAACATGTATAGAAACTGAATGATCACAAACCTATTACACACTTGCAGAAAGATTGATAGCGAGCCACACACACAGTGGAAATGGAAAGACCCTTGTTGGCTGTATGCACTATCAGGAAGGGGGGAGCCATTGGTCCTGAAAGCCTGTAAGACAACAAAAAGGTAATACATGTATACAAACTGAATGATCACCTACCTGTTACACACTTGCAGACAGAGAGTAGCGAGTCACACACAGTTGCAGATGCACAGACCCTTGGTTCATGTGGTCCGAAAAACCTGTAAGACAAAAAAAGAAAGTAAATACATGTATAGAAACTGAATGATCACCTACCTGTTAAACACTTGCAGACAGAGAGTAGCGAGTCACACACAGTTTCAGATGCACAGACCCTTGAAGGACAGATCCACCATCAGGAAGCGAGGGAGGGGATCATGCTGTCTGAAAAACCTGTAAGACAAAAAAAGAAATTCAATACATGTATAGAAACTGAATGATCACCTACCTGTTACACACACGCGCAGACAGATTGATAGCGAGCCACACACACAGTGGCAATGGAAAGACCCTTGGTTCATGCGGTCGGAAAAACCTGTAAGACAAAAAAAGAAATTCAATACATGTATAGAAACTGAATGATCACCTACCTGTTACACACTTGCAGAAAGATTGATAGCGAGCCACACACACAGTGGCAATGGAAAGACCCGTGTTGGCTGTGTGCACCATCAGGAAGGGAGGGAGGGGATCATGCGGTCCGAAAAACCTGTAAGACAAAAAAAGAAAGTCAAAACATGTATAGAAACTGAATGATCACTTACCTGTTACACACTTGCAGACAGAGAGTGGTGAGTCTCACACAGTTGCAGATGCACAGACCCTTGGTTCATGCGGTCCGACAAACCTGCAAGACAAGAAAAGAAAGTCAATACATGTATAGAAACTGAATGATCACCTACCTGTTAAACACTTGCAGACAGAGAGTAGCGAGTCACACACAGTTTCAGATGCACAGACCCTTGAAGGACAGATCCACCATCAGGAAGCGAGGGAGGGGATCATGCTGTCTGAAAAAACTGTAAGACAAAAAAAGAAATTCAATACATGTATAGAAACTGAATGATCACCTACCTGTTACACACACGCGCAGACAGATTGATAGCGAGCCACACACACAGTGGCAATGGAAAGACCCTTGGTTCATGCGGTCGGAAAAACCTGTAAGACAAAAAAAGAAATTCAATACATGTATAGAAACTGAATGATCACCTACCTGTTACACACTTGCAGAAAGATTGATAGCGAGCCACACACACAGTGGCAATGGAAAGACCCGTGTTGGCTGTGTGCACCATCAGGAAGGGAGGGAGGGGATCATGCGGTCCGAAAAACCTGTAAGACAAAAAAAGAAAGTCAAAACATGTATAGAAACTGAATGATCACTTACCTGTTACACACTTGCAGACAGAGAGTGGTGAGTCTCACACAGTTGCAGATGCACAGACCCTTGGTTCATGCGGTCCGACAAACCTGCAAGACAAGAAAAGAAAGTCAATACATGTATAGAAACTGAATGATCACCAACCTGTTACACACTTGCAGACAGATAGTAGCGAGTCACACACAGTTGCAGATGCACAGACCCTTGGTTCATGTGGTCCGAAAGACCTTTAAGACAAAAAAAGAAAGTCAATACATGTATAGAAACTGAATGATCACCTACCTGTTACACACTTGCAGACAGATAGTAGCGAGCCACACACAGTTGCAGATGAACAGACCCTTGGTTCATTTGGTCCAAAAAACCTGTAAGACAAAAAAAGGAAGTCAATACATGTATAGAAACTTATTGATCACCTACCTGTTACACACTTGCAGACAGATTAATAGCGAGCCACACACACAGTGGCAATGGAAAGACCCTTGGTTCATGCGGTCCGAAAAACCTGTAAGACAAAAAAAAGGAAGTCAATACATGTACAGAAACTGAATGATCACCTACCTGTTACACACTTGCAAACAGATAGTAGCGAGTCACGCACAGTTGCAGATGCACAGACCCTTGGTTCATGTGGTCCGACAGACCTTTAAGACAAAAAAAGAAAGTCAATAAATGCATGGAAACTGAATGATCACCTACCTGTTACACACTTGCAAACAGATAGTAGCGAGTCACACACAGTTGCAATGGACAGACCTTTGTTGGATGTATGCACCATCAGGAAGGGGGGAGCCATTGGTCCCGAAAGCCTGTAAGACAACAAAAAGGCAATACATGTATACAAACTGAATGATCACCTACCTGTTACACATTTGCAAACAGATAGTAGCGAGTCAAACACAGTTGCAGACGCAAAGACCCTTGGTTCATGTGGTCCGAAAGACCTTTAAGACAAAAAAAGAAAGTCAATACATGTATAGAAACTGAATGATCACCAACCTGTTACACACTTGCAGACAGAGAGTAGCGAGTCAAACACAGTTGCAGATGCAATGACCCTTGGTTCATGCGGTCCGTAAAACCTTTAAGACAAAAAAAAGAAAGTCAATACATGTATAGAAACTGAATGATCACCTACCTGTTACACACTTGCAAACAGATAGTAGCGAGTCACGCACAGTTGCAGATGCACAGACCCTTGGTTCATGTGGTCCGACAGACCTTTAAGACAAAAAAAGAAAGTCAATAAATGCATGGAAACTGAATGATCACCTACCTGTTACACACTTGCAAACAGATAGTAGCGAGTCACACACAGTTGCAATGGACAGACCTTTGTTGGATGTATGCACCATCAGGAAGGGGGGAGCCATTGGTCCCGAAAGCCTGTAAGACAACAAAAAGGCAATACATGTATACAAACTGAATGATCACCTACCTGTTACACACTTGCAAACAGATAGTAGCGAGTCAAACACAGTTGCAGACGCAAAGACCCTTGGTTCAAGTGGTCCGAAAGACCTTTAAGACAAAAAAAAGAAAGTCAATACATGTATAGAAACTGAATGATCACCTACCTGTTAAACACTTGCAGACAGAGAGTAGCGAGTCACACACAGTTGCAGATGCACAGACCCTTGGTTCATGCGGTCCGAAAAACGTGTAAGACAAAAAAAGAAAGTCAATACATGTACAGAAACTGAATGATCACCTACCTGTTACACACTTGCAAACAGATAGTAGCGAGTCACGCACAGTTGCAGATGCACAGACTCTTGGTTCATGTGGTCTGACAGACCTTTAAGACAAAAAAAGAAAGTCAATAAATGCATGGAAACTGAATGATCACCTACCTGTTACACACTTGCAAACAGATAGTAGCGAGTCACACACAGTTGCAATGGACAGACCTTTGTTGGATGTATGCACCATCAGGAAGGGGGGAGCCATTGGTCCCGAAAGCCTGTAAGACAACAAAAAGGCAATACATGTATACAAACTGAATGATCACCTACCTGTTACACACTTGCAAACAGATAGTAGCGAGTCAAACACAGTTGCAGACGCAAAGACCCTTGGTTCATGTGGTCCGAAAGACCTTTAAGACAAAAAAAGAAAGTCAATACATGTATAGAAACTGAATGATCACCTACCTGTTACACACTTGCAGACAGAGAGTAGCGAGTCACACACAGTTGCAGATGCAATGACCCTTGGTTCATGCGGTCCGAAAAACCTGTAAGACAAAAAAAGAAAGTTAATACATGTATAGAAACTGAATGATCACCTACCTGTTACACACTTGCAGACAGATAGTAGCGAGTCACACGCACAGTGGCAATAGAAAGACCCTTGGTTCATGCGGTCCGAAAAACCTGTAAGACAAAAAAAAGAAAGTCAATACATGTATAGAAACTGAATGATCACCTACCTGTTACACACTTGCAAACAGACAGTAGATAGTCACACACAGTTGCAGATGCACAGACCCTTTGTTCATGCGGTCCGAAAAACCTGTAACACAAAAAAAGAAAGTCAAAACATGAATAGAAACTGAATGATCACCTATCTGTTACACACTTGCAGACAGATAGTAGCGAGTCACACACAGTTGCAGATGCACAGACCCTTGGTTCATGCGGTCTGAAAGAACTTTAAGAAAAAAAAAGAAAGTCAATACATGTATAGAAACTGAATCATCACCTACCTGTTACACACTTGCAAACAGATAGTAGCGAGTCACGCACAGTTGCAGATGCACAGACTCTTGGTTCATGTGGTCTGAAAGAACTTTAAGAAAAAAAAAGAAAGTCAATACATGTATAGAAACTGAATGATCACTTACCTATTATAGAGTTGCAGAATGATGGACAGCGAACAACACACAGTTGCAGATGAAAATATATTTGTTAGAAGGATACACCTTCAGACAGAAGAAGAGGTTCATGGACTTCTTGAGAACCTGTAACACAAAAAAAGAAAGTCAATTCATGTATAGAAACTGAATGATCATCTACCTGTTACACACTTGCTAACAGATAGTAGCGAGTCACGCACAGTTGCAGATGCACAGACTCTTGGTTCATGTGGTCTGACAGACCTTTAAGACAAAAAAAGAAAGTCAATAAATGCATGGAAACTGAATGATCACCTACCTGTTACACACTTGCAGACAGATAGTAGCGAGTCACACACAGTTGCAGATGCACAGACCCTTGGTTCATGCGGTCTGAAAGAACTTTAAGAAAAAAAAAGAAAGTCAATACATGTATAGAAACTGAATGATCACCAACCTGTCACACACTTGCAGACAGAAAGTAGCGAGTCACAAACAGTTGCATATGCAAAGACCCTTGGTTCATGTGGTCCGAAAGACCTTTAAGACAAAAACGAAAGTCAAAACATGAATAGAAACTGAATGATCACCTACCTATTACACACTTGCAGAAAGATAGTAGCAAGTAAAAACACAGTTGCAGATGCACAGACCCTTGGTTCATGCGATCTAAAAGAACTTTAAGACAAAAAAGAAAGTCAATACATGTATAGAAACTGAATGATCACCTACCTGTTACACACTTGCAAACAGATAGTAGCGAACCACACACAGTTGCAGATGCACAGACGCTTGGTTCATGTGGTCACACAAAAAAAGAAAGTCAATACATGTATAGAAACTGAATGATCACCTACCTGTTACACACTTGCAGACAGATAGTAGCGAGTCACACACAGTTGTAGATGCACAGACCCTTGGTTCATGCGGTCCGACAAACCTTTAAGACAATAAAAGAAAGTCAATACATGTATAGAAACTGAATGATCACCAACCTGTTACACACTTGCAGACAGATTGATAGCGAGCCACACACAGTTGCAGATGCACAGACCCTTGGTTCATGTGGTCTGAAAAACCTGTAAGACAAAAAAATAAAGTCAATACATGTATAGAAACTGAATGATCACCTACCTGTTACACACTTGCAGACAGATAGTAGCGAGTCACACACAGTTGCAGATGCAGACCCTTGGTTCATGCAGTACGAAAAACCTGTAAGACAAAAAAAGAAAGTCAATACATGTATAGAAACTGAATGTTCACCTACCTGTTACACACTTGCAGACAGATAGAAAGCAAGCCACACACAAATTTGCAATGGACAGATCCTTGTTGGCTGTATGCACCATCAGAAAGGGGGGAGCCATTGGTCCTGAAAGCCTGTAAGACAACGAAAAGGCAATATATGTATAGAAACTGAATGATCACCTACCTGTTACACACTTGCAGAAAGATTGATAGCGAGCCAAACACACACTGGAAATAGAAAGACCCATGTTGGCTGTATACACCATCAGGAAGGGGGGAGCCATTGGTTCTGAAAGCCTGTAAGACAACGAAAAGGCATTACATTTATAGAAACTGAATGATCACCTACCTGTTACACACTTGCAGACAGATAGTAGCGAGTCACACACAGTTGTAGATGCACAGACCCTTGGTTCATGCGGTCCGACAAACCTTTAAGACAATAAAAGAAAGTCAATACATGTATAGAAACTGAATGATCACCTACCTGTTACACACTTGCAAACAGATAGTAGCGAACCACACACAGTTGCAGATGCACAGACCCTTGGTTCATGTGGTCCGAAAAACCTGTAAGACAAAAAAAGAAAGTCAATACATGTATAGAAACTGAAAGATCACCTACCTGTTACACACTTGCAAACAGATAGTAGCGAACCACACACAGTTGCAGAGACCCTTGGTTCATGTGGTCCGAAAAACCTGTAAGACAAAAAAAGAAAGTCAATACATGTATACAAACTGAATGATCACCAACCTATTACACACTTGCAGACAGATTGATAGCGAGCCACACACAGTTGCAGATGCACAGACCCTTGGTTCTTGTGGTCCGAAAAACCTGTAAGACAAAAAAAGAAAGTCAATACATGTATACAAACTGAATGATCACCAACCTTTTACACACTTGCAGACAGATTGTAGCGAGTCACACACAGTTGCAGATGCACAGACCCTTGGTTCATGCGTTCCGACAAACCTGTAAGACAATAAAAGAAAGTCAATACATGTATAGAAACTGAATGATCACCTACCTGTTACACACTTGCAAACAGATAGTAGCGAGCCACACACAGTTGCAGTTGCACAGACCCTTGGTTCATGCGGTCCGAAAAACCTGTAAGACAAAAAAAAAAGAAAGTCAATACATGTATAGAAACTGAATGATCATCTACCTGTTACACACTTGCAGACAGATAGATAGCGAGCCACACACACACTTGCAATGGACAAACCCTTGTTGGCTGTATGCACCATCAGGAAGGGGGGAGCCATTGGTCCTGAAAGCCTGTAAGACAACAAAAAAGCAATACATGTATAGAAATTGAATGTTCACCAACCTATTACACACTTGCAGACAGATAGTAGCGAGTCACACACAGTTGCAGATGCACAGACCCTTGGTTCATGCGGTCCGAAAAACCTGTAAGACAAAAATGAAAGTCAATACATGTATAAAAACTGAATGATCACCTACCTTTTACACACTTGCAGACAGATAGATAGCGAGCCACACACACAGTGCCAATGGAAAGACCCTTGTTGGCTGTATGCACCATCAGGAAGGGGGGAGCCATTGGTCCTGAAAGCCTGTAAGACAACAAAAAAGCAATACGTGTATAGAAATTGAATGTTCACCAACCTGTTACACACTTGCAGACAGAGAGTAGCGAGTCACACACAGTTGCAGATGCACAGTCCCTTGGTTCATGCGGTCCAAAAAACCTGTAAGACAAAAAAAGAAAGTCAATACATGTATAGAAACTGAATGATCACCTACCTGTTACACACTTGCAGACAGATTGATAGTGCATACAGCCAACAAGGGTCTTTCCATTGCCACTGTTTGTGTGGCTCGCTATCAGGAAGGGGGGAGCCATTGGTCCTGAAAGCCTGTAAGACAACGAAAAGGCAATACATGAATACAAACTAAATGATCACTTACCTATTATAGAGTTGCAGAATGATGGACAGCGAACAACACACAGTTGCAGATGAAAATATATTTGTTAGAAGGATACACCTTCAGACAGAAGAAGAGGTTCATGGACTTCTTGAGAACCTGTAACACAAAAAAAGAAAGTCAATTCATGTATAGAAACTGAATGATCATCTACCTGTTACACACTTGCTAACAGATAGTAGCGAGCCACACACAGTTGCACTGACCCTTGGTTCATGCGGTCCGAAAACCCAGTAAGACAAAAAAAGAAAGTCAATACATGTATGGAAACTGAATGATCACCTACCTGTTACACACTTGCAGACAGATTGATTGTGCATACAGCCAACAAGGGTCTTTCCATTGCCACTGTGTTCCACAGACCTGTGGTCCACAGTGTTCCACAGACCTGTGGTCCACAGACCCTTGGTTCATGCAGTCCGAAAGACCTTTAAGACAAAAAAAGAAAGTCAATACATGTATAGAAACTGAATTATCACCTACCTGTTACACACTTGCAGACAGATAGCGAGTCACACACAGTTGAGGATGAACAGACCCTTGAAGGACAGATCCAACATCAGGAAGGGAGGAAGGGGGTCTTTCTGTCCAAAAAACCTGCAAGACAAAAAAAGAAAGTCAATACATGTATAGAAACTGAATGATCACCTACCTGTTACACACTTGCAGACAGATTAATAGCGAGCCACACACACATTAGAAACAGAAAGACCCTTGTTGGCTGTATACACTATCAGGAAGGGGGGAGCCATTGGTCCTGAAAGCCTGTAAGACAACGAAAAGGCAATACATGTATAGAAACTGAATGATCACCTACCTGTTACACACTTGCAGACAGATAGTAGCGAGCCACACACAGTCGCAGATGCAAAGACCCTTGGTTCATGCGGTCCGAAAAACCTGTAAGACAAAAAAAGAAAAAGTCAATACATGTATAGAAAGTGAATGATCACCTACCTGTTACACATTTGCAGAGAGATAGTAGCGAGTCACACACAGTTGCACATGCACAGACCCTTGGTTCATGTGGTCCGACAAGCCTTTAAGACAATAAAAGAAAGTCAATACATGTATAGAAATTGAATGATCACCTACCTGTTACACACTTGCAAACAGATAGTAGCGAGCCACACACAGTTGTAGATGCACAGACCCTTGGTTCATGCAGTCCGAAAAACCTGTAAGACAAAAAAAGAAAGTCAATACATGTGTAGAAACTGAATAATCACCTACCTGTTACACATTTGCAGACAGATTGATAGCGAGCCACACACACAGTGGAAATAGAAAGACCCTTGTTGGCTGTATGCACCATCAGGAAGGGGGGAGCCATTGGTCCTGAAAGTCTGTAAGACAACAACAAGGAAATACATGTATACAAACTGAATGATTACTTACCTGTTACACACTTGCAGACAGAGAGTAGCGAGTCACACACAGTTGCAGATTCACAGTCCCTTGGTTCATGCGGTCCAAAAAACCTGTAAGACAAAAAAAGAAAGTCAATACATGTTAAGAAACTGAATGATCACCTACCTGTTACACACTTGCAGAGAGATAGTAGCTAGTCACACACAGTTGCAGAGTCACAGACCCTTGGTTCATGTGGTCCGAAAAACCTGTAAGACAAAAAAAGAAAGTCAATACATGTATAGAAACTGAATAATCACCTACCTGTTACACATTTGCAGACAGATTGATAGCGAGCCACACACACAGTGGCAATGGAAAGATGCTTGGTTCATGCGGTCTGAAAAACCTGTAAGACAAAATAAGAAATTCAAAACATGTATAGAAACTGAATAATCACCTACCTGTTACACATTTGCAGACAGATTGATAGCGAGCCACACACACAGTTGCAATGGACAGACCCTTGTTGGCAGTATGCACCATCAGGAAGTGGGGAGCCATTGGTCCTGAAAGCCTGTAAGACAACAAAAAGGCAATACATGTATAGAAATTGAATGTTCACCAACCTGTTTTACACTTGCAGACAGATAGTAGCGAGTCACACACAGTTGCAGATGCACAGGCCCTTTGGTTCATGCGATCAAAAAACCTCTAAGACAACAAAAAAGAAAGTCTATACATGTTAAGAAACTGAATGATCACCTACCTGTTACACACTTGCAGAGAGATAGATAGCGAGCCTAACACACAGTTGCAATGGACAGACCCTTGTTGGCTGTATGCACCATCAGGAAGGGGGGAGCCATTGGTCCTGAAAGTCTGTAAGACAACAACAAGGAAATACATGTATACAAACTGAATGATTACTTACCTGTTACACACTTGCAGACAGAGAGTAGCGAGTCACACACAGTTGCAGATGCACAGTCCCTTGGTTCATGCGGTCCAAAAAACCTGTAAGACAAAAAAAGAAAGTCAATACATGTATAGAAACTGAATGATCACCTACCTGTTACACACTTGCAGACAAATAGTAGCGAGCCACACACAGTTGCAGATGCACAGACCCTTGATTCATGCGGTCCGAAAAAACTGTAAGACAAAAAAGAAAGTCAATACATGTATAGAAACTGAATGATCACCAACCTGTTACACACTTGCAGACAGATAGTAGCTAGTCACACACAGTTGCAGATGCACAGACCCTTGGTTCATGTGGTCCGAAAGACCTTTAAGACAAAAAAAGAAAGTCAATACATGTATAGAAACTGAATGATCACCTACCTGTTACACACGTGCAAACAGATAGTAGCGAGCCACACACAGTTGCACAGACCCTTGGTTCATGCGGTCCGAAAAACTTGTAAGACAAAAAAAGAAAGTCAATACATGTATAGAAACTGAATGATCACCTACCTGTTACACACTTGCAGACAGATTGATAGTGCATACAGCCAACAAGGGTCTTTCCATTGCCACTGTGTGTGTGGCTCGCTATCAGGAAGGGGGGAGCCATTGGTCCTGAAAGCCTGTAAGACAACGAAAAGGCAATACATGTATAGAAACTGAATGATCACCTACCTCTTACACACTTGCAGACAGATTAATAGCGAGCCACACACACATTAGAAATAGAAAGACCCTTGTTGGCTGTATACACTATCAGGAAGGGGGGAGCCATTGGTCCTGAAAGCCTGTAAGACAACGAAAAGGCAATACATGTATAGAAACTGAATGATCACCTACCTGTTACACACTTGCAGACAGATAGTAGCGAGCCACACACAGTTGCAGATGCAAAGACCCTTGGTTCATGCGGTCCGAAAAACCTGTAAGACAAAAAAAGAAAAAGTCAATACATGTATAGAAAGTGAATGATCACCTACCTGTTACACACTTGCAGACAGATAGTAGCGAGTCACACACAGTTGCACATGCACAGACCCTTGGTTCATGCGGTCCGACAAGCCTTTAAGACAAAAAAAGAAAGTCAATACATGTGTAGAAACTGAATAATCACCTACCTGTTACACATTTGCAGACAGATTGATAGCGAGCCACACACACAGTGGAAATAGAAA
The DNA here is from genome assembly GCF_030463535.1 of Salminus brasiliensis. Lineage (NCBI taxonomy): Eukaryota > Metazoa > Chordata > Actinopteri > Characiformes > Bryconidae > Salminus > Salminus brasiliensis. The sequence goes on along the minus strand of NC_132881.1, from coordinate 9,302,605 downwards.
GACCCTTGTTGGCTGTATGCACCATCAGGAAGGGGGGAGCCATTGGTCCTGAAAGTCTGTAAGACAACAACAAGGAAATACATGTATACAAACTGAATGATTACTTACCTGTTACACACTTGCAGACAGAGAGTAGCGAGTCACACACAGTTGCAGATTCACAGTCCCTTGGTTCATGCGGTCCAAAAAACCTGTAAGACAAAAAAAGAAAGTCAATACATGTTAAGAAACTGAATGATCACCTACCTGTTACACACTTGCAGAGAGATAGTAGCTAGTCACACACAGTTGCAGAGTCACAGACCCTTGGTTCATGTGGTCCGAAAAACCTGTAAGACAAAAAAAGAAAGTCAATACATGTATAGAAACTGAATAATCACCTACCTGTTACACATTTGCAGACAGATTGATAGCGAGCCACACACACAGTTGCAATGGACAGACCCTTGTTGGCTGTATGCACCATCAGGAAGTGGGGAGCCATTGGTCCTGAAAGCCTGTAAGACAACAAAAAGGCAATACATGTATAGAAATTGAATGTTCACCAACCTGTTTTACACTTGCAGACAGATAGTAGCGAGTCACACACAGTTGCAGATGCACAGGCCCTTTGGTTCATGCGATCAAAAAACCTCTAAGACAACAAAAAAGAAAGTCTATACATGTTAAGAAACTGAATGATCACCTACCTGTTACACACTTGCAGACAGAGAGTAGCGAGTCACACACAGTTGCAGATGCACAGTCCCTTGGTTCATGCGGTCCAAAAAACCTGTAAGACAAAAAAAGAAAGTCAATACATGTATAGAAACTGAATGATCACCTACCTGTTACACACTTGCAGACAAATAGTAGCGAGCCACACACAGTTGCAGATGCACAGACCCTTGATCCATGCGGTCCGAAAAAACTGTAAGACAAAAATGAAAGTCAATACATGTATAGAAACTGAATGATCACCAACCTGTTACACACTTGCAGACAGATAGTAGCTAGTCACACACAGTTGCAGATGCACAGACCCTTGGTTCATGTGGTCCGAAAGACCTTTAAGACAAAAAAAGAAAGTCAATACATGTATAGAAACTGAATGATCACCTACCTGTTACACACGTGCAAACAGATAGTAGCGAGCCACACACAGTTGCACAGACCCTTGGTTCATGCGGTCCGAAAAACTTGTAAGACAAAAAAAGAAAGTCAATACATGTATAGAAACTGAATGATCACCTACCTGTTACACACTTGCAGACAGATTGATAGCGAGCCATACACACAGTTGCAGATGCACAGACCCTTGGTTCATGCAGTCAGAAAATCCTGTAAGACAAAAAAAGAAAGTCAATACATGTATAGAAACTGAATGATCACCTACCTGTTACACACTTGCAGACAGATAGTAGCGAGTCACACACAGTTGCAGATGCACAGACCCTTGGTTCATGAGGTCCAAAAAACCTGTAAGACAAAAAAAAGAAAGTCAATACATGTATAGAAACTGAATGATCACCTACCTGTTACACACTTGCAGACAGATTGATAGTGCATACAGCCAACAAGGGTCTTTCCATTGCCACTGTGTTCCACAGACATGTTGTCCACAGTGTTCCACAGACCTGTTGTCCACAGACCCGTGGTCCACAGACCCTTGGTTCATGCGGTCCGAAAGACCTTTAAGACAAAAAAAGAAAGTCAATACATAAAAACATAAAAACTGAATTATCACCTACCTGTTACACACTTGCAGACAGATAGCGAGTCACACACAGTTGCAGATGAACAGACCCTTGAAGGACAGATCCAACATCAGGAAGGGAGGAAGGGCATCTTGCTGTCCAAAAAACCTGCAAGACAAAAACAGAAAGTCAATACATGTATAGAAACTGAATGATCACCTACCTGTTACTCACTTGCAGACAGATAGTAGCGAGTCACACACAAATTTGCAACGGACAGCCCCGAGTTGGCTGTATGCACCATCAGAAAGGGGGGAGCCATTGGTCCTGAAAGCCTGTAAGACAACAAAAAGAAAATACATGTATAGAAACTGAATGATCACCTACCTGTTACACACTTGCAGACAGATTGATAGCGAGTCACACACACAGTGGCAATGGAAAGACTCTTGGTTCATGCGGTCCGAAAAACCTGTAAGACAAAAAAAGAAGGTCAATACATGTATAGAAACTGAATGATCACCTACCTGTTACACATTTGCAGACAGATAGTAGTGAGTCACACACAGTTGCAGATGCACAGACCCTTAGTTCATGCGGTCCGAAAAACCTGCAAGACAAAAAAAGAAAGTCAATACATGTATAGAAACTGAATGATCACCTACCTGTTACACACTTGCAGACAGATTGATAGTGCATACAGCCAACAAGGGTCTTTCCACTGCTACTGTGTGTGTGGCTCGCTATCAGGAAGGGGGGAGCCATTGGTCCTGAAAGCCTGTAAGACAACGAAAAGGCAATACATGTATAGAAACTGAATGATCACCTACCTGTTAGACACTTGAAGACAGATAGTAGAGAGTCACACACAGTTGCAGATGCACAGACGCTTGGTTCATGCGGTACGAAAAAACCTGTAAGACAAAAAAAGAAAGTCAATACATGAATACAAACTGAATGATCACTTACCTGTTACAGAGATGCAGAATGATGGACAGCGAACCACACACAGTTGCAGATGAAAATATATTTGTTAGAAGGATACACCTTCAGGGAGAAGAAGAGGTTGATGGACTTCTTGAGAACCTGTAACACAAAAAAAGAAAGTCAATTCATGTATAGAAACTGAATGATCACCAACCTGTTACAGACTTGCAGACAGATTGATAGCGAGCCACACACACAGTGGAAATAGAAAGACCCTTGTTGGCTGAATACACTATCAGGAAGGGGGGAGCCATTGGTCCTGAAAGCCTGTAAGACAACGAAAATGTAATACATGTATAGAAACTGAATGATCACCTACCTGTTACACACTTGCAGACAGATTGATAGCGAACCACACACACAGTGGCAATGGAAAGACGCTTGGTTCATGCGGTCCGAAAAACCTGTAAGACAAAAAAAGAAGGTCAATACATGTATAGAAACTGAATGATCACCTACCTGTTACACACTTGCAGACAGATAGTAGAGTCACAAAAAGTTGCAGATGCATAGACGCTTGGTTCATGCGGTACGAAAAACCTGCAAGACAAAAAAAGAAGGTCAAAACATGTATAGAAACTGAATGATTACTTAACTGTTACACATTTGCAGACAGATAGCAGCGAGTCACACACAGTTGCAGATGCACAGACCCTTAGTTCATGCGGTCCGAAAAACCTGTAAGATAAAAAAAGAAAGTCAATACATGTATAGAAACTGAATGATCACCTACCTGTTACACACTTGCAGACAGATTGATAGTGCATACAGCCAACAAGGGTCTTTCCACTGCTACTGTGTGTGTGGCTCGCTATCAGGAAGGGGGGAGCCATTGGTCCTGAAAGCCTTTAAGACAACGAAAAGGCAATACATGTATAGAAACTGAATGATCACCTACCTGTTACACACTTGAAGACAGATAGTAGCGAGTCACACACAGTTGCAGATGCACAGACCCTTGGTTCATGTGGTCCGAAAGACCTTTAAGACAAAAAAAAGAAAGTCAATACATGTATAGAAACTGAATGATCACCTACCTGTTACACACTTGCAGACAGATTGATAGCGAGCCACACACACAGTGGCAATGGAAAGACGCTTGGTTCATGCGGTCCGAAAAACCTGTAAGACAAAAAAAGAAGGTCAATACATGTATAGAAACTGAATGATCACCTACCTGTTACACACTTGCCGACAGATAGTAGAGAGTCACAAACAGTTGCAGATGCACAGACGCTTGGTTCATGCGGTACGAAAAACCTGTAAGACAAAAAAAGAAAGTCAATACATGTATAGAAACTGAATGATCACCTACCTGTTACACACTTGCAGACAGATTGATAGTGCATACAGCCAACAAGGGTCTTTCCATTGCTACTGTGTGTGTGGCTCGCTATCAGGAAGGGGGGAGCCATTGGTCCTGAAAGCCTGTAAGACAATGAAAAGGCAATACATGAATACAAACTGAATGATCACTTACCTGTTACACACTTGCAGACAGATAGTAGCGAGTCACACACAGTTGCAATGGACAGACCCTTGTTGGCTGTTTCACCATCAGGAAGGGGGGAGCCCTTGGTCCTGAAAGCCTGTAAGACAACAACAAGTCAATACATGTTTAGAAACTGAATGATTACCAACCTGTTACACACTTGCAGACAAATAGTAGCGAGTCACACACAGTTGCAGATGCACAGACCCTTGGTTCATGCGGTCCGAAAGACCTTTAAGACAAAAAAAGAAGGTCAATACATGTATAGAAAATGAATGATCACTTACATGTTACAGAGTTGCAGAACACACAGTTCAGACAGTGAGCCACACAGTTGCCGATGAAAATACATTTGTGTGGTTGATGGGGTTCCTGAGAACCTGTAACACAAAAAAGAAAGTCAATACATGTATAGAAACTGAATATAGTGAGGCCCATGGGGTAGTCTTGGAAAGGAGATGGTGGGGGCTAATGATGATTCCTTATGGATGAAATGCAGACATCCTGCATATGAGAACAGTCCAACAACATACACACAGTCCTAAATTTTCTTTAATCTAGAGTTACTATCAGGTTTGGCTGATATATAGAGCAGTGTCATCTGCATCTGTAAGTTAACATCCTGTCTGCTTATAACTGCCCTGTGGTAACATCTATAATGTAAATAATAAATACCCTTAAATAGAGCATTGTGGAACTCCATATCGGACTTCTGTGTAATTTAGAAATACGGACTGATAGGGTTCGTTTAGATATGATTTGAACCACAATAGGGCTGTTTCTGTGATTCCAACCATGTTCTAATCGTTCAAAGAGAATAGTGTTATCTATAGTGTCAAAGGCTAAACTGAGGGCGAGTAGGGCTACGTAGCCTTGATCAGAGGCAAGAAAGAGATCGTTTGTAATCTTTACTTGGGCTGTCTGAATCCAGATTGGAATTTCTCATACATTTAATTTTTACTCTGGTATAAGCAGAGTTGTTGAGGCACAGCATTTTCTAATATCTTGGACAGAAATGTCAGGCTTGAGATGGGTCTGTAATTGACAGTACACCAGGACCAAGATTTAGTTTCTTAATTAAAGGTTTTATAACTGCAAATTAAAGGGATTTGGGTACATGGCCTTAGGTAAGGGATGAATTTACTATTGTTAAAAGAGGTCTGATTATAATTGGGAGTAATTCTGTCAGTATTTTAAAGGGAATTGGGTCGAGTGTACAGGCTGTATTATAAAAAATTTATAAAAAAATATTACTGGTTAAGGTAGTAGGGATCTGGGGTTGAGAATCTGCCTGGCATACCTGACTTAGGTTGTATATTTAACAGTCTAAATTTAAATTTATTTGTGGAAGTTACTGGGACTGGTAAGAATTGATACGTAGGTTTCCTTTTTATCCCCCCCAAGATTGTTAAAACTCAATATATTGTTCTCAATATATGCTCGATACTGCAGGGTTTGTTTAAATGTGAGCAAGTGATACTAATATTACTTTTTTAATACAAGCAGAGAAAGGGAAGAACAAATGGTTTGAATATAGTAAATCATCACTTACCTGACAGATCTCAGGCAGCACAGGTGTAGCCTTTCTCGGTGGTAGAGGACAGAATGTCAAACCTGCAGTCAGCAGTGGAGCGCGAAGAGTCAGCTGAATGGCTTGCTTCCTCGATCCTGCCGTCTGTTTTCTTCCAAACGGTGTCTGGAATTTAGTGTACTAGAGGTCTTCCAGGCCACAGGTACCGCAGTATTACTCTTTGGGCCCGATATTTAATAGGGTCTTACAATAAAATCTCCAACAATGAGAACACCATCTGGAGTAGTTGCCCTCTCTGCTGGAGCATGCAGAGCCATAGACAATGTTTTTCTTTTTTCTGTCCTAGGGAGAAAAAGGAAATTGCGCAATATGCAGAGGTGGTCAGAGTTAGGGGACCGGTCAATAATAGGTGCCTTTCTCACACTTTTCTACATCTGTTGAAGGAAAAATTAAGAAAAATCTCATTAACTTGTTTACTGTAAATGCAGTGTCTTGTCTGCTAATGATACTGAACATGTATACATCACTCTGTATTTAAAAGTAAAAATTAATTAGAACATTTTTGTGTACGATGTAAGCTAATTACAAAAAATGCTAATGGGTACAATACACACAGTGCAGCATACGGAATGATGAAGCATCTGGTGCTAAGGTAGTGGTATGGGGGCCCCAAATGAAAATCTGCTTAGGGCCCCATAAAGTCTTGGGCTGGCCCTGGTCACGCTGATGCTCCCAGTGCCTCTCCATGGCCACCATATTCCTCGAAAGTAAACACAGAAGTTAGTTAGTGAGATAATGTCTTAAAAGCTGTGAGGGAGAAAGGAGGTGTAGTGTGGAGTGGAAGCAACATTTCCTTTTTTTCATACATGTCGAAGAAGCTGGTTGAGAGGAGGAAAACGTTCTGATTGGCGAAACAGCTGCTGCGTGACAAGAAAGTGAGGTTTCCTTTAGTCTTTCCTGCAGCGCTCCAGTTTGCGTGGAAGAGGAGAAACAAAGTTTGACGTCACAACAGAAGCTGTCAAGTTCATCAAGAAGCAAGTTACTGATGGAGAATAAACTATAAAACATCCACTAGCACAAGGAGACTGAGAGGTATGATTGGTCTGGATAGCTTTGTGTAGCTTTTGTTTAGGCTATAACCTAGTAGACGTCTCAGACATTCCACTGACCTAGAAGTTAAGTTCTCTTCTTTTTTTTCTTCCTTTTTTCTCTTTGTTGTTAGTTTTGTGGACATGAATTTAACAAGAAGAGAATCCTCAGCTGGCTACTGGAGACATTTTTCTGTTCATGTTCTCTCCTCTGCTGTGGAGAAAAGATTTTTGTTGGCCTGTTTGGCTATGCTGGTTCTATTTAGAATTACAGGTATCCTAATAATGTTCACTGGTACAAAAGCAGTAGCCTATATTTTGAAATTAGGAAGGTCAGATGGCATGGAACGATTGCTATGCCAATCTTTTATTTCAGTTTTGTTATCTTATCATATGAATGGCAAATAGTGCTAATGTTAATGTTCCTGGAATATTAATAGTTCTTATGGAGTTCTTATTTTGGTCCATAGGAGGTTGAACTTTGCTGAGAGAGTATAAGGATAGTAATGGTAGAGTTATTTATATAGAAGCCAATATAAATTGGGGGGGGGGGGTTGGGGGTAAATAACACTGTGTAATATATATGCTCCTAACATGGAGGACCCATCTTTCTTTCATGGAGTTAATAAATTGGGAAATGCCCAAGGACAAATGCTTTTGGCAGGAGACTTCAATTAGGTCTTAAATGGGATATTAGATAAAAGTAAATAATCAGGTACCTCAACGCCGAAGGATAGAGCTGCCATTCACATGCTGATGGTGGACAATGACCTGATTCAATCCTAGAAACCAGAAATGCACATTTTACTACCACTGCCATAATTCCTACCCAAGACTTGACCTTGATTTTAATCTCCCAGAGTCTAACCAATAATATCACTGATAGCACTATCAACGCTATTTCCCTGTCGGACCATGCACCTGTTTAGCTTTGTGTGAATATACATTCAGACAGGCTTAGAAGAGGTAGATGGAGAATGAAGATTTAGTCTAGATTTAGTCCTGACCCTGGGTGTTAGCATTAAGCTTAGTAACATCAGACCATTATCTAATCTCCTATGAGCTACATCTTAGGCAAAATGTTAATTTGGCCCCTTGCCACTTTTTAAAGCATGCAATAACCCAATGACCACTGTACAGTTTACTGAAAACCTCCCAGACCTACTGACCTTAGCTTACACTCCGTTAGATTAAACATAGCTAGATAGATTACCAAACAGTCTTTAAAATACCCTTCAATTAACCGTAGACAAGGTGGCTCCACGTGGTACAGTGGTACACCACAGTGGTACAGTGTACCTTAAAACAAACAGCACAGAAACTAGAGCAAAAATGGCGGACGATCCAAGTGTCCCAAGATTCCAGCTTCTTTAACCAGTAATGTTTTTATAATAAAATAGAAAGCATTAAACAACAAATCCAACACTCCTTATTAAATCAAACATTTGACCTTAAATCAAAATTGCCTGGTACAGCTGCTTTAGAACATAACTTGGTTGTAGAATAAAGGCTGGAAGCCTTCTACCCACTTCCACAGCCAGAACTAAAAAAAGATTTCCTCAGCAAATTGCACAACCTGTACACTTGACCCAATTCCCTCTAAAATACTATACGAAATACTCCCAATTATAATCAGACCTCTTTTAACAATAGTAAATTCATCCCTTAGCTTAGGGCATGTACCCAAAACCCTTAAATTAGCAGTCATGAAACCTTTAATTAAGAAACCAAATCTCCTAGTCCATCCATGAATAAGAAATTCCTATCTGGATTCAGACCCCATCATAGCACAGAGACAGCCCTAGTGAAGATTACAAAGATCTCTTTCTTGCCTCTGATCAAGGCTACGTATTCTTTATTAGCCCTACTAGACCGCAGTGCAGCCTTTGATACAATAGGTCACACTATTCTACTAGAAAGATTAGAGAAAATGGTTGGAATCACAGGAACAGCCCTACCGTGGTTCAAATCATATCTAACTGAACACCATCAGTTTATAAAGATAAAAGATTTATCATCAAATTACACAAGTAAGATATGGAGTTCCACAATACTCTATTTTAGGACTGCTATTATTTACATTATACATGTTACCACTGGGCAGTTATAATTTCCATTGCCATTGCAGATGACACACAGCTCTATATATCAGCCCAACATGTTGATACATTTAGATTAAAGAAAATGGAGGACTGTGTAAAGGATATAAAACTCTGGATGTCACATAACTTCTTTCTTCTTAACAGTAACAAAACAAAACTTCTCCTTTTAGGTCCAAAAGACACTAGAAATAAACTATTTTTACTTAGACTTAATGTTAGATCAGCTGATTTTTTCCATTATCCCTGGTCCAGCAACTAAAAATCATTTGACTGAATAAAGATTTGAATAAAGTAAACCATCACTTACCTGACTGGTGTGACTGGGTAAGGTCTTGGTGTAGCACCTTCTCAATGTTTCTGGAGAGCACAACAGATTCCAGGCAGCAGAGGTGAAGCCTTTCTCTGTGATAGAGGACCGGACATCATACCCAATTTCATCACTTTAACTGGTGGTACTATTTCCACATATTTCTCAGACTAGGAGAAGCTGCATTTGCAAACACTAGTAAATGAAACTTCACAGAAATTAATCGGGCTTTCTTTCTAATGAGCTAAAAAAACACAGTCACTTAAAATCCAAGCACATTTGAGTTTGAGAACCTTGAGTTTGGAAAGCTCAGTCAACTTAGTTTGATATTGGATCATTAGATATTCACTTTGCCCCTCCTCTCACTCACAAACAAATCCCTTAAAACCTCAAACATGACTAAAAAAAAAACGATGGAGAACAGAGAAACTACACTCATTATATTTCCTCAACATTTCCAGTCTTTCCATTTGGACAAGGATATTTAATCAGAATAGCCAGAATTCCTGCAACAGGTGCTGTTGATGCTAAAAGACAAAATGTGCGGAAATCAAAAACTCTCAGAGATAAAGAGCTGCTGGTGTTACTTATAAAGACAAACAAACCTACTGAAGAACAGAGAAGAAATTAAAATCAATGACAAACCTTAACTTCTTCAACAAACAGATTTTTTTTGCACTTTACAGGTTCTAAACATGCATGTAGCGCATTTTCATAATGAATAAATCACTACCGTGACACTGCCTATTTTAACCATTTTTAATGTAATATAGTTCCAGTTAAACATAAATCCAAAATCAGCTGTAGTGTAGAGAGACATCTGAAATATACTACTACCCTTAGAATAGCCAGATAACAAGTACTTAAGAGAGCCTGCAGATTTCTTGTGGACTGCTCACTAGTGCTTGAAGGTAGGTAAAATTTTGTCTGTACTCACCCTCTTATTAACGGTACTTACTTGAAGTCCATAGAACCAACCCAAAACATAGGAGTTGGAAAGCTCTCACAAAGTGGTTTGTATTTCAGACATCCTTCTTTCTGATAACAGTTTATAATCCTGGGTGTTTCCTTGTGAAAGGAAAGTCTAAACCATGGAAATCCCTGGTTTGAGTTGCTGAGAGTCAATTCAGGAGTGATACATTTGTCTTCTGTGTGTAAAGTTTATCCCAATGTCCATAAGAAGAGCAAGTTAGTTGTAAGGACTGCAAATAGAGAACCAAACAAACAGAAAACAAGACAAAAGTGAAGCTTTCTGCAAAAACAGAACAGCACAAAATCTCATGAATAAAACATACACAAAGCTTGACTGAATATAGAAAGAATTAAATAATAGCAAACTTACAGTGAGTGTTAGAACCTATAGTTCCACCAGTAAGGATCTTCATTACAGTGAGGCCTGAAGTGAGCCACATCTAAACCACCTTGCTGCTTCATAGTTCCCTCCCTTTTGGCTTGTAACCTGGCCTACTTCCAATATACTGCCACATAGTGGATGGAGTAGGAATTACCATGAAAAAAAACAGTCACAACACTGGAGTCACACGAGTGTCAGCTATGGCTTCAAGTAGGCCTAAGTTTTAGGATTTTTTTATGCCAATATAGAAAAAAGACAATAGGCAAGTGGCTTAAAGTTCCAACCACAACAGGCCCAATGAGACCTAAAGAACCAGCACAACAGGCCCAATGATAATGATAATTACAAATCAATACACATAACCAATCATCAAAATTATTGCATTTTCAACTAAAAAAAACATTCTGTTAATAGTCATACCTCATATGAAGACTTTTGTATCCTTTGAAAAAAACTAAATCTGGCATGTGTGACTGTCTCCTATAAATACTTATAAATAAATGAACACATTGTAAGGTGAATGCTGTGCCATGGTCCTGCACAATTGTTTCTTATTTTAGTGACAAATAAATAGCAATTTAATACATTTATAACTATTTTACAAAGTTAGTGAGATAATGTTTACATCAATCCTGATGCTTTAAATCTCTCCCACATGGTGAGGTATACGGTTTATTTATTTAACAATGGTATCGGATCGGTACTGTGTATCGATCAATAAGTTTATGTATTGGTATCGATTATGTATGGTGTATCTGTAATTGTAACATATAAGAAACAGCATATGACAGCATTATTGTAAGGCATTTCTGGCAACTTCACTGGTTAATAGAATATGCCTACATTGATAAATCCCCTTAAGTTGCACCCTGATTGGTGAATGTTTAGCATGTCAAATGTATGCTTGAATGTGATTGGCTAATACCAACCACAATAATTGACATATCAAGTCCTCTGGTCAGACTATTATAGAATAGGCTAAAGATGCAGCATGTAAAATTGCAGGTTGACTGGATGAATGGTTTCTAAGAGTTATGTACTATTGGCCTCGCTTTCTTGTGACAAATGTCCACCTAACTTGACATACCCCCTCAAAATAATGTGCTGAACAGATTTTGTTAAAATGGGCTTGTTCAAAGTCAAAGTGTTCAAAATGTACAAGTTGACATTATTCATTATAATTATTATTAATTATAAATATTGCAGGTATTTTGCTACCAGATATGTGAGGATTGGTAAAAAAAAAATCTTGAAGTAGGAAGGATCAAGAAATTACCAAAAAAAAGAAGAATTTTGTGTGTAGGACACAGATGCTACAGACCAGATGCTATTGAATAAAAACGCTTAATGCTTTCCTGTAACGCCACCATCAAACCAGTGAATGTCATTTTTCTTGAAGCTGCTGTAACTTGTTTGATGTTTCTGGGATTTACGGCTCTTTATGGCAGGAGTAAACAGACCCAAAGTGTCATTCACACTGCTGAGGCAAGACTTTCGTAATATGGTACGTGGCAGTGGATGGCATTTTCAGATGATGCAGTGGCCACTTCCTAGTGCCAGATGTTGATTAGGAACTGAACCCCCTTACAAAATGTGCCTCAGCTCTTTACGTATTGGATAGGCTTGACTCTGGGCTTAAGTTTTCTCGCTAATCGGAGGAATCCTGCTTTGTGAATGCCCCCCATTAGATGAGCGGAATTACTGGATACATTTGATTCATTTTGTTGCTCTTGATGTGCAGGTATCCCACCAATGCAGAGTATGTCCAAGTTACCAAAGCTTTAATGGCGAAGAGCTCTTTTCTGAGGGATGATGAGGAGAACAGTTATGGAAGTTTGTTTAAGAACGATTTTATTATGGTTGATCACAGAAGAGTAGTTGGTGTAATATTGGTATTGGAGAGATTTGAGTAATTCTCTTTTTATGGTTGGGACTGATATTTTGTGTCTTTGGTGAGGAAATCATGCGTTGTTGGAGAGGATACTATGTCTGAGGCCCACAATAAGGTGTTGCCTGAAAAACCTGATTTGATGATCGTGAAGGACCTTATGAAAGCCTTTGCATTGGCAGCATGGAGAACTAGCTGAGGGAATGACTATTGAAAAGCTCTTGGAAGATTCTTGGGGGTAAGTGGAATAATGTAATGGGGAAAAACAGCAGAGCCATCAAATGTGATGTGATGAACCAACTTCATATGAATAGTTGTGTCTTTTATAGTCTATTATAAGATATTTCTGACTGTTCTAGGTTCTTTACTCTCCACTACTGCCTTCATCACTACACTTTTTTGCAACATCATAATGAAGCTTATGTGTATTTTAAGGTTAATGCCATGCATCCTGTGATGGTGTACAATGTCACCGCTTCATCTGAAACAGTGCTTGGAGTTTTCCTCTGAAGGACTCCTAGGTGATCTTCAGGAGATGCTCAGCAAAAGTGTAAGCACACCACTTTCATTTCCACCAGCAGACCTACAGAAGACTCTTACATTCAGTGCTGCTCTCAGAGGTGTACGGGGTCAAGGGGAGGTGCATCAGTGTGTATCTAATATTACACTAAATTATTAAGTATTCCCTTGATGCTATTGGTGTGTGGCAGATGAAGGCCCTGCAATAGGTGGCGAGAAATGCCCAGCACCTATTTCTCATTTCTATCCAATAGAAATGAGAAATTTATTTCAGTGGAATTTGTTTATCTTACACTTCATAAAGTAATGTGAAGGAAAGGACACTCTCCCTCTCTATGGAGTTCACTTTTTCTGTACTCAAGAGTCTAATACAATGTTTTTAATATTCAGCCTCTAATTCACTCACTATTAAGGGCACAGAAGCCATGTACTTGAATAGAAAAGTGCACTCCTATACAGAGAGAAGGAATCCGTTTGGACGAAACAGACATCTTCACCTCTGGTGTGTAAAGGAGTGATACAGGAGGTCATTCCTGCTGGTACTATTATATTTTTCAGTTCATCTGCTTTTGCCAGGCCTGCTCGCAACTGAACTGTCAGTCAGTGTCCCCACTCATCCATTCATGAGTCTTTCTGCTCATTCATCTCAGCCGCTGTACCTGTTGACATTTGTACATTAATGTATGTGGCTGCTATGATGATTTAAGTATAAATCAGTTTGCGAGTGCGGACCAAGCTAGCTAAGGCAAGGAGGCAACTCGAGAAATTTGGGCTGGAGTTCTGAGGGGCTTCAAGCAGATGGAATTCGAAACCAGACCCCCGTTGCCAGGTAGAGGTTGAGTAAAACTGGATCAGGAGGAGCAGGGGTGGTGGTGGGATGCAAGTTTCGGCACGAGAACGAGAAGGGAGAGGAACGGTTTTATAGCGCGTAGTAATTGAGGGGAAGAGTTTGGGCGTGGTGATTCTCCCGAACTTTCAGTTATTACATAACTCCATTTTGAGGATAAGGTGTGATTTCACTTCTCTGCAATTCTCTCCATAACAGTACATTTTATGTAAATGTGCCACATTCTAATCGGGGGGAGGAGTGCAGGCAATGGAAAACAGTTGGGGTCTACCTGGGGGGGGGTGGGGGGGGGGGACTGGTCCTAAGCTTGAAAGGCATGAAGGCATATGCCTTCTTCTGCAGACATGGAAGGCCTGGCTGCTCACAACCATTGGAATGCTAACAAACCTGGCATGAGATGATGGGGAGAATACAGAGATAGAAAATGTCATGACATGAATGTAATAATGGAAATAATGCCATGAAACAAATACCACTGAAATCCTTCACTCGGTAGGGGTCATATCAGTGTCTGTAAAAAACATACAAAGCATGACATCCTGCCATTCTATTACACAGAAATGAGGACAAATTTAGTTCAAATGAGAGCTGTCTTATGTTCAAACTGGGGCCAGGTTCTGTGCAGTAACTGCATCCATACGTTTGCATCCATGAATTGACAGTCCTTCGTAGTGCTCATGTCAGTCATTTTTACACAAATAACACGTATGTGACAGAAGAAACTCAAAATAATCTTATTAGTTTAAATTAAAACCTATGTCTAGCTTAGACCTCAGCCTAGACAAGCCACTGACCATTGTAATAAATCGAATAAAATAGGACTATAATAAATGTAAAACAGAAGAGGCAGCGAGCTAGATGATGGGGGCTGTTAATGTTTTAATAGAACTAATTACACTCATTTATCCAGACATTACATGCTGCAAAATGCATTTTACATGAGACACCCACACATTGCTGGACCCCCTGACAGATATCTCCATTATGCGCACATGCACTCAGTCTCTAATGTTGTTGAACTGTGCAGGTTTAGTGTGAAGTGGTGTAAGGTGATTGAGTTTGGAAAAAAGTCGAGTCTACTGGCCTCCAAGTGGGTTGTCCTCACAACTGCACAACTATACGCTTTGACTTTGGCTATGTTTTATACTTTAGTTGGAGAAGCGGGCAGGGAAGAGGAGGAGTACTCAGTACAGCTGGTTATTCTAGTGGTCTACAGCTTTGTCTGACGTTACCACACCAAGGACTGGTACAGAGATATTCAGTTTCCCTGAATGGCTTTGTAGCATATTTCTGTTATAGAGGACCCTAACCCTCATATATAGGTATTGCAGTTACAGTTATTGCCACAGTCATAGCCACAGTTACTGTCACAGTTAATGTTACTGTGTGATGGTAACAGTAATCCACGGATGAGGTTGTTTACAGTTGCAGTATTACTGCATAGTACTAAGTACTTAATGCAGAACTGCTGTAACACACAGTATTGTGCAAAAGATGACTAGAGCAGAACAGGCAGTGATGGAAATGCAGTGCAGGTGATATACAGATATCCAATGATGCTGAGTAACAGATTAATTTGATGGATTGGAGTGTAGATTTGTACAATCCGATGGCTGTAGGAAGAAATTACCTGTCAAAGTGTTTTTCCTGCAGCGAGGTCTGCTGCCCATTGTGTGCGCTCTGTCCCTGTAGTGTTTTGTGGACTGGGTGAGAGTTCTTCATGATCACGGACACCTTTGCCAACATCCCATTACCCTCTCCAGCACCATCTCCACTGTGTCCAGTTTAGCCCCCAGGACTGAGTCGGTCAGTCTAATGATCTTGTTCAGTCTGTTTGGGTCTTTTGTTGTAGTACTGCTGCCCAGCACACAATGGCACAGAAAAATGTTACTTGGCACCACAGATTTGTAGAAAGTTCATAGCAGCTAGGTTGTCACACCAAAGAACCTCAGTCTTCAAAAAGTAGCGCTGGCTTTGGCCCTTCTTGTACAGCTTGTCCATGTTCACTTCCCATTCCAACTTGTCCCACAGATGAACACCCAAATATAATCCAAGACTAAGCTTAATTCCTGAGCAGGAAATCGGCCCCTGTAGTTTTATGGTTCTTTCATAAGAGTCTGGAATTTTATAATCACTGTATGCTTTTTATCATCTACATTTGTATAAAACTAATTATAACTATAATGATTCTGATCTGGTTTTTGGGGGGTATTTTCATCTTGGTAAATTTCTTAAGCTTTCTTAGAAGAGTATTAATTGGCACTGTTTTTCTCTTTGCATTTTGTTGTACCGTAGACTAAATGTTTGTGTTAGATTATCTGTCATTCAGTCTTCTGTTGTCACATTTTATATTAAATCATTTACAAAATTCAGGCAAGTGACATGCAGTGATTTGGCACAGTGGCACTCAAATTTATGTGGCAACTTTTGTAAATGTTTACCTTTATATTAGATTGCTACATAATGATTACAGATTGTTTATTATTGTTTATATATGTTTTGTGAGAAGACCTGAATTGTGGGTGATTTTGGGTGAAACTAGAGAAAATGGAATCAGATAGAGTGGTCATCCAGAATACAGGCGCT
This sequence comes from Salminus brasiliensis, assembly GCF_030463535.1. Lineage (NCBI taxonomy): Eukaryota > Metazoa > Chordata > Actinopteri > Characiformes > Bryconidae > Salminus > Salminus brasiliensis. The sequence goes on along the minus strand of NC_132881.1, from coordinate 9,286,228 downwards.
CAACAAAGAAGCCATTTATGAGCAGCACTAAGCCTCAGGCTTCACCTTTTGGAAGATCACTCAATGGTGTTGGTTGCTTTACTACGGACGACTCAACTGATGACTTGCCTAACTGTGCAGAGGCAAAGGAGGCCGGAGGTATATTAAGTATGTGTAAGCTTTTACCTGAGACACTAAAATGATTTACACTGGGAGACATGAACAGCAAGCAAGCTTTGAGCAGAAACTTAATTAATCCACATTATTTCCTGTTAATGAAGTTTTTCTAGAAAAGTCCAACTGTGTATCTAATACCAACATTTCTTTCTGTGTTATTTTTGCAGATTCTGCAGATGTATGTTTTAAAATGGTGGATATTCTACTATAACCAAATTACAGAGGAGTAAAAGAGGTCAGATGTTGAAACTGAGGATGTTCAGTAGTTCTGCATTTATCTGGGGTTGCTGAAATGACTAACACTCGTTTCTGTCTGTGTTTGTGTGTAGGGAAAAGGGAAAAAGGGAAGATGGCACTTCAGTCAGGTTTGGCTGTTTTGATATGTGCTTAATAACAACATTCACTTCCTTTCTCGCTAGTTTATTACCAGGCTTCTGCAAAACACACCCTAATTACTATTATTTTATGATATGATAATATTATTTTACCTCATTCACATCAAATCCTTTTTTTTTTTTTTTTAAATATGCAATGATATTACAGTCATTTGCATCAATGTTGTTTTTTAAGTAGGAATAGTAGTATTTAAATACCAAGTAGTTAACTTGGTATTTACAGTATCATGCATAAGCATTAGGCACTTGAAAATATAACATAATTTAACAAAACAATCAAGCACCTCACTAAAAACTATCTGATATTCTGGATGCATCATATATAAATCACCCTGTAAAACACAACTAGCACAAATAAATCCTAGTTAAGGGATTTGAAAAGTAGGATCCAGTATAGAATCAGGTGAATATGTTATTCATTAAGTATGCATTATTATGGCCCTTTTAGGGAGGATCGTCTGTAGATCGGTTCAGGAATTGATCCTATATAAAGTGAAGTGCATTACAATAGAGTCTTAGGTTCTGGTCCCTCAAAGCCCTGCAGGTTCTTGTAAGATGTTTCCACTGTTGTCTCATTTCTTCCACAAGGAACAGGCCTCTTCCTTGATAAGTCTCTCCAGCTGCATCACCTTGTCGAAAAAACATTCTTCTTCATGTCTAAGTGTTTCAGAGGATATAGGTAGGACTAGCTCGTATTGGGTTTCACAGTAAACAGGATGGTGCATCGGTAAGGACACAGGAATAAAGACGAGGGAACATAATTTCTTCTTATTAAACTGTATTGTAATCCAATAGTACTTTGCAGTACAACTTGACATTCAGCATTGCTCACAGTCTGAAATAACAAATAAAAAAAAATAAAAAAACATCAAATCATATTCGAACAAATATTCTAAACTGCTGAATCAGACAAGAAATGATCACTTAATAAATAATAAGTATTAACATTCAGTTCTAGCAGGAATAGTATTTAAGGGACATTACGTTCTAGAGAATATGCACACGGTTACATATAGAGCTTCCCTATATGTTTGGCGACCATTAGAAGTGCACTACTATGTCCTCAGGCGGAAGCCATTTTCCGCACAGAACAAGAACTTTACTGCAGCTCGAACGACTTTCTTTCTCTCTTTATTCTTTAACATGGAGTTAATTCTCACAAGAAACAAACTTGAACAGCCAACTAGCTGGCACTTACTTGTCATCAACTCAGTGCATGGATATCCCCAGCTGAACGGAATTGGTTGGCAGGGGAGTGTAACTGAACTGAAAAGCGATGCACACAGCATCAGAGCTCCTGCTTCTCTCTCTCACTCCACACATCATTTCCAGTTCTCCTGCAGTGTGAGTGTTAATAATTTGACATCTGATGTTAGTGCTGCAGCTTTCTGTCCTGACTACACAGGCAACGCGTGACTGGTTTTACATTGTGGAGGAAGAAAAGCAGAAGCACTGTGACAGTTAATCAGAGAAGTCGGGCATTCAGTCACTTCTCCTGACTCTGGAACATGGTCACTCTGTGAGGTTGAAAGCACAGTTTAGTGCAAGTGGGCAAAAAAGGGGGTAAAAATGTCTGGTCTAATGGTCTTCATGGTCAAAATCTGCACATTTCTATGGTCTGAAACAAATGAAAAGCACATAGACCTCTTTCCTTTGAAAGTCTGAGTTTAATGAGTTCAAATGAAGAGTCACGAAAATGGTCCATGTCAAAATTAACATACCAGAATCCCAAGTCATAACGTCAGCGAATACAAAAGTAATCGTAGCATACATCAGACAAAGCAGTGCTGCTAGAGTTTTTAAACATTGTGTCCACTCACTGTCCACTCGTTTAGACACTCCTTGGTTGGTAGGTGTGTACAATTACAAGCAAACGTCTCCAAAGCAGAATGACAAGCTCGGTTTGTCTACAGAGTGAACAGTGAAAACTCCAACAGCATTTCTGTGTCTGATTCAGTCACACCAGTGCAATAAACTGGTACTATCTGGGTGGTGGATTATTCTCAGCACTGCAGTAACACTGACAGGGTGGTGGCATGTTAGTGTGTGTTGCACCAGTGCGAGTGAGTCAGACACACAGCAGTGCTGCTGGAGTTTTTTTAACAGCTCAGTGTCACTGAAAATAGTCCACCAATCACAAATATCCAGCCAACAGCGTCCTGTGACCAACTAACTCTCTTAGCTTACATTACAAATCAGACTTGCTCATGCTAGTTTCTTCAGTACAACTTCTGGAAATTATAGTCTTGTGGAGGTCCTGAATACTAAAGAAAAAGGTAAAGGTGTGCTGGCAAAGTACACAGGGAAAAAGATGGATTACAGTATGTAACTGTACAACAACCAAGACCTATATGGTCAGTGGAACTGATCAAATGGAAAACATGCAGAAACAATGAGGTGGTTTTATTGAACATGCTCACTAGAGTATAAATACAGTATAAAAATTTTGTAAGGGTTTAAGTGTACGATGTGGAAGGGGCACTTTGCTCCATGTAAAAATGTATTTGAACTGGAAATTACCTAAATTACCTACAACTTAATGTTATTGTCACAGATTTCACATTTAAAAATTAATTCCACAAGTTCATGATGTCTGGGAGGCAACCTGAACATGGCTACTTACCAGTTACTCGATATAGATTCCCCCCCTTTTCTGTTGCATGCCCAAGAATAGGCCTTCAATCACATGTTGCAACCCCACTGGATCATCTGATCTGGGGTCATGTGGAGCTGTAAAGAATATTTGTCAGGTTAAGGTGGTTGACATTAAAAGTAAATCTAACATATTGAGATAAAGACAAAACAGTAAATGACTAAACAACATGGGATGTAAAATTAAAAAGACGACACCCATAAATGTTTTGCCAAGAAAATCTGAGAATCTATCTATAGTTTGCCTTATTTTTAGTTTTATGGTGACTAATAAGTATTCCAACATTTTGACAGAGAAAGTCACATCACTTATGCAATGAGAACGCAATTATACAAATAATTTTAAAAAGTTTGTTTGCCATGGTCACTCTATCAGTTAAAAGGGCAGGTATTAAAATATACTTGTAAAAAAACAGCAAGATTGTCCAACCCCCTGACATGTGCAATGTGATCTAATCCACTCGAGCTGCAATAATGAAGGAACTGATAAAGGTGCTGTTTCACCAGGGCTTAGTCAACAAATATGATCAATGAAAAGTAGGGTAAAAAAGCACAATACATGAGCACTGTAAGTAAAAGGTTCACTTCCCAGCCTTACTCATGTATTTTGTAGTTAGAGCCACTCGTGGCAAAAAGCTGTTAAATATGGTGCTGCCTGCCCCTGTTTGGTTTCTGCCACCCTGCTGCACCTACAGCATTTATATCAGATGTCAAGAATACAAATTTGAAGTTTAAAAACACCACCAATATGGTAAAATACTTAACTGTGTGTTCGACAATACACAATTACCTCACATTTTGTAGAACGCCCCTTTGCATGCAGAAAAGTCTAAGTCATCTAAGTCAAGTTTTGTATTTCTGGAAATGTCTGAGCCGGCTTCTGCAGATAGGGCCAATATCCACACATTACATCAGTGCAGAAGAACTTTCCATTTGTTTTTGTGGCCAGTTCTTCTTGCAAAAATGGAGGATTGGCAAATATCTCCCCCAGTACATGTTCAGACCTTTAAGCAAACTGCCACCTCCAGGACCTCTTCATCACATATGATGTTTGTCTTTTTAGAGGTCTCTCTGGCTGCAGCCCATGTTGATGTCCCACAGATTCCTTTTCCATGTACCTGCAGCACAATGTCACTATCAAATATATACAAAAAGTAAATCCTGCTTCACTATGTACAGTCTAAAGTGTTTTGACAAATATCTTACTGGTACGAATGCACTCAACAAATGTTGCTATATCTTTATCACTGGCCAAAAAAATGCCATCAAAAATGTCTGTTCCTCTAAAGAAAACATAAAGATGACAGTTTACAGTTATCAATAATAACATAACTCTTTGTTTTGCTAAAACGATGTAGTTTTCGGTTTCCATCGACAGACACAGCAACTGTATCTAGGGTGCAAACTGGGCAAGAGAAGTGGTCAATGCTACAGAATTTTTCTTTTTCATGATGACAATATGTTCATTCAAGGAAAGCTTTTTGGAAGATACACAAATCACCACAAATGTTCCCATTCGGGAATTAGGAAAATACTGAATAACAGTGGCATGCTAATTACAGACCTGCACAAATAAGGACAAGTGGCTTTTCAACAGCCTCACTCTTCCAAATTGTTGTGAACAACATTTTAGGTGTGAAAAATACATACCAATAACTTGGTGTGCATTTACATCCGCAAAGCATTGTTCACTAGCTGAAGCTTCAGATGTTCTTGCATTTTCTGGAATTATAATTTTTTTAATACATTTTCATACATACACAGAACATGCAAATCAACATGACATATGTTTCCTCATAGAGGATTGGAAGCTGAACCATTTTTTGTTATTGTTCAGCAACTCATGAAAATGTATTTAACAAAATGACCTGTTAAGGAGGGACAAGGCACTGGTGACCCCTGTGTCCATCAGGGGGGTCAATGTGGACACTGTGGAGAACTACAAATATCTAAGAGTTTACATTGACAATTAACTACACTGGGCTAAGAACACTGACGCCCTCTACAGGAAGGACCAAAGTCGTCTCTATTTTCTAAGGTCCTTCAATAACTGCCAGACTATGCTCAGGATCTTCTATGAGTCTGTGGTGGCAAGTGCAAGTGCATGCTGGGACAGGCTGAGAGTGGCAGACACCAACAGACTGAACAAACTGATCCAAAAGGCCAGTGATGATGTGGGTGTGGAGGTGGACTCACTGAGGCAGTGTCAGAGGGGAGGATACTGTATAAGCTGCATGCCATTACGGATAATGGCTCCAACCCACAAGAACACATTCAGTGCAAGACTCGTCACCAAAATGCACCACAGAGCACCACAGGTCATAAAAACTAACCAGAAAACCAGCTAACATAAACTCTACCATTAACTCACCTGTCCCCGTGTCTACCTGGTCCCTGCAAGAGGCAGAGAAAGATAATGAGAATCAATGATGAATAGATGTTCAAAGCTGTAAAAAAGAGAAAGATCATAATTACACACAATTAGATCCAGTATAAAATCAGTTAGTACAGCATACGAGATCTCTAGCCAGCACATCGTGACAACCACAGTGAAAACACCAGCTGCTTTATCTAGCAAGCGCTCCTCATTAGCCACCTAGCGCTAGCTAGCTAATGTACGAGCTCAGCTGACACCTCACTCTACGCTAATGAATGAGCAGACAGTGTCTCCCGTTCCCTTATCTTCATATAAGCTTTTGGTCAGAGATATGTTAGAAGAACCTCTGATTTAACCACCAAACTATATGAGAATGGCCACAACTACAGCTCGCTGTGTACCTGATGCTATGTTAGAGGCTGCATTAGCCTAGCCACCTAGCTAGCTGTTACCTACTAGCTAGATAAATCACCCTTAATCAGTAGAAAGGACCCAGTTCCCCTATATCTTAAACCTAAAAAGTGGTCAGAGGTACGTATATCCCATGAGACCAGGCTGATAGACATTTCACTAATCAATTAAAAACAATAAAGATAGATATATACAGGCAGATTGATATATACAGTGCCCTCCATAATTATCTAATAAAAATAGAGTTTTTTTCTAAATAATATAGGACCACGATGGAAAAAAAAAAGAGTAAAATCCAACCTTTAACTTTAAGTGAATTTATTCAGTAGGAAAAAAATCCCACATTAAGAAATAATTGTTTAACATCAAATCATGTGTGCCACAATTATTGGCACCCCTGATGTTAATACTTTGTACAACCCCCTTTTGCCAACAAAACAGCCCCTTATCTTCTATTATAATGTTTCACAAGATGGGAGAATACAGATAGAGGGATGGCCATGGGAGGAGCTTGATTCTGTGTGTGGTGAACCATTTCTGTGTAGATTTGGCCATATGTTTTGGGTCATTATCTTGCTGAAAGACCCAGTGACGACCCATCTTCAGCTTTTGGGCAGAAGCCACCAGATTTTGCTTTAAAATGTCCTGGTATTTCAAAGCATTCATGATGCCATGCACCCTAACAAGGTTCCCAGGGCCTTTGGAAGAGAAACAGGCCCACAGCATCACTGATCCTCCCCCATATTTCACAGTGGGCATGAGGTGCTTTTCTGCATACTCAGCTCTTGTGTTACGCCAGACCCACTTAGAGCATTTGTTGCCAAAAAGCTCTATCTTAGTTTCATCTGACCAAAGCACACAGTCCCAGTTGAAGTTCCAGTACTGCTTAGCAAACTCCAAACGTTTGCGTTTATGATTGAGAGTGAGAAGTTTTTTTCCGTGCATGCCTTCCAAACAGCTTGTTGGCATGCAGATAGCGCCTGATGGTTGTTTTGGAGACTTTGTGACCCCAAGAAGCTACCATTTGTTGCAATTCTGTAACAGTGAGCTTTGGAGACCTTTTATTTATACCCCAGGGAAACTGGAAGTTGTGAATTACTAATTAAATGTTCCTACATACTCTGATCAACTTCGTAAACTACTGTAGAATTGACAGAAATACTTTAATTACATTTATTTCCTAAGAAATGTTAGGGGTGCCAATAATTGTGGAACAGGTGATTTTATAAAGAATAATTATTTCTTAGTCAGGGATTTTTTTCCCCCCTTAAAATTCACTTAAGTTAAAGGTTGGATTTTACTCTTTTTTTCTATCGTGGTCCTATATTATTTAGAAAAAAACTCAATTTATTAGAAGCTAAAGAACACATCTTAACCAGTGGTGCCAATAATTATGGAGGGCACTGTAGATAGCGAGCCACACACACAGCTGCAATGGAAAGACCCTTGTTGGCTGTATGCACCATCAGAAAGGGGGGAGCCATTGGTCCTGAAAGCCTGTAAGACAACAAAAAGTCAACCACACACAGTTGCAGATAAAAATATATTTGTTAGAAGGATACACCTTCAGGGAGAAGATGAGGTTGATGGACTTCTTGAGAACCTGTAACACAAAAAAGAATACATATCAATACATGTATAGAAACTGAATGATCACCTACCTGTTACACACTTACAAAAAGATAGATAGCGAGCCACACATACAATTGCAATGGACATACCCTTGTTGGCTGTATGCACCATCAGAAAGGGGGGAGCCATTGGTCCTGACAGCCTGTAAGACAACAAAAAGTCAATACATGTATAGAAACTGAATGATGATCTACCTGTTACACACTTGCAGACACAAAGACGGCGAGCCACACACACAGTTGCAATGGACAGACCCTTGGTTCATGCGGTCCGAAAAACCTGTAAGACAAAAAAAAGAAAGTCAATAAATGTATAAAAATTAATGATCACCATCCTGTTACACACTTGCAGACAGATAGATAGCGAGCCACACACACAGTTGCAATGGACAGACCCTTGTTGGCTGTATGCACCATCAGGAGGGAGAAGCCATTGGTCCTGAAAGCCTGTAAGACAACAAAAAAGCCAATACATGTATAGAAAATGAATGATCACTTACCTGTTACACACTTGCAGACAGATAGTAGCGAATCACACACAGTTGCAGATGCACAGACCCTTGGTTCATGCGGTCCAAAAAACCTGTAAGACAAAAAAAGAAAGTCAATACATGTTAAGAAACTGAATGATCACCTAACTGTTACACACTTGCAGACAGATAGTAGCGAACCACACACAGTTGCAGATGAAAATATATTTGTTAGAAGGATACACCTTCAGGGAGAAGAAGGGGTTGATGGACTTCTTGAGAACCTGTAACACAAAAAAGAAAGTCAATACATGTATAGAAACTGAATGATCACCTACCTGTTACACACTTGCAGACAGAGATAGCGAGCCACACACACAGTTGCAATGGACAGACCCTTGTTGGCTGTATGCACCATCAGGAAGGGGGGAGCCATTGGTCCTGAAAGCCTGTAAGACAACAAAAAGGCAATACATGTATAGAAACTGAATGATCACCTACCTTTTACACACTTGCAGACAGGTAGTAGAAAGTCACACACATAGTTGCAATGGACAGACCCTTGTTGGCTGTATGCACCATCAGGAAGGGGGGGAGCCATTGGTCCTGAAAGCCTGTAAGACAACAAAAAGGCAATACATGTATAGAAACTGAATGATCACCTACCTGTTACACACTTGCAGACAGATAGTAGCGGGTCACACACAGTTGCAGATGCACAGGCCCTTGTTGGCTGTATGCACGATCAGGAAGGGGGGAGCCATTGGTCCTGAAAGCCTGTAAAACAACAAAAAGCCAATACATGTATAGAAACAGAATGAACACCTACCTGTTACACACTTGCAGACAGATATTAGCGAGTCACACACAGTTGCAGATGCACAGACCCTTGAAGGACAGATCCACCATCAGGAAGGGAGGGAGGGGATCATGCTGTCCGAAAAACCTGTAAGATAAAAAAAGAAAGTCAACACATGTATAGAAACTGAATGATCACCTACCTGTTACACACTTGCAGACAGATAGATAGCAAGTCACACACAAAGTTGCAATGGACAGACCCTTGGTTCATGCGGTCCAAAAAACCTGGAAGACAAAAAAAGAAAGTCAACACATGTATAGAAACTGAATGATCACCAACCGGTTACAGACTTGCAGACAGACAGATAGCGACCCACACACACAGTTGCAATGGACAGACCCTTGTTGGCTGTATGCACCATCAGGAAGGGGGGAGCCATTGGTTCTGAAAGCCTGTAAGACAAGAATAAGGTAATTCATGTATAGAAAATGAATGTTCACCAACCTGTTACACACTTGCAGACAGATAGTAGCGAATCACACACAGTTGCAGATGCACAGACCCTTGGTTCATGCGGCCCGACAAACCTGTAAGACAAAAAAAGAAAGTCCTTTAAGACAAAAAAAGAAAGTCAATATATGTATAGAAACTGAATGATCACCTACCTTTTATACACTTGCAGATAGATAGTAGCGAGTCACACACAGTTGGAGATGCACAGACCCTTGATTCATTCGGTCCAAAAAACCTGTAAGACAAAAAAAGAAAGTCCTTTAAGACAAAAAAAGAAACTCAATACATGTATAGAAACTGAATGATCACCTACCGTTTATACACTTGCAGAAAGATAGATAGCAAGCCACACACACAGTTGCAATGGACAGACCCTTGTTGGCTGTATGCACCATCAGGAAGGTGGGAGCCATTGGTCCTGAAAGCCTGTAAGACAACAAAAAGGCAATACATGAATACAAACTCAATGATTACTTACCTGTTACACAATTGCATACAGATAGAACAGAACCACACACAGTTGCAGATGAAAATATATTTGTTAGAAGGATACACCTTCAGGGAGAAGAAGAGGTTGATGGACGTCTTGAGAACCTGTAACACAAAAAGCAAAGTCAAGACATGTATAGAAACTGAATGATCACCTACCTGTTACACACTTGCAGACAGATAGTAGCGAGTCACACACAGTTGCAGATGCACAGACCCTTGGTTCATGTGGTCCGAAAAACCTGTAAGACAAAAAAAGAAAGTCAATACATGTATAGAAACTGAATGATCACCTACCTGTTACACACTTGCAGACAGATTGATAGCGAGCCACACACACAGTGGAAATAGAAAGACCCTTGATGGCTGAATACACTATCAGGAAGAGGGGAGCCATTGGTCCTGAAAGCCTGTAAGACAACGAAAACGCAATACATGTATAGAAACTGAATGATCACCTACCTGTTACACACTTGCAAACAGATAGTAGCGAGTCACACACAGTTGCAGATGCACAGACGCTTGGTTCATGTGGTCCGAAAGACCTTCAAGACAAAAAAAGAAAGTCAATACATGTATAGAAACTGAATGATCACCTACCTGTTACACACTTGCAGACAGATAGTAGCGAGTCACACACAGTTGCAGATGCACAGACCCTTGATTCATGCGGTCCGAAAAACCTGTAAGACAAAAAATGAAAAAGTCAATACATGTATAGAAACTGAATGATCACCTACCTGTTACACACTTGCAGACAGATAGTAGCGAGTCACACACAGTTGCAGATGCACAGACCCTTGGTTCATGCGGTCCGAAAAACCTGTAAGACAAAAAAAGAAAGTCAAAACATGTATAGAAACTGAATGATCACCTACCTGTTACACACTTGCAGACAGATTGAAAGCGAGCCACACCCAGAGTGGAAATAGAAAGACCCTTGTAGGCTGTATACACTATCAGGAAGGGGGGAGCCATTGGTCCTGAAAGCCTGTAAGACAACGAAAAGTCAATGCATGTATAGAAACTGAATGATCACCTACCTGTTACACACTTGCAGACAGATTGATAGCGAGCCAAACACACACTGGAAATAGAAAGACCCTTGTTGGCTGTATACACTATCAGGAAGGGGGGAGCCATTGGTCCTGAAAGCCTGCAAGACAACGAAAAGGCATTACATGTATAGAAACTAAATGCTCACCTACCTTTTACACACTTGCAGACAGATAGTAGCGAATCACACACAGTTGCAGATGCACAGACCCCTGGTTCATGCGGTCCGACAAACCTGTAAGACAAAAAAAGAAAGTCAATATATGTATAGAAACTGAATGATCACCTACCTGTTACACACTTGCAGACAGATAGATATCGAGCCACACACACAGTTGCAATGGACAGACCCTTGTTGGCTGTATGCACCATCAGTAAGGGGGGAGCCATTGGTCCTGAAAGTCTGTAAGACAACAAAAAGGAAATACATGTATACAAACTGAATGCTCACCTACCTTTTACACACTTGCAGACAGATAGTAGCGAGTCACACACAGTTGCAGATGCACAGACCCTTGGTTCATGCGGTCCAAAAAACCTGTAAGACAAAAAAAGAAAGTCAATACATGTATAGAATATGAAACGATCACCTACCTGTTACACACTTGCAGACAGATAGCGAGTTACACACAGTTGCAAATGCACAGACCCTTGGTTCATGCGGTCCGACAAACCTGTAAGACAAAAAAAGAAAGTCAATACATGTATAGAAACTGAATGCTCACCTACCTGTTACACACTTGCAGACAGATAGATATCGAGCCACACACACAGTTGCAGTTGCACAGACCCTTGGTTCATGCGGTCCAAAAAAACCTGTAAGACAAAAAAAGAAAGTCAATACATGTATAGAATATGAAATGATCACCAACCTTTTACACACTTGCAGTCAGATAGTAGCGAGTCACACACAGTTGCAGATGCACAGACCCTTGGTTCATGTGGTCCGAAAGACCTTTAAGACAAAAAAAGAAAGTCAATATATGTATAGAAACTGAATGATCACCTAGCTTTTATACACTTGCAGACAGATAGTAGCGAGTCACACACAGTTGCAGATGCACAGACCCTTGGTTCATGCGGTCCAAAAAACCTGTAAGACAAAAAAAGATAGTCAATACATGTATAGAAACTGAATGATCACCTACCGTTTATACACTTGCAGAAAGATAGATAGCAAGCCACACACACAGTTGCAATGGACAGACCCTTGTTGGCTGTATGCACCATCAGGAAGGTGGGAGCCATTGGTCCTGAAAGCCTGTAAGACAACGAAAACGCAATACATGTATAGAAACTGAATGATCACCTACCTGTTACACACTTGCAAACAGATAGTAGCGAGTCACACACAGTTGCAGATGCACAGACGCTTGGTACATGTGGTCCAAAAGACCTTCAAGACAAAAAAAGAAAGTCAATACATGTATAGAAACTGAATGATCACCTACCTGTTACACACTTGCAGACAGATAGTAGCGAGTCACACACAGTTGCAGATGCACAGACCCTTGATTCATGCGGTCCGAAAAACCTGTAAGACAAAAAATGAAAAAGTCAATACATGTATAGAAACTGAATGATCACCTACCTGTTACACACTTGCAGACAGATTGATAGCGAGCCACACCCAGAGTGGAAATAGAAAGACCCTTGTTGGCTGTATACACTATCAGGAAGGGGGGAGCCATTGGTCCTGAAAGCCTGTAAGACAACGAAAAGTCAATGCATGTATAGAAACTGAATGATCACCTACCTGTTACACACTTGCAGACAGATTGATAGCGAGCCAAACACACACTGGAAATAGAAAGACCCTTGTTGGCTGTATACACTATCAGGAAGGGGGGAGCCATTGGTCCTGAAAGCCTGCAAGACAACGAAAAGGCATTACATGTATAGAAACTGAATGCTCACCTACCTTTTACACACTTGCAGACAGATAGTAGCGAATCACACACAGTTGCAGATGCACAGACCCCTGGTTCATGCGGTCCGACAAACTTGTAAGACAAAAAAAGAAAGTCAATATATGTATAGAAACTGAATGATCACCTACCTGTTACACACTTGCAGACAGATAGATATCGAGCCACACACACAGTTGCAATGGACAGACCCTTGTTGGCTGTATGCACCATCAGTAAGGGGGGAGCCATTGGTCCTGAAAGTCTGTAAGACAACAAAAAGGAAATACATGTATACAAACTGAATGATTACTTACCTGTTAAACACTTGCAGACAGATAGTAGCGAGTCACAAACAGTTGCAGATGCACAGACCCTTGGTTCATGTGGTCCGAAATACCTGTAAGACAAAAAAGAAAGTCAAAACATGTATAGAAACTGAATGATCACCTACCTGTTACACACTTGCAGACAGATTGATAGCGACCCACACACAGTGGAAATAGAAAGACCCTTGTTGGCTGTATACACTATCAGAAAGGGGGGAGCCATTGGTCCTGATAGCCTGCAAGACAACGAAAAGGCATTACATGTATAGAAACTGAATGCTCACCTACCTTTTACACACTTGCAGACAGATAGTAGCGAGTCACACACAGTTGCAGATGCACAGACCCTTGGTTCATGCGGTCCAAAAAACCTGTAAGACAAAAAAAGAAAGTCAATACATGTATAGAATATGAAACGATCACCTACCTGTTACACACTTGCAGACAGATAGCGAGTTACACACAGTTGCAAATGCACAGACCCTTGGTTCATGCGGTCCGACAAACCTGTAAGACAAAAAAAGAAAGTCAATACATGTATAGAAACTGAATGCTCACCTACCTGTTACACACTTGCAGACAGATAGATATCGAGCCACACACACAGTTGCAGTTGCACAGACCCTTGGTTCATGCGGTCCAAAAAAACCTTTAAGACAAAAAAAGAAAGTCAATATATGTATAGAAACTGAATGATCACCTAGCTTTTATACACTTGCAGACAGATAGTAGCGAGTCACACACAGTTGCAGATGCACAGACCCTTGGTTCATGCGGTCCAAAAAACCTGTAAGACAAAAAAAGATAGTCAATACATGTATAGAAACTGAATGATCACCTACCGTTTATACACTTGCAGAAAGATAGATAGCAAGCCACACACACAGTTGCAATGGACAGGCCCTTGTTGGCTGTATGCACCATCAGGAAGGTGGGAGCCATTGGTCCTGAAAGTCTGTAAGACAACAAAAAGGCAATACATGAATACAAACTGAATGATTACTTACCTGTTACACAATTGCATACAGATAGAACAGAACCACACACAGTTGCAGATGAAAATATATTTGTTAGAAGGATACACCTTCAGGGAGAAGAAGAGGTTGATGGACGTCTTGAGAACCTGTAACACAAAAAGCAAAGTCAAGACATGTATAGAAACTGAATGATCACCTACCTGTTACACACTTGCAGACAGATTGATAGCGAGCCACAGACACAGTGGCAATGGAAAGACGCTTGGTTCATGCGGCCCGAAAAACCTGTAAGACAAAAAAAGAAGGTCAATACATGTATAGAAAATGAATGATCAACTACCTGTTACACACTTGCAGACAGATAGTACCGAGTCACACACAGTTGCAATGGACAGACCCTTGTTGGCTGTTTCACCATCAGGAAGGGGGGAGCCATTGGTCCTGAAAGCCTGTAAGACAATGAAAAGGCAATACACGAAAACAAAATGAATGATCACTTACCTGTTACACACTTGCAGACAGATTGATAGTGCATAGAGCCATCAAGGGTCTTTCCATTGCCACTGTGTTCCACAGACCTGTGGTCCACAGACCCTTGGTTCATGCGGTCCGAAAGACCTTTAAGACAAAAAAAGAAAGTCAATACATGTATAGAAACTGAATTATCACCTACCTGTTACACACTTGCAGACAGATAGCGAGTTACACACATTTGCAAATGCACAGACCCTTGGTTCATGCGGTCCGACAAACCTTTAAGACAAAAAAAGAAAGTCAATACATGTATAGAAACTGAATGATCACCTACCTGTTACACACTTGCAGACAGATAGTAGCGAGTCACACAGTTGCAGATGCACAGACCCTTGGTTCATGCGGTCCGAAAAACCTGCAAGACAAAAAAAGAAAGTCAATACATGTATAGAAACTGAATGATCACCTACCTGTTACACACTTGCAGACAGACAGATAGCGAGCCACACACACAGTTGCAATGGACAGACCCTTGTTGGCTGAATGCACCATCAGGAAGGGGGGAGCTATTGGTCCTGAAAGCCTGTAAGACAACAAAAAGGCAATACATGTATACAAACTGAATGATCACCTACCTGTTACACACTTGCAGACAGATAGTAGCGAGTCACACATAGTTGCAGATGCACAGACCCACCATCAGGAAGGGAGGGAGGGGATCATGCTGTCCGAAAAACCTGTAAGACAAAAAAAAGAAAGTCAAGAAAAATGTATAGAAACTGAATGATCACCTACCTGTTACACACTTGCAGACAGATAGATAGCAAGCCACACACAAATTTGCAATGGACAAACCCTTGTTGGCTGTATGCACCATCAGGAAGGGGGGAGCTATTGGTCCCGAAAGGCTGTAAGACAACGAAAAGGCAATACATGTATAGAAACTGAATGATCACCTACCTGTTACACACTTGCAGACAGATTGATAGCGAGCCACACACACAGTGGAAATAGAAAGACCCTTGTTGGCTGTATACACTATCAAGAAGGGGGGAGCCATTGGTCCTGAAAGCCTGTAAGACAACGAAAAGGCAATACATGTATAGAAACTGAATGATCACCTACCTGTTACACACTTGCAGACAGATTGATAGCGAGTCACACACACAGTGGCAATGGAAAGACTCTTGGTTCATGCGGTCCGAAAAACCTGTAAGACAAAAAAAGAAGGTCAATACATGTATAGAAAATGAATGATCAACTACCTGTTACACACTTGCAGACAGATAGTACCGAGTCACACACAGTTGCAATGGACAGACCCTTGTTGGCTGTTTCACCATCAGGAAGGGGGGAGCCATTGGTCCTGAAAGCCTGTAAGACAATGAAAAGGCAATACACGAAAACAAAATGAATGATCACTTACCTGTTACACACTTGCAGACAGATTGATAGTGCATAGAGCCATCAAGGGTCTTTCCATTGCCACTGTGTTCCACAGACCTGTGGTCCACAGACCCTTGGTTCATGCGGTCCGAAAGACCTTTAAGACAAAAAAAGAAAGTCAATACATGTATAGAAACTGAATTATCACCTACCTGTTACACACTTGCAGACAGATAGCGAGTTACACACATTTGCAAATGCACAGACCCTTGGTTCATGCGGTCCGACAAACCTTTCAGACAAAAAAAGAAAGTCAATACATGTATAGAAACTGAATGATCACCTACCTGTTACACACTTGCAGACAGATAGTAGCGAGTCACACAGTTGCAGATGCACAGACCCTTGGTTCATGCGGTCCGAAAAACCTGCAAGACAAAAAAAGAAAGTCAATACATGTATAGAAACTGAATGATCACCTACCTGTTACACACTTGCAGACAGACAGATAGCGAGCCACACACACAGTTGCAATGGACAGACCCTTGTTGGCTGAATGCACCATCAGGAAGGGGGGAGCTATTGGTCCTGAAAGCCTGTAAGACAACAAAAAGGCAATACATGTATACAAACTGAATGATCACCTACCTGTTACACACTTGCAGACAGATAGTAGCGAGTCACACATAGTTGCAGATGCACAGACCCACCATCAGGAAGGGAGGGAGGGGATCATGCTGTCCGAAAAACCTGTAAGACAAAAAAAAGAAAGTCAAGAAAAATGTATAGAAACTGAATGATCACCTACCTGTTACACACTTGCAGACAGATAGATAGCAAGCCACACACAAATTTGCAATGGACAAACCCTTGTTGGCTGTATGCACCATCAGGAAGGGGGGAGCTATTGGTCCCGAAAGACTGTAAGACAACGAAAAGGCAATACATGTATAGAAACTGAATGATCACCTACCTGTTACACACTTGCAGACAGATTGATAGCGAGCCACACACACAGTGGAAATAGAAAGACCCTTGTTGGCTGTATACACTATCAAGAAGGGGGGAGCCATTGGTCCTGAAAGCCTGTAAGACAACGAAAAGGCAATACATGTATAGAAACTGAATGATCACCTACCTGTTACACACTTGCAGACAGATAGTAGCGAGTCACACACAGTTGCAGATGCACACACCCTTGGTTCATGTGGTCCGAAAGACCTTTAAGACAAAAAAAGAAAGTCAATACATGTATAGAAACTGAATGATCACCTACCTGTTAAACACTTGCAGACAGATTGATAGCGAGCCACACACACAGTGGCAATGGAAAGACGCTTGGTTCATGCGGTCCGAAAAACCTGCAAGAGAAAAAAAGAAAGTCAATACATGTATAGAAACTGAATGATCACCTACCTGTTACACACTTGCAGACAGATTGATAGTGCATACAGCCAACAAGGGTCTTTCCATTGCTACTGTGTGTGTGGCTCGCTATCAGGAAGGGGGGAGCCATTGGTCCTGAAAGCCTGTAAGACAATGAAAAGGCAATACATGAAAACAAAATGAATGATCACTTACCTGTTACACACTTGCAGAAAGATAGTAGTGAGTCACACACAGTTGCAATGGACAGACCCTTGTTGGTTGTTTCACCATCAGGAAGGGGGGAGCCCTTGGTCCTGAAAGCCTGTAAGACAACAACAAGTCAATACATGTTTAGAAACTGAATGATCACCAACCTGTTACACACTTGCAGAGAGATAGCAGCGAGTCACACACAGTTGCAGATGCACAGACCCTTGGTTCATGCGGTCAGAAAAACCTGTAAGACAAAAAAAGAAAGTCAATACATGTATAGAATATGAAATGATCACCAACCTGTTACACACTTGCAGACAGATAGTAGCGAGTCACACACAGTTGCAGATGCACAGACCCTTGGTTCATGCGGTCCGAAAAACCTGCAAGACAAAAAAAGAAAGTCAATACATGTATAGAAACTGAATGATCACCTACCTGTTACACACTTGCAGACAGACAGATAGCGAGCCACACACACAGTTGCAATGGACAGACCCTTGTTGGCTGAATGCACCATCAGGAAGGGGGGAGCTATTGGTCCTGAAAGCCTGTAAGACAACGAAAAGGCAATACATGTATAGAAACTGAATGATCACCTACCTGTTACACACTTGCAGACAGATAGTAGCGAGTCACACACAGTTGCAGATGCACACACCCTTGGTTCATGTGGTCCGAAAGACCTTTAAGACAAAAAAAGAAAGTCAATACATGTATAGAAACTGAATGATCACCTACCTGTTAAACACTTGCAGACAGATTGATAGCGAGCCACACACACAGTGGCAATGGAAAGACGCTTGGTTCATGCGGTCCGAAAAACCTGCAAGAGAAAAAAAGAAAGTCAATACATGTATAGAAACTGAATGATCACCTACCTGTTACACACTTGCAGACAGACAGATAGCGAGCCACACACACAGTTGCAATGGACAGACCCTTGTTGGCTGAATGCACCATCAGGAAGGGGGGAGCTATTGGTCCTGAAAGCCTGTAAGACAACAAAAAGGCAATACATGTATACAAACTGAATGATCACCTACCTGTTACACACTTGCAGACAGATAGTAGCGAGTCACACATAGTTGCAGATGCACAGACCCATCATCAGGAAGGGAGGGAGGGGATCATGCTGTCCGAAAAACCTGTAAGACAAAAAAAAGAAAGTCAAGAAAAATGTATAGAAACTGAATGATCACCTACCTGTTACACACTTGCAGACAGATAGATAGCAAGCCACACACAAATTTGCAATGGACAAACCCTTGTTGGCTGTATGCACCATCAGGAAGGGGGGAGCTATTGGTCCCGAAAGGCTGTAAGACAACGAAAAGGCAATACATGTATAGAAACTGAATGATCACCTACCTGTTACACACTTGCAGACAGATTGATAGTGAGCCACACACACAGTGGAAATAGAAAGACCCTTGTTGGCTGTATACACTATCAAGAAGGGGGGAGCCATTGGTCCTGAAAGCCTGTAAGACAACGAAAAGGCAATACATGTATAGAAACTGAATGATCACCTACCTGTTACACACTTGCAGACAGATAGTAGCGAGTCACACACAGTTGCAGATGCACACACCCTTGGTTCATGTGGTCCGAAAGACCTTTAAGACAAAAAAAGAAAGTCAATACATGTATAGAAACTGAATGATCACCTACCTGTTAAACACTTGCAGACAGATTGATAGCGAGCCACACACACAGTGGCAATGGAAAGACGCTTGGTTCATGCGGTCCGAAAAACCTGCAAGAGAAAAAAAGAAAGTCAATACATGTATAGAAACTGAATGATCACCTACCTGTTACACACTTGCAGACAGATTGATAGTGCATACAGCCAACAAGGGTCTTTCCATTGCTACTGTGTGTGTGGCTCGCTATCAGGAAGGGGGGAGCCATTGGTCCTGAAAGCCTGTAAGACAATGAAAAGGCAATACATGAAAACAAAATGAATGATCACTTACCTGTTACACACTTGCAGAAAGATAGTAGTGAGTCACACACAGTTGCAATGGACAGACCCTTGTTGGTTGTTTCACCATCAGGAAGGGGGGAGCCCTTGGTCCTGAAAGCCTGTAAGACAACAAGTCAATACATGTTTAGAAACTGAATGATCACCAACCTGTTACACACTTGCAGAGAGATAGCAGCGAGTCACACACAGTTGCAGATGCACAGACCCTTGGTTCATGCGGTCAGAAAAACCTGTAAGACAAAAAAAGAAAGTCAATACATGTATAGAATATGAAATGATCACCAACCTGTTACACACTTGCAGACAGATAGTAGCGAGTCACACACAGTTGCAGATGAACAGACCCTTGAAGAACAGATCCACCATCAGGAAGGGAGGGAGGGGGTCATGCCTACAAGACAAAAAAAGAAAGTCAATACATGTATAGAAAATGAATGATCACCTACCTGTTACACACTTGCAGACAGATAGATAGCAAGCCACACAAACAGTTGCAATGGACAGACCCTTGTTGGCTGTATGCACCATCATGAAGGGGGGGGCATTGGTCCTGAAAGCCTGTAAGACAACAAAAAGGCAATACATGTATAGAAACTGAATGATCACTTACCTGTTACAGAGTTGCAGAAGGATGGACAGCGAACCACAAACAGTTGCACATGAAAATATATTTGTTCGACGGATACACCTTCAGGGAGAAGAAGAGGTTGACGGATTTCTTGAGAACCTGTAACACAAAAAAGAAAATCAATACATGTATAGAAACTGAATGATCACTTACATGTTACAGAGTTGCAGAACACACAGTTCAGACAGTGAGCCACACAGTTGCCGATGAAAATACATTTGTTGGGTTGATGGGGTTCCTGAGAACCGGTAACACAAAAAAGAAAGTCAATACATGTATAGAAACTGAATATAGTGAGGCCCATGGGATAGTCTTGGAAAGGAGATGGTGGGGGCTAATGATGATTCCTTATGGATGAAATGCAGACATCCTGCATATGAGAACAGTCCAACAACATACACACAGTCCTAAATTTTCTTTAATCTAGAGTTACTATCAGGTTTGGCTGATATATAGAGCAGTGTCATCTGCATCTGTAAGTTAACATCCTGTCTGCTTATAACTGCCCTGTGGTAACATCTATAATGAAAATAATAGATACCCTTAAATAGAGCATTGTGGAACTCCATATCGGACTTCTGTGTAATTTAGAAATACGGACTGATAGGATTCGTTTAGATATGATTTGAACCACAATAGGGCTGTTTCTGTGATTCAGACCATGTTCTCTAATCTTTCAAAGAGAATAGTGTTATCTATAGTGTCAAAGGCTAAACTGAGGGCGAGTAGGGCTACGTAGCCTTGATCAGAGGCAAGAAAGAGATCGTTTGTAATCTTCACTTGGGCTGTCTGAATCCAGATTGGAATTTCTCATACATTTCATTTTTACTCTGGTATAAGCAGAGTTGTTGAGGCACAGCATTTTCTAATATCTTGGACAGAAATGTCAGGCTTGAGATGGGTCTGTAATTGACAGTACACCAGGACCAAGATTTAGTTTCTTAATTAAAGGTTTTATAACTGCAAATTAAAGGGATTTGGGTACATGGCCTTAGGTAAGGGATGAATTTACTATTGTTAAAAGAGGTCTGATCATAATTGGGAGTAATTCTGTCAGTATTTTAAAGGAAATTGGGTCGAGTGTACAGGCTGTATTATAAAAAATTTATAAAAAAATATTACTGGTTAAGGTAGTAGGGATCTGGGGTTGAGAATCTGCCTGGCATACCTGACTTAGGTTGTATATTTAACAGTCTAAATTTAAATTTATTTGTGGAAGTTACTGGTACTGGTAAAAATTGATACGTAGGTTTCCTTTTTTCCCCTAAGACTGTTAAAACCAATTTTCTGTTCTCAATATATGCTCGATACTGCAGGGTTTGTTTAAATGTGAGCAAGTGATACTAATATTACTTTTTTAATACAAGCAGAGAAAGGGAAGAACAAATGGTTTGAATATAGTAAATCATCACTTACCTGACAGATCTCAGGCAGCACAGGTGTAGCCTTTCTCGGTGGTAGAGGACAGAATGTCAAACCTGCAGTCAGCAGTGGAGCGCAAAGAGTCCTTCCTCGATCCTGCCGTCTGTTTTCTTCCAAACGGTGTCTGGAATTTAGTGTACTAGAGGTCTTCCAGGCCACAGGTACCGCAGTATTACTCTTTGGGCCCGATATTTAATAGGGTCTTACAATAAAATCTCCAACAATGAGAACACCATCTGGAGTAGTTGCCCTCTCTGCTGGAGCATGCAGAGCCATAGACAATGTTTTTCTTTTTTCTGTCCTAGGGAGAAAAAGGAAATTGCGCAATATGCAGAGGTGGTCAGAGTTAGGGGACCAGTCAATAATAGGTGCCTTTCTCACACTTTTCTACATCTGTTGAAGGAAAAATTAAGAAAAATCTCATTAACTTGTTTACTGTAAATGCAGTGTCTTGTCTGCTAATGATACTGAACATGTATACATCACTCTGTATTTAAAAGTAAAAATTAATTAGAACATTTTTGTGTACGATGTAAGCTAATTACAAATAATGCTAATGGGTACAATACACACAGTGCAGCATACGGAATGATGAAGCATCTGGTGCTAAGGTAGTGGTATGGGGGCCCCAAATGAAAATCTGCTTAGGGCCCCATAAAGTCTTGGGCTGGCCCTGGTCACGCTGATGCTCCCAGTGCCTCTCCATGGCCACCATATTCCTCGAAAGTAAACACAGAAGTTAGTTAGTGAGATAATGTCTTAAAAGCTGTGAGGGAGAAAGGAGGTGTAGTGCGGAGTGGAAGCAACATTTCCTTGTTTCCATACATGTCGAAGAAGCTGGTTGAGAGGAGGAAAACGTTCTGATTGGCGAAACAGCTGCTGCGTGACAAGAAAGTGAGGTTTCCTTTAGTCTTTCCTGCAGCGCTCCAGTTTGCGTGGAAGAGGAGAAACAAAGTTTGACGTCACAACAGAAGCTGTCAAGTTCATCACCAAGAATAAACTATAAAACATCCACTAGCACAAGGAGACTGAGAGGTATGATTGGTCTGGATAGCTTTGTGTAGCTGTTTAGGCTATAACCTAGTAGACGTCTCAGACATTCCACTGACCTAAGTTAAGTTCTCTTCTTTTTTTTCTTCCTTTTTTCTCTTTGTTGTTAGTTTTGTGGACATGAATTTAACAAGAAGAGAATCCTCAGCTGGCTACTGGAGACATTTTTCTGTTCATGTTCTCTCCTCTGCTGTGGAGAAAAGATTTTTGTTGGCCTGTTTGGCTATGCTGGTTCTATTTAGAATTACAGGTATCCTAATAATGTTCACTGGTACAAAAGCAGTAGCCTATATTTTGAAATTAGGAAGGTCAGATGGCATGGAACGATTGCTATGCCAATCTTTTATTTCAGTTTTGTTATCTTATCATATGAATGGCAAATATTGCTAATGTTAATGTTCCTGGAATATTAATAGTTCTTATGGAGTTCTTATTTTGGTCCATAGGAGGTTGAACTTTGCTGAGAGAGTATAAGGATAGTGATGGTAGAGTTATTTATATAGAAGCCAATATAAATGGGGGGGGGGGGGGGGGGGGTAAATGACACTGTGTAATGTCTATGCTCCTAACATGGAGGACCCATCTTTCTTTCATGGACAAATGAAATTCTTCCCAAGGACAAATGCTTTTGGCAGGAGACTTCAATTAGGTCTTAAATGGGATATTAGATAAAAGTAAATAATCAGGTACCTCAACGCCAAAGGATAGAGCTGCCATTCACATGCTGATGGTGGACAATGACCTGATTCAATCCTAGAAACCAGAAATGCACATTTTACTACCACTGCCATAATTCCTACCCAAGACTTGACCTTGATTTTAATCTCCCAGAGTCTAACCAATAATATCACTGATAGCACTATCAACGCTATTTCCCTGTCGGACCATGCACCTGTTTAGCTTTGTGTGAATATACATTCAGACAGGCTTAGAAGAGGTAGATGGAGAATGAATACATCTCTACTACAGATGTCTGAAAACCTGTATTAGACCTGATCAATATTTAGCACTAAATGAAGCCACCCCCGCAGGTTATAAATATGTACATAGCCCTAGATTATCAGGCAGAGGAGGTGGAGTATGCATAATCTACCAGAAAACGCTTGATATTCAAAAACACTGTATCAAATTCACTTTGTTTGAGATTCTCTACGTTAATATATCAAATCCAGCCACAAATAAAAATGCATTCACACTATTATTTGTAGGCCTTCAGCACCACACTCTGAATTTTTAAAAGAATTGAGTGATTTTGCTGCAGACTTGGCAGTGTGCAACAACAAAGTTATAATAGTAGGAGACTTTAATATTCATTTTGAAAAAGCAGACAATCCATTAACAAAGGCCCTTGCATCGATATTAGATAACTGTAACTGGACCCACACATTACTGTAATCATACCCTAGATTTAGTCCTGACCCTGGGTGTTAGCATTAAGCTTAGTAACATCAGACCATTATCTAATCTCCTATGAGCTACATCTTAGGCAAAATGTTAATTTGGCCCCTTGCCACTTTTTAAAGCATGCAATAACCCAATGACCACTGTACAGTTTACTGAAAACCTCCCAGACCTACCGACCTTAGCTTACACTCCGTTAGATTAAACATAGCTAGATAGATTGACAAACGGTCTTTAAAATACCCTTCAATTAACCGTAGACAAGGTGGCTCCGCCCGCACAGTGGTACAGTGATCAAACTCGTACCTTAAAACAAACAGCGCAGAAACTAGAGCAAAAATGGCGGACGACCCAAGCGTCCCAAGATTCCAGCTTCTTTAACCAGTAATGTTTTTATGGACTATTTTAATAATAAAATAGAAAGCATTAAACAACAAATCCAACACTCCTTATTAAATCAAACATTTGACCTTAAATCAAAATTGCCTGGTATAGCTGCTTTAGAACATAACTTGGTTGTAGAATAAAGGCTGGAAGCCTTCTACCCACTTCCACAGCCAGAACTAAAAAAAAGATTTCCTCAGCAAATTGCACAACCTGTACACTTGACCCAATTCCCTCTAAAATACTATCCGAAATACTCCCAATTTTAATCAGACCTCTTTTAACAACAGTAAATTCATCCCTTAGCTTAGGGCATGTACCCAAAACCCTTAAATTAGCAGTCATGAAACCTTTAATTAAGAAACCAAATCTCCTAGTCCATCCATGAATAAGAAATTCCTATCTGGATTCAGACCCCATCATAGCACAGAGACAGCCCTAGTGAAGATTACAAAGATCTCTTTCTTCCCTTTGATCAAGGCTACGTATCTTTATTAGCCCTACTAGACCGCAGTGCAGCCTTTGATACAATAGTTCACACTATTGTACTAGAAAGATTAGAGAAAATGGTTGGAATCACAGGAACAGCCCTACCGTGGTTCAAATCATATCTAACTGAACACCATCAGTTTATAAAGATAAAAGATTTATCATCAAATTACACAAGTAAGATATGGAGTTCCACAATACTCTATTTTAGGACTGCTATTATTTACATTATACATGTTACCACTGGGCAGTTATAATTTCCATTGCCATTGCAGATGACACACAGCTCTATATATCAGCCCAACATGTTGATAAATTTAGATTAAAGAAAATGGAGGACTGTGTAAAGGATATAAAACTCTGGATGTCACATAACTTCTTTCTTCTTAACAGTAACAAAACAAAACTTCTCCTTTTAGGTCCAAAAGACACTAGAAATAAACTATTTTTATTTAGACTTAATGTTAGATCAGCTGATTTTTCCATTATCCCTGGTCCAGCAACTAAAAATCATTTGACTGAATAAAGATTTGAATAAAGTAAACCATCACTTACCTGACTGGTGTGACTGGGTAAGGTCTTGGTGTAGCACCTTCTCAATGTTTCCGGAGAGCACAACAGATTCCAGGCAGCAGAGGTGAAGCCTTTCTCTGTGATAGAGGACCGGACATCATACCCAATTTCATCACTTTAACTGGTGGTACTATTTCCACATATTTCTCAGACTAGGAGAAGCTGCATTTTCAAACACTAGTAAATGAAACTTCACAGAAATTAATCAGGCTGTCTTACTAATGAGCTAAAAAAAACACAGTCACTTAAAATCCAAGCACATTTGAGTTTGAGAACCTTGAGTTTGGAGAGCTCAGTCAACTTAGTTTGATATTGTATCATTAGATATTCACTTTGCCCCTCCTCTCACTCACAAACAAATCCCTTAAAACCTCTAACATTACTAAAAAAAAACGATGGAGAACAGAGAAACTACACTCATATTTCCTCAACATTTCCATTTGTAGATAAAGAGCTGCTGGTGTTACTTAAAGACAAACAAACCTACTGAAGAACAGAGAAGAAATTAAAATCAATGACAAACCTTAACTTCTTCAACAAACAGGTTTTTTTTTTGCACTTTAGAGGTTCTAAACATGCATGTAGCGCATTTTCATAATAAATAAATCACTACTGTGACACTGCCTATTTTAACCATTTTTAATGTAATATAGTTCCAGTTAAACATCCATAAAGCATATAAATCCAAAATCAGCTGTAGTGTAGAGAGACATCTGAAATATACTACTACCCTTAGAATAGCCAGATCACAATTTACAAAACAAGTACTTAAGAGAGCCTGCAGATTTCTTGTGGACTGCTCACTAGTGCTTGAAGGTAGGTAAAATTTTGTCTGTACTCACCCTCTTATTAACGGTACTTACTTGAAGTCCATAGAACCAACCCAAAACATAGGAGTTGGAAAGCTCTAACAAAGTGGTTTGTATTTCAGACATCCTTCTTTCTGATAACAGTTTATAATCCTGGATGTTTCCTTGTGAAAGGAAAGTCTGAACCATGGAAATCCCTGGTTTGAGTTACTGAGAGTCAATTCAGGAGTGATACATTTGTCTTCTGTGTGTAAAGTCTATCCCAATGTCCATAAGAAGAGCAAGTTAGTTGTAAGGACTGCAAATAGAGAAACAAACAAACAGAAAACAAGACAAAAGTAAAGCTTTCTGCAAAAGCACAACAGAACAAAACCTCATGAAGCCACATCTAAACCACCTTGCTGCTTCATAGTTCCCTCCCTTTTGGCTTGTAACCTGGCCTACTTCCAATATACTGCCACATAGTGGATGGAGTAGGAATTACCATGAAAAAAGGTCACAACACTGGAGTCAAACGAGTGTCAGCTATGGCTTCAAGTATGCCTAAGTTTTAGGATTTTTTTTTATGCCAATATAGAAAATAGACAATAGGCAAGTGGTTTAAAGTTCCAACCACAACAGGCCCAATGAGACATAAAGAACCAGCACAACAGGCCCAATGATAATGATAATTACAAATCAATACACATAACCAATCATCAAAATTATTGCATTTTCAACTAAAAAAAAAACATTCTGTTAATAGACATCTCATATGAAGACTTTTGTATCCTTTGAAAAGAACAAAATCTGGCATGTGTGACTGTCTCCTATAAATACTTATAAATAAATGAACACATTGTAAGGTGAATGCTGTGCCAAGCTCTCACAAAGTGGTTTGTATTCCAGACATCCTTCTTTCTGATAACAGTTTATAATCTTGGGTGTTTCCTTGTGAGAGGAAAGTCTAAACCATGGAAATCCCTGGTTTGAGGAGCTGAGAGTCAATTCAGGAGTGATACATTTGTCTTCTGTGTGTAAAGTTTATCCCAATGTCCATAAGAAGAGCAAGTTAGTTGTAAGGACTGCAAATAGAGAAACAAACAAACAAACAGAAAACAAGACAAAAGTGAAGCTTTCTGCAAAAACAGAACAGCACAAAACCTCATGAATAAAACATACACAAAGCTTGGCTGAATATAGAAAGAATTAAATGATAGCAAACTTACAGTGAGTGTTAGAACCTATAGTTCCACCAGTAAGGATCTTCATTACAGTGAGGCCTGAAGTGAGCCACATCTAAACCACCTTGCTGCTTCATAGTTCCCTCCCTTTTGGCTTGTAACCTGGCCTACTTCCAATATACTGCCACATAGTGGATGGAGTAGGAATTACCATGAAAAAAGCAGTCACAACACTGGAGTCACACGAGTGTCAGCTATGGCTTCAAGTAGGCCTAAGTTTTAGGATTTTTTTTTATGCCAATATAGAAAATAGACAATAGGCAAGTGGCTTAAAGTTCCAACCACAACAGGCCCAATGAGACCTAAAGAACCAGCACAACAGGCCCAATGATAATGATAATTACAAATCAATACACATAACCAATCATCAAAATTATTGCATTTTCAACTAAAAAAACATTCTGTTAATAGTCATATCTCATATGAAGACTTTTGTATCCTAAATCTGGAATGTGTGACTGTCTCCTATAAATACTTATAAATAAATGAACACATTGTAAGGTGAATGCTGTGCCAAGGTCCTGCACAATTGTTTCTTATTTTAGTGACAAATAAATAGCAATTTAATACATTTATAACTATTTTACAAAGTTAGTGAGATAATGTTTACATCAATCCTGATGCTTTAAATCTCTCCCACATGGTGAGGTATACGGTTTATTTATTTAACAATGGTATCGGATCGGTACTGTGTATCGATCAATAAGTTTATGTATTGGTATCGATTATGTATGGTGTATCTGTAAATGTAACATATAGGAAACAACATATGACAGCATTATTGTAAGGCATTTCTGGCAACTTCACTGGTTAATAGAATATGCCTACATTGATAAATCCCCTTAAGTTGCACCCTGATTGGTGAATGTTTAGCATGTCAAATGTATGCTTGAATGTGATTGGCTAATACCAACCACAATAATTGACATATCAAGTCCTCTGGTCAGACTATTATAGAATAGGCTAAAGATGCAGCATGTAAAATTGTAGGTTGACTGGATGAATGGTTTCTAAGAGTTATGTACTATTGGCCTCGCTTTCTTGTGACAAATGTCCACCAAACTTGACATACCCCCTCAAAATAATGTGCTGAACAGATTTTGTTAAAATGGGCTTGTTCAAAGTCAAAGTGTTCAAAAGGTACAAGTTGACATTATTCATTGTTATTAATTATATTATTATTAATTATTATTAATTATAAATATTGCAGGTAAAAAAAAATCTTGAAGTAGGAAGGATCAAGAAATTACCAAAAAAAAGAAGAATTTTGTGTGTAGGACACAGATGCTACAGACCAGATGCTATTGATTAAAAACGCTTAATGCTTTCCTGTAACGCCACCATCAGGCCAGTGAATGTCATTTTTCTTGAAGCTGCTGTAACTTGTTTGATGTTTCTGGGATTTATGGCTCTTTATGGCAGGAGTAAACAGACCCAAAGTGTCATTCACAGTGCTGAGGCAAGACTCCAGCTTCTTTCTGGAGAACAGCTCAATAGAACCCCAAAAGTAAAAACAAAAAAAAAAGTAAAAAGTAAAAAAGTGCCTTTTTTAACGTAGCGCATCTGTCTTTCATTGGCAGGTGCCATTCGTAATATGGTACGTGGCAGTGGATGGCATTTTCAGATGATGCAGTGGCCACTTCCTAGTGCCAGATGTTGATTAGGAACTGAACCCCCTTACAAAATGTGCCTCAGCTCTTTACGTATTGGATAGGCTTGACTCTGGGCTTAAGTTTTCTCGCTAATCGGAGGAATCCTGCTTTGTGAAATGCCCCCCATTAGATGAGCAGAATTACTGGATACATTTGATTCATTTTGTTGCTCTTGATGTGCAGGTATCCCACCAATGCAGAGTATGTCCAAGTTACCAAAGCTTTAATGGCGAAGAGCTCTTTTCTGAGGGATGATGAGGAGAACAGTTATGGAAGTTTGTTTAAGAACGATTTTATTATGGTTGATCACAGAAGAGTAGTTGGTGTAATATTGGTATTGGAGAGATTTGAGTAATTCTCTTTTTATGGTTGGGACTGATATTTTGTGTCTTTGATGAGGAAATCATGCGTTGTTGGAGAGGATACTATGTCTGAGGCCCACAATAAGGTGTTGCCTGAAAAACCTGATTTGATGATCGTGAAGGACCTTATGAAAGCCTTTGCATTGGCAGCATGGAGAACTAGCTGAGGGAATGACTATTGAAAAGCTCTTGGAAGATTCTTGGGGGTAAGTGGAATAATGTAATGGGGAAAAACAGCAGAGCCATCAAATGTGATGTGATGAACCAACTTCATATGAATAGTTGTGTCTTTTATAGTCTATTATAAGATATTTCTGACTGTTCTAGGTTCTTTACTCTCCACTACTGCCTTCATCACTACACTTTTTTGCAACATCATAATGAAGCTTATGTGTATTTTAAGGTTAATGCCATCCATCCTGTGATGGTGTACATTGTCACCGCTTCATCTGAAACAGTGCTTGGAGTTTTCCTCTGAAGGACTCCTAGGTGATCTTCAGGAGATGCTCAGCAAAAGTGTAAGCACACCACTTTCATTTCCACCAGCAGACCTACAGAAGACTCTTAAATTCAGTGCTGCTCTCAGAGGTGTACAGGGTCAAGGGGAGGTGCATCAGTGTGTATCTAATATTACACTAAATTATTAAGTATTCCCTTGATGCTATTGGTGTGTGGCAGATGAAGGTGGTGAGAAATTCCCAGCACCTATTTCTCATTTCTATCCAATAGAAATGAGAAATTTATTTCAGTGGACTTTGTTTACCTTACAATTCATAAAGTAATGTGAAGGAAAGGACACTCTCCCTCTCTATGGAGTTCACTTTTTCTGTACTCAAGAGTCTAATACAATGTCTTTAATATTCAGCCTCTAATTCACTCACTATTAAGGGCACAGAAGCCATTCACTTGAATAGAAAAGTGCACTCCTATACAGAGAGAAGGAATCCGTTTGGAAGAAACAGACATCTTCACCTCTGGTGTGTAAAGGAGTGATACAAGAGGTCATTCCTGCTGGTACTATTATATTTTTTAGTTCATCTGCTTTTGCCAGGCCTGCTGGCAACTGAACTGTCAGTCAGTGTCCCCACTCATCCATTCATGAGTCTTTCTGCTCATTCATCTCAGCCGCTGTACCTGTTGACATTTGTACATTAATGTATGTGGCTGCTATGATGATTTAAGTATAAATCAGTTTGCGAGTGCGGACCAAGCTAGCTAAGGCAAGGAGGCAACTCGAGAAATTTGGGCTGGAGTTCTGAGAGGCTTCAAGCAGATGGAATTCGAAACCAGACCCCCCTTGCCAGGTAGAGGTTGAGTAAAATTGGATCAGGAGGAGCAGGGGTGGTGGTGGGATGCAAGTTTCGGCACGAGAACGAGAAGGGAGAGGAACGGTTTTATAGCGTAGTAATTGAGGGGAAGAGTTTGGGCGTGGTGCTTCTCCCGAACTTTCAGTTATTACATAACTCCATTTTGAGGATAAGGTGTGATTTCACTTCTCTGCAATTCTCTCCATAACAGTACATTTTATGTAAATGTGCCACATTCTAATCGGGGGGAGGAGTGCAGGCAATGGAAAACAGTTGGGGTCTACCTGGGGGGGGGGACTGGTCCTAAGCTTGAAAGGCATGAAGGCATATGCCTTCTTCTGCAGACATGGAAGGCCTGGCTGCTCACAACCATTGGAATGCTAATAAACCTGGCATGAGACGATGGGGAGAATACAGAGATAGAAAATGTCATGACATGAATGTAATAATGGAAATAATGCCATGAAACAAATACCACTGAAATCCTTCACTCGGTAGGGGTCATATCAGTGTCTGTAAAAAACATACAAAGCATGACATCCTGCCCTTCTATTACACAGAAATGAGGACAAATTTAGTTCAAATGAGAGCTGTCTTATGTTCAAACTGGGGCCAGGTTCTGTGCAGTAACTGCATCCATACGTTTGCATCCATGAATTGACAGTCCTTCGTAGTGCTCATGTCAGTCATTTTTACACAAATAACACGTATGT
The DNA here is from genome assembly GCF_030463535.1 of Salminus brasiliensis. Classification (NCBI taxonomy): domain Eukaryota; kingdom Metazoa; phylum Chordata; class Actinopteri; order Characiformes; family Bryconidae; genus Salminus; species Salminus brasiliensis. The sequence continues at coordinate 9,254,619 of NC_132881.1, read as the reverse complement.
GACAGAAGAGATTCAAAATAATCTTATTAGTTTAAATTAAAACCTATGTCTAGCTTAGACCTCAGCCTAGACAAGCCACTGACCATTGTAATAAATCGAATAAAATAGGACTATAATAAATGTAAAACAGAAGAGGAAGCGAGCTAGATGATGGGGGCTGTTAATGTTTTAATAGAACTAATTACACTCATTTATCCAGACATTACATGCTGCAAAATGCATTTTACATGAGACACCCACACATTGCTGGACCCCCTGACAGATATCTCCATTATGCGCACATGCACTCAGTCTCTAATGTTGTTGAACTGTGCAGGTTTAGTGTGAAGTGGTGTAAGGTGATTGAGTTTGGAAAAAAGTCGAGTCTACTGGCCTCCAAGTGGGTTGTCCTCACAACTGCACAACTATACGCTTTGACTTTGGCTATGTTTTATACTTTAGTTGGAGAAGCGGGCAGGGAAGAGGAGGAGTACTCAGTACAGCTGGTTATTCTAGTGGTCTACAGCTTTGTCTGACGTTACCACACCAAGGACTGGTACAGAGATATTCAGTTTCCCTGAATGGCTTTGTAGCATATTTCTGTTATAGAGGACCCTAACCCTCATATATAGGTATTGAAGTTACAGTTATTGCCACAGTCATAGCCACAGTTACGGTCACAGTTAATGTTACTGTGTGATAGTAACAGTAATCCACGGATGAGGTCGTTTACAGTTGCAGTATTACTGCATAGTACTAAGTACTTAATGCAGAACTGCTGTAACACACAGTATTGTGCAAAAGATGACTAGAGCAGAACAGGCAGTGATGGAAATGAAGTGCAGGTGATATACAGATGTACAATGATGCTGAGTAACAGATTCATTTGATGGAATGGAGTGTAGATTTGTACAATCCGATGGCTGTAGGAAGAAATGACCTGTCAAAGTGTTTTTCCTGCAGCGAGGTCTGCTGCCCATTGTGTGCTCTCTGTCCATGTAGTGTTTTGTGGACTGGGTGAGAGTTCTTCATGATCACGGACACCTTTGCCAACATCCCATTACCCTCTCCAGCACCATCTCCACTGTGTCCAGTTTAGCCCCCAGGACTGAGTCGGTCAGTCTAATGATCTTGTTCAGTCTGTTTGGGTCTTTTGTTGTAGTATTGCTGCCCAGCACACAATGGCACAGAAAAATTATATTTGGCACCACAGATTTGTAGAAAGTTCATAGCAGCTAGGTTGTCACACCAAAGAACCTCAGCCTTCAAAAAGTAGCGCTGGTTTTGGCCTTTCTTGTACAGCTTGTCCATGTTCACTTCCCATTCCAACTTGTCCCACAATTGAAAACCCAAAAATCGTCCAAGACTAAGCTTAATCCCTGTGCAGGAAATTGGCCCCTGTAGTTTCATGGTTCTTTCGTAAGAGTCTGGAATTTCATCTTTATACTGGATTTATAATCACTGTATGCTTTTTATCATCACCTACATTTGTATAAAACTAATTCTAACTGAAAATGATTCTGATCTGCTATTTTGGGGGTATTTTCATTTCACTTCTCACTCTGTGTGGCCAGGCCATCTGATAGCATACCAGCCTGGTCCCTCAAAGCCCTGCAGGTTCTTGTAAGATGGTTCCACTGTTGTCTCATTTCTTCCACAAGTAGAGCCTCTTCCTCGATAAGTCTCTCCAGCTGCATCACCTTGTCAAAAACGTTCTTCTTCATGTCTAAGTGTTTCAGAGGATATAGGTAGGGCTAGCTCGTATTGGGTTTCACAGTAAACAGGATGGTGCATCGGTAAGGACACAGGAATAAAGACGAGGGAACATAATTTCTTCTTATTAAACTGTATTGTAATCCAATAGTACTTCACAGTACAACTTGACATTAAGCATTGCTCACAGTCTGAAATAAAAAAATAACAAAAAAAACATCAAATCATATTCAAACAAATATTGTAAACTGCTAAATCAGACAAGAAATGATCACTTAATAAATAATAAGTATTAACATTCAGTTCTAGCAGGAATAGTATTTAAGGGACATTACGTTCTAGAGAATATGCACATGGTTACATATAGAGCTTCCCTATATTTTTGGCGAACATGAGAACTGCACTACTATGTCCTCAGGCGGAAGCCATTTTTCGCACAGAACAAGAACTTTACTGCAGCTCGAACGACTTTCTTTCTCTCTTTATTCTTTAACATGGAGTTAATTCTCACAAGGAACAAACTTGAACAGCCAACTAGCTGGCACTTACTTGTCGTCATCAACTCAATGCATGGATATCACCAGCTGAACTGAATTGGTTGGCAGGGGAGTGTAACTGAACTGAAAAGCGATGCACACAGCATCAGAGCTCCTGCTTCTCTCTCTCACTCCACACGTCATTTCCAGTTCTCCTGCAGTGTGAGTGTTAATAATTTGACATCTGATGTTAGTGCTGCAACTGTCTGTCCTGACTACACAGGCAATGCGTGACTGGTTTTACATTGTGGAGGAAGAAAAGCAGAAGCACTGTGACAGTTAATCAGTCGGGCGTTCAGTCACTTCCTCCTGACTCTGTGGAACATGGTCACTCTGTGAGGTTGAAAGCACAGTTTAGTACAAATGGGCAAAAAAAGGGGGTAAAAATGTCAGGTCTAATGATCTTCATGGTCAGAATCTGCACATTTCTATGGTCTGAAACAAATGAAAAGTCTGAGTTAAATGAGTTCAAATGAAGAGTCACGAAAATGGTTCATGTCAAAATTAACATACCAGAATCCCAAGTCATAACGTCAGCGAATACAAAAGTAATCGTAGCATATATCAGAAACAGCAGTGCTGCTAGAGTTTTTAAACGTTGTGTCCACTCACTGTCCACTCGTTTAGACACTCCTACCAAGGTGGTAGGTGTGTACAATTACAAGCCAACGTCTCCAAAGCAGAATGACAAGCTTGGTTTGTCTACAGAGTGAACAGTGAAAACTCCAACAGCCCTTCTGTGTCTGATTCAGTAACACCAGTGCAATAAACTGGTACTATCTGGGTGGTGGATTATTCTCAGCACTGCAGTAACACTGACAGGGAGGTGGCGTGTTAGTGTGTGTTGCACCAGTGCAAGTGAGTCAGACACACAGCAGTGCTGCTGGAGTTTTTAAACAGCTCAGTGTCACTGAGAATAGTCCACCAATCACAAATATCCAGCCAACAGCGTCCTGTGACCAACTGGAAATGATAGTCTTGTGGAGGTCCTGAATACTAAAGAAAAAGGTAAAGGTGTGCTGGCAAAGTACACAGGGAAAAAGATGGATTACAGTATGTAACTGTACAACAACCAAGACCTATATGGTCAGTGGAACTGATCAAATGGAAAACGTGCAGAAACAATGAGGTGGTTTTATTGAACATGCTCACTAGAGTATAAACACAGTATAAAGATTATGTAAGGGTTTAAGTGTACAATGTGGAAGGGGCACTTTGCTCCATGTAAAAATGTATTTGAACTGGAAATTACCTAAATTACCTACAACTTAATGTTATTGTCACAGATTTCACATTTAAAAATTAATTCCACAAGTTCATGATGTCTGGGAGGCAACCTGAACATGGCTACTTACCAGTTACTCGATATAGATCCCCCCTTTTCTGTTGCATGCCCAAAAATAGGCCTTCAATCACATGTTGCAACCCCACTGAATCATCTGATCTGGGGTCATGTGGAGCTGTAAAGAATATTTGTCAGGTTAAGGTGGTTGACATTAAAAGTAAATCTAACATATTGAGATAAAGACAAAACAGTAAATGACTAAACAACATGGGATGTAAAATTAAAGGACGACACCCATAAATGTTTTGCCAAGAAAATCTGAGAATCTATCTATAGTTTGCCTTATTTTTAGTTTTATGGTGACTAATAAGTATTCCAACATTTTGACAGAGAAAGTCACATCACTTACGCAATGAGAACGCAATTATACAAATAATTTTAAAAAGTTTGTTTGCCATGGTCACTCTATCAGTTAAAAGGGCAGGTGTTAAAATATACTTGTAAAAAACAGTAAGATGATCCCCCCCCTCCTGACATGCAATGTGATCATATCCACTCGAGCTGTAATGATGAAGGAACTGATAAAGGTGCAGGTTAAAAAAAGCACAATACATGAGCACTGTAAGTAAAGGTACACTTCCCAGCTTTACTCATGTATTTTGTAGTTAGAGCCACTCGTGGCAAAAAGCTGTTAAATATGGTAGTGTCTACCCCTGTTTGGTTTCTGTCACCCTGCTGCAGGTGTGAAGATGGCGCCGAGGATGGCAGCCACGGTGACGAGCTCCTCCGTGTGGTGTTTGTTTTTGTTTGTTAATGTTGTCTATTGTACGTCTAACTCAGCTAGTTGGAGCAGGGAACAACTACTGAGCTTCAGGAACAACATTTCCCCTGAAAACATCCCGGAATTTGTACAAGAAACTTCAGTTTGTGCGGAGATCCTCACCACAGCCGCGCTGACCGCGCTCGGCCTCGCCAGGAGACTGTGGAGAAGCCGGCGCAGGGGCAGACGAGCCGGCGCGCTCGTGCGTCTGAGGCGGCGCGGGGCTCGCACACCTCTACCTTCATTATTCCTCTCCAACCTCCGATCTCTCAGCAACAAAACTGAGGAACTACTCCTGCTTAACCAAACTAACAAGGACTTCTCCACTGCTTCTGCGCTCTGCTTCACGGAGACCTGGCTGACCGAGCTGACCCCGGACAGCGCGCTGCACCTCCCGGGCTTCCAGCTGCACAGAGCGGACAGAGACGCGGAGCGCAGCGGCAAGAGCAGAGGAGGAGGAATCTGCTTCTACATCAACGAGCGCTGGTGTAGAGACACTACGGTACTGTTAAAATCCTGCTCCCCTCATCTGGAGTCTCTGTTCATAACCTGTAGGCCGTTCTACTCTCCCAGAGAGTTCAGCTCGTTCATCCTAGCCGGCACCTACATTGCGCCGAGCGCGTGCACGAGCGACGCGCTGAAACAGCTGGCGGAACAGATCACGAAGGTGGAGCGGGAGTTCCCGGACTCACTCCTCATCACTCTGGGGGATTTTAACAGTGCGAACCTCACGAAGGAGATGCCCAAATACAGACAACACATCGCGTGTCCAACACGAGAAGGCAACACACTGGACAAGTGCTACACCTGTATCAAGAATGCCTATCGCGCGGTCACGCGCGCAGCTGTCGGGCTCTCCGATCACAGCCTCGGGCACCTCATTCCAACCTACCGGCAGAAACTCAAAACCAACAAGCCGGTCATCACAACAGTGAAGAGGTGGACCAGTGGAGACATTGAGAAGCTGCAGGGCTGCTTCGAATCCACAGACTGGGCTGTGTTTGAGGAGGCGACAGACGGACTGGACGAATACACAGACACTGTGACGTCATACATCAGTTTCTGTGAAGACAGCTGTATCTCAACTAAATCACAGGTGAGATACAGTAACAACAAACCCTGGTTTACTGCAGAACTCAAACAGCTTCGGAGGGAAAAGGAGGAAGCGTTCAGGAGTGGTGATAGAACTGTCTTTAAGGAGGCCAAATACAGACTGGAGAAAGGGATTAGAGCTGCGAAGAGCAAGTACTCAGAGCAGCTGAACAGACACATCACTGCTAACGACCCATCTTCAGCCTGGAAAGGCCTACAGCTTCTCACTGGTCACAAGGTGAGAAAGACCCCCCTCCTCCTGAACGACCGACACCTCACCAACGACCTGAATGAGTTCTACTGCAGATTTGAACTCACAAAAGACAATCAGACCGTCTACCACCCATCACCCCCCTCCACCTCCACCCCCACACTGGCCCTCTCACCTCTGCCTCCTGCTCATCTCTGCATCAACCGGCAGGATGTTCACAGGCTCTTCAGCAGACAGAAGGTGAGGAAAGCCCCCGGGCCCGACTCAGTCTCTCCATCCACCCTAAAACACTGCTGTGACCAACTAGCTCCAGTGTTTACGGACATTTTTAACAGATCACTGGAACTCTGCTCTGTTCCAGCCTGCTTCAAAACCTCCACCATCATTCCAGTTCCCAAGAAATCCACCATCACCGGACTGAATGACTACAGGCCTGTCGCCCTGACCTCTGTAGTCATGAAGGTCTTTGAACGCCTGATCCTAGCCCACCTGAAGTCCATCACAGATCCCCTGCTGGACCCCCTGCAGTTTGCGTACCGAGCAAACAGGTCTGTCGATGATGTGGTCAACCTGACCCTGCACTTTATCCTGCAACATCTCGACAGCCATGGAAACTATGCTAGGGTTTTGTTTGTGGACTTTAGCTCGGCCTTTAACACTGTTGTGCCGCAGCTTCTTCAGGCCAAGCTCTCCCAGCTGTCAGTGCCAGACTCCATGTGTCGGTGGATCGTGGATTTTCTGACAGACAGGAGACAGCAGGTGCGGCTGGGGAAGCACACTTCAGACCTCCGGACACTCAGTACTGGAGTCCCTCAGGGTTGTGTTCTTTCACCCCTTCTCTTTAGCCTCTACACTAATGACTGTGTCTCCAAAGATCCAGCTGTAAAGATCCTGAAATTTGCAGATGACTCCACTCTGGTGGGCCTCATAGCCAACGGTGATGAGTCTGCTTACAGAAAGGAAATTGAGCAGCTGGTGTCCTGGTGCAGCAACAACCACCTGCTGCTAAACACAGAAAAGACTGTAGAGATGGTGGTGGACTTCCGACGCAATCCACCCACCCTTCCCCCCCTCCACATCAAAAACACTGCAGTATCAATGGTGGAGTCACTCAAGTTCCTGGGCACCACCATTTCCAGAGACTTGAAATGGGAGAAAAACACCATCTCCATCATCAAGAAAGCTCAACAAAGAATGTACTTCTTGAGACAGCTCAAGAAATTCAACCTGCCACAGACCCTGATGATCCAGTTCTACACAGCGATCATCGAGTCCATTATCACAGCCTCCATAACTATCTGGTTTGGTTCCTCCACCTCACAAGAAAGAACCAAACTCCAGCGCATCATCAGGACAGCAGAGAGGATCATAGGATGTAACCTGCCATCACTTCAGCAGATCTACTCCAGCAGGATGAGGAAGCGGGCTGGCAAGATTACATCTGACCCCTCACATCCTGGACACCTCCTCTTCCAGGCACTCCCCTCGGGTAGAAGACTGCGGTCCATCAAAACCAGCACAACACGTCATGCTAACAGCTTCTTCCCCAGAGCTGTAGCGCTCCTCAATCACAGTGGTCACCTCCCACTGTAAACCTCTAAACTTACAACTGAACTGTACCAAACCGGACTGAACAGTTATTTGCACTCTGCCTATTTTGCACTATGACTATTTGCACACCTGTACAGATGTTCTTTTCTTTTCTGTAAATACATCTTTCAGCTCTTTATTACCTTTACTACCTTTAGTACTTTCTACTTTTTTTAATTTATCCCCTACCCTATTTATTGTTTAGTGTAATTTTCCTTTAGTTTAAGACTGTGTTCTGTGTTTCTTTGTTACTTGTCATACGTGTTGCTCTCACCAAGACAAATTCCTTGTATGGGTAACATACTTGGTGAAATAAAGAGATTCTGATTCTGATTCTGATTCTACAGCATTTATATCAGAAGTTTAAAAACACCACCAATATGGTAAAATACTTTACTGTGTGTTCGACAATACACAATTACCTCACATTTTGTAGAACGCCCCTTTGCATGCAGAAAAGTCTAAGTCATCTAAGTCAAGTTTTGTATTTCTGGGAATGTCTGAGCCGGCTTCTGCAGATAGGGCCAATATCCACACATTAGATCAGTGCAGAAGAACTTTCCATTTGTTTTTGTGGCCAGTTCTTCTTGCAAAAATGGAGGATTGGCAAATATCTCCCCCAATACATGTTCAGACCTTTAAGCAAACTGCCACCTCCAGGACCTCTTCATCACATATGATGTTTGTCTTTTTAGAGGTCTCTCTGGCTGCAGCCCATGTTGATGTCCCACAGATTCATTTTCCATGTACCTGTAACACAATGTCACTATCAAATATATACAAAAAGTTAATCCTGCTTCACTATGTACAGTCTTGACAAATATCTTACTGGCTTGGCCTTCTTACGAATGCACTCAACAAATGTTGCTACATCTTTATCACTGGCCAAAAAAATGCCATCAAAAAATGTCTGTTCCTCTAAAGAAAACATTAAAGATAATAAAGATACTCCCTAGAGATTCTGACAGTTTACAGTTATTAATAATAACATAACTCTTTGTTTTGCTGAAACAATGTAGTTTTCGGTTTCCATCGACAGACACAGCAACTGTATCTAGGGTGCAAACTGGGCAAAAGAAGTGGTCAATGCTACAGAATTTTTCTTTTTCATGATGACAATATGTTCATTCAAGGAAAGCTTTTTGGAAGATACACAAATCGCCACAAAGGTTCTCATTCTGGAATTAGGAAAATACTGAATAACAGTGGCATGCTAATTACAGACCTGCACAAATAAGGACAAGTGGCTTTTCAACAGCCTCACCCTTCCAAATTGTTGTGAACAACATTTTAGGTGTGAAAAATACATACCAATAACTTGGTGTGCAGTTACATCCTCATAGAGAATGGGAAACTAAACCATTTTTTGTTATTCTTCAGCGACTCATGAAACTTTATTTTACAAAATGACCGGACAAGGCACTGGTGACCCCTGTGTCCATCAGGGGGGTCAATGTGGACACTGTGGAGAACTACAAATATCTAGGAGTTTAAATTGACAACTAACTAGACTGGGCTAAGAACACTGACGCCCTCTACAGGAAGGACCAAAGTCGTCTCTATTTTCTAAGGTCCTTCAATAACTGCCAGACTATGCTCAGGATCTTCTATGAGTCTGTGGTGGCAAGTGCAAGTGCATTCTGGGACAGGCTGAGAGTGGCAGACACCAACAGACTGAACAAACTGATCCAAAAGGCCAGTGATGATGTGGGTGTGGAGGTAGACTCACTGAGGCAGTGTCAGAGGGGAGGATACTGTATAAGCTGCATGCCATTACGGATAATGGCTCCCACCCACAGGAGCACATTCAGTGCAAGACTCATCACCAAAATGCACCACAGAGCACCACAGGTCATTCCTACCTGTGACCATCACTCTAACTCCTCCCTCAATGTGTGACACTGTGGTTCATCAGAAAAATACTCAAATTATACTGTTTATATGTGCAATAATACTGGTAATGCAATTCATTGAAATATGTGCAATAAATCAGTGGTACAATAATTTCAACACATTACACATTATTTCGCACATGGTGATTTAGATCAGAAAGGGCTGATTACCCAGACATGGATTGATCATAATCCCAGACACTAACTAGCTTTTATCCAGTGGTGATCTTCACTGAAGTTCTCTTTTAGTCAAGGACCAGGTTTAATGCAAGTCTGGGAAACCAGCTCAGATAGTTCTAACATTCAGATGATTAACCTCAAATAATCAAATTAGCCCATTTTCACAAAACCCATCATGTAAAATCCTGTAATTCTAAGGTCATATGGTCTGTGTTTCTGTACTGTGCTTACATTTGTTAACTAAGGGAGTATAAAAACTAACCAGAAAACCAGCTAACATAAACTCTACCATTAACTCACCTGTCCACGTGTCGACCTGGTCCCTGCAAGAGGCAGAGAAAGATAATGAGAATCAATGATGAATAGATGTTCAAAGCTGTAAAAAAAGAGAAAGATCATAATTACACACAATTAGATCCAGTATGAAATCAGTTAGTACAGCATACGAGATCTCAACCACAGTGAAAACACCAGCTGCTTTATCTAGCAAGCGCTCCTCATTAGCCACCTAGCGCTAGCTAGCTAATGTACGAGCTCAGCTGACACCTCACTCTACGCTAATGAATGAGCAGACAGTGTCTCCCATTCCCTTATCTTCATATAAGCTTTTGGTAAAAGATATGTTAGAAGAACCTCTGATTTAACCACCAAACTATATGAGAATGGCCACAACTACAGCTCGCTGTGTACCTGATGCTATGTTAGAGGCTGCATTAGCCTAGCCACCTAGCTAGCTGTTACCTACTAGCTAGATAAATCACCCTTAATCAGTAGAAAGTACCCAGTTCCCCTATATCTTAAACCTGGTGGTCAGAGGTACGTATATCCCATGAGACCAGGCTGATTATTTCACTTATCAATTAAGAACAATAAAGAGTAGATATATACAGGCGGACAGATATATAGATCTATAGATAGATATATTGGCATAACATAAAATCATGAAATGTAATATATAGTAACAGTAAATTACTATTAGGCCCATATTTGAAGACAGATTTTGGATTACTGAAAGAACCCTGTTGATGACAGGAGTGATTTTAATGTGTTCAGGTGTTGGTGCAGGTGTGTATACATGAGTAAACTCAGGTGAGCACCAGTTCACAAATGCATCTTTCAAAAGTCAGAGAAACAGCTGCTGCTGGAACTTTAGAACTGTGTCTTTATGATGTGAGAATGTTCTATTATCAATCATTCCATTAAACTCCCAGTCGCTCCTCTGATCCTCCAGCTGCAGACATGTAACCAGCACCCTCTCCACACATCAGGACAGCAAATGTAGGACAAACAGTCTTTTCATTATTCCTGCCCGCCGTGGCAGTGTGCTTTAGCCTTGAGGTTGCTGAACTGACTGGGTTTTTAAAGTCTGCTGCTGATGTGTGTTTTAATTTTAACTGGGTAAAAGTTGTAATGTTGAGAAGCTGATGATGTTTTTGGGATGGTGGACAGACTATTAAGGTTTGCAAGTGGTGAAGAATTTAATCTATTGATCTATGTAGGATTAGACAGGTAGAAAAATGGATAAGTAAAAAACAGTTACAAATAAAGATAAGACAGACAGAAGAAGTAAACATACAGACTAAAATGTACATAGATAGATAGAGAGAGAGAGACAGCTGAACTACAGATGGACTAAAGATGCTTGAAATAAAAAAGAGAAACATCCTGACTGTTCTACAATTCATTTAATACAGTAATTTATCTAACTGTCCTAAAAATTCTCCAAATGGATAAAAAAAATGACGAGTTAACAGATACATAGCTAGCTAGAGAGATAAATAGACAGATAAATAGTTACAAAGATGAATGTTTCAGAGTTTTCTACTCTCAGTATAAGAGGTAAGGGCTAATTTAATTTTAAAAATTCTTAATATTTTTCCATTTACATGATAAACAGCATTAACTGATTTCTTTTTTTTTTCATTACAGGAACCTGTGTTTGAAATGAAACAAAGACAAACACCCTGACTGTCCTACAATTTCACAAACTGGATAAAACAATTGACAGGTTAAAATACACATAGCTCTCTATCTAGATAAATAGACAGATAAATAGTTAGATAAATGAATTTCTCCAAATTTTGTGCTCTCAGTATAAGAGGTAAGGGGTCATTTAATTGAAGTTATTCTTTATATTTTTCTATTTACATGATAAACAGCATTGTGATTTTTTTTCATTACAGGAACCTGTGTTTGAAATGAAACAAAGACAAACACCCTGACTGTCCAATAATTTCACCAACTAGATAAAAACAATGACTGGTTAAAATACACATAGCTAGCTAGGTAAATTGACAGATAGTCAGATAGTCAGCTGAGTTTTCTGCTCTCAGTATAAGAGGTAAGGGCTGAGATAATTCAATTAAAATAATTCTCAATATTTTTCTATTTACATGATAAACAGCATTATGTGATTTTTTTTTTCATTACAGGAACCTGTGTTTGAAATGAAACAAAGACAAACAACCTGACTGTCCTACAAATTCTCCAAATTAATAAAATAAAATGATGGGTTATAGACACATAGCTAGCTGGCTAAACATACAGATAAATAGTTAGATAGATGAATTTCTCCGAATTTTGTGCTCTCAGTATAAGAGGTAAGAGATCATTCAATTTAAATAATCCTTATTATTTTTCTATTTACATGATATACAGCATTATCTGATTTATTTTTTCATTACAGGAACCTGTGTTTGAAATGAAACAAAGACAAACAACCTGACTGTTCTACAAATTCTCCAAATAGATAAAAAAAAAAATGACGGGTTATTTGACACATAGCTAGCTACCTAGATAAACTGACAGATAAATAGTTAGATAGATGAATTTCTCCAGATTTTGTGCTCTCAGTATAAGAGGTAAGGGGTCATTTAATTCAAGTTATTCTTTATATTTTTCAATTTGCATAATAAACAACATTATCTCATCTCCTTTTTTCATTACAGGAACCTGTGTTTGAAATGAAACAAACACCCTAACGGTCCTACAATTTCACCAACTGGATAAAAACAATGACGGGTTATTTGACACATAGCTAGCTACCTAGATAAATAGACAGATACATAGTTAGATGAATTTCTCCAAATTTTGTGCTCTCAGTATAAGAGGTAAGGGGTCATTTAATTTAAATAACCCTTAATATTTTTCTATTTACATGCTAAACAGCATTAACGGATTCCGTCTTTTTTATTACAGGAACCTGTGTTTGAAATTAAACAAAGACAAACATCATGACTGTCCTACTATTTCACTAACTGGATAGAAAAAAGGGTTAATAGACAAATAGCTAGCTATCTAAATAAATTGACAGATAAAGAGTTAGATAGATGAATTTCTCCGAATTTTGTGCTCTCAGTATAAGAGGTAAGGGGTCATTTAATTACATTAATTCTTTATATTTTTCTATTTGCATGATAAACAGCATTATCTGATTTCTGTTTTTCATTACAGGAACCACACTCAGTACTGGAGTCCCACAGGGTTGTGTTCTTTCACCCCTTCTCTTCAGCCTGTACACTAATGACTGTGTCTCCAAAGATCCAGCTGTAAAGATCCTGAAATTTGCAGATGACTCCACTCTGGTGGGCCTCATAGCCAACAGTGATGAGTCTGCCTACAGAAAGGAAATTGAGCAGCTGGTGTCCTGGTGCAGCAACAACCACCTGCTGCTAAACACAGAAAAGACTGTAGAGATGGTGGTGGACTTCCGACGCAATCCACCCACCCTTCCCCCCCTCCACATCAACAACACTGCAGTATCAGTGGTGGAGTCACTCAAGTTCCTGGGCACCACCATTTCCAGAGACTTGAAATGGGAGAAAAACACCATCTCCATCATCAAGAAAGCTCAACTACGAATGTTCTTCTTGAGACAGCTCAAGAAATTCAACCTGCCACAGACCCTGATGATCCAGTTCTACACAGCGATCATCGAGTCCATTATCACAGCCTCCATAACTATCTGGTTTGGTTCCTCCACCTCACTAGAAAGAACCAAACTCCAGCGCATCATCAGGACAGCAGAGAGGATCATCGGATGTAACCTGCCATCACTTCAGCAGATCTACACCAGCAGGATGAGGAAGCGGGCTGGCAAGATTACATCTGACCCCTCACATCCTGGACACCTCCTCTTCCAGACACTCCCCTCGGGTAGAAGACTGCGGTCCATCAAAACCAGCACAACACGTCATGCTAACAGCTTCTTCCCCAGAGCTGTAGCGCTCCTCAATCACAGTGGACACCTCCCACTGTAAACCTCAAAACTTACAACTGAACTGTACCAAACCGGACTGAACAGCTATTTTGCACTCTACCTATTTGCACTATGACTATTTGCACACCTGTACAGATGTTCTTTTCTGTAAATATATTTTCAGCTCTTTATTACCTTTAGTAATTTTTACTTTTTTAATCCCCTACCCTATTTATTGTTTAGTGTCATTTTCCTTTAGTTTAAGACTGTGTTCTGTGTTTTCTGTGTTGCTCTCACCAAGACAAATTCCTTGTATGTGTAACATACTTGGTGAAATAAAGAGATTCTGATTCTGATTCTGTGTTTGAAATGAAACAAAGACAAACACCCTGCCTGTCCTACAAATTCTCCAAATGAATAAAATAAAATGATGGGTTATAGACACATAGCTAGCTGGCTAAACATACAGATAAATAGTTAGATAGATGAATTTCACCGAATTTTGTGCTCTCAGTATAAGAGGTAAGAGATCATTCAATTTAAATAATCCTTATTATTTTTCTATTTCCATGATAAACAGCATTATCTGATTTCTGTTGTTCATTACAGGAACCTGTGTTTGAAATTAAACAAAGACAAACAACCTGTTTGTCCAATAATTTCACCAACTAGATAAAAACAATGACTGGTTAAAATACACATAGCTAGCTAGCTAGATAAATTATCAGATAAATAGTTCGATAGATGAATTTCTCTGAATTCTGATTCCTTTATTCTGAATTCCCGAATTCTGATTCCTGAATTTCTCTGAATTCTGATTGTCCAATATTTGATTCCTTTATTTTTCATTACAGGAACCGGTGTTTGAAATGAAACAAAGACAAACACCCTGACTGCCCAATAATTTCACCAACTAGATAAAAACAATGATGGGTTAATTGAAACATAGCTAGCTTGATAAATACACAGATAAATAGTTAAAATAGATGAAATTCTCTGAGTTTTCTGCTCTCAGTATAAGAGGTAATAGGTAACCGAATTGAATAAATTCTTTTAATAATAAATCCTTATTATTTTTCTATTTACATGATAAACAGCATTATCTGATTTCTTTTTTTCATTATAGGAACCTGTGTTTGAAATGAAACAAAGACAAACACCCTAATTGTCCTACAAATTCTCCAAATGGATAAAAATTGATGTGTTAAAAGACACACAGCTAGCTAGCTAGATAAATAGACAGATAAACAGTTAGATGACATTTTCTGAGTTTTCTGCTCTCAGTATAAGAGACCAGGTCAATTGGGTCAGGCTAAAACACACAGCAGATTTGCAAGTCGATTTTACTGGCCAAGTCAGCTGCTAGATATAGCTGAATTTTGTAATGTCTGTCCAGAGTGTCAGTTAACAGCATCTGAGAAAAAGTCAGACAGGGTGCCATTAATAAGTCTGACAGTTATTGACATGCCATTTTCACGGATTGCCATGGATACGCCCTTTACCAAGAGGCCGGGGAGGAAATCGCCATTTTTTAGTAATCTGGGTCTATGCTACCCGGAAGCATTTGCTCTGAGAAAGACTGAAAAGCTAAACATCCTGTCCTACGTTCTCAAGATGAGGGACAAGCTGAGGGAGCTGAAGGAAAGGATACCAGCTGGGCTGTTTAAAGAACAACCAGGACAGACAAGCCTCATGCAGCACATTATCTGGTACTGGTATCTGGTATCTGTCACTGGTAGCTGACTCATCACCAGCCCATACACAGTAGAGACTTGTGACTATGTGACATGTTAACTACCTGGTGATTCTGGGGGAATGAGGGCGCTGCAATTTCACCAACTGGATAAAAACAATGACGGGTGGATAGACACATAGCTAGCTAGCTAGATAAATAGATAGATATTGGATAGATTAATTCCTCTGAATTTTCTACTCTTAGTATAAGAGGCAAGGGGTCATTTAATTCAAATAATTCTTTACATTTTTCTATTTAAACAATAAACAGCATTTTCTGCTTTTCTCTTTCATTACAGAAACCTGTTTCTGAAATAAAACAAAGAGAAATGTCCTGACTGTCCTACAATTTCTTCAAATGGATCAAATCTGTCTAGTTAGGTAGATAGACAGATACGTAGCACGCGTAAATGTAACACAGGAGCTACGTTAGCTAACTCAGTGTCTACACCAACCGTTACACCACAATAGGAATTTCTATTGAGGGACAGATCCACCACAGGTTGGGATTCTTCAGGGGTTTGGACCAGTGTTGATATCTCACTAGGTTCTCTAAGGAGAGCTTGGACAGAGATGTGACGGACCAGTGAGTACAGGGTTAAAGATATAATCATATATTTATTCACAGAAATGATGTGACCTTCTTCTTATGTGTGTGTGAATAGTTGTGAGTGGCTAATAGGAAAGAAAAAAAACATATAAAAATGGAGTAGGAGTTATAAATGAGTTATAAGAGGAAACTGTAGATCAATGAGGCTCTATAAAAAAATAAATTAACGGTACTGGAAAAATGCATAAGTTCAGATTTAACAACAAAACCCAATACACATAAGGCCCTCAACAAAAGTTTAAATGGTAGTAAAATAATAAACTTCAGAGGCAAGAATTCGTGAGATATTTTACTCAACTTTAACAATATAACAGTCCTTTAAGTCTGAAATGTGAACCAACAGTTTTTTCCTTTTGTTATAATCAAAGTTCCTTTCTGGAGTAATATCGTCTCAAAGTGTCAGAAAAGTGTGTTTAAATCTTCACTACCCGGAGAGACTAAGACTGTGTGTGTGTGTGTGTGTGTGTGTGTGTGTGTGTGTGTTCCCGCTTCTGACGTCACTCGCGCAGTACTCTGGGAAGTGTAGTCTCGGGTCGGCTCGCCATCTTGGACAAATTCGCTCGCTTTTCCCGTCAACAAAACAACCTGTACGATACAGCACTAAGTTCAGCAAGACTGTACGACAAGCATATTCATCTCAGCATGTCTCTGAGTCCGTAAACAGCAGGATTTAACACTTAACATCGTAGATTTACACTTAAACAAGATGCTAATCCCGCTAGCCTCTGCCTGTTAGCCTACAGCTTAGCAGCTGAAACGAACTAGCCGAGGTCTGTCTCCCACATTTATACTCCGGCTGTTTAATAATCTTTTAACTCCCTTATCAACACTTTCAACATCTTATCACTTGGAAATCTACACTTACTAACTCATAATCCCTCCTTAAACAGCCCTGTCTGAACTCACCGGTGTTTCTCTTCACAACTGAACAGAAACTGATGAGAGTTTATCAAACTCAGGACTAAAGAACACTGAAAAAACGAGGAATGGGGGATTTTATATCCCCTCTGGACCCTTAATCAGCTTTTAACTTCAATAACTGCTCACAAAAAATAGCACCACAGCATCAGCTCTGGACACAACACACACTCACACTTGAAGAGAGCAAGAAGTGAAGAGGGGGAGAGAAGGTGGGCGGGGCAAATGAACAGCCTCTGTAGAAGAGCTCAGAAAGAGGCTCCTAATTTTAACAGGGTTACAGACAGACAGACAGACAGAGAGACAGATAGACAGACAGAGAGACAGAGAGATAGAGAGACAGACAGACAGACAGATAGATAGAGAGACAGACAGATAGATAGACAGATAGAGAGACAGATAGATAGATAGATAGATAGATAGATAGATAGATAGATAGACACTTATTTAGTCTAGACCCTTTTTCCTCCACTAGTGATAATGATAGTGTTTGTACTGAATGTGAGCTAGTAGCTCTGTGGAGGAGAAAGTGGAGCAGTTAGAGGTGGAGCATCATGGCTTTACTAAAGGATAGAGAGCAGGAGTCACTGCTAGCAGCCCCGGATGCCTTAGGGAGAGCTAGCACCCCCCACTCCGGCGTTAGAGCCCTCACAGCAGGGCGAATGGGGGACGTCTCAGCGGCATAGCCGGAAAGCTAAGGCTAATGCTAGCGCTAAGGCCGAAGCTAGTCCATCGGAACACCACGCTGACCCTGGGTGTTAGCATTGATCAGCTAAATATTCTACCTCAAAGCTCAGTAATATCAGACCATTATCTAATCTCCTTTGAGCTACATCTAAGGCAAAATGTAAATTCGTTCCCCCAACACTGTCTAAAGCGCACAATAACCACAATGACAGCTGTACAGTTTACTAAAAACCTCCCACCCCTATCCACCTTAGCTTACACTCCGTCAGACCAAACGGAGCTCGTTAAATTAACAAACGATCTAGAAAATACCCTTCGATCAACCTTAGACAAAGTAGCACCGTTCAAAAATAAAATGATGAGGCAAAAAAGGCTCGCACCGAGATACAGTGATCAAACTCGTACCTTAAAACAAACAGTGCGGAAACTAGAGCGTAAATGGCGGACGACCAAACTAGAGGTGTTCCACTCTGCGTGGAAGGACGGCCTTAGTCAGTATAGAAAGGCACTCATTAAAGCTCGCTCAGCGTATCTGGCCTCGCTGATCGAGAAAAACAAAAACAATCCCAGAATTCTTTTTAATGAGATCTCTAAACTTACTAAAAGCCAGGCAGATACTCAACCCCAGATCACAACATCTTTAACTAGTCATGTTTTTATGGACTATTTTAATAATAAAATAGAAAATATTAGACAACAAATCCAACCCTGCTTATTAAATCAAACATGGCCGTCACCCGATGTAGTTGCTTTAGAACAAAACTTAGTTGTAGAACAAAGGCTGGAAGCCTTCTACCCACTTCCACAGCCAGAACTAGAAAAAATTATATCCTCAGCTAATTGTACAACATGTACACTCGACCCGATTCCCTCTAAATTGCTAAAAGAAATTCTCCCAATTATAATCGGACCTCTTTTAACAATTGTAAATTCATCCCTTAGCCTTGGGCATGTACCCCAAACCCTTAAAATAGCAGTTATAAAACCTTTAATCAAAAAACCAAATCTTGATCCTAGCGTATTATCTAATTATAGACCCATCTCAAACTTAACATTCGTATCTAAGATATTAGAAAAAGCTGTGGCCCAACAACTCTGCTTATACCTGAGTAAAAATGACATGTATGAGAAATTCCAGTCTGGATTTAGACTCAATCACAGCACAGAGACAGCCCTAGTGAAGATTACGAATGATCTCCTTCTTGCCTCTGATCAAGGCTACGTATCTTTATTAGTCCTACTAGACCTTAGTGCAGCCTTTGATACAATAGATCATTCTATATTACTAGAAAGATTAGAGAAAATGGTTGGAATCACAGGGACAGCCCTATCATGGTTCCAATCATATCTAACGGGACGCTTCCAATTTGTAAAGATAAATGATTTATCTTCAAACTACACAGAAGTAAGATATGGAGTTCCGCAAGGCTCAATTTTAGGACCACTATTATTTACATTATACATGTTACCACTGGGCTCAGTTATAAGCAGACATGGCGTTAATTTCCACTTCTATGCAGATGACACACAGCTCTATATATCAGCCAAACCTGACGATAAATTTAGACTACAGAAAATGGAGGACTGTGTAAAGGATATAAAACTCTGGATGTCACATAACTTCCTTCTCCTTAACAGTGACAAAACCGAAGTTCTCCTTTTAGGTCCAAAAGACTCTAGAAATAAACTATCAGACTTAATGTTAGACTTGGCAGATTCTCCCATCATTCCTGGTTTAGCAGCTAAAAATCTTGGCGTCACATTCGACTCAGATTTATCATTTGAGCAACATATAGCTAATATTAGTAGAACAGCCTTTATGCAGCTTAGGAACATCTCCAAACTAAGAAACTCCTTATCACTACAAGACGCAGAAAAGCTAGTACATGCTTTTATTACCTCAAGGCTAGATTACTGTAATGCGTTACTGTCAGGTTGTTCCAGCAGGAACCTCAATAAACTTTAGCTGGTGCAAAATGATGCAGCCAGGGTCCTTACTAAAACTAGAAAATTTGACCATATCAGTCCAGTTCTATCAGCACTTCATTGGCTCCCAGTTAAATTCCGTATTGAATACAAAATTCTTTTATTAACATATAAAGCCCTACATGGCCTCGCTCCTGAGTACCTGCAGGATCTTATAGTATATTACGAACCATCAAGACTACTTAGATCTCAGGGTACTGGCCTCTTACGCGTTCCCAAAATTCTGAAAACCTCAGCAGGGGGAAGAGCCTTTTCCTATAAAGCCCCCCAGCTCTGGAATAACCTTCCAGATAATGTTCGGGACTCAGACACAGTCTCAATCTTTAAATCTAAACTGAAAACTTATATGTTTAGTTTAGCTTTTGGTAATTAATGTTTCTTAGATAAGGGCTGCAGGTCCAGGGGTTCGCGGACCCAGGGAATTGTAGTACTCTGAGATGCTGGAGCTGTCGTCTCGCTGCTTACACGCGATCACTCAGGTTTGTTGACGGTGGAGCAGATAGATGCTGGTGTTCTCAGGGTACGGCCGTGTCCGTGTTACCTTCTGGCTCTCTCCTTTTAATTATGCTGTGATAATCAGACCTGCCGGAGTCATCAGACATACCCAGATGCTGATGATCAACATTCTCTGCACTCCATAAAATTCCTCTTAGAACTAACTTCTCTCTCTTTACCTTCCCCGAGTAAATGGCCACCCAGCCCGATCTGCAGGAAGATTGCCCGCTGAGGTCCCCTCTACCTGCATCTAACCAGCTGCCACCTACCAGTCCAGCCAGCGGGTCCCCCCCAACCCGCCACCACCCATGGCTCACCCGCCAGCCGCTGCTGCCTGTTTGGTGGCCGTGCTGAAACCTAGATGGACTCGTGCCTGTCTGACACTATTAATATCACAACTATTAACTTTCTGTTGTACCTGGTTTGGTAATTTTTATCATTAATGTTTAAAACAGTCTGGCCAGAGGAGGATGGGTCCCCCTTGTGAGTCTTGGTTCATCCCAAGGTTTCTTCCTCCAGCT
The DNA here is from genome assembly GCF_030463535.1 of Salminus brasiliensis. NCBI lineage: Eukaryota > Metazoa > Chordata > Actinopteri > Characiformes > Bryconidae > Salminus > Salminus brasiliensis. Next base: position 9,234,172 of record NC_132881.1, on the reverse strand, counting down.
CTGAGGGAGTTTTTCCTTGCCACTGTCGCCGTTGGCTTGCTCACGGGGGTCTTTGACGCTTCATGTTATTTCTTCTTTCTTCTCTGTCTCTGTTCTTTATTAAGTAATAATTATGTAAAGCTGCTTTGTGACGACAACAGTTGTAAAAAGCGCTATACAAATAAATTTGACTTGACTTGACTTGACTCTCACTGCCCTAAACTCCTCCTGAAAAACTCCCCCTCCTCTGACTGGAGCTTGGTGTGATTGTTAGAGCTGTATCACTCTTCACTGATCTGACCTTCTCTGACCTCTTTAACCTCTGCAGGTCTGTCAGAAAGAGGCTGTGCTCAGTTGGAGGTGTTGGCTCCTTTGGTCTGTACAGGTTTAAAGCATATAAACAGCATGATCTGATTTACCCTTTCATTACAGGAACCTCTGTTTGAAATATGAGTGTAAATGCAAGCTATATTAATGTGACGTATCTCTTAAACATAGCAATCTGGCAGCTGGAGTGCGGGAATCCATGTACCCTAAAAGACCAAGGTAAGCATCATACTAACCTATTAACGCCAATCAGGCAATTGGTCACAGATGTTTTTTTTTCTTATTTTTCTCTGGAGCCTTTCCTGAATCATCACAAGGCAAGAATACTCCCTGGAAAGGGTGCTACTGCACCTAGAGACACACACCTACAGGCAAGTAAGCACAGCCAATTCACCTACCATGTGGAGGTGGGAGGAAGCTCACTTGGACACAGGACGAACACACCAAACTTCTCACAATGACCAGAGCCAGGGTTAAAGCCACAACCTGGAGCCCCTGGAGCTGTGCCACCCACACCCTGCGCCACTGCCATGCTGCACTAATGCTAAAGCACATTAGATTCAGATGAGTTAAACCAGACATCCAGGGAAAGGAAAACTGCCTCTCACAAAGATGAGTCTATCCCAGAACTTTCCAGTCGTCAGACACACTCTGATACTGCTCAACATTCTCTGCTCTCCATAAAATCCTCTCAGAACTAACTCTGTCTTTTTACCTTTTCAGAGTAAATGGCCACCCAGCCCGACCTGCTGGAAGATTCCCACTGAGGTCCCCTCTACCTGTGTCAGACCAGCTGCCACCTACCAGTCCGACCAGCAGGCCCCCCACCACCACCACCCATACCAGACCAGCTGCACACCCTCCTACCACTGCTACCTGTCTAATGACCATGTTAAAACCTAAATGGACTCTTAACTTATCTGCCACTATTAATATCACCACTATTTAGTCTAGACCCTTTTTCCTCCACTAGTGATGATGATAGTGTTTGTACTGAATGTGAGCTCGTAGCTCTGTGGAGGAGAAAGTGGAGCAGTTAGAGGTGGAGCATCATGGCTTTACTAAAGGATAGAGAGCAGGAGTCACTGCTAGCAGCCCCGGATGCCTTAGGGAGAGCTAGCACCCCCCACTCCGGCGTTAGAGCCCTCACAGCGGGGCGAATGGGGGACGTCTCGGCGGCATAGCCGGAAAGCTAAGGCTAATGCTAGCGCTAAGGCCGAAGCTAGCCCACCGGAACACCAGAATACACTAGAGATTATTGAAAAACACTGTAACACCTTCACTTCTTTTGAGATTCTCTACATCAATATTTCAAATCCAGCCACAAATAAAAATGCATTCACACTGATTAATATTTATAAGCCTCCAGGGCCCTATTCTGAATTTTTTAAAGAATTTAGTAATTTTGCTGCAGACTTGGCAGTGTGCAGCGACAAAGCTATAATAGTAGGAGACTTTAATATTCACTTTGAAAAAGCAGACGATCCATTAACAAAGGCGTTTGTATCAATTTTAGATTCTGTTGGCATCACACAAAACATAACTGGACCCACACATTACTGTAATCATACCCTAGATTTAGTCCTGACCCTGGGTGTTAGCATTGATCAGCTAAATATTCTACCTCAAAGCTCAGTAATATTAGACCATTATCTAATCTCCTTTGAGCTACATCTAAGGCAAAATGTTAATTCGCCCCCCCAACACTGTCTAAAGCGCACAATAACCACAATGACAGCTGTACAGTTTACTAAAAACCTCCCACCCCTATCGACCTTAGCTTACACTCCGTCAGACCAAACGGAGCTCGTTAAATTAACAAACGATCTAGAAAATACCCTTCGATCAACCTTAGACAAAGTAGCACCGTTTAAAAATAAAATGATGAGGCAAAAAAGGCTCGCACCGTGGTACAGTGATCAAACTCGTACCTTAAAACAAACAGTGCGGGAACTAGAGCGTAAATGGCGGACGACCAAACTAGAGGTGTTCCACTCTGCGTGGAAGGACAGCCTTAGTCAATATAGAAAGGCACTCATTAAAGCTCTCTCAGTGTATTTGGCCTCGCTGATTGAGAAAAACAAAAACAATCCCAGAATTCTTTTTACTGAGATCTCTAAACTTAGTAAAAGCCAGGCAGATTCTCAACCCCAGATTCCAACATCTTTAACCAGTCATGTTTTTATGGACTATTTTAAAAATAAAATAGAAAATATTAGACAACAAATCCAACCCTGCTTATTAAATCAAACATGGCCATCACCTGATGTAGCTGCTTTAGAACATAACTTAGTTGTAGAAAAAAGTCTGGAAGCCTTCTACCCACTTCCACAAAAATTATTTCCTCAGCTAATTGTACAACCTGTACACTCGACCCAATTCCCTCTAAATTGCTAAAAGAAACACTCCCAATTATAATCACACCTCTTTTAACAATTGTAAATTCATCCCTTTGATTGATCTCCTTCTTGCCTCTGATCAAGGCTACGTATCGTTATTAGTCCTACTAGACCTTAGTGCAGCCTTTGATACAATAGATCATACTATATTACTAGAAAGATTAGAGAAAATGGTTGGAATCACAGGGACAGCCCTATCATGGTTCCAATCATATCTAACGGGACGCTATCAGTTCGTAAAGATAAAAGATTTATCTTCAAATTACACAGAAGTAAGATATGGAGTTTTAGGACCGCTATTATTTACATTATACATGTTACCACTGGGCTCAGTTAAAGCAGACATGCCGTTAATTTCCATTTTTATGCAAATGACACACAGCTCTATGTATCAGCCAAACCTGACGATAAATTTAGACTACAGAAAATGGAGGACTGTGTAAAGGATATAAAACTCTGGATGTCATATAACTTCCTTCTTCTTAACAATGACAAAACCGAGGTTCTCCTTTTAGGTCCAAAAGACACTAGACAAAAACTATCTGACTTAATGTTAGACTTGGCCAATGCTTCCATCATTCCTGGTTTAGCAGCTAAAAATCTTGGTGTCACATTTGACTCAGATTTATCATTTGAGCAACATATAGCTAATATTAGTAGAACAGCCTTTATGCAGCTTAGGAACATCTCCAAACTAAGAAACTCCTTATCTCTACAGGACGTAGAAAAGCTAGTACATGCTTTTATTACCTGAAGGCTAGATTACTGTAATGCACTACTGTCAGGTTGTTCCAGCAGGAACCTCAATAAACTTTAGCTGGTGCAAAATGATGCAGCCAGGGTCCTTTCTAAAACTAGAAAATGTGACCATATCAGTCCAGTTCTATCAGCACTTCATTGGCTCCCAGTTAAATTCCGTATCGAATACAAAATTCTTCTATTAACATATAAGGCCCTACATGGCCTCGCTCCTGAATACCTGCGGGATCTTATTGTATATTACGAACCATCAAGACTACTTAGATCTCAGGGTGCTGGCCTCTTACTCGTGCCCAAAATTCAGAAAACCTCAGCAGGGGGAAGAGCCTTTTCTTATAAAGCCCTCCAATTCTGGAATAACCTTCCAGATAATGTTCGGGACTCTTTAAATCTAAGCTGAAAACTTATATGTTTAGTTTAGCTTTTGGTAATTAATGTTTCTTAGATAAGGGTTGCAGGTCCAGGGAATTGTAGGGAATTGTAGGGAATTGTAGTACACTGAGATGCTGGAGCTGTCGTCTCGCTGCTTACACGCGATCACTCAGGTTTGTTGACGGTGGAGCAGATAGATGCTGGTGTTCTCAGGGTGCTCCCGTGTCTGTGTTACCTTCTGGCTCTCTCCTTTTAAGTATGCTGTTATAATCAGACCTGCCGGAGTCGTCAGACACACTTTAATGCGGATGCTCAACATTCTCCGCCCTCCATAAAATTCCTCTCAGAACAAACTTTCTCTTTCTCTTTTTACCTTCTCCGAGTAAATGGCCACCCAGCCCGACCTGCTGGAAGATTGCCCCCTGAGGTCCCCTCTACCTGCGTCAAACCAGCTGCCACCTACCAGTCCGGCCAGCGGGCCCCCCCACCCGCCACCACCCACGGCGGACCGGCAGCTCTCCTGCCTGCCGCTGCTGCCTGTTTGGTGGCCGTGTTGAAACCTAGATGGACTCGTGGCTGTCTGCCACTATTAATATCACCACTATTAACTTTCTGTTATATCTGCTTTGGTAATTTTTATCATTAATGTTTAAATAGTTCTGACCAAAGGAGGATGGGTCCCCCTTGTGGGTCTTGGTTCCTCCCAAGGTTTCTTCCTCCAGCTCTGAGGGAGTTTTTCCTTGCAACTGTCGCCGTTGGCTTGCTCACGGGGGGTCTTTGATCCTTCATGTTATTTCTTCTTTCTTCTCTGTGTCTGTCCTTTATTAAGTACAAATTATGTAAAGCTGCTTTGTGATGACAACAGTTGTAAAAAGCGTTATACAAATAAATCTGACTTGACTTGACAGTGACTGAATGTGTGTAATTTAGCTTCAGTACACCACCTCAGGGGATCTGAAATCAAGTAGTCACACAAATGAGCTGGGCCTTGGCATCGCCTTCCACACCTTCAGCTTTCTCTGGGTTTTCTGTTCTTTCTGTCATTAGCAGTGCAAGCTGTCGTAGGAACCCGTGTGATGAGTATCACAGATCTGCTCCTCAAGGGTTGTTTTAACAACAGCAAGATTTATTTCCTACAGAAATGGTACATTTATCTATTGAGGTGTATTTTTATTAAATTTATTTTAGTTTCAGGATTCGAGGAATCCTTCCTCTGCAGCTGCATCTCCACGTCTGTCAGTACTCCTCAGCAGGTAAATCACACACCATCGCAACCTAGAAACCCTTCTACCATGATCCTCCCTCATTTAATAGACTCCTCCTTCAGATCAGAGGTAGTAAAGCTCCTCTGTAGATGAGGTGAAGAACATTCAACCACTGCACTTTAATGATCACTTCTCTTGTAAATAAATCTACGTTTTCTTTCAGAACAGATGTTTAATCATGAGCTGCATGAAGAATTGTTCAATAAACTGCAGATATTGTAACATTTTACTGTAAAAAAAAATTGTAAAATTTGGGTTGTCTAAAACTACTTGCAAACCCTTTCACTTAACCCACACTATATGCCCAAATGTTTGTGGACACCCCTTCTAATGAATGCATTCAGCTACTTTAAATTGCACCCATTGCACATATATGCAAATGCACACACTTTAGTCTTTGTAGAGAAGTACTGCCAACAGAATAGGACTCTCTGGAGCATTCACCTATTGGCACCATGCTGCCTAATGCCAGTCGTGGGGCAGAGGGGTATAAAGCCCCCCAGTATTGAGCTGTGGCGCAGTGGAACTAAAGCTATGAAAATGAAAATGGAATGAAAGCTAGTCTGTGTGTGTGTACTCACATTTCACTGATCTGTTGACAGGGTCCTTGCACCTGCCCCACCACTGTGTGTACTGACAGACAGACAGACAGAGACATTATCAGGCTGACAAATGATCCTCATCTGCAGAATTATCACCATTAACAATATTATCATGATCCAGATTCAGTGGCTGCTTACCTAAATCAAGTCAAGTGACTTTTATTATATAGTATATGATACACACATTCAAATCCAGAATCTATACACATAAATACACACTATTTTACACTATTCTGCAAGGTCTAGGTGCAACAACTAAGGTTAGTTTTAAATTTAGTTAAAAAAAAAAAAATAGTTGATGTCATCACTCATGTTTCTCGCATTAACCAGGAATGTTTTCTGTCAATGTAACCATAGTGTATATTTACAGGTAAAGCTGCCTAAATACACCAGTAAGTAGGAAATGATGATAGACTAAAATCATTATATGAGAGAACGCTCCCAGCAGGAGAGTTTAAATCACCATGTCAGTGTAAATATAAGCTAATAGAGGTAATAAGAAATTATTTTTATATATTTATATATATTAACACCCAAGTAAATCCTCAGATTCAGAGATATATAGTAATGAAGTAGAACTACTTCAGTACTGTACTTAAGTACTAAAATACTGTATCTGTATCTACTGGAGGATTATTTTATCTCCTACTTCCACTTTTACTTCACTACATATTTTGGATGAGTTTAATACTTTTACTCCGTTAGATGTTTATGTGCTGCAGCTGCAGTGAGGACACTAACGCTAGAGCTCTGTAGTTTATTCCGAGATGGAAGAACCACTAGAAGAAACACCACCTTCCCAACCTTCAAATACTCGTATGTGGCCGAATGGCCAGAGATCTTTTAGCTGTAGTCTAGTTTACAGAGAGTGAAGCTCAGGGTTTTAAGCTGCTCTCCTCACTGCTTTTACAGATGAAACTCTTGATGTGGCAGGTTGAGTCAGTTCTGTTCAGCTTTCTCTCTTTTGGGCGAGTTTGTTTAGAGAGTTAACTGAAGACTCGTGTTCATAAACTCCATCTTCTACAGTTCTGTCCTTCTACTACAGCCAGAGGAACTGTGACAGTCCTTAAGTCTGAGCATTTGAAATAATAGAAACACTGATACTCAGACTTTTGACTGCTTTCTGTAAGAACTACAGAACACAGTACTGTACTTTTACTTTCAGTACTTAAGTAACTACATGCAATACTTAAGTACTTCCACTTAAGTCTGGAGCTTAAAGACACTTCTACTTCTACTCAAGTCACTTTTTTGATAGAGCACTTGTACTTTTACTCAAGTCTGGGTCTCTAGTACTTTCTACATGTCTGCTGAGATTGTATTTTGCACGTGAGAAAAACAGATTTATCATAAAAAAAAAACACATGAAAGCATTTGTTGGTGGGTTGTGTGTCCGTGCTTGCGCAGACCACATTTGGATGGGTAGCACAAATCGGCAGAACACCAGTCTTCTGCGGCACGGCTGAGGAGAGGTGCGTACAGCTTGAGCTCTAGTTCTTTAACTGTTTAAAGAGTTAAAACTCATGATATGCTTAAAAGAAGAGAAAGCTTTAGTGAAAGCAGACTCGTTTAGCATTGATTACGAAGTGAGTATCGGTTGAATGCAGTGGATTAAGGTTTGGCCTCTATACAACCTTAACATCTTGTACAGAAATGGTAAATTTATATGTAAAAAATAATAATATTTTAAACTGTGCAAAATAATTAATAATAATAATTAAACATTCGGATTTTAGTTTCAGAATTCAAGGAATCATTCCTCTGCAGACCAGTACGGCTTCAGAAGGACACTAGTACCTACAAAACGGCTGACTTGGAGGAAATGTCTGCATTAGAGCTGCTACATCGAATCTATAAAATTGATAATAATCGATTATTAAAAGTGTTGGCAACGAATTTCATCATGGATTTGTTGTGTCGCACGATGTATGTGTTACTCGCCTTGTCATATCAGGTCATATCCGCTTACGTTACCTGCGGCGCTTTGTCTACTCTGGAAAAAATAAATAAATAAGAGAGAGATGAACGAAGCGAGCCAGAGCGGAGGCGTAATCTTTAAAATAAATTTAACATCAAGAAGTAAATATATTCCAAAAAATTAAACATGAATGATGCAGAAAAGAAGTTCAGCTTAAATCCTGACCAATGTGGGAGCACAGTCACTACAATAACCCCAGTTAGTTCTGTTTTGAAGTGAGGTGCACTCACACTATGTGAACCGGTATAACACGGCACATGCTGTTTTTTTGCTTAACTGGACAATGACAATGATAGAGTGTGTAAGTGTGTGTGTGTGTGTGTGTTACTTTTATTATCTGTGTAATTCGCTTAAGCAGTGTTTAAATGTGCTTTATAAAAACATGTAACTTGAACACAATGGTGGTAAATAATAATTAAGCTTCAAGTTTTACAAACTAAAGGCAATTCATCCTGTCTCACTCCTCACTCCAATACAGTGCAGTGTTTGCATCAGCAATGCACTTATTTTTCTTTATAATTTCATTTATTTTATTTTTAATTTATTTAATTAATTTGAATAATGTAATCTATTATTATTGAATTATTGTACACACTTATTTGCTCTGTTATTCAATGGTCTTTTTTTAAATAAAGACATAGAAATTATTTTTTTTTGACAAATTAATTGATTATTAAAATAATCATTAGTTGCAGCCCTAGTCTGCATCTCCACGTCTGTCAGTACTCCTCAGCAGGTAAACCACACACCAGCTCAACCTCAACAATCATACATGACTCAACTGAAGATGTTCAGAAATCAGGTTCTGAATCTTCTTGTTGTGCTTCTTGATTCAGACTGCCTTCTGAACACCCACTGCTCCTGATTCAGTCCTAGAGAAGAGCTTCATTGGTGGAGTGCCTCCCTGCTGTTCCATGGCCTCAATATGGATCACTCTCCAGTCCTCCAGTCCTAGGCTGGTAAATCAAGCAGTGTCTAAGTCCAAATATTTGTGGACACCCCTTCTAAACAATGCTTTCAGCTACTTTATGTCCCGCCCTTCAACAAAAACAACCAATCAGGTTGCTGCTTACAGATTAAGTCCCGCTCTCCAGTAACGAGCTAAAGTCTCTGGACTACTTTGTGGCTCTGGCCAGACCCCACAAAATAAAAGTTACTAATACAAACGAATCTGCAACATAAAATACTTTTTGACTGAGATAATCTTACATTAATTCCCACTTCCACTTTTATTTTGTTGTTCATCCAAAAATGTATATGAAAACTGATTAAGGGAAAACTGATCTATTTTTGTTATATTTTATTGCTGCTACATTACAAATCCTTGGGTTTAAAATTTAAAAGAGAAAAGGTATTGGAGTTTTATTAATCTTTTATATTATATAACTTTTATATTAGCGGGGTAATTCATTAACACAGTGAATTTCTGACTAAGTTATTATTTTTTTATTAACTTAATTGTTACTTAGCAAATACCTTAAACTACCTCAAGCTAAATCAGTTATTTATTTCAATAATTGTCAGATTATTCGATTGTAAAAATAGTTGTTTGTTGCAGCCCTAATCTGCTGCAGCCTGAGAAGCTTAAAAGTGAATAAAGGTTTTATTTTAATTGAAGTGTTTGTCATTACTGAACAGTATGACTATTACTCCATTGAGTGTCATTTTAGTAAGAGAAGGACATTAATATTTAATGTTTAATATCTCAAGCAAGTTTGTTTATGACATTAAAGCATGTACATTTACTCATTTAACAAAACTAATAAATAGCCTTACAGGGCCAAATCATCTCCTTTCAGTCCAACTTGAGTGTCAAGTAAAATAATTAAAAACAAAGTTTTACTTTTACCACTGTTTACTTAAGTGTTTCAGATTCATGTCAATGTAAAATATATAAACAAATTCCTAAATAAAATAAAAAACTCAGATACAGACGAGCTCATTTGTGTTTATTTACATTTGTGTTTTAGGCTGTGGCCAATCTACTGTGGTGAGAAGCAGTTTGACCAATGGTTGCTGTAGACCCCTGTACATGTAGACCAATCATGTCGGTGAGAAGGCGGGGCTTCAACAGGCGTGTTTAAAGCTGTACACTGGAAATCAAAATTAGAGAACAATGTATGAACACTTGATTTTTGCAGAAATAATGCAATCTTCATTGGTCGACATTTGAAGGATTTTTTGTTAGGGATATACCAAACCACTAGAACAGCGTTTAACAAAATAACCAAAGTATTCAACAACAAATCTTTATTTCACAAAAAACACAATAATCAAAATTAGAGAACAGCAATGACTGTAGCACAGAGAAAGATTACAACTACATTTTCTGAAGGTTACAACAGTCACCAGTCAGTAGGAAGTGTACAGGCATGTGCTTTGAATGACTTCAGCACATCTGCGGCCACAGGACATCACTAGTCTCTCACACTGCTCTGGTGTGATTTTGGTCCACTCTTCTTGCAGTTTCTTCCACAGTTCGGTGACTGTAGTGGGTTTCTTGGCCATAACTTTATTACCAAGGATTTTCCAGATGTTTTCTATTGGGTTTAGATCAGGATTCTGAGCTGGCCATTTCATTGTATCAATGTTTTCAGTTTCAAAGAACTGCTTTACCCATTTTGCTGTGTGACAGGGGGCATTGTCACGCATGAAAATTGCTGGCTGGCTGATTGAGTGACAAATGCAAGGAAGGAACCATGTGTTGTTGAAGAAGGTTCTGATACACACTTGCATTCACTCTGCCATGTAGCTGTATGAGAGGCCCAACTCCTGCTGCTGAAAACATTCCGCAACCCATGACATTTCCCCCTCCACCTATCACTGACTTCTTTACACACTTTGGGTTCAGTCTTTCCCGAGCTTGTCGACGAACATGTTTCCTATCAGACCCAAATAAATGAAACTTGCTTTCATCACTAAAGTGAACTCTGGAACACTTTTCCTCTGTCCACACAACATGCTCCTCAGCAAAGGTTAATCTAGCCTTTTGATTCTTTCTGCTAATGAGAGGTTTGGTCACTGCAGAGTGGGCTTTCAGTCCAAATGCTTGTAAACGTTGAACTGGTGAGCAATTCCAGCTGCAGTGTTGAACCGATTGCCCATGGAGATTCTCCACATTATCCTGTCCTCTCTTGCATTTGTCTTTCGTGGACGACCAGCCTTCTTGGGGGACTTGAATGAGTTTGTGGTGTTGTAAAGATGCAGTATTCTAGAAATCACAGACTTGGAATGACCAACTTCTCTTGCTATGGCTGATAGGGTCACCCTTTTGGCCTTCATCTTGACAACCTGCTGACGGAGGGTTTCAGTCACTTTGGAACGGCTTTCCATCTCGCAAAGTCTGTGAAAACAGGAAAGTTATGCTGCCAGTTAAATAGGGTTTGTCAGATAATTAAGGAAATTAGTGCCAGATTAACACCAACAATTTGCAGGTGTCTGAGAGTGTTCTCTAATTTTGATCAGTGTTCTTTTTCAAATACCTCATTTACGTTTTTATACTGTGCATTAGAATATATGCAACTCATGAAATATGTTTAAAATACTGCTCTCTCCTGTTAGGATAAATTCACATAGGACTACATTGTGACCTTGACATTTAGGAAATTGTGTGTTGTTCTCTAATATTAAACTCCAGTGTATAAATCCACACAGACTGAGTAGTGACTGTAGAAAGAGACACAGATGTGAAATAAATGCTTACACGTTTTTCACGTCCCAAAAAGAGAACATGTCCGGTAAAAAGAGGGCGTCTGGTCACCCTGCTTAACGAACCTCTTCGTCTGTCCTGATCATTTATATGATCATTAAATCAGGATTTCTACTGGAGCTTTCCAGCTGCTGGTCTTTCAACACAAAGTACAGCGTTCCTCCGGACCATACCCTTCCCAGTCCAGCAGATACTGCAGTCGGCCCCCGCGCCGTCGGGAGTCCAGTACTCGCCGGACCGTGTAAGCGGGAGTCCCTTCCACCTCCACAGGCTCCGGCTGCATGTCCGCAGGGGTGGCCTCGTCCAGGGGCCCAGACACCACAGGCTTGAGCTGCGACACATGAAACACAGGATGTATACGTGAGTGCAGGGGTAAACGAACCTTAACAGAAACCTCGTTGATGTGCTTGACAACCTCGAATGGACCCATGTACTTAGCTGCCAATTTTTGAGACGGAAGACCAGTCCGAATGTCCCGTGTGGAGACCCACACGCGATCTCCAGGCGCGTATGACGGGGTCTCGCCACGCTTCCGATCGGCCTGTGTCTTGTAGCGCCGCAGAAAGGGTCTGGATGTGCTGATGGGTCTCGGCCCAGACGGCTTCGCTGCGGCGCATCCATGCATCGACTGCTGGTACCTGGGTCTCCGCAGCAGTCCAAGGGGCCAACGGGGGTTGGTAGCCTAACATACACTGAACTCGCGCACCTCAGCGAGTTCTGGGCCATCTCGACCCAAACCAGATACCGCGACCAGTCGCTGGGGTAGTCGTGACAGTAGATCCGCAGAAACTTCCCCAGCTCCTGGTTAGTGCGCTCGCACTGGCCATTGGTCTGAGGGTGGTATCCTGAGGAAAGACTTACACTCACCCCCAGGTGCTCGCAAAACGCACCCCATACCTGGGATGTGAACTGGGCCCCTCGGTCTGATACTATGTCCTCCGGGATTCCGAAATTCCGGAGGACGTAGTCTACCAGGGCTTGGGCTGCCTGCATGGCTGGGGGCAATGTAGGGAATGGGATGAACCTAACCCCCCTCGAGAAACGATCCACCACCGTCATCACCACCGTGTAACCCCCGGATTCGGGCAGATCCGTGACAAAGTCCACCGCCAGGTGAGACCACGGGCGGTCGGGGACGGGCAGAGGCATGAGCTTCCCCGAATGGAGCGTCTTGGGGGTTTTGCACAGGGCGCTCCTGTAGAAGTTTGCAAACCCTAGAAAGCTCTGTACTTCCTTGACCGAGCCTGGTGACGGCCAATCCAGGACCGCCTGAACCTTTGCCTGATTCATAAGAACTCCCCGCTCGCTGATAATGTAACTCAGAAAAGGTATCTCCGGTCCCCGCACCCATCGGTGTTTCGCATCCCCGCAGTAGAAGCACAGACCCTCTCTGGTCCTACGACTGCTTTCCTTCGGTGCCAAGCGGCCGATACCCACCTCCAAGGGCTCACTCTCCGGTGTACTTGGTGAGGCGGAGGCCGCTGTACCCGCTGAACTGGAGAGTCCTATACTCCCTGGCGCACCTTGGCTGGCCTGCCTCTTGGGGCAGGCGACCGATCCCCCAGCTCCGTGGGGTCTGAGGTGAGTAGGGCGAGCTAAGAGCTGGTCCAGCCGGATCGCGAGCGCGATGAAGTCATCCAGCTCCAACGTCTTGCCCCGACAGGCCAGCTCCCGCTGCAGATGGGGGTTCAACCCGTTACGAAACAGGGCCAAGAGGGCCGGCTGATTCCATCCGCTCCCTGCCGCCAGAGTACGGAACTCCAGGGAGTATTGAGCCACCGACTGGGAGCCCTGCTCCATGCGCAGCAGCAGGTTGCCCTTGGTGAGTCCCTCTCGGGGGTGTAGAAACACCGCCTTAAAATGTTTAAGGTATTCCGAGAGGGATCCTTCGCTAAGCTCCGTCCAGGAGGCAGTGGCCCAATCCAGAGCCTTCCCTGCGAGCCGGGATACTATAAAGGCGATCTTCGCCTGGTCAGTGCCGGTCGGAGAGTTCTTAAAGAAGACCTCGCACTGAAGCAAGAACCCCTCGCAAAGTTCCGGATTACCACTGTACGTATCCGGTTTGCCAACCGGATATGCGCTATGGGGTGTGTAGACGGGACTGGGAGAGCTAGCAGGCTCCAACAAAGTCTTTACTAGATTCGTGAGCCCCTGAACGTCACCCACTAGTTGGGTGACTTGGTGCTGCTGGCCCACCTGTTGCTGCACCAGGTGGCCAACAGTCTCTGACACGCTCAACAGAGTGTGTTGCTGCTGCCCCAAGAATTGACCTTGGGCGCGAACAGCGTGATCCAAGGCGTCCATCCCCGCTGTTCGGAGGGTGTCGGCCGAGAATTCTGTCATGCTGGCTAGGCGAGACAAGGGAACACTCACAGGGACAGAGCAATGCAGGGGAATAGTCTTTAATGACCACACAAAACAACCAAAATGAGGCAGCAAAGTACAGGGTCCAATAAACAGAAACAGAAAACAAACAGGTGACAACTGAAATGGGGCTTAACCTGGAAAGCAGTCCGGGAGCAAAGCAAGAGGGGACAAATCAAACGGGGGGGAGGAAGGCTAGAACGCCAAAGAACCAATGAAACTAACAAACAAAAGCCTCACCCCAAAACCGCGCTCGTCAGGCGCTGATGAACTTACTCGACTAGGGAGCAAGGGAACTGGACGCCAAATCTCCCTGGCGACCAACCGGTGAACCAGACAGTGAACTCCTGAACGTGGCGCTGCAGGGCTGACAGATAGCAGATAGCAAGTGCACGATAACTGTAAAATTATTGCCCATAAAAATGAGTATAAATAAGACAGTGTCGTATTACAACCTCAAGTACCAATTATCCATTTAACTGGATATATAGGAAGTCAGGAGCACAACCATGAAACAAACACAATGAGATACAAGAACTTAAAGGGCGCAAAGAAAATAAAATAAATTAATTAATTCAATAAATAAGTGAACACTACAAACTTCACTACAAAACCACCAAATTATAAATACATGTGAATTATACATTCCACAATGACCCAAAGCTTGTTACTCACTTCGATGTACGATGTTACAGTAAAGAAAAAAAGGAGTTACTACTTTTTATTTACTAATTGTTGTACATTGAAACAACTAATCTAAAGATATCACTGGTCTAAAATATTGTCTCTCAATAAAACAATGAGATTAAGACTCTTATTTATAAAAGCATGTAAAGGGGAAGGAAAGAGCAGATTCATTTAAACTAGCAGGGGATTCGACTCCTGTAAGGGGAAACACACTACATTAATGCTCTGCAGCTTCCACCAAAACCCCCAGTCAATTACATACATTTACACACCTGTAACCAAAGCTTTAGTACATCTGCCTTAGAGCTCTGCTCTCTGCTCACTAACCCAGACTCAGTCCCAAACCCCAGGCACTGCTACACGCTGCAGTCAGTAAGAGTTTGCTTTAAAGACAAGTGCATTAGCGAGCAGACTTTACATTTGCTACATGCTAACTTGGACACAAACAGTAGGGACCTGTATCTAGGCCTCACTGTTGCAGACCGGGTTCAATGCCACAAACACCATCCATTTTAAATGAAGCCCTCAAAGCCTCACTAAAACTGCAGTCCAAGCTGCTGCACACTAGAACCAACAGACACCTGCTTTCACACAAGCTGAACAGCATCAACTACTAAAACCAACACACAGCAAATACCTGCATCTGGCTTCAATGCTGCATACCGGACTCCCTGGCCTGTACAGCAGTTCACTCCTCCACATCCTCCAAACCGTCCGAATGAAGAATTCCAAGCTGTGCTAAACTTTAACGAGAGCTCTCCTCCTGCTACCTGCACATGTCCCTGGCAACGAACCAAACGAGAATTGGAGCAAACAATTAGAAAGGTGTACTTGCTCTTCTCCTACTGTAATACCCTTAGTATGGGTCACACTAGCTTTACCTGTTAGTATCAGTTTTAAATGCCAGAGTAGCAACAACAGTATTACATCAGTTTAACATGCTAGTGTTTAACATTTGATTAATAAAGATACATTTATATTAAGATAAAAGCAAAACTTTATTTAGAGAAAAACATCTCAGTAATGATCAGTAAATATATTTCCATAAATTTTAATCTGGCATATAAATATGACAGCTGTGTAAAGATGGGCAATTAATCATGTGGGGGGGGATAAAGGTGTCACGGCACCGGCCCGTCTCACCTACTTACACCTAGAGTCTTTATACAAGGAAGCTGTTACTGACATAATAATCGCTACATGGCGCTTCTTCCACCTGTCATTCAGTTGGGTGTAGGGACTCTCGATATGTCAGATAAGTATAGACTCTGCTTATAAAAATAATATTATAATTATGTTATATTACATAATGAAAATATATATTAGAATAATCCATTTATAATATAATACCAAAAGTATATTTAAATAATTGTTCACTGTTGTCTACAGAATATTGGTTCCTCAAAATACCACTTCCCTTCTATTACCATAAAGGTAACACTAACAAGTGATTGTCATTTTAGTTCATTTAGACTTTCATTTATTGTATTTATTAATTATTATTGTATTTGGTGTATTAGAATGTATTGCTTGTTTTCTAGAAAGAATTCAAAATCCTGTGTGAATAATTCATGAGTACTTTATGGACAATCAATTCTTTAACAGGCTTATTTACCATTTAAGTGGTGAAAAATCCACACAGACACATCAGTGGAACGCACCTCGCACCAGCAGGTGTTACAGTATAAGAGCATCACAAAGACTATAAACCTTTGAGAAACTGCCCTTCTAGAAAAAAAACAGAAAACACCAGCAAACCAGACCAGCATAAACCAGTTTAAACCATTTTAGATGAAGATGTAATCCTCAGTTTGGAAAAGTAGAGATTTTTAACAGGTTTTGGGAGGCATCGTTGGCAGCTGATGATTAATAGCCTTTTATTAAAGATGAATAAAGATGACCTAGGCCCAAATATGTGATGTCATACTTTATTAAAACTACTGTAATAAAAGAAGTGGGAATGTTACTTTTTACCTCTGGAAATAGATGAAAACAGACCACTTTACACAGTAAACCCCAAATCTAAGAATCTCTATTTTGCCAACTATTTTACAATTTTACTTGGTGAGAGCAACACAACTATGACATGTAACAAAAAAACAGACCATTAACAAGTGTTATACTAAAAGAGAAAAATACACTTAACAATACATAGAATAAATAATAAGTTAAAAACAGTAACAAAGAGCTGTAAAAAAAATCTGTAATCAGAAATCTGTACTTGTACAGGTATGAATACTGTACATCAATATGTAGCCCGAGTAGACATCTATATACAAACTATTATGTACAGATATGAACCTTATGAAGACAAAACAAATGACAATACATATATAGAAACTTTATGATCACCTATGTGTTACACAGAATCAGACCGATATAAAGCAAAAAAAAACACACAGTTGCAGAAGGACAGACCCTTGTTTGCCACATCTACCATCACGATGGGGTCCTGAAAACCTATAAGACAAAAAAAGGAAAGCCGACAACTTTTGAAATGGAATGGCCACTAACCTTTCACACTTGCAGAAAGATAGATAGCGAGTCACACACACAGTTGCACATAGACAGACCCTTGTCCACCAGATCCACCATCAGAACCTGTAGGACAAAAAAAAGAAAGTCAATACATGTATAGAAACTGAATGATCACCTACCTGTTAGACAGTTGCAGACAGATAGACAGTGAGCCATACACAGATGCAGATGGACAGACTGTGGTGGCTGGATGCATGGTCAGGGAGGGAGGGGCTCATGGGGTCATGAACCTGTAAGACAAAAAAAGAAAATACATGTATAGAAACTGAATGATCACCTACCTCTTACACACTTGCAGACAGATAGATAGCGAGCCACACACAGGTGACTTGAAGGAAAGATCCACCATCAGGAAGGGGGGAGCATTGGGTCTTGAAAGCACGTAAGACAACAAAAAGGCAATACATGTGTAAAAAACTGAACAATCACTTACCTGTCACAGAGTTGCAGAATGATGGACAGCGAACCACACACAGTTGCAGATGAAAATATATTTGTAAGAAGGATACACCTTCAGGGAGAAGAAGAGGTTGATTGACT
Source organism: Salminus brasiliensis (assembly GCF_030463535.1). Lineage (NCBI taxonomy): Eukaryota > Metazoa > Chordata > Actinopteri > Characiformes > Bryconidae > Salminus > Salminus brasiliensis. The sequence continues at coordinate 9,216,653 of NC_132881.1, read as the reverse complement.
TGTTGAGAACCTGTAACACAAAAAAGTCAATACATGTATAGAAACTGAATGATCATCCACCTGTTACACACTTGCAGACAGATAGTAGCGAGTCACACACAGTTGCCGATGCACAGACCCTTGAAGGACAGATCTACCATCAGGAAGGGTGGAGCCATTGATCTTGAAAGCCTGTAAGACAACAAAAAGTCAATACATGTATAGAAACTGAATGACCACCTACCTGTTACACACTTGCAAACAGATAGATAGCGAGCCACACACACAGTTGCAATGGACAGACCCTTGTTGGCTGTATGCACCATCAGAATGGAGGGAGCCATTGGTCCTGAAAGCCTGTAAGACAACAAAAAGGCAATACATTTAATGGGGCCTTTAAGGGCTATGATTAAAGATACTGGAAATGCCAAACTCCACTGTAATCTTTCCTGGACACAAGAGGGTCTTTTAGCATTTGAGACAGTGAAACAGAGGTTACAAGAAGCTCCAGCATTGGCGTTTCCAGATTACTCCAAGAATTTCTAACTGTATGTGTCTACTTCTACTGGAGGTAAAAATGCATGTGCAGTCCTCTGTCAAGCGACAGGTACAGGAACAAGTCCACAGCCTGTTTCTTATTATTCCACAGCTTATTCAGAAGTTGAGTTGGGACTGCCATTGTGTTATAGAGCTATGGTAGGAGTTTATCTAATGTATGACAAAGCATCAGCAATCACGATGGGTTATCCAGTAACAATTCTTACCCATCATAGCCTTAGAAACCTACTGAACCATGGCAAATATACACTGACTATGCCAAGGCTTAGAGATTATTATAGGCTTTTAGAGCAGGAAGATGTCACCCTAGTAAGGTGTGCCACAGTGAATCCAGCTGAAACTTTGCCAACTCCAGAAGATGGTGAGCCACATGATTGTGTGCAAGAAGCTGAGAAATACTCAAGGCTTAGGTCAGATTTAAAAGCCCTCCCACTGGAGAAGGCAGACCTGGCATATTGGACTGATGGGTCCTGCTATAGGAGAAGAGACAAATTGTGTGCGGGTTATGCAGTAGTAAAAGCCCAAGGAGAAAACTTTGTGGTTGAGAAGGCTGCAGTCATACCACAGCCGGCTTCAGCACAACTTGCTGAACTTGTAGGGTTGACAGAAGCATGTTTTTTGGCAGAAGGCAAGTGAGTGACTATCTACACTGATTCTGCCTATGCACATAGTGTGTCACCTGTTTGGGGCAGTATGGAAGAACCAAGGGTTTAAGAAAACAGATAGTTCCCCTATACAGCATCATGAGCAAATAATGAAATTGTTACATGCCATGATGAAACCCAAAGAAATTGCTATTGCTAAATGTGCAGCACATAAAAGGGATATGTCAAGGGTCACACAGGGGAATAAAGCGGCTGATGAAGCTGCAAAGGCAGTTACAGGAGCAGACAAATGGGGTGAAGTCTTTTTGGTTACACATGAGGTAGACATGGAAGACAGAATAACAATTAAGGATGTGACCTTAATGCAGGAAGCAGTTCCGGCGAGATCGAGGAGCCACTCAAGACTCTACTGGCCTTTGGAGGAATCATGAGGGGCTGGTAGTAGCACCTCCTGACCTGTTGGGTCTGATGGTTCAAGAAGCGCATGGTTTAGCCCATGTGGCAAGGGGCGAGGTAAGGAGGAAGATTATTAAGGAGTATGGGTTTTGGGCACCATATTTGCTTGAGCAGATAGACTGTCATTGGTAGATGCACAATTTGCTTGAAAAACAATGTTCGAAGAGGTGTAATGGTTCCACCTGGTCACATCCCAACTCCAAGGGGTCCTATGCGTGAGTTAGTAGTGGACTTTGTTGACCAATAGGAGGGAAGAGATACATGTTCGTTGTAGTGGACCGCTTTTCAAGGTGGCCAGAGGTCTGTCCAACCAAACGGAAAGATGCACAGTCCGTTGCCAAGTTTCTGTGCAGAGAGGTCATAAGCAGGTGGGGACTTCCAGATCGAATATCCTCAGATAATGGGAAGGAGTTCGTGGATAAGACAGTGAAATTAATTTGGCAAAAATTGGGGATAAAACAGTGTCTTGGGGCAGTATATCATCCTCAAAGTCAGGGAATTTGTGAGAAAATGAATGGTGTTTTGAAAAAACGCATTGTGAAAATCTGTCACACAGGTTTGAATTGGGTTGATGCACTTCCATTGGCATTAATGGTGTGTCGCTCAAGTGAGCTGCGTGATTTGCATATGATGCCACATGAGTTGGCATATAAATGGTATATATTATACAATGGTATAACGAACGCTGTGAAGGTCCTTTTGAGGTTGTGCGTAGTACTGGAACTGCAGTCCAGGTTAAAGGGTCTCCAACGTGGTATCATTTGTCACATTGTGTTAAAGCACCTAGGGAAGAGGCAGCCCATTTGCTTGGAGGAGATGTGGAAGGCTCAAGGGAACCAGGACATACAGAAAGAGAAAGGTAGTAAGATCTCCAGGGTCAAATTTCAGAAGAGGAGATTGTCCATGATGTGGACAATGGTGATGACTCTGTGGGCATTGCTGATGATGCCGGAAATGACTCTGTAATTAATCAACAGGAAAGAAGGTTTGAGAACATTGAGGTTAGGGATGTCCCAGAAACAGCAGGAATCATTTCAGGGGAGTGTGAAGCACCAAAGGCTGCTGAGGGCACTGATTCCTCTATAGGGGAAGTCAGAGAGTCAAATAGACATCCAAGACCAGTTAGAAAAAGGGTCAAACCTAAACGTTATGAAGATTGAGGTAAATGTAACAGTGGGAAATTCCACTATTAACATTAAATATTACTAAAAGCATAAATGTGTCACATCCACCAGAATCAGCTGTTCAGGTGATTCCAGTAACAGTAACTCCTGTGCAGTTGGTAATTACAGTCAAACCAGGCAGATCAGTTCTCCTTCCATGTAGGTGTGGAAGATTTAATACTGGAGGTAATGATCCCCCAGAGTGGAGAAATAGTCGTGGTGAAGAGATTGTGTTAGCAGGGCCTACAGTTGATATGGTGCCTTACAATCAAAGAAAGTATGTTTTGTCCAATGACATGAGGTGGTTCAGTGTTAAATATGATTGTTCAATTCTTATGCGTAATGTTACATGGGAAGATCAATATACATCAAATATACATGTACTTACTTTGAGCCAGAGTTCAGCTTTGTACCAGTGCAAAAAGTGTGGAAACAGGAGTATGTAACTCGTAAGATGATAGTTAACAATAAAAACTCAAGCTTAACTGAGAGCTCCACAGGAGATAAAAGGGGACCAGGAACAATTTCCTGTAATAACCATCTCAGGGGTAAAAACTGTGCCAAGGCACGTTACAACTGTAGCTCCAGAAACAACTAAAAGTGTTAATGTTACAGGTCAGGTTACTACTGTAATCATAAATAATACAGAACCTGTAAAAACCGCAATGATGACAAGAACGCCTGTAGGTGTCACTTTAGGGAATAGAACTACTGAAAATACAACAAGCTCAACTGCAGTGAATGGTACAGGGATAACAACACCAGTAATGGAAGTAGCAAAAGTGACCCATCCATCTAATATGACATTAGTAACACTGCAAGATGAAGTAAATACAACTGAGAAATTGTTAGAAACCATAGAACGGGGTGAGAGCAATAATGATGAGAGTGTTGGAGATAGAGTGGGAGAGAATGAAGTAAGTAGAGATGTAATGATGCATGAGCCTTCTACCAAGGTGACAAATGTATTACAGGATTTAGACTGGATTCCAGGAGATGTGATAGATCAGAATCGAGCACTGAAAAAGAGAGAGGCTAAGTGGAAGGCATATGGATTGGATTCATTTGCGTTGCAAATATCAGACCCTTGGGCAGCCAGGAACTTATGGTTTCAGCAGATAACACATTCTGTAAGAACAAGCAAACAAATTAGTGGTCCATGTGTGGTGAAAGTCCCGACACCAGGCACTTGGCCTTCTATTTTGGAAACAGTTCCTGAACCTTTAAGTACAGAATGTCAGTATTATGCATTATCATGGCTGTTCTACAAACAGCAAGCAGTATATGATATATGGATGGCTACATCAGTGGGTTTGTTTAGACCTGGAGAGAAGTGTAGTTGGATGAGGCAATTACCATATGTAAACATAAATGATCAGCATGAACATGTACAGACAGCAGTCCCTGATTCAATAGAAGTAAAGGCAGTAAAGGCTAAAGGTTGTTTTTGTTTTAATAATACTCATGGTGGGTCTGGAACATTTATGGGAATTTCAGATTGTGACAGCTATATGATACATTTGGATGATTAACATAAAAATGGTTTGTTTGAAGTGATTTTCCGGCTACCACGTGGCCAGAATAAAATAGTGATGGTGCATCATGAAACATTGCCAGGTAATGTGACCCTAGGAAATTTTAAAGATCTTTGCGGGTTTGTGATAAGACATATATATTTTTGCCATATGGGTGGACAGGATGTTGTTACTTGGCAACATCAAAATTGCCATATGAGGTGTACACCATTGAGAAAGGTGAAGCACCTGATGACACCCAAGCCAAGGTAATTCCTGGATATAGACAGAAAAGTGAAATGGCACAATTTCAAATTTAGAGGCCTAACACTGGAGGATAAGTATAGGAGAAAAATGGGGAATAGGCTTATCTCCATGGTATGGTGTGACCTTCCTAGCAGACCATATTGATAACATCACTTACACCTTACAGGGATTTGCTAATGAGACTATTAGAGGGTTTGAATATTTATCAAATACTCAGAAGAGTCACAGATTGACGTTGAAACATGATATGGCTCTTGATTACATTCTGGCTAAGCAAGGGGGGTTATGTGTAGCTCTGAATTTAACAGGAGATGTTTGTTATACTTTAATTCCTGATAATTCTGCTAATATGACTGATGTAATAGGGGCACTAAAAAAGATAAGAGAGGCATTTGGCCCATCCCAAGGAGCAGGATGGTCTGTGAATGCATGGTTGCTGGAGAGATTAGGACCAATGGGAACAATGTTGGCTCAGTTGTTTGGTGCTGCGCTTTTGTCGCTATGTGTGATGTTCTGTTGTTGCACATTCATATTGACTTTTGCTAAGGCGATGATTTTAAGATGGGTTGGAGTTGTAATGCCGGGGTAACAAGTTCAACTGCCATTATTACCTAGGACAGATTCGGAAGAAGATGAGGGATTAGTGTTAGAAGGTGATTTGGTATTCTGAGTATCTACTCTGAGTATCTACTCTGATTATTACTTCCATTTGAAGTATCAGGTCTTTTTAACATAAGTTATAACACCTATGTTACATTATCATATGTTATGTAAAGGGGATTGTAGTATTTTGTAGTATGGCTGAAAAGGGTGGCTTAAAATATGATTTAATGAGTAGTAATAGTTTGACAGTATAATACTGTTGTTGTGTAATGTGCATTTGATGTTTTGAAGAAAAGATATTGGCTGTTGTTTTTTATCTTTCCCTTCAGACTAGCGGTGGGGAGTACCACTGTGGGGTGACTGGTATTCTGAGATCCCGAGAGGCAGTAAAGGGGTCAGACATTGATGGACATTACTAATCGGGAGATCTGAAAAATCTCGGGAAAACCTGTAAGACAAAAAAAGAAAGTCAAAACATGTATAGAAACTGAATGATCACTTACCTGTTAAACACTTGCAGACAGATAGTAGCGAGTAACACACAGTTGCAGATGCACAGTCCCTTGGTTCATGTGGTCCGAAAAACCTGTAAGACAAAAAAAAAGAAAGTCAATACATTTATAGAAACTGAATGATCACCTACCTGTTACACACTTGCAGAAAGATAGTAGCGAGTCACACACAGTTGCAGATGCACAGACCCTTGGTACATGCGGTCCGAAAAACCTGTAAGACAAAAAAAATAAAGTCAATACATGTATAGAAAATGAATGATCACCTACCTGTTACACACTTGCAGAAAGATAGTAGCGAGTCACACACAGTTGCAGATGCACAGACCCTTGGTACATGCGGTCCAAAAAACCTGTAAGACAAAAAAAATACATGTATAGAAACTAATGATCACCAACCAGTTACACACTTGCAGACAGATAGTAGTGAGTCACACACAGTTGCAGATGCACAGACCCTTGGTTCATGCAGTCCAAAAAACCTGTAAGACAAAAAAAGAAAGTCAATACATGTATAGAAACTGAATGATCACCTACCTGTTACACACTTGCATACAGATTGATAGCGAGCCACACACACAGTTGCAATGGACAGACCCTTGTTGGCTGTATTCACCATCAGGAAGAGGGGGGAGCCATTGGTCCTGAAAGCCTGTAAGACAACAAAAAGGCAATATATATAGAACCTGAATGATCACTTACCTGTTAAAGAGTTGTAGAATGATGGACAGCGAACAACACACAGTTGCAGATGAAAATATATATGTTAGAAGGATACACCTTCAGGGAGAAGAAGAGGTTGATGGACTTCTTAAGAACCTGTAAAACAAAAAAGAAAGTCAATACATGTATAGAAACTGAATGATCACCTACCTGTAACATACTTGCAGACAGATAGTAGCGAGTCACACACAGTTGCAGATGCACAGACCCTTGGTTCATGTGGTCCGAAAGACGTTTAAGACAAAAAAAAGAAAGTCAATAAATGTATAGAAACTGAATGATCACCTACCTGTTACACTTTTGCAGACAGATAGTAGCGAGTGACACACAGTTGCAGATGCACAGACCCTTGGTTCATGAGCTCCGAAAAACCTGTAAGACAAAAAAAGAAAGTCAAAATATGTATAGAAACTGAATGATCACCTACCTGTTACACACTTGCAGACAGATTGATAGCGAGCCACACACACAGTGGCAATGGAAAGACCCTTGGTTCATGCGGTTCGAAAAACCTTTAAGACAAAAAAAGAAAGTCAATACATGTACAGAACCTGAATGATCACCAACCTGTTACAAACTTGCAGACAGATAGTAGCGAGTCACACACAGTTGCAGATGCACAGACCCTTGGTTCATGCGGTCGGAAAAACCTGTAAGACAAAAAACAGAAAGTCAATACATGTATAGAAACTGAATGATCACCTACCTGTTACACACTTGCAGACAGATTGATAGCGAGCCACACACAGTTGCAATGGACAGACCCTTGTTGGCTGTATGCATCATCAGGAAGGGGGGAGCCATTGGTCCTGAAAGCCTGTAAGACAACAAAAAGGCAATATATGTATAGAAACTGAATGATCACCAACCTGTTACACACTTGCAGAAAGATAGTAGCGAGTCACACACAGTTGCAGATGCACAGACCCTTGGTTCATGCAGTCCGAAAAACCTGTACGACAAAAAAAGAAAGTCAATACATGTATAGAAACTGAATGATCACCTACCTGTTACACACTTGCAGAAAGATAGTAGCGAGTCACACACAGTTGCAGATGCACAGACCCTTGGTTCATGTGGTCCGAAAGACGTTTAAGACAAAAAAAAGAAAGTCAATACATGTATAGAAACTGAATGATCACCTACCTGTTACACTTTTGAAGACAGATAGTAGCGAGTCAAACACAGTTGCAGATGCACAGACCCTTGGTTCATGAGCTCCGAAAGACCTTTAAAACAAAAAAAGAAAGTCAATACATGTATAGAAACTGAATGATCACTTACCTGTTACACACTTGCAGACAGATTGATAGCGCGCCACACACACAGTGGCAATGGAAAGACCCTTGGTTCATGCGGTCCGAAAAACCTGTAAGACAAAAAAGGAAAGTCAATACATGTATAGAAACTGAATGATCACTTACCTGTTACACACTTGCAGACAGATAGTAGCGAGTCACACACAGTTGCAGATGCACAGACCCTTGGTTCATGAGCTCCGAAAAACCTGTAAGACAAAAAAAAGAAAGTCAAAATATGTATAGAAACTGAATGATCACCTACCTGTTACACACTTGCAGACAGATTGATAGCGAGCCACACACACAGTGGCAATGGAAAGACCCTTGGTTCATGCGGTTCGAAAAACCTTTAAGACAAAAAAAGAAAGTCAATACATGTACAGAACCTGAATGATCACCAACCTGTTACAAACTTGCAGACAGATAGTAGCGAGTCACACACAGTTGCAGATGCACAGACCCTTGGTTCATGCGGTCGGAAAAACCTGTAAGACAAAAAACAGAAAGTCAATACATGTATAGAAACTGAATGATCACCTACCTGTTACACACTTGCAGACAGATTGATAGCGAGCCACACACAGTTGCAATGGACAGACCCTTGTTGGCTGTATGCATCATCAGGAAGGGGGGAGCCATTGGTCCTGAAAGCCTGTAAGACAACAAAAAGGCAATATATGTATAGAAACTGAATGATCACCAACCTGTTACACACTTGCAGAAAAATAGTAGCGAGTCACACACAGTTGCAGATGCACAGACCCTTGGTTCATGCAGTCCGAAAAACCTGTACGACAAAAAAAGAAAGTCAATACATGTATAGAAACTGAATGATCACCTACCTGTTACACACTTGCAGAAAGATAGTAGCGAGTCACACACAGTTGCAGATGCACAGACCCTTGGTTCATGTGGTCCGAAAGACGTTTAAGACAAAAAAAAGAAAGTCAATACATGTATAGAAACTGAATGATCACCTACCTGTTACACTTTTGAAGACAGATAGTAGCGAGTCACACACAGTTGCAGATGCACAGACCCTTGGTTCATGAGCTCCGAAAGACCTTTAAAACAAAAAAAGAAAGTCAATACATGTATAGAAACTGAATGATCACTTACCTGTTACACACTTGCAGACAGATTGATAGCACGCCACACACACAGTGGCAATGGAAAGACCCTTGGTTTATGCGGTCCGAAAGACCTTTAAGACAAAAAAAAAAAAGAAAGTCAATACATGTATATAAACTGAATGATCACCAACGTGTTACACACTTGCAGACAGATAGTAGCAAGTCAAACACAGTTGCAGATGCACAGACCCTTGGTTCATGCGGTCCGAAAAACCTGTAAGACAAAAAAAGAAAGTCGATACATGTATAGAAACTGAATGATCACCTACCTGTTACACACTTGTAGACAGATAGTAGCGAGTCACACACAGTTGCAGATGCACAGACCCTTGGTTCATGCGGTCCGAAAAACCTGTAAGACAAAAAAAGAAAGTCAATACATGTATAGAAACTGAATGATCACCTACCTGTTACACACTTGCAGACAGATGGTAACGAGTCACACACAGCTGCAGATATACAGACCCTTGGTTTATGTGGTCATAAAAACCTATAAGACAAACAAAGAAAGTCAATACATGTATAGAAACTGAATGACCCCTACCTGTTACACACTTGCAGACAGATAGTAGCGAGTCACACACAGTTGGAGATGCACAGACCCTTGGTTCATGATGTCCGAAAAACCTGTAAGACAAAAAAAGAAAGTCAATACATATATAGAAACTGAATGATAACCTACCTGTTACACACTTGCAGAAAGATTGATAGCTCGCTACACACACAGTGGCAATGGAAAGACCCTTGGTTCATGCAGTCCGAAAAACATGTAAGAAAAAAAAAAGAAAGTCAATACATGTATAGAAACTGAATGATCACTTATCTGTTACACACTTGCAGACAGATGGTAGCGAGTCACACACAGTTGCAGATGCACAGACCCTTGGTTCATGAGCTCCGAAAGACCTTTAACACAAAAAAAGAAAGTCAATACATGTATAGAAACTGAATGATCACCTACCTGTAACACACTTGCAGACAGATTGATAGCGAGTCAAACACAGTTGCAGATGCACAGACCCTTGGTTTATGCGGTCCGAAAAACCTGTAAGACAAAAAAAGAAAGTCAATACATGTATAGAAACTGAATGATCCCCTACCTGTTACACACTTGCAGACAGATAGATAGCGAGCCACACACACAGTGGCACTCGAAAGACCCTTGGTTCATGTGGTCGGAAAAACTTGTCAGACAAAAAAAGAAACTCAATACATGTATCAAGGATTCAAGGATTCAAGGAGACTTTATTGTCATTCGCATCACATGTGGTACATGGGGTGGAACGAAATTGTGGTACCCAAGGACCCAGTTTTACCCTGACAGCAGTACTTAAATAAATAAAATATACATAAATATATAAAAATATATGTAAAAATGAAATAAAATACAGAGAGAAGAGCATCAGTAAATGGAGAAGGTAGCAGCAGAGTGTATTTAAAGTGACTAGTGTCGTCAAAGTGTCGTTGCAGTGGTTCCACTAAGTGGCGTTTAAAAGTCTTACAGCTTCCGGAATGAAGCTGTTCCTCAGTCTGTTCGTTCTACACTTAATGCTCCGCAGCCTCCTGCCTGAGGGGAGCGGGACAAACAGTGAGTGTACTGGGTGAGTGGGGTCCTTCATGATGCAGGTAGCCCTCTTCCTGCATCTGGAGGTGTATATGTCCGTGGTGGTGGGGAGGCTGACTCCGACAGACCTCTGTGCAGCCTTCACCACCCTCTGCAGAGCTTTCCTGTCTGCAGCAGAGCAGCTTCCGTGCCACACGTTGATGCTGGAGCATAGGACGCTCTCCACCACACATCTGTAGAAGGAGGTGAGGACCGAGCTCCTGAGCCCAGCTCGCCTCAACCGCCTGAGGAAGTAGAGCCGCTGATGTGCCTTCCTGACCAGGCTGGAAGTGTTGTTGCTCCAGGTGAGGTTGTTGCTCAGGTGAACACCCAAGTACCTGTAGCTGGAGACCACTTCCACCGCAGACCCTCCGACATGCAGGGGGAGGTGGGCATGTCTGCCCCTTCTGAAGTCCACAATCATCTCCTTCGTCTTCTTTATGTTGATGCAGAGGTTGTTCTTTCTGCACCAACCCTCCAGGTGTTCTACCTCCTGCCTGTAGCCAGACTCATCACTGTTTGTGATGCATCCGACCACTGCCGTGTCATCTGCAAACTTCACAATATGACAGCCTGGGTGGATGGGTGAGCAGTCATATGTGAGCAGCGTGAACAAGAGGGGGCTCAACACACAGCCCTGAGGGGAGCCAGTGCTGAGGATTGTGGTGGAGGAGGAGAGGTTGTGGATCCTCACAGACTGCGGCCTGTTGGTCAGGAAGTCCAGGACCCAGTTGCAGAGAGAAGAGCGCAGACCAAGTGAGGAGAGCTTATCTGTCAGGGTCTGGGGTATCATGGTGTTGAAGGCAGAAGTGAAGTCCACAAAGAGCATACGGACATAAGAGTCCTTCTGCTCCAGGTGGGTGAGGGCAGTGTGGACCACAGAGGAAATGGCATCATCTGTGGATCGGTTCCTCCTGTAGGCATACTGGTGTGGGTCCACAGTGACGTCGATGGTGGCTTTGATGTGGGTCATAACCAGTCTTTCAAAGCATTTAGTGACTATCGGCGTGAGAGCTATCGGCCGGTAGTCATTCAGACCTGTCACTGTGGAGCTCTTGGGGACCGGGATGATGGTGGCGGTCTTCAGGCAGGTGGGAACAGCTGCCTGGGTGAGGGAGACATTGAAAATGTCTGCCAGTACCTCGGAGATCTGATCAGCGCACTCCCGTAGTACTCGTCCGGGGATGTTATCCGGACCAGCACTTTTCCGGGGGTTGATCCTCCTGAGGGTCCTCCTTACCTCTGCTGGTGTCACACTGAGGGGTACTTCTCCAGGTGTAGGGGTGAGTCTTATGCTGGGCGGGGTGTCAGGGTCCTCAAAGCGGGCATAGAATTTGTTGAGAGCCTCGGGCAGGGAGGGGTCTTTGGAACATTGTGCATCTCTGGTTTTATAGTCTGTGATGCACTTAATTCCCCTCCACATGCTCCTAGGATCCTGGGAGGAGAAGTGTCCCTGGACTTTCAGAGCATATGCAGCTTTGGCCCTCTTAACACCTGCGGTCAGCTCTCTTCTAGCCCTCCTGAGTTCCTGTGAGTCGCCAGACCTGAAGGCAGCATCCCTGGCTTTCAGTAGAGAACGCACCTCTCCATTCAGCCAGGGTTTCTGGTTCGGGTAGCAGGTCACTGTCTTTGTGGTGGTGACATCCTCCACACACTTGCTGATGTACCCGAGGACAGCAGATGTGTAATCCTCCAGATCCAGCTCCCCCTCACTCTCAGCAGCCTCCCTAAAGACATGCCAGTCTGTGCAGCCGAAACAGTCCTGCAGCACAGCGTCTGCGTCACTGGGCCACACAGTAATGGTCTTCTGTGTGGGTCTGGAGCGTCGCAGCGGGGGATGGTATGCAGGGACCAGCATAATGGAGATGTGGTCGGAGAGCCCGAGGTGGGGGTGGGGGACGGCTCTGTACGCGTCTCTGATGTTGGTATAAACACGGTCGAGTGTGTTGTTTCCCCGTGTTGGAATGTCTATGTGCTGGTAAAACCTCGGCAAGATGTTCGTCAGGTTCACGTGGTTAAAATCCCCTGCCACCACGTAAAACGCCTCCGGATGCTTGTTCTGAAGCGAGCTGATGTTGTCATGTAGCTCCTTCAGTGCGTTGTTAGCATTAGCATCCGGTGCTATGTAAACGGCAATGACGAACACAGCTGTAAACTCACGAGGCAGATAGTGTGGCCGACACTTCACGGTCAGCTGTTCTGTTGCCTCGGAGCATAGGGCGTTTACCACCACACAGTTTGTGCACCAACCTTTGTTTATGTAGACGCATAAGCCGCCCCCTCGTGCTTTTCCGGACAGCTGGTTGCGGTCCGCTCGGAAGAGCTGCCGGCCGGCAAGCTGAAAGGCTGAGTCCGGCATGCTGTCGTTTAGCCATGTTTCCGTGAGACAGATCACAGCGCAGTTCCTCATCTCCTCAGAAACACCCATCCTCAGCCGCAGAAGGTCCAGCTTGTTGTCCAAAGAGCGAACATTGGACAGGAAGAGAGATGGAATCGGGGGTCTGTCGGCGTTAGCCTTGAGCCTGGCTAGCATGCCGGCCCGCTTCCCTCTCTTCAGTCTTCGCTCGCATCGCTTCCTTTTGCCCTTTGTTCGTAGAAACTATATGATATATAGTTATATAGAATATGAAATGATCACCTACCTGTTACACACTTGCAGACAGAGAGTAGCGAGTCACACACAGTTGCAGATGCACAGACCCTTGGTTCATGTGGTCCGAAAAACCTGTAAGACAAAAAAAGAAAGTCAATAAATGTATAGAAACTTAATGATCACCTACCTGTTACACACTTGCAGACAGATGGTAACGAGTCACACACAGTTGCAGATATACAGACCCTTGGTTTATGTGGTCTGAAAAACCTATAAGACAAACAAAGAAAGTCAATACATGTATAGAAACTGAATGATCACTTACCTGTTACACACTTGCAGACAGATAATAGCGAGTCAAACACAGTTGCAGATGCACAGACCCTTGGTTCATGCGGTCCGAAAGACCTTTAAGACAAAAAAAAAAGAAAGTCAATACATGTATAGAAACTGAATGATCACCAACCTGTTACACACTTGCAGACAGATAGTAGCGAGTCAAACACAGTTGCAGATGCACAGACCCTTGGTTCATGCGGTCCGAAAAACCTGTAAGACAAAAAAAGAAAGTCGATACATGTATAGACACTGAATGATCACCTACCTGTTACACACTTGCAGACAGATAGTAGCGAGTCACACACAGTTGCAGATGCACAGACCCTTGGTTCATGCAGTCCGAAAAACCTATAAGACAAACAAAGAAAGTCAATACATGTATAGAAACTGAATGATCCCCTACCTGTTACACACTTGCAGACAGATAGTAGCGAGTCACACACAGTTGGAGATGCACAGACCCTTGGTTCATGATGTCTGAAAAACCTGTAAGATAAAAAAAGAAAGTCAATACATATATAGAAACTGAATGATAACCTACCTGTTACACACTTGCAGAAAGATTGATAGCTCGCTACACACACAGTGGCAATGGAAAGACCCTTGGTTCATGCGGTCCGAAAAACCTGTAAGACAAAAAAGGAAAGTCAATACATGTATAGAAACTGAATGATCACTTACCTGTTACACACTTGCAGACAGATAGTAGCGAGTCACCCACAGTTGCAGATATACAGACCCTTGGTTCATGTGGTCGGAAAAACCTGTAAGACAAAAAAAGAAAGTCAATACATGTATAGAAACTGAATGATCCCCTACCTGTTACACACTTGCAGACAGATAGATAGCGAGCCACACACACAGTGGAACTCGAAAGACCCTTGGTTCATGCAGTCCGAAAAACTTGTCAGACAAAATAAGAAACTCAATACATGTATAGAAACTGAATGATCACCTACCTGTTACACACTTGCAGACAGAGAGTAGCGAGTCACACACAGTTGCAGATGCACAGACCCTTGTTCATGTGGTCCGAAAAACCTGTAAGACAAAAAAAGAAAGTCAATAAATGTATAGAAACTGAATGATCACCTACCTGTTACACACTTGCAGACAGATGGTAACGAGTCACACACAGTTGCAGATGCACAGACCCTTGGTTCATGCGGTCCGAAAAACCTGTAAGACAAAAAAAGAAAGTCGATACATGTATAGAAACTGAATGATCACCTACCTGTTACACACTTGCAGGCAGATAGTAGCGAGTCACACACAATTGCAGATGCACAGACCCTTGGTTCATGCGGTCCGAAAAACCTGTAAGACAAAAAAAGAAAGTCAATAAATGTATAGAAACTGAATGATCACCAACCTGTTACACACTTGCAGACAGATAGTAGCGAGTCAAACACAGTTGCAGATGCACAGACCCTTGGTTCATGCGGTCCGAAAAACCTGTAAGACAAAAAAAGAAAGTCGATACATGTATAGAAACTGAATGATCACCTACCTGTTACACACTTGCAGGCAGATAGTAGCGAGTCACACACAATTGCAGATGCACAGACCCTTGGTTCATGTGGTCCGAAAGACCTGTAAGACAAAAAAAGAAAGTCAATAAATGTATAGAAACTGAATGATCCCCTACCTGTTACACACTTGCAGACAGATAGTAGCGAGTCAAACACAGTTGCAGATGCACAGACCCTTGGTTCATGCGGTCCGAAAGACCTTTAAGACAAAAAAAAAAGAAAGTCAATACATGTATAGAAACTGAATGATCACCAACCTGTTACACACTTGCAGACAGATAGTAGCGAGTCAAACACAGTTGCAGATGCACAGACCCTTGGTTCATGCGGTCCGAAAAACCTGTAAGACAAAAAAAGAAAGTCGATACATGTATAGAAACTGAATGATCACCTACCTGTTACACACTTGCAGACAGATAGTAGCGAGTCACACACAGTTGCAGATGCACAGACCCTTGGTTCATGCAGTCCGAAAAACCTATAAGACAAACAAAGAAAGTCAATACATGTATAGAAACTGAATGATCCCCTACCTGTTACACACTTGCAGACAGATAGTAGCGAGTCACACACAGTTGGAGATGCACAGACCCTTGGTTCATGATGTCTGAAAAACCTATAAGATAAAAAAAGAAAGTCAATACATATATAGAAACTGAATGATAACCTACCTGTTACACACTTGCAGAAAGATTGATAGCTCGCTACACACACAGTGGCAATGGAAAGACCCTTGGTTCATGCGGTCCGAAAAACCTGTAAGAAAAAAAAAAGAAAGTCAATACATGTATAGAAACTGAATGATCACTTACCTGTTACACACTTGCAGACAGATGGTAGCGAGTCACACACAGTTGCAGATGCACAGACCCTTGATTCATGAGCTCCGAAAGACCTTTAACACAAAAAAAGAAAGTCAATACATGTATAGAAACTGAATGATCACCTACCTGTAACACACTTGCAGACAGATTGATAGCGAGTCAAACACAGTTGCAGATGCACAGACCCTTGGTTCAGGCGGTCTGAAAAACCTGTAAGACAAAAAACAGAAAGTCAATACATGTATAGAAACTGAATGATCACCTACCTATTACACACTTGCAGAGAGATTGATAGCGCGCCACACACACAGTGGCAATGGAAAGACCCTTGGTTCATGCGGTCCGAAAAACCTGTAAGACAAAAAAGGAAAGTCAATACATGTATAGAAACTGAATGATCACTTACCTGTTACACACTTGCAGACAGATAGTAGCGAGTCACCCACAGTTGCAGATGCACAGACCCTTGGTTCATGTGGTCGGAAAAACCTGTAAGACAAAAAAAGAAAGTCAATACATGTATAGAAACTGAATGATCCCCTACCTGTTACACACTTGCAGACAGATAGATAGCGAGCCACACACACAGTGGAACTCGAAAGACCCTTGGTTCATGCAGTCCGAAAAACTTGTCAGACAAAAAAAGAAACTCAATACATGTATAGAAACTGAATGATCACCTACCTGTTACACACTTGCAGACAGAGAGTAGCGAGTCACACACAGTTGAAGATGCACAGACCCTTGGTTCATGTGGTCCGAAAAACCTGTAAGACAAAAAAAGAAAGTCAATAAATGTATAGAAACTGAATGATCACTTACCTGTTACACACTTGCAGACAGATAGTAGCGAGTCAAACACAGTTGCAGATGCACAGACCCTTGGTTCATGCGGTCCGAAAGACCTTTAAGACAAAAAAAAAAGAAAGTCAATACATGTATAGAAACTGAATGATCACCAACCTGTTACACACTTGCAGACAGATAGTAGCGAGTCAAACACAGTTGCAGATGCACAGACCCTTGGTTCATGCGGTCCGAAAAACCTGTAAGACAAAAAAAGAAAGTCGATACATGTATAGAAACTGAATGATCACCTACCTGTTACACACTTGCAGACAGATAGTAGCGAGTCACACACAGTTGCAGATGCACAGACCCTTGGTTCATGCAGTCCGAAAAACCTATAAGACAAACAAAGAAAGTCAATACATGTATAGAAACTGAATGATCCCCTACCTGTTACACACTTGCAGACAGATAGTAGCGAGTCACACACAGTTGGAGATGCACAGACCCTTGGTTCATGATGTCTGAAAAACCTGTAAGATAAAAAAAGAAAGTCAATACATATATAGAAACTGAATGATAACCTACCTGTTACACACTTGCAGAAACATTGATAGCTCGCTACACACACAGTGGCAATGGAAAGACCCTTGGTTCATGCGGTCCGAAAAACCTGTAAGAAAAAAAAAAGAAAGTCAATACATGTATAGAAACTGAATGATCACTTACCTGTTACACACTTGCAGACAGATGGTAGCGAGTCACACACAGTTGCAGATGCACAGACCCTTGGTTCATGAGCTCCGAAAGACCTTTAACACAAAAAAAGAAAGTCAATACATGTACAGAACCTGAATGATCACCAACCTGTTACAAACTTGCAGACAGACAGTAGCGATTCACACACAGTTGCAGATGCACAGACCCTTGGTTCATGCGGTCCGAAAAACCTGTAAGACAAAAAAAGAAAGTCAATACATGTATAGAAACTGAATGATCACCTACCTGTTACACACTTGCAGACAGATAGTAGCGAGTCACACACAGTTGCAGATGCATAGACCCTTGGTTCATGCGGTCCGAAAAACCTTTAAAACAAAAAAAGAAAGTCAATACATGTATAGAAACTGAATGATCACTTACCTGTTACACACTTGCAGACAGATAGTAGCGAGTCACACACAGTTGCAGATGCACAGACCCTTGGTTCAGGTGGTCGGAAAAACCTGTAAGACAAAAAAAGAAAGTCAATACATGTATAGAAACTGAATGATCCCCTACCTGTTACACACTTGCAGACAGATAGATAGCGAGCCACAGACACAGTGGCACTCGAAAGACCCTTGGTTCATGTGGTCGGAAAAACCTGTAAGACAAAAAAAGAAACTCAATACATGTATAGAAACTGAATGATCACCTACCTGTTACACACTTGCAGACAGAGAGTAGCGAGTCACACACAGTTGCAGATGCACAGACCCTTGGTTCATGTGGTCCGAAAAACCTGTAAGACAAAAAAAGAAAGTCAATAAATGTATAGAAACTTAATGATCACCTACCTGTTACACACTTGCAGACAGATGGTAACGAGTCACACAGAGTTGCAGATATACAGACCCTTGGTTTATGTGGTCTGAAAAACCTATAAGACAAACAAAGAAAGTCAATACATGTATAGAAACTGAATGATCACTTACCTGTTACACACTTGCAGACAGATAGTAGCGAGTCAAACACAGTTGCAGATGCACAGACCCTTGGTTCATGCGGTCCGAAAGACCTTTAAGACAAAAAAAAAAGAAAGTCAATACATGTATAGAAACTGAATGATCACCAACCTGTTACACACTTGCAGAAAGATTGACAGCTCGCTACACACACAGTGGCAATGGAAAGACCCTTGGTTCATGCGGTCCGAAAAACCTGTAAGACAAAAAAAAGAAAGTCAATACATGTATAGAAACTGAATGATCACTTACCTGTTACACACTTGCAGACAGATGGTAGCGAGTCACACACAGTTGCAGATGCACAGACCCTTGGTTCATGAGCTCCGAAAGACCTTTAACACAAAAAAAGAAAGTCAATACATGTATAGAAACTGAATGATCACCTACCTGTAACACACTTGCAGACAGATTGATAGCGAGTCAAACACAGTTGCAGATGCACAGACCCTTGGTTCATGCGGTCTGAAAAACCTGTAAGACAAAAAAAAGAAAGTCAATACATGTACAGAACCTGAATGATCACCAACCTGTTACAAACTTGCAGACAGACAGTAGCGATTCACACACAGTTGCAGATGCACAGACCCTTGGTTCATGCGGTCCGAAAAACCTGTAAGACAAAAAAAGAAAGTCAATACATGTATAGAAACTAAATGATCACCTACCTGTTACACACTTGCAGACAGATAGTAGCGAGTCACACACAGTTGAAGATGCACAGACCCTTGGTTCATGAGGACCGAAAAACCTGTAAGACAAAAAAAGAAAGTCAATACCTGTATAGAAGCTGAATGATCACCTACCTTTTACACACTTGCAGACAGATAGTAGCGAGTCACACACAGTTGGAGATGCACAGACCCTTGGTTCATGAGGTCCGAAAAATCTGTAAGACAGAAAAAGAAAGTCAATACATGTATAGAAACTGAATGATCACCTACCTGTTACACACTTGCAGACAGATTGATAGCGCGCCACACACATAGTGGCAATGGAAAGACCCTTGGTTCATGAGGACCGAAAAACCTGTAAGACAGAAAAAGAAAGTCAATACATGTATAGAAACTGAATGATCACCTACCTGTTACACACTTGCAGACAGATTGATAGCGCGCCACACACACAGTGGCAATGGAAAGACCCTTGGTTCATGCGATCCGAGAAACCTGTAAGACAAAAAAAGAAAGTCAATACATGTATAGAAACTGAATGATCACCTACCTGTTACACACTTGCAGACAGATAGTAGCGAGTCAAACACAGTTGCAGATGCATAGACACTTGGTTCATGCGGTCCGAAAAATCTGTAAGACAAAAAAAGAAAGTCAATACATGTATAGAAACTGAATGATCACTTACCTGTTACACACTTGCAGACAGATAGTAGCGAGTCAAACACAGTTGCAGATGCACAGACCCTTGGTTCATGCGGTCCGAAAGACCTTTAAGACAAAATAAAGAAAGTCAATACATGTATAGAAACTGAATGATCACTTATCTCTTACACACTTGAAGACAGATGGTAACGAGTCACACACAGTTGCAGATATACAGACCCTTGGTTTATGTGGTCTGAAAAACCTATAAGACAAACAAAGAAAGTCAATACATGTATAGAAACTGAATGATCACTTACCTGTTACACACTTGCAGACAGATAGTAGCGAGTCAAACACAGTTGCAGATGCACAGACCCTTGGTTCATGATGTCCGAAAAACCTGTAAGACAAAAAAAGAAAGTCAATACATGTATAGAAACTGAATGATCATCTACCTGTAACACACTTACAGAAAGATTGATAGCGCGCCACACACACAGTGGCTATGGAAAGACCCTTGGTTCATGCGGTCCGAAAAACCTGTAAGACAAAAAAAGAAAGTCAATACATGTATAGAAACTGAATGATCACTTATCTGTTACACTATTGCAGACAGATGGTAGCGAGTCACACAAAGTTGCAGATATACACACCCTTGGTTCATGTGGTCCGAAAAACCTATAAGACAAAAAAGAAAGTCAATACATGTATAGAAACTGAATGATCACCTACCTGTTACACACTTGCAGACAGATAGTAGCGAGTCACACACAGTTGGAGATGCACAGACCCTTGGTTCATGAGGTCCGAAAAACCTGTAAGACAAAAAAAGAAAGTCAATACATGTATAGAAACTAAATGATCACCTACCTGTTACACACTTGCAGACAGATAGTAGCGAGTCACACACAGTTGGAGATGCACAGACCCTTGGTTCATGAGGTCCGAAAAACCTGTAAGACAAAAAAAGAAAGTCAATACATGTATAGAAGCTGAATGATCACCTACCTTTTACACACTTGCAGACAGATAGTAGCGAGTCACACACAGTTGGAGATGCACAGACCCTTGGTTCATGAGGTCCGAAAAATCTGTAAGACAGAAAAAGAAAGTCAATACATGTATAGAAACTGAATGATCACCTACCTGTTACACACTTGGAGACAGATTGATAGCGCGCCACACACACAGTGGCAATGGAAAGACCCTTGGTTCATGCGATCCGAAAAACCTGTAAGACAAAAAAAGAAACTCAATACATGTATAGAAACTGAATGATCACCTACCTGTTACACACTTGCAGACAGATAGTAGCGAGTCAAACAGCTGCGGATGCACAGACCCTTGGTTCATGCGGTCCGAAAGACATTTAAGACAAAAAAAAAGAAAGTCAATATATGTATAGAAACTGAATGATCACCAACCTGTTACACACTTGCAGACAGATAGTAGCGAGTCACACACAGTTGCAGATGCACAGACCCTTGGTTTATGCGGTCCGAAAAACCTGTAAGACAAAAAAAGAAAGTCAATACATGTATAGAAACTGAATGATCACTTATCTGTTACACACTTGCAGACAGATGGTAGCGAGTCACACACAGTTGCAGATATACAGACCCTTGGTTCATGTGGTCCGAAAAACCTGTAAAACAAAAAAAGAAAGTCAATACATGTATAGAAACTAAATGATCACCTACCTGTTACACACTTGCAGACAGATAGTAGCGAGTCACACACAGTTGGAGATGCACAGACCCTTGGTTCATGAGGTCCGAAAAACCTGTAAGACAAAAAAAGAAAGTCAATACATGTATAGAAACAGAATGATCACTTACCTGTTACACACTTGCATACAGATAGTAGCGAGTCACACAGTTGCAGATATACAGACCCTTGGTTCATGTGGTCCGAAAAACCTATATGACAAAAAAAGAAAGTCAATACATGTATAGAAACTGAATGATCACTTACCTGTTACACACTTGCAGACAGATATTAGCGAGTCACACACAGTTGCAGATGCACAGACCCTTGGTTCAAGTGGTCCGAAAAACCTTTAAGACAAAAAAGGAAACTCAATACATGTATAGAAACTGAATGATCACTTACCTGTTACACACTTGCAGACAGATATTAGCGAGTCACACACAGTTGCAGATGCACAGACCCTTGGTTTATGTGGTCTGAAAAACCTGTAAGTCAAAAAAAAGAAAGTCAATACATGTATAGAAACTTAATGATCACCTACCTGTTACACACTTGCAGACAGATTGATAGCGACACACACACACACACAGTGGCAATAGAAAGACCCTAGGTTCATGCGGTCCGAAAAACCTGTAAGACAAAAAAAGAAAGTCAATACATGTATAGAAACTGAATGATCACCTACCTGTTACACACTTGCAGACAGATTGATAGCGAGCCACACACACAGTGGCACTCGAAAGACGCTTGGTTCATGCGGTCCAAAAAACTTGTCAGACAAAAAAAGAAACTCAATACATGTATAGAAACTGAATGATCACCTACCTGTTACACACTTGCAGACAGATGGTAGCGAGTCAAACACAGTTGCGGATGCACAGACCCTTGGTTCATGCGGTCCGAAAGACCATTAAGACAAAAAAAAGAAAGTCAATATATGTATAGAAACTGAATGATCACTTACCTGTTACACACTTGCAGACAGATAGTAGCGAGTCAAACACAGTTGCAGATGCACAGACCCTTGGTTTATGTGGTCCAAAAAACCTGTAAGACAAAAAAAGAAAGTCAATACATGTATAGAAACTGAATGATCACCTACCTGTTACACACTTGCAGAAAGATTGATAGCGCACCACACACACAGTGGCACTCGAAAGACCCTTGGTTCATGAGGTCCGAAAAACCTGTAAGACAAAAAAAGAAACTCAATACATGTATAGAAACTGAATGATCACCTATCTGTTACACACTTGCAGACAGAGAGTAGCGAGTCACACACAGTTGCAGATGCACAGACCCTTGTTCATGTGGTCCGAAAAACCTGTAAGACAAAAAAAGAAAGTCAATAAATGTATAGAAACTGAATGATCACCTACCTGTTACACACTTGCAGACAGATGGTAACGAGTCACACACAGTTGCAGATGCACAGACCCTTGGTTTATGTGGTCTGAAAAACCTATAAGACAAACAAAGAAAGTCAATACATGTATAGAAACTGAATGATCACTTACCTGTTACACACTTGCAGACAGATAGTAGCGAGTCACACATAGTTGCAGATGCACAGACCCTTGGTTCATGCGGTCCGAAAAACCTGTAAGACAAAAAAAGAAAGTCAATACATGTATAGAAACTGAATGATCACCTACCTGTTACACACTTGCAGAGAGATTGATAGCGAGCCACACACACAGTGGCAATGGAAAGACCCTTGGTTCATCCGGTTCGAAAAACCTTTAAGACAAAAAAAGAAAGTCAATACATTTACAGAACCTGAATGATCTCCAACCTGTTACAAACTTGCAGACAGATAGTAGCGAGTCACACACAGTTGCAGATGCACAGACCCTTGGTTCATGCGGTCCGAAAAACCTGTACGACAAAAAAAGAAAGTCAATACATGTATAGAAACTGAATTATCACCAACCTGTTACACACTTGCAGACAGATAGTAGCGAATCACACACAGTTGCAGATGCACAGACCCTTGGTTCATGCGGTCCGAAAAACCTGTAAGACAAAAAAAGAAAGTCAAAACGTATAGAAACTGAATGATCACCTACCTGTTACAAACTTGCAGAAAGATAGTAGCGAGTCACACACAGTTGCAGATGCACAGACCCTTGGTTCATGTGGTCCGAAAGACGTTTAAGACAAAAAAAGAAAGTCAATACATGTATAGAAACTGAATGATCACCTACCTGTTACACACTTGCAGAAAGATTGATAGCGCACCACACACACAGTGGCACTCGAAAGACCCTTGGTTCATGAGGTCCGAAAAACCTGTAAGACAAAAAAAGAAACTCAATACATGTATAGAAACTGAATGATCACCTACCTGTTACACACTTGCAGACAGAGAGTAGCGAGTCACACACAGTTGCAGATGCACAGACCCTTGTTCATGTGGTCCGAAAAACCTGTAAGACAAAAAAAGAAAGTCAATAAATGTATAGAAACTGAATGATCACCTACCTGTTACACACTTGCAGACAGATGGTAACGAGTCACACACAGTTGCAGATATACAGACCCTTGGTTTATGTGGTCTGAAAAACCTATAAGACAAACAAAGAAAGTCAATACATGTATAGAAAATGAATGATCACTTACCTGTTACACACTTGCAGACAGATAGTAGCGAGTCACACACAGTTGCAGATGCAAAGACCCTTGGTTCATGCGGTCCGAAAAACCTGTAAGACAAAAAAGAAAGTCAATACACGTATAGAAACTGAATGATCACCTACCTGTTACACACTTGCAGAGAGATTGATAGCGAGCCACACACACAGTGGCAATGGAAAGACCCTTGGTTCATGCGGTCCGAAAAACCTGTAAGACAAAAAAAGAAACTCAATACATGTATAGAAACTGAATGATCACTTACCTGTTACACACTTGCAGACAGATAGTAGCGAGTCAAACACAGTTGCAGATGCACAGACCCTTGGTTCATGAGGTCTGAATGACCTTTAAGACAAAAAAAAGAAAGTCAATACATGTATAGAAACTGAATGATCACTTATCTGTTACACACTTGCAGACAGTTGGTAACGAGTCACACACTTGCAGATATACAGACCCTTGGTTTATGTGGTCTGAAAAACCGATAAGACAAACAAAGAAAGTCAATACATGTATAGAAACTGAATGATCCCCTACCTGTTACACACTTGCAGACAGATAGATAGCGAGCCACACACACAGTGGCACTCGAAAGACCCTTGGTTCATGCGTTCCAAAAAACTTGTCAGACAAAAAAAGAAACTCAATACATGTATAGAAACTGAATGATCACCTACCCGTTACACACTTGCAGACAGAGAGTAGCGAGTCACACACAGTTGCAGATGCACAGACCCTTGTTCATGTGGTCCGAAAAACCTGTAAGACAAAAAAAGACAGTCAATAAATGTATAGAAACTGAATGATCACCTACCTGTTACACACTTGCTGACAGATGGTAACGAGTCACACACAGTTGCAGATATACAGACCCTTGGTTTATGTGGACTCAAAAACCTATAAGACAAACAAAGAAAGTCAATACATGTATAGAAACTGAATGATCACTTACCTGTTACACACTTGCAAACAGATAGTAGCGAGTCAAACACAGTTGCAGATGCACAGACCCTTGGTTCATGCGGTCCGAAAGACCTTTAAGACAAAAAAAAAGAAAGTCAATACATGTATAGAAACTGAATGATCACCTACCTGTTACACACTTGCAGAGAGATTGATATCGCACCACACACACAGTGGCAATGGAAAGACCCTTGGTTCATGTGGTCCGAAAAACCTGTAAGACAAAAAAAGAAAGTCAATACATGTATAGAAACTGAATGATCACCTATCTGTTACACACTTGCAGAGAGATTGATAGCGAGCCACACACACAGTGGCAATGGAAAGACCCTTGGTTCATGCGGTTCGAAAAACCTTTAAGACAAAAAAAGAAAGTCAATACATTTACAGAACCTGAATGATCTCCAACCTGTTACACACTTGCAGACAGAGAGTAGCGAGTCACACACAGTTGCAGATGCACAGACCCTTGGTTCATGCGGTCCGAAAAACCTGTAAGACAAAAAACAGAAAGTCAATACATGTATAGAAACTGAATGATCACCTACCTGTTACACACTTGGAGACAGATTGATAGCGAGCCACACACAGTTGCAATGGACAGACCCTTGTTGGCTGTATGCAACATCAGGAAGGGGGGAGCCATTGGTCCTGAAAGCCTGTAAGACAACAAAAAGGCAATATATGTATAGAAACTGAATGATCACCAACCTGTTACACACTTGCAGAAAGATTGATAGCGCACCACACACACAGTGGCACTCCAAAGACCCTTGGTTCATGAGGTCCGAAAAACCTGTAAGACAAAAAAAGAAACTCAATACATGTATAGAAACTGAATGATCACCTACCTGTTACACACTTGCAGACAGAGAGTAGCGAGTCACACACAGTAGCAGATGCACAGACCCTTGTTCATGTGGTCCGAAAAACCTGTAAGACAAAAAAAAGAAAGTCAATAAATGTATAGAAACTGAATGATCACCTACCTGTTACACACTTGCAGACAGATGGTAACGAGTCACACACAGTTGCAGATATACACACCCTTGGTTTATGTGGTCTGAAAAACCTATAAGACAAACAAAGAAAGTCAATACATGTATAGAAACTGAATGATCACTTACCTGTTACACACTTGCAGACAGATATTAGCGAGTCACACACAGTTGCAGATGTACAGACCCTTGGTTCATGTGGTCAGAAAAACCTGTAAGACAAAAAGAAGAAAGTCAATACATGTATAGAAACAGAATGATCACGTACCTGTAACACACTTGCAGACAGATAGTAGCGAGTAACACAGTTGCAGATATACAGACCCTTGGTTCATGTGGTCCGAAAAACCTATATGACAAAAAAAGAAAGTCAAAACATGTATAGAAACTGAATGATCACCAACGTGTTACACACTTGCAGACAGATAGTAGCGAGTCACACACAGTTGCAGATGCACAGACCCTTGGTTCATGAGGTCCGAAAAATCTGTAAGACAAAAAAAGAAAGTCAATACATGTATAGAAACTGAATGATCACCTACCTGTTACACACTTGCATACAGATTGATAGCGCGCCACACACACAGTGGCAATGGAAAGACCCTTGGTTCATGCGGTCCGAAAAACCTGTAAGACAAAAAAAGAAAGTCAATACATGTATAGAAACTGAATGATCACCTACCTGTTACACACTTGCATACAGATTGATAGCGAGCCACACACACAGTTGCAATGGACAGACCCTTGTTGGCTGTATGCACCATCAGGAAGGGGGGAGCCATTGGTACTGAAAGCCTGTAAGACAACAAAAAGGCAATATATATAGAACCTGAATGATCACTTACCTGTTAAAGAGTTGTAGAATGATGGACAGCGAACCACACACAGTTGCAGATGAAAATATATATGTTAGAAGGATACACCTTCAGGGAAAAGAAGAGATTGATGGACTTCTTAAGAACTTGTAAAACAAAAAAGAAAGTCAATACATGTATAGAAACTGAATGATCACCTACCTGTAACATACTTGCAGACAGATAGTAGCGAGTCACACACACTTGCAGATGCACAGACCCTTGGTTCATGTGGTCCGAAAGACGTTTAAGACAAAAAAAAGAAAGTCAATAAATGTATAGAAACTGAATGATCACCTACCTGTTACACTTTTGCAGACAGATAGTAGCGAGTGACACACAGTTGCAGATGCACAGACCCTTGGTTCATGAGCTCCGAAAAACCTGTAAGACAAAAAAAGAAAGTCAAAATATGTATAGAAACTGAATGATCACCTACCTGTTACACACTTGCAGACAGATTGATATCGAGCCACACACACAGTGGCAATGGAAAGACCCTTGGTTCATGCGGTTCGAAAAACCTTTAAGACAAAAAAAGAAAGTCAATACATGTACAGAACCTGAATGATCACCAACCTGTTATAAACTTGCAGACAGATAGTAGCGAGTCACACACAGTTGCAGATGCACAGACCCTTGGTTCATGCGGTCCGAAAAACCTGTAAGACAAAAAACAGAAAGTCAATACATGTATAGAAACTGAATGATCACCTACCTGTTACACACTTGCAAACAGATTGATAGCGAGCCACACACAGTTGCAATGGACAGACCCTTGTTGGCTGTATGCATCATCAGGAAGGGGGGAGCCATTGGTCCTGAAAGCCTGTAAGACAACAAAAAGGCAATAAATGTATAGAAACTGAATGATCACCAACCTGTTACACACTTGCAGAAAGATAGTAGCGAGTCACACACAGTTGCAGATGCACAGACCCTTGGTTCATGCGGTCCGAAAAACCTGTACGACAAAAAAAGAAAGTCAAAACATGTATAGAAACTGAATGATCACCTACCTGTTACACACTTGCAGAAAGATAGTAGCGAGTCACACACAGTTGCAGATGCACAGACCCTTGGTTCATGTGGTCCGAAAGACGTTTAAGACAAAAAAAAGAAAGTCAATACATGTATAGAAACTGAATGATCACTTACCTGTTACACTTTTGCAGACAGATAGTAGCGAGTCAAACACAGTTGCAGATGCACAGACCCTTGGTTCATGAGCTCCGAAAGACCTTTAAAACAAAAAAAGAAAGTCAATACATGTATAGAAACTGAATGATCACTTACCTGTTACACACTTGCAGACAGATTGATAGCGCGCCACACACACAGTGGCAATGGAAAGACCCTTGGTTCATGCGGTCCGAAAAACCTGTAAGACAAAAAAGGAAAGTCAATACATGTATAGAAACTGAATGATCACTTACCTGTTACACACTTGCAGACAGATAGTAGCGAGTCACACACAGTTGCAGATGCACAGACCCTTGGTTCATGCGGTCTGAAAAACCTGTAAGACAAAAAACAGAAAGTCAATACATGTATAGAAACTGAATGATCACCTACCTGTTACACACTTGGAGACAGATTGATAGCGAGCCACACACAGTTGCAATGGACAGACCCTTGTTGGCTGTATGCATCATCAGGAAGGGGGTGCCATTGGTCCTGAAAGCCTGTAAGACAACAAAAAGGCAATATATGTATAGAAACTGAACGATCACCAACCTGTTACACACTTGCAGAAAGATAGTAGCGAGTCACACACAGTTGCAGATGCACAGACCCTTGGTTCATGCGGTCCGAAAAACCTGTACGACAAAAAAAGAAAGTCAATACATGTATAGAAACTGAATTATCACCAACCTGTTACACACTTGCAGACAGATAGTAGCGAATCACACACAGTTGCAGATGCACAGACCCTTGGTTCATGCGGTCCGAAAAACCTGTAAGACAAAAAAAGAAAGTCAAAACGTATAGAAACTGAATGATCACCTACCTGTTACACACTTGCAGAAAGATAGTAGCGAGTCACACACAGTTGCAGATGCACAGACCCTTGGTTCATTTGGTCCGAAAGACGTTTAAGACAAAAAACAGAAAGTCAATACATGTATAGAAAATGAATGATCACCTACCTGTTACACACTTGCAGACAGATAGTAGCGAATCAAACACAGTTGCAGATGCACAGACCCTTGGTTTATGTGGTCTGAAAAACGTATAAGACAAACAAAGAAAGTCAATACATGTATAGAAACTGAATGATCACCTACCTGTTACACACTTGCAGAAAGATTGATAGCGCACCACACACACAGTGGCTCTCGAAAGACCCTTGGTTCATGCGGTCCGAAAAACCTGTAAGACAAAAAACAGAAAATCAATACATGTATAGAAACTGAATGATCATCTACCTGTTACACACTTGGAGACAGATTGATAGCGAGCCACACACAGTTGCAATGGACAGAACCTTGTTGGCTGTATGCATCATCAGGAAGGGGGGAGCCATTGGTCCTGAAAGCCTGTAAGACAACAAAAAGACAATATATGTATAGAAACTGAATGATCACCAACCTGTTACACACTTGTAGAAAGATAGTAGCGAGTCACACACAGTTGCAGATGCACAGACCCTTGGTTCATGCGGTCTGAAAAACCTGTAAGACAAAAAAAAGAAACTCAATACATGTATAGAAACTGAATTATCACCAACCTGTTACACACTTGCAGACAGATAGTAGCGAATCAAACACAGTTGCAGATGCACAGACCCTTGGTTTATGTGGTCTGAAAAACCTATTAGACAAACAAAGAAAGTCAATACATGTATAGAAACTGAATGATCACCTACCTGTTACACACTTGAAGAAAGATTGATAGCGCACCACACACACAGTGGCACTCGAAAGACCCTTGGTTCATGCGGTCCGAAAAACCTGTAAGACAAAAAACAGAAAATCAATACATGTATAGAAACTGAATGATCATCTACCTGTTACACACTTGGAGACAGATTGATAGCGAGCCACACACAGTTGCAATGGACAGACCCTTGTTGGCTGTATGCATCATCAGGAAGGGGGGAGCCATTGGTCCTGAAAGCCTGTAAGACAACAAAAAGGCAATATATGTATAGAAACTGAATGATCACCAACCTGTTACACACTTGCAGAAAGATAGTAGCGAGTCACACACAGTTGCAGATGCACAGACCCTTGGTTCATGCGGTCCGAAAAACCTGTACGACAAAAAAAGAAAGTCAATACATGTATAGAAACTGAATTATCACCAACCTGTTACACACTTGCAGACAGATAGTAGCGAATCACACACAGTTGCAGATGCACAGACCCTTGGTTCATGCGGTCCGAAAAACCTGTAAGACAAAAAAAGAAAGTCAAAACGTATAGAAACTGAATGATCACCTACCTGTTACACACTTGCAGAAAGATAGTAGCGAGTCACACACAGTTGCAGATGCACAGACCTTTGGTTCATGTGGTCCGAAAGACGTTTATGACAAAAAAAAAGAAAGTCAATACATGTATAGAAACTGAATGATCACCTACCTGTTACACACTTGCAGACAGATTGATAGCGAGTCAAACACAGTTGCAGATGCACAGACCCTTGGTTCATGCGGTCCTAAAAACCTGTAAGACAAAAAAAGAAAGTCAATACACGTATAGAAACTGAATGATCACCTACCTGTTACACACTTGCAGAAAGATTGATAGCCCACCACACACACAGTGGCACTCGAAAGACCCTTGGTTCATGCGGTCCTAAAAACTTGTCAGACAAAAAAAGAAACTCAATACATGTATAGAAACTGAATGATCACCTACCTGTTACACACTTGCAGACAGAGAGTAGAGAGTCACACACAGTTGCAGATATACAGACCCTTGGTTTATGTGGTCTGAAAAACCTATAAGACAAACAAAGAAAGTCAATACATGTATAGAAACTGAATGATCACTTACCTGTAACACACTTGCAGACAGATAGTAGCGAGTCACACACAGTTGCAGATGCACAGACCCTTGGTTCATACGGTCCGAAAAACCTGTAAGACAAAAAAAGAAAGTCAATACACGTATAGAAACTGAATGATCACCTACTTGTCACACACTTGCAGACAGATTGATAGCGAGCCACACACACAGTGGCAATGGAAAGACCCTTGGTTCATGCGGTCCGAAAGACCTTTAAGACAAAAAAAAGAAAGTCAATACATGTATAGAAACTGAATGATCACTTACCTGTTACACACTTGCAGACAGATGGTAACGAGTCACACACAGTTGCAGATATACAGACCCTTGGTTTATGTGGTCTGAAAAACCTATAAGACAAAGAAAGTCAATACATGTATAGAAACTGAATGATCACCTACCTGTTACACACTTGCAGACAGATTGATAGCGAGCCACACACAGTTGCAATGGACAGACCCTTGATGGCTGTATGCATCATCAGGAAGGGGGGAGCCATTGGTCCTGAAAGCCTGTAAGACAACAAAAAGGCAATATATGTATAAAAACTGAATGATCACCAACCTGTTACACACTTGCAGAAAGATAGTAGCGAGTCACACACAGTTGCAGATGCACAGACCCTTGGTTCATGCGGTCCGAAAAACTTGTACGACAAAAAAAGAAAGTCAATACATGTATAGAAACTGAATGATCACCTACCTGTTACACACTTGCAGAAAGATAGTAGCGAGTCACACACAGTTGCAGATGCACAGACCCTTGGTTCATGAGCTCCGAAAGACCTTTAAAACAAAAAAAGAAAGTCAATACATGTATAGAAACTGAATGATCACTTACCTGTTACACACTTGCAGACAGATATTAGCGAGTCACACACAGTTGCAGATGCACAGACCCTTGGTTCATGTGGTCCGAAAAACCTTTAAGACAAAAAAGGAAAGTCAATACATGTATAGAAACTGAATGATCACTTACCTGTTACACACTTGCAGACAGATAGTAGCGAGTCACACACAGTTGCAGATGCACAGACCCTTGGTTCATGTGGTCAGAAAAACCTGTAAGACAAAAAAAGAAAGTCAATACATGTATAGAAACTGAATGATCCCCTACCTGTTACACACTTGCAGACAGATAGATAGCGAGCCACACACACAGTGGCACTCGAAAGACCCTTGGTTCATGCGGTCCAAAAAACTTGTCAGACAAAAAAAGAAACTCAATACATGTGTAGAAACTGAATGATCACCTACCTGTTACACACTTGCAGACATAGAGTAGCGAGTCACACACAGTTGCAGATGCACAGACCCCTGTTCATGTGGTCCGAAAAACTTGTAAGACAAAAAAAGAAAGTCAATAAATGTATAGAAACTGAATGATCACCTACCTGTTACACACTTGCAGACAGATGGTAACGAGTCACACGCAGTTGCAGATATACAGACCCTTGGTTTATGCTGTCCGAAAGACCTTTAAGACAAAAAAAAAAGAAAGTCAATACATGTATAGAAACTGAATGATCACCAACCTGTTACACACTTGCAGACAGATAGTAGCGAGTCACACACAGTTGCAGATGCACAGACCCTTGGTTCATGCGGTCCGAAAAACTTGTAAGACAAAAAAAATAAAGTCAGTACATGTATAGAAACTGAATGATCACTTATCTGTTACACACTTGCAGACAGATGGTAACTAGTCACACACAGTTGCAGATATACAGACCCTTGGTTTATGTGGTCTGAAAAACCTATAAGACAAACAAAGAAAGTCAATACATGTATAGAAACTGAATGATCCCCTACCTGTTACACACTTGCAGACAGATAGTAGCGAGTCACACACAGTTGGAGATGCACAGACCCTTGGTTCATGATGTCCGAAAAACCTGTAAGATAAAAAAAGAAAGTCAATACATATATAGAAACTGAATGATAACCTACCTGTTACACACTTGCCGAAAGATTGATAGCTCGCTACACACACAGTGGCAATGGAAAGACCCTTGGTTCATGAGCTCCGAAAGACCTTTAAAACAAAAAAAGAAAGTCAATACATGTATAGAAACTGAATGATAACCTACCTGTTATACACTTGCAGACAGATTGAAAGCGAGCCACACACACAGTAGCAATGGAAAGACCCTTGGTTCATGCGGTTCGAAAAACCTTTAAGACAAAAAAAGAAAGTCAGTACATGTACAGAACCTGAATGATCTCCAACCTGTTACAAACTTGCAGACAGATAGTAGTGAGTCACACACAGTTGCAGATGCACAGACCCTTGGTTCATGCGGTCCGAAAAACCTGTAAGACAAAAAACAGAAAGTCAATACATGTATAGAAACTGAATTATCACCTACCTGTTACACACTTGGAGACAGATTGATAGCGAGCCACACACAGTTGCAATGGACAGACCCTTGTTGGCTGTATGCATCATCAGGAAGGGGGGAGCTATTGGTCCTGAAAGCCTGTAAGACAACAAAAAGGCAATATATGAATAGAAACTGAATGATCACCAACCTGTTACACACTTGCAGAAGGATAGTAGCGAGTCACACACAGTTGCAGATGCACAGACCCTTGGTTCATGCGGTCCGAAAAACCTGTACGACAAAAAAAGAAAGTCAATACATGTATAGAAACTGAATGATCACCTACCTGTTACACACTTGCAGACAGATATTAGCGAGTCAAACACAGTTGCAGATGCACAGACCCCTGGTTCATGTGGTCCGAAAAACCTGTAAGACAAATAAAAAGAAAGTCAATACATGTATAGAAACTGAATGATCACTTACCTGTTACACACTTGCAGACAGATGGTAACGAGTCACACACAGTTGCAGATATACAGACCCTTGGTTTATGTGTTCTGAAAAACCTATAAGACAAAAAAAAGAAAGTCAATACATGTATAGAAACTGAATGATCACCTACCTGTTACACACTTGCAGAAAGATTGATAGCGCACCACACACACAGTGGCACTCGAAAGACCCTTGGTTCATGCGGTCCTAAAAACTTGTCAGAAAAAAAAAGAAACTCAATACATGTATAGAAACTGAATGATCACCTACCTGTTACACACTTGCAGACAGAGAGTAGAGAGTCACACACAGTTGCAGATATACAAACCCTTGGTTTATGTGGTCTGAAAAACCTATAAGACAAACAAAGAAAGTCAATACATGTATAGAAACTGAATGATCACTTACCTGTAACACACTTGCAGACAGATAGTAGCGAGTCACACACAGTTGCAGATGCACAGACCCTTGGTTCATGCGGTCCGAAAAACCAGTAAGACAAAAAAAGAAAGTCAATACACGTATAGAAACTGAATGATCACCTACTTGTCACACACTTGCAGACAGATTGATAGCGAGCCACACACACAGTGGCAATGGAAAGACCCTTGGTTCATGCGGTCCGAAAGACCTTTAAGACAAAAAAAAGAAAGTCAATACATGTATAGAAACTGAATGATCACTTACCTGTTACACACTTGCAGACAGATGGTAACGAGTCAACCACAGTTGCAGATATACAGACCCTTGGTTTATGTGGTCTGAAAAACCTATAAGACAAAGAAAGTCAATACATGTATAGAAACTGAATGATCACCTACCTGTTACACACTTGCAGACAGATTGATAGCGAGCCACACACAGTTGCAATGGACAGACCCTTGTTGGCTGTATGCATCATCAGGAAGGGGGGAGCCATTGGTCCTGAAAGCCTGTAAGACAACAAAAAGGCAATATATGTATAGAAACTGAATGATCACCAACCTGTTACACACTTGCAGAAAGATAGTAGCGAGTCACACACAGTTGCAGATGCACAGACCCTTGGTTCATGCGGTCCGAAAAACCTGTACGACAAAAAAAGAAAGTCAATACATGTATAGAAACTGAATGATCACCTACCTGTTACACACTTGCAGAAAGATAGTAGCGAGTCACACACAGTTGCAGATGCACAGACCCTTGGTTCATGAGCTCCGAAAGACCTTTAAAACAAAAAAAGAAAGTCAAAACATGTATAGAAACTGAATGATCACCTACCTGTTACACACTTGCAGACAGATATTAGCGAGTCACACACAGTTGCAGATGCACAGACCCTTGGTTCATGTGGTCCGAAAAACCTGTAATACAAAAAAGGAAAGTCAATACATGTATAGAAACTGAATGATCACTTACCTGTTACACACTTGCAGACAGATAGTAGCGAGTCACACACAGTTGCAGATGCACAGACCCTTGGTTCATGTGGTCAGAAAAACCTGTAAGACAAAAAAAGAAAGTCAATACATGTATAGAAACTGAATGATCACTTACCTGTTACACACTTGCAGAAAGATAGTAGCGAGTCACACACAGTTGCAGATGCACAGACCCTTGGTTCATGCGGTCCGAAAAACCTGTACGACAAAAAAAGAAAGTCAATACATGTATAGAAACTGAATGATCACCTACCTGTTACACACTTGCAGACAGAGAGTAGCGAGTCACACACAGTTGGAGATGCACAGACCCTTGGTTCATGCGGTCCGAAAAACCTGTAAGACAAAAAAAGAAAGTCAATACACGTATAGAAACTGAATGATCACCTACTTGTCACACACTTGCAGACAGATTGATAGCGAGCCACACACACAGTGGCAATGGAAAGACCCTTGGTTCATGCGGTCCGAAAGACCTTTAAGACAAAAAAAAGAAAGTCAATACATGTATAGAAACTGAATGATCACTTACCTGTTACACACTTGCAGACAGATGGTAACGAGTCAACCACAGTTGCAGATATACAGACCCTTGGTTTATGTGGTCTGAAAAACCTATAAGACAAAGAAAGTCAATACATGTATAGAAACTGAATGATCACCTACCTGTTACACACTTGCAGACAGATTGATAGCGAGCCACACACAGTTGCAATGGACAGACCCTTGTTGGCTGTATGCATCATCAGGAAGGGGGGAGCCATTGGTCCTGAAAGCCTGTAAGACAACAAAAAGGCAATATATGTATAGAAACTGAATGCTCACCAACCTGTTACACACTTGCAGAAAGATAGTAGCGAGTCACACACAGTTGCAGATGCACAGACCCTTGGTTCATGCGGTCCGAAAAACCTGTACGACAAAAAAAGAAAGTCAATACATGTATAGAAACTGAATGATCACCTACCTGTTACACACTTGCAGAAAGATAGTAGCGAGTCACACACAGTTGCAGATGCACAGACCCTTGGTTCATGAGCTCCGAAAGACCTTTAAAACAAAAAAAGAAAGTCAATACATGTATAGAAACTGAATGATCACTTACCTGTTACACACTTGCAGACAGATATTAGCGAGTCACACACAGTTGCAGATGCACAGACCCTTGGTTCATGTGGTCCGAAAAACCTGTAAGACAAAAAAGGAAAGTCAATACATGTATAGAAACTGAATGATCACTTACCTGTTACACACTTGCAGACAGATAGTAGCGAGTCACACACAGTTGCAGATGCACAGACCCTTGGTTCATGTGGTCAGAAAAACCTGTAAGACAAAAAAAGAAAGTCAATACATGTATAGAAACTGAATGATCCCCTACCTGTTACACACTTGCAGACAGATAGATAGCGAGCCACACACACAGTGGCACTCGAAAGACCCTTGGTTCATGCGGTCCAAAAAACTTGTCAGACAAAAAAAGAAACTCAATACATGTATAGAAACTGAATGATCACCTACCTGTTACACACTTGCAGACATAGAGTAGCGAGTCACACACAGTTGCAGATGCACAGACCCTTGTTCATGTGGTCCGAAAAACTTGTAAGACAAAAAAAGAAAGTCAATAAATGTATAGAAACTGAATGATCACCTACCTGTTACACACTTGCAGACAGATGGTAACGAGTCACACGCAGTTGCAGATATACAGACCCTTGGTTTATGCGGTCCGAAAGACCTTTAAGACAAAAAAAAAGAAAGTCAATACATGTATAGAAACTGAATGATCACCTACCTGTTACACACTTGCAGACAGATAGTAGCGAGTCACACGCAGTTGCAGATGCACAGACCCTTGGTTCATGCGGTCCGAAAAACCTGTAAGACAAAAAAAATAAAGTCAGTACATGTATAGAAACTGAATGATCACTTATCTGTTACACACTTGCAGACAGATGGTAACTAGTCACACACAGTTGCAGATATACAGACCCTTGGTTTATGTGGTCTGAAAAACCTATAAGACAAACAAAGAAAGTCAATACATGTATAGAAACTGAATGATCCCCTACCTGTTACACACTTGCAGACAGATAGTAGCGAGTCACACACAGTTGGAGATGCACAGACCCTTGGTTCATGATGTCCGAAAAACCTGTAAGATAAAAAAAGAAAGTCAATACATATATAGAAACTGAATGATAACCTACCTGTTACACACTTGCTGAAAGATTGATAGCTCGCTACACACACAGTGGCAATGGAAAGACCCTTGGTTCATGAGCTCCGAAAGACCTTTAAAACAAAAAAAGAAAGTCAATACATGTATAGAAACTGAATGATAACCTACCTGTTATACACTTGCAGACAGATTGAAAGCGAGCCACACACACAGTAGCAATGGAAAGACCCTTGGTTCATGCGGTTCGAAAAACCTTTAAGACAAAAAAAGAAAGTCAGTACATGTACAGAACCTGAATGATCTCCAACCTGTTACAAACTTGCAGACAGATAGTAGTGAGTCACACACAGTTGCAGATGCACAGACCCTTGGTTCATGCGGTCCGAAAAACCTGTAAGACAAAAAACAGAAAGTCAATACATGTATAGAAACTGAATTATCACCTACCTGTTACACACTTGGAGACAGATTGATAGCGAGCCACACACAGTTGCAATGGACAGACCCTTGTTGGCTGTATGCATCATCAGGAAGGGGGGAGCCATTGGTCCTGAAAGCCTGTAAGACAACAAAAAGGCAATATATGTATAGAAACTGAATGATCACCAACCTGTTACACACTTGCAGAAAGATAGTAGCGAGTCACACACAGTTGCAGATGCACAGACCCTTGGTTCATGCGGTCCGAAAAACCTGTACGACAAAAAAAGAAAGTCAATACATGTATAGAAACTGAATTATCACCAACCTGTTACACACTTGCAGACAGATAGTAGCGAATCACACACAGTTGCAGATGCACAGACCCTTGGTTCATGCGGTCCGAAAAACCTGTAAGACAAAAAAAGAAAGTCAAAACGTATAGAAACTGAATGATCACCTACCTGTTACACACTTGCAGAAAGATAGTAGCGAGTCACACACAGTTGCAGATGCACAGACCCTTGGTTCATGTGGTCCGAAAGACGTTTAAGACAAAAAAAAGAAAGTCAATACATGTATAGAAACTGAATGATCACCTACCTGTTACACTTTTGCAGACAGAAAGTAGCGAGTCAAGCACAGTTAGAGATGCACAGACCCTTGGTTCATGATGTCCGAAAAACTTGTCAGACAAAAAAAGAAACTCAATACATGTATAGAAACTGAATGATCACCTACCTGTTACACACTTGCAGACAGAGAGTAGCGAGTCACACACAGTCGCAGATGCACAGACCCTTGTTCATGTGGTCCGAAAAACCTGTAAGACAAAAAAAGAAAGTCAATAAATGTATAGAAACTGAATGATCACCTACCTGTTACACACTTGCAGACAGATGGTAACGAGTCACACACAGTTGCAGATATACAGACCCTTGGTTTATGTGGTCTGAAAAACCTATAAGACAAACAAAGAAAGTCAATACATGTATAGAAACTGAATGATCACTTACCTGTTACACACTTGCAGACAGATAGTAGCGAGTCACACACAGTTGCAGATGCACAGACCCTTGGTTCATGCGGTCCGAATGACCTTTAAGACAAAAAAAAGAAAGTCAATACATGTATAGAAACTGAATGATCACTTATCTGTTACACACTTGCAGACAGATGGTAACGAGTCACACACTTGCAGATATACAGACCCTTGGTTTATGTGGTCTGAAAAACCAATAAGACAAACAAAGAAAGTCAATACATGTATAGAAACTGAATGATCACCTACCTGTTACACACTTGCAGACAGAGAGTAGCGAGTCACACACAGTCGCAGATGCACAGACCCTTGGTTCATGCGGTCCGAAAAACTTGTCAGACAAAAAAAGAAACTCAATACATGTATAGAAACTGAATGATCACCTACCTGTTACACACTTGCAGACAGAGAGTAGCGAGTCACACACAGTCGCAGATGCACAGACCCTTGTTCATGTGGTCCGAAAAACCTGTAAGACAAAAAAAGAAAGTCAATAAATGTATAGAAACTGAATGATCACCTACCTGTTACACACTTGCAGACAGATGGTAACGAGTCACACACAGTTGCAGATATACAGACCCTTGGTTTATGTGGTCTGAAAAACCTATAAGACAAACAAAGAAAGTCAATACATGTATAGAAACTGAATGATCACTTACCTGTTACACACTTGCAGACAGATAGTAGCGAGTCACACACAGTTGCAGATGCACAGACCCTTGGTTTATGTGGTCTGAAAAACCAATAAGACAAACAAAGAAAGTCAATACATGTATAGAAACTGAATGATCCCCTACCTGTTACACACTTGCAGACAGATAGTAGCGAGTCACACACAGTTGGAGATGCACAGACCCTTGGTTCATGATGTCCGAAAAACCTGTAAGATAAAAAAAGAAAGTCAATACATGTATAGAATCTGAATGATAACCTACCTGTTACACACTTGCAGACAGATTGATAGCGCGCCACACACACAGTGGCAATGGAAAGACCCTTGGTTCATGTGGTCCGAGAAACCTGTAAGACAAAAGAAGAAACTCAATACATGTATAGAAACTGAATGATCACTTACCTGTTACACACTTGCAGACAGAGAGTAGCGAGTCACACACAGTCGGAGATGCACAGACCCTTGTTCATGTGGTCCGAAAAACCTGTAAGACAAAAAAAGAAAGTCAATAAATGTATAGAAACTGAATGATCACCTACCTGTTACACACTTGCAGACAGATGGTAACGAGTCACACACAGTTGCAGATATACAGACCCTTGGTTTATGTGGTCTGAAAAACCTATAAGACAAACAAAGAAAGTCAATACATGTATAGAAACTGAATGATCACTTACCTGTTACACACTTGCAGACAGATAGTAGCGAGTCACACACAGTTGCAGATGCACAGACCCTTGGTTCATGCGGTCCGAATGACCTTTAAGACAAAAAAAAGAAAGTCAATACATGTATAGAAACTGAATGATCACTT
This sequence comes from Salminus brasiliensis, assembly GCF_030463535.1. Classification (NCBI taxonomy): domain Eukaryota; kingdom Metazoa; phylum Chordata; class Actinopteri; order Characiformes; family Bryconidae; genus Salminus; species Salminus brasiliensis. The sequence goes on along the minus strand of NC_132881.1, from coordinate 9,176,556 downwards.
ATCTGTTACACACTTGCAGACAGATGGTAACGAGTCACACACTTGCAGATATACAGACCCTTGGTTTATGTGGTCTGAAAAACCAATAAGACAAACAAAGAAAGTCAATACATGTATAGAAACTGAATGATCCCCTACCTGTTACACACTTGCAGACAGATAGTAGCGAGTCACACACAGTTGGAGATGCACAGACCCTTGGTTCATGATGTCCGAAAAACCTGTAAGATAAAAAAAGAAAGTCAATACATGTATAGAATCTGAATGATAACCTACCTGTTACACACTTGCAGACAGATTGATAGCGCGCCACACACACAGTGGCAATGGAAAGACCCTTGGTTCATGTGGTCCGAGAAACCTGTAAGACAAAAAAAGAAACTCAATACATGTATAGAAACTGAATGATCACTTATCTGTTACACTATTGCAGACAGATGGTAGCGAGTCACACACAGTTGCAGATATACAGACCCTTGGTTCATGAGGTCCGAAAAATCTGTAAGACAAAAAAAGAAAGTCAATACATGTATAGAAACTGAATGATCCCCTACCTGTTACACACTTGCAGACAGATAGTAGCGAGTCACACACAGTTGGAGATGCACAGACCCTTGGTTCATGCGGTCCGAAAAACCTGTAAGACAAAAAAAGAAAGTCAATACATGTATAGAAACTGAATGATCACTTACCTGTTACACACTTGCAGACAGATGGTAACGAATCACACACAGTTGCAGATATAAAGACCCTTGGTTTATGTGGTCTGAAAAACCTATAAGACAAACAAAGAAAGTCAATACATGTATAGAAACTTAATGATCACCTACCTGTTACACACTTGCAGACAGAGAGTAGCGAGTCACACACAGTTGCAGATATACAGACCTTTGGTTTATGTGGTCTGAAAAACCTATAAGACAAACAAAGAAAGTCAATACATGTATAGAAACTGAATGATCACTTACCTGTTACACACTTGCAGACAGATAGTAGCGAGTCACACACAGTTGCAGATGCACAGACCCTTGGTTCATGCGGTCCGAAAAACCTGTAAGACAAAAAAAGAAAGTCAATACACGTATAGAAACTGAATGATCACCTACCTGTTACACACTTGCAGACAGATTGATAGCGAGCCACACACACAGTCGCAATGGAAAGACCCTTGGTTCATGCGGTCCGAAAAACCTGTAAGACAAAAAAAGAAAGTCAATACATGTATAGAAACTGAATGATCACTTACCTGTTACACACTTGCAGACAGAGAGTAGCGAGTCACACACAGTTGCAGATATACAGACCCTTGTTCATGCGGTCCGAATGACCTTTAATACAAAAAAAAGAAAGTCAATACATGTATAGAAACTGAATGATCACTTATCTGTTACACACTTGCAGACAGATGGTAACGAGTCACACACTTGCAGATATACAGACCCTTGGTTTATGTGGTCTGAAAAACCAATAAGACAAACAAAGAAAGTCAATACATGTATAGAAACTGAATGATCCCCTACCTGTTACACACTTGCAGACAGATAGTAGCGAGTCACACACAGTTGGAGATGCACAGACCCTTGGTTCATGATGTCCGAAAAACCTGTAAGATAAAAAAAGAAAGTCAATACATGTATAGAATCTGAATGATAACCTACCTGTTACACACTTGCAGACAGATTGATAGCGCGCCACACACACAGTGGCAATGGAAAGACCCTTGGTTCATGTGGTCCGAGAAACCTGTAAGACAAAAAAAGAAACTCAATACATGTATAGAAACTGAATGATCACTTATCTGTTACACTATTGCAGACAGATGGTAGCGAGTCACACACAGTTGCAGATATACAGACCCTTGGTTCATGTGGTCCGAAAAACCTGTAAGACAAAAAAAGAAAGTCAATACATGTATAGAAACTGAATGATCACCTACCTGTTACACACTTGCAGACAGATAGTAGCGAGTCACACACAGTTGCAGATGCACAGACCCTTGGTTCATGAGGTCCGAAAAACCTGTAAGACAAAAAAAGAAAGTCAATACATGTATAGAAACTGAATGATCACCTACCTGTTACACACTTGCAGACAGATTGATAGCGAGCCACACACACAGTGGCAATGGAAAGACCCTTGGTTCATGTGGTCCGAAAAACCTGTAAGACAAAAAAAGAAAGTCAATACATGTATAGAAACTGAATGATCCCCTACCTGTTACACACTTGCAGACAGATAGTAGCGAGTCACACACAGTTGGAGATGCACAGACCCTTGGTTCATGCGGTCCGAAAAACCTGTAAGACAAAAAAAGAAAGTCAATACATGTATAGAAACTGAATGATCACTTACCTGTTACACACTTGCAGACAGATGGTAACGAATCACACACAATTGCAGATATAAAGACCCTTGGTTTATGTGGTCTGAAAAACCTATAAGACAAACAAAGAAAGTCAATACATGTATAGAAACTTAATGATCACCTACCTGTTACACACTTGCAGACAGAGAGTAGCGAGTCACACACAGTTGCAGATATACAGACCTTTGGTTTATGTGGTCTGAAAAACCTATAAGACAAACAAAGAAAGTCAATACATGTATAGAAACTGAATGATCACTTACCTGTTACACACTTGCAGACAGATAGTAGCGAGTCACACACAGTTGCAGATGCACAGACCCTTGGTTCATGCGGTCCGAAAAACCTGTAAGACAAAAAAAGAAAGTCAATACACGTATAGAAACTGAATGATCACCTACCTGTTACACACTTGCAGACCGATTGATAGCGAGCCACACACACAGTCGCAATGGAAAGACCCTTGGTTCATGCGGTCCGAAAAACCTGTAAGACAAAAAAAGAAAGTCAATACATGTATAGAAACTGAATGATCACTTACCTGTTACACACTTGCAGACAGATGGTAACGAGTCACACACAGTTGCAGATATACAGACCCTTGGTTTATGTGGTCTGAAAAACCTATAAGACAAACAAAGAAAGTCAATACATGTATAGAAACTGAATGATCACCTACCTGTTACACACTTGCAGAAAGATTGATAGCGCACCACACACACAGTGGCACTCGAAAGACCCTTGGTTCATGCGGTCCGAAAAACCTGTAAGACAAAAAACAGAAAGTCAATACATGTATAGAAACTGAATGATCACCTACCTCTTACACACTTGGAGACAGATTGATAGCGAGCCACACACAGTTGCAATGGCCAGACCCTTGTTGGCTGTATGCATCATCAGGAAGGGGGGAGCCATTGGTCCTGAAAGCCTGTAAGACAACAAAAAGGCAATTTATGTATAGAAACTGAATGATCACCAACCTGTTACACACTTGCAGAAAGATAGTAGCGAGTCACACACAGTTGCAGATGCACAGACCCTTGGTTCATGCGGTCCGAAAAACCTGTACGACAAAAAAAGAAAGTCAATACATGTATAGAAACTGAATGATCACCTACCTGTTACACACTTGCAGAAAGATAGTAGCGAGTCACACACAGTTGCAGATGCACAGACCCTTGGTTCATGAGCTCCGAAAGACCTTTAAAACAAAAAAAGAAAGTCAATACATGTATAGAAACTGAATGATCACTTACCTGTTACACACTTGCAGACAGATATTAGCGAGTCACACACAGTTGCAGATGCACAGACCCTTGGTTCATGTGGTCCGAAAAACCTGTAAGACAAAAAAGGAAAGTCAATACATGTATAGAAACTGAATGATCACTTACCTGTTACACACTTGCAGACAGATAGTAGCGAGTCACACACAGTTGCAGATGCACAGACCCTTGGTTCATGTGGTCAGAAAAACCTGTAAGACAAAAAAAGAAAGTCAATACATGTATAGAAACTGAATGATCCCCTACCTGTTACACACTTGCAGACAGATAGATAGTGAGCCACACACACAGTGGCACTCGAAAGACCCTTGGTTCATGCGGTCCAAAAAACTTGTCAGACAAAAAAAGAAACTCAATACATGTATAGAAACTGAATGATCACCTACCTGTTACACACTTGCAGACATAGAGTAGCGAGTCACACACAGTTGCAGATGCACAGACCCTTGTTCATGTGGTCCGAAAAACTTGTAAGACAAAAAAAGAAAGTCAATAAATGTATAGAAACTGAATGATCACCTACCTGTTACACACTTGCAGACAGATGGTAACGAGTCACACGCAGTTGCAGATATACAGACCCTTGGTTTATGCGGTCCGAAAGACCTTTAAGACAAAAAAAAAGAAAGTCAATACATGTATAGAAACTGAATGATCACCTACCTGTTACACACTTGCAGACAGATAGTAGCGAGTCACACACAGTTGCAGATGCACAGACCCTTGGTTCATGCGGTCCGAAAAACCTGTAAGACAAAAAAAATAAAGTCAGTACATGTATAGAAACTGAATGATCACTTATCTGTTACACACTTGCAGACAGATGGTAACTAGTCATACACAGTTGCAGATATACAGACCCTTGGTTTATGTGGTCTGAAAAACCTATAAGACAAACAAAGAAAGTCAATACATGTATAGAAACTAAATGATCCCCTACCTGTTACACACTTGCAGAAAGATAGTAGCGAGTCACACACAGTTGGAGATGCACAGACCCTTGGTTCATGATGTCCGAAAAACCTGTAAGATAAAAAAAGAAAGTCAATACATATATAGAAACTGAATGATAACCTACCTGTTATACACTTGCAGACAGATTGAAAGCGAGCCACACACACAGTAGCAATGGAAAGACCCTTGGTTCATGCGGTTCGAAAAACCTTTAAGACAAAAAAAGAAAGTCAGTACATGTACAGAACCTGAATGATCTCCAACCTGTTACAAACTTGCAGACAGATAGTAGTGAGTCACACACAGTTGCAGATGCACAGACCCTTGGTTCATGCGGTCCGAAAAACCTGTAAGACAAAAAACAGAAAGTCAATACATGTATAGAAACTGAATTATCACCTACCTGTTACACACTTGGAGACAGATTGATAGCGAGCCACACACAGTTGCAATGGACAGAGCCTTGTTGGCTGTATGCATCATCAGGAAGGGGGGAGCCATTGGTCCTGAAAGCCTGTAAGACAACAAAAAGGCAATATATGTATAGAAACTGAATGATCACCAACCTGTTACACACTTGCAGAAAGATAGTAGCGAGTCACACACAGTTGCAGATGCACAGACCCTTGGTTCATGCGGTCCGAAAAACCTGTACGACAAAAAAAGAAAGTCAATACATGTATAGAAACTGAATTATCACCAACCTGTTACACACTTGCAGACAGATAGTAGCGAATCACACACAGTTGCAGATGCACAGACCCTTGGTTCATGCGGTCCGAAAAACCTGTAAGACAAAAAAAGAAAGTCAAAACGTATAGAAACTGAATGATCACCTACCTGTTACACACTTGCAGACAGATTAATAGCGAGCCACACACACAGTGGCAATGGAAAGACCCTTGGTTCATGCGGTCCGAAAAACCTGTAAGACAAAAAAAGAAAGTCAATACATGTATAGAAACTGAATGATCACCTACCTGTTACACACTTGCAGACAGATAGTAGCGAGTCAAACACAGTTGCAGATGCACAGACCCTTGGTTCATGCGGTCTGAATGACCTTTAAGACAAAAAAAAGAAAGTCAATACATGTATAGAAACTGAATGATCACTTATCTGTTACACACTTGCAGACAGATGGTAACGAGTCACACACAGTTGCAGATATACAGACCCCTGGTTTATGTGGTCTGAAAAACCTATAAGACAAACAAAGAAAGTCAATACATGTATAGAAACTGAATGATCCCCTACCTGTTACACACCTGCAGACAGATAGTAGCGAGTCACACACAGTTGGAGATGCACAGACCCTTGGTTCATGATGTCCGAAAAACCTATAAGATAAAAAAAGAAAGTCAATACATGTATAGAATCTGAATGATAACCTACCTGTTACACACTTGCAGAAAGATTGATAGCTCGCCACACACACATTGCCAATGGAAAGACCCTTGGTTCATGCGGTCCGAAAAACCTGTAAGACAAAAAAAGAAAGTCAATACACGTATAGAAACTGAATGATCACCTACCTGCTACACACTTGCAGACAGATAGTAGCGAGTCACACACAGTTGCAGATGCACAGACCCTTGGTTCATGCGGTCCGAAAAACCTGTAAGACAAAAAAAGAAAGTCAAAACGTATAGAAACTGAATGATCACCTACCTGTTACACACTTGCAGAAAGATAGTAGCGAGTCACACACAGTTGCAGATGCACAGACCCTTGGTTCATGTGGTCCGAAAGACGTTTAAGACAAAAAAAAGAAAGTCAATACATGTATAGAAACTGAATGATCACCTACCTGTTACACTTTTGCAGACAGATAGTAGCGAGTCAAACACAGTTGGAGATGCACAGACCCTTGGTTCATGATGTCCGAAAAACCTGTAAGACAAAAAAAGAAAGTCAATACATGTATAGAAACTGAATGATCACCTACCTGTTACACACTTGCAGACAGATTAATAGCGAGCCACACACACAGTGGCAATGGAAAGACCCTTGGTTCATGCGGTCCGAAAAACCTGTAAGACAAAAAAAGAAAGTCAATACATGTATAGAAACTGAATGATCACCTACCTGTTACACACTTGCAGACAGATAGTAGCGAGTCAAACACAGTTGCAGATGCACAGACCCTTGGTTCATGCGGTCCGAATGACCTTTAAGACAAAAAAAAGAAAGTCAATACATGTATAGAAACTGAATGATCACTTATCTGTTACACACTTGCAGACAGATGGTAACGAGTCACACACAGTTGCAGATATACAGACCCCTGGTTTATGTGGTCTGAAAAACCTATAAGACAAACAAAGAAAGTCAATACATGTATAGAAACTGAATGATCCCCTACCTGTTACACACTTGCAGACAGATAGTAGCGAGTCACACACAGTTGGAGATGCACAGACCCTTGGTTCATGATGTCCGAAAAACCTATAAGATAAAAAAAAGAAAGTCAATACATGTATAGAATCTGAATGATAACCTACCTGTTACACACTTGCAGAAAGATTGATAGCTCGCCACACACACATTGCCAATGGAAAGACCCTTGGTTAATGCGGTCCGAAAAACCTGTAAGACAAAAAAAGAAAGTCAATACACGTATAGAAACTGAATGATCACCTACCTGCTACACACTTGCAGACAGATAGTAGCGAGTCACACACAGTTGCAGATGCACAGACCCTTGGTTCATGCGGTCCGATAAACCTGTAAGACAAAAAAAGAAAGTCAATACATGTATAGAAACTGAATGATCACTTATCTGTTACACACTTGCAGACAGATAGTAGCGAGTCACACACAGTTGTAGATGCACAGACCCTTGGTTCATGAGGTCCAAAAAACCTGTAAGACAAAAAAAGAAAGTCAATACATGTATAGAAACTGAATGATCAGCTACCTGTTACACACTTGCAGACAGATTGATAGCGCGCCACACACACAGTGGCAATGGAAAGACCCTTGGTTCATGTGGTCCGAGAAACCTGTAAGACAAAAAAAGAAAGTCAATACATGTATAGAAACTGAATGATCACCTACCTGTTACACACTTGCAGACAGATAGTAGCGAGTCAAACACAGTTGCAGATGCATAGACCCTTGGTTCATGCGGTCCGAAAAACCTGTAAGACAAAAAAAGAAAGTCAATACATGTATAGAAACTGAATGATCACTTATCTGTTACACACTTGAAGACAGATGGTAACGAGTCACACACAGTTGCAGATATACAGACCCTTGGTTTATGTGGTCTGAAAAACCTATAAGACAAACAAAGAAAGTCAATACATGTATAGAAACTGAATGATCCCCTACCTGTTACACACTTGCAGACAGATAGTAGCGAGTCACACACAGTTGGAGATGCACAGACCCTTGGTTCATGATGTCCGAAAAACCTGTAAGACAAAAAAGAAAGTCAATACATGTATAGAAACTGAATGATCATATACCTGTTACACACTTGCAGAAAGATTGATAGCGAGCCACACACACAGTGGCTATGGAAAGACCCTTGGTTCATGCGGTCCGACAAACCTGTAAGACAAAAAAAGAAAGTCAATACATGTATAGAAACTGAATGATCACTTATCTGTTACACTATTGCAGACAGATGGTAGCGAGTCACACACAGTTGCAGATATACAGACCCTTGGTTCATGTGGTCCGAAAAACCTATAAGACAAAAAAAGAAAGTCAATACATGTATAGAAACTGAATGATCACTTATCTGTTACACACTTGCAGACAGATGGTAACTAGTCATACACAGTTGCAGATATACAGACCCTTGGTTTATGTGGTCTGAAAAACCTATAAGACAAACAAAGAAAGTCAATACATGTATAGAAACTGAATGATCCCCTACCTGTTACACACTTGCAGACAGATAGTAGCGAGTCACACACAGTTGGAGATGCACAGACCCTTGGTTCATGATGTCCGAAAAACCTGTAAGATAAAAAAAGAAAGTCAATACATATATAGAAACTGAATGATAACCTACCTGTTATACACTTGCAGACAGATTGAAAGCGAGCCACACACACAGTAGCAATGGAAAGACCCTTGGTTCATGCGGTTCGAAAAACCTTTAAGACAAAAAAAGAAAGTCAGTACATGTACAGAACCTGAATGATCTCCAACCTGTTACAAACTTGCAGACAGATAGTAGTGAGTCACACACAGTTGCAGATGCACAGACCCTTGGTTCATGCGGTCCGAAAAACCTGTAAGACAAAAAACAGAAAGTCAATACATGTATAGAAACTGAATTATCACCTACCTGTTACACACTTGGAGACAGATTGATAGCGAGCCACACACAGTTGCAATGGACAGAGCCTTGTTGGCTGTATGCATCATCAGGAAGGGGGGAGCCATTGGTCCTGAAAGCCTGTAAGACAACAAAAAGGCAATATATGTATAGAAACTGAATGATCACCAACCTGTTACACACTTGCAGAAAGATAGTAGCGAGTCACACACAGTTGCAGATGCACAGACCCTTGGTTCATGCGGTCCGAAAAACCTGTACGACAAAAAAAGAAAGTCAATACATGTATAGAAACTGAATTATCACCAACCTGTTACACACTTGCAGACAGATAGTAGCGAATCACACACAGTTGCAGATGCACAGACCCTTGGTTCATGCGGTCCGAAAAACCTGTAAGACAAAAAAAGAAAGTCAAAACGTATAGAAACTGAATGATCACCTACCTGTTACACACTTGCAGACAGATTAATAGCGAGCCACACACACAGTGGCAATGGAAAGACCCTTGGTTCATGCGGTCCGAAAAACCTGTAAGACAAAAAAAGAAAGTCAATACATGTATAGAAACTGAATGATCACCTACCTGTTACACACTTGCAGACAGATAGTAGCGAGTCAAACACAGTTGCAGATGCACAGACCCTTGGTTCATGCGGTCTGAATGACCTTTAAGACAAAAAAAAGAAAGTCAATACATGTATAGAAACTGAATGATCACTTATCTGTTACACACTTGCAGACAGATGGTAACGAGTCACACACAGTTGCAGATATACAGACCCCTGGTTTATGTGGTCTGAAAAACCTATAAGACAAACAAAGAAAGTCAATACATGTATAGAAACTGAATGATCCCCTACCTGTTACACACCTGCAGACAGATAGTAGCGAGTCACACACAGTTGGAGATGCACAGACCCTTGGTTCATGATGTCCGAAAAACCTATAAGATAAAAAAAGAAAGTCAATACATGTATAGAATCTGAATGATAACCTACCTGTTACACACTTGCAGAAAGATTGATAGCTCGCCACACACACATTGCCAATGGAAAGACCCTTGGTTCATGCGGTCCGAAAAACCTGTAAGACAAAAAAAGAAAGTCAATACACGTATAGAAACTGAATGATCACCTACCTGCTACACACTTGCAGACAGATAGTAGCGAGTCACACACAGTTGCAGATGCACAGACCCTTGGTTCATGCGGTCCGAAAAACCTGTAAGACAAAAAAAGAAAGTCAAAACGTATAGAAACTGAATGATCACCTACCTGTTACACACTTGCAGAAAGATAGTAGCGAGTCACACACAGTTGCAGATGCACAGACCCTTGGTTCATGTGGTCCGAAAGACGTTTAAGACAAAAAAAAGAAAGTCAATACATGTATAGAAACTGAATGATCACCTACCTGTTACACTTTTGCAGACAGATAGTAGCGAGTCAAACACAGTTGGAGATGCACAGACCCTTGGTTCATGATGTCCGAAAAACCTGTAAGACAAAAAAAGAAAGTCAATACATGTATAGAAACTGAATGATCACCTACCTGTTACACACTTGCAGACAGATTAATAGCGAGCCACACACACAGTGGCAATGGAAAGACCCTTGGTTCATGCGGTCCGAAAAACCTGTAAGACAAAAAAAGAAAGTCAATACATGTATAGAAACTGAATGATCACCTACCTGTTACACACTTGCAGACAGATAGTAGCGAGTCAAACACAGTTGCAGATGCACAGACCCTTGGTTCATGCGGTCCGAATGACCTTTAAGACAAAAAAAAGAAAGTCAATACATGTATAGAAACTGAATGATCACTTATCTGTTACACACTTGCAGACAGATGGTAACGAGTCACACACAGTTGCAGATATACAGACCCCTGGTTTATGTGGTCTGAAAAACCTATAAGACAAACAAAGAAAGTCAATACATGTATAGAAACTGAATGATCCCCTACCTGTTACACACTTGCAGACAGATAGTAGCGAGTCACACACAGTTGGAGATGCACAGACCCTTGGTTCATGATGTCCGAAAAACCTATAAGATAAAAAAAGAAAGTCAATACATGTATAGAATCTGAATGATAACCTACCTGTTACACACTTGCAGAAAGATTGATAGCTCGCCACACACACATTGCCAATGGAAAGACCCTTGGTTAATGCGGTCCGAAAAACCTGTAAGACAAAAAAAGAAAGTCAATACACGTATAGAAACTGAATGATCACCTACCTGCTACACACTTGCAGACAGATAGTAGCGAGTCACACACAGTTGCAGATGCACAGACCCTTGGTTCATGCGGTCCGATAAACCTGTAAGACAAAAAAAGAAAGTCAATACATGTATAGAAACTGAATGATCACTTATCTGTTACACACTTGCAGACAGATAGTAGCGAGTCACACACAGTTGTAGATGCACAGACCCTTGGTTCATGAGGTCCAAAAAACCTGTAAGACAAAAAAAGAAAGTCAATACATGTATAGAAACTGAATGATCAGCTACCTGTTACACACTTGCAGACAGATTGATAGCGCGCCACACACACAGTGGCAATGGAAAGACCCTTGGTTCATGTGGTCCGAGAAACCTGTAAGACAAAAAAAGAAAGTCAATACATGTATAGAAACTGAATGATCACCTACCTGTTACACACTTGCAGACAGATAGTAGCGAGTCAAACACAGTTGCAGATGCATAGACCCTTGGTTCATGCGGTCCGAAAAACCTGTAAGACAAAAAAAGAAAGTCAATACATGTATAGAAACTGAATGATCACTTATCTGTTACACACTTGAAGACAGATGGTAACGAGTCACACACAGTTGCAGATATACAGACCCTTGGTTTATGTGGTCTGAAAAACCTATAAGACAAACAAAGAAAGTCAATACATGTATAGAAACTGAATGATCCCCTACCTGTTACACACTTGCAGACAGATAGTAGCGAGTCACACACAGTTGGAGATGAACAGACCCTTGGTTCATGATGTCCGAAAAACCTGTAAGACAAAAAAGAAAGTCAATACATGTATAGAAACTGAATGATCATCTACCTGTTACACACTTGCAGAAAGATTGATAGCGAGCCACACACACAGTGGCTATGGAAAGACCCTTGGTTCATGCGGTCCGACAAACCTGTAAGACAAAAAAAGAAAGTCAATACATGTATAGAAACTGAATGATCACTTATCTGTTACACTATTGCAGACAGATGGTAGCGAGTCACACACAGTTGCAGATATACAGACCCTTGGTTCATGTGGTCCGAAAAACCTATAAGACAAAAAAAGAAAGTCAATACATGTATAGAAACTGAATGATCACCTACCTGTTACACACTTGCAGACAGAGAGTAGCGAGTCACACAGAGTTGGAGATGCACAGACCATTGGTTCATGAGGTCCAAAAAACCTGTAAGACAAAAAAAGAAAGTCAATACATGTATAGAAGCTGAATGATCACCTACCTTTTACACACTTGCAGACAGATAGTAGCGAGTCACACACAGTTGGAGATGCACAGACCCTTGGTTCTTGAGGTCCGAAAAATCTGTAAGACAGAAAAAGAAAGTCAATACATGTATAGAAACTGAATGATCACCTACCTGTTACACACTTGCAGACAGATTGATAGCGCGCCACACACACAGTGGCAATGGAAAGACCCTTGGTTCATGCGGTCCGAAAAACCTGTAAGACAAAAAAAGAAACTCAATACATGTATAGAAACTGAATGATCACCTACCTGTTACACACTTGCTGACAGAGAGTAGCGAATCAAACACAGTTGCGGATGCACAGACCCTTGGTTCATGCGGTCCGAAAGACCTTTAAGACAAAAAAAAATAAAGTCAATACATGTATAGAAACAGAATGATCACTTACCTGTTACACACTTGCATACAGATAGTAGCGAGTCACACAGTTGCAGATATACAGACCCTTGGTTCATGTGGTCCGAAAAACCTATATGACAAAAAAAGAAAGTCAAAACATGTATAGAAACTGAATGATCACCAAACTGTTACACACTTGCAGACAGATAGTAGCGAGTCAAACACAGTTGCAGATGCAGAGACCCTTGGTTCATGCGGTCCGAAAAACCTGTAAGACAAAAAGAAGAAAGTCAATACATGTATAGAAACTGAATGATCACTTACCTGTTACACACTTGCAGACAGATATTAGCGAGTCACATACAGTTGCAGATGCACAGACCCTTGGTTCATGCGGTCCGAAAAACCTGTAAGACAAAAAAAGAAAGTCAATACATGTATAGAAACAGAATGATCACTTACCTGTTACAAACTTGCATACAGATAGTAGCGAGTCACACAGTTGCAGATATACAGACCCTTGGTTCATGTGGTCCGAAAAACCTATATGACAAAAAAAGAAAGTCAAAACATGTATAGAAACTGAATGATCACCAACCTGTTACACACTTGCAGACAGATAGTAGCGAGTCAAACACAGTTGCAGATGCACAGACCCTTGGTTCATGCGGTCCGAAAAACCTGTAAGACAAAAAAAGAAAGTCAATACATGTATAGAAACTGAATGATCACTTACCTGTTACACACTTGCAGACAGATAGTAGCGAGTCACACACAGTTGGAGATGCACAGACCCTTGGTTCAAGTGGTCCGAAAAACCTTTAAGACAAAAAAGGAAACTCAATACATGTATAGAAACTGAATGATCACTTACCTGTTACACACTTGCAGACAGATATTAGCGAGTCACACACAGTTGCAGATGCACAGACCCTTGGTTCATGTGGTCCGAAAAATCTATATGACAAAAAAAGAAAGTCAATACATGTATAGAAACTGAATGATCACCAACCTGTTACACACTTGCAGACAGATAGTAGCGAGTCACACAGAGTTGGAGATGCACAGACCATTGGTTCATGAGGTCCAAAAAACCTGTAAGACAAAAAAAGAAAGTCAATACATGTATAGAAGCTGAATGATCACCTACCTTTTACACACTTGCAGACAGATAGTAGCGAGTCACACACAGTTGGAGATGCACAGACCCTTGGTTCTTGAGGTCCGAAAAATCTGTAAGACAGAAAAAGAAAGTCAATACATGTATAGAAACTGAATGATCACCTACCTGTTACACACTTGCAGACAGATTGATAGCGCGCCACACACACAGTGGCAATGGAAAGACCCTTGGTTCATGCGGTCCGAAAAACCTGTAAGACAAAAAAAGAAACTCAATACATGTATAGAAACTGAATGATCACCTACCTGTTACACACTTGCTGACAGAGAGTAGCGAATCAAACACAGTTGCGGATGCACAGACCCTTGGTTCATGCGGTCCGAAAGACCTTTAAGACAAAAAAAAAGAAAGTCAATACATGTATAGAAACAGAATGATCACTTACCTGTTACACACTTGCATACAGATAGTAGCGAGTCACACAGTTGCAGATATACAGACCCTTGGTTCATGTGGTCCGAAAAACCTATATGACAAAAAAAGAAAGTCAAAACATGTATAGAAACTGAATGATCACCAAACTGTTACACACTTGCAGACAGATAGTAGCGAGTCAAACACAGTTGCAGATGCAGAGACCCTTGGTTCATGCGGTCCGAAAAACCTGTAAGACAAAAAGAAGAAAGTCAATACATGTATAGAAACTGAATGATCACTTACCTGTTACACACTTGCAGACAGATATTAGCGAGTCACATACAGTTGCAGATGCACAGACCCTTGGTTCATGCGGTCCGAAAAACCTGTAAGACAAAAAAAGAAAGTCAATACATGTATAGAAACAGAATGATCACTTACCTGTTACAAACTTGCATACAGATAGTAGCGAGTCACACAGTTGCAGATATACAGACCCTTGGTTCATGTGGTCCGAAAAACCTATATGACAAAAAAAGAAAGTCAAAACATGTATAGAAACTGAATGATCACCAACCTGTTACACACTTGCAGACAGATAGTAGCGAGTCAAACACAGTTGCAGATGCACAGACCCTTGGTTCATGCGGTCCGAAAAACCTGTAAGACAAAAAAAGAAAGTCAATACATGTATAGAAACTGAATGATCACTTACCTGTTACACACTTGCAGACAGATAGTAGCGAGTCACACACAGTTGGAGATGCACAGACCCTTGGTTCAAGTGGTCCGAAAAACCTTTAAGACAAAAAAGGAAACTCAATACATGTATAGAAACTGAATGATCACTTACCTGTTACACACTTGCAGACAGATATTAGCGAGTCACACACAGTTGCAGATGCACAGACCCTTGGTTCATGTGGTCCGAAAAATCTATATGACAAAAAAAGAAAGTCAATACATGTATAGAAACTGAATGATCACCAACCTGTTACACACTTGCAGACAGATAGTAGCGAGTCACACACAGTTACAGATGCACAGACCATTGGTTTATGTGGTCTGAAAAACCTGTAAGTCAAAAAAAAGAAAGTCAATACATGTATAGAAACTGAATGATCACTTATCTGTTACACACTTGCAGACAGATAGTAGCGAGTCACACACAGTTGCAGATGCACAGACCCTTAGTTCATGTGTTCGGAAAAACCTGTAAGACAAAAAAAGAAAGTCAATACATGTATAGAAACTTAATGATCACCTACCTGTTACACACTTGCAGACAGATTGATAGCGAGCCACACACACAGTGGCAATGGAAAGACCCTAGGTTCATGCGGTCCGAAAAACCAGTAAGACAAAAAAAGAAAGTCAATACATGTATAGAAACTGAATGATCACCTACCTGTTACACACTTGCAGACAGATTGATAGCGAGCCACACACACAGTGGCACTCGAAAGACGCTTGGTTCATGCGGTCCGAAAAACTTGTCAGACAAAAAAAGAAACTCAATACATGTATAGAAACTGAATGATCACCTACCTGTTACACACTTGCAGACAGATAGTAGCGACTCAAACACAGTTGCGGATGCACAGACCCTTGGTTCATGCGGTCCGAAAGACCTTTAAGACAAAAAAAAGAAAGTCAATATATGTATAGAAACTGAATGATCACCAACCTGTTACACACTTGCAGACAGATAGTAGCGAGTCACACACAGTTGCAGATGCACAGACCCTTGGTTCATGCGGTCCGAAAAACCTGTAAGACAAAAAAATAAAGTCAATACATGTATAGAAACTGAATGATCACCTACCTGTTACACACTTGCAGACAGATAGTAGCGAGTCACACACAGTTGGAGATGCACAGACCCTTGGTTCATGAGGTTCGAAAAATCTGTAAGACAGAAAAAGAAAGTCAATACATGTATAGAAAGTGAATGATCACCT
This sequence comes from Salminus brasiliensis, assembly GCF_030463535.1. Taxonomy (NCBI): domain Eukaryota; kingdom Metazoa; phylum Chordata; class Actinopteri; order Characiformes; family Bryconidae; genus Salminus; species Salminus brasiliensis. The sequence continues at coordinate 9,160,287 of NC_132881.1, read as the reverse complement.
ACCTGTTACACACTTGCAGACAGATTGATAGCGCGCTACACACACAGTGGCAATGGAAAGACCCTTGGTTCATGCGGTCCGAAAAACCTGTAAGACAAAAAAAGAAAGTCAATACATGTATAGAAACAGAATGATCACTTACCTGTTACACACTTGCATACAGATAGTAGCGAGTCACACAGTTGCAGATATACAGACCCTTGGTTCATGTGGTCCGAAAAACCTATATGACAAAAAAAGAAAGTCAAAACATGTATAGAAACTGAATGATCACCTACCTGTTACACACTTGCAGACAGATAGTAGCGAGTCAAACACAGTTGCAGATGCACAGACCCTTGGTTCATGCGGTCCGAAAAACCTGTAAGACAAAAAAGGAAACTCAATACATGTATAGAAACTGAATGATCACTTACCTTTTATACACTTGCAGACAGATAGTAGCGATTCAAACACAGTTGCAGATGCAGAGACCCTTGGTTCATGCAGTCCGAAAAACCTGTAAGACAAAAAGAAGAAAGTCAATACATGTATAGAAGCTGAATGATCACCTACCTGTTACACACTTGCAGACAGATAGTAGCGAGTCACACACAGTTGGAGATGCACAGACCCTTGGTTCATGAGGTCCGAAAAATCTGTAAGACAAAAAAAGAAAGTCAATACATGTATAGAAACTGAATGATCACCTACCTGTTACACACTTGCATACAGATTGATAGCGCGCCACACACACAGTGGCAATGGAAAGACCCTTGGTTCATGCGGTCCGAAAAACCTGTAAGACAAAAAAAGAAAGTCAATACATGTATAGAAACTGAATGATCACTTATCTGTTACACACTTGCATACAGATAGTAGCGAGTCACACAGTTGCAGATATACAGACCCTTGGTTCATGTGGTCCGAAAAACCTATATGACAAAAAAAGAAAGTCAAAACATGTATAGAAACTGAATGATCACCTACCTGTTACACACTTGCAGACAGATAGTAGCGAGTCAAACACAGTTGCAGATGCACAGACCCTTGGTTCATGCGGTCCGAAAAACCTGTAAGACAAAAAAGGAAACTCAATACATGTATAGAAACTGAATGATCACTTACCTTTTATACACTTGCAGACAGATAGTAGCGATTCAAACACAGTTGCAGATGCAGAGACCCTTGGTTCATGCAGTCCGAAAAACCTGTAAGACAAAAAGAAGAAAGTCAATACATGTATAGAAGCTGAATGATCACCTACCTGTTACACACTTGCAGACAGATAGTAGCGAGTCACACACAGTTGGAGATGCACAGACCCTTGGTTCATGAGGTCCGAAAAATCTGTAAGACAAAAAAAGAAAGTCAATACATGTATAGAAACTGAATGATCACCTACCTGTTACACACTTGCATACAGATTGATAGCAAGCCACACACACAGTGGCAATGGAAAGACCCTTGGTTCATGCGGTCCGAAAAACCTGTAAGACAAAAAAAGAAAGTCAATACATGTATAGAAACTGAATGATCACCTACCTGTTACACACTTGCATACAGATTGATAGCGAGCCACACACACAGTTGCAATGGACAGACCCTTGTTGGCTGTATGCACCATCAGGAAGGGGGGAGCCATTGGTCCTGAAAGCCTGTAAGACAACAAAAAGGCAATATATATAGAACCTGAATGATCACTTACCTGTTAAAGAGTTGTAGAATGATGGACAGCGAACCACACACAGTTGCAGATGAAAATATATATGTTAGAAGGATACACCTTCAGGGAAAAGAAGAGGTTGATGGACTTCTTAAGAACCTGTAAAACAAAAAAGAAAGTCAATACATTTATAGAAACTGAATGATCACCTACCTGTAACATACTTGCAGACAGATAGTAGCGAGTCACACACAGTTGCAGATGCACAGACCCTTGGTTCATGTGGTCCGAAAGACGTTTAAGACAAAAAAAAGAAAGTCAATAAATGTATAGAAACTGAATGATCACCTACCTGTTACACTTTTGCAGACAGATAGTAGCGAGTGACACACAGTTGCAGATGCACAGACCCTTGGTTCATGAGCTCCGAAAAACCTGTAAGACAAAAAAAGAAAGTCAAAATATGTATAGAAACTGAATGATCACCTACCTGTTACACACTTGCAGACAGATTGATAGCGAGCCACACACACAGTGGCAATGGAAAGACCCTTGGTTCTTGCGGTTCGAAAAACCTTTAAGACAAAAAAAGAAAGTCAATACATGTACAGAACCTGAATGATCACCAACCTGTTATAAACTTGCAGACAGATAGTAGCGAGTCACACACAGTTGCAGATGCACAGACCCTTGGTTCATGCGGTCCGAAAAACCTGTAAGACAAAAAACAGAAAGTCAATACATGTATGGAAACTGAATGATCACCTACCTGTTACACACTTGCAGACAGATTGATAGCGAGCCACACACAGTTGCAATGGACAGACCCTTGTTGGCTGTATGCATCATCAGGAGGGGGGGAGCCATTGGTCCTGAAAGCCTGTAAGACAACAAAAAGGCAATATATGTATAGAAACTGAATGATCACCAACCTGTTACACACTTGCAGAAAGATAGTAGCGAGTCACACACAGTTGCAGATGCACAGACCCTTGGTTCATGCGGTCCTGAAAGCCTGTAAGACAAAAAAAGAAAGTCAATACATGTATAGAAACTGAATGATCACCTACCTGTTACACACTTGCAGACAGAGAGTAGCAAGTCACACACAGTTGCAGATGCACAGACCCTTGTTCATGTGGTCCGAAAAACCTGTAAGACAAAAAAAGAAAGTCAATAAATGTATAGAAACTGAATGATCACCTACCTGTTACACACTTGCAGACAGATGGTAACGAGTCACACACAGTTGCAGATATACAGACCCTTGGTTTATGTGGTCTGAAAAACCTATAAGACAAACAAAGAAAGTCAATACATGTATAGAAACTGAATGATCACTTACCTGTTACACACTTGCAGACAGATAGTAGCGAGTCAAACACAGTTGCAGATGCACAGACCCTTAGTTCATGCGGTCCGAAAGACCTTTAAGACAAAAAAAAAAAAAGTCAATACATGTATAGAAACTGAATGATCACCAACCTGTTACACACTTGCAGAAAGATAGTAGCGAGTCACACACAGTTGCAGATGCACAGACACTAGCTTCATGCGGTCCAAAAAACCTGTAAGACAAAAAAAGAAAGTCAATACATGTATAGAAACTGAATGATCACCTACCTGTTACACACTTGCATACAGATTGATAGCGAGCCACACACACAATTGCAATGGACAGACCCTTGTTGGCTGTATGCACCATCAGGAAGGGGGGAGCCATTGGTCCTGAAAGCCTGTAAGACAACAAAAAGGCAATATATATAGAACCTGAATGATCACTTACCTGTTAAAGAGTTGTAGAATGATGGACAGCGAACCACACACAGTTGCAGATGAAAATATATATGTTAGAAGGATACACCTTCAGGGAGAAGAAGAGGTTGATGGACTTCTTAAGAACCTGTAAAACAAAAAAGAAAGTCAATACATGTATAGAAACTGAATAATCACCTACCTGTAACATACTTGCAGACAGATAGTAGCGAGTCAAACACAGTTGCAGATGCACAGACCCTTGGTTCATGCGGTCCGAAAAACCTGTAAGACAAAAAAAGAAAGTCAATACATGTATAGAAACTGAATGATCACTTACCTGTTACAAACTTGCAGACAGATAGTAGCGAGTCAAACACAGTTGCAGATGCACAGACCCTTGGTTCATGTGGTCCGAAAGACGTTTAAGACAAAAAAAAGAAAGTCAATAAATGTATAGAAACTGAATGATCACCTACCTGTTACACTTTTGCAGACAGATAGTAGCGAGTGACACACAGTTGCAGATGCACAGACCCTTGGTTCATGAGCTCCGAAAAACCTGTAAGACAAAAAAAGAAACTCAATACATGTACAAAACCTGAATGATCACCAACCTGTTACAAACTTGCAGACAGATAGTAGCGAGTCACACACAGTTGCAGATGCACAGACCCTTGGTTCATGCGGTCCGAAAAACCTGTAAGACAAAAAACAGAAAGTCAATACATGTATAGAAACTGAATGATCACCTACCTGTTACACACTTGCAGACAGATTGATAGCGAGCCACACACAGTTGCAATGGACAGACCCTTGTTGGCTGTATGCATCATCAGGAAGGGGGGAGCCATTGGTCCTGAAAGCCTGTAAGACAACAAAAAGGCAATATATGTATAGAAACTGAATGATCACCAACCTGTTACACACTTGCAGAAAGATAGTAGCGAGTCACACAAAGTTGCAGATGCACAGACCCTTGGTTCATGCGGTCCGAAAAACCTGTACGACAAAAAAAGAAACTCAATACATGTATAGAAACTGAATGATCACCTACCTGTTACACACTTGCAGAAAGATAGTAGCGAGTCACACACAGTTGCATATGCACAGACCCTTGGTTCATGTGGTCCGAAAGACGTTTAAGACAAAAAAAAGAAAGTCAATACATGTATAGAAACTGAATGTTCACTTACCTGTTACACTTTTGCAGACAGATAGTAGCGAGTCAAACACAGTTGCAGATGCACAGACCCTTGGTTCATGAGCTCCGAAAGACCTTTAAAACAAAAAAAGAAAGTCAATACATGTATAGAAACTGAATGATCACTTACCTGTTACACACTTGCAGACAGATTGATAGCGCGCCACACACACAGTGGCGATGGAAAGACCCTTGGTTCATGTGGTCCGAAAAACCTGTAAGACAAAAAAAGAAAGTCAATACATGTATAGAAACTGAATGATCACCTACCTGTTACACACTTGGAGACAGATTGATAGTGAGCCACACACAGTTGCAATGGACAGACCCTTGTTGGCTGTATGCATCATCAGGAAGGGGGGAGCCATTGGTCCTTAAAGCCTGTAAGACAACAAAAAGGCAATATATGTATAGAAACTGAACGATCACCAACCTGTTACACACTTGCAGAAAGATAGTAGCGAGTCACACACAGTTGCACATGCACAGACCCTTGGTTCATGCGGTCCGAAAAACCTGTAAGACAAAAAAAGAAAGTCAATACATGTATAGAAACTGAATTATCACCAACCTGTTACACACTTGCAGACAGATAGTAGCGAATCACACACAGTTGCAGATGCACAGACCCTTGGTTCATGCGGTCCGAAAAACCTGTAAGACAAAAAAAGAAAGTCAAAACGTATAGAAACTGAATGATCACCTACCTGTTACACACTTGCAGAAAGATAGTAGCGAGTCACACACAGTTGCAGATGCACAGACCCTTGGTTCATGTGGTCCGAAAGACGTTTAAGACAAAAAACAGAAAGTCAATACATGTATAGAAAATGAATGATCACCTACCTGTTACACACTTGCAGACAGACAGTAGCGAATCAAACACAGTTGCAGATGCACAGACCCTTGGTTTATGTGGTCTGAAAAACCTATAAGACAAACAAAGAAAGTCAATACATGTATAGAAACTGAATGATCACCTACCTTTTACACACTTGCAGAAAGATTGATAGCGCACCACACACACAGTGGCTCTCGAAAGACCCTTGGTTCATGCGGTCCGAAAAACCTGTAAGACAAAAAACAGAAAATCAATACATGTATAGAAACTGAATGATCATCTACCTGTTACACACTTGGAGACAGATTGATAGCGAGCCACACACAGTTGCAATGGACAGACCCTTGTTGGCTGTATGCATCATCAGGAAGGGGGGAGCCATTGGTCCCGAAAGCCTGTAAGACAATAAAAAGGCAATATATGCATAGAAACTGAATGATCACCAACCTGTTACACACTTGTAGAAAGATAGTAGCGAGTCACACACAGTTGCAGATGCACAGACCCTTGGTTCATGCGGTCCGAAAAACCTGTAAGACAAAAAAAGAAAGTCAAAACGTATAGAAACTGAATGATCACCTACCTGTTACACACTTGCAGAAAGATAGTAGCGAGTCACACACAGTTGCAGATGTACAGACCCTTGGTTCATGTGGTCCGAAAGACGTTTAAGACAAAAAAAAGAAAGTCAATACATGTATAGAAACTGAATGATCACCTACCTGTTACACACTTGCAGACAGATTGATAGCGAGTCAAACACAGTTGCAGATGCACAGACCCTTGGTTCATGCGGTCCGAAAAACCTGTAAGACAAAAAAAGAAAGTCAATACATGTATAGAAACTGAATGATCACTTACCTGTTACACACTTGCAGACAGATGGTAACGAGTCACACACAGTTGCAGATATAAAGACACTTGGTTTATGTGGTCTGAAAAACCTATAAGACAAACAAAGAAAGTCAATACATGTATAGAAACTGAATGATCACTTACCTGTTACACACTTGCAGACAGATAGTAGCGAGTCACACACAGTTGCAGATGCACAGACCCTTGGTTCATGCGGTCCTAAAAACCTGTAAGACAAAAAAAGAAAGTCAATACACGTATAGAAATTGAATGATCACCTACCTGTTACACACTTGCAGACAGATTGATAGCGAGCCACACACACTGTCGCAATGGAAAGACCCTTGGTTCATGCGGTCCGAAAAACCTGTAAGACAAAAAAAGAAAGTCAATACATGTATAGAAACTGAATGATCACCTACCTGTTACACACTTGCAGACAGATATTAGCGAGTCAAACACAGTTGCAGATGCACAGACCCCTGGTTCATGCGGTCCGAAAAACCTGTAAGACAAATAAAAAGAAAGTCAATACATGTATAGAAACTGAATGATCACTTACCTGTTACACACTTGCAGACAGATGGTAACGAGTCACACACAGTTGCAGATATACAGACCCTTGGTTTATGTGGTCTGAAAAACCTATAAGACAAACAAAGAAAGTCAATACATGTATAGAAACTGAATGATCACCTACCTGTTACACACTTGCAGAAAGATTGATAGCGCACCACACACACAATGGCACTCGAAAGACCCTTGGTTCATGCGTCCTAAAAACTTGTCAGACAAAAAAAGAAACTCAATACATGTATAGAAACTGAATGATCACTTACCTGTTACACACTTGCAGACAGATGGTAACGAGTCACACACAGTTGCAGATATACAGACCCTTGGATTATGTGGTCTGAAAAACCTATAAGACAAACAAAGAAAGTCAATACATGTATAGAAACTGAATGATCACTTACCTGTAACACACTTGCAGACAGATAGTAGCGAGTCACACACAGTTGCAGATGCACAGACCCTTGGTTCATGCGGTCCGAAAAACCTGTAAGACAAAAAAAGAAAGTCAATACACGTATAGAAACTGAATGATCACCTACCTGTCACACACTTGCAGACAGATTGATAGCGAGCCACACACAGTTGCAATGGACAGACCCTTGTTGGCTGTATGCATCATCAGGAAGGGGGGAGCCATTGGTCCTGAAAGCCTGTAAGACAACAAAAAGGCAATATATGTATAGAAACTGAATGATCACCAACCTGTTACACACTTGCAGAAAGATAGTAGCGAGTCACACACAGTTGCAGATGCACAGACCCTTGGTTCATGCGGTCCGAAAAACCTGTACGACAAAAAAAGAAAGTCAATACATGTATAGAAACTGAATGATCACCTACCTGTTACACACTTGCAGAAAGATAGTAGCGAGTCACACACAGTTGCAGATGCACAGACCCTTGGTTCATGAGCTCCGAAAGACCTTTAAAACAAAAAAAGAAAGTCAATACATGTATAGAAACTGAATGATCACTTACCTGTTACACACTTGCAGACAGATATTAGCAAGTCACACACAGTTGCAGATGCACAGACCCTTGGCTCATGTGGTCCGAAAAACCTGTAAGACAAAAAAGGAAAGTCAATACATGTATAGAAACTGAATGATCACTTACCTGTTACACACTTGCAGACAGATAGTAGCGAGTCACACACAGTTGCAGATGCACAGACCCTTGGTTCATGTGGTCAGAAAAACCTGTAAGACAAAAAAAGAAAGTCAATACATGTATAGAAACTGAATGATCCCCTACCTGTTACACACTTGCAGACAGATAGATAGCGAGCCACACACACAGTGGCACTCGAAAGACCCTTGGTTCATGCGGTCCAAAAAACTTGTCAGACAAAAAAAGAAACTCAATACATGTATAGAAACTGAATGATCACCTACCTGTTACACACTTGCAGACAGAGAGTAGCGAGTCACACACAGTTGCAGATGCACAGACCCTTGTTCATGTGGTCCGAAAAACCTGTAAGACAAAAAAAGAAAGTCAATAAATGTATAGAAACTGAATGATCACCTACCTGTTACACACTTGCAGACAGATGGTAACGAGTCACACACAGTTGCAGATATACAGACCCTTGGTTTATGCGGTCCGAAAGACCATTAAGACAAAAAAAAAGAAAGTCAATACATGTATAGAAACTGAATGATCACCAACCTGTTACACACTTGCAGACAGATAGTAGCGAGTCACACACAGTTGCAGATGCACAGACCCTTGGTTCATGCGGTCCGAAAAACCTGTAAGACAAAAAAAGAAAGTCAATACACGTATAGAAACTGAATGATCACCTACCTGTTACACACTTGCAGACAGATTGATAGCGAGCCATACACACAGTGGCAATAGAAAAGACCCTTGGTTCATGTGGTCCGAAAAACCTGTAAGACAAAAAAAGAAAGTCAATACATGTATAGAAACTGAATGATCCCCTACCTGTTACACACTTGCAGACAGATAGTAGCGAGTCACACACAGTTGGAGATGCACAGACCCTTGGTTCAGGATGTCCGAAAAACCTGTAAGACAAAAAAAGAAAGTCAATACATGTATAGAAACTGAATGATCATCTACCTGTTACACACTTGCAGAAAGATTGATAGCGCGCCACACACAGAGTGGCTATGGAAAGACCCTTGGTTCATGCGGTCCGAAAAACCTGTAAGACAAAAAAAGAAAGTCAATACATGTATAGAAACTGAATGATCACTTATCTGTTACACTATTGCAGACAGATGGTAGCGAGTCACACACAGTTGCAGATATACAGACCCTTGGTTCATGTGGTCCGAAAAACCTATAAGACAAAAAAAGAAAGTCAATACATGTATAGAAACTGAATGATCACCTACCTGTTACACACTTGCAGACAGATAGTAGCGAGTCACACACAGTTGCAGATGCACAGACCCTTGGTTCATGCGGTCCGAAAAACCTTTAAGACAAAAAAAGAAAGTCAATACACGTATAGAAACTGAATGATCACCTACCTGCTACACACTTGCAGACAGATTGATAGCGAGCCACACACACAGTGGCAATGGAAAGACCCTTGGTTCATGCGGTCCGAAAAACCTGTAAGACAAAAAAAGAAAGTCAATACATGTATAGAAACCGAATGATCACCAACCTGTTACACACTTGCAGACAAATAGTAGCGAGTCAAACACAGTTGCAGATGCACAGACCCTTGGTTTATGTGGTCTGAAAAACCTGTAAGTCAAAAAAAAGAAAGTCAATACATGTATAGAAACTGAATGATCACTTATCTGTTACACACTTGCAGACAGATGGTAACGAGTCACACACAGTTGCAGATATACAGACCCTTGGTTTATGTGGTGTGAAAAACCTACAAGACAAACAAAGAAAGTCAATACATGTATAGAAACTGAATGATCACTTACCTATTACACACTTGCAGACAGATAGTAGCGAGTCACACACAGTTGCAGATGCACAGACCCTTGGTTCATGTGTTCGGAAAAACCTGTAAGACAAAAAAAGAAAGTCAATACATGTATAGAAACTTAATGATCACCTACCTGTTACACACTTGCAGACAGATAGTAGCGAGTCAAACACAGTTGCGGATGCACAGACCCTTGATTCATGCGGTCCGAAAGACCTTTAAGACAAAAAAAAGAAAGTCAATATATGTATAAAAACTGAATGATAACCTACCTGTTACACACTTGCAGACAGATTGATAGCGCGCCACACACACAGTGGCAATGGAAAGACCCTTGGTTCATGTGGTCCGAGAAACCTGTAAGACAAAAAAAGAAACTCAATACATGTATAGAAACTGAATGATCACTTACCTGTTACACACTTGCAGACAGATAGTAGCGAGTCAAACACAGTTGCAGATGCACAGACCCTTGGTTCATGCGGTCCGAAAGACCTTTAAGACAAAAAAAAGAAAGTCAATACATGTATAGAAACTGAATGATCACTTATCTGTTACACTATTGCAGACAGATGGTAGCGAGTCACACACAGTTGCAGATATACAGACCCTTGGTTCATGTGGTCCGAAAAACCTATAAGACAAAAAAAGAAAGTCAATACATGTATAGAAACTGAATGATCACCTACCTGTTACACACTTGCAGACAGATAGTAGCGAGTCACACACAGTTGCAGATGCACAGACCCTTGGTTCATGAGGTCCGAAAAACCTGTAAGACAAAAAAAGAAAGTCAATACATGTATAGAAACTGAATGATCACTTATCTGTTACACACTTGCAGACAGATAGTATCGAGTCACAAACGGTTGTAGATGCACAGACCCTTGGTTCATGAGGTCTAAAAAACCTGTAAGACAAAAAAAGAAAGTCGATACATGTATAGAAACTGAATGATCACCTACCTGTTACACACTTGCAGACAGATTGATAGCGAGCCACACACACAGTGGCAATGGAAAGACCCTTGGTTCATGTGGTCCGAAAAACCTGTAAGACAAAAAAAGAAAGTCAATACATGTATAGAAACTGAATGATCCCCTACCTGTTACACACTTGCAGACAGATAGTAGCGAGTCACACACAGTTGGAGATGCACAGACCCTTGGTTCAAGATGTCCGAAAAACCTGTAAGACAAAAAAAGAAAGTCAATACATGTATAGAAACTGAATGATCATCTACCTGTTACACACTTGCAGAAAGATTGATAGCGCGCCACACACAGAGTGGCTATGGAAAGACCCTTGGTTCATGCGGTCCGAAAAACCTGTAAGACAAAAAAAGAAAGTCAATACATGTATAGAAACTGAATGATCACTTATCTGTTACACTATTGCAGACAGATGGTAGCGAGTCACACACAGTTGCAGATATACAGACCCTTGGTTCATGTGGTCCGAAAAAACTATAAGAAAAAAAAGAAAGTCAATACATGTATAGAAACTGAATGATCACCTACCTGTTACACACTTGCAGACAGATAGTAGCGAGTCACACACAGTTGCAGATGCACAGACCCTTGGTTCATGCGGTCCGAAAAACATGTAAGACAAAAAAAGAAAGTCAATACACGTATAGAAACTGAATGATCACCTACCTGCTACACACTTGCAGACAGATTGATAGCGAGCCACACACACAGTGGCAATGGAAAGACCCTTGGTTCATGCGGTCCGAAAAACCTGTAAGACAAAAAAAGAAAGTCAATACATGTATAGAAACTGAATGATCACTTACCTGTTACACACTTGCAGACAGATATTAGCGAGTCACACACAGTTGCAGATGCACAGACCCTTGGTTCATGTGGTCCGAAAAATCTATATGACAAAAAAAGAAAGTCAAAACATGTATAGAAACTGAATGATCACCAACCTGTTACACACTTGCAGACAGATAGTAGCGAGTCACACACAGTTGCAGATGCACAGACCCTTAGTTCATGCGGTCTGAAAAATATGTAAGAAAAAAAAGAAAGTCAATACATGTACAGAAACTGAATAATCAATTACCTGTTACACACTTGCAGACAGATAGTAGCGAGTCACACAGTTGCAGATATACAGACCCTTGGTTCATGCGGTCCGAAAAACCTGTAAGACAAAAAAAGAAAGTCAATACATGTATAGAAACTGAATGATCACCTACCTGTTACACACTTGCAGACAGATTGATAGCGCGCCACACACAGTGGCAATGGAAAGACCCTTGGTCCATGCGGTCCGAAAAACCTGTAAGACAAAAAAAGAAAGTCAATACATGTATAGAAACTGAATGATCACCTACCTGTTACACACTTGCAGACAGATAGTAGCGAGTCAAACACAGTTGCAGATGCAGAGACCCTTGGTTCATGCAGTCCGAAAAACCTGTAACACAAAAAGAAGAAAGTCAATACATGTATAGAAACTGAATGATCACGTACCTGTAACACACTTGCATACAGATAGTAGCGAGTAACACAGTTGCAGATGCACAGACCCTTAGTTCATGCGGTCTGAAAAATCTGTAAGAAAAAAAAGAAAGTCAATACATGTATAGAAACTGAATAATCACTTACCTGTTACACACTTGCAGACAGATAGTAGCGAGTCACAGAGTTGCAGATATACAGACCCTTGGTTCATGCGGTCCGAAAAACCTGTAAGACAAAAAAAGAAAGTCAATACATGTATAGAAACTGAATGATCACCTACCTGTTACACACTTGCAGACAGATTGATAGCGAGCCACACACAGTGGCAATGGAAAGACCCTTGGTTCATGCGGTCCGAAAAACCTGTAAGACAAAAAAAGAAAGTCAATACATGTATAGAAACCGAATGATCACCAACCTGTTACACACTTGCAGACAAATAGTAGCGAGTCAAACACAGTTGCAGATGCACAGACCCTTGGTTTATGTGGTCTGAAAAACCTGTAAGTCAAAAAAAAGAAAGTCAATACATGTATAGAAACTGAATGATCACTTATCTGTTACACACTTGCAGACAGATGGTAACGAGTCACACACAGTTGCAGATATACAGACCCTTGGTTTATGTGGTGTGAAAAACCTACAAGACAAACAAAGAAAGTCAATACATGTATAGAAACTGAATGATCACTTACCTATTACACACTTGCAGACAGATAGTAGCGAGTCACACACAGTTGCAGATGCACAGACCCTTGGTTCATGTGTTCGGAAAAACCTGTAAGACAAAAAAAGAAAGTCAATACATGTATAGAAACTTAATGATCACCTACCTGTTACACACTTGCAGAGAGATTGATAGCGAGCCACACACACAGTGGCAATGGAAAGACCCTTGGTTCATGTGGTCCGAAAAACCTGTAAGACAAAAAAAGAAAGTCAATACATGTATAGAAACTGAATGATCCCCTACCTGTTACACACTTGCAGACAGATAGTAGCGAGTCACACACAGTTGGAGATGCACAGACCCTTGGTTCAAGATGTCCGAAAAACCTGTAAGACAAAAAAAGAAAGTCAATACATGTATAGAAACTGAATGATCATCTACCTGTTACACACTTGCAGAAAGATTGATAGCGCGCCACACACAGAGTGGCTATGGAAAGACCCTTGGTTAATGCGGTCCGAAAAACCTGTAAGACAAAAAAAGAAAGTCAATACATGTATAGAAACTGAATGATCACTTATCTGTTACACTATTGCAGACAGATGGTAGCGAGTCACACACAGTTGCAGATATACAGACCCTTGGTTCATGTGGTCCGAAAAACCTATAAGAAAAAAAAGAAAGTCAATACATGTATAGAAACTGAATGATCACCTACCTGTTACACACTTGCAGACAGATAGTAGCGAGTCACACACAGTTGCAGATGCACAGACCCTTGGTTCATGCGGTCCAAAAAACCTTTAAGACAAAAAAAGAAAGTCAATACACGTATAGAAACTGAATGATCACCTACCTGCTACACACTTGCAGACAGATTGATAGCGAGCCACACACACAGTGGCAATGGAAAGACCCTTGGTTCATGCGGTCCGAAAAACCTGTAAGACAAAAAAAGAAAGTCAATACATGTATAGAAACTGAATGATCACTTACCTGTTACACACTTGCAGACAGATATTAGCGAGTCACACACAGTTGCAGATGCACAGACCCTTGGTTCATGTGGTCCGAAAAATCTACATGACAAAAAAAGAAAGTCAAAACATGTATAGAAACTGAATGATCACCAACCTGTTACACACTTGCAGACAGATAGTAGCGAGTCACACACAGTTGCAGATGCACAGACCCTTAGTTCATGCGGTCTGAAAAATCTGTAAGAAACAAAAGAAAGTCAATACATGTACAGAAACTGAATAATCAATTACCTGTTACACACTTGCAGACAGATAGTAGCGAGTCACACAGTTGCAGATATACAGACCCTTGGTTCATGCGGTCCGAAAAACCTGTTAGACAAAAAAATAAAGTCAATACATGTATAGAAACTGAATGATCACCTACCTGTTACACACTTGCAGACAGATTGATAGCGCGCCACACACAGTGGCAATGGAAAGACCCTTGGTCCATGCGGTCCGAAAAACCTGTAAGACAAAAAAAGAAAGTCAATACATGTATAGAAACTGAATGATCACCTACCTGTTACACACTTGCAGACAGATAGTAGCGAGTCAAACACAGTTGCAGATGCAGAGACCCTTGGTTCATGCAGTCCGAAAAACCTGTAACACAAAAAGAAGAAAGTCAATACATGTATAGAAACTGAATGATCACGTACCTGTAACACACTTGCATACAGATAGTAGCGAGTAACACAGTTGCAGATGCACAGACCCTTAGTTCATGCGGTCTGAAAAATCTGTAAGAAAAAAAAGAAAGTCAATACATGTATAGAAACTGAATAATCACTTACCTGTTACACACTTGCAGACAGATAGTAGCGAGTCACAAAGTTGCAGATATACAGACCCTTGGTTCATGCGGTCCGAAAAACCTGTAAGACAAAAAAAGAAAGTCAATACATGTATAGAAACTGAATGATCACCTACCTGTTACACACTTGCAGACAGATTGATAGCGAGCCACACACACAGTGGCAATGGAAAGACCCTTGGTTCATGCGGTCCGAAAAACCTGTAAGACAAAAAAAGAAAGTCAATACATGTATAGAAACCGAATGATCACCAACCTGTTACACACTTGCAGACAAATAGTAGCGAGTCAAACACAGTTGCAGATGCACAGACCCTTGGTTTATGTGGTCTGAAAAACCTGTAAGTCAAAAAAAAGAAAGTCAATACATGTATAGAAACTGAATGATCACTTATCTGTTACACACTTGCAGACAGATGGTAACGAGTCACACACAGTTGCAGATATACAGACCCTTGGTTTATGTGGTGTGAAAAACCTACAAGACAAACAAAGAAAGTCAATACATGTATAGAAACTGAATGATCACTTACCTGTTACACACTTGCAGACAGATAGTAGCGAGTCACACACAGTTGCAGATGCACAGACCCTTGGTTCATGTGTTCGGAAAAACCTGTAAGACAAAAAAAGAATTCAATACATGTATAGAAACTTAATGATCACCTACCTGTTACACACTTGCAGAGAGATTGATAGCGAGCCACACACACAGTTGCAGATGCACAGACCCTTGGTTCATGTGTTCGGAAAAACCTGTAAGACAAAAAAAGAACGTCAATACATGTATAGAAACTTAATGATCACCTACCTGTTACACACTTGCAGACAGATAGTAGCGAGTCAAACACAGTTGCGGATGCACAGACCCTTGATTCATGCGGTCCGAAAGACCTTTAAGACAAAAAAAAGAAAGTCAATATATGTATAGAAACTGAATCATCACCAACCTGTTACACACTTGCAGACAGATAGTAGCGAGTCACACACAGTTGCAGATGCACAGACCCTTGGTTCATGCGGGCCGAAAAACCTGTAAGACAAAAAAAAGAAAGTCAACACATGTATAGAAACTGAATGATCACCTACCTGTTACACACTTGCAGACAGATAGTAGCGAGTCACACACAGTTGGAGATGCACAGACCCTTGGATCATGTGGTCGGAAAAACCTGTAAGACAAAAAAAGAAAGTAAATACATGTATAGAAACTGAATGATCACCTACCTGTTACACACTTGCAGACAGATAGTAGCGAGTTACACACAGTTGCAGATGCACAGACCCTTAGTTCATGCGGTCCGAAAAACCTGTAAGAAAAAAAAGAAAGTCAATACATGTATAGAAACTGAATGATCACTTACCTGTTACACACTTGCAGACAGATATTAGCGAGTCACACACAGTTGCAGATGCACAGACCCTTGGTTCATGTGGTCCGAAAAATCTACATGACAAAAAAAGAAAGTCAAAACATGTATAGAAACTGAATGATCACCAACCTGTTACACACTTGCAGACAGATAGTAGCGAGTCACACACAGTTGCAGATGCACAGACCCTTAGTTCATGCGGTCTGAAAAATCTGTAAGAAAAAAAAGAAAGTCAATACATGTACAGAAACTGAATAATCAATTACCTGTTACACACTTGCAGACAGATAGTAGCGAGTCACACAGTTGCAGATATACAGACCCTTGGTTCATGCGGTCCGAAAAACCTGTTAGACAAAAAAAGAAAGTCAATACATGTATAGAAACTGAATGATCACCTACCTGTTACACACTTGCAGACAGATTGATAGCGCGCCACACACAGTGGCAATGGAAAGACCCTTGGTCCATGCGGTCCGAAAAACCTGTAAGACAAAAAAAGAAAGTCAATACATGTATAGAAACTGAATGATCACCTACCTGTTACACACTTGCAGACAGATAGTAGCGAGTCAAACACAGTTGCAGATGCAGAGACCCTTGGTTCATGCAGTCCGAAAAACCTGTAACACAAAAAGAAGAAAGTCAATACATGTATAGAAACTGAATGATCACGTACCTGTAACACACTTGCATACAGATAGTAGCGAGTAACACAGTTGCAGATGCACAGACCCTTAGTTCATGCGGTCTGAAAAATCTGTAAGAAAAAAAAGAAAGTCAATACATGTATAGAAACTGAATAATCACTTACCTGTTACACACTTGCAGACAGATAGTAGCGAGTCACAGAGTTGCAGATATACAGACCCTTGGTTCATGCGGTCCGAAAAACCTGTAAGACAAAAAAAGAAAGTCAATACATGTATAGAAACTGAATGATCACCTACCTGTTACACACTTGCAGACAGATTGATAGCGAGCCACACACACAGTGGCAATGGAAAGACCCTTGGTTCATGCGGTCCGAAAAACCTGTAAGACAAAAAAAGAAAGTCAATACATGTATAGAAACCGAATGATCACCAACCTGTTACACACTTGCAGACAAATAGTAGCGAGTCAAACACAGTTGCAGATGCACAGACCCTTGGTTTATGTGGTCTGAAAAACCTGTAAGTCAAAAAAAAGAAAGTCAATACATGTATAGAAACTGAATGATCACTTATCTGTTACACACTTGCAGACAGATGGTAACGAGTCACACACAGTTGCAGATATACAGACCCTTGGTTTATGTGGTGTGAAAAACCTACAAGACAAACAAAGAAAGTCAATACATGTATAGAAACTGAATGATCACTTACCTATTACACACTTGCAGACAGATAGTAGCGAGTCACACACAGTTGCAGATGCACAGACCCTTGGTTCATGTGTTCGGAAAAACCTGTAAGACAAAAAAAGAAAGTCAATACATGTATAGAAACTTAATGATCACCTACCTGTTACACACTTGCAGAGAGATTGATAGCGAGCCACACACACAGTTGCAGATGCACAGACCCTTGGTTCATGTGTTCGGAAAAACCTGTAAGACAAAAAAAGAACGTCAATACATGTATAGAAACTTAATGATCACCTACCTGTTACACACTTGCAGACAGATAGTAGCGAGTCAAACACAGTTGCGGATGCACAGACCCTTGATTCATGCGGTCCGAAAGACCTTTAAGACAAAAAAAAGAAAGTCAATATATGTATAGAAACTGAATGATCACCAACCTGTTACACACTTGCAGACAGATAGTAGCGAGTCACACACAGTTGCAGATGCACAGACCCTTGGTTCATGCGGGCCGAAAAACCTGTAAGACAAAAAAAAGAAAGTCAACACATGTATAGAAACTGAATGATCACCTACCTGTTACACACTTGCAGACAGATAGTAGCGAGTCACACACAGTTGGAGATGCACAGACCCTTGGATCATGTGGTCGGAAAAACCTGTAAGACAAAAAAAGAAAGTAAATACATGTATAGAAACTGAATGATCACCTACCTGTTACACACTTGCAGACAGATAGTAGCGAGTTACACACAGTTGCAGATGCACAGACCCTTAGTTCATGCGGTCCGAAAAACCTGTAAGAAAAAAAAGAAAGTCAATACATGTATAGAAACTGAATGATCACTTACCTGTTACACACTTGCAGACAGATATTAGCGAGTCACACACAGTTGCAGATGCACAGACCCTTGGTTCATGTGGTCCGAAAAATCTATATGACAAAAAAAGAAAGTCAAAACATGTATAGAAACTGAATGATCACCAACCTGTTACACACTTGCAGACAGATAGTAGCGAGTCACACACAGTTGCAGATGCACAGACCCTTAGTTCATGCGGTCTGAAAAATCTGTAAGAAAAAAAAGAAAGTCAATACATGTACAGAAACTGAATAATCAATTACCTGTTACACACTTGCAGACAGATAGTAGCGAGTCACACAGTTGCAGATATACAGACCCTTGGTTCATGCGGTCCGAAAAACCTGTTAGACAAAAAAAGAAAGTCAATACATGTATAGAAACTGAATGATCACCTACCTGTTACACACTTGCAGAGAGATTGATAGCGAGCCACACACACAGTTGCAGATGCACAGACCCTTGGTTCATGTGTTCGGAAAAACCTGTAAGACAAAAAAAGAACGTCAATACATGTATAGAAACTTAATGATCACCTACCTGTTACACACTTGCAGACAGATAGTAGCGAGTCAAACACAGTTGCGGATGCACAGACCCTTGATTCATGCGGTCCGAAAGACCTTTAAGACAAAAAAAAGAAAGTCAATATATGTATAGAAACTGAATGATCACCAACCTGTTACACACTTGCAGACAGATAGTAGCGAGTCACACACAGTTGCAGATGCACAGACCCTTGGTTCATGCGGGCCGAAAAACCTGTAAGACAAAAAAAAGAAAGTCAACACATGTATAGAAACTGAATGATCACCTACCTGTTACACACTTGCAGACAGATAGTAGCGAGTCACACACAGTTGGAGATGCACAGACCCTTGGATCATGTGGTCGGAAAAACCTGTAAGACAAAAAAAGAAAGTAAATACATGTATAGAAACTGAATGATCACCTACCTGTTACACACTTGCAGACAGATAGTAGCGAGTTACACACAGTTGCAGATGCACAGACCCTTAGTTCATGCGGTCCGAAAAACCTGTAAGAAAAAAAAGAAAGTCAATACATGTATAGAAACTGAATGATCACTTACCTGTTACACACTTGCAGACAGATATTAGCGAGTCACACACAGTTGCAGATGCACAGACCCTTGGTTCATGTGGTCCGAAAAATCTATATGACAAAAAAAGAAAGTCAAAACATGTATAGAAACTGAATGATCACCAACCTGTTACACACTTGCAGACAGATAGTAGCGAGTCACACACAGTTGCAGATGCACAGACCCTTAGTTCATGCGGTCTGAAAAATCTGTAAGAAAAAAAAGAAAGTCAATACATGTACAGAAACTGAATAATCAATTACCTGTTACACACTTGCAGACAGATAGTAGCGAGTCACACAGTTGCAGATATACAGACCCTTGGTTCATGCGGTCCGAAAAACCTGTTAGACAAAAAAAGAAAGTCAATACATGTATAGAAACTGAATGATCACCTACCTGTTACACACTTGCAGACAGATTGATAGCGCGCCACACACAGTGGCAATGGAAAGACCCTTGGTCCATGCGGTCCGAAAAACCTGTAAGACAAAAAAAGAAAGTCAATACATGTATAGAAACTGAATGATCACCTACCTGTTACACACTTGCAGACAGATAGTAGCGAGTCAAACACAGTTGCAGATGCAGAGACCCTTGGTTCATGCAGTCCGAAAAACCTGTAACACAAAAAGAAGAAAGTCAATACATGTATAGAAACTGAATGATCACGTACCTGTAACACACTTGCATACAGATAGTAGCGAGTAACACAGTTGCAGATGCACAGACCCTTAGTTCATGCGGTCTGAAAAATCTGTAAGAAAAAAAAGAAAGTCAATACATGTATAGAAACTGAATAATCACTTACCTGTTACACACTTGCAGACAGATAGTAGCGAGTCACAGAGTTGCAGATATACAGACCCTTGGTTCATGCGGTCCGAAAAACCTGTAAGACAAAAAAAGAAAGTCAATACATGTATAGAAACTGAATGATCACCTACCTGTTACACACTTGCAGACAGATTGATAGCGAGCCACACACACAGTGGCAATGGAAAGACCCTTGGTTCATGCGGTCCGAAAAACCTGTAAGACAAAAAAAGAAAGTCAATACATGTATAGAAACCGAATGATCACCAACCTGTTACACACTTGCAGACAAATAGTAGCGAGTCAAACACAGTTGCAGATGCACAGACCCTTGGTTTATGTGGTCTGAAAAACCTGTAAGTCAAAAAAAAGAAAGTCAATACATGTATAGAAACTGAATGATCACTTATCTGTTACACACTTGCAGACAGATGGTAACGAGTCACACACAGTTGCAGATATACAGACCCTTGGTTTATGTGGTGTGAAAAACCTACAAGACAAACAAAGAAAGTCAATACATGTATAGAAACTGAATGATCACTTACCTATTACACACTTGCAGACAGATAGTAGCGAGTCACACACAGTTGCAGATGCACAGACCCTTGGTTCATGTGTTCGGAAAAACCTGTAAGACAAAAAAAGAAAGTCAATACATGTATAGAAACTTAATGATCACCTACCTGTTACACACTTGCAGAGAGATTGATAGCGAGCCACACACACAGTTGCAGATGCACAGACCCTTGGTTCATGTGTTCGGAAAAACCTGTAAGACAAAAAAAGAACGTCAATACATGTATAGAAACTTAATGATCACCTACCTGTTACACACTTGCAGACAGATAGTAGCGAGTCAAACACAGTTGCGTATGCACAGACCCTTGATTCATGCGGTCCGAAAGACCTTTAAGACAAAAAAAAGAAAGTCAATATATGTATAGAAACTGAATGATCACCAACCTGTTACACACTTGCAGACAGATAGTAGCGAGTCACACACAGTTGCAGATGCACAGACCCTTGGTTCATGCGGGCCGAAAAACCTGTAAGACAAAAAAAAGAAAGTCAACACATGTATAGAAACTGAATGATCACCTACCTGTTACACACTTGCAGACAGATAGTAGCGAGTCACACACAGTTGGAGATGCACAGACCCTTGGATCATGTGGTCGGAAAAACCTGTAACACAAAAAAAGAAAGTAAATACATGTATAGAAACTGAATGATCACCTACCTGTTACACACTTGCAGACAGATAGTAGCGAGTTACACACAGTTGCAGATGCACAGACCCTTAGTTCATGCGGTCCGAAAAACCTGTAAGAAAAAAAAGAAAGTCAATACATGTATAGAAACTGAATGATCACTTACCTGTTACACACTTGCAGACAGATATTAGCGAGTCACACACAGTTGCAGATGCACAGACCCTTGGTTCATGTGGTCCGAAAAATCTATATGACAAAAAAAGAAAGTCAAAACATGTATAGAAACTGAATGATCACCAACCTGTTACACACTTGCAGACAGATAGTAGCGAGTCACACACAGTTGCAGATGCACAGACCCTTAGTTCATGCGGTCTGAAAAATCTGTAAGAAAAAAAAGAAAGTCAATACATGTACAGAAACTGAATAATCAATTACCTGTTACACACTTGCAGACAGATAGTAGCGAGTCACACAGTTGCAGATATACAGACCCTTGGTTCATGCGGTCCGAAAAACCTGTAAGACAAAAAAAGAAAGTCAATACATGTATAGAAACTGAATGATCACCTACCTGTTACACACTTGCAGACAGATTGATAGCGCGCCACACACAGTGGCAATGGAAAGACCCTTGGTCCATGCGGTCCGAAAAACCTGTAAGACAAAAAAAGAAAGTCAATACATGTATAGAAACTGAATGATCACCTACCTGTTACACACTTGCAGACAGATAGTAGCGAGTCAAACACAGTTGCAGATGCAGAGACCCTTGGTTCATGCAGTCCGAAAAACCTGTAACACAAAAAGAAGAAAGTCAATACATGTATAGAAACTGAATGATCACGTACCTGTAACACACTTGCATACAGATAGTAGCGAGTAACACAGTTGCAGATGCACAGACCCTTAGTTCATGCGGTCTGAAAAATCTGTAAGAAAAAAAAGAAAGTCAATACATGTATAGAAACTGAATAATCACTTACCTGTTACACACTTGCAGACAGATAGTAGCGAGTCACAGAGTTGCAGATATACAGACCCTTGGTTCATGCGGTCCGAAAAACCTGTAAGACAAAAAAAGAAAGTCAATACATGTATAGAAACTGAATGATCACCTACCTGTTACACACTTGCAGACAGATTGATAGCGAGCCACACACACAGTTGCAGATGCACAGACCCTTGGTTCATGTGTTCGGAAAAACCTGTAAGACAAAAAAAGAACGTCAATACATGTATAGAAACTTAATGATCACCTACCTGTTACACACTTGCAGACAGATAGTAGCGAGTCAAACACAGTTGCGGATGCACAGACCCTTGATTCATGCGGTCCGAAAGACCTTTAAGACAAAAAAAAGAAAGTCAATATATGTATAGAAACTGAATGATCACCAACCTGTTTCACACTTGCAGACAGATAGTAGCGAGTCACACACAGTTGCAGATGCACAGACCCTTGGTTCATGCGGGCCGAAAAACCTGTAAGACAAAAAAAAGAAAGTCAACACATGTATAGAAACTGAATGATCACCTACCTGTTACACACTTGCAGACAGATAGTAGCGAGTCACACACAGTTGGAGATGCACAGACCCTTGGATCATGTGGTCGGAAAAACCTGTAAGACAAAAAAAGAAAGTAAATACATGTATAGAAACTGAATGATCACCTACCTGTTACACACTTGCAGACAGATAGTAGCGAGTTACACACAGTTGCAGATGCACAGACCCTTAGTTCATGCGGTCCGAAAAACCTGTAAGAAAAAAAAGAAAGTCAATACATGTATAGAAACTGAATGATCACCAACCTGTTACACACTTGCAGACAGATAGTAGCGAGTCGCACAGTTGCAGATATACAGACCCTTGGTTCATGCGGTCCGAAAAACCTGTAAGACAAAAAAAGAAAGTCAATACATGTATAGAAACTGAATGATCACCTACCTGTTACACACTTGCAGACAGATTGATAGCGCGCCACACACAGTGGCAATGGAAAGACCCTTGGTCCATGCGGTCCGAAAAACCTGTAAGACAAAAAAAGAAAGTCAATACATGTATAGAAACTGAATGATCACCTACCTGTTACACACTTGCAGACAGATAGTAGCGAGTCAAACACAGTTGCAGATGCAGAGACCCTTGGTTCATGCAGTCCGAAAAACCTGTAACACAAAAAGAAGAAAGTCAATACATGTATAGAAACTGAATGATCACGTACCTGTAACACACTTGCATACAGATAGTAGCGAGTAACACAGTTGCAGATGCACAGACCCTTAGTTCATGCGGTCTGAAAAATCTGTAAGAAAAAAAAGAAAGTCAATACATGTATAGAAACTGAATAATCACTTACCTGTTACACACTTGCAGACAGATAGTAGCGAGTCACAGAGTTGCAGATATACAGACCCTTGGTTCATGCGGTCCGAAAAACCTGTAAGACAAAAAAAGAAAGTCAATACATGTATAGAAACTGAATGATCACCTACCTGTTACACACTTGCAGACAGATTGATAGCGCGCCACACACAGTGGCAATGGAAAGACCCTTGGTCCATGCGGTCCGCAAAACCTGTAAGACAAAAAAGGAAAGTCAATACATGTATAGAAACTGAATGATCACTTACCTGTTACACACTTGCAGACAGATAGTAGCGAGTCACACACAGTTGCAGATGCACAGACCCTTGGTTCATGTGGTCCAAAAGACCTTTAAGACAAAGAAAGAAAGTAAAAACTTGTATAGAAACTGAATGATCACCTACCTGTTACACACTTGCAGACAGAGAGTAGCGAGTCACACACAGTTGCAGATGCACAGACGCTTGGATCATGTAGTCCGAAAAACCTGTAAGACAAAAAAGAAAGTCAATACATGTATAGAAACTGAATGATCACTTACCTGTTACACACTTGCAGACAGATAGTAGCGAGTCAAACACAGTTGCAGATGCACAGACCCTTGGTTTATGTGGTCCAAAAAACCTGTAAGACAAAAAAAGAAAGTCAATACATGTATAGAAACTGAATGATCACCTACCTGTTACACACTTGCAGAAAGATTGATAGCGCACCACACACACAGTGGCACTCGAAAGACCCTTGGTTCATGAGGTCCGTAAAACCTGTAAGACAAAAAAAGAAACTCAATACATGTATAGAAACTGAATGATCACCTACCTGTTACACACTTGCAGACAGAGAGTAGCGAGTCACACACAGTTGCAGATGCACAGACCCTTGTTCATGTGGTCCGAAAAACCTGTAAGACAAAAAAAGAAAGTCAATAAATGTATAGAAACTGAATGATCACCTACCTGTTACACACTTGCAGACAGATGGTAACGAGTCACACACAGTTGCAGATATACAGACCCTTGGTTTATGTGGTCTGAAAAACCTATAAGACAAACAAAGAAAGTCAATACATGTATAGAAACTGAATGATCACTTACCTGTTACACACTTGCAGACAGATAGTAGCGAGTCACACATAGTTGCAGATGCACAGACCCTTGGTTCATGCGGTCCGAAAAACCTGTAAGACAAAAAAAGAAAGTCAATACATGTATAGAAACTGAATGATCACCTACCTGTTACACACTTGCAGACAGAGAGTAGCGAGTCACACACAGTTGCAGATGCACAGACCCTTGTTCATGTGGTCCGAAAAACCTGTAAGACAAAAAAAGAAAGTCAATAAATGTATAGAAACTGAATGATCACCTACCTGTTACACACTTGCAGACAGATGGTAACGAGTCACACACAGTTGCAGATATACAGACCCTTGGTTTATGTGGTCTGAAAAACCTATAAGACAAACAAAGAAAGTCAATACATGTATAGAAACTGAATGATCACTTACCTGTTACACACTTGCAGACAGATAGTAGCGAGTCACACATAGTTGCAGATGCACAGACCCTTGGTTCATGCGGTCCGAAAAACCTGTAAGACAAAAAAAGAAAGTCAATACATGTATAGAAACTGAATGATCACCTACCTGTTACACACTTGCAGAGAGATTGATAGCGAGCCACACACACAGTGGCAATGGAAAGACCCTTGGTTCATGCGGTTCGAAAAACCTTTAAGACAAAAAAAGAAAGTCAATACATTTACAGAACCTGAATGATCTCCAACCTGTTACAAACTTGCAGACAGATAGTAGCGAGTCACACACAGTTGCAGATGCACAGACCCTTGGTTCATGCGGTCCGAAAAACCTGTACGACAAAAAAAGAAAGTCAATACATGTATAGAAACTGAATTATCACTTATCTGTTACACACTTGCAGACAGTTGGTAACGAGTCACACACTTGCAGATATACAGACCCTTGGTTTATGTGGTCTGAAAAACCGATAAGACAAACAAAGAAAGTCAATACATGTATAGAAACTGAATGATCCCCTACCTGTTACACACTTGCAGACAGATAGATAGCGAGCCACACACACAGTGGCACTCGAAAGACCCTTGGTTCATGCGTTCCAAAAAACTTGTCAGACAAAAAAAGAAACTCAATACATGTATAGAAACTGAATGATCACCTACCCGTTACACACTTGCAGACAGAGAGTAGCGAGTCACACACAGTTGCAGATGCACAGACCCTTGTTCATGTGGTCCGAAAAACCTGTAAGACAAAAAAAGAAAGTCAATACATGTATAGAAACTGAATGATCACCTACCTGTTACACACTTGCAGACAGATGGTAACGAGTCACACACAGTTGCAGATATACAGACCCTTGGTTTATGTGGACTCAAAAACCTATAAGACAAACAAAGAAAGTCAATACATGTATAGAAACTGAATGATCACTTACCTGTTACACACTTGCAAACAGATAGTAGCGAGTCAAACACAGTTGCAGATGCACAGACCCTTGGTTCATGCGGTCCGAAAGACCTTTAAGACAAAAAAAAAGAAAGTCAATACATGTATAGAAACTGAATGATCACCTACCCGTTACACACTTGCAGACAGAGAGTAGCGAGTCACACACAGTTGCAGATGCACAGACCCTTGTTCATGTGGTCCGAAAAACCTGTAAGACAAAAAAAAGAAAGTCAAAATATGTATAGAAACTGAATGATCACCTACCTGTTACACACTTGCAGACAGATTGATAGCGAGCCACACACACAGTGGCAATGGAAAGACCCTTGGTTCATGCGGTTCGAAAAACCTTTAAAACAAAAAAAGAAAGTCAATACATGTACAGAACCTGAATGATCACCAACCTGTTATAAACTTGCAGACAGATAGTAGCGAGTCACACACAGTTGCAGATGCACAGACCCTTGGTTCATGCGGTCCGAAAAACCTGTAAGACAAAAAACAGAAAGTCAATACATGTATAGAAACTGAATGATCACCTACCTGTTACACACTTGCAAACAGATTGATAGCGAGCCACACACAGTTGCAATGGACAGACCCTTGTTGGCTGTATGCATCATCAGGAAGGGGGGAGCCATTGGTCCTGAAAGCCTGTAAGACAACAAAAAGGCAATATATGTATAGAAACTGAATGATCACCAACCTGTTACACACTTGCAGAAAGATAGTAGCGAGTCACACACAGTTGCAGATGCACAGACCCTTGGTTCATGCGGTCCGAAAAACCTGTACGACAAAAAAAGAAAGTCAAAACATGTATAGAAACTGAATGATCACTTACCTGTTACACTTTTGCAGACAGATAGTAGCGAGTCAAACACAGTTGCAGATGCACAGACCCTTGGTTCATGAGCTCCGAAAGACCTTTAAAACAAAAAAAGAAAGTCAATACATGTATAGAAACTGAATGATCACTTACCTGTTACACACTTGCAGACAGATTGATAGCGCGCCACACACACAGTGGCAATGGAAAGACCCTTGGTTCATGCGGTCCGAAAAACCTGTAAGACAAAAAAAGAAAGTCAATACATGTATAGAAACTGAATGATCATTTACCTGTTACACACTTGCAGACAGATATTAGCGAGTCACACACAGTTGCAGATGCACAGACCCTTGGTTCATGTGGTCCGAAAAACCTGTAAGACAAAAAAGGAAAGTCAATACATGTATAGAAACTGAATGATCACTTACCTGTTACACACTTGCAGACAGATAGTAGCGAGTCACACACAGTTGCAGATGCACAGACCCTTGGTTCATGCGGTCCGAAAAACCTGTAAGACAAAAAACAGAAAGTCAATACATGTATAGAAACTGAATGATCACCTACCTGTTACACACTTGGAGACAGATTGATAGCGAGCCACACACAGTTGCAATGGACAGACCCTTGTTGGCTGTATGCATCATCAGGAAGGGGGTGCCATTGGTCCTGAAAGCCTGTAAGACAACAAAAAGGCAATATATGTATAGAAACTGAACGATCACCAACCTGTTACACACTTGCAGAAAGATAGTAGCGAGTCACACACAGTTGCAGATGCACAGACCCTTGGTTCATGCGGTCCGAAAAACCTGTACGACAAAAAAAGAAAGTCAATACATGTAAAGAAACTGAATTATCACCAACCTGTTACACACTTGCAGACAGATAGTAGCGAATCACACACAGTTGCAGATGCACAGACCCTTGCTTCATGCGGTCCGAAAAACCTGTAAGACAAAAAAAGAAAGTCAAAACGTATAGAAACTGAATGATCACCTACCTGTTACACACTTGCAGAAAGATAGTAGCGAGTCACACACAGTTGCAGATGCACAGACCCTTGGTTCATTTGGTCCGAAAGACGTTTAAGACAAAAAACAGAAAGTCAATACATGTATAGAAAATGAATGATCACCTACCTGTTACACACTTGCAGACAGATAGTAGCGAATCAAACACAGTTGCAGATGCACAGACCCTTGGTTTATGTGGTCTGAAAAACCTATAAGACAAACAAAGAAAGTCAATACATGTATAGAAACTGAATGATCACCTACCTGTTACACACTTGCAGAAAGATTGATAGCGCACCACACACACAGTGGCACTCGAAAGACCCTTGGTTCATGCGGTCCGAAAAACCTGTAAGACAAAAAACAGAAAATCAATACATGTATAGAAACTGAATGATCATCTACCTGTTACACACTTGGAGACAGATTGATAGCGAGCCACACACAGTTGCAATGGACAGACCCTTGTTGGCTGTATGCATCATCAGGAAGGGGGGAGCCATTGGTCCTGAAAGCCTGTAAGACAACAAAAAGGCAATATATGTATAGAAACTGAATGATCACCAACCTGTTACACACTTGCAGAAAGATAGTAGCGAGTCACACACAGTTGCAGATGCACAGACCCTTGGTTCATGCGGTCCGAAAAACCTGTACGACAAAAAAAGAAAGTCAATACATGTATAGAAACTGAATTATCACCAACCTGTTACACACTTGCAGACAGATAGTAGCGAATCACACACAGTTGCAGATGCACAGACCCTTGGTTCATGTGGTCCGAAAAACCTGTAAGACAAAAAAAGAAAGTCAAAACGTATAGAAACTGAATGATCACCTACCTGTTACACACTTGCAGAAAGATAGTAGCGAGTCACACACAGTTGCAGATGCACAGACCTTTGGTTCATGTGGTCCGAAAGACGTTTATGACAAAAAAAAAGAAAGTCAATACATGTATAGAAACTGAATGATCACCTACCTGTTACACACTTGCAGACAGAGAGTAGAGAGTCACACACAGTTGCAGATGCACAGACCCTTGGTTTATGTGGTCTGAAAAACCTATAAGACAAACAAAGAAAGTCAATACATGTATAGAAACTGAATGATCACTTACCTGTAACACACTTGCAGACAGATAGTAGCGAGTCACACACAGTTGCAGATGCACAGACCCTTGGTTCATGCGGTCCGAAAAACCTGTAAGACAAAAAAAGAAAGTCAATACACGTATAGAAACTGAATGATCACCTACTTGTCACACACTTGCAGACAGATTGATAGCGAGCCACACACACAGTGGCAATGGAAAGACCCTTGGTTCATGCGGTCCGAAAGACCTTTAAGACAAAAAAAAGAAAGTCAATACATGTATAGAAACTGAATGATCACCTACCTGTTACACACTTGCAGACAGATTGATAGCGAGCCACACACAGTTGCAATGGACAGACCCTTGATGGCTGTATGCATCATCAGGAAGGGGGGAGCCATTGGTCCTGAAAGCCTGTAAGACAACAAAAAGGCAATATATGTATAGAAACTGAATGATCACCAACCTGTTACACACTTGCAGAAAGATAGTAGCGAGTCACACACAGTTGCAGATGCACAGACCCTTGGTTCATGCGGTCCGAAAAATCTGTACGACAAAAAAAGAAAGTCAATACATGTATAGAAACTGAATGATCACCTACCTGTTACACACTTGCAGAAAGATAGTAGCGAGTCACACACAGTTGCAGATGCACAGACCCTTGGTTCATGAGCTCCGAAAGACCTTTAAAACAAAAAAAGAAAGTCAATACATGTATAGAAACTGAATGATCACTTACCTGTTACACACTTGCAGACAGATATTAGCGAGTCACACACAGTTGCAGATGCACAGACCCTTGGTTCATGTGGTCCGAAAAACCTGTAAGACAAAAAAGGAAAGTCAATACATGTATAGAAACTGAATGATCACTTACCTGTTACACACTTGCAGACAGATAGTAGCGAGTCACACACAGTTGCAGATGCACAGACCCTTGGTTCATGTGGTCAGAAAAACCTGTAAGACAAAAAAAGAAAGTCAATACATGTATAGAAACTGAATGATCCCCTACCTGTTACACACTTGCAGACAGATAGATAGCGAGCCACACACACAGTGGCACTCGAAAGACCCTTGGTTCATGCGGTCCAAAAAACTTGTCAGACAAAAAAAGAAACTCAATACATGTGTAGAAACTGAATGATCACCTACCTGTTACACACTTGCAGACATAGAGTAGCGAGTCACACACAGTTGCAGATGCACAGACCCTTGTTCATGTGGTCCGAAAAACTTGTAAGACAAAAAAAGAAAGTCAATAAATGTATAGAAACTGAATGATCACCTACCTGTTACACACTTGCAGACAGATGGTAACGAGTCACACGCAGTTGCAGATATACAGACCCTTGGTTTATGCTGTCCGAAAGACCTTTAAGACAAAAAAAAAAGAAAGTCAATACATGTATAGAAACTGAATGATCACCAACCTCTTACACACTTGCAGACAGATAGTAGCGAGTCACACACAGTTGCAGATGCACAGACCCTTGGTTCATGCGGTCCGAAAAACTTGTAAGACAAAAAAAATAAAGTCAGTACATGTATAGAAACTGAATGATCACTTATCTGTTACACACTTGCAGACAGATGGTAACTAGTCACACACAGTTGCAGATATACAGACCCTTGGTTTATGTGGTCTGAAAAACCTATAAGACAAACAAAGAAAGTCAATACATGTATAGAAACTGAATGATCCCCTACCTGTTACACACTTGCAGACAGATAGTAGCGAGTCACACACAGTTGGAGATGCACAGACCCTTGGTTCATGATGTCCGAAAAACCTGTAAGATAAAAAAAGAAAGTCAATACATATATAGAAACTGAATGATAACCTACCTGTTACACACTTGCCGAAAGATTGATAGCTCGCTACACACACAGTGGCAATGGAAAGACCCTTGGTTCATGAGCTCCGAAAGACCTTTAAAACAAAAAAAGAAAGTCAATACATGTATAGAAACTGAATGATAACCTACCTGTTATACACTTGCAGACAGATTGAAAGCGAGCCACACACACAGTAGCAATGGAAAGACCCTTGGTTCATGCGGTTCGAAAAACCTTTAAGACAAAAAAAGAAAGTCAGTACATGTACAGAACCTGAATGATCTCCAACCTGTTACAAACTTGCAGACAGATAGTAGTGAGTCACACACAGTTGCAGATGCACAGACCCTTGGTTCATGCGGTCCGAAAAACCTGTAAGACAAAAAACAGAAAGTCAATACATGTATAGAAACTGAATTATCACCTACCTGTTACACACTTGGAGACAGATTGATAGCGAGCCACACACAGTTGCAATGGACAGACCCTTGTTGGCTGTATGCATCATCAGGAAGGGGGGAGCCATTGGTCCTGAAAGCCTGTAAGACAACAAAAAGGCAATATATGTATAGAAACTGAATGATCACCAACCTGTTACACACTTGCAGAAAGATAGTAGCGAGTCACACACAGTTGCAGATGCACAGACCCTTGGTTCATGCGGTCCGAAAAACCTGTACGACAAAAAAAGAAAGTCAATACATGTATAGAAACTGAATTATCACCAACCTGTTACACACTTGCAGACAGATAGTAGCGAATCACACACAGTTGCAGATGCACAGACCCTTGGTTCATGCGGTCCGAAAAACCTGTAAGACAAAAAAAGAAAGTCAAAACGTATAGAAACTGAATGATCACCTACCTGTTACACACTTGCAGAAAGATAGTAGCGAGTCACACACAGTTGCAGATGCACAGACCCTTGGTTCATGTGGTCCGAAAGACGTTTAAGACAAAAAAAAGAAAGTCAATACATGTATAGAAACTGAATGATCACCTACCTGTTACACTTTTGCAGACAGATAGTAGCGAGTCAAGCACAGT
Organism: Salminus brasiliensis; assembly: GCF_030463535.1. NCBI lineage: Eukaryota > Metazoa > Chordata > Actinopteri > Characiformes > Bryconidae > Salminus > Salminus brasiliensis. The sequence continues at coordinate 9,128,084 of NC_132881.1, read as the reverse complement.
TAGAGATGCACAGACCCTTGGTTCATGATGTCCGAAAAACTTGTCAGACAAAAAAAGAAACTCAATACATGTATAGAAACTGAATGATCACCTACCTGTTACACACTTGCAGACAGATATTAGCGAGTCAAACACAGTTGCAGATGCACAGACCCCTGGTTCATGTGGTCCGAAAAACCTGTAAGACAAATAAAAAGAAAGTCAATACATGTATAGAAACTGAATGATCACTTACCTGTTACACACTTGCAGACAGATGGTAACGAGTCACACACAGTTGCAGATATACCGACCCTTGGTTTATGTGTTCTGAAAAACCTATAAGACAAATAAAGAAAGTCAATACATGTATAGAAACTGAATGATCACCTACCTGTTACACACTTGCAAAAAGATTGATAGCGCACCACACACACAGTGGCACTCGAAAGACCCTTGGTTCATGCGGTCCTAAAAACTTGTCAGAAAAAAAAAGAAACTCAATACATGTACAGAAACTGAATGATCACCTACCTGTTACACACTTGCAGACAGAGAGTAGAGAGTCACACACAGTTGCAGATATACAGACCCTTGGTTTATGTGGTCTGAAAAACCTATAAGACAAACAAAGAAAGTCAATACATGTATAGAAACTGAATGATCACTTACCTGTAACACACTTGCAGACAGATAGTAGCGAGTCACACACAGTTGCAGATGCACAGACCCTTGGTTCATGCGGTCCGAAAAACGTGTAAGACAAAAAAAGAAAGTCAATACACGTATAGAAACTGAATGATCACCTACTTGTCACACACTTGCAGACAGATTGATAGCGAGCCACACACACAGTGGCAATGGAAAGACCCTTGGTTCATGCGGTCCGAAAGACCTTTAAGACAAAAAAAAGAAAGTCAATACATGTATAGAAACTGAATGATCACTTACCTGTTACTCACTTGCAGACAGATGGTAACGAGTCAACCACAGTTGCAGATATACAGACCCTTGGTTTATGTGGTCTGAAAAACCTATAAGACAAAGAAAGTCAATACATGTATAGAAACTGAACGATCACCTACCTGTTACACACTTGCAGACAGATTGATAGCGAGCCACACACAGTTGCAATGGACAGACCCTTGTTGGCTGTATGCATCATCAGGAAGGGGGGAGCCATTGGTCCTGAAAGCCTGTAAGACAACAAAAAGGCAATATATGTATAGAAACTGAATGATCACCAACCTGTTACACACTTGCAGAAAGATAGTTGCGAGTCACACACAGTTGCAGATGCACAGACCCTTGGTTCATGCGGTCCGAAAAACCTGTACGACAAAAAAAGAAAGTCAATACATGTATAGAAACTGAATGATCACCTACCTGTTACACACTTGCAGAAAGATAGTAGCGAGTCACACACAGTTGCAGATGCACAGACCCTTGGTTCATGAGCTCCGAAAGACCTTTAAAACAAAAAAGGAAAGTCAATACATGTATAGAAACTGAATGATCACTTACCTGTTACACACTTGCAGACAGATAGTAGCGAGTCACACACAGTTGCAGATGCACAGACCCTTGGTTCATGTGGTCAGAAAAACCTGTAAGACAAAAAAAGAAAGTCAATACATGTATAGAAACTGAATGATCCCCTACCTGTTACACACTTGCAGACAGATAGATAGCGAGCCACACACACAGTGGCACTCGAAAGACCCTTGGTTCATGCGGTCCAAAAAACTTGTCAGACAAAAAAAGAAACTCAATACATGTATAGAAACTGAATGATCACCTACCTGTTACACACTTGCAGACATAGAGTAGCGAGTCACACACAGTTGCAGATGCACAGACCCTTGTTCATGTGGTCCGAAAAACTTGTAAGACAAAAAAAGAAAGTCAATAAATGTATAGAAACTGAATGATCACCTACCTGTTACACACTTGCAGACAGATGGTAACGAGTCACACGCAGTTGCAGATATACAGACCCTTGGTTTATGCGGTCCGAAAGACCTTTAAGACAAAAAAAAAGAAAGTCAATACATGTATAGAAACTGAATGATCACCTACCTGTTACACACTTGCAGACAGATAGTAGCGAGTCACACACAGTTGCAGATGCACAGACCCTTGGTTCATGCGGTCCGAAAAACCTGTAAGACAAAAAAAATAAAGTCAGTACATGTATAGAAACTGAATGATCACTTATCTGTTACACACTTGCAGACAGATGGTAACTAGTCACACACAGTTGCAGATATACAGACCCTTGGTTTATGTGGTCTGAAAAACCTATAAGACAAACAAAGAAAGTCAATACATGTATAGAAACTGAATGATCCCCTACCTGTTACACACTTGCAGACAGATAGTAGCGAGTCACACACAGTTGGAGATGCACAGACCCTTGGTTCATGATGTCCGAAAAACCTGTAAGATAAAAAAAGAAAGTCAATACATATATAGAAACTGAATGATAACCTACCTGTTACACACTTGCCGAAAGATTGATAGCTCGCTACACACACAGTGGCAATGGAAAGACCCTTGGTTCATGAGCTCCGAAAGACCTTTAAAACAAAAAAAGAAAGTCAATACATGTATAGAAACTGAATGATAACCTACCTGTTATACACTTGCAGACAGATTGAAAGCGAGCCACACACACAGTAGCAATGGAAAGACCCTTGGTTCATGCGGTTCGAAAAACCTTTAAGACAAAAAAAGAAAGTCAGTACATGTACAGAACCTGAATGATCTCCAACCTGTTACAAACTTGCAGACAGATAGTAGTGAGTCACACACAGTTGCAGATGCACAGACCCTTGGTTCATGCGGTCCGAAAAACCTGTAAGACAAAAAACAGAAAGTCAATACATGTATAGAAACTGAATTATCACCTACCTGTTACACACTTGGAGACAGATTGATAGCGAGCCACACACAGTTGCAATGGACAGACCCTTGTTGGCTGTATGCATCATCAGGAAGGGGGGAGCCATTGGTCCTGAAAGCCTGTAAGACAACAAAAAGGCAATATATGTATAGAAACTGAATGATCACCAACCTGTTACACACTTGCAGAAAGATAGTAGCGAGTCACACACAGTTGCAGATGCACAGACCCTTGGTTCATGCGGTCCGAAAAACCTGTACGACAAAAAAAGAAAGTCAATACATGTATAGAAACTGAATTATCACCAACCTGTTACACACTTGCAGACAGATAGTAGCGAATCACACACAGTTGCAGATGCACAGACCCTTGGTTCATGCGGTCCGAAAAACCTGTAAGACAAAAAAAGAAAGTCAAAACGTATAGAAACTGAATGATCACCTACCTGTTACACACTTGCAGAAAGATAGTAGCGAGTCACACACAGTTGCAGATGCACAGACCCTTGGTTCATGTGGTCCGAAAGACGTTTAAGACAAAAAAAAGAAAGTCAATACATGTATAGAAACTGAATGATCACCTACCTGTTACACTTTTGCAGACAGAAAGTAGCGAGTCAAGCACAGTTAGAGATGCACAGACCCTTGGTTCATGATGTCCGAAAAACTTGTCAGACAAAAAAAGAAACTCAATACATGTATAGAAACTGAATGATCACCAACCTGTTACACACTTGCAGACAGAGAGTAGCGAGTCACACACAGTCGCAGATGCACAGACCCTTGGTTCATGCGGTCCGAAAAACTTGTCAGACAAAAAAAGAAACTCAATACATGTATAGAAACTGAATGATCACCTACCTGTTACACACTTGCAGACAGAGAGTAGCGAGTCACACACAGTCGCAGATGCACAGACCCTTGTTCATGTGGTCCGAAAAACCTGTAAGACAAAAAAAGAAAGTCAATAAATGTATAGGAACTGAATGATCACCTACCTGTTACACACTTGCAGACAGATGGTAACGAGTCACACACAGTTGCAGATATACAGACCCTTGGTTTATGTGGTCTGAAAAACCTATAAGACAAACAAAGAAAGTCAATACATGTATAGAAACTGAATGATCACTTACCTGTTACACACTTGCAGACAGATAGTAGCGAGTCACACACAGTTGCAGATGCACAGACCCTTGGTTCATGCGGTCCGAATGACCTTTAAGACAAAAAAAAGAAAGTCAATACATGTATAGAAACTGAATGATCACTTATCTGTTACACACTTGCAGACAGATGGTAACGAGTCACACACTTGCAGATATACAGACCCTTGGTTTATGTGGTCTGAAAAACCAATAAGACAAACAAAGAAAGTCAATACATGTATAGAAACTGAATGATCCCCTACCTGTTACACACTTGCAGACAGATAGTAGCGAGTCACACACAGTTGGAGATGCACAGACCCTTGGTTCATGATGTCCGAAAAACCTGTAAGATAAAAAAAAAGTCAATACATGTATAGAATCTGAATGATAACCTACCTGTTACACACTTGCAGACAGATTGATAGCGCGCCACACACACAGTGGCAATGGAAAGACCCTTGGTTCATGTGGTCCGAGAAACCTGTAAGACAAAAAAAGAAACTCAATACATGTATAGAAACTGAATGATCACTTACCTGTTACACACTTGCAGACAGAGAGTAGCGAGTCACACACAGTCGGAGATGCACAGACCCTTGTTCATGTGGTCCGAAAAACCTGTAAGACAAAAAAAGAAAGTCAATAAATGTATAGAAACTGAATGATCACCTACCTGTTACACACTTGCAGACAGATGGTAACGAGTCACACACAGTTGCAGATATACAGACCCTTGGTTTATGTGGTCTGAAAAACCTATAAGACAAACAAAGAAAGTCAATACATGTATAGAAACTGAATGATCACTTACCTGTTACACACTTGCAGACAGATAGTAGCGAGTCACACACAGTTGCAGATGCACAGACCCTTGGTTCATGCGGTCCGAATGACCTTTAAGACAAAAAAAAGAAAGTCAATACATGTATAGAAACTGAATGATCACTTATCTGTTACACACTTGCAGACAGATGGTAACGAGTCACACACTTGCAGATATACAGACCCTTGGTTTATGTGGTCTGAAAAACCAATAAGACAAACAAAGAAAGTCAATACATGTATAGAAACTGAATGATCCCCTACCTGTTACACACTTGCAGACAGATAGTAGCGAGTCACACACAGTTGGAGATGCACAGACCCTTGGTTCATGATGTCCGAAAAACCTGTAAGATAAAAAAAGAAAGTCAATACATGTATAGAATCTGAATGATAACCTACCTGTTACACACTTGCAGACAGATTGATAGCGCGCCACACACACAGTGGCAATGGAAAGACCCTTGGTTCATGTGGTCCGAGAAACCTGTAAGACAAAAAAAGAAACTCAATACATGTATAGAAACTGAATGATCACTTACCTGTTACACACTTGCAGACAGATAGTAGCGAGTCAAACACAGTTGCAGATGCACAGACCCTTGGTTCAGGCGGTCCGAAAGACCTTTAAGACAAAAAAAAGAAAGTCAATACATGTATAGAAACTGAATGATCACTTATCTGTTACACACTTGAAGACAGATGGTAACGAGTCACACACAGTTGCAGATATACAGACCCTTGGTTTATGTGGTCTGAAAAACCTATAAGACAAACAAAGAAAGTCAATACATGTATAGAAACTGAATGATCCTCTACCTGTTACACACTTGCAGACAGATAGTAGCGAGTCACACACAGTTGGAGATGCACAGACCCTTGGTTCAGGATGTCCGAAAAACCTGTAGGACAAAAAAAGAAAGTCAATACATGTATAGAAACTGAATGATCATCTACCTGTTACACACTTGCAGAAAGATTGATAGCGCGCCACACACAGTGGCTATGGAAAGACCCTTGGTTCATGCGGTCCGAAAAACCTGTAAGACAAAAAAAGAAAGTCAATACATGTATAGAAACTGAATGATCACTTATCTGTTACACTATTGCAGACAGATGGTAGCGAGTCACACACAGTTGCAGATATACAGACCCTTGGTTCATGTGGTCCGAAAAACCTATAAGACAAAAAAAGAAACTCAATACATGTATAGAAACTGAATGATCACCTACCTGTTACACACTTGCAGACAGATAGTAGCGAGTCACACACAGTTGCAGATGCACAGACCCTTGGTTCATGAGGTCCGAAAAACCTGTAAGACAAAAAAAGAAAGTCAATACATGTATAGAAACTGAATGATCACCTACCTGTTACACACTTGCAGACAGATTGATAGCGAGCCACACACACAGTGGCAATGGAAAGACCCTTGGTTCATGTGGTCCGAAAAACCTGTAAGACAAAAAAAGAAAGTCAATACATGTATAGAAACTGAATGATCCCCTACCTGTTACACACTTGCAGACAGATAGTAGCGAGTCACACACAGTTGGAGATGCACAGACCCTTGGTTCATGCGGTCCGAAAAACCTGTAAGACAAAAAAAGAAAGTCAATACATGTATAGAAACTGAATGATCACTTACCTGTTACACACTTGCAGACAGAGAGTAGCGAGTCACACACAGTTGCAGATATACAGACCTTTGGTTTATGTGGTCTGAAAAACCTATAAGACAAAAAAGAAAGTCAATACATGTATAGAAACTGAATGATCACTTACCTGTTACACACTTGCAGACAGATAGTAGCGAGTCACACACAGTTGCAGATGCACAGACCCTTGGTTCATGCGGTCCGAAAAACCTGTAAGACAAAAAAAGAAAGTCAATACACGTATAGAAACTGAATGATCACCTACCTGTTACACACTTGCAGACAGATTGATAGCGAGCCACACACACAGTCGCAATGGAAAGACCCTTGGTTCATGCGGTCCGAAAAACCTGTAAGACAAAAAAAGAAAGTCAATACATGTATAGAAACTGAATGATCACTTACCTGTTACACACTTGCAGACAGATGGTAACGAGTCACACACAGTTGCAGATATACAGACCCTTGGTTTATGTGGTCTGAAAAACCTATAAGACAAACAAAGAAAGTCAATACATGTATAGAAACTGAATGATCACCTACCTGTTACACACTTGCAGAAAGATTGATAGCGCACCATACACACAGTGGCACTCGAAAGACCCTTGGTTCATGCGGTCCGAAAAACCTGTAAGACAAAAAACAGAAAGTCAATACATGTATAGAAACTGAATGATCACCTACCTGTTACACACTTGGAGACAGATTGATAGCGAGCCACACACAGTTGCAATGGCCAGACCCTTGTTGGCTGTATGCATCATCAGGAAGGGGGGAGCCATTGGTCCTGAAAGCCTGTAAGACAACAAAAAGGCAATATATGTATAGAAACTGAATGATCACCAACCTGTTACACACTTGCAGAAAGATAGTAGCGAGTCACACACAGTTGCAGATGCACAGACCCTTGGTTCTTGCGGTCCGAAAAACCTGTACGACAAAAAAAGAAAGTCAATACATGTATAGAAACTGAATTATCACCAACCTGTTACACACTTGCAGACAGATAGTAGCGAATCACACACAGTTGCAGATGCACAGACCCTTGGTTCATGCGGTCCGAATGACCTTTAAGACAAAAAAAAGAAAGTCAATACATGTATAGAAACTGAATGATCACTTATCTGTTACACACTTGCAGACAGATGGTAACGAGTCACACACAGTTGCAGATATACAGACCCTTGGTTTATGTGGTCTGAAAAACCTATAAGACAAAAAAAGAAAGTCAATACATGTATAGAAACTGAATGATCCCCTACCTGTTACACACTTGCAGACAGATAGATAGTGAGCCACACACACAGTGGCACTCGAAAGACCCTTGGTTCATGCGGTTCGAAAAACCTTTAAGACAAAAAAAGAAAGTCAATACATTTACAGAACCTGAATGATCTCCAACCTGTTACAAACTTGCAGACAGATAGTAGCGAGTCACACACAGTTGCAGATGCACAGACCCTTGGTTCATGCGGTCCGAAAAACCTGTAAGACAAAAAACAGAAAGTCAATACATGTATAGAAACTGAATGATCACCTACCTGTTACACACTTGGAGACAGATTGATAGCGAGCCACACACAGTTGCAATGGACAGACCCTTGTTGGCTGTATGCATCATCAGGAAGGGGGGAGCCATTGGTCCTGAAAGCCTGTAAGACAACAAAAAGGCAATATATGTATAGAAACTGAATGATCACCAACCTGTTACACACTTGCAGAAAGATAGTAGCGAGTCACACACAGTTGCAGATGCACAGACTCTTGGTTCATGCGGTCCGAAAAACCTGTAAGACAAAAAAAGAAAGTCAAAACGTATAGAAACTGAATGATCACCTACCTGTTACACACTTGCAGAAAGATAGTAGCGAGTCACACACAGTTGCAGATGCACAGACCCTTGGTTCATGTGGTCCGAAAGACGTTTAAGACAAAAAAAGAAAGTCAATACATGTATAGAAACTGAATGATCACCTACCTGTTACACACTTGCAGAAAGATTGATAGCGCACCACACACACAGTGGCACTCGAAAGACCCTTGGTTCATGAGGTCCGAAAAACCTGTAAGACAAAAAAAGAAACTCAATACATGTATAGAAACTGAATGATCACCTACCTGTTACACACTTGCAGACAGAGAGTAGCGAGTCACACACAGTTGCAGATGCACAGACCCTTGGTTCATGAGGTCTGAATGACCTTTAAGACAAAAAAAAGAAAGTCAATACATGTATAGAAACTGAATGATGACTTATCTGTTACACACTTGCAGACAGTTGGTAACGAGTCACACACTTGCAGATATACAGACCCTTGGTTTATGTGGTCTGAAAAACCTATAAGACAAACAAAGAAAGTCAATACATGTATAGAAACTGAATGATCACCAACCTGTTACACACTTGCAGACAGATAGTAGCGAGTCACACACAGTTGCAGATGCACAGACCCTTAGTTCATGCGGTCTGAAAAATCTGTAAGAAAAAAAAGAAAGTCAATACATGGATAGAAACTGAATGATCACCTACCTGTTACACACTTGCAGACAGATTGATAGCGCGCCACACACAGTGGCAATGGAAAGACCCTTGGTTCATGCGGTCCGAAAAACCTGTAAGACAAAAAAAGAAAGTCAATACATGTATAGAAACAGAATGATCACGTACCTGTAACACACTTGCATACAGATAGTAGCGAGTAACAGTTGCAGATATACAGACCCTTGGTTCATGTGGTCCGAAAAACCTATGTGACAAAAAAAGAAAGTCAAAACATGTATAGAAACTGAATGATCACCAACCTGTTACACACTTGCAGACAGATAGTAGCGAGTCACACACAGTTGCAGATGCAAAGACCCTTAGTTCACGCGGTCCGAAAAATCTGTAAGAAAAAAAAGAAAGTCAAAACATGTATAGAAACTGAATGATCACCAACCTGTTACACACTTGCAGACAGAGAGTAGCGAGTCACACACAGTTGCAGATGCACAGACCCTTAGTTCATGCGGTCCGAAAAATCTGTAAGAAAAAAAAGAAAGTCAAAACATGTATAGAAACTGAATGATCACCAACCTGTTACACACTTGCAGACAGATTGATAGCGCGCCACACACACAGTGGCAATGGAAAGACCCTTGGTTCATGCGGTCCGAAAAACCTGTAAGACAAAAAAAGAAAGTCAATACATGTATAGAAACTGAATGATCACCTACCTGTTACACACTTGCAGACAGATTGATAGCGAGCCACAGACACAGTGGCAATGGAAAGACCCTTGGTCCATGCGGTCCGAAAAACCTGTAAAACAAAAAAAGAAAGTCAATACATGTATAGAAACTGAATGATCACTTACCTGTTACACACTTGCAGACAGATAGTAGCGAGTCACACACAGTTGCAGATGCACAGACCCTTGGTTCATGTGGTCCGAAAGACCTTTAAGACAAAGAAAGAAAGTAAAAACTTGTATAGAAACTGAATGATCACCTACCTGTTACACACTTGCAGACAGAGAGTAGCGAGTCACACACAGTTGCAGATGCACAGACGCTTGGATCATGTAGTCCGAAAAACCTGTAAGACAAAAAAGAAAGTCAATACATGTATAGAAACTGAATGATCACCTACCTGTTACACATTTGCAAACAGATCTATAGCGAGCCACACACACAGTGGCGATGGAAAGACCCTTGGTTCATGCGGTCCGAAAAACCTGTAAGACAAAAAAAGAAAGTCAATACATGTATAGAAACTGAATGATCACCTACCTGTTACTCACTTGCAAACAGATAGTAGCGAGTCACACAAAGTTGCAGATGCACAGACCCTTGGTTCATGCGGTCCGAAAAACCTGTAAGACAAAAAAAGAAAGTCAATACATGTATAGAAACTGAATGATCACCTACCTGTTACACACTTGCTGACAGAGAGTAGCGAGTCACACACAGTTGCAGATGCACAGACATTTGAAGGACAGATCTACCATCAGGAAGGGAGGGGGTCATTCGATCCGAAAAACCTGTAAGACAAAAAAAGAAAGTCAATACATGTATAGAAACTGAATAATCACCAACCTGTCACACACTTGCAGAAAGATAGTAGTGAGTCACACACAGTTGCAGATGCACAGACTCTTGGTACATGCAGTCCGAAAAACCTGTGAGACAAAAAAAATACATGTATAGAAACTGAATGATCACCTACCTGTTACACACTTGCAGACAGATTGATAGTGAGCCACACACCGTAGCAATGGACAGACCATTGTTGGCTGTATACACCATCAGGAAGGGGGGAACCATTGGTCCTGAAAGCGTGTAAGACAAAAAAAGGCAATACATGTATACAAACTGAACGATCACTTACCAGTTACAGAGTTGCAGAATGATGGACAGCGAACCACACACAGTTGCAGATGCACAGACCCTTCTCGGCTGGACCCACCATTAGGATGGAGGAGGGGGGTGGGGTCTTGGGGTCCAGAAAGCCTGTAAGACAATAAAGTCAATGCATCAATAGAAACTAAATGATCACTTACATGTTACAGAGTTGCAGAACACACAGTTCAGACAGTGAGCCACACAGTTGCTGATGAAAATACATTTGTTGGGTTGATGGGGTTCCTGAGAACCTGTAACACAAAAAAAAGTCAATACAGGTATGGAAACTGAATATAGTGAGGCCGATGGGGTATACTTGGAAAGGAGAGTGGGTTCCGTTCCCAGACCTAATGTGAGAAACTGTACATGAACTGAACAAACATAACGTAAAAGAGATGTTAAGGGGTCCAGCTGTGTCTGCAGCACGTAGACCATGTAAGTAATGGTGGGGGCTAATGATGATTCCTTATGGATGAAATGCAGACATCCTGCATATGAGAACAGTCCAACAACATATGACGTATAGTAGGGTATAAAACATAAGGTATTCCTTTGTCTGGGAGAGAGAGAAGAAGGGCACCCAGAATTGGCAGACTCCTTCCACACTGTACTTTTGTTTGGAATAAAATGTTTCATTGTTACAATTGAAAGACGGTGGTCACGAGTCTCCTTTCAAAAGAAGTCCTCCTCCGAAGAAGTAGAAGAACCACAACAAAGTTTATTGAGGTACCTGCTGGAACAGCCTGATAAAAGTGTGTTGCAATAATCTAACCGTGAGGTTAAGTGTGTACTAGCTTTTCTGCATTCTGTAGAAAAGGAATTTCTTAGTTTGGCAATGTAGGCTGTCCTAGTTATTTAGCTATATGTTGCTGAAATGATAGATCTGAATTAAATAAGACACCAAGATTTGTAGCTGCTGGACCAGAATAATGCAAAAAAACAGCCAAGTGTAACATTTAGTCTGAGTTTACTTCTAGTGTCTTTTGGACCTAAAAAGAGAACCTATGTTTTGTTACTGTTAAGGAGAACGAAGTCATGTGGCATCCAGAGTACATCCTTCACACAGTCCTCAATTTTCTTTAATCTAGAGTTACTATCAGGTTTGGCTGATATATAGAGCAGGGTCATCTGCATCTGTAAGTTAACATCCTTTCTGCTTATAACTGCCCTGTGGTAACATCTATAATGTAAATAATAGATGCCCTTAAATAGAGCATTGTGGAACTCCATATTGGACATCTGTGTAATTTAGAAATACGGACTGATAGGGTTCGTTTAGATATGATTTGAACCACAATAGGGCTGTTTCTGTGATTCCAACCATGTTCTCTAATCTTTCAAAGAGAATAGTGTTATCTATAGTGTCAAAGGCTATGAATTTACTATTGTTAAAAGAGGTCTTATTATAATTGGGAGTAATTCGGTCAGTATTTTAAAGGGAATCGGGTCGAGTGTACAGGTTGTAAAATTTACTGAAGAAATAGTTTTTTGTTAGTTCTGGCTGTGGAAGTGAGTAGAAGACTTCCAGCCTTTGTTCTACAACTAACATTTTAACTCATGTTCTAAATCAGCTACACCAGGTGACAACAAATCCAACACTCCTTAATAGCAAAATGGCTGTCAAATGTTTTCTATATTAATCTCATTAACTTGTTTACTGTAAATGCAGTGTCTTGTCTGCTAATGATACTGAACATGTATACATCACTCTGTATTTAAAAGTAAAAATTAATTAGAACATTTTTGTGTACGATGTAAGCTAATTACAAATAATGCTAATGGGTACAATACACACAGTGCAGCATACGGAATGCTGAAGCATCTGGTGCTAAGGTAGTGGTATGGGGGCCCAAATGAAAATCTGCTTAGGGCCCCATAAAGTCTTGGGCTGGCCCTGGTCACGCAGATGCTCCCAGTGCCTCTCCATGGCCACCATATTCCTTGAAAGTAAACACAGTATTTCATTATCAAACTTTCTACTGTTCGAAACCATTCATCCATAAGAACGTCTTTATCTTCAAAATATTTTAAGCCTTCATGAGGGAAGGGGCAGCTGCTACCGAACCAGGTGATGCTAGCCTGAAATGGGACAGAATGCTAATTTGGAACACATCCTTGCCGAAGTGAGTAGAATGAGCTTGTCGCTGCAAACAGTTGCTTATGATGTGTCAATGATTAAGGACACTACAGAATAAATGAAAAACGGCATGCAGGGGCGACTAGCAGAGGAGGAAGGGCAATCTCCAACTTGGAAGAGGCCACTCAACAACTGGTGAATGGCCATGAGCTGCATGGCAAGCGCATAGATACTCTGGAGAGCCGTGTGGAAGATCTGGAAAATAGAAGCTGCCACAATAATGTCAGATTGTTGGGCTTAAAAGAGGGCATTGAAGGGGAGAACTTGATTGTATGCATTGAAATGATACTGTCAGAGGGCCTGCACATGCACATTAACAACAAATTCGAAATTGAAAGAGCACACTGCTCTCCCAGATCTCGTCCGCATGAAGACCAGCCTCAGAGATTGATCCTCTCTGCGTTCAACCACAAGAGATAATGTCTTTAAAGCTGCAAGGGAGAAAGGAGGTGTAGTGTGGTGTGGAAGCAACATTTCCTTGTTTCCATACATGTCGAAGAAGCTGGTTGAGAGGAGGAAAACTTTCTGATTGGCGAAACAGCTGCTGCGTGACAAGAAAGTGAGGTTTCCTTTAGTCTTTCCTGCAGCGCTCCAGTTTGCGTAGAAGAGGAGAAACAAAGTTTGACGTCACAACAGAAGCTGTCAAGTTCATAGAGAAGTAAGTTACTGATGGAGAATAAACTATAAAACATCCACTAGCACAAGGAGACTGAGAGGTATAATTGGTCTGGATAGCTTTGTGTAGCTGTTTAGGCTATAACCTAGTAGACGTCTCAGACATTCCACTGACCTAAGTTAAGTTCTCTTCTTTTTTTTCTTCCTTTTTTCTCTTTGTTGTTAGTTTTGTGGACATGAATTTAACAAGAAGAGAATCCTCAGCTGGCTACTGGAGACATTTTTCTGTTCATGTTCTTCTAAGATATAAAGGGTAAATAACACTGTGTAATATCTATGCTCCTAACATGGAGGATCCATCTTTCTTTCATGGAGTTAATAAATTGGGAAATGCCCAAGGACAAGGCAGGACTTCAATTAGGTCTTAAATTTAAGGTCTTTAATTTGGGTAGCACAGACAGCGTAGCAATGGTTTTGGAGGCATCTAAAGCATACATTGGGGTAAAAGGATTGCACAGACTCTGAAAAGGGAAAAATAGCTCAATTAGAGAATTAAAACATTGGTAGCAGAACTAAATAGCATGGTAAAAAGAGTTGGCCAGACATTACTCTGAAAGCTTATTTAAAAACATTTGTAAATGTAAGTTTCGAATTCAGGACATTTTCAATAAAAAAACAAACAAAAAAAAACACGTTCGGACACAATTTTTGGCCAGACAGTTAAAAGAACAATGTTCTGTCCACATCATTTCTAAAGGTAATAATGATGTCTGTAAACAATTCTATGAGAACCTGTATAGATCAAGCATTTATTCTTGATGCACCAATAACCCAAGAAGAGGTTAAAACTGGCATGAAAACAGGGAAATCACCAGGAACAAATGGGTTTCTGGTGGAGTACTATAAAGAATATAATTACTCCAATACTGACAAATATGTTTCAGGAGGCTTTTCAAAGAGGCTTTTCACTTCCAACATCTCTTAAAAAACACTCCTCACTCTGATACTTAAGAAAGGAAGAGATCATATGGATCCGGCTAACTTTCGACCAATCAGCCTCATCATTGTATATAGTAAGATACTGGCTAAGGTACTGATCTTCAGATTGGAAACAATCTTACCACACATTATACATTCAGATCAAGTAGGCTTTATAAAGGGTAGGTCTTCTACTGATAATTTGAGAAGGCTCATGCACCTAATGTGGTTAAATGCCTCCTAGTCAATGCCAATGCCAGTGGCCACTGTATTGCTTGATGCTCAACAGGCCTTCGATAGGGTCGAGTGGGACTCCTTACACTCGGACCTGTTGAGGTTTGGTTTTGGTTCTGGTTTTGCTAAATGGATAAAAATAATATTTGTCAAAACTGATGCTTTAGGGTTGCTGTATGCCACTGCTCTTATTTACAATTGCACTGGAACCCCTAGCGGTGGCCATAAGAGCGAACCCTGCCATCAAAGGAGTAAACCCAGTCACTATGCACTCTCAAGAGGTCTGGGCAAAGGTTCATAAATTGCACAGGATTTCCCACTACAAACAACATCATGCATCATTCTGGTTCAACCCAGAGGTGAAGATTGGGAAGCAGAAAGTGTTTTGAAAAGGGTGTAGACAAGGGTATACACACTGTGAATGATCTCTAAAAAGAGGGGACATTTATGTAATTTACTGAACTTGGTCAACAGTAAATGCTACACGAAAAAGGTGATTTCTGGAAAATTTACAAATTAGACATTGCATAATTAGAAAGCCTTGCTCAGTAAGACCAGCCAACCCAATGGCTAACTATCTAGATAACTCTTATTAAGGCATCAATATTTTATAAAAACTCAATTTCTTTAATTTGCAGTGTATGTGATCAATTAAGAATAATTTGGCAGAGACATATTAAGTGTGAAATTAATAGGGATACATGGAGTCAGATCATAGCACAAAATGGCAAATTTAGTTAAAGGGAAATTTATACAATATAAAATTTAAAATATGGGAATGCCACATAGTTAAACCATTTTGGCACAGTGTGTTGGAATTGTTGGACACATGGGCGGGAGTAGCCCTGCCAGTGTCTCCCCACTTATGTCTCTTGGGAGATAAAACAGAAACCCCAACTCTAACAAAAGGCGTATATTCAGTTTTGATGCTGGGGATAACCTCAGCCATCAGAGTTATATTAAGACACTGGAAACCACCCACATGTCCTACACTCCAAGAGTGGGAAATCCTAATGAGTGAGACCACATCACATGAGGTTATGTTAGCTAGAATGAGGGGCAAAGGGCCTGTGGAACTGGGAATTTGGGATTATTTCATGGATCATCTCACTTCTAACTAACAGCATGATTATAAGACTTAAACTAAGAGATGTTTGTATACCTTATTATTTCACTTTATAATTATTATTGAAGGATTGGTGTTGGTACAATGTGTATCAGTATGTATATCTGTACCACATGAGCTTTTGTTTACTGTGTTAAATTACAAAAAAGAAATGACTAGGAGTAGCAAGCAGATAGGCAAGTAAAGACTGGGATAGACAGAAAGAGCGTTGTGGATGGACGGATAGAAAAGAGCATTGTAGAGGGACAGACAGGAATGCAACCCACAGATTTTTACTAAACTCAGTTAACATGGCTGCGTAAATCTAACCCCCATACCCAATCTCACCACTTTCCCGGGTGGTACCATTTCTACATATTTCTAAGACAAAGATGTTGCATTTGAAAGAACAAAAATCATACAAGATAACACTCATTACAGTATAACACTTCACCAAAGTGACATGGGTTGTCGAGCCAAAAAAACAACAAAAACAAAACAAAAACAAACAAACAAACAAACAAACAAACCCCACAAACACACACCAGGCCGCAGACAGACAGGCTAACTCTGTGAGCTGCTTTGAGGGGTCACCCAGGTTTCATCGCATTGAGACTGTGTCTGTGCCCCAAATTAAACCCAAACACAGAACATTTAAATCAGCTTGTTTTATTAATTTAATTTGTGTTAAATGTTCGCATTCAAATGATAACCGCACCATCTTAGACCTAAAGCTCGGTCTACTTAAAATGAGATCATTAACTCTGAAAGCAGTCATTGTAAATGAAATGAAGTGATCAGAAATAAGATGTCTGAAACCTGTATTAGACCTGATCAATATTTAGCACTAAATGAAGCCACCCCCGCAGGTTATAAATATGTACATAGCCCTAGATTATCAGGCAGAGGAGGTGGAGTATGCGTAATCTAACAGAAAACACTTATATTCAAAAACACTGTATCAAATTCACTTTGTTTAAGATTCTCTACATTAATATATCAAATCCAGCCACAAATAAAAATGCATTCACACTAACTATTATTTGTAGTCCTCCAGCACCACACTCTGAATTTTTAAAAGAATTGAGTGATTTTGCTGCAGACTCTGCAGTGTGCAGCAACAAAGTTATAATAGTAGGAGACTTTAATATTAATTTTGAAAAAGCAGACGATCCATTAAAAAAGGCCCTTGCATCAATCTTAGATAACTGTAACTGGATCCACACATTACTGTAATCATACCCTAGATTTAGTCCTGAGCCTGGGTGTTAGCGATGATAATCTAAATATTCTACCTCAAGCTTAGTAACATCAGACCATTATTTAATCCCCTATGAGCTACATCTTAAGCAAAATGTTAATTTGGCCCCTTGCCACTTTCTAAAGCATGCAATAACCCAATGACCGCTGTACAGTTTACTGAAAACCTCCCAGACCTATCAACCTTAGCTTACACTCCGTCAGATTAAACATAGCTAGATAGATTAACAAACGGTCTATAAAATACCCTTCAATTAACCTTAGACAAAGTGGCTCTGCTCGCACAGTGGTACAGTGATCAAACTCGTACCTTAAAACAAACATAGCAGAAACTAGAGCGAAAATTGCGGACGACCCAAGTGTCCCAAGATTCCAGCTTCTTTAACCAGTAGTGTTTTTAATTTTTTTAATAATAAAATAGAAAGCATTAAACAACAACTCCAACACTCCTTATTAAATCAAACATTTGACCTTAAATCAAAATTGCCTACTGGAAGCCTTCTACCCACTTCCACAGCCAGATTTAGAAAAAGATTTCCTCAGCAAATTTCACAACCTGTACACTTGACCCAATTCCCTCTAAAATACTATACGAAATACTCCCAATTATAATCAGACCTCTTTTAACAATAGTAAATTCATCCCTTTGCTTAGGGCATGTACCCAAAACCCTTAAATTAGCAGTCATGAAACCTTTAATTAAGAAACCAAATCTCCTAGTCCATCCATGAATAAGAAATTCCTGGATTCAGACCCCATCGTAGCACAGAGACAGCCCTAGTGAAGATTACAAAGATCTCTTTCTTGCCTCTGATCAAGGCTACATATTCTTTATTAGCCCTACTAGACCGCAGTGCAGCCTTTGATACAATAGTTCACACTATTCTACTAGAAAGATTAGGGAAAATGGTTGGAATCACAGGAACAGCCCTACCATGGTTTAAATCATATCTAACTGAACACTATCAGTTTATAAAGATAAAAGATTTATCATCAAATTACACAAGTAAGATATGGAGTTCCACAATACTCTATTTTAGGACTGCTATTATTTACATTATACATGTACCACTGGGCAATAATTTCCATTGCCATTGCAGATGACACACAGCTCTATATATCAGCCCAACATGTTGATAAATTTAGATTGAAGAAAATGGAGGACTGTGTAAAGGATATAAAACTCTGGATGTCACATAACTTCTTTCTTCTTAACAGTAACAAAACAAAACTTCTCCTTTTAGGTCCAAAAGACACTAGAAATAAACTATTTTTATTTAGACTTAATGTTAGATCAGCTGATTTTTCCATTATCCCTGGTCCAGCAACTAAAAATCATTTGACTGAATAAAGATTTGAATTAAGTAAACCATCACTTACCTGACTGGTGTGACTGGGTAAGGTCTTGGTGTAGCACCTTCTCAGTGTTTCCGGAGAGCACAACAGATTCCAGGCAGCAGAGGTGAAGCCTTTCTCTGTGATAGAGGACTGGACGTCATACCCAATTTCATCACTTTAACTGGTGGTACTATTTCCACATATTTCTCAGACTAGGAGAAGCTGCATTTGCAAACACTAGTAAATTAAACTTCACAGAAATGAATCGGGCTGTCTTACTAATGAGCTAAAAAACACAGTCACTTGTTTGTAAATCCAAGCAAATTTGAGTTTGAGAACCTTGAGTTTGGAAAGCTCAGTCAACTTAGTTTGATATTGGATCATTAGATATTCACTTTGCCCCTCCTCTCACTCACAAACAAATCCCCTAAAACCTCAAACATGACTTAAAAAAAACGATGGAGAACAGAGAAACTACACTCATTATATTTCCTCAACATTTCCAGTCTTTCCAATTGGACAAGGATATTTAATCAGAATAACCAGAATTCCTGTAACAGGTGCTGTTGATGCTAAAAGACAAAACAAATGCGGAAATCAAAAACTCTCAGAGATAAAGAGCTGCTGGTGTTACTTATAAAGACAAACAAACCTACTGAAGAACAGAGAAGAAATTAAAATCAATGACAAACCTTAACTTCTTCAACAAACAGTTTTTTTTTTATCACTTTAGAGGTTCTAAACACGCATGTAGCGCATTTTCATAATAAATAAATCACTACTGTGACACTGTGGTACAATATGCCTATTTTAACCATTTTTAATGTAATATTGTTCCAGTTAAACATCCATAAAGCATATAAATCCAAAATCAGCTGTAGTGTAGAGAGACATCTGAAATATACTACTACCCTTAGAATAGCCAGATTACAATATACAAAAAAAGTACTTAAGAGAGCCTGCAGATTTCTTGTGGACTGCTCACTAGTGCTTGAAGGTGGGTAAAATTTTGTCTGTACTCACCCTCTTATTAACGGTACTTACTTGAAGTCCATAGAACCAATCCAAAACATAGGAGTTGGTATTTCAGACATCCTTCTTTCTGATAACAGTTTATAATCCTGGATGTTTCCTTGTGAAAGGAAAGTCTGAACCATGGAAATCCCTGGTTTGAGTTGCTGAGAGTCAATTCAGGAGTGATACATTTGTCTTCTGTGTGTAAAGTCTATCCCAATGTCCATAAGAAGAACAAGTTAGTTGTAAGGACTGCAAATAGAGAAACAAACAAACAAAAAACAAGACAAAAGTGAAGCTTTCTGCAAAAGCACAACAGAACAAAACCTCATGAAGCCACATCTAAACCACCTTGCTGCTTCATAGTTCCCTCCCTTTTGGCTTGTAACCTGGCCTACTTCCAATATACTGCCACATAGTGGATGGAGTAGGAATTACCATTAAAAAAAAGGTCAGCTATGGCTTCAAGTAGGCCCAAGTTTTAGGATTTTTTTAATGCCAATATAGAAAATAGACAATAGGCAAGTGGCTTAAAGTTCCAACCACAACAGGCCCAATGATACCTAAAGAACCAGCACAACAGGCCCAATGATAATGATCATTACAAATCAATACACATAACCAGTCATCAAAATTATTGCATTTTCAACTAAAAAAAAACATTCTGTTAATAGACATCTCATATGAAGACTTTTGTATCCTTTGAAAAGAACTAAATCTGGCATGTGTGACTGTCTCCTATAAATACTTATAAATAAATGAACACATTGTAAGGTGAATACTGTGCCAAGCTCTCACAAAGTGGTTTGTATTTCAGACATCCTTCTTTCTGATAACAGTTTATAATCCTGGGTGTTTCCTTGTGAAAGGAAAGTCTGAACCATGGAAATCCCTGGTTTGAGTTGCTGAGAGTCAATTCAGGAGTGATACATTTGTCTTCTGTGTGTAAAGTTTATCCCAATGTCCATAAGAAGAGCAAGTTAGTTGTAAGGACTGCAAATAGAGAAACAAACAAACAGAAAACAAGACAAAAGTGAAGCTTTCTGCAAAAACAGAACAGCACAAAACCTCATGAATAAAACATACACAAAGCTTGACTGAATATAGAAAGAATTAAATGATAGCAAACTTACAGTGAGTGTTAGAACCTGTAGTTCCACCAGTAAGGATCTTCATTACAGTGAGACCTGAAGTGGGCCACATCTAAACCACCTTGCTGCTTCATAGTTCCCTCCCTTTTGGCTTGTAACCTGGCCTACTTCCAATATACTGCCACATAGTGGATGGAGTAGGAATTACCATGAAAAAAAAGCAGTCACAACACTGGAGCCACACGAGTGTCAGCTATGGCTTCAAGTAGGCCTAAGTTTTAGGATTTTTTTTTATGCCAATATAGAAAATAGACAATAGGCAAGTGGCTTAAAGTTCCAACCACAACAGGCCCAATGAGACCTAAAGAACCAGCACAACAGGCCCAATGATAATGATAATTACAAATCAATACACATAACCAATCATCAAAATTACTGCATTTTCAACTAAAAAAAACATTCTGTTAAAAGTCATATCTCATATGAAGACTTTTGTATCCTTTGAAAAGAACTAAATCTGGCATGTGTGACTGTGTCCTATAAATACTTATAAATAAATGAACACATTGTTAGGTGAATGCTGTGCCAAGGTCCTGCACAATTGTTTCTTATTTTAGTGACAAATAAATAGCAATTTAATACATTTATAACTATTTTACAAAGTTAGTGAGATAATGTTTACATCAATCCTGATACTTTAAATCTCTCCCACATGGTGAGGTATACGGTTTATTTATTTAACAATGGTATCGGATCGGTACTGTGTATCGATCAATAAGTTTATGTATTGGTATCGATTATGTATGGTGTATCTGTAAATGTAACATATAGGAAACAGCATATGACAGCATTATTGTAAGGCATTTCTGGCAACTTCACTGGTTAATAGAATATGCCTACATTGATAAATCCCCTTAAGTTGCACCCTGATTGGTGAATGTTTAGCATGTCAAATGTATGCTTGAATGTGATTGGCTAATACCAACCACAATAATTGACATATCAAGTCCTCTGGTCAGACTATTATAGAACAGGCTAAAGATGCAGCATGTAAAATTGTAGGTTGACTGGATGAATGGTTTCTAAGAGTTATGTACTATTGGCCTCGCTTTCTTGTGACAAATGTCCACCAAACTTGACATACCCCCTCAAAATAATATGCTGAACATTTTGTTAAAATGGGCTTGTTCAAAGTCAAAGTGTTCAAAAGGTACAAGTTATTCCTTATAATTATTATTAATTATAAATATTGCAGGTATTTTGCTACCAGATGTGTGAGGATTGGCAAAAAACATTCTTGAAGTAGAAAGGATCAAGAAATTACCCCCCCCCCCCAAAAAAAAAAAAAAAAAAAAAAGAATTTTGTGTGTAGGACACAGATGCTACAGACCAGATGCTATTGAATAAAAACGCTTAATGCTTTGTTGTAACGCCACCATCAGGCCAGTGAATGTCATTTTTCTTGAAGCTGCTGTAACTTTGTTGTGTCCATATGCAATGTGTTTAATGCATATATTAAACAAATTCGTTGTTACGGATTTAGGACACTGGGGGGCACTAGTGGACTGTTTGAGGTAAGAGAAAGAAGAGAGGAAAGGAGGAGAAGAATAAACAAAATAGTAAGCTCTCTGTTCCATAATCGTGTGTGGTTAATGTCTGACTCTGAACGACAAGCAACACAACAAAGTGGCGACGAGAGAAGGAGTGAAGATACAGACATGGCTCTGCTCTCCTTGCAACCTCCTGCTGTGTTCCTGGACTGCCCAGGCAACCCGACAATTCCATTTGCTACTTGGAAAATGCTATTCGATAACTATCTGCTTGCTGTCGGGGGAGGCGAGTTTCCTGCCGAGAGGAAGAGAGCCTTGCTTATTCACTGCTTGGGAACGGAGGGTAACCGAATCTACAGCACCTTACCACTCGAAAAAGATGACTATGAGGGCTCAGTAAAGGCTCTGGAGAAGCACTTCAGTCCAAAACTAAACATTGTCGCAGAAAGATACCGCTTTAGGCAAAGAGCACAAGCTGTAGGTGAGTCAATTGATCACTATGTCGCAGCATTGCGTGAACTGGTAAAAAAATGTCAGTTTGGAGCTATGGAGGATGAGATGCTTCGGGATCAAATTGTAGAGAAAACAAACAGTTCCCGCATCCGTGAAAGACTTTTAATGGAAGAAGGTTTGACACTGGATAAAACTCTGGATGTAGCCAGGCGTACTGAAGCCGCTATAGCTGTTAGCGATTTCTGTGACTGATACAAAGCCCGTTGCTGCTGTGCAAGTGCAAAAGAAGGCCCGTAACCCAAAACAAAAACCTGCTCGTAAAACTGATGGTGCTACGTCATGCTACCGGTGTGGTGCTGCTGAGCACAAAGCAAATGACAAGTCGTGCCCTGCAACAAACTCTAAATGCAACTCATGTGGAAAATTGGGACACTTCTCAAGAGTATGCAAGTCCTCTCGAAAGCCAGTTAATGAAGTGACTGTGCCTGAAATGTGTGTTTTAAGTGTTGAAAATAATTTCACTGTTGATGCAATTAAACTAATGTGCCCTGTTACCATCACTCTACCAAATACTACTGCTGCATGTAATGTAAAATTGCTAGTTGATACAGGATCTGGCGTTTCTATACTGCCTAATAGTATTTACAATGCTAATTTTAGCTCAGTTAAACTGCATAATCCAAAAGTGCAGCTTGTGACGTATTCTAAGGAAAAACTGAATGTGATAGGATGTCTTAGAGCTGACGTTACTCACAATGGTAGTACTGCCTCTACTGACTTTTACATAGTGAAGACAGGGACACCTGTACTGGGCATGGACCTGGTTACTGCTCTCCAGCTGCAGATTAAAGGAGGACAGTT
Organism: Salminus brasiliensis; assembly: GCF_030463535.1. NCBI lineage: Eukaryota > Metazoa > Chordata > Actinopteri > Characiformes > Bryconidae > Salminus > Salminus brasiliensis. The sequence continues at coordinate 9,104,550 of NC_132881.1, read as the reverse complement.
ACTAACACAGGCGTCGGAAATCTGTGCAACGCTCCACCAAGCCAAAGCTCCATCTACTCACTTTGAACATGATGGTGGGTCACCTGCCACGTTCGGATGTGCGAGAAACTTCGTGCACAAAGTGAAGCTCCGGCCTGATGTGAAGCCTGTACGACAGAACCTCCGACACTTACCTCTCTCAGTTCGCGATGCTGTCTCCGAGGAACTCAAGGACCTGGAAAAACACGGCATAATTGAGAAAATTGATGCGTCTGAATGGGTCTCTCCAATTGTGGTCACCAAAAAAGAGAACTGGTGGCATACGCATGTGTGTTGACCTGAGGGAACTTAACAAGGCTGTGATTAGGGATAGCCATCCATTGCCACTGATTGAGGACATTCTGTCAGAACTGCGTGGCGCCGTGATGTTCTCAACTCTGGATTTGAAATCTGCTTACCATCAACTGACGCTGCATGAAGAGAGTAGGGGGCTCACTGCTTTCATTACACATGAAGGACTGTACCGGTACTGCAGAGTCCCATATAAACTGTGTTCAGCCCCAGCAGCTTTCCAAAAGATGATGATGCAGATTCTCAGTGGCATGAAGGGGGTGCAATGCTACCTTGATGACGTCATTACATATGGATCGTCAGAGGCGGAGCATGACGCCAACCTGAGTGCGGTATTGCGCAAAATCAATGATGCTGGACTGAAGCTCAATGTTAACAAATGCCAACTCCGGCAAACCACACTAAGCTTCCTTGGTCAAAAGATTGGACCAGAGGGTCTGCTGCCAGATGACTCTCACGTTGCTGCTATTCTGAATGCACCGTCCCCTTCCGATCCTGCAACCTTGCGCTCTTTCCTTGGCCTGAGTGCATGGTACAGCAAGTTTGTGCCAAATTACGCAACTGTCGTTGAGCCCATGAGAGCTCTTCTTTGAAAAGATTGTTCATTTCACTGGAACAAGACAGCTCAAGCAGCATTTAAGCAAGTCAAGCAGTTGATTGTGCATAGCACTGCACTGGTGATGTTTGACCCCAGTAAGTCAACCATTGTTTCAACAGATGCCTCAGACTATGGGGTAGGTGCAGTCTTGACTCAGATGGACAGTAACGGGGCAGAGCAGACTGTTGCTTTTGCATCTCGCAGTCTTTCTGAGGCAGAGAGGAAATACTCTATAGTCGAGAAGGAAGCGCTAGCTTGCATCTGGGCTGCCGAGAAATGGCGGACAGGGCTGTGGGGAAGGAGATTCCTGTTACGCACTGATCACCAAGCACTTACCACGCTGCTGACTACCAAAGGCAATAACCGTGCTGGTCTCCGCATTACCCGATGGTCTGCTCGTCTCCTAGAGTTTGACTACGACGTTGAATACAGAACAGGGTCCCTGAACCATGTTGCTGACTGCCTGTCGAGACTCCCACTGCCTGAAACTGACACTGCATACGCAGAAGAGATTGAGTCAGTGGCTGCCATACTCACTGACCTGAGTGCTGTGTCTGAGGAAGACTTCCGTTCAGAATGTAATGACTGTCCAGTGCTCACTAAACTCCGTGCACAGATACAGAGAGGCTGGCCATCACGGAAGTCTACACTCGATCTTAACATACAGCCATACTTTCCAATTCGCCATGAACTTGCTGTCATGAATGAATGCATAGTCAGAGGGTCTCACAGATTACTTGTGCCAGAGTCATTGCAGAAAAGACTCATTGTGCTAGCCCATGAAACCCACCAGGGTATTGTGCGTACCAAACAACGCCTTAGAGAGTTGTACTGGTGGCCCAAAATGGACTCTCAGATAGAAATATGCATTAAGAACTGCTCAACCTGCCAACAGAATGACAAGACAACTGTCACCCATGATGCTCCACTGCAACCAGTTCCCCTACCAGCTGCTGCTTGGGAAAAGGTGTCCGTAGACATCATAGGCCCATTTGAGAAAGCTCCTCCTGATTGTAGATTTGCCATATCACTGGTAGATTACTTTAGTAAATGGCCTGAAGTAGCGTTTGCTCACCGCGTTGACACAGCTACTATTATACAGTTCCTGACTGCCCTTTTCTCTCGAGAAGGAATCCCAAAGACGCTGATAAGTGACAATGGTCCTCAATTTCTCGTTTGCTGACTTTCTCAAAGAGAGTGGAATACAACACCTGAGATCTTCAGTGTACTACCCAAGAGCTAATGGAGAAGTTGAGAGATTCAACAGAAGTGTTAAGGACTGCTTACAGACTGCATCCATTCAAGGAGAACCCTGGAAGTCATTCCTGAGAACTTACCTGAGGGACTACAGAGCAACTCCTCATTCAACCACTGGAGTATCCCCATCAGAACTGCTCCATGGCCGGCGAATGAGAACAAAGCTACAGGTGATCGATATGCCTGCCCCACTAACAGAGAAGAAAGCGATGCGAGAAAGAGTGGGGAGTAAACAACAGAAAATGAAAGCGTACACCGATCAGCAAAGACATGCCAAGTCTTCCAACTTCCGGCCTGGTGACAAAGTGAGGGTGAGGAAACCATGGAAAGTGAAGAAAGGAGAACTGAAGTTTTCTAAACCTAGAACTATCGTGACAAAGAAAGGACCGGATACATACTTGTTGGATGATGGAAGAACCTGGAACTCCTCACATCTGTCCGTACTTCCCAACTTGAGCACAGATGTGGATTCTGATAGGGCAATGGACTGTACTGATACAGGGACTGACCAAATAACTAACTCTGACTCGGTTAGCCAGTCCAGACCTGTCAGAATTAGAAATGCACCTAGCTGGACTAAAGATTTTGTTATGGAATGATCATAAAATGTGATTTACAATATTCAGGTTTTAGTTAAAGCATTACTGTTACATTAATAATACTGTCAGGTTCTTCTGAGTTACAAGAAGTATTCTTTGTTCAAGAGGGAAGATGTTGTGTCCATATGCAATGTGTTTATTGCATATATTAAACAAATTCGTTGTTACGGATTTAGGACACTGGGGAACACTAGTGGACTGTTTGAGGTAAGAGAAAGAAGAGAGGAAAGGAGGGGAAGAATAAACAAAATAGTAAGCTCTCTGTTCCATAATCGTGTGTGGTTAATGTCTGACTCTGAACGACAAGTCAACACAACAAGCGCCTGTCTAGTAAACAGGAGATCCTGGCTTGGAATCCCAGCGGTGCCTTTTCCTTTGGTAATCTTTAATCAGTAACTGCTACAATTAGTAAATCAACCCAATCAAACAATTTTTTATTGGTGTCAGACTATGACTAACAGTATGCAGAGCTTTGGTGTGTGCTTTGACTTGCAGATAATCATCAGACCACTGGGATTTACATATGCATAGTAAATTTATTATTTGCCTCAAATATTAGCAGCACTACTGTTATTTTATAGGAAGGTTGGCCAAGGAACCAACTTCTTCGCCTGGGCTCTGTGGCGCAATGGATAGCGCATTGGACTTCTAGATAAATAGCTGGAGCAATTCAAAGGTTGTGGGTTCGAGTCCCACCAGAGTCTAGAGTGTTTCCTCTTCTTTATAGCTCTGTCTACTACCTTTTTGTACTTTTATTTGCAAGATTTTCTCTAGTCTTTTTACCTAATTAATAGCAATTTCAAACTTTCAGAAATATTCTGTTTGATGTTGGGGTATTGGAACATATTTGTGCTGCAGAAGATTCTGCATGTATTTGTGAAAAGTGAGATGAAGCAGTTTGAAATGTAGCCTTTTCTGAATCAGAATGATGTTTGCTGATCCATTAAAAGATGTTTAAACGGAACCTGAAGGGTAAACAAAAGATGCTAAGTTTTGTGTGTACATTCTGCGTGACAAGGTCTAGTACTCTGTACATGTATATGATAGGTTTAAGCAATTGAGACAAGCTTTCAGAGTTGATGTTATTTGTTTCTGGAAAATGCAGAGGTTCCTAATCAGGGAAGTTGTTTTTGCTGTCTGTGTAAAGTTTGTATGCAAGAGAATGTTTTTGAGTTTGCCTGAAGCTATATTGTGTTGATATAGAAAAGCAGTCAGGTAGGGCGCCGTGGTTTAGTTGGTTATAGCGCCTGTCTAGTAAAAAGGAGCTCCTGGGTTGGAATCCCAGCGGTGCCTTTTCCTTGGGTAATCTTTAATCAGTAACTGCTACAATGAGTAAATCAACCCTTTTTTTATTGGCGTCAGACTATGACTAACAGTATGCAGAGCTTTGGTGTGTGCTTAGACTTGCAGATAATCATCAGACCACTGGGATTTACATATGCATAGTAAATTTATTATTTGCCTCAAATATTAGCAGCACTACTGTTATTTTATAGGAAGGTTGGCCAAGGAACCAGTTTCTTCACATGTGCTCTGTGTAGCAGTGGATAGCGCATTAGACTTCTAGATAAATAGCTGGAGCAATTCAAAGGTTGTGGGTTCGAGTCCCACCAGAGTCGAGAGTGTTTCCTCTTCTTTATAGCTCTGTCTACTACCTTTTTGTACTTTTATTTGCAAGATTTTCTCTAGTCTTTTTGCCTAATTAATAGCAATTTCAAACTTTCAGAAATATTTTGTTTGATGTTGGGGTATTGGAACATATTTGTGCTGCAGAAGATTCTGCATGTATTTGTGAAAAGTGAGATGAAGCAGTTTGAAATGTAGGATTGTAGCCTTTTCTGAATCAGAATGATGTTTACTGATCCATTAAAAGATGTTTAAACGGAACCTGAAGGGTAAACAAAAGATGCTAAGTTTTGTGTGTACATTCTGCGTGACAAGCTTTCAGAGTTGATGTTATTTGTTTCTGGAAAATGCAGAGGTTCCTAATCAGGGAAGTTGTTTTTGCTGTCTATGTGAAGTTTGTATGCAAGAGAATGTTTTTGAGTTTGCCTGAAGCTATATTGTGTTGATATAGAAAAGCAGTCAGGTAGGGTGCTGTGGCTTAGTTGGTTATAGCGCCTGTCTAGTAAACAGGAGATCCTGGCTTGGAATCCCAGCGGTGCCTTTTCCTTGGGTAATCTTTAATCAGTAACTGCTACAATGAGTAAATCAACCCTTTTTTTATTGGCGTCAGACTATGACTAACAGTATGCAGAGCTTTGGTGTGTGCTTAGACTTGCAGATAATCATCAGACCACTGGGATTTACATATGCATAGTAAATTTATTATTTGCCTCAAATATTAGCAGCACTACTGTTATTTTATAGGAAGGTTGGCCAAGGAACCAGTTTCTTCACCTGGGCTCTGTGGCGCAATGGATAGCGCATTGGACTTCTAGATAAATAGCTGGAGCAATTCAAAGGTTGTGGGTTCGAGTCCCACCAGAGTCGAGAGTGTTTCCTCTTCTTTATAGCTCTGTCTACTACCTTTTTGTACTTTTATTTGCAAGATTTTCTCTAGTCTTTTTGCCTAATTAATAGCAATTTCAAACTTTCAGAAATATTCTGTTTGATGTTGGGGTCTTGGAACATATTTGTGCTGCAGAAGATTCTGCATGTATTTGTGAAAAGTGAGATGAAGCAGTTTGAAATGTAGGATTTTAGCCTTTTCTGAATCAGAATGATGTTTGCTGATCCATTAAAAGATGTTTAAACGGAACCTGAAGGGCAAACAAAAGATGCTAAGTTTTGTGTGTACATTCTGCGTGACAAGGTCTAGTACTCTGTACATGTATATGATAGGTTTAAGCAATTGAGACAAGCTTTCAGAGTTGATGTTATTTGTTTCTGGAAAATGCAGAGGTTCCTAATCAGGGAAGTTGTTTTTGCTGTCTGTGTCAAGTTTGTATGCAAGAGAATGTTTTTGAGTTTGCCTGAAGCTACATTGTATTGATATAGAAAACCAGTCATGTAGGGCGCCGTGGCTTAGTTGGTTATAGCGCCTGTCTAGTAAACAGGAGATCCTGGGTTCGAATCCCAGCGGTGCCTTTTCCTTGGGTAATCTTTAATCAGTAACTGCTACAATGAGTAAATCAACCCTTTTTTTATTGGCGTCAGACTATGACTAACAGTATGCAGAGCTTTGGTGTGTGCTTAGACTTGCAGATAATCATCAGACCACTGGGATTTACATATGCATAGTAAATTTATTATTTGCCTCAAATATTAGCAGCACTACTGATATTTTATAGGAAGGTTGGTCAAGGAACCAGTTTCTTCACCTGGGCTCTGTGGGGCAATGGATAGCTCATTGGACTTCTAGATAAATAGCTGGAGCCGTTCAAAGGTTGTGGGTTCGAGTCCCCCCAGAGTCGAGAGTGTTTCCTCTTCTTTATAGCTCTGTCTACTACCTTTTTGTACTTTTATTTGCAAGATTTTCTCTAGTCTTTTTACCTAATTAATAGCAATTTCAAACTTTCAGAAATATTCTGTTTGATGTTGGGGTATTGGAACATATTTGTGCTGCAGAAGATTCTGCATGTGTTTGTGAAAAGTGAGATGAAGCAGTTTGAAATGTAGGATTTTAGGCTTTTCTGAATCAGAATGATGTTTACTGATCCATTAAAAGATGTTTAAACGGAACCTGAAGGGTAAACAAAAGATGCTAAGTTTTGTGTGTACATTCTGCGTGACAAGCTTTCAGAGTTGATGTTATTTGTTTCTGGAAAATGCAGAGGTTCCTAATCAGGGAAGTTGTTTTTGCTGTCTATGTGAAGTTTGTATGCAAGAGAATGTTTTTGAGTTTGCCTGAAGCTATATTGTGTTGATATAGAAAAGCAGTCAGGTAGGGTGCTGTGGCTTAGTTGGTTATAGCGCCTGTCTAGTAAACAGGAGATCCTGGCTTGGAATCCCAGCTGTGCCTTTTCCTTGGGTAATCTTTAATCAGTAACTGCTACAATGAGTAAATCAACCCTTTTTTTATTGGCGTCAGACTATGACTAACAGTATGCAGAGCTTTGGTGTGTGCTTAGACTTGCAGATAATCATCAGACCACTGGGATTTACATATGCATAGTAAATTTATTATTTGCCTCAAATATTAGCAGCACTACTGATATTTTATAGGAAGGTTGGTCAAGGAACCAGTTTCTTCACCTGGGCTCTGTGGAGCAATGGATAGCTCATTGGACTTCTAGATAAATAGCTGGAGCCGTTCAAAGGTTGTGGGTTCGAGTCCCCCCAGAGTCGAGAGTGTTTCCTCTTCTTTATAGCTCTGTCTACTACCTTTTTGTACTTTTATTTGCAAGATTTTCTCTAGTCTTTTTACCTAATTAATAGCAATTTCAAACTTTCAGAAATATTCTGTTTGATGTTGGGGTATTGGAACATATTTGTGCTGCAGAAGATTCTGCATGTATTTGTGAAAAGTGAGATGAAGCAGTTTGAAATGTAGGATTTTAGGCTTTTCTGAATCAGAATGATGTTTACTGATCCATTAAAAGATGTTTAAACGGAACCTGAAGGGTAAACAAAAGATGCTAAGTTTTGTGTGTACATTCTGCGTGACAAGCTTTCAGAGTTGATGTTATTTGTTTCTGGAAAATGCAGAGGTTCCTAATCAGGGAAGTTGTTTTTGCTGTCTATGTGAAGTTTGTATGCAAGAGAATGTTTTTGAGTTTGCCTGAAGCTATATTGTGTTGATATAGAAAAGCAGTCAGGTAGGGTGCTGTGGCTTAGTTGGTTATAGCGCCTGTCTAGTAAACAGGAGATCCTGGCTTGGAATCCCAGCGGTGCCTTTTCCTTGGGTAATCTTTAATCAGTAACTGCTACAATGAGTAAATCAACCCTTTTTTTTATTGGCGTCAGACTATGACTAACAGTATGCAGAGCTTTGGTGTGTGCTTTGACTTGCAGATAATCATCAGACCACTGGGATTTACATATGCATAGTAAATTTATTATTTGCCTCAAATATTAGCAGCACTACTGTTATTTTATAGGAAGGTTGGCCAAGGAACCAGTTTCTTCACCTGGGCTCTGTGGCGCAATGGATAGCGCATTGGACTTCTAGATAAATAGCTGGAGCAATTCAAAGGTTGTGGGTTCGAGTCCCACCAGAGTCGAGAGTGTTTCCTCTTCTTTATAGCTCTGTCTACTACCTTTTTGTACTTTTATTTGCAAGATTTTCTCTAGTCTTTTTACCTAATTAATAGCAATTTCAAACTTTCAGAAATATTCTGTTTGATGTTGGGGTCTTGGAACATATTTGTGCTGCAGAAGATTCTGCATGTATTTGTTAAAAGTGAGATGAAGCAGTTTGAAATGTAGGATTTTAGCCTTTTCTGAATCAGAATGATGTTTGCTGATCCATTAAAAGATGTTTAAACAGAACCTGAAGGGTAAACAAAAGATGCTAAGTTTTGTGTGTACATTCTGCGTGACAAGGTCTAGTACTCTGTACATGTATATGATAGGTTTAAGCAATTGAGACAAGCTTTCAGAGTTGATGTTATTTGTTTCTGGAAAATGCAGAGGTTCCTAATCAGGGAAGTTGTTTTTGCTGTCTGTGTGAAGTTTGTATGCAAGAGAATGTTTTTGAGTTTGCCTGAAGCTACATTGTATTGATATAGAAAACCAGTCATGTAGGGCGCCGTGGCTTAGTTGGTTATAGCGCCTGTCTAGTAAACAGGAGATCCTGGGTTTGAATCCCAGCGGTGCCTTTTCCTTGGGTAATCTTTAATCAGTAACTGCTACAATGAGTAAATCAACCCTTTTTTTATTGGCGTCAGACTATGACTAACAGTATGCAGAGCTTTGGTGTGTGCTTAGACTTGCAGATAATCATCAGACCACTGGGATTTACATATGCATAGTAAATTTATTATTTGCCTCAAATATTAGCAGCACTACTGTTATTTTATAGGAAGGTTGGCCAAGGAACCAGTTTCTTCACATGTGCTCTGTGTAGCAGTGGATAGCGCATTAGACTTCTAGATAAATAGCTGGAGCAATTCAAAGGTTGTGGGTTCGAGTCCCACCAGAGTCGAGAGTGTTTCCTCTTCTTTATAGCTCTGTCTACTACCTTTTTGTACTTTTATTTGCAAGATTTTCTCTAGTCTTTTTGCCTAATTAATAGCAATTTCAAACTTTCAGAAATATTTTGTTTGATGTTGGGGTATTGGAACATATTTGTGCTGCAGAAGATTCTGCATGTATTTGTGAAAAGTGAGATGAAGCAGTTTGAAATGTAGCCTTTTCTGAATCAGAATGATGTTTGCTGATCCATTAAAAGATGTTTAAACGGAACCTGAAGGGTAAACAAAAGATGCTAAGTTTTGTGTGTACATTCTGCGTGACAAGGTCTAGTACTCTGTACATGTATATGATAGGTTTAAGCAATTGAGACAAGCTTTCAGAGTTGATGTTATTTGTTTCTGGAAAATGCAGAGGTTCCTAATCAGGGAAGTTGTTTTTGCTGTCTGTGTAAAGTTTGTATGCAAGAGAATGTTTTTGAGTTTGCCTGAAGCTATATTGTGTTGATATAGAAGACCAGTCAGGTAGGGTGCCGTGGCTTAGTTGGTTATAGGGCCTGTCTAGTAAACAGGAGATCCTGGGTTCGAATCCCAGCGGTGCCTTTTCCTTGGGTAATCTTTAATCAGTAACTGCTACAATGAGTAAATCAACCCTTTTTTTATTGGCGTCAGACTATGACTAACAGTATGCAGAGCTTTGGTGTGTGCTTAGACTTGCAGATAATCATCAGACCACTGGGATTTACATATGCATAGTAAATTTATTATTTGCCTCAAATATTAGCAGCACTACTGATATTTTATAGGAAGGTTGGTCAAGGAACCAGTTTCTTCACCTGGGCTCTGTGGAGCAATGGATAGCTCATTGGACTTCTAGATAAATAGCTGGAGCCGTTCAAAGGTTCTGGGTTCGAGTCCCCCCAGAGTCGAGAGTGTTTCCTCTTCTTTATAGCTCTGTCTACTACCTTTTTGTACTTTTATTTGCAAGATTTTCTCTAGTCTTTTTACCTAATTAATAGCAATTTCAAACTTTCAGAAATATTCTGTTTGATGTTGGGGTATTGGAACATATTTGTGCTGCAGAAGATTCTGCATGTATTTGTGAAAAGTGAGATGAAGCAGTTTGAAATGTAGGATTTTAGGCTTTTCTGAATCAGAATGATGTTTACTGATCCATTAAAAGATGTTTAAACGGAACCTGAAGGGTAAACAAAAGATGCTAAGTTTTGTGTGTACATTCTGCGTGACAAGCTTTCAGAGTTGATGTTATTTGTTTCTGGAAAATGCAGAGGTTCCTAATCAGGGAAGTTGTTTTTGCTGTCTATGTGAAGTTTGTATGCAAGAGAATGTTTTTGAGTTTGCCTGAAGCTATATTGTGTTGATATAGAAAAGCAGTCAGGTAGGGTGCTGTGGCTTAGTTGGTTATAGCGCCTGTCTAGTAAACAGGAGATCCTGGCTTGGAATCCCAGCGGTGCCTTTTCCTTGGGTAATCTTTAATCAGTAACTGCTACAATGAGTAAATCAACCCTTTTTTTATTGGCGTCAGACTATGACTAACAGTATGCAGAGCTTTGGTGTGTGCTTAGACTTGCAGATAATCATCAGACCACTGGGATTTACATATGCATAGTAAATTTATTATTTGCCTCAAATATTAGCAGCACTACTGTTATTTTATAGGAAGGTTGGCCAAGGAACCAGTTTCTTCACCTGGGCTCTGTGGCGCAATGGATAGCGCATTGGACTTCTAGATAAATAGCTGGAGCAATTCAAAGGTTGTGGGTTCGAGTCCCACCAGAGTCGAGAGTGTTTCCTCTTCTTTATAGCTCTGTCTACTACCTTTTTGTACTTTTATTTGCAAGATTTTCTCTAGTCTTTTTGCCTAATTAATAGCAATTTCAAACTTTCAGAAATATTCTGTTTGATGTTGGGGTCTTGGAACATATTTGTGCTGCAGAAGATTCTGCATGTATTTGTGAAAAGTGAGATGAAGCAGTTTGAAATGTAGGATTTTAGCCTTTTCTGAATCAGAATGATGTTTGCTGATCCATTAAAAGATGTTTAAACGGAACCTGAAGGGCAAACAAAAGATGCTAAGTTTTGTGTGTACATTCTGCGTGACAAGGTCTAGTACTCTGTACATGTATATGATAGGTTTAAGCAATTGAGACAAGCTTTCAGAGTTGATGTTATTTGTTTCTGGAAAATGCAGAGGTTCCTAATCAGGGAAGTTGTTTTTGCTGTCTGTGTAAAGTTTGTATGCAAGAGAATGTTTTTGAGTTTGCCTGAAGCTACATTGTATTGATATAGAAAACCAGTCATGTAGGGCGCCGTGGCTTAGTTGGTTATAGCGCCTGTCTAGTAAACAGGAGATCCTGGGTTCGAATCCCAGCGGTGCCTTTTCCTTGGGTAATCTTTAATCAGTAACTGCTACAATGAGTAAATCAACCCTTTTTTTATTGGCGTCAGACTATGACTAACAGTATGCAGAGCTTTGGTGTGTGCTTAGACTTGCAGATAATCATCAGACCACTGGGATTTACATATGCATAGTAAATTTATTATTTGCCTCAAATATTAGCAGCACTACTGATATTTTATAGGAAGGTTGGTCAAGGAACCAGTTTCTTCACCTGGGCTCTGTGGAGCAATGGATAGCTCATTGGACTTCTAGATAAATAGCTGGAGCCGTTCAAAGGTTGTGGGTTCGAGTCCCCCCAGAGTCGAGAGTGTTTCCTCTTCTTTATAGCTCTGTCTACTACCTTTTTGTACTTTTATTTGCAAGATTTTCTCTAGTCTTTTTACCTAATTAATAGCAATTTCAAACTTTCAGAAATATTCTGTTTGATGTTGGGGTATTGGAACATATTTGTGCTGCAGAAGATTCTGCATGTGTTTGTGAAAAGTGAGATGAAGCAGTTTGAAATGTAGGATTTTAGGCTTTTCTGAATCAGAATGATGTTTACTGATCCATTAAAAGATGTTTAAACGGAACCTGAAGGGTAAACAAAAGATGCTAAGTTTTGTGTGTACATTCTGCGTGACAAGCTTTCAGAGTTGATGTTATTTGTTTCTGGAAAATGCAGAGGTTCCTAATCAGGGAAGTTGTTTTTGCTGTCTATGTGAAGTTTGTATGCAAGAGAATGTTTTTGAGTTTGCCTGAAGCTATATTGTGTTGATATAGAAAAGCAGTCAGGTAGGGTGCTGTGGCTTAGTTGGTTATAGCGCCTGTCTAGTAAACAGGAGATCCTGGCTTGGAATCCCAGCTGTGCCTTTTCCTTGGGTAATCTTTAATCAGTAACTGCTACAATGAGTAAATCAACCCTTTTTTTATTGGCGTCAGACTATGACTAACAGTATGCAGAGCTTTGGTGTGTGCTTTGACTTGCAGATAATCATCAGACCACTGGGATTTACATATGCATAGTAAATTTATTATTTGCCTCAAATATTAGCAGCACTACTGTTATTTTATAGGAAGGTTGGCCAAGGAACCAGTTTCTTCACCTGGGCTCTGTGGCGCAATGGATAGCGCATTGGACTTCTAGATAAATAGCTGGAGCAATTCAAAGGTTGTGGGTTCGAGTCCCACCAGAGTCGAGAGTGTTTCCTCTTCTTTATAGCTCTGTCTACTACCTTTTTGTACTTTTATTTGCAAGATTTTCTCTAGTCTTTTTACCTAATTAATAGCAATTTCAAACTTTCAGAAATATTCTGTTTGATGTTGGGGTCTTGGAACATATTTGTGCTGCAGAAGATTCTGCATGTATTTGTTAAAAGTGAGATGAAGCAGTTTGAAATGTAGGATTTTAGCCTTTTCTGAATCAGAATGATGTTTGCTGATCCATTAAAAGATGTTTAAACAGAACCTGAAGGGTAAACAAAAGATGCTAAGTTTTGTGTGTACATTCTGCGTGACAAGGTCTAGTACTCTGTACATGTATATGATAGGTTTAAGCAATTGAGACAAGCTTTCAGAGTTGATGTTATTTGTTTCTGGAAAATGCAGAGGTTCCTAATCAGGGAAGTTGTTTTTGCTGTCTGTGTGAAGTTTGTATGCAAGAGAATGTTTTTGAGTTTGCCTGAAGCTACATTGTATTGATATAGAAAACCAGTCATGTAGGGCGCCGTGGCTTAGTTGGTTATAGCGCCTGTCTAGTAAACAGGAGATCCTGGGTTTGAATCCCAGCGGTGCCTTTTCCTTGGGTAATCTTTAATCAGTAACTGCTACAATGAGTAAATCAACCCTTTTTTTATTGGCGTCAGACTATGACTAACAGTATGCAGAGCTTTGGTGTGTGCTTAGACTTGCAGATAATCATCAGACCACTGGGATTTACATATGCATAGTAAATTTATTATTTGCCTCAAATATTAGCAGCACTACTGTTATTTTATAGGAAGGTTGGCCAAGGAACCCATTTCTTCACCTGGGCTCTGTGGGGCAATGGATAGCGCATTGGACTTCTAGATAAATAGCTGGAGCAATTCAAAGGTTGTGGGTTCGAGTCCCACCAGAGTCGAGAGTGTTTCCTCTTCTTTAAAGCTCTGTCTACTACCTTTTTGTACTTTTATTTGCAAGATTTTCTCTAGTCTTTTTACCTAATTAATAGCAATTTCAAACTTTCAGAAATATTCTGTTTGATGTTGGGGTATTGGAACATATTTGTGCTGCAGAAGATTCTGCATGTATTTGTGAAAAGTGAGATGAAGCAGTTTGAAATGTTGGATTTTAGCTTTTTCTGAGTCAGAATGATGTTTACTGATCCATTAAAAGATGTTTAAACGGAACCTGAAGGGTAAACAAAAGATGCTAAGTTTTGTGTGTACATTCTGCGTGACAAGCTTTCAGAGTTGATGTTATTTGTTTCTGGAAAATGCAGAGGTTCCTAATCAGGGAAGTTGTTTTTGCTGTCTATGTGAAGTTTGTATGCAAGAGAATGTTTTTGAGTTTGCCTGAAGCTATATTGTGTTGATATAGAAAAGCAGTCAGGTAGGGTGCCGTGGCTTAGTTGGTTATAGCGCCTGTCTAGTAAACAGGAGATCCTGGCTTGGAATCCCAGCGGTGCCTTTTCCTTGGGTAATCTTTAATCAGTAACTGCTACAATGAGTAAATCAACCCTTTTTTTATTGGTGTCAGACTATGACTAACAGTATGCAGAGCTTTGGTGTGTGCAGTGGATAGCGCATTGGACTTCTAGATAAATAGCTGGAGCAATTCAAAGGTTGTGGGTTTGAGTCCCACCAGAGTCAAGAGTGTTTCCTCTTCTTTATAGCTCTGTCTACTACCTTTTTGTACTTTTATTTGCAAGATTTTCTTTAGTCCTTTTACCTAATTAATAGCAATTTCAAACTTTCAGAAATATTCTGTTTGATGTTGGGGTCTTGGAACATATTTGTGCTGCAGAAGATTCTGCATGTATTTGTGAAAAGTGAGATGAAGCAGTTTGAAATGTAGGATTTTAGCCTTTTCTGAATCAGAATGATGTTTGCTGATCCATTAAAAGATGTTTAAACAGAACCTGAAGGGTAAACAAAAGATGCTAAGTTTTGTGTGTACATTCTGCGTGACAAGGTCTAGTACTCTGTACATGTATATGATAGGTTTAAGCAATTGAGACAAGCTTTCAGAGTTGATGTTATTTGTTTCTGGAAAATGCAGAGGTTCCTAATCAGGGAAGTTGTTTTTGCTGTCTGTGTGAAGTTTGTATGCAAGAGAATGTTTTTGAGTTTGCCTGAAGCTATATTGTGTTGATATAGAAAAGCAGTCAGGTAGGGTGCCGTGGCTTAGTTGGTTATAGCGCCTGTCTAGTAAACTGGAGATCCTGGGTTCGCATCCCAGCCGTGCCTTTTCCTTGGGTAATCTTTAATCAGTAACTGCTACAATGAGTAAATCAACCGTTTTTTTATTGGCGTCAGACTATGACTAACAGTATGCAGAGCTTTGGTGTGTGCTTAGACTTGCAGATAATCATCAGACCACTGGGATTTACATATGCATAGTAAATTTATTATTTGCCTCAAATATTAGCAGCACTACTGTTATTTTATAGGAAGGTTGGCCAAGGAACCCATTTCTTCACCTGGGCTCTGTGGCGCAATGGATAGCGCATTGGACTTCTAGATAAATAGCTGGAGCAATTCAAAGGTTGTGGGTTCGAGTCCCACCAGAGTCGAGAGTGTTTCCTCTTCTTTAAAGCTCTGTCTACTACCTTTTTGTACTTTTATTTGCAAGATTTTCTCTAGTCTTTTTACCTAATTAATAGCAATTTCAAACTTTCAGAAATATTCTGTTTGATGTTGGGGTATTGGAACATATTTGTGCTGCAGAAGATTCTGCATGTATTTGTGAAAAGTGAGATGAAGCAGTTTGAAATGTTGGATTTTAGCTTTTTCTGAGTCAGAATGATGTTTACTGATCCATTAAAAGATGTTTAAACGGAACCTGAAGGGTAAACAAAAGATGCTAAGTTTTGTGTGTACATTCTGCGTGACAAGCTTTCAGAGTTGATGTTATTTGTTTCTGGAAAATGCAGAGGTTCCTAATCAGGGAAGTTGTTTTTGCTGTCTATGTGAAGTTTGTATGCAAGAGAATGTTTTTGAGTTTGCCTGAAGCTATATTGTGTTGATATAGAAAAGCAGTCAGGTAGGGTGCCGTGGCTTAGTTGGTTATAGCGCCTGTCTAGTAAACAGGAGATCCTGGCTTGGAATCCCAGCGGTGCCTTTTCCTTGGGTAATCTTTAATCAGTAACTGCTACAATGAGTAAATCAACCCTTTTTTTATTGGTGTCAGACTATGACTAACAGTATGCAGAGCTTTGGTGTGTGCAGTGGATAGCGCATTGGACTTCTAGATAAATAGCTGGAGCAATTCAAAGGTTGTGGGTTTGAGTCCCACCAGAGTCAAGAGTGTTTCCTCTTCTTTATAGCTCTGTCTACTACCTTTTTGTACTTTTATTTGCAAGATTTTCTTTAGTCCTTTTACCTAATTAATAGCAATTTCAAACTTTCAGAAATATTCTGTTTGATGTTGGGGTCTTGGAACATATTTGTGCTGCAGAAGATTCTGCATGTATTTGTGAAAAGTGAGATGAAGCAGTTTGAAATGTAGGATTTTAGCCTTTTCTGAATCAGAATGATGTTTGCTGATCCATTAAAAGATGTTTAAACAGAACCTGAAGGGTAAACAAAAGATGCTAAGTTTTGTGTGTACATTCTGCGTGACAAGGTCTAGTACTCTGTACATGTATATGATAGGTTTAAGCAATTGAGACAAGCTTTCAGAGTTGATGTTATTTGTTTCTGGAAAATGCAGAGGTTCCTAATCAGGGAAGTTGTTTTTGCTGTCTGTGTGAAGTTTGTATGCAAGAGAATGTTTTTGAGTTTGCCTGAAGCTATATTGTGTTGATATAGAAAAGCAGTCAGGTAGGGTGCCGTGGCTTAGTTGGTTATAGCGCCTGTCTAGTAAACTGGAGATCCTGGGTTCGCATCCCAGCTGTGCCTTTTCCTTGGGTAATCTTTAATCAGTAACTGCTACAATGAGTAAATCAACCGTTTTTTTATTGGCGTCAGACTATGACTAACAGTATGCAGAGCTTTGGTGTGTGCTTAGACTTGCAGATAATCATCAGACCACTGGGATTTACATATGCATAGTAAATTTATTATTTGCCTCAAATATTAGCAGCACTACTGTTATTTTATAGGAAGGTTGGCCAAGGAACCAGTTTCTTCACCTGGGCTCTGTGGCGCAATGGATAGCGCATTGGACTTCTAGATAAATAGCTGGAGCAATTCAAAGGTTGTGGGTTCGAGTCCCACCAGAGTCGAGAGTGTTTCCTCTTCTTTATAGCTCTGTCTACTACCTTTTTGTACTTTTATTTGCAAGATTTTCTCTAGTCTTTTTACCTAATTAATAGCAATTTCAAACTTTCAGAAATATTCTGTTTGATGTTGGGGTCTTGGAACATATTTGTGCTGCAGAAGATTCTGCATGTATTTGTGAAAAGTGAGATGAAGCAGTTTGAAATGTAGGATTTTAGCCTTTTCTGAATCAGAATGATGTTTGCTGATCCATTAAAAGATGTTTAAACAGAACCTGAAGGGTAAACAAAAGATGCTAAGTTTTGTGTGTACATTCTGCGTGACAAGGTCTAGTACTCTGTACATGTATATGATAGGTTTAAGCAATTGAGACAAGCTTTCAGAGTTGATGTTATTTGTTTCTGGAAAATGCAGAGGTTCCTAATCAGGGAAGTTGTTTTTGCTGTCTGTGTAAAGTTTGTATGCAAGAGAATGTTTTTGAGTTTGCCTGAAGCTATATTGTGTTGATATAGAAAAGCAGTCAGGTAGGGCGCCGTGGTTTAGTTGGTTATAGCGCCTGTCTAGTAAAAAGGAGCTCCTGGGTTGGAATCCCAGCGGTGCCTTTTCCTTGGGTAATCTTTAATCAGAAACTGCTACAATGAGTAAATCAACCCTTTTTTTATTGGCGTCAGACTATGACTAACAGTATGCAGAGCTTTGGTGTGTGCTTAGACTTGCAGATAATCATCAGACCACTGGGATTTACATATGCATAGTAAATTTATTATTTGCCTCAAATATTAGCAGCACTACTGTTATTTTATAGGAAGGTTGGCCAAGGAACCAGTTTCTTCACCTGGGCTCTGTGGCGCAATGGATAGCGCATTGGACTTCTAGATAAATAGCTGGAGCAATTCAAAGGTTGTGGGTTCGAGTCCCACCAGAGTCGAGAGTGTTTCCTCTTCTTTATAGCTGTCTACTACCTTTTTGTACTTTTATTTGCAAGATTTTCTCTAGTCTTTTTACCTAATTAATAGCAATTTCAAACTTTCAGAAATATTCTGTTTGATGTTGGGGTCTTGGAACATATTTGTGCTGCAGAAGATTCTGCATGTATTTGTGAAAAGTGAGATGAAGCAGTTTGAAATGTAGGATTTTAGCCTTTTCTGAATCAGAATGATGTTTGCTGATCCATTAAAAGATGTTTAAACAGAACCTGAAGGGTAAACAAAAGATGCTAAGTTTTGTGTGTACATTCTGCGTGACAAGGTCTAGTACTCTGTACATGTATATGATAGGTTTAAGCAATTGAGACAAGCTTTCAGAGTTGATGTTATTTGTTTCTGGAAAATGCAGAGGTTCCTAATCAGGGAAGTTGTTTTTGCTGTCTGTGTAAAGTTTGTATGCAAGTGAATGTTTTTGAGTTTGCCTGAAGCTATATTGTGTTGATATAGAAAAGCAGTCAGGTAGGGCGCCGTGGTTTAGTTGGTTATAGCGCCTGTCTAGTAAAAAGGAGCTCCTGGGTTGGAATCCCAGCGGTGCCTTTTCCTTGGGTAATCTTTAATCAGAAACTGCTACAATGAGTAAATCAACCCTTTTTTTATTGGCGTCAGACTATGACTAACAGTATGCAGAGCTTTGGTGTGTGCTTAGACTTGCAGATAATCATCAGACCACTGGGATTTACATATGCATAGTAAATTTATTATTTGCCTCAAATATTAGCAGCACTACTGTTATTTTATAGGAAGGTTGGCCAAGGAACCAGTTTCTTCACCTGGCCTCTGTGGCGCAATGGATAGTGCGTTGGACTTTTAGATGCATAGTTGAAGCAATGCAACGGTTACGGGTTCGAGTCCCACCAGAGTCAGGAGTGTTTCCTCTTCTTTATAGCCCTGCCTACAACCTTTTTGTACTTTTATTTGCAAGATTTTCTCTAGTCTTTTTACCTAATTAATAGCAATTTCAAACTTTCAGAAATATTCTGTTTGATGTTGGGGTATTGGAACATATTTGTGCTGCAGAAGATTCTGCATGTATTTGTGAAAAGTGAGATGAAGCAGTTTGAAATGTTGGATTTTAGCCTTTTCTGAATCAGAATGATGTTTGCTGATCCATTAAAAGATGTTTAAACGGAACCTGAAGGGTAAACAAAAGATGCTAAGTTTTGTGTGTACATTCTGTGTGACAAGGTCTAGTACTATGTACATGTATATGATAGGTTTAAGCAATTGAGACAAGCTTTCAGAGTTGATGTTATTTGTTTCTGGAAAATGCAGAGGTTCCTAATCAGGGAAGTTGTTTTTGCTGGCTGTGTGAAGTTTGTATGGAAGAGAATGTTTTTGAGTTTGCCTCAAGCTATATTGTATTGATATAGAAAAACAGTCAGGTAGGGTGCCGTGGCTTAGTTGGTTATAGCGCCTGTCTAGTAAACAGGAGATCCTGGCTTGGAATCCCAGCGGTGCCTTTTCCTTGGGTAATCTTTAATCAGTAACTGCTACAATGAGTAAATCAACCCTTTTTTTATTGGTGTCAGACTATGACTAACAGTATGCAGAGCTTTGGTGTGTGCAGTGGATAGCGCATTGGACTTCTAGATAAATAGCTGGAGCAATTCAAAGGTTGTGGGTTTGAGTCCCACCAGAGTCAAGAGTGTTTCCTCTTCTTTATAGCTCTGTCTACTACCTTTTTGTACTTTTATTTGCAAGATTTTCTTTAGTCCTTTTACCTAATTAATAGCAATTTCAAACTTTCAGAAATATTCTGTTTGATGTTGGGGTCTTGGAACATATTTGTGCTGCAGAAGATTCTGCATGTATTTGTGAAAAGTGAGATGAAGCAGTTTGAAATGTAGGATTTTAGCCTTTTCTGAATCAGAATGATGTTTGCTGATCCATTAAAAGATGTTTAAACAGAACCTGAAGGGTAAACAAAAGATGCTAAGTTTTGTGTGTACATTCTGCGTGACAAGGTCTAGTACTCTGTACATGTATATGATAGGTTTAAGCAATTGAGACAAGCTTTCAGAGTTGATGTTATTTGTTTCTGGAAAATGCAGAGGTTCCTAATCAGGGAAGTTGTTTTTGCTGTCTGTGTGAAGTTTGTATGCAAGAGAATGTTTTTGAGTTTGCCTGAAGCTATATTGTGTTGATATAGAAAAGCAGTCAGGTAGGGTGCCGTGGCTTAGTTGGTTATAGCGCCTGTCTAGTAAACTGGAGATCCTGGGTTCGCATCCCAGCTGTGCCTTTTCCTTGGGTAATCTTTAATCAGTAACTGCTACAATGAGTAAATCAACCGTTTTTTTATTGGCGTCAGACTATGACTAACAGTATGCAGAGCTTTGGTGTGTGCTTAGACTTGCAGATAATCATCAGACCACTGGGATTTACATATGCATAGTAAATTTATTATTTGCCTCAAATATTAGCAGCACTACTGTTATTTTATAGGAAGGTTGGCCAAGGAACCAGTTTCTTCACCTGGGCTCTGTGGCGCAATGGATAGCGCATTGGACTTCTAGATAAATAGCTGGAGCAATTCAAAGGTTGTGGGTTCGAGTCCCACCAGAGTCGAGAGTGTTTCCTCTTCTTTATAGCTCTGTCTACTACCTTTTTGTACTTTTATTTGCAAGATTTTCTCTAGTCTTTTTACCTAATTAATAGTAATTTCAAACTTTCAGAAATATTCTGTTTGATGTTGGGGTCTTGGAACATATTTGTGCTGCAGAAGATTCTGCATGTATTTGTGAAAAGTGAGATGAAGCAGTTTGAAATGTAGGATTTTAGCCTTTTCTGAATCAGAATGATGTTTGCTGATCCATTAAAAGATGTTTAAACAGAACCTGAAGGGTAAACAAAAGATGCTAAGTTTTGTGTGTACATTCTGTGTGACAAGGTCTAGTACTCTGTACATGTATATGATAGGTTTAAGCAATTGAGACAAGCTTTCAGAGTTGATGTTATTTGTTTCTGGAAAATGCAGAGGTTCCTAATCAGGGAAGTTGTTTTTGCTGTCTGTGTAAAGTTTGTATGCAAGAGAATGTTTTTGAGTTTGCCTGAAGCTATATTGTGTTGATATAGAAAAGCAGTCAGGTAGGGCGCCGTGGTTTAGTTGGTTATAGCGCCTGTCTAGTAAAAAGGAGCTCCTGGGTTCAAATCCCAGCGGTGCCTTTACCTTGGGTAATCTTTATTCAGTAACTGCTACAATGAGTAAATCAACCCTTTTTTTATTGGAGTCAGACTATGACTAACAGTATGCAGAGCTTTGGTGTGTGCTTAGACTTGCAGATAATCATCAGACCACTGGGATTTACATATGCATAGTAAATTCATTATTTGCCTCAAATATTAGCAGCACTACTGTTATTTTATAGGAAGGTTGGCCAAGGAACCAGTTTCTTCACCTGGCCTCTGTGGCGCAATGGATAGTGCGTTGGACTTTTAGATGCATAGTTGAAGCAATGCAACGGTTACGGGTTCGAGTCCCACCAGAGTCAGGAGTGTTTCCTCTTCTTTATAGCCCTGCCTACAACCTTTTTGTACTTTTATTTGCAAGATTTTCTCTAGTCTTTTTACCTAATTAATAGCAATTTCAAACTTTCAGAAATATTCTGTTTGATGTTGGGGTATTGGAACATATTTGTGCTGCAGAAGATTCTGCATGTATTTGTGAAAAGTGAGATGAAGCAGTTTGAAATGTTGGATTTTAGCCTTTTCTGAATCAGAATGATGTTTGCTGATCCATTAAAAGATGTTTAAACGGAACCTGAAGGGTAAACAAAAGATGCTAAGTTTTGTGTGTACATTCTGTGTGACAAGGTCTAGTACTATGTACATGTATATGATAGGTTTAAGCAATTGAGACAAGCTTTCAGAGTTGATGTTATTTGTTTCTGGAAAATGCAGAGGTTCCTAATCAGGGAAGTTGTTTTTGCTGGCTGTGTGAAGTTTGTATGGAAGAGAATGTTTTTGAGTTTGCCTCAAGCTATATTGTATTGATATAGAAAAACAGTCAGGTAGGGCGCCGTGGCTTAGTTGGTTATAGCGCCTGTCTAGTAAATAGGAGATCCTGGGTTTGAATCCCAGCGGTACCTTTTCCTTGGGTAATCTTTAATCAGTAACTGCTACAATAAGTAAATCAACACTTTTTTTTATTGGCGTCAGACTATGACTAACAGTATGCAGAGCTTTGGTGTGTGCTTAGACTTGCAAATAATCATCAGACCACTGGGATTTACATATGCATAGGAAATTCATTGTTTGCTTCAAATATTAGCAGCACTACTGTTATTTTATAGGAAGGTTGGCCAAGGAACCAACTTCTTCACCTGTGCTCTGTGGTGCAATGGATAGCGCATTGGACTTCTAGATGAATAGCTGGGGCAATTCAATGGTTGTGGGTTCGAGTCCCACCGGAGTTGAGAGTGTTTCCTCTTCTTTATAGCTCTGTCTACTACCTTTTTGTACTTTCATTTGCAAGATTTTCTCCAGTCTTTTTACCTAATTAATAGCAATTTCAAACTTTCAGAAATATTCTGTTTGATGTTGGGGTATTGGAACATATTTGTGCTGCAGAAGATTCTGCATGTATTTGTGAAAAGTGAGATGAAGCAGTTTGAAATGTTGGATTTTAGCCTTTTCTGAATCAGAATGATGTTTGCTGATCCATTAAAAGATGTTAAAACGGAACCTGAAGGGTAAACAAAAGATGCTAAGTTTTGTGTGTACATTCTGCGTGACAAGGTCTAGTACTCTGTACATGTATATGATAGGTTTAAGCAATTGAGACAAGCTTTCAGAGTTGATGTTATTTGTTTCTGGAAAATGCAGAGGTTCCTAATCAGGGAAGTTGTAATTGCTGTCTGTGTGAAGTTTATGTGTAAGAGAATGTTTTTGAGTTTGCCTGAAGCTATATTGTATTGATATAGAAGACCAGTCAGGTACGGCGCCGCGGCTTAGTTGGTTATAGCGCCTGTCTAGTAAACAGGAGGTTCTGCGTTTGAATCCCAGCGGTGCTTTTTCCTTGGGTAATCTTTAATCAGTAACTGCTACAATGAGTAAATCAACCCTTTTTTTTATTGACGTCAGACTATGACTAACAGTATGCAGAGCATTGGTGTTTGCTTAGACCTGCAGATAATCATCAGACCACTGGGATTTACATATGCATAGTAAATTCATTATTTGCCTCAAATATTAGCAGCACTACTGTTATTTTATAGGAAGGTTGGCCAAGGAACCCATTTCATAAACTGGCCTCTGTGATGCAATGGATAGCACATTGGACTTCTAAATGACTAGCTGGAGCAATTCAAAGGTTGTGGGTTTGAGTCCCACCAGAGTCGAGAGTGTTTCCTCTTCTTTATAGCTCTGTCTAGTACCTTTTTGTACTTTTATTTGCAAGATTTGGTCTAGTCTTTTTACCTAATTAATAGCAATTTCAAACTTTCAGAAATATTCTGTTTGATGTTGGGGTATTGGAACATATTTGTGCTGCAGAAGATTCTGCATGTATTTGTGAAAAGTGAGATGAAGCAGTTTGAAATTTTGGATTTTAGCCTTTTCTGAATCAGAATGATGTTTGCTGATCCATTAAAAGATGTTTAAATGGAACCTGAAGGGTAAACAAAAGATGCTAAGCTTTTGTGTGTACATTCTGTGTGACCAGGTCTCCTACACTGTACATGTATATGTACATGTGATGTTTTTTGTTTCTGGAAAATGCAGAGGTTCCCATTCAGGGAAGTTGTTTTTTCTGTCTGTGTGAAGTTTGTATGCAAGAGAATGTTTTTGAATTTGCCTGAAGCTATATTGTATTGATATAGATTACCTTTCAGGTAGGGCGCAGTGGTTTAGTTGGTTGTAGTGCCTGTCTAGTACACAGGAGATCCTGGGTTTGAATTCCAGCAGTGCATTTTCCTTGGGTAATCTTTAATCAGTAACTGCTACAATGAGTAAATCAACCCTTTTTTATTGGCGTCAGACTATGACTAACAGTATGCAGAGCTTTGGTGTGTGCTTAGTCTTGCAGATAATCATAGACGTTCAAAAATCAATTTTAACAACCCAATCAGAATCAACAGCGCTTCGTGATGTCCGAGTACTAGCAACTTATATATATATAATATTGCCGTTAAGTAAATTCTACTCAGCTAATTTTATTATTAAAGCAATATTTGTGTTACATACAATTAATTTTAAAAACATTAAAAACTCGATTTGATTTTAAACTACATATATTCTTATTTTATTATGTGTTGGTAACTTTTAATTATTTAGTAAATATTAATGAACCCCAGTCCCACTTTTTACAGTGCATTGCTTCTCAGTAAGTCCTCTTCATGTCCACATCAGAAACAACTGAGTTTCCATATATATATATATATATATATATATATATATATATATATATATATATATATATATATATTGATAGATATAATATAAATATTGAATTTGGGGTTTCATTAGTTGTCAGTTATAACCATCAAAATTAAAATAAATAAACACTTGAAATATATCAGTCTGTGTGTAATGAATTAATATAATATACAAGTTTACCTTTTTGAATGGAATTGAAATAAATCATCTTTTTCAAAATATTCTAATTTTATGACCAGCACCTGTACATGACTCAACTGAAGATGTTCAGAAATCAGGTTCTGAATCTTCTTGTTGTGCTTCTTGATTCAGACTGCCTTCAGAACACCCACTGCTCCTGATTCAGTCCCAGAGACGAGCTTCATTGGTGGAGAGACATCCCTGCTGTTCCATGGCCTCAGTATGGATCACTTTCCGGTCCTCTGGTCCTAGGCTGGTAAATCAAGCAGTGTCTATGGGAGGAGATCCGCTGTCCAACAGAGTGTGGAAGTTCTGGTCTGTATCACTGAGGCCACCGGAACAAGCTTCACCCTCCATATTGAACTGGACACCAGTGGAGAGCTGATGCCTGAGGTGAAGAACATTCAACCACTGCACTTTTTTCAGGGTTGTCTGAGAGTAACCTACTTTCAAACCTACCAAGCGTTTCACTTAACTTACACAATAAGTCCAAATATTTGTGGACAACCTTTCTAAACAATGCTTTCAGCTACTTTATGTTGCACCCATTGCTGACACAGATGTGCAAATGCACACACACACAGCTTGTCTAGCCCCTGTAGGTTAGATTGAGCTGTGGAGCAGTGGAACTGTGTTTTCTGAAATGATGGATGGTGCTCCATACAAAATTTTAGAGATGGGTTGGAGAGTTGGGGATGATTAGGTGGGGTGATCAACCAATATACTGACCTCACTAAAGCTGTTGTCGCAGAATGCAATCAAATCCACCAGGTAACCATAATTGGTTCATATCTGGTTTAAAAAATAATTGTTTAAATAACAGGAAAATAGGAACCTTGGCATCGCTGTCCAGACCTTCAGCTCCTTATGGATGATGAGTACCACAATCTGCTCCTCAATGGTTGTTTTACCAACAGCAAGATTTATTTGGGAACATCTCCTACAGAAATGGTACATTTATCTTCTGAGGTATATTTTTATGAAATTTAGATAAATATTTTAAAATGTACATAATGATTAAATATTCATATTTTAGTTTCAGGGTTTGAGAAATCGTTTGTCTGCAGGTCAGGGCGGCCTCATTACTATGCTCCTCCCTCATTGAATACACTTCTCCTTTAGTAAAGCTCCTCTGTGGATGTAGATTTAGTTCCAAAAACAACCAGTTTAAGAAACAGATCAGCAGCATTCATACATGACTCAACTGAAGATATTCAGAAATCAGGTTCTGAATCACACTTGATTTAGACTTCTGTTAGTCCACCCACTATTTCTGACTCAGTCCGAGACAAGCTCCACTGGTGGAGGGACCTCTGTGCTGGTCCATGGCCTCTTCAGCCTTTACTGAGAGACAGACACAGACAGACAGAGACATTATCAGGCTAACAAATGAGTGCTTCCCTAAAATCTTTTATAGTCTTTTATATTTATATTTAAAAATCTTTTATAGTGACCAAGTATACAATATTCACATTCAAATACAGAATATATAAACATATACACTATTTTACACTATTATGCACGATCTGTTCCAAATAAACATATTTACATATAAGCTCTTATAGTGAGTGAGTCTGTAGTAGAAAATAAGGTTATATTACAGGATATAAACAACATATATTATTGTACAATTCCAAATATACCAATTTTACATATTTTCCCTGATGTTTATATAATTTCCATATAATATTCCACATAATTACCAACTGTTTAGATTCTAATATTAGTAATATTACTGTTTTTATTTCATTACTTTACAGAACAAACCAGACAGAATATCTGCTGTAGGGGTGCAACAGCTAATCGACATAGTCTACAAAAATCGACGACCCAATTAGTTCATTAGTATTTAATAGACGATTAGTTGTTGACGTCACCACGCATATTTCTTGTGCTAACTCGGACCGTTTGTACATGGATCACATGTTCTGGTGAGTTTCACTTACTTGTCAAAGCAAGCTACCATAGTGTAGATTTATTGGACCATGTATGTGATACAGATGTTATTAGTCATTGGTAGTTGTGAATACTGATGGAGCAAAATTCATTTTAGTTTGTGTATATGCGATTAACAGTATTGCGATTAACCAAATATTTGAAGCAGACCTTTGTAGGAAGATAAAGTAATGGAAGGTAAAATACTCGACAGATCAGGTTGTTATAGGAGAAGACTTTAATGTAGTTCCAGATGGCTCAGTTGACCGTCTTCCCTCTAGAGGGCAGCATCATCTTTTTGATTATATTTTCAATAACTTAGTCTCCAATACTAATCTGACAGACTGTTGGAGGACAGGAAACCCCAATGCCAGACAGTACACCTGGTTTAATGCTTCCAATAAAGGTCAGTGTTCAAGGCTACACTACTGGTTAATCCCTCACAATGTGACGGATAGTATTTTAAGCTGTGAAATTTCAGCATCTCCTTTAACTGATCACTGTTCAGTTACCTTGTTCCTCTCTTGGGAACAAATGTAAATCACCTTTGAATTCAATTTGGAAATTTAATAGTAACCTTTTACTTAATTGAAGATATTTCACTACTGGAAATTTCACCTCTGAACAAATGGGAGTGGTTTAAATGCAATGTTAGGGCAGCAGCAATTAGGATAGTATGCGTCTAAACAGATGAGGGCCCAACAATCCCAACAGACACACACAGACTCGTTTAGCATTGATTAGGAAGTGAATATGGGTTGAATGCAGTCACTCTGACGCCCACTTTCCAGAGTGTGTGAAAGTGTGTAAAAAAAGAAAAAAGAGAGAGACATTTTTAGGTAAAATAAAGTTTATTTTATTATCTTTATCGGTTGTTAATAAGAATGAGAATTATATCAGTGGTATATTAATTTAATTTAGAAAATATCAAATTGACATTTACGTTGTATTAAAGGACAGAAACAGTCATTGTAGGAAATGAAACTAGACGCTAGATGGCAGCATGGAGTCAGGAGTCAAATGCTTCAACAGCACTGAACTGTGTTAATACTCTGAAAAGCTTCTCAATAACCATCTCTACACCAAAGCTGCTCAAGTACTTCTAATAAGGAGAGGATGTAGTTTGTACCTGTTTGATAATTGCTATGCAGACGATGGCGGTCCGGTCGAGTTGTGCAGCCATGTGTTTCTTTATGAAGGTAAATGTGCCTAAATGAACCAGTAGGTGGGATATTTCTACAGGCTAAAAGCATCATATCAGAGAATGCTCCCAGCAGACGTATATGAGAGATATAGTGTTAGTGACTATATGAGAGTAATAATTATGAGGTAACAGAGGTGATAAGAAATCGTTTTTTATTACTTTTATTTTTTTAATCACAGTTTACACTTTTTCACTCTAGCAAATATTAACGGTAAGCAGAGATTGCATGAAGCAACGAGAAAAACAGAATTATCATGAAAAACACATGAAAACTGTAAAAATAATTGGTCCACGCATGCGCAGAATCGACTCAAACAGAGCTAGTTGTGCACTAATGGCACCCCCTGTGGAGAGTCTTAAGCTTGCGGGAGCCATTACAGCACAGTGTGTAATAAAAACTGAATAAAAATTTCTAAAGAATTTAATTTTTAAAGCATAAAGAAAAATGATATCACTCTCCAGTGTAAATTAGACCTTCCAGCAGTAAATATTTACTCAGCTTCTAGTTTAAGGAAACAGTGGCGTAGGGTTCAATTAAACTCCTCATACCACTTTATATTTATACAAGGAAGCTGTTACTGACATATAATGATCGCTAGATGGCGTTTCTTCCACACGTCATTCAGTTGGGTGTAGAGATTCTCGATATGCCAGGTGAGTTTAAACTGTTCACTGGATGTTCAAAAATAATATTATTATAATTAAAAGATATTAAATAATAATAGTAATAATAATAAGGACTTCCTGTTCGTTTCTGTTCATTTGTGTTGATTCATTGTTCATGTGTTTCACCTGGGACTGGGAGTACTAAAGGAGCGTAGTTCCCTTTGTTCACTGCCGTGAATTGACTCTACTGGAATCCCTGTGACGCTCTGGGATTCCTCACACGTTACCGCCGTGTTCAGGTCAGCTCTAGTTTTGCGGCCCATGTTTAGGAGAGATTCTCTGTCCGACTCGGAGGCAAGCCAGGTACGTTCGCTTCCTGCTCAGGTTCCATGGTGAACCAAGTTCTAGGCAGTACTCTACAGGTTCAGGTTAGGTCGGCCTTGCTTTCTGGTCTGGCAGCTGGTTCCCCCGCTACCTTTGTTTGTACACAGAGCTCGGCTCTGTCCTTAGTATCTCCCCTCTCTGCCCAAGCGAGGTTTGTGGCTTTGTGTTTATACCCCTTTAGTTTTCCCCCTCGTTTCACTCTCGTTTAGCTCCCTGCTCCTCCCAGTCCCAGGTTTGTTTTGTTTGCCATCTGACTTGTTGCGTTTTGGTTCTGTTCATGGTTTTGCCCATGTTGCTGCACTTTGCTTTTTGGATCCCATTGTTTTGTATTTGGTTAATAAAGTGTCTTGCTTCGATTTCCATTTCTGCGAGTGTTCATCCCTTCAGGTCTGGCCGTACACGCCATGACAATAACATTAACAGGTGAACGTCATTCTTTATTTTAGTTCATTTATTTTGATTTTCATTTGTTGTATTTAATAATCATTTATAGTGAGACAAAAAAAAGTATTTAGTCAGCCACTGATTGTGCAAGTTCTCCTACTTAGAACAATAAGAGGTGTGTGAAACTATGAAAGACAAGGGAGGACAATGAGGAAAACAAATCCAGGAAATCAGATGGTAGAATTTTTAAAGAATTTATTTGTAAATTATGTTGGAAAATAAGTATTTGGTCACCCACAAACAAGCAAGATTTCTGGCTCTCACAGGCCTGTAACTTCTTCTTTAGGAAGCTATTCTGTCCTCCACCTGTTACCTGTATTAATGCCACCTGTTTGACCTTGTTATCTGTATAAAAGACACCTGTCCACAGCCTCAAACAGTCAGACTCCAAACCTAACCATGGACAAGACCAACATTAGATAAACATTAGAGCTTAAAATGTTGGGCTGATTTAAATACAATCAGGGTCATAAGTAATTGGACAGTGACTGAATGTGTGTAATTCAGCTTCAGTACACCACCTCAGGGGATCTGAAATCAAGTAGTCACACAAATGAGCTGGGCCTTGGCATCGCCTTCCACACCTTCAGCTTCCTCTGGTTTTTCTGTTCTTTCTGTCATTAGCAGTGCAAGCTGTTGTAGGAACCAGTGTGATGAGTATCACAGATCTGCTCCTCAAGGGTTGTTTTAACAACAGCAAGATTTATTTCCTACAGAAATGGTACATTTATCTTCTGAGGTGTATTTTTATTAAATTAGACTAATTATTGTTACTGTGTGTAATTATTAAATATACATATTTTAGTTTCAGGATTTGAGGAATCGTTCCTCTGCAGGTCAGTACGGCCTCAGGAGGAAACTAGTACCTACTAGAAGGCTGAAGTACTTGCAGCTAAAAAGTAGACTTTCTAAGGCCAAAGCTCCAGAGATCTCAATACAGGTGTTGAGCTCCAGGCTGGTCCACACTTACAGCTGCATCTCCAAGTCTGTAAGTACTCCTCAGCAGGTAAATCACACACCAGCAAAACCTAGAACCCCTTCAACCATGATCCTCCCTCATTTAATAGACTCCTCCTTCAGATCAGAGGTAGTAAAGCTCCTCTGTAGATGAGGTGAAGAACATTCAACCACTGCACTTTAATGATCACTTCTCTTGTAAATAAATGTATTTTTTCTCTCAGAACAGATGTTTATTCATGAGCTGCATGAAGAATTGTACAATGAAATGCAGATATTGTTAAATTTTATTGTAAAAAGATCTTTTTCAAATTTCTCCTTTTCAGTTGTTTAAAACTAACCTACTTTCAGACCTACCAAAAAAGAAAAAGGTAAAGGTGCATGTATTTGTCACTGCACAGCGAAATGTGTCCTCCGCATTTAACCGATCTGTGGTAGTGAACACACACACACTAATGATCTAGGGGCAGGGAGTACACACACACCCCGAGCGGTGGGCAACCAACTCCAGCGACCCAGGGAGCAGAGAGGTTAAAGGGCCTTGCTCAAGGGCCCAACATTGGCAGCTTGCCAAGCCCAGGAATTGAACCCACAACCCTGTTATCGATAGCCAGACGCTCTAACCGCTGAGACACCTCTGCCCCTAAAACCAAGCGTTTCAGTTAACTTACACTTTATGTCCAAATGTTTGTGGAGACCCCTTCTTAGAAATGCATTCATCTACTTTATGTTGCACACACTTTTGACACATATGTGCAAACTGTGGAACTGTGGGGTGTTCATCATCCAACATCCTGACCTCACTAATGCTCTTGTGGCTGAATGCTTCAAAATCTAGTAGAGAGTCTTTTTTCCCTGGACACTAAAGACATCCAACAAAAACAGGTTGTTTTAGGACCTAAATCTACATCTACAGAGGAGCTTTACTACCTCTGCTCTGAAGGAGGAGTCTATTAAATCAATGAGAATTGATGAAGGGTTTCTAGGTTGTGCTGGTGTACCTAGTTTCCAATACAGGTGCTGAGCTCCAGGCTGGACCATACTGACCTCATGAACAGACTCTTCCTTCAGAGGTAGATGTAGATTTACTTCCAAAAGCAACCAGTTTAAGAAAAATCATACATGACTCAACTGAAGATGTTCAATAATCAGGTTCTGAATCTTCTTGTTGTGCTTCTTGATTCAGACTGCCTGCCGACCACCTACTGCTCCTGATTCAGTCACAGAGACGGGCTGCCCCCCGGACGGGCTGGTCCATGACCTCAGTGTGAGGGACTACCAGAATGTGGTAGGACATCTCCAGTCCTACAGTCTGCAGCTGGGCCAAACAAAATCTAGCAGTGTCTGTAAGAGGAGGTCCGCTGTCCAACACTAATTAAGTGTGGAAATTTAGGTCCGCATCACTTAGGTCTTCAGGTCACCCTCTGGAACACGCAAGTGGATGCCTGAGCAGGACAAGAAGAAGAGGTGAAGACTGTGGTGCTGCATTCAACCACTGCACTTTAATGATCACTTCTCTTGTAAATAAATGTACTTTTTCTCTCATGTTTAATCATGAGCTGCATGAAGAATTGTTCAATAAACTGCAGATATTGTAACATTTTACTGTAAAAATATTTGTAAAATTTGGGTTGTCTAAAACTACTTGCAAAACCTTTCACTTAACCCACACTATATGCCCAAATGTTTGTGGACACCCCTTCTAATAAATGCATTCAGCTACTTTAAATTGCACCCATTGCACATATATGCAAATGCACACACTTTAGTCTTTGTAGAGAAGTAGTGCCAACAGAATAGGACTCTCTGGAGCATTCATCTATTGGCACCATGCTGCCTAATGCCAGTCGTGGGGCAGAGGGGTATAAAGCCCCCCAGTATTGAGCTGTGGCACAGTGGAACTGTGGAATGTTCCACTGCGCCACAGCTCAAACACATTCTCTGGAGTGATTAATGGTGTTTCATCCAATATTTTTGGAATAAGTTGGGGTGGTGATTATTTAACATCCTGACCTTACCAATGCTCTTCTTGCTGAATGCAATCAAATCCTCACAGCAATGCTCCAAAATCTAGTAAGCTATCTCCAGCCTTCCCTAGACACTAGAGACAGTCAATCCAATAAAACAGCATCAAGAATGAATGAGCAGGTGTCCCAATACATCTGTCCATGTAGTGCATGAGTCTCACTTATCCTACACCTCAAACACCTATAAAATAAAGCATAACACTACTCATAAACCTAATTCCAATCCAAAACCTTTAACTAACTTTACCCTGTTGAACATACACTGAGATGGTGATGATGGTTCGCTCGATGAAAGCTAGTCTGTGTGTGTGTGTACTCACATTTCACTGATCTGTTGACAGGGTCCCTGCACCTTCCCCGCCACTGTGTGTACTGACTGACAGACAGACAGACAGAGACATTATCAGGCTGACAAATGATCTGCATCATCTGCAGAATTATCACCATTAACAATATTATCATGATCCAGATTCAGTGGCTGCTTACCAAATCAAGTCAAGTGACTTTTATTATATAGTATATGATACACAAATTCAAATCCAGAATCTATACACATAAATACACACTATTTTACACTATTCTGCAAGGTCTGGGTGCAACAACTAAGATTAGTTTTAAATTTAGTTAAATAAAAAAAATTAGTTGATGTCATCACTCATGTTTCTCGCACTAACCAGGAACGGTTTGTGCATGGATCACGTTTTCTGTCTATGTTACCATAGTGTATATTTACAGATAAAGCTGCCTAAATACACCAGTAAGTAGGAAATGATGATAGACTAAAATCATTATATGAGAGAACGCTCCCAGCAGGAGAGTGTAAATCACCATGTCAGTGTAAATATAAGCTAATAATGGTAATAAGAAATCATTTTTATATATTTATATATATTAACACCCAAGTAAATCCTCAGATTCAGAGATATATAGTAATGAAGTAGAACTACTTCAGTACTGTACTTAAGTACTAAAATACTGTATCTGTATCTACTGGAGGATTATTTTATCTCCTACTTCCACTTTTACTTCACTACATATTTTGGATGAGTTTAATACTTTTACTCCGTTAGATGTTTATGTGCTGCAGCTGCAGTGAGGACACTAACGCTAGAGCTCTGTAGTTTATTCCGAGATGGAAGAACCACTAGAAGAAACACCACCTTCCCCACCTTCAAATACTCGTATGTGGCCGAATGGTTCATGTTCATGAACTCAGTCTTCTACAGTTCTGTCCTTCTACTAGAGCCAGAGGAACTGTGACAGTACTTAAGTCTGAGCATTTGAAATAATAGAAACACTGATACTCAGACTTTTGACTGCTTTCTGTAAGAACTACAGAACACAATACTGTACTTTTACTTTCAGTACTTAAGTAACTACATGCAATACTTAAGTACTTCCACTTAAGTCTGGAGCTTAAAGACACTTCTACTTCTACTCAAGTCACTTTTTTGATAGAGCACTTGTACTTTTACTCAAGTCTGGGTCTCTAGTACTTTCTACATGTCTGCTGAGATTGTATTTTGCACGTGAGAAAAACAGATTTATCATAAAAAAAAAAACCACATGAAAGCATTTGTTGGTGGGTTGTGGGTCCGCGCTTGCACAGGTCACATTTGGATGGGTAGAAATCGGCAGAACACCAGTCTTCTGCGGCACGGCTGAGGAGAGGTGCGTACAGCTTGAGCTCTAGTTCTTAAACTGTTTAAAGAGTTAAAACTCATGATATGCTTAAAAGAAGAGAAAGCTTTAGTGAAAGCAGACTCGTTTAGCATTGATTACGAAGTGAGTATCGGTTGAATGCAGTGGATTAAGGTTTGGCCTCTATACAACCTTAACATCTTGTACAGAAATGGTACATTTATATGTAAAAAATAGTAATATTTTAAACTGTGCAAAATAATTAATAATAATAATTAAACATTCGTATTTTAGTTTCAGAATTCAAGGAATCATTCCTCTGCAGACCAGTACAGCTTCAGAAGGACACTAGTATCTACAAAACGGCTGACTTGGAGGAAATGTCTGCATTAGAGCTGCTACACTGAATCTATAAAATTGATAATAATCGATTATTAAAAGTGTTGGCAACGAATTTCATTATGGATTTGTTGTGTCGCACGATGTATGTGTTACTCGCCTTGTCATATCAGCTCATCTCCGCTTACGTTACCTGTGGCGCTTTGTCTACTCTGGAAAAAATTTATAAATAAGAGGGAGATGAGCGAAGCGAGTCAGAGCGGAGGCGTAATCTTTAAAATAAATTTAACATCAAGAAGTAAAAATATTCCAAAAAATTAAACATGAATGACGCAGAACAGAAGTTCAGCTTAAATCCTCACCAATGTGGGAGCACAGTCACTACAATAACCCCAGTTAGTTCTGTTTTGAAGTGAGGAAACATAACGGTGCACTCACACTATGTGAACCGGTGTAACACGGCACATGCTGTTTTTTGCTTAACTGGACAATGACAATGATAGAGTGTGTAAGTGTGTGTGTGTGTTACTTTTATTATCTGTGTAATTCGCCTAAGCAGTGTTTAAATGTGCTTTATAAAAGTTAAAAAAAAAAACATACAAACTAAAGGCAATTCATCCTGTCTCACTCCTCACTCCAATACAGTGCAGTGTTTGCATCAGCAATGCACTTATTTTTCTTTATTATTTCATTTATTTTATTTTTAATTTATTTAATTTATTTAATAATGTAATCTATTATTATTGAATTATTGTACACACTTATTTGCTCTGTTATTCAATGTTCTTTTTTTAAATAAAGACATGGAAATGTATTTTTTTTCGACAGATTAATTGATTATTAAAATAATCGTTAGTTGCAGCCCTAGTCTGCATCTCCACGTCTATCAGTACTCCTCAGCAGGTAAACCACACACCAGCTCAACCTAGAAACCCTTCATCTATGATCCTCCCTCATTTAATATACTCCTCCTTCAGAGCAGAGGTAGTAGATGGAAGCTCCTCTGTAGATGTAGATTTAGGTCCAAAAACAACTAGTTGAAGAAACAGATCAGGAACAATCATACATGACTCAACTGAAGATGTTCAGAAATCAGGTTCTGAATCTTCTTGTTGTGCTTCTTGATTCAGACTGCCTTCAGAACACCCACTGCTCCTGATTCAGTCCCAGAGACGAGCTTCATTGGTGGAGAGCCTCCCTGCTGTTCCATGGCCTCAATATGGATCACTCTCCAGTCCTCCAGTCCTAGGCTGGTAAATTAAGCAGTGTCTAAGTCCAAATTTTGTGGACACCCCTTCTAAACAATGCTTTCAGCTACTTTATGTCCCGCCCTTCAACAAAAACAACCAATCAGGTTGCTGCTTACAGATTATGTCCCGCTCTCCGGTAACGAGCTAAAGTCTCTCGACTACTTTGTGGCTCTGGCCAGACCCCACAAAATAAAAGTGACTAATACAAACGAATCTGCAACATAAAATACTTTTTGACTGAGAAAATTACTGTCTTACATTAATTCCCACTTCCACTTTTATTTTGTTGTTCATCCAAAAATGTATATGAAAACTGATTAAGGGAAAACTGATCTATTTTTATTACATTTTATTGCTGCTACATTACTAATCCTTGGGTTTAAAATTTAAAAGAGAAAAGGTATTGGAGTTTTATTAATCTTTTATATTATATAACTTTTATATTAGCAGCGTAATTCATTAACACAGTGAATTTCTGACTAAGTTATAAATTTTTTATGAACTTAATTGTTACTTAGCAAATACCTTAAACTACCTCAAGCTAAATCAGTTATTTATTTGAATAATTGTCAGATTATTCGATTGTAAAAATAGCCCTAATCTGCTGCAGCCTGAGAAGCTTAAAAATGAATAAAGGTTTTATTTTAATTGAAGTGTTTGTCATTACTGAACAGTATGACTATTACTCCACTGAGTGTCATTTTAGTAAGAGAAGGACATTAATATGTAATGTTTAATATCTCAAGCAAGTTTGTTTATGAACATTAAAGCACGTACATTTACTCATTTAACAAAACTAATAAATAGCCTTACTCTGCTTACAGGGCCAAATCATCTCCTTTCAGTCCAACTTGAGTGTCAAGTAAAATAATTAAAAACAAAGTTTTACTTTTACCACCGTTTACTTAAGTTTTTCAGATTCATGTCAATGTAAAATATATAAACAAATTCCTAAATAAAATAAAAAACTCAGATACAGACAAGCTCATTTGTGTTTATTTACATTTGTGTTTTAGGCTGTGGCCAATCTACTGTGGTGAGAAGCAGTTTGACCAATGGTTGCTGTAGACCCCTGTACATGTAGACTAATCGTGTCGGTGAGAAGGCGGGGCTTCAACAGGCATGTTTAAAGCTGTACACTGGAAATCAAAATTAGAGAACAATGTATGAACACTTGATTTTTGCAGAAATAATGCAATCTTCATTGGTCAACATTTGAAGGATTTCAAATCCTTGTGAGTGTTTAACAAAACAGTGTTTAACAAAATAACCAAAGTATTCAACAACAAATCTTTATTTCACAAAAAACACAATAATCAAAATTAGAGAACAGCAATGACTGTAGCACAGAGAAAGATTACAACTAAATTTTCTGAAGGTTACAACAGTCACCAGTCAGCAGGAAGTGTACAGGCATGTGCTTTGAATGACTTCAGCACATCTGCGGCCACAGGACATCACTAGTCTCTCACACTGCTCTGGTGTGATTTTGGTCCACTCTTCATGCAGTTTCTTCCACAGTTTGGTTTCTTGGCCATAACTTTATCACCAAGGATTTTCCAGATGTTTTCTATTGGGTTTAGATCAGGATTCTGAGCTGGCCATTTCATTGTTTCAATGTTTTCAGTTTCAAGGAACTGCTTTACCCGTTTTGCTGTGTGACAGGGGGCATTGTCATGCATGAAAATTGCTGGCTGACTGAGTGACAAATGCAAGGAAGGAACCACGTGTTGTTGAAGAAGGTTCTGATACACACTTGCATTCACTCTGCTGTATGAGAGGCCCAACTCCTGCTGCTGAAAACATTCCCCAACCCATGACATTTCCTCCTCCACCTTTTACTGACTTCTTTACACACTTTGGGTTCAGTCTTTCCCCAGCTTGTCGACGAACATAATGTTTCCTATCAGACCCAAATAAATGAAACTTGCTTTCATCACTAAAGTGAAATCTGGAACACTTTTCTTCTGTCCACACAACATGCTCCTCAGCAAAGGTTAATCTAGCCTTTTGATTCTTTCTGCTAATGAGAGGTTTGGTCACTGCAGAGTGGGATTTCAGTCCAAATGCTTGTAAACGTTGAACTGGTGAGCAATTCCAGCTGCAGTGTTTAACCGATTGCCCATGGAGATTCTCCGCATTATCCTGTCCTCTCTTGCATTTGTCTTTCGTGGACGACCAGCCTTCTTGGGGGACTTGAATGAGTTTGGGGTGTTGTAAAGATGCAGTATTCTAGAAATCACAGACTTGGGATACGACCAACTTCTCTTGCTATGGCTGATAGGGTCACCCTTTTGGCCTTCATCTTGACAACCTGCTGACGGAGGGTTTCAGTCACTTTGGAACGGCTTTCCATTTTGCAAAGTCAGTGAAAACAGGAAAGTTATGCTGCCAGTTAAATAGGGTTTGTCAGATAATTAAGGAAATTAGCACCACGTGCCAGATTAACACCAACAATTTGCAGGTGTCTGAGAGTGTTCTCTAATTTTGATCAGTGTTCTTTTTCAAATACCTCATTTACGTTTTTATACTGTGCATTAGAATATATGCAACTCATGAAGTATGTTTAAAATACTGCTCACTCCTGACCTTGACCTTTAGGAAATTGTGTGTTGTTCTCTAATATTAAACTCCAGTGTATAAATCCACACACAGACTGAGTAGTGACTGTAGAAAGAGACACAGATGTGAAATAAATGCGCACACATTTTTCACATCCCAAAAAGAGAACATGTCCGGTAAAAAGAGGGCGTCTGGTCACCCTGCTTAACTAACCTCTTCATCTGTCCTGATCATTTATATGATCATTAAATCAGGATTTCTACTGGAGCTTTCCAGCTGCTGGTCTTTTAACACAGGTTTAACTCAGTCTGATATTAAACTGGATATTTGCCATCTGCTGGTCACTTAACCACATTACATCAGCGCTGTATTTTCCCCTCACAGCGTTTATCATTTTTAACATTTTTAAATTATACTGATATTGAATTATTCAATCAATGATTTTACATGAATTTAAAAGTGTTAACAGTGGTGGCTTTTAACATATGTTTTTAAATTAAATTTAATTAAATGTAATTAAATTAAATTAAATTAAATTAAATTGGTGATTTTTTTCGTTGATTGTATCAGAAAAGTGCTGGACACCACCAGATAACATTATTAAATTATTAAATTATAATTATAAATTATTAAATGCTGGCACTGAATATACAGTTATAAATAACACGTTTACCAGAAACAGAGATGCTACGACAAACATATGTCTGCCCTTACTGGAGTAACACCCGTGTAATTGGCGCTTTGTCTCCGTCTAGCGGCCAGAATCTGTAACTGACTGTATCAATCATAAAAGAAATGACGAGGCTCGTTTCGTTTGACCCAGTGACTCTGCTGCTGCTGGAGGAACAAGAATTACCAGAGACCCTCTCGTATTGTAGATGTCTTTTGTTCAGACGCTTTGAAGTTCAAAACAATGGGTCTATATGAAGCTGTTCAAAATTGTCATTTATAAATGATTCATCATTTTTATACAGATAACAGCTCTCACTGTAACACAGAACAGAGGAAAACAACTCAACACACTTTTAATCAACAATTATAAGACTTCAGTGGTTTCAGTGGTTAAAAATGTTTGAATGTTTTTCTGGTCTTTCAGGCAGGAATCATCTTTAATCTTTAATTACTAAAGCAGAAGAAATCCTTACATAAATTAATAAGAAAAAAATGTAACAGCACACACGTCCTGCCCTACAGGAAACAGATGTAGAGCAGAAACCGCTCCCATTCTGGCTGCTGAGTGCTGATTGACTGGTGAACTGAACTGCTTATTGGCTGGTCAGACTCACTGACGTCTTAAATGATGTCTTATAATTGATTAAAATGTGTGTTGAGTTGTTTTATGATGTATTGTGTGGAGAATGTGAGCAGTTTTCTATATCAAAATCATTATTACTTTTGCACAAAAGCTCTGTATGGACCCATTCATTTTGGACTTGTGGTTGAGCGCCCTCTAGGGTCCGAACAAAACGGAAGGCATAATCAAGTGGTTCATCCATTTAGAATAATGTCTAATAGTATAGGTCATATAATGTCCTCAGTAGGGGGGTCTCTGATATTTCTCGTCACTACAAGTTCTCTTGGATTGTATTAGCTAGCATGCTACTGCTTAGCCAGCCGAGTTGCCCCCCCCCCCTTCACAGTGTGTTTTATCTAGTGGTAATTGTTTTTATTGCTTTATTATTTTATTTGGATCCCAATTATCTGATGATCTTACACAAGGTTAGCTCGATAGCGGATAGCAAGTGCACGATAACTAGTGTAAAATTATTGCGCTTAAAAATGAGTAAAAATAAGACAGTGTCGTATTACAACCTCAAGTACCAATTATCCATTTAACTGGATATATAGGAAGTCAGGAGCACAACCATGAAACAAACACAATGAGATACAAGAACTTAAAGAGCACAACATCAATAAAATAAAATAAATTAATTAATTCAATAAATAAGTGAACACTACAAACTTCACAACAAAACCACCAAATTATAAATACATGTGAATTATACATTCCACAACGACCCAAAGCTTGTTACTCACTTCGATGTACGATGTTACAGTAAAGAAAAAAAGGAGTTACTACTTTTCATTTACTAATTGTTGTACATTGAAACAACTAATCTAAAGATAACACTGGTCTAAAATATTGGCACTCAATAAAACAATGAGATTAAGACTCTTATTTATAAAAGCATGTAAAGGTGAAGGAAAGAGCAGTGATTCATTTAAACTAGCAGGGGATTCGACTCCTGTAAGGGGAAACACACTACATTAATGCTCTGCAGCTTCCACCAAAACCCCCAGTCAATTACATACATTTACACACCTGTAACCAAAGGTTTAGTGCATCTGCCTTAGAGCTCTGCTCTCTGCTCACTAACCCAGACTCAGTCCCAAACCCCAGGCACTGCTACACGCTGCAGTCAGTAAGAGTTTGCTTTAAAGACAAGTGCATTAGCGAGCAGACTCTACATTTGCTACATGCTAACTTGGACACAAACAGTAGGGACCTGTATCTAGGCCTCACTGTTGCAGACCGGGTTCAATGCCACAAACACCATCCATTTTAAATGAAGCCCTCAAAGCCTCACTAAAACTGCAGTCCAAGCTGCTGCACACTAGAACCAACAGACACCTGCTTTCACACAAGCTGAACAGCAGCAGATACTGTGACTCCGTTACAGCATCAACTACTAAAACCAACAAACAGCAAATACCTGCATCTGGCCTTCAATGCTGCATACCGGACTCCCTGACCTGTACAGCAGTTCACTCCTCCACATCCTCCAAACCGTCCGAATGAAGAATTCCAAGCTGTGCTGAACTTTAAGGAGAGCTCTCCTCCTGCTACCTGCACATGTCTCTGGCACTGAACCAAATGATAATTGGAGCAAACAATTAGAAAGGTGTACTTGCTCTTCTCTTACTGTAATACCCTTATAAAAAAAATAAAAGCAAAACTTTATTCAGAGAAAAACATCTCAGTAATGATCAATAAATATCTTTCTATAAATTTTAATCTGGCATATAAGTATGACAGCTGTGTGAAGATGGGCAATTAATCATGTGGGGGGGGGGGTAGGTAAAGGTGTCACGGCACCGGCCCGTCTGACCTACTTACACCTAGAGTCTTTATACACAAGGAAGCTGTTACTGACATAATAATCGCTACATGGCGCTTCTTCCACCTGTCATTCAGTTGGGTGTAGAGACTCTCGATATGTCAGGTAAGTATAGACTGTGCTTATAAAAATAATATTATAATTATGTTATATTACATAATGAAAATATATATTAGAATAATCCATTTATAATATAATACCAAAATAATATTTAAATAATTGTTTACTGTTGACTACAGAATATTGGTTCCTCAAAATACCACTTCCCTTCTACTACCATAAAGGTAACACTAACAAGTGATTGTCATTGTGGTTCATTTAGACTTTCATTTATTGTATTTATTAATTATTATTATATTTGGTGTATTAGAATGTACTTCTTGTTTTCTACAAAGAATTCATAATCCTGTGTGAATAATTCATAAGAGTATTTTATGGACAATCAATTCTTTAACAGGCTTATTTACTATTTAAGTGGTGAAAAATGCACACAGACACATCAGTGGAATGCACCTCGCACCAGCAGGTGTTACAGTATAAGAGCATCACAAAGACTATAAACCTTTGAGAAACTGCCCTTCTAGAAAAACACCAGCAAACCAGACCAGCATAAACCAGTTTAAACCATTTTAGATGAAGATGTAATCCTCAGTTTGGAAAAGTAGAGATTTTTTAACAGGTTTTGGGAGGCATCGTTGGCTGCTGATGATTAATAGCCTTTTATAAAAAGATGAATGAAGTTGACCTAGGCCCAAATATGTGATGTCCTCATACTTTATTAAAACTACTGTAATAAAAGAAGTGGGAATGTTACTTTTTACCTCTGGAAATAGATGAAAACAGACCACTTTACACAGTAAACCCCAAATCTCAGAATCTCTTTATTCTGCCAACTATTTTACAATTTTACTTGGTGAGAGCAACACAACTATGACATGTAACACAAAAACAGACTGTTAACAAGTTTTATACTAAAAGAGAAAAATACACGAAACAATAAGTAGAATAAATAATAAGTTAAAAAGTAACAAAGAGCTGTAAAAAAATCTGTAATCGGAAATCTGTACTTGTACAGGTATGAATACTGTACATCAATATGTAGCCCGAGTAGACATCTATATACAAACTATTATGTACAGATATGATATAAATATCTACAGAAACTTAACATCTGTACTGCTGTGCAAATAATCATAGTGCAAATGGTAAGCATGTTATGTATCCATACTTTGTTGAAGTTAAATCCAGTTTGGTTCAGTGAAATTTAGAAGCTCAGTTCTAAAGAACTTTTCTTTAGAATAGGTTTATAGATTAGGGTGTGAACCCTAATGTAAAATTTACAGTTCTATTATTAAGCTTATATTTCACAATTGCACATTTCTGTGCCAAAGTTCATGACGGTACATCAGTTATGAGAGAAAAAAAAGTACATTTTAATAACAATAATAAGAAGAAAAAGAAGGAAAAGAAGAAGAAAAGTAGTTAAAATAGTAAAAAGGAGTTAAAAGTCATGTTTGCTGCTTTTCCTAATCTCAGTGTCTTCGCCTCCTCCTCTTGGGTTGCTTAGGCAGTGGCTCTCTGCTTGTGTCCAGTTCAAAGTGAGGGGCGAAGCTTGTCCCAGTTGGTGAGCTGAAGACCTCTGCGATCTGGACCTCCATACTCCGAGCGGGACAGCGGCACTCCTCCCACAGGCGCTGCTTAATTTCATGGCCTAGCTGCAGCCTGTAGGGATAGAGATGTCCTGATGGAGTTCTGAGCAGAGGGTCCACCACAGAACCAAAAGTGAGGTCTCTCTACCAGTGGAGCTCATCACTGGGACTGAGTCAGGAGCAGTGGGTGGACTGACAACAGTCTGAATCAAGAAGCACAAAAAGAAGATTCAGATGGACAGAACCTTGTTGCCCGGATCCACCATTTCGGGGGGGACAATACATATATAGAAACTTTATGATCACCTATGTGTTACACAGAATCAGACCGATATAAAGCAAAAAACACACAGTTGCAGAAGGACAGACCCTTGTTGGCCACATCTACCATCACGATGGGGTCCTGAAAACCTATAAGACAAAAAAAGGAAAGCCGACAAGTTTTGAAATGGAATGGTCACTAACCTTTCACACTTGCAGAAAGATAGATAGCGAGTCACACACACAGTTGCACATGGACAGACCCTTGTCCACCAGATCCACCATCAGAACCTGTAGGACAAAAAAAGAAAGTCAATACATGTATAGAAACTGAATGATCACCTACCTGTTAGACAGTTGCAGACAGATAGACAGTGAGCCATACACAGATGCAGATGGACAGACTGTGGTGACTGGATGCATGGTCAGGGAGGGAGGGGCTCATGGGGTCATGAACCGGTAAGACAAAAAAAGAAAATACATGTATAGAAACTGAATGATCATCTACCTCTTACACACTTGCAGACAGATAGATAGCGAGCCACACACAGGTGACTTGAAGGAAAGATCCACCATCAAGAATGGGGGGAGCATTGGGTCCTGAAAGCATGTAAGACAACAAAAAGGCATTACATGTGAAGAAACTGAACAATCACTTACCTGTCACAGAGTTGCAGAATGATGGACAGCGAATCACACAGTTGCAGATGAAAATATATTTGTTAGAAGGATACACCTTCAGGGAGAAGAAGAGGTTGATTGACTTGTTGAGAACCTGTAACACAAAAAAAGAAAGTCAATACATGTATAGAAACTGAATGATCATCCACCTGTTACACACTTCCACACGGATAGTCGCGAGTCACACACAGTTGCCGATGCACAGACCCTTGAAGGACAGATCCACCATCAGGAAGGGGGGAGCCAT
This sequence comes from Salminus brasiliensis, assembly GCF_030463535.1. Classification (NCBI taxonomy): domain Eukaryota; kingdom Metazoa; phylum Chordata; class Actinopteri; order Characiformes; family Bryconidae; genus Salminus; species Salminus brasiliensis. The sequence continues at coordinate 9,061,024 of NC_132881.1, read as the reverse complement.
TGATCTTGAAAGCCTGTAAGACAACAAAAAGTCAATACATGTATAGAAACTGAATGATCACCTACCTGTTACACACTTGCAGACAGATAGATAGCGAGCCACACACACAGTTGCAATGGACAGACCCTTGTTGGCTGTATGCACCATCAGAATGAAGGGAGTCATTGGTCCTGAAAGCCTGTAAGACAACAAAAAGGCAATACATTTAATGGGGCCTTTGAGGGCTATGATTAAAGATACTGGAAATGCCAAACTCCACTGTAATCTTTCCTGGACACAAGAGGGTCTTTTAGCATTTGAGACAGTGAAAGAGGTTACAAGAAGCTCCAGCATTGGCGTTTCCAGATTACTCCAAGAATTTCTTACTGTATGTGTCTACTTCTACTGGAGGTGAATATGCATGTGCAGTCCTCTGTCAAGCGACAGGTACAGGAACAAGTCCACAGCCTGTTTCTTATTATTCCACAGCTTATTCAGAAGTTGAGTTGGGACTGCCATTGTGTTATAGAGCTATGGTAGGATTTTATCTAGTAACAATTCTTACCCATCATAGCCTTAGAAACCTCCTGAACCATGGCAAATATACACTGACTATGCCAATGCTTAGAGATTATTATAGGCTTTTAGAGCAGAAAGATGTCACCATAGTAAGGTGTGCCATAGTGAATCCAGCTGAAACTTTGCCAACTCCAGAAGATGGTGAGCCACATGATTGTGTGCAAGAAGCTGAGAAATACTCAAGGCTTAGGTCAGATTTAAAAGCCCTCCCACTGGAGAAGGCAGACCTGGAATATTGGACTGATGGGTCCTGCTATAGGAGAGGAGACAAATTGTGTGCGGGTTATGCAGTAGTAAAAGCCCAAGGAGAAAACTTTGTGGTTGAGAAGGCTGCAGTCATACCACAGCCGGCTTCAGCACAACTTGCTGAACTTGTAGGGTTGACAGAAGCATGTTTATTGGCAGAAGGTAAGCGAGTGACTATCTACACTGATTCTGCCTATGCACATAGTGTGTGTCACCTGTTTGGGGCAGTATGGAAGAACCGAGGGTTTAAGAAAACAGATGGTTCCCCTATACAGCATCATGACCAAATAATGAAATTGTTACATGCCATGATGAAACCCAAAGAAATTGCTATTGCTAAATGTGCAGCACATAAAAGGGATATGTCAAGGGTCACACAGGGGAATAAAGCGGCTGATGAAGCTGCAAAGGCAGTTACAGGAGCAGACAAATGGGGTGAAGTCTTTTTGGTTACACATGAGGTAGACATGGAAGACAGAATAACAATTAAGGATGTGACCTTAATGCAGGAAGCAGTTCCTGAGGTAGATAAACAGTTGTGGCGAGATCGAGGAGCCACTCAAGACTCTACTGGCCTTTGGAGGAATCATGAGGGGCTGGTAGTAGCACCTACTGACCTGTTGGGTCTGATGATTCAAGAAGCGCATGGTTTAGCCCATGTGGCAAGGGGCGAGGTAAGGAGGAAGATTATTAAGGAGTATGGGTTTTGGGCACCATATTTGCTTGAGCAGATAGACTATGTCATTGGTAGATGCACAATTTGCTTGAAAAACAATGTTCGAAGGGGTGTAATGGTTCCACCTGGTCACATTCCAACTCCAAGGGGTCCTATGCGTGAGTTAGTAGTGGACTTTGTTGACATGATAAAACCAATAGGAGGGAAGAGATACAAGTTAGTTGTAGTGGACCGCTTTTCAAGGTGGCCAGAGGCCTGTCCAACCAAACGGAAAGATGCACAGTTTGTTGCCAAGTTTCTGTGCAGAGAGGTCATAAGCAGGTGGGGACTTCCAGATCGGATATCCTCAGATAATGGGAAGGAGTTCGTGGTTAAGACAGTGAAATTAATTTGGCAAAAATTGGGGATAAAACAGCGTCTTGGGGCAGTATATCATCCTCAAAGTCAGGGAATTTGTGAGAAAATGAATGGTGTTTTGAAAAAAGGCATTGTGAAAATCTGTCAGCACACAGGTTTGAATTGGGTTGATGCACTTCCATTGGCATTAATGGTGTGTCGCTCAAGTGAGCTGCGAGATTTGCATATGACGCCACATGAGTTGGCGACAGGCATATAAATGGTATATATTATACAATGGTATAACGAACGCTGTGAAGGTCCTTTTGAGGTTGTGCGTAGTACTGGAACTGCAGTCCAGGTTAAAGGGTCTCCAACGTGGTATCATTTGTCACATTGTGTTAAAGCACCTAGGGAAGAGGCAGCCCATTTGCTTGGAAGAGATGTGGAAGGCTCAAGGGAACCAGGACATACAGAAGGAGGAAGGCAGGAAGATCTCCAGGGTCAAATTCCAGAAGAGGAGATTGTCCATGATGTGGACAATGGTGATGACTCTGTGGGCATTGCTGATGATGCCGGAAATGACTCTGCAATTAATCAACAGGAAAGAAGGTTTGAGAACATTGAGGTTAGGGATGTCCCAGAAACAGCAGGAATCATTTCAGGGGAGTGTGAAGCACCAAAGGCTGCTGAGGGCACTGATTCCTCTATAGGGGAAGTCAGAGAGTCAAATAGACATCCAAGACCAGTTCGAAAAAGGGTCAAACCTAAACGTTACGAAGATTGAGGTAAATGTATCAGTGGGAAATTCCACTATTAACATTAAATATTACTAAAAGCATAAATGTGTCACATCCACCAGAATCAGCTGTTCAGGTGATTCCAGTAACAGTAACACCTGTGCAGTTGGTAATTACAGTCAGAGTTCAGCTTTGTACCAGTGCAAAAAGTGTGGAAACAGGAGTATGTAACTCGTAAGATGATAGTTAACAATAAAAACTCAAGCTTAACTGAGAGCTCCAGAGGAGATAAAAGGGGACCAGGAACAATTTCCTGTAATAACTATCTCAGGGGTAAAAACTGTGCCAAGGCAGGTTACAACTGTAGCTCCAGAAACAACTAAAAGTGTTAATGTTACAGGTCAGGTTACTACTGTAATCATAAATAATACAGAACCTGTAAAAATCACAATGATGACAAGAACGCCTGTAGGTGTCACTTTAGGGAATAGAACTAGTGAAAATACAACAAGCTTAACTGCAGTGAATGGTACAGGGATAACAACACCAGTAATGAAAGTAGCAAAAGTGACCCATCCATCTAATATGACATTAGTAACACTGCAAGATGAAGTAAATACAACTGAGAAATTGTTAGTAACCATAGAACGGGGTTAGAGCAATAATGATGAGAGTGTTGGAGATAGAGTGGGAGAGAGTGAAGTAAGTAGAGATGTAATGATGCATGAGCCTTCTATCAAGGTGACAAATGTATTACAGGATTTAGACTGGATTCCAGGAGATGCGATAGATCAGAATCGAGCACTGAAAAAGAGAGAGGCTAAGTGGAAGGCATATGGATTTGATTCATCTGTGTTGCAAATATCAGACCCTTGGGCAGCCAGGAACTTATGGTTTTAGCAGATAACACATTCTGTAAGAACAAGCAAACAAATTAGTGGTCCATGTGTGGTGAAAGTCCCGACACCAGGCACTTGGCCTTCTATTTTGGAAACAGTTCCTGAACCTTTAAGTACAGAATGTCAGTATTATGCATTATCATGGCTGTTCTACAAACAGCAAGCAGCATATGATATGTGGATGGCTACATCAGTGGGTTTGTTTAGACCTGGAGAGAAGTGTAGTTGGATGAGGCAATTACCATATGTAAACATAATTGATCAGCATGAACATGTACAGACAGCAGTCCCAGATTCAATGGAAGTAAAGGCAGTAAAGGCTAAAGGTTGTTTTTGTTCTAATAATACTCATGGTGGGTCTGGAACATTTATGGGAATTTCAGATTGTGACAGCTATGATACATTTGGATGATAAACATAAAAATAGGGATGGTTTGTTTGAAGTGATTTTCCGGCTACCACGTGGCCAGAATAAAATAGTGATGGTGCATCATGAAACATTGCCGGATTCCATATTCAATATCTATATTGGCAAGACATTCCTTCATTTTTACATTGGCCTGGAGTACAGTATGTGGTCGCCTGGGGCAGAGGGACCGTGAGAGAGTTTTTCCTGTCTTGGGTGACTAAGAGATATTAAAGGTGAGATAGCTGCCTGGCAGGTTTTCGCTCTCACACTCTGTGAAATTAGTGCTAAAGAAGGCACTCATAGAAGGAATAGCTCTTTAGAAGCACATGTAACCATGTGTGCCATGCTCTTTTATTTTATTGAGCTGTTGATTAGGCTCAAAGGGGGGCAAATGTAGTGTATTTATTGGCTATACAGATGTCCTTAGGCCTGAAGGAATGGTATGGAGTTGAGGAATGATATGGTAAGCCACACGGGGTAGATGTGGAAAAGAAAGGGAGTCCTGTTTCCTGACCAAATGTGAAACCTATACATGAATCAACGAACAAAACATGCTGTTTAGATTTGGACATCCCTTTGGGTGTACATGACATAGATTTAAACGTGGTCCAGATGTGTCTGTGGACCACGTATGTAATGGTGGGGGCTGATGAGTGTTCCTTATGGATGAAATGCAAACATTCTGCATATGGGAACAATCCAACAGAATATGACATGTAGTAGGGAATAAAAACTCAAGGTATTCCTATGTCGAGGAGAGAGATTGAGGGGCACTCAAAATAGGCAGACTCTCTTCACACAGTATTTTTGATTGGAATAAAATATTTCATTGTTAAAACTAAAGATGGTGGTTACAGACTCTCCTTTTTAAATAATCTCCAGAGGAAGACGAACAGAGACGAAAAAGGCAATACACGTATAGAAACTGAATGATTACCTGTTACAGAGTTGCAGAATGATGGACAGCGAACCACACACAGTTGCAGATGAAAATATATTTGTTAGAAGGATACACCTTCAGGGAGAAGAAAAGGTTGATGGACTTCTTGAGAACCTGTAACACAAAAAAGAAAGACAATACATGTATAGAAACTGAATGATCACCTACCTGTTACACACTTGCAGACAGATTGATAGCGAGCCACACACACAGTGACAATGGAAAGACCCTTGGTTCATGCAGTCCGAAAAACCTGTAAGACAAAAAAAGGTCAAAACATGTATATAAATTGAATGATCACTTACCTGTTACACACTTGCAGACAGATAGTAGCGAGTCACACACAGTTGCAGATGCACAGACCCTTGGTTCATGTGGTCCGAAAAACCTGTAAGACAAAAAAAGAGGGTCAATACATGTATAGAAACTAAATGATCACCTACCTGTTACACACTTGCAGACAGATTGATAGCGAGCCACACACACAGTGGCAATGGAAAGATCCTTGTTGGCTGTATACACTATCAGGAAGGGGGAGCATTTGGTCCTGAAAGCCTGTAAGACAACAAAAAGGCAATACATGTATACAAACTGAATGATCACCTACCTGTTACACACTTGCAAACAGATAGTAGCGAGACACACACAGTTGCAGATGCACAGACCCTTGGTTCATGAGGTCCGAAAAACCTGTGAGACAAAAAAAGAAAGTCAATACATGTATAGAAACTGAATGATCACCTACCTGTTACACACTTGCAGACACATTGATAGCGAGCCACACACACAGTGGCAATGGAAAGACCCATGTTGGCTGTATGCACTATCAGTAAGGGGGGAGCCCTTGGTCCTGAAAGCGTGTAAGACAACAAAAAGGCAATACATGTATAGAAACTGAAGGATCACCTACCTGTTACACACTTGCAGACAGATAGTAGCGAGTCACACACAGTTGCAGATGCACAGACCCTTGGTTCATGTGGTCCGAAAGACCTTTAAGACAAAAAAAGAAAGTCAATACATGTATAGAAACTGAATGATCACCTACCTGTTACACACTTGCAAACAGATGGTAGCGAGTCACGAACAGTTGCACTTGCACAGACCCTTGGTTCATGCGGTCCGAAAAACCTTGAAGACAAAAAAAGAAAGTCAATACATGTGTAGAAACTGAATGATCACCTACCTGTTACACACTTGCAGAAAGATTGATAGCGAGCCACACACACAATGGCAATGGAAAGACCCTTGGTTCATGCGGTCCGAAAAACCTGTAAGACAAAAAAAAAAGAAAGTCGATACACGTATAGAAACTGAATGATCACTTACCTGTTATACACTTGCAGACAGATAGTAGCAAGTCACACACAGTTGCAGATGCACAGACCCTTGGTTCATGTGGTCCGAAAGACCGTTAAGACAAAAAAAGAAAGTCGATACACGTATAGAAACTGAATGACCACCTACCTGTTACACACTTGCAGACAGAGAGTAGCGAGTCACACACAGTTGCAGATGCACAGAACTTTGGTTTATGCGGTCCGAAAAACCTGTAAGACAAAAAAAGAAAGTCGATACATGTATAGAAACTGAATGATCACCGACCTGTTACACACTTGCAGACAGATTGATAGCGAGCCACACACACAGTGGCAATGGAAAGACCCTTGGTTCATGCGGTCTGAAAAACCTGTAAGACAAAAAAAGAAAGTCAATAGATGTATAGAAACTGAATGATCACTTACCTGTTACACACTTGCAGACAGATAATAGCGAGTCACACACAGTTTCAGATGCACAGACCCTTGGTTCATGTGGTCCGAAAGACCTTTAAGACAAAAAATGAGAGGCAATAGATGTATAGAAACTGAATGATCACTTACCTGTTACACACTTGCAGACAGATAATAGCGAGTCACACACAGTTTCAGATGCACAGACCCTTGGTTCACGCGGTCCGAAAAACCTGCAAGACAAAAAATTGAGGTCAATACATGTAAAGAAACTGAATGATCACCTACCTGTTACACACTTGCAGACAGATAGTATGCGAGTCACACACAGTTGCAGATGCACAGACCCTTGGTTTATGTGGTCCGAAAAACCTGTAAGACAAAAAAAAGAAAGTCAATACAAGTATAGAAACTGAATGATGACCTACCTGTTACACACTTGCAGACAGATAGTAGCGAGTCACACACAGTTGCAGATGCACAGACCCTTGGTTCATGAGGTCCGAAAGACCTTTAAGACAAAAAAGGAAAGTCAATACATGTATAGAAACTAAATGATCACCTACCTGTTACACACTTGCAGACAAATTGATAGCGAGCCACACACACAGTGGCAATGGAAAGACCCTTGGTTCATGTGGTCCGAAAAACCTGTAAGACAAAAAAAGGTTAATACATCTATAGAAACTGAATGATCACCTACCTGTAACACACATGCAAACAGATAGTAGCGAGTCACAAACAGTTGCAGATGCACAGACCCTTGGTTAATGAGGTCCGAAAAACCTGTAAGACAAAAAAAGAAAGTCAATACATGAATAGAAACTGAATGATCACCTACCTGTTACACACTTGCAGACAGATAGTAGCGAGTCACACACACAGTGGCAATGGAAAGACCCTTGGTTCATGCGGTCCGAAAAACCTGCAAGACAAAAAAATGAGGTCAATACATGTATAGAAACTGAATGATCACTTACCTGTTACACACTTGCAGACAGATAGTAGCAACTCACTCATAGTGGCAATGGAAAGACCCTTGGTTCATGCGGTCCGAAAAACCTGTAAGACAAAAAAAGAAAGTCAATACATGTATAGAAACTGAATGATCACTTACCTGTTACACACTTGTAGACAGATAGCAGCGAGTCACACACAGTTGCAGACGCACAGACCCTTGGTTCATGTGGTCCGAAAAACCTGTAAGACAAAAAAAGAAAGTCAATACATGTATAGAAACAGAATGATCACCTACCTGTTACACACTTGCAGAAACATTGATAGCGAGCCACACACACAATGGCAATGGAAAGACCCTTGGTTCATGCGGTCCAAAAAACCTGTATGACAAAAAAAGGTCAATACATGTATAGAAACTGAATGATCACCTACCTGTTACACACTTGCAAACAGATAGTAGCGAGTCAAAAACAGTTGCAGATGCACAGACCCTTGGTTCATGAGGTGCGAAAAACCTGTTAGATCTAAAAAGAAAGTCAATACATGTATAGAAACTGAATGATCACCTACCTGTTACACACTTGCAGACAGATAGGAGCGAGTCACACACAGTTGCAGATGCACAGACTCTTGGTTCATGAGGTCCGAAAAACCTGTAAGACAAAAAAAGAAAGTCAATACATGTATAGAAACTGAATGATCACCATCCTGTTACACACTTGCAGACAGATTGATAGCGAGCCACACACACAGTGGCAACGGAAAGACCCTTGGTTCATGCGGGCCGAAAAACCTGTAAGACAAAAAAAGAAGGTCAATACATGTATAGAAACTGAATGATCACCTACCTGTTACACACTTGCAGACAGATTGATAGCAAGCCACACACACAGTGGCAATGGAAAGACCCATGTTGGCTGTATGCACTATCAGTAAGGGGGGAGCCCTTGGTCCTGAAAGCGTGTAAGACAACAAAAAGGCAATACATGTATAGAAACTGAATGATCACCTACCTGTAACACACATGCAAACAGATAGTAGCGAGTCACAAACAGTTGCAGATGCACAGACCCTTGGTTAATGAGGTCCGAAAAACCTGTAAGACAAAAAAAGAAAGTCAATACATGAATAGAAACTGAATGATCACCTACCTGTTACACACTTGCAGACAGATAGTAGCGAGTCACACACACAGTGGCAATGGAAAGACCCTTGGTTCACGCGGTCCGAAAAACCTGCAAGACAAAAAAATGAGGTCAATACATGTATAGAAACTGAATGATCACTTACCTGTTACACACTTGCAGACAGATAGTAGCAACTCACTCATAGTGGCAATGGAAAGACCCTTGGTTCATGCGGTCCGAAAAACCTGTAAGACAAAAAAAGAAAGTCAATACATGTATAGAAACTGAATGATCACTTACCTGTTACACACTTGTAGACAGATAGCAGCGAGTCACACACAGTTGCAGATGCACAGACCCTTGGTTCATGTGGTCCAAAAGACCTTTAAGACAAAAAAAGAAAGTCAATACATGTATAGAAACTGAATGATCACCTACCTGTTACACACTTGCAGACAGATAGCGAGTCACACACAGTTGCAGACGCACAGACACTTGGTTCATGTGGTCCGAAAAACCTGTAAGACAAAAAAAGAAAGTCAATACATGTATAGAAACAGAATGATCACCTACCTGTTACACACTTGCAGACAGATAGTAGCGAGTCACACACACAGTGGCAATGGAAAGACCCTTGGTTCATGCGGTCCGAAAAACCTGCAAGACAAAAAAATGAGGTCAATACATGTATAGAAACTGAATGATCACTTACCTGTTACACACTTGCAGACAGATAGTAGCAACTCACTCATAGTGGCAATGGAAAGACCCTTGGTTCATGCGGTCCGAAAAACCTGTAAGACAAAAAAAGAAAGTCAATACATGTATAGAAACTGAATGATCACTTACCTGTTACACACTTGTAGACAGATAGCAGCGAGTCACACACAGTTGCAGACGCACAGACCCTTGGTTCATGTGGTCCGAAAAACCTGTAAGACAAAAAAAGAAAGTCAATACATGTATAGAAACAGAATGATCACCTACCTGTTACACACTTGCAGAAACATTGATAGCGAGCCACACACACAATGGCAATGGAAAGACCCTTGGTTCATGCGGTCCAAAAAACCTGTATGACAAAAAAAGGTCAATACATGTATAGAAACTGAATGATCACCTACCTGTTACACACTTGCAGACAGATAGGAGCGAGTCACACACAGTTGCAGATGCACAGACTCTTGGTTCATGAGGTCCGAAAAACCTGTAAGACAAAAAAAGAAAGTCAATACATGTATAGAAACTGAATGATCACCATCCTGTTACACACTTGCAGACAGATTGATAGCGAGCCACACACACAGTGGCAACGGAAAGACCCTTGGTTCATGCGGGCCGAAAAACCTGTAAGACAAAAAAAGAAGGTCAATACATGTATAGAAACTGAATGATCACCTACCTGTTACACACTTGCAGACAGATTGATAGCAAGCCACACACACAGTGGCAATGGAAAGACCCATGTTGGCTGTATGCACTATCAGTAAGGGGGGAGCCCTTGGTCCTGAAAGCGTGTAAGACAACAAAAAGGCAATACATGTATAGAAACTGAATGATCACCTACCTGTAACACACATGCAAACAGATAGTAGCGAGTCACAAACAGTTGCAGATGCACAGACCCTTGGTTAATGAGGTCCGAAAAACCTGTAAGACAAAAAAAGAAAGTCAATACATGAATAGAAACTGAATGATCACCTACCTGTTACACACTTGCAGACAGATAGTAGCGAGTCACACACACAGTGGCAATGGAAAGACCCTTGGTTCACGCGGTCCGAAAAACCTGCAAGACAAAAAAATGAGGTCAATACATGTATAGAAACTGAATGATCACTTACCTGTTACACACTTGCAGACAGATAGTAGCAACTCACTCATAGTGGCAATGGAAAGACCCTTGGTTCATGCGGTCCGAAAAACCTGTAAGACAAAAAAAGAAAGTCAATACATGTATAGAAACTGAATGATCACTTACCTGTTACACACTTGTAGACAGATAGCAGCGAGTCACACACAGTTGCAGATGCACAGACCCTTGGTTCATGTGGTCCAAAAGACCTTTAAGACAAAAAAAGAAAGTCAATACATGTATAGAAACTGAATGATCACCTACCTGTTACACACTTGCAGACAGATAGCGAGTCACACACAGTTGCAGACGCACAGACACTTGGTTCATGTGGTCCGGAAAAACCTGTAAGACAAAAAAAGAAAGTCAATACATGTATAGAAACAGAATGATCACCTACCTGTTACACACTTGCAGACAGATAGTAGCGAGTCACACACACAGTGGCAATGGAAAGACCCTTGGTTCATGCGGTCCGAAAAACCTGCAAGACAAAAAAATGAGGTCAATACATGTATAGAAACTGAATGATCACTTACCTGTTACACACTTGCAGACAGATAGTAGCAACTCACTCATAGTGGCAATGGAAAGACCCTTGGTTCATGCGGTCCGAAAAACCTGTAAGACAAAAAAAGAAAGTCAATACATGTATAGAAACTGAATGATCACCTACCTGTTACACACTTGTAGACAGATAGCAGCGAGTCACACACAGTTGCAGACGCACAGACCCTTGGTTCATGTGGTCCGAAAAACCTGTAAGACAAAAAAAGAAAGTCAATACATGTATAGAAACAGAATGATCACCTACCTGTTACACACTTGCAGAAACATTGATAGCGAGCCACACACACAATGGCAATGGAAAGACCCTTGGTTCATGCGGTCCGAAAAACCTGTATGACAAAAAAAGGTCAATACATGTATAGAAACTGAATGATCACCTACCTGTTACACACTTGCAGACAGATAGGAGCGAGTCACACACAGTTGCAGATGCACAGACTCTTGGTTCATGAGGTCCGAAAAACCTGTAAGACAAAAAAAGAAAGTCAATACATGTATAGAAACTGAATGATCACCATCCTGTTACACACTTGCAGACAGATTGATAGCGAGCCACACACACAGTGGCAACGGAAAGACCCTTGGTTCATGCGGGCCGAAAAACCTGTAAGACAAAAAAAGAAGGTCAATACATGTATAGAAACTGAATGATCACCTACCTGTTACACACTTGCAGACAGATTGATAGCAAGCCACACACACAGTGGCAATGGAAAGACCCATGTTGGCTGTATGCACTATCAGTAAGGGGGGAGCCCTTGGTCCTGAAAGCGTGTAAGACAACAAAAAGGCAATACATGTATAGAAACTGAATGATCACCTACCTGTAACACACATGCAAACAGATAGTAGCGAGTCACAAACAGTTGCAGATGCACAGACCCTTGGTTAATAAGGTCCGAAAAACCTGTAAGACAAAAAAAGAAAGTTAATACATGAATAGAAACTGAATGATCACCTACCTGTTACACACTTGCAGACAGATAGTAGCGAGTCACACACACAGTGGCAATGGAAAGACCCTTGGTTCATGCGGTCCGAAAAACCTGCAAGACAAAAAAATGAGGTCAATACATGTATAGAAACTGAATGATTACTTACCTGTTACACACTTGCAGACAGATAGTAGCAACTCACTCATAGTGGCAATGGAAAGACCCTTGGTTCATGCGGTCCGAAAAACCTGTAAGACAAAAAAAGAAAGTCAATACATGTATAGAAACTGAATGATCACTTACCTGTTACACACTTGTAGACAGATAGCGAGTCACACACAGTTGCAGATGCACAGACCCTTGGTTCATGTGGTCCAAAAGACCTTTAAGACAAAAAAAGAAAGTCAATACATGTATAGAAACAGAATGATCACCTACCTGTTACACACTTGCAGAAACATTGATAGCGAGCCACACACACAATGGCAATGGAAAGACCCTTGGTTCATGCGGTCCAAAAAACCTGTATGACAAAAAAAGGTCAATACATGTATAGAAACTGAATGATCACCTACCTGTTACACACTTGCAAACAGATAGTAGCGAGTCAAAAACAGTTGCAGATGCACAGACCCTTGGTTCATGAGGTGCGAAAAACCTGTTAGATCTAAAAAGAAAGTCAATACTTGTATAGAAACTGAATGATCACCTACCTGTTACACACTTGCAGACAGATAGGAGCGAGTCACACACAGTTGCAGATGCACAGACTCTTGGTTCATGAGGTCCGAAAAACCTGTAAGACAAAAAAAGAAAGTCAATACATGTATAGAAACTGAATGATCACCATCCTGTTACACACTTGCAGACAGATTGATAGCGAGCCACACACACAGTGGCAACGGAAAGACCATTGGTTCATGCGGGCCGAAAAACCTGTAAGACAAAAAAAGAAGGTCAATACATGTATAGAAACTGAATGATCACCTACCTGTTACACACTTGCAGACAGATTGATAGCGAGCCACACACACAGTGGCAATGGAAAGACCCTTGGTTCATGCGGTCCGAAAAACCTGCAAGACAAAAAAATGAGGTCAATACATGTATAGAAACTGAATGATCACTTACCTGTTACACACTTGCAGACAGATAGTAGCAACTCACTCATAGTGGCAATGGAAAGACCCTTGGTTCATGCGGTCCGAAAAACCTGTAAGACAAAAAAAGAAAGTCAATACATGTATAGAAACTGAATGATCACTTACCTGTTACACACTTGTAGACAGATAGCAGCGAGTCACACACAGTTGCAGACGCACAGACCCTTGGTTCATGCGGTCCGAAAAACCTGTAAGACAAAAAAAGAAGGTCAATACATGTATAGAAACTGAATGATCACCTACCTGTTACACACTTGCAGACAGATTGATAGCAAGCCACACACACAGTGGCAATGGAAAGACCCATGTTGGCTGTATGCACTATCAGTAAGGGGGGAGCCCTTGGTCCTGAAAGCGTGTAAGACAACAAAAAGGCAATACATGTATAGAAACTGAATGATCACCTACCTGTAACACACATGCAAACAGATAGTAGCGAGTCACAAACAGTTGCAGATGCACAGACCCTTGGTTAATGAGGTCCGAAAAACCTGTAAGACAAAAAAAGAAAGTTAATACATGAATAGAAACTGAATGATCACCTACCTGTTACACACTTGCAGACAGATAGTAGCGAGTCACACACACAGTGGCAATGGAAAGACCCTTGGTTCATGCGGTCCGAAAAACCTGCAAGACAAAAAAATGAGGTCAATACATGTATAGAAACTGAATGATTACTTACCTGTTACACACTTGCAGACAGATAGTAGCAACTCACTCATAGTGGCAATGGAAAGACCCTTGGTTCATGCGGTCCGAAAAACCTGTAAGACAAAAAAAGAAAGTCAATACATGTATAGAAACTGAATGATCACTTACCTGTTACACACTTGTAGACAGATAGCAGCGAGTCACACACAGTTGCAGATGCACAGACCCTTGGTTCATGTGGTCCAAAAGACCTTTAAGACAAAAAAAGAAAGTCAATACATGTATAGAAACTGAATGATCACCTACCTGTTACACACTTGCAGACAGATAGCGAGTCACACACAGTTGCAGACGCACAGACCCTTGGTTCATGTGGTCCGAAAAACCTGTAAGACAAAAAAAGAAAGTCAATACATGTATAGAAACAGAATGATCACCTACCTGTTACACACTTGCAGAAACATTGATAGCGAGCCACACACACAATGGCAATGGAAAGACCCTTGGTTCATGCGGTCCAAAAAACCTGTATGACAAAAAAAGGTCAATACATGTATAGAAACTGAATGATCACCTACCTGTTACACACTTGCAAACAGATAGTAGCGAGTCAAAAACAGTTGCAGATGCACAGACCCTTGGTTCATGAGGTGCGAAAAACCTGTTAGATCTAAAAAGAAAGTCAATACTTGTATAGAAACTGAATGATCACCTACCTGTTACACACTTGCAGACAGATAGGAGCGAGTCACACACAGTTGCAGATGCACAGACTCTTGGTTCATGAGGTCCGAAAAACCTGTAAGACAAAAAAAGAAAGTCAATACATGTATAGAAACTGAATGATCACCATCCTGTTACACACTTGCAGACAGATTGATAGCGAGCCACACACACAGTGGCAACGGAAAGACCCTTGGTTCATGCGGGCCGAAAAACCTGTAAGACAAAAAAAGAAGGTCAATACATGTATAGAAACTGAATGATCACCTACCTGTTACACACTTGCAGACAGATTGATAGCGAGCCACACACACAGTGGCAATGGAAAGACCCATGTTGGCTGTATGCACTATCAGTAAGGGGGGAGCCCTTGGTCCTGAAAGCGTGTAAGACAACAAAAAGGCAATACATGTATAGAAAATGAAGGATCACCTACCTGTTACACACTTGCAGACAGATAGTAGCGAGTCACACACAGTTGCAGATGCACAGACCCTTGGTTCATGTGGTCCGAAAGACCTTTAAGGCAAAAAAAGAAAGTCAATACATGTATAAAAACTGAATGACCACCTACCTGTTACACACTTGCAGACAGAGATTAGCGAGTCACACACAGTTGCAGATGCACAGAACCTTGGTTCATGTGGTCCGAAAGACCGTTAAGACAAAAAAAGAAAGTCGATACACGTATAGAAACTGAATGACCACCTACCTGTTACACACTTGCAGACAGAGAGTAGCGAGTCACACACAGTTGCAGATGCACAGAACTTTGGTTTATGCGGTCCGAAAAACCTGTAAGACAAAAAAAGAAAGTCAATACATGTATAGAAACTGAATGATCACCGACCTGTTACACACTTGCAGAAACATTGATAGCGAGCCACACACACAGTGGCAATGGAAAGACCCTTGGTTCATGCGGTCCGAAAAACCTGTAAGACAAAAAAAGAAAGTCAATACATGTATAGAAACTGAATGATCACCAACCTGATACACACTTGCAGACACAGAGTAGCGAGTCACACACAGTTTCAGATGCACAGACCCTTGGTTCATGTGGCCCGAAAGACCTTTAAGACAAAAAAAGAAAGTCAATACATGTATAGAAACTGAATGATCACCTACCTGTTACACACTTGCAGACACATTGATAGCGAGCCACACACACAGTGGCAATAAAAAAGCCATGTTGGCTGTATGCACTATCAGTAAGGGGGGAGCCCTTGGTCCTGAAAGCGTGTAAGACAACAAAAAGGCAATACATGTATAGAAACTGAAGGATCACCTACCTGTTACACACTTGCAGACAGATAGTAGCGAGTCACACACAGTTGCAGATGCACAGACCCTTGGTTCATGTGGTCCGAAAGACCTTTAAGACAAAAAAAGAAAGTCAATACATGTATAGAAACTGAATGATCACCTACCTGTAACACACATGCAAACAGATAGTAGCGAGTCACAAACAGTTGCAGATGCACAGACCCTTGGTTAATGAGGTCCGAAAAACCTGTAAGACAAAAAAAGAAAGTCAATAGATGTATAGAAACTGAATGATCACCAACCTGTTACACACTTGCAGACAGATAATAGCGAGTCACACACAGTTTCAGATGCACAGACCCTTGGTTCATGCGGTCCGAAAAACCTGCAAGACAAAAAAATGAGGTCAATACATGTATAGAAACTGAATGATCACCTACCTGTTACACACTTGCAGACAGACAGTAGCGAGTCACACACAGTTGCAGATGCACAGACCCTTGGTTTATGTGGTCCGAAAAACCTGTAAGACAAAAAAAAGAAAGTCAATACAAGTATAGAAAATGAATGATGACCTACCTGTTACACACTTGCAGACAGATAGTAGCGAGTCACACACAGTTGCAGATGCAAAGACCCTTGGTTTATGTGGTCCGAAAAACCTGTAAGACAAAAAAAAGAAAGTCAATACATGTATAGAAACTGAATGATCACCTTACTGTTACACACTTGCAGACAGATAGTAGCGAGCCACACACAGTGGCAATGGAAAGACCCTTGGTTCATGCGGTCCGAAAAACCTGTAAGACAAAAAAATGAGGTCAATACATGTATAGAAACTGAATGATCACTTACCTGTTACACACTTGCAGACAGATAGTAGCGACTCAGACACAGTTGCTTATGCACAGACCCTTGTTTCATGTGGTCCGAAAGACCTTTAAGACAAAAAACGAAAGTCAATACATGTATAAAAACTGAATGATCACTTACCTGTCACACACTTGCAGACAGATAGTAGCGAGTCACACAGTTGCAGATATACAGACCCTTGGTTCATGCGGTCCGAAAAACCTGCAAGACAAAAAAAGAAAGTCAATACATGCATAGAAACTGAATGATCACCTACCTGTTACACACTTGCAGACAGATAGTAGCAACTCACACACAGTGGCAAAGGAAAGACCCTTGGTTCATGCAGTCCGAAAAACCTGTAAGACAAAAAAAGAAGGTCAATACATGTATAGAAACTGATTGATCACCTATCTGTTACACACTTGCAGACAGATTGATAGCGAGCAACACACACAGTGGCAATGGAAAGACCCTTAGTTCATGCGGTCCGAAAGACCTTTAAGACAAAAACAGAAAGTCAATACATGTATAGAAACTAAATGATCACCTACCTGTTACACACTTGCAGACAAATTGATAGCGAGGCACACACACCGTGGCAATGGACAGACCCTTGGTTCATGTGGTCCGAAAAACCTGTAAGACAAAAAAAGAAAGTCAATACATGTATAGAAACTGAATGATCACCAACCTGTTACACACTTGCAGACACAGAGTAGCGAGTCACACACAGTTTCAGATGCACAGACCCTTGGTTCATGTGGCCCGAAAGACCTTTAAGACAAAAAAATGAAAGTCAATAGATGTATAGAAACTGAATGATCACCAACCTGTTACACACTTGCAGACAGATAGTAGCGAGATGCAGATGCACAGACCCTTGGTTCATGAGGTCCGAAAGACCTTTAAAACAAAAAAAGAAAGTCAATACATGTATAGAAACTAAATGATCACCTACCTGTTACACACTTGCAGACAAATTGATAGCGAGGCACACACACCGTGGCAATGGACAGACCCTTGGTTCATGTGGTCCGAAAAACCTGTAAGACAAAAAAAGAAAGTCAATACATGTATAGAAACTGAATGATCACCTACCTGTTACACACTTGACGACAGATAGTAGCGAGTCACACACACAGTGGCAATGGAAAGACCCTTGGTTCATGCGGTCCGAAAAACCTGTAAGACAAAAAAGAAAGTCAATACATGTATAGAAACTAATTGATCACCTACCTGTTACACACTTGCAGAAAGATTGATAGCGAGCCACACACACAATGGCAATGGAAAGACCCTTGGTTCATGCGGACCCAAAAACCTGTAAGACAAAAAAGGTCAATACATGTATAGAAACTGAATGATCACCTACCTGTAACACACTTGCAAACAGATAGTAGCGAGTCACAAATAGTTGCAGATGCACAGACCCTTGGTTTATGTGGTCCGAAAGACCTTTAAGACAAAAAAAGAAAGTCGATACACGTATAGAAACTGAATGACCACCGACCTGTTACACACTTGCAGACAGATTGATAGCGAGCCACACACACAGTGGCAATGGAAGGACCCTTGGTTCATGTGGTCCGAAAAACCTGTAAGACAAAAAAAGAAAGTCAATAGATGTATAGAAACTGAATGATCACCAACCTGTTACACACTTGCAGACAGATAGCGAGTCACAAACAGTTGCAGATAGTAGCGAGTCAGACACAGTTGCAGATGCACAGACCCTTGGTTCATGCAGTCCGAAAAACCTGTAAGACAAAAAAAGAAAGTCAATACATGTATAGAAAGTGAATGATCACTTACCTGTTACACACTTGCAGACAGACAGTAGCGAGACACAAACAATTGCAGATGCACAGACCCTTGGTACATGCAGTCCGAAAAACCTGTAAGACAAAAAAATTAAGTCAATACATGTATAGAAACTGAATGATCCCTTACCTTTCACACACTTACCTTACCTGTTACCACACTTACCTGAGCCACACACAGTTGCAATGGACAGACTATTGTTGGCTGTATACACCATCAGAAAGGGGGGAGCCATTGGTCCAGAAAGCGTGTAAGACAAAAAACAAGGCAATACATGTATAGAAACTGAATGATCACCTACCTGTTACACACTTGCAGACAGATAGCGAGTCACACACAGTTGCAGATGCACAGACCCTTGGTTCATGCGGTCCGAAAAACCTGTAAGACAAAAAAAGAAAGTCAATACATGTATAGAAACTGAATGATCACCTACCTGTTACACACTTGCAGACAGATAGTAGCAACTCACTCACAGTGGCAATGGAAAGACCCTTGGTTCATGCGGTCCGAAAAACCTGTAAGACAAAAAAAGAAAGTCAAAACATGTATAGAAACTGAATGATCACTTCCCTGTTACACACTTGCAGACAGATAGTAGCGAGTCAGACACAGTTGCAGATGCACAGACCCTTGGTTCATGTGGTCCAAAAGACCTGTAAGACAAAAAAAGAAGGTCAACACATGTATAGAAACTGAATGATCACCTACCTGTTACACACTTGCAGACAGATAGCGAGTCACACACAGTTGCAGATGCACAGACCCTTGGTTCATGTGGTCCGAAAAACCTATAAGACAAAAAAAGAAGGTCAATACATGTATAGAAACTGAATGATCACCTACCTGTTACACACTTGCAGACAGATAGTAGCAAGTCAGACACAGTTGCAGATGCACAGACCCTTGATTCATGTGGTCCGAAAGACCTTTAAGACAAAAAAAGAAAGTCAATACATGTATAGAAACGGAATGATCACTTACCTGTTACACACTTGCAGACAGATAGTAGCAACTCACTCACAGTGGCAATGGAAAGAGCCTTGGTTCATGCGGTCCGAAAAACCTGCAAGACAAAATAAGAAAGTCAATACATGTATAGAAACTGAATGATCACCTACCTGTTACACACTTGCAGACAGATAGTAGCAACTCACTCACAGTGGCAATGGAAAGACCCTTGGTTCATGCGGTCCGAAAAACCTGCAAGACAAAAAAAGAAAGTCAATACATGTATAGAAACTGAATGATCACTTACCTGTTACACACTTGCAGACAGATAGTAGCGAGTCACACACAGTTGCAGATGCACAGACCCTTGGTTCATGTGGTCCAAAAGACCTTTAAGACAAAAAAAGAAAGTCAATACATGTATAGAAACGGAATGATCACCTACCTGTTACACACTTGCAGACAGATAGCGAGTCACACATAGATGCAGATGCACAGACCCTTGGTTAATGCAGTCCGAAAAACCTGTAAGACAAAAAAAGAAAGTCAATACATGTATAGAAACTGAATGATCACCTACCTGTTACACACTTGCAGACAGATTGATAGCGAGCCACACACACAGTGGCAATGGAAAGACCCTTGGTTCATGTGGTCCAAAAAACCTGTAAGACAAAAAAAGAAAGTCAATACATGTATAGAATCTGAATGATCACCTACCTGTTACACACTTGCAGACAGAAAGCGAGTCACACACAGTTGCAGATATACAGACCCTTGGTTCATGCGGTCCGAAAAACCTGCAAGACAAAAAAAGAAAGTCAATACATGTATAGAAACTGAATGATCACTTACAGTGAGTCCAAGAAGTATTTGATCCCTTGCTGATTTTCTTTGTTTGCCCACTAATAAAGACACTATCCTTCTGCACTTTTAATGGTAGATATATTCTAACATGGAGAGACAGAATATCAAGACAAAAATCCAGAATATAATTTTAAAGAATATATTTTAATTAATTTGTATTTCAATGAGGAAAATAAGTATTTGATCCCTCTTGCCAAACACACTCAATACTTAGTGGCAAAGCCTTTGTTTGCAAGCACAGCGGTGAGACGTTTGTTGTAGTTAACCACAAGTTTAGCACACACACCAGGGGGAATTTTGGCCCACTCTTCTTTGCAGATCCTCTCTAAATCATGAAGGTTGGTGGGCTGTCGCTTGGCAACTCTGACCTTCAGCTCCCTCCATAGATTTTCGATCGGATTGAGGTCTGGCGACTGGCTGGGCCACTCCATGACCTTAATGTGATTTTTCTTGAGCCAATCCTTTGTTGCCTTTGCTGTATGTTTAGGGTCGTTATCATGTTGGAAGACCCAACCACGGCCCATTTTCAGATCCCTGGCAGAGGGGAGGAGGTTGTCCCTCAGGATTGTGCGGTACATGGCTCCATCCATCTTCCCAGTGATGCGGTGAAGTAGCCCTGTACCCTTGGCAGAGAAACACCCCCAAAACATTATGCTTCCACCTCCATGCTTGACGGTGGGCACAGTGTTCTTGGGGTCATAGGCAGCATTTTTCTTCCTCCACACATGGCGGGTGGAGTTGAGGCCAAAAAGTTCAATTTTGGTCTCGTCTGACCACAAAACCTTCTCCCAATAACTTGGTTCATCTTTCAAATGATCATTGGCATACTTGAGGCGCGCCTCCACATGTGCTCTCTTCAGCAGGGGTACCTTTCGGGCACTGCAGGATGTGAATCCATTGTTGCGCAAAGTGTTGCCAATTGTTTCCTTGCAAACTGTGGTCCCAGCTGCCTTCAGGTCATTTGCTAACTCCTGCCGAGTGGTTGCAGGACGATTTCTGACTGTTCTCAGCATCATTGCCACCCCACGAGGCGAAATCTTCTTTGGAGCACCGGGCCGAGGTCTGTTGATTGTCATGTTATACTCTTTAAACTTTCTGATAATTGCACCAATAGTTGTTACTTTCACATCCAACACCTTACTAATCTTTTTGTAGCCCATTCCAGCTTTGTGAAGGTCAACAATTCTGACTCTGAGGTCCTGTGACAGCTCTTTGGTTTTACCCATGTTGGAGACTTGAAATCTGTGTGATCTGTCTGATTCTGTGGACAGGTGTTTTTCACACAAGTGATTAGTGAGAACAGGTGGCTTCAGGTCAGGTAACAAGTTGATTGGGAGTGTCTAACTGGTCTGTAAAAGCCAGAACTGCTAATGAATACTAAGGGATCAAATACTTATTTCACTCCATGAAATACAAATCAATTAATATATATTCCTTAGATTTATTTTCTGGATTTTCTTTTTAATATTCTGTCTCTCCATGTAAGAATACATCTACCATTAAAAGTATAGAATGATCATGTCTTTATTAGTGGGCCAACGAAGAAAATCAGCAAGGGATCAAATACTTCTTGGACTCACTGTACCTGTTACACACTTGCAGACAGATAGTAGCAACTCACACACAGTGGCAATGGAAAGACTCTTGGTTCATGCAGTCCAAAAAACCTGTAAGACAAAAAAAGAAGGTTAATACATGTATAGAAACTAATTGATCACCTATCTGTTACACACGTGCAGACAGATTGATAGCGAGCCACACACACAGTGGCAATGGAAAGACCCTTAGTTCATGCGGTCCGAAAGACCATTAAGACAAAAAAAGAAAGTCAATACATGTATAGAAAAGGAATGATCACTTACCTGTTACACACTTGCAGACAGATAGTAGCGAGTCACACACAGTTGCAGATGCACAGACCCTTGGTTCATGTGGTCCGAAAGACCTTTAAGACAAAAAAAGAAAGTCAATACATGTATAGAAACTGAATGATCACTTATCTGTTACACACTTGCAGGCAGATAGTAGCGAGATGCAGATGCACAGACCCTTGGTTCATGAGGTCCGAAAGACCTTTAAGACAAAAAAAGAAAGTCAATACATGTATAGAAACTAAATGATCACCTACCTGTTACACACTTGCAGACAAATTGATAGCGAGCCACACACACAGTGGCAATGGAAGGACCCTTGGTTCATGTGGTCCGAAAAACCTGTAAGACAAAAAAAGAAAGTCAATAGATGTATAGAAACTGAATGATCACCAACCTGTTACACACTTGCAGACACAGAGTAGCGAGTCACACAGTTTCAGATGCACAGACCCTTGGTTTATGCGGTCCGAAAAACCTGTAAGACAAAAAAAGAAAGTGAATACATGTATAGAAACTGAATGATCACCGACCTGTTACACACTTGCAGACAGATTGATAGCAAGCCACACACACAGTGGCAATGGAAGGACCCTTGGTTCATGTGGTCCGAAAAACCTGTAAGACAAAAAAAGAAAGTCAATAGATGTATAGAAACTGAATGATCACCAACCTGTTACACACTTGCAGACAGATAGCGAGTCACACACAGTTGCAGATTCACAGACCCTTGGTTCATGCGGTCCGAAAAACCTGCAAGACAAAAAAATGAGGTCAATACATGTATAGAAACTAATTGATCACCTACCTGTTACACACTTGCAGAAAGATTGATAGCGAGCCACACACACAATGGCAATGGAAAGACCCTTGGTTCATGCGGTCCGAAAAACCTGCAAGACAAAAAAAGAAAGTCAATACATGTATAGAAACTGAATGATCACCTACCTGTTACACACTTGCAGACAGATAGTAGCAACTCACTCACAGTGGCAATGGAAAGACCCTTGGTTCATGCGGTCCGAAAAACCTGCAAGACAAAAAAAGAAAGTCAATACATGTATAGAAACTGAAAGATCACTTACCTGTTACACACTTGCAGACAGATAGTAGCGAGTCACACACAGTTGCAGATGCACAGACCCTTGGTTCATGTGGTCCAAAAGACCTTTAAGACAAAAAAAGAAAGTCAATACATGTATAGAAACGGAATGATCACCTACCTGTTACACACTTGCAGACAGATAGCGAGTCACACATAGATGCAGATGCACAGACCCTTGGTTAATGCGGTCCGAAAAACCTGTAAGACAAAAAAAGAAAGTCAATACATGTATAGAAACTGAATGATCACCTACCTGTTACACACTTGCAGACAGATTGATAGCGAGCCACACACACAGTGGCAATGGAAAGACCGTTGGTTCATGCGGTCCGAAAAACCTGTAAGACAAAAAAAGAA
Organism: Salminus brasiliensis; assembly: GCF_030463535.1. NCBI lineage: Eukaryota > Metazoa > Chordata > Actinopteri > Characiformes > Bryconidae > Salminus > Salminus brasiliensis. The sequence continues at coordinate 9,037,407 of NC_132881.1, read as the reverse complement.
AGTCAAAACATGTATAGAAACTGAATGATCACTTCCCTGTTACACAATTGCCGACAGATAGTAGCGAGTCACACACAGTTGCAGATGCACAGACCCTTGGTTCATGCGGTCCGAAAAACCTGTAAGACATAAAAAAGAAAGTCAATACATGTATAGAAACTAATTGATCACCTACCTGTTACACACTTGCAGACAGATAGTAGCAACTCACTCACAGTGGCAATGGAAAGACCCTTGGTTAATGCGGTCCGAAAAACCTGTAAGACAAAAAAAGAAAGTCAATACATGTATAGAAACTGAATGTCACTTACCTGTTACACACTTGCAGACAGATCATAGCGAATCACACACAGAGGTTTTTCGGACCACATGAACCAAGGGTCTGTGCATCTGCAACTAAGACAAAAAAAGAAAGTCAATACATGTATAGAAACTGAATGATCACCTACCTGTTACACACTTGCAGACAGATTGATAGCGAGCCACACACACAGTTGCAACGGAAAGACCCTTGGTTAATGCGGTCCGAAAAACCTGTAAGACAAAAAAGGTCAATACATGTATAGAAACTGAATGATCACCTACCTGTTACACACTTGCAGACAGATAGTAGCGACTCACACACAGTTGCAGATGCACAGACCCTTGGTTAATGCGGTTCGAAAAACTTGTAAGACAAAAAAAAAAAAAGGCAATACATGTATAGAAACTGAATGATCACCAACCTGTTACACACTTGCAGACAGATAGTAGCGAGACACAAACAGTTGCAGATTCACAGACCCTTGGTTCATGCGGTCCGAAAAACCTGTAAGACAAAAAAAGAAAGTCAATACATGTATAGAAACTGAATGATCACTTACCTGTTACACACTTACAGACAGATAGTAGCGAGTTGCAGATGCACAGACCCTTGGTTCATGAGGTCCGAAAGACCTTTAAGACAAAAAAAGAAAGTCAATACATGTATAGAAACTGAATGATCACCAACCTGTTACACACTTGCAGACAGATAGTAGCGAGACACAAATAGTTGCAGATGCACAGACCCTTGGTACATGCAGTCCGAAAAACCTGTAAGACAAAAAAAATACATGTATAGAAACTGAATGATCCCTTACCTGTTACCACACTTACCTGAGCCACACACAGTTGCAATGGACAGACTATTGTTGGCTGTATACACCATCAGGAAGGGGGGAGCCATTGGTCCAGAAAGCGTGTAAGACAATAAAGAAAGTCAATATATGTATGGAAATGAATGATCACTCATATGTTACAGAGTTGCAGAACACACAGTTCAGACAGTGAGCCACACAGTTGCCGATGAAAATACATTTGTTGGGTTGATGGGGTACCTGAGAACCTGTAACACAAAAAAGAAAGTCAATACATGTATAGAAACTGAATATAGTGAGGCCCATGGGGTAGTCTTGGAAAGGAGAGTGGAATCTGTTCCCAGACCTAATGTGAGAAACTGTACATGAACTGAACAAACATAACGTAAAAGAGATGTTAAGGGGTCCAGCTGTGTCTGCATTTCATCCATAAGGAATCATCATTAGCCCCCACCATTACTTACATGGTCTACGTGCTGCAGACATCCTGCATATGAGAACAGTCTAACAACATATGACGTATAGTAGGGTATAAAACATAAGGTATTCCTTTGTCTGGGAAAGAGAGAAGAAGGGCACCCAGAATTGGCAGACTCTCTCCACATTGTACTTTTGATTGGAATAAAATGTTTCATTGTTACAATTGAAAGACGGTGGTCACGAGTCTCCTTTCAAAAGAAGTCCTCTGAAGAAGAAGTAGAAGAACCCCGACAAAGTTTATTGAGGTACCTGCTCGAACAGCCTGACAAAAGTGTGTTGCAATAATCTAACCGTGAGGTTAAGTGTGTACTAGCTTTTCTGCATCCTGTAGAAAAGGAATTTCTTAGTTTGGCAATGTAGGCTGTCCTAGTTATTTAGCTATATGTTGCTGAAATGATAGATCCTAATCAAATAAGACACCAAGATTTTTAGCTGCTGGACCCAGAATAATGCAAAACAACAGCCAAGTCTAACATTTAGTCTGAGTTTACTTCTAGTGTTTTTCAGACCTAAAAAGAGAACCTATGTTTTGTTACTGTTAAGGAGAACGAAGTCATGTGGCATCCAGAGTACATCCTTCACACAGTAACTCAGTAATTAAAGAAAATTGAGGACTATCAGGTTTGGCTGATATATAGAGCAGTGTCATCTGCATCTGTAAGTTAACATCCTGTCTGCTTATAACTGCCCTGTGGTAACATCTATAATGTAAATAACAGATGCCCTTAAATAGAGCATTGTGGAACTCCATATCGGACATCTGTGTAATTTAGAAATACGGACTGATAGGGTTCGTTTAGATATGATTTGAACCACAATAGGGCTGTTTCTCTGATTTCAACCATGTTCTCTAATCTTTCAAAGAGAATAGTGTTATCTATAGTGTCAAAGGCTAAACTGAGGGCGAGTAGGGCTACGTAGCCTTGATCAGAGGCAAGAAGAGATCGTTTGTAATCTTTACTTGGGCTGTCTGAATCCAGATTGGAATTTCTCATACATTTCATTTTTACTCTGGTATAAGCAGAGTTGTTGAGCCACAGCATTTTCTAATATCTTGGACAGAAATGTCAGGCTTAAGATGGGTCTGTAATTGACAGTACACCAGGACCAAGATGTAGTTTCTTAATTAAAGGTTTTAAAACTGCAAATTAAAGGGATTTGGGTACATGGCCTTAGGTAAGGGATGAATTTACTATTGTTAAAAGAGGTCTGATTATAATTGGGAGTAATTCTGTCAGTATTTTAAAGGGAATCGGGTCGAGTGTACAGGTTGTAAAATTTACTGAGGAAATAGTTTTTTGTTAGTTCTGGCTGTGGAAGTGAGTAGAAGACTTCCAGTCTTTGTTCTACAACTAACATTTTAACTCATGTTCTAAATCAGCTACACCAGGTGACAACAAATCCAACACTCCTTAATAGCAAATACGTAGGTTTCCTTTTTTTCCCCCTAAGATTGTTAAAACCAATTTTCTGTTCTCAATATATGCTCGATACTGCAGGGTTTGTTTAAATGTGAGCAAGTGATACTAATATTACTTTTTTAATACAAGCAGAGAAAGGGAAGAACAAATGGTTTGAATATAGTAAATCATCACTTACCTGACAGATCTCAGGCAGCACAGGTGTAGCCTTTCTCGGTGGTAGAGGACAGAACGTCAAACCTGCAGTCAGCAGTGGAGCGCGAAGAGTCAGCTGAATGGCTTGCTTCCTCGATCCTGCCGTCTGTTTTCTTCCAAACGGTGTCTGGAATTTAGTGTACTAGAGGTCTTCCAGGCCACAGGTACCGCAGCATTACTCTTTGGGCACGATAATTAATATGGTCTTACAATAAAATCTCCATCAATGAGAACACTGTCTGGAGTAGTTGCCCTCTCTGCTGGAGCATGCAGAGCCATAGACAAAGTTGATAAAGACCCAGCTGCTTCAGCGTTGAACAATATCTCTCTCAGCAAATCGCTCAAAGAAAAAAATAAATATACATCAGCTCCCACCTTAGGCCTTCCACTTTTTTTTTGTTTTTCTTTTTTCTGGCCCAGAGAGAAAAAGGAAATTGCGCAATACGCAGAGTTAGGGTACCTGTCAATAATAGGTGCCTTTCTCACACTTTTCTACATCTGTTGAAGAAAAAATTAAGAAAATTAACTCATTAACTTGTTTACTGTAAATGCAGTGTCTTGTCTGCTAATGATACTGAACATGTATACATCACTCTGTATTTAAAAGTGAAAATTAATTAGAACATTTTTGTGTTTGATGTAAGCTAATTACAAATAATGCTAATGGGTACGATACTCACACAGTGCAGCATACGGAATGATGAAGCATCTGGTGCTTGTCAGCCCTGCGGCGCTGCCGCCCCCCCCCCCCCCAGGGGCGGCTTCGGGCCGTGGTCCACAGGCTCCTCGGAACTTTTCAGTCAATGTTGGGTTAATTTCTATGTTCACGTACTTTCTGTTCCTCCCGTGGGTTTTCTCACTAAGGACTTTTATGTTGACAGCGGTCGCAGTAAGACGCCATGTTTTCTGTTTACGTCTGATTTGTTTCACCTGAGTGCTGGAGTACAAAGGGAGCAAACGCAGATGCCTCGGCGCCGAGAATTACTCTTGCGATGCCAAGCTGTAAGGTTGGCTTCATGGTCTGGAGACTTCTAGGGAATTCTACGAGTTCAAGTAGTATATGCTCTATCGGAGCGGTTTCACGTTCAGGAGTTCACTGTCTGGTTCACCGGTTGGTCGCCAGGGTGATTTGGCGTCCGGTTCCCTTGCACCTGAGTCGAGTAAGTTCATCAGCGCCTGACGAGCGCGGGGTTTGATTTGTCCCCTCTCGCTTTGCTCCCGGGCTGCTTTCCAGCCTCAGGTGGTTTTCCAGGTTTATCCCCTTTCAGTTGTCACCTGTTTGTTTTCTGTTTCTGTTTATTGGACCCTGTACTTTGCTGCCTCGTTTTGTTTGTGTTTGTTCATTTTGGTTTGGTCATTAAAGACTTTCTCTGCATTGCTCTGTCCCTGCGAGTGTTCCCTTGTCTCGCCTAGCCAGCATGACGGTGCTAAGGTAGTGGTATGGGGGCCCCATAAAGTCTTGGGCTGGCCCTAGTCAGGCTAATGCTCCCAGTGCCTCTCCATGGCCACCATATTCCTCGAAAGTAAACACAGAAGTTAGTTAGTAAAGCAAAATAATGTAAGGTAAGACACATAGCAGACAGCACAAGGATTAAAACTATGATAAACAAGCCAAAGCTAATATAAAAGAAATGACTAGGAGGGAGTCACGTGAGATCGACAAGCAGTAAGGTTGTCCTAAGCCACATTAACTTAAATCCTAACTAATCTGCATATTTCTCATTTTCAGCTATTTGTCTGTTACGTATTTCATTACCAAAAATCCATAAGAACATGTCTTCATCTTCAAAATATTTTAAGCCTTCATGAGGGAAGGGGCAGCTGCTACCGAACCAGGTGATGCTAGCCTGAAACGGGACAGAATGCTAATTTGGAACACATCCTAGCCGAAGTGAGTAGAATGAGCTTGACGCTGCAAACAGTTGCTTATGATGCGTCAATGATTAAGGAGACTACAGAAGAAATGAAAAACGGCATGCAGGTGCTACTAGCAGAGGAGGAAAGGCAATCTCCAACTTGGAAGACGCCACTCAACAACTGGTGAATGGCCATGAGCTGCATGGCAAGCGCATAGATACTTTGGAGAGGCGTGTGGAAGATCTGGAAAATAGGAGCCGCCACAATAATGTCAGATTGATTAAAAGAGGGCATTGAAGGGGAGAACTTGATTGTATGCATTGAAAAGATCCTGTCAGAGGGCCTGCACATGCACATTAACAACAAATTCGAAATTGAAAGAGCCCTGATCTCCAGATCTCGTCTGCATGAAGACCAGCCTCAGAGATTGATCCTCTCTGCGTTCAACCACAAGAGATAATGTCTTAAAAGCTGCGAGGGAGAAAGGAGGTGTAGTGTGGAGCGGAAGCAACATTTCCTTGTTTCCATACATGTCGAAGAAGCTGGTTGAGAGGAGGAAAATGTTCTGATTGGCGAAACAGCTGCTGCGTGACAAGAAAGTGAGGTTTCCTTTAGTCTTTCCTGCAGCGCTCCAGTTTGCGTGGAAGAGGAGAAACAAAGTTTGACGTCACAACAGAAGCTGTCAAGTTCATCAAGAAGCAAGTTACTGATGGAGAATAAACTATAAAACATCCACTAGCACAAGGAGACTGAGAGGTATGATTGGTCTGGATAGCTTTGTGTAGCTGTTTAGGCTATAACCTAGTAGACGTCTCAGACATTCCACTGACCCAAGTTAAGTTCTCTTCTTTTTTTTCTTCCTTTTTTCTCTTTGTTGTTAGTTTTGTGGACATGAATTTAACAAGAAGAGAATCCTCAGCTGGCTACTGGAGACATTTTTCTGTTCTGTTCAAGATTTTTGTTGGCCTGTTTGGCTATGTTGGTTCTATTTAGAATTACAGGTATCCTAATAATGTTCACTGGTACAAAAGCAGTAGCCTATATTTTGAAATTAGGAAGGTCAGATGGCATGGAACGATTGCTATTCCAATCTTTTATTTCAGTTTTGTTATCTTATCATATGAATGGCAAATAGTGCTTATGTTAAGGTAGTTTCCTGGAATATTAATGGTTCTTATGGAGTTCTTATTTTGGTCCATAGGAGGTTGAACTTTGCTGAGAGAGTATAAGGATAGTAATGGTAGAGTTATTTATATAGAAGCCAATATAAATGGGGGGGGGGGTGTAAATAACACTGTGTAATATCTATGCTCCTAACATGGAGGATCCATCTTTCTTTCATGGAGTTAATAAATTGGGAAATGCCCAAGGACAAATGCTTTTGGCAGGACTTCAATTAGGTCTTAAATGGGATATTAGATAAAAGTAAATAATCAGGTACCTCAACGCCGAAGGATAGAGCTGCCATTCACATGCTGATGGTGGACAATGACCTGATTCAATCCTAGAAACCAGGAATGCACATTTTACTACCACTGCCATAATTCCTACCCAAGACTTGACCTTGATTTTGATCTCCCAGAGTCTAACCAATAATATCATTGATAGCACTATCAATGCTATTTCCCTGTCAGACCATGCACCTGTTTAGCTTTGTGTGAATATACATTCAGACAAGCTTAGAAGAGGAAGATGGAGAATGAACACATCTCTACTACAGATGTCTGAAAACCTGTATTAGACCTGATCGATATTCAGCACTAAATGAAGCCACCCCTGCAGGTTATAAATATGTACATAGCCCTAGATTATCAGGCAGAGGAGGTGGAGTATGCATAATCTACCAGAAAACGCTTGATATTCAAAAACACTATCAAATTCACTTTGTTTGAGATTCTTTACATTAATATATCAAATCCAGCCACAAATAAAAATACATTCACACTATTATTTGTAGGCCTCCAGCATCACACTCTGAATTTTTAAAAGAATTGAGTGGTTTTGCTGGCAGTGTGCAACAAGTTATAATAGTAGGAGACTTTAATATTCATTTTGAAAAAGCAGACGATCCATTAACAAAGGCCCTTGCATCGATCTTAGATAACTGTAACTGGACCCACACATTACTGTAATCATACCCTAGATTTAGTCCTGACCCTGGGTGTTAGCAATGATAATCTAAATATTCTACCTCAAGCTTAGTAACATCAGACCATTATCTAATCTCCTATGAGCTACATCTTAGGCACTTTCTAAAGCATGCAATAACCCAATGACCGCTGTACAGTTTACTAAAAACCTCCCAGACCTACCGACCTTAGCTTACAGATTAAACATAGCTAGATAGATTAACAAACGGTCTTTAAAATACCCTTCAATTAACCTTAGACAAAGTGGCTCCGCTCGCACAGTGGTACAGTGATCAAACTCGTACCTTAAAACAAACAGCGCAGAAACTAGAGCGAAAATGGTGGACGACCCAACTAGAGTGTTCCACTCTGCCTGGAAGGACAGCCTTAGTCAATATAGAAAGGGACTCATTAAATCTCTCTCAGCGTATTTGGCCTCACTGATCGATAATTACAAAAACAATCCCAGAGTATTTTTAGTGAGATCTCTAAACTTACTAAAAGCCAGGCAGATACTCAACTCCAGATTCCAGCTTCTTTAACCAGTAATGTTTTTATGGACTATTTTAATAATAAAATAGAAAGCATTAAACAACAAATTCAACACTCCTTATTAAATCAAACATTTGACTTTAAATCAAAATTGCCTGGTGTAGCTCCTTTAGAACATAACTTGGTTATAGAATAAAGGCTGGAAGCCTTCTACCCACTTCCACAGCCAGAACTAGAAAAAATGATTTCCTCAGCAAATTGCACAACCTGTACACTTGACCCAATTCCCTCTAAAATACTAAAATAAATACTCCCAATTATAATCAGACCTCTTTTAACAATAGTAAATTCATCCCTTAGCTTAGGGCATGTACCCAAAACCCTTAAATTAGCAGTCATGAAACCTTTAATTAAGAAACCAAATCTCCTAGTCCATCCATGAATAAGAAATTCCTATCTGGATTCAGACCCCATCGTAGCACAGAGACAGCCCTAGTGAAGATTACAAAGATCTCTTTCTTCCTCTGATCAAGGCTACGTATTCTTTATTAGCCCTACTAGACCGCAGTGCAGCCTTTGATACAATAGTTCACACTATTCTACTAGAAAGATTAGAGAAAATGGTTGGAATCACAGGAACAGCCCTACCATGGTTCAAATCATATCTAACTGAACACCATCAGTTTATAAAGATAAAAGATTTATCATCAAATTACACAAGTAAGATATGGAGTTCCACAATACTCTATTTTAGGACTGCTATTATTTACATTATACATGTTACCACTGGGCAGTTATAATTTCCATTGCCATTGCAGATGACACACAGCTGTATATATCAGCCCAACATGTTGATAAATTCAGATTAAAGAAAATGGAGGACTGTGTAAAGGATATAAAACTCTGGATGTCACATAACTTCTTTCTTCTTAACAGTAACAAAACAGAAGTTCTCCTTTTAGGTCCAAAAGACACTAGAAATAAACTATTTTTATTCCTGGTCCAGCAACTAAAAATCATTTGACTGAAAAAAGATTTGAATAAAGTAAACCATCACTTACCTGACTGGTGTGACTGGGTAAGGTCTTGGTGTAGCACCTTCTCAATGTTTTCGGAGAGCACAACAGATTCCAGGCAGCAGAGGTGAAGCCTTTCTCTGTGATAGAGGACCGGACGTCATACCCAATTTCATCACTTTAACTGGGGGTACTATTTCCACATATTTTTCAGACTAAGAGAAGCTTCATTTGCAAACACTAGTAAATGAAACTTCACATGAATCAGGCTGTCTTACTATTGAGCTAAAAAACACAGTCACTTGTTTGTACATCCAAGCACATTTTTTTAAGAACCTTGAGTTTGGAAAGCTCAGCCAACTTAGTTTGATATTGGATCATTAGATATTCACTTTGCCCCTCCTCTCACTCACAAACAATGTCCTAAAATCTCAAACATGACTTTAAAAAAAAACAATGGAGATCAGAGAAACTACACTCATTATATTTCCTCAACATTTCCAGTCTATCCATTTTGACAAGGATATTTAATCAGAATAGCCAGAATTCCTGCAACAGGTGCTGTTGATGGTAAAAGACAAAAATAAAATGTGCACTTTTTGCACTTTACAGGTTCTAAACATGCTTGTAGCGCATTTTCATAATGAATAAATCACTACTGTGACACTGCCTATTTTAACCATTTTAATGTAATATTGTTCCAGTTAAACATCCATAAAGCATATAAATCCAAAATCAGCTGTAGTGTAGAGAGACATCTGAAATATACTACTACCCTTAGAATAGCCAGATCACAATATACAAAACAAGTACTTAAGAGAGCCTACAGATTTCTTGTGGACTGCTCACTAGTGCTTGAAGGTAGGTAAAATTTTGTCTGTCCTCACCCTCTTATTAACGGTACTTACTTGAAGTCCACAGAACCAATCCAAAACATAGGAGTTGGAAAGCTCTCACAAAGTGGTTTGTATTTCAGACATCCTTCTTTCTGATAACAGTTTATAATCCTGGGTGTTTCCTTGTGAAAGGAAAGTCTGAACCATGGAAATCCCTGGTTTGAGTTGCTGAGAGTCAATTCAGGAGTGATACATTTGTCTTCTGTGTGTAAAGTTTATCCCAATGTCCATAAGAAGAGCAAGTTAGTTGTAAGGACTGCAAATAGAGAAACAAACAAACAGAAAACAAGACAAAAGTGAAGCTTTCTGCAAAAGCACAACAGAACAAAACCTCATGAAGCCACATCTAAACCACCTTGCTGCTTCATAGTTCCCTCCCTTTTGGCTTGTAACCTGGCCTACTTCCAATATACTGCCACATTGTGGATGGAGTAGGAATTACCATGAAAAAAGGTCACAACACTGGAGTCAAACGAGTGTCAGCTATGGCTTCAAATAGGCCTAAGTTTTAGGATTTTTTTTATGCCAATATAGAAAAAAGACAATAGGCAAGTGGTTTAAAGATCCAACCACAACAGGCCCAATGAGACTTAAGGACCAGCACAACAGGCCCAATGATAATGATCATTACAAATCAATACACATAACCAATCATCAAAATTATTGCATTTTCAACAAAAAAAAAAAACATTCTGTTAATAGACATATCTCATATGAAGACTTTTGTATCCTTTGAAAAGAACAAAATCTGGCATGTGTGACTGTCTCCTATAAATACTTAAATAAATGAATACATTGTAAGGTGAATGCTGTGCCAAGCTCTCACAAAGTGGTTTGTATTCCAGACATCCTTCTTTCTGATAACAGTTTATAATCTTGGGTGTTTCCTTGTGAAAGGAAAGTCTAAACCATGGAAATCCCTGGTTTGAGTTGCTGAGAGTCAATTCAGGAGTGATACATTTGTCTTCTGTGTGTAAAGTTTATCCCAATGTCCATAAGAAGAGCAAGTTAGTTGTAAGGACTGCAAATAGAGAAACAAACAAACAGAAAACAAGACAAAAGTGAAGCTTTCTGCAAAAGCAGAACAGCACAAAACCTCATGAATAAAACATACACAAAGCTTGACTGAATATAGAAAGAATTAAATGATAGCAAACTTACAGTGAGTGTTAGAACCTGTAGTTCCACCAGTAAGGATCTTCATTACAGTGAGGCCTGAAGTGAGCCACATCTAAACCACCTTGCTGCTTCATAGTTCCCTCCCTTTTGGCTTGTAACCTGGCCTACTTCCAATGTACTGCCACATAGTGGATGGAGTAGGAATTACCATGAAAAAAAACAGTCACAACACTGGAGTCACACGAGTGTTAGCTATGGCTTCAAGTAGGCCTAAATTTTAGGATTTTTTTTTTATGCCAATATAGAAAAAAAGTTCCAACCACAACAGGCCCAATGAGACCTAAAGAACCAGCACAACAGGCCCAATGATAATGATCATTACAAATCAATACACATAACCAATCATCAAAATTATTGCATTTTCAACTAAAAAAAACATTCTGTTAATAGTCATATCTCATATTAAGACTTTTGTATCCTTTGAAAAGAACTAAATCTGGCATGTGTAACTGTCTCCTATAAATACTTATAAATAAACATTGTAAGGTGAATGCTGTGCCAAGGTCCTGCACAATTGTTTCTTATTTTAGTGACAAATAAATAGCAATTTACTACATTTATAACTATTTTACAAAGTTAGTGAGATAATGTTTACATCAATCCTGATGCTTTAAATCTCTCCCACATGGTGAGGTATACAGTTTATTTATTTAACAATGGTATCAGATCGGTACTGTGTATCGATCAATAAGTTTATGTATTGGTATCGATTATGTATGGTGTGATCTGTAAATGTAACATATAGGAAACAGCATATGACAGCATTATTGTAAGGCATTTCTGGCAACTTCACTGGTTAATAGAATATGCCTACATTGATAAATCCCCTTAAGTTGCACCCTGATTGGTGAATGTTTAGCATGTCAAATGTATGCTTGAATGTGATTGGCTAATACCAACCACAATAACTGACATATCAAGTCCTCTGGTCAGACTATTATAGAACAGGCTAAAGATGCAGCATGTAAAATTGCAGGTTGACTGGATGAATGGTTTCTAAGAATTATGTACTATTGGCCTCGCTTTCTTGTGACAAATGTCCACCAAACTTGACATACCCCCTCAAAATAATGTGCTGAACAGATTTTGTTAAAATGGGCTTGTTCAAAGTCAAAGTTTTCAAAAGGTACAAGTTGACATTATTCATTATAATTATTATTCATTATAAATATTGCAGGTATTTTGCTACCAGATATGTGAGGATTGGTAAAAAAAAAAATCTTGAAGTAGGAAGGATCAAGAAATTACCAAAAAAAGAATGAATTTTGTGTGTAGGACACAGATGCTACAGACCAGATGCTATTGAATAAAAACGCTTAATGCTTTCCTGTAACGCCACCATCAAACCAGTGAATGTCATTTTTCTTGAAGCTGCTGTAACTTGTTTGATATTTCTGGGATTTACGGCTCTTTATGGCAGGAGTAAACAGACCCAAAGTGTCATGGTGGTCCTAAGCTTGAAAGGCATGAAGGCATATGTCTTCTTCTGCAGACATGGAAGGCCTGGCTGCTCACAACCATTGGAATGCTAATGAACCTGTAATGAGACGATGGGGAGAATACAGAGATAGAAAATGTCATGACATGAATGTAATAATGGAAATAATGCCATGAATACCACTGAAATCCTTCACTCGGTAGGGGTCATATCAGTGTCTGTAAAAAACATACAAAGCATGACATCCTGCCCTTCTATTACACAGAAATGAGGACAAATTCAGTTCAAATGAGAGCTGTCTTATGTTCAAACTGGGGCCAGGTTCTGTGCAGTAACTGCATCCATACATTTGCATCCATGAATTGACAGTCCTTCGTAGAGCTCATGTCAGTCATTTTTACACAAATAACATGTATGTGACAGAAGAGATTCAAAATAATCTTATTAGTTTAAATTAAAACCTATGTCTAGTTTAGACCTCAGCCTAGACAAGCCACTGACCATTGTAATAAACTTGACTTTGGCTATGTTCTATACTTTAGTTGGAGAAGCGGGCAGGGAAGAGGAGGAGTACTCAGTACAGCTGGTTATTCTAGTGGTCTACAGCTTTGTCTGACGTTACCACACCAAGGACTGGTACATGGATATTCAGTTTCCCTGAATGGCTTTGTAGCATATTTCTGTTATAGAGGACCCTAACCCTCATATGTAGGTATTGCAGTTACAGTTATTGCCACAGTCATAGCCACAGTTACTGTCACAGTTAATGTTACTGTGTGATAGTAACAGTAATCCATGGATGAGGTCATTTACAGTTGCAGTATTACTGCATAGTACTAAGTACTTAATGCAGAACTGCTGTAGTATTGTGTAAAAGATGACTAGAGCAGAACAGGCAGTGATGGAAATGCAGTGCAGTTGACATACAGATGTCCAATGATGCTGAGTAACAGATTAATTTGATGGATTGGAGTGTAGATTTGTACAATCTGATGGCTGTAGGAAGAAATGACCTGTCAGTGTCCTGCAGCGAGGTCTGCTGCCCATTGGGTGCTCTCTGTCCATGTAGTGTTTTGTGGACTGGGTGAGAGTTCTTCATGATCACGGACACCTTTGCAAACATCCCATTACCCTCTCCAGCACCATCTCCACTGTGTCCAGTTTAGCCCCCAGGACTGAGTCGGTCAGTCTAATGATCTTGTTCAGTCTATTTGGGTCTTTTGTTGTAGTACTGCTGCCCAGCACACAATGGCACAGAAAAATGATACTTGGCACCACAGATTTGTAGAAAGTTCATAGCAGCTAGGTTGTCACACCAAAGAACCTCAGTCTTCAAAAAGTAGCTCTGGCTTTGACCCTTCTTGTACAGCTTGTCCATGTTCACTTCCCATTCCAACTTGTCTCATAGATGAACACCCAAATATAGTCCAAGACTAAGCTTAATCCCTGTGCAGGAAATCGGCCCCTGTAGTTTCATGGTTCTTTCATAAGAATCTGGAATTTCATCTTCATACTGGATTTATAATCACTATATGCTTTTTATCATCACCTACATTTGTTTAAAACTAATTATAACTGAAAATGATTCTGATCTGCTTTTTTGGGGGTATTTTCATTTCACTTAGGTTCTCACTCTGTGTGGCCAAGCCATCTGATAGTACACCAGCCTGGTCCCTCAAAGCCCTGCAGGTTCTTGTAAGATGGTTCCACTGTTGTCTCATTTCTTCCACAAGTAGAGCCTCTTCCTCGATAAGTCTCTCCAGCTGCATCACCTTGTCAAAAACGTTCTTCTTCATGTCTTCAAGTGTTTCAGAGGATATAGGTAGGGCTAGCTCATATTGGGTTTCACAGTAAACAGGATGGTGCATCGGTAAGGACACAGGAATAAAGACGAGGTAACATCATTTCTTCTTATTAAACTGTATTGTAATCCAATAGTACTTAGCAGAACAACTTGACATTAAGCATTGCTCACAGTCTGAAATAAAAAAAAACAAAAAAAACATCAAATCATATTCGAACAAATATTCTAAACTGCTGAATCAGATAAGAAATGATCACTTAATAAATAATAAGTATTAACATTCAGTTCTAGCAGGAATAGTATTTAAGGGACATTACGTTCTAGAGAATATGCACACGGTTACATATAGAGCTTCCCTATATGTTTGGCGACGATTAGAAGTGCACTACTATGTCCTCAGGCGGAAGCCATTTTCCGCACAGAACAAGAACTTTACTGCAGCTTGAACGACTTACTTTCTCTCTTTATTCTTTAACATGGAGTTAATTCTCACAAGGAACAAACTTGAACAGCCAACTAGCTGGCACTTACTTGTCGTCATCAACTCAATGCATGGATATCACCAGCTGAACGGAATTGGTTGGCAGGGGAGTGTAATTGAATTGAAAGGCGATGCACACAGCATCAGAGCTCCTGCTTCTCTCTCTCACTCCACACGTCATTTCCAGTTCTCCTGCAGTGTGAGTGTTAATAATTTGACATCTGATGTTAGTGCTGCAGCTTTCTGTCCTGACTACACAGGCAACGCGTGACTGGTTTTACATTGTGGAGGAAGAAAAGCAGAAGCACTGTGACAGTTAATCAGAGGAGTCGGGCGTTCAGTCACTTCTCCTGACTCTGGAACATGGTCACTCTGTGAGGTTGAAAGCACAGTTTAGTGCAAGTGGTCAAAAAAGGGGGTAAAAATGTCAGGTCTAATGATCTTCATGGTCAGAATCTGCACATTTCTATGGTCTGAAACAAATGAAAAGTCTGAGTTTAATGAGTTCAAATGAAGAGTCACGAAAATGGTTCATGTCAAAATTAACATACCAGAATCCCAAGTCATAACGTCAGCGAATACAAAAGTAATCGTAGCATACATCAGAAACAGCAGTGCTGCTAGAGTTTTTAAACGTTGTGTCCACTCACTGTCCACTCGAGTAGACACTCCTTCCAAGGTGGTAGGTGTGTACAATTACAAGCAAAAGTCTCCAAAGCAGAATGACAAACTCGGTTTGTCTACAGAGTGAACGGTGAAAACTCCAACAGCCCTTCTGTGTCTGATTCAGTCACACCAGTGCAATAAACTGGTACTATCTGGGTGGTGGATTATTCTCAGCACTGCAGTAACACTGACAGGGTGGTGGCGTTAGTGTGTGTTGCACCAGTGCGAGTGAGTCAGACACACAGCAGTGCTGCTGGAGTTTTTAAACAGCTCAATGTCACTGAGAATAGTCCACCAATCACAAAGATCCAGCCAACAGCGTCCTGTGACCAACTATCACTCTTGGCTGACATTACAAATCGGACTTGCTCATGCTAGTTTCTTCACTACAACATCTGGAAATGACAGTCTTGTGGAGGTCCTGAATACTAAAGAAAAAGGTAAAGGTGTGCTGGCAAAGTACACAGGGAAAAAGATGGATTACATGTAACTATACAACAAGACCTATATGGTCAGTGGAACTGATCAAATGGAAAACGTGCAGAAACAATGAGGTGGATTTATTGAACATGCTCACTAGAGTATAAGAGGGTTTAAGTGTACGATGTGGAAGGGGCACTTTGCTCCATGTAAAAATGTATTTGAACTGGAAATTACCTACAACTTAATGTTATTGTTACAGATTTCACATCTAACATATTGAGATGAGGACAAAACAGTAAATGACTAAACAACGTGGGATGTAAAATGAAAAGACGACACCCATAAATGTTTTGCCAAGAAAATCTGAGAATCTATCTACAGTTTGCTCTTTTTCAGTTTTATGGTGACTAATAAGTATTCCAACATTTTGATAGAGAAAGTCACATCACTTATGCAATGAGAAAGCAATTATACAAATAATTTTAAGTTTAGTATAAGTATAAGTTTGTTTGCCATGGTCACTCTATCAGTTAAAAGGGCAGGTGTTAAAATATACTTGTAAAAAACAGCAAGATGATCCCCCCTCCTGACATGCAATGTGATCCCTGTAATGATGAAGGAACTGATAAATGTGCTGTTTCACCAGGGCGTAGTCAACAAATATGAATCAATGAAAAGTAGGGTAAAAAAGCACAATACATGAGCACTGTAAGTAAAGGTTCACTTCCCAGCCTTACTCATGTATTTTGTAGTTAGAGCCATTTGTGACAAAAATCTGTTAAATATGGTAGTGCCTACCCCTGTTTGGTTTCTGCCACCCTGCTGTACCTACAGCATTTATATCAGATGTCAAGAATACAAATTTGAAGTTTAAAAACACCACCAATATGGTAAAATACTTAACTGTGTGTTCGACCACACACAATTACCTCACATTTTGTAGAACGCCCCTTTGCATGCAGAAAAGTGTAAGTCAAGTTTTGTATTTCTGGGAATGTCTGAGCCGGCTTCTGCAGATATGGCCAATATCCACACATTATATCAGTGCAGAAGAACTTTCCATTTGTTTTTGTGGCCAGTTCTTCTTGCAAAAATGGAGGATTGGCAAATATCTCCCCCAATATATGTTCAGACCTTTAAGCAAACTGCCACCTCCAGGACCTCTTCATTACATATGATGTGTGTCTTTTTAGAGGTCTCTCTGGCTGCAGCCCATGTTGATGTCCCACAGATTCCTTTTCCATGTACCTGTAACACAATGTCACTGTCAAATATATACAAAAAGTAAATCCTGCTTCACTATGTACAGTCTAAAGTGTTTTGACAAATATCTTACTGGCTTGGCCTTCTTACGAATGCACTCAACAAATGTTGCTATATCTTTATCACTGGCCAAAAAAATGCCATCAAAAAATGTCTGTTCCTCTAAAGAAAACATTAAAGATAATAGAGATACTCCCTAGAGATTCTGACAGTTTACAGTTATCAAGAATAACATAACTCTTTGTTTTGCTGAAACGATGTAGTTTTCGGTTTCCATTGACAAACACAGCAACTGTATCTAGGGTGCAAACTGGGCAAGAGAAGTGGTCAATGCTACAGAATTTTTCTTTTTCATGATGACAATATGTTCATTCAAGGAAAGCTTTTTGGAAGATACACAAATCGCCACAAATGTTCCCATTCTGGAATTAGGAAAATACTGAATAACAGTGGCATGCTAATTACAGACCTGCACAAATAAGGACAAGTGGCTTTTCAACAGCCTCACCCTTCCAAATTGTTGTGAACAACATTTTAGGTGTGAAAAATACATACCAATAACTTGGTGTGCATTACATCCGCAAAGCATTGTTAATTCGCTGAAGCTTCAGATGTTCTTGCTGGAATTTCTGTAATTATTTTTTTTAAATACATTTTCATACATACACAGAACATGCAAATCAACATGACGCATGTTTCCTCATAGAGGATTGGAAGCTGGTCTGCACTGTGTTGTCTGTCCGCACTTGTTGTTTGTGTTGCACTTGTGTCTTGTATGCACTGTCTATGTTGCACCATGGTCCTGGAGGAACGTTGTTTCGTTTCACTGTGTACTCTGTATGTAGTTGAAATGACAATAAAACCCACTTGACTTGACTTGAACCATTTTTTGTTATTGTTCAGCAACTCATGAAAATGTATTTTACAAAATGACCTGTAAAGGAGGGACAAGGCACTGGTGACCCCTGTGTCCATCAGGGGGGGTCAATGTGGACACTGTGGAGAACTACAAATATCTAGGAGTTTACATTGACAACTAACTAGACTGGGCTAAGAACACTGACGCCCTCTACAGGAAGGACCAAAGTCGTCTCTATTCTAACTGATCCAAAAGGCCAGTGATGATGTGGGTGTGGAGGTAGACTCACTGAGGCAGTGTCAGAGGGGAGGATTCTGTATAAGCTGCATGCCATTACGGATAATGGCTCCCACCCACAGGAGCACATTCAGTGCAAGGCTCATCACCAAAATGCACCAAAGAGCACCACAGGTCATTCCTACCTCTGACCATCAAACTCTAACTCCTCCCTCAATGTGTGACACTGTGGTTCATCAGAAAATACTCAAATTATACTGTTTATATGTGCAATAATACTGGTAATGCAATTCATTGAAATATGTGCAATAAATCAGTGGTACAATAATTTTAACACATTACACATTATTTCACACATGGTGATTTAGATCAGAAAGGGCTGATTACCCAGACATGGATTGATCATAATCCCAGACACTAACTAGCTTTTTTCCCAGTGGTGATCTTCACTGAAAATCTCTTTTAGTCAAGGACTAGGTTTAATGCAAGTCTGGGAAACCAGCCCAGATAGTTCTAACATTCAGATGATTAACCTCAAATAATCAGATTAGCCCATTTTCAAAAAACCCATCATTAACTCACCTGTCCACGTGTCGACCTGGTCCCTGCAAGAGGCAGAGAAAGATAATGAGAATCAATGATGAATAGATGTTCAAAGCTGTAAAAAAGAGAAAGATCATAATTACACACAATTAGATCCAGTATGAAATCAGTTAGTACAGCATACGAGATCTCTAGCCAGCACATTGTGACAACCACAGAAAAACACCAGCTGCTTTATCTAGCAAGCGCTCCTCATTAGCCACCTAGCGCTAGCTAGCTAATGTACGAGCTCAGCTGACACCTCACTCTACGCTAATGAATGAGCAGACAGTGTCTCCCGTTCCCTTATCTTCATATAAGCTTTTGGTCAAAGATATGTTAGAAGAACCTCTGATTTAACCACCAAACTATATGAGAATGGCCATAACTACAGCTCGCTGTGTACCTGATGCTATGTTAGAGGCTGCATTAGCCTAGCCACCTAGCTAGCTGTTACCTACTAGCTAGATAAATCACCCTTAATCAGTAGAAAGTACCCAGTTCCCCTATATCTTAAACCTAAAAAGTGGTCAGAGGTACGTATATCCCATGAGACCAGGCTGATTAAAGGTAAAGGTGCACGTATTTGTCACTGTACAGCGAAATGTGTTCTCTGCATTTAACCCATCTGGTAGTGAACACACACACACACACACATGTGTTAGGGGCAGTGAGTACACACACACACCCAGAGCGGTGGGCAGCCAACTCCAGCGCCCGGGGAGCAGAGAGGGTAAAGGGCCTTGCTCAAGGGCCCAACAGTGGCAGCTTGCCGAGCCCGGGAATCGAACCCACAACCCTGTTATCAATATCCCGGCGCTCTAACCGCTGAGCCACCACTGCCATATTTCACTTATCAATTAAAAACAATAAAGAGTAGATATATACAGGCAGACAGATATATAGATATATAGATAGATATATTGGCATAACATAAAATCATGAAATGTAATATATAGCAACAGTAAATTACTATTAGGCCCATATTTGAAGACAGATTTTGGATTACTGAAAGAACCCTGTTGATGACAGAAGTGATTTTAATGTGTTCAGGTGTTGGTGCAGGTGTGTATACATGAGTAAACTCAGGTGAGCACCAGTTCACAAATGCATCTTTCAAAAGTCAGAGAAACAGCTGCTGCTGGAACTTTAGAACTGTGTCTTTATGATGTGAGAATGTTCTATTATCAATCATTCCATTAAACTCCCAGTCGCTACTCTGATCCTCCAGCTGCAGACATGTAACCAGCACCCTCTCCACACATCAGGACAGCAAATGTAGGACAAACAGTCTTTTCATTATTCCTGCCCGCCGTGGCAGTGTGCTTTAGCCTTGAGGTTGCTGAACTGACTGGGTTTTTAAAGTCTGCTGCTGATGTGTGTTTTAATTTTAACTGGGTAAAAGTTGTAATGTTGAGAAGCTGATGATGTTTTTGGGATGGTGGACAGACTATTAAGGTTTGCAAGTGGTGAAGAATTTAATCTATTGATCTATGTAGGATTAGACAGGTAGAAAAATGGATAAGTAAAAAACAGTTACAAATAAAGATAAGACAGACAGAAGAAGTAAACATACAGACTAAAATGTACATAGATAGATAAAGAGAGAGAGAGAGAGAGAGAGACAGCTGAACTACAGATGGACTAAAGATGCTTGAAATAAAAAAGAGAAACATCCTGACTGTTCTACAATTCATTTAATACAGTAATTTATCTAACTGTCCTAAAAATTCTCCAAATGGATACAAAATAAATGACGGGTTTATATACACATAGCTAGCTAGAGAGATAAATAGACAGATAAATAGTTACAAAGATGAATGTTTCAGAGTTTTCTACTCTCAGTATAAGAGGTAAGGGGTAATTTAATTAAAATAATTCTTAGTATTTGTCTATTTACATGATATACAGCATTAACTGATTTCTTTTTTTCATTACAGGAACCGGTGTTTGAAATGAAACAAAGACAAATACCCTGACTGTCCAATAATTTCACCAACTAGATAAAAACAATGAGGGGTTAATTGAAACATAGCTAGCTAGCTAGATAAATAGACAGATAGATGAATTTCTTCGAGTTTTGTGCTCTCAGTATAAGAGGTAAGGGGTCATTTAATTATATTAATTCTTTATATTTTTCTATTTGCATGATTAACAGCATTATCTGATTTCTGTTTTTTATTACAGGAACCTGTGTTTGAAATGAAACAAAGACAAATACCCTAACTGTCCTACAATTTCACAAACTGGATAAAAAAACTGACAGGTTAAAATACACATAGCTATCTATCTAGATAAATAGACAGATAAATAGTTAGATAAATGAATTTCTCCAAATTTTGTGCTCTCAGTATAAGAGGTAAGGGGTCATTTAATTGAAGTTATTCTTTATATTTTTCTATTTACATGATAAACAGCATTGTGATTTTTTTTTTCATTACAGGAACCTGTGTTTGAAATGAAACAAAGACAAACACCCTGATTGTCCTACAAATTCTCCAAATGAATAAAATAAAATGATGGGTTACAGACACATAGCTAGCTGGCTAAACAGACAGATAAATAGTTAGACAGATGAATTTCTCAGAATTTTGTGCTCTCAGTATAAGAGGTAAGAGATCATTCAATTTAAATAATCCTTAATATTTTTCTATTTACATGATAAACAGCATTATCTGATTTCTGTTTTTCATTACAGGAACCTGTGTTTATAATGAAACAAAGACAAACAACCTGATTGTCCTAAAATTTCACCAACTGGATAGAAAAAATGAAGGGTTAATAGATAAATAGCTAGCTAGCTAGATACAAAGACAGATAAATAGTTAGATAGATGAATTTCTCCGAGTGTTCTGCTCTCAGTATAAGAGGTAAAGGGTAATTTAATTTAAATAATCCTTAATATTTTTCTATTTACATGATAAACAGCATTAACGGATTCCCTCTTTTTTATTACAGGAACCTGTGTTTGAAATGAAACAACAACAAACGCCCTAACCATCCTACAATTTCACTAACTGGATAAAAACAATGACGGGTTATTTGACCCATAGCTAGCTAGCTAGATAAATTGACAGATAAATAGTTAGATAGATGAATTTCTCTGAATTTTGTGCTCTCAGTATAAGAGGTAAGGGGTCATTTAATTATATTAATTCTTTATATTTTTCTATTTGCATGATAAACAGCATTATCTGATTTCTGTTTTTCATTACAGGAACCTGTGTTTGAAATGAAACAAAGACAAACACCCTGACTGTCCAATAATTTCACCAACTAGATAAAAACAATGACTGGTTAAAATACACATAGCTAGCTAGCTAGATAAATTGACAGATAGTCAGATAGTCAGCCGAGTTTTCTGCTCTCAGTATAAGAGGTAAGGGCTGAGGTAATTGAATTAAAATAATTCTCAATATTTTTCTATATTACATAATAAAGAGCATTATGTGATTTTTTTTTTCATTACAGGAACCTGTGTTTGAAATGAAACAAAGACAAACAACCTGACTGTCCTACAAATTCTCCAAATGAATAAAATAAAATGATGGGTTATAGACACATAACTAGCTGGCTAAACATACAGATAAATAGTTAGATAGATGAATTTCTCCGAATTTTGTGCTCTCAGTATAAGAGGTAAGGGGTAATTTAATTTAAATAACCCTTAATATTTTTCTATTTACATGATAAACAGCATTATCTGATTTCTTTTTTATTACAGGAACCTGTGTTTGAAATGAAACAACAACAAACACCCTAACCATCCTACAATTTCACCAACTGGATAAAAACAATGACGGGTTATTTGACCCATAGCTAGCTACCTAGATAAATTGACAGATAAATAGTTAGATAGATGAATTTCTCCAGATTTTGTGCTCTCAGTATAAGAGGTAAGGGGTCATTTAATTCAAGTTATTCTTTATATTTTTCAATTTGCATAATAAACAACATTATCTCATCTCCTTTTTTAATTACAGGAACTTGTGTTTGAAATGAAACAAACACCCTAACTGTCCTACAATTTCACCAACTGGATAAAAACAATGACGGGTTATTTGACACATAGCTAGCTACCTAGATAAATAGACAGATACATAGTTAGATGAATTTCTCCAAATTTTGTGCTCTCAGTATAAGAGGTAAGGGGTAATTTAATTTAAATAACCCTTAATATTTTTCTATTTACATGATAAACAGCATTAACGGATTCCGTCTTTTTTATTACAGGAACCTGTGTTTGAAATGAAACAAAGACAAACATCATGACTGTCCTACTATTTCACTAACTGGATAGAAAAAATGAAGGGTTAATAGACAAATAGCTAGCTATCTAAATAAATTGACAGATAAAGAGTTAGATAGATGAATTTCTCTGAGTGTTCTGCTCTCATTATAAGAGGTAAGAGGTATTTCAATTAAAATCATTCTTAATATTTTTATATTTACATGATAAACAGCATTAACTGATTCCCTCTTTTTTATTACAGGAACCTGTGTTTGAAATGAAACAACAACAAACACCCTAACCATCCTACAATTTCACCAACTGGATAAAAACAATGACGGGTTATTTGACACATAGCTAGCAACCTAGATAAATAGACAGATAAATAGTTAGATAGATGAATTTCTCCGAATTTTGTGCTCTCAGTATAAGAGGTAAGGGGTCATTTAATTATATTAATTCTTTATATTTTTCTATTTGCATGATAAACAGCATTATCTGATTTCTGTTTTTCATTACAGGAACCACACTCAGTACTGGAGTCCCACAGGGTTGTGTTCTTTCACCCCTTCTCTTCAGCCTGTACACTAATGACTGTGTCTCCAAAGATCCAGCTGTAAAGATCCTGAAATTTGCAGATGACTCCACTCTGGTGGGCCTCATAGCCAACAGTGATGAGTCTGCCTACAGAAAGGAAATTGAGCAGCTGGTGTCCTGGTGCAGCAACAACCACCTGCTGCTAAACACAGAAAAGACTGTAGAGATGGTGGTGGACTTCCGACGCAATCCACCCACCCTTCCCCCCCTCCACATCAACAACACTGCAGTATCAATGGTGGAGTCACTCAAGTTCCTGGGCACCACCATTTTCAGAGACTTGAAATGGGAGGAAAACACCATCTCCATCATCAAGAAAGCTCAACAAAGAATGTTCTTCTTGAGACAGCTCAAGAAATTCAACCTCCCACAGACCCTGATGATCCAGTTCTACACAGCGATCATCGAGTCCATTATCATAGCCTCCATAACTATCTGGTTTGGTTCCTCCACCTCACAAGAAAGAACCAAACTCCAGCACATCATCAGTACAGCAGAGAGGATCATCGGATGTAACCTGCCATCACTTCAGCAGATCTACACCAGCAGGATGAGGAAGCGGGCTGGCAAGATTACATCTGACCCCTCACATCCTGGACACCTCCTCTTCCAGACACTCCCCTCGGGTAGAAGACTGCGGTCCATCAAAACCAGCACAACACGTCATGCTAACAGCTTCTTCCCCAGAGCTGTAGCGCTCCTCAATCACAGTGGACACCTCCCACTGTAAACCTCTAAACTTACAACTGAACTGTACCAAACCGGACTGAACAGCTATTTTGCACTCTACCTATTTGCACTATGACTATTTGCACACCTGTACAGATGTTCTTTTCTGTAAATATATTTTCAGCTCTTTATTACCTTTAGTAATTTTTACTTTTTTAATCCCCTACCCTATTTATTGTTTAGTGTCATTTTCCTTTAGTTTAAGACTGTGTTCTGTGTTTTTTGTTACTTTTCATACGTGTTGCTCTCACCAAGACAAATTCCTTGTATATGTAACATACTTGGTGAAATAAAGAGATTCTGATTCTGATTCTGTGTTTGAAATGAAACAAAGACAAACACCCTGCCTGTCCTACAAATTCTCCAAATGAATAAAATAAAATGATGGGTTATAGACACATAGCTAGCTGGCTAAACATACAGATAAATAGTTAGATAGATGAATTTCTCTGAATTTTGTGCTCTCAGTATAAGAGGTAAGAGATCATTCAATTTAAATAATCCTTATTATTTTTCTATTTCCATGATAAACAGCATTATCTGATTTCTGTTGTTCATTACAGGAACCTGTGTTTGAAATGAAACAAAGACAAACAACCTGTTTGTCCAATAATTTCACCAACTAGATAAAAACAATGACTGGTTAAAATACACACAGCTAGCTATCTAGATAAATTATCAGATAAATAGTTAGATAGATGAAATTCTCTGAATTCTGATTCCTGTATTCTGAATTCCCGAATTCTGATTCTGATTCCTGAATTTCTCTGAATTCTGATTGTCCAATATCTGATTCCTTTATTTTTCATTACAGGAACCGGTGTTTGAAATGAAACAAAGACAAACACCCTGACTGCCCAATAATTTCACCAACTAGATAAAAACAATGATGGGTTAATTGAAACATAGCTAGCTTGATAAATACACAGATAAATAGTTAAAATAGATGAAATTCTCTGAGTTTTCTGCTCTCAGTATAAGAGGTAATAGGTAACCGAATTGAATAAATTCTTTTAATAATAAATCCTTATTATTTTTCTATTTACATGATAAACAGCATTATCTGATTTCTTTTTTTCATTATAGGAACCTGTGTTTGAAATGAAACAAAGACAAACACCCTAATTGTCCAACAAATTCTCCAAATGGATAAAAATTGATGTGTTAAAAGACACACAGCTAGCTAGCTAGATAAATAGACAGATAAACAGTTAGATGACATTTTCTGAGTTTTCTGCTCTCAGTATAAGAGACCAGGTCAATTGGGTCAGGCTAAAACACACAGCAGATTTGCAAGTCGATTTTACTGGCCAAGTCAGCTGCTAGATATAGCTGAATTTTGTAATGTCTGTCCAGAGTGTCAGTTAACAGCATCTGAGAAAAAGTCAGACAGGGTGCCATTAATAAGTCTGACAGTTATCGACATGCCATTTTCACGGATTGCCATGGATATAATACGCCCTTTACCAAGAGGCTGGGGAGGAAATCGCCATATTTTAGTAATCTGGGTCTATGCTACCCGGAAGCATTTGCTCTGAGAAAGACTGAAAGGCTAAACATCCTGTCCTACGTTCTCAAGATAAGGGACAAGCTGAGGGAGCTGAAGGAAAGGATACCAGCTGGGCTGTTTAAAGAACAACCAGGACAGACAAGCCTCATGCAGCACATTATCTGGTACTGGTATCTGGTATCTGTCACTGGTAGCTGACTCATCACCAGCCCATACACAGCAGAGACTTGTGACTATGTGACATGTTAACTACCTGGTGATTCTGGGGGAATGAGGGCGCTGCAATTTCACCAACTGGATAAAAACAATGACGGGTGGATAGACACATAGCTAGCTAGCTAGATAAATAGATAGATAGTTGGATAGATGAATTCCTCTGAATTTTCTGCTCTTAGTATAAGAGGCAAGGGGTCATTTAATTCAAATAATTCTTTACATTTTTCTATTTAAACAATAAACAGCATTTTCTGCTTTTCTCTTTCATTACAGAAACCTGTTTCTGAAATAAAACAAAGAGAAATGTCCTGACTGTCCTACAATTTCTTCAATTGGATCAAATCTGTCTAGTTAGGTAGATAGACAGATACGTAGCACGCGTAAATGTAACACAGGAGCTACGTTAGCTAACTCAGTGTCTACACCAACCGTTACACCACAATAGGAATTTCTATTGAGGGACAGATCAACCATAGGTTGGGATTCTTCAGGGGTTTGGACCAGTGTTGATATCTCACTAGGTACTCTAAGGAGAGCTTGGACAGAGATGTGACGGACCAGTGAGTACAGGGTTAAAGATACACTCATATATTTATTCACAGAAATGATGTGACCTTCTTCTTATGTGTGTGTGTGAATAGTTGTGAGTGGCTAATAGGAAAGAAAAAACATATAAAAATGGAGTAGGAGTTATAAATGAGTTATAAGAGGAAACTGTAGATCAATGAGGCTCTATAAAAAAATAATAAATTAACGGTACTGGAAAAATGCAGAAGTTCAGATTTAACAACAAAACCCAATACACATAAGGCCCTCAACAAAAGTTTAAATGGTAGTAAAATAATAAACTTCAGTCACTCGCGCAGTACTCTGGGAAGTGTAGTCTCGGGTTGGCTCGCCATCTTGGACAAATTCGCTCGCTTTTCCCGTCAACAAAACAACCTGTACGATACAGCACTAAGTTCAGCAAGACTGTACGACAAGCATATTCATCTCAGCATGTCTCTGAGTCCGTAAACAGCAGGATTTAACACTTAACATCGTAGATTTACACTTAAACAAGATGCTAATCCCGCTAGCCTCTGCCTGTTAGCCTACAGCTTAGCAGCTGAAACGAACTAGCCGAGGTCTGTCTCCCACATTTATACTCCGGCTGTTTAACTCCTTTATCAACACTTTCAACATCTTATCACTTGGAAATCTACACTTACTAACTCATAATCCCTCCTTAAACAGCCCTGTCTGAACTCACCGGTGTTTCTCTTCACAACTGAACAGAAACTGATGAGAGTTTATCAAACTCAGGACTAAAGAACACTGAAAAAACGAGGAATGGGGGATTTTATATCCCCTCTGGACCCTTAATCAGCTTTTAACTTCAATAACTGCTCACAAAAAATAGCACCACAGCATCAGCTCTGGACACAACACACACTCACACTTGAAGAGAGCAAGAAGTGAAGAGGGGGAGAGAAGGTGGGCGGGGCAAATGAACAGCCTCTGTAGAAGAGCTCAGAAAGAGGCTCCTAATTTTAACAGGGTTACAGACAGACAGACAGACAGACAGATAGAGAGACAGACAGACAGAGAGACAGACAGATAGATAGATAGATAGATAGATAGATAGATAGACAGACAGACAGACAGAGAGACAGACAGATAGACAGACAGACAGACAGACAGACAGATAGAGAGACAGACAGACAGACAGACAGAGAGACAGACAGATAGATTCATTTTTATCAGAGATTTTTGCTCTCAGTATAAGAAGTAAGAGGTAATTTACTTATTTATATTTTTCTATTTACATGATAAACAGTAGTGTTGTCACGATACCAAACTTATGACTTTAGATACGATACCTGCCTAAATATCTCAATACCGATACTGAAACGATACCACAGCAAAACCTAAAACATTAGGAAAAGTAATGAAATAATAGATGATCAAAAATAGTTTTATTCATAAACAGAAAGGTCTGTGTGTGTGTGTGTGTGTGTGTGTGTGTGTGTGTGTGTGTGTGTGTGTGTCTGGTAGAGGGGAGAACAGAAAAGCTCGCCTGGTTAAAGGTTAAAAACACGCAAATAAACAAAACTTCATTATCGATTCCTCCAAAATGATGGAGGTCATAATCATTGATCATACGATCAGTTTCTAACGTAATTACTGCGACAGGTCTGTTTATAACTGCTGCTGATCTACTTGTGAACGTCTGATATTTAGCAGCATGGAGGTTCAGGTAAACATAACGCTACCAGTTCTCCACATTGGTAGTTATCAATAAAGAAAAGCCAGTTCACTTCAACAGCTCTCACTGCCCTAAACTCCTCCTGAAAAACTCCCCCTCCTCTGACTGGAGCTCGGTGTGACTGTTAGAGCTGTATCACTCTTCACTGATCTGACCTTCTCTGACCTCTTTAAACTCTGCAGGTCTGTCAGAAAGAGGCTGTGCTCAGTTGGAGGTGTTGGCTCCTTTGGTCTGTACAGGTTTAAAGCATCTAAACAGCATGATCTGATTTCCCCTTTCATTACAGGAACCTCTGTTTGAAATACGAGAGTAAATGCAAGCTATATTAATGTGACGTATCTCTTAAACATAGCAATCTGGCAGCTGGAGTGCGGGAATCCATGTACCCTAAAAGACCAAGGTAAGCATAATACTAACCTATTAACGCCAATCAGGCAATTGGTCACAGAGTTATTTTCTTATTTTTCTCTGGAGCCTTTCCTGAATCATCACAAGGCAAGAATGCTCCCTGGAAAGGGTGCTACTGCACCTAGAGACACACACCTACAGGCGAGTAAGCACAGCCAATTCACCTACCATGTGGAGGTGGGAGGAAGCTCACTTGGACACAGGATGAACACACCAAACTTCTCACAATGACCAGAGCCAGGGTTAAAGCCACAACCTGGAGCCCCTGGAGCTGTGCCACCCACACCCTGCGCCACTGCCATGCTGCACTAATGCTAAAGCACATTAGATTCAGATGAGTTAAACCAGACATCCAGGGAAAGGAAAACTGCCTCTCACAAAGATGAGTCTATCCCAGAACTTTCCAGTCGTCAGACACACTCTGATACTGCTCAACATTCTCTGCTCTCCATAAAATCCTCTCAGAACTAACTCTGTCTTTTTACCTTTTCAGAGTAAATGGCCACCCAGCCCGACCTGCTGGAAGATTCCCACTGAGGTCCCCTCTACCTGTGTCAGACCAGCTGCCACCTACCAGTCCGACCAGCAGGCCCCCCACCACCACCACCCATACCAGACCAGCTGCACACCCTCCTACCACTGCTACCTGTCTAATGACCATGTTAAAACCTAAATGGACTCTTAACTATCTGCCACTATTAATAACACCACTATTTAGTCTAGACCCTTTTTCCTCCACTAGTGATAATGATAGTGTTTGTACTGAATGTGAGCTCGTAGCTCTGTGGAGGAGAAAGTGGAGCAGTTAGAGGTGGAGCATCATGGCTTTACTAAAGGATAGAGAGCAGGAGTCACTGCTAGCAGCCCCGGATGCCTTAGGGAGAGCTAGCACCCCCCACTCCGGCGTTAGAGCCCTCACAGCGGGGCGAATGGGGGACGTCTCGGCGGCATAGCCGGAAAGCTAAGGCTAATGCTAGCGCTAAGGCCGAAGCTAGCCCACCGGAACACCAGAATACACTAGAGATTATTGAAAAACACTGTAACACCTTCACTTCTTTTGAGATTCTCTACATCAATATTTCAAATCCAGCCACAAATAAAAATGCATTCACACTGATTAATATTTATAAGCCTCCAGGGCCCTATTCTGAATTTTTTAAAGAATTTAGTAATTTTGCTGCAGACTTGGCAGTGTGCAGCGACAAAGCTATAATAGTAGGAGACTTTAATATTCACTTTGAAAAAGCAGACGATCCATTAACAAAGGCGTTTGTATCAATTTTAGATTCTGTTGGCATCACACAAAACATAACTGGACCCACACATTACTGTAATCATACCCTAGATTTAGTCCTGACCCTGGGTGTTAGCATTGATCAGCTAAATATTCTACCTCAAAGCTCAGTAATATTAGACCATTATCTAATCTCCTTTGAGCTACATCTAAGGCAAAATGTTAATTCGCCCCCCCAACACTGTCTAAAGCGCACAATAACCACAATGACAGCTGTACAGTTTACTAAAAACCTCCCACCCCTATCGACCTTAGCTTACACTCCGTCAGACCAAACGGAGCTCGTTAAATTAACAAACGATCTAGAGAATACCCTTCGATCAACCTTAGACAAAGTAGCACCGTTTAAAAATAAAATGATGAGGCAAAAAAGGCTCGCACCGTGGTACAGTGATCAAACTCGTACCTTAAAACAAACAGTGCGGGAACTAGAGCGTAAATGGCGGACGACCAAACTAGAGGTGTTCCACTCTGCGTGGAGGGACAGCCTTGGTCAATATAGAAAGGCACTCATTAAAGCTCTCTCAGTGTATTTGGCCTCGCTGATTGAGAAAAACAAAAACAATCCCAGAATTCTTTTTACTGAGATCTCTAAACTTAGTAAAAGCCAGGCAGATTCTCAACCCCAGATTCCAACATCTTTAACCAGTCATGTTTTTATGGACTATTTTAAAAATAAAATAGAAAATATTAGACAACAAATCCAACCCTGCTTATTAAATCAAACATGGCCATCACCTGATGTAGCTGCTTTAGAACATAACTTAGTTGCAGAACAAAGTCTGGAAGCCTTCTACCCACTTCCACAAAAATTATTTCCTCAGCTAATTGTACAACCTGTACACTCGACCCAATTCCCTCTAAATTGCTAAAAGAAACACTCCCAATTATAATCACACCTCTTTTAACAATTGTAAATTCATCCCTTTGATTGATCTCCTTCTTGCCTCTGATCAAGGCTACGTATCGTTATTAGTCCTACTAGACCTTAGTGCAGCCTTTGATACAATAGATCATACTATATTACTAGAAAGATTAGAGAAAATGGTTGGAATCACAGGGACAGCCCTATCATGGTTCCAATCATATCTAACGGGACGCTATCAGTTCGTAAAGATAAAAGATTTATCTTCAAATTACACAGAAGTAAGATATAAAGTTCTGCAAGGCTCAATTTTAGGACCGCTATTATTTACATTATACATGTTACCACTGGGCTCAGTTAAAGCAGACATGCCGTTAATTTCCATTTTTATGCAAATGACACACAGCTCTATGTATCAGCCAAACCTGACGATAAATTTAGACTACAGAAAATGGAGGACTGTGTAAAGGATATAAAACTCTGGATGTCATATAACTTCCTTCTTCTTAACAATGACAAAACCGAGGTTCTCCTTTTAGGTCCAAAAGACACTAGACAAAAACTATCTGACTTAATGTTAGACTTGGCCAATGCTTCCATCATTCCTGGTTTAGCAGCTAAAAATCTTGGTGTCACATTTGACTCAGATTTATCATTTGAGCAACATATAGCTAATATTAGTAGAACAGCCTTTATGCAGCTTAGGAACATCTCCAAACTAAGAAACTCCTTATCTCTACAGGACGTAGAAAAGCTAGTACATGCTTTTATTACCTGAAGGCTAGATTACTGTAATGCACTACTGTCAGGTTGTTCCAGCAGGAACCTCAATAAACTTCAGCTGGTGCAAAATGCTGCAGCCAGGGTCCTTTCTAAAACTAGAAAATGTGACCATATCAGTCCAGTTCTATCAGCACTTCATTGGCTCCCAGTTAAATTCCGTATCGAATACAAAATTCTTCTATTAACATATAAGGCCCTACATGGCCTCGCTCCTGAATACCTGCGGGATCTTATTGTATATTACGAACTATCAAGACTACTTAGATCTCAGGGTGCTGGCCTCTTACTCGTGCCCAAAATTCAGAAAACCTCAGCAGGGGGAAGAGCCTTTTCTTATAAAGCCCTCCAACTCTGGAATAACCTTCCAGATAATGTTCGGGACTCTTTAAATCTAAGCTGAAAACTTATATGTTTAGTTTAGCTTTTGGTAATTAATGTTTCTTAGATAAGGGTTGCAGGTCCAGGGAATTGTAGGGAATTGTAGGGAATTGTAGTACACTGAGATGCTGGAGCTGTCGTCTCGCTGCTTACACGCGATCACTCAGGTTTGTTGACGGTGGAGCAGATAGATGCTGGTGTTCTCAGGGTGCTCCCGTGTCTGTGTTACCTTCTGGCTCTCTCCTTTTAAGTATGCTGTTATAATCAGACCTGCCGGAGTCGTCAGACACACTTTGATGCGGATGCTCAACATTCTCCGCCCTCCATAAAATTCCTCTCAGAACAAACTTTCTCTTTCTCTTTTTACCTTCTCCGAGTAAATGGCCACCCAGCCCGACCTGCTGGAAGATTGCCCCCTGAGGTCCCCTCTACCTGCGTCAAACCAGCTGCCACCTACCAGTCCGGCCAGCGGGCCCCCCCACCCGCCACCACCCACGGCGGACCGGCAGCTCTCCTGCCTGCCGCTGCTGCCTGTTTGGTGGCCGTGTTGAAACCTAGATGGACTCGTGGCTGTCTGCCACTATTAATATCACCACTATTAACTTTCTGTTATATCTGCTTTGGTAATTTTTATCATTAATGTTTAAATAGTTCTGACCAAAGGAGGATGGGTCCCCCTTGTGGGTCTTGGTTCCTCCCAAGGTTTCTTCCTCCAGCTCTGAGGGAGTTTTTCCTTGCAACTGTCGCCGTTGGCTTGCTCACGGGGGGTCTTTGATCCTTCATGTTATTTCTTCTTTCTTCTCTGTCTCTGTCCTTTATTAAGTACTAATTATGCAAAGCTGCTTTGTGATGACAACAGTTGTAAAAAGCGCTATACAAATAAATCTGACCTGACTTGACAGTGACTGAATGTGTGTAATTTAGCTTCATTACACCACCTCAGGGGATCTGAAATCAAGTAGTCACACAAATGAGCTGGGCCTTGGCATCGCCTTCCACACCTTCAGCTTTCTCTGGGTTTTCTGTTCTTTCTGTCATTAGCAGTGCAAGCTGTCGTAGGAACCCGTGTGATGAGTATCACAGATCTGCTCCTCAAGGGTTGTTTTAACAACAGCAAGATTTATTTCCTACAGAAATGGTACATTTATCTATTGAGGTGTATTTTTATTAAATTTATTTTAGTTTCAGGATTTGAGGAATCCTTCCTCTGCAGCTGCATCTCCACGTCTGTCAGTACTCCTCAGCAGGTAAATCACACACCATCGCAACCTAGAAACCCTTCTACCATGATCCTCCCTCATTTAATAGACTCCTCCTTCAGATCAGAGGTAGTAAAGCTCCTCTGTAGATGAGGTGAAGAACATTCAACCACTGCACTTTAATGATCACTTCTCTTGTAAATAAATCTACGTTTTCTTTCAGAACAGATGTTTAATCATGAGCTGCATGAAGAATTGTTCAATAAACTGCAGATATTGTAACATTTTACTGTAAAAAAAAATTGTAAAATTTGGGTTGTCTAAAACTACTTGCAAACCCTTTCACTTAACCCACACTATATGCCCAAATGTTTGTGGACACCCCTTCTAATGAATGCATTCAGCTACTTTAAATTGCACCCATTGCACATATATGCAAATGCACACACTTTAGTCTTTGTAGAGAAGTAGTGCCAACAGAATAGGACTCTCTGGAGCATTCACCTATTGGCACCATGCTGCCTAATGCCAGTCGTGGGGCAGAGGGGTATAAAGCCCCCCAGTATTGAGCTGTGGCGCAGTGGAACTAAAGCTATGAAAATGAAAATGGAATGAAAGCTAGTCTGTGTGTGTGTACTCACATTTCACTGATCTGTTGACAGGGTCCTTGCACCTGCCCCACCACTGTGTGTACTGACAGACAGACAGACAGAGACATTATCAGGCTGACAAATGATCCTCATCTGCAGAATTATCACCATTAACAATATTATCATGATCCAGATTCAGTGGCTGCTTACCTAAATCAAGTCAAGTGACTTTTATTATATAGTATATGATACACACATTCAAATCCAGAATCTATACACATAAATACACACTATTTTACACTATTCTGCAAGGTCTAGGTGCAACAACTAAGGTTAGTTTTAAATTTAGTTAAATAAAAAAAAATAGTTGATGTCATCACTCATGTTTCTCGCATTAACCAGGAATGTTTTCTGTCAATGTAACCATAGTGTATATTTACAGGTAAAGCTGCCTAAATACACCAGTAAGTAGGAAATGATGATAGACTAAAATCATTATATGAGAGAACGCTCCCAGCAGGAGAGTTTAAATCACCATGTCAGTGTAAATATAAGCTAATAGAGGTAATAAGAAATTATTTTTATATATTTATATATATTAACACCCAAGTAAATCCTCAGATTCAGAGATATATAGTAATGAAGTAGAACTACTTCAGTACTGTACTTAAGTACTAAAATACTGTATCTGTATCTACTGGAGGATTATTTTATCTCCTACTTCCACTTTTACTTCACTACATATTTTGGATGAGTTTAATACTTTTACTCCGTTAGATGTTTATGTGCTGCAGCTGCAGTGAGGACACTAACGCTAGAGCTCTGTAGTTTATTCCGAGATGGAAGAACCACTAGAAGAAACACCACCTTCCCAACCTTCAAATACTCGTATGTGGCCGAATGGCCAGAGATCTTTTAGCTGTAGTCTAGTTTACAGAGAGTGAAGCTCAGGGTTTTAAGCTGCTCTCCTCACTGCTTTTACAGATGAAACTCTTGTATGTGGCAGGTTGAGTCAGTTCTGTTCAGCTTTCTCTCTTTTGGGCGAGTTTGTTTAGAGAGTTAACTGAAGACTCGTGTTCATAAACTCCATCTTCTACAGTTCTGTCCTTCTACTACAGCCAGAGGAACTGTGACAGTCCTTAAGTCTGAGCATTTGAAATAATAGAAACACTGATACTCAGACTTTTGACTGCTTTCTGTAAGAACTACAGAACACAGTACTGTACTTTTACTTTCAGTACTTAAGTAACTACATGCAATACTTAAGTACTTCCACTTAAGTCTGGAGCTTAAAGACACTTCTACTTCTACTCAAGTCACTTTTTTGATAGAGCACTTGTACTTTTACTCAAGTCTGGGTCTCTAGTACTTTCTACATGTCTGCTGAGATTGTATTTTGCACGTG
Organism: Salminus brasiliensis; assembly: GCF_030463535.1. NCBI lineage: Eukaryota > Metazoa > Chordata > Actinopteri > Characiformes > Bryconidae > Salminus > Salminus brasiliensis. The sequence continues at coordinate 9,002,418 of NC_132881.1, read as the reverse complement.
AGAAAAACAGATTTATCATAAAAAAAAACACATGAAAGCATTTGTTGGTGGGTTGTGTGTCCGTGCTTGCGCAGACCACATTTGGATGGGTAGCACAAATCGGCAGAACACCAGTCTTCTGCGGCACGGCTGAGGAGAGGTGCGTACAGCTTGAGCTCTAGTTCTTTAACTGTTTAAAGAGTTAAAACTCATGATATGCTTAAAAGAAGAGAAAGCTTTAGTGAAAGCAGACTAGTTTAGCATTGATTACGAAGTGAGTATCGGTTGAATGCAGTGGATTAAGGTTTGGCCTCTATACAACCTTAACATCTTGTACAGAAATGGTAAATTTATATGTAAAAAATAATAATATTTTAAACTGTGCAAAATAATTAATAATAATAATTAAACATTCGGATTTTAGTTTCAGAATTCAAGGAATCATTCCTCTGCAGACCAGTACGGCTTCAGAAGGACACTAGTACCTACAAAACGGCTGACTTGGAGGAAATGTCTGCATTAGAGCTGCTACATCGAATCTATAAAATTGATAATAATCGATTATTAAAAGTGTTGGCAACGAATTTCATCATGGATTTGTTGTGTCGCACGATGTATGTGTTACTCGCCTTGTCATATCAGGTCATATCCGCTTACGTTACCTGCGGCGCTTTGTCTACTCTGGAAAAAATAAATAAATAAGAGAGAGATGAACGAAGCGAGCCAGAGCGGAGGCGTAATCTTTAAAATAAATTTAACATCAAGAAGTAAATATATTCCAAAAAATTAAACATGAATGATGCAGAAAAGAAGTTCAGCTTAAATCCTCACCAATGTGGGAGCACAGTCACTACAATAACCCCAGTTAGTTCTGTTTTGAAGTGAGGTGCACTCACACTATGTGAACCGGTATAACACGGCACATGCTGTTTTTTTGCTTAACTGGACAATGACAGTGATAGAGTGTGTAAGTGTGTGTGTGTGTGTTACTTTTATTATCTGTGTAATTCGCTTAAGCAGTGTTTAAATGTGCTTTATAAAAACATGTAACTTGAACACAATGGTGGTAAATAATAATTAAGCTTCAAGTTTTACAAACTAAAGGCAATTCATCCTGTCTCACTCCTCACTCCAATACAGTGCAGTGTTTGCATCAGCAATGCACTTATTTTTCTTTATTATTTCATTTATTTTATTTTTAATTTATTTAATTAATTTTAATAATGTAATCTATTATTATTGAATTATTGTACACACTTATTTGCTCTGTTATTCAATGGTCTTTTTTTAAAATAAAGACATAGAAATTATTTTTTTTTGACAAATTAATTGATTATTAAAATAATCATTAGTTGCAGCCCTAGTCTGCATCTCCACGTCTGTCAGTACTCCTCAGCAGGTAAACCACACACCAGCTCAACCTCAACAATCATACATGACTCAACTGAAGATGTTCAGAAATCAGGTTCTGAATCTTCTTGTTGTGCTTCTTGATTCAGACTGCCTTCAGAACACCCACTGCTCCTGATTCAGTCCCAGAGACGAGCTTCATTGGTGGAGAGCCTCCCTGCTGTTCCATGGCCTCAATATGGATCACTCTCCAGTCCTCCAGTCCTAGGCTGGTAAATCAAGCAGTGTCTAAGTCCAAATATTTGTGGACACCCCTTCTAAACAATGCTTTCAGCTACTTTATGTCCCGCCCTTCAACAAAAACAACCAATCAGGTTGCTGCTTACAGATTAAGTCCCGCTCTCCAGTAACGAGCTAAAGTCTCTGGACTACTTTGTGGCTCTGGCCAGACCCCACAAAATAAAAGTCACTAATACAAACGAATCTGTAACATAAAATACTTTTTGACTGAGATAATCTTACATTAATTCCCACTTCCACTTTTATTTTGTTGTTCATCCAAAAATGTATATGAAAACTGATTAAGGGAAAACTGATCTATTTTTGTTATATTTTATTGCTGCTACATTACAAATCCTTGGGTTTAAAATTTAAAAGAGAAAAGGTATTGGAGTTTTATTAATCTTTTATATTATATAACTTTTATATTAGCGGGGTAATTCATTAACACAGTGAATTTCTGACTAAGTTATTATTTTTTTATTAACTTAATTGTTACTTAGCAAATACCTTAAACTACCTCAAGCTAAATCAGTTATTTATTTCAATAATTGTCAGATTATTCGATTGTAAAAATAGTTGTTTGTTGCAGCCCTAATCTGCTGCAGCCTGAGAAGCTTAAAAGTGAATAAAGGTTTTATTTTAATTGAAGTGTTTGTCATTACTGAACAGTATGACTATTACTCCATTGAGTGTCATTTTAGTAAGAGAAGGACATTAATATTTAATGTTTAATATCTCAAGCAAGTTTGTTTATGACATTAAAGCATGTACATTTACTCATTTAACAAAACTAATAAATAGCCTTACAGGGCCAAATCATCTCCTTTCAGTCCAACTTGAGTGTCAAGTAAAATAATTAAAAACAAAGTTTTACTTTTACCACTGTTTACTTAAGTGTTTCAGATTCATGTCAATGTAAAATATATAAACAAATTCCTAAATAAAATAAAAAACTCAGATACAGACGAGCTCATTTGTGTTTATTTACATTTGTGTTTTAGGCTGTGGCCAATCTACTGTGGTGAGAAGCAGTTTGACCAATGGTTGCTGTAGACCCCTGTACATGTAGACTAATCGTGTCGGTGAGAAGGCGGGGCTTCAACAGGCATGTTTCAAAGAACTGCTTTACCCATTTTGCTGTGTGACAGGGGGCATTGTCACGCATGAAAATTGCTGGCTGGCTGATTGAGTGACAAATGCAAGGAAGGAACCATGTGTTGTTGAAGAAGGTTCTGATACACACTTGCATTCACTCTGCCATGTAGCTGTATGAGAGGCCCAACTCCTGCTGCTGAAAACATTCCCCAACCCATGACATTTCCCCCTCCACCTATCACTGACTTCTTTACACACTTTGGGTTCAGTCTTTCCCGAGCTTGTCGACGAACATGTTTCCTATCAGACCCAAATAAATGAAACTTGCTTTCATCACTAAAGTGAACTCTGGAACACTTTTCCTCTGTCCACACAACATGCTCATCAGCAAAGGTTAATCTAGCCTTTTGATTCTTTCTGCTAATGAGAGGTTTGGTCACTGCAGAGTGGGCTTTCAGTCCAAATGCTTGTAAACGTTGAACTGGTGAGCAATTCCAGCTGCAGTGTTGAACCGATTGCCCATGGAGATTCTCCACATTATCCTGTCCTCTCTTGCATTTGTCTTTCGTGGACGACCAGCCTTCTTGGGGGACTTGAATGAGTTTGTGGTGTTGTAAAGATGCAGTATTCTAGAAATCACAGACTTGGAATGACCAACTTCTCTTGCTATGGCTGATAGGGTCACCCTTTTGGCCTTCATCTTGACAACCTGCTGACGGAGGGTTTCAGTCACTTTGGAACGGCTTTCCATCTCGCAAAGTCTTTGAAAACAGGAAAGTTATGCTGCCAGTTAAATAGGGTTTGTCAGATAATTAAGGAAATTAGTGCCAGATTAACACCAACAATTTGCAGGTGTCTGAGAGTGTTCTCTAATTTTGATCAGTGTTCTTTTTCAAATACCTCATTTACGTTTTTATACTGTGCATTAGAATATATGCAACTCATGAAATATGTTTAAAATACTGCTCTCTCCTGTTAGGATAAATTCACATAGGACTACATTGTGACCTTGACATTTAGGAAATTGTGTGTTGTTCTCTAATATTAAACTCCAGTGTATAAATCCACACAGACTGAGTAGTGACTGTAGAAAGAGACACAGATGTGAAATAAATGCTTACACATTTTTCACGTCCCAAAAAGAGAACATGTCCGGTAAAAAGAGGGCGTCTGGTCACCCTGCTTAACGAACCTCTTCGTCTGTCCTGATCATTTATATGATCATTAAATCAGGATTTCTACTGGAGCTTTCCAGCTGCTGGTCTTTCAACACAAAGTACAGCGTTCCTCCGGACCATACCCTTCCCAGTCCAGCAGATACTGCAGTCGGCCCCCGCGCCGTCGGGAGTCCAGTACTCGCCGGACCGTGTAAGCGGGAGTCCCTTCCACCTCCACAGGCTCCGGCTGCATGTCCGCAGGGGTGGCCTCGTCCAGGGGCCCAGACGCCACAGGCTTGAGCTGCGACACATGAAACACAGGATGTATACGTGAGTGCAGGGGTAAACGAACCTTAACAGAAACCTCGTTGATGTGCTTGACAACCTCGAATGGACCCATGTACTTAGCTGCCAATTTCTGAGATGGACCAGTCCGAATGTCCCGTGTGGAGACCCACACGCGATCTCCAGGCGCGTATGACGGGGTCTCGCCACGCTTCCGATCGGCCTGTGTCTTGTAGCGCCGCAGAAAGGGTCTGGATGTGCTGATGGGTCTCGGCCCAGACGGCTTCGCTGCGGCGCATCCATGCATCGACTGCTGGTACCTGGGTCTCCGCAGCAGTCCAAGGGGCCAACGGGGGTTGGTAGCCTAACATACACTGAACTCGCGCACCTCAGCGAGTTCTGGGCCATCTCGGCCCAAACCAGATACCGCGACCAGTCGCTGGGGTAGTCGTGACAGTAGATCCGCAGAAACTTCCCCAGCTCCTGGTTAGTGCGCTCGCACTGGCCATTGGTCTGAGGGTGGTATCCTGAGGAAAGACTTACACTCACCCCCAGGTGCTCGCAAAACGCACCCCATACCTGGGATGTGAACTGGGCCCCTCGGTCTGATACTAGGTCCTCCGGGATTCCGAAATTCCGGAGGACGTAGTCTACCAGGGCTTGGGCTGCCTGCATGGCTGGGGGCAATGTAGGGAACGGGATGAACCTAACCCCCCTCGAGAAACGATCCACCACCGTCATCACCACCGTGTAACCCCCGGATTCGGGCAGATCCGTGACAAAGTCCACCGCCAGGTGAGACCACGGGCGGTCGGGGACGGGCAGAGGCATGAGCTTCCCCGAAGGGAGCGTCTTGGGGGTTTTGCACAGGGCGCTCCTGTAGAAGTTTGCAAACCCTAGAAAGCTCTGTACTTCCTTGACCGAGCCTGGTGACGGCCAATCCAGGACCGCCTGAACCTTTGCCTGATTCATAAGAACCCCCCGCTCGCTGATAATGTAACTCAGAAAAGGTATCTCCGGTCCCCGCACCCATCGGTGTTTCGCATCCCCGCAGTAGAAGCACAGACCCTCTCTGGTCCTACGACTGCTTTCCTTCGGTGCCAAGCGGCCGATACCCACCTCCAAGGGCTCACTCTCCGGTGTACTTGGTGAGGCGGAGGCCGCTGTACCCGCTGAACTGGAGAGTCCTATACTCCCTGGCGCACCTTGGCTGGCCTGCCTCTTGGGGCAGGCGACCGATCCCCCAGCTCCGTGGGGTCTGAGGTGAGTAGGGCGAGCTAAGAGCTGGTCCAGCCGGATCGCGAGCACGATGAAGTCATCCAGCTCCAACGTCTTGCCCCGACAGGCCAGCTCCCGCTGCAGACGGGGGTTCAACCCGTTACGAAACAGGGCCAAGAGGGCCGGCTGATTCCATCCGCTCCCTGCCGCCAGAGTACGGAACTCCAGGGAGTATTGAGCCACCGACTGGGAGCCCTGCTCCATGCGCAGCAGCAGGTCGCCCTTGGTGAGTCCCTCTCGGGGGTGTAGAAACACCGCCTTAAAATGTTTAAGGTATTCCGAGAGGGATCCTTCGCTAAGCTCCGTCCAGGAGGCAGTGGCCCAATCCAGAGCCTTCCCTGCGAGCCGGGATACTATAAAGGCGATCTTCGCCTGGTCAGTGCCGGTCGGAGAGTTCTTAAAGAAGACCTCGCACTGAAGCAAGAACCCCTCGCAAAGTTCCGGATTACCACTGTACGTATCCGGTTTGCCAACCGGATATGCGCTATGGGGTGCGTAGACGGGACTGGGAGAGCTAGCAGGCTCCAACAAAGTCTTTACTAGATTCGTGAGCCCCTGAACGTCACCCACTAGTTGGGTGACTTGGTGCTGCTGGCCCACCTGTTGCTGCACCAGGTGGCCAACAGTCTCTGACACGCTCAACAGAGTGTGTTGCTGCTGCCCCAAGAATTGACCTTGGGCGCGAACAGCGTGATCCAAGGCGTCCATCCCCGCTGTTCGGAGGGTGTCGGCCGAGAATTCTGTCATGCTGGCTAGGCGAGACAAGGGAACACTCACAGGGACAGAGCAATGCAGGGGAATAGTCTTTAATGACCACACAAAACAACCAAAACGAGGCAGCAAAGTACAGGGTCCAATAAACAGAAACAGAAAACAAACAGGTGACAACTGAAATGGGGCTTAACCTGGAAAGCAGTCCGGGAGCAAAGCAAGAGGGGACAAATCAAACGGGGGGGAGGAAGGCTAGAACACCAAAGAACCAATGAAACTAACAAACAAAAGCCTCACCCCAAAACCGCGCTCGTCAGGCGCTGATGAACTTACTCGACTAGGGAGCAAGGGAACTGGACGCCAAATCTCCCTGGCGACCAACCGGTGAACCAGACAGTGAACTCCTGAACGTGAAACCGCTCCGATAGAGCATATACTACTTGAACTCGTAGAATTCCCTAGAAGTCTCCAGAACGTGAAGCCAACCTTACAGCTTGGCATCGCAAGAGTAATTCTCGGCGCCGAGGCATCTGCGTTTGCTCCCTTTGTACCCCAGCACTCAGGTGAAACAAATCAGACATAAACAGAAAACATGGCGTCTTACTGCGACCGCTGTCAACATAAAAGTCCCTACTGAGAAAACCAACGGGAGGAACAGAAAGTACGTGAACATTGAAATCAACTCAACATTGACTGAAAAGTCCCAAGGAGCCTGTGGACCGCGGCCCGAAGCCGTGGCGCTGCAGGGCTGACAGATAGCAGATAGCAAGTGCACGATAACTGTAAAATTATTGCCCATAAAAATGAGTATAAATAAGACAGTGTCGTATTACAACCTCAAGTACCAATTATCCATTTAACTGGATATATAGGAAGTCAGGAGCACAACCATGAAACAAACACAATGAGATACAAGAACTTAAAGGGCGCAAAGAAAATAAAATAAATTAATTAATTCAATAAATAAGTGAACACTACAAACTTCACTACAAAACCACCAAATTATAAATACATGTGAATTATACATTCCACAATGACCCAAAGCTTGTTACTCACTTCGATGTACGATGTTACAGTAAAGAAAAAAAGGAGTTACTACTTTTTTTTTACTAATTGTTGTACATTGAAACAACTAATCTAAAGAGAACACTGGTCTAAAATATTGTCTCTCAATAAAACAATGAGATTAAGACTCTTATTTATAAAAGCATGTAAAGGGGAAGGAAAGAGCAGTGATTCATTTAAACTAGCAGGGGATTCGACTCCTGTAAGGGGAAACACACTACATTAATGCTCTGCAGCTTCCACCAAAACCCCCAGTCAATTACATACATTTACACACCTGTAACCAAAGGTTTAGTGCATCTGCCTTAGAGCTCTGCTCTCTGCTCACTAACCCAGACTCAGTCCCAAACCCCAGGCACTGCTACACGCTGCAGTCAGTAAGAGTTTGCTTTAAAGACAAGTGCATTAGCGAGCAGACTTTACATTTGCTACATGCTAACTTGGACACAAACAGTAGGGACCTGTATCTAGGCCTCACTGTTGCAGACCGGGTTCAATGCCACAAACACCATCCATTTTAAATGAAGCCCTCAAAGCCTCACTAAAACTGCAGTCCAAGCTGCTGCACACTAGAACCAACAGACACCTGCTTTCACACAAGCTGAACAGCATCAACTACTAAAACCAACACACAGCAAATACCTGCATCTGGCTTCAATGCTGCATACCGGACTCCCTGGCCTGTACAGCAGTTCACTCCTCCACATCCTCCAAACCGTCCGAATGAAGAATTCCAAGCTGTGCTAAACTTTAACGAGAGCTCTCCTCCTGCTACCTGCACATGTCCCTGGCAACGAACCAAACGAGAATTGGAGCAAACAATTAGAAAGGTGTACTTGCTCTTCTCCTACTGTAATACCCTTAGTATGGGTCACACTAGCTTTACCTGTTAGTATCAGTTTTAAATGCCAGAGTAGCAACAACAGTATTACATCAGTTTAACATGCTAGTGTTTAACATTTGATTAATAAAGATACATTTATATTAAGATAAAAGCAAAACTTTATTTAGAGAAAAACATCTCAGTAATGATCAGTAAATATATTTCCATAAATTTTAATCTGGCATATAAGTATGACAGCTGTGTAAAGGTGGGCAATTAATCATGTGGGGGGGGGATAAAGGTGTCACGGCACCGGCCCGTCTCACCTACTTACACCTAGAGTCTTTATACACAAGGAAGCTGTTACTGACATAATAATCGCTACATGGCGCTTCTTCCACCTGTCATTCAGTTGGGTGTAGGGACTCTCGATATGTCAGGTAAGTATAGACTGTGCTTATAAAAATAATATTATAATTATGTTATATTACATAATGAAAATATATATTAGAATAATCCATTTATAATATAATACCAAAAGTATATTTAAATAATTGTTCACTGTTGTCTACAGAATATTGGTTCCTCAAAATACCACTTCCCTTCTATTACCATAAAGGTAACACTAACAAGTGATTGTCATTTTAGTTCATTTAGACTTTCATTTATTGTATTTATTAATTATTATTGTATTTGGTGTATTAGAATGTATTGCTTGTTTTCTAGAAAGAATTCATAATCCTGTGTGAATAATTCATGAGTACTTTATGGACAATCAATTCTTTAACAGGCTTATTTACCATTTAAGTGGTGAAAAATCCACACAGACACATCAGTGGAACGCACCTCGCACCAGCAGGTGTTACAGTATAAGAGCATCACAAAGACTATAAACCTTTGAGAAACTGCCCTTCTAGAAAAAAAACAGAAAACACCAGCAAACCAGACCAGCATAAACCAGTTTAAACCATTTTAGATGAAGATGTAATCCTCAGTTTGGAAAAGTAGAGATTTTTAACAGGTTTTGGGAGGCATCGTTGGCAGCTGATGATTAATAGCCTTTTATTAAAGATGAATAAAGATGACCTAGGCCCAAATATGTGATGTCATACTTTATTAAAACTACTGTAATAAAAGAAGTGGGAATGTTACTTTTTACCTCTGGAAATAGATGAAAACAGACCACTTTACACAGTAAACCCCAAATCTAAGAATCTCTTTATTTTGCCAACTATTTTACAATTTTACTTGGTGAGAGCAACACAACTATGACATGTAACAAAAAAACAGACCATTAACAAGTGTTATACTAAAAGAGAAAAATACACTTAACAATACATAGAATAAATAATAAGTTAAAAACAGTAACAAAGAGCTGTAAAAAAAATCTGTAATCAGAAATCTGTACTTGTACAGGTATGAATACTGTACATCAATATGTAGCCCGAGTAGACATCTATATACAAACTATTATGTACAGATATGAACCTTATGAAGACAAAACAAATGACAATACATATATAGAAACTTTATGATCACCTATGTGTTACACAGAATCAGACCGATATAAAGCAAAAAAAAACACACAGTTGCAGAAGGACAGGCCCTTGTTTGCCACATCTACCATCACGATGGGGTCCTGAAAACCTATAAGACAAAAAAAGGAAAGCCGACAAGTTTTGAAATGGAACGGTCACTAACCTTTCACACTTGCAGAAAGATAGATAGCGAGTCACACACACAGTTGCACATAGACAGACCCTTGTCCACCAGATCCACCATCAGAACCTGTAGGACAAAAAAAAGAAAGTCAATACATGTATAGAAACTGAATGATCACCTACCTGTTAGACAGTTGCAGACAGATAGACAGTGAGCCATACACAGATGCAGATGGACAGACTGTGGTGGCTGGATGCATGGTCAGGGAGGGAGGGGCTCATGGGGTCATGAACCTGTAAGACAAAAAAAGAAAATACATGTATAGAAACTGAATGATCACCTACCTCTTACACACTTGCAGACAGATAGATAGCAAGCCACACACAGGTGACTTGAAGGAAAGATCCACCATCAGGAAGGGGGGACCATTGGGTCTTGAAAGCACGTAAGACAACAAAAAGGCAATACATGTGTAAAAAACTGAACAATCACTTACCTGTCACAGAGTTGCAGAATGATGGACAGCGAACCACACACAGTTGCAGATGAAAATATATTTGTAAGAAGGATACACCTTCAGGGAGAAGAAGAGGTTGATTGACTTGTTGAGAACCTGTAACACAAAAAAGTCAATACATGTATAGAAACTGAATGATCATCCACCTGTTACACACTTGCAGACAGATAGTAGCGAGTCACACACAGTTGCCGATGCACAGACCCTTGAAGGACAGATCCACCATCAGGAAGGGTGGAGCCATTGATCTTGAAAGCCTGTAAGACAACAAAAAGTCAATACATGTATAGAAACTGAATGACCACCTACCTGTTACACACTTGCAAACAGATAGATAGCGAGCCACACACACAGTTGCAATGGACAGACCCTTGTTGGCTGTATGCACCATCAGAATGGAGGGAGCCATTGGTCCTGAAAGCCTGTAAGACAACAAAAAGGCAATACATTTAATGGGGCCTTTAAGGGCTATGATTAAAGATACTGGAAATGCCAAACTCCACTGTAATCTTTCCTGGACACAAGAGGGTCTTTTAGCATTTGAGACAGTGAAACAGAGGTTACAAGAAGCTCCAGCATTGGCGTTTCCAGATTACTCCAAGAATTTCTAACTGTATGTGTCTACTTCTACTGGAGGTAAAAATGCATGTGCAGTCCTCTGTCAAGCGACAGGTACAGGAACAAGTCCACAGCCTGTTTTTATATTATTCCACAGCTTATTCAGAAGTTGAGTTGGGACTGCCATTGTGTTATAGAGCTATGGTAGGAGTTTATCTAATGTATGACAAAGCATCAGCAATCACGATGGGTTATCCAGTAACAATTCTTACCCATCATAGCCTTAGAAACCTACTGAACCATGGCAAATATACACTGACTATGCCAAGGCTTAGAGATTATTATAGGCTTTTAGAGCAGGAAGATGTCACCCTAGTAAGGTGTGCCACAGTGAATCCAGCTGAAACTTTGCCAACTCCAGAAGATGATGAGCCACATGATTGTGTGCAAGAAGCTGAGAAATACTCAAGGCTTAGGTCAGATTTAAAAGCCCTCCCACTGGAGAAGGCAGACCTGGCATATTGGACTGATGGGTCCTGCTATAGGAGAAGAGACAAATTGTGTGCGGGTTATGCAGTAGTAAAAGCCCAAGGAGAAAACTTTGTGGTTGAGAAGGCTGCAGTCATACCACAGCCGGCTTCAGCACAACTTGCTGAACTTGTAGGGTTGACAGAAGCATGTTTTTTGGCAGAAGGCAAGTGAGTGACTATCTACACTGATTCTGCCTATGCACATAGTGTGTCACCTGTTTGGGGCAGTATGGAAGAACCAAGGGTTTAAGAAAACAGATAGTTCCCCTATACAGCATCATGAGCAAATAATGAAATTGTTACATGCCATGATGAAACCCAAAGAAATTGCTATTGCTAAATGTGCAGCACATAAAAGGGATATGTCAAGGGTCACACAGGGGAATAAAGCGGCTGATGAAGCTGCAAAGGCAGTTACAGGAGCAGACAAATGGGGTGAAGTCTTTTTGGTTACACATGAGGTAGACATGGAAGACAGAATAACAATTAAGGATGTGACCTTAATGCAGGAAGCAGTTCCGGCGAGATCGAGGAGCCACTCAAGACTCTACTGGCCTTTGGAGGAATCATGAGGGGCTGGTAGTAGCCCCTCCTGACCTGTTGGGTCTGATGGTTCAAGAAGCGCATGGTTTAGCCCATGTGGCAAGGGGCGAGGTAAGGAGGAAGATTATTAAGGAGTATGGGTTTTGGGCACCATATTTGCTTGAGCAGATAGACTGTCATTGGTAGATGCACAATTTGCTTGAAAAACAATGTTCGAAGAGGTGTAATGGTTCCACCTGGTCACATCCCAACTCCAAGGGGTCCTATGCGTGAGTTAGTAGTGGACTTTGTTGACCAATAGGAGGGAAGAGATACATGTTCGTTGTAGTGGACCGCTTTTCAAGGTGGCCAGAGGTCTGTCCAACCAAACGGAAAGATGCACAGTCCGTTGCCAAGTTTCTGTGCAGAGAGGTCATAAGCAGGTGGGGACTTCCAGATCGAATATCCTCAGATAATGGGAAGGAGTTCGTGGATAAGACAGTGAAATTAATTTGGCAAAAATTGGGGATAAAACAGTGTCTTGGGGCAGTATATCATCCTCAAAGTCAGGGAATTTGTGAGAAAATGAATGGTGTTTTGAAAAAACGCATTGTGAAAATCTGTCACACAGGTTTGAATTGGGTTGATGCACTTCCATTGGCATTAATGGTGTGTCGCTCAAGTGAGCTGCGTGATTTGCATATGACGCCACATGAGTTGGCGACAGGCATATAAATGGTATATATTATACAATGGTATAACGAACGCTGTGAAGGTCCTTTTGAGGTTGTGCGTAGTACTGGAACTGCAGTCCAGGTTAAAGGGTCTCCAACGTGGTATCATTTGTCACATTGTGTTAAAGAACTTAGGGAAGAGGCAGCCCATTTGCTTGGAGGAGATGTGGAAGGCTCAAGGGAACCAGGACATACAGAAAGAGAAAGGTAGTAAGATCTCCAGGGTCAAATTTCAGAAGAGGAGATTGTCCATGATGTGGACAATGGTGATGACTCTGTGGGCATTGCTGATGATGCCGGAAATGACTCTGTAATTAATCAACAGGAAAGAAGGTTTGAGAACATTGAGGTTAGGGATGTCCCAGAAACAGCAGGAATCATTTCAGGGGAGTGTGAAGCACCAAAGGCTGCTGAGGGCACTGATTCCTCTATAGGGGAAGTCAGAGAGTCAAATAGACATCCAAGACCAGTTAGAAAAAGGGTCAAACCTAAACGTTATGAAGATTGAGGTAAATGTAACAGTGGGAAATTCCACTATTAACATTAAATATTACTAAAAGCATAAATGTGTCACATCCACCAGAATCAGCTGTTCAGGTGATTCCAGTAACAGTAACTCCTGTGCAGTTGGTAATTACAGTCAAACCAGGCAGATCAGTTCTTCCATGTAGGTGTGGAAGATTTAATACTGGAGGTAATGATCCCCCAGAGTGGAGAAATAGTCGTGGTGAAGAGATTGTGTTAGCAGGGCCTACAGTTGATATGGTGCCTTACAATCAAAGAAAGTATGTTTTGTCCAATGACATGAGGTGGTTCAGTGTTAAATATGATTGTTCAATTCTTATGCGTAATGTTACATGGGAAGATCAATATACATCAAATATACATGTACTTACTTTGAGCCAGAGTTCAGCTTTGTACCAGTGCAAAAAGTGTGGAAACAGGAGTATGTAACTCGTAAGATGATAGTTAACAATAAAAACTCAAGCTTAACTGAGAGCTCCACAGGAGATAAAAGGGGACCAGGAACAATTTCCTGTAATAACCATCTCAGGGGTAAAAACTGTGCCAAGGCAGGTTACAACTGTAGCTCCAGAAACAACTAAAAGTGTTAATGTTACAGGTCAGGTTACTACTGTAATCATAAATAATACAGAACCTGTAAAAACCGCAATGATGACAAGAACGCCTGTAGGTGTCACTTTAGGGAATAGAACTACTGAAAATACAACAAGCTCAACTGCAGTGAATGGTACAGGGATAACAACACCAGTAATGGAAGTAGCAAAAGTGACCCATCCATCTAATATGACATTAGTAACACTGCAAGATGAAGTAAATACAACTGAGAAATTGTTAGAAACCATAGAACGGGGTGAGAGCAATAATGATGAGAGTGTTGGAGATAGAGTGGGAGAGAGTGAAGTAAGTAGAGATGTAATGATGCATGAGCCTTCTACCAAGGTGACAAATGTATTACAGGATTTAGACTGGATTCCAGGAGATGTGATAGATCAGAATCGAGCACTGAAAAAGAGAGAGGCTAAGTGGAAGGCATATGGATTGGATTCATTTGCGTTGCAAATATCAGACCCTTGGGCAGCCAGGAACTTATGGTTTCAGCAGATAACACATTCTGTAAGAACAAGCAAACAAATTAGTGGTCCATGTGTGGTGAAAGTCCCGACACCAGGCACTTGGCCTTCTATTTTGGAAACAGTTCCTGAACCTTTAAGTACAGAATGTCAGTATTATGCATTATCATGGCTGTTCTACAAACAGCAAGCAGTATATGATATATGGATGGCTACATCAGTGGGTTTGTTTAGACCTGGAGAGAAGTGTAGTTGGATGAGGCAATTACCATATGTAAACCTAAATGATCAGCATGAACATGTACAGACAGCAGTCCCTGATTCAATAGAAGTAAAGACAGTAAAGGCTAAAGGTTGTTTTTGTTCTAATAATACTCATGGTGGGTCTGGAACATTTATGGGAATTTCAGATTGTGACAGCTATATGATACATTTGGATGATTAACATAAAAATGGTTTGTTTGAAGTGATTTTCCAGGTACCACGTGGCCAGAATAAAATAGTGATGGTGCATCATTAAACATTGCCAGGTAATGTGACCCTAGGAAATTTTAAAGATCTTTGCGGGTTTGTGATAAGACATATATATTTTTGCCATATGGGTGGACAGGATGTTGTTACTTGGCAACATCAAAATTGCCATATGAGGTGTACACCATTGAGAAAGGTGAAGCACCTGATGAAACCCAAGCCAAGGTAATTCCTGGATATAGACAGAAAAGTGAAATGGCACCATTTCAAATTTAGAGGCCTATCACTGGAGGATAAGTATAGGAGAAAAATGGGGAATAGGCTTATCTCCATGGTATGGTGTGACCTTCCTAGCAGACCATATTGATAACATCACTTACACCTTACAGGGATTTGCTAATGAGACTATTAGAGGGTTTGAATATTTATCAAATACTCAGAAGAGTCACAGATTGACGTTGAAACATGATATGGCTCTTGATTACATTCTGGCTAAGCAAGGGGGGTTATGTGTAGCTCTGAATTTAACAGGAGATGCTTGTTATACTTTAATTCCTGATAATTCTGCTAATATGACTGATGTAATAGGGGCACTAAAAAAGATAAGAGAGGCATTTGGCCCATCCCAAGGAGCAGGATGGTCTGTGAATGCATGGTTGCTGGAGAGATTAGGACCAATGGGAACATTGTTGGCTCAGTTGTTCGGTGCTGCGCTTTTGTCGCTATGTGTGATGTTCTGTTGTTGCACATTCATATTGACTTTTGCTAAGGCGATGATTTTAAGATGGGTTGGAGTTGTAATGCCGGGGTAACAAGTTCAACTGCCATTATTACCTAGGACAGATTCGGAAGAAGATGAGGGATTAGTGTTAGAAGGTGATTTGGTATTCTGAGTATCTACTCTGAGTATCTACTCTGATTATTACTTCCATTTGAAGTATCAGGTCTTTTTAACATAAGTTATAACACCTATGTTACATTATCATATGTTATGTAAAGGGGATTGTAGTATTTTGTAGTATGGCTGAAAAGGGTGGCTTAAAATATGATTTAATGAGTAGTAATAGTTTGACAGTATAATACTGTTGTTGTGTAATGTGCATTTGATGTTTTGAAGAAAAGATATTGGCTGTTGTTTTTTATCTATCCCTTCAGACTAGCGGTGGGGAGTACCACTGTGGGGTGACTGGTATTCTGAGATCCCGAGAGGCAGTAAAGGGGTCAGACGTTGATGGACATTACTAATCGGGAGATCTGAAAAATCTCCGGAAAACCTGTAAGACAAAAAAAGAAAGTCAAAACATGTATAGAAACTGAATGATCACTTACCTGTTAAACACTTGCAGACAGATAGTAGCGAGTCACACACAGTTGCAGATGCACAGACCCTTGGTACATGCGGTCCGAAAAACCTGTAAGACAAAAAAAAATAAAGTCAATACATGTATAGAAAATGAATGATCACCTACCTGTTACACACTTGCAGAAAGATAGTAGCGAGTCACACACAGTTGCAGATGCACAGACCCTTGGTTCATGCGGTCCAAAAAACCTGTAAGACAAAAAAAATACATGTATAGAAACTAATGATCACCAACCAGTTACACACTTGCAGACAGATAGTAGTGAGTCACACACAGTTGCAGATGCACAGACCCTTGGTTCATGCGGTCCAAAAAACCTGTAAGACAAAAAAAGAAAGTCAATACATGTATAGAAACTGAATGATCACCTACCTGTTACACACTTGCATACAGATTGATAGCGAGCCACACACACAGTTGCAATGGACAGACCCTTGTTGGCTGTATGCACCATCAGGAAGGGGGGAGCCATTGGTCCTGAAAGCCTGTAAGACAACAAAAAGGCAATATATATAGAACCTGAATGATCACTTACCTGTTAAAGAGTTGTAGAATGATGGACAGCGAACCACACACAGTTGCAGATGAAAATATATATGTTAGAAGGATACACCTTCAGGGAGAAGAAGAGGTTGATGGACTTCTTAAGAACCTGTAAAACAAAAAAGAAAGTCAATACATGTATAGAAACTGAATGATCACCTACCTGTAACATACTTGCAGACAGAGAGTAGCGAGTCACACACAGTTGCAGATGCACAGACCCTTGGTTCATGTGGTCCGAAAGACGTTTAAGACAAAAAAAAGAAAGTCAATAAATGTATAGAAACTGAATGATCACCTACCTGTTACACTTTTGCAGACAGATAGTAGCGAGTGACACACAGTTGCAGATGCACAGACCCTTGGTTCATGAGCTCCGAAAAACCTGTAAGACAAAAAAAGAAAGTCAAAATATGTATAGAAACTGAATGATCACCTACCTGTTACACACTTGCAGACAGATTGATAGCGAGCCACACACACAGTGGCAATGGAAAGACCCTTGGTTCATGCGGTCGGAAAAACCTGTAAGACAAAAAACAGAAAGTCAATACATGTACAGAACCTGAATGATCACCTACCTGTTACACACTTGCAGACAGATTGATAGCGAGCCACACACAGTTGCAATGGACAGACCCTTGTTGACTGTATGCATCATCAGGAAGGGGGGAGCCATTGGTCCTGAAAGCCTGTAAGACAACAAAAAGGCAATATATGTATAGAAACTGAATGATCACCAACCTGTTACACACTTGCAGAAAAATAGTAGCGAGTCACACACAGTTGCAGATGCACAGACTCTTGGTTCATGCAGTCCGAAAAACCTGTACGACAAAAAAAGAAAGTCAATACATGTATAGAAACTGAATGATCACCTACCTGTTACACACTTGCAGAAAGATAGTAGCGAGTCACACACAGTTGCAGATGCACAGACACTTGGTTCATGTGGTCCGAAGGACGTTTAAGACAAAAAAAAGAAAGTCAATACATGTATAGAAACTGAATGATCACCTACCTGTTACACTTTTGAAGACAGATAGCAGCGAGTCAAACACAGTTGCAGATGCACAGACCCTTGGTTCATGAGCTCCGAAAGACCTTTAAAACAAAAAAAGAAAGTCAATACATGTATAGAAACTGAATGATCACTTACCTGTTACACACTTGCAGACAGATTGATAGCGCGCCACACACACAGTGGCAATGGAAAGACCCTTGGTTCATGCGGTCCGAAAAACTTGTCAGACAAAAAAAGAAACTCAATACATGTATAGAAACTGAATGATCACTTACCTGTTACACACTTGCAGACAGAGAGTAGCGAGTCACACACAGTTGCAGATGCACAGACCCTTGTTCATGTGGTCCGAAAAACCTGTAAGACAAAAAAAGAAAGTCAATAAATGTATAGAAACTGAATGATCACCTACCTGTTACACACTTGCAGACAGATGGTAACGAGTCACACACAGTTGCAGATATACAGACCCTTGGTTTATGTGGTCTGAAAAACCTATAAGACAAACAAAGAAAGTCAATACATGTATAGAAACTGAATGATCCCCTACCTGTTACACACTTGCAGACAGATAGATAGCCAGCCACACACACAGTGGAACTCGAAAGACCCTTGGTTCATGCAGTCCGAAAAACTTGTCAGACAAAAAAAGAAACTCAATACATGTATAGAAACTGAATGATCACCTACCTGTTACACACTTGCAGACAGAGAGTAGCGAGTCACACACAGTTGCAGATGCAAAGACCCTTGTTCATGTGGTCCGAAAAACCTGTAAGACAAAAAAAGAAAGTCAATAAATGTATAGAAACTGAATGATCACCTACCTGTTACACACTTGCAGACAGATGGTAACGAGTCACACACAGTTGCAGATATACAGACCCTTGGTTTATGCGGTCCGAAAGACCTTTAAGACAAAAAAAAAAAGAAAGTCAATACATGTATAGAAACTGAATGATCACCAACCTGTTACACACTTGCAGACAGATAGTAGCGAGTCAAACACAGTTGCAGATGCACAGACCCTTGGTTCATGCGGTCCGAAAAACCTGTAAGACAAAAAAAGAAAGTCGATACATGTATAGAAACTGAATGATCACCTTCCTGTTACACACTTGCAGGCAGATAGTAGCGAGTCACACACAGTTGCAGATGCACAGACCCTTGGTTCATGCGGTCCGAAAAACCTGTAAGACAAAAAAAGAAAGTCAATAAATGTATAGAAACTTAATGATCACCTACCTGTTACACACTTGCAGACAGATGGTAACGAGTTACACACAGTTGCAGATATACAGACCCTTGGTTTATGTGGTCTGAAAAACCTATAAGACAAACAAAGAAAGTCAATACATGTATAGAAACTGAATGATCACTTACCTGTTACACACTTGCAGACAGATAGTAGCGAGTCAAACACAGTTGCAGATGCACAGACCCTTGGTTCATGCGGTCCGAAAGACCTTTAAGACAAAAAAAAAAGAAAGTCAATACATGTATAGAAACTGAATGATCACCAACCTGTTACACACTTGCAGACAGATAGTAGCGAGTCACACACAGTTGCAGATATACAGACCCTTGGTTTATGTGGTCTGAAAAACCTATAAGACAAACAAAGAAAGTCAATACATGTATAGAAACTGAATGATCACCTACCTATTACACACTTGCAGAGAGATTGATAGCGCGCCACACACACAGTGGCAATGGAAAGACCCTTGGTTCATGCGGTCCGAAAAACCTGTAAGACAAAAAAGGAAAGTCAATACATGTATAGAAACTGAATGATCACTTACCTGTTACACACTTGCAGACAGATAGTAGCGAGTCACACACAGTTGCAGATGCACAGACCCTTGGTTCATGTGGTAGGAAAAACCTGTAAGACAAAAAAAGAAAGTCAATACATGTATAGAAACTGAATGATCCCCTACCTGTTACACACTTGCAGACAGATAGATAGCGAGCCACACACACAGTGGAACTCGAAAGACCCTTGGTTCATGCAGTCCGAAAAACTTGTCAGACAAAAAAAGAAACTCAATACATGTATAGAAACTGAATGATCACCTACCTGTTACACACTTGCAGACAGAGAGTAGCGAGTCACACACAGTTGCAGATGCACAGACCCTTGTTCATGTGGTCCGAAAAACCTGTAAGACAAAAAAAGAAAGTCAATAAATGTATAGAAACTGAATGATCACCTACCTGTTACACACTTGCAGACAGATGGTAACGAGTCACACACAGTAGCAGATATACAGACCCTTGGTTTATGCGGTCCGAAAGACCTTTAAGACAAAAAAAAAAAGAAAGTCAATACATGTATAGAAACTGAATGATCACCAACCTGTTACACACTTGCAGACAGATAGTAGCGAGTCAAACACAGTTGCAGATGCACAGACCCTTGGTTCATGCGGTCCGAAAAACCTGTAAGACAAAAAAAGAAAGTCGATATATGTATAGAAACTGAATGATCACCTACCTGTTACACACTTGCAGGCAGATAGTAGCGAGTCACACACAGTTGCAGATGCACAGACCCTTGGTTCATGCGGTCCGAAAAACCTGTAAGACAAAAAAAGAAAGTCAATACATGTATAGAAACTGAATGATCACCTACCTGTTACACACTTGCAGACAGATGGTAACGAGTCACACACAGCTGCAGATATACAGACTCTTGGTTTATGTGGTCTGAAAAACCTATAAGACAAACAAAGAAAGTCAATACATGTATAGAAACTGAATGATCACTTATCTGTTACACTATTGCAGACAGATGGTAGCGAGTCACACACAGTTGGAGATGCACAGACCCTTGGTTCATGTGGTCCGAAAAACCTATAAGACAAAAAAGAAAGTCAATACATGTATAGAAACTGAATGATCACCTACCTGTTACACACTTGCAGACAGATTGATAGCGCGCCACACACACAGTGGCTATGGAAAGACCCTTGGTTCATGCGGTCCGAAAAACCTGTAAGACAAAAAAAGAAAGTCAATACATGTATAGAAACTGAATGATCACTTATCTGTTACACTATTGCAGACAGATGGTAGCGAGTCACACACAGTTGCAGATATACACACCCTTGGTTCATGTGGTCCGAAAAACCTATAAGACAAAAAAGAAAGTCAATACATGTATAGAAACTGAATGATCACCTACCTGTTACACACTTGCAGACAGATAGTAGGGAGTCACACACAGTTGGAGATGCACAGACCCTTGGTTCATGAGGTCCGAAAAACCTGTAAGACAAAAAAAGAAAGTCAATACATGTATAGAAGCTGAATGATCACCTACCTTTTACACACTTGCAGACAGATAGTAGCGAGTCACACACAGTTGGAGATGCACAGACCCTTGGTTCATGAGGTCCGAAAAATCTGTAAGACAGAAAAAGAAAGTCAATACATGTATAGAAACTGAATGATCACCTACCTGTTACACACTTGCAGACAGATTGATAGCGCGCCACACACACAGTGGCAATGGAAAGACCCTTGGTTCATGCGGTCCGAAAAACCTGTAAGACAAAAAAAGAAACTCAATACATGTATAGAAACTGAATGATCACCTACCTGTTACACACTTGCAGACAGATAGTAGCGAGTCAAACACAGTTGCGGATGCACAGACCCTTGGTTCATGCGGTCCGAAAGACCTTTAAGACAAAAAAAAAGAAAGTCAATATATGTATAGAAACTGAATGATCACCAACCTGTTACACACTTGCAGACAGATAGTAGCGAGTCACACACAGTTGCAGATGCACAGACCCTTGGTTCATGCGGTCCGAAAAACCTGTAAGACAAAAAAAAGAAAGTCAATACATGTATAGAAACTGAATGATCACTTATCTGTTACACACTTGCAGACAGATGGTAGCGAGTCACACACAGTTGCAGATATACAGACCCTTGGTTCATGTGGTCCGAAAAACCTGTAAGACAAAAAAAGAAAGTCAATACATGTATAGAAACTAAATGATCACCTACCTGTTACACACTTGCAGACAGATAGTAGCGAGTCACACACAGTTGGAGATGCACAGACCCTTGGTTCATGAGGTCCGAAAAACTTGTAAGACAAAAAAAGAAAGTCAATACATGTATAGAAGCTGAATGATCACCTACCTGTTACACACTTGCAGACAGATTGATAGCGCGCCACACACACAGTGGCAATGGAAAGACCCTTGGTTCATGCAATCCGAAAAACCTGTAAGACAAAAAAAGAAACTCAATACATGTATAGAAACTGAATGATCACCTATCTGTTACACACTTGCAGACAGATAGTAGCGAGTCAAACACAGTTGCGGATGCACAGACCCTTGGTTCATGCGGTCCGAAAGACCTTTAAGACAAAAAAAAAGAAAGTCAATATATGTATAGAAACTGAATGATCACCAACCTGTTACACACTTGCAGACAGATAGTAGCGAGTCACACACAGTTGCAGATGCACAGACCCTTGGTTCATGTGGTAGGAAAAACCTGTAAGACAAAAAAAGAAAGTCAATACATGTATAGAAACTGAATGATCCCCTACCTGTTACACACTTGCAGACAGATAGATAGCGAGCCACACACACAGTGGAACTCGAAAGACCCTTGGTTCATGCAGTCCGAAAAACTTGTCAGACAAAAAAAGAAACTCAATACATGTATAGAAACTGAATGATCACCTACCTGTTACACACTTGCAGACAGAGAGTAGCGAGTCACACACAGTTGCAGATGCACAGACCCTTGTTCATGTGGTCCGAAAAACCTGTAAGACAAAAAAAGAAAGTCAATAAATGTATAGAAACTGAATGATCACCTACCTGTTACACACTTGCAGACAGATAGTAGCGAGTCACACACAGTTGCAGATGCACAGACCCTTGGATCATGCGGTCCGAAAAACCTGTAAGACAAAAAAAGAAAGTCAATACATGTATAGAAACTGAATGATCACTTATCTGTTACACACTTGAAGACAGATAGTAGCGAGTCACACACAGTTGTAGATGCACAGACCCTTGGTTCATGAGGTCAAAAAACCTGTAAGACAAAAAAAGAAAGTCAATACATGTATAGAAACTGAATAATCACCTACCTGTTACACACTTACAGACAGATTGATAGCGCGCCACACACACAGTGACAATGGAAAGACCCTTGGTTCATGTGGTCCGAGAAACCTGTAAGACAAAAAAAGAAAGTCAATACATGTATAGAAACTGAAGGATCACCTACCTGTTACACACTTGCAGACAGATAGTAGCGAGTCAAACACAGTTGCAGATGCATAGACACTTGGTTCATGCGGTCCGAAAAACCTGTAAGACAAAAAAAGAAAGTCAATACATGTATAGAAACTGAATGATCACTTACCTGTTACACACTTGCAGACAGATAGTAGCGAGTCAAACACAGTTGCAGATGCACAGACCCTTGGTTCATGCGGTCCGAAAGACCTTTAAGACAAAATAAAGAAAGTCAATACATGTATAGAAACTGAATGATCACTTATCTCTTACACACTTGAAGACAGATGGTAACGAGTCACACACAGTTGCAGATATACAGACCCTTGGTTTATGTGGTCTGAAAAACCTATAAGACAAACAAAGAAAGTCAATACATGTATAGAAACTGAATGATCACTTACCTGTTACACACTTGCAGACAGATAGTAGCGAGTGAAACACAGTTGCAGATGCACAGACCCTTGGTTCATGATGTCCGAAAAACATGTAAGACAAAAAAAGAAAGTCAATACATGTATAGAAACTGAATGATCATCTACCTGTTACACACTTGCAGAAAGATTGATAGCGCGCCACACACACAGTGGCACTCGAAAGACCCTTGGTTCATACAGTCCGAAAAACTTGTCAGACAAAAAAAGAAACTCAATACATGTATAGAAACTGAATGATCACCTACCTGTTACACACTTGCAGACAGAGAGTAGCGAGTCACACACAGTTGCAGATGCACAGACCCTTGTTCATGTGGTCCGAAAAACCTGTAAGACAAAAAAAGAAAGTCAATAAATGTATAGAAACTGAATGATCACCTACCTGTTACACACTTGCAGACAGATTGATAGCGAGCCACACACACAGTGGCAATGGAAAGACCCTTGGTTCATGCGGTCCGAAAAACCTGTAAGACAAAAAAAGAAAGTCAATACATGTATAGAAACTGAATGATCACCTACCTGTTACACACTTGCAGACAGATAGTAGCGAGTCAAACACAGTTGCAGATGCACAGACCCTTGGTTCATGCGGTCCGAAAAACCTGTAAGACAAAAAAAGAAAGTCAATACATGTATAGAAACTGAATGATCACTTACCTGTTACACACTTGCAGACAGATAGTAGCGAGTCAAACACAGTTGCAGATGAACAGACCCTTGGTTCATGCGGTCCGAATGACCTTTAAGACAAAAAAAGAAAGTCAATACATGTATAGAAACTGAATGATCACTTATCTGTTACACACTTGCAGACAGATGGTAACGAGTCACACACAGTTGCAGATATACAGACCCTTGGTTTATGTGGTCTGAAAAACCTATAAGACAAACAAAGAAAGTCAATACATGTATAGAAACTGAATGATCCCCTACCTGTTACACACTTGCAGACAGATAGTAGCGAGTCACACACAGTTGGAGATGCACAGACCCTTGGTTCATGATGTCCGAAAAACCTATAAGATAAAAAAAGAAAGTCAATACATGTATAGAATCTGAATGATAACCTACCTGTTACACACTTGCAGAAAGATTGATAGCTCGCCAAACACACAGTGCCAATGGAAAGACTCTTGGTTCATGCGGTCCGAAAAACCTGTAAGACAAAAAAAGAAAGTCAATGCACGTATAGAAACTGAATGATCACCTACCTGCTACACACTTGCAGAGAGATAGTAGCGAGTCACACACAGTTGCAGATGCACAGACGCTCGGTTCATGCGGTCCGAAAAACCTGTAAGACAAAAAAAGAAAGTCAATACATGTATAGAAACTGAATGATCACGTATCTGTTACACACTTGCAGACAGATAGTAGCGAGTCACACACAGTTGTAGATGCACAGACCCTTGGTTCATGAGGTCCAAAAAACCTGTAAGACAAAAAAAGAAAGTCAATACATGTATAGAAACTGAATGATCACCTACCTGTTACACACTTGCAGACAGATTGATAGCGCGCCACACACACAGTGGCAATGGAAAGACCCTTGGTTCATGTGGTCCGAGAAACCTGTAAGACAAAAAAAGAAAGTCAATACATGTATAGAAACTGAATGATCACCTACCTGTTACACACTTGCAGACAGATAGTAGCGAGTCAAACACAGTTGCAGATGCATAGACACTTGGTTCATGCGGTCCGAAAAACCTGTAAGACAAAAAAAGAAAGTCAATACATGTATAGAAACTGAATGATCACTTACCTGTTACACACTTGCAGACAGATAGTAGCGAGTCAAACACAGTTGCAGATGCACAGACCCTTGGTTCAAACGGTCCGAAAGACCTTTAAGACAAAATAAAGAAAGTCAATACATGTATAGAAACTGAATGATCACTTATCTCTTACACACTTGAAGACAGATGGTAACGAGTCACACACAGTTGCAGATATACAGACCCTTGGTTTATGTGGTCTGAAAAACCTATAAGACAAACAAAGAAAGTCAATACATGTATAGAAACTGAATGATCATCTACCTGTTACACGCTTGCAGAAAGATTGATAGCGCACCACACACACAGTGGCTATGGAAAGACCCTTGGTTCATGCGGTCCGAAAAACCTGTAAGACAAAAAAAGAAAGTCAATACATGTATAGAAACTGAATGATCACTTATCTGTTACACTATTGCAGACAGATGGTAGCGAGTCACACACAGTTGCAGATATACACACCCTTGGTTCATGTGGTCCGAAAAACCTATAAGACAAAAAAGAAAGTCAATACATGTATAGAAACTGAATGATCACCTACCTGTTACACACTTGCAGACAGATAGTAGGGAGTCACACACAGTTGGAGATGCACAGACCCTTGGTTCATGAGGTCCGAAAAACCTGTTAAACAAAAAAAAGAAAGTCAACACATGTATAGAAACTGAATGATCACCTACCTATTACACACTTGCAGACAGATAGTAGCGAGTCACACACAGTTGGAGATGCACAGACCCTTGGTTCTTGAGGTCCAAAAAACCTGTAAGACAAAAAAAGAAAGTCAATATATGTATAGAAGCTGAATGATCACCTACCTTTTACACACTTGCAGACATATAGTAGCGAGTCACACACAGTTGGAGATGCACAGACCCTTGGTTCATGAGGTCCGAAAAATCTGTAAGACAGAAAAAGAAAGTCAATACATGTATAGAAACTGAATGATCACCTACCTGTTACACACTTGCAGACAGATTGATAGCGCGCCACACACACAGTGGCAATGGAAAGACCCTTGGTTCATGCGGTCCGAAAAACTTGTAAGACAAAAAAAGAAACTCAATACATGTATAGAAACTGAATGATCACCTACCTGTTACACACTTGCAGACAGATAGTAGCGAGTCAAACACAGTTGCGGACGCACAGACCCTTGGTTCATGCGGTCCGAAAGACCTTTAAGACAAAAAAAAAGAAAGTCAATATATGTATAGAAACTGAATGACCACCAACCTGTTACACACTTGCAGACAGATAGTAGCGAGTCACACACAGTTGCAGATGCACAGACCCTTGGTTCATGCGGTCCGAAAAACCTGTAAGACAAAAAAAGAAAGTCAATACATGTATAGAAACTGAATGATCACTTATCTGTTACACACTTGCAGACAGATGGTAGCGAGTCACACACAGTTGCAGATATACAGACCCTTGGTTCATGTGGTCCGAAAAACCTGTAAGACAAAAAAAGAAAGTCAATACATGTATAGAAACTAAATGATCACCTACCTGTTACACACTTGCAGACAGATAGTAGCGAGTCACACACAGTTGGAGATGCACAGACCCTTGGTTCATGAGGTCCGAAAAACCTGTAAGACCAAAAAAGAAAGTCAAAACAAGTATAGAAACTGGATGATCACCTACCTTTTACACACTTGCAGACAGATAGTAGCGAGTCACACACAGTTGGAGATGCACAGACCCTTGGTTCATGAGGTCCGAAAAATCTGTAAGACAGAAAAAGAAAGTCAATACATGTATAGAAACTGAATGATCACCTACCTGTTACACACTTGCAGACAGATTGATAGCGCGCCACACACACAGTGGCAATGGAAAGACCCTTGGTTCATGCGATCCGAAAAACCTGTAAGACAAAAAAAGAAACTCAATACATGTATAGAAACTGAATGATCACTTATCTGTTACACTATTGCAGACAGATGGTAGCGAGTCACACACAGTTGCAGATATACACACCCTTGGTTCATGTGGTCCGAAAAACCTATAAGACAAAAAAGAAAGTCAATACATGTATAGAAACTGAATGATCACCTACCTGTTACACACTTGCAGACAGATAGTAGCGAGTCACACACAGTTGGAGATGCACAGACCCTTGGTTCATGAGGTCCGAAAAACCTGTTAAACAAAAAAAAAGAAAGTCAACACATGTATAGAAACTGAATGATCACCTACCTGTTACACACTTGCAGACAGATAGTAGCGAGTCACACACAGTTGGAGATGCTCAGACCCTTGGTTCATGAGGTCCGAAAAATCTGTAAGATAGAAAAAGAAAGTCAATACATGTATAGAAACTGAATGATCACCTACCTGTTACACACTTGCAGACAGATTGATAGCGCGCCACACACACAGTGGCAATGGAAAGACCCTTGGTTCATGCGGTCCGAAAAACCTGTAAGACAAAAAAAGAAACTCAATACATGTATAAAAACTGAATGATCACTTATCTGTTACACTATTGCAGACAGATGGTAGCGAGTCACACACAGTTGCAGATATACACACCCTTGGTTCATGTGGTCCGAAAAACCTATAAGACAAAAAAGAAAGTCAATACATGTATAGAAACTGAATGATCACCTACCTGTTACACACTTGCAGACAGATAGTAGCGAGTCAAACACAGTTGCGGATGCACAGACCCTTGGTTCATGCGGTCCGAAAGACCTTTAAGACAAAAAAAAAGAAAATCAATATATGTATAGAAACTGAATGATCACCAACCTGTTACACACTTGCAGACAGATGGTAGCGAGTCACACACAGTTGCAGATGCACAGACCCTTGGTTCATGCGGTCTGAAAAACCTGTAAGACAAAAAAAGAAAGTCAATACATGTACAGAACCTGAATGATCACCAACCTGTTACAAACTTGCAGACAGACAGTAGCGATTCACACACAGTTGCAGATGCACAGACCCTTGGTTCATGCGGTCCGAAAAACCTGTAAGACAAAAAACAAAAAGTCAATACATGTATAGAAACTGAATGATCACCTACCTATTACACACTTGCAGAGAGATTGATAGCGCGCCACACACACAGTGGCAATGGAAAGACCCTTGGTTCATGCGGTCCGAAAAACCTGTAAGACAAAAAAGGAAAGTCAATACATGTATAGAAACTGAATGATCACTTACCTGTTACACACTTGCAGACAGATAGTAGCGAGTCACACACAGTTGCAGATGCACAGACCCTTGGTTCATGTGGTCGGAAAAACCTGTAAGACAAAAAAAGAAAGTCAATACATGTATAGAAACTGAATGATCCCCTACCTGTTACACACTTGCAGACAGATAGATAGCGAGCCACACACACAGTGGAACTCGAAAGAACCTTGGTTCATGCAGTCCGAAAAACTTGTCAGACAAAAAAAGAAACTCAATACATGTATAGAAACTGAATGATCACCTACCTGTTACACACTTGCAGACAGAGAGCAGCGAGTCACACACAGTTGCAGATGCACAGACCCTTGTTCATGTGGTCCGAAAAACCTGTAAGACAAAAAAAGAAAGTCAATAAATGTATAGAAACTGAATGATCACCTACCTGTTACACACTTGCAGACAGATGGTAACGAGTCACACACAGTTGCAGATATACAGACCCTTGGTTTATGCGGTCCGAAAGACCTTTAAGACAAAAAAAAAAAGAAAGTCAATACATGTATAGAAACTGAATGATCACCAACCTGTTACACACTTGCAGACAGATAGTAGCGAGTCAAACACAGTTGCAGATGCACAGACCCTTGGTTCATGCGGTCCGAAAAACCTGTAAGACAAAAAAAGAAAGTCGATACATGTATAGAAACTGAATGATCACCTACCTGTTACACACTTGCAGGCAGATAGTAGCGAGTCACACACAGTTGCAGATGCACAGACCCTTGGTTCATGCGGTCCGAAAAACCTGTAAGACAAAAAAAGAAAGTCAATAAATGTATAGAAACTTAATGATCACCTACCTGTTACACACTTGCAGACAGATGGTAACGAGTCACACACAGTTGCAGATATACAGACCCTTGGTTTATGTGGTCTGAAAAACCTATAAGACAAACAAAGAAAGTCATTACATGTATAGAAACTGAATGATCACTTACCTGTTACACACTTGCAGACAGATAGTAGCGAGTCAAACACAGTTGCAGATGCACAGACCCTTGGTTCATGCGGTCCAAAAAACCTGTAAGACAAAAAAAGAAAGTCGATACATGTATAGAAACTGAATGATCACCTACCTGTTACACACTTGCAGACAGATAGTAGCGAGTCACACACAGTTGCAGATGCACAGACCCTTGGTTCATGCAGTCCGAAAAACCTATAAAACAAACAAAGAAAGTCAATACATGTATAGAAACTGAATGATCCCCTACCTGTTACACACTTGCAGACAGATAGTAGCGAGTCACACACAGTTGGAGATGCACAGACCCTTGGTTCATGATGTCTGAAAAACCTGTAACATAAAAAAAGAAAGTCAATACATATATAGAAACTGAATGATAACCTACCTGTTACACACTTGCAGAAAGATTGATAGCTCGCTACACACACAGTGGCAATGGAAAGACCCTTGGTTCATGCGGTCCGAAAAACCTGTAATAAAAAAAAAAGAAAGTCAATACATGTATAGAAACTGAATGATTACCTACCTGTTACACACTTGCAGACAGATGGTAACGAGTCACACACAGCTGCAGATATACAGACTCTTGGTTTATGTGGTCTGAAAAACCTATAAGACAAACAAAGAAAGTCAATACATGTATAGAAACTGAATGATCCCCTACCTGTTACACACTTGCAGACAGATAGTAGCGAGTCACACACAGTTGCAGATGCACAGACCCTTGTTTCATGTGGTCCGAAAGACCTTTAAGACAAAAAAAAAGTCAATACATGTATAGAAACTGAATGATCACCAACTTGTTACACACTTGCAGACAGATAGTAGCGAGTCACACACAGTTGCAGATGCACAGACCCTTGGTTCATGTGGTCGGAAAAACCTGTAAGACAAAAAAAGAAAGTCAATACATGTATAGAAACTGAATGATCCTCTACCTGTTACACACTTGCAGACAGATAGATAGCGAGCCACACACACAGTGGCACTCGAAAGACCCTTGGTTCATGCAGTCCGAAAAACTTGTCAGACAAAAAAAGAAACTCAATACATGTATAGAAACTGAATGATCACCTACCTGTTACACACTTGCAGACAGAGAGCAGCGAGTCACACACAGTTGCAGATGCACAGACCCTTGTTCATGTGGTCCGAAAAACCTGTAAGACAAAAAAAGAAAGTCAATAAATGTATAGAAACTGAATGATCACCTACCTGTTACACACTTGCAGACAGATGGTAGCGAGTCAAACACAGTTGCAGATATACAGACCCTTGGTTTATGCGGTCCGAAAGACCTTTAAGACAAAAAAAAAAGAAAGTCAATACATGTATAGAAACTGAATGATCCCCTACCTGTTACACACTTGCAGACAGATAGTAGCGAGTCACACACACAGTGGCAATGGAAATACCCTTGGTTCATGCGGTCCGAAAAACCTGTAAGAAAAAAAAAAGAAAGTCAATACATGTATAGAAACTGAATGATCACCTACCTGTTACACACTTGCAGACAGATTGATAGCGAGCCACACACACAGTGGCAATGGAAAGACCCTTGGTTCATGCGGTCCGAAAAACCTGTAAGACAAAAAAAGAAAGTCAATACATGTATAGAAACTGAATGATCACCTACCTGTTACACACTTGCAGACAGATAGTAGCGAGTCAAACACAGTTGCAAATGCACAGACCCTTGGTTCATGCGGTCCGAAAAACCTGTAAGACAAAAAAAGAAAGTCAATACATGTATAGAAACTGAATGATCACTTACCTGTTACACACTTGCAGACAGATAGTAGCGAGTCAAACACAGTTGCAGATGCACAGACCCTTGGTTCATGCGGTCCGAATGACCTTTAAGACAAAAAAAAGAAAGTCAATACATGTATAGAAACTGAATGATCACTTATCTGTTACACACTTGCAGACAGATAGTAGCGAGTCAGACACAGTTGGAGATGCACAGACCCTTGGTTCATGATGTCCGAAAAACCTATAAGATAAAAAAAGAAAGTCAATACATGTATAGAATCTGAATGATAACCTACCTGTTACACACTTGCAGAAATATTGATAGCTCGCCACACACACAGTGCCAATGGAAAGACCCTTGGTTCATGCGGTCCGAAAGACCTTTAAGACAAAAAAAAAGAAAGTCAATATATGTATAGAAACTGAATGATCACCAACCTGTTACACACTTGCAGACAGATAGTAGCGAGTCACACACAGTTGCAGATGCACAGACCCTTGGTTCATGCGGTCCGAAAAACGTGTAAGACAAAAAAAGAAAGTCAATACATGTATAGAAACTGAATGATCACTTATCTGTTACACACTTGCAGACAGATGGTAGCGAGTCACACACAGTTGCAGATATACAGACCCTTGGTTCATGTGGTCCGAAAAACCTGTAAGACAAAAAAAGAAAGTCAATACATGTATAGAAACTAAATGATCACCTACCTGTTACACACTTGCAGACAGATAGTAGCGAGTCACACACAGTTGGAGATGCACAGACCCTTGGTTCATGAGGTCCGAAAAACCTTTTAAACAAAAAAAAGAAAGTCAACACATGTATAGAAACTGAATGATCACCTACCTGTTACACACTTGCAGACAGATTGATAGCGCGCCACACACACAGTGGCAATGGAAAGACCCTTGGTTCATGCGGTCCGAAAAACCTGTAAGACAAAAAAAGAAACTCAATACATGTATAGAAACTGAATGATCACCTACCTGTTACACACTTGCAGACAGATAGTAGCGAGTCAAACACAGTTGCGGATGCACAGACCCTTGGTTCATGCGGTCCGAAAGACCTTTAAGACAAAAAAAAAGAAAGTCAATATATGTATAGAAACTGAATGATCACCAACCTGTTACACACTTGCAGACAGATAGTAGCGAGTCACACACAGTTGCAGATGCACAGACCCTTGGTTCATGCGGTCCGAAAAACGTGTAAGACAAAAAAAGAAAGTCAATACATGTATAGAAACTGAATGATCACTTATCTGTTACACACTTGCAGACAGATGGTAGCGAGTCACACACAGTTGCAGATATACAGACCCTTGGTTCATGTGGTCCGAAAAACCTGTAAGACAAAAAAAGAAAGTCAATACATGTATAGAAACTAAATGATCACCTACCTGTTACACACTTGCAGACAGATAGTAGCGAGTCACACACAGTTGGAGATGCACAGACCCTTGGTTCATGAGGTCCGAAAAACCTGTAAGACAAAAAAAGAAAGTCAATACATGTATAGAAGCTGAATGATCACCTACCTTTTACACACTTGCAGACAGATAGTAGCGAGTCACACACAGTTGGAGATGCACAGACCCTTGGTTCATGAGGTCCGAAAAATCTGTAAGACAGAAAAAGAAAGTCAATACATGTATAGAAACTGAATGATCACCTACCTGTTACACACTTGCAGACAGATTGATAGCGCGCCACACACACAGTGGCAATGGAAAGACCCTTGGTTCATGCGATCCGAAAAACCTGTAAGACAAAAAAAGAAACTCAATACATGTATAGAAACTGAATGATCACCTACCTGTTACACACTTGCAGACAGATAGTAGCGAGTCAAACACAGTTGCGGATGCACAGACCCTTGGTTCATGCGGTCCGAAAGACCTTTAAGACAAAAAAAAAGAAAGTCAATATATGTATAGAAACTGAATGATCACCAACTTGTTACACACTTGCAGACAGATTGATAGCGCGCCACACACACAGTGGCAATGGAAAGACCCTTGGTTCATGTGGTCCGAGAAACCTGTAAGACAAAAAAAGAAAATCAATACATGTATAGAAACTGAATGATCACCTACCTGTTACACACTTGCAGACAGATAGTAGCGAGTCAAACACAGTTGCAGATGCATAGACACTTGGTTCATGAGGTCCAAAAAACCTATAAGACAAAAAAAGAAAGGCAATACATGTATAGAAACTGAATGATCACCTACCTGTTACACACTTGCAAACAGATTGATAGCGCGCCAAACACACAGTGGCAATGGAAAGACCCTTGGTTCATGTGGTCCGAGAAACGTGTAAGACAAAAAAAGAAAGTCAATACATGTATAGAAACTGAATGATCACCTACCTGTTACACACTTGCAGACAGATAGTAGCGAGTCAAACACAGTTGCAGATGCATAGACACTTGGTTCATGCGGTCCGAAAAACCTGTAAGACAAAAAAAGAAAGTCAATACATGTATAGAAACTGAATGATCACTTACCTGTTACACACTTGCAGACAGATAGTAGCGAGTCAAAAACAGTTGCAGATGCACAGACCCTTGGTTCATGCGGTCCGAAAGACCTTTAAGACAAAATAAAGAAAGTCAATACATGTATAGAAACTGAATGATCACTTATCTCTTACACACTTGAAGACAGATGGTAACGAGTCACACACAGTTGCAGATATACAGACCCTTAGTTTATGTGGTCTGAAAAACCTATAAGACAAACAAAGAAAGTCAATACATGTATAGAAACTGAATGATCACCTACCTGTTACACACTTGCAGAAAGATTGATAGCGCGCCACACACACAGTGGCTATGGACAGACCCTTGGTTCATGAGGTCAGAAAAACCTGTTAAACAAAAAAAAGAAAGTCAACACATGTATAGAAACTGAATGATCACCTACCTGTTACACACTTGCAGACAGATAGTAGCGAGTCACACACAGTTGGAGATGCACAGACCCTTGGTTCATGAGGTCCAAAAAACCTGTAAGACAAAAAAAGAAAGTCAATACATGTATAGAAGCTGAATGATCACCTACCTTTTACACACTTGCAGACAGATAGTAGCGAGTCACACACAGTTGGAGATGCACAGACCTTTGGTTCATGTGGTCCGAAAAACCTGTAAGACAAAAAAAGAAAGTCAATACATGTATAGAAACTAAATGATCACCTACCTGTTACACACTTGCAGACAGATAGTAGCGAGTCACACACAGTTGGAGATGCACAGACCCTTGGTTCATGAGGTCCGAAAAACCTGTAAGACAAAAAAAGAAAGTCAATACATGTATAGAAGCTGAATGATCACCTACCTTTTACTCACTTGCAGACAGATAGTAGCGAGTCACACACAGTTGGAGATGCACAGACCCTTGGTTCATGAGGTCCGAAAAATCTGTAAGACAGAAAAAGAAAGTCAATACATGTATAGAAACTGAATGATCACCTACCTGTTACACACTTGCAGACAGATTGATAGCGCGCCACACACACAGTGGCAATGGAAAGACCCTTGGTTCATGCGATCCGAAAAACCTGTAAGACAAAAAAAGAAACTCAATACATGTATAGAAACTGAATGATCACCTACCTGTTACACACTTGCAGACAGATAGTAGCGAGTCAAACACAGTTGCGGATGCACAGACCCTTGGTTCATGCGGTCCGAAAGACCTTTAAGACAAAAAAAAAGAAAGTCAATATATGTATAGAAACTGAATGATCACCAACTTGTTACACACTTGCAGACAGATTGATAGCGCGCCACACACACAGTGGCAATGGAAAGACCCTTGGTTCATGTGGTCCGAGAAACCTGTAAGACAAAAAAAGAAAGGCAATACATGTATAGAAACTGAATGATCACCTACCTGTTACACACTTGCAAACAGATTGATAGCGCGCCAAACACACAGTGGCAATGGAAAGACCCTTGGTTCATGTGGTCCGAGAAACGTGTAAGACAAAAAAAGAAAGTCAATACATGTATAGAAACTGAATGATCACCTACCTGTTACACACTGGCAGACAGATTGATAGCGCGCCACACACACAGTGGCAATGGAAAGACCCTTGGTTCATGTGGTCCAAGAAACGTGTAAGACAAAAAAAGAAAGTCAATACATGTATAGAAACTGAATGATCACCTACCTGTTACACACTTGCAGACAGATAGTAGCGAGTCAAACACAGTTGCAGATGCATAGACACTTGGTTCATGCGGTCCGAAAAACCTGTAAGACAAAAAAAGAAAGTCAATACATGTATAGAAACTGAATGATCACTTACCTGTTACACACTTGCAGACAGATAGTAGCGAGTCAAAAACAGTTGCAGATGCACAGACCCTTGGTTCATGCGGTCCGAAAGACCTTTAAGACAAAATAAAGAAAGTCAATACATGTATAGAAACTGAATGATCACTTATCTCTTACACACTTGAAGACAGATGGTAACGAGTCACACACAGTTGCAGATATACAGACCCTTGGTTTATGTGGTCTGAAAAACCTATAAGACAAACAAAGAAAGTCAATACATGTATAGAAACTGAATGATCACCTACCTGTTACACACTTGCAGAAAGATTGATAGCGCGCCACACACACAGTGGCTATGGACAGACCCTTGGTTCATGAGGTCCGAAAAACCTGTTAAACAAAAAAAAGAAAGTCAACACATGTATAGAAACTGAATGATCACCTACCTGTTACACACTTGCAGACAGATAGTAGCGAGTCACACACAGTTGGAGATGCACAGACCCTTGGTTCATGAGGTCCAAAAAACCTGTAAGACAAAAAAAGAAAGTCAATACATGTATAGAAGCTGAATGATCACCTACCTTTTACACACTTGCAGACAGATAGTAGCGAGTCACACACAGTTGGAGATGCACAGACCCTTGGTTCATGAGGTCCGAAAAACCTGTAATACAAAAAAAGAAACTCAATACATGTATAGAAACTGAATGATCACTTATCTGTTACACACTTGCAGACAGATAGTAGCGAGTCACACAGTTGCAGATGCACAGACCCTTGGTTCATGCGGTCCGAAAAACCTGTAAGACAAAAAAAGAAAGTCAATACATGTATAGAAACTGAATGATCACCAACCTATTACACACTTGCAGACAGATATTAGCGCGCCACACACAGTTGCAGATGCACAGACCCTTGGTTCATGTGGTCCGAAAAACCTGTAAGACAAAAAAAAAAAAGTCAATACATGTATAGAAACCGAATGATCACTTACCTGTTACACACTTGCATACAGATAGTAGCGAGTCACACAGTTGCAGATATACAGACCCTTGGTTCATGTGGTCCGAAAAACCTATATGACAAAAAAAGAAAGGCAAAACATGTATAGAAACTGAATGATCACCAAACTGTTACACACTTGCAGACAGATAGTAGCGAGTCAAACACAGTTGCAGATGCAGAGACCCTTGGTTCATGCGGTCCGAAAAACCTGTAAGACAAAAAGAAGAAAGTCAATACATATATAGAAACTGAATGATCACTTACCTGTTACACACATGCAGATAGATATTAGCGAGTCACACACAGTTGCAGATGCACAGACCCTTGGTTCATGCGGTCCGAAAAACCTGTAAGACAAAAAAAGAAAGTCAATACATGTATAGAAACAGATTGATCACTTACCTGTTACACACTTGCATACAGATAGTAGCGAGTCACACAGTTGCAGATATACAGACCCTTGGTTCATGTGGTCCGAAAAACCTATATGACAAAAAAAGAAAGTCAAAACATGTATAGAAACTGAATGATCACTTTCCTATTACACACTTGCAGACAGATAGTAGCGAGTCACACACAGTTGGAGATGCACAGACCCTTGGTTCCAGTGGTCCGAAAAACCTTTAAGACAAAAAAGGAAACTCAATACATGTATAGAAACTGAATGATCACTTACCTGTTACACACTTGCAGACAGATATTAGCGAGTCACACACAGTTGCAGATGCACAGACCCTTGGTTTATGTGGTCTGAAAAACCTGTAAGTCAAAAAAAAGAAAGTCAATACATGTATAGAAACTGAATGATCACTTATCTGTTACACACTTGCAGACATATGGTAACGAGTCACACACAGTTGCAGATATACAGACCCTTGGTTTATGTGGTCTGAAAAACCTACAAGACAAACAAAGAAAGTCAATACATGTATAGAAACTGAATGATCACTTACCTATTACACACTTGCAGACAGATAGTAGCGAGTCACACACAGTTGCAGATGCACAGACTCTTGGTTCATGTGTTCGGAAAAACCTGTAAGACAAAAAAAGAAAGTCAATACATGTATAGAAACTTAATGATCACCTACCTGTTACACACTTGCAGACAGATTGACAGCGACACACACACACAGTGGCAATGGAAAGACCCTAGGTTCATGCGGTCCGAAAAACCTGTAAGACAAAAAAAGAAAGTCAATACATGTATAGAAACTGAATGATCACCTACCTGTTACACACTTGCAGACAGATTGATAGCGAGCCACACACACAGTGGCACTCGAAAGACGCTTGGTTCATGCGGTCCGAAAAACTTGTCAGACAAAAAAAGAAACTCAATACATGTATAGAAACTGAATGATCACCTACCTGTTACACACTTGCAGACAGATAGTAGCGAGTCAAACACAGTTGCGGATGCACAGACCCTTGGTTCATGCGGTCCGAAAGACCTTTAAGACAAAAAAAAGAAAGTCAATATATGTATAGAAACTGAATGATCACCAACCTGTTACACACTTGCAGACAGATTGATAGCGCGCCACACACACAGTGGAAATGGAAAGACCCTTGGTTCATGCGGTCCAAAAACCTGTAAGACAAAAAAAGAAAGTCAATACATGTATAGAAACTGAATGATCACTTACGTGTTACACACTTGCAGACAGATATTAGCGAGTCACACACAGTTGCAGATGCACAGACCCTTAGTTCATGCGGTCCGAAAAACCTGTACGAAAAAAAAGAGAGTCAATACATGTATAGAAACTGAATGATCACTTACCTGTTACACACTTGCAGACAGATATTAGCGAGTCACACACAGTTGCAGATGCACAGACCCTTGGTTCATGTGGTCCGAAAAACCTGTAAGACAAAAAAAGAACGTCAATACATGTATAGAAACTGAATGATCACTTACCTGTTACACACATGCAGATAGATATTAGCGAGTCACACACAGTTGCAGATGCACAGACCCTTGGTTCATGCGGTCCGAAAACCTGTAAGACAAAAAAAGAAAGTCAATACATGTATAGAAACTGAATGATCACTTACCTGTTACACACTTGCATACAGATAGTAGCGAGTCACACAGTTGCAGATATACAGACCCTTGGTTCATGTGGTCCGAAAAACCTATATGACAAAAAAAGAAAGTCAAAACATGTATAGAAACTGAATGATCACTTTCCTATTACACACTTGCAGACAGATAGTAGCGAGTCAAACACAGTTGCAGATGCAGAGACCCTTGGTTCATGCGGTCCGAAAAACCTGTAAGACAAAAAGAAGAAAGTCAATACATGTATAGAAACTGAATGATCACTTACCTGTTACACACTTGCAGACAGATATTAGCGAGTCACACACAGTTGCAGATGCATAGACCCTTGGTTCATGCGGTCCGAAAAACCTGTAAGACAAAAAAGAAAGTCAATACATGTATAGAAACAGAATGATCACTTACCTGTTACACACTTGCATACAGATAGTAGCGAGTCACACAGTTGCAGATATACAGACCCTTGGTTCATGTGGTCCGAAAAACCTATATGACAAAAAAAGAAAGTCAAAACATGTATAGAAACTGAATGATCACTTTCCTATTACACACTTGCAGACAGATAGTAGCGAGTCACACACAGTTGGAGATGCACAGACCCTTGGTTCAAGTGGTCCGAAAAACCTTTAAGACAAAAAAGGAAACTCAATACATGTATAGAAACTGAATGATCACTTACCTGTTACACACTTGCAGACAGATATTAGCGAGTCACACACAGTTGCAGATGCACAGACCCTTGGTTCATGTGGTCCGAAAAATCTATATGACAAAAAAAGAAAGTCAATACATGTATAGAAACTGAATGATCACCAACCTGTTACACACTTGCAGACAGATAGTAGCGAGTCACACACAGTTACAGATGCACAGACCCTTGGTTTATGTGGTCTGAAAAACCTGTAAGTCAAAAAAAAGAAAGTCAATACATGTATAGAAACTGAATGATCACTTATCTGTTACACACTTGCAGACAGATGGTAACGAGTCACACACAGTTGCAGATATACAGACCCTTGGTTTATGTGGTCTGAAAAACCTACAAGACAAACAAAGAAAGTCAATACATGTATAGAAACTGAATGATCACTTACCTATTACACACTTGCAGACAGATAGTAGCGAGTCACACACAGTTGCAGATGCACAGACCCTTGGTTCATGTGTTCGGAAAAACCTGTAAGACAAAAAAAGAAAATCAATACATGTATAGAAACTTAATGATCACCTACCTGTTACACACTTGCAGACAGATTGATAGCGAGCCACACACACAGTGGCAATGGAAAGACCCTAGGTTCATGCGGTCCGAAAAACCTGTAAGACAAAAAAAGAAAGTCAATACATGTATAGAAACTGAATGATCACCTACCTGTTACACACTTGCAGACAGATAGTAGCGAGTCAAACACAGTTGGAGATGCACAGACCCTTGGTTCATGAGGTCCGAAAAATCTGTAAGACAGAAAAAGAAAGTCAATACATGTATAGAAACTGAATGATCACCTACCTGTTACACACTTGCATACAGAGAGTAGCGAGTCACACAGTTGCAGATATACAGACCCTTGGTTCATGTGGTCCGAAAAACCTATATGACAAAAAAAGAAAGTTAAAACATGTATAGAAACTGAATGATCACCAACCTGTTACACACTTGCAGACAGATAGTAGCCAGTCAAACACAGTTGCAGATGCACAGACCCTTGGTTCATGCGGTCCGAAAAACCTGTAAGACAAAAAAAGAAAGTCAATACATGTATAGAAACTGAATGATCACCTACCTTTTACACACTTTTAGACAGATAGTAGCGAGTCACACACAGTTGGAGATGCACAGACCCTTTGTTCATGAGGTCCGAAAAATCTGTAAGACAGAAAAAGAAAGTCAATACATGTATAGAAACTGAATGATCACCTACCTGTTACACACTTGCAGACAGATTGATAGCGCGCCACACACAGTGGCAATGGAAAGACCCTTGGTCCATGCGGTCTGACAAACCTGTAAGACAAAAAAAGAAAGTCAATACATGTATAGAAACTGAATGATCACCTACCTGTTACACACTTGCAGACAGATAGTAGCGAGTCAAACACAGTTGCAGATGCAGAGACCCTTGGTTCATGCGGTCCGAAAGACCTTTAAGACAAAAAAAAGAAAGTCAATATATGTATAGAAACTGAATGATCACCAACCTGTTACACACTTGCAGACAGATAGTAGCGAGTCACACACAGTTGCAGATGCACAGACCCTTGGTTCATGCGGTCCGAAAAACCTGTAAGACAAAAAGAAGAAAGTCAATACATGTATAGAAACAGAATGATCACGTACCTGTAACACACTTGCATACAGATAGTAGCGAGTAACACAGTTGCAGATGCACAGACCCTTGGTTCATGTGGTCCGAAAAACCTGTAAGACAAAAAAAGAAAGTCAATACATGTATTGAAACTGAATGATCACCTACCTG
Source organism: Salminus brasiliensis (assembly GCF_030463535.1). NCBI lineage: Eukaryota > Metazoa > Chordata > Actinopteri > Characiformes > Bryconidae > Salminus > Salminus brasiliensis. The sequence continues at coordinate 8,961,590 of NC_132881.1, read as the reverse complement.
TTACACACTTGCAGAGAGATTGATAGCGAGCCACACACACAGTGGCAATGGAAAGACCCTTGGTTCATGCGGTCCGAATGACCTTTTAGACAAAAAAAAGAAAGTCAATACATGTATAGAAACCGAAGGATCACTTATCTGTTACACACTTGCAGACAGATGGTAACGAGTCACACACAGTTGCAGATATATAGACCCTTGGTTTATGTGGTCTGAAAAACCTATAAGACAAACAAAGAAAGTCAATACATGTTTAGAAACTGAATGATCCCCTACCTGTTACACACTTGCAGACAGATAGTAGCGAGTCACACACAGTTGGAGATGCACAGACCCTTGGTTCATGATGTCCGAAAAACCTGTAAGATAAAAAAAGAAAGTCAATACATATATAGAAACTGAATGATAACCTACCTGTTACACACTTGCCGAAAGATTGATAGCTCGCTACACACACAGTGGCAATGGAAAGACCCTTGGTTCATGCGGTCCGAAAAACCTATAAGACAAAAAAAGAAAGTCAATACCTGTATAAAAACTGAATGATCACCTACCTGTTACACACTTGCAGACAGATTGAAAGCGAGCCACACACACAGTGGTAATGGAAAGACCCTTGGTTCATGCGGTTCGAAAAACCTTTAAGACAAAAAAAGAAAGTCAATACATGTACAGAACCTGAATGATCTCCAACCTGTTACAAACTTACAGACAGATAGTAGCGAGTCACACACAGTTGCAGATGCACAGACCCTTGGTTCATGCGGTCCGAAAAACCTGTAAGACAAAAAACAGAAAGTCAATACATGTATAGAAACTGAATGATCACCTACCTGTTACACACTTGGAGACAGATTGATAGCGAGCCACACACAGTTGCAATGGACAGACCCTTGTTGGTTGTATGCATCATCAGGAAGGGGGGAGCCATTGGTCCTGAAAGCCTGTAAGACAACAAAAAGGCAATATATGTACAGAAACTGAATGATCACCAACCTGTTACACACTTGCAGAAAGATAGTAGCGATTCACACACAGTTGCAGATGCACAGACCCTTGGTTCATGCAGTCCGAAAAACCTTTACGACAAAAAAAGAAAGTCAATACATGTACAGAAACTGAATTATCACCAACCTGTTACACACTTGCAGAGAGATAGTAGCGAATAACACACAGTTGCAGATGCACAGACCCTTGGTTCATGCGGTCCGAAAAACCTGTAAGACAAAAAAAGAAAGTCAAAACGTATAGAAACTGAATGATCACCTACCTGTTACACACTTGCAGAAAGATAGTAGCGAGTCACACACAGTTGCAGATGCACAGACCCTTGGTTCATGTGGTCCGAAAGACGTTTAAGACAAAAAAAAGAAAGTCAATACATGTATAGAAACTGAATGATCACCTACCTGTTACACTTTTGCAGACAGATAGTAGCGAGTCAAACACAGTTGGAGATGCACAGACCCTTGGTTCATGATGTCCGAAAAACCTGTAAGACAAAAAAAGAAAGTCAATACATGTATAGAAACTGAATGATCACCTACCTGTTACACACTTGCAGACAGATTAATAGCGAGCCACACACACAGTGGCAATGGAAAGACCCTTGGTTCATGCGGTCCGAAAAACCTGTAAGACAAAAAAAGAAAGTCAATACATGTATAGAAACTGAATGATCACCTACCTGTTACACACTTGCAGACAGATAGTAGCGAGTCAAACACAGTTGCAGATGCACAGACCCTTGGTTCATGCGGTCCGAATGACCTTTAAGACAAAAAAATGTAAGTCAATACATGTATAGAAACTGAATGATCACCGACCTGTTACACACTTGCAGACAGATGGTAACGAGTCACACACAGTGGCAATGGAAAGACCCTTGGTTCATGCGGTCCGAAAAACCTGTAAGACAAAAAAAGAAAGTCAATACATGTATAGAAACTGAATGATCACTTACCTGTTACACACTTGCAGACAGATATTAGCGAGTCACACACAGTTGCAGATGCACAGACCCTTGGTTCATGCGGTCCGAAAAATCTGTAAGAAAAAAAAAGAAAGTCAATACATGTATAAAAAACTGAATGATCACTTACCTGTTACACACTTGCAGACAGATAGTAGCGAGTCACACACAGTTGCAGATGCACAGACCCTTGGTTCAAGTGGTCCGAAAAACCTTTAAGACAAAAAAGGAAACTCAATACATGTATAGAAACTGAATGATCACTTACCTTTTATACACTTGCAGACAGATAGTAGCAAGTCAAACACAGTTGCAGATGCAGAGACCCTTGGTTCATGCAGTCCGAAAAACCTGTAAGACAAAAAGAAGAAAGTCAATACATGTATAGAAACTGAATGATCACTTACCTGTTACACACTTGCAGACAGATAGTAGCGAGTGACACACAGTTGCAGATGCACAGACCCTTGGTTCATGAGCTCAGAAAAACCTGTAAGACAAAAAAAGAAAGTCAAAATATGTATAGAAACTGAATGATCACCTACCTGTTACACACTTGCAGACAGATTGATAGCGAGCCACACACACAGTGGCAATGGAAAGACCCTTGGTTCATGCGGTTCGAAAAACCTTTAAGACAAAAAAAGAAAGTCAATACATGTACAGAACCTGAATGATCACCAACCTGTTACACACTTGCAGACAGATAGTAGCGAGTCACACACAGTTGCAGATGCACAGACCCTTGGTTCATGTGGTCCGAAAGACGTTTAAGACAAAAAAAGAAAGTCAATACATGTATAGAAACTGAATGATCACTTACCTGTTACACTTTTGCAGACAGATAGTAGCGAGTCACACACAGTTGCAGATGCACAGACCCTTGGTTCATGAGCTCCGAAAGACCTTTAAAACAAAAAAAGAAAGTCAATACATGTATAGAAACTGAATGATCACTTACCTGTTACACACTTGCAGACAGATTGATAGCGCGCCACACACACAGTGGCAATGGAAAGACCCTTGGTTCATGCGGTCCGAAAAACCTGTAAGACAAAAAAAGAAAGTCAATACATGTATAGAAACTGAATGATCATTTACCTGTTACACACTTGCAGACAGATATTAGCGAGTCACACACAGTTGCAGATGCACAGACCCTTGGTTCATGTGGTCCGAAAAACCTGTAAGACAAAAAAGGAAAGTCAATACATGTATAGAAACTGAATGATCACTTACCTGTTACACACTTGCAGACAGATAGTAGCGAGTCACACACAGTTGCAGATGCACAGACCCTTGGTTCATGCGGTCCGAAAAACCTGTAAGACAAAAAACAGAAAGTCAATACATGTATAGAAACTGAATGATCACCTACCTGTTACACACTTGGAGACAGATTGATAGCGAGCCACACACAGTTGCAATGGACAGACCATTGTTGGCTGTATGCATCATCAGGAAGGGGGGAGCCATTGGTCCTGAAAGCCTGTAAGACAACAAAAAGGCAATATATGTATAGAAACTGAATGATCACCAACCTGTTACACACTTGCAGAAAGATGGTAACGAGTCACACACAGTTGCAGATATACAGACCCTTGGTTTATGTGGTCTGAAAAACCTATAAGACAAACAAAGAAAGTCAATACATGTATAGAAACTGAATGATCACCTACCTGTTACACACTTGCAGAAAGATTGATAGCGCACCACACACACAGTGGCACTCGAAAGACCCTTGGTTCATGCGGTCCGAAAAACCTGTAAGACAAAAAACAGAAAGTCAATACATGTATAGAAACTGAATTATCACCAACCTGTTACACACTTGCAGACAGATAGTAGCGAATCACACAAAGTTGCAGATGCACAGACCCTTGGTTCATGCGGTCCGAAAAACCTGTAAGACAAAAAAAGAAAGTCAAAACGTATAGAAACTGAATGATCACCTACCTGTTACACACTTGCAGAAAGATAGTAGCGAGTCACACACAGTTGCAGATGCACAGACCCTTGGTTCATGTGGTCTGAAAAACCTATAAGACAAACAAAGAAAATCAATACATGTATTGAAACTGAATGATCACCTACCTGTTACACACTTGCAGACAGAGTAGCGAGTCACACACAGTTGCAGATATACAGACCCTTGGTTTATGTGGTCTGAAAAACCTATAAGACAAACAAAGAAAGTCAATACATGTATAGAAACTGAATGATCACCTACCTGTTACACACTTGCAGACAGATTGATAGCGAGCCACACACACAGTCGCAATGGAAAGACCCTTGGTTCATGCGGTCCGAAAAACCTGTAAGACAAAAAAAGAAAGTCAATACATGTATAGAAACTGAATGATCACCTACCTGTTACACACTTGCAGACAGATGGTAACGAGTCACACACAGTTGCAGATATACAGACCCTTGGTTTATGTGGTCTGAAAAACCTATAAGACAAACAAAGAAAGTCAATACATGTATAGAAACTGAATGATCACCTACCTGTTACACACTGGCAGACAGATTGATAGCGAGCCACACACAGTTGCAATGGACAGACCCTTGGTTCATGTGGTCAGAAAAACCTGTAAGACAAAAAAAGAAAGTCAATACATATATAGAAACTGAATGATCCCCTACCTGTTACACACTTGCAGACAGATAGATAGCGAGCCACACACACAGTGGCACTCGAAAGACCCTTGGTTCATGCGGTCCAAAAAACCTGTAAGACAAAAAAAGAAAGTCAATACATGTATAGAAACTGAATGATCACCTACCTGTTACACACTTGCAGAGAGATTGATAGCGAGCCACACACACAGTGGCAATGGAAAGACCCTTGGTTCATGCGGTCCGAAAAACCTGTAAGACAAAAAAAATAAAGTCAGTACATGTATAGAAACTGAATGATCACTTATCTGTTACACACTTGCAGACAGATGGTAACGAGTCACACACAGTTGCAGATATACAGACCCTTGGTTTATGTGGTCTGAAAAACCTATAAGACAAACAAAGAAAGTCAATACATGTATTGAAACTGAATGATCACCTACCTGTTACACACTTGCAGACAGAGAGTAGCGAGTCACACACAGTTGCAGATGCACAGACCCTTGGTTCATGCGGTCCTAAAAACCTGTAAGACAAAAAAAGAAAGTCAATACACGTATAGAAACTGAATGATCACCTACCTGTTACACACTTGCAGACAGATTGATAGCGAGCCACACACACAGTCGCAATGGAAAGACCCTTGGTTCATGCGGTCCGAAAAACTTGTAAGACAAAAAAAGAAAGTCAATACATGTATAGAAACTGAATGATCACCTACCTGTTACACACTTGCAGACAGATATTAGCGAGTCAAACACAGTTGCAGATGCACAGACCCCTGGTTCATGCGGTCCGAAAAACCTGTAAGACAAAAAAAGAAAGTCAATACATGTATAGAAACTGAATGATCACTTACCTGTTACACACTTGCAGACAGATGGTAACGAGTCACACACAGTTGCAGATATACAGACCCTTGGTTTATGTGGTCTGAAAAACCTATAAGACAAACAAAGAAAGTCAATACATGTATAGAAACTGAATGATCACCTACCTGTTACACACTTGCAGAAAGATTGATAGCGCACCACACACACAGTGGCACTCGAAAGACCCTTGGTTCATGCGGTCCTAAAAACTTGTCAGACAAAAAAAGAAACTCAATACATGTATAGAAACTGAATGATCACCTACCTGTTACACACTTGCAGACAGAGAGTAGCGAGTCACACACAGTTGCAGATATACAGACCCTTGGTTTATGTGGTCTGAAAAACCTATAAGACAAACAAAGAAATTCAATACATGTATAGAAACTGAATGATCACTTACCTGTAACACACTTGCAGACAGATAGTAGCGAGTCACACACAGTTGCAGATGCACAGACCCTTGGTTCATGCGGTCCGAAAAACCTGTAAGACAAAAAAAGAAAGTCAATACACGTATAGAAACTGAATGATCACCTACCTGTTACACACTTGCAGACAGATTGATAGCGAGCCACACACACAGTGGCAATGGAAAGACCCTTGGTTCATGCGGTCCGAATGACCTTTAAGACAAAAAAAAGAAAGTCAATACATGTATAGAAACTGAATGATCACTTATCTGTTACACACTTGCAGACAGATGGTAACGAGTGACACACAGTTGCAGATATACAGACCCTTGGTTTATGTGGTCTGAAAAACCTATAAGACAAACAAAGAAAGTCAATACATGTATAGAAACTGAATGATCACCTACCTGTTACACACTTGGAGACAGATTGATAGCGAGCCACACACAGTTGCAATGGACATACCCTTGTTGGCTGTATGCATCATCAGGAAGGGGGGAGCCATTGGTCCTGAAAGCCTGTAAGACAACAAAAAGGCAATATATGTATAGAAACTGAATGATCACCAACCTGTTACACACTTGCAGACAGATATTAGCGAGTCACACACAGTTGCAGATGCACAGACCCTTGGTTCATGTGGTCCGAAAAACCTGTAAGACAAAAAAGGAAAGTCAATACATGTATAGAAACTGAATGATCACTTACCTGTTACACACTTGCAGACAGATAGTAGCGAGTCACACACAGTTGCAGATGCACAGACCCTTGGTTCATGTGGTCAGAAAAACCTGTAAGACAAAAAAAGAAAGTCAATACATGTATAGAAACTGAATGATCCCCTACCTGTTACACACTTGCAGACAGATAGATAGCGCGCCACACACACAGTGGTAATGGAAAGACCCTTGGTTCATGTGGTCCAAAAAACCTGTAACACAAAAAAAGAAAGTCAATGCATGTATAGAAACTGAATGATCACCTACCTGTTACACACTTGCAGAGAGATTGATAGCGAGCCACACACACAGTGGCAATGGAAAGACCCTTGGTTCATGCGGTCCGAAAAACCTGTGAGACAAAAAAAATAAAGTCAGTACATGTATAGAAACTGAATGATCACTTATCTGTTACACACTTGCAGACAGATGGTAACTAGTCACACACAGTTGCAGATATACAGACCCTTGGTTTATGTGGTCTGAAAAACCTATAAGACAAACAAAGAAAGTCAATACATGTATAGAAACTGAATGACCCCCTACCTGTTACACACTTGCAGACAGATAGTAGCGAGTCACACACAGTTGGAGATGCACAGACCCTTGGTTCATGATGTCCGAAAAACCTGTAAGATAAAAAAAGAAAGTCAATACATATATAGAAACTGAATGATAACCTACCTGTTACACACTTGCCGAAAGATTGATAGCTCGCTACACACACAGTGGCAATGGAAAGACCCTTGGTTCATGAGCTCCGAAAGACCTTTAAAACAAAAAAAGAAAGTCAATACATGTATAGAAACTGAATGATCACCTATCTGTTACACACTTGCAGACAGATTGAAAGCGAGCCACACACACAGTAGCAATGGAAAGACCCTTGGTTCATGCGGTTCGAAAAACCTTTAAGACAAAAAAAAGAAAGTCAATACATGTACAGAACCTGAATGATCTCCAACCTGTTACACACTTGCAGACAGATGGTAACGAGTCACACACTTGCAGATATACAGACCTTTGGTTTATGTGGTCTGAAAAACCTATAAGACAAACAAAGAAAGTCAATACATGTATAGAAACTGAATGATCCCCTACCTGTTACACACTTGCAGACAGATAGTAGCGAGTCACACACAGTTGGAGATGCACAGACCCTTGGTTCATGATGTCCGAAAAACCTGTAAGATAAAAAAAGAAAGTCAATACATGTATAGAATCTGAATGATAACCTACCTGTTAAACACTTGCAGACAGATTGATAGCGCGCCACACACACAGTGGCAATGGAAAGACCCTTGGTTCATGTGGTCCGAGAAACCTGTAAGACAAAAAAAGAAAGTCAATACATGTATAGAAACTGAATGATCACTTACCTGTTACACACTTGCAGACAGATAGTAGCGAGTCAAACACAGTTGCAGATGCACAGACCCTTGGTTCATGTGGTCCGAAAAACCTGTAAGACAAAAAAGGAAAGTCAATACATGTATAGAAACTGAATGATCACTTACCTGTTACACACTTGCAGACAGATAGTAGCGAGTCACACACAGTTGCAGATGCACAGACCCTTGGTTCATGTGGTCAGAAAAACCTGTAAGACAAAAAAAGAAAGTCAATACATGTATAGAAACTGAATGATCCCCTACCTGTTACACACTTGCAGACAGATAGATAGCGCGCCACACACACAGTCGTAATGGAAAGACCCTTGGTTCATGTGGTCCAAAAAACCTGTAAGACAAAAAAAGAAAGTCAATGCATGTATAGAAACTGAATGATCACCTACCTGTTACACACTTGCAGAGAGATTGATAGCGAGCCACACACACAGTGGCAATGGAAAGACCCTTGGTTCATGCGGTCCGAAAAACCTGTGAGACAAAAAAAATAAAGTCAGTACATGTATAGAAACTGAATGATCACTTATCTGTTACACACTTGCAGACAGATGGTAACTAGTCACACACAGTTGCAGATATACAGACCCTTGGTTTATGTGGTCTGAAAAACCTATAAGACAAACAAAGAAAGTCAATACATGTATAGAAACTGAATGATCCCCTACCTGTTACACACTTGCAGACAGATAGTAGCGAGTCACACACAGTTGGAGATGCACAGACCCTTGGTTCATGATGTCCGAAAAACCTGTAAGATAAAAAAAGAAAGTCAATACATATATAGAAACTGAATGATAACCTACCTGTTACACACTTGCCGAAAGATTGATAGCTCGCTACACACACAGTGGCAATGGAAAGACCCTTGGTTCATGAGCTCCGAAAGACCTTTAAAACAAAAAAAAGTCAATACATGTATAGAAACTGAATGATAACCTATCTGTTACACACTTGCAGACAGATTGAAAGCGAGCCACACACACAGTGGCAATGGAAAGACCCTTGGTTCATGTGGTCCGAGAAACCTGTAAGACAAAAAAAGAAAGTCAATACATGTATAGAAACTGAATGATCACTTACCTGTTACACACTTGCAGACAGATGGTAACGAGTCACACACTTGCAGATATACAGACCTTTGGTTTATGTGGTCTGAAAAACCTATAAGACAAACAAAGAAAGTCAATACATGTATAGAAACTGAATGATCCCCTACCTGTTACACACTTGCAGACAGATAGTAGCGAGTCACACACAGTTGGAGATGCACAGACCCTTGGTTCATGATGTCCGAAAAACCTGTAAGATAAAAAAAGAAAGTCAATACATGTATAGAATCTGAATGATAACCTACCTGTTAAACACTTGCAGACAGATTGATAGCGAGCCACACACACAGTGGCAATGGAAAGACCCTTGGTTCATGTGGTCCGAGAAACCTGTAAGACAAAAAAAGAAAGTCAATACATGTATAGAAACTGAATGATCACTTACCTGTTACACACTTGCAGACAGATAGTAGCGAGTCAAACACAGTTGCAGATGCACAGACCCTTGGTTCATGCGGTCCGAAAGACCTTTAAGACAAAAAAAAGAAAGTCAATACATGTATAGAAACTGAATGATCACTTATCTGTTACACACTTGAAGACAGATGGTAACGAGTCACACACAGTTGCAGATATAAAGACCCTTGGTTTATGTGGTCTGAAAAACCTATAAGACAAACAAATTAAGTCAATACATGTATAGAAACTGAATGATCCCCTACCTGTTACACACTTGCAGACAGATAGTAGCGAGTCACACACAGTTGGAGATGCACAGACCCTTGGTTGAGGATGTCCGAAAAACCTGTAAGACAAAAAAAGAAAGTCAATACATGTATAGAAACTGAATGATCATCTACCTGTTACACACTTGCAGAAAGATTGATAGCGCGCCACACACAGTGGCTATGGAAAGACCCTTGGTTCATGCGGTCCGAAAAACCTGTAAGACAAAAAAAGAAAGTCAATACATGTATAGAAACTGAATGATCACTTATCTGTTACACTATTGCAGACAGATGGTAGCGAGTCACACACAGTTGCAGATATACAGACCCTTGGTTCATGTGGTCCGAAAAACCTATAAGACAAAAAAAGAAAGTCAATACATGTATAGAAACTGAATGATCACCTACCTGTTACACACTTGCAGACAGATAGTAGCGAGTCACACACAGTTGCAGATGCACAGACCCTTGGTTCATGCGGTCCGAAAAACCTTTAAGACAAAAAAAGAAAGTCAATACACGTATAGAAACTGAATGATCACCTACCTGCTACACACTTGCAGACAGATAGTAGCGAGTCACACAGTTGGAGATGCACAGACCCTTGGTTCATGAGGTCCGAAAAACCTGTAAGACAAAAAAAGAAAGTCAATACATGTATAGAAACTGAATGATCACCTACCTGTTACACACTTGCAGACAGATTGATAGCGAGCCAAACACACATTGGCAATGGAAAGACCCTTGGTTCATGTGGTCCGAAAAACCTGTAAGACAAAAAAAGAAAGTCAATACATGTATAGAAACTGAATGATCATCTACCTGTTACACACTTGCAGACAGATGGTAACGAGTCACACACAGTTGCAGATATACAGACCCTTGGTTTATGTGGTGTGAAAAACCTACAAGACAAACAAAGAAAGTCAATACATGTATAGAAACTGAATGATCACTTACCTCTTACACACCTGCAGACAGATAGTAGCGAGTCACACACAGTTGCAGATGAACAGACCCTTGGTTCATGTGTTCGGAAAAACCTGTAAGACAAAAAAAGAAAGTCAATACATGTATAGAAACTGAATGATCATCTACCTGTTACACACTTGCAGAAAGATTGATAGCGCGCCACACACACAGTGGCTATGGAAAGACCCTTGGTTCATGCGGTCCGAAAAACCTGTAAGAAAAAAAAAGAAAGTCAATACATGTATAGAAACTGAATGATCACTTATCTGTTACACTATTGCAAACAGATGGTAGCGAGTCACACACAGTTGGAGATGCACAGACCCTTGGTTCATGAGGTCCAAAAAACCTGTAAGACAAAAAAAGAAAGTCAATACATGTATAGAAGCTGAATGATCACTTATCTGTTACACACTTGCAGACAGATAGTATCGAGTCACAAACAGTTGTAGATGCACAGACCCTTGGTTCATGAGGTCCAAAAAACCTGTAAGACAAAAAAAGAAAGTCAATACATGTATAGAAACTGAATGATCACCTACCTGTTACACACTTGCAGACAGATTGATAGCGAGCCACACACACAGTGGCAATGGAAAGACCCTTGGTTCATGTGGTCCGAAAAACCTGTAAGACAAAAAAAGAAAGTCAATACATGTATAGAAACTGAATGATCATCTACCTGTTACACACTTGCAGACAGATAGTAGCGAGTCAAACACAGTTGCAGATACACAGACCCTTGGTTTATGTGGTGTGAAAAACCTACAAGACAAACAAAGAAAGTCAATACATGTATAGAAACTGAATGATCACTTACCTCTTACACACCTGCAGACAGATAGTAGCGAGTCACACACAGTTGCAGATGAACAGACCCTTGGTTCATGTGTTCGGAAAAACCTGTAAGACAAAAAAAGAAAGTCAATACATGTATAGAAACTGAATGATCATCTACCTGTTACACACTTGCAGAAAGATTGATAGCGCGCCACACACACAGTGGCTATGGAAAGACCCTTGGTTCATGCGGTCCGAAAAACCTGTAAGAAAAAAAAAGAAAGTCAATACATGTATAGAAACTGAATGATCACTTATCTGTTACACACTTGCAGACAGATGGTAGCGAGTCACACACAGTTGCAGATATACAGACCCTTGGTTCATGTGGTCCGAAAAACCTATAAGACAAAAAAAGAAAGTCAATACATGTATAGAAACTGAATGATCACCTACCTGTTACACACTTGCAGACAGATAGTAGCGAGTCACACACAGTTGCAGATGCACAGACCCTTGGTTCATGAGGTCCGAAAAACCTGTAAGACAAAAAAAGAAAGTCAATACATGTATAGAAACTGAATGATCACTTATCTGTTACACACTTGCAGACAGATAGTATCGAGTCACAAACAGTTGTAGATGCACAGACCCTTGGTTCATGAGGTCCAAAAAACCTGTAAGACAAAAAAAGAAAGTCAATACATGTATAGAAACTGAATGATCACCTATCTGTTACACACTTGCAGACAGATTGATAGCGAGCCACACACACAGTGGCAATGGAAAGACCCTTGGTTCATGTGGTCCGAAAAACCTGTAAGACAAAAAAAGAAAGTCAATACATGTATAGAAACTGAATGATCATCTACCTGTTACACACTTGCAGACAGATTGATAGCGAGCCACACACACAGTTGCAGATGCACAGACCCTTGGTTCATGTGTTCGGAAAAACCTGTAAGACAAAAAAAGAAAGTCAATACATGTATAGAAACTTAATGATCACCTACCTGTTACACACTTGCAGACAGATTGATAGCGAGCCACACACACAGTGGCACTCGAAAGACCCTTGGTTCATGCGGTCCGAAAAACTTGTCAGACAAAAAAAGAAACTCAATACATGTATAGAAACTGAATGATCACCTACCTGTTACACACTTGCAGACAGATAGTAGCGAGTCAAACACAGTTGCGGATGCACAGACCCTTGGTTCATGCGGTCCGAAAGACCTTTAAGACAAAAAAAAGAAAGTCAATATATGTATAGAAACTGAATGATCACCAACCTGTTACACACTTGCAGACAGATAGTAGCGAGTCACACACAGTTGCAGATGCACAGACCCTTGGTTCATGCGGGCCGAAAAACCTGTAAGACAAAAAAAAGAAAGTCAAAACATGTATAGAAACTGCATGATCACCTACCTGTTACACACTTGCAGACAGATAGTAGCGAGTCACACACAGTTGGAGATGCACAGACCCTTGGTTTATGAGGTCCAAAAAACCTGTAAGACAAAAAAAGAAAGTCAATACATGTATAGAAACTGAATGATCACCTACCTGTTACACACTTGCAGACAGATTGATAGCGAGCCACACACACAGTGGCAATGGAAAGACCCTTGGTTCATGTGGTCCGAAAAACCTGTAAGACAAAAAAAGAAAGTCAATACATGTATAGAAACTGAATGATCATCTACCTGTTACACACTTGCAGACAGATAGTAGCAAGTCAAACACAGTTGCAGATACACAGACCCTTGGTTTATGTGGTGTGAAAAACCTACAAGACAAACAAAGAAAGTAAATACATGTATAGAAACTGAATGATCACTTACCTATTACACACTTGCAGACAGACAGTAGCGAGTCACACACAGTTGCAGATGCACAGACCCTTGGTTCATGTGTTCGGAAAAACCTATAAGATAAAAAAAGAAAGTCAATACATGTATAGAAACTGAATGATCACCTACCTGTTACACACTTGCAGACAGATTGATAGCAAGCCACACACACAGTTGCAGATGCACAGACCCTTGGTTCATGTGTTCGGAAAAACCTGTAAGACAAAAAAAGAAAGTCAATACATGTATAGAAACTTAATGATCACCTACCTGTTACACACTTGCAGACAGATTGATAGCGAGCCACACACACAGTGGCACTCGAAAGACCCTTGGTTCATGCGGGCCGAAAAACCTGTAAGACAAAAAAAGAAACTCAATACATGTATAGAAACTGAATGATCACCTACCTGTTACACACTTGCAGACAGATAGTAGCGAGTTACACACAGTTGGAGATGCACAGACCCTTGGATCATGTGGTCGGAAAAACCTGTAAGACAAAAAAAGAAAGTCAATACATGTATAGAAACTTAATGATCACCTACCTGTTACACACTTGCAGACAGATTGATAGCGAGCCACACACACAGTTGCAGATGCACAGACCCTTGGTTCATGTGTTCGGAAAAACCTGTAAGACAAAAAAAGAAAGTCAATACATGTATAGAAACTTAATGATCACCTACCTGTTACACACTTGCAGACAGATTAATAGCGAGCCACACACACAGTGGCACTCGAAAGACCCTTGGTTCATGCGGTCCGAAAAACTTGTCAGACAAAAAAAGAAACTCAATACATGTATAGAAACTGAATGATCACCTACCTGTTACACACTTGCAGACAGATAGTAGCGAGTCAAACACAGTTGCGGATGCACAGACCCTTGGTTCATGCGGTCCGAAAAACCTGTAAGAAAAAAAAAGAAAGTCAATACATGTATAGAAACTGAATGATCACTTATCTGTTACACTATTGCAGACAGATGGTAGCGAGTCACACACAGTTGCAGATATACAGACCCTTGGTTCATGTGGTCCGAAAAACCTATAAGACAAAAAAAGAAAGTCAATACATGTATAGAAACTGAATGATCACCTACCTGTTACACACTTGCAGACAGATAGTAGCGAGTCACACACAGTTGCAGATGCACAGACCCTTGGTTCATGAGGTCCGAAAAACTTGTAAGACAAAAAAAGAAAGTCAAAACATGTATAGAAACTGAATGATCACCTACCTGTTACACACTTGCAGACAGATAGTATCGAGTCACAAACAGTTGTAGATGCACAGACCCTTGGTTCATGAGGTCCAAAAAACCTGTAAGACAAAAAAAGAAAGTCAATACATGTATAGAAACTGAATGATCACCTACCTGTTACACACTTGCAGACAGATTGATAGCGAGCCACACACACAGTGGCAATGGAAAGACCCTTGGTTCATGTGGTCCGAAAAACCTGTAAGACAAAAAAAGAAAGTCAATACATGTATAGAAACTGAATGATCATCTACCTGTTACACACTTGCAGACAGATTGATAGCGAGCCACACACACAGTTGCAGATGCACAGACCCTTGGTTCATGTGGTCCGAAAAACCTGTAAGACAAAAAAAGAAAGTCAATACATGTATAGAAACTGAATGATCATCTACCTGTTACACACTTGCAGACAGATAGTAGCGAGTCAAACACAGTTGCAGATGCACAGACCCTTGGTTCATGTGTTCGGAAAAACCTATAAGATAAAAAAAGAAAGTCAATACATGTATAGAAACTTAATGATCACCTACCTGTTACACACTTGCAGACAGATTGATAGCAAGCCACACACACAGTTGCAGATGCACAGACCCTTGGTTCATGTGTTCGGAAAAACCTGTAAGACAAAAAAAGAAAGTCAATACATGTATAGAAACTTAATGATCACCTACCTGTTACACACTTGCAGACAGATTGATAGCGAGCCACACACACAGTGGCACTCGAAAGACCCTTGGTTCATGCGGGCCGAAAAACCTGTAAGACAAAAAAAGAAACTCAATACATGTATAGAAACTGAATGATCACCTACCTGTTACACACTTGCAGACAGATAGTAGCGAGTTACACACAGTTGCAGATGCACAGACCTTTAGTTCATGTGGTCCGAAAAACCTGTAAGAAAAAAAAGAAAGTCAATACATGTATAGAAACTGAATGATCACTTACCTGTTACACACTTGCAGATAGATATTAGCGAGTCACACACAGTTGCAGATGCACAGACCCTTGGTTCATGTGGTCCGAAAAATCTATATGACAAAAAAAGAAAGTCAATACATGTATAGAAACTGAATGATCACCTACCTGTTACACACTTGCAGACAGATTGATAGCGCGCCACACACAGTGGCAATGGAAAGACCCTTGGTCCATGCGGTCCGAAAAACCTGTAAGACAAAAAAAGAAAGTCAATACATGTATAGAAACTGAATGATCACCTACCTGTTACACACTTGCAGACAGATAGTAGCGAGTCAAACACAGTTGTAGATGCAGAGACCCTTGGTTCATGCAGTCCGAAAAACCTGTAACACAAAAAGAAGAAAGTCAATACATGTATAGAAACTGAATGATCACGTACCTGTAACACACTTGCATACAGATAGTAGCGAGTAACACAGTTGCAGATGCACAGACCCTTAGTTCATGCGGTCTGAAAAATCTGTAAGAAAAAAAAGAAAGTCAATACATGTATAGAAACTGAATAATCACTTACCTGTTGCACACTTGCAGACAGATAGTAGCGAGTCACAGAGTTGCAGATATACAGACCCTTGGTTCATGCGGTCCGAAAAACCTGTAAGACAAAAAAAGAAAGTCAATACATGTATAGAAACTGATTGATCACTTACCTGTTACACACTTGCAGACAGATATTAGCGAGTCACACACAGTTGCAGATGCACAGACCCTTGGTTTATGTGGTCCGAAAAACCTGTAAGACAAAAAAAGAAAGTCAATACATGTATAGAAACAGAATGATCACGTACCTGTAACACACTTGCATACAGATAGTAGCGAGTAACACAGTTGCAGATATACAGACCCTTGGTTCATGTGGTCCGAAAAACCTATGTGACAAAAAAAGAAAGTCAAAACATGTATAGAAACTGAATGATCACCAACCTGTTACACACTTGCAGACAGAGAGTAGCGAGTCACACACAGTTGCAGATGCACAGACCCTTAGTTCATGTGGTCCGAAAAATCTGTAAGAAAAAAAAGAAAGTCAATACATGTATAGAAACTGAATGATCACCTACCTGTTACACACTTGCAGACAGATTGATAGCGAGCCACACACACAGTGGAAATTGAAAGACCCTTGGTTCATGTGGTCCGAAAAACTTGTAAGACAAAAAAAGAAAGTCAATACATGTATAGAAACTGAATGATCACCTACCTGTTACACACTTGCAGACAGATTGATAGCGAGCCACACAATGGAAAGACCCTTGGTTCATGCGGTCCGAAAAACCTGTAAGACAAAAAAAGAAAGTCAATACATGTATAGAAGCTGAATGATCACCTACCTGTTACACACTTGCAGACAGATAGTAGCGAGTCAAACACAGTTGGAGATGCACAGACCCTTGGTTCATGAGGTCCGAAAAACCTGGAAGACAAAAAAAGAAAGTCAATACATGTATAGAAACTGAATGATCACTTATCTGTTACACTATTGCAGACAGATGGTAGCGAGTCACACACAGTTGCAGATATACAGACCCTTGGTTCATGTGGTCCGAAAAACCTATAAGACAAAAAAAGAAAGTCAATACATGTATAGAAACTGAATGATCACCTACCTGTTACACACTTGCAGACAGATAGTAGCGAGTCACACACAGTTGCAGATGCACAGACCCTTGGTTCATGAGGTCCGAAAAACCTGTAAGACAAAAAAAGAAAGTCAATACATGTATAGAAACTGAATGATCACTTATCTGTTACACACTTGCAGACAGATAGTATCGAGTCACAAACAGTTGTAGATGCACAGACCCTTGGTTCATGAGGTCCAAAAAACCTGTAAGACAAAAAAAGAAAGTCAATACATGTATAGAAACTGAATGATCATCTACCTGTTACACACTTGCAGACAGATAGTAGCGAGTCAAACACAGTTGCAGATACACAGACCCTTGGTTTATGTGGTGTGAAAAACCTACAAGACAAACAAAGAAAGTAAATACATATATAGAAACTGAATGATCATCTACCTGTTACACACTTGCAGACAGATTGATAGCGAGCCACACACACAGTTGCAGATGCACAGACCCTTGGTTCATGTGGTCCGAAAAACCTGTAAGACAAAAAAAGAAAGTCAATACATGTATAGAAACTGAATGATCACTTACCTATTACACACTTGCAGACAGATAGTAGCGAGTCACACACAGTTGCAGATGCACAGACCCTTGGTTCATGTGTTCGGAAAAACCTATAAGATAAAAAAAGAAAGTCAATACATGTATAGAAACTTAATGATCACCTACCTGTTACACACTTGCAGACAGATTGATAGCAAGCCACACACACAGTTGCAGATGCACAGACCCTTGGTTCATGTGTTCGGAAAAACCTGTAAGACAAAAAAAGAAAGTCAATACATGTATAGAAACTTAATGATCACCTACCTGTTACACACTTGCAGACAGATTGATAGCGAGCCACACACACAGTGGCACTCGAAAGACCCTAGGTTCATGCGGGCCGAAAAACCTGTAAGACAAAAAAAGAAACTCAATACATGTATAGAAACTGAATGATCACCTACCTGTTACACACTTGCAGACAGATAGTAGCGAGTTACACACAGTTGCAGATGCACAGACCTTTAGTTCATGTGGTCCGAAAAACCTGTAAGAAAAAAAAGAAAGTCAATACATGTATAGAAACTGAATGATCACTTACCTGTTACACACTTGCAGATAGATATTAGCGAGTCACACACAGTTGCAGATGCACAGACCCTTGGTTCATGTGGTCCGAAAAATCTATATGACAAAAAAAGAAAGTCAATACATGTATAGAAACTGAATGAACACCTACCTGTTACACACTTGCAGACAGATTGATAGCGCGCCACACACAGTGGCAATGGAAAGACCCTTGGTCCATGCGGTCCGAAAAACCTGTAAGACAAAAAAAGAAAGTCAATACATGTATAGAAACTGAATGATCACCTACCTGTTACACACTTGCAGACAGATAGTAGCGAGTCAAACACAGTTGCAGATGCAGAGACCCTTGGTTCATGCAGTCCGAAAAACCTGTAACACAAAAAGAAGAAAGTCAATACATGTATAGAAACTGAATGATCACGTACCTGCAACACACTTGCATACAGATAGTAGCGAGTAACACAGTTGCAGATGCACAGACCCTTAGTTCATGCGGTCTGAAAAATCTGTAAGAAAAAAAAGAAAGTCAATACATGTATAGAAACTGAATAATCACTTACCTGTTACACACTTGCAGACAGATAGTAGCGAGTCACAGAGTTGCAGATATACAGACCCTTGGTTCATGCGGTCCGAAAAACCTGTAAGACAAAAAAAGAAAGTCAATACATGTATAGAAACTGAATGATCACCTACCTGTTACACACTTGCAGACAGATTGATAGCGCGCCACACACAGTGGCAATGGAAAGACCCTTGGTCCATGCGGTCCGCAAAACCTGTAAGACAAAAAAAGAAAGTCAATACATGTATAGAAACTGAATGATCACCTACCTGTTACACACTTGCAGACAGATAGTAGCGAGTCAAACACAGTTGCAGATGCAGAGACCCTTGGTTCATGCAGTCCGAAAAACCTGTAAGACAAAAAGAAGAAAGTCAATACATGTATAGAAACTGATTGATGACTTACCTGTTACACACTTGCAGACAGATATTAGCGAGTCACACACAGTTGCAGATGCACAGACCCTTGGTTTATGTGGTCCGAAAAACCTGTAAGACAAAAAAAGAAAGTCAATACATGTATAGAAACAGAATGATCACGTACCTGTAACACACTTGCATACAGATAGTAGCGAGTAACACAGTTGCAGATATACAGACCCTTGGTTCATGTGGTCCGAAAAACCTATGTGACAAAAAAAGAAAGTCAAAACATGTATAGAAACTGAATGATCACCAACCTGTTACACACTTGCAAACAGATAGTAGCGAGTCACACACAGTTGCAGATGCAAAGACCCTTAGTTCACGCGGTCCGAAAAATCTGTAAGAAAAAAAAAGAAAGTCAAAACATGTATAGAAACTGAATGATCACCAACCTGTTACACACTTGCAGACAGAGAGTAGCGAGTCACACACAGTTGCAGATGCACAGACCCTTAGTTCATGTGGTCCGAAAAATCTGTAAGAAAAAAAAGAAAGTCAATACATGTATAGAAACTGAATGATCACCTACCTGTTACACACTTGCAGACAGATTGATAGCGAGCCACACACACAGTGGAAATTGAAAGACCCTTGGTTCATGTGGTCCGAAAAACTTGTAAGACAAAAAAAGAAAGTCAATACATGTATAGAAACTGAATGATCACCTACCTGTTACACACTTGCAGACAGATTGATAGCGAGCCACACAATGGAAAGACCCTTGGTTCATGCGGTCCGAAAAACCTGTAAGACAAAAAAAGAAAGTCAATACATGTATAGAAGCTGAATGATCACCTACCTGTTACACACTTGCAGACAGATAGTAGCGAGTCAAACACAGTTGGAGATGCACAGACCCTTGGTTCATGAGGTCCGAAAAACCTGGAAGACAAAAAAAGAAAGTCAATACATGTATAGAAGCTGAATGATCACCTACCTGTTACACACTTGCAGACAGATAGAAGCGAGTCACACACAGTTGGAGATGCACAGACCCTTGGTTCATGAGGTCCGAAAAATCTGTAAGACAAAAAAAGAAAGTCAATACATGTATAGAAACTGAATGATCACCTACCTGTTACACACTTGCAGACAGATTGATAACTAGCCACACAATGGAAAGACCCTTGGTTCATGCGGTCCGAAAAACCTGTAAGACAAAAAACAGAAAGTCAATACATGTATAGAAACTGAATGATCACCTACCTGTTACACACTTGCAGACAGATTGATAGCGCGCCACACACACAGTGGCAATGGAAAGACCCTTGGTTCATGAGGTCCGAAAAACCTGTAAGACAAAAAAAGAAAGTCAAAACGTATAGAAACTGAATGATCACCTACCTGTTACACACTTGCAGACAGATTGATAGCGAGCCACACACACAGTCGCAATGGAAAGACCCTTGGTTCATGCGGTCCGAAAAACCTGTAAGACAAAAAAAGAAAGTCAATACATGTATAGAAACTGAATGATCACGTACCTGTTACACACTTGCAGACAGATATTAGCGAGTCAAACACAGTTGCAGATGCACAGACCCTTGGTTTATGTGGTCTGAAAAAACTATAAGACAAACAAAGAAAGTCAATACATGTATAGAAACTGAATGATCACTTACCTGTTACACACTTGCAGACAGATAGTAGCGAGTCACACACAGTTGCAGATGCACAGACCCTTGGTTCATGCGGTCCGAAAGACCTTTAAGACAAAAAAAAATAAAGTCAATTCATGTATAGAAACTGAATGATCACCAACCTGTTACACACTTGCAGACAGATAGTAGCGAGTCACACACAGTTGCAGATGCACAGACCATTGGTTCATGCGGTCTGAAAAACCTGTAAGACAAAAAAAGAAAGTCAATACACGTATAGAAACTGAATGATAACCAACCTGTTACACACTTGCAGACAGATAGTAGCGAGCCACACACACAGTGGCAATGGAAAGACCCTTGGTTCATGCGGTCCGAAAAACCTGTAAGACAAAAAAAGAAAGTCAATACATGTATAGAAACTGAATGATCACCTACCTGTTACACACTTGCAGACAGAGAGTAGCGAGTCACACACAGTTGCAGATGCACAGACCCTTGTTCATGTGGTCCGAAAAACCTGTAAGACAAAAAAAGAAAGTCAATAAATATATAGAAACTGAATGATCACCTACCTCTTACACACTTGCAGACAGATGGTAACGAGTCACACACAGTTGCAGATATACAGACCCTTGGTTTATGTGGTCTGAAAAACCTATAAGACAAACAAAGAAAGTCAATACATGTATAGAAACTGAATGATCCCCTACCTGTTACACACTTGCAGACAGATTGATAGCGAGCCACACACACAGTGGCAATGGAAAGACCCTTGGTTCATGTGGTCCGAAAAACCTGTAAGACAAAAAAAGAAAGTCAATACATGTATAGAAACTGAATGATCACCTACCTGTTACACACTTGCAGACAGATAGTAGCGAGTCAAACACAGTTGGAGATGCACAGACCCTTGGTTCATGAGGTCCGAAAAACCTGGAAGACAAAAAAAGAAAGTCAATACATGTATAGAAGCTGAATGATCACCTACCTGTTACACACTTGCAGACAGATAGAAGCGAGTCACACACAGTTGGAGATGCACAGACCCTTGGTTCATGAGGTCCGAAAAATCTGTAAGACAAAAAAAGAAAGTCAATACATGTATAGAAACTGAATGATCACCTACCTGTTACACACTTGCAGACAGATTGATAGCGCGCCACACACACAGTGGCAATGGAAAGACCCTTGGTTCATGCGGTCCGAAAAACCTGTAAGACAAAAAAAGAAAGTCAATACATGTATAGAAACTGAATGATCACCTACCTGTTACACACTTGCAGACAGATTGATAACTAGCCACACAATGGAAAGACCCTTGGTTCATGCGGTCCGAAAAACCTGTAAGACAAAAAACAGAAAGTCAATACATGTATAGAAACTGAATGATCACCTACCTGTTACACACTTGCAGACAGATTGATAGCGAGCCACACACACAGTCGCAATGGAAAGACCCTTGGTTCATGCGGTCCGAAAAACCTGTAAGACAAAAAAAGAAAGTCAATACATGTATAGAAACTGAATGATCACGTACCTGTTACACACTTGCAGACAGATATTAGCGAGTCAAACACAGTTGCAGATGCACAGACCCTTGGTTTATGTGGTCTGAAAAAACTATAAGACAAACAAAGAAAGTCAATACATGTATAGAAACTGAATGATCACTTACCTGTTACACACTTGCAGACAGATAGTAGCGAGTCACACACAGTTGCAGATGCACAGACCATTGGTTCATGCGGTCTGAAAAACCTGTAAGACAAAAAAAGAAAGTCAATACACGTATAGAAACTGAATGATAACCAACCTGTTACACACTTGCAGACAGATAGTAGCGAGCCACACACACAGTGGCAATGGAAAGACCCTTGGTTCATGCGGTCCGAAAAACCTGTAAGACAAAAAAAGAAAGTCAATACATGTATAGAAACTGAATGATCACCTACCTGTTACACACTTGCAGACAGATTGATAGCGCACCACACACACAGTGGCACTCGAAAGACCCTTGGTTCATGAGGTCCGAAAAACCTGTAAGACAAAAAAAGAAACTCAATACATGTATAGAAACTGAATGATCACCTACCTGTTACACACTTGCAGACAGAGAGTAGCGAGTCACACACAGTTGCAGATGCACAGACCCTTGTTCATGTGGTCCGAAAAACCTGTAAGACAAAAAAAGAAAGTCAATAAATATATAGAAACTGAATGATCACCTACCTCTTACACACTTGCAGACAGATGGTAACGAGTCACACACAGTTGCAGATATACAGACCCTTGGTTTATGTGGTCTGAAAAACCTATAAGACAAACAAAGAAAGTCAATACATGTATAGAAACTGAATGATCCCCTACCTGTTACACACTTGCAGACAGATTGATAGCGAGCCACACACACAGTGGCAATGGAAAGACCCTTGGTTCATGTGGTCCGAAAAACCTGTAAGACAAAAAAAGAAAGTCAATACATGTATAGAAACTGAATGATCACCTACCTGTTACACACTTGCAGACAGATATTAGCGAGTCACACACAGTTGCAGATACACAGACCCTTGGTTCATGTGGTCCGAAAAACGTGTAAGACAAAAAAAGAAAGTCAATACATGTATAGAAACTGAATGATCACCTACCTGTTACACACTTGCAGACAGATTGATAGCGAGCCACACACACAGTGGCAATGGAAAGACCCTTGGTTCATGCGGTCCGAAAAACCTGTAAGACAAAAAAAGAAAGTCAATACATGTATAGAAACCGAATGATCACCTACCTGTTACACACTTGCAGACAGATTGTAGCGAGTCAAACACAGTTGCGGATGCACAGACCCTTGGTTCATGCGGTCCGAAAGACCTTTAAGACAAAAAAAAGAAAGTCAATATATGTATAGAAACTGAATGATCACCAACCTGTTACACACTTGCAGACAGATAGTAGCGAGTCACACACAGTTGGAGATGCACAGACCCTTGGATCATGTAGTCCGAAAAATCTGTAAGAAAAAAAAGAAAGTCAATACATGTATAGAAACTGAATGATCATCTACCTGTTACACACTTGCAGAAAGATTGATAGCGCGCCACACACACAGTGGCTATGGAAAGACCCTTGGTTCATGCGGTCCGAAAAACCTGTAAGACAAAAAAGAAAGTCAATACATGTATAGAAACTAAATGATCACTTATCTGTTAAACTATTGCAGACAGATGGTAGCGAGTCACACACAGTTGCAGATATACAGACCCTTGGTTCATGCGGTCCGAAAAACCTTTAAGACAAAAAAAGAAAGTCAATACATGTATAGAAACTGAATGATCACCTACCTGCTACACACTTGCAGACAGATAGTAGCGAGTCACACACAGTGGCAATGGAAAGACCCTTGGTCCATGCGGTCCGAAAAACCTGTAAGACAAAAAAAGAAAGTCAATACATGTATAGAAACTGAATGATCACCAACCTGTTACACACTTGCAGACAGATTGATAGCGAGTCACACACAGTTGCAGATGCACAGACGCTTGGATCATGTAGTCCGAAAAACCTGTAAGACAAAAAAGAAAGTCAATACATGTATAGAAACTGAATGATCACTTACCTGTTACACACTTGCAGACAGATAGTAGCGAGTCAAACACAGTTGCAGATGCACAGACCCTTGGTTTATGTGGTCCGAAAAACCTATAAGACAAAAAAAGAAAGTCAATACATGTATAGAAACTGAATGATCACTTACCTGTTACACACTTGCAGACAGATAGTAGCGAGTCAAACACAGTTGCAGATGCACAGACCCTTGGTTTATGTGGTCCGAAAAACCTGTAAGACAAAAAAAGAAAGTCAATACATGTATAGAAACTGAATGATCACCTACCTTTTACACACTTGCAAACAGATCGATAGCGAGCCACACACACAGTGGCAATGGAAAGACCCTTGGTTCATGCGGTCCGAAAAACCTGTAAGACAAAAAAAGAAAGTCAATACATGTATAGAAACTGAATGATCACCTACCTGTTACTCACTTGCAAACAGATAGTAGCGAGTAACAGTTGCAGATATACAGACCCTTGGTTCATGTGGTCCGAAAAACCTATGTGACAAAAAAAGAAAGTCAAAACATGTTTAGAAACTGAATGATCACCAACCTGTTACACACTTGCAGACAGATTGATAGCGAGTCACACACAGTTGCAGATGCACAGACGCTTGGATCATGTAGTCCGAAAAACCTGTAAGACAAAAAAGAAAGTCAATACATGTATAGAAACTGAATGATCACTTACCTGTTACACACTTGCAGACAGATAGTAGCGAGTCAAACACAGTTGCAGATGCACAGACCCTTGGTTTATGTGGTCCGAAAAACCTATAAGACAAAAAAAGAAAGTCAATACATGTATAGAAACTGAATGATCATTTACCTGTTACACACTTGCAGACAGATAGTAGCGAGTCAAACACAGTTGCAGATGCACAGACCCTTGGTTCATGCGGTCCGAAAAACCTGTAAGACAAAAAAAGAAAGTCAATACATGTATAGAAACTGAATGATCACCTACCTGTTACACACTTGCTGACAGAGAGTAGCGAGTCACACACAGTTGCAGATGCACAGACATTCGAAGGACAGATCTACCATCAGGAAGGGAGGGGGTCATTCGATCCGAAAAACCTGTAAGACAAAAAAAGAAAGTCAATACATGTATAGAAACTGAATAATCACCAACCTGTCACACACTTGCAGAAAGATAGTAGTGAGTCACACACAGTTGCAGATGCACAGACTCTTGGTACATGCAGTCCGAAAAACCTGTGAGACAAAAAAAATACATGTATAGAAACTGAATGATCACCTACCTGTTACACACTTGCAGACAGATTGATAGTGAGCCACACACCGTAGAAATGGACAGACCATTGTTGGCTGTATACACCATCAGGAAGGGGGGGAGCCATTGGTCCTGAAAGCGTGTAAGACAAAAAAAGGCAATACATGTATACAAACTGAACGATCACTTACCAGTTACAGAGTTGCAGAATGATGGACAGCGAACCACACACAGTTGCAGATGCACAGACCCTTCTCGGCTGGATCCACCATTAGGATGGAGGAGGGGGGTGGGGTCTTGGGGTCCAGAAAGCCTGTAAGACAATAAAGTCAATGCATCAATAGAAACTGAATGATCACTTACATGTTACAGAGTTGCAGAACACACAGTTCAGACAGTGAGCCACACAGTTGCTGATGAAAATACATTTGTTGGGTTGATGGGGTTCCTGAGAACCTGTAACACAAAAAAAAGTCAATACAGGTATGGAAACTGAATATAGTGAGGCCGATGGGGTATACTTGGAAAGGAGAGTGGGTTCCGTTCCCAGACCTAATGTGAGAAACTGTACATGAACTGAACAAACATAACGTAAAAGAGATGTTAAGGGGTCCAGCTGTGTCTGCAGCACGTAGACCATGTAAGTAATGGTGGGGGCTAATGATGATTCCTTATGGATGAAATGCAGACATCCTGCATATGAGAACAGTCCAACAACATATGACGTATAGTAGGGTATAAAACATAAGGTATTCCTTTGTCTGGGAGAGAGAGAAGAAGGGCACCCAGAATTGGCAGACTCCTTCCACACTGTACTTTTGTTTGGAATAAAATGTTTCATTGTTACAATTGAAAGACGGTGGTCACGAGTCTCCTTTCAAAAGAAGTCCTCCTCCGAAGAAGTAGAAGAACCACAACAAAGTTTATTGAGGTACCTGCTGGAACAGCCTGATAAAAGTGTGTTGCAATAATCTAACCGTGAGGTTAAGTGTGTACTAGCTTTTCTGCATTCTGTAGAAAAGGAATTTCTTAGTTTGGCAATGTAGGCTGTCCTAGTTATTTAGCTATATGTTGCTGAAATGATAGATCTGAATTAAATAAGACACCAAGATTTGTAGCTGCTGGACCAGAATAATGCAAAAAAACAGCCAAGTGTAACATTTAGTCTGAGTTTACTTCTAGTGTCTTTTGGACCTAAAAAGAGAACCTATGTTTTGTTACTGTTAAGGAGAACGAAGTCATGTGGCATCCAGAGTACATCCTTCACACAGTCCTCAATTTTCTTTAATCTAGAGTTACTATCAGGTTTGGCTGATATATAGAGCAGGGTCATCTGCATCTGTAAGTTAACATCCTTTCTGCTTATAACTGCCCTGTGGTAACATCTATAATGTAAATAATAGATGCCCTTAAATAGAGCATTGTGGAACTCCATATTGGACATCTGTGTAATTTAGAAATACGGACTGATAGGGTTCGTTTAGATATGATTTGAACCACAATAGGGCTGTTTCTGTGATTCCAACCATGTTCTCTAATCTTTCAAAGAGAATAGTGTTATCTATAGTGTCAAAGGCTATGAATTTACTATTGTTAAAAGAGGTCTTATTATAATTGGGAGTAATTCGGTCAGTATTTTAAAGGGAATCGGGTCGAGTGTACAGGTTGTAAAATTTACTGA
The DNA here is from genome assembly GCF_030463535.1 of Salminus brasiliensis. Taxonomy (NCBI): domain Eukaryota; kingdom Metazoa; phylum Chordata; class Actinopteri; order Characiformes; family Bryconidae; genus Salminus; species Salminus brasiliensis. Next base: position 8,934,111 of record NC_132881.1, on the reverse strand, counting down.
AGAAATAGTTTTTTGTTAGTTCTGGCTGTGGAAGTGAGTAGAAGACTTCCAGCCTTTGTTCTACAACTAACATTTTAACTCATGTTCTAAATCAGCTACACCAGGTGACAACAAATCCAACACTCCTTAATAGCAAAATGGCTGTCAAATGTTTTCTATATTATTATTAAAATTTTATTATAAAAATATTACTGGTTAAGGTAGTAGGGATCTGGGGTTGAGAATCTGTCCGGCATACCTGACTTACGTTGTATATTTAACAGTCTAAATTTAAATTTATTTGTGGAAGTTACTGGTACTGGTAAGAATTGTTCCGTAGGTTTCCTTTTTTTCCCCTAAGATTGTTAAAAAGCCAATTTTCTGTTCTCAATATATGCTCAATACTACAGGGTTTGTTTGAAATGTGAGCAAGTGATACTAATATTACGTTTTTAATACAAGCAGAGAAAGGGAAGAACAAATGGTTTGAATATAGTAAATCATCACTTACCTGACAGATCTCAGGCAGCACAGGTGTAGCCTTTCTCGGTGGTAGAGGACAGAACGTCAAACCTGCAGTCAGCAGTGGAGCGTGAAGAGTCAGCTGAATGGCTTGCTTCCTCGATCCTGGCGTCTGTTTTCTTCCAAATGGTGTCTGGAATTTAGTGTACTAGAGGTCTTCCAGGCCACAGGTACCGCAGCATTACTTTTTGGGCCCCGATATTTAATAGGGTCTTACAATAAAATCTCCAACAATGAGAACACTGTCTGGAGTAGTTGCCCTCTCTGCTGGAGCATGCAGAGCCATAGACAAAGTTGATAAAGACCCAGTTGCTTCAGCGTTGAACAATATCTCTCTCAGCAAACCGCTCAAAGAAAAAAATAAATATACATCAGCCCACCTTAGGCCTTCCACTTTCTTTTGGCCCAGGGAGAAAAAGGAAATTGCGCAATATGCAGAGGTGGTCAGAGTTAGGGGACCTGTCAATAATAGGTGCCTTTCTCACACTTTTCTACATCTGTTGAAGAAAAAATTAAGAAAAATCTCATTAACTTGTTTACTGTAAATGCAGTGTCTTGTCTGCTAATGATACTGAACATGTATACATCACTCTGTATTTAAAAGTAAAAATTAATTAGAACATTTTTGTGTACGATGTAAGCTAATTACAAATAATGCTAATGGGTACAATACACACAGTGCAGCATACGGAATGCTGAAGCATCTGGTGCTAAGGTAGTGGTATGGGGGCCCAAATGAAAATCTGCTTAGGGCCCCATAAAGTCTTGGGCTGGCCCTGGTCACGCAGATGCTCCCAGTGCCTCTCCATGGCCACCATATTCCTTGAAAGTAAACACAGTATTTCATTATCAAACTTTCTACTGTTCGAAACCATTCATCCATAAGAACGTCTTTATCTTCAAAATATTTTAAGCCTTCATGAGGGAAGGGGCAGCTGCTACCGAACCAGGTGATGCTAGCCTGAAATGGGACAGAATGCTAATTTGGAACACATCCTTGCCGAAGTGAGTAGAATGAGCTTGTCGCTGCAAACAGTTGCTTATGATGTGTCAATGATTAAGGACACTACAGAATAAATGAAAAACGGCATGCAGGGGCGACTAGCAGAGGAGGAAGGGCAATCTCCAACTTGGAAGAGGCCACTCAACAACTGGTGAATGGCCATGAGCTGCATGGCAAGCGCATAGATACTCTGGAGAGCCGTGTGGAAGATCTGGAAAATAGAAGCTGCCACAATAATGTCAGATTGTTGGGCTTAAAAGAGGGCATTGAAGGGGAGAACTTGATTGTATGCATTGAAATGATACTGTCAGAGGGCCTGCACATGCACATTAACAACAAATTCGAAATTGAAAGAGCACACTGCTCTCCCAGATCTCGTCCGCATGAAGACCAGCCTCAGAGATTGATCCTCTCTGCGTTCAACCACAAGAGATAATGTCTTTAAAGCTGCGAGGGAGAAAGGAGGTGTAGTGTGGTGTGGAAGCAACATTTCCTTGTTTCCATACATGTCGAAGAAGCTGGTTGAGAGGAGGAAAACTTTCTGATTGGCGAAACAGCTGCTGCGTGACAAGAAAGTGAGGTTTCCTTTAGTCTTTCCTGCAGCGCTCCAGTTTGCGTAGAAGAGGAGAAACAAAGTTTGACGTCACAACAGAAGCTGTCAAGTTCATAGAGAAGTAAGTTACTGATGGAGAATAAACTATAAAACATCCACTAGCACAAGGAGACTGAGAGGTATAATTGGTCTGGATAGCTTTGTGTAGCTGTTTAGGCTATAACCTAGTAGACGTCTCAGACATTCCACTGACCTAAGTTAAGTTCTCTTCTTTTTTTTCTTCCTTTTTTCTCTTTGTTGTTAGTTTTGTGGACATGAATTTAACAAGAAGAGAATCCTCAGCTGGCTACTGGAGACATTTTTCTGTTCATGTTCTTCTAAGATATAAAGGGTAAATAACACTGTGTAATATCTATGCTCCTAACATGGAGGATCCATCTTTCTTTCATGGAGTTAATAAATTGGGAAATGCCCAAGGACAAGGCAGGACTTCAATTAGGTCTTAAATTTAAGGTCTTTAATTTGGGTAGCACAGACAGCGTAGCAATGGTTTTGGAGGCATCTAAAGCATACATTGGGGTAAAAGGATTGCACAGACTCTGAAAAGGGAAAAATAGCTCAATTAGAGAATTAAAACATTGGTAGCAGAACTAAATAGCATGGTACAAAGAGTTGGCCAGACATTACTCTGAAAGCTTATTTAAAAACATTTGTAAATGTAAGTTTCGAATTCAGGACATTTTCAAAAAAAAAACAAACAAAAAAAAACACGTTCGGACACAATTTTTGGCCAGACAGTTAAAAGAACAATGTTCTGTCCACATCATTTCTAAAGGTAATAATGATGTCTGTAAACAATTCTATGAGAACCTGTATAGATCAAGCATTTATTCTTGATGCACCAATAACCCAAGAAGAGGTTAAAACTGGCATGAAAACAGGGAAATCACCAGGAACAAATGGGTTTCTGGTGGAGTACTATAAAGAATATAATTACTCCAATACTGACAAATATGTTTCAGGAGGCTTTTCAAAGAGGCTTTTCACTTCCAACATCTCTTAAAAAACACTCCTCACTCTGATACTTAAGAAAGGAAGAGATCATATGGATCCGGCTAACTTTCGACCAATCAGCCTCATCATTGTATATAGTAAGATACTGGCTAAGGTACTGATCTTCAGATTGGAAACAATCTTACCACACATTATACATTCAGATCAAGTAGGCTTTATAAAGGGTAGGTCTTCTACTGATAATTTGAGAAGGCTCATGCACCTAATGTGGTTAAATGCCTCCTAGTCAATGCCAATGCCAGTGGCCACTGTATTGCTTGATGCTCAACAGGCCTTCGATAGGGTCGAGTGGGACTCCTTACACTCGGACCTGTTGAGGTTTGGTTTTGGTTCTGGTTTTGCTAAATGGATAAAAATAATATTTGTCAAAACTGATGCTTTAGGGTTGCTGTATGCCACTGCTCTTATTTACAATTGCACTGGAACCCCTAGCGGTGGCCATAAGAGCGAACCCTGCCATCAAAGGAGTAAACCCAGTCACTATGCACTCTCAAGAGGTCTGGGCAAAGGTTCATAAATTGCACAGGATTTCCCACTACAAACAACATCATGCATCATTCTGGTTCAACCCAGAGGTGAAGATTGGGAAGCAGAAAGTGTTTTGAAAAGGGTGTAGACAAGGGTATACACACTGTGAATGATCTCTAAAAAGAGGGGACATTTATGTAATTTACTGAACTTGTTCAACAGTAAATGCTACACGAAAAAGGTGATTTCTGGAAAATTTACAAATTAGACATTGCATAATTAGAAAGCCTTGCTCAGTAAGACCAGCCAACCCAATGGCTAACTATCTAGATAACTCTTATTAAGGCATCAATATTTTATAAAAACTCAATTTCTTTAATTTGCAGTGTATGTGATCAATTAAGAATAATTTGGCAGAGACATATTAAGTGTGAAATTAATAGGGATACATGGAGTCAGATCATAGCGCAAAATGGCAAATTTAGTTAAAGGGAAATTTATACAATATAAAATTCTGCACTGGTATTATTGGACACATTGGAGGCTCTTTAAAATAGGACTAACAAATAGTAGTTTATGTTGGAGGTGTAAAAAAATATGGGAATGCCACATAGTTAAACCATTTTGGCACAGTGTGTTGGAATTGTTGGACACATGGGCGGGAGTAGCCCTGCCAGTGTCTCCCCACTTATGTCTCTTGGGAGATAAAACAGAAACCCCAACTCTAACAAAAGGCGTATATTCAGTTTTGATGCTGGGGATAACCTCAGCCATCAGAGTTATATTAAGACACTGGAAACCACCCACATGTCCTACACTCCAAGAGTGGGAAATCCTAATGAGTGAGACCACATCACATGAGGTTATGTTAGCTAGAATGAGGGGCAAAGGGCCTGTGGAACTGGGAATTTGGGATTATTTCATGGATCATCTCACTTCTAACTAACAGCATGATTTAAACTAAGAGATGTTTGTATACCTTATTATTTCACTTTATAATTATTATTGAAGGATTGGTGTTGGTACAATGTGTATCAGTATGTATATCTGTACCACATGAGCTTTTGTTTACTGTGTTAAATTACAAAAAAGAAATGACTAGGAGTAGCAAGCAGATAGGCAAGTAAAGACTGGGATAGACAGAAAGAGCGTTGTGGATGGACGGATAGAAAAGAGCATTGTAGAGGGACAGACAGGAATGCAACCCACAGATTCTTACTAAACTCAGTTAACATGGCTGCGTAAATCTAACGCCCATACCCAATCTCACCACTTTCCCGGGTGGTACCATTTCTACATATTTCTAAGACAAAGATGTTGCATTTGAAAGAACAAAAATCATACAAGATAACACTCATTACAGTATAACACTTCACCAAAGTGACATGGGTTGTCGAGCCAAAAAAAACAAAAACAAAACAAAAACAAACAAACAAACAAACAACCCCCACAAACACACACCAGGCCGCAGACAGACAGGCTAACTCTGTGAGCTGCTTTGAGGGGTCACCCAGGTTTCATCGCACTGAGACTGTGTCTGTGCCCCAAATTAAACCCAAACACAGAACATTTAAATCAGCTTGTTTTATTAATTTAATTTGTGTTAAATGTTCGCATTCAAATGATAACCGCACCATCTTAGACCTAAAGCTCGGTCTACTTAAAATTAGATCATTAACTCTGAAAGCAGTCATTGTAAATGAAATGAAGTGATCAGAAATAAGATGTCTGAAACCTGTATTAGACCTGATCAATATTTAGCACTAAATGAAGCCACCCCCGCAGGTTATAAATATGTACATAGCCCTAGATTATCAGGCAGAGGAGGTGGAGTATGCGTAATCTAACAGAAAACACTTATATTCAAATACACTGTATCAAATTCACTTTGTTTAAGATTCTCTACATTAATATATCAAATCCAGCCACAAATAAAAATGCATTCACACTAACTATTATTTGTAGTCCTCCAGCACCACACTCTGAATTTTTAAAAGAATTGAGTGATTTTGCTGCAGACTCTGCAGTGTGCAGCAACAAAGTTATAATAGTAGGAGACTTTAATATTAATTTTGAAAAAGCAGACGATCCATTAAAAAAGGCCCTTGCATCAATCTTAGATAACTGTAACTGGATCCACACATTACTGTAATCATACCCTAGATTTAGTCCTGAGCCTGGGTGTTAGCGATGATAATCTAAATATTCTACCTCAAGCTTAGTAACATCAGACCATTATTTAATCCCCTATGAGCTACATCTTAAGCAAAATGTTAATTTGGCCCCTTGCCACTTTCTAAAGCATGCAATAACCCAATGACCGCTGTACAGTTTACTGAAAACCTCCCAGACCTATCAACCTTAGCTTACACTCCGTCAGATTAAACATAGCTAGATAGATTAACAAACGGTCTATAAAATACCCTTCAATTAACCTTAGACAAAGTGGCTCTGCTCGCACAGTGGTACAGTGATCAAACTCGTACCTTAAAACAAACAGCGCAGAAACTAGAGCGAAAATGGCGGACGACCCAAGTGTCCCAAGATTCCAGCTTCTTTAACCAGTAGTGTTTTTAATTTTTTTAATAATAAAATAGAAAGCATTAAACAACAACTCCAACACTCCTTATTAAATCAAACATTTGACCTTAAATCAAAATTGCCTACTGGAAGCCTTCTACCCACTTCCACAGCCAGATTTAGAAAAAGATTTCCTCAGCAAATTTCACAACCTGTACACTTTACCCAATTCCCTCTAAAATACTATACGAAATACTCCCAATTATAATCAGACCTCTTTTAACAATAGTAAATTCATCCCTTTGCTTAGGGCATGTACCCAAAACCCTTAAATTAGCAGTCATGAAACCTTTAATTAAGAAACCAAATCTCCTAGTCCATCCATGAATAAGAAATTCCTATCTGGATTCAGACCCCATCGTAGCACAGAGACAGCCCTAGTGAAGATTACAAAGATCTCTTTCTTGCCTCTGATCAAGGCTACGTATTCTTTATTAGCCCTACTAGACCGCAGTGCAGCCTTTGATACAATAGTTCACACTATTCTACTAGAAAGATTAGAGAAAATGGTTGGAATCACAGGAACAGCCCTACCATGGTTTAAATCATATCTAACTGAACACTATCAGTTTATAAAGATAAAAGATTTAGCATCAAATTACACAAGTAAGATATGGAGTTCCACAATACTCTATTTTAGGACTGCTATTATTTACATTATACATGTACCACTGGGCAGTTATAATTTCCATTGCCATTGCAGATGACACACAGCTCTATATATCAGCCCAACATGTTGATAAATTTAGATTGAAGAAAATGGAGGACTGTGTAAAGGATATAAAACTCTGGATGTCACATAACTTCTTTCTTCTTAACAGTAACAAAACAAAACTTCTCCTTTTAGGTCCAAAAGACACTAGAAATAAACTATTTTTATTTAGACTTAATGTTAGATCAGCCGATTTTTCCATTATCCCTGGTCCAGCAACTAAAAATCATTTGACTGAATAAAGATTTGAATAAAGTAAACCATCACTTACCTGACTGGTGTGACTGGGTAAGGTCTTGGTGTAGCACCTTCTCAATGTTTCCGGAGAGCACAACAGATTCCAGGCAGCAGAGGTGAAGCCTTTCTCTGTGATAGAGGACTGGACGTCATACCCAATTTCATCACTTTAACTGGTGGTACTATTTCCACATATTTCTCAGACTAGGAGAAGCTGCATTTGCAAACACTAGTAAATTAAACTTCACAGAAATTAATCGGGCTGTCTTACTAATGAGCTAAAAAACACAGTCACTTAAAATCCAAGCACATTTGAGTTTGAGAACCTTGAGTTTGGAAAGCTCATTCAACTTAGTTTGATATTGGATCATTAGATATTCACTTTGCCCCTCCTCTCACTCACAAACAAATCCCCTAAAACCTCAAACATGACTTAAAAAAAACGATGGAGAACAGAGAAACTACACTCATTATATTTCCTCAACATTTCCAGTCTTTCCAATTGGACAAGGATATTTAATCAGAATAACCAGAATTCCTGCAACAGGTGCTGTTGATGCTAAAAGACAAAATGTGCGGAAATCAAAAACTCTCAGAGATAAAGAGCTGCTGGTGTTACTTAAAGACAAACAAACCTACTGAAGAACAGAGAAGAAATTAAAATCAATGACAAACCTTAACTTCTTCAACAAACAGTTTTTTTTTATCACTTTAGAGGTTCTAAACACACATGTAGCGCATTTTCATAATAAATAAATCACTACTGTGACACTGTGGTACAATATGCCTATTTTAACCATTTTTAATGTAATATTGTTCCAGTTAAACATCCATAAAGCATATAAATCCAAAATCAGCTGTAGTGTAGAGAGACATCTGAAATATACTACTACCCTTAGAATAGCCAGATCACAATTTACAAAACAAGTACTTAAGAGAACCTGCAGATTTCTTGTGGACTGCTCACTAGTGCTTGAAGGTGGGTAAAATGTTGTCTGTACTCACCCTCTTATTAACGGTACTTACTTGAAGTCCATAGAACCAATCCAAAACATAGGAGTTGGTATTTCAGACATCTTTCTTTCTGATAACAGTTTATAATCCTGGATGTTTCCTTGTGAAAGGAAAGTCTGAACCATGGAAATCCCTGGTTTGAGTTGCTGAGAGTCAATTCAGGAGTGATACATTTGTCTTCTGTGTGTAAAGTCTATCCCAATGTCCATAAGAAGAAAATTTAGTTGTAAGGACTGCAAATAGAGAAACAAACAAACAAAAAACAAGACAAAAGTGAAGCTTTCTGCAAAAGCACAACAGAACAAAACCTCATGAAGCCACATCTAAACCACCTTGCTGCTTCATAGTTCCCTCCCTTTTGGCTTGTAACCTGGCCTACTTCTAATATACTGCCACATAGTGGATGGAGTAGGAATTACCATAAAAAAAACAGTCACAACACTGGAGTCACACGAGTGTCAGCTATGGCTTCAAGTAGGCCTAAGTTTTAGGATTTTTTTTGTGCCAATATAGAAAAAAGACAATAGGCAAGTGGCTTAAAGTTCCAACCACAACAGGCCCAATGAGACCTAAAGAACCAGCACAACAGGCCCAATGATAATGATAATTACAAATCAATACACATAACCAATCATCAAAATTACTGCATTTTCAACTAAAAAAAACATTCTGTTAAAAGTCATATCTCATATGAAGACTTTTGTATCCTTTGAAAAGAACTAAATCTGGCATGTGTGACTGTGTCCTATAAATACTTATAAATAAATGAACACATTGTAAGGTGAATGCTGTGCCAAGGTCCTGCACAATTGTTTCTTATTTTAGTGACAAATAAATAGCAATTTAATACAACTATTTTACAAAGTTAGTGAGATAATGTTTACATCAATCCTGATGCTTTAAATCTCTCCCACATGGTGAGGTATACGGTTTATTTATTTAACAATGGTATCGGATCAGTACTGTGTATCGATCAATAAGTTTATGTATTGGTATCGATTATGTATGGTGTATCTGTAAATGTAACATATAGGAAACAACATATGACAGCATTATTGTAAGGCATTTCTGGCAACTTCACTGGTTAATAGAATATGCCTACATTGATAAATCCCCTTAAGTTGCACCCTGATTGGTGAATGTTTAGCATGTCAAATGTATGCTTGAATGTGATTGGCTAATACCAACCACAATAATTGACATATCAAGTCCTCTGGTCAGACTATTATAGAACAGGCTAAAGATGCAGCATGTAAAATTGTAGGTTGACTGGATGAATGGTTTCTAAGAGTTATGTACTATTGGCCTCGCTTTCTTGTGACAAATGTCCACCAAACTTGACATATCCCCTCAAAATAATGTGCTGAACATTTTGTTAAAATGGGCTTGTTCAAAGTCAAAGTGTTCAAAAGGTACAAGTTATTCCTTATAATTATTATTAATTATAAATATTGCAGGTATTTTGCTACCAGATGTGTGAGGATTGGCAAAAAAATTCTTGAAGTAGAAAGGATCAAGAAATTACCCCCCCCCCCCAAAAAAAAAAAAAAAAGAATTTTGTGTGTAGGACACAGATGCTACAGACCAGATGCTATTGAATAAAAACGCTTAATGCTTTGTTGTAACGCCACCATCAGGCCAGTGAATGTCATTTTTCTTGAAGCTGCTGTAACTTTGTTGTGTCCATATGCAATGTGTTTAATGCATATATTAAACAAATTCGTTGTTACGGATTTAGGACACTGGGGGGCACTAGTGGACTGTTTGAGGTAAGAGAAAGAAGAGAGGAAAGGAGGAGAAGAATAAACAAAATAGTAAGCTCTCTGTTCCATAATCGTGTGTGGTTAATGTCTGACTCTGAACGACAAGCAACACAACAAAGTGGCGACGAGAGAAGGAGTGAAGATACAGACATGGCTCTGCTCTCCTTGCAACCTCCTGCTGTGTTCCTGGACTGCCCAGGCAACCCGACAATTCCATTTGCTACTTGGAAAATGCTATTCGATAACTATCTGCTTGCTGTCGGGGGAGGCGAGTTTCCTGCCGAGAGGAAGAGAGCCTTGCTTATTCACTGCTTGGGAACGGAGGGTAACCGAATCTACAGCACCTTACCACTCGAAAAAGATGACTATGAGGGCTCAGTAAAGGCTCTGGAGAAGCACTTCAGTCCAAAACTAAACATTGTCGCAGAAAGATACCGCTTTAGGCAAAGAGCACAAGCTGTAGGTGAGTCAATTGATCACTATGTCGCAGCATTGCGTGAACTGGTAAAAAAATGTCAGTTTGGAGCTATGGAGGATGAGATGCTTCGGGATCAAATTGTAGAGAAAACAAACAGTTCCCGCATCCGTGAAAGACTTTTAATGGAAGAAGGTTTGACACTGGATAAAACTCTGGATGTAGCCAGGCGTACTGAAGCCGCTATAGCTGTTAGCGATTTCTGTGACTGATACAAAGCCCGTTGCTGCTGTGCAAGTGCAAAAGAAGACACGTAACCCAAAAAAAAACCTGCTCGTAAAACTGATGGTGCGACGTCATGCTACCGGTGTGGTGCTGCTGAGCACAAAGCAAATGACAAGTCGTGCCCTGCAACAAACTCTAAATGCAACTCATGTGGAAAATTGGGACACTTCTCAAGAGTATGCAAGTCCTCTCGAAAGCCAGTTAATGAAGTGACTGTGCCTGAAATGTGTGTTTTAAGTGTTGAAAATAATTTCACTGTTGATGCAATTAAACTAATGTGCCCTGTTACCATCACTCTACCAAATACTACTGCTGCATGTAATGTAAAATTGCTAGTTGATACAGGATCTGGCGTTTCTATACTGCCTAATAGTATTTACAATGCTAATTTTAGCTCAGTTAAACTGCATAATCCAAAAGTGCAGCTTGTGACGTATTCTAAGGAAAAACTGAATGTGATAGGATGTCTTAGAGCTGACGTTACTCACAATGGTAGTACTGCCTCTACTGACTTTTACATAGTGAAGACAGGGACACCTGTACTGGGCATGGACCTGGTTACTGCTCTCCAGCTGCAGATTAAAGGAGGACAGTTACTAACACAGGCGTCGGAAATCTGTGCAACGCTCCACCAAGCCAAAGCTCCATCTACTCACTTTGAACATGATGGTGGGTCACCTGCCACGTTCGGATGTGCGAGAAACTTCGTGCACAAAGTGAAGCTCCGGCCTGATGTGAAGCCTGTACGACAGAACCTCCGACACTTACCTCTCTCAGTTCGCGATGCTGTCTCCGAGGAACTCAAGGACCTGGAAAAACACGGCATAATTGAGAAAATTGATGCGTCTGAATGGGTCTCTCCAATTGTGGTCACCAAAAAAGAGAACTGGTGGCATACGCATGTGTGTTGACCTGAGGGAACTTAACAAGGCTGTGATTAGGGATAGCCATCCATTGCCACTGATTGAGGACATTCTGTCAGAACTGCGTGGCGCCGTGATGTTCTCAACTCTGGATTTGAAATCTGCTTACCATCAACTGACGCTGCATGAAGAGAGTAGGGGGCTCACTGCTTTCATTACACATGAAGGACTGTACCGGTACTGCAGAGTCCCATATGGACTGTGTTCAGCCCCAGCAGCTTTCCAAAAGATGATGATGCAGATTCTCAGTGGCATGAAGGGGGTGCAATGCTACCTTGATGACGTCATTACATATGGATCGTCAGAGGCGGAGCATGACGCCAACCTGAGTGCGGTGTTGCGCAAAATCAATGATGCTGGACTGAAGCTCAATGTTAACAAATGCCAACTCCGGCAAACCACACTAAGCTTCCTTGGTCAAAAGATTGGACCAGAGGGTCTGCTGCCAGATGACTCTCACGTTGCTGCTATTCTGAATGCACCGTCCCCTTCCGATCCTGCAACCTTGCGCTCTTTCCTTGGCCTGAGTGCATGGTACAGCAAGTTTGTGCCAAATTACGCAACTGTCGTTGAGCCCATGAGAGCTCTTCTTTGAAAAGATTGTTCATTTCACTGGAACAAGACAGCTCAAGCAGCATTTAAGCAAGTCAAGCAGTTGATTGTGCATAGCACTGCACTGGTGATGTTTGACCCCAGTAAGTCAACCATTGTTTCAACAGATGCCTCAGACTATGGGGTAGGTGCAGTCTTGACTCAGATGGACAGTAACGGGGCAGAGCAGACTGTTGCTTTTGCATCTCGCAGTCTTTCTGAGGCAGAGAGGAAATACTCTATAGTCGAGAAGGAAGCGCTAGCTTGCGTCTGGGCTGCCGAGAAATGGCGGACATGGCTGTGGGGAAGGAGATTCCTGTTACGCACTGATCACCAAGCACTTACCACGCTGCTGACTACCAAAGGCAATAACCGTGCTGGTCTCCGCATTACCCGATGGTCTGCTCGTCTCCTAGAGTTTGACTACGACGTTGAATACAGAACAGGGTCCCTGAACCATGTTGCTGACTGCCTGTCGAGACTCCCACTGCCTGAAACTGACACTGCATACGCAGAAGAGATTGAGTCAGTGGCTGCCATACTCACTGACCTGAGTGCTGTGTCTGAGGAAGACTTCCGTTCAGAATGTAATGACTGTCCAGTGCTCACTAAACTCCGTGCACAGATACAGAGAGGCTGGCCATCACGGAAGTCTACACTCGATCTTAACATACAGCCATACTTTCCAATTCGCCATGAACTTGCTGTCATGAATGAATGCATAGTCAGAGGGTCTCACAGATTACTTGTGCCAGAGTCATTGCAGAAAAGACTCATTGTGCTAGCCCATGAAACCCACCAGGGTATTGTGCGTACCAAACAACGCCTTAGAGAGTTGTACTGGTGGCCCAAAATGGACTCTCAGATAGAAATATGCATTAAGAACTGCTCAACCTGCCAACAGAATGACAAGACAACTGTCACCCATGATGCTCCACTGCAACCAGTTCCCCTACCAGCTGCTGCTTGGGAAAAGGTGTCCGTAGACATCATAGGCCCATTTGAGAAAGCTCCTCCTGATTGTAGATTTGCCATATCACTGGTAGATTACTTTAGTAAATGGCCTGAAGTAGCGCTTGCTCACCGCGTTGACACAGCTACTATTATACAGTTCCTGACTGCCCTTTTCTCTCGAGAAGGAATCCCAAAGACGCTGATAAGTGACAATGGTCCTCAATTTCTCTCTGCTGAGTTTGCTGACTTTCTCAAAGAGAGTGGAATACAACACCTGAGATCTTCAGTGTACTACCCAAGAGCTAATGGAGAAGTTGAGAGATTCAACAGAAGCGTTAAGGACTGCTTACAGACTGCATCCATTCAAGGAGAACCCTGGAAGTCATTCCTGAGAACTTACCTGAGGGACTACAGAGCAACTCCTCATTCAACCACTGGAGTATCCCCATCAGAACTGCTCCATGGCCGGCGAATGAGAACAAAGCTACAGGTGATCGATATGCCTGCCCCACTAACAGAGAAGAAAGCGATGCGAGAAAGAGTGGGGAGTAAACAACAGAAAATGAAAGCGTACACCGATCAGCAAAGACATGCCAAGTCTTCCAACTTCCGGCCTGGTGACAAAGTGAGGGTGAGGAAACCATGGAAAGTGAAGAAAGGAGAACTGAAGTTTTCTAAACCTAGAACTATCGTGACAAAGAAAGGACCGGATACATACTTGTTGGATGATGGAAGAACCTGGAACTCCTCACATCTGTCCGTACTTCCCAACTTGAGCACAGATGTGGATTCTGATAGGGCAATGGACTGTACTGATACAGGGACTGACCAAATAACTAACTCTGACTCGGTTAGCCAGTCCAGACCTGTCAGAATTAGAAATGCACCTAGCTGGACTAAAGATTTTGTTATGGAATGATCATAAAATGTGATTTACAATATTCAGGTTTTAGTTAAAGCGTTACTGTTACGTTAATAATACTGTCAGGTTCTTCTGAGTTACAAGAAGGTATTCTTTGTTCAAGAGGGAAGATGTTGTGTCCATATGCAATGTGTTTAATGCATATATTAAACAAATTCGTTGTTACGGATTTAGGACACTGGGGGGCACTAGTGGACTGTTTGAGGTAAGAGAAAGAAGAGAGGAAAGGAGGGGAAGAATAAACAAAATAGTAAGCTCTCTGTTCCATAATCGTGTGTGGTTAATGTCTGACTCTGAACGACAAGCAACACAACAAGCGCCTGTCTAGTAAACAGGAGATCCTGGCTTGGAATCCCAGCGGTGCCTTTTCCTTTGGTAAAGAAGATTCTGCATGTATTTGTGAAAAGTGAGATGAAGCAGTTTGAAATGTAGGATTTTAGCCTTCTCTGAATCAGAATGATGTTTGCTGATCCATTAAAAGATGTTTAAACGGAACCTGAAGGGTAAACAAAAGATGCTAAGTTTTGTGTGTACATTCTGCGTGACAAGGTCTAGGACTCTGTACATGTATATGATAGGTTTAAGCAATTGAGACAAGCTTTCAGAGTTGATGTTATTTGTTTCTGGAAAATGCAGAGGTTCCTAATCAGGGAAGTTGTTTTTGCTGTCTGTGTGAAGTTTGTATGCAAGAGAATGTTTTTGAGTTTGCCTGAAGCTATATTGTATTGATTTAGAAGACCAGTCAGGTAGGGTGCCGTGGCTTAGTTGGTTATAGCGCCTGTCTAGTAAAGAGGAGATCCTGGGTTCAAATCCCAGCGGTGCCTTTTCCTTGGGTAATCTTTAATCAGTAACTGCTACAATGAGTAAATCAACCCTTTTTTTTATTGGCGTCAGACTATGACTAACAGTATGCAGAGCTTTGGTGTGTGCTTAGACTTGCAGATAATCATCAGACCACTGGGATTTACATATGCATAGTAAATTCATTATTTGCCTCAAATATTAGCAGCACTACTGTTATTTTATAGGAAGGTTGGCCAAGGAACCAGTTTCTTCACCTGGGCTCAGTGTTGTAATGGGTAGCGCATTGGACTTCTAGATGCATAGCTGGAGCAATTCAAAGGTTGTGGGTTCGAACCTCACCAGAGTCGGGAGTGTTTCTTCTTCTTTATAGCACTGTCTACTACCTTTTTGTACTTTTATTTGCAAGATTTTCTCTAGTCTTTTTACCTAATTAATAGCAATTTCAAACTTTCAGAAATATTCTGTTTGATGTTGGGGTATTGGAACATATTTGTGCTGCAGAAGATTCTGCATGTATTTGTGAAAAGTGAGATGAAGCAGTTTGAAATGTTGGATTTTAGCCTTTTCTGAATCAGAATGATGTTTGCTGATCCATTAAAAGATGTTTAAACGGAACCTGAAGGGTAAACAAAAGATGCTAAGTTTTGTGTGTACATTCTGCGTGACAAGGTCTAGTACTCTGTACATGTATATGATAGGTTTAAGCAATTGAGACAAGCTTTCAGAGTTGATGTTATTTGTTTCTGGAAAATGCAGAGGTTCCTAATCAGGGAAGTTGTTTTTGCTGTCTGTGTGAAGTTTGTATGCAAGAGAATGTTTTTGAGTTTGCCTGAAGCTATATTGTATTGATTTAGAAGACCAGTCAGGTAGGGTTCCGTGGCTTAGTTGGTTATAGCGCCTGTTTAGTAAAGAGGAGATCCTGGGTTCAAATCCCAGCGGTGCCTTTTCCTTGGGTAATCTTTAATCAGTAACTGCTACAATGAGTAAATCAACTCTTTTTTTATTGGCGTCAGACTATGACTAACAGTATGCAGAGCTTTGGTGTGTGCTTAGACTTGCAGATAATCATCAGACCACTGGGATTTACATATGCATAGTAAATTCATTATTTGCCTCAAATATTAGCAGCACTACTGTTATTTTATAGGAAGGTTGGCCAAGGAACCAGTTTCTTCACCTGGCCTCTGTGGCGCAATGGATAGTGCATTGGCCTTTTAGATGCATAGTTGAAGCAATGCAACGGTTCCAGGTTTTAGTCCCCCCAGAGTCAGGAGTGTTTCCTCTTCTTTATAGCCCTGCCTACAACCTTTTTGTACTTTTATTTGCAAGATGTTCTCTAGTCTTTTTACCTAATTAATAGCAATTTCAAACTTTCAGAAATATTCTGTTTGATGTTGGGGTATTAGAACATATTTGTGCTGCAGAAGATTCTGCATGTATTTGTGAAAAGTGAGATGAAGCAGTTTGAAATGTAGGATTTTAGCCTTCTCTGAATCAGAATGATGTTTGCTGATCCATTAAAAGATGTTTAAACGGAACCTGAAAGGTAAACAAAAGATGCTAAGTTTTGTGTGTACATTCTGCGTGACAAGGTCTAGTACTCTGTACATGTATATGATAGGTTTAAGCAATTGAGACAAGCTTTCAGAGTTGATGTTATTTGTTTCTGGAAAATGCAGAGGTTCCTAATCAGGGAAGTTGTTTTTGCTGTCTGTGTGAAGTTTGTATGCAAGAGAATGTTTTTGAGTTTGCCTGAAGCTATATTGTATTGATATAGAAGACCAGTCAGGTAGGGCGCCGTGGCTTAGTTGGTTTTCGCGCCTGTCTAGTAAACGGGAGGTCCTGGGTTTGAATCCCAACGGTGCCTTTTCCTTGGGTAATCTTTAATCAGTAACTGCTACAATGAGTAAATCAACTCTTTTTTTATTGGCGTCAGACTATGACTAACAGTATGCAGAGCTTTGGTGTGTGCTTAGACTTGCAGATAATCATCAGACCACTGGGATTTACATATGCATAGTAAATTCATTATTTGCCTCAAATATTAGCAGCACTACTGTTATTTTATAGGAAGGTTGGCCAAGGAACCAACTTCTTCACCTGTGCTCTGTGGTGCAATGGGTAGTGCATTGGACTTCTTGATAAATAGCTGGAGCAATTCAATGGTTGTGGGTTCGAGTCCCACCGGAGTCGAGAGTGTTTCCTCTTCTTTATAGCTCTGTCTACTACCTTTTTGTACTTTTATTTGCAAGATTTTCTCCAGTCTTTTTACCTAATTAATAGCAATTTCAAACTTTCAGAAATATTCTGTTTGATGTTGGGGTATTGGAACATATTTGTGCTGCAGAAGATTCTGCATGTATTTGTGAAAAGTGAGATGAAGCAGTTTGAAATGTTGGATTTTAGCCTTTTCTGAATCAGAATGATGTTTGCTTATCCATTAAAAGATGTTAAAACGGAACCTGAAGGGTAAACAAAAGATGCTAAGTTTTGTGTGTACATTCTGCGTGACAAGGTCTAGTACTCTGTACATGTATATGATAGGTTTAAGCAATTGAGACAAGCTTTCAGAGTTGATGTTATTTGTTTCTGGAAAATGCAGAGGTTCCTAATCAGGGAAGTTGTTTTTGCTGTCTGTGTGAAGTTTGTATGCAAGAGAATGTTTTTGAGTTTGCCTGAAGCTATATTGTATTGATATAGAAGACCAGTCAGGTAGGGCGCTGTGGCTTAGTTGGTTTTCGCGCCTGTCTAGTAAACGGGAGGTCCTGGGTTTGAATCCCAACGGTGCCTTTTCCTTGGGTAATCTTTAATCAGTAACTGCTACAATGAGTAAATCAACTCTTTTTTTATTGGCGTCAGACTATGACTAACAGTATGCAGAGCTTTGGTGTGTGCTTAGTCTTGCAGATAATCATAGACGTTCAAAAATCAATTTTAACAACCCAATCAGAATCAACAGCGCTTCGTGATGTCCGAGTACTAGCAACTCCTGCGTTAAGTTTGGGCTGTTAAACGTACGGTCTCTAACACGTAAAGCCGTCATTGTCAATGAAATTCTAACTGTAAACCTCCTCAGTTCACTGTGTCTCTGTGAACCGTGGGTTAATCCTAATGAATTATTGCTGTGAATGAATCAACTCCCCCAGGCTTTAACTACTGCAGTTATCCACTCAGGTGTGGTCGTGGTGGCGGCGTTGCCACAATCTATGATTCAGTTCTAGGCATAATCCTAAACTCAGGTTATGAAGCTAAATCGTTTGAAGTGCTTATTCTTAAAGTGGCAGGCTTTTCTCCGGCTTCTAAAAAGCAGCTCTCTTTCCTGCTTATTACAGTCTATCGTCCTCCTGGACCTTATACAGATCTTGTTAGTGAAATTGCTGACTTCTTTTCAGAAGTAGCTGTCTCTACTGTGTCATGAAAAATATTGTAATCATGCTGATTCATAATGTATCCATTTAATCTTGTATCCCCTTAATATTTCGTATTCGTAAATCATGTTCTGTTCTATATAATCTACTGCACAGTTGTACAGTACATTCTGATACTATGTCTGGCGCCAGCCGAGGCCAGATAAGAAATATATGGGTAAGCATTAGCTGAAACAGAGCAGTTAATCATGTTGTCCCCTTACTCACCCTCACACTCAGGGGCACAGTGTCTTAAATCTATCAACAATAGGCAGAAAAGTGTGCCAGAGGTCACACACCACTAGTGTTAATTACATACACTCCTTCTTAGGAGGTGCCAGGTGTCGTAAGTCATGACTTCAGGATGCGTATGCAACATGTGAGGGTGGGTGGGGGATATTCAAGTATGTATGTTGAATACCATTGAGGCAGTCTGTATCGTGGTCACGAGCTGCGTGCAGATTCATTAAACTTGCTACTCAATGCATATTCCCTTGTCTGCTTCATCACTCTCTGACAGATTTCCACCACAACTGATAAGGCTTTTATTGTTTGAGATTTCAGTATTCACTTTGAAAAGAGTCCTTAGGACCCCCTTAGAATTAGGTTTAAATCAATCTTAGATGCTTTGGGATTCATTCAAAATGTTATAGGTCCAACTCCTAGATATAGGTCCAACCATACACTAGACCTAGTTCTGACCCTGCATATTGAAACAGAACATGTAGTAAGCATTTCTCAGCCTGACTCCATTTCTGACCATTACCTAATCATGTTTGTAATCTTAAACCAGGATATCCACCTGATGCCTCGCTTTATGAGCAAACGTACCATAACAATGTCTACAGCTAGTGTATTCATTAATAACCTTCCAGATTTAACCATCTCCAGCCCATCTCATCATATAGAACTTGAGCATGAACCAGATGATCTGCTGTCTGTGCTCCGCTCTAATCTTGACAATGTTGCGTCAATTAAGATCAAACAAATTAGGGAGAGAAAGCTAGCGCCTTGGTGTAATGACCATATGCGTACTCTCTACGGCTTGAATGCATCATAGTCATGCGGAATACAAAAAAGCTTTAATTAAAGCCAAATCCTCATAAATCGCATCACTAATAGACAATAACAAAAATATCCCCAGATTCCTTTTTAATACTGTGAATAAACTCACCAGCAGTCACAGACAAACTAACTCAGCCATTCCTGCTGACATTAGCAGGATAAAATTGAAAACATTAAAAATTCATAGTCAGTCCCTGACCACTGCAGTGAATGTTGATGAATGGTGCACCAGCTTTAATGCACACTCTGAATACTCTGAATAGCCTATTAAAGTCATCCTCATGTGTACTAGATCCTGTTCCAACACAGTTGTTTAAACAGGTTCTGCCTAGGGTTATACAATCAGTACTGGCCATAGTTAACTCTTCCCTCAACATTGGCTACATACCTAAATCCCTTAATTCAGCAATTATCAAACCTGTTCTCAAAAAACCTAACCTTGACCCCAATGAGCTTGGTAATTATACACCAATCTCAAATCTCCCCTTCATAGCCAAGGTCCTAGAAAAAGCAGTGTTTCTGCTGCTGTGCACAACAGTAGCATTTACAAGGTCTTTTAGTCTGGATTTAGACCCAACCACAGCACTGAAACAGCGTTACTAAGAGCCACAAATGACCTCCTCGTTTCATTTGATAGAGGCTGCACTACTATTCTTGTGCTGCTTGACCTTAGTGCTGCCTTTGACACCGTAGATCATGCCATTCTGCTTGACAGGCTTGAAAATACTGCAGGAATTAAATGATCTGCACTCGCTTATCTTAATCTCATGTGGAATTTGTACAACATACAAAGGAACCCAAAAGGAGATCCTCGAGAGATGGTCAGCTCTGGTCACTGAGAGACAGCTAACCAGTCACACAAGTCAGATGTAAATGTAAATGTCAGATTTACTGTATATATTCTATTCAAGTGTGCTGTATGTAGCTATTATTTAATGTCTGTCCTTGTCTCCTCAGATTAGGACACGGTTAAAAAGAGTCATCAGCACAGACCTTTTCCGCTCTTTTATCAGACTACTTAATGGTCTGGTCCTAAAAACTGCTGAAGGTGAACAAAGCAGCAGCCATGAATGAGGAGAAGCCGGCTCTCATAGGCATTTTGGACTGCCCTGAGAAATATGTCAGTGAATAACTCTGATAATATCCTGTAGAACAACTGCAGCTTAGCTTGGTCTGCCACACTAAGAAGTTCCAGATCTCAAATTTCATCAGGATGTCTGTACCAGTTTTTGTGAGGCTAAACTGTGGTGCATGTATAGATTTGAACATGTACTTGTGATGCAGGTATGCTGTGGGTCCTGTGAATAATGATTTCTTTTTATTAATTATAGAAACTATAGAGGATCATTACTGAGAAGTCCTGGACATGTCCCTGTTCATTAAATAAGGGCTTTGTTCTATAGGTTGTACACTGGCAGTAATGAGTTAACTGAGCTCATCAGTTCAGTGATCAGAAATCCATTCTCTCTCCATTAGCAGAACTGATCAGACTGATCAGCTGCTCCTCAAACCATTGATGAGTTGGATCAGCTGTGCTAAAGCAAAGAGAGCTGGAAAGTAAGCAGGGAGGGTTGCTTCAATGAGTGGAGTTGGGAATCATCAGTCTAGGCTTATGACAAAGTTTTGGCCTCATAGAGTAAAGTCTTGTCCTTCTAGACTAAATGGAAACTCAGTTGTTTCTGATGTGGACATGAAGCGGACTTACTAAGAAGCAATGCACTGTAAAAAGTGGGACTGGGGTTCATTAATATTTACTAAATAATTAAAAGTTACCAACACATAATAAAATAAGAATATATGTAGTTTAAAATCAAATCGAGTTTTTTAATGTTTTTATTAATTGTATGTAACACAAATGTTGCTTTAATAATAAAATTAGCTGAGTAGAATTTACTTAACGGCAATATTATATATATATTGATAGATATAATATAAATATTGAATTTGGGGTTTCATTAGTTGTCAGTTATAACCATCAAAATTAAAATAAATAAACACTTGAAATATATCAGTCTGTGTGTAATGAATTAATATAATATACAAGTTTACCTTTTTGAATGGAATTGAAATAAATCATCTTTTTCAAAATATTCTAATTTTATGACCAGCACCTGTACATGACTCAACTGAAGATGTTCAGAAATCAGGTTCTGAATCTTCTTGTTGTGCTTCTTGATTCAGACTGCCTTCAGAACACCCACTGCTCCTGATTCAGTCCCAGAGACGAGCTTCATTGGTGGAGAGACATCCCTGCTGTTCCATGGCCTCAGTATGGATCACTTTCCGGTCCTCTGGTCCTAGGCTGGTAAATCAAGCAGTGTCTATGGGAGGAGATCCGCTGTCCAACAGAGTGTGGAAGTTCTGGTCTGTATCACTGAGGCCACCGGAACAAGCTTCACCCTCCATATTGAACTGGACACCAGTGGAGAGCTGATGCCTGAGGTGAAGAACATTCAACCACTGCACTTTTTTCAGGGTTGTCTGAGAGTAACCTACTTTCAAACCTACCAAGCGTTTCACTTAACTTACACAATAAGTCCAAATATTTGTGGACAACCTTTCTAAACAATGCTTTCAGCTACTTAATGTTGCACCCATTGCTGACACAGATGTGCAAATGCACACACACACAGCTTGTCTAGCCCCTGTAGGTTAGATTGAGCTGTGGAGCAGTGGAACTGTGTTTTCTGAAATGATGGATGGTGCTCCATACAAAATTTTAGAGATGGGTTGGAGAGTTGGGGATGATTAGGTGGGGTGATCAACCAATATACTGACCTCACTAAAGCTGTTGTCGCAGAATGCAATCAAATCCACCAGGTAACCATAATTGGTTCATATCTGGTTTAAAAAATAATTGTTTAAATAACAGGAAAATAGGAACCTTGGCATCGCTGTCCAGACCTTCAGCTCCTTATGGATGATGAGTACCACAATCTGCTCCTCAATGGTTGTTTTACCAACAGCAAGATTTATTTGGGAACATCTCCTACAGAAATGGTACATTTATCTTCTGAGGTATATTTTTATGAAATTTAGATAAATATTTTTAAATGTACATAATGATTAAATATTCATATTTTAGTTTCAGGGTTTGAGAAATCGTTTGTCTGCAGGTCAGGGCGGCCTCATTACTATGCTCCTCCCTCATTGAATACACTTCTCCTTTAGATCAGAGGTAGTAAAGCTCCTCTGTGGATGTAGATTTAGTTCCAAAAACAACCAGTTTAAGAAACAGATCAGCAGCATTCATACATGACTCAACTGAAGATGTTCAGAAATCAGGTTCTGAATCACACTTGATTTAGACTTACGTTAGTCCACCCACTATTTCTGACTCAGTCCGAGACAAGCTCCACTGGTGGAGGGACCTCTGTGCTGGTCCATGGCCTCTTCAGCCTTTACTGAGAGACAGACAGACAGAGACATTATCAGGCTAACAAATGAGTGCTTCCCTAAAATCTTTTATAGTCTTTTATATTTATATTTAAAAATCTTTTATAGTGACCAAGTATACAATATTCACATTCAAATACAGAATATATAAACATATACACTATTTTACACTATTATGCACAATCTGTTCCAAATAAACATATTTACATATAAGCTCTTATAGTGAGTGAGTCTGTAGTAGAAAATAAGGTTATATTACAGGATATAAACAACATATATTATTGTACAATTCCAAATATACCAATTTTACATATTTTCCCTGATGTTTATATAATTTCCATATAATATTCCACATAATTACCAACTGTTTAGATTGTAATATTAGTAATATTACTGTTTTTATTTCATTACTTTACAGAACAAACCAGACAGAATATCTGCTGTAGGGGTGCAACAGCTAATCGACATAGTCTACAAAAATCGACGACCCAATTAGTTCATTAGTATTTAATAGACGATTAGTTGTTGACGTCACCACGCATATTTCTTGTGCTAACTCGGACCGTTTGTACATGGATCACATGTTCTGGTGAGTTTCACTTACTTGTCAAAGCATGCTACCATAGTGTAGATTTATTGGACCATGTATGTGATACAGATGTTATTAGTCATTGGTAGTTGTGAATACTGATGGAGCAAAATTCATTTTAGTTTGTGTATATGCGATTAACAGTATTGCGATTAACCAAATATTTGAAGCAGACCTTTGTAGGAAGATAAAGTAATGGAAGGTAAAATACTCGACAGATCAGGTTGTTATAGGAGAAGACTTTAATGTAGTTCCAGATGGCTCAGTTGACCGTCTTCCCTCTAGAGGGCAGCATCATCTTTTTGATTATATTTTCAATAACTTAGTCTCCAATACTAATCTGACAGACTGTTGGAGGACAGGAAACCCCAATGCCAGACAGTACACCTGGTTTAATGCTTCCAATAAAGGTCAGTGTTCAAGGCTACACTACTGGTTAATCCCTCACAATGTGACGGATAGTATTTTAAGCTGTGAAATTTCAGCATCTCCTTTAACTGATCACTGTTCAGTTACCTTGTTCCTCTCTTGGGAACAAATGTAAATCACCTTTGAATTCAATTTGGAAATTTAATAGTAACCTTTTACTTAATTGAAGAAATTTCACTACTGGAAATTTCACCTCTGAACAAATGGGAGTGGTTTAAATGCAATGTTAGGGCAGCAGCAATTAGGATAGCATGCGTCTAAACAGATGAGGGCCCAACAATCCCAACAGACACACACAGACTCGTTTAGCATTGATTAGGAAGTGAATATGGGTTGAATGCAGTCACTCTGACGCCCACTTTCCAGAGTGTGTGAAAGTGTGTAAAAAAAGAAAAAAGAGAGAGACATTTTTAGGTAAAATAAAGTTTATTTTATTATCTTTATCGGTTGTTAATAAGAATGAGAATTATATCAGTGGTATATTAATTTAATTTAGAAAATATCAAATTGACATTTATGTTGTATTAAAGGACAGAAACAGTCATTGTAGGAAATTAAACTAGACGCTAGATGGCAGCATGGAGTCAGGAGTCAAATGCTTCAACAGCACTGAACTGTGTTAATACTCTGAAAAGCTTCTCAATAACCATCTCTACACCAAAGCTGCTCAAGTACTTCTAATAAGGAGAGGATGTAGTTTGTACCTGTTTGATAATTGCTATGCAGACGATGGCGGTCCGGTCGAGTTGTGCAGCCATGTGTTTCTTTATGAAGGTAAATGTGCCTAAATGAACCAGTAGGTGGGATATTTCTACAGGCTAAAAGCATCATATCAGAGAATGCTCCCAGCAGACGTATATGAGAGATATAGTGTTAGTGACTATATGAGAGTAATAATTATGAGGTAACAGAGGTGATAAGAAATCGTTTTTTATTACTTTTATTTTTTTAATCACAGTTTACACTTTTTCACTCTAGCAAATATTAACGGTAAGCAGAGATTGCATGAAGCAACGAGAAAAACAGAATTATCATGAAAAACACATGAAAACTGTAAAAATAATTGGTCCACGCATGCGCAGAATCGACTCAAACAGAGCTAGTTGTGCACTAATGGCACCCCCTGTGGAGAGTCTTAAGCTTGCGGGAGCCATTACAGCACAGTGTGTAATAAAAACTGAATAAAAATTTCTAAAGAATTTAATTTTTAAAGCATAAAGAAAAATGATATCACTCTCCAGTGTAAATTAGACCTTCCAGCAGTAAATATTCACTCAGCTTCTAGTTTAAGGAAACAGTGGCGTAGGGTTCAATTAAACTCCTCATACCACTTTATATTTATACAAGGAAGCTGTTACTGACATATAATGATCGCTAGATGGCGTTTCTTCCACACGTCATTCAGTTGGGTGTAGAGATTCTCGATATGCCAGGTGAGTTTAAACTGTTCACTGGATGTTCAAAAATAATATTATTATAATTAAAAGATATTAAATAATAATAGTAATAATAATAAGGACTTCCTGTTCGTTTCTGTTCATTTGTGTTGATTCATTGTTCATGTGTTTCACCTGGGACTGGGAGTACTAAAGGAGCGTAGTTCCCTTTGTTCACTGCCGTGAATTGACTCTACTGGAATCCCTGTGACGCTCTGGGATTCCTCACACGTTACCGCCGTGTTCAGGTCAGCTCTAGTTTTGCGGCCCATGTTTAGGAGAGATTCTCTGTCCGACTCGGAGGCAAGCCAGGTACGTTCGCTTCCTGCTCAGGTTCCATGGTGAACCAAGTTCTAGGCAGTACTCTACAGGTTCAGGTTAGGTCGGCCTTGCTGTCTGGTCTGGCAGCTGGTTCCCCCGCTACCTTTGTTTGTACACAGAGCTTGGCTCTGTCCTTAGTATCTCCCCTCTCTGCCCAAGCGAAGTTTGTGGCTTTGTGTTTATACCCCTTTAGTTTTCCCCCTCGTTTCACTCTCGTTTAGCTCCCTGCTCCTCCCAGTCCCAGGTTTGTTTTGTTTGCCATCTGACTTGTTGCGTTTTGGTTCTGTTCATGGTTTTGCCCATGTTGCTGCACTTTGCTTTTTGGATCCCATTGTTTTGTATTTGGTTAATAAAGTATCTTGCTTCGATTTCCATTTCTGCGAGTGTTCATCCCTTCAGGTCTGGCCGTACACGCCATGACAATAACATTAACAGGTGAACGTCATTCTTTATTTTAGTTCATTTATTTTGATTTTCATTTGTTGTATTTAATAATCATTTATAGTGAGACAAAAAAAAGTATTTAGTCAGCCACTGATTGTGCAAGTTCTCCTACTTAGAACAATAAGAGGTGTGTGAAACTATGAAAGACAAGGGAGGACAATGAGGAAAACAAATCCAGGAAATCAGATGGTAGAATTTTTAAAGAATTTATTTGTAAATTATGTTGGAAAATAAGTATTTGGTCACCCACAAACAAGCAAGATTTCTGGCTCTCACAGGCCTGTAACTTCTTCTTTAGGAAGCTATTCTGTCCTCCACCTGTTACCTGTATTAATGCCACCTGTTTGACCTTGTTATCTGTATAAAAGACACCTGTCCACAGCCTCAAACAGTCAGACTCCAAACCTAACCATGGACAAGACCAACATTAGATAAACATTAGAGCTTAAAATGTTGGGCTGATTTAAATACAATCAGGGTCATAAGTAATTGGACAGTGACTGAATGTGTGTAATTTAGCTTCAGTACACCACCTCAGGGGATCTGAAATCAAGTAGTCACACAAATGAGCTGGGCCTTGGCATCGCCTTCCACAGCTTCAGCTTCCTCTGGTTTTTCTGTTCTTTCTGTCATTAGCAGTGCAAGCTGTTGTAGGAACCAATGTGATGAGTATCACAGATCTGCTCCTCAAGGGTTGTTTTAACAACAGCAAGATTTATTTCCTACAGAAATGGTACATTTATCTTCTGAGGTGTATTTTTATTAAATTAGACTAATTATTGTTACTGTGTGTAATTATTAAATATACATATTTTAGTTTCAGGATTTGAGGAATCGTTCCTCTGCAGGTCAGTACGGCCTCAGGAGGAAACTAGTACCTACTAGAAGGCTGAAGTACTTGCAGCTAAAAAGTAGACTTTCTAAGGCCAAAGCTCCAGAGATCTCAATACAGGTGTTGAGCTCCAGGCTGGTCCACACTTACAGCTGCATCTCCAAGTCTGTAAGTACTCCTCAGCAGGTAAATCACACACCAGCACAACCTAGAACCCCTTCAACCATGATCCTCCCTCATTTAATAGACTCCTCCTTCAGATCAGAGGTAGTAAAGCTCCTCTGTAGATGAGGTGAAGAACATTCAACCACTGCACTTTAATGATCACTTCTCTTGTAAATAAATGTACTTTTTCTCTCAGAACAGATGTTTAATCATGAGCTGCATGAAGAATTGTACAATGAAATGCAGATATTGTTAAATTTTATTGTAAAAAGATCTTTTTCAAATTTCTCCTTTTCAGTTGTTTAAAACTAACCTACCCTTAGACTTACCAAAAAAGAAAAAGGTAAAGGTGCATGTATTTGTCACTGCACAGCGAAATGTGTCCTCCGCATTTAACCGATCTGTGGTAGTGAACACACACACACACTAGTGATCTAGGGGCAGGGAGTACACACACACCCCGAGCGGTGGGCAGCCAACTCCAGTGACCCAGGGAGCAGAGAGGTTAAAGGGCCTTGCTCAAGGGCCCAACATTGGCAGCTTGCCAAGCCCAGGAATTGAACCCACAACCCTGTTATCGATAGCCAGACGCTCTAACCGCTGAGACACCGCTGCCCCTAAAACCAAGCGTTTCAGTTAACTTACACTTTATGTCCAAATGTTTGTGGAGACCCCTTCTTAGAAATGCATTCATCTACTTTATGTTGCACAAACTTTTGACACATATGTGCAAACTGTGGAACTGTGGGGTGTTCATCATCCAACATCCTGACCTCACTAATGCTCTTGTGGCTGAATGCTTCAAAATCTAGTAGAGAGTCTTTTTTCCCTGGACACTAAAGACATCCAACAAAAACAGGTTGTTTTAGGACCTAAATCTACATCTACAGAGGAGCTTTACTACCTCTGCTCTGAAGGAGGAGTCTATTAAATCAATGAGAATTGATGAAGGGTTTCTAGGTTGTGCTGGTGTACCTAGTTTCCAATACAGGTGCTGAGCTCCAGGCTGGACCATACTGACCTCATGAACAGACTCTTCCTTCAGAGGTAGATTACTTCCAAAAGCAACCAGTTTAAGAAACAGATCAGGAAAAATCATACATGACTCAACTGAAGATGTTCAATAATCAGGTTCTGAATCTTCTTGTTGTGCTTCTTGATTCAGACTGCCTGTCGACCACCTACTGCTCCTGATTCAGTCACAGAGACGGGCTGCCCCCCGGACGGGCTGGTCCATGACCTCAGTGTGAGGGACTACCAGAATGTGGTAGGACATCTCCAGTCCTACAGTCTGCAGCTGGGCCAAAAAAATCTAGCAGTGTCTGTAAGAGGAGGTCCGCTGTCCAACACTAATTAAGTGTGGAAATTTAGGTCCGCATCACTTAGGTCTTCAGGTCACCCTCTGGAACACGCAAGTGGATGCCTGAGCAGGACAAGAAGAAGAGGTGAAGACTGTGGTGCTGCATTCAACCACTGCACTTTAATGATCACTTCTCTTGTAAATAAATGTACTTTTTCTCTCATGTTTAATCATGAGCTGCATGAAGAATTGTTCAATAAACTGCAGATATTGTAACATTTTACTGTAAAAATATTTGTAAAATTTGGGTTGTCTAAAACTACTTGCAAACCCTTTCACTTAACCCACACTATATGCCCAAATGTTTGTGGACACCCCTTCTAATAAATGCATTCAGCTACTTTAAATTGCACCCATTGCACATATATGCAACAGAATAGGACTCTCTGGAGCATTCATCTATTGGCACCATGCTGCCTAATGCCAGTCGTGGGGCAGAGGGGTATAAAGCCCCCCAGTATTGAGCTGTGGCACAGTGGAACTGTGGAATGTTCCACTGCGCCACAGCTCAAACACATTCTCTGGAGTGATTAATGGTGTTTCATCCAATATTTTTGGAATAAGTTGGGGTGGTGATTATTTAACATCCTGACTTACCAATGCTCTTCTTGCTGAATGCAATCAAATCCTCACAGCAATGCTCCAAAATCTAGTAAGCTGTCTCCAGCCTTCCCTAGACACTAGAGACAGTCAATCCAATAAAACAGCATCAAGAATGAATGAGCAGGTGTCCCAATACATCTGTCCATGTAGTGCATGAGTCTCACTTATCCTACACCTCAAACACCTATAAAATAAAGCATAACACTACTCATAAACCTAATCCCAATCCAAAACCTTTAACTAACTTTACCCTGTTGAACATACACTGAGATGGTGATGATGGTACGCTCGATGAAAGCTAGTCTGTGTGTGTGTGTGTACTCACATTTCACTGATCTGTTGACAGGGTCCCTGCACCTTCCCCGCCACTGTGTGTACTGACTGACAGACAGACAGACAGAGACATTATCAGGCTGACAAATGATCTGCATCATCTGCAGAATTATCACCATTAACAATATTATCATGATCCAGATTCAGTGGCTGCTTACCTAAATCAAGTCAAGTGACTTTTATTATATAGTATATGATACACAAATTCAAATCCAGAATCTATACACATAAATACACACTATTTTACACTATTCTGCAAGGTCTGGGTGCAACAACTAAGATTAGTTTTAAATTTAGTTAAATAAAAAAAATTAGTTGATGTCATCACTCATGTTTCTCGCACTAACCAGGAACGGTTTGTGCATGGATCACGTTTTCTGTCAATGTTACCATAGTGTATATTTACAGATAAAGCTGCCTAAATACACCAGTAAGTAGGAAATGATGATAGACTAAAATCATTATATGAGAGAACGCTCCCAGCAGGAGAGTGTAAATCACCATGTCAGTGTAAATATAAGCTAATAATGGTAATAAGAAATCATTTTTATATATTAATATATATTAACACCCAAGTAAATCCTCAGATTCAGAGATATATAGTAATGAAGTAGAACTACTTCAGTACTGTACTTAAGTACTAAAATACTGTATCTGTATCTACTGGAGGATTATTTTATCTCCTACTTCCACTTTTACTTCACTACATATTTTGGATGAGTTTAATACTTTTACTCCGTTAGATGTTTATGTGCTGCAGCTGCAGTGAGGACACTAACGCTAGAGCTCTGTAGTTTATTCCGAGATGGAAGAACCACTAGAAGAAACACCACCTTCCCCACCTTCAAATACTCGTATGTGGCCGAATGGTTCATGTTCATGAACTCAGTCTTCTACAGTTCTGTCCTTCTACTACAGCCAGAGGAACTGTGACAGTACTTAAGTCTGAGCATTTGAAATAATAGAAACACTGATACTCAGACTTTTGACTGCTTTCTGTAAGAACTACAGAACACAATACTGTACTTTTACTTTCAGTACTTAAGTAACTACATGCAATACTTAAGTACTTCCACTTAAGTCTGGAGCTTAAAGACACTTCTACTTCTACTCAAGTCACTTTTTTGATAGAGCACTTGTACTTTTACTCAAGTCTGGGTCTCTAGTACTTTCTACATGTCTGCTGAGATTGTATTTTGCACGTGAGAAAAACAGATTTATCATAAAAAAAAAACCACATGAAAGCATTTGTTGGTGGGTTGTGGGTCCGCGCTTGCACAGGTCACATTTGGATGGGTAGAAATCGGCAGAACACCAGTCTTCTGCGGCACGGCTGAGGAGAGGTGCGTACAGCTTGAGCTCTAGTTCTTAAACTGTTTAAAGAGTTAAAACTCATGATATGCTTAAAAGAAGAGAAAGCTTTAGTGAAAGCAGACTCGTTTAGCATTGATTACGAAGTGAGTATCGGTTGAATGCAGTGGATTAAGGTTTGGCCTCTATACAACCTTAACATCTTGTACAGAAATGGTACATTTATATGTAAAAAATAGTAATATTTTAAACTGTGCAAAATAATTAATAATAATAATTAAACATTCGTATTTTAGTTTCAGAATTCAAGGAATCATTCCTCTGCAGACCAGTACAGCTTCAGAAGGACACTAGTATCTACAAAACGGCTGACTTGGAGGAAATGTCTGCATTAGAGCTGCTACACTGAATCTATAAAATTGATAATAATCGATTATTAAAAGTGTTGGCAACGAATTTCATTATGGATTTGTTGTGTCGCACGATGTATGTGTTACTCGCCTTGTCATATCAGCTCATCTCCGCTTACGTTACCTGTGGCGCTTTGTCTACTCTGGAAAAAATTTATAAATAAGAGGGAGATGAGCGAAGCGAGTCAGAGCGGAGGCGTAATCTTTAAAATAAATTTAACATCAAGAAGTAAAAATATTCCAAAAAATTAAACATGAATGACGCAGAACAGAAGTTCAGCTTAAATCCTCACCAATGTGGGAGCACAGTCACTACAATAACCCCAGTTAGTTCTGTTTTGAAGTGAGGAAACATAACGGTGCACTCACACTATGTGAACCGGTGTAACACGGCACATGCTGTTTTTTGCTTAACTGGACAATGACAATGATAGAGTGTGTAAGTGTGTGTGTGTGTTACTTTTATTATCTGTGTAATTCGCTTAAGCAGTGTTTAAATGTGCTTTTTAAAAGTTTAAAAAAAAAACATACAAACTAAAGGCAATTCATCCTGTCTCACTCCTCACTCCAATACAGTGCAGTGTTTGCATCAGCAATGCACTTATTTTTCTTTATTATTTCATTTATTTTATTTTTAATTTATTTAATTTATTTAATAATGTAATCTATTATTATTGAATTATTGTACACACTTATTTGCTCTGTTATTCAATGTTCTATTTTTAAATAAAGACATGGAAATGTATTTTTTTTCGACAGATTAATTGATTATTAAAATAATCGTTAGTTGCAGCCCTAGTCTGCATCTCCACGTCTATCAGTACTCCTCAGCAGGTAAACCACACACCAGCTCAACCTAGAAACCCTTCATCTATGATCCTCCCTCATTTAATATACTCCTCCTTCAGAGCAGAGGTAGTAGATGGAAGCTCCTCTGTAGATGTAGATTTAGGTCCAAAAACAACTAGTTGAAGAAACAGATCAGGAACAATCATACATGACTCAACTGAAGATGTTCAGAAATTAGGTTCTGAATTTTCTTGTTGTGCTTCTTGATTCAGACTGCCTTCAGAACACCCACTGCTCCTGATTCAGTCCCAGAGACGAGCTTCATTGGTGGAGAGCCTCCCTGCTGTTCCATGGCCTCAATATGGATCACTCTCCAGTCCTCCAGTCCTAGGCTGGTAAATTAAGCAGTGTCTAAGTCCAAATATTTGTGGTCACCCCTTCTAAACAATGCTTTCAGCTACTTTATGTCCCACCCTTCAACAAAAACAACCAATCAGGTTGCTGCTTACAGATTAAGTCCCGCTCTCCAGTAATGAGCTAAAGTCTCTCGACTACTTTGTGGCTCTGGCCAGACCCCACAAAATAAAAGTGACTAATACAAACGAATCTGCAACATAAAATACTTTTTGACTGAGAAAATTACTGTCTTACATTAATTCCCACTTCCACTTTTATTTTGTTGTTCATCCAAAAATGTATATGAAAACTGATTAAGGGAAAACGGATCTATTTTTGTTATATTTTATTGCTGCTACATTACAAATCCTTGGGTTTAAAATGTAAAAGAGAAAAGGTATTGGAGTTTTATTAATCTTTTATATTATATAACTTTTATATTAGCGGGGTAATTCATTAACACAGTGAATTTCTGAATAAGTTATTAATTTTTTATTAACTTAATTGTTACTTAGCAAATACCTTAAACTACCTCAAGCTAAATCAGTTATTTATTTCAATAATTGTCAGATTATTCGATTGTAAAAATAGTTGTTTGTTGCAGCCCTAATCTGCTGCAGCCTGAGAAGCTTAAAAATGAATAAAGGTTTTATTTTAATTGAAGTGTTTGTCATTACTGAACAGTATGACTATTACTCCATTGAGTGTCATTTTAGTAAGAGAAGGACATTAATATGTAATGTTTAATATCTCAAGCAAGTTTGTTTATGAACATTAAAGCACGTACATTTACTCATTTAACAAAACTAATAAATAGCCTTACTCTGCTTACAGGGCCAAATCATCTCCTTTCAGTCCAACTTGAGTGTCAAGTAAAATAATCAAAAACAAAGTTTTACTTTTACCACCGTTTACTTAAGTGTTTCAGATTCATGTCAATGTAAAATATATAAACAAATTCCTAAATAAAATAAAAAACTCAGATACAGACGAGCTCATTTGTGTTTATTTACATTTGTGTTTTAGGCTGTGGCCAATCTACTGTGGTGAGAAGCAGTTTGACCAATGGTTGCTGCTGAAAACATTCCCCAACCCATGACATTTCCTCCTCCACCTTTCACTGACTTCTTTACACACTTTGGGTTCAGTCTTTCCCCAGCTTGTCGATGAACATAATGTTTCCTATCAGACCCAAATAAATGAAACTTGCTTTCATCACTAAAGTGAACTCTGAAACACTTTTCCTCTGTCCACACAACATGCTCCTCAGCAAAGGTTAATCTAGCCTTTTGATTCTTTCTGCTAATGAGAGGTTTGGTCACTGCAGAGTGGGCTTTCAGTCCAAATGCTTGTAAACGTTGAACTGGTGAGCAATTCCAGCTGCAGTGTTGAACCGATTGCCCATGGAGATTCTCCGCATTATCCTGTCCTCTCTTGCATTTGTCTTTCGTGGACGACCAGCCTTCTTGGGGGACTTGAATGAGTTTGTGGTGTTGTAAAGATGCAGTATTCTAGAAATCACAGACTTGAAATGACCAACTTCTCTTGCTATGGCTGATAGGGTCACCCTTTTGGCCTTCATCTTGACAACCTGCTGACGGAGGGTTTCAGTCACTTTGGAACGGCTTTCCATCTCGCAAAGTCAGTGAAAACAGGAAAGTTATGCTGCCAGTTAAATAGGGTTTGTCAGATAATTAAGGAAATTAGCACCACGTGCCAGATTAACACCAACAATTTGCAGGTGTCTGAGAGTGTTCTCTAATTTTGATCAGTGTTCTTTTTCCTCATTTACGTTTTTATACTGTGCATTAGAATATATGCAACTCATGAAATATGTTTAAAATACTGCTCACTCCTGTTAGGATAAATTCACATAGGACTACATTGTGACCTTGACATTTAGGAAATTGTGTGTTGTTCTCTAATATTAAACTCCAGTGTATAAATCCGCACACAGGCTGAGTAGTGACTGTAGAAAGAGACACAGATGTGAAATAAATGCGCACACATTTTTCACATCCCAAAAAGAGAACATGTCCAGTAAAAAGAGGGCGTCTGGTCACCCTGCTTAACGAACCTCTTCGTCTGTCCTGATCATTTATATGATCATTAAATCAGGATTTCTACTGGAGCTTTCCAGCTGCTGGTCTTTTAACACAGGTTTAACTCAGTCTGATATTAAACGGTATATTTGCCATCTGCTGGTCACTTAACCACATTACATCAGCGCTGTATTTTCCCCTCACAGCGTTTATCATTTTTAACATTTTTAAATTATACTGATATTGAATTATTCAATCAATGATTTTACATGAATTTAAATGTATTAACAGTGGTGGCTTTTAACAGATGTTTTTAAATTAAAATTAATTAAATGTAATTAAATTAAATTAAATGATTTTTTCGTTGATTGTATCAGAAAAGTGCTGGACACCACCAGGGCGCCAGATAAATTATTAAATGCTGGCACTGAATATACAGTTATAAATAACACGTTTACCAGAAACAGAGATGCTACGACAAACATATGTCTGCCCTTACTGGAGTAACACCCGTGTAATTGGCGCTTTGTCTCCGTCTAGCGGCCAGAATCTGTAACTGACTGTATCAATCATAAAAGAAATGAGAGGCTCGTTTCGTTTGACCCAGTGACTCTGCTGCTGCTGGAGGAACAAGAATTACCAGAGACCCAAAATTGTCATTTATAAATGATTCATCATTTTTATACAGATAACAGCTCTCACTGTAACACAGAACAGAGGAAAACAACGCAACACACTTTTAATCAACAATTATAAGACTTCAGTGGTTTCAGTGGTTAAAAATGTTTGAATGTTTTTTCTGGTCTTTCAGGCAGGAATCATCTTTAATCTTTAATTACTAAAGCAGAAGAAATCCTTACATAAATTAATAAGAAAAAAAAATGTAACAGCACACACGTCCTGCCCTACAGGAAACAGATGTAGAGCAGAAACCGCTCCCATTCTGGCTGCTGAGTGCTGATTGACTGGTGAACTGAACTGCTTATTGGCTGGTCAGACTCACTGACGTCTTAAATGATGTCTTATAATTGATTAAAATGTGTGTTGAGTTGTTTTATGATGTATTGTGTGGAGAATGTGAGCAGTTTTCTATATCAAAATCATTATTACTTTTGCACAAAAGCTCTGTATGGACCCATTCATTTTGGACTTGTGGTTGAGCGCCCTCTAGGGTCCGAACAAAACGGAAGGCATAATCAAGTGGTTTATCCATTTAGAATAATGTCTAATAGTATAGGTCATATAATGTCCTCAGTAGGGGGGTCTCTGATATTTCTCATCACTACAAGTTCTCTTGGATTGTATTAGCTAGCATGCTACTGCTTAGCCAGCCGAGTTGCCCCCCCCCCCCCACAGTGTGTTTTATCTAGTGGTAGTTGTTTTTATTGCTTTATTATTTTATTTGGATCCCAATTATCTGATGATCTTACACAAGGTTAGCTCAATAGCGGATAGCAAGTGCACGATAACTAGTGTAAAATTATTGTGCATAAAAATGAGTAAAAATAAGACAGTGTCGTATTACAACCTCAAGTACCAATTATCCATTTAACTGGATATATAGGAAGTCAGGAGCACAACCATGAAACAAACACAATGAGATACAAGAACTTAAAGAGCACAACAACAATAAAATAAAATAAATTAATTCAATAAATAAGTGAACACTACAAACTTCACTACAAAACCACCAAATTATAAATACATGTGAATTATACATTCCACAATGACCCAAAGCTTGTTACTCACTTCGATGTACGATGTTACAGTAAAGAAAAAAGGAGTTACTACTTTTCATTTACTAATTGTTGTACATTGAAACAACTAATCTAAAGATAACACTGGTCTAAAATATTGGCACTCAATAAAACAATGAGATTAAGACTCTTATTTATAAAAGCATGTAAAGGGGAAGGAAAGAGCAGTGATTCATTTAAACTAGCAGGGGATTCGACTCCTGTAAGGGGAAACACACTACATTAATGCTCTGCAGCTTCCACCAAAACCCCCAGTCAATTACATACATTTACACACCTGTAACCAAAGGTTTAGTACATCTGCCTTAGAGCTCTGCTCTCTGCTCACTAACCCAGACTCAGTCCCAAACCCCAGGCACTGCTACACGCTGCAGTCAGTAAGAGTTTGCTTTAAAGACAAGTGCATTAGCGAGCAGACTCTACATTTGCTACATGCTAACTTGGACACAAACAGTAGGGACCTGTATCTAGGCCTCACTGTTGCAGACCGGGTTCAATGCCACAAACATCATCCATTTTAAATGAAGCCCTCAAAGCCTCACTAAAACTGCAGTCCAAGCTGCTGCACACTAGAACCAACAGACACCTGCTTTCACACAAGCTGAACAGCAGCAGATACTGTGACTCCGTTACAGCATCAACTACTAAAACCAACACACAGCAAATACCTGCATCTGGCTTCAATGCTGCATACCGGACTCCCTGACCTGTACAGCAGTTCACTCCTCCACATCCTCCAAACCGTCCAAATGAAGAATTCCAAGCTGTGCTAAACTTTAAGGAGAGCTCTCCTCCTGCTACCTGCACATGTCCCTGGCAATGAACCAAACGATAACTGGAGCAAACAATTAGAAAGGTGTACTTGCTCTTCTCCTACTGTAATACCCTTAGTATGGGTCACACTAGCTTTACCTGTTAGTATCAGTTTTAAATGCTAGAGTAGCAACAACAGTATTACATCAGTTTAACATGCTAGTGTTTAACATTTGATTAATAAAGATAAATTTATATATAATATATACATATGTATGTATGTATGTATGTATATATATATATATATAAAGATAAAAGCAAAACTTTATTCAGATAAAAACATCTCAGTAATGATCAATAAATATCTTTCCATAAATTTTAATCTGGCATATAAGTATGACAGCTGAGTGAAGATGTGCAATATTTTAACCAATGGGACAGTCGGGGGGTAGATGTGTCACGGCACCGGCCTGTCTGACCTACTTACACCTAGAAGCGCTGAGTCTTTATACAAGGAAGCTGTTACTGACATAATAATAATCGCTACATGGCGCTTCTTCCACCTGTCATTCAGTTGGGTGTAGAGACTCTCGATGTCAGGTAAGTATAGACTGTGCTTTAAAAATAATATTATAATTATGTTATATTACATAATGAAAATATATATTAGAATAATCCATTTATAATATAATACCAAAAGTATATTTAAATAATTGTTTACTGTTGTCTACAGAAAATTTGTTTCCTTAAAATACCACTTCCCTTCTATTACCATAAAGGTAACACTAACAAGTGATTGTCATTTTAGTTCATTTAGACTTTCATTTATTGTATTTATTAATTATTATTGTATTTGGTGTATTAGAATGTACTGCTTGTTTTCTAGAAAGAATTCATAATCCTGTGTGAATAATTCATAAGAGTATTTTATGGACAATCAATTCTTTAACAGGCTTATTTACTATTTAAGTGGTGAAAAATGCACACAGACACATCAGTGGAACGCACCTTGCACCAGCAGGTGTTACAGTATAAGAGCATCACAAAGACTATAAACCTT
The DNA here is from genome assembly GCF_030463535.1 of Salminus brasiliensis. Classification (NCBI taxonomy): domain Eukaryota; kingdom Metazoa; phylum Chordata; class Actinopteri; order Characiformes; family Bryconidae; genus Salminus; species Salminus brasiliensis. The sequence continues at coordinate 8,896,414 of NC_132881.1, read as the reverse complement.
TGAGAAACTGCCCTTCTAGAAAAAAACAGCATACACCAGCAAACCAGACCAGCATAAACCAGTTTAAACCATTTTAGATGAAGATGTAATCCTCAGTTTGGAAAAGTAGAGATTTTTAACAGGTTTTGGGAGGCATCGTTGGCAGCTGATGATTAATAGCCTTTTATTAAAGATGAATGAAGATGACCTAGGCCCAAATATGTGATGTCCTCATACTTTATTAAATCTACTGTAATAAAAGAAGTGGGAATGTTACTTTTTACCTCTGGAAATAGATGAAAACAGACCACTTTACACAGTAAACCCCAAATCTCAGAATCTCTTTATTCCGCCAACTATGTTACAATTTTACTTGGTGAGAGCAACACAAGTACGACATGTAATAAAAAACAGACCATTAACAAGTATTATACTAAAAGAGAAAAATACAAGAAACAATAAATAGAATAAATAATAAGTTAAAAAAGTAACAAAGAGCTGTAAAAAAAAGAAATCTGTAGTCAGAAATCTGTACTTGTACAGGTATGAATACTGTACATCAATATGTAGCCCGAGTAGACATCTATATACAAACTATTATGTACAGCTATGATAAACATCTACAGAAACTTTACATCTGTACAGCTGTGCAAATAATTATAGTGCAAATGGTAAGCATGTTATGTATCCGTACATTGTTGAAGTTAAATCCAGTTTGGTTCAGTGAAATTTAGAAGCTCAGTTCTAAAGAACTTTTCCTTAAAATAGGTTTATAGATTAGAGTGTGAACCCTAATGTAAAATTTTATTATTAAGCTTATATTTCACAATTGCACATTTCTGTTCCAAAGTTCATGACAGTACATCAGTTATGAGGAAAAAAAGTACATTTTAATAATAATAATAATAATAATAATAAGAAGAAAAGTAGTTAAAATAGAAAAAAAAAAAAAAGAGTTAAAAGTCATGTTTGCTGCTTTTCCTGATCTCAGTGTCTTCGCCTCCTCCTTTTCCTCTTGGGTTGTTTAGGCAGTGGCTCTCTGCTTGTGTCCAGTTCAAAGTGAGAGGCGAAGCTTGTCCCAGTTGGTGAGCTGAAGACCTCTGCGATCTGGACCTCCATACTCCGAGCGGGACAGCGGCACTCCTCCCACAGGCGCTGCTTAATTTCTCGGCCTAGCTGCAGGCTGTAGGGATGAAGATGTCCTGATGGAGTTCTGAGCAGAGGGTCCACCACAGAACCAGAATGAGGTCTCTCTACCAGTGGAGCTCATCACTGGAACTGAGTCAGGAGCAGTGGGTGGACTGACAACAGTCTGAATCAAGAAGCACAAAAAGAAGATTCAGATGGACAGAACCTTGTTGCCCGGGGGGCGTCCTATGAACCTAAGACAAAACAAATGACAATACATATATAGAAACTTTATGATCACCTATGTGTTACACAGAAGCAGACCGATTTAGAGCAAAAAACACACAGTTGCAGAAGGACAGACCCTTGGTGGCCACATCTACCATCACAAGTTTTGAAATGGAATGGTCACTAACCTTTCACACTTGCAGAAAAATAGATAGCAAGTCACACACACAGTTGCACATGGACAGACCCTTGTCCACCAGATCCACCATCAGAACCTGTAGGACAAAAAAAGAAAGTCAATACATGTATAGAAACTGAATAATCACCTACCTCTTACACACTTGCAGACAGATAGATAGCGAGCCACACACAGGTGACTTGAAGGAAAGATCCACCATCAGGAATGGGGGGAGCATTTGGTCCTAAAACCATGTAAAAAAACAAAAAGGCAATACATGTATAGAAACTGAATGATCATCCACCTGTTACACACTTCCACATGGATAGTAGAGAGTCACACACAGTTGCAGATGTACAGACCCTTGAAGGACAGATCCACCATCAGGGAGGGAGGGGTTCATGCTGTCCGAAAAACATGTAAGACAACAAAAAGGCAATACATGTATAGAAACTGAATGATCACCAACCTGTTGCACACTTGCAGAAAGATTGATAGCGAGCCACACAAAGTTGCAATGGACAGACCCTTGTTGGCTGTATGCATCATCAGGAAGGGGGGAGCCATTGGTCCTGAAAGCCTGTAAGACAACAAAAAGTCAATACATGTATAGAAAATAAATGATCACCAACCTGTTACACACTTGCAGACAGATAGTAGCGAGTCACACACAGTTGCAGATGCACAGACCCTTGGTTCATGTGGTCCGAAAAACCTTTAAGACAAAAAAAGAAAGTCAAGACATGTATAGAAACTGAATGATCACCAACCTGTTACACACTTGCAGACAGATAGTAGCGAGTCACACACAGTTGCAGATGCACAGACCCTTGGTTCAAGAGGTCCGAAAAACCTGTAAGACAAAAATAGAAAGTCAAAACATGTATAGAAACTGAATGATCACCTACTTGTTATACACTTGCAGACAGAGAGAGGCGAGTCACACACAGTTGCAGATGAACAGACCCTTGGTTCATGAGGTCCGAAAAACCTGTAAAACAAAAAAAGAAAGTCAATACATGTATACAAACTGAATGAACACCTACCTGTTATACACTTGCAGACAGATAGTAGCAAGTCACACACAGTTGCAGATGCACAGACCCTTGGTTCATGTGGTCCGAAAGTCCATTAAGATAAAAAAGAAAGTCAAAACATGTATAGAAACTGAATGATTACCTACCTGTTACACACTTGCAGACAGATTAATAGCGAGCCACAGACACAGTGGCAATGGAAAGACCCTTGGTTCATGCGGTCCGAAAAACCTGTAAGACAAAAAAAGAAAGTCAATACATGTATAGAAATGAATGATCACCAACCTTTTAGTTGCAGATGCACAGACCCTTGGTTTATTTGGTCCGAAAGACCTTTAAGACAAAAAAAGAAAGTCATAGTATAGAAACTGAATGATCACCTACCTGTTACACACTTGCAGACAGATTGATAGCGAGCCACACACACAGTGGCAATGTAAAGTCCCTTGGTTCATGCGGTCCGAAAAACCTGTAAGACAAAAAAAGAAAGTCAATACATGTATAGAAACTGAATGATCACCTACCTGTTACACACTTGCAGACAGATAGTAGCGAGTCACACACAGTTGCAGATGCACAGACCCTTGGTTCATGAGGTCCGAAAAACCTGTAAAACAAAAAATGAAAGTCAATACATGTATAGAAATGAATGATCACCAACCTTTTAGTTGCAGATGCACAGACCCTTGGTTCATGCGGTCCGAAAAAACTGTAAAACAAAAAATGAAAGTCAATACATGTATAGAAACTGAATGATCACCTACCTGTTACACACTTACAGACAGATAGTAGCGAGTCACAAACAGTTGCAGATGCACAGACCCTTGGTTCATGCGGTCCGAAAAACCTGTAAGACAAAAAATGAAAGTCAAAACATGTATAGAAACTGAATGATCACCTACGTGTTACACACTTGCAGACAGATTAATAGCGAGCCACACACACAGTGGCAATGGAAAGACCCTTGGTTCATGCGGTCCAAAAAACCTGTAAGATAAAAAAAGAAAGTCAATACATGTATAGAAACAGAATGATCACCAACCTGTTACACACTTGCAGACAGATAGTAGCGAGTCACACACATTGGCAATGGAAAGACCCTTGGTTCATGTGGTCCGAAAGACCTTTAAGACAGAAAAAGAAAGTCAGTACATGTATAGAAACTGAATGATCACCTACCTGTTACACACTTGCAGACAGATAGTAGCGAGTCACATACAGTTGCAGATGCACAGAACCTTGGTTCATGAGGTCCGAAAAACCTGTAAGACAAAAATAGAAAGTCAATACATGTATAGAAACTGAATGATGACTTACCTGTTACACACTTGCAGACAGATAGATAGCGAGTCACACAGTTGCAGATGCACAGATCCTCGGTTCATGTGGTCCGAAAGACCTTTACGACAAAAAAAGAAAATCAATACATGTATAGAAACTGAATGATCACCTACCTGTAACACACTTGCAGACAGATAGTAGCGAGTCACACACAGTTGCAGATGCACAGACCCTTGGTTCATGTGGTCCGAAAGACCTTTAAGACAGAAAAAGAAAGTCAGTACATGTATAGAAACTGAATGATCACCTACCTGTTACACACTTGCAGACAGATTAATAGCGAGCCACACACACAGTGGCAATGGAAAGACCCTTGGTTCATGCGGTCCGAAAAACTTGTAAGACAAAAAAAGAAAGTCAATACATGTATAGAAACTGAATGATCACCTACCTGTTACACACTTGCAGACAGATAGTAGCGAGTCAAACACAGTTGCAGATGCACAGACCCTTGCTTTATGTGGTCCGAAAAACCTTTAAGACAAAACAGAAAGTAAATACATGTATACAAACTGAATGATCACCTACCTTTTATACAATTGCAGACAGATAGTAGCAAGTCACACACAGTTGCAGATGCACAGACCCTTGGTTCATGTGGTCCGAAAGTCCATTAAGATAAAAAAGAAAGTCAAAACATGTATAGAAACTGAATGATCACCAACCTTTTAGTTGCAGATGCACAGACACTTGGTTCATGCGGTCCGAAAAACCGGTAAGACAAAAAATGAAAGTCAATACATGTATAGAAACTGAATGATCACCTACCCATTACACACATGCAAACAGATAGTAGCGAGTCACACACAGTTGCAGATGCACAGACCCTTGGTTCATGTGGTCCAAAAGACCTTTAAGATAAAAAAGAAAGTCAAAACATGTATAGAAACTGAATGATCACCTACGTGTTACACACTTGCAGACAGATTAATAGCGAGCCACACACACAGTGGCAATGGAAAGACCCTTGGTTCATGCGGTCCAAAAAACCTTTAAGATAAAAAAAGAAAGTCAATACATGTATAGAAACAGAATGATCACCAACCTGTTACACACTTGCAGACAGATAGTAGCGAGTCAAACACAGTGGCAATGGAAAGACCCTTGGTTCATGTGGTCCGAAAGACCTTTACGACAAAAAAAGAAAGTAAATACATTTAAAGAAACTGAATGATCACCAACCTGTTACACACTTGCACACAGATAGTAGCGAGTCACACACAGTTGCAGATGCACAGATCCTCGGTTCATGTGGTCCGAAAGACCTTTACGACAAAAACAGAAAGTCAATACATGTATAGAAACTGAATGATCACCAACCTGTTACACACTTTCAGACAGATAGTAGCGAGTCACATACAGTTGCAGATGCACAGAACCTTGGTTCATGAGGTCCGAAAAACCTGTAAGACAAAAATAGAAAGTCAATACATGTATAGAAACTGAATGATCACCAACCTTTTAGGTGAAGATGCACAGACCCTTGGTTTATTTGGTCCGAAAGACCTTTAAGACAAAAAAAGAAAGTCATAGTATAGAAACTGAATGATCACCTACCTGTTACACACTTGCAGACAGATTGATAGCGAGCCACACACACAGTGGCAATGTAAAGTCCCTTGGTTCATGCGGTCCGAAAAACCTGTAAGACAAAAAAAGAAAGTCAATACATGTATAGAAACTGAATGATCATCAACCTGTTACACACTTGCAGACAGATAGCAGCAAGTCACACACAGTTGCAGATGCACAGACCCTTGGTTTATGTGGTCTGAAAGACCTTTAAGATAAAAAAAGAAAGTCAAAAGATGTATAGAAACTGAATGATCACCTACCTGTTACACACTTGCAGACAGATTGATAGCGAGCCACACACACAGTTGCAGATGCACAGACCCTTGGTTTATGTGGTCTGAAAGACCTTTAAGATAAAAAAGAAAGTCAAAAGATGTATAGAAACTGAATGATCACCTACCTGTTACACACTTGCAGACAGATTGAAAGCGAGCCACACACACAGTTGCAGATGCACAGACCCTTGGTTTATGTGGTCTGAAAGACCTTTAAGATAAAAAAGAAAGTCAAAAGATGTATAGAAACTGAATGATCATCAACCTGTTACACACTTACAGACAGATAGTAGCGAATCAAACACAGTTGCAGATGCACAGACACTTGGTTCATGCAGTCCGAAAAACATGTAAGACAAAAAAAGAAAGTCAATACATGTATAGAAACTGAAAGATCATCTACCTGTTACACACTTGCAGACAGACTGATAGCGAGCCATACACACAGTTGCAGATGCACAGACCCTTGGTTCATGTGGTCCGAAAGACCTTTACGACAAAAAAAGAAAGTCAATACATGTATAGAAACTGAAAGATCATCTACCTGTTACCCACTTGCTGACAGATTGATAGCGAGCCATACACACAGTTGCAGATGCACAGACCCTTGGTTCATGAGTTCTGAAAAACCTGTAAGACAAAAAAAGAAAGTCAATACACGTATAGAAACTGAATGATCACCAACCTTTTAGTTGCAGATGCACAGACCCTTGGTTTATGTGGTCCGAAAGACCTTTAAAACAAAAAAAGAAAGTCAATACATGTATAGAAACTGAATGATCACCTACCTGTTAAACACTTGCAGACAGATTGATAGAGAGTTACACACACAGTGGAAATGGAAAGACCCTTGGTTCATGTGGTCCGAAAAACCTGTAAGACAAAAAAAGAAAGTCAATACATATATAGAAACTGAATGATCGCCTACCTGTTACACACTTGCAGACAGATAGCGAGTCACACACAGTTGGAGATTCACAGACCCTTGGTTCATGCGGTCCGAAAAACCTGTAAGACAAAAAAACAAAGTCAATACATGTATAGAAACTGAATGATCACTTACCTGTTACACACTTGAAGACAGATAGCGAGTCACACACAGTTGCAGATGCACTGACCCTTGGTTCATGTGGTCCGAAAGACCTTTAAGATAAAGAAAGTCAATACATGTATAGAAACTGAATGATCACTTACCTGTTACACACTTGCAGACAGATAGCGAGTCACACACAGTTGGAGATTCACAGACCCTTGGTTCATGCGGTCCGAAAAACCTGTAAAACAAAAAAAGAAGGTGAATACATGTATAGAAACTGAATGATCACTTGCCTGTTACACACTTGCAGACAGATAGCAGCGAGTTGCAGATGCACAGACCCTTGGTTCATGTGGTCCGAAAGACCTTTAAGATAAAAAAGAAAGTAAATACATTTAAAGAAACTGAATGATCACCAACCTGTTACACACTTGCAGACAGATAGTAGTGAGTCACACACAGTTGCAGATGCACAGACCCTTGGTTCATGTGGTCAGAAAGACCTTTACGACAAAAAAAGAAAGTCAATACATGTATAGAAACTGAATGATCACCAACCTGTTACACACTTGCAGACAGATAGTAGCGAGTCACATACAGTTGCAGATGCACAGACCCTTGGTTCATGAGGTCCGAAAAACCTGTAAGACAAAAATAGAAAGTCAATACATGAATAGAAACTGAATGATCACCAACCTTTTAGTTGAAGATGCACAGACCCTTGGTTTATTTGGTCCGAAAGACCTTTAAGATAAAAAAGAAAGTCAAAAGATGTATAGAAACTGAAAGATCATCAACCTGTTACACACTTGCAGACAGATAGTAGCGAATCAAACACAGTTGCAGATGCACAGACACTTGGTTCATGCGGTCCGAAAAACATGTAAGACAAAAAAAGAAAGTCAATACATGTATACAAACTGAAAGATCATCTACCTGTTACCCACTTGCAGACAGATTGATAGCGAGCCATACACACAGTTGCAGATGCACAGACCCTTGGTTCATGAGTTCCGAAAAACCTTTAAAACAAAAAAAGAAAGTCAATACATGTATAGAAAGTGAATTATCATCTACCTGTTACCCACTTGCAGACAGATTGATAGCGAGCCTTACACACAGTGGCAATGGAAAGACCCTAGGTTCATGCGGTCCGAAAAACCTATGAGACAAAAAAAGAAGGTCAATACATGTATAGAAACTGAATGATCACTTGCCTGTTAGACACTTGCAGACAGATCGTAGCGAGTCACACACAGTTGCAGATGCACAGACCCTTGGTTCATGAGTTCCGAAAAACCTGTAAGACAAAAAAAAGAAAGTCAATACATGTATAGAAACTGAATGAGGACCTACCTGTTACACACTTGCAGACAGATTGATAGAGAGCCACACACACAGTGGAAATGGACAGAACCTTGGTTCATGTGGTCCGAAAAACCTGTAAGACAAAAAAAGAAAGTCAATACATGTATAGAAACTGAATGATCGCTTACCTGTTACACGACAGATAGCGAGTCACATACAGTTGGAGATTCACAGACCTTTGGTTCATGCGGTCCGAAAGACCTTTACGACAAAAAAAGAAAGTCAATACATGTATAGAAACTAAATGACCACTTACCTGTTACACACTTGCAGACAGATAGTAGCGAGTCAAACACAGTTGCACAGACACTTGGTTCATGTGGTCCGAAAGACCTTTACGACAAAAAAAGAAAGTCAATACATGTATAGAAACTGAACAATCACCTACCTGTTACACACTTGCAGACAGATTGATAGCGAGCCACACACACAGTGGCAATGGAAAGACCCTTGGTTCATGCGGTCCAAAAAACCTGTAAGACAAAAAAAGAAAGTCAATACATGTATAGAAACTGAATGATCACCTACCTGTTACACACTTGCAGACAGATTGATAGCGAGCCACACACACACAGTGGCAATGGAAAGACCCTTGGTTCATGCGGTCCAAAAAACCTGTAAGACAAAAAAAGAAAGTCAATACATGTATAGAAACTGAATGATCACTTACCTGTTACACACTTGCAGACAGAGAGTAGGGAGTCACACACACAGAGGCAATGGAAAGACCCTTGGTTCATGCGGTCCGAAAAAGTTGTAAGACAAAAAAATTAGGTCAATACATGTATAGAAACTGAATGATCACTTACCTGTTACACACTTGCAGACAGAGAGTAGCGAGACACACACAGTTGCAGATGCACAGACCCTTGGTTAATGCGGTCCGAAAAACATGTAAGACAAAAAAAGAAAGTCAATACATGTATAGAAACTGAATGATGACTTACCTGTTACACACTTGCAGACAGATAGCAGCGAGTTGCAGATGCACAGACCCTTGGTTCATGAGGTCCGAAAAACCTTTAAGACAAAAAAAGAAAGTCAATACATGTATAGAAACTGAATGATCACCTACCTGTTACACACTTGCAGACAGATTGATAGAGAGCCACACACACAGTGGAAATGGAAAGAACCTTGGTTCATGTGGTCCGAAAAACCTGTAAGACAAAAAAAGAAAGTCAATACATGTATAGAAACTGAATGATCACCAACCTGTTACACACTTGCAGACAGACAGTAGGAAGTCAAACACAGTTGCAGATGCACAGACCCTTGGTTCATGCGGTCCGAAAGACCTTCACGACAAAAAAAGAAAGTCAATACATGTATAGAAACTGAATGATCACCAACCTGTTACACACTTGCAGACAGATAGTAGGAAGTCACACACAGTTGCAGATGCACAGACCCTTGGTTCATGCGGTCCGAAAGACCTTTAAGACAAAAAAAGAAAGTCAATACATGTATAGAAACTGAATGATCACCTACCTGTTACACACTTGCGAACAGATAGTAGCGAGTCACACACAGTTGCAGATGCACAGACCCTTGGATCATGAGTTCCGAAAAACATGTAAGACAAAAACAGAAAGTCAATACATGTATAGAAACTGAATGATCACCTACCTGTTACACACTTGCAGACAGATAGCGAGTCACACACAGTTGGAGATGCTCAGACCCTTGGTTCATGCGGTCCAAAAAAACTGTTAGACAAAAAAAGAAAGTCAATACATGTATAGAAACTGAATGATCACCTACCTGTTAGACATTTGCAGACAGAGTAGCGAGTCACACACAGTTGCAGATGCACAGACCCTTGGTTCATGCGGTCCGAAAGACCTTTAAGACAAAAAAAGAAAGTCAAAACATGTATAGAAACTGAATGATCACCTACCTGTTACACACTTGCAGATAGATTGAAAGCGAGCCACACACACAGTTGCAATGGAAAGACCCTTGGTTCGTGCGGTCCGAAAAACCTATAAGACAAAAAAAGAAGGTCAATACATGTATAGAAACTGAATGATGACTTACCTGTTACACACTTGCAGACAGATAGCAGCGAGTTGCAGATGCACAGACCCTTGGTTCATGAGGTCCGAAAGACCTTTAAGACAAAAAAAGAAAGTCAATACATGTATAGAAACTGAATGATCACCTACCTGTTACACACTTGCAGACAGATTGATAGAGAGCCACAAACACAGTGGAAATGGAAAGAACCTTGGTTCATGTGGTCCGAAAAACCTGTAAGACAAAAAAAGAAAGTCAATACATGTATAGAAACTGAATGATCGCCTACCTGTTACACATCTGCAGACAGAAAGCGAGTCACACACAGTTGCAGATGCACAGACCCTTGGTTCAGGCGATCCGAAAAACATGTAAGACAAAAACAGAAAGTCAATACATGTATAGAAACTGAATGATCACCTACCTGTTAGACACTTGCAGACAGAGTAGCGAGTCACACACAGTTGCAGATGCACAGACCCTTGGTTCATGCGGTCCGAAAGACCTTTACAAAAAAAAACGAAAGTCAATACATGTATAGAAACTGAATGATCACCAACCTGTTACACACTTGCAGACAGATAGTAGGAAGTCACACACAGTTGCAGATGCACAGACCCTTGGTTCATGCGGTCCGAAAGACCTTTAAGACAAAAAAAGAAAGTCAATAAATGTATAGAAACTGAATGATCACCTACCTGTTACACACTTGCAGATAGATTGAAAGCGAGCCTTACACACAGTGGCAATGGAAAGACCCTTGGTTCATGCGGTCCGAAAAACCTATAAGACAAAAAAAGAAGGTCAATACATGTATAGAAACTGAATGATGACTTACCTGTTACACACTTGCAGACAGATAGCAGCGAGTTGCAGATGCACAGACCCTAGGTTCATGAGGTCCGAAAGACCTTTAAGACAAAAAAAAGAAAGTCAATACATGTATAGAAACTGAATGATGACTTACCTGTTACACACTTGCAGACAGATTGATAGCGAGCCACACACACAGTGGCAATGTAAAGTCCCTTGGTTCATGCGGTCCGAAAAACCTGTAAGACAAAAAAAGAAAGTCAATACATGTATAGAAACTGAATGATCACCTACCTGTTACACACTTGCAGACAGATAGTAGCGAGTCACACACAGTTGCAGATGCACAGACCCTTGGTTCATGAGGTCCGAAAAACCTGTAAAACAAAAAATGAAAGTCAATACATGTATAGAAATGAATGATCACCAACCTTTTAGTTGCAGATGCAAAGACCCTTGGTTTATTTGGTCCGAAAGACCTTTAAGACAAAAAAAGAAAGTCATAGTATAGAAACTGAATGATCACCTACCTGTTACACACTTGCAGACAGATTGATAGCGAGCCACACACACAGTGGCAATTTAAAGTCCCTTGGTTCATGCGGTCCGAAAAACCTGTAAGACAAAAAAAGAAAGTCAATACATGTATAGAAACTGAATGATCACCTACCTGTTACACACTTGCAGACAGATAGTAGCGAGTCACACACAGTTGCAGATGCACAGACCCTTGGTTCATGAGGTCCGAAAAACCTGTAAAACAAAAAATGAAAGTCAATACATGTATAGAAATGAATGATCACCAACCTTTTAGTTGCAGATGCACAGACCCTTGGTTCATGCGGTCCGAAAAAACTGTAAAACAAAAAATGAAAGTCAATACATGTATAGAAACTGAATGATCACCTACCTGTTACACACTTGCAGACAGATAGTAGCGAGTCACAAACAGTTGCAGATGCACAGACCCTTGGTTCATGCGGTCCGAAAAACCTGTAAGACAAAAAATGAAAGTCAATACATGTATAGAAACTGAATGATCACCTACCCATTACACACATGCAAACAGATAGTAGCGAGTCACACACAGTTGCAGATGCACAGACCCTTGGTTCATGTGGTCCGAAAGACCTTTAAGATAAAAAAGAAAGTCAAAACATGTATAGAAACTAAATGATCACCAACCTGTTACACACTTGCAGACAGATAGTAGCGAGTCACACACATTGGCAATGGAAAGACCCTTGGTTCATGTGGTCCGAAAGACCTTTAAGACAGAAAAAGAAAGTCAGTACATGTATAGAAACTGAATGATCACCTATCTGTTACACACTTGCAGACAGATAGCAGCAAGTCACACACAGTTGCAGATGAACAGACCCTTGTTTCATGTGGTCCGAAAGACCTTTAAGATAAAAAAGAAAGTCAAAAGATGTATAGAAACTGAATGATCACCAACCTGTTACACACTTGCAGACAGATAGTAGCAAGTCACACACAGTTGCATATGCACAGAGCCTTGGTTCATGTTGTCCGAAAAACATGTAAGACAAAAAAAGAAACTCAGTACATGTATAGAAACTGAATGATCACCTACCTGTTACACACTTGCAGACAGATTAATAGCGAGCCACACACACAGTGGCAATGGAAAGACCCTTGGTTCATGCGGTCCGAAAAACTTGTAAGACAAAAAAAGAAAGTCAATACATGTATAGAAACTGAATGATCACCTACCTGTTACACACTTGCAGACAGATAGTAGCGAGTCAAACACAGTTGCAGATGCACAGACCCTTGCTTTATGTGGTCCGAAAGACCTTTAAGACAAAACAGAAAGTAAATACATGTATAGAAACTGAATGATCATCAACCTGTTACACACTTGCAAACAGATAGTAGCGAGTCATACACAGTTGCAGATGCAAAGACCCTTGGTTCATGAGGTCCGAAAAACCTGTAAGACAAAAAAAGAAAGTCAGTACATGTATAGAACCTGAATGATCACCTACCTATTACACACTTGCAGACAGATAGTAGCGAGTCACACACAGTTGCAGATGCACAGACCCTTGGTTCATGAGGTCCGAAAAACCTGTAAAACAAAAAAAGAAAGTCAATACATGTATACAAACTGAATGATCACCTACCTGTTATACAATTGCAGACAGATAGTAGCAAGTCACACACAGTTGGAGATGCACAGACCCTTGGTTCATGCGGTCCGAAAGACCTTCACGACAAAAAAAGAAAGTCAATACATGTATAGAAACTGAATGATCACCAACCTGTTACACACTTGCAGACAGATAGTAGGAAGTCACACACAGTTGCAGATGCACAGACCCTTGGTTCATGCGGTCCGAAAGACCTTTAAGACAAAAAAAGAAAGTCAATAAATGTATAGAAACTGAATGATCACCTACCTGTTACACACTTGCAGATAGATTGAAAGCGAGCCTTACACACAGTGGCAATGGAAAGACCCTTGGTTCATGCGGTCCGAAAAACCTATAAGACAAAAAAAGAAGGTCAATACATGTATAGAAACTGAATGATGACTTACCTGTTACACACTTGCAGACAGATAGCAGCGAGTTGCAGATGCACAGACCCTAGGTTCATGAGGTCCGAAAGACCTTTAAGACAAAAAAAAGAAAGTCAATACATGTATAGAAACTGAATGATGACTTACCTGTTACACACTTGCAGACAGATAGCAGCGAGTTGCAGATGCACAGACCCTTGGTTCATGTGGTCCGAAAGTCCATTAAGATAAAAAAGAAAGTCAATACATGTATAGAAACTGAATGATCACCTACCTGTTACACACTTGCAGACAGATAGTAGCGAGTCACACACAGTTGAAGATGCACAGACCCTTGGTTCATGAGGTCCGAAAAACCTGTAAAACAAAAAATGAAAGTCAATACATGTATAGAAATGAATGATCACCAACCTTTTAGTTGCAGATGCACAGACCCTTGGTTTATTTGGTCCGAAAGACCTTTAAGACAAAAAAAGAAAGTCATAGTATAGAAACTGAATGATCACCTACCTGTTACACACTTGCAGACAGATTGATAGCGAGCCACACACACAGTGGCAATGTAAAGTCCCTTGGTTCATGCGGTCCGAAAAACCTGTAAGACAAAAAAAGAAAGTCAATACATGTATAGAAACTGAATGATCACCTACCTGTTACACACTTGCAGACAGATAGTAGCGAGTCACACACAGTTGCAGATGCACAGACCCTTGGTTCATGAGGTCCGAAAAACCTGTAAAACAAAAAATGAAAGTCAATACATGTATAGAAATGAATGATCACCAACCTTTTAGTTGCAGATGCACAGACCCTTGGTTCATGCGGTCCGAAAAAACTGTAAAACAAAAAATGAAAGTCAATACATGTATAGAAACTGAATGATCACCTACCTGTTACACACTTGCAGACAGATAGTAGCGAGTCACACACAGTTGCAGATGCACAGACCCTTGGTTCATGCGGTCCGAAAAACCTGTAAGACAAAAAATGAAAGTCAATACATGTATAGAAACTGAATGATCACCTACCCATTACACACATGCAAACAGATAGTAGCGAGTCACACACAGTTGCAGATGCACAGACCCTTGGTTCATGTGGTCCGAAAGACCTTTAAGATAAAAAAGAAAGTCAAAACATGTATAGAAACTAAATGATCACCAACCTGTTACACACTTGCAGACAGATAGTAGCGAGTCACACACATTGGCAATGGAAAGACCCTTGGTTCATGTGGTCCGAAAGACCTTTAAGACAGAAAAAGAAAGTCAGTACATGTATAGAAACTGAATGATCACCTACCTGTTACACACTTGCAGACAGATAGCAGCAAGTCACACACAGTTGCATATGCACAGAGCCTTGGTTCATGTTGTCCGAAAAACATGTAAGACAAAAAAAGAAAGTCAATACATGTATAGAAACTGAAAGATCATCTACCTGTTACACACTTGCAGACAGATTGATAGCGAGCCATACACACAGTTGCAGATGCACAGACCCTTGGTTCATGCGGTTCGAAAAACCTGTAAGACAAAAAAAGAAAGTCAATACATGTATAGAAACTGAATGATCACTTGCCTGTTACACACTTGCAGACAGATCGTAGCGAGTCACACACAGTTGCAGATGCACAGACCCTTGGTTAATGCGGTCCGAAAAACATGTAAGACAAAAAAAGAAAGTCAATACATGTATAGAAACTGAATGATGACTTACCTGTTACACACTTGCAGACAGATAGATAGCGAGTCACACACAGTTGCAGATGCACAGATCCTCGGTTCATGTGGTCCGAAAGACCTTTACGACAAAAAAAGAAAATCAATACATGTATAGAAACTGAATGATCACCTACCTGTAACACACTTGCAGACAGATAGTAGCGAGTCACACACAGTTGCAGATGCACAGACCCTTGGTTCATGTGGTCCGAAAGACCTTTAAGACAGAAAAAGAAAGTCAGTACATGTATAGAAACTGAATGATCACCTACCTGTTACACACTTGCAGACAGATTAATAGCGAGCCACACACACAGTGGCAATGGAAAGACCCTTGGTTCATGCGGTCCGAAAAACTTGTAAGACAAAAAAAGAAAGTCAATACATGTATAGAAACTGAATGATCACCTACCTGTTACACACTTGCAGACAGATAGTAGCGAGTCAAACACAGTTGCAGATGCACAGACCCTTGCTTTATGTGGTCCGAAAGACCTTTAAGACAAAACAGAAAGTAAATACATGTATAGAAACTGAATGATCATCAACCTGTTACACACTTGCAAACAGATAGTAGCGAGTCATACACAGTTGCAGATGCAAAGACCCTTGGTTCATGCGGTCGGAAAAATCTGTAAGACAAAAAAAGAAAGTCAGTCCATGTATAGAACCTGAATGATCACCTACCTATTACACACTTGCAGACAGATAGTAGCGAGTCACACACAGTTGCAGATGCACAGACCCTTGGTTCATGAGGTCCGAAAAACCTGTAAAACAAAAAAAGAAAGTCAATACATGTATACAAACTGAATGATCACCTACCTGTTATACAATTGCAGACAGATAGTAGCAAGTCACACACAGTTGGAGATGCACAGACCCTTGGTTCATGCGGTCCGAAAGACCTTCACGACAAAAAAAGAAAGTCAATACATGTATAGAAACTGAATGATCACCAACCTGTTACACACTTGCAGACAGATAGTAGGAAGTCACACACAGTTGCAGATGCACAGACCCTTGGTTCATGCGGTCCGAAAGACCTTTAAGACAAAAAAAGAAAGTCAATAAATGTATAGAAACTGAATGATCACCTACCTGTTACACACTTGCAGATAGATTGAAAGCGAGCCTTACACACAGTGGCAATGGAAAGACCCTTGGTTCATGCGGTCCGAAAAACCTATAAGACAAAAAAAGAAGGTCAATACATGTATAGAAACTGAATGATGACTTACCTGTTACACACTTGCAGACAGATAGCAGCGAGTTGCAGATGCACAGACCCTAGGTTCATGAGGTCCGAAAGACCTTTAAGACAAAAAAAAGAAAGTCAATACATGTATAGAAACTGAATGATGACTTACCTGTTACACACTTGCAGACAGATAGCAGCGAGTTGCAGATGCACAGACCCTTGGTTCATGTGGTCCGAAAGTCCATTAAGAAAAAAAAGAAAGTCAATACATGTATAGAAACTGAATGATCACCTACCTGTTACACACTTGCAGACAGATAGTAGCGAGTCACACACAGTTGCAGATGCACAGACCCTTGGTTCATGAGGTCCGAAAAACCTGTAAAACAAAAAATGAAAGTCAATACATGTATAGAAATGAATGATCACCAACCTTTTAGTTGCAGATGCACAGACCCTTGGTTCATGCGGTCCGAAAAAACTGTAAAACAAAAAATGAAAGTCAATACATGTATAGAAACTGAATGATCACCTACCTGTTACACACTTGCAGACAGATAGTAGCGAGTCACACACAGTTGCAGATGCACAGACCCTTGGTTCATGCGGTCCGAAAAACCTGTAAGACAAAAAATGAAAGTCAATACATGTATAGAAACTGAATGATCACCTACCCATTACACACATGCAAACAGATAGTAGCGAGTCACACACAGTTGCAGATGCACAGACCCTTGGTTCATGTGGTCCGAAAGACCTTTAAGATAAAAAAAAGAAAGTCAAAACATGTATAGAAACTAAATGATCACCAACCTGTTACACACTTGCAGACAGATAGTAGCGAGTCACACACATTGGCAATGGAAAGACCCTTGGTTCATGTGGTCCGAAAGACCTTTAAGACAGAAAAAGAAAGTCAGTACATGTATAGAAACTGAATGATCACCTACCTGTTACACACTTGCAGACAGATAGCAGCAAGTCACACACAGTTGCAGATGAACAGACCCTTGTTTCATGTGGTCCGAAAGACCTTTAAGATAAAAAAGAAAGTCAAAAGATGTATAGAAACTGAATGATCACCAACCTGTTACACACTTGCAGACAGATAGTAGCAAGTCACACACAGTTGCATATGCACAGAGCCTTGGTTCATGTTGTCCGAAAAACATGTAAGACAAAAAAAGAAAGTCAATACATGTATAGAAACTGAATGATCACTTGCCTGTTACACACTTGCAGACAGATCGTAGCGAGTCACACACAGTTGCAGATGCACAGACCCTTGGTTAATGCGGTCCGAAAAACATGTAAGACAAAAAAAGAAAGTCAATACATGTATAGAAACTGAATGATGACTTACCTGTTACACACTTGCAGACAGATAGATAGCGAGTCACACACAGTTGCAGATGCACAGATCCTCGGTTCATGTGGTCCGAAAGACCTTTACGACAAAAAAAGAAAATCAATACATGTATAGAAACTGAATGATCACCTACCTGTAACACACTTGCAGACAGATAGTAGCGAGTCACACACAGTTGCAGATGCACAGACCCTTGGTTCATGTGGTCCGAAAGACCTTTAAGACAGAAAAAGAAAGTCAGTACATGTATAGAAACTGAATGATCACCTACCTGTTACACACTTGCAGACAGATTAATAGCGAGCCACACACACAGTGGCAATGGAAAGACCCTTGGTTCATGCGGTCCGAAAAACTTGTAAGACAAAAAAAGAAAGTCAATACATGTATAGAAACTGAATGATCACCTACCTGTTACACACTTGCAGACAGATAGTAGCGAGTCAAACACAGTTGCAGATGCACAGACCCTTGCTTTATGTGGTCCGAAAGACCTTTAAGACAAAACAGAAAGTAAATACATGTATAGAAACTGAATGATCATCAACCTGTTACACACTTGCAAACAGATAGTAGCGAGTCATACACAGTTGCAGATGCAAAGACCCTTGGTTCATGCGGTCGGAAAAATCTGTAAGACAAAAAAAGAAAGTCAGTACATGTATAGAACCTGAATGATCAACTACCTATTACACACTTGCAGACAGATAGTAGCGAGTCACACACAGTTGCAGATGCACAGACCCTTGGTTCATGAGGTCCGAAAAACCTGTAAAACAAAAAAAGAAAGTCAATACATGTATACAAACTGAACGATCACCTACCTGTTATACAATTGCAGACAGATAGTAGCAAGTCACACACAGTTGGAGATGCACAGACCCTTGGTTCATGTGGTCCGAAAGACCTTTACGACAAAAAAAGAAAGTAAATACATTTAAAGAAACTGAATGATCACCAACCTGTTACACACTTGCTCACAGATAGTAGCGAGTCACACACAGTTGCAGATGCACAGATCCTCGGTTCATGTGGTCCGAAAGACCTTTAAGACAGAAAAAGAAAGTCAGTACATGTATAGAAACTGAATGATCACCTACCTGTTACACACTTGCAGACAGATTGATAGCGAGCCACACACACAGTGGCAATGTAAAGTCCCTTGGTTCATGCGGTCCGAAAAACGTGTAAGACTAAAAAATAAAGTCAATACATGTATAGAAACTGAATGATCACCTACCTGTTACATACTTGAAAACAGATAGTAGCGAGTCACACACAGTTGCAGATGCACAGACCCTTGGTTCATGTGGTCTGAAAGACCTTTACGACAAAAACAGAAAGTCAATACATGTATAGAAACTGAATGATCACCAACCTGTTACACACTTTTAGACAGATAGTAGCGAGTCACATACAGTTGCAGATGCACAGAACCTTGGTTCATGAGGTCCGAAAAACCTGTAAGACAAAAATAGAAAGTCAATACATGTATAGAAACTGAATGATCATCAACCTGTTACACACTTGCAGACAGATAGCAGCAAGTCACACACAGTTGCAGATGCACAGACCCTTGGTTTATGTGGTCTGAAAGACCTTTAAGATAAAAAAGAAAGTCAACACATGTATAGAAACTGAATGATCACCTACCTGTTACACACTTGCAGACAGATTGATAGCGAGCCACACACACAGTTGCAGATGCACAGACCCTTGGTTCATGTGGTCTGAAAGACCTTTAAGATAAAAAAGAAAGTCAAAAGATTTATAGAAACTGAATGATCATCAACCTGTTACACACTTACAGACAGATAGTAGCGAATCAAACACAGTTGCAGATGCACAGACACTTGGTTCATGCGGTCCGAAAAACATGTAAGACAAAAAAAGAAAGTCAATACATGTATAGAAACTGAAAGATCATCTACCTGTTACACACTTGCAGACAGATTGATAGCGAGCCATACACACAGTTGCAGATGCACAGACCCTTGGTTCATGCGGTTCGAAAAACCTGTAAGACAAAAAAAGAAGGTCGATACATGTATAGAAACTGAATGATCACTTACCTGTTACACACTTGCAGACAGATTGATAGCGAGCCATACACACAGTGGAAATGGAAAGACCCTTGGTTCATGTGGTCCGAAAAACCTGTAAGACAAAAAAAGAAAGTCAATACATATATAGAAACTGAATGATCGCCTACCTGTTACACACTTGCAGACAGATAGCGAGTCACACACAGTTGGAGATTCACAGACCCTTGGTTCTTGCGGTCCGAAAAACCTGTAAGACAAAAATAGAAAGTCAATACATGTATACAAACTGAATAATCACCAACCTATTACACACTTGAAGACAGACAGTAGCGAATCACACACAGTTGCAGATG
The DNA here is from genome assembly GCF_030463535.1 of Salminus brasiliensis. Lineage (NCBI taxonomy): Eukaryota > Metazoa > Chordata > Actinopteri > Characiformes > Bryconidae > Salminus > Salminus brasiliensis. The sequence goes on along the minus strand of NC_132881.1, from coordinate 8,876,197 downwards.
CACAGACCCTTGGTTCATGTGGTCCGAAAGACCTTGAAGACAAAAAAAGAAGGTGAATACATGTATAGAAACTGAATGATCACTTGCCTGTTACACACTTGCAGACAGATAGCAGCGAGTTGCAGATGCACAGACCCTTGGTTCATGAGGTCCGAAAGACCTTTAAGATAAAAAAGAAAGTAAATACATTTAAAGAAACTGAATGATCACCAACCTGTTACACACTTGCAGACAGATAGTAGTGAGTCACACACAGTTGCAGATGCACAGACCCTTGGTTCATGTGGTCAGAAAGACCTTTACGACAAAAAAAGAAAGTCAATACATGTATAGAAACTGAATGATCACCAACCTGTTACACACTTGCAGACAGATAGTAGCGAGTCACACACAGTTGCAGATGCACAGACCCTTGGTTCATGAGGTCCGAAAGACCTTTAAGACAAAAAAAGAAAGTCAGTACATGTATAGAAACTGAATGATCACCAACCTGTTACACACTTGCAGACAGATAGTAGCATGTCACACACAGTTGCAGATGCACAGACCCTTGGTTCATGTGGTCCGAAAAACCTGTAAGACAAAAAAATTAAGTCAATACATGTATTGAAACTGAATTATCACCAACCTGTTACACACTTGCAGACAGACTGATAGCGAGCCACACACACAGTGGCGATGGAAAGACCCTTGGTACATGCAGTCCGAAAAACCTGTAAGACAAAAAAAAAATACATGTATAGAAACTGAATGATCCCTTACCTTTTACACACTTACCTTACCTGTTACCACACTTACCTGAGCCACACACGGTGTATACAGCCAACAATAGTCTGTCCATTGCAACTATCAGGAAGGGGGGAGCCATTGGTCCAGAAAGCGTGTAAGACAAAAAAAAAGGCAATACATGTATAGAAACTGAACGATCACTTCCCTGTTACAGAGTTGCAGAATGATGGACAGCGAACCATACACCGTTGCAGATGCACAGACCCTTCTCACCTGGATCCACCATTAGGATGGAGGAGGGGGGTGGGGTCATGGGGTCCAAAAAGCCTGTAAGACCATAAAGAAAGTCAATACATGTATGGAAATGAATGATCACTTATATGTTACAGAGTTGCAGAACACACAGTTCAGACAGTGAGCCACACAGTTGCCGATGAAAATACATTTGTTGGGTTGATGGGGTTCCTGAGAACCTGTAACACAAAAAAGAAAGTCAATACATGTATAGAAACTGAATATAGTGAGGCCCATGGGGTAGTCTTGGAAAGGAGAGTGGGATTCGTTCCCAGACCTAATGTGAGAAACTGTACATGAACTGAACAAACATAACGTAAAAGAGATGTTAAGGGGTCCAGCTGTGTCTGCATTTCATCCATAAGGAATCATCATTAGCCCCCACCATTACTTACATGGTCTACGTGCTGCAGACATCCTGCATATGAGAACAGTCTAACAACATATGACGTATAGTAGGGTATAAAACATAAGGTATTCCTTTGTCTGGGAGAGAGAGAAGAGGGGCACCCAGAATTGGCAAACTCCCTCCACATTGTACTTTTGATTGGAATAAAATGTTTCATTGTTACAACTGAAAGACGGTGGTCACGAGTCTCCTTTCAAAAGAAGTCCTCCGAAGAAGAAGTAGAAGAACCACGACAAAGTTTATTGAGGTACCTGCTGGAACAGCCTGACAAAAGTGTGTTGCAATAATCTAACCGTGAGGTTAAGTGTGTACTAGCTTTTCTGCATCCTGTAGAAAAGGAATTTCTTAGTTTGGCAATGTAGGCTGTCCTAGTTATTTAGCTATATGTTGCTGAAATGATAGATCCTAAACAAATAAGACACCAAGATTTTTAGCTGCTGGACCCAGAATAATGCAAAAAAACAGCCAAGTCTAACATTTAGAGTTTTCTTCTAGTGTTTTTCAGACCTAAAAAGAGAACCTATGTTTTGTTACTGTTAAGGAGAATGAAGTCATGTGGCATCCAGAGTACATCCTTCACACAGTAACTCTAGATTAAAGAAAATTGAGGACTATCAGGTTTGGCTGATATATAGAGCAGTGTCCTCTGCATCTGTAAGTTAACATCCTGTCTGCTTATAACTGCCCTGTGGTAACATCTATAATGTAAATAATAGATGCCCTTAAATAGAGCATTGTGGAACTCCATATCGGACATCTGTGTAATTTAGAAATACGGACTGATAGGGTTCGTTTAGATATGATTTGAACCACAATAGGGCTGTTTCTGTGATTCCAACCATGTTCTCTAATCTTTCAAAGAGAATAGTGTTATCTATAGTGTCAAAGGCTAAACTGAGGGCGAGTAGGGCTACGTAGCCTTGATCAGAGGCAAGAAAGAGATCGTTTGTAATCTTTACTTGGGCTGTCTGAATCCAGATTGGAATTTCTCATACATTTCATTTTTACTCTGGTATAAGCAGAGTTGTTGAGCCACAGCATTTTCTAATATCTTGGACAGAAATGTCAGGCTTGAGATGGGTCTGTAATTGACAGTACACCAGGACCAAGATGTAGTTTCTTAATTAAAGGTTTTAAAACTGCAAATTAAAGGGATTTGGGTACATGGCCTTAGGTAAGGGATGAATTTACTATTGTTAAAAGAGGTCTGATTATAATTGGGAGTAATTCTGTCAGTATTTTAAAGGGATTCGGGTCGATTGTACAGGTTGTAAAATTTACTGAGGAAATAGTTTTTTGTTAGTTCTGGCTGTGGAAGTGAGTAGAAGACTTCCAGCCTTTGTTCTGCAACTAACATTTTAACTCATGTTCTAAATCAGCTACACCAGGTGACAACAAATCCAACACTCCTTAATAGCAAACATGGCTGTCAAATGTTTTCTATATTATTATTAAAATTTTATTATAAAAATATTACTGGTTAAGGTAGTAGGGATCTGGGGTTGAGAATCTGCCCGGCATACCTGACTTACGTTGTATATTTAACAGTCTAAATTAAAATTTATTTGTGGAAGTTAGTGGTACTGGTAAGAATTGATACGTAGGTTTCCTTTTTTTCCCCCCTAAGATTGTTAAAACCAATTTTCTGTTCTCAATATATGCTCGATACTGCAGGGTTTGTTTAAATGTGAGCAAGTGATACTAATATTACGTTTTTAATACAAGCAGAGAAAGGGCAGAACAAATGGTTTGAATATAGTAAATCATCACTTACCTGACAGAATGGACAGAGTACAGAATGTCAAACCTGCAGTCAGCAGTGGAGCACGAAGAGTCAGCTGAATGGCTTGCTTCCTCGATCCTGCCGTCTGTTTTCTTCCAAACGGTGTCTGGAATTTAGTGTACTAGAGGTCTTCCAGGCCACAGGTACCGCAGCATTACACTTTGGGCCCGATATTTAATAGGGTCTTACAATAAAATCTCCATCAATGAGAACACTGTCTGGAGTAGTTGCCCTCTCTGCTGGAGCATGCAGAGCCATAGACAAAGTTGATAAAGACCCAGTTGCTTCAGCGTTGAACAATATCTCTCTCAGCAAACCGCTCAAAGAAAAAAATAAATATACATCAGCTCCCACCTTAGGCCTTCCACTTTTTTTTGTTTTTCTTTTTTCTGGCCCAGGGAGAAAAAGGAAATTGCGCAATATGAAGAGGTGGTCAGAGTTAGGGGACCTGTCAATAATAGGTGCCTTTCTCACACTTTTCTACATCTGTTGAAGAAAAAATTAAGAAAATTAACTCATTAACTTGTTTACTGTAAATGCAGTGTCTTGTCTGTTTATGATACTGAACATGTATACATCACTCTGTATTTAAAAGTGAAAATTAATTAGAACATTTTTGTGTACGATGTAAGCTAATTACAAATAATGCTAATGGATACAATACACACAGTGCAGCATACAGAATGATGAAGCATCTGGTGCTAAGGTAGTGGTATGGGGGCCCCAAATGACAATCTGCTTAGGGCCCCATAAAGTCTTGGGCTGGCCCTGGTCACGCTGATGCTCCCAGTGCCTCTCCATGGCCACCATCCTCGAAAGTAAACACAGAAGTTAGTTAGTGAGATAATGTCTTAAAAGCTGTGAGGGAGAAAGGAGGTGTAGTGTGGAGTGGAAGCAACATTTCCTTGTTTCCATACATGTCGAAGAAGCTGGTTGAGAGGAGGAAAATGTTCTGATTGGCGAAACAGCTGCTGCGTGACAAGAAAGTGAGGTTTCCTGCAGCGCTCCAGTTTGCGTGGAAGAGGAGAAACAAAGTTTGACGTCACAACAGAAGCTGTCAAGTTCATCAAGAAGCAAGTTACTGATGGAGAATAAACTATAAAACATCCACTAGCACAAGGAGACCGAGAGTTATGATTGGTCTGGATAGCTTTGTGTAGCTGTTTAGGCTATAACCTAGTAGACGTCTCAGACATTCCACTGACCCAAGTTAAGTTCTCTTCTTTTTTTTCTTCCTTTTTTCTCTTTGTTATTAGTTTTGTGGACATGAATTTAACAAGAAGAGAATCCTCAGCTGGCTACTGGAGACATTTTTCTGTTCATGTTCTCTCCTCTGCTGTGGAGAAGAGATTTTTGTTGGCCTGTTTGGCTATGTTGGTTCTATTTAGAATTACAGGTATCCTAATAATGTTCACTGGTACAAAAGCAGTATATATTTTGAAATTAGGAAGGTCAGATGGCATGGAACGATTGCTATTCCAATCTTTTATTTCAGTTTTGTTATCTTATCATATGAATGGCAAATAGTGCTTATGTTAAGGTAGTTTCCTGGAATATTAATGGTTCTTATGGAGTTCTTATTTTGGTCCATAGGAGGTTGAACTTTGCTGAGAGAGTATAAGGATAGTAATGGTAGAGTTATTTATATAGAAGCCAATATAAATGGGGGGGGGGGGGGGGGGGGGTAAATAACACCGTGTAATATCTATGCTCCTAACATGGAGGATCCATCTTTCTTTCATGGAGTTAATAAATTGGGAAATGCCCAAGGACAAATGCTTTTGGCAGGACTTCAATTAGGTCTTAAATGGGATATTAGATAAAAGTAAATAATCAGGTACCTCAACGCCGAAGGATAGAGCTGCCATTCACATGCTGATGGTGGACAATGACCTGATTCAATCCTAGAAACCAGGAATGCACATTTTACTACCACTGCCATAATTCCTACCCAAGACTTGACCTTGATTTTGATCTCCCAGAGTCTAACCAATAATATCATTGATAGCACTATCACTGCTATTTCACTGTCGGACCATGCACCTGTTTAGCTTTGTGTGAATATACATTCAGACAGGCTTAGAAGAGGTAGATGGAGAATGAATACATCTCTACTACAGATGTCTGAAAACCTGTATTAGACCTGATCAATATTCAGCACTAAATGAAGCCACCCCCGCAGGTTATAAATATGTACATAGCCCTAGATTATCAGACAGAGGAGGTGGAGTATGCATAATCTACCAGAAAACGCTTGATATTCAAAAACACTATAAAATTCACTTTGTTTGAGATTCTCTACATTAATATATCAAATCCAGCCACAAATAAAAATACATTCACACTATTATTTGTAGGCCTCCAGCATCACACTCTGAATTTTTAAAAGAATTGAGTGGTTTTGCCGGCAGTGTGCAACAAGTTATAATAGTAGGAGACTTTAATATTCATTTTGAAAAAGCAGACGATCCATTAACAAAGGCCCTTGCATCGATCTTAGATAACTGTAACTGGACCCACACATTACTGTAATCATACCCTAGATTTAGTCCTGACCCTGGGTGTTAGCTTGAGGTAGAATATTTAGATTATCAATGCTTAGTAACATCAGACCATTATCTAATCTCCTATGAGCTACATCTTAGGCAAAATGTTAATTTGGCCCCTTGCCACTTTCTAAAGCATGCAATAACCCAATGGCCACTGTACAGTTTACTAAAAACCTCCCAGACCTACCGACCTTAGCTTACACTCCGTCAGATTAAACATAGCTAGATAGATTAACAAACGGTCTATAAAATACCCTTCAATTAACCTTAGACAAAGTGGCTCCGCTCGCACAGTGGTACAGTGATCAAACTCGTACCTTAAAACAAACAGCGCAGAAACTAGAGTGAAAATGGTGGACGACCCAACTAGAGTGTTCCACTCTGCCTGGAAGGACAGCCTTAGTCAATATAGAAAGGGACTCATTAAATCTCTCTCAGCGTATTTGGCCTCACTGATCGATAATTACAAAAACAATCCCAGAGTATTTTTAGTGAGATCTCTAAACTTACTAAAAGCCAGGCAGATACTCAACCCCAGATTCCAGCTTCTTTAATCAGTAATGTTTTTATTTTAATAATAAAATAGAAAGCATTAAACAACAAATCCAACACTCCTTATTAAATCAAACATTTGACCTTAAATCAAAATTGCCTGGTGTGGCTGCTTTAGAACATAACTTGGTTGTAGAATAAAGGCTGGAAGCCTTCTACCCACTTCCACAGCCAGAACTAGAAAAAGATTTCCTCAGCAAATTGCACAAACTGTACACTTGACCCAATTCCGTCTAAAATACTAAAAGAAATGCTCCCAATTATAATCAGACCTCTTTTAACAATAGTAAATTCATCCCTTAGCTTAGGGCATGTACCCAAAACCCTTAAATTAGCAGTCATGAAACCTTTAATTAAGAAACCAAATCTCCTAGTCCATTCATGAATAAGAAATTCCTATCTGGATTCAGACCCCATCGTAGCGCAGAGACAGCCCTAGTGAAGATTACAAAGATCTTTCTTGCCTTTGATCAAGGCTACGTATCTTTATTAGCCCTACTAGACCGCAGTGCAGCCTTTGATACAATAGTTCACACTATTCTACTAGAAAGATTAGAAAAAATGGTTGGAATCACAGGAACAGCCCTACCGTGGTTCAAATCATATTTAACAGAACACTATCAGTTTATAAAGATAAAAGATTTATCATCAAATTACACAAGTAAGATATGGAGTTCCACAATACTCTATTTTAGGACTGCTATTATTTACATTATACATGTACCATGTATACCACTGGGCAGTTATAATTTACATTGCCATTGCAGATGACACACAGCTGTATATATCAGCCCAACATGTTGATAAATTCAGATTAAAGAAAATGGAGGACTGTGTAAAGGATATAAAACTCTGGATGTCACATAACTTCTTTCTTCTTAACAGTAACAAAACAGAAGTTATCCTGTTAGGTCCAAAACACACTAGAAATAAACTATTTTTATTCCTGGTCCAGCAACTAAAAATCATTTGACTGAAAAAAGATTTGAATAAAGTAAACCATCACTTACCTGACTGGTGTGACTGGGTAAGGTCTTGGTGTAGCACCTTCTCGATGTTTTCGGAGAGCACAACAGATTCCAGGCAGCAGAGGTGAAGCCTTTCTCTGTGATAGAGGACCGGACGTCATACCCAATTTCATCACTTTAACTGGTGGTACTATTTCCACATATTTCTCAGACTAAGAGAAGCTTCATTTGCAAACACTAGTAAATGAAACTTCACAGAAATTAATCGGGCTGTCTTACTAATGAGCTAAAAAAACACAGTCACTTGTTTGTACATCCAAGCACATTTGAGTTTAAGAACCTTGAGTTTGGAAAGCTCAGCCAACTTAGTTTGTGAGTGAGAGGAGGGGCAAAGTGAATATCTAATGATCCAATATCAAACTGTCCTAAAATCTCAAACATGACTTTAAAAAAAACGATGGAGAACAGAGAAACTACACTCATTATATTTCCTCAACATTTCCAGTCTTTCCATTTTGACAAGGATATTTAATCAGAATAGCCAAAATTCCTGCAACAGGTGCTGTTGATGGTAAAAGACAAAAACAAAATGTGCACTTTTAGCACTTTAGAGGTTCTAAACATGCATTTAGTGCATTTTCATAATGAATAAATCACTACTGTGACACTATCGTACAATATGCCTATTTTAACCATTTTTAATGTAATATAGTTCCAGTTAAACATCCATAAAGCATATAAATCCAAAATCAGCTGTAGTGTAGAGAGACATCTGAAATATACTACTACCCTTAGAATAGCCAGATCACAATTTACAAAAAAAGTACTTAAGAGAGCCTGCAGATTTCTTGTGGACTGCTCACTAGTGCTTGAAGGTAGGTAAAATTTTGTCTGTACTCACCCTCTTATTAACGGTACTTACTTGAAGTCCATAGAAACAATCCAAAACATAGGAGTTGGAAAGCTCTCACAAAGTGGTTTGTATTTCAGACATCCTTCTTTCTGATAACAGTTTATAATCCTGGGTGTTTCCTTGTGAAAGGAAAGTCTGAACCATGGAAATCCCTGGTTTGAGTTGCTGAGAGTCAATTCAGGAGTGATACATTTGTCTTCTGTGTGTAAAGTTTATCCCAATGTCCATAAGAAGAGCAAGTTAGTTGTAAGGACTGCAAATAGAGAAACAAACAAACAAACAGAAAACAAGACAAAAGTGAAGCTTTCTGCAAAAGCACAACAGAACAAAACCCCATGAAGCCACATCTAAACCACCTTGCTGCTTCATAGTTCCCTCCCTTTTGGCTTGTAACCTGGCCTACTTCCAATATACTGCCACATAGTGGATGGAGTAGGAATTACCATGAAAAAAGGTCACAACACTGGAGTCAAACGAGTTTCAGCTATGGCTTCAAGTAGGCCTAAGTTTTAGGATTTTTTTTTAAGCCAATATAGAAAATAGACAATAGGCAAGTGGTTTAAAGATCCAACCACATCAGGCCCAATGAGACCTAAAGAACCAGCACAACAGGCCCAATGATAATGATAATTACAAATCAACACATAACCAATCATCAAAATTACTGCATTTTCAACTAAAAAAAAAAACATTCTGTTAATAGTCATATCTCATATGAAGACTTTTGTATCCTTTGAAAAGAACTAAATCTGGCATGTGTGACTGTCTCCTATAAATACTTATAAATAAATGAATACATTGTAAGGTGAATGCTTTGCCAAGGTCCTGCACAATTGTTTCTTATTTTAGTGACAAATAAATAGCAATTTACTACATTTATAACTATTTTACAAAGTTAGTGAGATAATGTTTACATCAATCCTGATGCTTTAAATCTCTCCCACATGGTGAGGTATACAGTTTATTTATTTAACAATGGTATCAGATCGGTACTGTGTATCGATCAATAAGTTTATGTATTGGTATCGATTATGTATGGTGTGATCTGTAAATGTAACATATAGGAAACAGCATATGACAGCATTATTGTAAGGCATTTCTGGGAACTTCACTGGTTAATAGAATATGCCTACATTGATAAATCCCCTTAAGTTGCACCCTGATTGGTGAATGTTTAGCATGTCAAATGTATGCTTGAATGTGATTGGCTAATACCAACCACAATAACTGACATGTCTGAAGTCCTCTGGTCAGACTATTATAGAACAGGCTAAAGATGCAGCATGTAGAATTGTAGGTTGACTGGATGAATGGTTTCTAAGAATTATGTACTATTGGCCTCGCTTTCTTGTGACAAATGTCCACCAAACTTGACATACCCCCTCAAAATAATGTGCTGAACAGATTTTGTTAAAATGGGCTTGTTCAAAGTCAAAGTTTTCAAAAGGTACAAGTTGACATTATTCATTATAATTATTATTCATTATAAATATTGCAGGTATTTTGCTACCAGATATGTGAGGATTGGTAAAAAAAAAATCTTGAAGTAGGAAGGATCAAGAAATTACCAAAAAAAGAATGAATTTTGTGTGTAGGACACAGATGCTACAGACCAGATGCTATTGAATAAAAACGCTTAATGCTTTCCTGTAACGCCACCATCAAACCAGTGAATGTCATTTTTCTTGAAGCTGCTGTAACTTGTTTGATATTTCTGGGATTTACGGCTCTTTATGGCAGGAGTAAACAGACCCAAAGTGTCATGGTGGTCCTAAGCTTGAAAGGCATGAAGGCATATGCCTTCTTCTGCAGACATGGAAGGCCTGGCTGCTCACAACCATTGGAATGCTAATGAACCTGTAATGAGACGATGGGGAGTATACAGAGATAGAAAATGTCATGACATGAATGTAATAATGGAAATAATGCCATGAATACCACTGAAATCCTTCACTCGGTAGGGGTCATATCAGTGTCTGTAAAAAACATACAAAGCATGACATCCTGCCCTTGTATTACACAGAAATGAGGACAAATTCAGTTCAAATGAGAGCTGTCTTATGTTCAAACTGGGGCCAGTTTCTGTGCAGTAACTGCATCCATACATTTGCATCCATGAATTGACAGTCCTTCGTAGAGCTCATGTCAGTCATTTTTACACAAATAACATGTATGTGACAGAAGAGATTCAAAATAATCTTATTAGTTTAAATTAAAACCTATGTCTAGTTTAGACCTCAGCCTAGACAAGCCACTGACCATTGTAATAAACTTGACTTTGGCTATGTTCTATACTTTAGTTGGAGAAGCGGGCAGGGAACAGGAGGAGTACTCAGTACAGCTGGTTATTCTAGTGGTCTACAGCTTTGTCTGACGTTACCACACCAAGGACTGGTACATGGATATTCAGTTTCCCTGAATGGCTTTGTAGCATATTTCTGTTATAGAGGACCCTAACCCTCATATATAGGTATTGAAGTTACAGTTATTGCCACAGTCATAGCCACAGTTACTGTCACAGTTAATGTTACTGTGTGATAGTAACAGTAATCCACGGATGAGGTCGTTTACAGTTGCAGTATAGTACTAAGTACTTAATGCAGAACTGCTGTAACACACAGTATTGTGCAAAAGATGACTAGAGCAGAACAGGCAGTGATGGAAATGCAGTGCAGGTGATATACAGATGTCCAATGATGCTGAGTAACAGATTAATTTGATGGATTGGAGTGTAGATTTGTATAATCCGATGGCTGTAGGAAGAAATGACCTGTCAGTGTCCTGCAGCGAGGTCTGCTGCCCATTGGGTGCTCTCTGTCCATGTAGTGTTTTGTGGACTGGGTGAGAGTTCTTCATGATCACGGACACCTTTGCAAACATCCCATTACCCTCTCCAGCACCATCTCCACTGTGTCCAGTTTAGCCCCCAGGACTGAGTCGGTCAGTCTAATGATCTTGTTCAGTCTGTTTGGGTCTTTTGTTGTAGTACTGCTGCCCAGCACACAATGGCACAGAAAAATGATACTTGGCACCACAGATTTGTAGAAAGTTCATAGCAGCTAGGTTGTCACACCAAAGAACCTCAGCCTTCAAAAAGTAGCTCTGGCTTTGACCCTTCTTGTACAGCTTGTCCATGTTCACTTCCCATTCCAACTTGTCCCATAGATGAACACCCAAATATAGTCCAAGACTAAGCTTAATCCCTGTGCAGGAAATCGGCCCCTGTAGTTTCATGGTTCTTTCATAAGAATCTGGAATTTCATCTTCATACTGGATTTATAATCACTATATGCTTTTTATCATCACCTACATTTGTTTAAAACTAATTATAACTGAAAATGATTCTGATCTGCTATTTTGGGGGTATTTTCATTTCACTTAGGTTCTCACTCTGTGTGGCCAGGCCATCTGATAGCACACCAGCCTGGTCCCTCAAAGCCCTGCAGGTTCTTGTAAGATGGTTCCACTGTTGTCTCATTTCTTCCACAAGTAGAGCCTCTTCCTCGATAAGTCTCTCCAGCTGCATCACCTTGTCAAAAACGTTCTTCTTCATGTCTTCAAGTGTTTCAGAGGATATAGGTAGGGCTAGCTCGTATTGGGTTTCACAGTAAACAGGATGGTGCATCGGTAAGGACACAGGAATAAAGACGAGGGAACATCATTTCTTCTTATTAACCTGTATTGTAATCCAATAGTACTTAGCAGAACAACTTTCATACTTAGCAGAACGACATTCAGCATTGCTCACAGTCTGAAATAACAAATAATAAAAAAAAAACATCAAATCATATTCGAACAAATATTCTAAACTGCTGAATCAGACAAGAAATGATCACTTAATAAATAATAAGTATTAACATTCAGTTCTAGCAGGAATAGTATTTAAGGGACATTACGTTCTAGAGAATATGCACACGGTTACATATAGAGCTTCCCTATATGTTTTGCGAACATGAGAACTGCACTACTATGTCCTCAGGCGGAAGCCATTTTTCGCACAGAACAAGAACTTTACTGCAGCTTGAACGACTTTCTTTCTCTCTTTATTCTTTAACATGGAGTTAATTCTCACAAGGAACAAACTTGAACAGCCAACTAGCTGGCACTTACTTGTCGTCATCAACTCAATGCATGGATATCACCAGCTGAACGGAATTGGTTGGCAGGGGAGTGTAATTGAACTGAAAGGTGATGCACACAGCATCAGAGCTCCTGCTTCTCTCTCTCACTCCACACGTCATTTCCAGTTCTCCTGCAGTGTGAGTGTTAATAATTTGACATCTGATGTTAGTGCTGCAGCTTTCTGTCCTGACTACACAGGCAACGCGTGACTGGTTTTACATTGTGGAGGAAGGAAAGGAGAAGCACTGTGACAGTTAATCAGAGGAGTCGGGCGTTCAGTCACTTCTCTGGAACATGGTCACTCTGTGAGGTTGAAAGCACAGTTTAGTGCAAGTGGTCAAAAAAGGGGGTAAAAATGTCAGGTCTAATGATCTTCATGGTCAAAATCTGCACATTTCTATGGTCTGAAACTAATGAAAAGCACAGACCTCTTTCCTTTAAAAGTCTGAGTTTAATGAGTTCAAATGAAGAGTCACGAAAATGGTTCATGTCAAAATTAACATACCAGAATCCCAAGTCATAACGTCAGCGAATACAAAAGTAATCGTAGCATACATCAGAAACAGCAGTGCTGCTAGAGTTTTTAAACGTTGTGTCCACTCACTGTCCACTCGATTAGACACTCCTTCCAAGGTGGTAGGTGTGTACAATTACACAAGTCTCCAAAGCAGAATGACAAGCTCGGTTTGTCTACAGAGTGAACAGTGAAAACTCCAACAGCCCTTCTGTGTCTGATTCAGTCACACCAGTGCAATAAACTGGTACTATCTGGGTGGTGGATTATTCTCAGCACTGCAGTAACACTGACAGGGTGGTGGCGTTAGTGTGTGTTGCACCAGTGCGAGTGAGTCAGACACACAGCAGTGCTGCTGGAGTTTTTAAACAGCTCAATGTCACTGAGAATAGTCCACCAATCACAAAGATCCAGCCAACAGCGTCCTGTGACCAACTATCACTCTTGGCTGACATTACAAATCGGACTTGCTCATGCTAGTTTCTTCACTACAACATCTGGAAATGACAGATGGAGGTCCTGAATACTAAAGAAAAAGGTAAAGGTGTGCTGGCAAAGTACACAGGGAAAAAGATGGATTACATGTAACTATACAACAAGACCTATATGGTCAGTGGAACTGATCAAATGGAAAACGTGCAGAAACAATGAGGTGGTTTTATTGAACATGCTCACTAGAGTATAAACACAGTATAAAGATTATGTAAGGGTTTAAGTGTACGATGTGGAAGGGGCACTTTGCTCCATGTAAAAATGTATTTGAACTGGAAATTACCTACAACTTAATGTTATTGTTACAGATTTCACATCTAACATATTGAGATGAGGACAAAACAGTAAATGACTAAACAACGTGGGATATAAAATGAAAAGACGACACCCATAAATGTTTTGCCAAGAAAATCTGAGAATCTATCTACAGTTTGCTCTTTTTTAGTTTTATGGTGACTAATAAGTATTCCAACATTTTGATAGAGAAAGTCACATCACTTATGCAATGAGAAAGCAATTATACAAATATTTTTAAGTTTAGTATAAGTTTGTTTGCCATTGTCACTCTATCAGTTAAAAGGGCAGGTGTTAAAATATACTTGTAAAAAACAGCAAGATGATCCCCCCTCCTGACATGCAATGTGATCCCTGTAATGATGAAGGAACTGATAAATGTGCTGTTTCACCAGGGCGTAGTCAACAAATATGAATCAATGAAAAGTAGGGTAAAAAAGCACAATACATGAGCACTGTAAGTAAAGGTTCACTTCCCAGCCTTACTCATGTATTTTGTAGTTAGAGCCATTTGTGACAAAAAGCTGTTAAATATGGTAGTGCCTACCCCTGTTTGGTTTCTGCCACCCTGCTGCACCTACAGCATTTATATCAGATGTCAAGAATACAAATTTGAAGTTTAAAAACACCACCAATATGGTAAAATACTTAACTGTGTGTTCGACCACACACAATTACCTCACATTTTGTAGAACGCCCCTTTGCATGCAGAAAAGTGTAAGTCAAGTTTTGTATTTCTGGGAATGTCTGAGCCGGCTTCTGCAGATATGGCCAATATCCACACATTATATCAGTGCAGAAGAACTTTCCATTTGTTTTTGTGGCCAGTTCTTCTTGCAAAAATGGAGGATTGGCAAATATCTCCCCCAATATATGTTCAGACCTTTAAGCAAACTGCCACCTCCAGGACCTCTTCATTACATATGATGTGTGTCTTTTTAGAGGTCTCTCTGGCTGCAGCCCATGTTGATGTCCCACAGATTCCTTTTCCATGTACCTGTAACACAATGTCACTATCAAATATATACAAAAAGTAAATCCTGCTTCACTATGTACAGTCTAAAGTGTTTTGACAAATATCTTACTGGCTTGGCCTTCTTACGAATGCACTCAACAAATGTTGCTATATCTTTATCACTGGCCAAAAAAATGGCATCAAAAAATGTCTGTTCCTCTAAAGAAAACATTAAAGATAATAAAGATACTCCGTAGAGATTCTGACAGTTTACAGTTATTAATAATAACATAACTCTTTGTTTTGCTGAAACGATGTAGTTTTCGGTTTCCATCGACAGACACAGCAACTGTATCTAGGATGCAAACTGGGCAAGAGAAGTGGTCAATGCTACAGAATTTTTCTTTTTCATGATGACAATATGTTCATTCAAGGAAAGCTTTTTGGAAGATACACAAATTGCCACAAATGTTCCCATTCTGGAATTAGGAAAATACTGAATAACAGTGGCATGCTAATTACAGACCTGCACAAATAAGGACAAGTGGCTTTTCAACAGCCTCACCCTTCCAAATTGTTGTGAACAACATTTTAGGTGTGAAAAATACATACCAATAACTTGGTGTGCATTACATCCGCAAAGCATTGTTCACTAGCTGAAGCTTCAGATGTTCTTGCTGGAATTTCTGTAATTATTTTTTTTAAATACATTTTCATACATACACAGAACATGCAAATCAACATGACACATGTTTCCTCATAGAGGATTGGAAGCTGGTCTGCACTGTGTTGTCTGTCCGCACTTTTTGTTTGTGTTGCACTTGTGTCTTGTATGCACTGTCTATGTTGCACCATGGTCCTGGAGGAACGTTGTTTCGTTTCACTGTGTACTCTGTATGTAGTTGAAATGACAATAAAACCCACTTGACTTGACTTGAACCATTTTTTGTTATTGTTCAGCAACTCATGAAAATGTATTTTACAAAATGACCTGTAAAGGAGGGACAAGGCACTGGTGACCCCTGTGTCCATCAGGGGGGTCAATGTGGACACTGTGGAGAACTACAAATATCTAGGAGTTTACATTGACAACTAACTAGACTGGGCTAAGAACACTGACGCCCTCTACAGGAAGGACCAAAGTCGTCTCTATTCTAACTGATCCAAAAGGCCAGTGATGATGTGGGTGTGGAGGTAGACTCACTGAGGCAGTGTCAGAGGGGAGGATTCTGTATAAGCTGCATGCCATTACGGATAATGGCTCCCACCCACAGGAGCACATTCAGTGCAAGGCTCATCACCAAAATGCACCAAAGAGCACCACAGGTCATTCCTACCTCTGACCATCAAACTCTAACTCCTCCCTCAATGTGTGACACTGTGGTTCATCAGAAAAATACTCAAATTATACTGTTCATATGTGCAATAATACTGGTAATGCAATTCATTGAAATATGTGCAATAAATCAGTGGTACAATAATTTCAACACATTACACATTATTTCACACATGGTGATTTAGATCAGAAAGGGCTGATTACCCAGACATGGATTGATCATAATCCCAGATACTAACTAGCTTATTTCCAGTGGTGATCTTCTTTTAGTCAAGGACTAGGTTTAATGCAAGTCTGGGAAACCAGCTCAGATAGTTCTTACATTCAGATGATTAACCTCAAATAATCAGATTAGCCCATTTTCACAAAACCCATCATTAACTCACCTGTCCACGTGTCGACCTGGTCCCTGCAAGAGGCAGAGAAAGATAATGAGAATCAATGATGAATAGATGTTCAAAGCTGTAAAAAAAGAGAAAGATCATAATTACACACAATTAGATCCAGTATGAAATCAGTTAGTACAGCATACGAGATCTCTAGCCAGCACAACGTGACAACCACAAAAAAACACCAGCTGCTTTATCTAGCAAGCGCTCCTCATTAGCCACCTAGCACTAGCTAGCTAATGTACGAGCTCAGCTGACACCTCACTCTACGCTAATGAATGAGCAGACAGTGTCTCCCGTTCCCTTATCTTCGTATAAGCTTTTGGTAAAAGATATGTTAGAAGAACCTCTGATTTAACCACCAAACTATATGAGAATGGCCACAACTACAGCTCGCTGTGTACCTGATGCTATGTTAGAGGCTGCATTAGCCTAGCCACCTAGCTAGCTGTTACCTACTAGCTAGATAAATCACCCTTAATCAGTAGAAAGTACCCAGTTCCCCTATATCTTAAACCTAAAAAGTGGTCAGAGGTACGTATATCCCATGAGACCAGGATGATTATTTCACTTATCAATTAAAAACAATAAAGAGTAGATATATATAGGCAGACAGATATATAGATCTATAGATAGATATATTGGCATAACATAAAATCATGAAATGTAATATATAGCAACAGTAAATTACTATTAGGCCCATATTTGAAGACAGATTTTGGATTACTGAAAGAACCCTGTTGATGACAGGAGTGATTTTAATGTGTTCAGGTGTTGGTGCAGGTGTGTATACATGAGTAAACTCAGGTGAGCACCAGTTCACAAATGCATCTTTCAAAAGTCAGAGAAACAGCTGCTGCTGGAACTTTAGAACTGTGTCTTTATGATGTAAGAATGTTCTATTATCAATCATTCCATTAAACTCCCAGTCGCTCCTCTGATCCTCCAGCTGCAGACATGTAACCAGCACCCTCTCCACACATCAGGACAGCAAATGTAGGACAAACAGTCTTTTCATTATTCCTGCCCGCCGTGGCAGTGTGCTTTAGCCTTGAGGTTGCTGAACTGACTGGGTTTTTAAAGTCTGCTGCTGATGTGTGTTTTCATTTTAACTGGGTAAAAGTTGTAATGTTGAGAAGCTGATGATGTTTTTGGGATGGTGGACAGACTCCGTTATTAAGGTTTGCTAGTGGTGAAGAATTTAATCTATTGATCTATGTAGGATTAGACAGGTAGAAAAATTAATAAGTAAAAAACAGTTACAAATAAAGATAGACAAAAGACAGACAGAAGAAGTAAACATACAGACTAAAATGTACATAGATAGATAGAGAGAGAGAGACAGCTGAACTACAGATGGACTAAAGATGCTTGAAATAAAAAAGAGAAACATCCTGACTGTTCTACAATTCATTCAATACAGTAATTTATCTAACTGTCCTAAAAATTCTCCAAATGGATAAAAAAAATGACGAGTTAACAGATACATAGCTAGCTAGAGAGATAAATAGACAGATAAATAGTTAGAAAGATGAATGTTTCAGAGTTTTCTACTCTCAGTATAAGAGGTAAGGGCTAATTTAATTTAAAAAATTCTTAATATTTTTCCATTTACATGATAAACAGCATTATCTGATTTCTTTTTTTTTCATTACAGGAACCTGTGTTTGAAATGAAACAAGGACAAACAACCTGACTGTCCTACAAATTCTCCAAATGGATAAAAAAAAAAAAATAAAATAAAAAGTCGGGTTTATAGACACATAGCTAGCTAGCTAGATAAATTGACAGATAAATAGTTAGATAGATGAATTTCTCCGAGTTTTCTACTCTCAGTATAAGAGGTAAGGGGTAATTTAATTAAAATAATTCTTAATATTTTTCTATTTACATGATATACAGCATTAACTGATTTCTTTTCTTCATTACAGGCACCTGTGTTTGAAATGAAACAAAGACAAACACTCTAACTGTCCTACAATTTTACCAACTAGATAAAAACAATGACTGGTTAAAATACACATAGCTAGCTATCTAGATAAATTGACAGATAGTCAGATAGTCAGCAGAGTTTTCTGCTCTCAGTATAAGAGGTAAGGGCTGAGGTAATTCAATTAAAATAATTCTCAATATTTTTCTATTTACATAATAAACAGCATTATGTGATTTTTTTTTCATTACAAGAACCTGTGTTTGAAATGAAACAAAGAAAAACACCCTAACTGTCCTACAATTTTACCAACTAGATAAAAAAAAATTGACAGGTTAAAATACACATAGCTAGCTATCTAGATAAATTGACAGATAAATAGTTAGATGAATTTCTCCTAATTTTGTGCTCTCAGTATAAGAGGTAAGGGGTCATTTAATTATATTAATTCTTCATATTTTTCTATTAACATGATAAACAGCATTAACTGATTGCCTCTTTTTTATTACAGGAACCTGTGTTTGAAATAAAACAAACACCCTAACTGTCCTACAATTTCACCAACTGGATAAAAACAATGACGGGTTATTTGACACATAGCTAGCTACCTAGATAAATAGACAGATAAATAGTTAGATAGATGAATTTCTCCGAATTTTGTGCTCTCAGTATAAGAGGTAAGGGGTCATTTAATTTAAATAACCCTTAATATTTTTCTATTTACATGATAAACAGCATTAACTGATTCCATCTTTTTTATTACAGGAACCTGTGTTTGAAATGAAACAAAGACAAACACCCTAACTGTCCTACAACTTCACCAACTGGACAAAAACAATGACGGGTTATTTGACACATAGCTAGCTACCTAGATGAATAGACAGATAAATAGTTAGATAGATGAATTTCTCCGAATTTTCTGCTCTCAGTATAAGAGGTAAGGGCTGAGGTAATTGAATTAAAATAATTCTCAATATTTTTCTATTTACATAATAAACAGCATTATGTGATTTTTTTTTCATTACAGAAACCTGTGTTTGAAATGAAACAAAGACAAATACCCTGACTGTCCTACAAATTCTCCAAATGAATAAAATAAAAGGATGGGTTATAGACACATAGCTAGCTGGCTAAACATACAGACAAATAGTTAGATAGATGAATTTCTCAGAATTTTGTGCTCTCCGTATAAGAGGTAAGGGGTCATTTAATTTAAATAACCCTTAATATTTTTCTATTTACATGATAAACAGCATTAACTGATTCCGTCTTTTTTATTACAGGAACCTGTGTTTAAAATGAAACAACAACAAACACCCTGACTGTCCTACAATTTCACCAACTGGATAAAAACAATGACAGGTTATTTGACACACAGCTAGCTACCTAGATGAATAGACAGATAAATAGTTAGATAGATGAATTTCTCCGAATTTTGTGCTCTCAGTATAAGAGGTAAGAGATCATTCAATTTAAATAATCCTTATTATTTTTCTATTTACATGATAAACAGCATTAACTGATTTCTTTTTTCTTTACAGGAACCTGTGTTTGAAATGAAACAAAGACAAACACCCTAATTGTCCTACAAATTCTCCAAATGGATAAAAAATAATAATAAATGACGGGTTAATAGACACATAGCTAGCTAGCTAGATAAATACACAGACAAATAGATAGATGAAATTCTCTGAAATCTGATTCCTGTATTCTGAATTCCCGAATTCTGATTCTGATTCCTGAATTTCTCTGAATTCTGATTGTCCAATATCTGATTCCTTTATTTTTCATTACAGGAACCTGTGTTTGAAATGAAACAAAGACAAACACCCTGACTGCCCAATAATTTCACCAACTAGATAAAAACAATGACTGGTTAAAATACACATAGCTAGCTAGCTAGATAAATTGACAGATAGTCAGATAGTCAGCAGAGTTTTCTGCTCTCAGTATAAGAGGTAAGGGGTAACTGAATTAAATAAATTCTCAATTTTTTTATATTTACATGATAAACAGCATTATCTGATTTCTTTTTTTCATTATAGGAACCTGTGTTTGAAATGAAACAAAGACAAACACCCTAATTGTCCTACAAATTCTCCAAATGGATAAAAATTGACGTGTTAAAAGACACATAGCTAGCTAGCTAGATAAATAGACAGATAAACAGTTAGATGAAATTTTCTGAGTTTTCTGCTCTCAGTATAAGAGGTAAGGGGTAATTTAATTAAAATAATTCTTAATATCTTTCTATTTACATGACAAACAGCATTACCTGATTTCTTTTTTTCATTACAGGAACCTGTGTTTGAAATGAAATAAAGAGAAACACTCTGACTGTCCTACAATTTCACCAACATAAGCAGCAATATGGCCTAGAAGCGATAATACGGTAATACATGTCGTCCCGCTGCTAGAGGGAAAAGCTAGAGCTGCGTATGTTGCCATGGATAACTATCGTGAACTGTATAACAGATTGAAAACACTGTCTGAAAAGTGGATGACTCCCAGAGAAAAAAAAGAAAGAGGACATCGAGAACACCATCATTTTCAAACAGTACCTTAGAATTGTAAGTCCAGACCTCAGACGTTGGATAACTGAACACAGCCCGGCGTCCATAACACAAGCAGTGGAAGCAGCTGAAGCTTCCGTGGCAGCAAGGCTAGCTGAAAAGGAGTTCCTGCTCTGTGATTCCAGCATCAGAGTGTACCAATACGCGCAGACAAGTAAGTCTGGGGCCGGGGTCAGTTGTGTTGATAGTCAGGCAACAGATAATCGCCAAACTGTTTAAACATAGCTAGCTAAAATCAGGTTGGCCAAAAGATTTAAGATTGTCCTAAGCTTGTTACCAGCACAAATCATCTTTGATATGTTCCAAGACCCGAAATAAGCTTTCAGGAACAGGACAGTAGTGAGATAACCATACCTGTAAAAATAGGACACAAAACATTTAAAGCCCTTATTGACACTGGAGCTAGTCACATCCTGATAACACCACAGTGTCTTCCAGAATCCCAGTTTGAGAGTACAGGTAAACTTGGGGTCAGGTGTATACATAGAGATGAAGAGGTATACCCCACAACTAAACTCACGGTTAACATCAACAACCAAAGCTACATTTTAAAAGGTAGACATAATGCAAAAATCTGCTCATGCTGTCGTTTTAGGTAGAAATATCCCGATTCTGGTAGATCTTTTAAACACTGAGCAGAGAACTGCAGAGGTTATGGCTGTAACAAGGTTGTAGGCTAGAAAGGTTTAAACTGCAAACAAAACAGTGGAGTTTTAAAAGAATTACCATATGCTGTCAAACCAAAATGCAAGAAAACAAAAAGGACAGGAAAAAATTAGAGGCACAAAAATAGTGGAACAATTGGATACACCCATAAGTGAAACATTTGCCTAACCTGGTGACATAGCAACGTTGCAAAGGCAGGATGAAACACTGAAACCCTTGTTTTTAGACTGTGCTAAGGAAAGAGAATAAGCTCAGGGAAGTCAACTCATTCTGAAAGACAACAAGCTCTAGGTCAAAAATGGTGTTGAGCCATTAGTGGTTCCCAAATGTCTCAGAGATGAAGTTTTAAAGCTGGGTCATTCGGACCCGTGGCCAGGTCAATTGGGTCAGGCTAAAACACACAGCAGATTTGCAAGTCGATTTTACTGGCCAAGTCAGCTGCTAGATATAGCTGAATTTTGTAATGTCTGTCCAGAGTGTCAGTTAACAGCATCTGAGAAAAAGTCAGACAGGGTGCCATTAATAAGTCTGACAGTTATTGACATGCCATTTTCACGGATTGCCATGGATATAATACACCCTTTACCAAGAGGCCGGGGAGGAAATTGCCATATTTTAGTAATCTGGGTCTATGCTACCCGGAAGCATTTGCTCTGAGAAAGACTGAAAAGCTAAACATCCTGTCCTACGTTCTCAAGATGAGGGACAAGCTGAGGGAGCTGAAGGAAAGGATACCAGCTGGGCTGTTTAAAGAACAACCAGGACAGACAAGCCTCATGCAGCACATTATCTGGTACTGGTATCTGGTATCTGTCACTGGTAGCTGACTCATCACCAGCCCATACACAGTAGAGACTTGTGACTATGTGACATGTTAACTACCTGGTGATTCTGGGGGAATGAGGGCGCTGCAATTTTACCAACTGGATAAAAACAATGACGGGTGGATAGACACATAGCTAGCTAGCTAGATAAATAGATAGATAGTTGGATAGATTAATTCCTCTGAATTTTCTGCTCTTAGTATAAGAGGCAAGGGGTCATTTAATTCAAATAATTCTTTACATTTTTCTATTTAAACAATAAACAGCATTTTCTGCTTTTCTCTTTCATTACAGAAACCTGTTTCTGAAATAAAACAAAGAGAAATGTCCTGACTGTCCTACAACTTCTTCAATTGGATCAAATCTGTCTAGTTAGGTAGATAGACAGATACGTAGCACGCGTAAATGTAACACAGGAGCTACGTTAGCTAACTCCGTGTCTACACCAACCGTTACGCCACAATAGGAATTTCTATTGAGGGACAGATCCACCATAGGTTGGGATTCTTCAGGGGTTTGGACCAGTGTTGATATCTCACTAGGTACTCTAAGGAGAGCTTGGACAGAGATGTGACGGACCAGTGAGTACAGGGTTAAAGATACAATCATATATTTATTCACAGAAATGATGTGCCCTTCTTCTTATGTGTGTGTGTGAATAGTTGTGAGTGGCTAATAGGAAAGAAAAAAACATATAAAAATGGAGTAGGAGGTATAAATGAGTTATAAGAGGAAACTGTAGATCAATGAGGCTCTATAAAAAAATAAATGAACGGTACTGGAAAAATGCATAAGTTCAGATTTAACAACAAAACCCAATACACATAAGGCCCTCAACAAAAGATTAAATGGTAGTAAAATAATAAACTTCAGAGGCAAGAATTCGTGAGATATTTTACTCAACTTTAACAATATAACAGTCCTTTAAGTCTGAAATGTGAACCAACAGTTTTTTCCTTTTGTTATAATCAAAGTTCCTTTCTGGAGTAATATCGTCTCAAAGTGTCAGAAAAGTGTGTTTAAATCTTCACTACCCGGATAGACTAAGACTGTGTGTGTGTGTGTGTGTGTGTGTGTGTGTTTGTGTTCCCTTCTCTGGGAAGTGTAGTCTCGCCATCTTGGACAAATTCGCTCGCTTTTCCCGTCAACAAAACAACCTGTACGATACAGCACTAAGTTCAGCAAGACTGTACGACAAGCATATTCATCTCAGCATGTCTCTGAGTCCGTAAACAGCAGGATTTAACACTTAACATCGTAGATTTACACTTAAACAAGATGCTAATCCCGCTAGCCTCTGCCTGTTAGCCTACAGCTTAGCAGCTGAAACGAACTAGCCGAGGTCTGTCTCCCACATTTATACTCCGGCTGTTTAATAATCTTTTAACTCCCTTATCAACACTTTCAACATCTTATCACTTGGAAATCTACACTTACTAACTCATAATCCCTCCTTAAACAGCCCTGTCTGAACTCACCGGTGTTTCACAACTGAACAGAAACTGATGAGAGTTTATCAAACTCAGGACTAAAGAACACTGAAAAAACGAGGAATGGGGGATTTTATATCCCCTCTGGAGCCTTAATCAGCTTTTAACTTCAATAACTGCTCACAAAAAATAGCACCACAGCATCAGCTCTGGACACAACACACTTGAAGAGAGCAAGAAGTGAAGAGGGGGAGAGAAGGTGGGCGGGGCAAATGAACAGCCTCTGTAGAAGAGCTCAGACAGAGGCTCCTAATTTTAACAGGGTTACAGACAGACAGACAGACAGATAGACAGACAGAGAGACAGACAGACAGACAGATAGACAAACAGACAGACAGATAGATAGACAGACAGATAGATAGATAGATAGAGAGACAGACAGACAGATAGATAGATATATAGATAGATAGACAGACAGAGAGACAGACAGAGAGACAGACAGACAGACAGACAGACAGAGAGACAGACAGACAGATAGATAGATAGACAGACAGACAGAGAGACAGACAGAGAGACAGACAGATAGATAGACAGACAGAAAGACAGACAGACAGACAGACAGATTCATTTTTATCAGAGGTTTCTGCTCTCAGTATTAGAAGTAAGAGGTAATTTACTTATTTATATTTTTCTATTTACATGATAAACAGTAGTGTTGTCATGATACCAAACTTATGACTTTAGATACGATACCTGCCTAAATATCTCAATACCGATACTGAAACGATACCACAGCAAAACCTAAAACATTAGGAAAAGTAATGGAATAATAGATGATCGAAAATAGTTTTATTAATAAACAGAAAGGTCTGTGTGTGTGTGTGCGTGTGTGTGTGTGTGTGTGTTTCTGGTAGAGGGGAGAACAGAAAAGCTCGCCTGGTTAAAGGTCTTAAAAACACACAAATAAACAAAACTTCATTATCGATGTCCTCCAAAATGATGGAGGTCATAATCATTGATCATACAATCAGTTTCTAGCGTAATTACTGCGACAGGTCTGTTTATAACTGCTGCTGATCTACTTGTGAACGCCTGATATTTAGCAGCATGGAGGTTCAGGTAAACATAACGCTACCAGTTCTCCACATTGGTAGTTATCAATAAAGAAAAGCCAGTTCACTTCAACAGCTCTCACTGCCCTAAACTCCTCCTGAAAAACTCCCCCTCCTCTGACTGGAGCTTGGTGTGATTGTTAGAGCTGTATCACTCTGCACTGATCTGACCTTCTCTGACCTCTTTAACCTCTGCAGGTCTGTCAGAAAGAGGCTGTGCTCAGTTGGAGGTGTTGGCTCCTTTGGTCTGTACAGGTTTAAAGCATATAAACAGCATGATCTGATTTACCCTTTCATTACAGGAACCTCTGTGTGAAATACGAGTGTAAATGCAAGCTATATTAATGTGACGTATCTCTTAAACATAGCAATCTGGCAGCTGGAGTGCGGGAATCCATGTACCCTAAAAGACCAAGGTAAGCATCATACTAACCTATTAACGCCAATCAGGCAATTGGTCACAGATGACACCTACCTGTGTCAGACCAGCTGCCACCTACCAGTCCGACCAGCAGGCCCCCCACCACCACCACCCATACCAGACCAGCTGCACACCCTCCTACCACTGCTACCTGTCTAATGACCATGTTAAAACCTAAATGGACTCTTAACTTATCTGCCACTATTAATATCACCACTATTTAGTCTAGACCCTTTTTCCTCCACTAGTGATAATGATAGTGTTTGTACTGAATGTGAGCTAGTAGCTCTGTGGAGGAGAAAGTGGAGCAGTTAGAGGTGGAGCATCATGGCTTTACTAAAGGTTAGAGAGCAGGAGTCACTGCTAGCAGCCCCGGATGCCTTAGGGAGAGCCAGCACCCCCCACTCCGGCGTTAGAGCCCTCACAGCGGGGCGATTGGGTGACGTCTCGGCGGCATAGCCGGAAAGCTAAGGCTAATGCTAGCGCTAAGGCCGAAGCTAGCCCACCGGAACACCACGCTGACCCTGGGTGTTAGCATTGATCAGCTAAATATTCTACCTCAAAGCTCAGTAATATCAGACCATTATCTAATCTCCTTTGAGCTACATCTAAGGCAAAATGTAAATTCGTTCCCCCAACACTGTCTAAAGCGCACAATAACCACAATGAAAGCTGTACAGTTTACTAAAAACCTCCCACCCCTATCAACCTTAGCTTACACTCCGTCAGACCAAACGGAGCTAGTTAAATTAACAAACGATCTAGAAAATACCCTTCGATCAACCTTAGACAAAGTAGCACCGTTTAAAAATAAAATGATGAGTCAAAAAAGGCTCGCACCGAGGTACAGTGATCAAACTCGTACCTTAAAACAAACAGTGCGGAAACTAGAGCGTAAATGGCGGACGACCAAACTAGAGGTGTTCCACTCTGCGTGGAAGGACAGCCTTAGTCAATATAGAAAGGCACTCATTAAAGCTCGCTCAGTGTATTTGGCATCGCTGATCGAGAAAAACAAAAACAATCCCAGAATTCTTTTTACTGAGATCTCTAAACTTAGTAAAAGCCAGGCAGATACTCAACCCCAGATCCCAACATCTTTAACCAGTCATGTTTTTATGGACTATTTTAAAAATAAAATAGAAAATATTAGACAACAAATCCAACCCTGCTTATTAAATCAAACATGGCCGTCACCTGATGTAGTTGCTTTAGAACATAACTTAGTTGTAGAACAAAGGCTGGAAGCCTTCTACCCACTTCCACAAAAATTATTTCCTCAGCTAATTGTACAACCTGTACACTCGACCCAATTCCCTCTAAATTGCTAAAAGAAATACTCCCAATTATAATCACACCTCTTTTAACTATTGTAAATTCATCCCTTTGCCTTGGGCATGTACCCCAAACCCTTAAAATAGCAGTTATAAAACCTTTAATCAAGAAACCAAATCTTGATCCTAGCGTATTATCTAATTATAGACCCATCTCAAACTTAACATTCGTATTTAAGATATTAGAAAAGGCTGTGGCCCAACAACTCTGCTTATACCTGAGTAAAAATTACATGTATGAGAAATTCCAATCTGGATTTAGACCAAATCACAGCACAGAGACAGCCCTAGTGAAGATTACAAATGATCTCTTTCTTGCCTCTGATCAAGGCTACGTATCTTTATTAGTCCTACTAGACCTTAGTGCAGCCTTTGATACAATAGATCATACTATATTACTAGAAAGATTAGAGAAAATGGTTGGAATCACAGGGACAGCCCTATCATGGTTCCAATCATATCTAACGGGACGCTATCAATTCGTAAAGATAAAATATTTATCTTCAAATTACACAGAAGTAAGATATGGAGTTCTGCAAGGCTCAATTTTAGGACCACTATTATTTACATTATACATGTCACCACTGGGCTCAGTTATAAGCAGACATGGCGTTAATTTCCATTTCTATGCAGATGACACACAGCTCTATATATCAGCCAAACCTGACGATAATTTAGACTACAGAAAATGGAGGACTGTGTAAAGGATATAAAACTCTGGATGTCACATAACTTCCTTCTTCTTAACAGTGACAAAACCGAGGTTCTCCTTTTAGGTCCAAAGGACACTAGACATAAACTATCTGACTTAATGTTAGACTTGGCCGATGCTTCCATCATTCCTGGTTTAGCAGCTAAAAATCTTGGTGTCACATTTGACTCAGATTTATCATTTGAGCAACATATAGCTAATATTAGTAGAACAGCCTTTATGCAGCTTAGGAACATCTCCAAACTAAGAAACTCCTTATCACTAGATTAGACGCAGAAAAGCTAGTACATGCTTTTATTACCTCAAGGCTAGATTACTGTAATGCATTACTGTCAGGTTGTTCCAGCAGGAACCTCAATAAACTTCAGCTGGTGCAAAATGCTGCAGCCAGGGTCCTTACTAAAACTAGAAAATTTGACCATATCAGTCCAGTTCTATCAGCACTTCATTGGCTCCCAGTTAAATTCCGTATCGAATACAAAATTCTTCTATTAACATGTAAGGCCCTACATGGCCTCGCTCCTGAATACCTGCGGGATCTTATTGTATATTACGAACCATCAAGACTACTTAGATCTCAGGGTGCTGGCGTCTTACTCGTGCCCAAAATTCAGAAAACCTCAGCAGGGGGAAGAGCCTTTTCTTATAAAGCCCCCCAACTCTGGAATAACCTTCCAGATAATGTTCGGGACTCAGACACAGTCTCAATCTTTAAATCTAAGCTGAAAACATTTAGTTTAGCTTTTGGTAATTAATGTTTCTTAGATAAGGGTTGCAGGTCCAGGGAATTGTAGGGAATTGTAGGGAATTGTAGTACACTGAGATGCTGGAGCTGTCGTCTCGCTGCTTACACACGATCACTCAGGTTTGTTGGAGCAGATAGATGCTGGTGTTTTCAGGGTGCTCCCGTGTCCATGTTACCTTCTGGCTCTCTCCTTTTAAGTAGGCTGTTATAATCAGTCCTGCCGGAGTCGTCAGACATACTCTGATGCGGATGCTCAACATTCTCCGCCCTCCATAAAATTCCTCTCAGAACTAACTTTCTCTTTCTCTTTTTACCTTCTCAGAGTAAATGGCCACCCAGCCCGACCTGCTGGAAGATTGCCCGCTGAGGTCCCCTCTACCTGCGTCAAACCAGCTGCCACCTACCAGTCCGGCCAGCGACCCATGGCGGACCGGCGGCTCTCCCGCCTGCCGCTGCTGCCTGTTTGGTGGCCGTATTGAAACCTAGATGGACTCGTGTCTGTCTGCCACTATTAATATCACCACTATTAACTTTCTGTTGTATCTGGTTTGGTAATTTTTATCATTAATGTTTAAATAGTTCTGACCAAAGGAGGATGGGTCCCCCTTGTGAGTCTTGGTTCCTCCCAAGGTTTCCTTCTCCAGCTCTGAGGGAGTTTTTTCTTGCCACTGTCGCCGTTGGCTTGCTCACAGGGGTCTTTGATCCTTCATGTTATTTCTTCTTTCTTCTCTGTCTCTGTCCTTTATTAAGTACTAATTATGTAAAGCTGCTTTGTGACAACAACAGTTGTAAAAAGCGCTATACAAATAAATCTGACATGACTTGACAGTGACTGAATGTGTGTAATTTAGCTTCATTACACCACCTCAGGGGATCTGAAATCAAGTAGTCACACAAATGAGCGGGGCCTTGGCATCGCCTTCCACACTTTCAGCTTCCTCTGGTTTTTCTGTTCTTTCTGTCATTAGCAGTGCAAGCTGTTGTAGGAACCTGTGTGATGAGTATCACAGATCTGCTCCTCAAGGGTTGTTTTAACAACAGCAAGATTTATTTCCTACAGAAATGGTACATTTATCTTCTGAGGTGTATTTTTATTACATTAGACTAATTATTATTATTATTATTATTATTATTATTATTATTATTAACAGAATATTGGTTCCTCAAAATACCACTTCCCTTCTATTACCATAAAGGTAACACTAACAAGTGATTGTCATTTTAGTTCATTTAGACTTTAATTTATTGTATTTATTCATTATTATTGTATTTGGTGTATTAGAATGTATTGCTTGTTTTCTAGAAAGAATTCATAATCCTGTGTGAATAATTCATAAGAGTATTTTATGGACAATCAATTCTTTAACAGGCTTATTTACTATTTAAGTGGTGAAAAATGCACAGACACATCAGTTGAATGCACCTCGCACCAGCAGGTGTTACAGTATAAGAGCATCACAAAGACTATAAACCTTTGAGAAACTGCCCTTCTAGGAAGAAAAACAGCATACCCCAGCAAACCAGACCAGAATAAACCAGTTTAAACCATTTTAGATGAAGATGTAATCCTCAGTTTGGAAAAGTAGAGATTTTTTAACAGGTTTTGGGAGGCATCGTTGGCAGCTGATGATTAATAGCCTTTTATTAAAGATGAATGAAGATGACCTAGGCCCAAATATGTGATGTCCTCATACTTTATTAAAACTACTGTAATAAAAGAAGTGGGAATGTTACTTTTTACCTCTGGAAATAGATGAAAACAGACCACTTTACACAGTAAGCCCCAAATCTCAAAATCTCTTTATTTAACCAACTATGTTACAATTTTACTTGGTGAGAGCAACACAACTATGACATGTAACAAAAAAACAGGCCGTTAACAAGTATTATACTAAAAGAGAAAAATACACGAAACAATAAATAGAATAAATAATAAGTTAAATGTTATGTTATATTATGTACAGATATGATAAACATCTACAGAAACTTAACATCTGTGCAAATAATCATAGTGCAAATGGTAAGCATGTTATGTATCCGTACTTTGTTGAAGTTAAATCCAGTATAATAATAATAATATAAATATAAATATAATAATAATAATTAGAATAAGAAGAAGAAGAAGAAGAAGAAGAAGAAAAAGAAGAAGAAAGTAGTTAAAATAGTAAAAAAGAGTTAAAAGTCATGTTTGCTGCTTTTCCTGATCTCAGTGTCTTCGCCTCCTCCTTTTCCTCTTGGGTTGCTTAGGCAGTGGCTCTCTGCTTGTGTCCAGTTCAAAGTGAGGGGCAAAGCTTGTCCCAGTTGGTGAGCTGAAGACCTCTGCGATCTGGACCTCCATACTCCGAGCAGGACAGCTGCACTCCTCCCACAGGCGCTGCTTAATTTCTCGGCCTAGCTGCAGGCTGTAGGGATGGAGATGTCCTGATGGAGTTCTGAGCAGAAGGTCCACCACAGAACCAGAAGTGAGGTCTCTCTACCAGTGGAGCTCATCACTGGGACTGAGTCAGGAGCACTGGGTCTGAATCAAGAAGCACAAAAAGAAGATTCAGATGGACAGAACCTTGTTGCCCGGGGGGTGTCCTATGAACCTGTAAGACAAAACAAATGACAATACATATATAGAAACTTTATGATCACCTATGTGTTACACAGAAGCAGACCAATTTAAAGCAAAAAACACACAGTTGCAGAAGGACAGACCCTCGTTGGCCACATCTACCATCACAAGTTTTGAAATGGAATGGTCACTAACCTTTCACACTTGCAGAAAGATAGATAGCAAGTCACACACACAGTTGCACATGGACAGACCCTTGTCCACCAGATCCACCATCAGAACCTGTAGGACAAAAAAAGAAAGTCAATACATGTATAGAAACTGAATGATCACCTACCTGTTAGACAGTTGCAGACAGATAGACATACACAGATGCAGATGGAGGGAGGGGATAATGACATCCTCAGAACCTGTAAGACAACAAATAAAGTCAATACAGGTTTTAAAACTGAAAGATCACTTACCTTTAACACAGTTGCAGAACATTAGACAGCGAGCAAGACAGCTACAGATGGACAGACTGTGGTGGCTGGATGCATGGTCAGGGAGGGAGGGGCTCATGGGGTCATGAACCTATAAGACAAAAAAAGAAAATACATGTATAGAAACTGAATGATCACCTACCTCTTACACACTTGCAGACAGATAGATAGCGAGCCACACACAGGTGACTTGAAGGAAAGATCCACCATCAGGAATGGGGGGAGCATTAGGTCCTGAAAGCATGTAAGACAACAGAAAGGCAATACATGTATAGAAACTGAACGATCACTTACCTGTTACAGAGTTGCAGAATGATGGACAGCGAACCACACACAGTTGCAGATGAAAATATATTTGTTAAAAGGATACACCTTCAGGGAGAAGAAGAGGTTGATGAACTTCTTGAGAATCTGTCACACAAAAAAGAAAGTCAATACATGTATAGAAACTGAATAATCATCCACCTGTTACACACTTCCACATGGATAGTAGAGAGTCACACACAGTTGCAGATGCACAGACCCTTGAAGGACAGATCCACCATCAGGAAGGGGGGAGCCATTGATCTTGAAAGCCTGTAAGACAACAAAAAGTCAATACATGTATAGAAACTGACTGATCGCCTACCTGTTACACACTTGCAGACAGATAGTAGCGAGTCACACACAGTTGCAGATGCACAGACCCTTGGTTCATGCGGTCCGAAAAACCTGTAAGACAAAAAAAGAAAGTCAATACATGTATAGAAACTGAATGATCACCTACCTGTTACACACTTGCAGTTAGATAGATAGCCACACACACAGTTGCAATGGACAGACCCTTGTTGGCTGTATTCACCATCAGAAAGGCGGGAGCCATTGTTCCTGAAAGCCTGTAAGACAACAAAAAGTCAATACATGTATAGAAACTGAATGATCACCTACCTGTTACACACTTACAGACAGATAGATAGCGAGCCACACACACAGTTGTAATGGACAGACCCTTGTTGGCTGTATGCAGCATCAGGAAGGGGGGAGCCATTGGTCCTGAAAGCCTGTAAGACAACAAAAAGAAAGTCAATACATGTATAGAAACTGAATGATCACCTACCTGTTACACACTTGCAGACAGATAGTAGCGAGTCACACACACAGTTGCAATGGACAGACCCTTGTTGGCTGTATGCACCATCAGAAAGGCGGGAGCCATTGTTCCTGAAAGCCTGTAAGACAACAAAAAGGCAATACATGTATATAAACTGAATGATCACTTACCTGTTACAGAGATGCAGAATGATGGACAGCGAACCACACACAGTTGCAGATGAAAATATATTTGTTAGAAGGATACACCTTCAGGGAGAAGAAGAGGTTGATGGACTTCTTGAGAACCTGTAACACAAAAAAGAAAGTCAAAACATGTATAGAAACTGAATGATCACCTACCTGTGACAAACTTGCAGACAGATAGATAGCGAGCCACACACACAGTTGCAATGGACAGACCCTTGTTGGTTGTATGCACCATCAGGAAGGGGGGAGCCATTGGTCCTGAAAGCCTGTAAGACAACAAAAAGGTGTAGTGTATTTATTGGCTATACAGATGTCCATAGGCCTGAAGGAATGGTATGGAGTTGAGGAATGATATGGTAAGCCACACAGGGTAGATGTGGAAAAGAAAGGGGGTCCTGTTTCCTGTCCAAATGTGAAAACTATACATGAATCAACGAACATAAGATGCTGTTTAGATTTTGACATCCCTTTGGGTGTACATTACATAGATTTAAACGTGGTCCAGATGTGTCTGTGAACAACGTATGTAATGGTGGGGGCTGATGAGTGTTCCTTATGGATGAAATGCAAACATTCTGCATATGGGAACAATCCAACAGAATATAACGTGTAGTAGGGTATAAAAACTCAAGGTATTCCTATGTTGAGGAGAGAGATCGAGGGGCACTCAGAATTGGCAGACTCTCACTACACTGTACTTTTGATTGGAATAAAATATTTCATTGTTACAACTAAAGACGGTGGTTACAGACTCTCCTTTTTAAATAAGAAGTCCATCTCCAGAGGAAGACGAACCGAGACGACAATTTTTGGCGCCGAACAGGGACTTCAGCTGTGACTTCCGGCGGCACCAGACGGTTCGTCGTGGAAAACTTCTGCTCGTGAGCCAACATTACATGGTGAGCACTTTTCTCATTATTCGAGCTTGGGTTTCCGTGTTATACTGAGGTGTGTGAGTGAAATTGTAACATATGAGGTTGTGACATTATTTTTGGAGGAGACTCTGGTCTAAATTTGGGTCGTTTGTGGGTTGTGCCACCACAATACGGGGGTGTAAGAAATGAGAAATATATGTAGGGACAATGAGTAGTGACAAGGTATAAGGAAAATAAAGGGGTGTTGTTGAAAAAGCAGTGAGTAACGTTGATAAGGCCATGTTAATCTGCGCCACGCAGACTTTGAGAGCTAGGGCCCTTTTCTCTCTTAGGATTGTAAGACATGAGCAGGTTCGGGTTACAGCGTGAAAGTTAGCTTAACAGGGTGACATAAGAGAAATATGGGGTGTTATAGAAGAAAAGTATTATGGGATGTTACAGAAAAACAAAGAGAAATATGGGGTGTTATAGAAGAAAAAGAGAAATATGGGAAGTTTAAGAGAAGGAAAGAAGGGGTGTTATAAGAGAAAAGAAGGGGTTTTTAGAGTAAAAAGGGTATTACTAGAGAAAACTAGGTGTTAAAAGAGGGGTGAGTACTTATCTAAGTGTCAGAAGTAAAGAGAAAAGGGTATAGTGCACAGAAGAGAAGACAGGGCTAGCTTAAAACAGTCGACTTGTGGTGTGTGTGTGTGTGTGTGCGTGCGCAGGGATTTATATGTGTGTGTGTCAGTCTGCGTGTGGAGGCTGAGGGGCTGGTACCCTCCTCTCTTCCTTTGTCCTGTTCTGTCTGGGTTAAAGGGGATATGTTTGGTTAGAGGAGAGTAATTCTTAACCTCTCCATACTGTTGGCTTTTATTGACAAAAAAATAAAATGCACATGGCCAAATACCCGACCTCGTTGGCTCTGTGAGATCTTGTGCCTTGCAGGGGGACTTCTTCTGGCAAGAGTACGGGGCCTGAGAGTCACTCCTTACGGGGAGGAGGAGCTGTATTTGAGTTTGTGCACCAGAAGCAATAAAAGCCAGATTAATTGAGGTTGTGAAAAGATTTAAAGGGGACATGCAATTTAAATTAATTCTGATATTGTTTCAGACCATGTGTATCTTGTGGGAGGTTGTAAATTTAAGGGAAAATATGGGGGCCCATAGAGAGAGGAAAAAGGAGTAAATGTTATGTGTTGTATGTCTAGTCTGTGTTGTTGTTTAATGGCAAATAATAGATAATGGGATCCCATAAACATAGTTAAGTGATAATGATTATAGAACAGTGGTGTTAAATAAATAGGTTTCTCAGATATGTGGGTTGGAATGAGGTATAGGAAAATTAATGAGCCCTGTCTGGATGTCAGAGAGGGAGATAGGTAAGGGTAAATCTTCATAAACCACCAAAGCAGCTCATACTGGCACCAGGTCACGTACAGTACAAGAATACTGTTAATAAGTCCTGTGATTGTCGTATGGATACTGGAATGTGGGTTTTTATAGTGTAATTTCTGAGAGACAGATTTTACTCGGTTCAAACACTTACACATATATATATGTGTGTGTGTGTGTGTGTATAGAAGGTGTGTTACTAGTAGTATGCCTAATTTGAAGGAAAGTCTATATATGGTTGAGATAAGTGGTATCGTTCAGCAATGTAGGAGAATAGTCTCTGGTATGTTAATGTTGAGATGGAATAAATGAAATTAATAATGAATGTAGAATGTTGATATAATATGATAGTCATAATGTGAGATAAGTAGAGGAGTGTATTTAATATACACTTTGTGTTTGCATATAATTATATAATGGTGAGCGGTTAATGAAGGAATTTTAGTAGTAGGTGTGTGTGTGGGGGGGGGGGCTCTGTTTTGCAATGGCTAAGGTGTGGCTGAGCGCCAGATGTGTAATGCAGTGTTAATGACAAGATATGCAGGAGCACAGGGGCCTGGTGGAGTGAGATTTTTCCCCATGAGGAGAAATGATGATTCATGGTTAAGAGTTTAGTTGTAGTGTCATATGAGATAATATATATTATAATAATAATATTAGTATTGTTAAATATGTGTTCATAAGAAGTATGACTAGAAGATAGTAATAGCAGAATGCTTGGTTGCTTTGCAAGATGTCTAAGGTTGTTGTTTTTTCCTGTGTTGAAGTGGGTCCATTGGTGTTCTTGGTATGGCTTGTGTTGAAGAATAGACTATTATAGTGCTTCTTGCCAACTGCCTTTGGGATTAATATAACGGATGTGGTGATTTTCTTGGTGTCCTGTGTCAGTGAGTGCAGTGAGTGTGTGGCTTGGAGTGCTGATTGTGCTTTGCGAGTGCATTAAATCTAAACAATCATTAGACCCAGTGCAAACTGTAAATTGTTCAGGGTGTATAACAGACCATTATGATGATAATGTTGTTTTTACTAGTATCACTCATGTTTGGCATTTACCTTACACAGGGTTCATTTATGAGAGGAACTAGTGAGCCTCGATGGGTTAAATTAGTTTTTCTGTTTTGCTGGTATCTCTCTCCCTTTCTGCTCAGCGGGAGAAAGTGGTCTATCCAACGTACATACTAGCATGAAAATAGGCTTGGCACACATATGCTTGTAGTTGACCTGTGACCCCTGGCTAAGGGAGAGTCAGGCATGTCAGCATACATATACACTTAGGCTTAAGAAGTTGTAGAGTGTTAAATTGTCTGTAAAACAAATAGTTAAAGATCCCTTTGTGTTTTAAGTGTAAGATTAGCTTAAATTATGAGTGGAGTATGGAATTAATGAATAGTAATTAACATGTGTAAAGAGTATAAAGAGAAAAATTAAACACACTGAGAATTACCTTATTCTTTTCTATCTTTCTTCCATGCTAAGAAAAGGAGTGTAGAGAGCCCTCTATCGGGATATCCTATTTCATTAGTAGATCGGAATAGTCTATGTTATTATAACAGTTGAGAAACTATGTTGGCAGTAGGCCAAGAGTCCCTTGGGGATATGAAGAATGGAGTTCAAGATGGTATTATAGTATGTAGGAACAGAAGATGGAAAACGTATGTTTACAGTGAATTGTTATGGACCTTGAGAGTTTATGACAATATTAACTCTGGCGTGATTCTCCTTTTCTCTTTTATGGGATGCAAGAGGAGGCAGAAAAAAGGAAATAAGGAGGGGCTGCTGGTGAGCGGCGGGCCAGAAGCGTCACGTGGACTTAGTGGAAGAAGCTGTGCTGACTGCAGATCAGGCCAGTGTGCTTATCCACAAATTACTTCCCTGTACACACCTGCACTTAAAACACATGTGTAGTCATATTTATAGTACTATTAATTGCATAATACTTACTTACCGTTTAAAGGACTCTGCATGAAGCTTGGCAACAGACCGATTGGATAGTGAATTTGATTACTTAGGAGAAAACATTTGGGGGTTAAACATTTTGTTAAGATATGTAGTCTGAATAGAGATACATTGGAGCATTTACTATTGTAATATCTTGTGTTTTTGGGGAGATTACATTCAAAAGTATTTGGTGACATCAGTCTTACTTTAGGAGAACTTACTATTGCAGAGTGGTCATACATTTTTAAGGTCTGGGCTTCTGGAGTTGGCAACTCCTTCTGGAGTTGGCAAACCTTAGTATAATTTCAATAACCCATCCACTTAATTTCAATAACCCATTCAAGTAACTTATAAATAAATAAACATAGTATAATTGT
Organism: Salminus brasiliensis; assembly: GCF_030463535.1. Lineage (NCBI taxonomy): Eukaryota > Metazoa > Chordata > Actinopteri > Characiformes > Bryconidae > Salminus > Salminus brasiliensis. The sequence continues at coordinate 8,839,271 of NC_132881.1, read as the reverse complement.
AAGTAGACAGTGACAGGGTAGTAACTTCCATTATTTTAAGTTAATTTTTTTTGCACACTTAAATAACAGAGAGGCTATTAGTATGCCAACTATGGGTACCAATGCTTCAAAAGGTATTACTCCTGTTGATGTGGTTAAGAAAAATAATCCATTAAAGGCATAACTAAAACATCAGAGAAATGGCATAAGCATTGGCCTGACATTGACCAACCATGGCCAGTGGAGGGGACTCTTAATCCAGATGTCATTAAGGTAATGCAGGTGCTTGTGGCTACATACAAGGCAAACCAAAAGAAAGGTAAGAAGGGGGGGACAACGTAAGGAGAAGAGACAGATGGAGCTTGGCATTCTTCAGTTGTTTGAACAAGAGGGACAGAAATTGGTCAAAGCAGCGAAGGATAAGAGAGAGAGGAGTGCGGAAGAAATAGAGAGACAGGTAAGGGGAATAGAAAAGCAGATGGCAGAAATTAGTGCACCATTTTCACATGTTGACCCAGTAAAGAATCCCCCACCATATGATTAGGAGGTGACTAAGGAGATCTATCCCCAGTTTTCAGTGATCACTCAAGAGGGCGACTATCATATCAGAGATGAGGAAGACCGAATAGTGGAAGCAGGAAAAGTGGAAACAATTATAAAGATGTATCCAATTTCCAAAAGTAAGAAGAAAACAACATGTTTGCAAATTGAAGGTGACATGAAGACCAGGAGGACAAAAGTTGGAGATGATGTGGATCAGAGTACTTAGGAAGAAAAAAGATACTAAGATTACAATACCTATTTTGGTGTCAGAACATACACCGATAGCACTGTTGGGAAGAGACGCTTTGTGTAGACTAAATTGCACAATAAAATGTACACCAGATGGATGCTTGGTAGAGATGCCAAGTGATGTCATCCGCCAACTAATGATGACAACAGAAGCGGAAGCTTCATCAGTTTTTTGGATTGGAAATCTTACTACAGAGTTCTTGGAACCAGCCAAGTTGTGGGAGAAGTTTATTGTGGCAAACCTGCCTGATGCAAAACCACCAGAGTATCCATTGCATTGTACACTCAAGTACTTCAAGGATGCTACTAAATCAAATGCAGAAGAATGGTTAAGTCACCAACCAAAGCAAGTTCAACTTTGTTCAAGCTGTATAATCATGGGACCACAAGGAGCAGCTATGAAGGTGGACAGCAATGACTATCTGCTCAAGGAGTTTGCCATTGGGAAAAGTGTGCCACATGTGACTCTGTTGGTAGCTAGAGATTATGAACAGAAACACGTTGGAGAGATGATGGCAGAAGCAGAAAAAGTTGTGTTTGTACCAATGAAGGAGAATGTTGCAATTTGGAGAAGTGAGGATCAGCGATTCATCAAGATCATGATCACTGCGCAAGGACAAGGACAACCACAAGCTGTGCGAAAACACATGAATCACTCAACAATCCAACAAGGAATTCCTTGAAAGAGCAAATGTTAAGATTAGTGCCAGAATGCCTGTGGTCTCAACATAGTACTGACATTGGTCGTGTAAAATCAGCTCAACCAGTGACCAGTTGAACTCAAACCTGGAGTTAGACTTCCGTGGAAAAAACAGTATCCCTTGAAAGAAGGAGCCATCTTAGGGATCGGACCACAAATTGAAGGACTGTTGAAGGCAGATGTGTTGAAGTTAACCCAGAATCCTCAAAGCAACACACCTTTGTTGCCAGTGAAGAAGCCTGATAACTCCTATCATTTGGTACATGATCTGAGAGCGGTGAATGAAGTACTAGCGGATTTTCCAGCAGAAGTCCCGGATCCCCATACTCTATTAGCTCAAATTCCTCCAGAGGCAACACATTTTACAGTGTTAGATTTATGTGGGGCTTATTTTAGTGTTCCACTGAGTGTAGAAAGTCAAAGGTTATTTGGGTTTACATATAATGGACAGTTCTATGAGTACACGAGATTGCCACAAGGGTTCAAGCATAGTCCTCACATCTTCAATAAAGTATTGAAGGATGATTTGGCAGGTATAGATCAGATATTAAACAGTACTGTAATTCAGTATGTTGATATAATTGTTACATCACAAAATGAGGAGACATGTCACAAAGACTCAATTAAATTGCTACAGATGTTGGCAGAAAAAGGGCATAAGGTCTCGCAGAAGAAGTTGCAGTATTGTCAGAAGAAAGTAGTCTATTTGGGTCAGACTATAATGCAGGGACACAGAAGTATTTCTGACAAACAGTTGGAAGCTATTCACTACGCTCCCAAGCCTAGAACAGTCAGGGAACTGATGACCTTTTTAGGTATTGCGGGTTATTGTTCGGCATGGATAGAGGACTATGCCAGTTTAATGGGGCCTTTGAGGGCTATTATTAAAGATACTGGAAATGCCAAACTCCACTGTAATCTTTCCTGGACACAAGAGGGTCTTTTAGCATTTGAGACAGTGAAACAGAGGTTACAAGAAGCTCCAGCATTGACGTTTCCAGATTACTCCAAGAATTTCTTACTGTATGTGTCTACTTCTACTGGAGGTAAATATGCATGTGCAGTCCTCTGTCAAGCGACAGGTACAGGAACAAGTCCACAGCCTGTTTTTATATTATTCCACAGCTTATTCAGAAGTTGAGTTGGGACTGCCATTGCGTTATAGAGCTATGGTAGGAGTTTATCTAATGTATGACAAAGCATCAGCAATCACGATGGGTTATCCAGTAACAATTCTTACCCATCATAGCCTTAGAAACCTACTGAACCATGGCAAATATACACTGACTATGCCAAGGCTTAGAGATTATTATAGGCTTTTAGAGCAGGAAGATGTCACCCTAGTAACTCCAGAAGATGGTGAGCCACATGATTGTGTGCAAGAAGCTGAGAAATACTCAAGGCTTAGGTCAGATTTAAAAGCCCTCCCACTGGAGAAGGCAGACCTGGAATATTGGACTGATGGGTCCTGCTATAGGAGAGGAGACAAATTGTGTGCGGGTTATGCAGTAGTAAAAGCCCAAGGAGAAAACTTTGTGGTTGAGAAGGCTGCAGTCGTACCACAGCCGGCTTCAGCACAACTTGCTGAACTTGTAGGGTTGACAGAAGTATGTTTATTGGCAGAAGGTAAGCGAGTGACTATCTACACTGATTCTGCCTATGCACATAGTGTGTGTCACCTGTTTGGGGCAGTATGGAAGAACCGAGGGTTTAAGAAAACAGATAGTTCCCCTATACAGCATCATGAGCAAATAATGAAATTGTTACATGCCATGATGAAACCCCAAAAAATTGCTATTGCTAAATGTGCAGCACATAAAAGGGATATGTCAAGGGTCACACAGGGGAATAAAGCGGCTGATGAAGCTGCAAAGGCAGTTACAGGAGCAGAAAAATGGGGTGAAGTCTTTTTGGTTACACATGAGGTAGACATGGAAGACAGAATAACAATTAAGGATGTGACCTTAATGCAGGAAGCAGTTCCTGAGATAGATAAACAGTTGTGGTGGGATCGAGGAGCCACTCAAGACTCTACTGGCCTTTGGAGGAATCATGAGGGGCTGGTAGTAGCACCTCCTGACCTGTTGGGTCTGATGATTCAAGAAGCGCATGGTTTAGCCTATGTGGCAAGGGGCGAGATAAGGAGGAAGATTATTAAGGAGTATGGGTTTTGGGCACCATATTTGCTTGAGCAGATAGACTATGTCATTGGTAGATGTACAATTTGCTTGAAAAACAATGTTCGAAGGGGTGTAATGGTTCCACCTGGTCACATCCCAACTCCAAGGGGTCCTATGCGTGAGTTAGTAGTGGACTTTGTTGACATGATAAAGCCAATAGGAGGGAAGGGATACATGTTCGTTGTAGTGGACCGCTTTTCAAGGTGGCCAGAGGCCTGTCCAACCAAACAGAAAGATACACAGTCCGTTGCCACGTTTCTGTGCAGAGAGGTTAAAGCAGGTGGGGACTTCCAGATCGGATATCCTCAGATAATGGGAAGGAGTTCGTGGATAAGACAGTGAAATTAATTTGGCAAAAATTGGGGATAAAACAGCGTCTTGGGGCAGTATATCACCCTCAAAGTCAAGGAATTTGTGAGAAAATGAATGGTGTTTTGAAAAACCGCATTGTGAAAATCTGTCAGCACACAGGTTTGAATTGGGTTGATTGCTCTTCCATTGGCATTAATGGTGTGTCGCTCAAGTGAGCTGCGTGATTTGCATATGACGCCACATGAGTTGGCGACAGGCAGACGAATGCCAACACCGTGCCTGCATACAGGGGGAAAGGGTCCAAGTCTTGGCCTTTTGGAAGATGAAATGAAAGCGTATGTGACATACATGGCTAATCTACATAAGAGAATATCCATGTATGTGTCTGACAGGTAAAAGAAAGAAGAGGTACAGGAGAGGCTGGATGAGCAAAAGAATTGTGAAGGTGTTTTGTGAAGGTGTTTAGGTGTTTAGAAGAAAATGGTATAACGAACGCCGTGAAGGTCCTTTTGAGGTTGTGCGTAGTACTGGAACTGCAGTCCAGGTTAAAGGGTCTCCAACGTGGTATCATTTGTCACATTGTGTTAAAGCACCTAGGGAAGAGGAAGCCCATTTGCTTGGAGGAGATGTGGAAGGCTCAAGGGAACCAGGACATACAGAAGGAGAAAGGCAGGAAGATCTCCAGGGTCAAATTCCAGAAGAGAAGATTGTCCATGATGTGGACAATGGTGATGACTCTGTGGGCATTGCTGATGATGCCGGAAATGACTCTGCAATTAATCAACAGGAAAGAAGGTTTGAGAAGCAGGAATCATTTCAGGGGAGTGTGAAGCACCAAAGGCTGCTGAGGGCACTGATTCCTCTATAGGAGAAGTCAGAGAGTCAAATAGACATCCAAGACCAGTTCGAAAAAGGGTCAAACCTAAACGTTACGAAGATTGAGGTAAATGCATCAGTGAGAAATTCCACTTTATTAACATTAAATATTACTAAAAGCATAAATGTGTCACATCCACCAGAATCAGCTGTTCAGGTGATTCCAGTAACAGTAACTCCTGTGCAGTTGGTAATTACAGTCAAACCAGGCAGATCAGTTCTTCTTCCATGTAGGTGTGGAAGATTTAATACTGGAGGTAATGATCCCCCTGAGTGGAGAAATAGTCGTGGTGAAGAGATTGTGTTAGCAGGGCCTATAGTTGATATGGTGCCTTACAATCAAAGAAAGTATGTTTTGTCCAATGACATGAGGTGGTTCAGAGTTAAATATGATTGTTCAATTCTTATGCGTAATGTTACATGGGAAGATCAAGGGGAGTATACATGTACTTACTTTGAGCCAGAGTTCGGCTTTGTACCAGTGCAAAAAGTGTGGAAACAGGAGTATGTAACTCGTAAGATGATAGTTAACATTAAAAACTCAAGCTTAACTGAGAGCTCCACAGGAGATAAAAAGGGACCAGGAACAATTTCCTGTAATAATCACCTCAGGGGTAACAACTGTGCCAAGGCAGGTTACAACTGTAGCTCCAGAAACAACTAAAAGTGTTAATGTTACAGGTCAGGTTACTACTGTAATCATAAATAATACAGAACCTGTAAAAACCACAATGATGACAAGAACGCCTGTAGGTGTCACTTTAGGGAATAGAACTAGTGAAAATATAACAAGCTCAACTGCAGTGAATGGTACAGGGATAACAACACCAGTAATGGAAGTAGCAAAAGTGACCCATCCATCTAATATGACATTAGTAACACTGCAAGATGAAGTAAATACAACTGATAAATTGTTAGTAACCATAGAGAGAGCAATAATGATGAGAGTGTTGGAGATAGAGTGGGAGAGAGTGAAGTAAGTAGAGATGTAATGATGCATGAGCCTTCTACCAAGGTGACAAATGTATTACAGGATTTAGACTGGATTCCAGGAGATGTGATAGATCAGAATCGAGCACTGAAAAAGAGAGAGGCTAAGTGGAAGGCATATGGATTTGATTCATCTATGTTGCAAATATCAGACCCTTGGGCAGCCAGGAACTTATGGTTTCAGCAGATAACACATTCTGTAAGAACAAGCAAACAAATCAGTGGTCCATGTGTGGTGAAAGTCCCGACACCAGGCACTTGGCCTTCTATTTTGGAAACAGTTCCTGAACCTTTAAGTACAGAATGTCAGTATTATGCATTATCATGGCTGTTCTACAAACAGCAAGCAGCATATGATATATGGATGGCTACATCAGTGGGTTTGTTTAGACCTGGAGAGAAGTGGAGTTGGATGAGGCAATTACCATATGTAAACATAACTGATCAGCATGAACATGTACAGACAGCAGTCCCTGATTCAATGGAAGTAAAGGCAGTAAAGGCTAAAGGTTGTTTTTGTTCTAATAATACTCATGGTGGGTCTGGAACATTTATGGGAATTTCAGATTGTGACAGCTATATGATACATTTGGATGATAAACATAAAAATAGGGATGGTTTGTTTGAAGTGATTTTCCGGCTACCACGTGGCCAGAATAAAATAGTGATGGTGCATCATGAAACATTGCTAGGTAATGTGACCCTAGGAAATTGTAAAGATCTTTGGTGGGTTTGTGATAAGGCATATATATTTTTGCCATATGGGTGGACAGGATGTTGTTACTTGATAACATTAAAATTGCCATATGAGGTGTACACCATTGAGAAAGGTGAAGCACCTGATGACACCCAAGCCAAGGTATTTCCTGGATATAGACAGAAAAGTGAAATGGCACAATTTCAAATTTAGAGGCCTATCACTGGAGGATAAGTATAGGAGAAAAATGGGGAATAGGCTTATTTCCATGGTATGGTGTGACCTTCCTAGCAGACCATATTGATAACATCACTTACACCTTACAGATTGACGTTGTTGAAACATGATATGGCTCTTGATTACATTCTGGCTAAGCAAGGGGGGTTATGTGTAGCTCTGAATTTAACAGGAGATGCTTGTTATACTTTAATTCCTGATAATTCTGATAATATGACTGATGTAATAGGGGCACTAAAAAAGATAAGAGAGGCATTTGGCCCATCCCAAGGAGCAGGATGGTCTGTGAATGCATGGTTGCTGGAGAGATTAGGACCAATGGGAACATTGTTGGCTCAGTTGTTCGGTGCTGCACTTTTGTCGCTATGTGTGATGTTCTGTTGTTGCACATTCATATTGACTTTTGCTAAGGCGATGATTTTAAGATGGGTTGGAGTTGTAATGCCGGGGGAACAAGTTCAACTGCCATTATTACCTAGGACAGATTCGGAAGAAGATAAGGGATTAGTGTTAGAAGGTGATTTGGTGGATAAATATCCATTCTGAGTATCTACTCTGATTATTACTTCCATTTAAAGTATCAGGTCTTTTTATCATAAGTTATAACACCTATGTTACATTATCATGTTATGTAAAGGGGATTGTAGTATTTTGTAGTATGGCTGAAAAGGGTGGCTTAAAATATGATTTAATGAGTAGTAATAGTTTGACAGTATAATACTGTTGTTGTGTAATGTGCATTTGATGTTTTGAAGAAAAGATATTGGCTGTTGTTTTTTATCTTTCCCTTCAGACTAGCGGTGGGGAGTACCACTGTGGGGTGACTGGTATTCTGAGATCCCGAGAGGCAGAAAAGGGGTCAGACGTTGATGGACATTACTAATCGGGAGATCTGAAGACCTTTTGAACAAGGACATTGTAAAGGCATCTATCCAGATTCACCATCAAGGAACACCGATGTTGATGAATTGCAATGTGTCACATTCAAACTTGTCATTTATTACTGTCTGTACTCTAAATACACTACATGTACAAATAGTAGTTCTGATATGTATAACCTATTGTTATTATATTGTAAACAAGTTGTAAGATGATGTATTTTGTTGTGAGTAAGCACAGTGTGAACTCAGGGGTTTTGATCTTTTCTCGATACTAGGGACAGTAATGGTAGGCAGGGACAGGTGTATTGGAAGGTCTGATGGGTCGACCAGCCTGAAAGTACACATTATTTTTGGTTTAAAGGGGTTCCACATGTATTTACTCACACTTGCAGGATTCCATATTCAATATCTATATTGGCAAGACATTCCTTCTTTTTTACATTGGCCTGGAGTACAGTATGTGGTCGCCTGGAGCAGAGGTACCGTGAGAGAGTTTTTCCTGTCTTGGGTGACTGAGAGATATTAAAGGTGAGATAGCTGCCTGGCAGGTTTTCGATCTCACACTCTGTGAAATTAGTGCTAAAGAAGGCACTCATAGAAGGAATATCTCTTTAGAAGCACATGTAACCATGTGTGCGATGCTCTTTTATTTTATTGAGCCATTGATTAGGCTCAAAGGGGGGCAAATGTAGTGTATTTTTTGGCTATACAGATGTCCATAAGCCTGAAGGAATGGTATGGAGTTGAGGAATGATATGGTAAGCCACACGGGGTAGATGTGGAAAAGAAAGGGGGTCCTGTTTCCTGACCAAATGTGAAAACTATACATGAATCAATGAACATAAGATGCTGTTTAGATTTAGACATCCCTTTGGGTGTACATGACATAGATTTAAATGTGGTCCAGATGTGTCTGTGGACCACGTATGTAATGGTGGGGGCTGATGAGTGTTCCTTATGGATGAAATGCAAAGATTCTGCATATGGGAACAATCCAACAGAATATGACGTGTAGTAGGGTATAAAAACTCAAGGTATTCCTATGTCGAGGAGAGAGATCGAGGGGCACTCAGAATTGGCAGACTCTCTCCACACTGTACTTTTGATTGGAATAAAATATTTCATTGTTACAACTAAAGACGGTGGTTAGAGACTCTCCTTTTTAAATAAGAAGTCCATCTCCAGAGGAAGACGAACCGAGACGACAAAGGCAATACATGTATACAAACTGAATGATCACTTACCTGTTACAGAGTTGCAGAATGATGGACAGTGAACCACACACAGTTGAAGATGAAAATATATTTGTTAGAAGGATACACCTTCAGGGAGAAGAAGAACACCTACCTGTTACACACTTGCAGACAGAGAGTAGCGAATCACACACAGTTGCAAATGCACAGACCCTTGGATCATGAGGTCTGAAAAATCTGTAACACAAAAAAGAAAGCCAATACATGTATAGAAACTGAAAGATCACCAACCTGTTACACACTTGCAGACAGATAGTAGCAAGTCACACAGTTGCAGATGCACAGACCCTTGGTCCATGCGGTCCGAAAAACCTGTAAGACAAAAAAAGAAAGTCAATACATGTATAGAAACTGAATGATCACCTACCTGTTACACACTTGCAGACAGATTGATAGCGAGCCACACACACAGTTGCAATGGACAGACCCTTGCTGGCTGTATGCACCATCAGGTAGGGGGGAGCCATTGGTCCTGAAAGCCTGTAAGACAACAAAAAGGCAATACATGTATAGAAACTGAATGATCACCTACTTGTTACACACTTGCAGACAGATAGATAGCGAGTCACACACAGTTGCACATGCACAGACCCTTGAAGGAAAGATCCAACATCAGGGAGGGAGGGGTTTATGCGGTATGAAAAACCTGTAAGACAAAAAAAGAAAGTCAACACGTGTATAGAAACTGAATGATCACCTACCTGTTACACACTTGCAGACAGATAGATAGCAAGCCACACACAAAATTGCAATAGACAGACCCTTGTTGGCTGTAGGCACCATCAGGAAGGGGGGAGCCAATGGTCCTGAAAGCCTGTAAGACAACAAAAAGGCAATACATGTATACAAACTGAATGATAACTTACCTGTTACAAACTTGCAGACAGATAGTAGCGAGTCACACACAGTTGCAGAAGTACAGACCCTTGGTTCATGCGGTCCGAAAAACCTGTAAGACAAAAAAAAGAAAGTCAATACATGTATAGAAACTGAATGATCACCTACCTGTTACACACTTGCAGACAGAGTAGAAAGTAACACACAGTTGCAAATGCAGACCCTTGGTTCATGCAGTCCGAAAAACCTGTAAGACAAAAAAAGTAAGTCAATACACGTATAGAAACTGAATTATCAGCTACCTGTTACACACTTGCAGACAGATAGTAGCGAGTCACACACAGTTGCAGATGCACAGACCCTTCGTTCATGTGGTCCGAAAAACCTGTAAGACAAAAAAAGAAAGTCAATACATGTATAGAAACTGAATGATCACCTACCTGAATGATCACCTACCAGTTACACACTTGCAGACAGATAGTAGCGAGTACCAACGTGGTTGTTGTGGCGCAACAGATAACACCACTACCTGCCAGTGAACTACCATACCAGGTGGGAGACTGGGGTTCGATTCCCAGTCTGGGTGTCAATGCTGCACTACACCAATAAGAGTCATTGGGCAAGACTCCTAACACTACACTGGCCCGTCTCTGTAATACGAGTAACCTTGGTCTGGATAAGAGCGTCAGCTAAATGTCGTAAATGTAAATGTAAATGAGTCACACATAGTTGCAAATGCACAAACCCTTGGTACATTTGGTCCGAAAGACCTTTAACACAAAAAAGAAAGTCAATACATGTATAGAAACTGAATGATCACTTACCTGTTACACACTTGCAGACAGAAAGTAGCAAATCACACACAGTTGCAGATGCACAGACCTTTGGTTCATGCGGTCCGAAAAACCTGTAAGATTAAAAAAAGAAAGTCAATACATGTATAGAAACTGAGCAATCACCTACCTGTTACACTATTGCAGACAGATAGTAGCGAGTCAGACACAGTTGCAGATGCACAGACCCTTGGTTCATGTGGTCTGAAATACCTGTAAGACAAAAAAAAGAAAGTCAATACATGTCTAAAAACTGAATGATCACTTACCTGTTACACACTTGCAGACAGATAGTAGCGAGTCACTCACAGTTGCAGATGCACAGACCCTTGGTTCATGAGGTCCGAAAGACCTTTAAGACAAAAAAAGAAAGTCAATACATGTATAGAAACTGAATGATCACCAACCTGTTACACACTTGCAGACAGATTGATAGCGAGCCACACACACAGTTGCAGATGTACAGACCCTTGGTTCATGTGGTCCGAAAAACCTGTAAGACAAAAAAAGAAAGTCAACTCATGTATAGAAACTTAATGATCACCTACCTGTTACACAGTTGCAGACAGATAGAAGCGAGTCACACACACAGTGGCAATGGAAAGACCCTTGGTTCATGCGGTCCGAGAAACCTGTAAGACAAAGAAAGAAAATCAATGCATGTATAGAAACTGAATGATCACCTACCTGTTACAAACTTGCAGACAGAAAGTAGCGAGTCACACACAGTTGCAGATGCACAGACCCTTGGTTCATGAGGTCCCAAAAACCTGTAAGACAAAAAAAGAAAGTCAAAACATGTATAGAAACTGATTGATCACCTACCTGTTACACACTTGCAGACAGATAGTAGCGAGTCACACACAGTTGCAAATGCACAGACCCTTGGTTCATGCGGTCCGAAATACTTGTAAGACAAAAAAAGTAAGGCAATACATGTATACAAACTGAATGATAACTTACCTGTTACAAACTTGCAGACAGATAGTAGCGAGTCACACACAGTTGCAGATGCACAGACCCTTGGTTCATGTGGTCCGAAAAACGTGTAAGACAAAAAAATGAAAGTCAATACATGTATAGAAACTGAATGATCACTTACCTGTTACACACTTGCAGACAGAAAGTAGCAAATCACACACAGTTGCAGATGCACAGACCCTTGGTTCATGCGGTCCGAAAAACCTGTAAGATAAAAAAAGAAAGTCAATACATGTATAGAAACTGAGCAATCACCTACCTGTTACACACTTGCAGACAGATAGTAGCGAGTCAGACACAGTTGCAGATGCACAGACCCTTGGTTCATGTGGTCTGAAATACCTGTAAGACAAAAAAAGAAAGTCAATACATGTATAGAAACGGAATGATCACCTACCTTTTACACACTTGCAGACAGATTGATAGCAAGCCACACACACAGTGGCAATGGAAAGACCCTTGGTTCATGCAGTCCGAAAAACCTGTAAGACAAAAAAAAGAAAGTCAATACATGTCTAAAAACTGAATGATCACTTACCTGTTACACACTTGCAGACAGATAGTAGCGAGTCACTCACAGTTGCAGATGCACAGACCCTTGGTTCATGAGGTCCGAAAGACCTTTAAGACAAAAAAAGAAAGTCAATACATGTATAGAAACTGAATGATCACCAACCTGTTACACACTTGCAGACAGATTGATAGCGAGCCACACACACAGTTGCAGATGTACAGACCCTTGGTTCATGTGGTCCGAAAAACCTGTAAGACAAAAAAAGAAAGTCAACTCATGTATAGAAACTGAATGATCACCTACCTGTTACAAACTTGCAGACAGAAAGTAGCGAGTCACACACAGTTGCAGATGCACAGACCCTTGGTTCATGAGGTCCCAAAAACCTGTAAGACAAAAAAAGAAAGTCAAAACATGTATAGAAACTGATTGATCACCTACCTGTTACACACTTGCAGACAGATAGTAGCGAGTCACACACAGTTGCAAATGCACAGACCCTTGGTTCATGCGGTCCGAAATACTTGTAAGACAAAAAAAGTAAGGCAATACATGTATAGAAACTGAATGATCACTTAACTGTTACACACTTGCAGACAGATAGTAGCGAGTCACACACAGTTGCAGATGCACAGACCCTTGGTTTATGCGGTCCGAAAAACCTGTAAGAGAAAAAAAGAAAGTCAAAACATTTCTGGAAACTGAATGATCACCTTCCTGTTACTCACTTGCAGAGAGATTGATAGCGAGCCACATACACAGTGGCAATGGAAAGACCCTTGGTTCATGCGGTCCAAAAAACCTGTAAGACAAAAAAAGAAGGCCAATACATGTATAGAAACTGAATGATCACTTACCTGTTACACACTTGCAGACAGATGGAAGCGAGTCACACACAGTTGCAGATGCACAGACCCCTGGTTCATTTGGTCCGAAAGACCTGTAAGACAAAAAAAGAAAGTCAATACATGTATAGAAACTGAATGATCACCTTCCTGTTACTCACTTGCAGAGAGATTGATAGCGAGCCACATACACAGTGGCAATGGAAAGACCCTTGGTTCATGCGGTCCAAAAAACCTGTAAGAGAAAAAAAGAAGGCCAATACATGTATAGAAACTGAATGATCACTTACCTGTTACACACTTGCAGACAGATAGTAGCGAGTAACACACAGTTGCAGATGCAAAGACCCTTGGTTCATGTGGTCCGAAAAACCTGTAAGACAAAAAAAGAAAGTCAAAACATGTAATGAAACTGAATGATCACCTACCGGTTACACACTTGCAGACAGATAGTAGCGAGTCACACACAGTTGCAGATGCACAGACCCTTGGTTCATGTGGTCCGAAAAACCCGTGAGACAAAAAAAGAAAGTCAAAACATGTGTGGAAACTGAATGATCACCTTCCTGTTACTCACTTGCAGAGAGATAGTAGCGAGTCACACACAGTGGCAATGGAAAGACCCTTGGTTCATGCGGTCCGAAAAACCTTTAAGACAAAAAAAGAAAGTCAATACATGTATTGAAACTGAATGATCACCTACCTGTTACACACTTGCAGACAGATTGATAGCGAGCCACACACACAGTGGCAATGGAAAGACCCTTGTTTCATGCGGTCCGAAAAACCTGTAAGACAAAAAAAGAAGGTCAAAACATGTATAGAAACTGAATGATCACCAACCTGTTACACACTTGCAGACAGATGGAAGCGAGTCACACACAGTTGCAGATGCACAGACCCCTGGTTCATTTGGTCCGAAAGACCTTTAAGACAAAAAAAGAAAGTCAATACATGTATAGAAACTGAATGATCACCTACCTGTTACACACTTGCTGACAGATTGATAGCGAACCACACACACAGTGGCAATGGAAAGACCCTTGGTTCATGCGGTCCAAAAAACCTGTAAGACAAAAAAAGAAGGCCAATACATGTATAGAAACTGAATGATCACTTACCTGTTACACACTTGCAGACAGATAGTAGCGAGTAACACACAGTTGCAGATGCAAAGACCCTTGGTTCATGTGGTCCGAAAAACCTGTAAGACAAAAAAAGAAAGTCAAAACATGTATAGAAACTGAATGATCACCTACCTGAATGATCACCTACCAGTTACACACTTGCAGACAGATAGTAGCGAGTACCAACGTGGTTGGTGTGGCGCAACAGATAACACCACTACCTGCCAGTGAACTACCATACCAGGTGGGAGACTGGGGTTCGATTCCCAGTCTGGGTGTCAATGCTGCACTACACCAATAAGAGTCATTGGGCAAGACTCCTAACACTACACTGGCCAGTCTCTGTAATACGAGTAACCTTGGAAGTTGCTCTGGATAAGAGCGTCAGCTAAATGTCGTAAATGTAAATGTAAATGTAAATGAGTCACACATAGTTGCAAATGCACAAACCCTTGGTTCATTTGGTCCGAAAGACCTTTAACACAAAAAAAGAAAGTCAATACATGTATAGAAACGGAATGATCACCTACCTGTTACACACTTGCAGACAGATTGATAGCGAGGCACACACACAGTGGCAATGGAAAGACCCTTGGTTCATTCGGTCCGAAAAACCTGTAAGACAAAAAAAGAAAGTCAATACATGTATAGAAACTGAATGATCACCTACCTGTTACACACTTGCAGAAAGATAGTAGCGAGTCACACACAGTTGCAGATGCACAGACCCTTGGTTCATGCGGTCCGAAAAACCTGCAAGACAAAAAAAGAAAGTCAATACATGTATAGAAACTGAATGATCACCTACCTGTTACACACTTGCAGACAGATTGATAGCGAGCCACACACAGTGGCAATGGAAAGACCCTTGTTTCATGCGGTCCGACAAACCTGTAAGACAAAAAAAGAAAGTCAAAACATGTATAGAAACTGATTGATCACCTACCTGTTACACACTTGCAGACAGATAGTAGGGAGTCACACACAGTTGCAAATGCACAGACCCTTGGTTCATGCGGTCCGAAAAACTTGTAAGACAAAAAAAGTAAGGCAATACATGTATAGAAACTGAATGATCACTTAACTGTTACACACTTGCAGACAGAAAGTAGCGAGTCACACACAGTTGCAGTTGCACAGACCCTTGGTTCATGTGGTACAAAAGACCTGTAAGACAAAAAAGAAGGTTAATACATGTATAGAAACTGAATGATCACCTACCTGTTACACACTTGCTGACAGATTGATAGCGAGCCACACACACAGTGGCAATGGAAAGACCCTAGTTTCATGCGGTCCGAAAAACCTGTAAGACAAAAAAAGAAGGTCAAAACATGTAATGAAACTGAATGATCACCTACCTGTTACACACTTGCAGACAGATAGTTGCGAGTCACACATAGTTGCAGATGCACAGACCCTTGGTTCATTTGGTCCGAAAGACCTTTAACACAAAAAAAGAAAGTCAATACATGTATAGAAACTGAATGATCACCTACCTGTTACACACTTGCAGACAGATAGATAGCGAGTCACACACAGTTGCAAAGGCACAAACCCTTGGTTCATTTGGTCCGAAAGACCTTTAACACAAAAAAAGAAAGTCAATACATGTATAGAAACTGAATGATCACCTACCTGTTACACACTTGCAGACAGATTGATAGCGATCCACACACACAGTTGCAGATGTACAGACCCTTGGTTCATGCGGTCCGACAAACCTGAAAGACAAAGAAAGAAAATCAATGCATGTATAGAAACTGAATGATCACCTACCTGTTACAAACTTGCAGACAGAAAGTAGCGAGTCACACACAGTTGCAGATGCACAGACCCTTTGTTCATGAGGCCCAAAAAACCTGTAAGACAAAAAAAGAAAGTCAACGCATGTATAGAAACTGATTGATCACCTAACTGTTACACACTTGCAGACAGATAGTAGCGAGTCACACACAGTTGCAAATGCACAGACCCTTGGTTTATGCGGTCCGAAAAACCTGTAAGACAAAAAAAGAAAGTCAATACATGTATAGAAACTGAATGATCACCTACCTGTTACACACTTGCAGACAGATTGATAGTGAGCCACACACACAGTGGCAATGGAAAGACCCTTGTTTCATGCGGTCCGAAAAACCTGTAAGACAAAAAAAGAAAGTCAATACATGTATAGAAACTGAATGATCACCTACCTGTTACACACTTGCAGACAGATTGATAGCGAGCCACACACACAGTGGCAATGGAAAGACCCTTGTTTCATGCGGTCCGAAAAACCTGTAAGACAAAAAAAGAAGGTCAAAACATGTATAGAAACTGAATGATCACCTACCTGTTACACACTTGCAGACAGATAGAAGCGAGTCACACACACAGTGGCAATGGAAAGACCCTTGGTTCATGCGGTCCGACAAACCTGAAAGACAAAGAAAGAAAATCAATGCATGTATAGAAACTGAATGATCACCTACCTGTTACAAACTTGCAGACAGAAAGTAGCGAGTCACACACAGTTGCAGATGCACAGACCCCTGGTTCATTTGGTCCGAAAGACCTTTAAGACAAAAAAAGAAAGTCAATACATGTATAGAAAGTGAATGATCACCTACCTGTTACACACTTGCAGACAGATTGATAGCGAGCCACACACACAGTGGCAATGGAAAGACCCTTGGTTCATGCGGTCCGAAAAACTTGTAAAACAAAAAAAAGAAGGCCAATACATGTATAGAAACTGAATGATCACTTACCTGTTACACACTTGCAGACAGATAGTAGCGAGTAACACACAGTTGCAGATGCAAAGACCCTTGGTTCATGTGGTCCGAAAAACCTGTAAGACAAAAAAAGAAAGTCAAAACATGTAATGAAACTGAATGATCACCTACCTGTTACACACTTGCAGACAGATAGTAGCGAGTCACACATAGTTGCAGATGCACAGACCCTTGGTTCATGCAGTCCGAAAAACCTGTAAGACAAAAAAAGAAAGTCAACTCATGTATAGAAACTGAATGACCACCTACCTGTTACACACTTGCAGACAGATAGATAGCGAGTCACACACAGTTGCAAAGGCACAAACCCTTGGTTCATTTGGTCCGAAAGACCTTTAACACAAAAAAAGAAAGTCAATAGATGTATAGAAACTGAATGATCACCTACCTGTTACACACTTGCAGACAGATAGAAGCAAGTCACACACACAGTGGCAATGGAAAGACCCTTGGTTCATGCGGTCCGACAAACCTGAAAGACAAAGAAAGAAAATCAATGCATGTATAGAAACTGAATGAACACCTACCTGTTACAAACTTGCAGACAGAAAGTAGCGAGTCACACACAGTTGCAGATGCACAGACCCTTTGTTCATGAGGCCCGAAAAACCTGTAAGACAAAAAAAGAAAGTCAACGCATGTATAGAAACTGATTGATCACCTACCTGTTACACACTTGCAGACAGATAGTAGCGAGTCACACACAGTTGCAAATGCACAGACCCTTGGTTTATGCGGTCCGAAAAACCTGTAAGACAAAAAAAGAAAGTCAATACATGTATAGAAACTGAATGATCACCTACCTGTTACACACTTGCAGACAGATTGATAGCGAGCCACACACACAGTGGCAATGGAAAGACCCTTGTTTCATGCGGTCCGAAAAACCTGTAAGACAAAAAAAGAAAGTCAATACATGTATAGAAACTGAATGATCACCTACCTGTTACACACTTGCAGACAGATTGATAGCGAGCCACACACACAGTGGCAATGGAAAGACCCTTGTTTCATGCGGTCCGAAAAACCTGTAAGACAAAAAAAGAAAGTCAATACATGTATAGAAACTGAATGATCACCTACCTGTTACACACTTGCAGACAGATTGATAGCGAGCCACACACACAGTGGCAATGGAAAGACCCTTGTTTCATGCGGTCCGAAAAACCTGTAAGACAAAAAAAGAAGGTCAAAACATGTATAGAAACTGAATGATCACCTACCTGTTACACACTTGCAGACAGATAGAAGCGAGTCACACACACAGTGGCAATGGAAAGACCCTTGGTTCATGCGGTCCGACAAACCTGAAAGACAAAGAAAGAAAATCAATGCATGTATAGAAACTGAATGATCACTTACCTGTTACACACTTGCAGACAGATAGTAGCGAGTAACACACAGTTGCAGATGCAAAGACCCTTGGTTCATGTGGTCCGAAAAACCTGTAAGACAAAAAAAGAAAGTCAATACATGTATAGAAACTGAATGATCACCTACCTGTTACACACTTGCAGACAGATTGATAGCGAGCCACACACACAGTGGCAATGGAAAGACCCTTGATTCATGCGGTCCGAAAAACTTGTAAGACAAAAAAAGAAGGCCAATACATGTATAGAAACTGAATGATCACTTACCTGTTACACACTTGCAGACAGATAGTAGCGAGTAACACACAGTTGCAGATGCAAAGACCCTTGGTTCATGTGGTCCGAAAAACCTGTAAGACAAAAAAAGAAAGTCAAAACATGTAATGAAACTGAATGATCACCTACCTGTTACACACTTGCAGACAGATAGTAGCGAGTCACAAATAGTTGCAGATGCACAGACCCTTGGTTCACGTGGTCCGAAAAACCCGTGAGACAAAAAAAGGTGGTCAATACATGTATAGAAACTGAATGATCACCTACCTGTTACACACTTGCAGACAGATAGCGAGTCACACATAGTTGCAGATGCACAGACCCTTGGTTCATGCGGGCCGAAAAACTTGTAAGACAAAAAAGAAAGTCAATGCATGTATAGAAACTGAATGATCACCTACATGTTACACACTTGCAGACAGATAGTAGCGAGTCACACACAGTTGCAGTTGCACAGACCCTTGGTTCATGTGGTACGAAAGACCTGTAAGACAAAAAAAGAAGGTCAAAACATGTAATGAAACTGAATGATCACCTACCTGTTACACACTTGCAGACAGATAGTAGCGAGTCACACATAGTTGCAAATGCACAAACCCTTGGTTCATTTGGTCCGAAAGACCTTTAACACAAAAAAAGAAAGTCAATACATGTATAGAAACTGAATGATCACCTACCTGTTACACTTTTGCAGACAGATTGATAGCGAGCCACACACACAGTTGCAGATGTACAGACCCTTGGTTTATGTGGTCCGAAAAACCTGTAAGACAAAAAATGAAAGTCAACTCATGTATAGAAAGTGAATGATCACCTACCTGTTACACACTTGCAGACAGATAGTAGCGAGTCACACACAGTTGCAAATGCACAGACCCTTGGTTCATGCGGTCCGAAAAACTTGTAAGACAAAAAAAGTAAGGCAATACATGTATAGAAACTGAATGATCACCTACCTGTTACACACTTGCAGACAGAGTAGAAAGTAACACACAGTTGCAAATGCAGACCCTTGGTTCATGCAGTCCGAAAAACCTGTAAGACAAAAAAAGTAAGTCAATACATGTATAGAAACTGAATTATCAGCTACCTGTTACACACTTGCAGACAGATAGTAGCGAGTCACACACAGTTGCAGATGCACAGACCCTTCGTTCATGTGGTCCGAAAAACCTGTAAGACAAAAAAAGAAAGTCAATACATGTATAGAAACTGAATGATCACCTACCTGAATGATCACCTACCAGTTACACACTTGCAGACAGATAGTAGCGAGTACCAACGTGGTTGGTGTGGCGCAACAGATAACACCACTACCTGCCAGTGAACTACCATACCAGGTGGGAGACTGGGGTTCGATTCCCAGTCTGGGTGTCAATGCTGCACTTCACCAATAAGAGTCATTGGGCAAGACTCCTAACACTACACTGGCCCGTCTCTGTAATACGAGTAACCTTGGTCTGGATAAGAGCGTCAGCTAAATGTCGTAAATGTAAATGAGTCACACATAGTTGCAAATGCACAAACCCTTGGTACATTTGGTCCGAAAGACCTTTAACACAAAAAAGAAAGTCAATACATGTATAGAAACTGAATGATCACCTACCTGTTACACACTTGCAGACAGATAGTAGCGAGTCACACACAGTTGCAGATGCACAGACCCTTGGTTCATGTGGTCCGAAAAACGTGTAAGACAAAAAAATGAAAGTCAATACATGTATAGAAACTGAATGATCACTTACCTGTTACACACTTGCAGACAGAAAGTAGCGAATCACACACAGTTGCAGATGCACAGACCCTTGGTTCATGCGGTCCGAAAAACCTGTAAGATAAAAAAAGAAAGTCAATACATGTATAGAAACTGAGCAATCACCTACCTGTTACACACTTGCAGACAGATAGTAGCGAGTCAGACACAGTTGCAGATGCACAGACCCTTGGTTCATGTGGTCTGAAATACCTGTAAGACAAAAAAAGAAAGTCAACTCATGTATAGAAACTGAATGATCACCTACCTGTTACAAACTTGCAGACAGAAAGTAGCGAGTCACACACAGTTGCAGATGCACAGACCCTTGGTTCATGAGGTCCCAAAAACCTGTAAGACAAAAAAAGAAAGTCAAAACATGTATAGAAACTAAATTATCACCTACCTGTTACACACTTGCAGACAGATTGATAGCAAGCCACACACACAGTGGCAATGGAAAGACCCTTGGTTCATGCAGTCCGAAAAACCTGTAAGACAAAAAAAAGAAAGTCAATACATGTCTAAAAACTGAATGATCACTTACCTGTTACACACTTGCAGACAGATAGTAGCGAGTCACTCACAGTTGCAGATGCACAGACCCTTGGTTCATGAGGTCCGAAAGACCTTTAAGACAAAAAAAGAAAGTCAATACATGTATAGAAACTGAATGATCACCAACCTGTTACACACTTGCAGACAGATTGATAGCGAGCCACACACACAGTTGCAGATGTACAGACCCTTGGTTCATGTGGTCCGAAAAACCTGTAAGACAAAAAAAGAAAGTCAACTCATGTATAGAAACTGAATGATCACCTACCTGTTACAAACTTGCAGACAGAAAGTAGCGAGTCACACACAGTTGCAGATGCACAGACCCTTGGTTCATGAGGTCCCAAAAACCTGTAAGACAAAAAAAGAAAGTCAAAACATGTATAGAAACTGATTGATCACCTACCTGTTACACACTTGCAGACAGATAGTAGCGAGTCACACACAGTTGCAAATGCACAGACCCTTGGTTCATGCGGTCCGAAATACTTGTAAGACAAAAAAAGTAAGGCAATACATGTATAGAAACTGAATGATCACTTAACTGTTACACACTTGCAGACAGATAGTAGCGAGTCACACACAGTTGCAGATGCACAGACCCTTGGTTTATGCGGTCCGAAAAACCTGTAAGAGAAAAAAAGAAAGTCAAAACATTTCTGGAAACTGAATGATCACCTTCCTGTTACTCACTTGCAGAGAGATTGATAGCGAGCCACATACACAGTGCCAATGGAAAGACCCTTGGTTCATGCGGTCCAAAAAACCTGTAAGACAAAAAAAGAAGGCCAATACATGTATAGAAACTGAATGATCACTTACCTGTTACACACTTGCAGACAGATAGTAGCGAGTAACACACAGTTGCAGATGCAAAGACCCTTGGTTCATGTGGTCCGAAAAACCTGTAAGACAAAAAAAGAAAGTCAAAACATGTAATGAAACTGAATGATCACCTACCGGTTACACACTTGCAGACAGATAGTAGCGAGTCACACACAGTTGCAGATGCACAGACCCTTGGTTCATGTGGTCCGAAAAACCTGTGAGACAAAAAAAGAAAGTCAAAACATGTGTGGAAACTGAATGATCACCTTCCTGTTACTCACTTGCAGAGAGATAGTAGCGAGTCACACACAGTGGCAATGGAAAGACCCTTGGTTCATGCGGTCCGAAAAACCTTTAAGACAAAAAAAGAAAGTCAATACATGTATTGAAACTGAATGATCACCTACCTGTTACACACTTGCAGACAGATTGATAGCGAGCCACACACACAGTGGCAATGGAAAGACCCTTGTTTCATGCGGTCCGAAAAACCTGTAAGACAAAAAAAGAAGGTCAAAACATGTATAGAAACTGAATGATCACCAACCTGTTACACACTTGCAGACAGATGGAAGCGAGTCACACACAGTTGCAGATGCACAGACCCCTGGTTCATTTGGTCCGAAAGACCTTTAAGACAAAAAAAGAAAGTCAATACATGTATAGAAACTGAATGATCACCTACCTGTTACACACTTGCAGACAGATTGATAGCGAGCCACACACAGTGGCAATGGAAAGACCCTTGTTTCATGCGGTCCGACAAACCTGTAAGACAAAAAAAGAAAGTCAAAACATGTATAGAAACTGATTGATCACCTACCTGTTACACACTTGCAGACAGATAGTAGGGAGTCACACACAGTTGCAAATGCACAGACCCTTGGTTCATGCGGTCCGAAAAACTTGTAAGACAAAAAAAGTAAGGCAATACATGTATAGAAACTGAATGATCACTTAACTGTTACACACTTGCAGACAGAAAGTAGCGAGTCACACACAGTTGCAGTTGCACAGACCCTTGGTTCATGTGGTACAAAAGACCTGTAAGACAAAAAAGAAGGTTAATACATGTATAGAAACTGAATGATCACCTACCTGTTACACACTTGCAGACAGATAGAAGCGAGTCACACACACAGTGGCAATGGAAAGACCCTAGTTTCATGCGGTCCGAAAAACCTGTAAGACAAAAAAAGAAGGTCAAAACATGTAATGAAACTGAATGATCACCTACCTGTTACACACTTGCAGACAGATAGTAGCGAGTCACACATAGTTGCAGATGCACAGACCCTTGGTTCATGCAGTCCGAAAAACCTGTAAGACAAAAAAAGAAAGTCAACTCATGTATAGAAACTGAATGACCACCTACCTGTTACACACTTGCAGACAGATAGATAGCGAGTCACACACAGTTGCAAAGGCACAAACCCTTGGTTCATTTGGTCCGAAAGACCTTTAACACAAAAAAAGAAAGTCAATACATGTATAGAAACTGAATGATCACCTACCTGTTACACACTTGCAGACAGATTGATAGCGATCCACACACACAGTTGCAGATGTACAGACCCTTGGTTCATGCGGTCCGAAAAACCTGTAAGACAACAAAAGAAAGTCAACTCATGTATAGAAACTGAATGATCACCTACCTGTTACACACTTGCAGACAGATAGAAGCGAGTCACACACACAGTGGCAATGGAAAGACCCTTGGTTCATGCGGTCCGACAAACCTGAAAGACAAAGAAAGAAAATCAATGCATGTATAGAAACTGAATGATCACCTACCTGTTACAAACTTGCAGACAGAAAGTAGCGAGTCACACACAGTTGCAGATGCACAGACCCTTTGTTCATGAGGCCCAAAAAACCTGTAAGACAAAAAAAGAAAGTCAACGCATGTATAGAAACTGATTGATCACCTACCTGTTACACACTTGCAGACAGATAGTAGCAAGTCACACACAGTTGCAAATGCACAGACCCTTGGTTCATTTGGTCCGAAAGACCTGTAAGACAAAAAAAGAAAGTCAATACATGTATAGAAACTGAATGATCACCTACCTGTTACACACTTGCAGACAGATTGATAGCGAGCCACACACACAGTAGCAATGGAAAGACCCTTGTTTCATGCGGTCCGAAAAACCTGTAAGACAAAAAAAGAAAGTCAATACATGTATAGAAACTGAATGATCACCTACCTGTTACACACTTGCAGACAGATTGATAGCGAGCCACACACACAGTGGCAATGGAAAGACCCTTGTTTTATGCGGTCCGAAAAACCTGTAAGACAAAAAAAGAAGGTCAAAACATGTATAGAAACTGAATGATCACCAACCTGTTACACACTTGCAGACAGATGGAAGCGAGTCACACACAGTTGCAGATGCACAGACCCCTGGTTCATTTGGTCCGAAAGACCTTTAAGACAAAAAAAGAAAGTCAATACATGTATAGAAACTGAATGATCACCTACCTGTTACACACTTGCAGACAGATTGATAGCGAGCCACACACACAGTGGCAATGGAAAGACCCTTGGTTCATGCGGTCCGAAAAACTTGTAAGACAAAAAAAGAAGGCCAATACATGTATAGAAACTGAATGATCACTTACCTGTTACACACTTGCAGACAGATAGTAGCGAGTAACACACAGTTGCAGATGCAAAGACCCTTGGTTCATGTGGTCCGAAAAACCTGTAAGACAAAAAAAGAAAGTCAAAACATGTAATGAAACTGAATGATCACCTACCTGTTACACACTTGCAGACAGATAGTAGCGAGTCACAAATAGTTGCAGATGCACAGACCCTTGGTTCATTTGGTCCGAAAGACCTGTAAGACAAAAAAAAAAGAAAGTCAATACATGTATAGAAACTGAATGATCACCTACCTGTTACACACTTGCAGACAGATAGTAGCGAGTCACACACAGTTGCAGAAGCACAGACCCTTGGTTCACGTGGTCCGAAAAACCCGTGAGACAAAAAAAGGTGGTCAATACATGTATAGAAACTGAATGATCACCTACCTGTTACACACTTGCAGACAGATAGCGAGTCACACATAGTTGCAGATGCACAGACCCTTGGTTCATGCGGGCCGAAAAACTTGTAAGACAAAAAAGAAAGTCAATGCATGTATAGAAACTGAATGATCACCTACATGTTACACACTTGCAGACAGATAGTAGCGAGTCACACACAGTTGCAGTTGCACAGACCCTTGGTTCATGTGATCCGAAAGACCTTTAAGACAAAAAAAGAAAGTCAATACATGTATAGAAACTGAATGATCACTTAACTGTTACACACTTGCAGACAGAAAGTAGTGAGTCACACACAGTTGCAGATGCACAGACCCTTGGTTCATGTGGTCCGAAAGACCTTTAAGACAAAAAAAGAAAGTCAAAACATGTATAGAAACTGATTGATCACCTACCTGTTACACACTTGCAGACAGATAGTAGCGAGTCACACACAGATACAAATGCACAGACCCTTGGTTCATGCGGTCCGATAAACTTGTAAGACAAAAAAAGAAAGTCAATACATGTATAGAAACTGAATGATCACTTAACTGTTACACACTTGCAGACAGATAGTAGCGAGTCACACACAGTTGCAGATGCACAGACCCTTGTTTTATGCGGTCCGAAAAACCTGTAAGAGAAAAAAAGAAAGTCAAAACGTGTGGAAACTGAATGATCACCTTCCCGTTACTCACATGCAGAGAGATAGTAGCGAGTCACACACAGTGGCAATGGAAAGACCCTTGGTTCATGCGGTCCGAAAAACCTGTAAGAGAAAAAAAGAAAGTCAATACATGTATTGAAACTGAATGATCACTTACCTGTTACACACTTGCGGACAGATAGTAGCGAGTCACACACAGTTGCAGATGCACAGACCCTTGGTTCATGTGATCCGAAAGACCTTTAAGACAAAAAAGAAAGTCAATACATGTATAGAAACTGAATGATCACCTACCTGTTACACACTTGCCGAAAGATAGTAGCGAGTCACACACAGTTGCAGATGCACAGACCCTTGGTTCATGTGGTCCGAAAGACCTTTAAGATAAAAAAAGAAAGTCAATACATGTATAGAAACTGAATGATCACCTACCTGTTACACACTTGCAGACAGATAGTAGCAAGTCACACACAGTGGCAGATGCACAGACCCTTGGTTCATGAGGTCCGAAAAACCTGTAAGACAAAAAAAGAAGGTCAATACATGTATAGAAACTGAATGATCACCTACCTGTTACACACTTGCAGACAGATTGATAGCGAGCCACACACACAGTGGCAATGGAAAGACCCTTGTTTCATGCGGTCCGAAAAACCTGAAAGACAAAAAAAGAAGGTCAAAACATGTATAGAAACTGAATGATCACCTACCTGTTACACACTTGCAGACAGATAGTAGCGAGTCACACATAGTTGCAGATGCATAGACCCTTGGTTCATTTGGTCCGAAAAACCTGTAAGACAAAAAAAAAGAAAGTCAATACATGTATAGAAACTGAATGATCACCTTCCTGTTACACACTTGCAGACAGATAGTAGCGAGTCACACACCGTTGCAGATGCACAGACCCTTGGTTCATGTGGTCCGAAATACCTGTGAGACAAAAAAGGTGGTCAACTCATGTATAGAAACTGAATGATCACCTACCTGTTACACACTTGCAGACAGATAGTAGCGAGTCACACACAGTTGCAGATGCACAGACCCTTGGTTCATGTGGTATGAAAGACCTGTAAGACAAAAAAAGAAAGTCAATACATGTATAGAAACTGAATTATCACCTACCTGTTACACACTTGCAGACAGATTGATAGCGAGCAACACACACAGTGGCAATGGAAAGACCCTTGGTTCATGAGGTCCCAAAAACCTGTAAGAGAAAAAAAGAAAGTCAAAACATGTATAGAAACTGATTGATCACCTATCTGTTACACACTTGCAGACACATTGATAGCGAGCCACACACACAGTGGCAATGGAAAGACCCTTGTTTCATGCGGTCCGAAAAACCTGTAAGACAAAAAAAGAAGGTCAATACATGTATAGAAACTGAATGATCACCTACCTGTTACACACTTGCAGACAGAAAGTAGCGAGTCACACACAGTTGCAGATGCACAGACCCTTGGTTCATGAGGTCCCAAGAACCTGTAAGACAAAAAAAGAAAGTCAAAACATGTATAGAAACTGACTGATCACCTACCTGTTACACACTTGCAGACAGATAGTAGCGAGTCACACACAGTTGCAGATGCACAGATCCTTGGTTTATGCGGTCCGAAAAACCTGTAAGAGAAAAAAAGAAGGCCAATACATGTATAGAAACTGAATGATCACCTACCTTTTACACACTTGCAGACAGATAGCGAGTCACACATAGTTGCAAATGCACAGACCCTTGGTTCATGCGGTCCGAAAAACCTGTAAGACAAAAAAAGAAAGTCAATACATGTATAGAAACTGAATGATCATCTACCTGTTACACACTTGCAGACAGATAGTAGCGAGTCACACACAGTTGCAGATGCACAGACACTTGGTTCATGTGGTCCGAAATACCTGTGAGACAAAAAAGAAAGTCAATACATGTATAGAAACTGAATGATCATCTACCTGTTACACACTTGCAGACAGATAGTAGCGAGTCACACATAGTTGCAGATGCATAGACCCTTGGTTCATTTGGTCCGAAAAACCTGTAAGACAAAAAAACAAGAAAGTCAATACATGTATAGAAACTGAATGATCATCTACCTGTTACACACTTGCAGACAGATAGTAGCGAGTCACACACAGTTGCAGATGCACAGACACTTGGTTCATGTGGTCCGAAATACCTGTGAGACAAAAAAGGTGGTCAACTCATGTATAGAAACTGAATGATCACCGACCTGTTACACACTTGCAGACAGATAGTAGCGAGTCACACACAGTTGCAGATGCACAGACCCTTGGTTCATGTGGTATGAAAGACCTGTAAGACAAAAAAAGAAAGTCAAAACATGTATAGAAACTGATTGATCACCTACGTGTTACACACTTGCAGACAGATTGATAGCGATCCACACACACAGTGGCAATGGAAAGACCCTTGGTTCATTAGGTCCGAAAAACTTGTAAGACAAAATAAGAAGGTCAATACATGTATAGAAACTGAATGATCACCTACCTGTTACACACTTGCAGACAGAAAGTAGCGAGTCACACACAGTTGCAGATGCACAGACCCTTGGTTCATGAGGTCCCAAGAACCTGTAAGACAAAAAAAGAAAGTCAAAACATGTATAGAAACTGACTGATCACCTACCTGTTACACACTTGCAGACAGATAGTAGCGAGTCACACACAGTTGCAAATGCACAGACCCTTGGTTCATGCGGTCCGAAAAACTTGTAAGACAAAAAAAGTAAGGCAATACATGTATAGAAACTGAATGATCACTTAACTGTTGCACACTTGCAGACAGATAGTAGCGAGTCACACACAGTTGCAGATGCACAGACCCTTGGTTTATGCGGTCCGAAAAACCTGTAAGACAAAAAAAGAAAGTCAATACATGTATAGAAACTGAATGATCACCTTCCTGTTACTCACTTGCAGAGAGATAGTAGCGAGTCACACACAGTTGCAGATGCAGAGACCCTTGGTTCATGTGGTCCGAAAGACCTTTAAGACAAAAAAAAGAACGTCAATACATGTATAGAAACTGAATGATCACATACCTGTTACACACTTGCAGACAGATTGATAGCGAGCCACACACACAGTGGCAATGGAAAGACCCTTGTTTCATGCTGTCCGAAAAACCTGTAAGACAAAAAAATAAGGTCAAAACATGTATAGAAACTGAATGATCACCAAGCTGTTACACACTTGCAGACAGATGGAAGCAAGTCACACACAGTTGCAGATGCACAGACCCCTGGTTCATTTGGTCCGAAAGACCTTTAAGACAAAAAAAGAAAGTCAAAACATGTATAGAAACTGAATGATCACCTAACTGTTACACACTTGCAGACAGATTGATAGCGAGCCACACACACAGTGGCAATGGAAAGACCCTTGGTTCATGCAGTCCGAAAAACCTGTAAGACAAAAAAAGAAGGCCAATACATGTATAGAAACTGAATGATCACTTACCTGTTACACACTTGCAGACAGATAGTAGCGAGTCACACACAGTTGCAGATGCACAGACCCTTGGTTCATGTGGTCCGAAAAACCTGTGAGACAAAAAAAGGTGGTCAATACATGTATAGAAACTGAATGATCACCTACCTGTTACACACTTTCAGACAGATAGCGAGTCACACATAGTTGCAGATGCACAGACCCTTGGTTCAGGCGGGCTGAAAAACCTGTAAGACAAAAAAAAATCAATACATGTATAGAAACTGAATGATCACCTACCTGTTACAAACTTGCAGACAGAAAGAAGCGAGTCACACACAGTTGTAGATGCACAGACCCTTGGTTCATGCGGTCCGATAAACTTAAGACAAAAAAGAAAGTCAAAACATGTGTAGAAACTGAATGATCACTTAACTGTTACACACTTGCAGACAGATAGTAGCTAGTCACACACAGTTGTAGATGCACAGACCCTTGGTTTATGCGGTCCGAAAAACCTGTAAGAGAAAAAAAGAAAGTCAAAACGTGTGGAAACTGAATGATCACCTTCCTGTTACTCACTTGCAGAGAGATAGTAGGAAGTCACACACAGTGGCAATGGAAAGACCCTTGGTTCATGCGGTCCGAAAAACCTGTAAAACAAAAAAAGTAAGGCAATACATGTATAGAAACTGAATGATCACTTAACTGTTCCACACTTGCAGACAGATAGTAGCGAGTCACACACAGTTGCAGATGCACAGACCTTTGGTTTATGCGGTCGGAAAAACCTGTAAGAGAAAAAAAAAAAAGTCAAAACATGTGTGGAAACTGAATGATCACCTTCCTGTTACTCACTTGCAGAGAGATAGTAGCGGGTCACACACAGTAGCAGATGCACAGACCCTTGGTTCATGTGGTCCGAAAGACCTTTAAGACAAAAAAAGAAAGTCAATACATGTATAGAAACTGAATGATCACATACCTGTTACACACTTGCAGACAGATTGATAGCGAGCCACACACAGTTGTAGATGCACAGACCCTTGGTTCATGAGGTCCCAAAAACCTGTAAGACAAAAAAAGAAATTCAAAACATGTATAGAAACTGATTGATCACCTACCTGTTACACACTTGCAGACAGATAGTAGCGAGTCACACACAGTTGCAAATGCACAGACCCTTGGTTCATGTGGTCCGAAAAACCTGTAAGAAAAAAAAAAAAAGAAGGTCAATACATGTATAGAAACTGAATGATCACCAATCTGTTACACAGTTGCAGACAGATAGAAGCGAGTCACACACACAGTTGCAGATGCACAGACCCTTGGTTCATGCGGTCCGAAAAACCTGCAAGACAAAAAAAGGTGGTCAATACATGTGTAGAAACTGAATGATCACCTACCTGTTACACACTTGCAGACAGATAGCGAGTCACACATAGTTGCAGATGCACAGACCCTTCGTTCATGCGGTCCGAAAAACCTGTAAGACAAAAAAAGAAAATCAATACATGTATAGAAACTGAATGATCACCTACCTGTTATAAACTTGCAGAGAGAAAGTAGCGAGTCACACACAGTTGCAGATGCACAGACCCTTGGTTCATGAGGTCCCAAAAACCTGAAAGACAAAAAAAGAAAGTCAATACATGTATAGAAACTGAATGATCACCTACCTGTTACACACTTGCAGACAGATGGAAGCGAGTCACACACAGTTGCAGATGCACAGACCCTTGGTTCATGCGGTCCGAAAAACCTAAGACAAAAAAAGAAAGTCAATACATGTATAGAAACTGAATGATCACCTACCTGTTACACACTTGCAGACAGATGGAAGCGAGTCACACACAGTTGCAGATGCACAGACCCCTGGTTCATTTGGTCCGAAAGACCTTTAAGACAAAAAAAGAAAGTCAATACATGTATAGAAACTGAATGATCACCTACCTGTTACACACTTGCAGACAGATTGATAGCGAGCCACATACACAGTGGCAATGGAAAGACCCTTGGTTCATGCGGTCCGAAAAACCTTTAAGACAAAAAAAGAAAGTCAATACATGTATAGAAACTGAATGATCGCTTACCTGTTACACACTTGCAGACAGATAGTAGCGAGTAACACACAGTTGCAGATGCACAGACCCTTGGTTCATGTGGTCCGAAAAACCTGTAAGACAAAAAAAGAAAGTCAAAACATGTAATGAAACTGAATGATCACCTACCTGTTACACACTTGCAGATAGATAGTAGCGAGTCACAAATAGTTGCAGATGCACAGACCCTTGGTTCATTTGGTCCGAAAGACTTGTAAGACAAAAAAAAGAAAGTCAATACATGTATAGAAACTGAATGATCACCTACCTGTTACACACTTGCAGACAAATAGCGAGTCACACATAGTTGCAGATGCACAGACCCTTGGTTCATGCGGGCCGAAAAACCTGTAAGACAAAAAAAGAAAGTCAAAACATGTATAGAAACTGACTGATCACCTACCTGTTACACACTTGCAGACAGATAGTAGCGAGTCACACACAGTTGCAAATGCACAGACCCTTGGTTCATGCGGTCCGAAAAACTTGTAAGACAAAAAAAGTAAGGCAATACATGTATAGAAACTGAATGATCACTTAACTGTTACACACTTGCAGACAGATAGTAGCGAGTCACACACAGTTGCAGATGCACAGACCCTTGGTTCATGTGGTCCGAAAAACCTGTAAGACAAAAAAAGAAAGTATACTCAATTATGGAAACTGAATGATCACCTACCTGTTACACACTTGCAGACAGATAGTAGCAAGTCACACACAGTTGCAGATGCACAGACCCCTGGTTCATGTGGTCCGAAAAACCTGTGAGACAAAAAAAGGTGGTCAATACATGTATAGAAACTGAATGATCACCTACCTGTTACACACTTGCAGACAGATTGATAGCGAGCCACACAGTGGCAATGGAAAGACCCTAGTTTCATGCGGTCCGAAAAACCTGTAAGACAAAAAAAGAAAGTCAATACATGTATAGAAACTGAATGATCACCTACCTGTTACACACTTGCAGAGAGATAGTAGCGAGTCACACACAGTTGCAGATGCACAGACCCTTGGTTCATGTGGTCCGAAAAACCTGTGAGACAAAAAAAGGTGGTCAATACATGTATAGAAACTGAATGATCACCTACCTGTTACACACTTGCAGACAGATAGCGAGTCACACATAGTTGCAGATGCACAGACCCTTGGTTCATGCGGGCTGAAAAACTTGTAAGACAAAAAAAAAATCAATACATGTATAGAAACTGAATGATCACCTACCTGTTACAAACTTGCAGACAGAAAGTAGCGAGTCACACACAGTTGTAGATGCACAGACCCTTGGTTCATGTGGTCCGAAAAACCTGTGAGACAAAAAAAGGTGGTCAATACATGTATAGAAACTGAATGATCACCTACCTGTTACACACTTGCAGACAGATAGTAGCGAGTCACACACAGTTGCAGATGCACAGACCCTTGGTTCATGCGTTCCGAAAAACCTGTAAGACAAAAAAAGAAAGTCAATACATGTATAGAAACTGAATGATCACCTACCTGTTACACACTTGCAGACAGATAGTAGCGAGTCAAACACACAGTGGCAGATGCACAGACCCTTGGTTCATGAGGTCCGAAAAACCTGTAACACAAAAAAAGAAGGTCAATACATGTATAGAAACTGAATGATCACCTACCTGTTACACACTTGCAGACAGATAGTAGCGAGTCACACATAGTTGCAGATGCATAGACCCTTGGTTCATTTGGTCCGAAAAACTTGTAAGACAAAAAAAAAAGAAAGTCAATACATGTATAGAAACTGAATGATCACCTTCCTGTTACACACTTGCAGACAGATAGAAGCGAGTCACACACACAGTTGCAGATGCACAGACCCTTGGTTCATGTGGTCCGAAATACCTGTAAGACAAAAAAAAAAGAAAGTCAATACATGTAAAGAAACTGAATGATCACCTACCTGTTACACACTTGCAGACAGATAGTAGCGAGTCACACACAGTTGCAAATGCACAGACCCTTGGTTCATGCGGTCCGAAAAACTTGTAAGACAAAAAAAGTAAGGCAATACATGTATAGAAACTGAATGATCACTTAACTGTTACACACTTGCAGACAGATAGTAGCGAGTCACACACAGTTGCAGATGCACAGACCCTTGGTTCATGCGGTCCGAAAAACCTGTAAGACAAAAAAAGAAGGTCAAAACATGTAAAGAAACTGAATGATCAGCCTGTTACACACCTGCAGACAGATGGAAGCGAGTAACACACAGTTGCAGATGCACAGACCCTTGGTTCATGCGGTCCGAAAAACTTGTAAGACAAAAAAAGTAAGGCAATACATGTATAGAAACTGAATGATCACCTACCTGTTACACACTTGCAGACAGATAGTAGCGAGTCACACATAGTTGCAGATGCATAGACCCTTGGTTCATTTGGTCCGTAAAACCTGTAAGACAAAAAAAAAAGAAAGTCAATACATGTATAGAAACTGAATGATCACCTACCTGTTACATACTTGCAGACAGACAGCGAGTCACAAATAGTTGCAGATGCACAGACCCTTGGTTCATGTGGTCCGAAAAATCTGTAAGACAAAAAAAGAAAGTCAACTCATGTATAGAAACTGAATGATCACCTACCTGTTACACACTTGCAGACAGATTGGTAGCAAGCCACACACACAGTGGCAATGGAAAGACCCTTGGTTCATGCGGTCCGAAAAACCTGTAAGATAAAAAAAGAAAGTCAATACATGTATAGAAACTGAATGATCACCTACCTGTTACAAACTTGAAGAAAGACAGTAGCGAGTCACACACAGTGGCAATTGAAAGACCCTTGGTTCATGTGGTCCGAAAGACCTTTAAGACAAAAAAAGAAAGTCAATACATGTATAGAAACTGAATGATCACCTACCTGTTACACACTTGCAGACAGATAGTAGCGAGGCACACACAGTTGCAGATGCACAGACCCTTGGTTCATGTGGTCCGAAAAACCTGTAAGACAAAAAAAGAAAGTCAAAACATGTATAGAAACTGAATGATCACCTACCTGTTACACACTTGCAGACAGATAGTAGTGAGTCACACACACAGTGGCAATGGAAAAACCCTTGGTTCATGCGTTCCGAAAAACCTGTAAGACAAAAAAAGAAACTCAATACATGTATAGAAACTGAATGATCACCTACCTGTTACACACTTGCAGACAGAGAGTAGCGAGTCACACACACTTGAAGATGCACAGACCCTTGGTTCATGTGGTACAAAAACCTGTAAGACAAAAAAAGAAAGTCAATACATGTATAGAAACTGAATGATCACCTACCTGTTACACACTTGCAGACAGATAGTACCGAGTCACACACAGTTGCAGATGCACAGACCCTTGGTTCCTCTGGTCCGAAAAACTTGTAAGACAAAAAAAGAAAGTCAATACATGTATAGAAACTGAGTGATCACCTACCTGTTACACACTTGCAGACAGATAGTAGCGAGTCACACACAGTTGCAGATGCACAGACCCTTGGTTCATGTGGTCCGAAAGACCTTTAAGACAAAAAAAGAAAGTCAATACATGTATAGAAACTGAATGATCACCTACCTGTTACACACTTGCAGACAGATTGAAAGCGAGCCACACACACAGTGGCAATGGAAAAATCCTTGGTTCATGCGGTCCGAAAAACCTGTAAGACAAAAAAAGAAAGTCAATACACATATAGAAACTGAATGATCACCTACCTGTTACACAATTGCAGACAGATTTATAGCGAGCCACACATACAGTGGCAATGGAAAAACTCTTGATTCATGCGGTCCGAAAAACCTGTAAGACAAAAAAAGAAAGTCAATACATGTATAGAAACTGAATGATCACTTACCTGTTACACACTTACAGACAGATAGTAGCGAATCACACACAGTTGTAGATGCACAGAACCTTGGTTCATGCGGTCCAAAGGACCTTTAAGACAAAAAAAGAAAGTCAATACATGTATAGAAACTGAATGATCACCTACCTGTTACACACTTGCAGACGCACAGACCCTTGGTTCATGTGGTCCAAAAAACGTGTAAGACAAAAAAAAAAGAAAGTCAATACATGTATAGAAACTGAATGATCACCTACCTGTTACACACTTGCAGACAGATATTAGCGAGTCACACACAGTTGCAGATGCACAGACCCTTGGTTCCTCTGGTCCGAAAAACCTGTAAGACAAAAAGAGAAAGTCAAAACATGTATAGAAACTGAATGATCACCTAACTGTTACACACTTGCAGACAGATAGTAGCGAGTCACACACAGTTGCAGATGCACAGACCCTAGGTTCATGCGGTCCGAAAAACCTGTAAGACAAAAAAAGAAAGTCAATACATGTATAGAAACTGAATGATCACCTACTTGTTACACACTTGCAGACAGATAGTAGCGAGTCACACACAGTTGCAGATGCACAGAGCCTTGGTTCATGTGGTCCGAAAAACCTGTAAGACAAAAAAAGAAAGTCAATACATGTATAGAAACTGAATGATCACCTACTTGTTACACACTTGCAGATAGATAGTAGCGAGTCACTCACAGTTGCAGATGCACAGACCCTTGGTTCATGTGGTCTGAAAGACCTTTTGCACAAAAAAGAAAGTCAATACATGTATAGAAACTGAATGATCACCTACCTGTTACACACTTGCAGACAGATAGTAGCGAATCACACACAGTTGCAGATGCACAGACACTTGGTTCATGCGGTCCGAAAGACCTTTGAGACAAAAAAAGAAAGTCAATACATGTATAGAAACTGAATGATCACCTACCTGTTACACACTTGCAGACAGATTGATAGCGAGCCACATACACAGTGGCAATGGAAAGACCCTTGGTTCATGCGGTCCGAAAAACCTTTAAGACAAAAAAAGAAAGTCAATACATGTATAGAAACTGAATGATCGCTTACCTGTTACACACTTGCAGACAGATAGTAGCGAGTAACACACAGTTGCAGATGCACAGACCCTTGGTTCATGTGGTCCGAAAAACCTGTAAGACAAAAAAAGAAAGTCAAAACATGTAATGAAACTGAATGATCACCTACCTGTTACACACTTGCAGATAGATAGTAGCGAGTCACAAATAGTTGCAGATGCACAGACCCTTGGTTCATTTGGTCCGAAAGACTTGTAAGACAAAAAAAAGAAAGTCAATACATGTATAGAAACTGAATGATCACCTACCTGTTACACACTTGCAGACAAATAGCGAGTCACACATAGTTGCAGATGCACAGACCCTTGGTTCATGCGGGCCGAAAAACCTGTAAGACAAAAAAAGAAAGTCAAAACATGTATAGAAACTGACTGATCACTTACCTGTTACACACTTGCAGACAGATAGTAGCGAGTCACACACAGTTGCAAATGCACAGACCCTTGGTTCATGCGGTCCGAAAAACTTGTAAGACAAAAAAAGTAAGGCAATACATGTATAGAAACTGAATGATCACTTAACTGTTACACACTTGCAGACAGATAGTAGCGAGTCACACACAGTTGCAGATGCACAGACCCTTGGTTCATGTGGTCCGAAAAACCTGTAAGACAAAAAAAGAAAGTATACTCAATTATGGAAACTGAATGATCACCTACCTGTTACACACTTGCAGACAGATAGTAGCAAGTCACACACAGTTGCAGATGCACAGACCCCTGGTTCATGTGGTCCGAAAAACCTGTGAGACAAAAAAAGGTGGTCAATACATGTATAGAAACTGAATGATCACCTACCTGTTACACACTTGCAGACAGATTGATAGCGAGCCACACAGTGGCAATGGAAAGACCCTAGTTTCATGCGGTCCGAAAAACCTGTAAGACAAAAAAAGAAAGTCAATACATGTATAGAAACTGAATGATCACCTACCTGTTACACACTTGCAGAGAGATAGTAGCGAGTCACACACAGTTGCAGATGCACAGACCCTTGGTTCATGTGGTCCGAAAAACCTGTGAGACAAAAAAAGGTGGTCAATACATGTATAGAAACTGAATGATCACCTACCTGTTACACACTTGCAGACAGATAGCGAGTCACACATAGTTGCAGATGCACAGACCCTTGGTTCATGCGGGCTGAAAAACTTGTAAGACAAAAAAAAAAATCAATATATGTATAGAAACTGAATGATCACCTACCTGTTACAAACTTGCAGACAGAAAGTAGCGAGTCACGCACAGTTGTAGACGCACAGACCCTTGGTTCATGTGGTCCGAAAAACCTGTGAGACAAAAAAAGGTGGTCAATACATGTATAGAAACTGAATGATCACCTACCTGTTACACACTTGCAGACAGATGGAAGCGAGTCACACACAGTTGCAGATGCACAGACCCCTGGTTCATTTGGTCCGAAAGACCTTTAAGACAAAAAAAGAAAGTCAATACATGTATAGAAACTGAATGATCACCTACCTGTTACACACTTGCAGAGAGATAGTAGCGAGTCACACACAGTTGCAGATGCACAGACCCTTGGTTCATGCGGGCTGAAAAACTTGTAAGACAAAAAAAAAAATCAATACATGTATAGAAACTGAATGATCACCTACCTGTTACAAACTTGCAGACAGAAAGTAGCGAGTCACACACAGTTGTAGATGCACGGACCCTTGGTTCATGTGGTCCGAAAAACCTGTGAGACAAAAAAAGGTGGTCAATACATGTATAGAAACTGAATGATCACCTACCTGTTACACACTTGCAGACAGATAGTAGCGAGTCACACACAGTTGCAGATGCACAGACCCTTGGTTCATGCGTTCCGAAAAACCTGTAAGACAAAAAAAGAAAGTCAATACATGTATAGAAACTGAATGATCACCTACCTGTTACACACTTGCAGACAGATAGTAGCGAGTCACACACAGTGGCAGATGCACAGACCCTTGGTTCATGAGGT
The DNA here is from genome assembly GCF_030463535.1 of Salminus brasiliensis. NCBI lineage: Eukaryota > Metazoa > Chordata > Actinopteri > Characiformes > Bryconidae > Salminus > Salminus brasiliensis. The sequence goes on along the minus strand of NC_132881.1, from coordinate 8,801,476 downwards.
CCGAAAAACCTGTAACACAAAAAAAAGAAGGTCAATACATGTATAGAAACTGAATGATCACCTACCTGTTACACACTTGCAGACAGATAGTAGCGAGTCACACACAGTTGCAAATGCACAGACCCTTGGTTCATGCGGTCCGAAAAACTTGTAAGACAAAAAAAGTAAGGCAATACATGTATAGAAACTGAATGATCACTTAACTGTTACACACTTGCAGACAGATAGTAGCGAGTCACACACAGTTGCAGATGCACAGACCCTTGGTTCATGCGGTCCGAAAAACCTGTAAGACAAAAAAAGAAGGTCAAAACATGTAAAGAAACTGAATGATCAGCCTGTTACACACCTGCAGACAGATGGAAGCGAGTAACACACAGTTGCAGATGCACAGACCCTTGGTTCATGCGGTCCGAAAAACTTGTAAGACAAAAAAAGTAAGGCAATACATGTATAGAAACTGAATGATCACCTACCTGTTACACACTTGCAGACAGATAGTAGGGAGTCACACATAGTTGCAGATGCACAGACCCTTGGTTCATGTGGTCCGAAAAATCTGTAAGACAAAAAAAGAAAGTCAACTCATGTATAGAAACTGAATGATCACCTACCTGTTACACACTTGCAGACAGATTGGTAGCAAGCCACACACACAGTGGCAATGGAAAGACCCTTGGTTCATGCTGTCCGAAAAACCTGTAAGATAAAAAAAGAAAGTCAATACATGTATAGAAATTGAATGATCACCTACCTGTTACAAACTTGAAGAAAGACAGTAGCGAGTCACACACAGTGGCAATTGAAAGACCCTTGGTTCATGTGGTCCGAAAGACCTTTAAGACAAAAAAAGAAAGTCAAAACATGTATAGAAACTGAATGATCACCTACCTGTTACACACTTGCAGACAGATAGTAGTGAGTCACACACACAGTGGCAATGGAAAAACCCTTGGTTCATGCGTTCCGAAAAACCTGTAAGACAAAAAAAGAAACTCAATACATGTATAGAAACTGAATGATCACCTACCTGTTACACACTTGCAGACAGAGAGTAGCGAGTCACACACACTTGAAGATGCACAGACCCTTGGTTCATGTGGTACAAAAACCTGTAAGACAAAAAAAGAAAGTCAATACATGTATAGAAACTGAATGATCACCTACCTGTTACACACTTGCAGACAGATAGTACCGAGTCACACACAGTTGCAGATGCACAGACCCTTGGTTCCTCTGGTCCGAAAAACTTGTAAGACAAAAAAAGAAAGTCAATACATGTATAGAAACTGAGTGATCACCTACCTGTTACACACTTGCAGACAGATAGTAGCGAGTCACACACAGTTGCAGATGCACAGAGCCTTGGTTCATGTGGTCCGAAAGACCTTTAAGACAAAAAAAGAAAGTCAATACATGTATAGAAACTGAATGATCACCTACCTGTTACACACTTGCAGACAGATTGAAAGCGAGCCACACACACAGTGGCAATGGAAAGACCCTTGTTTCATGCGGTCCGAAAAACCTGTAAGACAAAAAAAGAAAGTCAATACATGTATAGAAACTGAATGATCACCTACCTGTTACACACTTGCAGACAGATTGAAAGCGAGCCACACACACAGTGGCAATGGAAAAATCCTTGGTTCATGCGGTCCGAAAAACCTGTAAGACAAAAAAAGAAAGTCAATACACGTATAGAAACTGAATGATCACCTACCTGTTACACAATTGCAGACAGATTTATAGCGAGCCACACATACAGTGGCAATGGAAAAACTCTTGATTCATGCGGTCCGAAAAACCTGTAAGACAAAAAAAGAAAGTCAATACATGTATAGAAACTGAATGATCACTTACCTGTTACACACTTACAGACAGATAGTAGCGAATCACACACAGTTGTAGATGCACAGACCCTTGGTTCATGCGGTCCAAAGGACCTTTAAGACAAAAAAAGAAAGTCAATACATGTATAGAAACTGAATGATCACCTACCTGTTACACACTTGCAGACGCACAGACCCTTGGTTCATGTGGTCCAAAAAACGTGTAAGACAAAAAAAAAAGAAAGTCAATACATGTATAGAAACTGAATGATCACCTACCTGTTACACACTTGCAGACAGATATTAGCGAGTCACACACAGTTGCAGATGCACAGACCCTTGGTTCCTCTGGTCCGAAAAACCTGTAAGACAAAAAGAGAAAGTCAAAACATGTATAGAAACTGAATGATCACCTAACTGTTACACACTTGCAGACAGATAGTAGCGAGTCACACACAGTTGCAGATGCACAGACCCTTCGTTCATGCGGTCCGAAAAACCTGTAAGACAAAAAAAGAAAGTCAATACATGTATAGAAACTGAATGATCACCTACTTGTTACACACTTGCAGACAGATAGTAGTGAGTCACACACAGTTGTAGATGCACAGAGCCTTGGTTCATGCGGTCCAAAGGACCTTTAAGACAAAAAAAGAAAGTCAATACATGTATAGAAACTGAATGATCACCTACCTGTTTCACACTTGCAGACGCACAGACCCTTTGTTCATGTGGTCCAAAAAACCTGCAAGACAAAAAAAGAAAGTCAATACATGTATAGAAACTGAATGATCACCTATCTGTTACACACTTGCAGACAGATAGTACCGAGTCACACACAGTTGCAGATGCACAGACCATTGGTTCCTCTGGTCCGAAAAACCTGTAACACAAAAAAAGAAAGTCAATACATGTATAGAAACTGAATGATCACCTACTTGTTACACACTTGCAGATAGATAGTAGCGAGTCACACACAGTTGCAGATGCACAGACCCTTGGTTCATGTGGTCTGAAAGACCTTTAGCACAAAAAAAGAAAGTCAATACATGTATAGAAACTGAATGATCACCTACCTGTTACACACTTGCAGACAGATAGTAGCGAGTCACACACACAGTGGCAATGGAAAAACCCTTGGTTCATGCGGTCCGAAAAACCTGTAAGACAAAAAAAGAAACTCAATACATGTATAGAAACTGAATGATCACCAACCTGTTACACACTTGCAGACAGATTGAAAGTGAGCCACACACACAGTGGCAATGGAAAAATCCTTGGTTCATGCGGTCCGAAAAACCTGTAAGACAAAAAAAGAAAGTCAATACATGTATAGACACTGAATGATCACCTACCTGTTACACACTTGCAGACAGAGAGTAGCGAGTCACACACACTTGAAGATGCACAGACCCTTGGTTCATGTGGTCCGAAAGACCTTTAAGACAAAAAAAGAAAGTCAATACATGTATAGAAACTGAATGATCACCTACCTGTTACACACTTGCAGACAGATAGTAGCGAATCACACACAGTTGCAGATGCACAGACCCTTGGTTCATGCGGTCCGAAAGACCTTTAAGACAAAAAAAGAAAGTCAATACATGTATAGAAACTGAATGAGCACCTACCTGTTACACACTTGCAGACAGATAGTAGCGAATCACACACAGTTGCAGATGCACAGACCCTTGGTTCATGCGGTCCGAAAGACCTTTAAGACAAAAAAAGAAAGTCAATACATGTATAGAAACTGAATGATCACCTACCTGTTACACACTTGCAGACGCACAGACCCTAGGTTCATGTGGTCCGAAAACCTGTAAGACAGAAAAAGAAAGTCAATACATGTATAGAAACTGAATGATCACCTACTTGTTACACACTTTCAGACAGATATTAGCGAGCCACACACACAGTGGCAATGGAAAGACCCTTGGTTCATGCGGTCCGAAAAACCTGTAAGACAAAAAAAGAAAGTCAATACATGTATAGAAACCGAATAATCACCTACCTGTTACACACTTGCAGACAGGTAGTAGCGAGTCACACACAGTTGCAGATGCACAGACACGTGGTTCATGTTGTCAGAAAAACCTGTAAGAAAAAGAAAGAAAGTCAATACATGTATAGAAACTGAATGATCACCTACCTATTACACACTTACAAACAGATAGTAGCGAGTCACACACAGTTGCAGATGCACAGACCCTTGGTTCATGCGGTCCGAAAAACCTGTAAGACAAAAAAAGAAAGTCAATACATGTATAGAAACTGAATGATCACCTACCTGTTACACACTTGCAAACAGAGAGTAGCGAGTCACACAGTTGCAGATACACAGACACTTGGTTCATGCAGTCCGAAAAAACTGTAAGACAAAAAAATTAACTCAATACATGTATAGAAACTGAATGATCACTTACCTGTTACACACTTGCAGACAGATAGTAGCGAGTCACACACAGTTGCAGATGCACAGACCCTTTGTTCATGCGGTCCAAAAAACCTGTAAGACAAAAAAAAGAAAGTCAATACATGTATAGAAACTGAATGATCACTTACCTGTTACACACTTGCAGACAGATAGTAGCGAGTCACACACAGTTGCAGATGCACAGACCCTTTGTTCATGCGGTCCGAAAAACCTGTAAGACAATAAAAGAAAGTCAATACATGTATAGAAACTGAATGATCACTTACCTGTTACACACTTGCAGACAGATAGTAGCGAGTCACACACAGTTGCAGATGCACAGACCCTTGGTTCATGTGGTCCGAAAAACCTGTTAGAAAAAAAAAGAAAGTCAATACATGTGTATAAACTGAATGATCACCTACCTGTTGCACACTTGCAAACAGATTGATAGCGAGCCACACACACAGTGGCAATGGAAAGACCCTTGGTTCATGCGGTCCGAAAAACCTGTAAGACAAAAAAAGAGTCAAAACATGTATTGAAACTTAATGATCACCTACCTATTACACACTTGCAGACAGATAGTAGTGAGTCACACACAGTTGCAGATGCACAGAGCCTTGGTTCAAGCTGTCTGAAAAACCTGTAAGACAAAAAAAGAAAGTCAATACATGTATAGAAACTGAATGATCACCTACCTGTTACACACTTGCAGACAGATTGTGCATCTGCAACTGTGTGTGACTCGCTACTATCTGTCTGCAAGTGTGTAACAGGTAGATGATCATTCAGTTTCTATACATGTATTGACTTTCTTTCGCTATCAATATGTCTGCTAGTGTGTAAGTCAATACATGTATAGAAACTGAATGATCACCTACCTGTTACACACTTGAAGATAGATTGATAGCGAAAGAAAGTCAATACATGTATAGAAACTGAATGATCACCTACCTGTTACACACTTGCAGATAGATTGATAGCGAGCCACACACAGTTGCAGATGCACAGACCCTTGGTTCATGTGGTCCGAAAAACCTGTAAGACAAAAAAAGAAAGTCAATACATGTATATAAACTGAATGATCACCTACCTGTTACACACTTGCAGACAGATTGATAGCGAGCCACACACACAGTGGCAATGGAAAGACCCTTGGTTCATGCGGTCCGAAAGACCTCTGAGACAAAAAAAGAAAGTCAAAACATGTATAGAAACTGAATGATCACCTACTTGTTACACACTTGCAGACAGATTGATAGCGAGCCACACACACAGTGGCAATGGAAAGACCCTTGGTTCATGCGGTCCGAAAGACCTCTGAGACAAAAAAAGAAAGTCAACACATGTATAGAAACTGATTATAGTGAGGCCGATGGGGTAGACTTGGAAAGGAGAGTGGGTTCCAGAGTACATCCTTCACACAGTCCTCAATTTTCTTTAATCTAGAGTTACTATCAGGTTTGGCTGATATATAGAGCAGTGTCATCTGCATCTGTAAGTTAACATCATTTCTGCTTATAACTGCCCTGTGGTAACATCTATAATGTAAATAATAGATGCCCTTAAATAGAGCATTGTGGAACTCCATATCGGACATCTGTGTAATTTAGAAATACGGACTGATGTGGTTCAAATCATATCTAAACAAACCCTAATAGGGCTGTTTCTGTGATTCCAACCATGTTCTCTAATCTTTCAAAGAGTATAGTGTTATCTATTGTGTCAAAGGCTAAACTGAGGGCGAGTAGGGCTAAGTAGCCTTGATCAGAGGCAAGAAAGAGATCGTTTGTAATCTTCACTTGGGCTGTCTGAATCCAGATTGGAATTTCTCATACATTTCATTTTTACTCTGGTATAAGCAGAGTTGTTGAGGCACAGCATTTTCTAATATCTTGGACAGAAATGTCAGGCTTGAGATGGGTATGTAATTGACAGTACACCAGGGCCAAGATTTAGTTTCTTAATCAAAGGTTTTATAACTGCAAATTAAAGGGATTTGGGTACATGGCCTTAGGTAAGGGATGAATTTACTATTGTTAAAAGAGGTCTTATTATAATTGGGAGTAATTCAGTCAGTATTTTAAAGGGAATCGGGTCGAGTGTACAGGTTGTAAAATTTTCTGAGGTTTTTTGTTAGTTCTGGCTGTGGAAGTGAGTAGAAGACTTCCAGCCTTTGTTCTACAACTAACATTTTAACTCATGTTCTAAATCAGCTACACCAGGTGACAACCATGTTTGCTTTAATAAGGAGTGTTGGATTTGTTGTCAAATGTTTTCTATATTATTATTAAAATTTTATTATAAAAATATTACTGGTTAAGGTAGTAGGGATCTGGGGTTGAGAATCTGTCCGGCATACCTGACTTACATTGTATATTTAACAGTCTAAATTAAAATTTATTTGTGGAAGTTACTGGTACTGGTAAGAATTGATACGTAGGTTTCCTTTTTTTCCCCTAAGATTGTTAAAACCAATTTTCTGTTCTCAATATATGCTCGATACTGCAGGGTTTGTTTGAAATGTGAGCAAGTGATACTAATATTACTTTTTTAATACAAGCAGAGAAAGGGAAGAACAAATGGTTTGAATATAGTAAATCATCACTTACCTGACAGATCTCAGGCAGCACAGGTGTAGCCTTTCTCGGTGGTAGAGGACAGAACGTCAAACCTGCAGTCAGCAGTGGAGCGTGAAGAGTCAGCTGAATGGCTTGCTTCCTCGATCCTGGCGTCTGTTTTCTTCCAAACGGTGTCTGGAATTTAGTGTACTAGATGTCTTCCAGGCCACAGGTACAGCAGTATTACTCTTTGGGCCCGATATTTAATAGGGTCTTACAATAAAATCTCCAACAATGAGAACACTGTCTATGGCTCTGCATGCTCCAGCAGAGAGGGCAACTACTCCAGACAAAGTTGATAAAGACCCAGTTGCTTCAGCATTGAACAATATCTCTCTCAGCAAATCGCTCAAAGAAAAAAATAAATAAACATCAGCTGCCACCTTAGGCCTTCCACTTCCTTTTTGTTTTTCTTTTTTCTTGTTTACTGTAAATGCAGTGTATTGTCTGCTAATGATACTGAACATGTATACATCACTCTGTATTTAAAAGTGAAAATTAATTAGAACATTTTTGTGTACGATGTAAGCTAATTACAAATAATGCTAATGGGTACCGTACACACACAGTGCAGAATACGGAACGATAAAGCATCTGGTGCTAAGGTAGTGGTATGGGGGGCCCCAAATGAAAATCTGCTTAGGGCCCCATAAAGTCTTGGGCTGGTCCTGGTCACGCAGATGCTCCCAGTGCCTCTCCATGGCCACCACATTCCTTGAAAGTAAACACAGTATTTCATTATCAAACTTTCTACTGTTCGAAACCATTCATCCATAAGAACATGTCTTCATCTTCAAAATATTTTATGCCTTCATGAGGGAAGGGGCAGCTGCTACCGAACCAGGTGATGGTAGCCTGAAACGGGACAGAATGCTAATTTGGAACACATCCTTGCCGAAGTGAGTAGAATGAGCTTGACGCTGCAAACAGTTGCTTATGATGTGTCAGTGATTAAGGAGACTACAGAATAAATGAAAAACGGCATGCAGGGGCGACTAGCAGAGGAGGAAGGGCAATCTCCAACTTGGAAGACGGCACTCAACAACTGGTGAATGGCCATGAGCTGCATGGCAAGCGCATAGATACTCTGGAGAGCCGTGTGGAAGATCTGGAAAATAGGAGCCGCCACAATAATGTCAGATTGTTGGGCTTAAAAGAGGGCATTGAAGGTGAGAACTTGATTGTATGCATTGAAAAGATACTGTCAGAGGGCCTGCACATGCACATTAACAACAAATTCGAAATTGAAAGAGCACACTGCTCTCCCAGATCTTGTCCGCATGAAGACCAGCCACAGAGATTGATCCTCTCTGCGTTCAACCACGAGAGAATGTCTTAAAAGCTGCGAGGGAGAAAGGAGGTGTAGTGCGGAGTGGAAGCAACATTTCCTTGTTTCCATACATGTCGAAGAAGCTGGTTGAGAGGAGGAAAACGTTCTGATGGGCGAAACAGCTGCTGCGTGACAAGAAGGTGAGGTTTCCTTTAGTCTTTCCTGCAGCGCTCTAGTTTGCGTGGAAGAGGAGAAACAAAGTTTGTCGTCACAACAGAAGCTGTCAAGTTCATAGAGAAGCAAGTTACTGATGAAGAATAAACTATAAAACATCCACTAGCACAAGGAGACTGAGAGGTATGATTGGTCTGGATAGCTTTGTGTAGCTGTTTAGGCTATAACCTAGTAGACGTCTCAGACATTCCACTGACCTAAGTTAAGTTCTCTTCTTTTTTTCTTCCTTTTTTCTCTTTGTTGTTAGTTTTGTGGACATGAATTTAACAAGAAGAGAATCCTCAGCTGGCTACTGGAGACATTTTTCTGTTCATGTTCTCTCCTCTGCTGTGGAGAAAAGATTTTTGTTGGCCTGTTTGGCTATGTTGGTTCTATTTAGAATTATAGGTATCCTAATAATGTTCACTGGTACAAAAGCAGTAGCCTATATTTTGAAATTAGGAAGGTCAGATGGCATGGAACGATTGCTATGCCAATCTTTTATTTCAGTGTTGTTATCTTATCATATGAATGGCAAATAGTGCTAATGTTAATGTTCCTGGAATATTAATGGTTCTTATGGAGTTCTTATTTTGGTCCATAGGAGGTTGAACTTTGCTGAGAGAGTATAAGGATAGTAATGGTAGAGTTATTTAAATAGAAGCCAATATAAATGGGGGGGGGGGGGGGTGTAAATAACACTGTGCAATATCTATGCTCCTAACATGGAGGATCCATCTTTCTTTCATGGAGTTAATAAATTGGGAAATGCCCAAGGACAAATGCTTTTGGCAGGAGACTTCAATTAGGTCTTAAATGGGATATTAGATAAAAGTAAATAATCAGGTACCTCAACGCCAAAGGATAGAGCTGCCATTCACATGCTGATGGTGGACAATGACCTGATTCAATCCTAGAAACCAGGAATGCACATTTTACTACCACTGCCATAATTCCTACCCAAGACTTGACCTTGATTTTGATCTCCCAGAGTCTAACCAATAATATCATTGATAGCACTATCAATGCTATTTCCCTGTCGGACCATGCACCTGTTTAGCTTTGTGTGAATATACATTCAGACAGGCTTAGAAGAGGTAGATGGAGAATGAACACATCTCTACTACAGATGTCTGAAAACCTGTATAAACCCCCCCCCCCCCCCCCCCCGCAGGTTATAAATATGTACATAGCCCTAGATTATCAGGCAGAGGAGGTGGAGTATGCAAAATCTACCAGAAAACGCTTGATATTCAAAAACACTATCAAATTCACTTTGTTTGAGATTCTCTACATTAATATATCAAATCCAAATAAAAATACATTCACACTATTATTTGTAGGCCTCCAGCATCACACTCTGAATTTTTAAAAGAATTGAGTGATTTTGCTGGCAGTGTGCAGCAACAAAGTTATAATAGTAGGAGACTTTAATATTCATTTTGAAAAAGCAGATGATCCATTAACAAAGGCCCTTGCATCAATCTTAGATAACTGTAACTGGACCCACACATTACTGTAATCATACCGTAGATTTAGTCCTGACCCTGGGTGTTAGTATTGAAAATCTAAATATTCTACCTCAAAGCTTAGTAACATCAGACCATTATCTAATCTCCTATGAGCTACATCTTAGGCAAAATGTTAATTTGGCCCCTTGCCACTTTCTGAAGCATGCAATAACCCAATGACCACTGTACAGTTTACTGAAAACCTTCCAGACCTACCGACCTTAGCTTACACTCCGTTAGATTAAACATAGCTAAATAGATTAACAAACGGTCTATAAAATACCCTTCAATTAACCTTAGACAAAGTGCCTCTGCTCGCACAGTGGTACAGTGATCAAACTCGTACCTTAAAACAAACAGCGCAGAAACTAGAGCGAAAATGGCGGATGACCCAAGTGTCCCAAGATTCTAGCTTATTTAATCAGTAATGTTTTTATGGACTATTTTAATAATAAAATAGAAAGCATTAAACAACAACTCCAACACTCCTTATTAAATCAAACATTTGACCTTAAATCAAAATTGCCTGCTGTAGCTGCTTTAGAACATAACTTGGTTGTAGAATAAAGGCTGGAAGCCTTCTACCCACTTCCACAGCCAGAACTAAAAAAAGATTTCCTCAGCAAATTGCACAACCTGTACACTTGACCCAATTCCCTCTAAAATACTAAATGAAATGCTCCCAATTATAATCAGACCTCTTTTAACAATAGTAAATTCATCCCTTAGCTTAGGGCATGCAAACTCTTAAATTAGCAGTCATGAAACCTTTAATTAAGAAACCAAATCTCCTAGTCCATCCATGAATAAGAAATTCCTATCTGGATTCTGACCCCATCATAGCACAGAGAAAGCCCTAGTGAAGATTACAAAGATCTCTTTCTTGCCTCTGATCAAGGCTACGTATTCTTTATTAGCCCTACTAGACCGCAGTGCAGCCTTTGATACAATAGGTCACACTATTCTACTAGAAAGATTAGAGAAAATGGTTGGAATCACAGGAACAGCCCTACCGTGGTTCAAATCCTATTTAACAGAACACTATCAGTTTATGAAGATAAAAGATTTATCATTTATCAAGTAAGATATGGAGTTCCACAATACTCTATTTAAGGACTTCTATTATTTACATTATACATGTTACCACTGGGCAGTTATAATTTCCATTGCCATTGCAGATGACACACAGCTGTATATATCAGCCCAACATGTTGATAAATTTAGATTGAAAAAAATGGAGGACTGTGTAAAGGATATAAAACTCTGGATGTCACATAACTTCTTTCTTCTTAACAGTAACAAAACAAAACTTCTCCTTTTAGGTCCAAAAGACACTAGAAATAAACTATTTTTATTCCTGGTCCAGCAACTAAAAATCATTTGACTGAAAAAAGATTTGAATAAAGTAAATCATCACTTACCTGACTGGTGTGACTGGGTAAGGTCTTGGTGTAGCACCTTCTCAATGTTTTCGGAGAGCACAACAGATTCCAGGCAGCAGAGGTGAAGCCTTTCTCTGTGATAGAGGACCGGACGTCATACCCAATTTCATCACTTTAACTGGTGGTACTATTTCCACATATTTCTCAGACTAAGAGAAGCTTCATTTGCAAACACTAGTAAATGAAACTTCACATGAACTGGGCTGTCTTACTAATGAGCTAAAAAAACACAGTCACTTGTTTGTACATGCAAGCACATTTGAGTTTGAGAACCTTGAGTTTGGAAAGCTCAGTCAACTTAGTTTGATATTGGATCATTAGATATTCACTTTACCCCTCCTCTCACTCACAAACAATGTCCTAAAATCTCAAACATGACTTTAAAAAAAACGATGGAGAAGAGAGAAACTACACTGATTATATTTCCTCAACATTTCCAGTCTTTCCATTTTGACAAGGATATTTAATCAGAATAGCCAGAATTCCTGCAACAGGTGCTGTTGATGGTAAAAGACAAAAAAAAAATGTGCGGAAACCAAAAACTCTCAGAGATAAAGAGCTGCTGGTGTTGGTTATAAAGACAAACAAACCTACTGAAGAACAGAGAAGAAATGAAAATCAATGACAAACCTTAACTTCTTGTACGAACAGATATTTTTTAGCACTTTAGAGGTTCTAAACATGCATGTAGCACATTTTCATAATGAATAAATCACTACTGTGACACTGTTGTACAATATGTCTATTTTAACCATTTTAATGTAATATTGTTCCAGTTAAACATCCATAAAGCATATAAATCCAAAAATCAGTTGTAGTGTAGAGAGACATCTGAAATATACTACTACCCTTAGAATAGCCAGATCACAATTTACAAAAAAAGTACTTAAGAGAGCCTGCAGATTTCTTGTGAACTGCTCACTAGTGCTTGAAGGTGGGTAAAATTTTGTCTGTACTCACCCTCTTGTTAACGGTACTTACTTGAAGTCCATAGAAACAATCCAAAGCATAGGAGTTGGAAAGCTCTCACAAAGTGGTTTGTATTTCAGACATCCTTCTTTCTGATAACAGTTTATAATCCTGGATGTTTCCTTGTGAAAGGAAAGTCTGAACCATGGAAATCCCTGGTTTGAGTAGCTGAGAGTCAATTCAGGAGTGATACATTTGTCTTCTGTGTGTAAAGTTTATCCCAATGTCCATAAGAAGAGCAAGTTAGTTGTAAGGACTGCAAATAGAGAAACAAACAAAAGTGAAGCTTTCTGCAAAAGCAAAACAGCACAAAACCTCATGAAGCCACATCTAAACCACCTTGCTGCTTCATAGTTCCCTCCCTTTTGGCTTGTAACCTGGCCTACTTCCAATATACTGCCACATAGTGGATGGAGTAGGAATTACCATGAAAAAAACAGTCACAACACTGGAGTCACACAAGAGTCAGCTATGGCTTCAAGTAGGCCTAAGTTTTAGGATTTTCTTTATGCCAATATAGAAAATAGACAATAGGCAAGTGGCTTAAAGTTTCAACCACAACAGGCCCAATGAGACCTAAAGAACCAGCACAACAGGCCCAATGATAATGATAATTACAAATCAATACACATAACCAACCATCACAATTATTGCATTTTCAACTAAAAAAAAAAACATTCTGTTAATAGTCATATCTCATATGAAGACTTTTGTATCCTTTGAAAAGAACTAAATCTGGCATGTGTGACTGTCTCCTATAAATACTTATAAATAAATGAATACATTGTAAGGTGCATACTGTGCCAAGCTCTCACAAAGTGGTTTGTATTTCAGACATCCTTCTTTCTGATAACAGTTTACAATCCTGGGTGTTTCCTTGTGAAAGGAAAGTCTGAACCTTGGAAATCCCTGGTTTGAGTAGCTGAGAGTCAATTCAGGAGTGATACATTTGTCTTCTGTGTGTAAAGTTTATCCCAATGTCCATAAGAAGAGCAAGTTAGTTGTAAGGACTGCAAATAGAGAAACAAACAAACAGAAAACAAGACAAAAGTGAAGCTTTCTGCAAAAGCAGAACAGCACAAAACCTCATGAATAAAACATACACAAAGCTTGACTGAATATAGAAAGAATTAAATGATAGCAAACTTACAGTGAGTGTTAGAACCTATAGTTCCACCAGTAAGGATCTTCATTACAGTGAGGCCTGAAGTGAGCCACATCTAAACCACCTTGCTGCTTCATAGTTCCCTCCCTTTTGGCTTGTAACCTGGCCTACTTCCAATTTACTGCCATATAGTGGATGGAGTAGGAATTACCATGAAAAAAACAGTCACAACACTGGAGCCACACAAGTGTCAGCTATGGCTTCAAGTAGGCCTAAGTAAGGATTTTCTTTATGCCAATATAGAAAATAGACAATAGGCAAGTGGCTTAAAGTTCCAAATACAACAGGCCCAATGAGACCTAAAGAACCAGCACAACAGGCCCAATGATAATGATAATTACAAATCAATACATATAACCACTCATCAAAATTACTGCATTTTCAACTAAAAAAAACATTCTGTTAATAGACATCTCATATGAAGACTTTTGTATCCTTTGAAAAGAACTAAATCTGGCATGTGTGACTGTCTCCTATAAATACTTATTAATAAATGAACACATTGTAAGGTGAATGCTGTGCCAAGGTCCTGCACAATTGTTTCTTATTTTAGTGACAAATAAATAGCAATTTAATACATTTATAACTATTTTAAAAAGTTAGTGAGATAATGTTTACATCAATCCTGATGCTTTAAATCTCTCTCACATGGTGAGGTATACGGTTGTAACGGTCACTTTAAGGTGGGGTACAGTGCGCATGTGCATGGAGAGTTTGGAGGAAAGCGCGGGAGAGTGTGTGCGTATGGTGAACTGTGATGGGTTGTAGCCTGGGTTCTCCAGCTGGTGTTGTCTGGGAAGTTGTGACGAGCGAAGTCGAGGTGCTCTCATTGCTCATTAAAACCGTCTCTGAAACCCCTGCATGACGTGTTCCCTGCGTGTCTCTTAATGGAGCTAAGTATTCACCTCTCCACGAGAGCACCCACCTAACACCATACTTCCAGTCGTTACACGGTTTATTTATTTAACAATGGTATTGGATCGGTACTGTGTATCGATCAATAAATTTATGTATTGGTATCGGAACTGAAAAAGGTTGGTGTATCTGTAAATGTAACATATAGGAAACAGCATATGACAGCATTATTGTAAGGCATTTCTGGCAACTTCACTGGTTAATAGAATATGCCTACATTGATAAATCCCCTTAAGTTGCACCCTGATTGGTGAATGTTTAGCATGTCAAATGTATGCTTGAATGTGATTGGCTAATACCAATCACAATAATTGACATATCAAGTCCTCTGGTCAGACTATTATAGAATAGGCAAAAGATGCAGCATGTAAAATTGTAGGTTGACTGGATGAATGGTTTCTAAGAGTTATGTACTATTGGCTTCGCTTTCTTGTGACAAATGTCCACCAAACTTGACATACCCCCTCAAAATAATGTGCTAAACAGATTTTGTTAAAATGGGCTTGTTCAAAGTCAAAGTGTTCAAAAGGTTGACATTATTCATTATTATTAATTATATTATTATTAATTATTATTAATTATAAATATTGCAGGTAAAAAAAATCTTGAAGTAGGAAGGATCAAGAAATTACAAAAAAAAAAAAGAATTTTGTGTGTAGGACACAGATGCTACAGACCAGATGCTATTGAATAAAAACGCTTAATGCTTTCCTGTAATGCCACCATCAGGCCAGTGAATGTCATTTTTCTTGAAGCTGCTGTAACTTGTTTGATGTTTCTGGGATTTATGGCTCTTTATGGCAGGAGTAAACAGACCCAAAGTGTCATTCACAGTGCTGAGGCAAGACTCCAGCTTCTTTCTGGAGAACAGCTCAATAGAACCCCAAAAGTGAAAACAAAAAAAAAAAGTAAGCAACTCTGCTGAAGTGCCTTTTTTAACGTAGCGCATCTGTCTTTCATTGGCAGGTGCCATTTGTAATATGGTACGTGGCAGTGGATGGCATTTTCAGATGATGCAGTGGCCACTTCCTAGTGCCAGATGTTGATTAGGAACTGAACCCCCTTACAAAATGTGCTTCAGCTCTTTACGTATTGGATAGGCTTGACTCTAGGCTTAAGTTTTCTCGCTAATCGGAGGAATCCTGCTTTGTGAAATGCCCCCCATTAGATCAGCAGAATTACTGGATACATTTGATTCATTTTGTTGCTCTTGATGTGCAGGTATCCCACCAATGCAGAGTATGTCCAAGTTAAGCTTTAATGGTGAAGAGCTCTTTCCTGAGGGATGTTGAGGAGAACAGTTCTGTAAGTTTGTTTAAGAATGATTTTATTATGGTTGATCACAGAAGATTACTTGGTGTAATATTGGTGGAGAGATTTGAATAATTCTCTTTTTATGGTTGGGACTGATATTTTGTGTCTTTGATGAGGGAATCATGCGTTGTTGGAGAGGATACTATGTCTGAGGCCCACAATAAGGTGTTGCCTGAAAAACCTGATTTGATGATCATGAAGGACCTTATGAAAGCCTTTGCATTGGCAGCATGGAGAACTAGCTGAGGGAATGACTATTGAAAAGCTCTTGGGGGTAAGTGGAATAATGTAATGGGGGAAAACAGCAGAGCCATCAAATGTGATGTGATGAACCAACTTCATATGAATAGTTGTGTCTTTTATAGTCTATTATAAGATATTTATGACTGTTCTAGGTTCTTTACTCTCCACTACTGCCTTCATCACTACACTTTTTTGCAACATCATAATGAAGCTTATGTGTATTTTGAGGTTAATGCCATCCATCCTGTGATGTGTACATTGTCACCGCTTCATCTGAAACAGTGCTGGATGTTTTCCTCTAAAGGACTCCTAGGTGATCTTCAGGAGATGCTCAACAAAAGTGTAAGCACACCACTTTCATTTCCACCAGCAGACCTACAGAAGACTCTTAAATTCAGTGCTGCTCTCAGAGGTGTACAGGGTCAAGGGGAGGTGCATCAGTGTGTATCTAATATTACACTAAATTATGTAAGTATTCTCTTGATGCTGTTGGTGTGTGGCAGATGAAGGCCCTGCAATAGGTGGCGAGAAATGCCCAGCACCTATTTCTCATTTCTATCCAATAGAAATTAGAAATTTATTTCAGTGGACTTTGTTTATCTTACAATTCATAAAGTAATGTGAAGTAAAGGACACTCTCCCTCTCTATGGAGTTCACTTTTTCTGTACTCAAGAGTCTAATACAATGTCTTTAATATTCGGCCTCTAATTCACTCACTATTAAGTGCACAGAAGCCATTCACTTGAATAGAAAAGTGCACTCCTATATAGAGAGAAGGAATCCGTTTGGAAGAAACAGACATCTTCATCTCTGGTGTGTAAAGGAGTGATACAGGAGGTCATTCCTGCTGGTACTATTATATTTTTCAGTTCATCTGCTTTTGCCAGGCCTGCTGGCAACTGAACTGTCAGTCAGTGTCCCCACTCATCCATTCATGAGTCTTTCTGCTCATTCATCTCAGCCGCTGTACCTGTTGACATTTGTACATTAATGTATGTGGCTGCTATGATGATTTAAGTATAAATCAGTTTGCGAGTGCAGACCAAGCTAGCTGAGGCAAAGAGGCAACTCAAAAAATTTGGGCTGGAGTTCTGGGGGGCTTCGAGCAGATGGAATTCGAGGCCAGACCCCCCCTTGCCAGGTAGAGGTTGAGTAAAATTGGATCAGGAGGAGCAGGGGTGGTGGTGGGATGCAAGTTTCGTCACGAGAACGAGAAGGGAGAGGAGCGGTTTTATAGCGCGTAGTAATAGAGGGGGAGAGTTTGGGCGTGGTCCTTCTCCCAAACTTTCAGTTATTACATAACTCCATTTTGAGGATAAAGTGCAGGCAATGGAAAACAGTTGGGGTCTACCTGGGGGGGGGCTGGGGTCATGACATGAATGTTATAATGGAAATAATGCCATGAAATAAAGACCACTGAAATCCTTCACTCGGTAGGGGTCATATCAGTGTCTGTAAAAAACATACAAAGCATGACATCCTGCCCTTCTATTACACAGGATATAATGAGGACAAATTTAGTTCAAATGAGAGCTGTCTTATGTTCAAACTGGGGCCAGGTTCTGTGCAGTAACTGCATCCATACGTTTGCATCCATGAATTGACAGTCCTTCGTAGTGCTCATGTCAGTCATTTTTACACAAATAACACGCATGTGACAGAAGAGATTCAAAATAATCTTATTAGTTTAAATTAAAACCTATGTCTAGCTTAGACCTCAGCCTAGACAAGCCACTGACCATTGTAATAAATCGAATAAAATAGGACTATAATAAATGTAAAACAGAAGAGGCAGTGAGCTAGATGATGGGGGCTGTTAATGTTTTAATAGTACTAATTACACTCATTTATCCAGACATTACATGCTGCAAAATGCATTTTACATGAAACACCCACACATTGCTGGACCCCCTGACAGATATCTCCATTATGCGCACATGCACTCAGTCTCTAATGTTGTTGAACTGTGCAGGTTTAGGGTGAAGTGGTGTAAGGTGATTGAGTTTGGAAAAAAGTCGAGTCTACTGGCCTCCAAGTGGGTTGTCCTCACAACTGCACAACTATACGCTTTGACTTCGGCTATGTTTTATACTTTAGTTGGAGAAGCGGGCAGGGAAGAGGAGGAGTACTCAGTACTGCTGGTTATTCTAGTGGTCTACAGCTTTGTCTGACGTTACCACACCAAGGACTGGTACAGAGATATTCAGTTTCCCTGAATGGCTTTGTAGCATATTTCTGTTATAGAGGACCCTAACCCTCATATATAGGTATTGAAGTTACAGTTATTGCCACAGTCATAGCCACAGTTACTGTCACAGTTAATGTTACTGTGTGATGGTAACAGTAATCCACGGATGAGGTCGTTTACAGTTGCAGTATTACTGCATAGTACTAAGTACTTAATGCAGAACTGCTGTAACACACAGTATTGTGCAAAAGATGACTAGAGCAGAACAGGCAGTGATGGAAATGCAGTGCAGGTGATATACAGATGTACAATGATGCTGAGTAACAGATTAATTTAATGGAATGGAGTGTAGATTTGTACAATCTGATGGCTGTAGGAAGAAATGACCTGTCAAAGTGTTTTTCCTGCAGCGAGGTCTGCTGCCCATTGTGTGCTCTCTGTCCATGTAGTGTTTTGTGGACTGGGTGAGAGTTCTTCATGATCACGGACACCTTTGCCAACATCCCATTACCCTCTCCAGCACCATCTCCACTGTGTCCAGTTTAGCCCCCAGGACTGAGTCGGTCAGTCTAATGATCTTGTTCAGTCTGTTTGGGTCTTTTGTTGTAGTACTACTGCCCAGCACACAATGGCACAGAAAAATTATACTTGGCACCACAGATTTGTAGAAAGTTCATAGCAGCTAGGTTGTCACACCAAAGAACCTCAGCCTTCAAAAAGTAGCGCTGGCTTTGGCCTTTCTTGTACAGCTTGTCCATGTTCACTTCCCATTCCAACTTGTCCCACAATTGAACACCCAAAAATAGTCCAAGACTAAGCTTAATCCCTGTGCAGGAAATTGGCCCCTGTAGTTTCATGGTTCTTTCATAAGAGTCTGGAATTAATCTTCATACTGGATTTATAATCACTGTATGCTTTTAATCATCACCTACATTTGTTTAAAACTAATTATAACTGAAAATGATTCTGATCTGCTTTTTTGGGGGTATTTTCATTTCACTTCTCACTCTGTGTGGCCAGGCCATCTGATAGCACACCAGCCTGGTCCCTCAAAGCCCTGCAGGTTCTTGTTAGATGGTTCCACTGTTGTCTCATTTCTTCCACAAGTAGAGCCTCTTCCTCGATAAGTCTCTCCAGCTGCATCACCTTGTCAAAAACGTTCTTCTTCATGTCTAAGTGTTTCAGAGGATATAGGTAGGGCTAGCTCGTATTGGGTTTCACAGTAAACAGGATGGTGCATCGGTAAGGACACAGGAATAAAGACGAGGGAACATCATTTCTTCTTATTAAACTGTATTGTAATCCAATAGTACTTCACAGTACAACTTGACATTAAGCATTGCTCACAGTCTGAAAAAAAAAACATCAAATCATATTCGAACAAATATTCTAAACTGCTGAATCAGATAAGAAATAATCACTTAATAAATAATAAGTATTAACATTCAGTTCTAGCAGGAATAGTATTTAAGGGACATTACGCTCTAGAGAATATGCACACGGTTACATATAGAGCTTCCCTATATTTTTGGCGAACATGAGAACTGCACTACTATGTCCTCAGGCGGAAGCCATTTTTCGCACAGAACAAGAACTTTACTGCAGCTCGAACGACTTTCTTTCTCTCTTTATTCTTTAACATGGAGTTAATTCTCACAAGAAACAAACTTGAACAGCCAACTAGCTGGCACTTACTTGTCGTCATCAACTCAATGCATGGATATCACCAGCTGAACTGAATTGGTTGGCAGGGGAGTGTAATTGAACTGAAAGGCGATGCACACAGCATCAGAGCTCCTGCTTCTCTCTCTCACTCCACACATCATTTCCAGTTCTCCTGCAGTGTGAGTGTTAATAATTTGACATCTGATGTTAGTGCTGCAACTGTCTGTCCTGACTACACAGGCAATGCGTGACTGGTTTTACATTGTGGAGGAGGAAAAGCAGAAGCACTGTGACAGTTAATCAGAGGAGTCTGGCGTTCAGTAACTTCCTCCTGACTCTGGAACATGGTCACTCTGTGAGGTTGAAAGCACAGTTTAGTGCAAAAAGGCAAAAAAGGGGGTAAAAATGTCAGGTCTAATGATCTTCATGGTCAGAATCTGCACATTTCTATGGTCTGAAATGAATGAAAAGTCTGATTTTAATGAGTTCAAATGAAGAGTCACGAAAATGATTCATGTCAAAATTAACATACCAGAATCCCAAATCATAACATCAGCGAATACAAAAGTAATTGTAGCATACATCAGAAACAGCAGTGCTGCTAGAGTTTTTAAACGTTGTCTCCACTCACTGTCCACTCGTTTAGACACTCCTACCAAGGTGGTAGGTGTGTACAATTACAAGCAAACGTCTCCAAAGCAGAATGACAAGCTTGGTTTGTCTACAGAGTGAACAGTGAAAACTCCAACAGCCCTTCTGTGTCTGATTCAGTCACACCAGTGCAATAAACTGGTACTATCTGGGTGGTGGATTATTCTCAGCACTGCAGTAACACTGACAGGGAGGTGGCGTGTTAGTGTGTGTTGCACCAGTGCGAGTGAGTCAGACACACAGCAGTGCTGCTGGAGTTTTTAAACAGCTCAGTGTCACTGAGAATAGTCCACCAATCACAAATATCCAGCCAACAGCGTCCTGTGACCAACTGGAAATGATAGTCTTGTGGAGGTCCTGAATACTAAAGAAAAAGGTAAAGGTGTGCTGGCAAAGTACACAGGGAAAAAGATGGATTACAGTATGTAACTGTACAACAACCAAGACCTATATGGTCAGTGGAACTGATCAAATGGAAAATGTGCAGAAACAATGAGGTGGTTTTACTGAACATGCTCACTAGAGTATAAACACAGTATAAAGATTATGTAAGGGTTTAAGTGTACAATGTGGAAGAGGCACTTTGCTCCATGTAAAAATGTATTTGAACTGGAAATTACCTAAATTACCTACAACTTAATGTTATTGTCACAGATTTCACATTTAAAAATGAATTCCACAAGTTCATGATGTCTGGGAGGCAACCTGAACATGGCTACTTACCAGTTACTCGATATAGATCCCCCCTTTTCTGTTGCATGCCCAAAAATAGGCCTTCAATCACATGTTGCAACCCCACTGAATCATCTGATCTAGGGTCATGTGGAGCTGTAAAGAATATTTGTCAGGTTAAGGTGGTTGACATTAAAAGTAAATCTAACATATTGAGATAAGGACAAAACAGTAAATGACTAAACAACGTGGAATGTAAAATGAAAAGACGACACCCATAAATGTTTTGCCAAGAAAATCTGAGAATCTATCTACAGTTTGCTCTTTTTTAGTTTTATGGTAACTAATAAGTATTCCAACATTTTGATAGAGAAAGTCACATCACTTATGCAATGAGAAAGCAATTATACAAATAATTTTAAGTTTAGTATAAGTATAAGTTTATTTGCCATGGTCACTCTATCAGTTAAAAGGGCAGGTGTTAAAATATACTTGTAAAAAACAGCAAGATGATCCCCCCTCCTGACATGCAATGTGATCCCTGTAATGATGAAGGAACTGATAAATGTGCTGTTTCACCAGGGCTTAGTCAACAAATATAAATCAATGAAATGTAGGGTAAAAAAGCACAATACATGAGCACTGTAAGTAAAGGTTCACTTCCCAGCCTTACTCATGTATTTTGTAGTTAGAGCCATCCGTGACAAAAAGCTGTTAAATATGGTAGTGCCGACCCCTGTTTGGTTTCTGCCACCCCGCTGCACCTACAGCATTTATATCTGATGTCAAGAATACAAATTTGAAGTTTAAAAACACCACCAATATGGTAAAATACTTAACTGTGTGTTTGACAACACACAATTACCTCACATTTTGTAGAATGCCCCTTTGCATGCAGAAAAGTCAAGTTTTGTATTTCTGGGAATGTCTGAGCCGGCTTCTGCAGATAGGGCCAATATCCACACATTATATCAGGGCAGAAGAACTTTCCATTTGTTTTTGTGGACAGTTCTTCTTGCAAAAATGGAGGATTGGCAAATATCTCCCCCAATATATGTTAAGACCTTTAAGCAAACTGCCACCTCCAGGACCTCTTCATTACATATGATGTTTGTCTTTTTAGAGGTCTCTCTGGCTGCAGCCCATGTTGATGTCCCACAGATTCCTTTTCCATGTACCTGTAACACAATGTCACTATCAAATATATACAAAAAGTAAATCCTGCTTCACTATGTACAGTCTAAAGTGTTTTGACAAATATCTTACTGGCTTGGCCTTCTTAAGAATGCACTCAACAAATGTTGCTACATCTTTATCACTGGCCAAAAAAATGCCATCAAAAAATGTCTGTTCCTCTAAAGAAAACATTAAAGATAATAGAGATACTCCGTAGAGATTCTGACAGTTTACAGTTATCAATAATAACATAACTCTTTGTTTTCGGTTTCCATCGACAGACACATCAACTGTATCTAGGATGCAAACTGGGAAAGAGAAGTGGTCAATGCTACAGAATTTTTCTTTTTCATGATGACAATATGTTCATTCAAGGAAAGCTTTTTGGAAGATACACAAATAGCTACAAATGTTCCCATTCTGGAATTAGGAAAATACTGAATAACAGTGGCATGCTGATTACAGACCTGCACAAATAAGGACAAGTGGTTTTTCAACAGCCTCACCCTTCCAAATTGTTCTGAACAACATTTTAGGAGTGAAAAATACAAACCAATAACTTGGTGTGCATTACATCCGCAAAGCATTGTTCACTAGCTGAAGCTTCAGATGTTCTTGTATTTTCTTGAATAATTTTTTTAAAATACATTTTCATACATACACAGAACATGCAAATCAACATGACGTATGTTTCCTCATAGAGGATTGGAAGCTGAACCATTTTTTGTTATTGTTCAGCAACTCATGAAAATGTATTTTACAAAATGACCTGTAAAGGAGGGACAAGGAACTGGTGACCGCTAATGAATGAGCAGACAGTGTCTCCCGTTCCCTTATCTTCGTATAAGCTTTTGGTAAAAGATATGTTAGAAGAACCTCTGATTTAACCACCAAACTATATGAGAATGGCCACAACTACAGCTCGCTGTGTACCTGATGCTATGTTAGAGGCTGCATTAGCCTAGCCACCTAGCTAGCTGTTCCCTACTAGCTAGATAAATCACCCTTAATCAGTAGAAAGTACCCAGTTCCCCTATATCTTAAACCTAAAAAGTGGTCAGAGGTACGTATATCCCATGAGACCAGCCTGATTATTTCACTTATCAATTAAAAACAATAAACATAGATATATACAGGCAGACAGATATATAGATCTATAGATAGATATATTGGCATAACATAAAATCATGAAATGTAATATATAGCAACAGTAAATTACTATTAGGCTCATATTTGAAGACAGATTTTGGATTACTGAAAGAACCCTGTTGATGACAGGAGTGATTTTAATGTGTTCAGGTGTTGGTGCAGGTGTGTATACATGAGTAAACTCAGGTGAGCACCAGTTCACAAATGCATCTTTCAAAAGTCAGAGAAACAGCTGCTGCTGGAACTTTAGAACTGTGTCTTTATGATGTAAGAATGTTCTATTATCAATCATTCCATTAAACTCCCAGTCGCTCCTCTGATCCTCCAGCTGCAGACATGTAACCAGCACCCTCTCCACACATCAGGACAGCAAATGTAGGACAAACAGTCTTTTCATTATTCCTGCCCGCCGTGGCAGTGTGCTTTAGCCTTGAGGTTGCTGAACTGACTGGGTTTTTAAAGTCTGCTGCTGATGTGTGTTTTAATTTTAACTGGGTAAAAGTTGTAATGTTGAGAAGCTGATGATGTTTTTGGGATGGTGGACAGACTATTAAGGTTTGCAAGTGGTGAAGAATTTAATCTATTGATCTATGTAGGATTAGACAGGTAGAAAAATGGATAAGTAAAAAACAGTTACAAATAAAGATAGACAAAAGACAGACAGAAGAAGTAAACATACAGACTAAAATGTACATAGATAGATAAAGAGAGAGAGAGAGAGAGAGAGAGAGACAGCTGAACTACAGATGGACTAAAGATGCTTGAAATAAAAAAAAGAAACATCCTGACTGTTCTACAATTCATTCAATACAGTCAGTTATCTAACTGTCCTAAAAATTCTCCAAATGGATAAAAACAAATGACGAGTTAACAGATACATAGCTAGCTAGAGAGATAAATAGACAGATAAATAGTTACAAAGATGAATGTTTCAGAGTTTTCTACTCTCAGTATAAGAGGTAAGGGCTAATTTGATTTAAAAAATTCTTAATATTTTTCTATTTACATGATATACAGCATTATCTGATTTCTTTTTTTTTTCATTACAGGAACCTGTGTTTGAAATGAAACAAAGAAACAACCTGACTGTCCTACAAATTCTCCAAATGGATAAAAAAAAAAAAAATGAAAAAAAAAAAATGACGGGTTTATAGACACATAGCTAGCTAGCTAGATAAATTGACAGATAAATAGTTAGATAGATAAATTTCTCCGAGTTTTCTACTCTCAGTATAAGAGGTAAGGGGTAATTTAATTAAAATAATTCTTAATATTTTTCTATTTACATGATAAACAGCATTAACCGATTCCCTCTTTTTTATTACAGGAACCTGTGTTTGAAATGAAACAAAGACAAACACCCTAACTGTCCTACAATTTTACCAACTGGATAAAAAAATTGAGAGGGTTAAAAGACACATAGCTAGCTATCTAGAAAAATTGACAGATAAATAGTTAGATAGATGAATTTCTCTGAGTTTTCTACTCTCAGCATAAGAGGTAAGGGGTAATTCAATTTAAATAATCCTTAATATTTTTCTAATTACATGATAAACAGCATTATCTGATTTATTTTTTTCATTACAGGAACCTGTATTTGAAATGAAACAGACAAACAACCTGATTGTCCTAAAATTTCACCAACTGGACAGAAAAAATGAAGGGTTAATAGATAAATAGCTAGCTAGCTAGATACAAAGACAGATAAATAGTTAGATAGATGAATTTCTTAGAATGTTGTGCTCTCAGTATAAGGTAAGGGGTAATTTAATTTAAATAACCCTTAATATTTTTCTATTTACATGATAAACAGCATTAACGGATTCCGTCTTTTTTATTACAGGAACCTGTGTTTGAAATGAAACAAAGACAAACAACCTGACTGTCCTACAAATTCTACAAAAGGATAAAAAAAAATGACGGTTTATAGACACAAAGCTAGCTAGCTAGATAAATTGACAGATAAATAGTTAGATAGATGAATTTCTCCAGATTTTGTGCTCTCAGTATAAGAGGTAAGGGGTCATTTAATTCAAGTTATTCTTTATATTTTTCAATTTGCATAATAAACAACATTATCTCATCTCCTTTTTTCATTACAGGAACCTGTGTTTGAAATGAAACAAAGACAAACACCCTAATTGTCCTACAAATTCTCCAACTGGATAAAAAAACTGACGGGTTAAAAGACACATAGCTAGCTAGCTAGACAAATTATCAGATAAATAGTTCGATAGATGAATTTCTCAGAGTTTTGTGTCCTCCGTATAAGAGGTAAGAGGTAATTCAATTAAGATAATTCTTAATATTTTTCTATTTACATGATAAACAGCATTATCTGATTTTTTTCATTACAGGAACCTGTGTTTGAAATGAAACAAAGACAAACAACCTGACAGTTCTACAATTTCACCAACATAAGCAGCAATATGGCCTAGAAGCAATAATACAGTAATACATGTCGTCCCGCTGCTAGATGGAAAAGCTAGAGCTGCTTATGTTGCCACGGATAACTATCGTGAACTGTATAACAGATTGAAAACACTGTCTGAAAAGTGGATGACTCCCAGAGAAATAAAAAGACAGAGGACATCGAGAACACCATCATTTTCAAACAGTACCTTAGAATTGTAAGTCCAGACCTTAGACGTTGGATAACTGAACGCAGCCCGGCGTCCATAAAACAAGCAGTGGAAGCAGCTGAAGCTTTCGTGGCAGCAAGGCAAGCTGAGAAGGAGTTCCTGCTCTGTGGTTCCAGCATCAGAGTGTACCAATACGCACAGACAAGTAAGTCTGGGGGCGGGGTCAGTTGTGGTCCTAAGCCACTAGTGAATTTATCACCAAACAGGGGCGCTGGAGTACTAGCAAAAGAAGCAAAGATAGTCAGGCAACAGATAATCGCCAAACTGTTAAAACACAGCTAGCTAAAATCAGGTTGGCCAAAAGATTTAAGATTGTCCTAAGCTTGTTACCAGCACAAATCATCTTTGATATGTTCCAAGACCCGAAATAAGCTTTCAGGAACAGGACAGTAGTGAGATAACCATACCTGTAAAAATAGGACACAAAACATTTAAAGCCCTTATTGACACTGGAGCTAGTCACATCCTGATAACACCACAGTGTCTTCCAGAATCCCAGTTTGAGAGTACAGGTAAACTTGGGGTCAGGTGTATACATAGAGATGAACAGGTATACCCCACAACTAAACTCACGGTTAACATCAATAACCAAAGCTACATATTAAAGGTAGACATAATGCAAAAATCTGCTCATGCCGTCGTTTTAGGTAGAAATATCCCGATTCTGGTAGATCTTTTAAACACTGAGCAGAGAACTGCAGAGGTTATGGCTGTAACAAGGTTGTAGGCTAGAAAGGTTTAAACTGCAAACAAAACAGTGGAGTTTTAAAAGAATTACCATATGCTGTTAAACCAAAATGCAAGAAAACAAAAAGGACAGGAAAAAATTAGAGGCACAAAAATAGTGGAACAATTGGATACACCCATAAGTGAAACATTTGCCTTACCTGGTGACATAGCAACGTTGCAAAGGCAGGATGAAACAATCAAACCCTTGTTTTTAGACTGTGCTAAGGAAAGAGAATAAGCTCAGAGAAGTCAACTCATTCTGAAAGACAACAAGCTCTAGGTCAAAAATGGTGTTGAGCGATTAGTGGTTCCCAAATGTCTCAGAGATGAAGTTTTAAAGCTGGGTCATTCGGACCCGTGGCCAGGTCAATTGGGTCAGACTAAAACACACAGCAGATTTGCAAGTCGATTTTACTGGCCAAGTCAGCTGCTAGATATAGCTGAATTTTGTAATGTCTGTCCAGAGTGTCAGTTAACAGCATCTGAGAAAAAGTCAGACAGGGTGCCATTAATAAGTCTGACAGTTATTGACATGCCATTTTCACGGATTGCCACGGATATAATACGCCCTTTACCAAGAGGCCGGGGAGGAAATCGCCATATTTTAGTAATCTGGGTCTATGCTACCCGGAAGCATTTGCTCTGAGAAAGACTGAAAGGCTAAACATCCTGTCCTACGTTCTCAAGATGAGGGACAAGCTGAGGGAGCTGAAGGAAAGGATACCAGCTGGGCTGTTTAAAGAACAACCAGGACAGACAAGCCTCATGCAGCACATTATCTGGTACTGGTATCTGGTATCTGGTATCTGTCACTGGTAGCTGACTCATCACCAGCCCATACACAGTAGAGACTTGTGACTATGTGACATGTTAACTACCTGGTGATTCTGGGGGAATGAGGGTGCTGCAATTTCACCAACTGGATAAAAACAATGACGGGTGGATAGACACATAGCTAGCTAGCTAGATAAATAGATAGATAGTTGGATAGATTAATTCCTCTGAATTTTCTGCTCTTAGTATAAGAGGCAAGAGGTCATTTAACTCAATAAATAATTCTTTACATTTTTCTATTTAAACAATAAACAGCATTTTCTGCTTTTCTCTTTCATTACAGAAACCTGTTTCTGAAATAAAACAAAGAGAAATGTCCTGACTGTCCTACAATTTCTTCAATTGGATCAAATCTGTCTAGTTAGGTAGATAGACAGATACGTAGCACGCGTAAATGTAACACAGGAGCTACGTTAGCTAACTCAGTGTCTACACCAACCGTTACGCCACAATAGGAATTTCTATTGAGGGACAGATCAACCATAGGTTGGGATTCTTCAGGGGTTTGGACCAGTGTTGATATCTCACTAGGTACTCTAAGGAGAGCTTGGACAGAGATGTGACGGACCAGTGAGTACAGGGTTAAAGATACACTCATATATTTATTCACAGAAATGATGTGACCTTCTTCTTATGTGTGTGTGTGAATAGTTGTGAGTGGCTAATAGGAAAGAAAAAAACATATAAAAATGGAGTAGGAGGTATAAATGAGTTATAAGAGGAAACTGTAGATCAATGAGGCTCTATTAAAAAATTAACGGTACTGGAAAAATGCATAAGTTCAGATTTAACAACAAAACCCAATACACATAAGGCCCTCAACAAAAGATTAAATGGTAGTAAAATAATAAACTTCAGAGGCAAGAATTCGTGAGATATTTTACTCAACTTTAACAATATAACAGTCCTTTAAGTCTGAAATGTGAACCAACAGTTTTTTCCTTTTGTTATAATCAAAGTTCCTTTCTGGAGTAATATCGTCTCAAAGTGTCAGAAAAGTGTGTTTAAATCTTCACTACCCGGATAGACTAAGACTGTGTGTGTGTGTGTGTGTGTGTGTGTGTGTGTGTGTGTGTGTGTGTTCCCGCTTCTGACGTCACTCGCGCAGTACTCTGGGAAGTGTAGTCTCGCCATCTTGGACAAATTCGCTCGCTTTTCCCGTCAACAAAACAACCTGTGCGATACAGCACTAAGTTCAGCAAGACTGTACGACAAGCATATTCATCTCAGCATGTCTCTGAGTCCGTAAACAGCAGGATTTAACACTTAACATCGTAGATTTACACTTAAACAAGATGCTAATCCCGCTAGCCTCTGCCTGTTAGCCTACAGCTTAGCAGCTGAAACGAACTAGCCGAGGTCTGTCTCCCACATTTATACTCCGGCTGTTTAATAATCTTTTAACTCCCTTATCAACACTTTCAACATCTTATCACTTGGAAATCTACACTTACTAACTCATAATCCCTCCTTAAACAGCCCTGTCTGAACTCACCGGTGTTTCTCTTCACAACTGAACAGAAACTGATGAGAGTTTATCAAACTCAGGACTAAAGAACACTGAAAAAACGAGGAATGGGGGATTTTATATCCCCTCTGGACCCTTAATCAGCTTTTAACTTCAATAACTGCTCACAAAAAATAGCACCACAGCATCAGCTCTGGACACAACACACACTCCCACTTGAAGAGAGCAAGAAGTGAAGAGGGGGAGAGAAGGTGGGCGGGGCAAATGAACAGCCTCTGTAGAAGAGCTCAGACAGAGGCTCCTAATTTTAACAGGGTTACAGACAGACAGACAGACAGACAGATAGACAGACAGAGAGACAGACAGACAGACAGATAGACAAACAGACAGACAGATAGATAGACAGACAGATAGATAGATAGATAGATAGAGAGACAGACAGACAGATAGATAGATAGATAGATAGATAGATAGATAGATAGACAGACAGAGAGACAGACAGAGAGACAGACAGACAGAGAGACAGACAGACAGATAGATAGATAGACAGAGAGACAGAGAGACAGACAGAGAGACAGACAGACAGACAGACAGACAGATAGATAGATAGACAGAGAGACAGACAGAGAGACAGACAGACAGACAGATAGATAGACAGACAGATAGACAGACAGACAGAAAGACAGACAGACAGACAGACAGACTCATTTTTATCAGAGGTTTCTGCTCTCAGTATTAGAAGTAAGAGGTAATTTACTTATTTATATTTTTCTATTTACATGATAAACAGTAGTGTTGTCATGATACCAAACTTATGACTTTAGATACGATACCTGCCTAAATATCTCAATACCGATACTGAAACGATACCACAGCAAAACCTAAAACATTAGGAAAAGTAATGGAATAATAGATGATCGAAAATAGTTTTATTAATAAACAGAAAGGTCTGTGTGTGTGTGTGTGTGTGTGTGTGTGTTTCTGGTAGAGGGGAGAACAGAAAAGCTCGCCTGGTTAAAGGTCTTAAAAACACACAAATAAACAAAACTTCATTATCGATGTCCTCCAAAATGATGGAGGTCATAATCATTGATCATACAATCAGTTTCTAGCGTAATTACTGCGACAGGTCTGTTTATAACTGCTGCTGATCTACTTGTGAACGCCTGATATTTAGCAGCATGGAGGTTCAGGTAAACATAACGCTACCAGTTCTCCACATTGGTAGTTATCAATAAAGAAAAGCCAGTTCACTTCAACAGCTCTCACTGCCCTAAACTCCTCCTGAAAAACTCCCCCTCCTCTGACTGGAGCTTGGTGTGATTGTTAGAGCTGTATCACTCTGCACTGATCTGACCTTCTCTGACCTCTTTAAACTCTGCAGGTCTGTCAGAAAGAGGCTGTGCTCAGTTGGAGGTGTTGGCTCCTTTGGTCTGTACAGGTTTAAAGCATATAAACAGCATGATCTGATTTACCCTTTCATTACAGGAACCTCTGTTTGAAATACGAGAGTAAATACAAGCTATATTAATGTGATGTATCTCTTATAGCAATCTGGCAGCTGGAGTGCAGGAATCCATGTACCCTAAAAGACCAAGGTAAGCATCATACTAACCTATTAACGCCAATCAGGCAATTGGTCACAGATGACACCTACCTGTGTCAGACCAGCTCCCACCTACCAGTCCGACCAGCAGGCCCCCCACCACCACCACCCATACCAGACCAGCTGCACACCCTCCTACCACTGCTACCTGTCTAATGACCATGTTAAAACCTACATGGACTCTTAACTATCTGCCACTATTAATAACACCACTATTTAGTCTAGACCCTTTTTCCTCCACTAGTGATGATGATAGTGTTTGTACTGAATGTGAGCTAGTAGCTCTGTGGAGGAGAAAGTGGAGCAGTTAGAGGTGGAGCATCATGGCTTTACTAAAGGATAGAGAGCAGGAGTCACTGCTAGCAGCCCCGGATGCCTTAGGGAGAGCTAGCACCCCCCACTCCGGCGTTAGAGCCCTCACAGCGGGGCGATTGGGTGACGTCTCGGCGGCATAGCCGGAAAGCTAAGGCTAATGCTAGCGCTAAGGCCGAAGCTAGCCCACCGGAACACCACGCTGACCCTGGGTGTTAGCATTGATCAGCTAAATATTCTACCTCAAAGCTCAGTTAAATCAGACCATTATCTAATCTCCTTTGAGCTACATCTAAGGCAAAATGTTAATTCGCCCCCCCAACACTGTCTAAAGCGCACAATAACCACAATGACAGCTGTACAGTTTACTAAAAACCTCCCACCCCTATCAACCTTAGCTTACACTCCGTCAGACCAAACGGAGCTCGTTAAATTAACAAACGATCTAGAAAATACCCTTCGATCAACCTTAGACAAAGTAGCACCGTTTAAAAATAAAATGATGAGTCAAAAAAGGCTCGCACCGAGGTACAGTGATCATACTCGTACCTTAAAACAAACAGTGCGGGAACTAGAGCGTAAATGGCGGACGACCAAACTAGAGGTGTTCCACTCTGCGTGGAAGGACAGCCTTAGTGAATATAGAAAGGCACTCATTAAAGCTCGCTCAGTGTATTTGGCCTCGCTGAACGAGAAAAACAAAAACAATCCCAGAGTTCTTTTTACTGAGATCTCTAAACTTAGTAAAAGCCAGGCAGATATACAACCCCAGATCCCAACATCTTTAACCAGTAATGTTTTTATGGACTATTTTAAAAATAAAATAGAAAATATTAGACAACAAATCCAACCCTGCTTATTAAATCAAACATGGCCGTCACCTGATGTAGTTGCTTTAGATCATAACTTAGTTGTAGAACAAAGGCTGGAAGCCTTCTACCCACTTCCACAAAAAATATTTCCTCAGCTAATTGTACAACCTGTACACTCGACCCAATTCCCTCTAAATTGCTAAAAGAAATACTCCCAATTATAATCACACCTCTTTTAACTATTGTAAATTCATCCCTTTGCCTTGGGCATGTACCCCAAACCCTTAAAATAGCAGTTATAAAACCTTTAATCAAGAAACCAAATCTTGATCCTAGCGTATTATCTAATTATAGACCCATCTCCAACTTAACATTCGTATCTAAGATATTAGAAAAAGCTGTGGCCCAACAACTCTGCTTATACCTGAGTAAAAATTACATGTATGAGAAATTCCAATCTGGATTTAGGCCAAATCAAAGCACAGAGACAGCCCTAGTGAAGATTACAAATGATCTCCTTCTTGCCTCTGATCAAGGCTACGTATCTTTATTAGTCCTACTAGACCTTAGTGCAGCCTTTGATATAATAGATCATACTATATTATTAGAAAGATTAGAGAAAATGGTTGGAATCACAGGGACAGCCCTATCATGGTTCCAATCATATCTAACGAGACACTATCAATTCGTAAGGATAAAAGATTTATCTTCAAATTACACAGAAGTAAGATATGGAGTTCCGCAAGGCTCAATTTTAGGACCGCTATTATTTACATTATACATGTTACCACTGGGCTCAGTTATAAGCAGACATGGCGTTAATTTCCATTTCTATGCAGATGACACACAGCTCTATATATCAGCCATACCTGACGATAAATTTAGACTACAGAAAATGGAGGACTGTGTAAAGGATATAAAACTGGATGTCACATAACTTCCTTCTTCTTAACAGTGACAAAACCGAGGTTCTCCTTTTAGGTCCAAAAGACACTAGACATAAACTATCTGACTTAATGTTAGACTTGGCCGATGCTTCCATCATTCCTGGTTTAGCAGCTAAAAATCTTGGTGTCACATTCGACTCAGATTTATCATTTGAGCAACATATAGCTAATATTAGTAGAACAGCCTTTATGCAGCTTAGGAACATCTCCAAACTAAGAAACTCCTTATCACTAGATTGGACGCAGAAAAGCTAGTACACGCTTTTATCACCTCAAGGCTAGATTACTGTAATGCATTACTGTCAGGTTGTTCCAGCAGGAACCTCAATAAACTTCAGCTGGTGCAAAATGCTGCAGCCAGGGTCCTTACTAAAACTAGAAAATTTGACCATATCAGTCCAGTTCTATCAGCACTTCATTGGCTCCCAGT
Source organism: Salminus brasiliensis (assembly GCF_030463535.1). Classification (NCBI taxonomy): domain Eukaryota; kingdom Metazoa; phylum Chordata; class Actinopteri; order Characiformes; family Bryconidae; genus Salminus; species Salminus brasiliensis. The sequence goes on along the minus strand of NC_132881.1, from coordinate 8,768,280 downwards.
TAAATTCTGTATCGAATACAAAATTCTTCTATTAACATATAAGGCCCTACATGGCCTCGCTCCTGAATACCTGCGGGATCTTATTGTATACTACGAACCATCAAGACTACTTAGATCTCAGGGTGCTGGCCTCTTACTCGTGCCCAAAATTCAGAAAACCTCAGCAGGGGGAAGAGCCTTTTCTTATAAAGCCCCCCAACTCTGGAATAACCTTCCAGATAATGTTCGGGACTCGTTAAATCAAAGCTGAAAATGTATATGTTTAGTTTAGCTTTTGGTAATTAATGTTTCTTAGATAAGGGTTGCAGGTCCAGGGAATTGTAGGGAACTGTAGTACACTGAGATGCTGGAGCTGTCGTCTCGCTGCTTACACGCGATCACTCAGGTTTGTTGACGGTGGAGCAGATAGATGCTGGTGTTTTCAGGGTGCTCCCGTGCCCGTGTTACCTTCTGGCTCTCTCCTTTTAAGTAGGCTGTTATAAACAGACCTGCCGGAGTCGTCAGACACACTCTAATACTGCTTAACATTCTCTGCCCTCCATAAAATTCCTCTCAGAACTAACTTTCTCTTTCTCTTTTTACCTTCTCCGAGTAAATGGCCACCCAGCCCGACCTGCTGGAAGATTGCCCGCTGAGGTCCCCTCTACCTGCGTCAAACCAGCTGCCACCTACCAGTCCTGTTTTTTTATTAAATTAGACTAATTATTGTAACTGTGCGTAATTATTAAATATACATATTTTAGTTTCAGGATTTGAGGAATCGTTCCTCTGCAGGTCAGTACGGCCTCAGGAGGAAACTAGTACCTCCTAGACGGCTGAAGTAGGAGGAAGCGTCTTCAGCTAAAAGTAGACCTTCTAAGCCCAAAGCTCCAGAGATCTCAATACAGGTGTTGAGCTCCAGGCTGGTCCACACTTACAGCTGCAAGTCTATCAGTACTCCTCAGCAGGTAAATCACACACCAGCACAACCTAGAACCCCTTCTACCATGATCCTCCCTCATTTAATAGACTCCTCCTTCAGATCAGAGGTAGTAAAGCTCCTCTGTAGATGAGGTGAAGAACATTCAACCACTGCACTTTAATGATCACTTCTCTTGTAAATAAATGTACTTTTTCTCTCAGAACAGATGTTTAATCATGAGCTGCATGAAGAATTGTTCAATAAACTGCAGATATTGTAACATTTTACTGTAAAAATATTTGTAAAATTTGGGTTGTCTAAAACTACTTGCAAACCCTTTCACTTAACCCACACTATATGCCTAAATGTTTGTGGACACCCCTTCTAATGAATGCATTCAGCTACTTTAAATTGCACCCATTGCACATATATGCAAATGCACACACTTTAGTCTTTGTAGAGAAGTAGTGCCAACAGAATAGGACTCTCTGGAGCATTCACCTATTGGCACTATGCTGCCTAATGCCAGTCGTGGGGCAGAGGGGTATAAAGCCCCCCAGTATTGAGCTGTGGCATTCCACAGTTCCACTGCGCCACAGCTCAAACACATTCTCTGGAGTGATTAATGGTGTTTCATCCAATACTTTTAGAATGAGTTGGGGTGGTGATTATTTAACATCCTGACCTTACCAACGCTCTTCTTGATGAATGCAATCAAATCCTCACAGCAATGCTCCAAAATCTAGTAAGCTGTCTCCAGCCTTCCCTAGACAGTAGAGACAGTCAATCCAATAAAACAGCGTCAAAAATGAATGAGCAGGTGTCCCAATACTTCTGTCCATATAGTGCATGAGTCTCACTTATCCTACACCTCAAACACCTATAAAATAAAGCATAACACTACTCATGAACCGAATTCCAAACATACACAAATTGAACATACACTGATGATGGTGGTGGTACGCTGGATGAAAGCTAGTCTGTGTGTGTGTGTGTGTACTCACATTTCACTGATCTGTTGACAGGGTCCCTGCACCTGCCCTGCCACTGTGTGTACTGACAGACAGACAGACAGAGACATTATTAGGCTGACAAATGATCTGCATCATCTGCAGAATTATCACCATTAACAATATTATCATGATCCAGATTCAGTGGCTGCTTACCTAAATCAAGTCAAGTGACTTTTATTATATAATATAAGATACACGCATTCAAATCCAGAATCTATACACATAAATACACACTATTTTACACTATTCTGCAAAGTCTGGGTGCAACAACTAAGGTTAGTTTTACATTTAGTTAAATTAAAAAATTAGTTGATGTCATCACTCATGTTTCTCGCATTAACCAGGAACGGTTTGTGCGTGGATCACGTTTTCTGTCAATGTAACCATAGTGTATATTTACAGGTAAAGCTGCCTAAATACACCAGTAAGTAGGAAATGATAATAGACTAAAATCATTATATGAGAGAACGCTCCCAGCAGGAGAGTGTAAATCACCATGTCAGTGTAAATATAAGCTAATAGAGGTAATAAGAAATCATTTTTATATATTTATATATATTAACACCCAAGTAAATCCTCAGATTCAGAGATATATAGTAATGAAGTAGAACTACTTCAGTACTGTACTTAAGTACTAAAATACTGTATCTGTATCTACTGGAGGATTATTTTATCTCCTACTTCCACTTTTACTTCACTACATATTTTGGATGAGTTTAATACTTTTACTCCGTTAGATGTTTATGTGCTGCAGCTGCAGTGAGGACACTAATGCTAGAGCTCTGTAGTTTATTCCGAGATAGAAGAACCGCTAGAAGAAACACCACCTTTCCCACCTTCAAATACTCGTATGTGGCCGAATGGCCAGAGATCTTTTAGCTGTAGTCTAGTTTACAGAGAGTGAAGCTCAGGGTTTTAAGCTGCTCTCCTCACTGCTTTTACAGATGAAACTCTTGATGTGGCAGGTTGAGTCAGTTCTGTTCAGCTTTCTCTCTTTTGGGTGAGTTTGTTTAGAGAGTTCATGAACTCCGTCTTCTAAAGTTCTGTCCTTCTACTACAGCCAGAGGAACTGTGACAGTCCTTAAGTCTGAGCATTTGAAATAATAGAAACACTGATACTCAGACTTTTAACTGCTTTCTGTAAGAACTACAGAACACAATACTGTACTTTTACTTTCAGTACTTAAGTAACTGCATGCAATACTTAAGTACTTCCACTTAAGTCTGGAGCTTAAAGACACTTCTACTTTAATTCAAGTCTGGGTCTCTAGTACTTTCTACATGTCTGCTGAGATTGTATTTTGCACGTAAGAAAAACAGGTTTATCATAAAAAACACATGAAAGCATTTGTTGGTGGGTTGTGTGTCCGCGCTTGCGCAGATCACATTTGGATGGGTAGCACAAATCAGCAGAACACCAGTCTTCTGCGGCACGGCTGAGGAGAGGTGCGTACAGCTTGAGCTCTAGTTCTTAAACTGTTTAAAGAGTTAAAACTCATGATATGCTTAAAAGAAGAGAAAGCTTTAGTGAAAGCAGACTCGTTTAGCATTGATTACGAAGTGAGTATCGGTTGAATGCAGTGGATTAAGGTTTGGCCTCTATACAACCTTAACATCTTGTACAGAAATGGTAAATGTATATGTAAAAAAATAGTAATATTTTAAACTGTGCAAAATAATTAATAATAATAATTAAACATTCGGATTTTAGTTTCAGAATTCAAGGAATCATTCCTCTGCAGACCAGTACGGCTTCAGAAGGACACTAGTACCTACAAAACGGCTGACTTGGAGGAAATGTCTGCATTAGAGCTGCTACATTGAATCTATAAAATTGATAATAATCGATTATTAAAAGTGTTGGCAACGAATTTCATTATGGATTTGTTGTGTTGCACGATGTATGTGTTACTCACCTTGTCATATCAGGTCATATCCGCTTACGTTACCTGCGGCGCTTTGTCTACTCTGGAAAAAATTAATAAATGAGAGGGAGATAAACGAAGTGAGTCAGAGCGGAGACGTAATCTTTAAAATAAATTTAACATCAAGTAGTAAAAATATTCCAAAAAATTAAACATGAATGACGCAGAAAAGAAGTTCAGCTTAAATCCTCACCAATGTGGGAGCACAGTCACTACAATAACCCCAGTTAGTTCTGTTTTGAAGTGAGGAAACGTAACGGTGCACTCACACTATGTGAACCGGTATAACACGGCACATGCTGTTTTTTGCTTAATTGGACAATGACAGTGATAGAGTGTGTGTGTGTGTGTTACTTTTATTATCTGTGTAATTTGCTTAAGCAGTGTTTAAATGTGCTTTATAAAAACATGTAACTTGAACACAATGGTGGTAAATAATGATTAAGCTTCAAGTTTTAAGTCTGAGTTTAAAAAAAACAACATACAAACTAAAGGCAGTTCATCCTGTCTCACGCCTCACTCCAATACAGTGCAGTGTTTGCATCAGCAATGCACTTATTTTTCTTTATTATTTCATTTATTTTATTTTAAATTGATTTCATTTATTTAATAATGTAATCTATTATTATTGAATTATTGTACACACTTATTTGCTCTGATATTCAATGTTCTATTTTTAAATAAAGACATGGAAATAAATTTTTTTCAACAGGTTAATTGATTATTAAAATAATCGTTAGTTGCAGCCCACGTCTATCAGTACTCCTCAGCAGGTAAACCACACACCAGCTCAACCTAGAAACCCTTCATCTATGATCCTCCCTCATTTAATATACTCCTCCTTCAGAGCAGAGGTAGTAAAGCTCCTCTGTAGATGTAGATTTAGGTCCAAAAACAACCAGTTTAAGAAACAGATCAGGAACAATCATACATGACTCAACTGAAGATGTTCAGAAATCAGGTTCTGAATCTTCTTGTTGTGCTTCTTGATTCAGACTGCCTTCTGAACACCCACTGCTCCTGATTCAGTCCTAGAGAGGAGCTTCATTGGTGGAGTGCCTCCCTGCTGTTCCATGGCCTCAATATGGATCACTCTCCAGTCCTCCAGTCCTAGGCCGGCTAATCAAGCAGTGTCTAAGTCCAAATATTTGTGGACACCCCTTCTAAACAATGCTTTCAGCTACTTTATGTCCCACCCTTCAACAAAAACAACCAATCAGGTTGCTGCTTACAGATTAAGTCCCGCTCTCCAGTAATGAGCTAAAGTCTCTCGACTACTTTGTGGCTCTGGCCAGACCCCACAAAATAAAAGTGACTAATACAAACGAATCTGCAACATAAAATACTTTTTGACTGAGAAAAATTACTGTCTTACATTAATTCCCACTTCCACTTTTATTTTGTTGTTCATCCAAAAATGTATATGAAAACTGATTAAGGGAAAACGGATCTATTTTTGTTATATTTTATTGCTGCTACATTACAAATCCTTGGGTTTAAAATTTAAAAGAGAAAAGGTATTGGAGTTTTATTAATCTTTTATATTATATAACTTTTATATTAGCGGGGTAATTCATTAACACAGTGAATTTCTGAATAAGTTATTAATTTTTTATTAACTTAATTGTTACTTAGCAAATACCTTAAACTACCTCAAGCTAAATCAGTTATTTATTTCAATAATTGTCAGATTATTCGATTGTAAAAATAGTTGTTTTTTGCAGCTCTAATCTGCTGCAGCCTGAGAAGCTTAAAAATGAATAAAGGTTTTATTTTAATTGAAGTGTTTGTCATTACTGAACAGTATGACTATTACTCCATTGAGTGTCATTTTAGTAAGAGAAGGACATTAATATGTAATGTTTAATATCTCAAGCAAGTTTGTTTATGAACATTAAAGCACGTACATTTACTCATTTAACAAAACTAATAAATAGCCTTACTCTGCTTACAGGGCCAAATCATCTCCTTTCAGTCCAACTTGAGTGTCAAGTAAAATAATTAAAAACAAAGTTTTACTTTTACCACTGTTTACTTAAGTGTTTCAGATTCATGTCAATGTAAAATATATAAACAAATTCCTAAATAAAATAAAAAACTCAGATACAGACGAGCTCATTTGTGTTTATTTACATTTGTGTTTTAGGCTGTGGCCAATCTACTGTGGTGAGAGGCAGTTTGACCAATGGTTGCTGCTGAAAACATTCCCCAACCCATGACATTTCCTCCTCCACCTTTCACTGACTTCTTTACACACTTTGGGTTCAGTCTTTCCCCAACTTGTCGATGAACATAATGTTTCCTATCAGACCCAAATAAATGAAACTTGCTTTCATCACTAAAGTGAACTCTGGAACACTTTTCCTCTGTCCACACAACATGCTCCTCAGCAAAGGTTAATCTAGCCTTTTGATTCTTTCTGCTAATGAGAGGTTTGGTCACTGCAGAGTGGGATTTCAGTCCAAATGCTTGTAAACGTTGAACTGGTGAGCAATTCCAGCTGCAGTGTTGAACCGATTGCCCATGGAGATTCTCTGCATTATCCTGTCCTCTCTTGCATTTGTCTTTCGTGGACGACCAGCCGTCTTGGGGGACTTGAATGAGTTTGTGGTGTTGTAAAGATGCAGTATTCTAGAAATCACAGACTTGGAATGACCAACTTCTCTTGCTATGGCTGATAGGGTCACCCTTTTGGCCTTCGTCTTGACAACCTGCTGACGGAGGGTTTCAGTCACTTTGGAACGGCTTTCCATCTCAAGTCAGTGAAAACAGGAAAGTTATGCTGCCAGTTAAATAGGGTTTGTCAGATAATTAAGGAAATTAGCACCACGTGCCAGATTAACACCAACAATTTGCAGGTGTCTGAGAGTGTTCTCTAATTTTGATCAGTGTTCTTTTTCAAATACCTCATTTATGTTTTTATACTGTGCATTAGAATATATGCAACTCATGAAGTATGTTTAAAATACTGCTCACTCCTGTTAGGATAAATTCACATAGGACTACATTGTGACCTTGACATTTAGGAAATTGTGTTGTTCTCTAATATTAAACTCCAGTGTATAAATCCGCACACAGACTGAGTAGTGACTGTAGAAAGAGACACAGATGTGAAATAAATGCGCACACATTTTTCACATCCCAAAAAGAGAACATGTCCGGTAAAAAGAGGGCGTCTGGTCACCCTGCTTAATGAACCTCTTCGTCTGTCCTGATCATTTATATGATCATTAAATCAGATTTCTACCGGAGCTTTCCAGCTGCTGGTCTTTTAACACAGGTTTAACTCAGTCTGATATTAAACGGTATATTTGCCATCTGCTGGTCACTTAACCACATTACATCAGCGCTGTATTTTCCCCTCACAGCGTTTATCATTTTTAACATTTTTAAATTATACTGATATTGAATTATTCAATCAATAATTTTACATGAATTTAAATGTATTAAAAGTGGTGGCTTTTAACAGATGTTTTTAAATTAAATTAAATTAAATTGGTGATTTTTTCGTTGATTGTATCAGAAAAGTGCTGGACACCACCAGGGCGCCAGATAAATTATTAAATGCTGGCACTGAATATACAGTTATAAATAACACGTTTACCAGAAACAGAGATGCTACGACAAACATATGTCTGCCCTTACTGGAGTAACACCCGTGTAATTGGCGCTTTGTCGCCGTTTAGCGGCCAGAATCTGTAACTGACTGTATCAATCATAAAAGAAATGACGAGGCTCGTTTCGTTTGACCCAGTGACTCTGCTGCTGCTGGAGGAACAAGAATTACCAGAGACCCAAAATTGTCATTTATGAATGATTCATCATTTTTATACAGATAACAGCTCTCACTGTAACACAGAACAGAGGAAAACAACTCAACACACTTTTAATCAACAATTATAAGACTTCAGTGGTTTCAGTGGTTAAAAATGTTTGAATGTTTTTCTGGTCTTTCAGGCAGGAATCATCTTTAATCTTTAATTACTAAAGCAGAAGAAATCCTTACATAAATTAATAAGAAAAAAATGTAACAGCACACACGTCCTGCCCTACAGGAAACAGATGTAGAGCAGAAACCGCTCCCATTCTGGCTGCTGAGTGCTGATTGACTGGTGAACTGAACTGCTTATTGGCTGGTCAGACTCACTGACGTCTTAAATGATGTCTTATAATTGATTAAAATGTGTGTTGAGTTGTTTTATGATGTATTGTGTGGAGAATGTGAGCAGTTTTCTATATCAAAATCATTATTACTTTTGCACAAAAGCTCTGTATGGACCCATTCATTTTGGACTTGTGGTTGAGCGCCCTCTAGGGTCCGAACAAAACGGAAGGCATAATCAAGTGGTTCATCCATTTAGAATAATGTCTAATAGTATAGGTCATATAATGTCCTCAGTAGGGGGGTCTCTGATATTTCTCGTCACTACAAGTTCTCTTGGATTGTATTAGCTAGCATGCTACTGCGTAGCCAGCCGAGTCCCCCCCCCCTTAACAGTGTGTTTTATCTAGTGGTAGTTGTTTTTTATTGCTTTATTATTTTATTTGGATCCTAATTATCTGATGATCTTACACAAGGTTAGCTCGATAGCGGATAGCAAGTGCATGATAACTAGTGTAAAATTATTGCGCATAAAAATGAGTAAAAATGAGACAGTGTCGTATTACAACCTCAAGTACCAATTATCCATTTAACTGGATATATAGGAAGTCAGGAGCACAACCATGAAACAAACACAATGAGATACAAGAACTTAAAGAGCGCAAAGAAAATAAAATAAAATAAATTAATTAAATAAATAAGTGAACACTACAAACTTCACTACAAAACCACCAAATTATAAATACATGTGAATTATACATTCCACAACGACCCAAAGCTTGTTACTCACTTCAATGTACGATGTTACAGTAAAGAAAAAAAGGAGTTACTACTTTTCATTTACTAATTGTTGTACATTGAAACAACTAATCTAAAGATAACACTGGTCTAAAATATTGGCACTCAATAAAACAATGAGATTAAGACTCTTATTTATAAAAGCATGTAAAGGGGAAGGAAAGAGCAGTGATTCATTTAAACTAGCAGGGGATTCGACTCCTGTAAGGGGAAACACACTACATTAATGCTCTGCAGCTTCCACCAAAACCCCCAGTCAATTACATACATTTACACACCTGTAACCAAAGGTTTAGTACATCTGCCTTAGAGCTCTGCTCACTAACCCAGACTCAGTCCCAAACCCCAGGCACTGCTACACGCTGCAGTCAGTAAGAGTTTGCTTTAAAGACAAGTGCATTAGCGAGCAGACTCTACATTTGCTACGTGCTAACTTGGACACAAACAGTAGGGACCTGTATCTAGGCCTCACTGTTGCAGACCGGGTTCAATGCCACAGACACCATCCATTTTAAATGAAGCCCTCAAAGCCTCACTAAAACTGCAGTCCAAGCTGCTGCACACTAGAACCAACAGACACCTGCTTTCACACAAGCTGAACAGCAGCAGATACTGTGACTCCGTTACAGCATCAACTACTAAAACCAACACACAGCAAATACCTGCATCTGGCCTTCAATGCTGCATACCGGACTCCCTGGCCTGTACAGCAGTTCACACCTCCACATCCTCCAAACCGTCCAAATGAAGAATTCCAAGCTGTGCTAAACTTTAACGAGAGCTCTCCTCCTGCTACCTGCACATGTCCCTGGCACTGAACCAAATGATAATTGGAGCAAACAATTAGAAAGGTGTACTTGCTCTTCTTCTACTGTAATACCCTTAGTATGGGTCACACTAGCTTTACCTGTTAGTATCAGTTTTAAATGCCAGTGTAGCAACAACAGTATTACATCAGTTTAACATGCTAGTGTTTAACATTTGATTAATAAAGATACATTTATATTAAGATAAAAGCAAAACTTTATTCAGATAAAAACGTCTCAGTAATGATCAATAAATATATTTCCATATATTTATGGGGGGGGGGTAAAGGTGTCACGGCACCGACCCGTCTGAACTACTTACACCTAGAGTCTTTATACAAGGAAGCTGTTACTGACATATAATAATCGCTACATGGCGCTTCTTCCACCTGTCATTCAGTTGGGTGTAGAGACTCTCAATATGTCAGGTAAGTATAGACTGTGCTTATAAAAATAATATTATAATTATGTTATATTAAATAATGAAAATATACATTAGAATAATCCATTAATAATATAATACCAAAAGTATATTTAAATAATTGTTCACTGTTGACTACAGAATATTGGTTCCTCAAAATACCACTTCCCTTCTATTACCATAAAGGTAACACTAACAAGTGATTGTCATTTTAGTTCATTTAGACTTTAATTTATTGTATTTATTAATTATTATTGTATTTGGTGTATTAGAATGTACTGCTTGTTTTCTAGAAAGAATTCATAATCCTGTGTGAATAATTCATAAGAGTATTTTATGGACAATCAATTCTTTAACAGGCTTATTTACTATTTAAGTGGTGAAAAATGCACACAGACACATCAGTGGAATGCACCTCACACTAGCAGGTGTTACAGTATAAGAGCATCACAAAGACTATAAACCTTTGAGAAACTGCCCTTCTAGAAAAAAAAAAAAAACAGCATACCCCAGCAAACCAGACCAGCATAAACCAGTTTAAACCATTTTAGATGAAGATGTAATCCTCAGTTTGGAAAAGTAGAGATTTTTTAACAGGTTTTGGGAGGCATCGTTGGCAGCTGATGATTAATAGCCTTTTATTAAAGATGAATGAAGATGACCTAGGCCCAAATATGTGATGTCCTCATACTTTATTAAAACTACTGTAATGAAAGAAGTGGGAATGTTACTTTTTACCTCTGGAAATAGATGAAAACAGACCACTTTACACAGTAAACCCCAAATCTCAGAATCTCTTTATTCCGCCAACTATGTTACAATTTTACTTGGTGAGAGCAACACAACTGACATGTAACAAAAAACAGACCGTTAAACAGTATTATACTAAAAGAGAAAAATACACAAAACAATAAATAGAATAAATAATAAGTTAAAAAAGTAACAAAGAGCTGTAAAAAAATCTGTAGTCATAAATCTGTACTTGCACAGGTATGAATACTGTACATCAATATGTAGCCCGAGTAGACATCTATATACAAACTATTATGTACAGATATGATAAACATCTACAGAAACTTAACATCTGTACAGTTGTGCAAATAATCATAGTGCAAATGGTAAGCATGTTATGTATCCGTACTTTGTTTAAGTTAAATCCAGTTCGGTTCAGTAAAATTTAGAAGCTCAGTTCTAAAGAACTTTTCTTTAGAATAGGTTTATAGATAGAACCCTAATGTAAAATTTGCAGTTCTATTATTAAGCTTATATTTCACAATTGCACATTTCTGTGCCAAAGTTCATGACAGTACATCAGTTATGAGAGAAAAAAGTACATTTTAATAACAATAATAATAATAATAATAATAATAAGAAAAGTAGTTAAAATAGTAAAAAAGAGATAAAAGTCATGTTTCCTGATCTCAGTGTCTTCGCCTCCTCCTTTTCCTCTTGGGTTGCTTAGGCAGTGGCTCTCTGCTTGTGTCCAGTTCATAGTGAGGAGTGAAGCTTATCCCAGTTGGTGAATTGAAAGCCTCTGAGATCTGGACCTCCATACTCCGAGCAGGACAGCGGCACTCCTCCCATAGGCGCTGCTTAATTTCTCGGCCTAGCTGCAGGCTGTATGGATGGAGATGTCCTGATGGAGTTCTGAGCAGAGGGTCCACCACAGAACCAGAACTGAGGTCTCTCTACCAGTGGAGCTCATCACTGGGACTGAGTCAGGAGCAGTGGGTGGACTGACAACAGTCTGAATCAAGAAGCACAAAAAGAAGATTCAGATGGGGGGTGGGGGGGGGTCATGGGGTCCTATGAACCTGTAAGACAAAACAAATGACAATACATATCTAGAAACTTTATGATCACCTATGTGTTACAAAGAATCAAACCGATATAAAGCAAAAAACACACAGTTGCAGAAGGACAGACCCTTGTTGGCCACATCTACCATCACGATGGGGTCCTGAAAACCTATAAGATAAAAAAAGGAAAGCCAACAAGTTTTGAAATGGAATGGTCACTAACCTTTCAAACTTGCAGAAAGATAGATAGCGAGTCACACACACAGTTGCACATGGACAGACCCTTGTCCACCAGATCCACCATCAGAACCTGTAGGACAAAAAAAGAAAGTCAATACATGTATAGAAACTGAATGATCACCTACCTGTTAGACAGTTGCAGACAGATAGACAGTGAGCCATACACAGATGCAGATGGATGGACCCTTGATGGACAGATCCACCATCAGGGAGGGAGGGGATAATGACATCCTCAGAACCTGTAAGACAACAAAGAGGTTGTCAATACAGGTTTTGAAACTGAAAGATCACTTACCTTTAACACAGTTGCAGAACATTAGACAGCGAGCAAGACAGCTACAGATGGACAGACTGTGGTGGCTGGATGCATGGTCAGGGAGGGAGGGGCTCATGGGGTCATGAACCTGTAAGACAAAAAAAGAAAATACATGTATAGAAACTGAATGATCACCTACCTCTTACACACTTGCAAACAGATGGATAGCGAGCCACACACAGGTGACTTGAAGGAAAGATCCACCATCAGGAATGGGGGAACATTGGGTCCTGAAAGCCTGTAAGACAACAAAAAGGCAATACATGTATAGAAACTGAATGATCACCTACCTGTTACAGAGTTGCAGAATGATGGACAGCGAACCACACACAGTTGCAGATGAAAATATATTTGTTAGAAGGATACACCTTTAGGGAGAAGAAGAGGTTGATGGACTTGTTGAGAACCTGTAACACAAAAAAGAAAGTCAATAAATGTTTAGAAACTGAATGATCATCCACCTGTTACACACTTCCACACTGATAGTAGCGAGACACACACATTTGCAGATGCACAGACCCTTGAAGGACAGATCCACCATCAGAAAGGGGGGAGCCATTGATCTTGAAAGCCTGTAAGACAACAAAAAGTCAATACATGTATAGAAACTGAATGATCACCAACCTGTTACACACTTGCAGACAGATAGTAGCGAGTCACACACACTTGCAGATGCACAGACCCTTAGTTCATGCGGTCCGAAAAATCTGTAAGAAAAAAAACACACAGTTGCAATGGACAGACGAACATAAGATGCTGTTTAGATTTGGACATCCCTTTGGGTGTACATTACATAGATTTAAACGTGGTCCAGATGTGTCTGTGGACCACGTATGTAATGGTGGGGGCTGATGAGTGTTCCTTATGGATGAAATGCAAAGATTCTGCATATGGGAACAATCCAACAGAATATGACATGTAGTAGGGTATAAAAACTCAAGGTATTCCTATGTCGAGGAGAGAGATCAAGGGGCACTCAGAATTGGCAGACTCTCACCACACTGTACTTTATATTGGAATAAAATATTTCATTGTTACAACTAAAGACGGTGGTTACAGACTCTCCTTTTTAAATAAGAAGTCCATCTCCAGAGGAAGACGAACCGAGACGACAATTCAATGTTGTTGAAAAAGCAGTGAGTAACGTTGATAAGGCCATGTTAATCTGCGCCACGCCGGCTTTGAGAGCTAGGGCCCTTTTCTCTCTTAGGATTGTAAGACGTGAGCAGGTTCGGGTTACAGCGTGAAAGTTAGCTTAACAGGGTGACATAAGAGAAATATGGGGGGTTTTAAGAGAAGAAATATGGGGTGTTATAGAAGAAAAAGAGAAATATGGGAAGTTTAAGAGAAGGAAAGAAGGGGTGTTATAAGAGAAAATGAGGGCTTTTTAGAGTAAAAAGGGTATTACTAGAGAAAACTAGGTGTTAAAAGAGGGGTGAGTACTTATCTAAGTGTCAGAAGTAAAGAGAAAAGGGTATAGTGCACAGAAGAGAAGACAGGGCTAGCTTAAAACAGTCGACTTGTGGTGTATGTGTGTGCGCGCAGGGATTTCTATGTGTGTGTGTCAGTCTGTGTGTGGAGGCTGAGGGGCTGGTACCCTCCTCTCTTCCTGTTCTGTCTGGGTTAAAGGGGATATGTTTGGTTAGAGGAGAGTAATTCTTAACCTCTCTATACTGTTGGCTTTTATTGACAAAAAAAATGCACATGGCCAAATACCCGACCTCGTTGGCTCTGTGAGATCTTGTGCCTTGCAGGGGGAACACCTTCTGGCAAGAGTACGGGGCCTGAGAGTCACTCCTTACGGGGAGGAGGAGCTGTATTTGAGTTTGTGCACCAGAAGCAATAAAAGCCAGATTAATTGAGGTTGTGAAAAGATTTAAAGCGGACATGCAATTTAAATTAATTCTGATATTGTTTCAGACCATGTGTATCTTGTGGGAGGTTGTAAATGTAGGGGAAATATGGGGGCCCATAGAGAGAGGAAAAAGGAGTAAATGTTATGTGTTGTATGTCTAGTCTGTGTTGTTGTTTAATGGCAAATAATAGATAAAGGGATCCCATAAACATAGTTAAGTGATAATGATTATAGAACAGTGGTGTTAAATAAATAGGTTTCTCAGATATGTGGGTTGGAATGAGGTATAGGAAAATTAATGATTAATGAATGTATACATATGATATATATATATAGAAGGTGTGCTACTAGTAGTTTGCCTAATTTGAAGGAAAGTCTATATATGGTTGAGATAAGTGGTATTGTTCAGCAATGTAGGAGAATAGTCTCTGGTATGTTAATGTTGAGATGGAATAAACAAAATTAATAATGATTGTAGAATGTTGATATAATATGATAGTCATAATGTGAGATAAGTAGAGGAGTGTATTTAATATACACTTTGTGTTAGCATATAATTATATAATGGCGAGCGGTTAATGAAGGAATTTTAGTAGTAGGTGTGTGTGTGTGTGTGGCTCTGTTTTGCAATGGCTAAGGCGTGGCTGAGCGCCAGATGTGTAATGCAGTGTTAATGACAAGATATGCAGGAGCACAGGGGCCTGGTGGAGTGAAATTTTTGAATTTTCTATGACTAGAAGATAGTAATAGCAGAATGGTTGGTTGCTTTGCATGGGGGAAAAGATGTCTAAGGTTGTTGTTTTTTCTTGTGTTGAAGTGGGTCCAGTGGTGTTCTTGGTATGGTTGTGTTGAAGAATAGACTATTATAGTGCTTCTTGCCAACTGTCTTTGGGATTAATATAACGGATGTGGTGATTTTCTTGGTGTCCTGTGTCAGTGAGTGCAGTGAGTGTGTGGCTTGGAGTGCTGATTGTGCTTTGCGAGTGCATTAAATCTAAACAATCATTAGACCCAGTGCAAACTGTAAATTGTTCAGGGTGTATAACAGACCATTATGATGATAATGTTGTTTTTACTAGTATCACTCATGTGTGGCATTTACCTTACACAGGGTTAATTTATGAGAGGAACTAGTGAGCCTCGATGGGTTAAATTAGTTTTTCTTTTTTGCTGGTATCGCTCTCCCTTTCTGCTCAGCGGGAGAAAGGGGTCTATCCAACGTACATACTAGCATGAAAATAGGCTTGGCACACAATGACCCCTGGCTAAGGGAGAGTCAGGCATGTCAGCATACATATACACTTAGGCTTAAGAAGTTGTAGAGTGTTAAATTGTCTGTAAAACAAATAGTTAAAGATCCCTTTGTGTTTTAAGTGTAAGATTAGCTTACATTATGAGTGGAGTATGGAATTAATGAATAGTAATTAACATGTGTAAAGAGTATAAAGAGAAAAATTAAACACACTGAGAATTACCTTATTCTTTTCTATCTTTCTTCCATGCTAAGAAAAGGAGTGTAGAGAGCCCTCTATGGGGATATCCTATTTCATTAGTAGATCGGAATAGTCTACGTTATTATAACAGTTCAGAAACTATGTTGGCAGTAGGGTCCCTTGGGGATATGAAGAATGGTTCAAGATGGTATTATAGTATGTAGGAACAGAAGATGGAAAACATATGTTTACAGTGAATTGTTATGGACCTTGAGAGTTTATGACAATATTAACTCTGGCGTGATTCTCCTTTTCTCTTTTATGGGATGCGAGAGGAGGCAGAAAAAAGGAAATAAGGAGGGGCTGCTGGTGAGCGACGGGCCAGAAGCGTCACATGGACTGAGTGGAAGAAGCTGTGCTGACTGCAGATCAGGCCAGTGTGCTTATCCACAAATTACTTCCCTGTACACACCTGCACTTAAACACATGTGTAGTCATATTTATAGTACTATTAATTGCATAATACTTACAGTTTAAAGGACTCTGCATGAAGCTTGGCAACAGACTGATTGGATAGTGAATTTGATTACTTAGGAGAAAACATTTGGGGTTAAACATTTTGTTAAGATATGTAGTCTGAATAGAGATACATTGGAGCATTTACTATTGTAATATCTTGTGTTTTTGGGGAGATTAGATTCAAAAGTATTTGGTGGCATCAGTCTTACTTTAGGAGAACTTACTATTGCAGAGTGGTCATACATTTTTAAGGTCTGGGCTGTTCTGGAGTTGGCAAACCTTAGTATAATTTCAATAACCCATCCACTTAATTTCAATAACCCATTCAAGTAACTTATAAATAAATAAACATAGTATAATTGTAAGTAGACAGTGACAGGGTAGTAACTTCAATTATTTTAAGTTAATTTTTTTGCACACTTAAATAACATAGAGAGGCTATTAGTATGCCAACTATGGGTACCAATGCTTCAAAAGGTATTACTCCTGTTGATGTGGTTAAGAAAAATAATCCATTAATTAAAGGCATAACTAAAACATCAGAGAAATGGCATAAGCGTTGGCCTGACATTGACCAACCATGGCCAGTGGAGGGGACTCTTAATCCAGATGTCATTAGGGTAATGCAGATGCTTGGGGCTACATACAGGCAAACCAAAAGAAAGGTAAGAAGGGGGAACAACATAAGTAGAAGAGACAGATGGAGCTTGGCATTCTTCAGTTGTTTGAACAAGAGGGACAGAAATTGGTCAAAGCAGCGAAGGATAAGAGAGAGAGGAGTGCGGAAGAAATAGAGAGACAGGTAAGGGGAATAGAAAAGCAGATGGCAGAAATTAGTGCACCATTTTTACATGTTGACCCAGTAAAGAATCCCCCACCATATGAGAAGGAGGTGACGTCTAAGGAGATCTATCCCCAGCTTCCAGTGATCACTCAAGAGGGCGACTATCGTATCAGAGATGAAGACCGAATAGTGGAAGCAGGAAAAGCGGAAACAATTATAAAGATGTATCCAATTTCCAAATGTAAGAAGGAAACAACATGTTTGCAAATTGAAGGTGACATGAAGACCAGGAGGACAAAAGTTGGAGATGATGTGGATCAGAGTACTTAGGAAGAAGCCAGAGGAGGATATGATCCAGCAGTCAGACGGATCCTGGTGAGGGCAGAAAGGAGAGGAGGCAAGACGAGACAGTATAAGGACTCCACTGATGAGAGTTCTGATGAAAGTGAAAATGAAGATGACGGCCAAGACAAGGGACCCATGAGTCTTTGCACCTCAAGAGGATTCTTCCCAGTTCAAGAATAGAAGAAGACATAGACAGGGCTATGAGAAATGTAGAGAGGCATATAGACCAATGCCTTTCTCACGTGGACACTGCTATGAGTTTAGAGAAGCAGAAAAAACTGGAAAAACAACTGAAGGAGCTACACATGCAGAAGAAGGAATCAAGGATGGAAGGCTCTCAGAAAGTGGACAAGGGATATGCATTGCGCCCAAGAAAAGGAACATCATGTGACAAGATGTGTCCAGTGATCATCAGAGGACAGACATTAGAATACAAGCCTTGGCAGAATACAGACATGTCTGATGTCCTGGAAAAATTGCCAACTCTTCAAGACGGAGCACATCCTTGGATCGCAAAGTTGGAGGAGATCATGGTGGGAACACAACCTGCTGTAGGAGATATTAAGAGACTTCTTGCTAATCTCCTGGGAGTGCCGGCCATGGAAGAAATTCTGCAAAAAGCTGGATTCGATCGCTACGTGGGAATAGCGGTAAATGATCCAGAACTGTTTGCTGCAATTAGAGGTTGGGTGTGGACAGCATTGAGAGACACATTTCCAACAAATATACATCCTGATAACAACAATTCTTATTGAACCATTGGGAGAGGAAGAAAATCCTAGCGCATATGTGTCACGAGCCCATCAAGTGTGGAGAAATGTCACAGGACATGATCCGGAAGTGAACCAAATGGAACAGTCCATCCTTCGAGCTAAAATACAGAAAGGATTGCCTTTACCAGTGAGAAGCAAACTGGCAGAGGTCGTCGGGTTAGGAAGTTTAGCAAAAGGAGTTTACACTGACCATATTGCTCATCAAGTGGAGTTGTACAGGAAGAAAGAACAGGACCAAAAAGAGCAAGACCAAGAGACCCTCAGAAAGCTGACTCACATACAACTGGTGGAGAACAAGAAAAAAGACAAGAAGCAAGCCCTGGTTATACCAAGCCAGCCTCCGCAAAATCAGCAAGATCAGCCCTCACAACAGCTGTAGCCAAATCAGGTTCATCCTCAAGTGACACAACCATCATCAGTGGGTCCAGGTGTCTCCTGGTCACAGCCAGTCTTTGGTCAAGTACAGGTCTGGAGAGGAAGGGGTCGAGGAATCACAGGAAGAGGAAGAGGAGGAAGATTTGATCCGACTTTTCAACAGTCTCTTGAAGCATGCTACAACTGTGGAATGATAGGTCACTTTGCTTGAGAGTGCAACAGACCAAGAGAAAGTTTCAGGGGAAACTTCAGAGGAGGATTCAGAGGCCAGCCAAGGCCGTTCAGGGGACCGGTAAACCCTTATAGGGGCCCGGAACCAGGATTCTAGAGGTGCCCAGAGAACTCGAAAGGGGGGTGTCAGCTGGTAGCATCAGGGCCGGAGAGTGATCCAACCATTGAGGTGAAAGTAAATGATCAACCATTAAAGATGATGGCAGATAGCGGAGCAGATTTCACCTGTATCCAGCCTGAAGATGCTATACACCTCCCCATGTCTGGTCAATGGATTCGGACAATCGGGTTTGAGGGAGTGAAACAGCTGATTCCTCTCACAGAACCAATAGAGCTCTGCTATAAAGATACTAAGATTACAATACCTATTTTGGTGTCAGAACATACACCGATAGCACTGTTGGGAAGAGACGCTTTGTGTAGACTAAATTGCACAATAAAATGTACACCAGATGGATGCTTGGTAGAGATGCCAAGTGATGTCATCCACCAACTAATGATGACAACAGAAGCGGAAGCTTCATCAGTTTTTTGGATTGGAAATCTACAGACTACATACTACAATACTACAGACTTCTTGGAACCAGCCAAGTTGTGGGAGAAGTTTATTGTGGCAAACCTGCCTGATGCAAAACCACCAGAGTATCCACTGCATTGCACACTCAAGTACTTCAAGGATGCTACTCAATCAAATGCAGAAGAATGGTTAAGTCACCAACCAAAGCAAGTTCAACTTTGTTCAAGCTGTATAATCATGGGACCACAGGAGCAGCTATGAAGGTGGACAGCAATGACTATCTGCTCAAGGAGTTTGCCATTGGGAAAAGTGTGCCACATGTGACTCTGTTGGTAGCTGCAGATTATGAACAGAAACAGTTGGAGAGATGATGGCAGAAGCAGAAAAAGTTGTTTGTACCAATGAAGCAGAATGTTGCAATTTGGAGAAGTGAGGATCAGCGATTCATCAAGATCATGATCACTGCGCAAGTGAAGAAGCCTGATAACTCCTATCGTTTGGTACATGATCTGAGAGCGGTGAATGAAGTACTAGCGGATTTTCCAGCAGAAGTCCCAGATCCCCATACTCTATTAGCTCAAATTCCTCCAGAGGCAACACATTTTACAGTGTTAGATTTATGTGGGGCTTATTTTAGTGTTCCACTGAGTATAGAAAGTCAAAGGTTATTTGGGTTTACATATAATGGACAGTTCTATGAGTACATGAGATTGCCACAAGGGTTCAAGCATAGTCCTCACATCTTCAATAAAGTATTGAAGGATGATTTGGCAGGTATAGATCAGATATTAAACAGTACTGTAATTCAGTATGTTGATATAATTGTTACATCACAAAATGAGGAGACATGTCACAAAGACTCAATTAAATTGCTACAGATGTTGGCAGAAAAAGGGCATAAGGTCACGCAGAAGAAGTTGCAGTATTGTCAGAAGAAAGTAGTCTATTTGGGTCAGACTATAACGCAGGGACACAGAAGTATTTCTGACAAACAGCTGGAAGCTATTCGCTACGCTCCCAAGCCTAGAACAGTCAGGGAACTGATGACCTTTTTAGGTATTGCGGGTTATTCTTCGGCATGGATAGAGGACTATGCCAGTTTATTGGGGCCTTTGAGGGCTATGAGTAAAGATACTGGAAATGCCAAACTCCACTGTAATCTTTCCTGGACACAAGAGGGTCTTTTAGCATTTGAGACAGTGAAACAGAGGTTACAAGAAGCTCCAGCATTGGCGTTTCCAGATTACTCCAAGAATTTCTTACTGTATGTGTCTGCTTTATGTTTCTTACTGTATGTGTCTGCTTCTACTGGAGGTAAATATGCATGTGCAGTCCTCTGTCAAGCGACAGGTACAGGAACAAGTCCACAGCCTGTTTCTTATTATTCCACAGCTTATTCAGAAGTTGAGTTGGGACTGCCATTGTGTTATAGAGCTATGGTAGGAGTTTATCTAATGTATGAGAAAGCATCAGCAATCACGATGGGTTATCCAGTAACAATTCTTACCCATCATAGCCTTAGAAACCTACTGAACCATGGCAAATATACACTGACTATGCCAAGGCTTAGAGATTATTATAGGCTTTTAGAGCAGGAAGATGTCACCCTAGTAAGGTGTGCCACAGTGAATCCAGCTGAAACTTTGCCAACTCCAAAAGATGGTGAGCCACATGATTGTGTGCAAGAAGCTGAGAAATACTCAAGGCTTAGGTCAGATTTAAAAGCCCTCCCACCGGAGAAGGCAGACCTGGAATATTGGACTGATGGGTCCTGCTATAGGAGAGGAGACAAATTGTGTGCGGGTTATGCAGTAGTAAAAGCCCAAGGAGAAAACTTTGTGGTTGAGAAGGCTGCAGTCATACCACAGCCGGCTTCAGCACAACTTGCTGAACTTGTAGGGTTGACAGAAGCATGTTTATTGGCAGAAGGTAAGCGAGTGACTATCTACACTGATTCTGCCTATGCACATAGTGTGTGTCACCTGTTTGGGGCAGTATGGAAGAACCGAGGGTTTAAGAAAACAGATAGTTCCCATATACAGCACCATGAGCAAATAATGAAATTGTTACATGCCATGATGAAACCCAAAGAAATTGCTATTGCTAAATGTGCAGCACATAAAAGGGATATGTCAAGGGTCACACAGGGGAATAAAGCGGCTGATGAAGCTGCAAAGGCAGTTACAGGAGCAGACAAATGGGGTGAAGTCTTTTTGGTTACACATGAGGTAGACATGGAAGACAGAATAACAATTAAGGATGTGACCTTAATGCAGGAAGCAGTTCCTGAGATAGATAAACAGTTGTGGCGAGATCGAGGAGCCACTCAAGACTCTACTGGCCTTTGGAGGAATCATGAGGGGCTGGTAGTAGCACCTCCTGACCTGTTGGGTCTGATGATTCAAGAAGCGCATGGTTTAGCCCATGTGGCAAGGGGCGATGTAAGGAGGAAGATTATTAAGGAGTATGGGTTTTGGGCACCATATTTGCTTGAGCAGATAGACTATGTCATTGGTAGATGCACAATTTGCTTGAAAAACAATGTTCGAAGGGGTGTAATGGTTCCACCTGGTCACATTCCAACTCCAAGGGGTCCTATGCGTGAGTTAGTAGTGGACTTTGTTGACATGATAAAACCAATAGGAGGGAAGAGATACATGTTCGTTGTAGTGGACCGCTTTTCAAGGTGGCCAGAGGCCTGTCCAACCAAACGGAAAGATGCACAGTCCGTTGCCAAGTTTCTGTGCAGAGAGGTCATAAGCAGGTGGGGACTTCCAGATCGGATATCCTCAGATAATGGGAAGGAGTTCGTGGATAAGACAGTGAAATTAATGTATGTGACATACATGGCTAATCTACATGAGAGAATATCCATGTATGTGTCTGACAGGCAAAAGAAAGAAGAGGTACAGGAGAGGCTGGATGAGCAAAAGAGGAAATGTGGTGCAACCTGGGGACAAGGTGTTTGTGAAGGTGTTTAGAAGAAAATGGTATAACGAACGCCGTGAAGGTCCTTTTGAGGTTGTGCGTAGTACTGGAACTGCAGTCCAGGTTAAAGGGTCTCCAACGTGGTATCATTTGTCACATTGTGTTAAAGCACCTAGGGAAGAGGCAGCCCATTTGCTTGGAGGAGATGTGGAAGGCTCAAGGGAACCAGGACATACAGAAGGAGAAAGGCAGGAAGATCTCCAGGGTCAAATTCCAGAAGAGGAGATTGTCCATGATGTGGACAATGGTGATGACTCTGTGGGCATTGCTGATGATGCCGGAAATGACTCTGCAATTAATCAACAGGAAAGAAGGTTTGAGAACATTGAGGTTAGGGATGTCCCAGAAACAGCAGGAATCATTTCAGGGGAGTGTGAAGCACCAAAGGCTGCTGAGGGCACTGATTCCTCTATAGGGGAAGTCAGAGAGTCAAATAGACATCCAAGACCAGTTCGAAAAAGGGTCAAACCTAAACGTTACGAAGATTGAGGTAAATGTATCAGTGAGAAATTCCACTTTATTAACTATATTAACTTTATTAACTATATTAATATTAACTTTATTAAATATTACTAAAAGCATAAATGTGTCACATCCACCATAATCAGCTGTTCAGGTGATTCCAGTAACAGTAACTCCTGTGCAGTTGGTAATTACAGTCAAACCAGGCAGATCAGTTCTTCTTCCATGTAGGTGTGGAATATTTAATACTGGAGGTAATGATCCCCCTGAGTGGAGAAATAGTCGTGGTGAAGAGATTGTGTTGGCAGGGCCTACAGTTGATATGGTGCCTTACAATCAAAGAAAGTATGTTTTGTCCAATGATTGTTCAATTCTTATGCGTAATGTTACATGGGAAGATCAAGGGGAGTATACATGTACTTACTTTGAGCCAGAGTTCAGCTTTGTACCAGTGCAAAAAGTGTGGAAACAGGAGTATGTAACTCGTAAGATGATAGTTAACAATAAAAACTCAAGCTTAACTGAGAGCTCCACAGGAGATAAAAGGGGACCAGGAACAATTTCCTGTAATAACCATCTCAGGGGTAAAAACTGTGCCAAGGCAGGTTACAACTGTAGCTCCAGAAACAACTAAAAGTGTTAATGTTACAGGTCAGGTTACTACTGTAATCATAAATAATACAGAACCTGTAAAAACCACAATGATGACAAGAACGCCTGTAGATGTCACTTTAGGGAATAGAACTAGTGAAAATACAACAAGCTCAACTGCAGTGAATGGTACAGGGATAACAACACCAGTAATGGAAGTAGCAAAAGTGACCCATCCATCTAATATGACATTAGTAACACTGCAAGAAGTAAATACAACTGAGAAATTGTTAGTAACCATAGAACGGGGTGAGAGCAATAATGACGAGAGTGTTGGAGATAGAGTGGGAGAGAGTGAAGTAAGTAGAGATGTAATGATGCATGAGCCTTCTACCAAGGTGACAAATGTATTACAGGATTTAGACTGGATTCCAGGAGATGTGATAGATCAGAATCGAGCACTGAAAAAGAGAGAGGCTAAGTGGAAGGCATATAGATTTGATTCATCTGTGTTGCAAATATCAGACCCTTGGGCAGCCAGGAACTTATGGTTTCAGCAGATAACACATTCTGTAAGAACAAGCAAAGAAATTAGTGGTCCATGTGTGGTGAAAGTCCCAACACCAGGCACTTGGCCTTCTATTTTGGAAACAGTTCTTCAACCTTTAAGTACAGAATGTCAGTATTATGCATTATCATGGCTGTTCTACAAACAGCAAGCAGCATATGATATATGGATGGCTACATCAGTGGGTTTGTTTAGACCTGGAGAGAAGTGTAGTTGGATGAGGCAATTACCATATGTAAACATAATTGATCAGCATGAACATGTACAGACAGCAGTCCCTGATTCAATAGAAGTAAAGGCAGTAAAGGCTAAAGGTTGTTTTTGTTCTAATAATACTCATGGTGGGTCTGGAACATTTATGGGAATTTCAGATTGTGACAGCTATATGATACATTTGGATGATTAACATAAAAATGGTTTGTTTGAAGTGATTTTCCGGCTACCACGTGGCCAGAATAAAATAGTGATGGTGCATCATGAAACATTGCCAGGTAATGTGACCCTAGGAAATTTTAAAGATCTTTGTGGGTTTGTGATAAGACATATATATTTTTGCCATATGGGTGGACAGGATGTTGTTACTTGGCAACATCAAAATTGCCATATGAGGTGTACACCATTGAGAAAGGTGAAGCACCTGATGACACCCAAGCCAAGGTAATTCCTGGATATAGACAGAAAAGTGAAATGGCCCAATTTCAAATTTAGAGGCCTATCACTGGAGGATAAGTATAGGAGAAAAATGGGGAATAGGCTTATCTCCATGGTATGGTGTGACCTTCCTAGCAGACCATATTGATAACATCACTTACACCTTACAGGGATTTGCTAATGAGACTATTAGAGGGTTTGAATATTTATCAAATACTCAGAAGAGTCACAGATTGACGTTGAGACATGATATGGCTCTTGATTACATTCTGGCTAAGCAAGGGGGGTTATGTGTAGCTCTGAATTTAACAGGAGATGCTTGTTATACTTTAATTTCTGATAATTCTGCTAATATGACTGATGTAATAGGGGCACTAAAAAAGATAAGAGAGGCATTTGGCCCATCCCAAGGAGCAGGATGGTCTGTGAATGCATGGTTGCTGGAGAGATTAGGACCAATGGGAACATTGTTGGCTCAGTTGTTTGGTGCTGCGCTTTTGTCGCTATGTGTGATGTTCTGTTGTTGCACATTCATATTGACTTTTGCTAAGGCGATGATTTTAAGATGGGTTGGAGTTGTAATGCCGGGGTAACAAGTTCAACTGCCATTATTACCTAGGACAGATTCGGAAGAAGATGAGGGATTAGTGTTAGAAGGTGATTTGGTGGATAAATATCCATTCTGAGTATCTACTCTGATTATTACTTCCATTTGAAGTATCAGGTCTTTTTAACATAAGTTATAACACCTATGTTACATTATCATATGTTATGTAAAGGGGATTGTAGTATTTTGTAGTATGGCTGAAAAGGGTGGCTTAAAATATGATTTAATGAGTAGTAATAGTTTGACAGTATAATACTGTTGTTGTGTAATGTGCATTTGATGTTTTGAAGAAAAGATATTGGCTGTTGTTTTTTATCTTTCCCTTCAGACTAGCGGTGGGGAGTACCACTGTGGGGTGACTGGTATTCTGAGATCCCGAGAGGCAGTAAAGGGGTCAGACGTTGATGGACATTACTAATCGGGAGATCTGAAGACCTTTTGAACAAGGACATTGTAAAAAAGGCATCTATCCAGATTCACCATCAAGGAACACCGATGTTGATGAATTGCAATGTGCCACATTTAAACTTGTCATTTATTACATTATTATCTCTACTCTAAATACACTACATGTACAAATAGTAGTTCTGATATGTAGCACAGTGTGAACTCCGGGGTTTTGATCTTTTCTCGATACTAGGGACAGTAATGGTAGGCAGGGACAGGTGTATTGGAAGGTCAGATGGGTCGACCAGCCTGAAAGTACACATTATTTTTGGTTTAAAGGGGTTCCACATGTATTTACTCACACTTGCAGGATTCCATATTCAATATCTATATTTGCAAGACATTCCTTCTTTTTTACATTGGCCTGGAGTACAGTATGTGGTCGCCTGGGGCAGAGGGACTGTGAGAGAGTTTTTTCTGTCTTGGGTGATTGAGAGATATTAAAGGTGAGATAGCTGCCTGGCAGGTCTTCGCTCTCACACTCTGTGAAATTAGTGCTAAAGAAGGCACTCATAGAAGGAATAGCTCTTTAGAAGCACATGTAACCATGTGTGCCATACTCTTTTATTTTATTGAGCCGTTGATTAGGCTCAAAGGGGGGCAAATGTAGTGTATTTATTGGCTATACAGATGTCCATAGGCCTGAAGGAATGGTATGGAGTTGAGGAATGATATGGTAAGCCACACGGGGTAGATGTGGAAAAGAAAGGGGGTCCTGTTTCCTGACCAAATGTGAAACCTATACATGAATCAACGAACATAAGATGCTGTTTAGATTTGGACATCGCTTTGGGTGTACATGACAGATTTAAACGTGGTCCAGATGTGTCTGTGGACCATGTATGTAATGGTGGGGGCTGATGAGTGTTCCTTATGGATGAAATGCAAAGATTCTGCATATGGGAACAATCCAACAGAATATGACGTGTAGTAGGGTATAAAAACTCAAGGTATTCCTATGTCGAGGAGAGAGATCGAGGGGCACTCAGAATTGGCAGACTCTCTCCACACTGTACTTTTGATTGGAAAAAAATATTTCATTGTTACAACTAAAGACGGTGGTTACAGACTCTCCCCTTTTTAAATAAGGAGTCCATCTCCAGAGGAAAACAAAACGAGACGACAAAGGCAATACATGTATACAAACTGAATGATCACTTACCTGTTACAGAGTTGCAGAACGATGGACAGCGAAACACACACACAGTTGCAGATGAAAGAATATTTGTTAGAAGGATACAGCTTCAGGGAGAAAAAGAGGTTGATGGACTTCTTGAGAACCGGTAACACAAAAAAGAAAGTCAATACATGTATAGAAACTGAATGATCACCAACCTGTAACACACTTGCAGACAGATAGTAGCGAGTCACACACAGTTGCAGATGCACAGACCCTTGGTTCATGCAGTCTGAAAAACCTGTAAGACAAAAAAAGGTAAATACATGTACAGAAACTGAATGATCACCTACCTGTTACACACTTGCAGACAGATAGATAGCGAGCCATTGGTCCTGAAAGCCTGTAAGACAACAAAAAGTCAATACATGTAAAGAAATTGAATGATCACTTACCTGTTACAAAGTTGCAGAATGATGGACAGCGAGCCACACACAGTTGCAGATGAAAATACATTTGTTAGAAAGATACACCTTTAGGGAGAAGAAGAGGTTGATGGACACCTTGAGAACCGTTACACAAACAAGAAAGTCAATACATGTATAGAAACTGAATGAGCATCAACCTGTTGCACACTTGCAGACAGAAAGTAGCGAGTCACACACAGTTGCAGATGCACAGACCCTTGGTACATGCGGTCCGGAAAACCTGTAAGACAAAAAAAGAAAGTCAAAACATGTATAGAAACTGAATGATCACTTACCTGTTAAACACTTGCAGACAGATAATAGCGAGTCACACACAGTTGCAGATGCACAGACCCTTGGTACATGCGGTCCAAAAAACCTGTAAGACAAAAAAAATACATGTATAGAAACTAATGATCACCAACCAGTTACACACTTGCAGACAGATAGTAGTGAGTCACACACAGTTGCAGATGCACAGACACTAGGTTCATGCGGTCCAAAAAACCTGTAAGACAAAAAAAGAAAGTCAATACATGTAACTCAATACATGAAAGTCAATTCTGCAACTCTGTAACAGGTAAGTGATCATTCAGTTTGTATACATGTATTGACTTTCTTGTTTGTGTCAATACATGTATAGAAACTGAATCTCTGTATTTTATTTTCATTTTTTATTTTTATTTTTATTTTTATTTTCATTTTTACATATATTTTTATATATTTATGTATATTTTATTTATTGAAGTACTGCTGTCTGGGTAAAACTGGGTCCTTGGGTACCACAATTTCGTTCCACCCCATGTACCACGTGTGATGCGAATGACAATAAAGTCTCCTTGAATCCTTGAATCCTTGAATCACCTACCTGTTACACACTTGCATACAGATTGATAGCGAGCCACACACACAGTTGCAATGGACAGACCCTTGTTGGCTTTATGCACCATAAGGAAGGGGGGAGCCATTGGTCCTGAAAGCCTGTAAGACAACAAAAAGGCAATATATATAGAAACTGAATGATCACTTACCTGTTAAAGAGTTGTAGAATGACGGACAGCGAACCACACGCAGTTGGAGATGAAAATATATATGTTAGAAGGATACACCTACAGGGAGAAGAAGAGATTGATGGACTTCTTAAGAACCTGTAAAACAAAAAAGAAAGTCAATACATGTATAGAAACTGAATGATCACCTACCTGTAACATACTTGCAGACAGATAGTAGCGAGTCACACACAGTTGTAGATGCACAGACCCTTGGTTCATGTGGTCCAAAAGATGTGTAAGACAAAAAAAGAAAGTCAAAATATGTATAGAAACTGAATGATCACCTACCTGTTACACACTTGCAGACAGATTGATAGCGAGCCACACACACAGTGGCAATGGAAAGACCCTTGGTTCATGCGGTTCGAAAAACCTTTAAGACAAAAAAAGAAAGTCAATACATGTACAGAACCTGAATGATCACCAACCTGTTACAAACTTGCAGACAGATAGTAGCGAGTCACACACAGTTGTAGATGCACAGACCCTTGGTTCATGCGGTCCAAAAAACCTGTAAGACAAAAAACAGAAAGTCAATACATGTATAGAAACTGAATGATCACCTACCTGTTACACACTTGCAGACAGATTGATAGCGAGCCACACACAGTTGCAATGGACAGACCCTTGTTGGCTGTATGCATCATCAGGAAGGGGGGAGCCATTGGTCCTGAAAGCCTGTAAGACAACAAAAAGGCAATATATGTATAGAAACTGAATGATCACCAACCTGTTACACACTTGCAGAAAGATAGTAGCGAATCACACACAGTTGCAGATGCACAGACCCTTGGTTCATGCGGTCCGAAAAACCTGTAAGACAAAAAAAGAAAGTCAATACATGTATAGAAACTGAATGATCACCTACCTGTTACACACTTGCAGACAGATAGTAGCGAGTCACACACAGTTGCAGATGCACAGACCCTTGGTTCATGCGGTCCGAAAAACCTGTAAGACAAAAAAAGAAAGTCAATACATGTATAGAAACTGAATGATCACTTACCTGTTACACACTTGCAGACAGATATTAGCGAGTCACACACAGTTGCAGATGCACAGACCCTTGGTTCATGTGGTCCGAAAAACCTGTAAGACAAAAAAGGAAAGTCAATACATGTATAGAAACTGAATGATCACTTACCTGTTACACACTTGCAGACAGATAGTAGCGAGTCACACACAGTTGCAGATGCACAGACCCTTGGTTCATGTGGTCGGAAAAACCTGTAAGACAAAAAAAGAAACTCAATACATGTATAGAAACTGAATGATCACCTACCTGTTACACACTTGCAGACAGGGAGTAGCGAGTCACACACAGTTGCAGATGCACAGACCCTTGTTCATGTGGTCCGAAAAACCTGTAAGACAAAAAAAGAAAGTCAATAAATGTATAGAAACTGAATGATCAACTACCTGTTACACACTTGCAGACAGATGGTAACGAGTCACACACAGTTGCAGATGCACAGACCCTTGGTTCATGCGGTCCGAAAGACCTTTAAGACAAAAAAAAAAGAAAGTCAATACATGTATAGAAACTGAATGATCACCAACCTGTTACACACTTGCAGACAGATAGTAGCGAGTCACACACAGTTGCAGATGCACAGACCCTTGGTTCATGCGGTCCGAAAAACCTGTAAGACAAAAAAAGAAAGTCGATACATGTATAGAAACTGAATGATCACCTACCTGTTACACACTTGCAGACAGATAGTAGCGAGTCACACACAGTTGCAGATGCACAGACCCTTGATTCATTTGGTCCGAAAAACCTGTAAGACAAAAAAAGAAAGTCAATACACGTATAGAAACTGAATGATCACCTACCTGTTACACACTTGCAGAGAGATTGATAGCGCGCCACACACACAGTGGCAATGGAAAGACCCTTGGTTCATGTGGTCCGAAAAACCTGTAAGACAAAAAAAGAAAGTCAATACATGTATAGAAACTGAATGATCACCTACCTGTTACACACTTGCAGACAGATAGTAGCGAGTCACACACAGTTGCAGATGCACAGACCCTTGGTTCATGCGGTCCGAAAAACCTGTAAGACAAAAAAAGAAAGTCAATACATGTATAGAAACTGAATGATCACTTACCTGTCACACACTTGCAGACAGATAGTAGCGAGTCACACACAGTTGCAGATGCACAGACCCTTGGTTCATGCGGTCCGAATGACCTTTAAGACAAAAAAAGAAAGTCAATACATGTATAGAAACTGAATGATCACTTATCTGTTACACACTTGCAGACAGATAGTAGCGAGTCACACACAGTTGGAGATGCACAGACCCTTGGTTCATGATGTCTGAAAAACCTGAAAGATAAAAAAAGAAAGTCAATACATATTTAGAAACTGAATGATCACCTACCTGTTACACACTTGCAGACAGATAGATAGCGAGCCATTGGTCCTGAAAGCCTGTAAGACAACAAAAAGTCAATACATGTAAAGAAATTGAATGATCACTTACCTGTTACAAAGTTGCAGAATGATGGACAGCGAACCACACACAGTTGCAGATGAAAATATATTTGTTAGAAAGATACACCTTTAGGGAGAAGAAGAGGTTGATGGACACCTTGAGAACCGTTACACAAACAAGAAAGTCAATACATGTATACAAACTGAATGATCACTTACCTGTTACAGAGTTGCAGAATGATGGACAGCGAAACACACACACAGTTGCAGATGAAAGAATATTTGTTAGAAGGATACAGCTTCAGGGAGAAAAAGAGGTTGATGGACTTCTTGAGAACCGGTAACACAAAAAAGAAAGTCAATACATGTATAGAAACTGAATGATCACCAACCTGTAACACACTTGCAGACAGATAGTAGCGAGTCACACACAGTTGCAGATGCACAGACCCTTGGTTCATGCAGTCTGAAAAACCTGTAAGACAAAAAAAGGTAAATACATGTACAGAAACTGAATGATCACCTACCTGTTACACACTTGCAGACAGATAGATAGCGAGCCATTGGTCCTGAAAGCCTGTAAGACAACAAAAAGTCAATACATGTAAAGAAATTGAATGATCACTTACCTGTTACAAAGTTGCAGAATGATGGACAGCGAACCACACACAGTTGCAGATGAAAATACATTTGTTAGAAAGATACACCTTTAGGGAGAAGAAGAGGTTGATGGACACCTTGAGAACCGTTACACAAACAAGAAAGTCAATACATGTATAGAAACTGAATGAGCATCAACCTGTTGCACACTTGCAGACAGAAAGTAGCGAGTCACACACAGTTGCAGATGCACAGACCCTTGGTACATGCGGTCCGGAAAACCTGTAAGACAAAAAAAGAAAGTCAAAACATGTATAGAAACTGAATGATCACTTACCTGTTAAACACTTGCAGACAGATAATAGCGAGTCACACACAGTTGCAGATGCACAGACCCTTGGTACATGCGGTCCAAAAAACCTGTAAGACAAAAAAAATACATGTATAGAAACTAATGATCACCAACCAGTTACACACTTGCAGACAGATAGTAGTGAGTCACACACAGTTGCAGATGCACAGACACTAGGTTCATGCGGTCCAAAAAACCTGTAAGACAAAAAAAGAAAGTCAATACATGTAACTCAATACATGAAAGTCAATTCTGCAACTCTGTAACAGGTAAGTGATCATTCAGTTTGTATACATGTATTGACTTTCTTGTTTGTGTCAATACATGTATAGAAACTGAATCTCTGTATTTTATTTTCATTTTTTATTTTTATTTTTATTTTTATTTTCATTTTTACATATATTTTTATATATTTATGTATATTTTATTTATTTAAGTACTGCTGTCTGGGTAAAACTGGGTCCTTGGGTACCACAATTTCGTTCCACCCCATGTACCACATGTGATGCGAATGACAATAAAGTCTCCTTGAATCCTTGAATCCTTGAATCACCTACCTGTTACACACTTGCATACAGATTGATAGCGAGCCACACACACAGTTGCAATGGACAGACCCTTGTTGGCTTTATGCACCATAAGGAAGGGGGGAGCCATTGGTCCTGAAAGCCTGTAAGACAACAAAAAGGCAATATATATAGAACCTGAATGATCACTTACCTGTTAAAGAGTTGTAGAATGACGGACAGCGAACCACACGCAGTTGGAGATGAAAATATATATGTTAGAAGGATACACCTACAGGGAGAAGAAGAGATTGATGGACTTCTTAAGAACCTGTAAAACAAAAAAGAAAGTCAATACATGTATAGAAACTGAATGATCACCTACCTGTAACATACTTGCAGACAGATAGTAGCGAGTCACACACAGTTGTAGATGCACAGACCCTTGGTTCATGTGGTCCGAAAGACGTGTAAGACAAAAAAAGAAAGTCAAAATATGTATAGAAACTGAATGATCACCTACCTGTTACACACTTGCAGACAGATTGATAGCGAGCCACACACACTGTGGCAATGGAAAGACCCTTGGTTCATGCGGTTCGAAAAACCTTTAAGACAAAAAAAGAAAGTCAATACATGTACAGAACCTGAATGATCACCAACCTGTTACAAACTTGCAGACAGATAGTAGCGAGTCACACACAGTTGCAGATGCACAGACCCTTGGTTCATGCGGTCCAAAAAACCTGTAAGACAAAAAACAGAAAGTCAATACATGTATAGAAACTGAATGATCACCTACCTGTTACACACTTGCAGACAGATTGATAGCGAGCCACACACAGTTGCAATGGACAGACCCTTGTTGGCTGTATGCATCATCAGGAAGGGGGGAGCCATTGGTCCTGAAAGCCTGTAAGACAACAAAAAGGCAATATATGTATAGAAACTGAATGATCACCAACCTGTTACACACTTGCAGACAGATAGTAGCGAGTCACACACAGTTGCAGATGCACAGACCCTTGGTTCATGCGGTCCGAAAAACCTGTAAGACAAAAAAAGAAAGTCAATACATGTATAGAAACTGAATGATCACTTACCTGTTACACACTTGCAGACAGATATTAGCGAGTCACACACAGTTGCAGATGCACAGACCCTTGGTTCATGTGGTCCGAAAAACCTGTAAGACAAAAAAGGAAAGTCAATACATGTATAGAAACTGAATGATCACTTACCTGTTACACACTTGCAGACAGATAGTAGCGAGTCACACACAGTTGCAGATGCACAGACCCTTGGTTCATGTGGTCGGAAAAACCTGTAAGACAAAAAAAGAAACTCAATACATGTATAGAAATTGAATGATCACCTACCTGTTACACACTTGCAGACAGGGAGTAGCGAGTCACACACAGTTGCAGATGCACAGACCCTTGTTCATGTGGTCCGAAAAACCTGTAAGACAAAAAAAGAAAGTCAATAAATGTATAGAAACTGAATGATCAACTACCTGTTACACACTTGCAGACAGATGGTAACGAGTCACACACAGTTGCAGATGCACAGACCCTTGGTTCATGCGGTCCGAAAGACCTTTAAGACAAAAAAAAAAGAAAGTCAATACATGTATAGAAACTGAATGATCACCAACCTGTTACACACTTGCAGACAGATAGTAGCGAGTCACACACAGTTGCAGATGCACAGACCCTTGGTTCATGCGGTCCGAAAAACCTGTAAGACAAAAAAAGAAAGTCGATACATGTATAGAAACTGAATGATCACCTACCTGTTACACACTTGCAGACAGATAGTAGCGAGTCACACACAGTTGCAGATGCACAGACCCTTGATTCATTCGGTCCGAAAAACCTGTAAGACAAAAAAAGAAAGTCAATACACGTATAGAAACTGAATGATCACCTACCTGTTACACACTTGCAGAGAGATTGATAGCGCGCCACACACACAGTGGCAATGGAAAGACCCTTGGTTCATGTGGTCCGAAAAACCTGTAAGACAAAAAAAGAAAGTCAATACATGTATAGAAACTGAATGATCACCTACCTGTTACACACTTGCAGACAGATAGTAGCGAGTCACACACAGTTGCAGATGCACAGACCCTTGGTTCATGCGGTCCGAAAAACCTGTAAGACAAAAAAAGAAAGTCAATACATGTATAGAAACTGAATGATCACTTACCTGTCACACACTTGCAGACAGATAGTAGCGAGTCACACACAGATGCAGATGCACAGACCCTTGGTTCATGCGGTCCGAATGACCTTTAAGACAAAAAAAGAAAGTCAATACATATTTAGAAACTGAATGATCACCTACCTGTTATACACTTGCAGAAAGATTGATAGCTCGCTACACACACAGTGGCAATGGAAAGACCCTTGGTTCATGCGGTCCGAAAAACCTGTAAGACAAAAAAAGAAAGTCAATACATGTATAGAAACAGAATGATCACTTATCTATTACACACTTGCAGACAGATGGTAGCGAGTCACACACAGTTGCAGATGCACAGACCCTTGGTTCATGAGCTCCGAAAGAACTTTAACACAAAAAAAGAAAGTCAATACATGTATAGAAACTGAATGATCACCTACCTGTAACACACTTGCAGACAGATTGAAAGCGAGCCACACACACAGTGGCAATGGAAAGACCCTTGGTTCATGCGGTTCTAAAAACCTTTAAGACAAAAAAAGAAAGTCAATACATGTATAGAAACTGAATGATCACCTACCTGTTACACACTTGCAGACAGATGGTAACGAGTCACACACAGTTGCAGATATACAGACCCTTAGTTTATGTGGTCTGAAAAACCTATAAGACAAACAAAGAAAGTCAATACATGTATAGAAACTGAATGATCACCTACCTGTTACACACTTGCAGACAGATTGATAGCGAGCCACACACAGTTGCAATGGACAGACCCTTGTTGGCTGTATGCATCATCAGGAAGGGGGGAGCCATTGGTCCTGAAAGCCTGTAAGACAACAAAAAGGCAATATATGTATAGAAACTGAATGATCACCAACCTGTTACACACTTGCAGACAGATAGTAGCGAGTCACACACAGTTGCAGATGCACAGGCCCTTGGTTCATGCGGTCCAAAAAACCTGTAAGACAAAAAAAGAAAGTCAATACATGTACAGAAACTGAATGATCACTTACCTGTTACACACTTGCAGACAGATATTAGCGAGTCACACACAGTTGCAGATGCACAGACCCTTGGTTCATGTGGTCCGAAAAACCTGTAAGACAAAAAAGGAAAGTCAATACATGTATAGAAACTGAATGATCACTAACCTGTTACACACTTGCAGACAGATAGTAGCGAGTCACACACAGTTGCAGATGCAGAGACCCTTGATTCATGTGGTCGGAAAAACCTGTAAGACAAAAAAAGAAAGTCAATACATGTATAGAAACTTAATGATCCCCTACCTGTTACACACCTGCAGACAGATAGATAGCGAGCCACATACACAATGGCACTCGAAAGACCCTTGGTTCATGCGGTCCGAAAAACTTGTCAGACAAAAAAAGAAACTCAATACATGTATAGAAACTGAATGATCACCTACCTGTTACACACTTGCAGACAGAGAGTTGCGAGTCACACACAGTTGCAGATGCACAGACCCTTGTTCATGTGGTCCGAAAAACCTGTAAGACAAAAAAAGAAAGTCAATAAATGTATAGAAACTGAATGATCACCTACCTGTTACACACTTGCAGACAGATGGTAACGAGTCACACACAGTTGCAGATATACAGACCCTTGGTTTATGTGGTCTGAAAAACCTATAAGACAAACAAAGAAAGTCATTACATGTATAGAAACTGAATGATCACTTACCTGTTACACACTTGCAGACAGATAGTAGCGAGTCAAACACAGTTGCAGATGCACAGACCCTTGGTTCATGCGGTCCGAAAGACCTTTAAGACAAAAAAAAAGAAAGTCAATACATGTATAGAAACTGAATGATCACCAACCTGTTACACACTTGCAGACAGATAGTAGCGAGTCACACACAGTTGCAGATGCACAGACCCTTGGTTCATATGGTCGGAAAAACCTGTAAGACAAAAAAAGAAAGTCAATACATGTATAGAAACTGAATGATCACTTACCTGTTACACACTTGCAGACAGATTGATAGCGCGCCACACACACAGTGGCAATGGAAAGACCCTTGGTTCATGAGGTCCGAAAAACCTGTAAGACAAAAAAAAGAAAGTCAATACATGTATAGAAACTGAATGATCACTTACCTGTTACACACTTGCAGACAGATATTAGCGAGTCACACACAGTTGCAGATGCACAGACCCTTGGTTCATGTGGTCTGAAAAACCTGTAAGACAAAAAAGGAAAGTCAATACATGTATAGAAACTGAATGATCACTTACCTGTTACACACTTGCAGACAGATAGTAGCGAGTCACACACAGTTGCAGATGCACAGACCCTTGGTTCATATGGTCGGAAAAACCTGTAAGACAAAAAAAGAAAGTCAATACATGTATAGAAACTGAATGATCACTTACCTGTTACACACTTGCAGACAGATTGATAGCGCGCCACACACACAGTGGCAATGGAAAGACCCTTGGTTCATGAGGTCCGAAAAACCTGTAAGACAAAAAAAGAAAGTCAATACATGTATAGAAACTGAATGATCACTTACCTGTTACACACTTGCAGACAGATGGTAACGAGTCACACACAGTTGCAGATATACAGACCCTTGGTTTATGTGGTCTGAAAAACCTATAAGACAAACAAAGAAAGTCATTACATGTATAGAAACTGAATGATCACTTACCTGTTACACACTTGCAGACAGATAGTAGCGAGTCAAACACAGTTGCAGATGCACAGACCCTTGGTTCATGCGGTCCGAAAGACCTTTAAGACAAAAAAAAAGAAAGTCACTACATGTATAGAAACTGAATGATCACCAACCTGTTACACACTTGCAGACAGATAGTAGCGAGTCACACACAGTTGCAGATGCACAGACCCTTGGTTCATATGGTCGGAAAAACCTGTAAGACAAAAAAAGAAAGTCAATACATGTATAGAAACTGAATGATCACTTACCTGTTACACACTTGCAGACAGATTGATAGCGCGCCACACACACAGTGGCAATGGAAAGACCCTTGGTTCATGAGGTCCGAAAAACCTGTAAGACAAAAAAAAGAAAGTCAATACATGTATAGAAACTGAATGATCACTTACCTGTTACACACTTGCAGACAGATATTAGCGAGTCACACACAGTTGCAGATGCACAGACCCTTGGTTCATGTGGTCCGAAAAACCTGTAAGACAAAAAAGGAAAGTCAATACATGTATAGAAACTGAATGATCACTTACCTGTTACACACTTGCAGACAGATAGTAGCGAGTCACACACAGTTGCAGATGCACAGACCCTTGGTTCATATGGTCGGAAAAACCTGTAAGACAAAAAAAGAAAGTCAATACATGTATAGAAACTGAATGATCACTTACCTGTTACACACTTGCAGACAGATTGATAGCGCGCCACACACACAGTGGCAATGGAAAGACCCTTGGTTCATGAGGTCCGAAAAACCTGTAAGACAAAAAAAGAAAGTCAATACATGTATAGAAACTGAATGATCACTTACCTGTTACACACTTGCAGACAGATGGTAACGAGTCACACACAGTTGCAGATATACAGACCCTTGGTTTATGTGGTCTGAAAAACCTATAAGACAAACAAAGAAAGTCAATACATGTATAGAAACTGAATGATCACTTACCTGTTACACACTTGCAGACAGATAGTAGCGAGTCAAACACAGTTGCAGATGCACAGACCCTTGGTTCATGCGGTCCGAAAAACGTGTAAGACAAAAAAAGAAAGTCAATACATGTATAGAAACTGAATGATCACCTACCTGTTACACACTTGCAGACAGATTGATAGCGAGTCAAACACAATTGCAGATGAACAGACCCTTGGTTCATGCGGTCCGAAAAACCTGTAAGACAAAAAAAGAAAGTCAATACATGTATAGAAACTGAATGATCACTTACCTGTTACACACTTGCATACAGATAGTAGCGAGTCAAACACAGTTGCAGATGCACAGACCCTTGGTTCATGCAGTCCGAATGACCTTTAAGACAAAAAAAAGAAAGTCAATACATGTATAGAAACTGAATGATCACTTATCTGTTACACACTTGCAGACAGATGGTAACGAGTCACACACAGTTGCAGATATACAGACCCTTGGTTTATGTGGTCCGAAAAACCTGTAAGATAAAAAAAGAAAGTCAATACATATTTAGAAACAGAATGATAACCTACCTGTTACACACTTACAGAAAGATTGATAGCTCGCTACACACACAGTGGCAATGTTAAGACCCTTGGTTCATGCGGTCCGAAAAACCTGTAAGACAAAAAAAGAAAGTCAATACATGTATAGAAACAGAATGATCACCTACCTGTTACACACTTGCAGACAGATAGTAGCGAGTCAAACACAGTTGCAGTTGCACAGACCCTTGGTTCATGCGGTCCGAAAAACCTGTAAGACCAAAAAAAGAAAGTCAATACATGTATAGAAACAGAATGATCACCTACCTGTTACACACTTGCAGACAGATTGATAGCGAGCCACACACAGTTGCAATGGACAGACCCTTGTTGGCTGTATGCATCATCAGGAAGGGGGGAGCCATTGGTCCTGAAAGCCTGTAAGACAACAAAAAGGCAGTATATGTATAGAAACTGAATGATCACCAACCTGTTACACACTTGCAGAAAGATAGTAGCGAGTCACACACAGTTGCAGATGCACAGACCCTTGGTTCATGCGGTCCGAAAAACCTGTACGACAAAAAAAGAAAGTCAATACATGTATAGAAACTAAATGATCACCTACCTGTTACACTTTTGCAGACAGATAGTAGCGAGTCAAACACAGTTGCAGATGCACAGACCCTTGGTTCATGAGCTCCGAAAGACCTTTAAAACAAAAAAAAGAAAGTCAATACATGTATAGAAACTGAATGATCACTTACCTGTTACACACTTGCAGACAGATTGATAGCGCGCCACACACACAGTGGCAATGGAAAGACCCTTGGTTCATGCGGTCCGAAAAACCTGTAAGACAAAAAAAGACAGTCAATACATGTATAGAAACTGAATGATCACTTACCTGTTACACACTTGCAGACAGATATTAGCGAGTCACACACAGTTGCAGATGCACAGACCCTTGGTTCATGCGGTCCGAAAAACCTGTAAGACAAAAAAAGAAAGTCAATACACGTATAGAAACTGAATGATCACCTACCTGTTACACACTTGCAGAGAGATTGATAGCGCGCCACACACAGTGGCAATGGAAAGACCCTTGGTTCATGTGGTCCGAAAAACCTGTAAGACAAAAAAAGAAAGTCAATACATGTATAGAAACTGAATGATCACCTACCTGTTACACACTTGCAGACAGATAGTAGCGAGTCACACACAGTTGCAGATGCACAGACCCTTGGTTCATGTGGTCCGAAAAACGTGTAAGACAAAAAAAGAAAGTCAATACATGTATAGAAACTGAATGATCACCTACCTGTTACACACTTGCAGACAGATTGATAGCGAGCCACACACACAGTGGCAATGGAAAGACCCTCGGTTCATGCGGTCCGAAAAACCTGTAAGACAAAAAAAGAAAGTCAATACATGTATAGAAACTGAATGATCACCTACCTGTTACACACTTGCAGACAGATAGTAGCGAGTCAAACACAGTTGCAGATGCACAGACCCTTGGTTCATGCGGTGCGAAAAACCTGTAAGACAAAAAAAGAAAGTCAATACATGTATAGAAACTGAATGATCACTTACCTGTTACACACTTGCAGACAGATAGTAGCGAGTCAAACACAGTTGCAGATGCACAGACCCTTGGTTCATGCGGTCCGAATGACCTTTAAGACAAAAAAAAGAAAGTCAATACATGTATAGAAACTAAATGATCACTTATCTGTTACACACTTGCAGACAGATGGTAACGAGTCACACACAGTTGGAGATGCACAGACCCTTGGTTCATGATGTCCGAAAAACTTGTAAGACAAAAAAAGAAAGTCAATACATATATAGAAACTGAATGATAACCTACCTGTTACACACTTGCAGAAAGATTGATAGCTCGCTACACACACAGTGGCAATAGAAAGACCCTTGGTTCATGCGGTCCGAAAAACCTGTAAGACAAAAAAAGAAAGTCAATACATGTATAGAAACTGAATGATCACTTATCTTTTACACACTTGCAGACAGATGGTAGCGAGTCACACAGTTGCAGATGCACAGACCCTTGGTTCATGAGCTCCGAAAGACCTTTAAAACAAAAAAAGAAAGTCAATACATGTATAGAAACTGAATGATCACCTACCTGTTACACACTTGCAGACAGATTGAAAGCGAGCCACACACACAGTGGCAATGGAAAGACCCTTGGTTCATGCGGTTCGAAAAACCTTTAAGACAAAAAAAGAAAGTCAATACATGTACAGAACCTGAATGATCACCAACCTGTTACAAACTTGCAGACAGATAGTAGCGAGTCACACACAGTTGCAGATGCACAGACCCTTGGTTCATGCGGTCCGAAAAACTTGTAAGACAAAAAACAGAAAGTCGATACATGTATAGAAACTAAACGATCACCTACCTGTCACACACTTGCAGACAGATTGATAGCGAGCCACACACAGTTGCAATGGACAGACCCTTGTTGGCTGTATGCATCATCAGGAAGGGGGGAGCCATTGGTCTTGAAAGCCTGTAAGACAACAAAAAGGCAATATATGTATAGAAACTGAATGATCACCAACCTGTTACACACTTGCAGAAAGATAGTAGCGAGTCACACACAGTTGCAGATGCACAGACCCTTGGTTCATGCGGTCCAAAAAACCTGTATGACAAAAAAAGAAAGTCAATACATGTATAGAAACTGAATGATCACTTACCTGTTACACATTTGCAGAAAGATAGTAGCGAGTCACACACAGTTGCAGATGCACAGACCCTTGGTTCATGCGGTGCGAAAAACCTGTAAGACAAAAAAAGAAAGTCAATACATGTATAGAAACTGAATGATCCCCTACCTGTTACACACTTGCAGACAGATAGTAGCGAGTCACACACAGTTGGACATGCACAGACCCTTGGTTCATGATGTCCGAAAAACCTGCAAGATAAAAAAAGAAAGTCAATACATATATAGAAACTGAATGATAACCTACCTGTTACACACTTCCCGAAAGATTGATAGCTCGCTACACACACAGTGGCAATGGAAAGACCCTTGGTTCATGCGGTCCGAAAAACCTGTAAGACAAAAAAAGAAAGTCAATACATGTATAGAAACTGAATGATTACTTATCTGTTACACACTTGCAGACAGATGGTAGCGAGTCACACACACAGTGGCAATGGAAAGACCCTTGGTTCATGCGGTCCGAAAAACCTGTAAGACAAAAAAAGAAAGTAAATACATGTTTAGAAACTGAATGATCACCTACCTGTTACACACTTGCAGACAGATAGTAGCGAGTCAAACACAGTTGCAGATGCAGAGACCCTTGGTTCATGCGGTCCGAAAGACCTTTAAGACAAAAAAAAAAGAAAGTCAATACATGTATAGAAACTGAATGATCACCAACCTGTTACACACTTGAAGACAGATAGTAGCGAGTCACACACAGTTGCAGATGCACAGACCCTTGGTTCAAGTGGTCAAAAAACCTTTAAGACAAAAAAAGAAAGTCAATACATGTATAGAAACTGAATGATCACTTACCTGTTACACACTTGCAGACAGATAGTAGCGAGTCACACACAGTTGCAGATGCACAGACCCTTGATTCAAGTGGTCCGAAAAACCTTTAAGACAAAAAAGGAAACTCAATACATGTATAGAAACTGAATGATCACTTACCTGTTAC
The DNA here is from genome assembly GCF_030463535.1 of Salminus brasiliensis. NCBI lineage: Eukaryota > Metazoa > Chordata > Actinopteri > Characiformes > Bryconidae > Salminus > Salminus brasiliensis. Next base: position 8,726,217 of record NC_132881.1, on the reverse strand, counting down.
ACACTTGCAGACAGATATTAGCGAGTCACACACAGTTGCAGATGTACAGACTCTTGGTTCATGTGGTCCGAAAAATCTGTATGACAAAAAAAGAAAGTCAAAACATGTATAGAAACTGAATGATTACCAACCTGTTACACACTTGCAGACAGATAGTAGCGAGTCACACACAGTTGCAGATGCACAGACCCTTAGTTCATGCGGTCCGAAAAATCTGTAAGACAAAAAGAAGAAAGTCAATACATGTATAGAAACTGAATGATCACTTACCTGTTACACACTTGCATACAGATAGTAGCGAGTCACACAGTTGCAGATATACAGACCCTTGGTTCATGTGGTCCGAAAGACCTTTAAGACAAAAAAAAGAAAGTCAATACATGTATAGAAACTGAATGATCACTTATCTGTTACACACTTGAAGACAGATGGTAACGAGTCACACACAGTTGCAGATATACAGACCCTTGGTTTATGTGGTCTGAAAAACCTATAAGACAAACAAAGAAAGTCAATACATGTATAGAAACTGAATGATAACCTACCTGTTACACACTTCCCGAAAGATTGATAGCTCGCTACACACACAGTGGCAATGGAAAGACCCTTGGTTCATGCGGTCCGAAAAACCTGTAAGACAAAAAAAGAAAGTCAATACATGTATAGAAACTGAATGATTACTTATCTGTTACACACTTGCAGACAGATGGTAGCGAGTCACACACACAGTGGCAATGGAAAGACCCTTGGTTCATGCGGTCCGAAAAACCTGTAAGACAAAAAAAGAAAGTAAATACATGTTTAGAAACTGAATGATCACCTACCTGTTACACACTTGCAGACAGATAGTAGCGAGTCAAACACAGTTGCAGATGCAGAGACCCTTGGTTCATGCGGTCCGAAAGACCTTTAAGACAAAAAAAAAAGAAAGTCAATACATGTATAGAAACTGAATGATCACCAACCTGTTACACACTTGAAGACAGATAGTAGCGAGTCACGCACAGTTGCAGATGCACAGACCCTTGGTTCAAGTGGTCAAAAAACCTTTAAGACAAAAAAAGAAAGTCAATACATGTATAGAAACTGAATGATCACTTACCTGTTACACACTTGCAGACAGATAGTAGCGAGTCACACACAGTTGCAGATGCACAGACCCTTGGTTCAAGTGGTCCGAAAAACCTTTAAGACAAAAAAGGAAACTCAATACATGTATAGAAACTGAATGATCACTTACCTGTTACACACTTGCAGACAGATATTAGCGAGTCACACACAGTTGCAGATGTACAGACTCTTGGTTCATGTGGTCCGAAAAATCTGTATGACAAAAAAAGAAAGTCAAAACATGTATAGAAACTGAATGATCACCAACCTGTTACACACTTGCAGACAGATAGTAGCGAGTCACACACAGTTGCAGATGCACAGACCCTTAGTTCATGCGGTCCGAAAAATCTGTAAGACAAAAAAAAAAGTCAATACATGTATAGAAACTGAATGATCACCTACCTGTTACACACTTGCAGACAGATAGTAGCGAGTCAAACACAGTTGCAGATGCAGAGACCCTTGGTTCATGCGGTCCGAAAAACCTGTAAGACAAAAAGAAGAAAGTCAATACATGTATAGAAACAGAATGATCACTTACCTGTTACACACTTGCATACAGATAGTAGCGAGTCACACACAGTTGCAGATATACAGACCCTTGGTTCATGTGGTCCGAAAGACCTTTAAGACAAAAAAAAGAAAGTCAATACATGTATAGAAACTGAATGATCACCTACCTGTTACACACTTGCAGACAGATAGTAGCGAGTCAAACACAGTTGCAGATGCAGAGACCCTTGGTTCATGTGGTCTGAAAAACGTGTAAGACAAAAAAAAGAAAGTCAATACATGTATAGAAACTGAATGATCACCTACCTGTTACACACTTGCAGTCAGAGATTAGCGAGTCACACACAGTTGCAGATGCACAGACCCTTGGTTCATGAAGTCCTAAAAACCTGTAAGAAAAAAAAAAGAAAGTCAAAACGTATATAGAAACTGAATGATCACCTACCTGTTACACACTTGCAGACAGATAGATAGCGAACCACACACACAGTTGCAATGGTCAGACTCTTGTTGGCTGTATGCACCATCAGCAAGGGGGGGAGCCATTGGTCCTGAAAGCCTGTAAGACAACAAAAAGGCAATACATGTATAGAAACTGAATGATCACCAACCTGTTACACACTTGCAGAAAGATAGTAGCGAGTCACACACAGTTGCAGATGCACAGACCCTTGGTTCATGTGGTCCTAAAAACCTGTACGACAAAAAAAGAAAGTCAATACATGTATAGAAACTGAATGATCACCTACCTGTTACACACTTGCAGACAGATTGATAGCGCGCCACACACACAGTGGCAATGGAAAGACCCTTGGTTCATGCGGTCCGAAAAACCTGTAAGACAAAAAAAGAAAGTCAATACATGTATAGAAACTGAATGATCACTTACCTGTTACACACTTGCAGACAGATATTAGCGAGTCACACACAGTTGCAGATGCACAGACCCTTGGTTCATGTGGTCCGAAAAACCTGTAAGACAAAAAAGGAAAGTCAATACATGTATAGAAACTGAATGATCCCCTACCTGTTACACAGTTGCAGACAGATAGATAGCGAGCCACACACACAGTGGCACTCGAAAGACCCTTGGTTCATGCGGTCCGAAAAACCTGTACGACAAAAAAAGAAAGTCAATACATGTATAGAAACTGAATTATCACCAACCTGTTACACACTTGCAGACAGATAGTAGCGAATCACACACAGTTGCAGATGCACAGACCCTTGGTTCATGCGGTCCGAAAAACCTGTACGACAAAAAAAGAAAGTCAATACATGTATAGAAACTGAATGATCACCTACCTGTTACACACTTGCAGAAAGATAGTAGCGAGTCAAACACAGTTGTAGATGCACAGACCCTTGGTTCATGATGTCCGAAAAACCTGTAAGAAAAAAAAAGAAAGTCAATACATGTATAGAAACGGAATGATCACCTACCTGTTACACACTTGCAGAAAGATTGATAGCGCACCACACACACAGTGGCACTCGAAAGACCCTTGGTTCATGTGGTCCGAAAAACCTGTAAGAGAAAAAAAGAAAGTCAATACATGTATAGAAACTGAATGATCACCTACCTGTTACACACTTGCAGACAGATAGTAGCGAGTCACACACAGTTGCAGATGCACAGAACCTTGGTTCATGTGGTCTGAAAAACGTGTAAGACAAAAAAAGAAAGTCAATACATGTATAGAAACTGAATGATCACCTACCTGTTACACACTTGCAGTCAGAGATTAGCGAGTCACACACAGTTGCAGATGCACAGACCCTTGGTTCATGAAGTCCTAAAAACCTGTAAGACAAAAAAAGAAAGTCAAAACCTATATAGAAACTGAATGATCACCTACCTGTTACACACTTGCAGACAGATAGATAGTGAACCACACACACAGTTGCAATGGTCAGACTCTTGTTGGCTGTATGCACCATCAGCAAGGGGGGGAGCCATTGGTCCTGAAAGCCTGTAAGACAACAAAAAGGCAATACATGTATAGAAACTGAATGATCACCAACCTGTTACACACTTGCAGAAAGATAGTAGCGAGTCACACACAGTTGCAGATGCACAGACCCTTGGTTCATGCGGTCCGAAAAACCTGTACGACAAAAAAAGAAAGTCAATACATGTATAGAAACTGAATGATCACCTACCTGTTACACTTTTGCAGACAGATAGTAGCGAGTCAAACACAGTTGCAGATGCACAGACCCTTGGTTCATGAGCTCCGAAAGACCTTTAAAACAAAAAAAAGAAAGTCAATACATGTATAGAAACTGAATGATCACCTACCTGTTACACACTTGCAGACAGATAGTAGCGAGTCACACACAGTTGCAGATGCAAAGACCCTTGGTTCATGCGGTCCGAATGACCTTTAAGACAAAAAAAAGAAAGTCAATACATGTAAAGAAACTGAATGATCACCTACCTGTTACACTTTTGCAGACAGATAGTAGCGAGTCAAACACAGTTGTAGATGCACAGACCCTTGGATCATGATGTCCGAAAAACCTGTAAGACAAAAAAAGAAAGTCAATACATGTATAGAAACTGAATGATCACCTACCTGTTACACACTTGCAGAAAGATTGATAGCGCACCACACACACAGTGGCACTCGAAAGACCCTTGGTTCATGTGGTCCGAAAAACCTGTAAGACAAAAAAAGAAAGTCAATACATGTATAGAAACTGAATGATCACCTACCTGTTACACACTTGCAGACAGATAGTAGCGAGTCACACACAGTTGCAGATGCACAGAACCTTGGTTCATGTGGTCTGAAAAACGTGTAAGACAAAAAAAGAAAGTCAATACATGTATAGAAACTGAATGATCACCTACCTGTTACACACTTGCAGTCAGAGATTAGCGAGTCACACACAGTTGCAGATGCACAGACCCTTGGTTCATGAAGTCCTAAAAACCTGTAAGACAAAAAAAGAAAGTCAAAACCTATATAGAAACTGAATGATCACCTACCTGTTACACACTTGCAGACAGATAGATAGTGAACCACACACACAGTTTCAATGGTCAGACTCTTGTTGGCTGTATGCACCATCAGCAAGGGGGGGAGCCATTGGTCCTGAAAGCCTGTAAGACAACAAAAAGGAAATACATGTATAGAAACTGAATGATCACCAACCTGTTACACACTTGCAGAAAGATAGTAGCGAGTCACACACAGTTGCAGATGCACAGACCCTTGGTTCATGCGGTCCGAAAAACCTGTACGACAAAAAAAGAAAGTCAATACATGTATAGAAACTGAATGATCACCTACCTGTTACACACTTGCAGACAGATAGTAGCGAGTCACACACAGTTGCAGATGCACAGACCCTTGGTTCATGTGGTCCGAAAAACGTGTAAGACAAAAAAAGAAAGTCAATACATGTATAGAAACTGAATGATCACCTACCTGTTACACACTTGCAGACAGATTGATAGCGAGCCACACACACAGTGGCAATGGAAAGACCCTAGGTTCATGCGGTCCGAAAAACTTGTAAGACAAAAAAAAAAAAGTCAATACATGTATAGAAACTGAATGATCACCTACCTGTTACACACTTGCAGACAGATAGTAGCGAGTCAAACACAGTTGCAGATGCAAAGACCCTTGGTTCATGCGGTCCGAAAAACCTGTAAGACAAAAAAAGAAAGTCAATACATGTATAGAGACTGAATGATCACTTACCTGTCACACACTTGCAGACAGATAGTAGCGAGACAAACACAGTTGCAGATGCACAGACCCTTGGTTCATGCGGTCCGAATGACCTTTAAGACAAAAAAAGAAAGTCAATACATGTATAGAAACTGAATGATCACTTATCTGTTACACACTTGCAGACAGATGGTAACGAGTCACACACAGTTGCAGATATACAGACCCTTGGTTTATGTGGTCTGAAAAACCTATAAGACAAACAAAGAAAGTCAATACATGTATAGAAACTGAATGATAACCTACCTGTTACACACTTGGAGACAGATTGATAGCGAGCCACACACAGTTGCAATGGACAGACCCTTGTTGGCTGTATGCATCATCAGGAAGGGGGGAGCCATTGGTCCTGAAAGCCTGTAAGACAACAAAAAGGCAATATATGTATAGAAACTGAATGATCACCAACCTGTTACACACTTGCAGAAAGATAGTAGCGAGTCACACACAGTTACAGATGCACAGACCCTTGGTTCATGCGGTCCGAAAAACCTGTACGACAAAAAAAGAAAGTCAATACATGTATAGAAACTGAATGATCACCAACCTGTTACACACTTGCAGACAGATAGTAGCGAATCACACACAGTTGCAGATGCACAGACCCTTGGTTCATGCGGTCCGAAAAACCTGTAAGACAAAAAAGAAGGTCAAAACGTCTAGAAACTGAATGATCACCTACCTGTTACACACTTGCAGAAAGATAGTAGCGAGTCACACACAGTTGCAGATGCACAGACCCTTGGTTCATGTGGTCCGAAAGACGTTTAAGACAAAAAAAAGAAAGTCAATACATGTAAAGAAACTGAATGATCACCTACCTGTTACACTTTTGCAGACAGATAGTAGCGAGTCAAACACAGTTGTAGATGCACAGACCCTTGGTTCATGATGTCCGAAAAACCTGTAAGACAAAAAAAGAAAGTCAATACATGTATAGAAACTGAATGATCACCTACCTGTTACACACTTGCAGAAAGATTGATAGCGCACCACACACACAGTGGCACTCGAAAGACCCTTGGTTCATGTGGTCCGAAAAACCTGTAAGACAAAAAAAGAAAGTCAATACATGTATAGAAACTGAATGATCACCTACCTGTTACACACTTGCAGACAGATAGTAGCGAGTCACACACAGTTGCAGATGCACAGAACCTTGGTTCATGTGGTCTGAAAAACGTGTAAGACAAAAAAAGAAAGTCAATACATGTATAGAAACTGAATGATCACCTACCTGTTACACACTTGCAGTCAGAGATTAGCGAGTCACACACAGTTGCAGATGCACAGACCCTTGGTTCATGAAGTCCTAAAAACCTGTAAGACAAAAAAAGAAAGTCAAAACCTATATAGAAACTGAATGATCACCTACCTGTTACACACTTGCAGACAGATAGATAGTGAACCACACACACAGTTGCAATGGTCAGACTCTTGTTGGCTGTATGCACCATCAGCAAGGGGGGGAGCCATTGGTCCTGAAAGCCTGTAAGATAACAAAAAGGCAATACATGTATAGAAACTGAATGATCACCAACCTGTTACACACTTGCAGAAAGATAGTAGCGAGTCACACACAGTTGCAGATGCACAGACCCTTGGTTCATGCGGTCCGAAAAACCTGTACGACAAAAAAAGAAAGTCAATACATGTATAGAAACTGAATGATCACCTACCTGTTACACACTTGCAGAAAGATAGTAGCGAGTCACACACAGTTGCAGATGCACATACCCTTGGTTCTTGTGGTCCGAAAGACGTTTAAGACAAAAAAAAGAAAGTCAATACATGTATAGAAACTGAATGATCACCTACCTGTTACACTTTTGCAGACAGATAGTAGCGAGTCAAACATAGTTGCAGATGCACAGACCCTTGGTTCATGAGCTCCGAAAGACCTTTAAAACAAAAAAAAGAAAGTCAATACATGTATAGAAACTGAATGATCACTTACCTGTTACACACGTGCAGACAGATATTAGCGAGTCACACACAGTTGCAGATGCACAGACCCTTGGTTCATGTGGTCCGAAAAACCTGTAAGACAAAAAAGGAAAGTCAATACATGTATAGAAACTGAATGATCCCCTACCTGTTACACACTTGCAGACAGATAGATAGCGAGCCACACACACAGTGGCATTCGAAAGACCCTTGGTTCATGCGGTCCGAAAAACTTGTCAGACAAAAAAAGAAACTCAATACATGTATAGAAACTGAATGATCACCTACCTGTTACACACTTGCAGACAGAGAGTAGCGAGTCACACACAGTTGCAGATGCACAGACCCTTGTTCATGTGGTCCGAAAAACCTGTAAGACAAAAAAAGAAAGTCAATACATGTATAGAAACTGAATGATCACTTACCTGTTACACACTTGCAGACAGATAGTAGCGAGTCAAACACAGTTGCAAATGCCCAGACCCTTGGTTCATGCGGTCCGAAAGACCTTTAAGACAAAAAAAAAAGAAAGTCAATACATGTATAGAAACTGAATGATCACCAACCTGTTACACACTTGCAGACAGATAGTAGCGAGTCACACACAGTTGCAGATGCACAGACCCTTGGTTCATGCGGTCCGAAAAACCTGTAAGACAAAAAAAGAAAGTCAATACACGTATAGAAACTGAATGATCACCTACCTGTTACACACTTGCAGACAGATTGATAGCGAGCCACACACACAGTGGCAATGGAAAGACCCTAGGTTCATGCGGTCCGAAAAACCTGTAAGACAAAAAAAAAAAAAGTCAATACATGTATAGAAACTGAATGATCACCTACCTGTTACACACTTGCAGACAGATAGTAGCGAGTCAAACACAGTTGCAGATGCAAAGACCCTTGGTTCATGAGGTCCGAAAAACCTGTAAGACAAAAAAAAGAAAGTCAATACATGTATAGACACTGAATGATCACTTCTGTTACACACTTGCAGACAGATGGTAACGAGTCACACACAGTTGCAGATATACAGACCCTTGGTTTATGTGGTCTGAAAAACCTATAAGACAAACAAAGAAAGTCAATACATGTATAGAAACTGAATGATAACCTACCTGTTACACACTTGGAGACAGATTGATAGCGAGCCACACACAGTTGCAATGGACAGACCCTTGTTGGCTGTATGCATCATCAGGAAGGGGGGAGCCATTGGTCCTGAAAGCCTGTAAGACAACAAAAAGGCAATATATGTATAGAAACTGAATGATCACCAACCTGTTACACACTTGCAGAAAGATAGTAGCGAGTCACACACAGTTGCAGATGCACAGACCCTTGGTTCATGCGGTCCGAAAAACCTGTACGACAAAAAAAGAAAGTCAATACATGTATAGAAACTGAATTATCACCAACCTGTTACACACTTGCAGACAGATAGTAGCGAATCACACACAGTTGCAGATGCACAGACCCTTGGTTCATGCGGTCCGAAAAACCTGTAAGACAAAAAAAGAAGGTCAAAACGTATAGAAACTGAATGATCACCTACCTGTTACACACTTGCAGAAAGATAGTAGCGAGTCACATACAGTTGCAGATTCACAGACCCTTGGTTCATGTGGTCCGAAAGACGTTTAAGACAAAAAAAAGAAAGTCAATACATGTAAAGAAACTGAATGATCACCTACCTGTTACACTTTTGCAGACAGATAGTAGCGAGTCAAACACAGTTGTAGATGCACAGACCCTTGGTTCATTATGTCCGAAAAACCTGTAAGACAAAAAAAGAAAGTCAATACATGTATAGAAACTGAATGATCACCTACCTGTTACACACTTGCAGAAAGATTGATAGCGCACCACACACACAGTGGCACTCGAAAGACCCTTGGTTCATGTGGTCCGAAAAACCTGTAAGACAAAAAAAGAAAGTCAATACATGTATAGAAACTGAATGATCACCTACCTGTTACACACTTGCAGACAGATAGATAGTGAACCACACACACAGTTGCAATGGTCAGACTCTTGTTGGCTGTATGCACCATCAGCAAGGGGGGGAGCCATTGGTCCTGAAAGCCTGTAAGACAACAAAAAGGCAATACATGTATAGAAACTGAATGATCACCAACCTGTTACACACTTGCAGAAAGATAGTAGCGAGTCACACACAGTTGCAGATGCACATACCCTTTGTTCATGTGGTCCGAAAGACGTTTAAGACAAAAAAAAGAAAGTCAATACATGTAAAGAAACTGAATGATCACCTACCTGTTACACTTTTGCAGACAGATAGTAGCGAGTCAAACACAGTTGTAGATGCACAGACCCTTGGTTCATGATGTCCGAAAAACCTGTAAGACAAAAAAAGAAAGTCAATACATGTATAGAAACTGAATGATCACCTACCTGTTACACACTTGCAGAAAGATTGATAGCGCACCACACACACAGTGGCACTCGAAAGACCCTTGGTTCATGTGGTCCGAAAAACCTGTAAGACAAAAAAAGAAAGTCAATACATGTATAGAAACTGAATGATCACCTACCTGTTACACACTTGCAGACAGATAGTAGCGAGTCACACACAGTTGCAGATGCACAGAACCTTGGTTCATGTGGTCTGAAAAACGTGTAAGACAAAAAAAGAAAGTCAATACATGTATAGAAACTGAATGATCACCTACCTGTTACACACTTGCAGTCAGAGATTAGCGAGTCACACACAGTTGCAGATGCACAGACCCTTGGTTCATGAAGTCCTAAAAACCTGTAAGACAAAAAAAGAAAGTCAAAACCTATATAGAAACTGAATGATCACCTACCTGTTACACACTTGCAGACAGATAGATAGTGAACCACACACACAGTTGCAATGGTCAGACTCTTGTTGGCTGTATGCACCATCAGCAAGGGGGGGAGCCATTGGTCCTGAAAGCCTGTAAGACAACAAAAAGGCAATACATGTATAGAAACTGAATGATCACCAACCTGTTACACACTTGCAGAAAGATAGTAGCGAGTCACACACAGTTGCAGATGCACAGACCCTTGGTTCATGCGGTCCGAAAAACCTGTACGACAAAAAAAGAAAGTCAATACATGTATAGAAACTGAATGATCACCTACCTGTTACACACTTGCAGAAAGATAGTAGCGAGTCACACACAGTTGCAGATGCACATACCCTTGGTTCTTGTGGTCCGAAAGACGTTTAAGACAAAAAAAAGAATGTCAATACATGTATAGAAACTGAATGATCACCTACCTGTTACACTTTTGCAGACAGATAGTAGCGAGTCAAACACAGTTGCAGATGCACAGACCCTTGGTTCATGAGCTCCGAAAGACCTTTAAAACAAAAAAAAGAAAGTCAATACATGTATAGAAACTGAATGATCACTTACCTGTTACACACTTGCAGACAGATATTAGCGAGTCACACACAGTTGCAGATGCACAGACCCTTGGTTCATGTGGTCCGAAAAACCTGTAAGACAAAAAAGGAAAGTCAATACATGTATAGAAACTGAATGATCCCCTACCTGTTACACACTTGCAGACAGATAGATAGCGAGCCACACACACAGTGGCATTCGATAGACCCTTGGTTCATGCGGTCCGAAAAACTTGTCAGACAAAAAAAGAAACTCAATACATGTATAGAAACTGAATGATCACCTACCTGTTACACACTTGCAGACAGAGAGTAGCGAGTCACACACAGTTGCAGATGCACAGACCCTTGTTCATGTGGTCCGAAAAACCTGTAAGACAAAAAAAGAAAGTCAATACATGTATAGAAACTGAATGATCACTTACCTGTTACACACTTGCAGACAGATAGTAGCGAGTCAAACACAGTTGCAAATGCCCAGACCCTTGGTTCATGCGGTCCGAAAAACCTGTAAGACAAAAAAAGAAAGTCAATACACGTATAGAAACTGAATGATCACCTACCTGTTACACACTTGCAGACAGATTGATAGCGAGCCACACACACAGTGGCAATGGAAAGACCCTAGGTTCATGCGGTCCGAAAAACCTGTAAGACAAAAAAAAAAAAGTCAATACATGTTTAGAAACTGAATGATCACCTACCTGTTACACACTTGCAGACAGATAGTAGCGAGTCAAACACAGTTGCAGATGCAAAGACCCTTGGTTCATGCGGTCCGAAAAACCTGTAAGACAAAAAAAAGAAAGTCAATACATGTATAGAAACTGAATGATCACTTCTGTTACACACTTGCAGACAGATAGTAGCGAGTCACACACAGTTGCAGATGCAAAGACCCTTGGTTCATGCGGTCCGAATGACCTTTAAGACAAAAAAAAGAAAGTCAATACATGTAAAGAAACTGAATGATCACCTACCTGTTACACTTTTGCAGACAGATAGTAGCGAGTCAAACACAGTTGTAGATGCACAGACCCTTGGATCATGATGTCCGAAAAACCTGTAAGACAAAAAAAGAAAGTCAATACATGTATAGAAACTGAATGATCACCTACCTGTTACACACTTGCAGAAAGATTGATAGCGCACCACACACACAGTGGCACTCGAAAGACCCTTGGTTCATGTGGTCCGAAAAACCTGTAAGACAAAAAAAGAAAGTCAATACATGTATAGAAACTGAATGATCACCTACCTGTTACACACTTGCAGACAGATAGTAGCGAGTCACACACAGTTGCAGATGCACAGAACCTTGGTTCATGTGGTCTGAAAAACGTGTAAGACAAAAAAAGAAAGTCAATACATGTATAGAAACTGAATGATCACCTACCTGTTACACACTTGCAGTCAGAGATTAGCGAGTCACACACAGTTGCAGATGCACAGACCCTTGGTTCATGAAGTCCTAAAAACCTGTAAGACAAAAAAAGAAAGTCAAAACCTATATAGAAACTGAATGATCACCTACCTGTTACACACTTGCAGACAGATAGATAGTGAACCACACACACAGTTGCAATGGTCAGACTCTTGTTGGCTGTATGCACCATCAGCAAGGGGGGGAGCCATTGGTCCTGAAAGCCTGTAAGACAACAAAAAGGAAATACATGTATAGAAACTGAATGATCACCAACCTGTTACACACTTGCAGAAAGATAGTAGCGAGTCACACACAGTTGCAGATGCACAGACCCTTGGTTCATGCGGTCCGAAAAACCTGTACGACAAAAAAAGAAAGTCAATACATGTATAGAAACTGAATGATCACCTACCTGTTACACACTTGCAGACAGATAGTAGCGAGTCACACACAGTTGCAGATGCACAGACCCTTGGTTCATGTGGTCCGAAAAACGTGTAAGACAAAAAAAGAAAGTCAATACATGTATAGAAACTGAATGATCACCTACCTGTTACACACTTGCAGACAGATTGATAGCGAGCCACACACACAGTGGCAATGGAAAGACCCTAGGTTCATGCGGTCCGAAAAACTTGTAAGACAAAAAAAAAAAAGTCAATACATGTATAGAAACTGAATGATCACCTACCTGTTACACACTTGCAGACAGATAGTAGCGAGTCAAACACAGTTGCAGATGCAAAGACCCTTGGTTCATGCGGTCCGAAAAACCTGTAAGACAAAAAAAGAAAGTCAATACATGTATAGAGACTGAATGATCACTTACCTGTCACACACTTGCAGACAGATAGTAGCGAGACAAACACAGTTGCAGATGCACAGACCCTTGGTTCATGCGGTCCGAATGACCTTTAAGACAAAAAAAGAAAGTCAATACATGTATAGAAACTGAATGATCACTTATCTGTTACACACTTGCAGACAGATGGTAACGAGTCACACACAGTTGCAGATATACAGACCCTTGGTTTATGTGGTCTGAAAAACCTATAAGACAAACAAAGAAAGTCAATACATGTATAGAAACTGAATGATAACCTACCTGTTACACACTTGGAGACAGATTGATAGCGAGCCACACACAGTTGCAATGGACAGACCCTTGTTGGCTGTATGCATCATCAGGAAGGGGGGAGCCATTGGTCCTGAAAGCCTGTAAGACAACAAAAAGGCAATATATGTATAGAAACTGAATGATCACCAACCTGTTACACACTTGCAGAAAGATAGTAGCGAGTCACACACAGTTACAGATGCACAGACCCTTGGTTCATGCGGTCCGAAAAACCTGTACGACAAAAAAAGAAAGTCAATACATGTATAGAAACTGAATTATCACCAACCTGTTACACACTTGCAGACAGATAGTAGCGAATCACACACAGTTGCAGATGCACAGACCCTTGGTTCATGCGGTCCGAAAAACCTGTAAGACAAAAAAGAAGGTCAAAACGTCTAGAAACTGAATGATCACCTACCTGTTACACACTTGCAGAAAGATAGTAGCGAGTCACACACAGTTGCAGATGCACAGACCCTTGGTTCATGTGGTCCGAAAGACGTTTAAGACAAAAAAAAGAAAGTCAATACATGTAAAGAAACTGAATGATCACCTACCTGTTACACTTTTGCAGACAGATAGTAGCGAGTCAAACACAGTTGTAGATGCACAGACCCTTGGTTCATGATGTCCGAAAAACCTGTAAGACAAAAAAAGAAAGTCAATACATGTATAGAAACTGAATGATCACCTACCTGTTACACACTTGCAGAAAGATTGATAGCGCACCACACACACAGTGGCACTCGAAAGACCCTTGGTTCATGTGGTCCGAAAAACCTGTAAGACAAAAAAAGAAAGTCAATACATGTATAGAAACTGAATGATCACCTACCTGTTACACACTTGCAGACAGATAGTAGCGAGTCACACACAGTTGCAGATGCACAGAACCTTGGTTCATGTGGTCTGAAAAACGTGTAAGACAAAAAAAGAAAGTCAATACATGTATAGAAACTGAATGATCACCTACCTGTTACACACTTGCAGTCAGAGATTAGCGAGTCACACACAGTTGCAGATGCACAGACCCTTGGTTCATGAAGTCCTAAAAACCTGTAAGACAAAAAAAGAAAGTCAAAACCTATATAGAAACTGAATGATCACCTACCTGTTACACACTTGCAGACAGATAGATAGTGAACCACACACACAGTTGCAATGGTCAGACTCTTGTTGGCTGTATGCACCATCAGCAAGGGGGGGAGCCATTGGTCCTGAAAGCCTGTAAGACAACAAAAAGGAAATACATGTATAGAAACTGAATGATCACCAACCTGTTACACACTTGCAGAAAGATAGTAGCGAGTCACACACAGTTGCAGATGCACAGACCCTTGGTTCATGCGGTCCGAAAAACCTGTACGACAAAAAAAGAAAGTCAATACATGTATAGAAACTGAATGATCACCTACCTGTTACACACTTGCAGACAGATAGTAGCGAGTCACACACAGTTGCAGATGCACAGACCCTTGGTTCATGTGGTCCGAAAAACGTGTAAGACAAAAAAAGAAAGTCAATACATGTATAGAAACTGAATGATCACCTACCTGTTACACACTTGCAGACAGATTGATAGCGAGCCACACACACAGTGGCAATGGAAAGACCCTAGGTTCATGCGGTCCGAAAAACTTGTAAGACAAAAAAAAAAAAGTCAATACATGTATAGAAACTGAATGATCACCTACCTGTTACACACTTGCAGACAGATAGTAGCGAGTCAAACACAGTTGCAGATGCAAAGACCCTTGGTTCATGCGGTCCGAAAAACCTGTAAGACAAAAAAAGAAAGTCAATACATGTATAGAGACTGAATGATCACTTACCTGTCACACACTTGCAGACAGATAGTAGCGAGACAAACACAGTTGCAGATGCACAGACCCTTGGTTCATGCGGTCCGAATGACCTTTAAGACAAAAAAAGAAAGTCAATACATGTATAGAAACTGAATGATCACTTATCTGTTACACACTTGCAGACAGATGGTAACGAGTCACACACAGTTGCAGATATACAGACCCTTGGTTTATGTGGTCTGAAAAACCTATAAGACAAACAAAGAAAGTCAATACATGTATAGAAACTGAATGATAACCTACCTGTTACACACTTGGAGACAGATTGATAGCGAGCCACACACAGTTGCAATGGACAGACCCTTGTTGGCTGTATGCATCATCAGGAAGGGGGGAGCCATTGGTCCTGAAAGCCTGTAAGACAACAAAAAGGCAATATATGTATAGAAACTGAATGATCACCAACCTGTTACACACTTGCAGAAAGATAGTAGCGAGTCACACAGTTACAGATGCACAGACCCTTGGTTCATGCGGTCCGAAAAACCTGTACGACAAAAAAAGAAAGTCAATACATGTATAGAAACTGAATTATCACCAACCTGTTACACACTTGCAGACAGATAGTAGCGAATCACACACAGTTGCAGATGCACAGACCCTTGGTTCATGCGGTCCGAAAAACCTGTAAGACAAAAAAGAAGGTCAAAACGTCTAGAAACTGAATGATCACCTACCTGTTACACACTTGCAGAAAGATAGTAGCGAGTCACACACAGTTGCAGATGCACAGACCCTTGGTTCATGTGGTCCGAAAGACGTTTAAGACAAAAAAAAGAAAGTCAATACATGTAAAGAAACTGAATGATCACCTACCTGTTACACTTTTGCAGACAGATAGTAGCGAGTCAAACACAGTTGTAGATGCACAGACCCTTGGTTCATGATGTCCGAAAAACCTGTAAGACAAAAAAAGAAAGTCAATACATGTATAGAAACTGAATGATCACCTACCTGTTACACACTTGCAGAAAGATTGATAGCGCACCACACACACAGTGGCACTCGAAAGACCCTTGGTTCATGTGGTCCGAAAAACCTGTAAGACAAAAAAAGAAAGTCAATACATGTATAGAAACTGAATGATCACCTACCTGTTACACACTTGCAGACAGATAGTAGCGAGTCACACACAGTTGCAGATGCACAGAACCTTGGTTCATGTGGTCTGAAAAACGTGTAAGACAAAAAAAGAAAGTCAATACATGTATAGAAACTGAATGATCACCTACCTGTTACACACTTGCAGTCAGAGATTAGCGAGTCACACACAGTTGCAGATGCACAGACCCTTGGTTCATGAAGTCCTAAAAACCTGTAAGACAAAAAAAGAAAGTCAAAACCTATATAGAAACTGAATGATCACCTACCTGTTACACACTTGCAGACAGATAGATAGTGAACCACACACACAGTTGCAGTGGTCAGACTCTTGTTGGCTGTATGCACCATCAGCAAGGGGGGGAGCCATTGGTCCTGAAAGCCTGTAAGACAACAAAAAGGCAATACATGTATAGAAACTGAATGATCACCAACCTGTTACACACTTGCAGAAAGATAGTAGCGAGTCACACACAGTTGCAGATGCACAGACCCTTGGTTCATGCGGTCCGAAAAACCTGTACGACAAAAAAAGAAAGTCAATACATGTATAGAAACTGAATGATCACCTACCTGTTACACACTTGCAGAAAGATAGTAGCGAGTCACACACAGTTGCAGATGCACATACCCTTGGTTCTTGTGGTCCGAAAGACGTTTAAGACAAAAAAAAGAAAGTCAATACATGTATAGAAACTGAATGATCACCTACCTGTTACACTTTTGCAGACAGATAGTAGCGAGTCAAACATAGTTGCAGATGCACAGACCCTTGGTTCATGAGCTCCGAAAGACCTTTAAAACAAAAAAAAGAAAGTCAATACATGTATAGAAACTGAATGATCACTTACCTGTTACACACTTGCATACAGATATTAGCGAGTCACACACAGTTGCAGATGCACAGACCCTTGGTTCATGTGGTCCGAAAAACCTGTAAGACAAAAAAGGAAAGTCAATACATGTATAGAAACTGAATGATCCCCTACCTGTTACACACTTGCAGACAGATAGATAGCGAGCCACACACACAGTGGCATTCGAAAGACCCTTGGTTCATGCGGTCCGAAAAACTTGTCAGACAAAAAAAGAAACTCAATACATGTATAGAAACTGAATGATCACCTACCTGTTACACACTTGCAGACAGAGAGTAGCGAGTCACACACAGTTGCAGATGCACAGACCCTTGTTCATGTGGTCCGAAAAACCTGTAAGACAAAAAAAGAAAGTCAATACATGTATAGAAACTGAATGATCACTTACCTGTTACACACTTGCAGACAGATAGTAGCGAGTCAAACACAGTTGCAAATGCCCAGACCCTTGGTTCATGCGGTCCGAAAGACCTTTAAGACAAAAAAAAAAGAAAGTCAATACATGTATAGAAACTGAATGATCACCAACCTGTTACACACTTGCAGACAGATAGTAGCGAGTCACACACAGTTGCAGATGCACAGACCCTTGGTTCATGCGGTCCGAAAAACCTGTAAGACAAAAAAAGAAAGTCAATACACGTATAGAAACTGAATGATCACCTACCTGTTACACACTTGCAGACAGATTGATAGCGAGCCACACACACAGTGGCAATGGAAAGACCCTAGGTTCATGCGGTCCGAAAAACCTGTAAGAAAAAAAAAAAAAAGTCAATACATGTATAGAAACTGAATGATCACCTACCTGTTACACACTTGCAGACAGATAGTAGCGAGTCAAACACAGTTGCAGATGCAAAGACCCTTGGTTCATGCGGTCCGAAAAACTTGTAAGACAAAAAAAAGAAAGTCAATACATGTATAGACACTGAATGATCACTTCTGTTACACACTTGCAGACAGATGGTAACGAGTCACACACAGTTGCAGATATACAGACCCTTGGTTTATGTGGTCTGAAAAACCTATAAGACAAACAAAGAAAGTCAATACATGTATAGAAACTGAATGATAACCTACCTGTTACACACTTGGAGACAGATTGATAGCGAGCCACACACAGTTGCAATGGACAGACCCTTGTTGGCTGTATGCATCATCAGGAAGGGGGGAGCCATTGGTCCTGAAAGCCTGAAAGACAACAAAAAGGCAATATATGTATAGAAACTGAATGATCACCAACCTGTTACACACTTGCAGAAAGATAGTAGCGAGTCACACACAGTTGCAGATGCACAGACCCTTGGTTCATGCGGTCCGAAAAACCTGTACGACAAAAAAAGAAAGTCAATACATGTATAGAAACTGAATTATCACCAACCTGTTACACACTTGCAGACAGATAGTAGCGAATCACACACAGTTGCAGATGCACAGACCCTTGGTTCATGCGGTCCGAAAAACCTGTAAGACAAAAAAAGAAGGTCAAAACGTATAGAAACTGAATGATCACCTACCTGTTACACACTTGCAGAAAGATAGTAGCGAGTCACACACAGTTGCAGATTCACAGACCCTTGGTTCATGTGGTCCGAAAGACGTTTAAGACAAAAAAAAGAAAGTCAATACATGTAAAGAAACTGAATGATCACCTACCTGTTACACTTTTGCAGACAGATAGTAGCGAGTCAAACACAGTTGTAGATGCACAGACCCTTGGTTCATGATGTCCGAAAAACCTGTAAGACAAAAAAAGAAAGTCAATACATGTATAGAAACTGAATGATCACCTACCTGTTACACACTTGCAGAAAGATTGATAGCGCACCACACACACAGTGGCACTCGAAAGACCCTTGGTTCATGTGGTCCGAAAAACCTGTAAGACAAAAAAAGAAAGTCAATACATGTATAGAAACTGAATGATCACCTACCTGTTACACACTTGCAGACAGATAGATAGTGAACCACACACACAGTTGCAATGGTCAGACTCTTGTTGGCTGTATGCACCATCAGCAAGGGGGGGAGCCATTGGTCCTGAAAGCCTGTAAGACAACAAAAAGGCAATACATGTATAGAAACTGAATGATCACCAACCTGTTACACACTTGCAGAAAGATAGTAGCGAGTCACACACAGTTGCAGATGCACATACCCTTTGTTCATGTGGTCCGAAAGACGTTTAAGACAAAAAAAAGAAAGTCAATACATGTAAAGAAACTGAATGATCACCTACCTGTTACACTTTTGCAGACAGATAGTAGCGAGTCAAACACAGTTGTAGATGCACAGACCCTTGGTTCATGATGTCCGAAAAACCTGTAAGACAAAAAAAGAAAGTCAATACATGTATAGAAACTGAATGATCACCTACCTGTTACACACTTGCAGAAAGATTGATAGCGCACCACACACACAGTGGCACTCGAAAGACCCTTGGTTCATGTGGTCCGAAAAACCTGTAAGACAAAAAAAGAAAGTCAATACATGTATAGAAACTGAATGATCACCTACCTGTTACACACTTGCAGACAGATAGTAGCGAGTCACACACAGTTGCAGATGCACAGAACCTTGGTTCATGTGGTCTGAAAAACGTGTAAGACAAAAAAAGAAAGTCAATACATGTATAGAAACTGAATGATCACCTACCTGTTACACACTTGCAGTCAGAGATTAGCGAGTCACACACAGTTGCAGATGCACAGACCCTTGGTTCATGAAGTCCTAAAAACCTGTAAGACAAAAAAAGAAAGTCAAAACCTATATAGAAACTGAATGATCACCTACCTGTTACACACTTGCAGACAGATAGATAGTGAACCACACACACAGTTGCAATGGTCAGACTCTTGTTGGCTGTATGCACCATCAGCAAGGGGGGGAGCCATTGGTCCTGAAAGCCTGTAAGACAACAAAAAGGAAATACATGTATAGAAACTGAATGATCACCAACCTGTTACACACTTGCAGAAAGATAGTAGCGAGTCACACACAGTTGCAGATGCACAGACCCTTGGTTCATGCGGTCCGAAAAACCTGTACGACAAAAAAAGAAAGTCAATACATGTATAGAAACTGAATGATCACCTACCTGTTACACACTTGCAGAAAGATAGTAGCGAGTCACACACAGTTGCAGATGCACATACCCTTGGTTCATGTGGTCCGAAAGACGTTTAAGACAAAAAAAAGAAAGTCAATACATGTATAGAAACTGAATGATCACCTACCTGTTACACACTTGCAGACAGATAGTAGCGAGTCACACACAGTTGCAGATGCACAGACCCTTGGTTCATGTGGTCCGAAAAACGTGTAAGACAAAAAAAGAAAGTCAATACATGTATAGAAACTGAATGATCACCTACCTGTTACACACTTGCAGACAGATTGATAGCGAGCCACACACACAGTGGCAATGGAAAGACCCTAGGTTCATGCGGTCCGAAAAACCTGTAAGACAAAAAAAAAAAGTCAATATATGTATAGAAACTGAATGATCACCTACCTGTTACACACTTGCAGACAGATAGTAGCGAGTCAAACACAGTTGCAGATGCAAAGACCCTTGGTTCATGCGGTCCGAAAAACCTGTAAGACAAAAAAAGAAAGTCAATACATGTATAGAGACTGAATGATCACTTACATGTCACACACTTGCAGACAGATAGTAGCGAGACAAACACAGTTGCAGATGCACAGACCCTTGGTTCATGCGGTCCGAATGACCTTTAAGACAAAAAAAGAAAGTCAATACATGTATAGAAACTGAATGATCACTTATCTGTTACACACTTGCAGACAGATGGTAACGAGTCACACACAGTTGCAGATATACAGACCCTTGGTTTATGTGGTCTGAAAAACCTATAAGACAAACAAAGAAAGTCAATACATGTATAGAAACTGAATGATAACCTACCTGTTACACACTTGGAGACAGATTGATAGCGAGCCACACACAGTTGCAATGGACAGACCCTTGTTGGCTGTATGCATCATCAGGAAGGGGGGAGCCATTGGTCCTGAAAGCCTGTAAGACAACAAAAAGGCAATATATGTATAGAAACTGAATGATCACCAACCTGTTACACACTTGCAGAAAGATAGTAGCAAGTCACACACAGTTACAGATGCACAGACCCTTGGTTCATGCGGTCCGAAAAACCTGTACGACAAAAAAAGAAAGTCAATACATGTATAGAAACTGAATTATCACCAACCTGTTACACACTTGCAGACAGATAGTAGCGAATCACACACAGTTGCAGATGCACAGACCCTTGGTTCATGCGGTCCGAAAAACCTGTAAGACAAAAAAGAAGGTCAAAACGTCTAGAAACTGAATGATCACCTACCTGTTACACACTTGCAGAAAGATAGTAGCGAGTCACACACAGTTGCAGATGCACAGACCCTTGGTTCATGTGGTCCGAAAGACGTTTAAGACAAAAAAAAGAAAGTCAATACATGTAAAGAAACTGAATGATCACCTACCTGTTACACTTTTGCAGACAGATAGTAGCGAGTCAAACACAGTTGTAGATGCACAGACCCTTGGTTCATGATGTCCGAAAAACCTGTAAGACAAAAAAAGAAAGTCAATACATGTATAGAAACTGAATGATCACCTACCTGTTACACACTTGCAGAAAGATTGATAGCGCACCACACACACAGTGGCACTCGAAAGACCCTTGGTTCATGTGGTCCGAAAAACCTGTAAGACAAAAAAAGAAAGTCAATACATGTATAGAAACTGAATGATCACCTACCTGTTACACACTTGCAGACAGATAGTAGCGAGTCACACACAGTTGCAGATGCACAGAACCTTGGTTCATGTGGTCTGAAAAACGTGTAAGACAAAAAAAGAAAGTCAATACATGTATAGAAACTGAATGATCACCTACCTGTTACACACTTGCAGTCAGAGATTAGCGAGTCACACACAGTTGCAGATGCACAGACCCTTGGTTCATGAAGTCCTAAAAACCTGTAAGACAAAAAAAGAAAGTCAAAACCTATATAGAAACTGAATGATCACCTACCTGTTACACACTTGCAGACAGATTGATAGCGAGCCACACACACAGTGGCAATGGAAAGACCCTAGGTTCATGCGGTCCGAAAAACCTGTAAGACAAAAAAAAAAAGTCAATACATGTATAGAAACTGAATGATCACCTACCTGTTACACACTTGCAGACAGATAGTAGAGAGTCAAACACAGTTGCAGATGCAAAGACCCTTGGTTTATGTGGTCTGAAAAACCTATAAGACAAACAAAGAAAGTCAATACATGTATAGAAACTGAATGATAACCTACCTGTTACACACTTGGAGACAGATTGATAGCGAGCCACACACAGTTGCAATGGACAGACCCTTGTTGGCTGTATGCATCATCAGGAAGGGGGGAGCCATTGGTCCTGAAAGCCTGTAAGACAACAAAAAGGCAATATATGTATAGAAACTGAATGATCACCAACCTGTTACACACTTGCAGAAAGATAGTAGCGAGTCACACACAGTTGCAGATGCACAGACCCTTGGTTCATGCGGTCCGAAAAACCTGTACGACAAAAAAAGAAAGTCAATACATGTATAGAAACTGAATTATCACCAACCTGTTACACACTTGCAGACAGATAGTAGCGAATCACACACAGTTGCAGATGCACAGACCCTTGGTTCATGCGGTCCGAAAAACCTGTAAGACAAAAAAAGAAGGTCAAAACGTATAGAAACTGAATGATCACCTACCTGTTACACACTTGCAGAAAGATAGTAGCGAGTCACACACAGTTGCAGATGCACAGACCCTTGGTTCATGTGGTCCGAAAGACGTTTAAGACAAAAAAAAGAAAGTCAATACATGTAAAGAAACTGAATGATCACCTACCTGTTACACTTTTGCAGACAGATAGTAGCGAGTCAAACACAGTTGTAGATGCACAGACCCTTGGTTCATGATGTCCGAAAAACCTGTAAGACAAAAAAAGAAAGTCAATACATGTATAGAAACTGAATGATCACCTACCTGTTACACACTTGCAGAAAGATTGATAGCGCACCACACACACAGTGGCACTCGAAAGACCCTTGGTTCATGTGGTCCGAAAAACCTGTAAGACAAAAAAAGAAAGTCAATACATGTATAGAAACTGAATGATCACCTACCTGTTACACACTTGCAGACAGATAGTAGCGAGTCACACACAGTTGCAGATGCACAGACCCTTGGTTCATGAAGTCCTAAAAACCTGTAAGACAAAAAAAGAAAGTCAAAACCTATATAGAAACTGAATGATCACCTACCTGTTACACACTTGCAGACAGATAGATAGTGAACCACACACACAGTTGCAATGGTCAGACTCTTGTTGGCTGTATGCACCATCAGCAAGGGGGGGAGCCATTGGTCCTGAAAGCCTGTAAGACAACAAAAAGGCAATACATGTATAGAAACTGAATGATCACCAACCTGTTACACACTTGCAGAAAGATAGTAGCGAGTCACACACAGTTGCAGATGCACATACCCTTTGTTCATGTGGTCCGAAAGACGTTTAAGACAAAAAAAAGAAAGTCAATACATGTATAGAAACTGAATGATCACCTACCTGTTACACTTTTGCAGACAGATAGTAGCGAGTCAAACACAGTTGCAGATGCACAGACCCTTGGTTCATGAGCTCCGAAAGACCTTTAAAACAAAAAAAAGAAAGTCAATACATGTATAGAAACTGAATGATCACCTACCTGTTACACACTTGCAGATAGATAGTAGCGAGTCAAACACAGTTGCAGATGCAAAGACCCTTGGTTCATGCGGTCCGAAAAACCTGTAAGACAAAAAAAGAAAGTCAATACATGTATAGAGACTGAATGATCACTTACCTGTTACACACTTGCAGACAGATAGTAGCGAGACAAACACAGTTGCAGATGCACAGACCCTTGGTTCATGCGGTCCGAATGACCTTTAAGACAAAAAAAAGAAAGTCAATACATGTATAGAAACTGAATGATCACTTATCTGTTACACACTTGCAGACAGATGGTAACGAGTCACACACAGTTGCAGATATACAGACCCTTGGTTTATGTGGTCTGAAAAACCTATAAGACAAACAAAGAAAGTCAATACATGTATAGAAACTGAATGATAACCTACCTGTTACACACTTTGAGACAGACTGATAGCGAGCCACACACAGTTGCAATGGACAGACCCTTGTTGGCTGTATGCATCATCAGGAAGGGGGGAGCCATTGGTCCTGAAAGCCTGTAAGACAACAAAAAGGCAATATATGTATAGAAACTGAATGATCACCAACCTGTTACACACTTGCAGAAAGATAGTAGCGAGTCACACACAGTTACAGATGCACAGACCCTTGGTTCATGCGGTCCGAAAAACCTGTACGACAAAAAAAGAAAGTCAATACATGTATAGAAACTGAATTATCACCAACCTGTTACACACTTGCAGACAGATAGTAGCGAATCACACACAGTTGCAGATGCACAGACCCTTGGTTCATGCGGTCCGAAAAACCTGTAAGACAAAAAAGAAGGTCAAAACGTCTAGAAACTGAATGATCACCTACCTGTTACACACTTGCAGAAAGATAGTTGCGAGTCACACACAGTTGCAGATGCACAGACCCTTGGTTCATGTGGTCCGAAAGACGTTTAAGACAAAAAAAAGAAAGTCAATACATGTAAAGAAACTGAATGATCACCTACCTGTTACACACTTGCAGTCAGAGATTAGCGAGTCACACACAGTTGCAGATGCACAGACCCTTGGTTCATGAAGTCCTAAAAACCTGTAAGACAAAAAAAGAAAGTCAAAACCTATATAGAAACTGAATGATCACCTACCTGTTACACACTTGCAGACAGATAGATGCTGAACCACACACACAGTTGCCATGGTCAGACTCTTGTTGGCTGTATGCACCATCAGCAAGGGGGGGAGCCATTGGTCCTGAAAGCCTGTAAGACAACAAAAAGGCAATACATGTATAGAAACTGAATGATCACCAACCTGTTACACACTTGCAGAAAGATAGTAGCGAGTCACACACAGTTGCAGATGCACAGACCCTTGGTTCATGCGATCCGAAAAACCTGTACGACAAAAAAAGAAAGTCAATACATGTTTAGAAACTGAATGATCACCTACCTGTTACACACTTGCAGAAAGATAGTAGCGAGTCACACACAGTTGCAGATGCACATACCCTTGGTTCATGTGGTCCGAAAGACGTTTAAGACAAAAAAAAGAAAGTCAATACATGTATAGAAACTGAATGATCACTTACCTGTTACACACTTGCAGACAGATAGTAGCGAGTCACACACAGTTGCAGATGCACAGACCCTTGGTTCATGTGGTCGGAAAAACCTGTAAGACAAAAAAGGAAAAAAAATACATGTATAGAAACTGAATGATCCCCTACCTGTTACACACTTGCAGACAGATAGATTGCGAGCCACACACACAGTGGCACTCGAAAGACCCTTGGTTCATGCGGTCCGAAAAACTTGTCAGACAAAAAAAGAAACTCAATACATGTATAGAAACTGAATGATCACCTACCTGTTACACACTTGCAGACAGAGAGTAGCGAGTCACACACAGTTGCAGATGCACAGACCCTTGTTCATGTGGTCCGAAAAACCTGTAAGACAAAAAAAGAAAGTCAATAAATGTATAGAAACTGAATGATCACTTATCTGTTACACACTTGCAGACAGATGGTAACGAGTCACACACAGTTGCAGATATACAGACCCTTGGTTTATGTGGTCTGAAAAACCTATAAGACAAACAAAGAAAGTCAATACATGTATAGAAACTGAATGATAACCTACCTGTTACACACTTGGAGACAGATTGATCGCGAGCCACACACAGTTGCAATGGACAGACCCTTGTTGGCTGTATGCATCATCAGGAAGGGGGGAGCCATTGGTCCTGAAAGCCTGTAAGACAACAAAAAGGCAATATATGTATAGAAACTGAATGATCACCAACCTGTTACACACTTGCAGAAAGATAGTAGCGAGTCACACACAGTTGCAGATGCACAGACCCTTGGTTCATGCGGTCCGAAAAACCTGTACGACAAAAAAAGAAAGTCAATACATGTATAGAAACTGAATTATCACCAACCTGTTACACACTTGCAGACAGATAGTAGCGAATCACACACAGTTGCAGATGCACAGACCCTTGGTTCATGCTGTCCGAAAAACCTGTAAGACAAAAAAAGAAGGTCAAAACGTCTAGAAACTGAATGATCACCTACCTGTTACACACTTGCAGAAAGATAGTAGCGAGTCACACACAGTTGCAGATGCACAGACCCTTGGTTCATGTGGTCCGAAAGACGTTTAAGACAAAAAAAAGAAAGTCAATACATGTAAAGAAACTGAATGATCACCTACCTGTTACACTTTTGCAGACAGATAGTAGCGAGTCAAACAGTTGTAGATGCACAGACCCTTGGTTCATGATGTCCGAAAAACCTGTAAGACAAAAAAAGAAAGTCAATACATGTATAGAAACTGAATGATCACCTACCTGTTACACACTTGCAGAAAGATTGATAGCGCACCACACACACAGTGGCACTCGAAAGACCCTTGGTTCATGTGGTCCGAAAAACCTGTAAGACAAAAAAAGAAAGTCAATACATGTATAGAAACTGAATGATCACCTACCTGTTACACACTTGCAGACAGATAGTAGCGAGTCACACACAGTTGCAGATGCACAGACCCTTGGTTCATGAAGTCCTAAAAACCTGTAAGACAAAAAAAGAAAGTCAAAACCTATATAGAAACTGAATGATCACCTACCTGTTACACACTTGCAGACAGATAGATAGTGAACCACACACACAGTTGCAATGGTCAGACTCTTGTTGGCTGTATGCACCATCAGCAAGGGGGGGAGCCATTGGTCCTGAAAGCCTGTAAGACAACAAAAAGGCAATACATGTATAGAAACTGAATGATCACCAACCTGTTACACACTTGCAGAAAGATAGTAGCGAGTCACACACAGTTGCAAATGCACAGACCCTTGGTTCATGCGGTCCGAAAAACCTGTACGACAAAAAAAGAAAGTCAATACATGTATAGAAACTGAATGATCACCTACCTGTTACACACTTGCAGAAAGATAGTAGCAAGTCACACACAGTTGCAGATGCACATACCCTTGGTTCATGTGGTCCGAAAGACGTTTAAGACAAAAAAAAGAAAGTCAATACATGTATAGAAACTGAATGATAACCTACCTGTTACACTTTTGCAGACAGATAGTAGCGAGTCAAACACAGTTGCAGATGCACAGACCCTTGGTTCATGAGCTCCGAAAGACCTTTAAAACGAAAAAAAAGAAAGTCAATACATGTATAGAAACTGAATGATCACTTACCTGTTACACACTTGCAGACAGATAGTAGCGAGTCACACACAGTTGCAGATGCACAGACCCTTGGTTCATGTGGTCGGAAAAACCTGTAAGACAAAAAAGGAAAGTCAATACATGTATAGAAACTGAATGATCCCCTACCTGTTACACACTTGCAGACAGATAGATAGCGAGCCACACACACAGTGGCACTCGAAAGACCCTTGGTTCATGCGGTCCGAAAAACTTGTCAGACAAAAAAAGAAAGTCAATACATGTATAGAAACTGAATGATCACCTACCTGTTACACACTTGCAGAAAGATAGTAGCGAGTCACACACAGTTGCAGATGCACATACCCTTGGTTCATGTGGTCCGAAAGACGTTTAAGACAAAAAAAAGAAAGTCAATACATGTATAGAAACTGAATGATCACCTACCTGTTACACTTTTGCAGACAGATAGTAGCGAGTCAAACACAGTTCCAGATGCACAGACCCTTGGTTCATGAGCTCCGAAAGACCTTTAAAACAAAAAAAAGAAAGTCAATACATGTATAGAAACTGAATGATCACCTACCTGTTACACACTTGCAGACAGATAGTAGCGAGTCACACACTGTTGCAGATGCACAGACCCTTGGTTCATGTGGTCCGAAAAATGTGTAAGACAAAAAAAGAAAGTCAATACATGTATAGAAACTGAATGATCACCTACCTGTTACACACTTGCAGACAGATTGATAGCGAGCCACACACACAGTGGCAATGGAAAGACCCTAGGTTCATGCGGTCCGAAAAACCTGTAAGACAAAAAAAAAAGTCAATACATGTATAGAAACTGAATGATCACCTACCTGTTACACACTTGCAGACAGATAGTAGCGAGTCAAACACAGTTGCAGATGCAAAGACCCTTGGTTCATGCGGTCCGAAAAACCTGTAAGACAAAAAAAGAAAGTCAATACATGTATAGAGACTGAATGATCACTTACCTGTTACACACTTGCAGACAGATAGTAGCGAGACAAACACAGTTGCAGATGCACAGACCCTTGGTTCATGCGGTCCGAATGACCTTTAAGACAAAAAAAAGAAAGTCAATACATGTATAGAAACTGAATGATCACTTATCTGTTACACACTTGCAGACAGATGGTAACGAGTCACACACAGTTGCAGATATACAGACCCTTGGTTTATGTGGTCTGAAAAACCTATAAGACAAACAAAGAAAGTCAATACATGTATAGAAACTGAATGATAACCTACCTGTTACACACTTGGAGACAGATTGATAGCGAGCCACACACAGTTGCAATGGACAGACCCTTGTTGGCTGTATGCATCATCAGGAAGGGGGGAGCCATTGGTCCTGAAAGCCTGTAAGACAACAAAAAGGCAATATATGTATAGAAACTGAATGATCACCAACCTGTTACACACTTGCAGAAAGATAGTAGCGAGTCACACACAGTTACAGATGCACAGACCCTTGGTTCATGCGGTCCGAAAAACCTGTACGACAAAAAAAGAAAGTCAATACATGTATAGAAACTGAATTATCACCAACCTGTTACACACTTGCAGACAGATAGTAGCGAATCACACACAGTTGCAGATGCACAGACCCTTGGTTCATGCTGTCCGAAAAACCTGTAAGACAAAAAAGAATGTCAAAACGTCTAGAAACTGAATGATCACCTACCTGTTACACACTTGCAGACAGATAGTAGCGAGTCACACACAGTTGCAGATGCACAGACCCTTGGTTCATGTGGTCCGAAAGACGTTTAAGACAAAAAAAAGAAAGTCAATACATGTAAAGAAACTGAATGATCACCTACCTGTTACACTTTTGCAGACAGATAGTAGCGAGTCAAACACAGTTGTAGATGCACAGACCCTTGGTTCATGATGTCCGAAAAACCTGTAAGACAAAAAAAGAAAGTCAATACATGTATAGAAACTGAATGATCACCTACCTGTTACACACTTGCAGAAAGATTGATAGCGCACCACACACACAGTGGCACTCGAAAGACCCTTGGTTCATGTGGTCCGAAAAACCTGTAAGACAAAAAAAGAAAGTCAATACATGTATAGAAACTGAATGATCACCTACCTGTTACACACTTGCAGACAGATAGTAGCGAGTCACACACAGTTGCAGATGCACAGAACCTTGGTTCATGTGGTCTGAAAAACGTGTAAGACAAAAAAGAAAGTCAATACATGTATAGAAACTGAATGATCACCTACCTGTTACACACTTGCAGTCAGAGATTAGCGAGTCACACACAGTTGCAGATGCACAGACCCTTGGTTCATGCGGTCCGAAAAACCTGTAAGACAAAAAAGAAGGTCAAAACGTCTAGAAACTGAATGATCACCTACCTGTTACACACTTGCAGAAAGATAGTTGCGAGTCACACACAGTTGCAGATGCACAGACCCTTGGTTCATGTGGTCCGAAAGACGTTTAAGACAAAAAAAAGAAAGTCAATACATGTAAAGAAACTGAATGATCACCTACCTGTTACACACTTGCAGTCAGAGATTAGCGAGTCACACACAGTTGCAGATGCACAGACCCTTGGTTCATGAAGTCCTAAAAACCTGTAAGACAAAAAAAGAAAGTCAAAACCTATATAGAAACTGAATGATCACCTACCTGTTACACACTTGCAGACAGATAGATACTGAACCACACACACAGTTGCCATGGTCAGACTCTTGTTGGCTGTATGCACCATCAGCAAGGGGGGGAGCCATTGGTCCTGAAAGCCTGTAAGACAACAAAAAGGCAATACATGTATAGAAACTGAATGATCACCAACCTGTTACACACTTGCAGAAAGATAGTAGCGAGTCACACACAGTTGCAGATGCACAGACCCTTGGTTCATGCGATCCGAAAAACCTGTACGACAAAAAAAGAAAGTCAATACATGTTTAGAAACTGAATGATCACCTACCTGTTACACACTTGCAGAAAGATAGTAGCGAGTCACACACAGTTGCAGATGCACATACCCTTGGTTCATGTGGTCCGAAAGACGTTTAAGACAAAAAAAAGAAAGTCAATACATGTATAGAAACTGAATGATCACTTACCTGTTACACACTTGCAGACAGATAGTAGCGAGTCACACACAGTTGCAGATGCACAGACCCTTGGTTCATGTGGTCGGAAAAACCTGTAAGACAAAAAAGGAAAAAAAATACATGTATAGAAACTGAATGATCCCCTACCTGTTACACACTTGCAGACAGATAGATTGCGAGCCACACACACAGTGGCACTCGAAAGACCCTTGGTTCATGCGGTCCGAAAAACTTGTCAGACAAAAAAAGAAACTCAATACATGTATAGAAACTGAATGATCACCTACCTGTTACACACTTGCAGACAGAGAGTAGCGAGTCACACACAGTTGCAGATGCACAGACCCTTGTTCATGTGGTCCGAAAAACCTGTAAGACAAAAAAAGAAAGTCAATAAATGTATAGAAACTGAATGATCACTTATCTGTTACACACTTGCAGACAGATGGTAACGAGTCACACACAGTTGCAGATATACAGACCCTTGGTTTATGTGGTCTGAAAAACCTATAAGACAAACAAAGAAAGTCAATACATGTATAGAAACTGAATGATAACCTACCTGTTACACACTTGGAGACAGATTGATCGCGAGCCACACACAGTTGCAATGGACAGACCCTTGTTGGCTGTATGCATCATCAGGAAGGGGGGAGCCATTGGTCCTGAAAGCCTGTAAGACAACAAAAAGGCAATATATGTATAGAAACTGAATGATCACCAACCTGTTACACACTTGCAGAAAGATAGTAGCGAGTCACACACAGTTGCAGATGCACAGACCCTTGGTTCATGCGGTCCGAAAAACCTGTACGACAAAAAAAGAAAGTCAATACATGTATAGAAACTGAATTATCACCAACCTGTTACACACTTGCAGACAGATAGTAGCGAATCACACACAGTTGCAGATGCACAGACCCTTGGTTCATGCTGTCCGAAAAACCTGTAAGACAAAAAAAGAAGGTCAAAACGTCTAGAAACTGAATGATCACCTACCTGTTACACACTTGCAGAAAGATAGTAGCGAGTCACACACAGTTGCAGATGCACAGACCCTTGGTTCATGTGGTCCGAAAGACGTTTAAGACAAAAAAAAGAAAGTCAATACATGTAAAGAAACTGAATGATCACCTACCTGTTACACTTTTGCAGACAGATAGTAGCGAGTCAAACAGTTGTAGATGCACAGACCCTTGGTTCATGATGTCCGAAAAACCTGTAAGACAAAAAAAGAAAGTCAATACATGTATAGAAACTGAATGATCACCTACCTGTTACACACTTGCAGAAAGATTGATAGCGCACCACACACACAGTGGCACTCGAAAGACCCTTGGTTCATGTGGTCCGAAAAACCTGTAAGACAAAAAAAGAAAGTCAATACATGTATAGAAACTGAATGATCACCTACCTGTTACACACTTGCAGACAGATAGTAGCGAGTCACACACAGTTGCAGATGCACAGACCCTTGGTTCATGAAGTCCTAAAAACCTGTAAGACAAAAAAAGAAAGTCAAAACCTATATAGAAACTGAATGATCACCTACCTGTTACACACTTGCAGACAGATAGATAGTGAACCACACACACAGTTGCAATGGTCAGACTCTTGTTGGCTGTATGCACCATCAGCAAGGGGGGGAGCCATTGGTCCTGAAAGCCTGTAAGACAACAAAAAGGCAATACATGTATAGAAACTGAATGATCACCAACCTGTTACACACTTGCAGAAAGATAGTAGCGAGTCACACACAGTTGCAGATGCACAGACCCTTGGTTCATGCGGTCCGAAAAACCTGTACGACAAAAAAAGAAAGTCAATACATGTATAGAAACTGAATGATCACCTACCTGTTACACACTTGCAGAAAGATAGTAGCAAGTCACACACAGTTGCAGATGCACATACCCTTGGTTCATGTGGTCCGAAAGACGTTTAAGACAAAAAAAAGAAAGTCAATACATGTATAGAAACTGAATGATAACCTACCTGTTACACTTTTGCAGACAGATAGTAGCGAGTCAAACACAGTTGCAGATGCACAGACCCTTGGTTCATGAGCTCCGAAAGACCTTTAAAACGAAAAAAAAGAAAGTCAATACATGTATAGAAACTGAATGATCACTTACCTGTTACACACTTGCAGACAGATAGTAGCGAGTCACACACAGTTGCAGATGCACAGACCCTTGGTTCATGTGGTCGGAAAAACCTGTAAGACAAAAAAGGAAAGTCAATACATGTATAGAAACTGAATGATCCCCTACCTGTTACACACTTGCAGACAGATAGATAGCGAGCCACACACACAGTGGCACTCGAAAGACCCTTGGTTCATGCGGTCCGAAAAACTTGTCAGACAAAAAAAGAAAGTCAATACATGTATAGAAACTGAATGATCACCTACCTGTTACACACTTGCAGAAAGATAGTAGCGAGTCACACACAGTTGCAGATGCACATACCCTTGGTTCATGTGGTCCGAAAGACGTTTAAGACAAAAAAAAGAAAGTCAATACATGTATAGAAACTGAATGATCACCTACCTGTTACACTTTTGCAGACAGATAGTAGCGAGTCAAACACAGTTCCAGATGCACAGACCCTTGGTTCATGAGCTCCGAAAGACCTTTAAAACAAAAAAAAGAAAGTCAATACATGTATAGAAACTGAATGATCACCTACCTGTTACACACTTGCAGACAGATAGTAGCGAGTCACACACTGTTGCAGATGCACAGACCCTTGGTTCATGTGGTCCGAAAAATGTGTAAGACAAAAAAAGAAAGTCAATACATGTATAGAAACTGAATGATCACCTACCTGTTACACACTTGCAGACAGATTGATAGCGAGCCACACACACAGTGGCAATGGAAAGACCCTAGGTTCATGCGGTCCGAAAAACCTGTAAGACAAAAAAAAAAGTCAATACATGTATAGAAACTGAATGATCACCTACCTGTTACACACTTGCAGACAGATAGTAGCGAGTCAAACACAGTTGCAGATGCAAAGACCCTTGGTTCATGCGGTCCGAAAAACCTGTAAGACAAAAAAAGAAAGTCAATACATGTATAGAGACTGAATGATCACTTACCTGTTACACACTTGCAGACAGATAGTAGCGAGACAAACACAGTTGCAGATGCACAGACCCTTGGTTCATGCGGTCCGAATGACCTTTAAGACAAAAAAAAGAAAGTCAATACATGTATAGAAACTGAATGATCACTTATCTGTTACACACTTGCAGACAGATGGTAACGAGTCACACACAGTTGCAGATATACAGACCCTTGGTTTATGTGGTCTGAAAAACCTATAAGACAAACAAAGAAAGTCAATACATGTATAGAAACTGAATGATAACCTACCTGTTACACACTTGGAGACAGATTGATAGCGAGCCACACACAGTTGCAATGGACAGACCCTTGTTGGCTGTATGCATCATCAGGAAGGGGGGAGCCATTGGTCCTGAAAGCCTGTAAGACAACAAAAAGGCAATATATGTATAGAAACTGAATGATCACCAACCTGTTACACACTTGCAGAAAGATAGTAGCGAGTCACACACAGTTACAGATGCACAGACCCTTGGTTCATGCGGTCCGAAAAACCTGTACGACAAAAAAAGAAAGTCAATACATGTATAGAAACTGAATTATCACCAACCTGTTACACACTTGCAGACAGATAGTAGCGAATCACACACAGTTGCAGATGCACAGACCCTTGGTTCATGCTGTCCGAAAAACCTGTAAGACAAAAAAGAATGTCAAAACGTCTAGAAACTGAATGATCACCTACCTGTTACACACTTGCAGACAGATAGTAGCGAGTCACACACAGTTGCAGATGCACAGACCCTTGGTTCATGTGGTCCGAAAGACGTTTAAGACAAAAAAAAGAAAGTCAATACATGTAAAGAAACTGAATGATCACCTACCTGTTACACTTTTGCAGACAGATAGTAGCGAGTCAAACACAGTTGTAGATGCACAGACCCTTGGTTCATGATGTCCGAAAAACCTGTAAGACAAAAAAAGAAAGTCAATACATGTATAGAAACTGAATGATCACCTACCTGTTACACACTTGCAGAAAGATTGATAGCGCACCACACACACAGTGGCACTCGAAAGACCCTTGGTTCATGTGGTCCGAAAAACCTGTAAGACAAAAAAAGAAAGTCAATACATGTATAGAAACTGAATGATCACCTACCTGTTACACACTTGCAGACAGATAGTAGCGAGTCACACACAGTTGCAGATGCACAGAACCTTGGTTCATGTGGTCTGAAAAACGTGTAAGACAAAAAAGAAAGTCAATACATGTATAGAAACTGAATGATCACCTACCTGTTACACACTTGCAGTCAGAGATTAGCGAGTCACACACAGTTGCAGATGCACAGACCCTTGGTTCATGAAGTCCTAAAAACCTGTAAGACAAAAAAAGAAAGTCAAAACCTATATAGAAACTGAATGATCACCTACCTGTTACACACTTGCAGACAGATAGATAGTGAACCACACACACAGTTGCAATGGTCAGACTCTTGTTGGCTGTATGCACCATCAGCAAGGGGGGGAGCCATTGGTCCTGAAAGCCTGTAAGACAACAAAAAGGCAATACATGTATAGAAACTGAATGATCACCAACCTGTTACACACTTGCAGAAAGATAGTAGCGAGTCAAACACAGTTGCAGATGCACAGACCCTTGGTTCATGCGGTCCGAAAGACCTTTCAGACAAAAAAAAAAAGAAAGTCAATACATGTATA
Organism: Salminus brasiliensis; assembly: GCF_030463535.1. Classification (NCBI taxonomy): domain Eukaryota; kingdom Metazoa; phylum Chordata; class Actinopteri; order Characiformes; family Bryconidae; genus Salminus; species Salminus brasiliensis. The sequence goes on along the minus strand of NC_132881.1, from coordinate 8,690,745 downwards.
GAAACTGAATGATCACCAACCTGTTACACACTTGAAGACAGATAGTAGCGAGTCACACACAGTTGCAGATGCACAGACCCTTGGTTCATGCGGTCCGAAAAACCTGTAAGACAAAAAAAGAAAGTCAATACACGTATAGAAACTGAATGATCACCTACCTGTTACACACTTGCAGAGAGATTGATAGCGCGCCACACACACAGTGGCAATGGAAAGACCCTTGGTTCATGTGGTCCGAAAAACGTGTAAGACAAAAAAAGAAAGTCAATACATGTATAGAAACTGAATGATCACCTACCTGTTACACACTTGCAGACAGATTGATAGCGAGCCACACACACAGTGGCAATGGAAAGACCCTAGGTTCATGCGGTCCGAAAAACCTGTAAGATAAAAAAAAAAAAGTCAATACATGTATAGAAACTGAATGATCACCAACCTGTTACACACTTGCAGAAAGATAGTAGCGAGTCACACACAGTTGCAGATGCACAGACCCTTGGTTCATGCGGTCCGAAAAACCCGTACGACAAAAAAAGAAAGTCAATACATGTATAGAAACTGAATGATCACCTTCCTGTTACACACTTGCAGAAAGATAGTAGCGAGTCACACACAGTTGCAGATGCACATACCCTTGGTTCATGTGGTCCGAAAGACGTTTAAGACAAAAAAAAGAAAGTCAATACATGTATAGAAACTGAATGATCACCTACCTGTTACACTTTTGCAGACAGATATTAGCGAGTCACACACAGTTGCAGATGCACAGACCCTTGGTTCATGTGGTCCGAAAAACCTGTAAGACAAAAAAGGAAAGTCAATACATGTATAGAAACTGAATGATCACTTACCTGTAACACACTTGCAGACAGATAGTAGCGAGTCACACACAGTTGCAGATGCACAGACCCTTGGTTCATGTGGTCGGAAAAACCTGTAAGACAAAAAAGGAAAGTCAATACATGTATAGAAACTGAATGATCCCCTACCTGTTACACACTTGCAGACAGATAGTAGCGAGTCACACACAGTTGCAGATGCACAGACCCTTGGTTCATGTGGTCGGAAAAACCTGTAAGACAAAAAAGGAAAGTCAATACATGTATAGAAACTGAATGATCCCCTACCTGTTACACACTTGCAGACAGATAGTAGCGAGTCACACACAGTTGCAGATGCACAGACCCTTGGTTCATGCGGTCCGAAAAACCTGTAAGACAAAAAAAGAAAGTCAATACACGTATAGAAACTGAATGATCACCTACCTGTTACACACTTGCAGAGAGATTGATAGCGCGCCACACACACAGTGGCAATGGAAAGACCCTTGGTTCATGTGGTCCGAAAAACCTGTAAGACAAAAAAAGAAAGTCAATACATGTATAGAAACTGAATGATCACCTACCTGTTACACACTTGCAGACAGATAGTAGCGAGTCACACACAGTTGCAGATGCACAGACCCTTGGTTCATGTGGTCCGAAAAACGTGTAAGACAAAAAAAGAAAGTCAATACATGTATAGAAACTGAATGATCACCTACCTGTTACACACTTGCAGACAGATTGATAGCGAGCCACACACACAGTGGCAATGGAAAGACCCTAGGTTCATGCGGTCCGAAAAACCTGTAAGATAAAAAAAAAAAGTCAATACATGTATAGAAACTGAATGATCACCAACCTGTTACACACTTGCAGAAAGATAGTAGCGAGTCACACACAGTTGCAGATGCACAGACCCTTGGTTCATGCGGTCCGAAAAACCCGTACGACAAAAAAAGAAAGTCAATACATGTATAGAAACTGAATGATCACCTTCCTGTTACACACTTGCAGAAAGATAGTAGCGAGTCACACACAGTTGCAGATGCACAGACCCTTGGTTCATGCGGTCCGAAAAACCCGTACGACAAAAAAAGAAAGTCAATACATGTATAGAAACTGAATGATCACCTACCTGTTACACTTTTGCAGACAGATAGTAGCGAGTCAAACACAGTTGCAGATGCACAGACCCTTGGTTCATGAGCTCCGAAAGACGTTTAAGACAAAAAAAAGAAAGTCAATACATGTATAGAAACTGAATGATCACCTACCTGTTACACTTTTGCAGACAGATAGTAGCGAGTCAAACACAGTTGCAGATGCACAGACCCTTGGTTCATGAGCTCCGAAAGACCTTTAAAACAAAAAAAAGAAAGTCAATACATGTATAGAAACTGAATGATCACTTACCTGTTACACACTTGCAGACAGATATTAGCGAGTCACACACAGTTGCAGATGCACAGACCCTTGGTTCATGTGGTCCGAAAAACCTGTAAGACAAAAAAGGAAAGTCAATACATGTATAGAAACTGAATGATCACTTACCTGTTACACACTTGCAGACAGATAGTAGCGAGTCACACACAGTTGCAGATGCACAGACCCTTGGTTCATGTGGTCGGAAAAACCTGTAAGACAAAAAAGGAAAGTCAATACATGTATAGAAACTGAATGATCCCCTACCTGTTACACACTTGCAGACAGATAGATAGCGAGCCACACACACAGTGGCACTCGAAAGACCCTTGGTTCATGCGGTCCGAAAAACTTGTCAGACAAAAAAAGAAACTCAATACATGTATAGAAACTGAATGATCACCTACCTGTTACACACTTGCAGACAGAGAGTAGCGAGTCACACACAGTTGCAGATGCACAGACCCTTGTTCATGTGGTCTGAAAAACCTGTAAGACAAAAAAAGAAAGTCAATAAATGTATAGAAACTGAATGATCACTTACCTGTTACACACTTGCAGACAGATATTAGCGAGTCACACACAGTTGCAGATGCACAGACCCTTGGTTCATGTGGTCCGAAAAACCTGTAAGACAAAAAAGGAAAGTCAATACATGTATAGAAACTGAATGATCACTTACCTGTTACACACTTGCAGACAGATAGTAGCGAGTCACACACAGTTGCAGATGCACAGACCCTTGGTTCATGTGGTCGGAAAAACCTGTAAGACAAAAAAGGAAAGTCAATACATGTATAGAAACTGAATGATCCCCTACCTGTTACACACTTGCAGACAGATAGATAGCGAGCCACACACACAGTGGCACTCGAAAGACCCTTGGTTCATGCGGTCCGAAATACTTGTCAGACAAAAAAAGAAACTCAATACATGTATAGAAACTGAATGATCACCTACCTGTTACACACTTGCAGACAGAGAGTAGCGAGTCACACACAGTTGCAGATGCACAGACCCTTGTTCATGTGGTCCGAAAAACCTGTAAGACAAAAAAAGAAAGTCAATAAATGTAAAGAAACTGAATGATCACCTACCTGTTACACACTTGCAGACAGATGGTAACGAGTCACACACAGTTGCAGATATAAAGACCCTTGGTTTATGTGGTCTGAAAAACCTATAAGACAAACAAAGAAAGTCAATACATGTATAGAAACTGAATGATCACTTACCTGTTACACACTTGCAGACAGATAGTAGCGAGTCAAATACAGTTGCAGATGCACAGACCCTTGGTTCATGCGGTCCGAAAGACCTTTAAGACAAAAAAAGAAAGTCAATACACGTATAGAAACTGAATGATCACCTACCTGTTACACACTTGCAGAGAGATTGATAGCGCGCCACACACACAGTGGCAATGGAAAGACCCTTGGTTCATGTGGTCCGAAAAACCTGTAAGACAAAAAAAGAAAGTCAATAAATGTATAGAAACTGAATGATCACCTACCTGTTACACAATTGCAGACAGATAGTAGCGAGTCACACACAGTTGCAGATGCACAGACCCTTGGTTCATGTGGTCCGAAAAACGTGTAAGACAAAAAAAGAAAGTCAATACATGTATAGAAACTGAATGATCACCTACCTGTTACACACTTGCAGACAGATTGATAGCGAGCCACATACACAGTGGCAATGGAAAGACCCTAGGTTCATGCGGTCCGAAAAACCTGTAAGACAAAAAAAAAAGTCAATACATGTATAGAAACTGAATGATCACCAACCTGTTATACACTTGCAGAAAGATAGTAGCGAGTCACACACAGTTGCAGATGCACAGACCCTTGGTTCATGCAGTCCGAAAAACCTGTACGACAAAAAAAGAAAGTCAATACCTGTATAGAAACTGAATGATCACCTACCTGTTACACTTTTGCAGACAGATAGTAGCGAGTCACACACAGTTGCAGATATACAGACCCTTGGTTTATGTGGTCTGAAAAACCTATAAAACAAACAAAGAAAGTCAATACATGTATAGAAACTGAATGATAACCTACCTGTTACACACTTGGAGACAGATTGATAGCGAGCCACACACAGTTGCAATGGACAGACCCTTGTTGGCTGTATGCATCATCAGGAAGGGGGGAGCCATTGGTCCTGAAAGCCTGTAAGACAACAAAAAGGCAATATATGTATAGAAACTGAATGATCACCAACCTGTTACACACTTGCAGACAGATAGTAGCGAGTCAAACACAGTTGCAGATGCACATACCCTTGGTTCATGTGGTCCGAAAGACGTTTAAGACAAAAAAAAGAAAGTCAATACATGTATAGAAACTGAATGATCACCTACCTGTTACACTTTTGCAGACAGATAGTAGCGAGTCAAACACAGTTGCAGATGCACAGACCCTTGGTTCATGAGCTCCGAAAGACCTTTAAAACAAAAAAAAGAAAGTCAATACATGTATAGAAACTGAATGATCACTTACCTGTTACACACTTGCAGACAGATATTAGCGAGTCACACACAGTTGCAGATGCACAGACCCTTGGTTCATGTGGTCCGAAAAACCTGTAAGACAAAAAAGGAAAGTCAATACATGTATAGAAACTGAATGATCACTTACCTGTTACACACTTGCAGAAAGATAGTAGCGAGTCACACACAGTTGCAGATGCACAGACCCTTGGTTCAAGTGGTCCGAAAAACCTTTAAGACAAAAAAGGAAACTCAATACATGTATAGAAACTGAATGAACACTTACCTGTTTCACACTTGCAGACAGATATTAGCGAGTCACACACAGTTGCAGATGCACAGACCCTTGGTTCATGTGGTCCGAAAAATCTATATGACAAAAAAAGAAAGTCAAAACATGTATAGAAACTGAATGATCACCAACCTGTTACACACTTGCAGACAGATAGTAGCGAGTCACACACAGTTGCAGATGCACAGACCCTTAGTTCATGCGGTCCGAAAAATCTGTAAGACAAAAAAAGAAAGTCAATACATGTATAGAAACTGAATAATCACTTACCTGTTACACACTTGCAGACAGATAGTAGCGAGTCACACAGTTGCAGATATACAGACCCTTGGTTCATGCGGTCCGAAAAACCTGTAAGACAAAAAAAGAAAGTCAATACATGTATAGAAACTGAATGATCACCTACCTGTTACACACTTGCAGAGAGATTGATAGCGCGCCACACACAGTGGCAATGGAAAGACCCTTGGTCCATTCGGTCCGAAAAACCTGTAAGACAAAAAGAAGAAAGTCAACACATGTATAGAAACTGAATGATCACTTACCTATTACACACTTGCAGACAGATTGATAGCGAGCCACACAATGGAAAGACCCTTGGTTCATGCGGTCCGAAAAACCTGTAAGACAAAAAAAGAAAGTCAATACATGTATAGAAGCTGAATGATCACCTACCTGTTACACACTTGCAGACAGATAGTAGCGAGTCACACACAGTTGGAGATGCACAGACCCTTAGTTCATGAGGTCCGAAAAACCTGTAAGACAAAAAAAGAAAGTAAATACATGTATAGAAACTGAATGATCACCTACCTGTTACACACTTGCAGACAGATAGTAGCGAGTTACACACAGTTGGAGATGCACAGACCCTTGGTTCATGAGGTCCGAAAAATCTGTAAGACAAAAAAAGAAAGTCAATACATGTATAGAAACTGAATGATCACCTACCTGTTACAAACTTGCAGACAGATTGATAGCGCGCCACACACACAGTGGCAATGGAAAGACCCTTGGTTCATGTGGTCCGAAAAACCTGTAAAACAAAAAAAGAAAGTCAATACATGTATAGAAACTGAATGATCACTTACCTGTTACACACTTGCAGACAGATAGTAGCGAGTCACACACAGTTGCAGATGCACAGACCCTTGGTTCATGTGTTCGGAAAAACCTGTAAGACAAAAAAAGAAAGTCAATACATGTATAGAAACTGAATGATCACTTACCTGTTACACACTTGCAGACAGATAGTAGCGAGTCACACACAGTTGCAGATGCACAGACCCTTGGTTCATGTGGTCCGAAAAACCTTTAAGACAAAAAAAGAAAGTCAATACATGTATAGAAACTGAATGATCACCTACCTGTTACACACTTGCAGACAGATTGATAGCGAGCCACACACACAGTGGCAATGGAAAGACCCTAGGTTCATGCGGTCCGAAAAACCTGTAAGACAAAAAAAGAAAGTCAATACATGTATAGAGACTGAATGATCACTTACCTGTTACACACTTGCAGACAGATAGTAGCGAGACAAACACAGTTGCAGATGCACAGACCCTTGGTTCATGCGGTCCAAATGACCTTTAAGACAAAAAAAGAAAGTCAATACATGTATAGAAACTGAATGATCAACTACCTGTTACACACTTGGAGACAGATTGATAGCGAGCCACACACAGTTGCAATGGACAGACCCTTGTTGGCTGTATGCATCATCAGGAAGGGGGGAGCCATTGGTCCTGAAAGCCAGTAAGACAACAAAAAGGCAATATATGTATAGAAACTGAATGATCACCAACCTGTTACACACTTGCAGAAAGATAGTAGCGAGTCACACACAGTTGCAGATGCACAGACCCTTGGTTCATGCGGTCCGAAAAACCTGTACGACAAAAAAAGAAAGTCAATACATGTATAGAAACTGAATTATCACCAACCTGTTACACACTTGCAGACAGATAGTAGCGAATCACACACAGTTGCAGATGCACAGACCCTTGGTTCATGCGGTCCGAAAAACCTGTAAGACAAAAAAAGAAGGTCAAAACGTATAGAAACTGAATGATCACCTACCTGTTACACACTTGCAGAAAGATAGTAGCGAGTCACACACAGTTGCAGATGCACAGACCCTTGGTTCATGTGGTCCGAAAGACGTTTAAGACAAAAAAAAGAAAGTCAATACATGTAAAGAAACTGAATGATCACCTACCTGTTACACTTTTGCAGACAGATAGTAGCGAGTCAAACACAGTTGTAGATGCACAGACCCTTGGTTCATGATGTCCGAAAAACCTGTAAGACAAAAAAAGAAAGTCAATACATGTATAGAAACTGAATGATCACCTACCTGTTACACACTTGCAGAAAGATTGATAGCGCACCACACACACAGTGGCACTCGAAAGACCCTTGGTTCATGTGGTCCGAAAAACCTTTAAGACAAAAAAAGAAAGCCAATACATGTATAGAAACTGAATGATCACCTACCTGTTACACACTTGCAGACAGATAGTAGCGAGTCACACACAGTTGCAGATGCACAGAACCTTGGTTCATGTGGTCTGAAAAACGTGTAAGACAAAAAAAGAAAGTCAATACATGTATAGAAACTGAATGATCACCTACCTGTTACACACTTGCAGTCAGAGATTAGCGAGTCACACACAGTTGCAGATGCACAGACCCTTGGTTCATGAAGTCCTAAAAACCTGTAAGACAAAAAAAGAAAGTCAAAACCTATATAGAAACTGAATGATCACCTACCTGTTACACACTTGCAGACAGATAGATAGTGAACCACACACACAGTTGCAGTGGTCAGACTCTAGTTGGCTGTATGCACCATCAGCAAGGGGGGAAGCCATTGGTCCTGAAAGCCTGTAAGACAAAAAAAGAAAGTAAATACATGTATAGAAACTGAATGATCACCTACCTGTTACACACTTGCAGACAGATAGTAGCGAGTTACACACAGTTGGAGATGCACAGACCCTTGGTTCATGTGTTCGGAAAAACCTGTAAGACAAAAAAAGAAAGTCAATACATGTATAGAAACTTAATGATCACCTACCTGTTACACACTTGCAGACAGATTGATAGCGAGCCACACACACAGTGGCAATGGAAAGACCCTAGGTTCATGCGGTCCGAAAAACCTGTAAGACAAAAAAAGAAAGTCAATACATGTATAGAAAATGAATGATCACCTACCTGTTACACACTTGCAGACAGAGAGTAGCGAGTCACACACAGTTGCAGATGCACAGACGCTTGGATCATGCGGTCCGAAAAACCTGTAAGACAAAAAAGAAAGTCAGTACATGTATAGAAACTGAATGATCACTTACCTGTTACACACTTGCAGACAGATAGTAGCGAGTCAAACACAGTTGCAGATGCACAGACCCTTGATTTATGTGGTCCAAAAAACCTGTAAGACAAAAAAAGAAAGTCAATACATGTATAGAAACTGAATGATCAACTACCTGTTACACACTTGCAGACAGAGAGTAGCGAGTCAAACACAGTTGCAGATGCACAGACCCTTGGTTTATGTGGTCCGTAAAACCTGTAAGACAAAAAAAGAAAGTCAATACATGTATAGAAACTGAATGATCACCTACCTGTTACTCACTTGCAAACAGATAGTAGCGAGTCACACAAAGTTGCAGATGCACAGACCCTTGGTTCATGCGGTCCAAAAAACCTGTAAGACAAAAAAAGAAAGTCAATACATGTATAGAAACTGAATGATCACCTACCTGTTACTCACTTGCAAACAGATAGTAGCGAGTCACACAAAGTTGCAGATCCACAGACCCTTGGCTCATGTGGTCCGAAAAACCTGTAAGACAAAAAAAGAAAGTCAATACATGTATAGAAACTGAATGATCACCTACCTGTTACACACTTGCAGACAGATAGTAGCGAGTCACACAGTTGCAGATATACAGACCCTTGGTTCATGCGGTCCGAAAAACCTGTAAGACAAAAAAAGAAAGTCAATACATGTATAGAAACTGAATGATCACCTATCTGTTACACACTTGCAGACAGATTGATAGCGCGCCACACACAGTGGCAATGGAAAGACCCTTGGTCCATGCGGTCCGAAAAACCTGTAAGACAAAAAAAGAAAGTCAATACATGTATCGAAACTGAATGATCACCTACCTGTTACACACTTGCAGACAGAAATTAGCGGGTCACACACAGTTGCAGATGCACAGACCCTTGGTTCATGTGGTCCGAAAAACCTGTAAAACAAAAAAGAAAGTCAATACATGTATAGAAACTGAATGATCACCTACCTGTTACACTCTTGCAGACAGATTGATAGCGAGCCACACAATGGAAAGACCCTTGGTTCATGCGGTCCGAAAAACCTGTAAGACAAAAAAAGAAAGTCAATACATGTATAGAAGCTGAATGATCACCTACCTGTTACACACTTGCAGACAGATAGTAGCGAGTCACACACAGTTGGAGATGCACAGACCCTTGGTTCATGAGGTCCGAAAAACCTGTAAGACAAAAAAAGAAAGTCAATACATGTATAGAAACTGAATGATCACCTACCTGTTACACACTTGCAGACAGATTGATAGCGCGCCACACACACAGTGGCAATGGAAAGACCCTTGGTTCATGCGGTCCGAAAAACCTGTAAGAAAAAAAAAGAAAGTCAATACATGTATAGAAACTGAATGATCACCTACCTGTTACACACTTGCAGACAGAGAGTAGCGAGTCACACACAGTTGCAGATGCACAGACGCTTGGATCATGTAGTCCGAAAAACCTGTAAGATAAAAAAAGAAAGTCAATACATGTATAGAAACTGAATGATCACCTACCTGTTACACACTTGCAGACAGAGAGTAGCGAGTCAAACACAGTTGCAGATGCACAGACCCTTGGTTCATGCGGTCCGAAAAACCTGTAAGACAAAAAAAGAAAGTCAATACATGTATAGAAACTGAATGATCACCTACCTGTTACACACTTGCAGACAGATAGTAGCGAGTGACACAAAGTTGCAAATGCACAGACCCTTGGTTCATGCGGTCCGAAAAACCTGTAAGACAAAAAAAGAAAGTCAATACATGTATAGAAACTGAATGATCACCTACCTGTTACACACTTGCAAACAGATCGATAGCGAGCCACACACACAGTGGTAATGGAAAGACCCTTGGTTCATGCGGTCCGAAAAACCTGTAAGACAAAAAAAGAAAGTCAATACATGTATAGAAACTGAATGATCACCTACCTGTTACTCACTTGCAAACAGATAGTAGCGAGTCACACAAAGTTGCAGATGCACAGACCCTTGGTTCATGCGGTCCGAAAAACCTGTAAGACAAAAAAAAGAAAGTCAATACATGTATAGAAACTGAATGATCACCTACCTGTTACACACTTGCTGAGAGAGAGTAGCGAGTCACACACAGTTGCAGATGAACAGACATTTGAAGGACAGATCTACCATCAGGAAGGGAGGGGGTCATTCGATCCGAAAAACCTGTAAGACAAAAAAAGAAAGTCAATACATGTATAGAAACTGAATAATCACCAACCTGTCACACACTTGCAGAAAGATAGTAGTGAGTCACACACAGTTGCAGATGCACAGACCCTTGGTAAATGCAGTCCGAAAAACATGTAAGACAAAAAAAAAAAACATGTATAGAAACTGAATGATTATCAATCTGTCTGCAAGTGTGTAACAGGTAGGTGGTGAGCCACACACCGTAGCAATGGACAGACCATTGTTGGCTGTATACACCATCAGGAAGGGGGGGAGCCATTGGTCCTGAAAGCGTATAAGACAAAAAAAGGCAATACATGTATACAAACTGAACGATCACTTACCAGTTACAGAGTTGCAGAATGATGGACAGCGAACCACACACAGTTGCAGATGCACAGACCCTTCTCGGCTGGATCCACCATTAGGATGGAGGAGGGGGGTGGGGTCTTGGGGTCCAGAAAGCCTGTAAGACAATAAACTCAATGCATCAATAGAAACTGAATGATCACTTACATGTTACAGAGTTGCAGAACACACAGTTCAGACAGTGAGCCACACAGTTGCTGATGAAAATACATTTGTTGGGTTGATGGGGTTCCTGAGAACCTGTAACACAAAAAAAAGTCAATACAGGTATGGAAACTGAATATAGTGAGGCCAATGGGGTATACTTGGAAAGGAGAGTGGGTTCCGTTCCCAGACCTAATGTGAGAAACTGTACATGAACTGAACAAACATAACGTAAAAGAGATGTTAAGGGGTCCAGCTGTGTCTGCAGCACGTAGACCATGTAAGTAATGGTGGGGGCTAATGATGATTCCTTTTGGATGAAATGCAGACATCCTGCATATGAGAACAGTCCAACAACATATGACGTATAGTAGGGTATAAAACATAAGGTATTCCTTTGTCTGGGAGAGAGAGAAGAAGGGCACCCAGAATTGGCAGACTCCTTCCACACTGTACTTTTGTTTGGAATAAAATGTTTCATTGTTACAATTGAAAGACGGTGGTCACGAGTCTCCTTTCAAAAGAAGTCCTCCTCAGAAGAAGTAGAAGAACCACAACAAAGTTTATTGAGGTACCTGCTGGAACAGCCTGATAAAAGTGTGTTGCAATAATCTAACCGTGAGGTTAAGTGTGTACTAGCTTTTCTGCATCCTGTAGAAAAGGAATTTCTTAGTTTGGCAATGTAGGCTGTCCTAGTTATTTAGCTATATGTTGCTGAAATGATAGATCTGAATTAAATAAGACACCAAGATTTGTAGCTGCTGGACCAGAATAATGCAAAAAAACAGCCAAGTGTAACATTTAGTCTGAGTTTACTTCTAGTGTCTTTTGGACCTAAAAAGAGAACCTATGTTTTGTTACTGTTAAGGAGAACGAAGTCATGTGGCATCCAGAGTACATCCTTCACACAGTCCTCAATTTTCTTTAATCTAGAGTTACTATCAGGTTTGGCTGATATATAGAGCAGGGTCATCTGCATCTGTAAGTTAACATCCTTTCTGCTTATAATTGCCCTGTGGTAACATCTATAATGTAAATAATAGATGCCCTTAAATAGAGCATTGTGGAACTCCATATTGGACATCTGTGTAATTTAGAAATACGGACTGATAGGGTTCGTTTAGATATGATTTGAACCACAATAGGGCTGTTTCTGTGATTTCAACCATGTTCTCTAATCTTTCAAAGAGAATAGTGTTATCTATAGTGTCAAAGGCTATGAATTTACTATTGTTAAAAGAGGTCTTATTATAATTGGGAGTAATTCGGTCAGTATTTTAAAGGGAATCGGGTCGAGTGTACAGGTTGTAAAATTTACTGAAGAAATAGTTTTTTGTTAGTTCTGGCTGTGGAAGTGAGTAGAAGACTTCCAGCCTTTGTTCTACAACTAACATTTTAACTCATGTTCTAAATCAGCTACACCAGGTGACAACAAATCCAACACTCCTTAATAGCAAAATGGCTGTCAAATGTTTTCTATATTATTATTAAAATTTTATTATAAAAATATTACTGGTTAAGGTAGTAGGGATCTGGGGTTGAGAATCTGTCCGGCATACCTGACTTACGTTGTATATTTAACAGTCTAAATTTAAATTTATTTGTGGAAGTTACTGGTACTGGTAACAATTGATACGTAGGTTTCCTTTTTTTCCCCTAAGATTGTTAAAACCAATTTTCTGTTCTCAATATATGCTCAATACTACAGGGTTTGTTTGAAATGTGAGCAAGTGATACTAATATTACGTTTTTAATACAAGCAGAGAAAGGGAAGAACAAATGGTTTGAATATAGTAAATCATCACTTACCTGACAGATCTCAGGCAGCACAGGTGTAGCCTTTCTCGGTGGTAGAGGACAGAACGTCAAACCTGCAGTCAGCAGTGGAGCGTGAAGAGTCAGCTGAATGGCTTGCTTCCTCGATCCTGGCGTCTGTTTTCTTCCAAATGGTGTCTGGAATTTAGTGTACTAGAGGTCTTCCAGGCCACAGGTACCGCAGCATTACTTTTTGGGCCCCGATATTTAATAGGGTCTTACAATAAAATCTCCAACAATGAGAACACTGTCTGGAGTAGTTGCCCTCTCTGCTGGAGCATGCAGAGCCATAGACAAAGTTGATAAAGACCCAGTTGCTTCAGCGTTGAACAATATCTCTCTCAGCAAATCGCTCAAATAAATATATAAATATACATCAGCCCACCTTAGGCCTTCCACTTTCTTTTGGCCCAGGGAGAAAAAGGAAATTGCGCAATATGCAGAGGTGGTCAGAGTTAGGGGACCTGTCAATAATAGGTGCCTTTCTCACACTTTTCTACATCTGTTGAAGAAACAATTAAGAAAAATCTCATTAACTTGTTTACTGTAAATGCAGTGTCTTGTCTGCTAATGATACTGAACATGTATACATCACTCTGTATTTAAAAGTCAAAATTAATTAGAACATTTTTGTGTACGATGTAAGCTAATTACAAATAATGCTAATGGGTACAATACACACAGTGCAGCATACGGAATGCTGAAGCATCTGGTGCTAAGGTAGTGGTATGGGGGCCCAAATGAAAATCTGCTTAGGGCCCCATAAAGTCTTGGGCTGGCCCTGGTCACGCAGATGCTCCCAGTGCCTCTCCATGGCCACCATATTCCTTGAAAGTAAACACAGTATTTCATTATCAAACTTTCTACTGTTCGAAACCATTCATCCATAAGAACGTCTTTATCTTCAAAATATTTTAAGCCTTCATGAGGGAAGGGGCAGCTGCTACCGAACCAGGTGATGCTAGCCTGAAATGGGACAGAATGCTAATTTGGAACACATCCTTGCCGAAGTGAGTAGAATGAGCTTGTCGCTGCAAACAGGTGCTTATGATGTGTCAATGATTAAGGACACTACAGAATAAATGAAAAACGGCATGCAGGGGCGACTAGCAGAGGAGGAAGGGCAATCTCCAACTTGGAAGAGGCCACTCAACAACTGGTGAATGGCCATGAGCTGCATGGCAAGCGCATAGATACTCTGGAGAGCCGTGTGGAAGATCTGGAAAATAGAAGCTGCCACAATAATGTCAGATTGTTGGGCTTAAAAGAGGGCATTGAAGGGGAGAACTTGATTGTATGCATTGAAATGATACTGTCAGAGGGCCTGCACATGCACATTAACAACAAATTCGAAATTGAAAGAGCACACTGCTCTCCCAGATCTCGTCCGCATGAAGACCAGCCTCAGAGATTGATCCTCTCTGCGTTCAACCACAAGAGATAATGTCTTTAAAGCTGCGAGGGAGAAAGGAGGTGTAGTGTGGAGTGGAAGCAACATTTCCTTGTTTCCATACATGTCGAAGAAGCTGGTTGAGAGGAGGAAAACTTTCTGATTGGCGAAACAGCTGCTGCGTGACAAGAAAGTGAGGTTTCCTTTAGTCTTTCCTGCAGTGCTCCAGTTTGCGTAGAAGAGGAGAAACAAAGTTTGACGTCACAACAGAAGCTGTCAAGTTCATAGAGAAGTAAGTTACTGATGGAGAATAAACTATAAAACATCCACTAGCACAAGGAGACTGAGAGGTATAATTGGTCTGGATAGCTTTGTGTAGCTGTTTAGGCTATAACCTAGTAGACGTCTCAGACATTCCACTGACCTAAGTTAAGTTCTCTTCTTTTTTTTCTCTTTGTTGTTAGTTTTGTGGACATGAATTTAACAAGAAGAGAATCCTCAGCTGGCTACTGGAGACATTTTTCTGTTCATGTTCTTCTAAGATATAAAGGGTAAATAACACTGTGTAATATCTATGCTCCTAACATGGAGGATCCATCTTTCTTTCATGGAGTTAATAAATTGGGAAATGCCCAAGGACAAGGCAGGACTTCAATTAGGTCTTAAATTTAAGGTCTTTAATTTGGGTAGCACAGACAGCGTAGCAATGGTTTTGGAGGCATCTAAAGCATACATTGGGGTAAAAGGATTGCACAGACTCTGAAAAGGGAAAAATAGCTCAATTAGAGAATTAAAACATTGGCAGCAGAACTAAATAGCATGGTAAAAAGAGTTGGCCAGACATTACTCTGAAAGCTTATTTAAAAACATTTGTAAATGTAAGTTTCGAATTCAGGACATTTTCAATAAAAAAAAATAAAAAAAAAACACGTTCAGACACAATTTTTGGCCAGACAGTTAAAAGAACAATGTTCTGTCCACATCATTTCTAAAGGTAATAATGATGTCTGTAAACAATTCTATGAGAACCTGTATAGATCAAGCATTTATTCTTGATGCACCAATAACCCAAGAAGAGGTTAAAACTGGCATGAAAACAGGGAAATCACCAGGAACAAATGGGTTTCTGGTGGAGTACTATAAAGAATATAATTACTCCAATACTGACAAATATGTTTCAGGAGGCTTTTCAAAGAGGCTTTTCACTTCCAACATCTCTTAAAAAACACTCCTCACTCTGATACTTAAGAAAGGAAGAGATCATATGGATCCGGCTAACTTTCGACCAATCAGCCTCATCATTGTATATAGTAAGATACTGGCTAAGGTACTGATCTTCAGATTGGAAACAATCTTACCACACATTATACATTCAGATCAAGTAGGCTTTATAAAGGGTAGGTCTTCTACTGATAATTTGAGAAGGCTCATGCACCTAATGTGGTTAAATGCCTCCTAGTCAATGCCAATGCCAGTGGCCACTGTATTGCTTGATGCTCAACAGGCCTTCGATAGGGTCGAGTGGGACTCCTTACACTCGGACCTGTTGAGGTTTGGTTTTGGTTCTGGTTTTGCTAAATGGATAAAAATAATATTTGTCAAAACTGATGCTTTAGGGTTGCTGTATGCCACTGCTCTTA
Organism: Salminus brasiliensis; assembly: GCF_030463535.1. Classification (NCBI taxonomy): domain Eukaryota; kingdom Metazoa; phylum Chordata; class Actinopteri; order Characiformes; family Bryconidae; genus Salminus; species Salminus brasiliensis. Next base: position 8,674,807 of record NC_132881.1, on the reverse strand, counting down.
TTTACAATTGCACTGGAACCCCTAGCGGTGGCCATAAGAGCGAACCCTACCATCAAAGGAGTAAACCCAGTCACTATGCACTCTCAAGAGGTCTGGGCAAAGGTTCATAAATTGCACAGGAATTCCCACTACAAACAACATCATGCATCATTCTGGTTCAACCCAGAGGTGAAGATTGGGAAGCAGAAAGTGTTTTGAAAAGGGTGTAGACAAGGGTATACACACTGTGAATGATCTCTAAAAAGAGGGGACATTTATGTAATTTACTGAACTTGTTCAACAGTAAATGCTACACGAAAAAGGTGATTTCTGGAAAATTTACAAATTAGACATTGCATAATTAGAAAGCCTTGCTCAGTAAGACCAGCCAACCCAATGGCTAACTATCTAGATAACTCTTATTAAGGCATCAATATTTTATAAAAACTCAATTTCTTTAATTTGCAGTGTATGTGATCAATTAAGAATAATTTGGCAGAGACATATTAAGTGTGAAATTAATAGGGATACATGGAGTCAGATCATAGCACAAAATGGCAAATTTAGTTAAAGGGAAATTTATACAATATAAAATTCTGCACTGGTATTATTGGACACATTGGAGGCTCTTTAAAATAGGACTAACAAATAGTAGTTTATGTTGGAGGTGTAAAAAAATATGGGAATGCCACATAGTTAAACCATTTTGGCACAGTGTGTTGGAATTGTTGGACACATGGGCGGGAGTAGCCCTGCCAGTGTCTCCCCACTTATGTCTCTTGGGAGATAAAACAGAAACCCCAACTCTAACAAAAGGCGTATATTCAGTTTTGATGCTGGGGATAACCTCAGCCATCAGAGTTATATTAAGACACTGGAAACCACCCACATGTCCTACACTCCAAGAGTGGGAAATCCTAATGAGTGAGACCACATCACATGAGGTTATGTTAGCTAGAATGAGGGGCAAAGGGCCTGTGGAACTGGGAATTTGGGATTATTTCATGGATCATCTCACTTCTAACTAACAGCATGATTATAAGACTTAAACTAAGAGATGTTTGTATACCTTATTATTTCACTTTATAATTATTATTGAAGGATTGGTGTTGGTACAATGTGTATCAGTATGTATATCTGTACCACATGAGCTTTTGTTTACTGTGTTAAATTACAAAAAAGAAAGGACTAGGAGCAGCAAGCAGATAGGCAAGTAAAGACTGGGATAGACAGAAAGAGCGTTGTGGATGGACGGATAGAAAAGAGCATTGTAGAGGGACAGACAGGAATGCAACCCACAGATTCTTACTAAACTCAGTTAACATGGCTGCGTAAATCTAACGCCCATACCCAATCTCACCACTTTCCCGGGTGGTACCATTTCTACATATTTCTAAGACAAAGATGTTGCATTTGAAAGAACAAAAATCATACAAGATAACACTCATTACAGTATAACACTTCACCAAAGTGACATGGGTTGTCGAGCCAAAAAAAACAAAAACAAAACAAAAACAAACAAACAAACAAACAAACAAACCCCACAAACACACACCAGGCCGCAGACAGACAGGCTAACTCTGTGAGCTGCTTTGAGGGGTCACCCAGGTTTCATCGCATTAAGACTGTGTCTGTGCCCCAAATTAAACCCAAACACAGAACATTTAAATCAGCTTGTTTTATTAATTTAATTTGTGTTAAATGTTCGCATTCAAATGATAACCGCACCATCTTAGACCTAAAGCTCGGTCTACTTAAAATTAGATCATTAACTCTGAAAGCAGTCATTGTAAATGAAATGAAGTGATCAGAAATAAGATGTCTGAAACCTGTATTAGACCTGATCAATATTTAGCACTAAATGAAGCCACCCCCGCAGGTTATAAATATGTACATAGCCCTAGATTATCAGGCAGAGGAGGTGGAGTATGCGTAATCTAACAGAAAACACTTATATTCAAAAACACTGTATCAAATTCACTTTGTTTAAGATTCTCTACATTAATATATCAAATCCAGCCACAAATAAAAATGCATTCACACTAACTATTATTTGTAGTCCTCCAGCACCACACTCTGAATTTTTAAAAGAATTGAGTGATTTTGCTGCAGACTCTGCAGTGTGCAGCAACAAAGTTATAATAGTAGGAGACTTTAATATTAATTTTGAAAAAGCAGACGATCCATTAAAAAAGGCCCTTGCATCAATCTTAGATAACTGTAACTGGATCCACACATTACTGTAATCATACCCTAGATTTAGTCCTGAGCCTGGGTGTTAGTGATGATAATCTAAATATTCTACCTCAAGCTTAGTAACATCAGACCATTATTTAATCCCCTATGAGCTACATCTTAAGCAAAATGTTAATTTGGCCCCTTGCCACTTTCTAAAGCATGCAATAACCCAATGACCGCTGTACAGTTTACTGAAAACCTCCCAGACCTATCAACCTTAGCCGTCAGATTAAACATAGCTAGATAGATTAACAAACGGTCTATAAAATACCCTTCAATTAACCTTAGACAAAGTGGCTCTGCTCGCACAGTGGTACAGTGATCAAACTCGTACCTTAAAACAAACAGCGCAGAAACTAGAGCGAAAATGGCGGACGACCCAAGTGTCCCAAGATTCCAGCTTCTTTAACCAGTAGTGTTTTTAATTTTTTTCACTATCAGTTTATAAAGATAAAAGATTTATCATCAAATTACACAAGTAAGATATGGAGTTCCACAATACTCTATTTTAGGACTGCTATTATTTACATTATACATGTACCACTGGGCAATAATTTCCATTGCCATTGCAGATGACACACAGCTCTATATATCAGCCCAACATGAATTGAATTTAGATTGAAGAAAATGGAGGACTGTGTAAAGGATATAAAACTCTGGATGTCACATAACTTCTTTCTTCTTAACAGTAACAAAACAGAAGTTCTCCTTTTAGGTCCAAAAGACACTAGAAATAAACTATTTTTATTTAGACTTAATGTTAGATCAGCTGATTTTTCCATTATCCCTGGTCCAGCAACTAAAAATCATTTGACTGAATAAAGATTTGAATAAAGTAAACCATCACTTACCTGACTGGCGTGACTGGGTAAGGTCTTGGTGTAGCACCTTCTCAGTGTTTCCGGAGAGCACAACAGATTCCAGGCAGCAGAGGTGAAGCCTTTCTCTGTGATAGAGGACCGGACATCATACCCAATTTCATCACTTTAACTGGTGGTACTATTTCCACATATTTCTCAGACTAGGAGAAGCTGCATTTGCAAACACTAGTAAATTAAACTTCACAGAAATGAATCGGGCTGTCTTACTAATGAGCTAAAAAACACAGTCACTTGTTTGTAAATCCAAGCACATTTGAGTTTGAGAACCTTGAGTTTGGAAAGCTCAGTCAACTTAGTTTGATATTGGATCATTAGATATTCACTTTGCCCCTCCTCTCACTCACAAACAAATCCCCTAAAACCTAAAACATGACTTAAAAAAAAACGATGGAGAACAGAGAAACTACACTCATTATATTTCCTCAACATTTCCGGTCTTTCCAATTGGACAAGGATATTTAATCAGAATAACCAGAATTCCTGCAACAGGTGCTGTTGATGCTAAAAGACAAAAAAAATGCGGAAATCAAAAACTCTCAGAGATAAAGAGCTGCTGGTGTTACTTATAAAGACAAACAAACCTACTGAAGAACAGAGAAGAAATTAAAATCAATGACAAACCTTAACTTCTTCAACAAACAGTATTTTTTTATCACTTTAGAGGTTCTAAACATGCATGTAGCGCATTTTCATAATAAATAAATCACTACTGTGACACTGTTGTACAATATGCCTATTTTAACCATTTTTAATGTAATATTGTTCCAGTTAAACATCCATAAAGCATATAAATCCAAAATCAGCTGTAGTGTAGAGAGACATCTGAAATATACTACTACCCTTAGAATAGCCAGATTACAATATACAAAAAAAGTACTTAAGAGAGCCTGCAGATTTCTTGTGGACTGCTCACTAGTGCTTGAAGGTGGGTAAAATGTTGTCTGTACTCACCCTCTTATTAACGGTACTTACTTGAAGTCCATAGAACCAATCCAAAACATAGGAGTTGGTATTTCAGACATCTTTCTTTCTGATAACAGTTTATAATCCTGGATGTTTCCTTGTGAAAGGAAAGTCTGAACCATGGAAATCCCTGGTTTGAGTTGCTGAGAGTCAATTCAGGAGTGATACATTTGTCTTCTGTGTGTAAAGTCTATCCCAATGTCCATAAGAAGAACAAGTTAGTTGTAAGGACTGCAAATAGAGAAACAAACAAACAAAAAACAAGACAAAAGTGAAGCTTTCTGCAAAAGCAGAACAGCACAAAACCTCATGAAGCCACATCTAAACCACCTTGCTGCTTCATAGTTCCCTCCCTTTTGGCTTGTAACCTGGCCTACTTCCAATATACTGCCACATAGTGGATGGAGTAGGAATTACCATTAAAAAAAAGGTCACAACACTGGAGTCAACCGAGTGTCAGCTATGGCTTCAAGTAGGCCCAAGTTTTAGGATTTTTTTAATGCCAATATAGAAAATAGACAATAGGCAAGTGGCTTAAAGTTCCAACCACAACAGGCCCAATGATACCTAAAGAACCAGCACAACAGGCCCAATGATAATGATCATTACAAATCAATACACATAACCAATCATCAAAATGATTGCATTTTCAACTAAAAAAAAACATTCTGTTAATAGACATCTCATATGAAGACTTTTGTATCCTTTGAAAAGAACTAAATCTGGCATGTGTGACTGTCTCCTATAAATACTTATAAATAAATGAACTCTTAAAGTGGTTTGTATTTCAGACATCCTTCTTTCTGATAACAGTTTATAATCCTGGGTGTTTCCTTGTGAAAGGAAAGTCTAAACCATGGAAATCCCTGGTTTGAGTTGCTGAGAGTCAATTCAGGAGTGATACATTTCTTCAGTCTTCTGTGTGTAAAGTTTATCCCAATGTCCATAAGAAGAGCAAGTTAGTTGTAAGGACTGCAAATAGAGAAACAAACAAACAGAAAACAAGACAAAAGTGAAGCTTTCTGCAAAAGCAGAACAGCACAAAACCTCATGAATAAAACATACACAAAGCTTGACTGAATATAGAAAGAATTAAATGACAGCAAACTTACAGTGAGTGTTAGAACCTGTAGTTCCACCAGTAAGGATCTTCATTACAGTGAGACCTGAAGTGAGCCACATCTAAACCACCTTGCTGCTTCATAGTTCCCTCCCTTTTGGCTTGTAACCTGGCCTACTTCCAATATACTGCCACATAGTGGATGGAGTAGGAATTACCATGAAAAAAAAGCAGTCACAACACTGGAGTCACACGAGTGTCAGCTATGGCTTCAAGTAGGCCTAAGTTTTAGGATTTTTTTTGTGCCAATATAGAAAATAGACAATAGGCAAGTGGCTTAAAGTTCCAACCACAACAGGCCCAATGAGACCTAAAGAACCAGCACAACAGGCCCAATGATAATGATAATTACAAATCAATACACATAACCAATCATCAAAATTACTGCATTTTCAACTAAAAAAAACATTCTGTTAAAAGTCATATCTCATATGAAGACTTTTGTATCCTTTGAAAAGAACTAAATCTGGCATGTGTGACTGTGTCCTATAAATACTTATAAATAAATGAACACATTGTAAGGTGAATGCTGTGCCAAGGTCCTGCACAATTGTTTCTTATTTTAGTGACAAATAAATAGCAATTTAATACAACTATTTTACAAAGTTAGTGAGATAATGTTTACATCAATCCTGATGCTTTAAATCTCTCCCACATGGTGAGGTATACGGTTTATTTATTTAACAATGGTATCAGATCAGTACTGTGTATCGATCAATAAGTTTATGTATTGGTATCGATTATGTATGGTGTATCTGTAAATGTAACATATAGGAAACAACATATGACAGCATTATTGTAAGGCATTTCTGGCAACTTCACTGGTTAATAGAATATGCCTACATTGATAAATCCCCTTAAGTTGCACCCTGATTGGTGAATGTTTAGCATGTCAAATGTATGCTTGAATGTGATTGGCTAATACCAACCACAATAATTGACATATCAAGTCCTCTGGTCAGACTATTATAGAACAGGCTAAAGATGCAGCATGTAAAATTGCAGGTTGACTGGATGAATGGTTTCTAAGAGTTATGTACTATTGGCCTCGCTTTCTTGTGACAAATGTCCACCAAACTTGACATACCCCCTCAAAATAATGTGCTGAACATTTTGTTAAAATGGGCTTGTTCAAAGTCAAAGTGTTCAAAAGGTACAAGTTATTCCTTATAATTATTATTAATTATAAATATTGCAGGTATTTTGCTACCAGATGTGTGAGGATTGGCAAAAAAATTCTTGAAGTAGAAAGGATCAAGAAATTACCCCCCCCCCCCAAAAAAAAAAAAATTTTGTGTGTAGGACACAGATGCTACAGACCAGATGCTATTGAATAAAAACGCTTAATGCTTTGTTGTAACGCCACCATCAGGCCAGTGAATGTCATTTTTCTTGAAGCTGCTGTAACTTTGTTGTGTCCATATGCAATGTGTTTAATGCATATATTAAACAAATTCGTTGTTACGGATTTAGGACACTGGGGGGCACTAGTGGACTGTTTGAGGTAAGAGAAAGAAGAGAGGAAAGGAGGAGAAGAATAAACAAAATAGTAAGCTCTCTGTTCCATAATCGTGTGTGGTTAATGTCTGACTCTGAACGACAAGCAACACAACAAAGTGGCGACGAGAGAAGGAGTGAAGATACAGACATGGCTCTGCTCTCCTTGCAACCTCCTGCTGTGTTCCTGGACTGCCCAGGCAACCCGACAATTCCATTTGCTACTTGGAAAATGCTATTCGATAACTATCTGCTTGCTGTCGGGGGAGGCGAGTTTCCTGCCGAGAGGAAGAGAGCCTTGCTTATTCACTGCTTGGGAACGGAGGGTAACCGAATCTACAGCACCTTACCACTCGAAAAAGATGACTATGAGGGCTCAGTAAAGGCTTTGGAGAAGCACTTCAGTCCAAAACTAAACATTGTCGCAGAAAGATACCGCTTTAGGCAAAGAGCACAAGCTGTAGGTGAGTCAATTGATCACTATGTCGCAGCATTGCGTGAACTGGTAAAAAAATGTCAGTTTGGAGCTATGGAGGATGAGATGCTTCGGGATCAAATTGTAGAGAAAACAAACAGTTCCCGCATCCGTGAAAGACTTTTAATGGAAGAAGGTTTGACACTGGATAAAACTCTGGATGTAGCCAGGCGTACTGAAGCCGCTATAGCTGTTAGCGATTTCTGTGACTGATACAAAGCCCGTTGCTGCTGTGCAAGTGCAAAAGAAGACACGTAACCCAAAACAAAAACCTGCGCGTAAAACTGATGGTGCTACGTCATGCTACCGGTGTGGTGCTGCTGAGCACAAAGCAAATGACAAGTCGTGCCCTGCAACAAACTCTAAATGCAAGTCATGTGGAAAATTGGGACACTTCTCAAGAGTATGCAAGTCCTCTCGAAAGCCAGTTAATGAAGTGACTGTGCCTGAAATGTGTGTTTTAAGTGTTGAAAATAATTTCACTGTTGATGCAATTAAACTAATGTGCCCTGTTACCATCACTCTATCAAATACTACTGTTGCATGTAATGTAAAATTGCTAGTTGATACAGGATCTGGCGTTTCTATACTGCCTAATAGTATTTACAATGCTAATTTTAGCTCAGTTAAACTGCATAATCCAAAAGTGCAGCTTGTGACGTATTCTAAGGAAAAACTGAATGTGATAGGATGTCTTAGAGCTGACGTTACTCACAATGGTAGTACTGCCTCTACTGACTTTTACATAGTGAAGACAGGGACACCTGTACTGGGCATGGACCTGGTTACTGCTCTCCAGCTGCAGATTAAAGGAGGACAGTTACTAACACAGGCGTCGGAAATCTGTGCAACGCTCCACCAAGCCAAAGCTCCATCTACTCACTTTGAACATGATGGTGGGTCACCTGCCACGTTCGGATGTGCGAGAAACTTCGTGCACAAAGTGAAGCTCCGGCCTGATGTGAAGCCTGTACGACAGAACCTCCGACACTTACCTCTCTCAGTTCGCGATGCTGTCTCCGAGGAACTCAAGGACCTGGAAAAACACGGCATAATTGAGAAAATTGATGCGTCTGAATGGGTCTCTCCAATTGTGGTCACCAAAAAAGAGAACTGGTGGCATACGCATGTGTGTTGACCTGAGGGAACTTAACAAGGCTGTGATTAGGGATAGCCATCCATTGCCACTGATTGAGGACATTCTGTCAGAACTGCGTGGCGCCGTGATGTTCTCAACTCTGGATTTGAAATCTGCTTACCATCAACTGACGCTGCATGAAGAGAGTAGGGGGCTCACTGCTTTCATTACACATGAAGGACTGTACCGGTACTGCAGAGTCCCATATGGACTGTGTTCAGCCCCAGCAGCTTTCCAAAAGATGATGATGCAGATTCTCAGTGGCATGAAGGGGGTGCAATGCTACCTTGATGACGTCATTACATATGGATCGTCAGAGGCGGAGCATGACGCCAACCTGAGTGCGGTGTTGCGCAAAATCAATGATGCTGGACTGAAGCTCAATGTTAACAAATGCCAACTCCGGCAAACCACACTAAGCTTCCTTGGTCAAAAGATTGGACCAGAGGGTCTGCTGCCAGATGACTCTCACGTTGCTGCTATTCTGAATGCACCGTCCCCTTCCGATCCTGCAACCTTGCGCTCTTTCCTTGGCCTGAGTGCATGGTACAGCAAGTTTGTGCCAAATTACGCAACTGTCGTTGAGCCCATGAGAGCTCTTCTTTGAAAAGATTGTTCATTTCACTGGAACAAGACAGCTCAAGCAGCATTTAAGCAAGTCAAGCAGTTGATTGTGCATAGCACTGCACTGGTGATGTTTGACCCCAGTAAGTCAACCATTGTTTCAACAGATGCCTCAGACTATGGGGTAGGTGCAGTCTTGACTCAGATGGACAGTAACGGGGCAGAGCAGACTGTTGCTTTTGCATCTCGCAGTCTTTCTGAGGCAGAGAGGAAATACTCTATAGTCGAGAAGGAAGCGCTAGCTTGCGTCTGGGCTGCCGAGAAATGGCGGACATGGCTGTGGGGAAGGAGATTCCTGTTACGCACTGATCACCAAGCACTTACCACGCTGCTGACTACCAAAGGCAATAACCGTGCTGGTCTCCGCATTACCCGATGGTCTGCTCGTCTCCTAGAGTTTGACTACGACGTTGAATACAGAACAGGGTCCCTGAACCATGTTGCTGACTGCCTGTCGAGACTCCCACTGCCTGAAACTGACACTGCATACGCAGAAGAGATTGAGTCAGTGGCTGCCATACTCACTGACCTGAGTGCTGTGTCTGAGGAAGACTTACGTTCAGAATGTAATGACTGTCCAGTGCTCACTAAACTCCGTGCACAGATACAGAGAGGCTGGCCATCACGGAAGTCTACACTCGATCTTAACATACAGCCATACTTTCCAATTCGCCATGAACTTGCTGTCATGAATGAATGCATAGTCAGAGGGTCTCACAGATTACTTGTGCCAGAGTCATTGCAGAAAAGACTCATTGTGCTAGCCCATGAAACCCACCAGGGTATTGTGCGTACCAAACAACGCCTTAGAGAGTTGTACTGGTGGCCCAAAATGGACTCTCAGATAGAAATATGCATTAAGAACTGCTCAACCTGCCAACAGAATGACAAGACAACTGTCACCCATGATGCTCCACTGCAACCAGTTCCCCTACCAGCTGCTGCTTGGGAGAAGGTGTCCGTAGACATCATAGGCCCATTTGAGAAAGCTCCTCCTGATTGTAGATTTGCCATATCACTGGTAGATTACTTTAGTAAATGGCCTGAAGTAGCGTTTGCTCACTGCGTTGACACAGCTACTATTATACAGTTCCTGACTGCCCTTTTCTCTCGAGAAGGAATCCCAAAGACGCTGATAAGTGACAATGGTCCTCAATTTCTCTCTGCTGAGTTTGCTGACTTTCTCAAAGAGAGTGGAATACAACACCTGAGATCTTCAGTGTACTACCCAAGAGCTAATGGAGAAGTTGAGAGATTCAACAGAAGCGTTAAGGACTGCTTACAGACTGCATCCATTCAAGGAGAACCCTGGAAGTCATTCCTGAGAACTTACCTGAGGGACTACAGAGCAGTTAAAGCGTTACTGT